>NC_057349.1:139787074-142287074 GCF_016509475.1 Prionailurus bengalensis | reverse complement strand
CAGCAGCTATTACACAATATAAACACAGGAAAAATAGGAGCATTTATTCAGAGTACTTAAAAGTTGCTCTCCCTAAAAGGAACTTAAGCTAAATATGGAGTCACTCTTTGGAGCACAGGTCTATAGGTAATATTTTTTCTTAGTTCTACTTCAATGTATTGTTCACATTTTACATAATTACCAGGTATTACTTTTACAGTGGAAACTTTCTGATTAAAAATAAAGTTGCTACTTGCCATAATTCATAAAAAGACGTTTGACAAAGACCAGGTTTTACTATATGACAATAAGTTCTTACTTCGACATAGTCTGTGGGAACAAGCCCTCGTTCTCCTTTGCTGTTTCTTCCTTCTAGCCATCCTCCACCAACATCCTAGTAACGTTTAAAAAGAGAAAAGAAAAAAGACCAAGATTACAGTTGGAGTTGCCTGCAAAATTTTGCTTTGGGAGTTGTCATACAGGAAAAAATAATTAACGTTAAGCTCTTTATTCCCACTGATCTAACACTGTTCAAAGTTTTAAATTCCCAAGGCTTCTCTTTTACTTTAGAAAATGATATAATCTGAAGACATTAAACAAGCAATGAAGATTGCAAAGTAGCCTATTCAACAGAACAGAATGCCATCATTGTGTAATTCCTTTCTATTTATCGGTTGGTGGCAGACTATGAAAATGGTTCGCAGCTCCGACTGTCAAGAGGCAGGAGGATACCACCCCCTCTGGAAGCCGTGATGTGCTTGGTGACCTCTATGGCCAACAGAATGAGGTGGAAATAATACGGGGTGAGTTCAGAGTCTGGCCTCAAGGGGCTTTGCACACTTTTTTCAAAAGAGCTGCTGTGGGAATAATCTGGGTTGCCGGATGATGACAAAAAAAGGCCCAATTTCCTTGTTGCCCCAACCAAAGTCAGCCACCAGGAGGGGAATCGCCAGGCACATGCGTGAGCACAGGTTAAAGCACTTGGCCCAGAGCTGCGCACCAGGTGACTGAAGACAGGAGAGGCATCTCAGGTCAGTAGAACCATCCAGCCAACCCATAAGTTCTTGAGCAAAGCGGCAAAAGGTTTTTCGATTAAGCCACTAAGCTTTGAGATTGCCTGCTCTTTAGGAAAAGCTAACCGATCCATGGTTCCTTAGCTCTTCTGGATAAACAATATTAAATAATAAAGTCCTCTATACCAGAATTCCCACTTTCCAATCCATTATTTCAACAAAGACCTACCTTTTCACCTTATAATAGTAAGAGTTGTCGTAAGTTCATAAATCGCGTCTTAGTTAATAACTACCTGAATCTAGGTAACACATTCTTCTTCAAAAATCACTTTAGCCACAACTTTGTCCATTTGTAACCACAACAGCAACTTAAATTCAATACTATTTTACCAAGAAATCAAGATGATTTCTCCATTAAGAAAAATCAGAAGGGTAAAGAATCTTTAATTTCTCCTATGATTAAAAATAGGACCTAGTTACTTATCTACACCTGGTGTATTATCTAAAGCTTATATACTGTTCCTACCCAGTGATGCTTTTCTGTATCTAAAGCACAGAAGACAAGTTTTGAAAACAGTACCAATATTAAGAAGCCATCATTCTCTTGCTCATTCGCTGTCCTCTGTCCCTGGTCTCCGTGCTGCCCTCGGTCCCTCCCACCTGGGGGAGCCCCAGAATCTCCCCCTTTCCTTCCCAGTGCCTCTCGGTTGTCCTGGCAACCCTCCTCACAGGCTACTCCCTGAGGTGTCCAGGGAGCTGGCCTATTCCCAGCTCTTACCCCCAGCTCGGCATTTCCATTTTTATGATGCAAAGCTATAGGGAAGGGCTAATTATTTGCTTTTCTTCAAACTCTACACATCCAACAAGAAACTCATTTAACCTTTCCAAAGAAGCTCTTCTTCATGACTCGTATACTTTAATAAATCTACCATTCTCTTAGGTTAAAGGTCAGAGCCAAAAACCTTATGGATCCTTGCCTCTTTTCTCCCACCAGTATCTAACCTGGCACCAAGTCCTCTGGGGCTGACTCCACAAAGCCTCCCGTGTCTAGCTTTTTCCAACTCCTGTCGCTACCGCCGAAAGGCACATCCCCAGACTCCAGCCACACCAGTTCGTTCAACATACCTCTGCTAGGTTAATTTCCCTGAAGTGCAGGTGTCATCTTGCCACCTGCCTACGACAGCATCAACAATAAAAACCAAGCAAAGCTCTTAAAAGAATCCACTACTTACAGATGAAGCCCAAGGTCTACAGCCTGGCCCACAGGTCCTATCCGATCTGGCTAAGAGCCAGTTTTCTTAGCCTGTCTGCTACAGGCCTACGTGTACCCTGTACCCTTGGGAACCCTTGTTTACGTGTAGTGTTCCCAGCAGAGAGCAAGAGCAGAGGCTCAGAGGCTCAACAGATGTGGCTTTGAATCCTTGCCCCGCCACTTACAGGCAAAATGATCTTGAGCAAGTTGCTTAACCTCTATGTCTCATTACCCTCATTTGTAAAACAGAGATGAGAAGTCCTTAGCTCGTGGAGTTCATGGGGAAAACACATTCAAGAACACACGTGTAGTATCAGCCAGACATCTGGCTCGTAGGGCTGTCAACCAACAATAGCTGTGACTTCCAAGAAACACTGAATACGTTCTAATCTCTGTACCTGAGATCTGGCTGGGATCTGGCTGGGATGTCTCTTTCCATTTCTGTCTGATGGAACCCCATCCAACTACCTTTAGAGGACTTAACTTTTATCAATGTTTATAAAATAGAGTCTTACTTCATCATCAATACTTCATAAGCACCAGAAAAAAAATTCGTGTCGGTGTGAATGATCAATTTATTAAATCCTTTAAGAGACAATCGGGTTTAAACCTGTTGTCTTACCGGATTTGTAATTGTGATGATTTCTCCTTCATTAACCGTCAGTTCGTTATTTCCAGGTTCAGCAGCAAAATCATACATAACTCGAGCCTATTGGGAATAGAGACAAGCAGAGGAAGTTACAAACATAAACTTAACAGTAAAAAAAACAACCTTTATTGTCCACTTTGTAAACATGCTGGTAATGAACAAACACTTCATGGCTGTGGTTATTTTGAAATAAAGGAAGACATATCACCAAAATGATTCATCAGCCCTATTGTGAGGAAAAAGGACACCAAGAATGAGAGCCCCTACTCTGTTTTGGAAAGAAGAAAGGTGGCCCACGCTGCATTTAGAGATCAGCCCCCAAGGTGTTCTCAAAATACACTTGTTTCATCGGCGTGGGTGGGGGGTGGGGAGGGGTGGGAAGCACACCTTTTCTTTAAAGAGGTGAGAGGTGGAAATAGAGATATCGTTCATTCTGGGCCCACTCACTCTCGGGGACCGAAGGAACACACACGAACACACACACACACACACACACACACAAGATTCATACATGTTTAGATTATTCCCTGGCAGTGAAAATGTTCACTATGCTTTATCTAGAGCCACTGGGATGAATTTTAATAATGCAGTACCCCTGGCCAACTGAACTCAGAATTTCAGATGTGGGTGGCAAGATGTATTTACATACTTCTACTAGAATACTTCCTACTATGCAGTGATCTACACGGGGCTGTGCATACTGGCCAGGTAACCTAACAGCTGTGATTTGCAAATGTTCCCTGCAATAAAATCGTAATTTCGTGGAAAACTGACTAAAGGAAAGCTGTTTTGGTTGACGTGAGCAGCTGTGCAGAATTCCCAGGAATTCTGCCACACACATATTCCAAGACAATCAGTGCTGTGAAAAACATGTCTTTTATATACTTTTGTAGTATTTAGTGAATACACATTTTTAATGCGCTTCAAATTCTAAATATTTGTCTTTCATGGATTATCTCATAAAAGAAGGTCCATCATAAACTGGGGATAACATGTACCTAGGAAACATAGGGTTTATTTTCAAAGTAACTGTCCCAAGCAGCAAGTTCAAGTATATGCACAAGGCTAGTCAAATAGGACTAATGGAACTGCACTCACTTAACAAATATTTACTGAACACCCACCATATGGCGAGAACTGTTCTTGTCAGTGAACTCTCCCCACACTTGCGTAATGATGCCTGAAATCCTTAGAACAAGGATTAAGGATTCACATCTAATGATAAAAGGTTAAAGAAAAAAAAAAACTCCAAATACTAATTTATTTTGAAACCCATTAAGAATAGTAAGACGGACTGACGCATGAAAATGCAATAAAGCAGGTATAGCAAAATGTTATTTATAGAATCTAGATGGTAGGTTGATGGTGTTCAAAGGAAAAGGATTTTGATTTTTCTACACGTTTGAGATTTTTTTTTTTCATTACAAAATGTTAGAAGCAAATGCTAGTTTACTGTCTGTCAGTCACAGAATGGCATCCTCCTGGACTTCTGTCCAGAGAGGCTAGGAAGGGGGCTGGGGGGGCAGGTCGCAAGCACTGAGAACTCTGTGAGCATGACAGCTGTCCTGAGGTCATTACAAGGACAACGAAACTGTGAGGTCTTTTTTCTCATACAGCTGCAAAAGTAGATAGAATTCTTCTGGTCCCGTTGGGGGGTACTTTTTAAAAACCATGTCTCCCCAATCTCAATTCCTCATGCAATGAGGGCAGGTGCACGTAAATGTGTGAGGGGGGTGAGGAGGGTCCTCGGGGCCAGGACACAACCCCCAGGGCTGCGGGCTTCCTGGGAAGGGCCCTGGTGTGCACACAAGAGCCAGATGTGGAACCTGCTGTTTTGTTATTGCTTTTTTTTAAGAATCTTGGCTAACAATTTTTTAATCCGGCTAAATCTAAGCCCCAATACAGAATACCAAAGCCTCTTCCTGTGTGCCAAAACTTGTGTATCAAACTTGTGACTTGGTGAAACAAGTGAAAAACTAAAAATGGACACCCCCTTACACATTTAAATATGACTGAACGTTAGCCATGGAAAAATGTATACAAACATTACAGGTTTACATAAACACTGATTTAAGCCTTATTAAAAAACAAACACCTAGAGATGCTTCTTAAAAATTAGAATGGGAAGAAATTTTGGAGAACAAAAGAACACAAAAGAGAACAACAAAAAGCACCTCCCCAAATGAGCGTAACATGTCAAGAGAAAACAAATTTCAGCAACTCCTCTGATCTTATCAAGTTCAGGTGGCCTGGAAGTGCTGTCTTCAAAGCCTTGGGGCGCTGTCTCCCATTACCTCCTTTTTTATTCCCATCCTTGTATCTGGCTTCCATCTGACTTCTCTCTCTCTCCCCCATCACCTCCCAGTTTCCCCGTCTCTACCACTGACACTATTTGAAGAGGCTCACCCCCACCCCCACTGCCCATCAGTCCTACTATGTTTCTTTCATGCCGCCTTTGACAGAAAAAGCCCATTTAAAAAAAAAAATTAATGTTTATTTAATTTTCGAGAGAGAGAGAGACAGAGAGAGACAGAGTATGAGCTAGGAAGGAGGCAGAGAGAGAGAGGGAGACACAGAGTCAGAAGCAGGCTCCAGGCTCTGAGCTGTCAGCACAGAGCCCGATGCGGGGCTCAGACTCACAGACCATGAGATCATGACCTGAGCCGAAGTTGGACGCTCAACTGACTGGGCCACACAGGCACTCCGGAAAACTCCGGTCTTTGATACTGCTTTCCCCAGTACTGGCTACACTTTAAGAAATGATTCAAGTATTTTCGGGAGCTAAGTGTCTACACAGATCCTGGGCAGATGATGTGATACCATATGCTGAACACACACCGCCGCCAACAGTAACTAATCTCTTCAATAGCAATACCAGAAAGTATTTCAGACGAAGGTCAAGAGATAGTAGACAGCAGCCTTAAACACAAGCTCCATTATCTGGCTACAGGCAAATAAACATTAGCAGATCCAAAGCTCTCAACGTTCCAGGCACTGGAATACTAAACGTGCTGCCACACACCTGATATGTGCATAATCCATCATCCTTAACACAGATTTCCTTTTGAGGGAAGAGAGACAGGTATAAAAATATTCAATCCTCTTGACCAGGTTGTAAGCATCTATTATTCTGTCTGCTTCACATCTCTTCTTTCTGGAAACTGTTCCTGCCTTGGCTCTAAGTGATTGGTGAGCATATAATCCAAACAGGAATAATTCGAACTCTTTCCTAGAAATATACAGCTGCTGCGGAGCATGGATGGTTAATTTTCTCTGAAAATGTCGCCAATGGCTAACTAGTTGAGGTATGGAGAAGGTCCATCTCTGGTGGAGTGGAATGGCAGAGAGAGAGTGTCCCAAGGAGATCACTTGAAGGACAAGCCTGAGGCTACCTCTGTTTGTGGACCTCTCAGTCACAAGAGCCAATGGATTTTTTGTGTGCCTACGCTAACGTGAGTTTAGATTCTGTCGCACATCGGGGCGCCTGGGTGGTGCAGTCGGTTAAGCGTCCGACTTCGGCCAGGTCACGATCTCGCGGTCCAGGAGTTCGAGCCCCGCGTCAGGCTCTGGGCTGATGGCTCAGAGCCTGGAGCCTGTTTCCGATTCTGTGTCTCCCTCTCTCTCTGCCCCTCCCCCGTTCATGCTCTGTCTCTCTCTGTCCCAAAAATAAATAAACGTTGAAAAAAAAAATTAAAAAAAAAAAAAAAAGATTCTGTCGCACAAACAAGAGATCCAAGCTGATACAAACCAATAATCCCAAACCAAAGAATTTATTAAAAGGACATTCTAAATAAAGAGCAACACTGGATAGAAATATACTACTGCATTTCCTATTTTGCAAAACAAAAAACAAAACGCTAGAACCTAAAATGAACAAGAAAGAATTAAACAGTTCAAGATGACCAAAAAACTGTCAGCAAAAAAGTCCATAAGGCAGTAGGAATGCAGAAGGCAAGCCCCCATTCTTAGGCATCTGATTCTCTGGTTTCACATAAATCACAATTAAATCTCGGGGGGAAAGCAGCCCATCTTCAGCAATGCAGCTACCTCATTTTAAAAACAGAGACACTCAAGTAAAAGCTAAAAAAAAATTCAAGGGATGGACAGATTTATTAATTTGACACCCTTGAGACCAGAAGTTTTGCATGTAAGTGATATTTCTATATAACTAGTTCACCTTTCCAAATGCCAAACTTGTTTTACTTAAGCACACTCATTTGACTTTTTGTGAAATCGTAGCTTATCCCTTGTCCTGTGGGGTTTTTTTTTTTTCCAAATTTTCATTTAAATTCTAGTTAGTTAACACATAGTGTAATATCAGTTTCAGGAATAGAATTTAGTGATTTATCACTGACATATAACACCCAGTGCTCATCACAAGTGCCCTCCTTAATACCCATCATCCATTTACCCCATCCCCACCCTACCTCCCTTCCACCAACCCTATTTATTCTCTATCATTAAGAGTCTCTTATGATTTCTTCCCTCTTTTTTCCCTATCCCATATGTTCATCTGTTTTGTTTCCTAAATCCCACATGAGTGAAATCGTATATTTGTCCTTCTCTGACTTATTTCACTTAACACAATACACTCTAGCTCCACCTACAGTGTTGCAAATGACAAGGTTTCGGGGGTTTTTTGATGGCTGAGTAATATTCCATTGTATACATATACCACATCTCTTTTATCCATTCATCAATTGATGGACACTAGGGTTGTTTCCATAGTTTGGCTATTGTTGATAATGCTGTTATAAAATCAGGGTTCGCATGTCCCTTTGAATCTATATTTTTGTATCCTTTGGGGAAATACCTAGTGGTGCAACTGCTAGATCATAGCGTAGTTCTTTTTTTTTTTTTTTTTTTTTTTTTTTAACATTTTGAGGAACCTCCAACTGGCTGCATCAGTTTGCATTCCCACCAACAGTGCTAGAGGGTTCCCCTTGCTCCGCATCCTCACCGGCATCTGTTGTTTCCTGGAGTTAATTTTAGCCATCCTGACAAGTATGAGGTGGTATCTCATTGTAGTTTTGCTTTGTATTTCCCTGATGATGAGGTGATGTTGAGCATCTTTTCATGTGTCTGTTGGTCATCTGGATGTCTTTAGAAAAATGTCTATTCATGTCTTCTGTCCATTTCTTAACTAGGTTACTTGTTTTTGGGGTATCGAATTTGGTTAATAAGTTTGTTTGTTTGTTTGTTTTTTACAGATTTTGGATGCCCTTTATCAGGTTATGTCATTTGTAAACATCTTCTCCTATTCAGTAGGCTTTTAATTTTGTTGATTGTTTCCTTCACAGTGCAGAAGATTTTTAATCTTGATGAAGTCCCAATAGTTCATTTTTGCTTTTGTTTCCCCTACCTCTGGTGATTTGTCTAGTAAGAAGTTGCTACGGCTTATGTCAAAGAGGTTGTTGCCTGTGTTCCCTAGGATTTTGATGGTTTCTAGTCTCAAATTTAGATCTTTCATCCATTTTTAATTTATTTTTGTGTATGGTATAAGAAACTGGTCCAGTTTCATTCTTCCGCATGTTGCTGTCTAGTTTTCCCAGCACCATATGTTGAAGAAGACTGTCTTTTTTCCATTGGATAGTCGTACCTACTTTGTTGAGGGTTTTTATCAAGAATGAATGCTATATTTTGTCAAATGATTTTTCTGCATATATTGAGAGAACTGTATGGTTCTTATCCATTCTTTTATTAATGTGGTGTATCACACTGACTTGTGCCTACTGACCCAAGCTTGTAGCCCAGGAATAAATCTCACTTGATTGTGGTAAATAATTCTTTAAATGTACTGTTGGATTCAATTTGCTAGTATCTTGAGAATTTCTGCATCCATATTCATCAGGGATACTAGCCCATAATTCTCTATTTTGGTGGGGGTCTTTGTCTGGTTTTGGAATCAAGGTAATGCTGGCCTCAGAGAATGAGTTTGTAAGTTTTCCTTTGACTTCCATTTTTTGTAACAGTTTGTGAAGAATAGGTATTAACTCTTCTTTAAATGTCTGGTAGAATTCCCGAGGGAATCCATCTGGCCCTGGACTTTTGTTTGTTGCGAGATTTTTGATTACTGATTCAATTTCTTGGTTGGTTATGGGACTGTTTAAATTTTCTATTTCTTCCTGTTTCAGTTTTGGTAGTTTCTATGTTTCTAGGAATTTGTCCATTTCTTCCAGATTGCCCAGTTTGTTAGCATAGAATTTTTTTTTTTTTTAATTTTTTTTTTTCAACGTTTATTTATTTTGGGGACAAAGAGAGACAGAGCATGAATGGGCAAGGGGCAGAGAGAGAGGGAGACACAGATTCGGAAACAGGCTCCAGGCTCTGAGCCATCAGCCCAGAGCCCGACGCGGGGCTTGAACTCACGGACCGCGAGATCATGACCTGGCTGAAGTCGGACGCTTAACCGACTGCGCCACCCAGGCGCCCCAGCATAGAATTTTTCATAATATTCTCTTATAATTGTTTGTATTTTTGTGGTGTTGGTTGTGATCTCTCCTCGTATGTTCATGATTTCACTTATTTGGGTCTTTTCTCTTTTTTTTTTTTTTTTTTGATAAGTCTGGCTAGGGGCTTCTCAATTTTGTTAATTCTTTCAGAGAATCAGCTCTTAGTTTCACTGATCTGTTCTACTGTTTTTTGTTTGTTTCTAGACTGTTTATTTTTTGAACTAATCTTTATTATTTCCCTTCTTCTCCTGGCTTCAGGCTTTATTTGTTGTTCCTTTTTTAGCTCCTTAAGGTGTGAAGTTAGGTTGTGTATTTGAGACTTTTCATGCTTCTTGTTGTAGGCCTGTATTGCCCTATACTTCCCTCCTAGGACCACCTTTGCTGCATCCCAAAGGTTTTGGACTGTCATATTTTCATCTTCATTTGCTTCCATGTATTTTTTTTCTTTGCATTTCTTCTACAATCTCCTGGTTAACCCATTCATTCTTTAGAAGGATGTTCTTTAATCTCCATGTATTTGTGGTCTTTGCAAATTTTTTCTTGAGGCTTATTCCAAGTTTCATAGTGTTGTGGTCTAAAAATATGCATGGTATGATCTCAGTCTTTTTATACTTGTTCAGGGCTGATCTGGAACAGAGTATGTGATCTGTTCTGGAGAATGTTTCACGTGCACTCAAAAAGAACATGTATGCTGCTGCTTTAGGATGAAATGTTCTGTATACATCTGTTAAGTCCATCTGGTCCAGTGTATCATTCAATGCCATTGTTTCCTTGTTGATCTTCTGCTTAGATGATCTATCCATTGTTGTAAGTGGGGTATTAAAGTCTCCCATTACTCTTGAAACTTACCAATGAATTTATGTTTGTTATTAATTGATTTATATATTTAAATATTTGGGAACTTTCAAGTTGGGGGCATAAATATTTACAACTGTTAGATCTTCTTGATGGATACACCCCTTAATTTTGATATAATACCCTTCTTCATCTCTCATTACAATCTTTGGTTTAAAATCCAGTTTGTCTGATATAAGTATGGCTACTCTGGCTTTCTTTTAGTGTTCGTTAGCATGATACATGGTTCTCTATCCCCTCACTTTCAATTTGCAGATGTCTATAGGTCCAAAATGCATCTCTTGTAGGCAGCATACAGATGGGTCTTGTTATTTTATCCATTTATCCTATGTCTTTTGATTGGAGTATTTAGTCCATTTACATTACATTGATTATTGAAAGATATAAATTTAGTGCCATTGTGTTACCTGTAGAGTTGGTGTTTCTGGTGATGTTCTCTGTTCCTTTCTAGTCTTTGTTGCTCTTGGTCTTTTTTCCCCCCAAAGAGGCCCTTTAATATTTCTTGCAGGGCTGGTTTAGTGGTCATAAACTCCTTCAGTTTTTGTCTTGGAACTCTTTATCTCTCCTTCTATTCTGAATGACAGCCTTGGTGGATAAAGTATTTTGGCTGCACATTTTCCCATTCAGCACATTGAACAGATCATGCCACTCCCCGCAGGCTTGCCAAGTTTCCTTGGACAGATCTGCTGTGAACCTGATCTGTTTTCCCTCGTAGGTTAAGGACTTTTTTTCCTTTGCTGCTTTCAGAATTCTTTCCTTGTCTGTGTATTTTGTGAATCTGACTATGATATGTCTTGCTGATGGCTGGCTATTGTTGAATTTAATGGGAGTTCTCTGTGCTTCCTGGATTTCGATGTCTGTTTTCTTCCCCAGATTAGGGAAGTTGTCAGCTATAGTTACTCAAGTAAACCTTCTGCTCCTTTTTCTTTCTCTTCTTCTTCTAGGACTCCTATGCTACAAATGTTATTATGCCTTAAGGAGTCTCAGAGTTCCCTAAGTCTACATTTGTGATCCAATACCTTTCCCTTTCTTTTCAGCCTATTTTCCATAATTTTAAGGAATTCGTTCCTCTGCTTCATCCATCTTCACTGTCATTGCATCTCGGTTATAGCATCTTTTATTTCAGCCTGACTAGTTTTTAATTCTTTTATCTCTGCAGTGGGAGTCTTTAGTGTCTCCTATGCTTTTCTCAAGCCCAGCTAGTACCCGTATGATTACTGTTTTAAATTCTGGTTCAGACATCTTCCTTGTATCTGTATTGATTAAATCCCTTACCGTGACTTTCTGTTCTTCCTTTTGGGGTTAATTCCTCCATCTTGTCATTTTGTCTGGGTCAGTTTTTTGGTGTGATTGTTAGGAAAGCCTGTTGTATTCCTGCTCCTGAATGTAATGGCTATATTACTAAGAGGTAAAAAAAAAAAAAAATAGGTTGGGGGGGTGGTGGGAAGCTAGATCCTAGGTGTGTTGTGGTCTGCCTATAAAAGAAGATCCAAAAAAAAAAAAAAAAAGGAAGCTAGATCCTATTTCCCCTAGAAGTGAAGCTTTGCAGCACTCTATGATCATCAGACTTGGTGCCTGTGAGGCATCTGAACAGGTCTTCTGGGGTTGGGACCTGCTGGACTGATTCTCAGGTGGACTTGCTCTAGTAGAGATGCACCTGCAGGGCATAGGCGGAGGTCGGGGGTGAGGGGGGGGGTGTTGGTGTAAGCAGCTCCAGCCTCCACTGGATGGCACTGAAGTCAGTCAACGCTGATGGGGAAGGGAAGGAATGGTGTCATCCTGCTCTTTCGTCCCCGGAGCCGGGAGCTCACACCCGCCACTTTTTAGGAAGCCCTCACAGAGAAGCAAACTATCACCTTTCTTGTGTCCCCAGCTTTTGTCAGACCCCTGCCTTCACCCTGCCTGCATCCAGGCTGTCTGCCTGCTGCGTGGCACAGTACTCCTGTGTTGTATCTCAGGCATGTGGCTGGGTTTCCAAACTCCAAACTCCAAATTTTACCTGCGTGACACAGACCCACGCTGATACTCTGGGGGAGAGTCCTGCCACACTTTTTGCTGTTTGCCAGTTTGTCCCAGAAAAGCGGTCACAGGATCATGCAGCAGTTGGGAGTTTATGGTAAAGCTCTGCACTAAGTTGGCGCCAAGATTTGCTGCCCTCAGCTGGTGTCTCTGTTCCTATGCTAGGAAACTGGGCAGCACACTGGTGCCACTGGTTCTTTCTATCCCCAGAGAGGCCGCCACTCCCAAATGCACTCCAAGCACGGAAACTGTTTCTCCCTGTGTGACCCAGGAGATCCTCAGGCTACACTGTCCACCCCTGGGTCTCCACCCTCCTTCCCACAGGAGCACCGCCTGCCAGACACTAGCAATGGTGCAGACTTGTAAAGCTTCAGACTGCGCTCTGCTGCTCATGACAACATGTGGCAGAAGCCCCTCTGCTTTTCCCAGTCAATGGTTTTGGGGAAGAGTCTTCCGTGTGCGGTCCACTATGCACGCTTTCGCTATTTCTCTCTCTCCTTTCTCTATGGTCAGGGCTCCCTCCCCACTGCAGCATCCACAGTTCTCTTCTCCCCCAAACCAACCTTCTGTAGCCCCTACCCTCCCCAGTGTGGTTTTTTTCACCTCTAGTTGTGTAGTTTTGCTCCCTCAGTCCTCAGATTCATTTCTTGGGTGTTCAAAATGATTTGACATTTATCTAGCTGTGTTTGAGGGATGAGGCAAGCTTAGGGTCCCCCACTTCTCCACCACTTAACTCCTCCCTGTATCTCATTTTTACATAACAAGATCATCAGAAAAAACAGAACTCACTTTAATAAACTCTGAGAGCATTATGACATCCTTTATATATACATTTGTCCTTATTCTAAATGATTAAGACTTAAATGCTTTTCAGTTTATATCAATCTGTGATTTCATTTAAATCCTGGCCCGTGCTTGTTCAGTTGTTATTTTGAATCAAATAGAGAATCTTAAATTATCCTGTAAAATTGCATCTTGTTAGATTTAGCCATTGTTCCAACCTACTAAGTTTTCTGAATTCTGAAGCCGTCATCCAACTATATCCAACTATCCCTTAGCGCTTCCTGCCAAGAGTCATCAGAAAGCCTGATAAGCATGCTTTTCATAGCTTCACCTGTGTCATTAGTAAAACTGTTAACGTATGGCAGGGTTGAGGTCCAAGACGGCCATGAACATTAAGACACTCTCCCAGAGGACGTGGATCAATTATCACGTTTTAGGTAAGTTGCTCTTGAAATTTCTAAAGAAGGTGTAGGGACAGAAGGCAGGCCACCCCAAGATGGGCCACTCTGGTGTGAAGATTATTCTCAGTTGAAGGCAATGGGGACCCCGAGGGCTCAAGAGAAACTTCTGCCTCTCCCTTAACTGCACAGAAAAATCTAGAGTGGGGGTCTAAGAGTTAATTCCTGAGATAAAAATTTTTTCTATCAGAGTTGTCCTCTTATTTATTTTATTTATTTGAGGGGGGGGGAGCGTGTGTGTGTGTGTGTGTGTGTGTGCGCGCGCACGCGCGCGCATGCAAGCTGGGGAGGGGAGAGAGGGAGAGAGAATCCCAAGCAGGCTCCACACTCAGCATGGAGGCTGATATCAGGTCTCAATCTCACGACCCTGGGATCATGACCCAAGCTGAAATCAAGAGTCAGATGCTCAAATGACTGAGCCACCCAGGCACCCCTCACTGAGATAAATGTTATCTGAGTGACCCATCTGTAAGGCAGGCCAAACATCTAACGACTAGGTATCTACTCCTCTCATTGCCCTGTGAAGTGCATTCCTTCCCTCAGAAGTCCCAGACCCCTGCCCCCTTCTCCTTAGTTCAGAACGACATATTTGAGGAGAACTTCAACGACCTCCACTTTGACCTCAAACTTTCTAAGTGATTCAGTTCTTCTGTCCAGTTTCTCTCTTAACTCACGGGAACCAAAACCACCCCCTCAAGCAAAAAGGGTCTGCCCTCAGTCAGCAAGACCCCACATGACTGACCCCAACATGTGGGGTCTTGACTGATGACTGACTTGACCTTCACAGCCCACCTTTGCCTCACATTTCTCTTATATAAACCCGGAAGTACTTTTGGCACTCTGGAGACAGTCTGAGATGCTCGTCTGCTGGCCTCCCAGTGGTGGTCTCAGTGAAATCAATTCCTTTCTTGTTTCACCACATCTCGTTTCTCTGCCTTTGGATTTTGTCAGGGGTGAGCAGCTAAACCTCATCTGTTTGGGGACCCCGGAGCCAGGTGCTCTTATACCCCTGGGCCCCAGCTACATATATATGTCATTTTGCCGGTCTCTGGAATTTCCGTATCTGTGTGGATTCCCCATACATATGCTATTAAATTGGGTTTTTCTCCTGTTAAGCGGTCTCATGTTAATTAGATTCTCAGTCCGGCCAGAAGGGCAGGAAGAATTCCTATCTGACTGTCGGTGTAGGTGGCAAGATGCTTTAACTCGCTGGCCACCATTCCCCAGCACACTGCTGAGGCTGACAGATCCCAGGACAACTGACAAGCAGCCACAGAAAGTGAGATTTCCCACCACATCAGCTTCCCAGAATCTCCCCCTGCAGAGTGGATGGGGCAACACTGGTGAGAGTCCTCTACTCGCTGTCTAAATTGAGATTAGCAGGAGAAAAGGTCTGTAGAACTAGTTCCTTGGGCTTAGCGACTCTGGTTAAATTTGGTAGAGTACACACTGGTTACTCATCCATTTCCTCCCAGAGATGGTCTTTGGTTTCCTTCGGCTGTGCCTTTTGTCTGTCATCTGTTGCTAAAGGCCATCTCGGAAGCCAAAGCCACAAAATTGGTGGGCATGGGCCAAGCACTTAAAAGCTGCTAGACCCTCAGGAAGACTCCTATGATAGGACCAACTGGTCACAGAACAGGGTAGACAGACACTAGGTCACCTGCCACCTGCAATGAGGCACACTCTAAAACAACAGTCTCCAAACCAACAGCACATCCCTCTTAGTTATTAGTGTGGCTTAAGGAAACCTAAGGCTTAGATAAAGCTGTTAGATTTTTCCTTTTATCTTGTTCTATGTCCTAGGAGCTTGGCTTTATGACCAATGGGAATATTCTCTTTGGTCTCCACCATCCAGAGGGTGCACTTGGTGGCCAGTTGAATAGGCTGGGGATCCAAGCCTCTTCCTCTCTGTCCAGCTGTGCCAGCTCTCAGGGGTATCTGTCATGAGAGGTTCCAGTCCAGAGGAACCTGTGTCATCTCAGCCTTCATTGCTTGATTAGCGCTGGAAAGTCCCATTCCAGGAGCACCTGCTTGGTGTTGGACTAGCGGATCTGGGACTGGAGGCATCTCATATTCTTGCGGGAGACTGAACACGGCATTTTCACCACACCACCCTTATTGCCGCCTGTGCCTTTGCTTTCCTAGGCTAATTTTAGGAGTAAACTTTTGGACCATGGGAGCTACATCATTTATGCCCTGCGGATGCCTCTTGCATCTTTGGTTAAACCACTAAAAGGCGTATTGGTTTGAGTTGCTATTAATAGATCCAACTCACCAATGGCCAGACAATGGATCCTTTAAATAGGCTATATTTAGATTAAAAAAAAAAAAAAAGCTCTCAATTGTCTTATTAATGTAATGGCTAGCCTCAGGGACTCCCTTGACCAGATAAAAGAACAGAAATTAGCCTTAAGATTTAAAAATAAATATCCACATCCAAAGTAAATTCCAGGCTCACCTGCCTGTTTTAACTTCCCTTTCCCTCCAAGATTTACAGAGATCACTCTGGCCTAATCTCTAGGCTCTAAGGTTGCTCATGTAAAAGCTGAAAGCCAGAAAATCTCAACAAAAGCACATGAGACTGGCAATAAGGATTGCTTTGCTCCTACTTTCCAGGGCTCTGTGATCAGGGTTTACTGAAGAGTAGGCATTCCTGTACTGTGTCCTTTGCAGGTATGTCCTAGACAACCCCCTGCAAAAGAATTTGCATCCTCTGAACAGCGTCGGATCTTTTAAATTATGAAGTACCTTTTACCTCTACTTTCAAATGACCCCACTGAATTCAGAAAGTAATCAGAAAGGCTATTTGACTATATTCACAACTTTCCCTTCACTGAGGAAATAGATGACCAAAATTTCTCCTAGGCCCTTATACAAATGACACTGCAAAAGGCCAATGTTTAGGGACTGACAGAAGCCAAGGGTAAATTTTGTACCCAGAAAAATGCTTGTTGAAATGCTTCATACATACTTTACAAAGGCAGAAATCTCTTGGTTCCCATTTTAGTTAAAGTTCTCCCTGATAGTTAAAAATGTGAGTCAATCTCTTGATACTCAGGCTCTAATCCAGGTGTTTGGGGAATTAGGAATAACTGCCTTTATTTTACAAATCTCTCTAAAACCAGAACTACAACTCTAGAAACAAGTGAAAGTTCACCTATCTTTACCAATCTCCAAACCTTACCTATTCCTTTCAAAATGTGTGTACGTATTATAAAAGATCAGGATATTGGAACTAAATTCTGTACCTTAAAAAGGTAAATTTTACTTAAAAAATTTTTTTTTCTCTTTTATTCAAGGGGCAGTCAGGGAGAGGGGCAGAGGGACAGAAAGAGAATCTCAAGCAGGCTCCGTGCTCAGAGTGGATCCAACACGGGGCTTGATCCCACGACCCTGGGATCGTGACCTGAGCCAAAATCAAGAGTTGGACACTCAACTGACTGAGCCACCCAGGCCCCCCAAAAAATAGATTTTAAATGACAATCACCTTGAAACTCTTTAAAAAAAAACTTTTTTGAAATTCTCTGTCCCTTGAAATTAATAATCTTATGTCTTTGAAATGTAAACCCAGCCCACAATCTCCTGAAACTGAAGAAAAAAAGAGAGAAGTATCTTAAATTGGGCCTGTAATGTCCTCTCCACAAATATTAGTAGAAACAAAATTAAGGGGTGCCTGGGTGGCTCAGTAGGTTGGGCATCCGACTTCGGCCCAGGTCATGATCTCACGGTTCGTGGGTTCGAGCCCCGCGTCGGGCTCTGTGCTGACAGTTCAGAGCCTGGAGCCTGCTCTGAATTGTGTGTCTCCCTCTCTCTCTGCCCCTTCCCTACTCACACTCTGTCTGTCTCTCAAAAATAAATAAACATTAGGAAAAAAAAAGAAACAAAATTAAGATTTTGTTTACATCTTGCCTGTGTATTTTTGTGTGTGTCCGTGTTTTCTCTACCTCTGGATGATATTGCTAAAATTAATTTGTAAAAGACCTTTATTTAGTTGATCTGAAGGCAAGCATTTGTAAGGATTGGCCATCCTAAAACTCAGAAAGATAGAAACTAACTCAAAATGTTTTTCAAGTTCATGTGACCTGGGACAATATGTGGTATGAAAGCCAATTTAAGGTTGCTGGTTTAATTAAAGCAGACATGTATTTACAGTTATCAGCATTAAATATAAACTTTCATTCTGCTTGTGTTTACTAAAAGTCAAATAAACGTACGGTATCTCTGTTGTAAAATATGGCAGAGGAAAAAAACTCAGAATAACAACTGACTTTGTCTAATGCCTCATGAAGTTTCACGGGCAGGCTAAGCATAACTGTTAAGAACAAGTAAATTAAATAGATGTAAATAAAATAAGAAGGTTTGTAGCTTTTAAATAGCTTCCAAAATCTTTGGTAACCTAAAAACTTAAAATTTCACAAGTTAAATGGTGAGTAAAGTTCATTGATTGTCTAGATCATTTCCAATTAAGATAAAATAATGAAACATTAAGTAATCTACTTCTGTCTTAGTCCAGAGAAACTAAGGATACGTTTGGGTCTGTTAATAAATACACTTTGTGCTTTATTGTACTATGAAAAAAATTCATATAAAGTATGAAACTGCCAATCTAAAGAGTTCTGGTGTAACAATTCACAGTTGCTTACTACTCAGTTTTCACTAGAAATTAAGGTTTCTAAGCACTAAGAATTCTAACGAATGTAATTAAGAGCACTGGAAATAATAAGGGAAACAACTTGGTATGTGAGGAAAATGGGATGTGCTTTTGATAACAAAAAGTATGAGGAATAAAATACATGTTTGTTAAGGAAAAAGAAAAGAATTTTGTCCTCAAGTGAGACTAGTTATTTAAAAGGGTAAACTTTAGGACAAAATCCGAACGTGAAAAAGAAACGTGTGTAAGGTTTACAGAGAAACTCTTCAGAAAGAAATTTTACGTGTGGCCTGTACTGGCTAAGATTAGGATAATTTCAAATAAGTAAATGAGTTTTAATATCAAGAGTACCCTGGTGCAATGTTTTAGTTTTTTTCTTTGTTAACGGTACAAAGTTCTTTTGAACTATTATTGGTCTACAATTTCGTAAGAAATTGTAAACAAAGGTTTTTTCTTTACCTTTTAAGTTCTCTAATAATTATTCCATGTTTGCCAAAATAATTTATGTTTATCAGCTCTTTGATTACTTAAGAAAACTGAGTCTTAATATGAAAAGAGTTCAATTTTGCTCACAACTATGTAATCTTCTGTATTGGTTTTTGAAATCTTGTACTGTCATTGTGGTTAAATGGATAATTAAATATTTTTTCAAAATGACTTGTGATTCTATTTAATCAAATATCCAAATCTTTTGATATTTTCTGACATACTTCCCAAAACCAAATTCTAAAATAAAGTCTTTGACCACAATCTGAGGTGTTACAAAGGGCCCATGGAACGTTTCAAAGATTTGAGAAATTAAACTAATCAGGCTTATTTGGTATGTTAAATTACATGGGGAGCACTGTCAAAAAAGTGATATTAAACCCTCCTATATTATACTTATGTAGATATGTTATTAAAGTTAAGTGTTCTAAAAATTACATGAAACTCCTAGAAATCTGATGTCCTGGTGTGTTATTATCCTGAAGCGTATGTCACAAAAATAACCCAATCTCCTTACCAATTGCTTGTAGTGAACTCTAATCAAATCTTCAACCACGGCCATTTTTATGTAAGTTTATCGTTTACAGCCAGTAATACTTTGTACTCAGATGCCTCTACAAAAGCTTCCTGCAAGTGTGTTTCATCTTCAATGAGACACATGGAAAAAACACTGAGTACAGGTTTCTGATAACCTGCAGATCGTAAAACTGAACTGGGTAAAAATTTCTGGAACTAGCGGAAGAACCGGATTCAAGCAGAAGAATTAATAACGTGGGACTGAAATTGAGGAAGACAATTACACTTTTTATGATTTTTTGTTTGGAACATTGCTGACTTTTTAAAAATGTTTTGGTTTTTTTCCAGATTTAAGAAGACGTTTTCTCTTAAGCTAATCGACTTACTGCAATTTGATAAAATACACCTTTTTGAACAAACTGAAACTTTTCTTTTCTCCCTATCTGAACCCTCCGGAACTCAGAAACTCTCAGTGAGTATTCTTATATGCTTATGGCAATCTATTTCTTTGCATAAGTTCAATACGAATCTGTTCTCCTTATGACAGGACACCAATGGAAAAAATGGTATTATCACATGGTATTACCACATGGTATTACCAAAGCTTCAACTGGAATGTCGTATTTGAGAGACACGCGCAGACTCAGATGTGACGGGACAGCTTTAGGGAACCAACGTTGACTTCATGGAGCCAATAACGCTCCCCTGGACATTATCAGCCTGGTACCTAGCTTCCAGAGTTCCCAGCAGCCTGACTACCACGTAACTTGGCGTAACTTGGAGAACACACCTGCATCACCACCTCATGAAATGAACAAGATTATACTGACCTGTTGTCAGGACTAAGAGACTGGTTCAATGGGATAAAACAACCTATCAGCTCAACTTTTTAATGTGTGAAACTTCAGGGAAGTTTCAGGAGGAAGCCGTAGGGGCTAAGAGCAGGCCACCCCAAGCTGGGCCACTGTGGCATGGGGATTATTCTGAGCTGAAGGCAATTGAGACCCCGAAGGTTGAAGAGAAACTTTTGCTCCTCCCTTAACTACACAGAAAAATCTACATTGGGGGTCCTTCCCAGAATAAGGGTATTCACGGAGATAAGTTTTATCTGAGTGACCCATGTGTGAGGGCTGGGCAAACATCTAATTACTAAACATCTGGTCTTCTTATCACCCCATGAAGAACATTCCTTTCTTCTGAAATCCCAGACCCCCACCCCCTTCTCCTTAGTTCACAATGACACATACATCTCACTTTGCCGGTCTTCGGAATTTCCACGTCTGTGTGGATTCCCCGTACATAAGCCATTAAATTTGATTTTCTCCTGTTAATCTGTCTGACAATTTCTCCTGTTAATTGTCTGACAATTTGATTCTTGGTCCAGCTAGAATGACCCTTAAAAGACAGGAATTCTTGCTCCCTAACAAAGGAAATAGTCTGTTTCCTTAAATGTTCACAAGCAATGTGTTTATTATCTATTCAAGAATATAGTCAAGGGGCACCTGGGTGGCTCAGGTGGTTAAGCATCCAACTCTTGATTTCGGCTCAGGTCATGATCTCACAGTCATGAGATCAAGCCCCACATCAGGCTCCGAGTGCTGGGTGTGGCACCTGCTTAAAAGAGTCTCTCCCCTTCCCTCTCCCCATCTCCCTCTCCTTACCTCTAAAATATGAGGAAAATATAGTTAAGATGTTAAAATTTTGTTAAGGTTTTAATAGTTGTTCTATAAAAGATCTTTTTCCAAAAGAAATTTCTACAAAGAACCTGAGTAGCCACTGAGAATGGCTGAAAACTTTTCTTACGCAAAAATGTCAGGAATGAACTACCACAGTGAAATTAACATGCTCTGTAAATGTTTTTCCTAAAGTGGGCTTTCATCTGTTTTCCTGAAATATGATGCACTTAGAGGAATTTTTTAACTAGTGGTCAATTAGATGAGCAATTTGGGAAATTTCCACAAAAAGAAATGTAAACAGAAACAGTTCACAGAGTACAGGAATACGAATTTCCAAGACATATTTAGAATAATCTTAAATCTGAGTGTAGCAAAGGGCAAATCAATTACACAATCACAAGAGGAACAGAAAAGTTTTAAATAGCGATCATAAATAAACCACATTGTACCATCCGCTTCCACATTACTTTCCCCTCCCTGTAGTCCACATATGGATAATAGTTCTGGAAAAGCACTTGAGCCAAGGAAATTCTCTGAACGGAACCAAACCAAACTGCTAGAGACTGGGATGAGTTTAAGCAACTTTCTCCCCAAACTCACCCAGATCCAAGCTTCTTTGGTACCGTACATGAGACCAATCAGACAAAGGTGTTTTAATAGTTATCTGATTAGGTGGCATCAAACTGGCCATACCACACATAACATCACTATAACCAAGTAACACGCCAAAACAGACACTTAGGACACCCGCACGTGACTGCCTGTTCTGCCCACTGCTTCGTAACTGCACATACACATTTAAAATTACCTGGATTTTTTATTTTTTAAGACCATATCAAAATGGCTTCATCATACTAAACACTTTGATGTGGTTGCTTGAAATGGGGGTCGGTTTTCCTTTTTCCGTAAAGGGTGAGGTACTAAACATTTGAACTTTTGCAGGCCATGCAGTCTCTCTGCTGCCGTAGTGCAAAAGCTACCATATGCAATAGTGCGATAAATGAGTGTGGCTGCATTCAAATCAAACTTTATTTACAAAAAACACATGGCAGGGGCGCCTGGGTAGCTCAGTCGGTTAAGCGTCCGACTTCAGCTCAGGTCACGATCTCGCGGTCCGTGAGTTCGAGCCCCGCGTCGGGCTCTGGGCTGATGGCTCGGAGCCTGGAGCCTGCTTCCGATTCTGTCTCCCTCTCTCTCTGCCCCTCCCCTGTTCATGCTCTGTCTCTCTCTGTCTCAAAAATAAATAAAGGTTAAAAAAAAATTAAAAAAAAAAAACACGTGGCAGGCCAGATCTCGCTCAGGGGGCCATAATCTGATCTCTATATCATGGCTGGGAACACAATTATTATAAAAAAGTCATTAATATAATATTGCATCAGTCATAAAGAGAAGAATCTTTGTAATTCATGTCACAAAGGGTTACTCTAATATATAGAGCTTCTAGAACTTAAGAAAAAGACCAGGAACCCATAAAAATGGGCAGAGGAGCAAACAGTTCATAGGAAAATATAAATGGTACTTACACATATGAAAAAAAGAATGCTCAATTTCACACAGAAGGAAAGGCAAATTCATTTGGAAGATGTTGCCAGATCTCCACCAGGGACTGCACCATTTAAACTATTACCAGCAACATATATATGAAGGTGATTGGCTGTCTACAGTTTCACAGACAGAATAAATTACCCAACTTTTGGATTTTTGCCAATCCAGTAAGGGAGAAATGCTGTCTCAGCATAGTTGTTTTTTCTTTTCAAAGGAATAATAGCTTTTATTTTATTTAAATTTTAGTTAGTTAGCAGTGTAATATTAGTTTCAGTTGTACAATATAGTGACTCAACAATTCCATTATGTCACCCAGTGCTCATCACACCAAGTGCCCTCCTTAATCCCCATCACCTATTTAACCCATCCCGCCCCCCAACCATCAGTTTGTTCTCTATGGTTCAGAGTCTGTTTCTTTTTTTTAATATATACTTAATGTTTTATTTTTTGAGAGAGACAGCACACACGAGTCGGGGAGGGGTAAAGGGGGGGCGGACAGAGGATCCAAAGCAGGCTCTATACTGACAGGCTGACGGCAGTGAGCCTGATGTGGGGCTCGAACTCATGAACCATGAGATCATAACCTGAGCCCAAGTCAAACACTCAAATAAATGAGCCACCCAGGCGTCCCTAGAGTTTGTTTCTTGGTTTGCCTCTCTTTTTCCCCCTTTACTCATTTGTTTCTTAAAAATCCACATGAGCGAAATTATATGGTATTTTTCTCACTCTTATTTCAGTTAGCATAATACCCTCTAGCTCCATCCACATTGTTGCAAATGGAAAGATTTCTTTCTTTTTTATGGCTGAATAATACCCCATTTCCTCTGTGTGTGTGTGTGTGTGTGTGTGTGTGTGTGTGTGTGTGTACACATCTTTATCCATTTATCGGTCAATGAACATCTGGTCTCTTTCCATAATTTGGCTATTGTTGATAATGCTGCTATGAACGATGGGGTCCAAGTACCCCTTTGAATCTGTATTTTTGTAGCCTTTGGGTAGATACTTAGTAGTGCAATTCTGGATTGTAGGGTAGTTCTATTTTCAAATTTTGAGGAACCTCCATACCGCTTTCCAGAGGGGCTGCACCAGTCTGCATTCCCACCAACAGGGCAGGAGGGTTCCTCTTTCTCCACATCCTCACCAACACCTGTTGTTTCTCGTGTTGTTGATTTTAGGCATTCTGACAGGCATGAGGTTTATCTCACTGGAGTTTTGATTTGTATTTCCCTGATGATCAGTGATGTTGAGCATCTTTTCATGTGTCTGTGGGCCATTTGGATGTCTTCTATGGAAAAATGTTTATTCATGTCTTCTGCCCATTTGTAAAGTAGATTATATATCTTTGGGGTGTTGAGTTTTAGAAGTTCTTTACAGATTTTGGATACTAACCCTTTATCAGATATGTCATTTGCATATATCTTCTCCCATTCTGTAGGTTGCCTTTTAGTTCTGTTGTTTCCTTCACTGTGCAGAAGCTTTTTTTCTTTTTTTAATTTAAATTTTAGTTAGTTAACAGTGCAATATTGGTTTTGGGAATAGAACCCAGTGATTCATCACTTACATACAACACCAGTGCTCATCACAAGTGCCATCCTTAACGCCCATCACCCATCTAGCGCATCTCCCCCCCATCACCCTCTAACAACCCTCTGCTCTCTGTCATTAAGAGTCTCTCTTGTGGCTTCTTTCCCTCTCTTCTTTTTCCCTCAATAAAGTTTTAAAGATAAATTTACCCTTTGACTCAGAAATTTCTTTTGGTCGGTGTCTGGGTGGCTCAGTCAGGTTAAGTGTCTGACTCTTGATTTCAGCTCAGGTCATGATCCCAGGGTCATGGGATTGAGCCCTGCATCAGGCTTCACGCGAGCATGGAGCCTGCTTAGAATTTTCTCCCTCTCTCTACCTCTGCCCCCTCTCCCCCACTCACGCACTTTCTCTCTAAACTAAAAAAGAAATCTCATTTTGGACTCCATTCTCTAGACGCAGAATGTGTACCAGTGAAAACATAGCACTGTTTTTCATATAAAGAGACTGTAGACCACCCTAGTGTCTAGCAACAGGAAACTGTTATATCACCACGAGAGAATATTACGCAGCAATAAAAGAATAAGAACAATCTCTATGTGCTGACATGGAAGGAAAATATCACTAAGTGAGGAAAGCAAGCCGCAGAATAGGGCATAGAGAATACTACTTTTTTTTCATATGTAGACAGATATTTATATTTGCCAATATTTCCACCAAAAAGCACTAGATAAATTATTTTTAAACTGGTTACCTATAGAGATGGGAGAGGAAAAGAGTGGATTCCTCACAGTGGACTCCTTTTCACATCATTTCCATTTTTGCTGTATACACGTACCACCCGCCCAAGAATTCTAAATTAAAACGGGAGGAGGGAGACACCATTTATAGTAGTAACAAAAAATAGAAACCTATCTGGAAAAAGCCTTAAAACGTTCCTGAAAGACACAGAACATTGGAAAAAACTGGGGAGTGTGGCAGATTGCTTGCAATAAGGGCCACAATAAATCTTCCCATCCCTATATCCTTTTGCAGGGTGACTCTGCCAGTCCTCCCATTGAGAAGGGAAGGACCTTTTTCCACCTCTGGACTCTGGTCTTGTTCATGTGCTTGCTGCCTTGGCCAAGAGAGTAACAGCAAATGTGACAGAAGAAAGGCATGAAAGCACTTGCACACCCAGGGTGGCCCTCTTCTGTTACCAGGATCGCCTCTGCGACCACTGAATCAGCCCGGGTTAGCCTCTACAGGGGACGCCATCCCACCCCAGGCATCCGAGCTGTACAAGGTGAGACCCCAACATGGGGGGAAGGCCACTGGAAGCTTCTCCAGCCTCAGCTGGGCTTTCCAGACCACAGAAGCCACCCACAGCCAACCCATAGAGCTAAAGAAAAGGTAGGTCTTTGTTGTTTTAAGTTACGAGGTCTGCAGGTACTTTGTTAGACCAGAAAAACTAATTCATGCAAAGAACCTTCCCACGTTTTAAGATGGGAGGCTCCATGGGGCGCCTGGGTGGCGCAGTCGGTTAAGTGTCCGACTTCAGCCAGGTCACGATCTCGCGGTCCGGGAGTTCGAGCCCCGCGTAGGGCTCTGGGCTGATGGCTCAGAGCCTGGAGCCTGTTTCCGATTCTGTGTCTCCCTCTCTCTCTGCCCCTCCCCCGTTCATGCTCTGTCTCTCTGTCCCAAAAATAAATAAACGTTGAAAAAAAAAAAAAAGTAAGATGGGAGGCTCCACTGAGATAGCAACTCTCTGTCACAGATTTTAATAAAAAGATGAACAGATTTTTTTTTTCTGAAACAGAACTGATCCTAAAATATGTTTGGCCATATAAATACATAAAAATAAAAAAAATCGTCAAAAAAACAAGCAGAGAAGAGAAAAAGTAGAAAGTCCACAACTAGTCCCAATGTATAGTAGTAAGTACCAGTATAATAAGTAGTATGAGGGCATTATATTGCTTTACTGTAAGTGAGTCGATCTTGGGGGGGGTGGGGGGGAGTGAATCCCTACCTCATGCCCTATACCAATACAAATTCTAAGATGGACCAAATATTTACAAGAAGAAAGAGAAAGAGAGAGACAGAGAGAGAGAAAAGGGAGAGAGAAAAAGTGAGAGAAAGAAAAAAATCACATAGCTAGTGCCCAGATTAGAATCTTCAAATAGCACGTTTCACTAAAAGGAATCAGATTTGCTTAGAGAATTGGCTGATTTCTGGTCAATTTCAGGTCTCTCTCTGCCCCTCTCCCACTTGTGCTCTCCCTTTCTTTCTCTCAAAAATAAATAAACTTTAAAAAAGAAAAAGAAAAAAGAAAACAAACAAGAGCACATGCACAACATACAAAGATGGGCCCAGAACATCTTTTCCTATCAGATATCAAAGATACTCGCCAAACCTGCTAAGACAGTGTTGAAAGGACACAGGCTCCAACTTGCAGGGGAGCTTGCTACCCAAACAAGAGGCAATACAAGCAACAATAAGGATAAAGGCTACAGTGGACTGAGCATCAAGTTTACTTAAACCTGAGAGCTCAAAATGATAAAAATAATGGGTCACAATGACATGATATGAGGGAACCAATGCATTCTGAAAGCTGGCAAATAAAGGTGGGAAAAATCTGGCATTTATCTTGTCCCTTTTTTACAAACTGTACCACTAAGGAATCAAGTAACAGATAAGTTTCCCTTTATAAAAATATTCTAGCTAACGCAAAATGGTAGAGCCACTATGAAAACAGTATGGAGATTTCTTAAAATATTAAAACTAGAACTACCATATGATCCAATAATTCTACTCTTGGGTATTTATCCAGAAGAACTGCAATCTGGATCTCAAAGAGATATCAGCACACCCATATTTACTGCAGCATTATTCATAATAGACAAGATATGGAAACAAACTAAATGCCTTTTGACAGATGAATGGATAAGGAAAATGTGGTATTTTAAACTAGGCTTTTAAAAACAAGGAAATTCTACAAAATGCATAAACATGGATGAACCTTGAAGATAGCTCATAAATGAAATAAATGAAAAGGGAGTAATAGAATTAGAACATCATTTTCAATCCCTAATACTTTAATGCATCTAAGCATAGTGCCTCCAAAAGACAGCCAGAAATTATTTGCCTTCTGATGGAATACAATGCCAATTATGAAATCGACTTGAAAAAAGAATTTGCATCTTATGGACACTCTAGATCCTCGTACCAATTTATAGGAAGTATAAAGAAATATATTTAACTATGCAATGAGGATGTGATAGGAAAATCCATATGTAGGAAGTTACAGAATCCATTTTCTCTAACTAACAAATCTCAAAGACAAAAACAAGCCTGCTGGGGGTGGGAGAACAGGGGAACCCATAAATAAAGAGATTTCAGAGACTGATCCCAACTGCAATATACATAGACTTTATTTGGATTTCTGAGTTCAACAAAATGCAAAAAAAGGTTATGATAATAAAAAAATCTGAATACTTAAGAGCTATGGGATATTTTAAAAGCATTCAATTTTCAGGTATCAAAATAGTATTGTGGTTATATATTTTTTTTAATTAAAAAAAAATTTCTTTTAATCTTTATTCACTTTTGAGAGAGAGACAGAGCACGAGCAGGGGAGGAACAGAGAGAGAGGGACACACAGAATCCGAAGCAGGCTCCAGGCTCCGAGCTGTCAGCACAGAGCCTGACGCGGGGCTCTCAAACTCACGAACCATGAGATCATGACCTGAGCCGAAGTCGGACGCTCAACCGACTGAGCCACCCAGGCGCCCCTTGTGGTTATATTTTTAAAGTACTGCCCATCTTTAGAGAAAGCCACTGAAATATTTACAGATGAAGTGATAAGAGATCTGGCATTTCTTCAGAAAATGCAAGAGCAGGGGAAGTTGAGGGGTCTGGACCAAACAAGAGGAGTCAATAGTCATTGAAGCTGGGTGATGGGTGTGTTGGCTTCATTATACTATTCTGCTTTTGAATACGTTTGACATTCTCCACGGGAAAAAAACTTTTTAAGAAACTACAAGAAGTACCAAGGGAAACCTTAGAGGAGAATTTAAAAAATAACCTTGCAGTAGAGGAAGGCTTCACATGTGAAACAGAATCTTCAAGTCCTTAAGATGGAGGGGGAGAGAGATTTCTCTTCACTCAAGTAAAAGATACCTGCCTTGCCTGGCGAAAGCCAATATAAATAAGATAAAAAATAATGACAATAAAGAAAAAAAAAAGACAAATGACAAACAAATATTTGTAATTCATATCAGAGACTAAAGGTTAGTTCCCCTACTCTACAGAGGGTACCTACAAATCAGTAAAGAAAAAAAAAAAAAAGAAAAAGAAAGAAAGAAAGAAAAAGAAAAAAAAAAAAGAGGGTGGAGTACCTGGATGGCTCAGTCAGTTAAGCATCCGACTCTTGATTTCGGCTCAGGTTGTGATCTCATAGTTCATGGGTTCGAACCCCACGTCAGGCTCTGTGCTGACAGTGTTGAGCCTGCTTGGAATTCTTTCTTTTTCTCTTAAAATAAATTAATTAAAAAAAAAAAAAGTAACGATGGCTCTTAAAAATATAAACCAAAGATTATTTTTCGCCTACCAGCATGGCAGAGAAACAAAAATGAAACTCGTAACATCATTGTTTGAGTTGCTCTGCACTGCCAGCTCAGAGCCTAGAGCCTGCTTTGGACTCTGTTTCTCCCTCTCTCTCTCTCTCTCTCTCTCTCTGCCCCTCCCCCGCTTGCACTGTGTCTTTCTCTCAAAAATAAATAAACGTTAAAAAAATTTAGAAACTCATAGCAACATCATTGTTGATGAAGCCGTAGGTTCAGGAAGTAGATTATTCTTAGGTGGGAATGGGAGTGAGGATTCTTACCGTGTGGATGGCAATGTCTATGAAAATTACAAACAGAGACTCTCTTACTTGGAAATTCCACTTCTAGGAACGTATCTTCTAGAAATATTCACATGTCTGCAAAGTGATGTGCATAAAAGGGTACTCACTGCAGCCCTGTTTACAACAGTGAGCGAGCAGGCGCAGCCCAGCGCTAGGGATTGCTAAGGAGAGTAGGGCGCTGCACAAAGTGGAACAGCACGCTCCGGCAAAAAACAACTAAGGTTTGCTTATTTTTCAGAGGTGCGATGGTCTCTAATGGATGTGTTAAATAAGAAAATAAAGCCTGGTATGTCATTTGTGTGAAAAGAGGGGCAAAATGCCTCTGCTTGTGTGTGCACAGACTATCTCTGTAAGGAGGGAAAAGAAACCGGTAACACAGCCCCCAAGGAGAGAAGCCAGCTGGCCGGGGGCGGGGACAGATAGGAATTTCCTGTGTCATTCTCTCTGCACCATTTTCGTGTTTGTTTGTTTTTTTTTTTAATTAACATAAGTCTATTGCCTGTTGAAAAAAAATTAAAAATTGGAAGTACTGTTTAATGCCTCTACCTAGGAAGCTCAGAATTCTGCTGAAAATACCACAATCTACAGGAGAATGCTTCCTTGGTTGTAACAAAGCACAAAATGCTCCCAAGCATAACTTAAAAGGGAGGGGGTGGGGTGGGAAGGGGGCAGACAGAATTTGTACTGTCTTCCAGGAGTTCCCATTCTGAGTACTGTTACCTTCGCTCCGCATAAATATACACATAATTACATTTTACAACGACATGAAAAGCAATACAATCACATGAAAAGCAATACAATCAACGACATGAAAAGCAATACAATGAAGTTTACAAATGGAAAAGTTAAAAAACGTTCCTCTCCCCCTGTCAAAGGTCACAAGGGCTAACAGATTTGAAACTGGCCTTCCAAACATCATGCATTTGACACACGTGTGTGCACACACACAGAGCCAATTAGAACCACAGCACCTATGCTCGTCTACATTTCATGTTTTATGTCATCATAGGAGTGTTCATATCAGCACATCTATCTTGTTCTCTATCACAGCTGCAAGGTGTCTAACCCACCCGGCAACCTCCAGGGCAAAGCACATGAAAACTTAGCTGTGGTTAAGAAGATAACCTGACTCCCCGCCTAAACTGAAATAGCGTGATTGTAAAAGGACAAGCGCCTCGGAGCAAAAAAGGGGAAGAAGAGTCTAAAAGCAAACAGTGCCCCAAATCCCAAAGACAACTGGTCGAAAACATACACACTCCCAGTAACAGCGTCTGACTGGTCCCCCCTCCCCCCCCCAACAGTCAACGCTGTGTGTTGACAATGATTTTCATTCCCCCACAAACAGGAGAGGAAATGTCATCGCTGGCAACATGGCAATTATGAGCTGACTTTGGAGCCAGACCACGAGGGGTCAACTCCCTACTCTACCATTTCAATGGCTTTCTGAACTTGGCCAAATTCCTTAAAGTCTGTCTCAAATTCCTCCAGAATAAGATAAGGATAACAGCATGTGCCTCGTGACACCGATGATAAGTGAAGTCATAAATATGAAGTGCTTATAACAGTGACTGGCACAAAGGGCTCGGTAAATGCCAGTTATTGTGACCTTTGGGTTTTATTTATACACACACACACACACACACACACGTATACACACATACATACACATAATACATACACACATATACGCATATACACACATACACACACTCCATATTAGGCTAAAAGTTGTTACTTAACTGTGTCCTCCTCCTAGCCTACCAAGCATTCTGGAACTAGCCTTGGGGTTCAAGAGAAAGAGCTGAGTACTGGTTACTTATCCCCACAAAAGGTGTTTTTGTAATCTGTTACTTCAGCACATCTTGAGAGAAGCAGCCCCCCTCCCCCCCCACACACAGGGTCAACTACCCGCTTCACACCCCCCTCGCCCCTGTGTGTGGGGAGTATTGCATGCAGGTAGAGACATTACAGCAATGCTGAGGATGGTCCCAGGGAGTCCCTCGACCCCATTCACTTGCCAAAATATTGGAACAATGAACATGTAATAAGAAAACCGATTTAAAGATAAACTGGCAAAAATCAAGTTTCTCCATAAATACTGACTTGATAAAAAAAAAAATACAACTGGAAGGATATTCCCCATAAGCAACAAAAGCCAAAATACAAAGCAGAAGAGATCGCCACAAACATGAAGAACCTCATGAGGAAAGTCCCACCAGCAAATCGCACCATGTTCCTGAGAACAAAGCGATAACTGCACAGAGATGTCAGTCTATAAATGCACTGAAGGTTCATTCAAAATCCCAAGGGGATATTTTGGGAGAAATTACAAATACACTCCATCGCAAACGAACTGTGATCTCTTAAAGGGCTCCTGAAACATACTACGACCTCAGGAATACAGCAAGACGACAGCTTATTTTTAGCACTATACAGCCACAAAAATCAATAGCCAAGGACCATGTTAGAATCTTTCAATATTCCAACCTGCTCTTTAATACAAACTCAGCATAGTTTCCAAAAGGGCACAAACTACCTTGAAATATTTCTTTTCCCCCATGAGACTGAACTTTGATCAGATTAAACTGTCCTATAAAATAAATTCCTGTTTCAGCCATTAGCCCCTGGTTACCAGCCTATGCTAATTATCATGATCAAGTACTCCTTAGTCCTTTACTACACTGATTACTTTGTACCCAGGACTCCAACAATTCCGTTTAGGAAAAAATACATTATCTCATGACAGAAGAAATAGTCATCACAAAGGAATCTATCAAAATGTTGTATTATATTCAGTGCCTTAAGTTCCTCACAAGAACTGAAATTTCCTGGAAGCCCATGTTTCTTAAACAATACGAAGATCTGCAGAGGGCTCACTTGTGTGCTGGGGAAAAGTATAGGAATGGGGATGTGAGCTATCATGCAGCCCTCACTGTTATCTGGAGACCCTGAGACGCTGAATATATATGCAAAAGGCAAAAATAAACGTGTGCCCTACAACTTCAGTATTTTCCTAGAATAACCTGAATCAACTCAGGGCCTTATAAGGATAAAACTATTGAAGGCCGAATTCAAGAGGCTATAGTCCAGACCAAATAAAACAGAGAAGAGAAGGACTAGTAATTAATGAATGAGCGATACATCAAAATTCAATAAACATAACAAAATTAATCAAAATCAAATAGCAGAAAGCCACAGTGGAGTAACTATCCCTCTTACTACCATTTGCAGCTAGAAAACTGGACAAAATGCATGAAATGACAGTTTCCAGATATTGAACAACAGGGCAGCACAGGACAGTGAACTCCAAGAGAAGGGAAACAGAGGAGGTGAACCCTATGAAGGCTCTAGCTTTCTGCCTGGAGGCAGCTTCTGACTCAAAAGCCAAGAGAAGAACCCAAGCAGGGAGCCACAAGTGGAAAGCACAGGTCCTGCTGAGGTGAAATGAGCGGGACCAGAACTCCAGGAGGCTTAGGAAACTGGGAATTGAGGAACAGACTATCAGAAAGCAGCTACTCAGAGAAAATGCTCCAGACACCTGCAGGGAGGTCTCCTTGAGCCTGTTGATGAATACCAAGCTGCATACGACAGGGTAAAATTCTTTAAGGCTAAGCAAACAACAACTACAGGGGGATGTGGGCTGGAAAAATGCTCAGAGGTCAGGCAGTTCGGACTAGCCAGAGTGGAGAAGCTTCACTGAACACATCCACAGCATTCTCGGTAGAGACCCCAATGGGGCTGGGGTAGAGGCGCCTTAGGATAAGATTACTCTGGACACCCCCCTCCCCATACAAAACAGAAACAAGTCTTGAATTAGACTGGTTCACAAGTAACTCAACTGCCTACCAAAACACCTTAACACCCTTTAAAGGCAGAACACAAAATCCAGACACTCAGCAACATGCCAACACAATGTCCACCATCCAATAAGAAATTAATAGACAAGCCAAGAAAGAAAAATGTGACCTAGGACAAAAACATCAGTCAATAGAAACACACCAGGAAATGTCAGACATAATAACACTGGCAGACACATTAGAATAGCTACTATAAATATGTTCAAGGACTTAAAGGAACATCTGATTATAAGGAGAAAAAAAATAGATGTTATAAAAAAAAAAGATCCTAATGGAATAACCAGAGCTGTAAAATGCAATTTCTGAAATTAAAAAATTTACTGGATGGGCTCAACAGATAATTAGACACTCCAGGAGAAATGGTCAGTGAACTTCAAGAAATAGGAATAGAAACTATGAACAGAAAGAAAGAGGTCACGAAATGGGCAGAGCCTTCATGGACTGTGAGACAGTATCGCACAGTCTAACGCGCATGCAACTGGAATTCCAGGAGGGCAGGGAGGCAGAGCAGAAATTTTTGAAGAAATAATGGCAGAAACTTTCCAATTTGATGAAAACTAAAATCCCCAAATTCTAGAACCTGAGTAAGTCCCACAAATGAAAAAAGCACACACGCACACACGCGCGCGCGCACACACACACACACACAAAAACCACACAAAGAGACATCATAATCAAATGCAGGACGTCAGCAATAAAGAGAAAAATCTTAAAAGCAGCCGAAGGTGGTGGGGAGGGGGAGGTGGGGGGGGGGGAGACACATGACATACAAAGGAACAAAGAACAACTCGAGACTTCCTATCAGAAGCAAGTCAAAATCTATCTTTCAAGTGCTAAAAAATAACAAAGACGATAAAGCTAAAATTCCCTATACGGCAAAAACATCTTGCAAAAATAATATTGAAATAAAGACATTTTCAGACAAAAGCTAAGAGAATTTATCACCAACAATTTGACACTGCAGGAAATGCTAAAGGGAGCTCATTTACCGAACGACGCTGTACAGAAACCTGAATACACACCCACCCACCCACCCACACAGACCATGAGAAAGAGTAAACATGTGGGTCATCTACAAAAAATTCTCACTGTTTCTTTTCCCTAAAAGATTACTGACTTTTAAAACAAGGACAACAGTGTACTGTGGGGGTTATACCATTGAGAAATAAATGTACCAGACAAACAGCACACAGGACGGGAGGCAGATGTGGAAGTGCATTGTTACAGAGTTGGTATACGTGACACCAGAAGGTGGAGTCAGAGTGTGCAGTGACAGGTGCATACTGTGAACCTGAGAGCAGACAGAAGGAAAAAAAAAAAAAGAGAGAGAGAGAGAGAAACATGTGAATAAATAGCTAATAAGCAAATGATAAAGATAAAAATACTATTAAATAACCTAAAAATGAAAAGAAAAACATGAAACAATAGATGCAGCAAATAAAGAAATAGCAAGACGGTACTTAAACCGAATCAAATTATGTTAAATGGATAATTACATTAAATGTAAGTAGTCTAAACACTTCAATGAAAAGAGAGATTGTTGACCTGAGAACAAAGCCAGACCCTCACTATGTGCTGTCTGTAAGAAATGCACTTTAAGTATAAGGAGACAGAAGCCTGAAGAGTAAGGAGAATAAAAGCAGAGGGCAACAGCACTGGGGCGCCAGCTCACATCAGGACGCAGGCGAGGGTAGGAGAAGGAGTGTGTGCAGACTCCCCCCCAGGACGAATCCCTCTGCCAGCCGGCAGGGAGCCTGCACCAGATACATGCCCAATGCAACGGGGGGTTCGGGGTCTCCGCGTGCCTGGGTGACCCGATGCGGGATGTGTGTGGAAGCAGCAGGCGGGTGGAGGTCACCAGGAAACTGCTACACTAGAGACAGGAAAGGTGAGCGCTGGGGAGGGAAGGACGACACCGGCCCCCTTTTTCTTCTGAAGATAATCTGTCCTGGGAAAAGGCCAATTTAACAAAACCTACTTTAGAAGACAGACAAAAATGTCCTGATGAATAGCAGGCAAACTTCAGCTTCAGAGAAGATGGGGTGTCAGGTACTGGATTTACTCTCCCACCTTAAACAACTTGAACACTGAACAAAATATGTGAAACCAGTTTTCAGACCACGGACACGGGACAGCCCAGGACTGTGATCTTGAGAGAGGGGGGCAAGGAGGCAAGCCTGAGAACTGCCACAGTGACTGTGGGCCACAGGGAGGGAAGGAAACCCAGGCGAAGCCTCCGGATGTCTCTGCCGTGAGGACTCCAAGATGGGACTGGGGGAGGGGGTGGCAAAGAGGGAGCAGAAACGGCTGCACAGAGACCGCGTTCTGGGGATCTGCGATCGGCACATGCATGCGAGAAAACTGCCCAACAGTGGAAGTAAAACCACAGAAGCGGTGGGCAGAACAATCTCCTCCCAAGTTCACCCAAGGCTGGAGAAAGCTGGGGTTCCCACCAGCCGTGGTGAAAAACCTCTGTGATACAGGGCACTGGGTAATTATTCAGACAGGTATCCCTTCAGTGGTGGGGAGAAGACAGTCCCAAAGGCTGACCTAGCTCATCGCATCCTACAAAACTTCAAGCAAGGATCAAAAGGATCTAACGGTTTCCGAGTAACTTAACTGCATTCCAGTACAAGCTCAAGAAGGTTTTGAAACATACACAATTCCCTAACACCCTTAAAATTCACTAAGTCTGACATCCAATCAAAAAATACCAGGCAGGAAATTAGACCCCAATGAGGAGGGGAAATCAATGGAAACTAACCCAGAAATGTCAACTAATTCCATTATCTGAGACAAGATTAACACTAAACACAAAATTAGTTATTGTACCTAGTAAAGACTAAAAATTAAATATTGATTTTATATTAAACATTGATATAGAAGCACCTGGGTGGCTCGGTCGGTTAAGCATCTGACTTCAGCCCAGGTCACGATCTCATGGTTCGTGGGTTCGAGCCCCATATTGGGCTCCATGCTGACAGCTCAGAGTCTGGATCCTGCTTTGGATTCTGTCTCCCTGTTTCTCTTCCCCTTCCCCACTCAGGAGTGTGCTCTCTCAAAAATGCTCTCTCTCATGCTCTCTCAAAAATAAACAAACATTAAAAAAATTTAAATGGGGGCACCTGGGTGGCTCAGTTGGTTAAGTGTCCAACTTGGGCTCAGGTCATGACCTCATGGTTCATGAGATTGAGTCCCGCATGGGGCTCTGTGCTCTCCGCTCAGAGCCTGGAGCCTGCTTCCCATTCTGTGTCTCCCTCTTTCTCTCCGCCCCTCCCCCGCTCATGCTGTCTCTCAAAAGTACTAAATAAACGTTTAAAAAAAATTTTTTTTTAATTTAAACGTATAAGCACTGTTAGAGCAATTATTCACAATAGCCAAAAGGTAGAAGCAACACAAGTGTCCATCAGGAGATGGCTAAACAAATGACAGTGGAATATTATTCAGCCATAAAAAGGAATGACAGTCTAAGACATGCAAAGACACGGATGACTTAGAAAAACGTCATGCCAAGTGAAGCAAGCAGATATAAAAGGACAAATACTGCACGACTCTGCTGACATGAGGCACCTCCAAGAGACAAATTCTTAGGCAGAAAACAGAAAAGAGGGTACCATAGGCTGGCAGGGGAGAGGCTGAGTTATTGTTTAACAACAACACCAAGTTCCCATTTGGGATGATGAAAAAGCTCTTTAAATAAGTGATAGTTATACAACATTGTGAATGTACTGATGCCACTGAATCCTATACACTTAAAAAATGGTTAAAATGGTAAACTTTATGTATATTTTACCACGACTTTGAAGATTATACAAATAAGTAATGGTGTACAATTGTGGGGGAAAAAATGAATGGTGCCCTGGTTGTACTTTTTCTTCCTCTTACGTAATTAGCCTTCTGTAGCTGACAGTTGGTACTAAGCCACCTTCACAGTGACCAGCAGCCAGCAGTGCTGGGGCTTGAAAAGTCAAACAAAGATATGCTCTCAAAGAGGTCACCAGAAGTCTTCAAGAATGGTCAAATACTTTAAACACAGTCACCCAACATTATAAAGCAGATGTGATACGGTTCACCACCAAATGTTTGCTTTAGGGCATTCCTGGGGGTTACATGTAAGTACTTGGCCTTGGCTCCAACTTCAAAAAGATAAAAAACAAAGAAAGAAAGGAAGAAGGAGGGAGAGGCCAAGAGAAAACTCCTTGGGTAAAGTACAAAGATAATCTGCACCTGACCACCCCTAGTCACAATGGGACAACGCTCAGCAAGTTACACTTTCTAGCTACTCCAGGATTTTCAACCTCTCCTGTCTCCTTCCCATTGGCATCCAAACACTCATGTCTGTTACATCTTTAAAAAGGAACAGAATCCTCCCTCAACTCCAAGGACTCCTTTGACCAATGCTTTCTCTTAATCTAAGAAATTTCAAGACAGGCGGTCCCTGTTTCCTGTGTCTATTTCACCTGCTCCTCACTCTTTAACCCTCTGTAGTCCAGCTTGGCCACCTGGCGGCCCTGGAACAGCTCGGCCAAGGCCACCTGCAACCTTCCCACCCGCAACCTGCTGGACCCTCCTTTCTCCTGGCCGCATCTGACACCGCGGTCTACTCCTTCCTGAAACATTTCCTCCCTCTGGCTTTGCACACGTGCCCACAACTTCCTCCTTGTCTGTTGTCTCTCCTCTCTCAGTCTTCTCATGGAGGCAGGTCCCCTTAAAGGCTCGTGTTCCCCAGGCCCCATGCTCGCCTTACCGTATACACTCTGCCTGGATGACAACCACCCTGACGACTTCATCCGTACACTGATGAACCCCAAATCCATACACACCTTCCCTCTTTCTTTACCTAAGTCCCATTCACCTTTCAAGTCCCAGCTTAGATTCCACTTATGGGAAGCACCCTAAAAACCTCTAAAATTGGTCATGCACCCCTCCTGTGAACTGCCGGGGGTGGGGGGGCAGGGGGCTGCACTCCTCCGTCACTGTATTTGCACCACACTAGCTTGGCTGGTTTACTTCTCTGTGTTTTCTACTACACTGTGGGTTCCTTCTCGGTCTTGTTCAGCACAGCACCTGACAGCAGTCACTCAAATATGTTCGATGGATGAATTATTAACCCAGTCATCACAGCACAGCGGCTACCTCCTAACAGGTGTTTAGAATGTTTGAGCTAATGAATTCTCTGCCATTTCCAAATCTACCCAACCTCCTAATTTGGTGATGAAATTACAGAAAATACACTGTTCTTGAGATGAAAAACTGCACTAGTCCAGGTTTGCTGTCCCAGCTAAAACAACCAAAAGCCAATATTTTAACAGACAATCATAAATCTCTTGAGTTTATAAGCTAAACATTTCTTTGCAAAATGTCAACATTTATCCCAAACGTTTCTTAATTGTACTTTCTTAAACTCTACCGTAATTTTGGGAGAGAATTGCCTGCCCCCCCCCCCCCATATCCTAGGTTTTTTTTGCTCAATGCCGTCAGAGGCAATTCTCCTGGGATGCAATGGAGTCACTAAAGCCGATGGCTAGAAACCAGGCTGAAGCTAGATGGCGGATATGCATTCATTTTGTCATCAAATGTAACAGACAGTCCCTACTGCCACGCCCTGTTCCAGGCCCACACAGTGGTGAAAAGCTAACAACACGTCTACCCGCCCTCAGAGTGTGTTAGTAGAAAGAGATGCCACTCAACACAGGGTAATTCCAGCTGGCGCTAAGGACAATGAGAGAAATTAGGTGATGTGATAGAGTGACAGGCTGGTGCAGGCTACTTTAAGGTGTTTGGGGAAAGGCACTTTGAGAAGGGGTCATTTGGGACCTAAAGAATGAGGGAGCTAGTTGGTGAGGAACAGGGCTGGAGGACTACGCCCAGGTATGGCAGGAAGGACAGCAAGTGCAAAGGCCCTGGGGAAGTGCTAGGTCATATGTGCTAAGTGTAACTAAACAAGAGGTCAAATGATACAAAGGAACATTTACAAAAGAGTTTTAAAAATGAACACCTTATTTTTAGCATGACTTCCCTGACGCTTCGATTAAAAAAAAAAAAAAAAACAAGCATTCAGGAGACAAAAGGAAATATCATTTATACAACCTATGAATAAAATATACTGAAAACTAAATTACAGGAATCAAGCCCTATTAAAAACCAGAACAGAAGATGTTAGGTATATTACATCAGCTCTCCTGCTCCTTCCTGGGCCCAGGGAAGACATTACTAATCTCGGCATGGTTTGTACGTGGCCTCAGTCCTTTTCAGCAATGCCCTCCCGGCAGCTCCTGCTCGCCTTCTCTGTCCTGAAGGCTCAATAACCAAAAGAGATGAAGTTTTTTTAATAATTCATCTCTCATGGTCCTTCTTTTGTATTACATATTTTCCTGGTTTCAAAAAGACTACCCTGAAAGTAGGACTCATTTAAAAAAAGCCTGTTCCTAATGACTCAGGGTCCTTATCATAACCATGATTACTGTATAAAGTAAAAGACACTGAATATTTATTTTCTAGGCCTTAGCTTTCAAACGTGAAAAATGACAGGGTTAGACTAGATGACCTGCAAGTCCTTTTGGGCCTATTTAAAGAATTCAAGTTAAATATTTTACACTGGCAGCTTCTCTTACGTCGACCGCCTAAGAGTCGTGCTCTGAGACGCGACAACCTGTCCTCTTCCTCTCCGCCATCTGCTCGGCAGCCGTGCGTGAATGCACCTCCATCCTCGCTGGCCAGGCTGGTGTCCGGATCAGCAACGCCTGCTGGGAGCTCTGCTGCCTGAAACACGGCGTCCGGTCTGACGGCCAGATGCCAAGTGACAAGACCACTGGGGGAGGAGCTGACTCCTTCAGTGCCTTCTTCAGTGAGACGGGTGCTGGTGAGCACGTGCCCAGGCCGGTGTTTGCAGACCTGGGACCCATGGGCACTGATGAGGCTCACACTGGCACCCGCCGCCAGCCCTTCACCATCAAGCAGCCTCACGGGCAAGGAAGATGCTGCCAATAACTATGCCTGAGGGCGCTACACCATTGGCAAGATCATCATTGACCTTGTCTTGGACCGAGTCTGGAAACTGGCCAACCAGCGCACAGGTCTTCAGGGTCTCTTGGTTTTCCACTTGGGGGCGGAAGTTGCTGCCGGGTTCACCTCCCTGCTCCCTCCAACATCTATTGATTATGGTAAGCAGTCCAAGCTGGAGCTCTCCATTTACCCAGGCCCCAGGTTTCCACGGCTGTAGCTGAGTCCTCCAACTCCATCCTCACTACCCACATCACCCTGGAACACTCTGTGCCTTCACGGTTGACAATGAGGCCATCTATGACATGTCATAGAAACCTCAGAACTGAACACCCAACCTACACTAACTGATATGGAGGACACGATTTGACCTCACCGCCTCCCTCAGATTCGATGCAGCCCCGAATGTTGATCTGACAGAATTCCAGGCCGACCTCGTACCCTACTGCCACACCCCTCTCGCTCCGGCCACATATGCTCCTGTCACCTCTGCTGAGAAAGCCTGCCTTGAACAGCTTTCTGCAGGAGAGATCACCGACGCATGCTCTGAGCCAGCCAACCAGATGGTGAAATGTGACCCTCGCCATGGCTTCCTGCCCGGGGTACCGTGGCAACACGGTTCCCAAAGATGTCAATGCTGCCACGGCCACCGTCAGGAGGAAGCATGCCATCCTGTTTGTGGACTGGTGCCCCGCTGGCTTCAAAGTCGGCATTCATTACCCGCCTCCCCCTGCGGTACCTGGTGGAGACCTGGCCAAAGCAGAGTGAGCTGCATGCATGTTGAGCAACACCCCAGCCATTGCTGGGGTGCCTGGGCTCGCCCGGACCACAAGGTTGACCTGACGTATGACAAGCGTGCCTTTGTTCGCCGGTATGTGGGTGAGGGCATGGCTCCCCTTGACAGAGACTGTAAGGAGGTCGGTCCGGATTCTGTTGAAGGAGAGGATGAGGAACGAGAGGAACAGTAAACTCTGATCTGTGCCCTGAAGTCAATGTGTATGTAGCAGCATATCCTCTTATACAATTACTGATCTTTGCTTTAAAACACAGCAGTTTGTTACAGACCCAAGCTGTCCGTTTCTCTGATGGGTCTGAACAAAGAGTATACCCTGTCTTAAATGAAAAAAACAAAAAAATTTTTTAAGTATTTCAAGAACACTATTTAAAGTGAAATACAGAGATCTTTAAAATTAAACTACTCAAAATGATGCTTTTCCCTTCAACATGAATACACATACAACTGGGTTACGTGAGGAATGTGGGTGTCTGCTTTAAACCGCTACGTGGATGAAGGGCAGAACTCCTAACCAGGATTTATTTTTATCAGTGGTTCCTCTTTAGGATAATGTGTCTTCTAGATTCACACAGCTGACATAAAACCACAAAACTAGACCTGGTTTTTATTGTAGCACAAGTGTAAGGCAGTAAAATAAGACTGCCAAAGTTAGCAAAATAAAACACAATTCGAAGGGCCAACTTGAAGTTTCGTATGCCAAAAACAGAAGAATGAATCATGCATGGCCAAATGAAGACAGTTAGACTAAATAGCAACCAACAGACAGAAAAAGTTTACAAATACGGGATTCGTAACATCTGAGATGGAGAAGACAGGAAAGCTTCTTGGCCAGGTCCCAACGAGGCACCTTCTATGGGGCACAAAAGGTGCCTCTGACCAGATCTCTACCAGCTTCCTCTCTTTCCCCTCCCAACTGGTCCTTCCTGCAAATTAATAGCGCAACAAAGAGGGGAAGCCAAGTGGGGATGGACTAAGCCTCTCCAGCAGTGAGGCACTTTACACGCCCGGATTTAACTTTCAAAATAGCCCTATGGTGGCGGTTGACTTAGCTTCGCAGGAGAAACAGCAGCTCACACGATCACATACGCTAAGGTCCTGAGGTCGAATGACCAGCGAGTGGAAAAAGTGGCATTTTACCCAGTTCTTTGCCGCGTAGGAGCCCCTGGGCTGATCTTCCTGCCATGACCTTCCCTCTCACCCAGCTGCCTGTACACACTACTGCAAAGTCCCCCTCATAACACAGGCATCATTCACAGCAAAAAGTTCGAACGGTACCCCATCACCTAAGATCAACTTCAAATTCATTCCCTGGCATTCAAGATCCTCCACGATCTAAAAATCTAGGCCTCTCCCCCACTCCACAATACCAACCGCTCCCCCGCCCCGTGACTCTATTTCTCATTTGTGCCCTCTTCTTCCCTCCATACTGGATGCAGCCCCCCCACCCCTCGCTTTTGGTTAAGGTTTCACCCTCCCTCTTGTGAGTCAGGTAAGGTAACTCCGTGTCTACCCTAGCGAGTGATCTAGGCCTGAGGAGCCTAGGCCAAGGTCTCCCAGGGGTGGTACAATTCATATTTGGGCCAAGGGGAGGATGAGTCTTTACGTTCTTTGAGACTTTCCTGCACATCAGAAGTTTAACACGCCTGCATCATTACAGATGAGGAATCACAGCGCAGAGTGATTCATCTGACTGCGGTCAAAGATCAAGAAAGTGAGCGCTGAACCCAGGATTGTACCCCAGGGCTTTCTGATGGCAAAGCCTGGCCTTTCTAGCACCCCCAGGTGGCTCCTGGTTCTTGCTCAAAAATTCATCTACTGAATATCCAGTACAAATCACTCTACAGGGAGACGAACACCAGCAAGGAAGAGTCACTGTCCTCCAAGGCTAATGGGAAAAAGATACGGTGTGATCAAGAGAATGCACTAGTAAAACAGAAGCAGCACAGTGGGCCGGGAGGCAGGTGCCGGCAGGGAGGGCACAAAACAGAGGCAGCCGGGCAGAGGGCGTTTCGAGCTTCAGCGAGTGGTCTGTAGCTTTCGTTTTCCTCTTGAATATGCTCTCGTGCAGCTGGCTTTTGTTTTTGTGTTTGATAACACTATGGAGGGCCTCAAGGACAGAGAGAATGCTTGCCTTTCCTTTTTTTAATACCCTAGTCACTTCGGTTGTGGATTCCAGTAAACGCAGAACACAGGCTAAGCTGAAATGCTAAGAAAGCTTACCATGTCCATCACCACTGGCAGAGGAGGTTTTTTTCATAGGATTAAGTCTACCCCTACTTCCAGGATGGAAGGAAAGGCTACTGCAGAAACCGTAAACTCTCAAGTTCCCCACACTTGTAAAATCTCTAAGTTTCAACAGCTATACCATTCTCCTCTGTAAAATAGAAAAAAAATGACACCACATTACTTTAGTAAACTACATTTCGTTATTTTTTAGGTCACGGTCTAAAATCCATCATCACTGAAAATGTCACAAAAGCTCTTCTCATCACTCACATCATGACAATGGCCCTACTGGACGCAGCTGGTCAAGGTACTAGACTAAGGAACAAACACTGAATTCATCATCTCCCGTCAATGCTCCTCTGAGCCCGCGGGAACCACAGTCCAAGCCAAGCAATCCCAGGTAACCAGCCACAAATTTCAACAGTGTGACTCATTAACAGGAGAGTGTCACGTAGCCTGTACCCTCTATGTCAACTTTCCTAATTTACGGGCACTGTCTGGGCTCTGGGTGAAGCGCGTAGCATCCTGAACTCTTCCATTTAGCAGGCTACCCCCTCATATATATACCAAGATGGTTCCGAAACCCGTTTATGTAGTTGTACTTATGGCTGTAGCCATGCAACTGAACTATTATTGCCTTTCACACAAGACTGTGACAAAGGAGCAATTGTTTCTAGGAAAATCAGTTGAATGTTTGGAGGAACAGTGACAAAAAGTTAAATTGCTAAAAACTTTACTGTCAAACTAATGCAGCTGAGGCAACAGTCAGGACAAATGGGAAATAATTTTTAAAAATCTAGAATTCTGTATCCACAATGCTTTGAAATTGTTTTTAAATTCTTTAAAAGCTCTTTAAAAGAAACTAAAAATGGAAATCCTAGGCAATGCATTCTGAGATTACACAAGATGGATCACTTAGAACTCCAATCAGACCTTGGTTTTCTATCAAAGGATTGGTAAGGAAATGTAGATTTATGTATTCCTACATTAAAACATGATGGCATTTTCTTTTCATGCTTCATCAACTTTTTAACCATCACCTGGAGGTCACTCTGATGTAATAAATGCCTCTATAATCCCATTCTTCCCTAATCCAAAGCATCTTCCCATTGCTGGCACCACCCGAACTGGGCAGAAAGGCTTCGGAAAGGCCTGTCCGCCGAGGATTCTGTTAAGGGCAGTGAGTCAACACGAGAAGAGCAACACACATATATATTCTAAAGCCTGTGGTATACTAGCTATACACACACTACTTATGACAAAATTTGCCTTAACACTGGCAGATTCATACAAATGCCAATCAATAATCATTTTAACTGTCACCTAAGCATCCAGCTAAACTAGATGGCATGGTCTTTATCTGAATGCGTATCAAGCCATGTAAATAGAGCAAATTATTAATTTATGAATATGTTCACAACACTGTATACCCTCAGACTGGATATTTCAAGATATTAAGGATTTGTTCTCGAATTTTACATGATAGGAATAATTGTTATTTATTTATTTATTTATTTATTTATTATGTTTTAGATAGAGCGCGCATGAGTGGGGGAGCGGGACAGAGGGGGAAAGAATCTCAAGCAGGCTCCACATTCAGCGTGCAGCCCGATCCCATGACCCAGGGATCACGACCTGAGCCGATATCGAGAGTCAGATGCTCAACCAACTGAGCTACCCAGGCACCCCTGTTATGGGTTTTTAAGAAGTCTTACTTTGGGAGGGATATACTAAAATATTTATCATGAAAGAATAGGTCTGGAATTTGCTTCAAAATAATGAAGGAAGGGGGAAATGGGTGAGGAAGGTTTGAGGGAAGAAAATGGGCCAGGAGCTGGTAGCCGGTGAGGCTGATAATGGGTATGGGGGGCGGGGGAGGGTTCACTGTACTATTCTTTCGTCTGTGTTTGGAATTTTTATAAATAAAAAGTTAAAAAAATACTGAGTCATGCCAAGGTATTATCTTTAAAACTCACAGGCATGGAGTTTTAAAGGACAAATAATATAAAAGTTCAGTAATCTATTGCACACCGCTCCTCCCTTCCCCCCCCAAATCACTAATGGAACCGGGAAAAGAATAAAGATTCATTGAATCTCAAAATCCTAAGCCAGGATGATGCCACTTGTTCTACGCTTGTGAGAACATTCTGACCCAATTCTCGGAGTTCCTGTTGCCTTCTTACACTACTGTTCTCAAAACTGCTGAGGCCTCAGAAAGTCTGCTGCTTTAGCAAGTAGTGACTCCAGTCAGAGGAGGAATGTAATTGGTTGTCATTAGTTATAAATATTTTTTGTATCTGTCCAAAACCTGCCGGTCTGGCAATATTTCACTTACTGTCTGGGTGAACACCAGTGAGGTCAATAGGATGACGACAGAAGACGGCCAAACGAACCACCTTTTAGTCCAACTAAGCAAGTGGCCAGATAGGTGTATGTATTTACTTTCAGTACAACCAGGAGACAGCTGGAAAGTCCTATCAGATAAAATCTAAAATCCAGTGTGCTTAAGATTTTTTAAATTTCATTTAAAAACTATTTTCAACGATGGGGCGCCTGAGTGGCTCGGTTGGTTGAGCGTCCAACTTCGGCTCAGGTCATGATCTCACAGCTCATGGGTTCGAGCACCCCTTTGGGCTCTGTGCTGACAGTTCAGAGCCTGGAGCCTGGAGCCTGCTTTGGATTCTGTGTCTCCTTCTCTCTCTGTCCCTAACCCACTTGCATTCTGTCTCTGTCTCTCTCAAAAGTAAATAAAAACATTAAAAAAAAAAAAACTATTTTCAACTGACTTGGCTGAGACAGTCTTTGTATATAAAAGGCTAATTTATTTATTTTTAATGCCAGTATAGCTCATGTACAGTGTTAGTGTCACGTATACAATAAAGGGATTCAACAATTCCATATACTACTCAGTGCTGACCATGAGAAGTGTCCTCTTAAAAATATAGTTTTTTGGGGGGCGCCTGGGTGGCTCAGTCGGTTGAGCGACCGACTTCAGCTCAGGCCATGATCTCACGGTTTGTGAGTTCGAGCCCCGTGTCGGGCTCTGGGCAGACAGCTCAGAGCTTGGAGCCTGCTTCTGATTCTGTGTCTCCCTCTCTCTCTCTCTGCTCCTCCCCCACTCATGCTCTGTCTCTCTCTCAGAAATAAACATTAAAAAATTTTTTAAATAAAAATATACGTATAGTTTTTTTTCAAAAAAGGATAATCTATCAGTCCTTTTGGAGCTCTTTCCTTTTTTGGCTTAAAGGTCACACAGAATTTTCCTAGTGGTACTCTAATTAGATACAATCAAGTTTCAAGAAGAGAGAAAGTGAACAGAGCATTAACTCCCCAGTTAGCTTGGGCCAATAGAGGCCAGCTCGATTCCAAAAAGAAAAAGAAAAAAAAAAAAAAAAGCCAGCAGTTTTAGGTCTGTTGAAAACGTGCCAGGGATTCACCTCGCACTGGGAATGAATGCCACCGGCCTCATCATCACCCGTGAGGCCCCAGACCCGACCAGGCCCCCACGGCTCTTCCCGGCTCCGGCGGCCAGGCTGACCCCCGGGTGCTACTCCGGTGGGGAAACAGAGCTGGGGCCCCAAGGATCCAAGTGGCCTGCTCCCCACCTTCCTTCAGTTCTTTGCTGGAGGGTCTCCTTCCCCGGCCACGTCTAACGCTGTGTGTGCACGCGCTCACGGGCAGGTTCTCCTCTTCACAGCCAGAGCTTCCTCCTTCCCTTATTCCTTCTCCTCGCTGACCTTGTTTGTTGTCATCTCCTCCCCTAGACAGCAAGGTTCACGACAGTAGGGATTTTGAATTATTTCCTTCAAGGTTGTATTCCTACTGTTTCCCAACAGTTTCTGGCCCATGGTAGGTGCTCAACAATATACTGAAGGAACAGGGGGACATGGAGAACCACTGCCGCGAGGATCCAATGAGATGTGCCATCTAAGAACTTAGCAAGCAGAGCTGCTCCACACACGTGGTGCTGTTCCACCATAGGGTTTCCAGCAATGTCAACGCACTTCTTGTTGTTTTTTTTTTAATTATTTTTATTGTTTATTTTTGAGAGAGACAGAGGGTCAGTGGGGGAAGGGCAGAGAGAGAGGAAGACACAGAATCCGAAACAGGCTCCAGGCTCCGAGCTGTCAGCACAGAACTCGACGCGGGGCTTGAACTCATGAACCGCGAGATCATGACCTGAGCCGAAGTCGGAGCTTGACTGACTGAGCCACCCAGGTGCCCCGCCAATGTACTCTGTGATTTTATTCATACTTCTCTCCTTTCTGCCTCCAACATTTGGTCTTGTTTTTGATGAAAGGTAATTTACCAGAACTATCTTGTTTTGATGTATGAAAGGTAATTTACCGGAATTAACAAGGCTCACCAAGGCAACGGCAAAAAGAATCAAACTCAAATTGTCAGGCACCCCAATTTGGGAAGTTTATCCAAAGTTTTAGATAAATATGAAGGAGATGGAAAAGCTGATCACATCCACAAGAGTAACTGGAAATTAGAAAAGCTTATTTCAGCTCCCTGAATACAGTTAAGGTAGACTCTAGATCCTGGGGTTAACAGATCTTAGTTTATACTCTACTTTTATAGTAATATGAATAACACCATTCAACCGTAACAACTATCCTTTGCAATAAGCCAGACACTTGGTAAGTCCTTTATAAGAATTTTCACTTAATTCTTAAGATAATTTGGTAGAGATAATAGCTTTAAAATATAGTTTTTTTCATCCTTAGGGATTTTTGTTTTCCTTGTCTTTACTCCCACCTCCACACCCCCAAGTCAGCAGTGTCACTGCCTCAGCAGAGGGACAGGACACAGTGGAACACAACAGTCTTCCCAGCTGCGGGTTCCAAAGGCCCTAAGAACAGAGGGAACTCTAGGTCTACACCTGTGAGAAACACTGCACAGGAGAGACAAGGCAAGACCCGTTTCTCCCCTTGCCACTTCTGCCTCCAAAGCCTGGGGAAGATGGTCTGGGGTGGAGAAGTACAGGACAGAGTCTACACGCAATGGACAGCCCGCATCATAGTGCCAGAGCCCCGGGGAAACAGCAAATCGACCGGAGGGGTGCGAACAGCTATATGTTGCATTAGGACAGAAAGTGTCTGAACTTTGCAGAGATGCGTGTCCCATGAGAGTGTGGCAATAGCAGAATGGTTCCAGTGTGGGGAGAGGCGGCCGGAGGGCAGGATGGGGTCCCCCCAGGCAATGACATTACAAAGGTATCTCCACCCTCAATTCAGCCGTGAGGCAAGAGAAGGAGGTCTGCGAACTCACAGATGATAGTTTCACTTACCCAGTAGAATTGACACGATTGTGGTAAATTATTAATGAAAAATAAAGTTCTATTTTTTCCACACCTGGACTGTGCAATGGAATTCACACTTGAGTTCATATGATTACTTGTATTTTACAGATGAGGGATCTGAAACATTAAGTAACTTTCCAAAGTTATGTAGCTGGATTTGATTGGGATTTGAGCCCAGACTCCCAATCTCTGGGCTATACCACTATTGCACTGAAACACATAAACTTCATAATCACATAAAACTGACTTTATTTGTTCACTGCATCTCTAATAGAAAACCCAACAAAATCTCTCTTCTAAAGATGAAACTTAAGGTAAAGCAAATACTGATAAGGGAAATGGGCTTTTATACAAAAGTCACCTTGAATCATAGAGGGATCCCAACAACCTCGAAATTAATTCATACATACATCCATCACCCCACAAACAACAGTAATTACACAAAAGCACAATTTATTAATACGCAATGCCACAAAGGTACTATGAAGTCATTAACATTTAAAAAAAATTTTTTTAATGTTTATTTATCTTTGAGACAGAGACAGAGCATTGGGGGGGGGGGGGGGGAGGGGCGGAAGACGTAGAATCCAAAGCAGGCTCCAGGCTCTAAGCTGTCAGCACAGAGCCCGACGTGGGGCTTGGGCCATCCAGGCGCCCCAAAGTCATTAACGTTTTTAAATGATCCATATTTTATTAATAACACAGCTGACATATTTTTAAACCATATTACAAATGTGAAGAAGACACCCAGTCTATAACAATGTTTGCTCATTTAAAGACCAAAGATAAATAAAGATCCCCTGAAAGCTCGCCAGCAGGGAATCCCTAATCTAGAATAAACTGGAGGTGTTGCAAACCAGGCATATAAAACACTCCAAATGTTTTAACTAAACTGCTAACCTGGAAATCAAAAGGAGATCTGTTTTAACCATTTTAAGACTCTGCCCATGACCACAGGGTTTTAGAAAGAGCCGGGTTCTTCAAAGTGGCTTAGTGCGGCCAGCCTCAGATAAAATTTTAGATCACAACCAGGGAGACTGAAGATGTCCGCTTTCTGTGAAACGTACTTTGTGTCCTGCAGGGGCAAGTCCCTAATAAAGAAGTCTTTAAAAGAGACCTCAAACTGAATGTGTCTTCGTTTATCTAACATTACTCCCTAATATCCTCAAGTAGAGGAACGACCCTCCTCCGTGTTCTGACTAATGTATGTCCAAGTATTTAACTAGTTTTGATTTTTACATGAAGTTTTCAAACTACGGTCTCTTTATTGGCACAAGTTCATTTTTACTCTTAACTGTCCAATGAAAGTCAATGAAGAAATGAGCGTCTCATTTCTGACTCCCAGCACTGTGCCCTAACTGTACACGGCATCTACATCCACAGCAGCAACTACAACATTCAGTTAAAGAGATTCAAGTGTTTTCGCCCACTAGACTAGAAATTCTTTGAGAGTGGAAGAATATACATGCATTGTGCACCTACAGTATTTACAAGTTCTCAACAAAGCCTGTTGAATGAAAAACACACCCATGCACGTGAGTTTTGGTAGCACACTTAATATTTTCCATAAATATCCCTGGTATTTACGTATAATAATATTCTAATGTTAACCACAGACAGTAGGAAAATTAAATTTATTCCTTCTGTAACTAATAGTATATATTGTTTATGGATCCAACAAAAAGACTTTGGTGTAAATGCCAACAAAGATTTTTAAATACCTGTCTGGGTGTGCCTGAATGGCTCAGTTGGTTAAGCGTCCCACATTTGGTTTCGGCTCAGGTCACGATCTCACGGTTTCAAGAGTTCAAGCCCTGTGTCTGGGTCTGTGCTGGCAGCATGGAGCCTGCTTGGGATTTCCCCCATCCCTCGCCTCCCCCCCTCGTGCTGTCTCTGTCTCTCAAAATAAATAAATAAACTTAAAAAAATTTTTTTAAACAAGTATCAGTCTGTACCATTCTTCTTTTTTTTTTTTTTTTTATCTTTTTAAAACATTTATCCTTGAGAGACAAAGAGCATGAGGGGGGGAGGGGCAGAGAGAGAGGGAGACACAGAATCCGAAGCAGGCTCCAGGCTCTGAGCTGTCAGCACAGAGCCCGACGTGGGGCTCGAACTCACAAACCGCGAGATGGCCTGAGCTGAAGTCAGCCGCCTAGCTGACTGAGCCACCCAGGTACCCCTCTCTGTACCATTCTTATTCAGACACGTGCTAATTCTTAGGAATAGCACAGGCACATTATAGGAGCACAGCCAGCCTCTCACTCACAAAGCCATTTTCCAAAGCACACCCCTGCCTTTCATGCAGGAGTCCCAGACCAATCAATGCAATTATTCAAGGGTAGATTCTTCTAGTTCAGGGCTTATACTCAGCCTTTTCTCTGGCTTTAATAAATACTTGAAGAAAAATTTACTTTTTTAAGGCTTCTAAGGGGTCTTCCAAGGAAAGCTGAATAGTTCCTCAAAGGAAAACAGAAAAGTTGCATCTGATGAAATTCAAATTCACCAAAATTAATAGGCACATACTACACAAATAAGATTTTAAAAACTAGATTTACACAAGTATCATAGATTTTCTGAATCATAAAATAATTAAAAAACAGGATTCTCTTACATAGTATTCCCCTCTAGTGAATTAAAGTCATTTTTTTAACATTTATTTTTTTTTGACAGAGAGAGACAGAGACAGAGACAGAGCATGAGTGGGGGAGGGGCAGAGAGAGAGGGAGACACAGAATCCGAAGCAGGGTCCAGGCTCCGAGCTGTCAACACAGAGCCCGACGTGGGGCTCAAACCCACGGACTGCGAGACCACGACCTGAGCCAAAATTGGACGCCCAACGGACTGAGCCACCCAGGCACCCCCCTCCTAGTGAATTAAAATTGTCATCATTATACAGCCACGTTAGGAATACACTATACAAAGCAAATAAATCTAGGCTGAATACTGTGAACCATAATGATAAACACAATTGTATGGCCTGTTTTTTAGCCAACTAAAAGCAACAGGAAAAGTTAATAACCAGCCACAGCCACCTCACCACCATAACAGAGACTATTTGCATACAATACAAATGACCCATTAACACAACACTGAAAAGTTACTGAAAACCACAAGCTGACAAGAAACTAAACAGTCTTTACTTGAGACTACTGATCTGATTTTCAGCATCACCTGAACCCAGTTAGACAGAAGAGTCCTTGAAACAAGAAACCATACTCACTGCTCACAGGTGCACTAGTGTGGCCCAGCCGTTTTACAGCCCACAGATTTTAGGGATGAACCAAGAACACAACTCAGGTTCTGATTCTTCTTTTTCCATCTTCCACACAGTGGTTCTCAAAGTGTCATGCCAAACCAGCAGCATCAACATCACCTGGGAGCTGGCAGAAATGCATGTTCTGGGCCCCACCTCCTGAATCTGAAACTCTGCGAAGCCCAGCAATTGTGATTTAACAAGCTCTCTGGGTGGGGGCTGTGATGCAGCCAGGGTACCACAGCTCTGCCATTAGTGCCTAAAACCTCAAAAACACGATCATAGCTCATAAAACATCCATATATTTCAGTAAGAATCCAATTTCTCCCTTAGATGAAAGCTTATTGTCACAGCCGTAATCTCTTTACAGCAGATTGCTACTAAGGAAGAGAAGAGGGGAGTTTGAGGAAAAATAATTAATACTTGCATTTTAGAGAACTATTACTTTCACAATACAAACTACAGAAACAGACATGAGATACTTTTATTTATCAAAAAGGGGAATGTTACAGATAGAGCAGTCAATACTAGAAGTAGCTTTAAATATCGGAATTTTAATATTTTTTTTTCAACGTTTATTTATTTTTGGGACAGAGAGAGACAGAGCATGAACGGGGGAGGGGCAGAGAGAGAGGGAGACACAGAATCAGAAACAGTCTCCAGGCTCTGAGCCATCAGCCCAGAGCCCGACGCGGGGCTCGAACTCACGGACCGCGAGATCGTGACCTGGCTGAAGTCGGACGCTTAACCGACTGCGCCACCCAGGCGCCCCAAATATCGGAATTTTAAAACACAATCTCCATATTCTTTGGTATCATCTTGGCTTTAAATGATTAAGACAAATCAATATAATGTAACTACAGATCTCCGTAACCTAAAACCTACTGGATTTTCGAGGCTGGGGAGGCGGTTACAAGGACATTGAATGTGCTTTACTCACTGGGAAGGACAATCACAAGACAAAGTAGGTCTGACACACCAACGAAAAGGCTATAAAATCTTAAATTCAACTCTTGACTCTAAAATCTTACGAAGGTGGGGAACGTAAGGAAGTGAAGAAAACCAGTCCAGCCCACAGGAGGCTAGGAGCTCTGCTTCCTTCAAGCTCCTGAGGGAAAGGGCACCAGCAGGCTTTGGTTAAAAGTACGAAAGTATCTATAAAGCAGCAATTGTTAAGAACTTCAGTGCTGCTTTTTGGTAAGTTTTTAGTTATTTTTGAAAATTAAAAACCATACTTTCTCTCCTTTGGCAGAAGAAAATATAGTGCTTCAGGAAGTAAAATAAAATTTTTAGTTTCTATTTGTAATCCTGCATGCATTAGTATTTTCCTATTGAAGTGCCGCTATTTATAAGCATTAATTAAAAACACTTTTTTCATCTTACTATATACTTCAAAGCAAATTAAGAGAAGGTAGGTAAGTTTGGGAATCTGCTTTCAGGGCCCAGTTAATGACAATAAGCTTTTAAATGGGAAAGAAAAAGAAAAAAAGAACTTGTTTTCCTCCTCATTACAAAAGCAACAAATATTCACTACTCAAAATCTTGAGAATTCAAAACAGGCTAAAAGATGAAAGAGAAGTTCCTGAGTGCAACCACCATGAGATAGACAAATAGTATTCACACCCGTATCTACATTTTCAAGCCCTCTTTCCTGAATCTGCATTGGAAAATATATTTAAACTGACATTTAACTGGTACATTTCACACAGCTCATTAATTTCTGACTGTCAACTCTCTTGGGCAAGGATCCAAATCTCATTCTTACTTCCAGTGTAAAAGAGGTACACAGACACTACTGAAGTACCTGCTGAACTGGACATTTGGGATCCTACAAGGCAGTCTGGACTTCCAGACTGTCAAATGTGTTCCAGAAGTATCTTAAAACTGACTGATGTAATAGAATAAGGGCAAAAATTCACTCGATGAATTAAAGAAAAAAAAATAGACATTTCAAGACTTCCGCTCCTTAGCAAGCCTTGCGGGCTTGAGAAGCTGCATCAGGAAGGAGCCCCCACTGTGCCCGGAAGAAAGCCTCCAATCCAGGGGCTACGACTTTGGTAAAGGCTCTTTGAGAGCGCGGATGAGGCCTTTCATGCTGACATCCCAAGTGCAGCGGAAGGACCTGGCTCTGAGATCCTTTGGAGTTCAAATGAAGGAGTCAGTGAATGATGAAGGGTATCGGCTTCCAGGATATCGGCTCCTTAACCCTAAGGTTTATATGTCTCTTTGACACAAATAACCACTAACAGGTGATTTTGCATCCTGCCTCTACAGGTAATGACACTATATGACTCCATTTTCAGAGACTAAAAATAGCTTAGAAGAATTGAGTCATACTGAATAACACCCTCAAACACTGCAGTTACAATATCTAAAAATGAATAAGAAGGGCTAAATCTACCATGTGCTTTGAACAGTCAACAAGGGGGGTGGGGAAGCAAAGAAACCCCAATGGGAAAGTGAAATATGGCCAGTCTGTTGTTTTGATAGCTTAAGGTTTGGTTTCTACTAAAATGCTTAACTACTTTGCTTTTTCACCCTTTTCCCTCCAAAGAAGAGGTTAACGCTGTGCGTGCGCACGTTCCCTTCCTTCACTTTACAGTCTGTTATAAAGATGCCCTGACTCGGATTTTATTCCAGCACACACGGCAAGCCACCACCCCGAACCGCCTGCAGGCTGAAGCACTTAAGTGCTGAATAAAATATTAAAAGGAAAAGACGAGCACACACATAAATAAACACCTCTGAAAACACACCACTGAGTCAGCACAAAAGGAAAGGCTCTAGAGAGGTCACACAGGAAGGGAGTGCTTTCTCTCCTTGGAGAAAAATATGTGCTGAGCCACGATTCCACTCTAGGCGTCTCCTCCAAACCCTGAGTTTGAGACCCTGGAGGCTCCGAGTTCGAGTCTGTGTGCTGAAGGCTACACTGGGGGAGGTAGGAAAGACTCCTGTATTGAGCTAGACACTGCGACCCCAAAAGGACTTCAATATAAAGGCCAAAGAGAGAACCTATTGTTCAAAAGCGGACAGCAAGGAAACCTGTTTTTTTCATAGGCCTGGAGTACAGGAGTAAGGGAAATCTCCCCAGACATCTGAGGTCTGTATTTTTGCCACCAGTATGGCTGGAAGCACTGAACCAGGAGTGAGAAAGTTAGAGTGACCACAAGAATGCAGTGTCCCTGGGAGACCGGCATAAGCCAAGACAAATTCTCTCTGGAAGACCTTGTAACTTCGATCCGGGCATTAAAATTCCCTCAGATGAAATTCCAAGGAAAATGAGCAAATCACAGAAACACACACACACACAAGAAAACAAGGCACCACGAGTAAGAGTGAGCAGAACCAGATGGATGATTAGACTTCAGATACCAGAACAGACACAAACTATAAATGTTTAATATGCTGAACAGAAGCTTAAAAATGAGCTAAGAATGAGACTATTAAGAATGACCAAGCAGACTTGAAATAGAACCAAATATAATTTTTATTTATTTATTTATTTTTGACACAGAGAGAGATAGCGCAAGCCAGAGAGGGGCAGATAGAGAAGGGAAGCCACAGAATCTGAAACAGGCTCCAGGCTCTGAGCCATCAGCCCAGAGCCTGACGCGGGGCTCAAACTCACAAACCGCAAGATCATGACCTGAGCTGAAGATGGACGCTTAACCGACTGAGCCACCCAGGCGCCCCATGGAATCAAATATAATTTCTAAAAACAGAATATAATTGAAATAAAAGCGATGGATAAAAGAGTAGATTATGCCCAAAAAAAGAAAAAGTAGTGAACTGCAGGTGAGAGCCAAAGAAATTATCCAGAATGCAGCACAAAGAAAACACGGCAGGTGGAAAGTAAAGAAGTTAGAGATGTGCTGGACCTTTTCGTGCTAATTAGAGCTCCAGAAAGAGGAAATGGGGAAGAGGGAATATTCATGAAATAACCATCTCTGGGAAGTCTCTGCAACTGCTCTCCCCACTATGCAGCCATTAGCCACAAGAGCCTATGTAAGTTAAAATTTAAAACACAGTTCCTTAATCGCACTAACCACATTTCAGATTCTCGTTAGTCACATGTGGCAGGTGGCTACCATACAGGACTGCACGGATGTAGAACATTTCCATCATCCTAGAAAGTTCTACTGAGCTGCATTGTTCTAGATCTACTGAAATTCCCATCCTCGGACCCGACACACCCGGTAAAGTTCAAGCTGTGTATATACAATTCACACATGGGCACACTAAGGTAAAACTGCAACGTACTGATGATATGTACTAATTAGAACTGCAATGTACTAATGATATAGGGAAGGTCTTAAACAGGCAGATCATCTTAAATGGACATTAGACCGCTCACTTCTTAGAAGGAACTCTGAAAGCCCAGAGAATAAAGGCGGATACTACCGTCGAATATGCTGAGCTAAACTGTCAACCAAGAAACCTATCTTTCAAGCGTAGGGCAAAATACATTTTCACACATAAATGATTTGCCAACAACAAATCTTCCCCAATGGAAATTCCAAAGAATTCATTTTAAACAGAAGGAAAATTATCCCAGAAAGGAGTGAAATGTAAACAGAAATAGCAAAGATACAATAAAATTCGATTAAATCTAAATAAACATTAACTATGTAGAAATAAAAATAATGTCCAATTTTGGGTGGAAAAGAATGACAATACTGGGCAGTAGCTGACTATATTGGGGGACATGATTGGAGTTATATATCTTAAGACCTTTTTGTAATTCAAAAGGAGGGCAATGATATTGAGTAACTTCAGACTTTAACTTAGAAACGGTAACATACATGCTTATGATAACCACTGGGAAAAAAAAGTGACATATAGGACAAACCTTCCAAAAAACTGAGGTCAAGAGGAGTAAAATAAGAGGAAGGGGGGAAAAATCCCCAGTCAGTCTAGAGATGGTAACCAGAAATTCAAACATGTGAGCAAACACAAATAAAAACAGACAAAACTCTAGCCACAAAGATCACCAGACTAGATAAAAAGGTAAAATTCGGCTATAGGTTTTTATATACCAGGCAAATATTTACCAAAAGAAAGCTACTGAAACCACATGAACTTCAGACAAAATTGTCTTTATGAGAAAACATGCTACTAGAGATAAAGAGGGTCCCTTCATAAGGATAAAAAAAGTTCAAAGCACCTGGAAGAGGATACTAATTCTAAACTTAAAAAAAATTTTTTTTAACTTAAAAAAAAATGTTTATTTATCTTAGAGAGAGAGCAAGCAGGGGAGGGGCAGAGAGACAGAGGGAGTCAGAGGATCTGAAGCAGGCTCTGTGCTGATAGCAGAGAGCCTGATGCAGGGCTTGAACTCACCAACCGTGAGATCGTGACCTGAGCACAAGTCTGACACTTAACAGACTGAACCACCAGGGCACCCCTAAACTTCTTAAATTTCTTAAATCCAGCATTTTAATATCTCCATCAAGTAGACAACAGATCAGCCAGATACAACAGATTTTGTAAGGATGCACATGTGACCAGTATAATAAATTCAATCTAATGGACATACACAGAATACAAATATATACATCAATTAACGGATATGCATACTCTTTTCATGAACAGATGGCACCTTTATGAAAACAGACTACAGGACAGGTACAACGGTAGCCTCAACAAATTTTCAGGTATGGTATTACTAGCAATCAGATTCCCTGGTCACAATGCAATTAAGTTAGAAATCATTAACAAAAAGGTAAATGGGAACACCCTATACTTTTGGTAATCAAACACATTTCTAACAACTATGGATTAAAGTCTCAGCAGTATGAGGTTTGTTCCAAACACCTGAAAACATAAGAACCAATAAAACTGAATTATTCGATTTCAAACACACGCTAGTACCTACGCTGTAGATGTGTATTGTCCATTGTGGATGTATACTTAAAAAGGGAAAGTTTACTAAAACACAGTGAACAAGAAAGACAGTTTACTGCTGAAAACAGTTTTCTTCAGCCATCACTTATGTCACTGGAATATCTTTTACTCTTTCAAACTGGACAGCAAGGAACCCAGGCAAGAAAATTCAACATTCATTCGTGCAGTAACAGTTTATCCAGAGCCTTGCCTGTGCCAGTCACAGAGGATTCAAAGTGAGGAAATACACACAGACCCAGCCTCCTGGGGCTGAGAGCTTCCTACAGGAGACGGTCACTAGACAAAATCACAGGTAAAATGGCAGCCCAGACGCACCACGTCACCCTGTAACAGAGGTCAGGGAGATCGGGAAAGGCTTTCTGGAGGAATCATTGCTTTGAGCTAAGACAGAAGGTGTTAAAAAAAAAAAAAAAAAGGTACCTGGAGGGAAGAAGCCAGAGAACAGCATTCCAGAAAAGAAAGGAACAGCACAGGCAAAATTAAAAAGGTTTAGGTGGGCAAAGGAAAACGATTAATTTTCATATAGTCAATATAGAAACGGTGCAACAGAAAACTCTGCAAAAATTTTATGCTTCCTCATCTATTCCTTCCTTAATAAAAAAGTGGTTGACCTTTTTACTGTCAGAATTTTTCTTTGACTACACAAACACTATCCAGATATTCTATTTAGTAAGACCCTTAAAAAATTACGTACACAAAATTGAATAGTTAGCATTTTCTGTACAGTTTTTAAAAATAATCAAAACCAACTTGAATCCTTAAAGCTCTATTAGGAAGATATTTCTATTCTTCCACTCAAAGAGGTTTTTGCTCAGGAGACATTACAAAGTATGTTTTCTGCTGTTCTCACTAATGTGTATCATGGAACAGTCCTGAGCAATTCACTCCTTTCCCACCAGTATTTTCAACACTTCGCACCCACTTAATTCAACCAGGTAAGCACGAGCACAAATGTTTCAATATTGGAGCTAGAAAGTTGGGGGTGGGAATCCTCAGGGACTCTCAGAATCTTGTTATAATGATTACTCTTAAAAGTGATTATGTAAGCACAAAAGGAACCAAATTAGTTACCAAAGGTTAACTCTGACACGGAAATGACCATGTTAGAAGGCTGCGGATCAACTTCCATCAACTATTTTCATGCTTCTTTTGATACATATGGGCAAAAAAAGAAAAAATTTCTTTCTCATGACTTGATATATAAGACTTATTTTACTCCTAAATCCACCATATGACTGTGATAAAATACAACCCTCTGAGGTTTCTAGTAGAAGCCAAGGCTTAAACACACATATTAGCCCTTCACTGTATTTAAGTGAGATAAGACTGGACTCAGAATAATGTACTTACTTAACAACTGAATTCAGCATCCTCTTGTGTAGCGATTAGAAACAGAGAAGATAATCTCTTTCTAATATGCAGTTACTGACTAACTTTGTTTGGCAGTGAAGAACTGCCCCATTAAAGTTTTTCTTCTAAAAGAGAATTTCTTTCTATTGGGAACATACCAGTGGATTTTGTTTTTAAAAAAAAAAAATCACAACAGTTCAGAGATAACTGCATCTTGGGAAAAAAACACGTAAGAAGAATACAAAAGAAAATTATATCTGCAGACAACTAAAGCCATTCTCTGGTAAATTCAAAGGGAAACGCAACACCACCTCACACACCCAGATGTCGTGTTTGTCATTACTTAAGGCTTCTAGCAAGAGCCTGAGTGCCCGGTGAGTCTCCGATTCCCTAAAAAGTTAGAAGTCATTACTTAGCAAGCTACATTCTCACCACCTACCCAATTAAAGAAAGGGAAGGAAAAACCCCAAACTACTCAGATGTCTGCAAAAGCAGGGGTGTGGCTGCAGGGGCGAGAGGAAACCAAGGACTACTTTCCTCTCTGGCAACAATGAAAAAATGACCCTGGTTTGACACAAGAATCACTAGGAAGTAGCAAAACCAGAGAACTGGGGTAGGGTCCCCTTTTAACAAGTGCTTCTTTGCTCCTCCTTTCTGAGAATGGGAGTGGCTTGTCATCACGTAAACACGGTGCCGAATGCCATGTGGAATAGTGATTAGAAAGGTGCAGGACAGGGGCTCCTGGGTGGCGCAGTCGGTTAAGCGTCCGATTTCAGCCAGGTCACGATCTCGCGGTCGGTGAGTTCGAGCCCCGCGTCGGGCTCTGGGCTGATGGCTCAGAACCTGGAGCCTGTTTCCGATTCTGTGTCTCCCTCTCTCTCTGCCCCTCCACCGTTCATGCTCTGTCTCTCTCTGTCCCAAAAATAAAAATAAACGTTGAAAAAAAAATTTAAAAAAAAAAAAAAGGTGCAGGACAGACAGACTTGGAGTCATGGGAATCCGCCTCGAGTAGTGGAGATAACAAAGTAGGAAGTGCTTACACATGCTTTAAGGCTTGGTTTAGTGAGGACACGTGCAAGTCAAGCTTACTACAAGAACCACTGTCCTTTTTCACTTTACAAAAAAACTCAGTTCAGTTTAATCAAACCAGTTTCATTACCTGGGTCCCACTGGAAGGAGGGGTACGGGTAACATGCATCAGCAGATCAGAGTGCAAAATACCACAACACTGACCACCACTGAACACAATCTACCACAAACAGCTTTTCAGGTTGCAAGATGAATGCAAAATAGGTCCGGTAATTGGTGATTTCTGGAATGGCTGGCAACAAACCTCAAAATCAAATCTCCTTAGAAATCCTTGGCTTGAGCTTTGTTTTTCAAGAGATCAACACAAAATTACATATGTTAAAAAGGTAGCAAGTTCTAAGACATCTAATAAAACCAAGGAAGAGTGCAGCCAATAATGTATTAACAAGCAGGTAATTATTTCAGTAACAGCAGACAACAGGTTCCCCGGAGGAGAATCTTTTTTTCTTTTTTAAATAAACACTGCCCATAGTGTCAGAGCACAAAATGTAACAGACTGAAGTGACATCAGACGATCTGATCTTTCTAAGGGATTTCAAAATTTTTATCCTTTCCTAAATTATCCTGGAATCCAAAACAAAAACCCAACAACAACAAAAAATTAAGGTTTTCGCCAACCCAAAAGAAGCTCGGAGATTTCAAACATGAATATGGAAGAGGGTGCTGCTGCTGTATAAAAGTGACATCACGAAAACTATTTGCAAAAGTCAAGCCATTCCTCAAACCACATCACTAGCTCTAGGAGGGGTCTCCTACCAGTAATGCCCTATTCAGCGACTGTGACTTTCCCAGCTACTACTTTGCATGAAGAGCTAACGAAAACGCCCCAGAAAGAGGCGGGGGGAGGGTGGCTTCGACACACTCAGGTAGCAAAGGGTGACCGCTAATTCCACGAACAATACCCTGAAATAAGCAAACCACTACTCTTGGCCAATTACCAAGATCGAGCTAAAGTTCCACCACGTAATTGGGGCCTGGGCCTTTTTTTTTTTTTTCAAGCAAACTCGTTACTGAAAGCACAGTCATTTCCCTCTTCGTATTTTATTCACGCTGGAAATACCATTCAAACTGAAAAGGTAGCAAAACAAAAGGAAAAAACAACAACAAGAAAAACGAAGGAAGTGGAGGCGCGGGGCGTTCGGTGTGCGGGTTCCGTCCGCGACAGCACTGGCTCGCGGGCCGTCGTTTGAAATGTCCAGTCCCGTCCGCCGGGGCTCGGGTCCCCCAAAACCGGCCCGCGCCGCTGGGGTCCCACCCTCCGGCGGAGGGAGGGGCGCTTCTCGCGGCGGCGGCGGCGGCGGGCAGAGGACGCCACTCGGGGCAGGACCGGGGTATCCCGGCGGCCGGACGGCTGCCCCAAACGAGCTCCGGGGCTGAGGGAACTTTCCCTCCCTCCGGCCCAGCCGCAGCCCACGCTCAGGCGCAAACTTTGCAGACGCCGCCGCTGGCGTCCGGGGTCCCGCCCCGCGACCCTCCCGCGCCGCGCGCCGAGCCCCCGAACGTCCGCGCCCCGCGTGACTGGGCCGCGCCGCAGCCGCCGCCGCCCGCGCCCCCGGCCCCGACCCTCCCCCGCGCCGCCGCGGGCGCCAGCGGCCGGCCGGCCGGGCCTGCGCCGCGCGCCCCTCACCTTGGTGGCCATGGCGGGCGGCTCCCCCGGCCCGGGACGGCCGGCTCCTCTCCGGCGCCGCGGCTGTCGGCCCGAGGCGGGCGGGCGAGGGCGGCGGCGGCGGCGGCTACGGCTGGGCCCCGGCGCTGCGGCGGCGGGGGCGGCGGCGGCTCCGCCTCGGCCCCGAGTCTCGGCGCTCAGGCCCCGCCGCTGGGCGCTCGGCGACTCCGGCCGCCGCCCGCTCCTCCAGTTCCTGAAACTCCCCGGCTGCGCGGCCCCCGCCCCTGCCGGCCGAGCCTCCCATTTACCGCGGCGTGCGCGGCGCGGCCGGCGGAAGCGCGCCCGGTGCCCTCGGCCGGCCCGGCCTCCTCTCCCACTTTCCGCCCCCGCCCCGAGCCTCCGCCCGGCCCGCGCCGCCGCCGCCGCCGCCTCCTGCGCCGGGCGCCCTTTGTTCCAGCGCCGGCCGCGTCCCGAGAAGCGGCCGGGCCTGGGTCGGCGCCCCGCGTGGCTGCCCGCGGGAAAACTTCAAGGGGTGTGAGGATTCGCTTGGGTCCCCCTGCCTGGAGGACCGGTCCGACTGCCTCCCGCAGGACCGCGCCGTAGGCCGCGTCCGAAGTTTCTTGTGGCCGGTGCACCCGGTGCACTCCACGCCCTCCTGGCAGGGCCAGAGTCACCCACGGGGATCTCTGCTCCGCTGGCGAGTGATGTGGAGCCGGTTGTGCTCTTGGCTGCGTAAAATAAGTACTAAAAAGCCAGGGCGGAAGGAGGCAATGGCTTCCCGGTCCCACTGGCCCTGGGGAGGGAGCAAGATGGAGTCACTCATGTCAAGTAGTGACCCAAACAGGAAAGCAGCCAAGGGCCCTGCAGCTATGACCAGCTATCTCCCAAACCAACACAGACTGGCCGCACTAAGGGCTGATAAACAAGAAGGCCACAGAACCTGGAAGAACCAGGGGCTGATAATCACTAGAACCAGAAGAGGCCTGCGAAGGCCCAAGCCTGATTAAACTCCTTTGAGAGGGAGGACGGCCAACGGTCAGCCTCTTCAGACGCTGACCCTCCCACGTGTGGCCACATTGGAGAGGCAGCTGCCCCCGAAGGTTCTGCCTGGTTGATCTCCGAACATGACAGAGATCCTCCGTGGCTCCAACAATCAGCGGTGAGCATGAGAGCTGACCCGGACCAGACGGCCGCCCCGCCTCAACTGCGCTCAGGGACTGCCTTCGCCTTTGGTTTGTTAACTTCTTACCTTCATGGCATTTCGTTTGTTGTGTGCCTTTGTATTATATCTCATCTTGTGTGACGTGTATGAAGCCAAGTTAAATGCATCGTGAAATGTCATTGCGTTTGAAATCCTGAACCTGCTTGACAATTGTTAACCTTGCTATGTGATTGAGTAAGGCCGGCACTGTGGAAAAGGCACAACTGGTGTACAGGCCTTTACGACTCGCCTAAGTTGGCTGAGTTGTCAGGATGCTGTGTCACTGACTCACTACGTGCTTTTAGAAAACTTGGAAGAATTGGGGGGAAAAAAACTCCTTGAGTCTTGCTGGAATTGATGATAGCAGAATTAAAAACAGTAAGTTGGGGATGAATTTGTGTGAAAATAGAATTTCCACGTGTTGTGCTGGGGGTGAGATCCAAAGGTATTGGCACAGGCAGGTGAAATGGAGACCAGCTGTGTGCAGGAGGCAGTTAGCCGCAGAAGCCTGGCTTCCCCCTTTTGCAAGCGGGGCAGGAGGTAGAAGTAGCTAAAGCCGAAACCGAGGGACACCACCTAGAAAGGCACTTGGAAGCTTATGAAAAATTGAACCATTCAGAAGCATTGCAAAAATGTATGTCACTAGGGGCCAAAATAATCTACAACCTGAAGGAAAGAAAGACAGGAACAAAAACTGTGTAGAAACCTATAGACATTTCCCAGGTATATGGGAGAAATAGAGCTCTATGTAGTTAAATTGTATATAACAGCTGCTAGAATACAAGAAAGGAAGAAAAATGTGGGCACCAGGTAAATGCCTAAAAATGAAGGTGGAAATTCCCAGAGGTCAGACATCCTACTTTGTGTAGAAGATCTGTGTTACCCCCACAGAACTAGAAGTCAGAAAGAGGCTCACAACTGGGACCCCATGTAATCATGGATCTGAAGGATACTCAGAATGTAAAACTGTTAATGTCCCCAGCTCCCCCTACAGAGGTTCCTGTCTTGCTAATGAAAACCACCTTGCAGCTAGACCAGGACCAATAAAAGGGCAAGGAGCTAGCTAACAGAATAAAAAGGAAGGCCAAATCTATGAATGATTTGAGTTTAAATTGTTTTTTGAAGTGTATTTTTACTATTTTGAAAGACAGAGCGAGCAGGGAGGGGCAGAGAGACAGAGAGAATCCCAAGCAGGCTTACACTGTCAGCCTAGAGACTGATGCAGAGCTCAGACCCATGAACTGTGAGATCATAACCTGAGTCAAAATGAACCCGACTCTTAACTGACTGAGCCACCCAGGTGTTCCCATAATTTGAATTTAAAAGACAAACTACCCTCGGGACCCCATCCTGAGGACCCAGGAGACTATGGTAACTCCAGGGTGGGGAGGATGATTATCGGAGCAGACCTATAATTACAAGCAAAAGAGTGGTAGATTATAATCATGGGCCAGGACAACCAATAGAAGTATCAGAAGATAAAGAATATACCTGTGCTAAGCTTCAGAAGATCAGGACAGATTTCTGTTAAAAACCTATGTGACATAGACTGGCTGCTCCATGTGTGGGATAGTGGAGCAAACACGGTTGCACTGTCAGGTACACAGATGCATCAGGTATCTTCTTTTTTTTTTTTTTTTATGTTTTTATTTATTTTTGAGACAGAGACAGAGCATGAGCAGGGGAGGGGCAGAGAGAGAGGGAGACACAGAATCCAAAGCAGGCTCCAGGCTCTGAGCCGTCAGCACAGAGCCTGACACGGGGCTTGACCTCATGGACCGCAAGATCATGACCTGAGCTGAAGTCTGATGCTTAACCGACTGAGCCACCCAGGCGCCCCATCTGGTCTCTTCTTTAGCTGAAAACCCCTCATGAAACCATTCAGTTATGGAAATACATAGAAAGATCACATAAGAACACATGCATTATTCAAATGGTTCACAAAGAAATCTCAGGGTTACTTAGGAAATAAAAGAGCATTGCAATGATGCATCATATATAAACAAATGATAGACAAATGTGGGTATACTGCACCAATAGACACATACAAACCCACTACATTTAATTTTATAACTCAAATAGATCTCCTAGGATGGTAAAATCACATTTATCTATAGAAGCTTGCCACAACCATGGTATACATATATACAGGACTGGGGATAGCTACAGCTGCCTCTAGCCCCTTAGCCCATGCAACAGTAAGAACTCTAAAATCATGGGCACCAATAACTGTAGAAAGCGACCAGGAAACTTATTTTACAGCCACCTCAGTTCAAAAAGCTCTGTGATCTATAGAACTTAGAATGGAATTGCCACCTAGCCTGTAGCCCTACATCTGCTGGATATATAGAGAGATCCGGTAGATTATTAAAAAGACAATTAACAATTGATAGACAAGGGAGTTTTCAACAGGCCATAGATATGGCTTACTTTGTGCTAAATCAAAGAGAGACACTACAAAAAGATATAAGATCTTAAACACTTGTGCCCCAGATATAGGAAAAAGGGAGACACCAGTAGACACACCCAAACTTCTACATAAGGTAGCACCTAAACTGAGGGACAGTTCTGTCTCCTTACAAATTACTGTTGCTCATAGACATGGAAAGTTACTAGATCACAGGGGACAAAGGACCGCTGCAACTTAAGAAAATCCGGGATCCTTTCCCCATGGGCATACTTGAAGAATGATCGGAGGGGGGCGCCTGGGTGGTTCAGTTTAAGCATCCAACTTCAGCTCAGGTCATGATCTCGCAGTCCATGAGTTCGAGCCCTGTATCGGGCTCTGTGCTAACAGCTTAGAGCCTGGAGCTTGCTTCAGATTCTGTGTGTGTGTGTGTGTGTGTGTCTCTCTCTCTCTGCCCCTCCCCTGGTCATGCTCTGTCTCTCCCTCTCTGTCAAAAATAAATACACATTAAAAAAAAATAGGGGTACCTAGGTGGCTCAGTCAGTTAAGTGTCTGACTTCAGCTCAGGTCATGATCTCACGGTTTGTGAGTTCGAGCCCCCCGTAGGGCTCTGTGCAGACAGCTTGGAGGCTGGAGCCTGCTTCGGATCCTGTGTCTCCCTCTCTCTCTGCCTTCCCCCACTCATTCTCTGTCTCTCTCTCAAAAATAAAAACACATTAAATTTTTTTAAAAAAAGAATTGGAGGAAAAGTGCATTCTAGTTAGAATCCTACTATGTGGCATTATACTTTTGGCTAATAACCGGCATGCTCATATGGGCATTATATATTACACAAGCGTGCCAGGCACATGTAAAACACAACAGTCCTCATATTATAGACTAGAAAACTGCTATATACTGCATCTAATCTGTGTGTTCTTGCTCACTTGTACAGTCACTATAAGACAAGTGATACTCCTGCACACAAATCGCATCATCGATTAGGATACAAATATGCAGCGTTGATCTAGTTTCGTGGCAGTGACGCTGCCGGGGGAAGTATTTCTATTAATTACCAATATCGTCCTGATTTTTTGTCTCACTGAACTAACAGGACCCACCTACTGTGCAGAAACCTAGTTAACTACACTAGGTTAACTAGTTAAACTTAGTTTAAACCTAGTTTCGTTAGCCTAACTAGTCAAACCTAGTTAACTAATTAATGCCTAATTAACAAAGCATTAAAAGAATAAGATTTTCCACATCAGGATCAACAGGGAGATGCACCAAATTCCAGACTCTGCCCTATCAGACTCCCCAGTATCTCCTGACAATGATCTAGACTTGGCACAAATAACAAGGGAAGACGATCCAGAGATTACCCCACTGCTAGAAGCAGCCAGGAAGATCTCTCAGAGCTCTTGGAAGACAATGTCGGATGATGACACCTGGTCACAGCAGGTACGTGCTGATTCACATGAGTGCCAAGATGTGCTGCCTCCCATGAGGCATACTAATTTTAGTGATTGCTTCTTTTTTTTTTTTTTTTTAATGTTTACCTATTTTTGAGAGAGAGACAGAGTGGGAGTAGGGAAGGGGCAGAGAGAGAGGGAGACACAGAATCCGAAGCAGGCTCCAGGCTCCAAGCTGTCAGCATAAAGCCCAACTCGGGGCTCGAACTCATAAGCCACGAGATCATGACCTGAGCCGAAGTCAGATGCTCAACCAGCCGAACCACCCAGACGCCTCTAATGATTGCTTCTTGACTGAACTAACAGCAGCACTAGGAACTTTACAAGGACTAGTGGAGGTCACACACATAAGTCACTTAATTGATATTTGTTGGCTTGTAAGATACTATCGTCAATATATACAAGGGCTGATTAGTCAGAGAGCTAATAGAGGACATTATTCTAGGCTGGAAACATGTATCACATGATTACCAAGATTTGGTGGCCAGTTTTATGTATCTTCATCAAAAGTACAGCCACTAACCCAATGAGCACAGGAGACACCAATAAGACACCAGATCCTGATTACAACATAACTTTCCCTATACCACAAACCCAGCCCACACCAAAAGTCGATTTTTCAAATCATGTCCCAACCATACCAGGACTGCCTGAATACATACCAGGCTGTATTTTTTACAATAATATCTCTCTGTTTTGAGAGCTAATTACATACATGCTTGATTCCAGTAGGGCTCAAACAGCAACTTTAAGACCGTTTTGCACTTACAGTGATATTAAGCTTTGCCAACAAATTTTTGCTCTACCTTACAAACTGTACCCCTTTATGGAGCTGTACATAAAATATAGATCACACAGCAGATCACTGCAGACAAAATACGATAAAGTGTAAAAGACCAGAATTAATGTTCATTCAGTGAAGACTTTAATAATATCTCAAACAGGGGCACCTGGATGGCTCAGTTGGTTAAGTATCCAACTTCAGTTCAGGTTGTATCTCACGGTTCAGAGTTCGAGTCCCACATCAGGCTCTGTGCTGACCGCTCAGAGCCTGGAGCCTGCTTAGGATTCTGCGTCTCCCTCTCTCACTGTCCCTTCTCCGCTCGTACCCTGTCGCTCTCTCTCCCTCTCAAAAATAAAATAAAACTTTAAAATTGTCTTATTTGTAATATGAGTGGCATATTGGTTTGAGGTGGGTTTTTTTTTAGTTTTTTTAAGTGAAGACATGGAATTAACCACTTCCATGGAATTTTAAAACATTAGGACCGTCCTACATAATCTCACCACCAAACAAGGAGCCATGCACTGCAAGATATCTGAACATCCCATTGGATGAATATTATTATACACTCATACAAATCCTTTGTCAACACGTGGTGTCAATTTTCGTACCAACCGCCTATGGAACAAGAGGATGTATGGGATGAATATGAGTATCTCAAAACTGCTCATACTAAACCCTCATTATATCATTTCCACCCTTTCACCCACTCCTAGACGAGCTTCCAATGCCAACTGGGTACCTGAAGGATTATGACATCATATCCACAAACAAGATTGTTACGTATTATGACTATTATTTAACAGATCCCATTGTTTGGCAATTTTGGCACAAGACATGAAGATTCACCATGTAATAATACACATTGTACTTGGTAGGCCAAGGCTTCATCAACCTGAGGAAATTTGTACAAGAGGAAATGGAACATTTGCACCCACAAAATTAGATTGGAAATTAAAAATAGGACCAACCTTGCTTACATAGCCAGATCACCACTTCACACATCAAGCTAGACCTGATTTACATGTACCCCAAAACACACATTATCGTATGGAACAATTATGACGTAATTGGACCTTGGCATGCCCGAGAGGCTTGAAAGGTAATTTTACACACACCTACACGGGGACAAAGCTGCAAGACGAATGCTTTTCAAACCGGTTCTCTTATGCTTTCAACTGAACCTTACAGCACCACACACCGAGGGATATTTTTACACAGAATATTCAGAGAACCAGAACCTAAACTACCCATTTGGAACAATTCAGACTTTAAAACATTGGTTTACAGGGCATGGGCATTGCCCTGATGGACTAGTAAATTGCTTTGAGCAGGACCTCTAGGCTCAGATTCAACTGTTGACACCTTTTACATACCAAGTCATAACGGAATGGAATCACAAATCTTGAACAACACCGCGATCAGGTAACTCCCACTTAATGGTACAGCTGAGTTGAAGTTACGCTTCAATAATGCAGGATATAGTATACCATGGAATGGTGACACAAACAAAGGTTACACATGGATGCCACACAACACCTCCGTCATTAAAGACATCTTCACAAAACATGTCATTATGGCACCATGTCCTCATGGAAGGGACTTGTCCTCCAGCAGTAACACTTTTGGACACAATCCAGGCTTCTCAAAATCTAGAGGCAACATTACATGGTGGAATATTTCCAGAGACAATGTTTATGGCTTTAACGACTATCTGTTACGGAGTCCCCTACTGCACAACTTACTAACTGCCAGCTAATATGACAAAATGTGGGCAATCTGGGTACCCAGTAGTTAAAACAATGGTTCCCAGAACAGTCTGTGACACACCTATACAATTATACCTAAATGAGTTTTAGCACAGAAGAGGTGAATGGGGCATAAGATCTTTACTTGTGATCATTCTCTAGATAATTTTACTAGCCTTGCAGCTCGGAGTCGAGCTATGTTAGGTCCTTTTACACCTTCGTGGTATAGACACAAATCAATTACTCCAACACAGATCCCACCTAAAATACAGGTTTTGTAAACAGCTTAAAATAAATGGCACGTATAAGGCTACCTTAATATCAAAATCTGCAGCAATCTATATAATACAACAAAGGAAGTAATCATGCTGGTTTGTCCATTAGAGCAACTAGATGCAATATATTTTTATGACCTCTGGTTAATGAAACCTCAATTACACAAGGAAGATCACCAGCATGGTAGGATATATCGGGAACTGATTTTAATGCAAATTTAGTAACATTAATTAGTAACATCGACATAGATTGAACCAGGTATGCAACAATATTTCTTTTCATTGATCCAACCATCAGATGCATGGCGGGTAGAACACACATGCTTGGCACAGCATCCTATCTATGAGAATAGATCCAGAACGGACTCATCGATACCAACTTACATGGCTAAAGGAGTTACCTTTGACAAATGTGGTGTATCACCCAAGAGCCCGGGCCCATGTATTATTGAGAGAGGATTTTCAATACTACACATCGTATGAGAACTTTCCATTGGAAACCACAACGGGTACATGGCATTATCAAACCAACATGGAAAATCCTCAAGCCAAATATGTTTGAACCTGTATTACTTAACCCAGTGAGAATTGTATATAAACTGATGCCACAGAGAGTTGAAATAACAAGAAGAATACTTCAATTTGTTCTATATACAGCCTGAATGTAAAATTTATGCAACAGAAATAGGAATGACCACCCAGGAATTGCCTGACTCACCATCCATTGATAAAATTAGACTTAAAAAACTACAATTCCTGGTATCATCGCTAACTTAATTATCTCTGGGATACAAGAAGCAGAAATCCACACTATTAAGCAGGAGCTATTTGCATTTAAAAAAAAAAAAAAAACATGTTCACCCCTTATCTAATGCAGTGGGTAGCTTAGGTTCCAAGATCTCCTCAGCATTCAGAGAACTACAATCCGTGATCACCATGCCTACCAACTGGAATTTAACTATGACACTGACCGTAAGGTCGAGGTCCTCCAGCAAAATTTATTCAATCTTAGAAATTTCTACATAAAAGAACAACGAAAAAATGGCTGCTGCATGGGGTGCCCAGGTGTCTCAGTCGGTTGTGTCCAACTCTTGATTTTGGCTCAGGTTATGATCTCATGGTTTGAGAGCTTGTGTCCCTCACTGGGCTCTGCGCTGACAGCGTGAAGCCTGCTTGGGATTCTCTCTCTCTCTCTCTCTCTCTCTCTCTCTCTCCCTTGTCCCCGCTCTCTCTCTCTCAAAATAAATAAATAAACTTAAAAATGGTTGCTACAGAATCAGTAACCTACTAGAGAAAGCATGGAATGATATCAGAAACATGATTTAACAGGGGAAATGTATTCTTCTGACTGGACAGAGACTATTTATAGTTAGACACTTCCAGACCATCTGGTTGACAATACAGAACAATATATATAAACTTTCATTGTTGAGACTATTAGGTGTTCAGAGCCTATTAGCATATAACACATACACCAAACCACAACAAGTACATGGTAACACATCACTTTTGACAACACATGCGCCCTTATGGATTGATGGGTATTTACTACCTGGAGATATTTGCCTGAACTGTAAATCAATGCTAATCTTCATCCTCTAACAACAACCTGAACAAAAAATTTATTCTTAGACCTGGGACACTTTTCAACTGGAAATGATACCGTCATCACCATAGACAAAGAATGTATTAAAATATTATATGCTCTTAATGTGACATTTAATAATGTTACCAAAATGGATACCTTTATCTCAGAATATCCACATAAGAATTTTCCAACATCCTCTCATACTAAGGTAACAGTTACCTTGAGTAAAAACTGATAAGATCGATAAACTTTGGATGAAAACTTAGAAGAACTTGGAGCAGCCCACAAAACCTCGACCAGTAAGCTAACCCTGTGAACGTCATTCACGCGGCCTCAGCACTCATCGACACAAACCTAGCCACACTGAGCCAAAGTATTCAAAGCTTACACGATAAATGTTCCTTTCTAGAATTGCTAAAGAAACCTTTCAAATATGTCATTTGCTCTAGTTCATGGTCTCACTATAACACTTTAAAATGCTTAAAGATGGGGTGGAATTATTTCTCTACTCATATCTGAGAATCCATTAAGGAAACCCTTCTATTGCTTTTGGCTATTATTTTTGCTATTTTATTAAAAATGCTATTAGTGTGTTATGCACCTTCAGGCTTAAGAAGGGAAGATTACAAAAAGACTGATTTAACCATACCCTTGCTTTTCTATTCTGTATGTGCCGTGAGCCTATGTCAAAGATTTCATATATATTTTTGGACTTCTGTCTACCATACTTGATAGTATGATTTTCACTGGATTTATTTGACTGCTCTGTTGATTTGTTAACTTACCTTAATCGAATTCAGATTTAGTTTGGTTTCTGACTTGACTCAATTCTTCTTAGATATGACTTTGAGTTTGAATTTTGATTCTGATTTGACTTTACAACCTGACTTAATTGATATTTTATTTAATCCTTCATTGATTTTGCCTTACTCTAAATTGATTTACCTCTATTTGATTCAGTTTATTTTATCTAACTTGTTTTGATTTGTTGTGATTTTCATTTTATGATGTCAATTGACATTTCATATGATTTGAGATTGATTTGATTTTGTTTGATTTTCATTGGAACCATGAGTGCATGACTTAGATTTGCCTTTATCCATAGCAGGATAAAACCATACTGCTGACCTGGTTAAAAATTTATTTGATTGCTGTACAGCCCTTATGACTAGTCAGGAGTAATCACGGGATGGGATGTAGAGAGCAAGATGGAGTCACTCATGTCAAGTAGTGACCCAAACAGGAAAGCAGCCAAGGGCCCTGCAGCTGTGACCAGCTATCTCCCAAACCAACACAGACTGGCCACACTAAGGGCTGATAAACAAGAAGGCCACAGAACCTGGAAGAACCAGGGGCTGATAATCACTAGAACCAGAAGAGGCCTGCGAAGGCCCAAGCCTGATTAAACTCCTTTGAGAGGGAGGACGGCCAACGGTCAGCCTCTCCAGACGCTGACCCTCCCACGTGTGGCCACATTGGAGAGGCAGCTGCCCCCGAAGGTTCTGCCTGGTTGATCTCTGAACATGACAGAGATCCCCCGTGGCTCGAACAATCAGCGGTGGGCATGAGAGCTGACCCGGACCAGACGGCCGCCCCGCCTCAACTGCGCTCAGGGACTGCCTTCGCCTTTGGTTTGTTAACTTCTTACCTTCATGGCATTTCGTTTGTTGTGTGCCTTTGTATTATATCTCATCTTGTGTGACGTGTATGAAGCCAAGTTAAATGCATCGTGAAATGTCATTGAGTTTGAAATCCTGAACCTGCTTGACAATTGTTAACCTTGCTATGTGATTGAGTAAGGCCGGCACTGTGGAAAGACACAATACGCTTTTATTGCATGTTTGAGACACCTTCCAAGGAGGTTCTGTCTCCGGCCTGGAGGTTACCACAGGCTGTGATCCCAACTGGAACTTCTGGGCCGAGACACTTGGGGATTTTGTTCTGAGATGTCCAATTAACCTCCTCCTAGACTCTCGATAAATTTAAAAATGCCTCAGGGCCCTGGAGGTTTGAGGGAGATACAACAGGTTTCCTAAAGTGGAAATGAGAGGTCTAAAATTTTCCTTTTTTTTTTTTTTTTTTGGAAAATGTTTCTCTTCAGAGCTGGATATATGGGTTTTATTAATAAATGAATGACTCAAATTGAGTGGCAAGAGTTTTACTCAAGTACAAAAGACATGACTGGAAGATATACCTTAATTAGTATATTAGTCTAGTACATTTTGTTTTTATTATCAAGGATATATATGTTAAAACAGACAGCTATCAGATAGGATCAACATTAGGCTAGGAAAGCAGTATTTAGAGTTAATGTCAAATCTGTGTCCTCTGAAAAATATCCTATCTGACCTCCAGGATTTCATTAGTTACATTCAACCATGGACTTTAAAATGGTTATGGCACAGGGCTCGTGGGAGGCTCAGACGGTTAAGTGTTCAACTTTTGATTTCAGCTCAGCTCATGATCTTGCGGTTCTGTGAGTTCGAGCCCTGCATCGAGCTCTGTGCTGACAGCATGGAGACTGCTTGGAATTCTTTCTCTCCCTCTCTCTCTGCCCCTCCCCTGCCCATGCGCACTCTCTCTCTCTCTCAAAATAAATAAATAAACTTAAAAAAAAAAAAGAACATGGCGCTATAGAGCACTGTGAATGTTTGTTTGCTGAGCTCGTGACTGAAGCTATAATCATCATAATAGAAACAGTCTTTCCTAAGTAAAAAGGGAAGTTGGAGACCAGCATTCACTGACAGTCTACTGCTGTATAGCTCTCACATGCCGTAATCCCATTTGGTCCTTATAAGAAATCTTTTTTTTTTTTTTTTTAACGTTTATTTATTTTTGAGACAGAGACAGAGCATGAATGGGGGAGGGTCAGAGAGAGAGGGAGACACAGAATCTGAAACAGGCTCCAGGCTCTGAGCTGTCAGCACAGAGCCCGACGAGGGGCTCGAACTCACAGACTGCGAGATCATGACCTGAGCAGAAGTCGGACGCTCAACCGACTGAGCCACCCAGGCGCCCCTATAAGAAACCTTTAAGAAAGCCATTATTGTCCACTCTTTACAGACATGAAGAAATCAAGGCTCACTTAAGTAACTTGGCTGATTTAGTAATACTTATCAAAATTGGAAATGACTGTAACCTTGGACCTGGTGGCTCTGCTTCTAGGAAACTATCCTGCTGTCAGACTTGAGTGAGAAGGATGTTCAGTAAACCATTGCTTTGTAATAACCCCAAACAGCAACGTACATGTTTGCTAACAGGTCTGTTTCAGTAAGTACGGTATATCCACAAAAATGAAATATGAGGAAGCCTATAAGGAAGTGGTAATATTTTAAGAGGTATTAATAAAGGTAAAAAGAACATTATAGTACAATCCATTTGTGTAAAAAATATGAAAATACATTGTCTAAAAAAATTAAAAAAGAAAAACAAACGAAAAAAAAGAAAATACATTGTCTATGTCTAGGAAATTCCTGAAAAGCTTCATCAGATGCTATCATTAGAAGTTTTGCTTATATATGTATTTCTGTATCTTAAGAATGAGTTTACATTTTAACAAACAACTAAATAAATATTTTGAGTAAGAGCACACACTAGTATGTGGAAAAGTCAGGATTTGAACTCGAGTAATACTTTAATGAGGTTTCCATATTTTTTTATCTTATTTTTTTAAGTTTATTTATTTTTTAAATGTTTACTTATATATTTTGAAGGAGAGAGCGTGCAAGCAGGGAAGGGGCACAGAGAGAGGGAGAGAGAGAGAATCCCAAGCAGGCTCTGTGCTGACAGCAAGGCTTGAACTCGGGAACCATGAGATCATGATCTGAGCAGAGATCAAGAGTCGGACGCTTAACTGACTGAGCCACCCAGGCGTCCCCTCCATATTCTTTTAACGTTGAGAGGTGGGTGCAGCTCCCCGTAGCAGATCAATAATGGTCAAGGTTGCTCCTGTGACCTGAGCTTTCTGCATGCTCGCTTGGCAAGTTCTGGGCAACCAGTCATTTTGGGCACCCAGCACAAGAAAGCAAGAAGACCAGGGAGTTCAAGGTTTCCCTACTTGAACAATTTCCATAGTTCTGGTTTCATTTTTGGAAGTAACTGTGGAGACACCAAACTCAGAACAACCAATGCAAATTAATAAATGAGAGTGAATCACTACATATATTCTTGAGGCTTTGTTTATAGAGCCCAGAAGTGCAGTCATTGGTGTAATCGTCACGTGAGCCTGATCTCCACCCCTACCTCATACCGCCCTCCCAGATTCTGCTCCAACCACACCGGCCTCCCTCTTCCTCCTGACTCATGAGCGTCACCCTCCCTTCCAGGGAAGGGACCAGGACCAGCCTCCTGGGCGAGCACGTGAGCTGTGCAGAAGGGCCCACTCAAGGACCCTGTCCTTGTTTTGATGCTCTTTCTCACCACCTTTAAATTCTTAATAGGTTTGAATAAGGGGTCTCACAATTTCACCTCGTGCTGGGACTCCTAATTATGTTGCTTATGTTGTTCCTTTGTCTGAAATACTCCCGCTTGCCCACCATCCACCTTCCCCCCAAAACCAACATACCAGCTACTCTCCTGCTCATCCTTCTGAGCTGCCATGAACTGTCAGAGCACTTCCAATTCTCAAGGAGAACTTCCCTGCCCCCCCTCTAAGTCAAATTCTGTCAATTTAAGCACTCACGGTGCTGGTTTCCTTGCCTTTGGAAACCTAGCTCCATTTGTAATTCATTAGAGTGACCACTGGCCTGCCTCCCCCATCAGACTGTAGGTAAGTTGAGGAAAGGAGGCTCCAGGCCTTGGTCTCACAACCACCCCTGTGCACCTAGCTCACGGGAAGCCCCCACCATCACTGCGTGAAATGAATAAAATGGGTGAATGAGAGGAGTTACAAATCCCACATGACGCAAGATAGCATTTGCCTGAGTCTACTTATGAGCAGCTTGTAGGATTCTGTGGGACACATCTGAAAACCACTGTCTCCGTCATTGACCATGCTAATGTGAACCATTGCACAATACCAGTTTCCACAACTTTTATTATTCAATAACATCCTGTTTTCTTAAAAAAAAACCCCAACTTTTCAAAAGTGCTATTCTTCTCTGAAGTTCTATGAATTCCTCTTGTGATATAACGTTGCTTTCGACTCGTGTGTGTGAAAATAAAGCCGCTAAACGGAGCAGGATTTACTGGAGACATTAAAGATGCCATAAATAAAGATTTTAATTATGTTCAAGACCTCTCTAGTGTGACTTATCATTGAAGTGCACATCTCTTATGCGCTTTCTAGCTATCGGTTGGCATTTGTTGGTCTTGGATGTAATTACCAAGTTCATGGGGTTATAAAATGCCAGTCCACTCATTCACAGGTGCAGAAACGAGACCAGGGTAGTTCAATGACTTACTCTCGGCCGTGAATTAAGCCAGAGGAGGGACAAGAGCCCGCTCCTCTTACTCCAGCTCTCCAAAACATGTCAGTTTCAAACTCCAAATATTTTAGGTGAGAGGTTTGTGAAGGTCAGGACAGTCACTGTTAAAAACAGGACAAGGACTCCCGTCCTAGAGGAGCCACCCACCCACGCTAGAGGAGCGGAAGAAGGAAGCATGACATCCTTTTCTCTCATCTCACAAAGTCCAGCTGCCCAGTGGAACAGCGGCTTCCCCCAAACTACGAAGTTGGCCTTCCGTTTGAAAAACCCACTGATGCCTCCTTCCTCCTTCCTCAGAGGCAGCACCCACACCGGGCTGCCCGCAGATCCCAGAGCCCAGCACTGAGCCCGGCTCCAGTCATTATTCCCTCCACAGCCTGAATTTCCAGAGCTCACGTGGGTGAGAACGCAACTGATCATCGAGGGAATTTGATCTGCATTTGCAGACCGATTTGGGTTCTAACAAGATTGCACTTTCAGAAGGAAAAAGGGCCCGGAGCCCGAGCAACTGAGCTGCTCTGTTTAGGTTTTGCACCCTTATCATGCCAGGGAGGTGGACGGCTGGTGGCAATGGAACGGCCGTTGAATCCTGCCTGGGTTTGTTTGGTGACATTTAGTTGTTATGATACGCTTGTAAAGCTAAAGCACTTTGGTTTTAACTAAAGAAATTAGTAACTTCATTGTTGTGACTCAGAAACTCTCTAGCCCCGAACTCATTTTTTCACATTGACGTGTTTTTGTTTTAATGTTTACTCTTGAGAAAGAGAGAGAGAGAGAGAGAGCATGAGCAGAGGAAGGGCAGAGAGAGAGAGGGAGACACAGAATCCAAAGCAGGCTCTAGGCTCTGAGAGGTCAGCACAGAGCCCGACACGGGGCTGGAACTCACGGACTGAGAACTCACGGACCACAAGATCAAGACCTGAGCTGAAGTCAGACACTTCACCGACTGAGCCACCCAGGCACCCCTCACATTGCCGTGTTTTAGAATTCATCTTTTAAAAACCGGAAGTTTCTTAGATACGACTCTGATGTTTCAGCAAAACACAAATGCAGTCCCCATGCCCTTTCCTTCCCTTTTCTCCTCCTTTCTTCCTTAGGAGCACAGACTTTGCTGTCCATGGATCTGGTACTTACAACCCGTGTAACCTCAGGTACGCTTCATAACGTTTTCAACCTCAGTTTCCTGAGCTGCAAATGAGGATATAATAGTAACTATGTCATGGGTTTGTTGTATGTGTTAAGTTCGATAAGGAGCTCAAAGGACTTTGCATGATGTTTTGTACATAATAAGCACTCAATAAATATCATTATAATTCTTCTTGCTTCTTTCTCAAGTCAAAATTAGATTGTCCTTATGTTCCAAAAGCTCAGAGCCCAACTAGGTGCTGGGTCAACCAATGTGAAACTACTGGAGGCACATGAAGGTATGAGAGCCGATGGGGAATGGGGTGAATATGGGTGACCGTCACAAGTGGAGGATGCAATGTGTGGGGACTAGTATGGACCCCAGAGTCGGCCTGGGTCTGGCACAAGACTACTTCTCTCATTTTCTGAGCTAGATGAAGTTAAAGGGTGAACCTCAAGGGTGGCCTCGAAATTAGCAAAAAGGCGGTGCCTTTCCAATCACAGCAAATGTACTAAGTCCTCACCTTGTACCAGGCATTGTTAGAGATAAGAGCCCCGCTCCCTCAGAACTGCCAGTAATGGGGGGCGGGGGGGGGGGGTGCGGGGAGGACAATACACCACGATACATATACAACATGTCAGGTGTGACAGTAAGCGCTCTGGTGGAAAATCAAGCAGGGGAAGGAGATACAGTGAAGGGAGAGAGGTTACCTCACATGAGACTTTCCATGGTGTGAAGCTAGCTGATGGTATGTGTGAAAGTGAATGTCTTTTTGTTTGGGTCACTTAGCTGATGTTTGCTTTAGTTTTTGTTCCATTTTGACTTAGTCACTTCTCTCTTCCACTGTCTGGGAGACGGTCCACGTATAATAATCGGAAATAGCGTGCGGACTGGAGATCTAGCAGGAATCCCACTGCTAAGATGTGAGCAGGCAGGGACAGCGGGTCACGGCAGGAAGAGGCTGGAGGTTAGTGAGACCGCACAGATGTTCGCTCTTGGTTCTGGGCTCGCCTGTTTGCAGGTGTGGCTGCTCCGGACTCCCAGAAGGAAGGCTGGGAAAGGAGACTGAGATGGGGCAGTAATGGTAACGTTGGCTAACCAGTTGGCTTCCCAAATGATCTCCCAGGCTCCAGCGTCCCTGTGTACTCTACTACTTTACCTTAGGACGTTGCTTTGACCCTCTGACCTGCTATGGACAGACTCGAGCGGGAATCGTCGGAAAATTTACAGACGGTGATTGGGCACAAAGAAGTGAGTGACAGAGGAGGAAGAGCTGGGGTGCAAAGGACTTTTTGCTAGCTCATGTGTCATCGTTCAAGTCCCAGGCTCTGAAGAGTTACTTTGAAAGCTAAAAGTCCCACCTAACACGTTAGTGCATGCACACGCACCTTGCATACCCCCCTGCACGCACACACTGTGCTCCGTGGGAGGCATTTCTAATGACAGCGCTCGCTAACACCAAGGCAGGATATTTGCTGCTAAATGCAAGCTGGTAAGTGCACATTGCAGGCCTTTGATCAGAAAGGCCACCTGCTGCTGAATGGAGAGCAGCGGGCCGGATGTAGACAGTCCTTGGCTTGAAATTCATTTCTGCCGCTTCCACCTGTGTGAATCAGAGCAGATGATCTAACCTCGACCCTCAGTTTTCTCATTTGTAGTGACACTGCCCTACGACTTGTCTAGGAGATTCGGCGAAACTGCCTTTAACCCTCTCTCCTAAAAGATTTTAATAGTTAATCAATAACCCTGCACTTAGGGGGGCTCCACTGTGGTGCTGATTTCTATTCGCAGTTCTCAGATCTAGAGCGGATTTCCTAACATGTCCCACAATGGTTACAGGGTTCTCATCATTCACATCGAGGGCCTGTATTTGCTCACGCGTATGGTGTCTCTGTCTTTCTTTTCTTCCGTCTTCCCTCTCTTGAGTCTCACTGCAGTTCCATTCAGCCACGGGATATACTCAGTCTCTTCCCTGAGGCATCCAGCATGGCTAGCTTCTCAGGATTTTTACACGCACCTCGGCCATTCTCCTGTTCCTTAAGATCATTAAACCTCTGGTTAAGTCCAGAAATGTCAAAATGCAAAATACTCTTTTAAGTAAAAAAAAAGGGTGTAGAAATTTACAATTTGTGTAAACCCAAGCTCTGCATTAGTTTCAAAATAGGTAACAAGTTTAATGTTATACTTACAGAAACAGAGAGATTCTAAGCTCAATTTTTAAAAGTATTAAATACACAGCTGTTCAGAAATATATGATTCACTTTTTTAATTTAAAAAACAATTTTTTTTAATGTTTATTTACTTTTGAGAGAGAGACAGAGACAGAGTAAGAGCCAGGGAGGGGTGGAGAGAGAGGGAGACACAGAATCTGAAGCAGGCTCCAAGCTCTGAGCTGTCAGAGCAGAGCCTGATGTGGGGCTTGAATCCATCATGACCTGAGCCCAAGTTGGACACTAACCGACTGAGGCACCCAGGCACCCCATTTTTAAAAAACTTTTTAAGTTTATTTATCTTTGGGAGAGAGACAGAGAAAGAGAGAGAGAGAGAGAGTGGGGAAGGGGCAGAAAGGGAGAGAGAGAATCCCAAGCAGACCCCTCACTGCTAGCATGGAGCCTGATGTAGGACTTGAACTCATGAACTGTGAGAGCATGACCTGAGCTGAAACTAAGAACCGGATGCTCAACAGACTGAGCCACCCAGGTGCCCCTGAGACACATATGATCCTTATACACGGTCACTATCTGGCTGGCACCTGTCCATGTCAATATTTGCAAAGTAAAAGTATGGTTTTCAGGTGGTGATTGTTTATTGACTGGAGTAATGCACACTGAAGCCTAGCCCCGGGCTTGGCATACACCTAGGGACCCAAGAAACAGTAGCTTATATGATGACTAGTTTGGTCTATCAGCTGCTTTTTTTTTTAATGTTTATTTATTAATTTATGAGACAGAGAGAGCACAAGCAGTGTAGAGGCAGAGAGGGAGGGAGACACAGAATCCAAGGCAGGTTCTAGGCTCTGAGCTGTCAGCACAGAGCCTGATGTGGGGCCCGAGCCCACAAACCATGAGATCATGACCTGAGCCATAGTCAGATGCTCAACCGACTGAGCCATCCAGGTACCCTATTAGCTTTTATTTCATCATAACATATTTATTGTGAGCCTACAGTGTACAAAGAGCTGTGGTAGATAAGATAAAAATCATGAACATGCATTTTGTGTTTCCCTAGAATTGAAAATATAAGGAAAATAAGGGGAAAACAGTCCATCCTGGTACCACCCAGAGGCCCCAAGGCAGTCCTGGCTGGCTATTCACTCTTACTAAACAAACATTGTGTATTTTTCCTGGAAACAAAACTCATGCTATTTCCATGAGAACCACGGCGAGAAATACCTGTGTTTTAGAGAACCTGTGGTTTCTGAAGAGAAGGGAAAAGCTGTGAAAAGCAGAACAATTCAGGGGAGTCTTTTAAACCACACTACGCCGACCTAAAACCCCAGCACGCTCACTTCCAAGGCTAGCCCACCTTACAATAATGCCCCGCCTGAAATGTCTCCTGCTGGAATGTAACTCTTAGAGGCTCACTTGGCATGTTCTTTAGAAAATATAATTGTTTTTTTGGGGGGAGGATTAAGGAACTATTGGCTCCTTGTTTAAAACCAGCCTAATAAATATTCAGTAGATTGAGTTGATTGAAATGAAAAGGAAGTGAATAATTTTGTAACACAGTTACTAACTCTGTTAGAAATTAGATACCTGTGTTCTGAGCAGGAGGGGGTCACTTAAAAAGGGGTTCCAAGTTTTCTCCTCAGTGGGCACAGTTATCAGGTCCAGCTACATAATTTGTGGGTCCCAGAACAAGATGACAATGGGCAAACCTTTGTTCAAAAATGATTAAGAATTTCAAAAGAATGAAATCAATATTACCTCACACCATACACAAACATTAACTTGAAATAGATTAAACACTTAAATGTAAGATCTGAAACTATAAAACTTTCAGAAAAAATGTGGGGGGAAATCTCCTTGACATTGGTCTTGGTAATGGTTTTTTTGGATCTGAAAGCAAAAGTACAGCAAAAAAGCAAAAATACTTCAGTGGGACTCTACCAAATTAAAAAAAAAAATCTGTACAACAAAAGAAATAATTAACAAAACAAAAAGGCATCCTATGGAATGGGAGAAAATATTTGCAAACTATGTATCTAAAGGGTTAATATCCAAACTATAAAAAGAACTCATATGCCTCAATAGCAAAAATCCAAATAATTGGATTCAAAGATGGGTAGAGGGTCGTGGGGTGCCTGGGTGGCTTAGTCGGTTGAGCATCCGACTTCGGCTCAGGTCATGATCTCACAGTTTGTGGGTTCGAGCCCCGCGTCAGGCTCTGTGCTGACAGCTCAGAGCCTGGAGCCTGCTTCAGATTCTGTGTCTCCCTCTCTCTCTGCCCTTCCCCCACTTGTGCTCTATCTCTCTCTGTCTCTCAAAAATAAATAAATGTAAAAAAAAAATTTTTTTTAAATGGGTAGAGGATCAAAACAGACATTTTCCCAAAGAAGACATACAAAGGGCCAACAGGCCCTTTTCATAAAAGGGATTCAACATTGCTAATCATCAGAGAAATTCAAATCAAAATCACAAGGAGATACCATTTCACACCCGTAAGAATGGCTATTATCAAAAAGACAAAACATAACAAGTGTTGGTGAGGGTTTAAAGAATAAGGAATCCTTGGGCACTATTCATAGAAATGTAAATGGTGCAACCAGTGTGGAAAACAGCTCCTCAAAAAATTAGAAATAGAACTGCCATATGATTCAGCAGTCCCAGTTTTGAGCATATATCCAAAGGAAATGAAATCACTACCTTGAAGAGATATCTGCACTCCCATGGTCATTGCAGATTTATTTGAAATAGCCAAGTCATAAAAACAACCTAAAATTCCTTTGGCAGATGAGTACATAAAGAAAATATGATATGATGGAATATTATTCAGCCATAAAAAAAGAAGGAAATCCTGATGTTTGTGGCATAGATGAATTGGAGGACATTATATTAAGTGAAACATGCCAGATGCAAAAAGACAAATATTACATGATCTCACTTACACAGGGAATCTTAAAAAAAAAAAAAAATCAAGTTTATTGTACCCGCAAATAAAATGATGGTTTCCAGGGGCTGGAGGGTAAGGGAAATGGGGAGATATTGGTCAAAAGGTAAAAGTTTTCAGTTACAAGATGAATAAATTCTGGGAATCTAATGTACAGCATGGTGACTGTAGTTAATAATACCATGTTATACACTTGAAATTTGCTAAGAGAGTAGATTTTAAGTGTTCTCACTACACACACAAAAATAACTATGTGAGGTGATAGATGTGTTAATGAACTTGATAGTGGTAATCATTTCACAATGTGTACATATATTAAATCATCACATTATACACCCTAAATACCAATAATGTCCCAATTATACCTCCAAAAAGCTGGAACAAATGAAGAAAATTTAAGGCTGGAAAAAAAAAAAAAAGCAAAGATCCCAATAAAACACAGGGTGAACAGTGTTGGAGAATTCAGGACAGAGTTAAAAGATAAATGGGATGTGACTAAAAGAGGAATAGAGAGAATGTAGAGAGGAACTAATATCAGAAGAGAAAACACACAAACCTGTTCCAAATTGTTGAAAGACATCAACCCACAGATTCAATTATCAGTTAACTCAACCTCCCCTAAGCAAAGTAAGTACAGAGGAAACAAACAAGCTACACTATGATCTAAAGACCAAGGATAATGAGAAAGATTTTAGAGAATACAGACACCGAACACACAGGAAAAAGGCTGATTGCTGAGGTCTTCATATAAGTAAGATGAGAGAGACATCCGTGGAACACCACTTTTAAAGTGGCGAAGAAGGGGTGCCTGGCTGGCTCAGTCGGTTGAGCATCCGACTTGGGCTCAGGTCATGATCTCACAGTCTGCGGGTTTGAGCCCCGCGGCAGGCTCTGTGCTGACAGCTCAGAGCCTGGAGCCTGCTTCAGATTCTGTGTCTCCCTCTCTCTCTGCCCCTCCCCCGCTCATGCTTGCTCGCTCTGTCAAAAATAAATAAACATTAAAAAAAATTTTTTTAAGTGGCAAATCTCTTGTTAAAACAGAATTCTATGCCCAGCAGCAATAGTACCCCCAAATAAAGATTTCTTAAGAAAAGCTTAAGCTGAAACATTTTGTTGTTAGCAGCATTGAATTAGAAAAAAACACTAGAGTGAATTCTTTTTTTTTTTAAATGTTTATTTTTGAGAGAGAGAGAGAGACAGAGTGTGAGTGGGGGAGGGACGGAGAGAGGGGGAGACACAGAATCCAAAGCAGGCTCCAGGCTCTGAGCTGTCAGCACAGAGCCCGATGCGGGGTTGGAACTCATGAACTGCGAATTCATGACCTGAGCCAAAGTCGGATGCTTAGCTGACTGAGCCACCCAGGCGCCCCAAAACACTAGAGTGAATTCTTAAGTCCAAAGGAAGATAATCTCAGATTGAACTGAAAATGCTGAAAGGAATGAAGAATAACAAAGAGGATAATATATAGATAAATATAAAGGAATATTGTTTTATGAAGCCATAGTAGTAATGTCTCATGGAAATTAAAATATATGCAGAATTAAAATGAATGACAAGGGCAATACAAAAGTTAGTAAGGGTAGCAATAGAATTAAGTGTTTGAAGGTGTTAGGATTTGAGGGTATAGTTTAGTAGACTCTATTAAGTATTCATGATTTAGTCATTAGTATAAACACAAGGATGTGTGTATATTTATAACTAAAAAGTTTATAGAGGGATCAGTGGCATAATAAAAGACTTAATTCAGAGCAAGAGTAAATACTTAATTCAAGTAAAGAGATTAAAGGAACACTAACCAGTTAGGTCAAAGCTTAGGGAAAGAATAAGGTGGTTGAAAATCATCTCAAATTTATCAGCAATTACATGAAATGTAATGTACAAAATATTAATTTCTTTTAAAAATTTTTTTAATGTTTATTTATTTTTGAGAGAGAGAGTATGAGTGGGGGAGGTGCAGACAGAGAGGGAGACACAGAATCCGAAGCAGGCTCCAGACTGTCAGCACAGAGCCTGACGCAGGGCTCGAACCCACAGACTCATGGACCATAAGATTGTGACCTGAGCCAAAGTCAGCCCCCCAACTGACAGAGCCACCCAGGAACCCCTTAATTTCTTTTTAAAGGCTGTGTGATTCATTCTTTAGCATTTTTGACAAATATTTTGGACATTCCTTTATTGAAAAAAATAATAATTTCGAGACAGTAATAGAGCATTAAACCAAGTGTAGGGCCCTTTTAAGCATGGGACTCCTGTGCAACTTTACAAGCTGTACCCAATGATGCCTCCCCTGATAATTATTACATTTTTCCACAAGAGATGGTTGTTACCTATGATTGGTATAATCAGAAAATTTCAAAAGAAGGCGGAATTTGAGGTATATCTTGAGAAACAGGTGACTATTCAGTTTTTTAATGTGGAAAGAATGGTGTAAGCAAGGATACAACAATGAAACAGTTCGGTCTGTATTCTCCTGATGTCAGCTAGACCAACTTTCCGGGGGCAGAAGTTGTCCAGTTGGAAATCGAGCTAGAAAGACAGGTAGAGGGTAGATTATGACTTTGGGAAACCATAGAAGGTATCTTAAGGCACCTGGGGAACTCAATCAGTTAAGCATCTGACTTTGGCTCAGGTCACGATCTCATGGTTCGTGAATTCAAGTCCCGCTTCAGGTGAGCACAAGCCCTGCTTTGGGTGAGCTTGAGCCCCTCTTTGGGTGGCCCTGCCTCTCTCTCTGTCCCCTCCATCTCTCTGCCCCTCATGGAATTCTCTCTCTCTCCTTCCTCTCTCTGCCCCTCGCTCACTTGTGCCCTCTCTCTCCAAAAAAAAGTATCTTAAAGTAATGTCTCTGGTGTGTAGGAAGCATTGGAACAACTGGACCCGAGAGGGAAGGAGACAGATGAGAAAACCCTTCGGTAGTTGAAGATATTCATTCATATAGTAGTTGCGGCCACGCTATTCTGAAATGTTCTACTGTCTTACCTAGGAACTTGGGACTGAAAGAAGTGATACACCCATTAGATTCTTAAAGGTCAAGACAATGCTGATATGAGCAAAAATATCCAAAGAAACCTTAAAGAGATAAAATGGTTCCTTGGCATGCAAAAATCAACAATAATTAGATTAAAGGTATTAACGTATTTGAAGAAAGGAAATGGCTGTCCGTAGAGGGTGTTTGGCTTGATTTGGTAACAAAGGAGAGGAGAGCCCAAGGCCAATATGGCAGGCCATGGGAGCACCTGTCCTGGACTCTGGTGCCTTCCCCGTCCTGGCCTTGTGGGGAAGGCTACCTTGGCCTGATGCCAGTAAACATAGGCAAAGCAAGTTTCCTGGCTCTGATTCCAAGCTCATAAAACACCTTGTATAGCTGCTTGCCTGGAGGGAGAGAAGCTGCTGGAAAAAGATTCAAGTGTCCCACACCCTTGTCAGTCAGACTCATTAATAAGAGAGTATATTGGCATTCCAAAGTAGCTGTCACCCTCCCGAGCCTCGTTTGTGCGAGTCTGCCCCTCTGCTGTAGAGTCACGACTAAGGTGGTGACAAATCACTTCCTGACACTAAGAGGTAGGTGGCCACAAAGCACCCAGGCAGCTGCACTGTGACAACGTGCCACTTGTGGCCTCTCGTGTGACAGGCCAACCTTTCCCCAGGGAATGTGCTCCTCGCATTGCTACTTATCAAGTATCTTCTTGTTTCTCTAAATGTCTAAACAATGGCATGGAAAGAAAAGAATCACCATGAGACATGAGTTTGTTGTTATTTTAATTTCTATTATTATGGGAAATTTCAAACACTCAAAAGCAGATAGGCCGGTAAAATGAACTTCCATGTACCCCTTACCCAGACCCAGATATCACCAACCCACGGCTAACCCATCCCTACACCACCCACTGTTTACCTCCCCTATTATATCTTCTAAATCTCTGGACATCATATCACTTTATTGGTAGATATTTCAGGATACAAATGTAAGAGGCATTGTGAATGAAGAGCATGCAGGCCAATCATATATATGTGGTGCTGGGGAGGAAAAATTTTATTCTACCTTCAAGGTTCTTGTGGTTGGTCTAAGAATTTAATCGACATGAGACAGATTGATGCGAGAAAAATCACATTTAATTGTGTATATATGAGGGTTCCGTATGGATACAAGGTCCCCATGCAGTCAGGCAGTTGAGGCTTAAATGCCATCCAGAGGTAAAAAGAAGGCGGGAGGGGTCTGGGACTTCAAAAAGAAGGAAGGCAATTAATTCATAGGAAAATGAAAAAGAGTGAGTGTCTTTTGGGCCATACAGAAACAGTGGGACCTACAGAGGAATTTGAACAGACTGCTGATTTCCTCCCTGACTGCCATACCTAGTTCATGTTACTGTAGTACCTATGGTGATAACTCCCTTCCTGGAGCAGGTGGTTTATCTAAATTCTATTAGGCAGTTAGGGGTAGGTCAAAGATTTCTTCCAGGGCCTTCTGTTTCTTTTCCTTTTTTTTTTTTTTTTTAATTTTTTTTTTAACGCTTATTTATTTATTTTTGAAACAGAGAGAGACAGAGCATGAACGGGGGAGGGTCACAGAGAGAGGGAGACACAGAATCCGAAACAGGCTCCAGGCTCTGAGCCATCAGCACAGAGCCCGACGCGGGGCTTGAACTCACGAACCGCGAGATCGTGACCTGAGCCGAAGTCGGATGCTTAACCGACTGAGCCACCCAGGCGCCCCAGGGCCTTCTGTTTCTTAAAAATAATAGGTCTAAAATAATCCACATGCCAAAGAGATACATTTTGGGGTGGCAAATTTTGCTCCCTGAAGGTAGAACGGGAAAGATTAAGGTAACTACGGTTCTACTGCTGATTAATAGTAATTGTTAACATTTTCTCAGCAGACACTGGGTGCCAGATACTGGTCTTGGCATGATACATACTGGCTTTGCTAGAGAAGGATGAAGCCGTTAATAAAAACGAGGTGCTAGGGAGGAGCCCAGCGTCTGACTCCTTTTCTCTGCAGCTCGGTTTCTGCGCATTTGGGACTAACGCGACCTTTGGAAAGAAAAATTTTACGGCCGTGGTTCAGCGAACCTTAGGGAGAATCTCAGAAGTGGGGGTGGCAAGGGGGTGAGCGGGAGTGGTGGCAAACGTGTGCGATTTTAATGATTATCAGAGAGTATATGGACTAGAGTCTCAACCCCTTCTTCCAGCCCCTCCTACCCCAATGCCAGATATTTGCTTGGGCTGCTGTGGTCGGCGGCTTAGGCTTTAGCCTCGGCTTCTCCCTAGTAGCCCTTTCTGTCCTGTCTCAGGTCTCCTCCACCGGGAGGGGTCAAATTCTCAGCTCCAGATCCCCCCCAGTTGGCTGAGTTCAGCCTGACAGAGAGCTGATATCTGGATGGAAACACTCAGGAAATAACGTGGAAAGGGGAATTGGAGTCTAGACAGAAATGAGACCTGAAAATGAAGATTTTAAGATAACAGAGAAGAGAAAAGATGTGAGAGGCTGGAGGGATGTGCCGTGGAAGCATTGTAGCACAATGGAAGATGAAGCTCCGTGTGGTATGGCCACTGACCCAGGAATTCCTAGTGGGTCAGGAACGAGGTGGAGAGAAAAACACAGCTTTTCCAGATGTCTTGTGTGTGGGAACAAGACGTTTAATTAAAGATGCAGAATTTTGAATATCTAATGCCAGTGAAAACCAATTTTTTTAATTATAAAATTTTAATTGAAATAAAAGAATTGTATATTTGCAAGGGTCTCTTACAGCTCTACAGTCACTTAGACGGCAACAGAATCAACTTTTAATTTGAACATAAAATGTATTTAAGAGGGGTGCCTGGGTGGCGCAGTCGGTTAAGCATCCGACTTCAGCCAGGTCACGATCTCGCGGTCCGTGAGTTCGAGCCCCGCGTCAGGCTCTGGGCTGATGGCTCAGAGCCTGGAGCCTGTTTCCGATTCTGTGTCTCCCTCTCTCTCTGCCCCTCCCCCGTTCATGCTCTGTCTCTCTCTGTCCCAAGAGTGAATAAACGTTGAAAAAAAAATTTTTTTTAATAAAATAAAATAAATAAAATAAAAATGTATTTAAGATGCTAAACCTAGAAGTATAATTTAATAACATGGTGATTTAAATATTCAGATCGGGGCGCCTGCCTGGAGCATGGGATTCTTGATCTCAAGAGCATGAGTTCTAGCTCCATGGTGGGTATAGAAATTACTTAAAAAAAAATTCAGATCACTCGAACGTTATTTTAGGTGTTTTTTTTTGTCATTACCACCAGCTCCTTAAAATAATCACATGAAACTTGAGAAAAGCATCAACAAAAAAAGAGCTTTAATTTTTTTAAAAAAATTTGGCTTTTATATTTAACAAAATATCAGGGGCACAGGGGAAAAAATATCAATTCAGCATCCGGGGTGAGTAAAAGAGAAACAAACCACACAATCCTTTCTAGCTGTCATCTGCCCGGTCAGGTATTTGGTGACCTGATGCCACCAGCATTGCCATGGCTCCTGGTACCTTTCTTGGTCAACTCTGAAGGATTCTGCTGACTTCTGAAAACGATTTTTTACATAGATGGATATAAGCCTCTCTACCCTTCACATGTTATTGTATTTCTTGATAGCATTCTGAGGATTTCCAAATAGAGACTCACTTTTGCACCTGCTACAGAAAATGGAGTATGAGGAATCACAAAGTAGATGCCACACAAAGACCTGGCTTCTGTTGTGGGACCGAGAAGCTCCCACTGCATTAGGAGGGTGTGTTGATGGGCTCAGACCGCCCTGACAACGTGCCACAGTCTGGGAGGCTTACACAGTAAATGTTTATTGTCCTACGGTGCTGGAGGCTTAAGTCTGATATATGGGTGGATTGGTTCTTTCTAAGGGCTGGGAGGGAGAATCTGTTCTAGGCCTCCTCTCCCCTGGTATATTCGTTAGGTTTCTCCAGAGAAACAGGACCAATAAGGTGTGTGTGTGGACGGAGAGAGAGAGAGAAGGAGAGAAGGGAGGAGAAAGAAAGACAGAGAGAGAAGGTGAGAAAGAGAGAGAGAGATTTATGTTAAGGAATTGACTCATGGCATGTGGAGGCTTGGTGAGTCCAAAATCTGACAGAGTAGGCCAGCAGGGTGGAGGCCCCGGGAAGAGTGACAGTTCAAGTCCAAAGGCAGTCTGCTCCTACCTGTTTCATTCACATTTTCACGGAGAGTCCACCAGACTTCTACAGTGGCCAGCCTCTCGATAGTCTCCAATGACCCCCTGCTCTAGTGTTTATTCTCTTATATAATCCCCACCCTTTGAGTGTGGGTTGAATTGCTTTTTAATGAGTAGAATAGTGCCAAGGAGGTAGATGGTTATAATAACCAAGGTTGTTATAAAAAGACTGTGGTTTCCATCTTAGATGCCCTGGTGGGCGCTCTCTCTCTTAGCTGCCGTGTCATGAGGGCATCCAGGCAGCCGGTGGAGAATTCCATATGGCAAGGAGCTGAGGTCTGCCTGCAAAAATGTGAGTACACTTGGATTTTACAGAGATCTGCTAGGGTCTGCCCACATTTACACGAGCGAGCTTTGAAATGTCTACTGCCTTGGCTGATGGCCTGACAGCATCTCATGAGACACCCTCAGCCAGAGACACCCAGCTAAGCTGTACCCTAAATGAATGTTTGCTGTTTTTAGTTATTAAATAGTGGGCGAATTTGTAATGTAGCAATAGGTAATGAACACAAATTTGTACTAATAACTGGGAACAAGGCACATCTTGGTTAATACATCACCATCCATACTCTCCTCCCAAGTATGAAATCTGATTCCTACCTTAAAAAAAAAAAAAAAAATGGATGCCCTGGGGAGTCCCAATGTCAGTCGTCCAGACTGACCCCATATCTTTAGCGTTCACTTTGGGAGGTAGCTCTCCATCCTTCCTTGTCTTCTCCTGCTGTGTTTTCTTTTACCTCCATCATAGTCTGACCCTGAATTAGTAGCAGTTAGTCTCTAATTACTCCAATTACGCTTTTTTAAATTAAAATTTTTAATGTTTATTTTTGAGAGAGAGAGACAGAGTGTGAGTGGGGGAGGGGCGGAGAGAGAGGGAGAGAGGGAGAGAGAGAACCCCAAGAAGACTCCGCACTGTCAGTGCAGAGCTCTACTCGGGGCTTGAACTCACGAAACCGAGAGGTCATGACCTGAGCCGAAACTAAGAGTGGGACACTTAGCCAGCTGAGTCACCCAGGTGCCCCTAAAGGCATCTTTAACACTTTCAGAGAGGTGATTCTTTTATTCCATAAATAAGGAGAAAGGAAAGGTAAGAAGCAGTAAAGGGCCATTCCTTAAAATGGTATCAAGCTATAGTTAAAATTTTTTTTAATGTTTATTTATTTTTGAGAGAGACAGAGTGCAAACCGGACAGGGGAACAGAGAGAGGGAGACACAGAACCTGAAGCAGGCTCCGGGCTCCCAGCTGTCAGCACAGAGCCCGACGTGGGGCTCGAACTCACAGACCGTGAGATCATGAACTGAGCTGAAGTTGGATGCGTAACCAACTGAGACACCCAGGGGCCCTTGACAAAGCTCATTTAAAACTATAGCCTGGGGGCCTCTGGGTGGTTCAGTCAGTTAAGCATTCGATTTGGGCTCAGTCATGATCTCACTGTGTATGAGTCTGAGCCCCATGTGGGGCTCTGTGCTGACAGCTGGAGCCTGGAGGCTTCTTTGGGTTCTGTGTCTCCCTCTCTCTCTGCCCTTGCCCTACTTGCACTCTGTCGCGCTCTCTCTCTCAAAAACAAATAAACATTAAAAAATATTTCAGTTGAGCTCTGCCAGATTCACATCAATCACTATTCAGGGAGCACTTACGGAGTTCCTTCTGGGTGAGAGGCTGGGGAAATAAAAGACGAACAAGGCCACCGGTGTCTTCCGTTGAAGAATTCATAAATCAGTGGGGAAGTACCCATAAGCAAATGATCACAACACAGTAAGTAAAGGGTGAAGGAGCAGTATCATTTAGATCCTGTATGGTGACATTTCCTCTGCCTTATCCTCTGCAGGTCCCAGGCAACCCGCGTTTTGTTACTATATTTTTGCCGTTCATAAAATGACATAAATGAAACCATACTATAGTTAGAGTCCTTTGTGTCTGGCTTCTTTAGCTCAGCGTGATGTTTCTGCAATTCACTCATGGTAGCTGTCATTCTTCTTTATTGCCAAGTAGTATTCCTGTACCCGGACGCAGCATGATTTATCTGTTCTCGAGCTGATAAACACTTGGGCTGTTTCCAGTTTGAGGCTCTGATGAACAGTGTTGTGATGGACATTACTCCCTACTCTGTTTTCGGACATACCTTTTTATTTCTTTTGGATATATACCTAGAAGTGGAATTGAGGGATCATATGATCAGCGCATGTTTAACTTTACAAGAAACTGACATACTGCTTTTCTATAATGGCTGTATCATTTTCCCTCCCCAACATAGATGTATGACAGTTTCAGTCTCTCCATACCCTCACCGACCCAGCATTGTCCATCCTTTTTGTTTTCATCATGCTAGTGGGTAGGTAGTTGTATCTCATTATTCTAATTTGCACATTCCTGATACCTAGTGATGTTGTGTATCATGTTACTCTTCCATATGAAGTGTCTGTTCAAATATTTTGCCCATTTGCAAAATCGCTTGTTTGTCTTATCATCGAGTGGCAAGATTCTTAATCTGTTAATCTATTTTGGATACAAGTTCTTTTTTTAAAAGTTTATTTATTTATTTTGAGAGAGAGAGAGAGAGAGAAAGAGAGCACAAGTGGGGGAGGGGCGGAGAGAGAGGGAGAGGGAGAGGGAGATAATCCCAAGCAGGCTCTGTGACATTATCGCAGAGCCCAGTGTGGGGCTTGAACCCACCAACTGTGAGATCATGAGCTACTGAGCCACCCAGGAGCTCAGGGACAAGTTCTTTATCAGATATAGTTTTCTAAATATCTCCTCCCAGTCTGCACCTTGCTTTTTCATACTTTTTTTTTTTGCCTTTTCATTTTTAATGTTATCTTTCAGAGAATAAAATGTTTTAATTTCAAAGTCCAACTCTTTTTTCTTTTCTTTTCCTTTTTATAGTTTAGTTCTAGAATATTTTAAAAGATTCCTCCACATTTTCTGTATTAGACGATGATGTCTGTCTTTTATAAAGTTTTGTGTCCCGTCTAAGGAATCTTTGCCTACCACAAGAGCACAAAGATTCTCTCATTTGCTCTAGGACTTTAACTTTTATATTTAGTTCCATGCTGCATTTTGAGCTAACTTTTATATATGGCGTGAGGTATAGGTTGAAGTTCAACTTTCTTGTGTCTGGACAACCAGTTATTCAGGCATCATTGGCAGAAGGGGCTCTCTTCTCCTTTGCTGACTTGCCTTGGCAACTTTGCTGCAAGCCAATTGAGCAAAGAATTATGGGGTCAATTCCTGGGCTGTCTATTCTATTCCGCTGGTCTATATCTGTCTCATCTGCCAATAGCACATTATCTTGAATATTGTCCATGAATGTAAAGTTTTGAAATCAAGTTATATAAGCCCTATAATAGTCTTCTTTTTAAAAACTGTATTGTCTATTGTAGGTTCTTCATATTTTCAGATAGATTTGAGAATTGTAGTTGATTTCTACAAGAAACAAATTCTGGGATCGTGATGGTGATTGTGACTGTTTAAGTCTACAGACCAATCTGTTAAGGGAGAATTGCCATCTCAATCCTACATCTTCCAATACAAGAATGATGAATCTCTCCGTTTATTTAGGTTCCTTTTAATTTTTTCCAGAAATGTTTTATAATGTTCCACGTTTAGATCTTACACGTGGTGTTTATTCATTCCTAGGGTTTTTTTTTTTTAAGTTTATTTATTTATTTTGAGGGAGGAGGATGAGTAGAGGAGGGGCAGAGAGAGGGAGGGAGACAGAGAACCCCAAGCAGGCTCCTTGCCGTTATCGCAGAGCCCAATACGGGGCTCGACCGCACCAACAGTGAGATCAGGACCTGAGCGGACACCAAGAGTCAGAGGCCTAACTGAGCTACCCAGGCACCCCATTCCTAGGTTGTTTGATGCTGTTGCAAATGAAAGTGATTCAAAATTTTATCCTTCAATTATTCATTTGTCTATAAATACAAATGATTTTTGTTGGCTGGCCTTATATCTTACAACCTTGTGAAATTCACTTATTAGTTCTAGAATATTTTAAAAGATTCCTCCACATTTTCTGTATTAAGCAATGCTGTCTGTGAAAAAAGGGGCAGTTTTATTTATCCTTTGCTGATCTGTGTGTCTTTTGTTTCTTTTTCCTACATTATCATGCTGTGTAGGCCCTCCGGAACAATGATGACTAGAAACAATGAGTGCAGACATACATGACTTGTTCACTCTCCTAGATAGAAAGCTTTCGTTCCTTCACCATGAAGTATGATGCCAGCCACAGGTTTTTCACAGATGCCCTTTATCAAAACGAGGAAGTCCCTTCTATTTCTCATTTGTTGAAAATGGATTTTTAAAATTATAAATAGGTACCGAATTATATAAAAAAATTTTTGCATCTATTGATAGAATCATATTTTCGGTTTTTCAGTCTGTCCATGTGGTGAATTGCATTGATTTTTCAAATGTGAAACCAGATGTGTATTCCTGGAATTCAAATGGGGATAAACCCCACTTCATTAAGAATATACTACTCTTTTTAGACATTGCTGGATTCGATGTGATCACATTTTGCGAAGATTTCTTTGCATCTTTAATCATGACCAGTTTAGATCTTCCCTTGTAATGTCATTGACTGGCTTGGAGGGCAGGGTGGTGCTAACTTTATAGGCTGAATTATGAAGTGTTCCCTCTACCCTTACTTTCTGGAAGAATTTATGTAGGCTTGGTACTGTGTTTTCGTTACGGTTTTGATAGAATTTGTTGTAAAGTCACAGACCTAAGCCTGGGATTTTTATTGTGGGAAAATTAAGAATTACAAATTCAATTTCATTAGTTGATATAGATTTATTTATATTTTCTTTTTTTCCTCAAGTCAGTTTTGGTAATATGTATCTCTAAAGCAATTTTCTGACTTCATCTAAATTGCCAAATTAACTAGCATAAATCGTTAGTAATATTCCCCTATTATCATCTGAATGTCTGTAAAATCTTTAGTGATGTTCGCTAGTTCATGCCTGTTGTTGTTAGCGTGTGCATTCTCCATTGTTTTCTAGGCACTGGGTGTTGCTGGTTGCCGTGCAGGGCAGAAGCTGGACGCTGGAGAGGCAGCAAGCCCGTCAGGACCCTGGTCCCGGTGCAGACTGCTGGGGAAGCCGTGCACCCTGCAAGCGTGCGGGAACCGGAAAGAATAACTCTTCCTCTCTGCAGTGTTTCCCAAGTGCTACAAAGCTTAACATCAAGCCATCTGGCAAAGGAAAAAATAATTTTTAAATATTACTTAAATATTTAAAGGGCCCAGGGGCACCTGGGTGTCTCAGGTGGTTAAGTGTCTGACTCTTGATTTCGGCTCAGGTCATGATCTCACGGTTCGTGAGTTCAAGCCCTGCGTCAGGCTCTGTGCTGACAGCGTGGAGCCTGCTTGGAATTCTCTCTCTCTCCCCTCCTCTCTGCCCCTCCCCTGCTGCACTCTCTCTCTCAAAATAAATGAATAAACTTAAAAATATATATATTTAAAGGGCCCAGATCCATTTTCATAGAACTGGCGAAAAGTATAAATTCGGCAGAGTGGTTTGTTAGGTAACAAAAGCTAACATATGTTAGACCTTTTTGGTTTATCTTCCAAGTGTCTTAACCCCCTTTACACTTTTCCAACCCTTTCTCTATGTCGTAGTTCTGGGAAATTTCTTGAGGATACAAGACTTTTTTTTTTTTTTTTTTTCCCAGCTCTGTCCAACATCTGCAGCTAATCTTCCCACCGGATTTTAAATTTCAAAAATGCAATATTTTTTTTAATTTCTGGAGGAGCTATTTGATCTTATTTTTTAATGATGATTTCTACACATTTGAAACACGCTTGTTTTATCATGTCTTTCCAATTCTACTGTTATCTCAGGTTCTTGCTAATCTTCCTGTTTGATGTGTCTGTGGTGAGTTGTTTTCTCTTGTGGTTTATAATTTTTGTTTGTGAGCTCATTTCTTTAGGATTTTTTTCTCTAAGGAAGTCACTTGTATTTTCAATTTAAAAAATATCCCTGCAGTGTAGTCTATATTTTCTTTTTCTAAGCAACTAGTAATTTTGCCAGCCTAGGACAAGTTTAGCTTGGAAATTTCCACGTAACGGAGGTGTTGTAAATTTCAACTCCTGCATGGTGCAGGTTAGGCGCCTCAGTAATTCATGGGAGATGTTTTTCCAGGACCCTGGGCAGAGCTCACTTTACTGCTGCTTTCTTGGAAAAGTAGGGAGAGTTTTTCACCCCTCCTTAATGAAAGGACAGATCATCCAGGCTCTCAGTTTAAGGGTCTCAGTTCTAGCTCCTTGCTTCCTGTGGGCCCAACACCACATGTCCTGCCCTCTCTTGGGTGTTAAAATCCCATTCATAGTCTTTGGGGCCCACATCCAGACATAAACCTGCCCTCACTCCACAGCTGAGACTCAAGTTATAAGTTTACTACTCACTCTGACGCCTGGAGCTTTTGAGCTCATCTATGCCTTTCAAATAAATTTTGCCATCTTTTATCTAATATTTCATATGGTTGTGAAAATTTTTACGGCTGGGAGTAAGGTTTGCATTAGTTCAGTATGCCATGTTTCTGGAATCTGAGTTGTAGATCTTTCATCACTCTAGAATTTATAGCTGAAGGTTTTAAGCAGGAGAGGCACATGATCAAATTTACTTTACAATGAGAACTCCGGTAGATCTAAGAGTGAGTTTCAAAAGAAAGTGATTCACGACTGGAGGGTCAGTTAGAATAGTGAAGGGTCTCCCTTCCCCCACCTCACTCGAGAGTCCTTGTCCTTTAAGAAGGGAAGACTGTGAACTCACATGGTCAAAGGAGGCTTCAAAAAGGAGGTGACACCTCTTTTCATCTTTGAAAAATGGAGAAAAAATTTTTGGATGGTGAGAAGAATGTAGAGCCTTCTTTTAGGGTGGACAGGCGCAGGACGAGGCCAAGGAAAGAAAGTAGAAGGAATGCACGTGGCTTATAGTCAAGTACTTGGGAGTAGTTCAGCATGACCAGAGTGGTGGGTCATGCAGCGGGGGCAGTAGAAGGTAGTTGGAATGACCAGTGAAACCTGATTGGGAAGGCTGTTTAATCCCCTATAGTTATTCTCATTGCTGATGATCATTAATAGCGTGTTTGGAAACACAGTCCTGGGTTTTGCCAGTGCAGACGCCAAAAGGGATAATTATTTAGATGGACATATGAAAGGAATTGGATCCAAAAATGTAGCTGTCCCAATTTGCAGATCATCCACACGTTCTATTGCCATGAGAATCTAGGTTTAAATTTGAGAAAGAAAATACATGTTCGGCAATTGATTTAAATCATCCACTTTCAACTATATCTAAACAAAGTGTTGGTTTGCCTGCTACCTACCGCCATTTTCCACTTGATTTTAAGATTATTTAGTAGAGAGAAGGATACAGATGGGTGTGTGATTTGCTTTATATTTTTAAAAAACGAGATCGGGGGTGCCAGCGTAGCTCAGTCAGTTAGGCATCTGACTCTTGATTTTGGCTCAGGTCACGGTCTCATGGTTCATGAGTTTGAGCCCCGCAACAGGTTCTGTGAGACAGCACGGAACCTGCTTGTGATTCTCTCTCTCCCCCTCTCTCTGTCCCTCCCTTGCTCTCTCTCAAAATAAATAAACTCAAAAAAAGATGAGATTGGTGGGTGTTTTGAGAGAAACTTCAGGATGTTTTATGCTTTTCACTAAAAGTCGCATAGCCAAAATTATATCCATGGAATAAAGCCTCACAAATGTGCTTCTTTGCACGATTATCAAATATTTTGGGGAGTTTGAGTAACTGTTACATCTGTTAAAGATAAATGACTCAGTAGCCTCTGGCATATGCAGAAATCGGAATGGAAATAAGGAGACGGGAAAAAGCTTAGATGATGGATTTACCAGACTGAGCAGGAAAAGAAGCCAAGAGAAAGACATGCTTTTTGTTTTTTTCTTTTTAAAAGGATGAATAGTTACGGAGTAGCTCAATTCTAGGCCAGCTTTGTTTTGGCCTTTTATCTCTCTTTACAGACTGGTGAAAGAGATAAACACACTTTTATTCATTTTGGGGGGTATGGAGTTCCAATAAAATGCTCAAATAACAATTTTCGACGCACAGCCTTCCAGGAGGGTCGGTGCCTATTAGCAGACACTTAATCTTACCCCGATGCCAGGCCTGTGGCCAGGAAGAACTGATACATGTGCTAAACCATAATTCTCTTCATAATAGAAGAGAATGTGTAATTCTCTTACACATCTGGGTGTATTTGGTGCCTGCCATGGTGCCAGAGACAGGCCAGACACTCTTTGCTGAGTGGATGAATATGTGTATAAATGAACATATAAAAGGTTCCATCAGTACATATTTAGATAATAGGTTATATACAATAGGGGGTACAAATTGAAAATTTTACTTTGAACAAAATGGGGTGAATCTAAGCTTCATTTTACCTCCTCAGGTGGGAAAAGTAGATTCATTTGAAATTCTGTGCTTTCCAACTTGTTATTGGCTTCATGTGTTTCGTTCTCATTTGTGTGAGAAGGTCCCCTCCATCTGGCAAATTGGAGCAGATGGTACCTGGCTCCATACTCTGGGGACGGGACCCGTACTCCGGGGATGGGACCCACCGGGGGATGGGCCAGGCTAAGAACAGCAGGATGTGCACTGTGTTTTAGAAGGTCAACTCTGAAGGCCTGTGAGGATGGTTAGAGGTGGCAGCGAAGGGAATACGGGAGATTCAGATTCTGGTCCACATGAGCCATGACGAAGACCTGGGCCAGGCTGGTGGCCGCAGGGACAGAGAGGAGGGATATTTGAAATGATAGGATCGGGGACCGATTGAATGTGGGCACTGAGGCAGAGGAAGGATCCAAGACGAAGCCCGGGTTTCTGGCATGGGTGACCACCGGCTTGCGATCAGTTGCCCAACACAGAAGAGTCAGGAAGAGGAAACCATTGCGGGTGCGGGAGCTGCTGGGTTACAGGGTGAGGTCACAAAGCCTGGTAATGTGACTCATGGTCTTCAAATCTCACTAAAAACTTGCTGCTGGACCTGAAAGCCCTTAGTGAGCAGAAATTTTTTTTTTTTTTTTTGCGTTTAACTGTGCCAAACGTTTGTCATTTTTTGAGGCCATGCAGCCCTTAGCTTCCCTTCCTATGTCTGGGCACCCCTCATTAGGTAGCACTGGTGAGGCACAGAGCCCTGCTTCTCACTGTAGGAGTGAAGGTGGCCTTCTCCCTCCCCCCACATTCTGGCTGCCAGGATTCTGGCACGCTCCCTGGGTTCACCAATTGGTGGCTGTGATAGTTAACACACTAGGCCACACTACCCAAACTTGGTTAGGCCACACTACCCAAATATTTGGTCAAACACTAGTCTAGACATTGCCGTAAGGGCATTTTTATTTATTTATTTTTTGCTATAAAGGTATTTCTAGATGAGATTAACATTTAAGTCAGTAGGCTTTGAGTAAAGCAGATTATGCTCCATAATGTGGGTGGGCCTCGTTCAATCAGTTGAAGGCCTTAAGAGAAAAAAGATCGATATTCCCCTGGAAGCAGAGGGAATTCTGCAAGCTGCAATATTAGTTCTTCTCTGAGTGCTCAGCCTGTCTTCCTGTCCTACAGACGGATAATAACCAGCATTAGTTTCTGCTGCTTGCAGTAATGAGTGTTGCCTGATACAATAATACATGTTCGTTGTTGACACATCACAAATACCAGAAAAGGTAAAAAACAAACAGAAAAATTCACATATATCCTGATACAACTAATTTAAACATTTTCCTACTCTCCTTCCAGATTCTTCCATACATGTTTTACACAATTTCATTCATATGTATATGGTATTTTATCCTGCTTGTTCATTGAACATTCTATTATTATCAAAGCATTTTGATGTGTCTTTACTGCTAATCTTTCTGATACCCTTGGTTCTACTTCAGTCTTCTTGATGTGTGCTTTCTGTTTGTGAGGCTGCCTTCTTAATTTCTTTGTCTGTTTCTGTTTTCTTGCCATATTTTATTTGATTGGAAATAGACACCCCATTTAAGCCTGCTTGAGGTTACCTTTAAGTTTAAGAGCCACGTGGTTAAAATCAATTTCTCTGGTTATTAAAGTTGAGAACAACATTTGCCCTTATGTACAGCCCTCCTTCCCTCGTACCCTCTCCATGGCTTTCATGTGATATTCTAACATATGTCAAGTGTTTGCTCATGTAAATATTTTCTTAACAATTATTTTTTGCTTACTCAATTTTGAAACCATATCCTAAAAATTACGTAAATGTTCAGTTGGTTTTAATACTTATTGCATGGCCTTTCTATTCATTGAAATGTCACTTTCAGGGAGATGTACGATGGTGGATTTTTTGGGGGCCCTTGCCTATTTGAGACCATCTTTGTTACTTTCACACATGAATGGCAAGTTGGCTTGCTCAGAGAAGTGTTCTCACGCTATTAATAGAAATTTTTTTTTCAACGTTTTTATTTATTTTGGGGACAGAGAGAGACAGAGCATGAACGGTGGAGGGGCAGAGAGAGAGGGAGACACAGAATCGGAAACAGGCTCCAGGCTCCGAGCCATCAGCCCAGAGCCTGACGCGGGGCTCGAACTCACGGACCGCGAGATCGTGACCTGGCTGAAGTCGGACGCTCAACCGACTGCGCCACCCAGGCGCCCCTAGTAATAGAAATTTTTAATGGAGGTGAGTCAGACCTCCCTACGGCTTTACCAGCCATCTATTACTGTGCTGGTTTAGACGACAAGGAGGGATGATTCAAAGGGGTAATTTTCAATCCAACCTCATCTACTCTGAAGTTAGTGGAAATCCCCCTGCATTCTGGCCCATGGCACTCTTCCTTCTCTAATGTCCAGTGGTGTTACGAGTCCCTATATTTTGTTACATTCACAGGTATCCTACTGGAAGATTCAGAGAGGGTCTACCAAGTAAGTGCCAGGATCTACCATCACATTGCCTCCAAATGCCAGTGCTGTGTTAGCTCTTCAAGTCCTGAGCCTCATCTGCAGTGGCTATTTTAGATTTAGCCTTCTTTCACCTGTACTAGTCAAGCTTCTGTGGTTGCAGGTAACTGGAACTAACTTGACTCACGTAAACAGAAAAGGAACTATCATAGAAGAATACGGGAAAGGTTCATGGAACCCAAAAGCAGACATGGAACGGGGAATATGAACTCCCGTTCATATTTCTCCTTCTCTTTGTGGTGACTCATAAAGACTAACAGAGATCGTTGACATGTACTGAGTACTTTGACTGCCACCGGGACCCTTGGAGACAGACATCCTTGAGCATCTCCGCTATACATAAGAGGAAGTGGAGACACAGGAATTAAGTTCCGAGCACAGAATTTGCACCCCTGGCATTGATACCCTTGACCTGTACCATACTCAGGGGTAACCCCCTATGCACATAACTTAAAAACAAATGTAACGATCCAATTATAAAATTAAGGAGGAATAAAGGAAAGTAATTTATGAAAAAAGAATATGTAAATGCTGAGGCCTAGCTACACTGGAAGACACAGGAAATGGTTATTTGCATTTGCTTATGAGAAATGTCTGTATGCACAAGAAGTGAGAAGATCAGAGAGCTCTGTATAGAAAATGTATAGAAAATAGAAAATGAAAGAGTAAAGTTACAAGTAAGCAGTAGGGTACATGACAGGCCAAAATTATTTATGTAGGATGACAGAAAGAGGGGAAAAAACCTTCTTTAAAGTCATAATATATGTCAGAAATAAATGATAGACTTTTGAAAATGAGGAAGTATGATTTCCTCCCAGGTGAACTACAAATTCACCTGTAAGTGTACTGCTAAAGAATTTCCTGCCTTTTGACATGGGACGGTAGATTGCCAAAAACATATCCCCCATATTGATTTCCTTAAATTCATTCTGTAGGAAATGAAGCTGGGAGCCCATGGGCTTCGATGGGCCCCAGGGCAGAGAGGATGGGAAGAGAAACTGTAGAACAGGGACGAGAGGTCCTGGGGTAGATCCCTGGCTCAGGGTGAGAAGGAGGCTAGAGAATAATAAGCATGAAAAAATAATTCCGATATGCAATTTCCCAATGCAGGTCTCACCCTTGAGTGACAAAATTGATACACATATGAAAACAATCATAGGAAATTTTTTTTGTTTGTTTGTTTTCAACGTTTATTTATTTTTGGGACAGAGAGAGACAGAGCATGAACGGGGGAGGGGCAGAGAGAGAGAGGGAGACACAGAATCAGAAACAGGCTCCAGGCTCTGAGCCATCAGCCCAGAGCCTGACGCGGGGCTCGAACTCACGGACCACGAGATCGTGACCTGGTTGAAGTCGGACGCTTAACCGACTGCGCCACCCAGGTGCCCCATAGGAAATATTTTAAAAGAATCCTTTTAGTGTGGCGCCTGGTGGCTCAGTCGGTTGAGGGTCTGACTCTTGATTTCGGTCCAGGTCATGATCTCACAGTTCCTGAAATCAAGCCCTGCATTCAGTATCTGCACTGACAGTGTGGAGTCTGCTTGGGATTCTCTCTCTCCCTCTCTCTCTCTGCTCCTCCCCAGCACCCTGTCTCTCTCTCAAAAATAAACATTTTTTATAAAGAAAGAAAGAAAGAAAGAAAGAAAGAAAGAAATCCTTTTAGTGCAATTAAACTCAAGCTTTGTATTCATGGTTTTGCCAATTTAATAAGGTTTTGGTTGGAAGGCAGTTAAAAGGAGACTCCAGAAAGTTCTGTTGCATAGCAGCGTGGGAAGACTGAAAAGGCAGAGGAAGGTGTGTGCACTGGTCACTCAAATACCACAGGCAGGCGGCCCTGCCAGAGGTGACCTCATTTTTCCCCATAGTGAGCAACTTCTTGGTAGAGTTTCAAACACAACAAAGTAGTCTTCTCTCAACTTACATGGTCGTGGTATTCCTGGAAAATTCGGTGAACCTGAGAAGTGTGACAAGAAATAGTTTGCAGTTGGAAAGAAAGAGGAGCTCCAGGCTGAGACACTTATAAAAAGCTCTTTTTTCAGCTCACGAACGGCTGGAGGGGGGGGTTCTTTATTTCTTGGTACCCTCCGCACACTGCAGGGGGCCTGCCTTCTTGGTCCTCACCTCCTGAGTTCCGGCAGGGCACCCCTCCCCAGTCACAGGGACAACAGAAAAATGTCCGTACAGTTCAAATTTTTAAGAAAACTGTGTTTAATGTTTATTTTTGAAAGAGAAAGAGAGATAGAGAGAGAGAGAGAGAGAGAGAGAGAGACGGAGACAGAGAATCTGAAGCAGGATCCGGGCTCTGAGCAGTCAGCACAGAGCCTGATGTGGGCTGCGATCTCACGACCTGAACTGAAGTCAGACCCTTAACTGACTGAGCCACCCACGTGCCCCTGTCTACACACTTCTAATAGCCCTCAGGGTGATGCTGCCCAGAAGACGTCTGTGTTAGAGAAGTCCATTTAACTCCCTTCTCCAGGACACTGGCAAACACTATACACACAAATCCTTCCACATACGCATGTGCAGTTTGGATTTGGAGGACACACTAGTTCCAAATGTGTTTTCCTGAGCAACCATTCATTCTCTAATTTGTATTTACCATTTTCCTAGCTTTTTAAAAAATTGTAATAAAAACACATAAATTTACCACGTTTGAGCATACAGTTCAGCGGTGTTCAGTACACTCCCATTGCTGTGCAGCCATCACCGCCATCATCCCGAGCTTGTGTATATTTGATGTTTATTTAAATTTAGAGAAAGGTTGTAAAGAGAGTACAAAGAACTTTTCCTCGTGAGCCATTGAAGAATAGGTTGTTGGGGCTCCTGGGTGGCTCAGTCGTTTGAGCCCTGGACTCTTGATTTTGGCTCGAGTCATGATTTCACCGTTCACGAGTTCAAACCCCGCATCAGACTCTGCACCGACAACGTGGAACCTGCTTGGGATTCTGTGTCTTCCTCTCTCTCTGTCCCTCCCCTGTTCATGCTCTGTCTCTCTTTCAAAGTAAATAAACTTAAAAAAAAAACAAAAAACAAAAAAACAAGAATAGGTTGCTGCTACAATATTGTATCAATCTTGAATGCCTTAGTATGAAATTCTAATAATGGCGTTCTCTTAAACAACCCCAACATAGCCATCAATATCAAGAAACCAAAATTGATAATGTACCATCATCTGGTCTTCAGGCCCCACTTAAAGCTGGGCAGTGGTCTTCATGATGTCTCTTACAGAAAAGATCCAGTCTAGGATGGGGGACCACATTTAGCTGGGGCCTGGGAAGGGCAAGGCGGGCCTAGAACGTCATGTGCCAGAAGGTCTGAAGGCTACTTTCTCATCTTTCGTCTTTGTCAATCAGTTCCTCAGTTTGTCCTTGACTTTCACAATCTCCACACTTTAAAAGACCACAAGCCGGTTATTTTCTAGAATGTCTCTTAGTTTGGATCTGCCCAGCGTTTCTTCCAATTATTTCAGGTTATGGTTCTTGGAATTCCTGGTGAATTTTTCTTGCTGTGCCTGTTCAAGTGGTAGAAGGTTTCAGTTTGACTCATTACAGGTGGTGTTAACTTTGATCATTTGATTAGTGTTGTCTTCTGAGTTTCTCCACTGTCAGGTTGTTCTTTTTCTTTTGTGATCCATAAAACTTTTGTGAGGAGAGACTCTGAGACCATACAAGTACTCCATTCCTTATCAAATTTCATTCACTAGATAGTTTTAATATCTATTGATGTTTTCTGGTAGCACTAATAATCAATATACTCAAATAGTGATTTTCTGATTCCAGCATTCCTTGTACATTTATTAGTTGGCATTTCACTGTAAGGAAAGCTTTCTTTTCTCCCGCTAGTTGTTATGTCGTTTCATTGTGTCAGTATAGACTCATAGATTCCTACTTTGTGCAGGGCGTTATCATCTCTTGCCATAACCATTTGTTTTGATGCCAAATTGCTTATTTCCCCCTGGATTTGTCCAATGTGGGGCCCACTGAACTGGTTTCAGTGTCCTTTTAATATGTCCTTATCATGCACCAAGATCTTCCCAACTTTCTGGCATGTTCTAAGCCCATCTTGTACTTTCCCTGCCCTGATCCTAGAATCACCCATTTCTCCAAGAATCTCTAATTATCTTTTTAATAGAGAAGAATATTTAGAAACCTAGATCAAGACTCTAGGAGTGCACATGGTTAACAGCATATCACTGTTTTCAGATAGTGCTAGGGCTCTATCGTCCTATCTATCTATTATCTATCATCTATCTATCTATCTATCTATCATCCATCCACCTGTCTACCCATCCACAACACACACATCATGTATGTATCACTCACATTTATTTCTTTATCTCTGTACACTACAAACCAGGAGTTCATACCAATACTTCCACTTCCAAATCTGATACCACAAAGTTCATTCTAGTTTCTTCGTTTTTCTGTATTTGTAACTTCCTTCTCTGACAGTGAGGAAACCGGTCCCCATTTTTCTCAGTCTGTTTGCTTACTGCATCAGTGTCCTCTATAAGTAACCGGCCTGCTGCCACCGCATCTCCACATCTTGCCTGGGTTCTGACACACTGTCTCAGGCTCCCAGACATGGATGGTGGCCTTGCCCTGCTCCCCACTTAGTGGCTTGTAAACCAAATCATTCAGGAAGGAAGAATGGCAGGGAGGCAGGCAGACAGAAACATCCCAACAAGTCGGATCCCATTTTTGTGTTATTTTAAATTATTTAACTTTTTAATTAGAAATTATGTGTTTCACACTACAGAGTGCCTGCTGTGCCTGTACACTGTGTACTTTACACACATCACTCCATTTAATCCTTCTCTGGGTGCAAAGTATTATTCTCTTATTCATCTTATAAAGGAGGCACCTAACACAAGTTTCGGGGGCACCTGGGTGGCTCAGTCAGTTGAGCGTCCGACTTTGGCTCAGGTCATGATCTCATGGGTGGTGAGTTCGAGCCCGGTGTTGGGCTCTGTGCTAACAGCTCAGAGCCTGGAGCCTGCTTCCGATTCTGTGTCTCCCTCTCTCTCTGCCCCTCCCCTGCTCATGCTCTGTCTCTCTCTCTCTCTCTCTCTGAAAAATAAACATTAAAAAAAAAAGACCTAAGTTTCATGGGAGGTGACACTAAGATTGGAATACAGTGTGTCACACTCCAAAGATCATCCTCGATACTAATTTTTGTAAGTTTAAGTATTTCTGATATATAACACCTTCTAGATAGAAGCCATCTGTATGTCAGCAAGCAAATTTTTATCTCTGTTCTTTCAGTTTATATTTTACATTCTCGTGAGCAATAAAAAGGCAGAGCACACTATCTTCTCAGGATGACAGACCTTCATGGAATATGCAGCCGTTGAATTAAGGCTCTGGCTGTTATCAATGCCCACAACAGTGCCTGCATATAGTGGGTCCTCAAGCAATAGTTTTACACTTGGTGAATGAACGATCTATACATCTACAAAGCAAGTGATGATAATGAAGTGGAAACGGTGCTCACCAAAACAGTTACTTTTCCTTCACTGACACATGGAAGGCCATACTTCTCTGCCCCCTTGCAGTTACGTTGGATCTCATGATCAGTTCTTGTCAAAGAAATGTAGAGCTGCAGTGACCGGTGAGAAGACCCTGTGGTATGCCCTAGTCACTCTTGTCCTGCAGAGGCGAGTCCCAGGTAGCAGAGCTATAAGACGGGGAAGGCTCTGGCAGCCTGGCGCCCTACCCAGTGTATCTCCCTCTTCCCACCCACTGCTTTGTTGACCCACAGATTTTTTTGTGAGACATGAACCTTTGAAGTCACTGAGATTTTGAGGTTATCTTGTTTCTGCAGCATAACCTTGCCTATCCTGACTCACGTCTCTCCTCTCTAGTTTCAGACAGATGATTGATTGATTGATTGATTGATTGATTTTTAGTTTTTTTTAATGTCTATTTTTGAGAGAGAGACAGAGTGTGAGCAGGGAAGGGGCAGAGAGAGGGAGACACAGAATCCGAAGCAGGCTCCAGGCTCTGAGCTGTCAGCACGGAGCCCGACATGGGGCTCGAACTCACCACCCATGAGATCATGACCTGAGCTGAAGTCGGACGCTTAACCGACTGAGCCACCCAGGTGCCCCAGAGAGAGATGATTTAAACAGAACAAAGGTTATATTCCCTACTGAAAGTCCAGACACAACTGATCCGTTAGTGTGAGCAAGGGCCAGTTGTGATATTTATAATAGAAACAGCATTGTGAGAATATTCAAGTAAAAAGGAAGCATTGCAACGTGCAGGAACATTAATTTAAGGGGGAAAAAAAGCGCCCAAACTCCTGGAATCGAAGGAGTACTGACAGAGCTCCCCGCCTTGTAACCTCACGTAAATCATTCCTGACAATGATTTCAGGTTCTAACTTCCTTGATTCCTACAATGCCGGTTCTTCATCATACTTTCTCTTTAAAGAAAAGACTGATTTTGTTCATAGAGGGTTTTTTTTTTTTTTTTTAAGTTCTGACATCTTTTCACTTAAAGGAAGATGAGAAGTACAATTTGTTCACCATCTGGCTAGTTTAGTACTTCCCCATCAAAGATCTTGTTCCTGTTACACTTATACCAAAAGTCATTTCAACAATGAAGTGGTATTTAAGATTAAATTCACCCAACATGCTTTTCAACATTATTCTCATGAGAACTCATTATAACAATTTTATATATAAAGAGAATAATATGACAAATTCTCATAAAAAGGTCATTTTGATTTTATAAATTAACATTTTGTCTTAGATGCTTTATTTCTTCCCTTTGCTGAAGTGTTTTAAAGCTAGTCTCAGACTGAAAAGCAATGAAACCTTTTGTCCCCCCAACATTTCATCCTTAAATGTTTCACTGCACATATTAAAAAAATAAGGATATGGGGCGCCTGGGTGGCGCAGTCGGTTAAGCGTCCGACTTCAGCCAGGTCACGATCTCACGGTCCGTGAGTTCGAGCCCCGCGTCGGGCTCTGGGCTGATGGCTCAGAGCCTGGAGCCTGTTTCCGATTCTGTGTCTCCCTCTCTCTCTGCCCCTCCCCCGTTCATGCTCTGTCTCTCTCTGTCCCAAAAATAAATAAACGTTGAAAAAAAAATTAAAAAAAAAAATAAAAAAAAATAAAAAAATAAGGATATTTTCTTATATAACCATAGTACCATCATCACACCTAATAAAATTAACAATATATCTCCTCATACCATCTGAAACCCAGTCCATATGTAAATGATCTCAAAGATGTATTTATTTTATTTTATTTTAATTTAATTTAATTTAGTTTATTTTTAAATGTTTATTCATTTTTGAGAGAGAGAGAGAGAGAGCAGGTGACCAGGGGAGAGGCAGAGGGAAGGGAACAGAGGCCCTTAAGCAGGCTCTGTGCTCACGGCAGAGAGCCCAATGTGGGGCTCAAACCCATGAACAACTATATCATGATGACCTGAGCCAGAGTTGAATGCTTAGCCAACTGAGCCACCCACAGGCACCCCTTTATTTTATTTTTATATTTAGTTTGATTTGGGATCTAAACTATGTCACATATTACATTTCATTGTTCAGTTTCAAGTCTCTGTTAACCAATTTATTTTAAAATTCATCTTGATAAAGTCTTTTACTTTTTTCCCCATTTTTAAAAATTTCTACCTTTCAAATATTTTTCTTTTTTTCTTTCTTTTTTTTTATTGGTAGGGTAAGTTGAGTAAGACTCTCACCTTGTATCTGGGGTATTTAGTTTTTTTTTTTTTTAATGTTTATTTTTGAGAGAGAGAGAGAGGGAAGGCAGAGGAGAGGCAGAGAGAGAGGGAGACACAGAATCTGAAGCAGGTTCCAGGCTCTGAGTTGTCAGCACAGAGCCCATCACAGAGGTCGAACTCACAGACCGTGAGATCATGACTTGAGCTGAAGTTGGACGCTTAACCGACTGAGATGCCCCTTAGTACTTCTTAAAAGCATTTCCTAAATATAAAATATGTATTAGTCAAGAGCTTTTATTAAAGTAAATCATTGAATATATCTAGCTGGTAGGGGCTCAAGAGTAAGAAAAAATTCTTTCGATGATATGACTTAAATTTTGTGTTTTTCATGTTTGCAAAGTTCATCTAGGTCAGAAAAAGAAGCTCTTTTTGTTATAAATCTTTAAGTGTGATGGCCTTCTCTCAGAATTAAGACTTTTCTTACTCATTCCTTAAATAAGTTTCCTAGTCAAAAAGGAAAAAGGATAAAAACCAATGTTTGTTTTCAGCAGTCTCTAGAGATAATGGGATACAATAGTAGAAAAAAATACTATCTAAAGATTTAGGGAGTTAAAGTTTAGTTCTGTCTTGACAATAAACTAATGATTTGAGTAAGTCCTGTAAATTGTCTGAGCCTTGGGTTTTCATGAGAAAGTTTGGCCTAACTGATGGACAAGATATACCTGGAACATTCTAAAATTTTGTAATGGCATGTGCCCCAAAACAATGAAATCCTTTTTGCCTCCACAACAGATACACCAAAGTCTTAGGCTTCTGCATGAGGGTTGTTCTTCAAAGCAGGCCCTTTGGCACCGGAAGCTAATCTCCCTGATGTTGCCACCCCTCAAAATAATATTATAAATACTTTCAGAGTCATTTTACAAGCCACCCAAGAAAATAAGTACCACTACTTGATGGCCACATCTCCTATTTAATAAGCATGTTTTGCAGGTTTGCTGCGTAGATGAAGAACCGTGCTGGGTGCTGAGGTGGCCAAGGCAGATGTGGGCACAGAGATGAATAAAACAGAGTTCCTGTTTGCTAAAGAATGGGTGATCTGGTTGGAGTGGGGAGACAGGTGCAGGCACAACACAGCTGAAGGGAATGAATAAAACCTTTGAGGGATGGGGAGTATCTTGGGCATAGTATTAATATCTCCAAGGCCAAGATCCTTATATAACTTTATATTTTGAGGCTGATAAAGTGACTCCCATCTGATATTTATTAAAAGTGATTCCCGTGTCATCACTAGAACGGGTGGAGATTTGAACAATCATATCAGTTAAAGGGTCAAAGAATTCAGAGCATCCTTTGGGCAAGGCTGAAGCCAAAACAAACACACTACACGCTCAATAATTTAGATAACTAATAAATGCTCTTTTAAGAAGTAGGGACATTAAAGGGTTTATAACATGATGAAGGAATTTTGCTGTTTTTGTGTTTCCAGACAACCCCAGTTAAATATTCTAGGGTGCAAGGGGCGCCTGGGTGGCTCAGTCGGTTAAATGTCGGCCTCTTGATTTCAGTTCAGGTCATGATCCCAGGGTTGTGGGATTGAAGCCTGCTTGGGAATGTCTCTCTCCCTCTGCCCCTCTTCCCTGCTCGTGCTCTCTCTAAAAATAAAAAAATAAATAAAAATAAAAAATTCTAGGGTGCAGGTGTTTTCAATGGGGTTTGATTTCTGCTGGATTATTTTACCCCAACCTCACATTGATTCCTCCACAATCATACTATGATAGGACAAGATAGGCTAAAATAGGCAGAGAAGGAAAGGATTAGGACCTGAGGTCCCTGGGTGGGGGAGAAACACATATTTTAGAACAATGCTGGGAGTGTCTGACCACAGGAAACCCCCTCAGGCTTAAGGTTCCTCTTAAGAATGTAACAGACCCCACCTACTCCCCCTCCGGTTTCCCTCAGGAATTTGATGAAAGACCAAAGTATGGCCGCAGGCCACCCCTCGTGCTATGGACGCGAGCCAATCTGGAATGGCACTCAGCACCTAGAGCTCTCAAGCCAGTTAAGAGTAGAACCTGAGAAGGACCAAGAGGGGAGGGGAGGGGAGGGTTGACCAGAAGCTTATAAAACAAAGACCCTTGCCCAGAGTTCTCAGGCATTCACTTTTGAACATCCCCTCTCTGTAAAGAGAGTTTCCCTACCATTCTAACTTTCTAATCTTATACTCTAATAAACTTGTGCCTGCGGCTCATTCTGTGTCCACCTCTTCATTCTTCCAAGCAGCGTGCCAACAAATTTCGGGTATTGTGGTAAAAAGTCCTGCAACACTGGGGCGCCTGGGTGGCTCAGTCGGTTAAGTGTCCGGCTTTGGCTCAGGTCATGATCTCACAGTTCATGGGTTCAAGCCCCGCGTCGGGCTCTGTGCTGACAGCTCGGAGCCTGGAGCCTGCTTCAGATTCTGTGTCTCGCTCTCTGCCCCTACCCTACTCACACTCTGTCTCTCTCTCTCTCTCTCTCTCAAAATAAGATTAAAAAAAATTTTTTTTAAAGTCCTGCAACATATCTCTTACAATGACCAGAATTTAGTAGTTCACGACTTGTTGGTGTTACTCGGTGCTTCCAGCTAAGAAACTGGGCAGAGAAAGGCCATCATTGCCCCACGCAGCACAGGAGCTTGTCCGTACTGGATGCACCAAATGTTTCCTGGGGTGGGCTGATCAGGGATTGCTGTGGACTGACTTGTCCTTGCCACATTGCTGGTGTAACATTCGCTGTTTGTGGCAAGAAGAAGGTGTCACCTTGCCAAGTGCTGAAGACGCATTTGCTGAGGAAGATGAGCAGGGCTTTTCAAATACATTAATTAGCCTAATCGTGATTCTCCCTTATTTATTCAAGAAATAGTTACTGAGAACCTCCTGGGGATGAGACCTGGGTGCTGCGGTGTCTGGTGACATCAGGTGTTCCCAGTCAATACACACAGGAGACTGACTGCATAGTCCCAGAGGAGACTGGTTGCCATTCAAAAACAGAAAAAATTCATTCTTTGCTTCGCTATTAGGAAAGGTAATTTCCATTGTATGTATTGAGGCTGCAAAAATTGCTTCTGAATGGAACAGACAATCGTAATAGAAGATTATCATCAGTAATTTAGACTCCTTGGATTAATTTGACCTGCATATGCACTTTCAGAAGGTGAAGAATTATCGATGATGTCAAAGCGATTCAGCAGCAGAAGCTAGAACTGCAGGAGTCTGATAGATGCTCATTTAAGAATCCTCTTAACTCAGTCTGTTTATAAGCAAAACAAAATGAAACAGTAAAAACCATCCTGCTAAAAAACCCACAACACAGACTGAAAATGCATCAAAGTGACTCAGATGAAATTTGTTCTCCTTCTTTGGTTTCCCAAAACAGTCCAGCAGTGATTATCCAAAGGGTTGGGAGCTAGAACCAACAGGATTTAAATGAATCCAGCTGTTCCGCACTTTGAAGCTCCTCCCTCTGCAAGCTGCTGCTGCTGCTCCGGGGAGAAAGGTCCAGAAAGGCAGCTTCCTTCCCCCTCCCCCCCTTGCTGAGAACAGGGAGGGGGAGGTTATCTGGGGTAGAGGGCACCCCTGGCTGAGGGCGGGGAATGGTTGCAGAAACAAACCCCAATTTCATAGTCTAAGCAGAGCTGAGAAGCAGTGCTAGGCTGGGTGTGGGGGGGGGGGGGCGGGGCAGCAACACCTACCCCTGCAACGTACTGAGCTTGAGAAGAGAGGTCTGGGAGGAGGAACACACCAATGTCTTGCAGTCCTTTGTAAATGGTGACAGAGGAGAAGGGCCATTGGGTATGATTCCTGTGCCCCAACTTCCCTGCCAACCTCACAAGCTGACCACAAACAAACAAATTCCATGAAACCTCCTGGGTGGTCTCCCTCTTTTTTCCCTTCTTTGTGCTCTTCCTGGTTCAAATTCTCCCTTTGCCATCAGCCACCTTTTTTTTTTTTTTTTTAAGTTTATTTATTCTGGGAGGGAAGGGGCAGGGAGGGAGGAGAGAGGGAGAGATAGAACCTCAAGCAGGCTCCTCACCACACTGTCAGCGGGGATCCCAGTGCGGGGCTGGACCTCATGAACCGTGAGGTCATGACCTGAGCCAAAATCAAGAGTCTGATGCTTAACCGCCTGAAACACCCAGGTGCTCCTCTGACATTCAATTTTAATCCTCTACTGACTCTTTAGCTACACCTCTTTGTATTTAGTAGTCGCTTTAGTGGTTATAATATAGGCCTTTATTTTATCGCAATCTTAGGGGTAATACTGTACTGCTTCATATACCTCACAGGAACCTTAGCAGTAGAGCCACAGGCTGCGTGCACAGGCACATGCACTTTGTGTTATGTTATATTACATCTACCTCAAGCCAGCAAGGCTGATGTTTTCTGCCAACGGGGAGTGTGGGGATTCAGGAAATTTCTTCAAGGGGGAAAAAAAAGCAGCAAACTTCCAAATATCACCAGGCACACTTCCCCTCTTTCAAGGGTAAACTCCACTCCAGTTTCTACCTCTTTTACTCACTCTCCACTGCTTTCAAATATGAAGGAAAAAAAATTCCATTATCTCTAGGGCTTATTTTCATCAAACTACTTTGTCATTCTCAGAACGTAATCTCCATGGTCAACCTTTTTCAGAGAGCTTTGTAGGAAACTAAAGCCTTCCACTGAAATCAATTAGCAAGCACTCATTACTGGGTGAAGACCTACAAGCTTAAGCTGAGACAGGGCCTTCAGGCAATAAGCAAATACCCTAACAGAGATGAGATCACGTATAAGGTCATGTAGACATGAATCTGAAGCGGGTTACTGAGGCGTCTCTGGTGCCTGACATCAGAGCCCACTCTAGAACCTTGACGGTTTCTTGAACGGTAGCCTAGATATTGAGCCATGCGAAATGGCCACTTCTGACTTGTTTGACTTTAAAAAACATAAATGTCATAAGTTCAACCAAATGGTCTCACATAGAACGTGGGTTTCAATCCTTCTTGAACATTTTTTCATCTTTTTTTCTTATGTTTATGAAAGGGCGGGCCTACACCTGCGGGACTCCATCTTGTTCTGTGTCCTTCACCTAGACCACGCCTCCTCCCCTTGAGTAACCTCCCGATCACCCCTTCAAACTTCCTGACCAAAACACGCCCAGCCCAGCGACTGCGTAACAGGACTCCGACCCTTCCCCAGCCAATCAGCTGAGGCCACAGCCACTACCTCACCAACTGCCCCTAGACCCCTATAAAACCTTTGTGCTTTTGAAACTCGCTCTCTCCCTGGTATCTCACTGCTGCGTCGGTGCAGGTAGGGGATTGAGCTCGAGCTAGCTCGAATAAAGGCTCTTTTGCTTTTGCATCGGACTCGGCTCCCTGGTGGTCTTTGGGGATCACGAATTCTGGGCATAACATTTACTTATTTTTGAGAGGGAGAGAGGGAGGGAGACAGAATCTCTCAGCACAGAGCCCCACGCAGGGCTCACACCCACAAACTGCGAGATCATGACCTAAGCCAAGCCGGACCCTCTACAAACTTGAGCCACCCAGGTGCCCCAATCATTTTCTCATCTTTACAAGGTCCTGGAGCTAAAGAGACACTCTCTCCATTGTTTTATAGATAGACAGGAGGAACACCACCTATGAGAGTCACAACTCTGAAGGCAAAGCTAGGCAAGCAGTCCCATTTAAAGCATCCTGCCTGAACGAGGACAGTCACCTGGTGTGGCTGCAGCCCCATGTGTCAGACGTTAACATTAACACTGATAACTGATTGCTGTGCTTTCTCAAAGGCAGGGGTTGATGATTGTGATGTCTGAATGTCACCATCCTGAGATGGTGTTAGTAAAACAATGTGGATTTAGTGTTGCCAGATTTAGCAGAAACAAAAAACCAAATGAATAAAAGCAGGATGCCCACTTACATTAGAATTTCAAGTAAACAAAAACTTTTTAGTATAAGTGTGTTTTGCCTCCTTTACAATTAATGCATGAAACATATTTATACTAAAAATCATTTGCCATTGGTCTGAAATTCCAACTGACCTACAAATTTACCTGGCAACTCCATGGTCTCCATTCGTTGCTGCCAAAGAGGACAGCGTTCTGGCTCTGGAAGGCCACACTATTGGGGAAATGGGCCTCCAGTTTGATGTTCACGACCCCATCCCTGAGGGAAAGCAGGCATACCCCAGTGGGAGGCCAAGTTCACAAGCCACCTGGAGAGTGGACGCTCATGAAGAAGGTTTTCCTTTTGAGAGCTCCTATAAAAATAATAATTAGCTTTATCAGGAGCTTTGTATGTGAGTCTGCTCTATAATTATTCATTTGTTAATTGCCTCAACATCCTGTTGAGGTTGGTAAATATTTATTTCTACAACTCTAATTTTGCAATGAGGTAAACAGAAACAGGAAGAGACTGACTCACCGGGCAGCCCAGCAGACTGGGAGAGGACAGGCAGGAGATCCAAGGAGGGGCCTCAGGTCCTGTGCTGCCAGTCTTCAGGAAGGCTTGCCCCAGGGCCAGGCCTGGCAACAGAAAAGCCCAAATACAAATCTGATAAGAGGAATAAGGAAGATGCTCTGAACTGCCTGAAAACACATTCTGAACGGCTCCATTGCCGGTAAATGAAATAGACCAGAACAAAACTATGTAGAAAGGAAACTACTGAAGACAGATTATTTTCCCCAAAGGAGGGAATGGCTTAGCCACCCTTTGTTTCTCCCCAGTCAAAGGTGAATTGTCTTGAAAAGGAAGATAGTGTGGCACCTGGGTGCCTCAGTCTGTTAAGCCTCAGACATCGGCTCAGGTCATGATCTCACGGCTTGTGAGTTCAAGCCTCATGCTGGGCTCTGCGCTGACAGCTCAGAGCCTGGAGCCTGCTTCCAGTTCTCTCTCTCTCTCTCTCTCTCTCTCTCTCTCTCTCTCCTCTCTCTCTGCCCCTTCCCTACTAATGAGCTTTCTCTCTCAAAAATAAATTAAAAAAAAAAGAAAAGAAGAAGGTGAGCTTCAAACCCAGGCCTTGCCTGACTCAAGTGCATGTACCATTTGCTGCATAAATTCTTCCACCCACACACAGAAAAAATCCAGCACACCGAAAGCCAAGTAAATGGTCTTAAATTAGCTTTTTTGTCTGTTGTGTCTCTTTCATGAATTCTAACACAATCTCAGGGCCAGGGCCATGCACACCCACAAAAGGGTCTTGCCAAGGCTCCTAGCTCTGTAATAATACTTCCATCCCAGCACATAACCCAGCAGATCTGCCAATAACACTGAGGATTGAGCAGGTATCATGATCTTTCTTTCAGTGATAGGAAACTGATTTGCAGGGGCATCTGGGGGGGCCCAGTCGGTTAAGCGTCTGACTCTTGATTTCAGCTCAGGTCATGATCTCACAGTTGGTTGTGAGATTGGGCCCCGAGTCAGACTCTACTCTGAGCGTGGAGTCTGCTTTAGATTTTTTTTTTCTTTCTTTCTCTCTCCCTCTGACCCTCTCCCCAAAAAAGAAATTAGGAAAAAAAGGAAACTGATTTGCAGAAAGCATAGGGATTTGTTTGGGGTCACACAGGGCTAGAGATGGGACCAGAGAGCATCTCTGGACTCCATCATCCTTGTTGAAGGTTGGAGGAACTTGTCCCCGTCGTCAAAAAATACCCTGCAATCTGCAACTTGAGTAATACAGGTTTCGTCTTCACAAATATTTTCCATCCGTGGTCCCATAACCACACTTGCAGGACTTCCTGCTAATCACCTTCAGGGGCTCCCTTGTTCTGGAAGCTCCTGGCATGAAGCCCTCAACCAGCTGGCTCTGCCCCACGTGTTCAGGCTCATCCCCTGCCCTCTGCGCAGGAAGCTCTCATTCAGGCCAGGCAGGTGACGTTGTTCATCCACTGTGCACGGCCCCAGGACCCACCTCCACACCTCCATCTCCCTGGTTTCCTTATAGGAACCCCACAGTGCAGCAGACTGGGTTTGAAGCCCGATTGCTTTTGCACCCATTGGGCGCCTGGGTTCCAGTTCTCTCTTTACTACTGCCCAGCTGTGTGACTTTGGGAAAAACACTGCCTCTGGAGAATCCATTTTCTAATCGATGATAGATAATGGGGGACTAGAGATCATGTACATATGTATATATGTACATATTTTTTGTATTTTAGAGAGACAGCATGCATGACTAGGGGAAGGACTGAGGGGGGGGGGGGAGAGAGAGAGAGAATGAGAGAGAGAGGGAGAGAGAGAGAACCCTAACCAGACTCCATGCTTAGTGTGGATCCCACACTTAGCTTGATCCCACGGCCGGAATCATGACCTGAGCTGAAATCAAGAGTCAGATGCTCAACCGACTGAGCCCCCAGGAGCCGGAGACCATGTATGTAATTCATCCAGGACAGTGCCCAGTGCAGAGCAGGTGACCTGTGGGTGGTTTTTGTTACTGTCACATATCCTTATCCTCCTCTGCATTTAATTCCTAGCCATTCTTCAAGATTCTCTATATCCTCCACCAGCTCAAGGCAATTTCTCCCTTCTCTGAATTTAGAACAAATTTCACTCCTATGGCACCCAGTTCTTATGCTCTCGTGTTCTTTTCTAAATACAAGAAATATTCACTCAGGAATGCTGTGAGTTGAACGGTGTTCCCCAAAAAGGTATGTTCAAGTTTAACTCATCATACCTGTAAATGTGAACTTATTTGGAGACAGGGTCTCTGTGCATATAATCAACTTAAGGTGAGGTCATACTGAGATGTTAGGATGGACCCTAATCCAATGACTGGTGTCCTTATAAGAAGAGAGAAGTTTGGGTGCAAACGCATTGATACACAGAGAAGGAGGTTGTTGGTGACACCAGTGTCCTGGAGCTGCCATAACAAAGTCGCACACACTGGGTGGCTTTCAAACAACAGAAATTTATTCTCACACACTTCCAGAGGTCAGAAGTCCAAAATCAAGGTGTCGTTAGGGCTGTGCTCTCTCAGAGGGCTCTAGGGAAGGATCCCTCTTCGCCTTATCCCAGCTTCTGGCTTCTGCTGGCAATCCTTGGTGTTCTTGGTCTGAAATTGCATCCCTCCCTTCTGCCTCTGCCTCCAGTGTCACATGACTTCTCCCTGTGTGTCTATATGTTTGTGTCTAAATTTCCCTCTTCATATAAGGACACCAGTCATTGGACCCACTTGGGACCTACTCAAGTAGGACCTCATCTTAACTTGATTATGTCTATAAGGACCCTATGTCCAAATAAGGTCATAGGCACTGGGGTTAACATTTAAGTGTATCTTTTGGGGGGGACACAATTCTGCCCATTTTAGTCCTGCTATCTTCTCTGCACCAGGAATCCTTGTCTCTTCCCTCTCCTTTCCTTCACTTTCCACATCCTAGGCTGTTTACTGTATTTTTGAAAAGATTTTTTTTTTAGTTTATGTATTTTTTGAGAGAGAGGCAGAGAGAGGGAGAGAGGGAGAGGGAGAATCGTAAGCAGTCTTTGCACCATCAGTGCAGAGCCTGACACGGGGCTCAAACCCATGAACTGTGAGATCATGACCTGAGCTGAAATCAAGAATTGGACGTGTAAACACGTAAATAGGTGCCCCTATTGTATTAAAAAAATTTTTTTTAAGTTTTATTTATTTATGTGTGTGTGTGTGTGTGTGTGTGAGAGAGAGAGAGAGAGAGAGAGAGAGAGGAGGGGGGAGAGAGAGAGAGAGAGATTGACAGCATGAGCATGGGAGAGGCAGAGAGCAGGAGAGAGCATTCCAAGCAGGTTCCACACTGTCAGTGCAGAGCCCAATGCGAGGCTTGAACTCACAAACCATGAGATCATGACCCGAGCAGAAATCAAGAGTCGAACACTTAACTGACTGAGCCACCCAGGTGCCCTCACTGCTGTATTTCTTGAACACCTCTCATTTTTTGCCTGTCCTCCATCCCGTCGTCTTGATTCTGGCCCTAACAGAGCTGGATGACCACAGTGGCCTCCTCTCTCTTCCTCTCTGTCCTGTTGGTTTCTCTTTCTTCCAGCCAGCTGCCTCGGTGAGCCTGGTGAAATGTGAATTTAGTCATGGCATCTCTGCCTAGAATCCCAAATGGCTCCCAGTAGTCTTTGGGACTGAGACCCAACTCCTTAGCAGAGCACCCAAGGAGCCCGATTTCTTACGTGGAGTAACCTCCAGGCCTGTCCTCATCTGCAGTAAACTGTGGCCTCGGAAGCACCAGAGGCCTCCCCTCCACGGCCCCCACATCCTCAGGTTACTATGACTTCACAGGCACGGTTCCCTCTGCAGACAATCCTCCCGCCCTGCTCTGCTTGCTCCTTCCCCTCCTCTTGGACTCTTCTCCTACCCTCCCACCCCTGGGCTGAGTCAGTTGTCTTTCATTTGTGCCTCTAGAGACCACGATTGTAGTAGAAGAATTTGCCAAAGGAAATGAGGCCCTAGCAATGAGGTCAGCAAGGTGGGCACTGGCCAGATATGGCTGGGGCTATCTCCCAAATGGCCTTGCGAGGCGGAGTTCACTCGGTGCAGAGAGAATGCACTCATCTTTCAGGGACGGACTTATTAACCAGGGTCATGCACTGACCATTTGCAGCCAGAAAGCTACTTTATTGATTTAAGTAGGAACTGTAGTGCTGGATAAAGCACTCCAGCCAACCCGCTCTCCCTGTCCTGCCACCCGAAAGGTAAGCTGTCAGAAGATCCCATGAGCCCAGAGTCAGACAAGAATTTGTTTCAAGAGTTCCACGTTGAATGGCACCAGGCTCAACAGCCCTGGATGTCCTGCATCATACAGATGCACCTGCTGCTTGGCCATGACAGGTGAGTTTCGGGCAGGATCGGTCCTTATGGAAGGTGCCTGATTGGGTACTGCACCTTTGATCAGATCACAGCCTGTGTGGATGTAGGAAGTGTGTGTTTAGTAGAAACTTTATCAGAGATGGGGGGAAGGCGGGAGTGGAATGGAGGAGGGTTTATACCAGAGCTTTCCAAAGTGGCAGACTGAGAATAGGTTACAGATGTGATGTCTCCTGGGGACAGAAGAGCCCCTGGCTGGTCACCTCTAGCTGCTCCTTGTCTATGCCAGAGGTGGGATGAACTGTATCCCCTAAAAAGACAAGTTCAAGTCCTAACCTCCATACCTGTGACTGTGACCTTATTGGGAAATAACGGCCTTTGTGGAATAGGATGGGCTGCTATCCTTATAAGAGGGAAATCTGGGCACAGAGAGAGGAGTACATTGTGTGAAGACACACAGAAAGACCCGCACATACAGGGAGAAGGCGAGAAGGCCGTGTTGAGAAGGAAAGCTGACAAAAGCAGATTAAAAACAAAAAAACAAAAAAACAAAAACAGGCAGATGTCCAAGGCCGGATAGGCCCCTTGCATGCTTTTGGCTTCTATAATCTTCCTTACTTGCTTCTTGATCAGCCAACTGCCCATGTAGCACAATCGGTAAGTGTCCCTCTCCCCATTTCTTCCCTTGAGCCCCTGCAATCCTGCCCACCCGTGCAGCCGATTGAAAGTTTCCAAGTACCCGGAAGCTGACCAGGCATAAAAGTAGGCCAGCGCCAGGGCTCGGGGCTCAGCTTTTGGAGATGACTCCGCTGGCCAGCGCTGGTGCAGAATAAAATCTTTTCTGATTCTCTGAGCGCCTGTCACTCGTCTCTTCCTGTGTGCCGGGTATTTGCTGTAATGGTGTATCAGGGGAGGCAGAGACGGGAACGATGCATCCACAAGCTGAGGGACGCTAAGGACCGCCGGCAACACCTGAGACTAGGGGACGGGCCTGGAACAGAATCCCTCTAGGAGCCTCCAGAAGAAACCAATCCTGGGGCATGTTGATGGCAGACTTGCGGCCCCAAGGACTGTGAGAGAATTACATTCCTGTTGTTTGTGGGGCTTGCTCGCTGCAGCTCTAGGACACTAGTACAGATGCCCTAGAGGTACTTTACCTGCGGAGACAGGGAAACTCCTTTCTTAACACCCCCCCACCCCCTACATTCTCCTTTGCTTATGTCCCTTGAACCCTTCCGGTGACATCAACACACCAGCTCATGCTCCTCTCCCTCATCCTCCCCACCTCCGTCGCTTTCCTTCCTTCTTTTCTGAGGGGAAGACCCCAATCCCCTCACCTCTCTGTCATCTGCAGGGTGCTTTGGTCCAGTAACACTGGCCCCAGCCCTTGGAGTCACTTGAGTAACTTATCAAGGAAACTGATGAAGATTCACACAGGTAACTGTGCATTTAACTGTTCTTTAGCAGTCATTTAAAAAAATACAGCTTAGGGGCGCCTGGGTGGCGCAGTCGGTTAAGCGTCCGACTTCAGCCAGGTCACGATCTCACGGTCCGTGAGTTTGAGCCCCGCATCGGGCTCTGGGCTGATGGCTCGGAGCCTGGAGCCCGTTTCCGATTCTGTGTCTCCCTCTCTCTCTGCCCCTCCCCCGTTCATGCTCTGTCTCTCTCTGTCCCAAAAATAAATAAACGTTGAAAAAAAAAATTAAAAAAAAATAAAAAATAAAAAAATACAGCTTTAAAAAATGCAAATTATCGACTAATTACAACATGCAAATTACAAACAGAAAGTAGGGATTACCTCCATTTGCATGTGGGGACAAAGAGGTAGTTTAAGTAACTTGTCCAAGCTGGATCCAGGCTTTGAACCTGAAACTTCCTGACTTCAAAACCCTTCCTTTAGACTACATTACTAACTCGACTTCGAAAGACGTAGCCTTGTAAATATTTGGAAGGGCTTGCCAAATTCTCCCTATTCTTCCTATAATTTTAGTATTTTGTAGAAATTTGCTGTTGTAAGTGGATATATGATACCTAAAGAAATTCAGGATGGTGATCTGTATCTTAATTATTCTTAATAGTTTATTTTCTCACTTAGTAGTAAAAGTAATAATTATTATTTGGTCTGGAGCCTCCAAGCCTACATAACGCTTATGGTAAATTTATAGAGTTCCTTAAATAATCAGTTTATTGTGTTATACCTTGAGCTTTGGTAAAGGACTATCTCTTTTTTCTTCCCTGAAGTTCAAGCATAGAAATATTCACATATTTTCTTTTAAACCCTTACGATAATAATTTTTTCAAATGCAAATTTCATGTTGCCTGAGAGTCAGGCATCTTATGACATTCTTAGCTTAAATAAAAGAATAAATCACTCATGTTTTCAAAGTCTTTTCTGCCAAACAGAATATCCATTTAGCTTCAGCTTGAACAAATGAAGTTTTTTAGCTTGAATTACTAAACTAAATGAACCTGGGGATGAGGAAAATCCCTCTTTTACTCAAGCAGCAAACTTGAGGCTGATGTTATTAAAATGCCCTCAGTTTCCTGTCTCCAAAGCCAGTAAAAACAGTCTTCTGTCTTCCTGCTCTCAGGCACTTTAATCACAGACCATCATTGATATGCTCACAGACACAAACTGCACTGAACTGGGTCCAGTGAGCCTTCTTTACACGCATGTCCCGCCTGACAGGATAAATCAACAATCTCAAGGCCTTGGATGGAGTCCAAGTGCCATTAGCCAAGCGAAACATGTAGAAGACAATTAGCCCTGGGCAAGACCAGCTATGTAATTTGCAGGCCTGGTGCAAAATGAAAATGCAGGGCTCCTTGTTGGAAAATGATCAGCGACAGCAAAGCAGTAAACCAAGTACTTGGCCCTTCTGAGGACGAGCTTGGGTGACTGTACCAGCCACACACCCAGGGAGCGGGCCCTGCCCCTGGGGGCTGTCCTTGAAGCTTTCACACCTCTCCCTTTGCAACCTGCCATCTGGGCCCTGTCTCTCTCACTGCAGTATTAAATCAGTCACCAAGGCTGATTCTGACCCCTGGAGCCCTCGCAAACACACCTATTTTTCCCTCTCCTTCTGCAGATGCCTCTGACCCAGTCACTCTCTGCCACGCCCACGCTGCTCTCTGCAGCCGAGCTTGCTCACTGTAGAGGTCCTGTCGTGCCCCTGTGGATGAGCCTTGGGAGGCTTCCCATTGCTCTTGGTGGAAAGCCAAAATCAAGAACACAGACCTGCAGACCTTACCCTTTCTGTCCTATTTCCTCTGGCATCTTTGGCTCATGCCTCACTCTCATTGGCCCTGGGTATTTCAGGCATCCTGGCCTTCACTATGACCTTGTCCCGTGTAGCCCCTCCGTCAGGATGCTCCAGCCCCCAGACCTTCTCACGGGCTGCCCCTCTGGCCTTTCTCTCTGTCTTCACCCAGCTCCTCCTAGTACGCTGGCTCGTCTTGGCTTGAGCATGATGCCCTCGGGAAGCTCCCTGCCTCCCAGTCCAGAACAGGTCCCCTGGCTACCCCTCCCAGGCATTCTCTTTGCTCACTGATACAACTCATTACACTTGCCCGGGACATTTCCTGTCGTGAAGTTGGGGTCCCAGGGTGCTGTTCCATCACAGAAACGGCAGGGATTTGTCGATGGATGGGTTGATTGGTTCAAGGCTCTGACACAAATTCAGCATCCTAGAGAAAAAGAACTATTGTCACTTAGTAACAAGGGAGCTGTTTTTGCTGCTGCTGCTGCTGTATAAAAGGCTGTAGAACACAGAATGTTCCGGGCAGCCAGCGGCTCTGGGGGATGATGGTGTAGCCCATCTGAACGGGTACTGCTCACTGAAGATGTCCACTGGGTGCGTTGCTATTCAGCTTGCTTTAAAAGACACCATTCTGGGATTACGTGTGATTTTTAAAATTCCTTCTCTATTTTCCTAGTTTGTGACAATATGCATATATTGCTTTGATAACCGTGATGAACCACCCTCTCCGCAGCAAATTTACTTTAAAAAAAAAAAAAGGACTAGGCAAGAGGAATTTCCTACAGGGGTTCATTTTCTTTGCAAATGTGTTTCCTCTGGCTGGAAAGAGGAAACATCTTCCCTCCTCTGCTCTCCACTGCAGAAGAAGGGGTATGAACAGGATGTTAAGCATAGTGTCAACGGTGACAATTAATAGTCTTATAAAAATGTATATAAAAGTAAGGGTACAAATGTAGCCTTAATGCCCAGCCATGAATGCTGCTGATCACCAGGGACAGTATTTGCCTGCTCCTGTGGTCCTGAACTTGGGGAAAGTGAGGGAAAGTGCCTTCTACTCCAAGAGCAGTGGTTTCTAGCCTCACCGGCTTATCTGTCCTAAAACGCTTTTCTCCTTCTGTTGTATTTGTCTTCTTTTTTTTAAAAATTTTTTTTTTTCAACGTTTTTTATTTTATTTTTGGGACAGAGACAGACAGAGCATGAACGGGGGAGGGGCAGAGAGAGAGGGAGACACAGAATCGGAAACAGGCTCCAGGCTCCGAGCCATCAGCCCAGAGCCTGATGCGGGGCTCGAACTCACGGACCGCGAGATCGTGACCTGGCTGAAGTCGGACGCTTAACCGACTGCGCCACCCAGGCGCCCCTGTTGTATTTGTCTTCTGCTATTTAGGCAAGAAAGCAAAAGAAATCAAATTGAAGAAAAGTCTACGGGATAGACTAGGCGGGGATCAGAATGTGTAATAAGGCTAAAAGGCTAGGTGAACATGAAGCAGTTCATACCAGTGTGGGATGGGGTGATCCACTGTCCCTGTTTGCCTGAGACTGAGGAGTCACCTGGGTCCCAGGCTTAACACCGAGATGGTTCTGGACAAACCAGGGCGAGCGGATGCCTTGGGAGACAGCAGACATGGCTCCAAGCAGGGCCTCTCCTGGGCCTGGCCCCTGTGGGCCCCTGTGTGACGCCACACCCTTCAGCCTCTCACCCCCACAACTCCCCCTGCGGAGTTCAGAGTATCACCATTTTCCAGGACGGTTTTGAGAATTGACTCTGGCCTGAAACTGGGAACCCAGACCATAATTTTATCTTTAGTTTGTCACTCAGCTTCTCATTTGCTAGAATGAAACCCCTTTGACTTTGGTTTTAAAATGAACTGTGATTAAAGCGAAAACAGGATCCTGGTATGAACTTTAGATTTTGATGCATTTGAGCTGTCAACATTGTTCCCTTTAAGTTGCGCCCAATGCAAATTTCAGTTCCTAAAAAACCCAAATAGGGTAATAAATGTTAAGGGAAGGAGGTCTGATTTGCGTCTTCCTAAACTGATGACCTGGTAGGAACATTGCTGATTGAGGAGAAACACGTCGGGGTTCCTGCTAACACGGAGACACGCTCATGGCTGTCGGAATGATTATTCTATTTCTGCCGCAGAGGGGGAAAGACAGGAGAGTTAGAAAGGCGGGTTCCAGGCGAGGGCTGTCATCAAGGCGTTTGGTGTGGAGTGCCTCTTCAGGCACGCTAGCCCCAGTGAGTCCAGTGTCCCTGGGAGTAGATGACATCAGCATCCCGGTTTACAGAGAGAATCTCAGAGCGGGTAAGTGGCCTGAGGACGGGCAGCCAGGTCTGGTGGTCTCCCTCTCCTACCTGGCTGCCTCTCCTTTTCTTCAAAGACGGGAGACGTCTATTTCCTACGTGTCTTACAGCCTTCATGCTGGATCAACAAGCAGACCTGAGATGTCATTGACAGAGAGATGTCCCCCTGCCTCCAGCTGAGCGACAGAGATGAAGCAGAAGCTGCTTTTGATTTTTAAAAATTTTTTTATTTTTGTAAATTTATATCCAAAGAGTTAGCATCTGGTGCAAGGATGATTTCAGGAGTAGATGCCTTAGTGCCCCTTACGCATTGAGCCCATCCCCCCTCCCACAACCCCTCTAGGAACCCTCTGTTTGTTCTCCATATTTATGAGTCTCTTCTGTTTTGTCCCCCTCCCTGGTTTTATATTATTTTTGCTTCGCTTCCCTCTTGTTCATCTGTTTTGTCTCTTAAAGTCCTCAAATGAGGGAAATCATCTGATTGTTGTCTTTCTCTGACTGATTTCACTTAGCATAATACCCTCCAGGTCCATCCACATAGTTGCAAATGGCAAGATTTCATTCTTTTTGATTGCTGAGTAATACTCCATTGTATATATATCCCACATCTTCTTTAACCATTCATCCTTCAATGGACATTTGGGCTCTTCCCATACTTTGGCTATTGTTGATAGTGCTGCTATAAACATGGGGATGCCTGTGTCCCTTCAAAACAGTGCACTTGTATCCCTTGGATAAATGCCTAGTAGTGTAATTGCTGGGTCGTAGGGTAGTTCTATTTTTAGTTTTTTGAGGAAACTCCATCCTGTTTTCCAGAGTGGTGGCACCAGCTTGCATTCCCATGCTTTTGATTTTTAAAGAAAGAGTCTTGATACCCTTTAATTGTTCTTAATAGATCACAAAGAATGTTCACATTCGCCGGGAAGAGAAGGAAGGGCAGTCGCCTTAACAGCAACAGTAATAATAAGCGTGGCCGTTATGGGGCGCCCGGGTGGCTCAGTCGGTTGAACGTCCGACTGTAGCTCAGGTCATGATCTGACAGTTCATGGGTTCGGCCCCGCATCAGGCTCTGTGCTGACAGCTTGGAACCTGGAGCCTGCTTTGGGCCCCCGCTCCCTGCCCCTCCCCTTCTCGCACTCTGTCTCTCAAAAATGAATAAATGTTAAAAAAATATTTTTAAAAAAGGCACGCCTATTATGCAGGATGTGTCACTCACAGTGAGGACCCTCAGGCTCTGGGAGGTGACAGAACTGGGATTTTGTCCCTGGACTAACCCCAAGGGTCAAGCTTTTTGTGCTTTCTCACGTGACCATTTTTTAGTTTGTCTCATTTTACAGCTGAGGAAGCTGAGGAGCTTGCAGGCTAAAAGGCTTGCTAAGTGTTCATGTTTCAAATGCACAGAGCCAGAACTCACACCCCGCTGCCTGTAGCCTCTGCCCAAAGAACATAGAGCCAGTACCTGTGAGACGCGGCAAGGCGTTTCCTGTTACATCAGCCTGCAGCCCAAAGCGCCATGGAATGATGTGACTCAGACACAAGAATGTGTGCCAGTTAGAGATCTCTTGGTTGCGTGGGGCAGAAATTGCCAGGCTGAAACAACCAAGGGAAATAAAAGTTCTCAAAAAATAGGAATTTGAATAGAAATCTAGACAAGAGCCAAGGTACAGTCAAACCATGCTTGAATCAGTGAATGTGTATCTAACCAGCTATCTATTTCATTAAAATCTTCCAGAAAACATGTATGCACTATAAGCCTTGTCTTTGTTTCTGTGATCGGCTGGAATGAGCTTGCAGCTGGGCCTCGGGGAGGGACCAGACTTAAACGTGAGAAGAAATCTGGGCTTTCTCTCCGGTTTCTGCAAACCAGCTTCCCTGCTCCTCAGTGCATGGGGTAGAACGTGATCACTGGCCATAGTCACGGGTGCACATTTTGAGTCCAGCTATTGGGAAAGCTTTCTTTGTTCCATTTCATTTTCCAGAAGAAGGGCCAGTGAGCGCCCAGATCAGGGGAGTGTGCACCTCTGGTCCCCACCGCTGTGGACAGGAGGCAGGTGACATAGCACCAACAAGGCCAGCCCGGCCCCTGGGAACAAGGGGACGAGGGTCCCCAGAGAACCAGGAATCACATAGTGAGTTGCACATATGACCCAGTGTATGTCCAGGTGTCAGAATTCTCCTGCAGGAGAATAACATCTAAACAAAAGCCCAGGTACAGTTAAACACTGTTTGGATTAGTGAATGTATATTTAATCAGCTATTGATTTCATTAAAATCTTCCTTGGGGCGCCTGGGTGGTTCAGTCGGTTAAGCGTCCGACTTCGGCTCGGGTCATGATCTTTCGGTCCGTGAGTTCGAGCCCTGCATCGGGCTCTGAGGTGTCAGGCTCTGAGCCTGTTTCCGATTCTGTGTCTCCCTCTTTCTCTGACCCACCCCATTCATGCTCTGTCTCTCTCTGTCTCAAAAATAAATAAACGTTAAAAAAAATTAAAATAAAATAAAATAAAATCTTCCAGAAAACATGTATGTACTATAAACATTGCCCCTGTTCTTGTGATCAACTATTTTTAAAGTTTAAAAAAAAGTTTTGTAATGATAAGTAGTGGGGGAAACGTGCTAATATAACTCTCAACCTACCATGCTGATGGGCCCAGGACTTTTTATAAGTTTTTTGGTACAAAGCAGTCTGCTGTGATAGGTTTTCCTGGCTGATATCCTACTTGTTCCTGAAGCTCCCTGGTGAATAAATATTAGTCTTTTTGCAAGAGAGTCAGGATGGAAAATTAGCAGGTGTGAAATTTTTGGCTCTTGGTGTTGGATGCTGCTCAATCTACCCCAGGTCCTTTCTTTCCAGAAAGTTACTGAACTGTATTCAAATGATAAAACAAAACAAAACAAAACAAAACCAACACCTCCAGGTCCCTGCTGTTGTACCTGTGTGGCTTATTTTATTTCTGAAATGTGGTGTGACCGGGAATATCAACGCATACACACTGGCCCTTAAGGATTTCAGATCTAATTCTTCAAAGAGAAGAGTCGGGTTGGAGTGGAGGGATAGCTGTCTCTGAACGTGACAGTCATCGTTGAACCAAACGATTCCCTCCTGCTCCTAAAAGGCTTATTAATGTTTGGCCTTCCTCCTGGTGCCTTTTCAGAGAATCCATGCCACACGTTTGCACTCAAACTTTGTTACTATTTTAAGTTGGTTTGGATCATTTCCATGCAAACTCTCAAAGCATTGGAGATCTGTAATTATATTTTGCAAGATGTATCAGGCGCTGCCTACACATTTTACAGTTTAGTGTTGCAAAGCCAGAGTCGTAGCTTTTTGCCACATGGTTATTTAATTCCATACAGTACAGACAGGCCTGGTCATATTTGGCCTCCACAAGGAAGTGCCAGGGCCTTTCCACCCCCGCCACATTCCTGCTCGCTGTGGCTTTGCGCCACGAGGTGTGTTTCACATCTGCCATGTGACTGCCCCGCTGCTGTCAACAAGTGATTCATTGTCATCGCCAAGGGAAAAACAGACTGTGTAGGAAGGTGCCATATGGTGATACATGTGGGGTTTTTTCTGCCTTCTACTGGGTAACCCTGACCTTATTGTCATGCATTCGAGGTGGAAGTGTGACGCAATGAAACTGATTTACAAAAGCCACATACAGAAACCAGCGTATTTTTTTTTAGCCTCCGTGTGGTTAAGGTTTACTTCCTCTACGTATTTATAGCGGAGGCTTTTGGACATGGCTGGGGGAGAGCCAGCTTCTGATACGACATCCATTTGCTGGTTACTGCATCTGCAATTTATACTTTGCCCTCCGTTTTGCCAAGGAAAGGGCCTTCGTGGCCTCAATTAAATGTGAAGGTTGGGTTTCTCTGCATCTGCTGGCCGTTCCAATGTGGAAGCCAATAAGCATGAGCAGGATAATGAGTTGGAAATAGATCCAGAGAGGGCCCAGCGATGAGAAACACGGTGGCAGATTATTTTAGATCCAGAATATCAGAGTTAAAAGCCTCTTGATTCAGTACAGCAACTGGCTCAAAAATAGACCTAAAAATGCATATACAAAGCAAGCGTAATGATATATCATATGCATGTGGAGCTTTAAAAAGCAGCCTGGACATCTCAGTGAGTCAATTTTTAGAAAGGGACCAAGGTGAGGTTAATGAACCTTGACACCTGCTTTGCTTTCTTCCTCTGCTGTAAAAATCCCACCTGGTGAGGTTCTGGTGTATTTCATAGATATTCTATTTAAAGAACAAAAGCGGCTGGGCAGTTTGTGAAATGTGCTGGAAACATATAATGCGGCCGATTCTAGATTTGCCAGTAATTAATTGGGAGCACTTGGTCATGTGTCTTAACCCGCAACGTTTTCCAGGACAGAACTGACGGTACTTCCCCTCCATGTTTTGAGGAGTTGCCAATGGGGCAGATTGTCAGGGCTGTGGGAAGTGTAAGCTGTTCATGGGCATAGAGGGTTGGGCTACTGGAATCGGACAGGTGCATAGGGTGTGGAAGTGACTCATGGAAAGGGCGGGGTTCCCCCTAGGAGGGAAGCTCACCTGCTGTGTCTCCAGGAAGGAAGAACACGACTCTAGATTCATGGCTCCCTGGCTGCCCTGCTCCTGGGTCAACCATCTGAACCTCAGGATCATCTATCTCAATGGCTTGTTTCTTCAAATCTGATGTGTCTTGTTCTTCTCAACCTTACACTGTATATTAAGCACTAGTTAGAAAAGGGAGCAGACACTTCTCTGCAGTGATCCGTCTCTGCCTTTAGTTACCTAAATTCCATGGAGAAGACCTGAAGATCTATATGGAAAGGCTCCATTCATTCCAGGAGGGTCTGGCTGGAAGCAGAGGGCACTTCCCCAGCTCCCTTCCCTACCCTGCTATGGCAGAGGAGCCCCAGCATCAAAGAAGGCAGGTGGACCACCTGCCTGGGAGGGCTGACAGCCTATCACCCACCCATCATCATGATGCCAACATCAGCAACCTCTGGAAAAGACTTTCCATCCATTTCCAGGTAGTAGAGAAAAAAAGCTCATGTTTTACATCACAATATGTGTTCTCTGTTGATTGGGTCAAAAAGAGGCCAGAGAGCATCTTCATTTGTTTTATTTTCCATTTGATTTGAGAGATTTGGAGGGATTCACAGGATTTCTACCACAGTCCTTTACAGAAGAAACACCCGCTCTTCAAAAATGCAGCAAAGCCAATGAAGAGAGAAGAGGCTTCTGGTTAAAAATCGAATCTGCCAGTTGGCAAGTGATGTTGGAGACGCTCCTCCGAAATCTTCTTCTAGACCTAACTTCCTTCCCAACCAGACACAGCAACTCTGAACTTGTGACACATGCAGGCTCAGCCATGTGACTGCTGCTCTCTGGAACCTTCTTTCTCACTTTGCTTCCTGGAGTGAGCCCCGCTCCAGAAGAGCCCTGGCCTGGCTCCTTTTCCCACGGAGCTGTTTACCCCGTATCCAAGTTTCAAATTTTCACTTTGATGCCCTCAAACTTTGCTAAGCACACTGTATCTACAGTGGAAATTAAAGCTCCAGACCTAAAGCTACACGGAATCTGCTCAGATACGCCTGCTCTGGGCTCCACTTTCCCCTTCTTGAATCCTGGAAAGCACCATGCTTTATAATAAGCATCACCCCTTCCTATACCTGGTTTCACTGGACCTTTAACAATAACCTGGGTAGTAGCTGATCCGGTGTTATTAGTCCCATTTTACTAAATGGAGAAACTGAGGCCCAGAGCAGTTCAGTAGAGTGCTTCCAAGGTGATACAGCTGATATGCGCCAGAACTTGCTTTGAGGTCAGCCCTTCCACGTCTGCACGCTTATGTCTTTTTAAAGAGCCCTTTTCGGGGCGCCTGGGTGGCGCAGTCGGTTGAGCGTCCGACTTCAGCCAGGTCACGATCTCGCGGTCCGTGAGTTCGAGACCCAGTTCAGGCTCTGGGCTGATGGCGCGGAGCCTGGAGCCTGTTTCCGATTCTGTGTCTCCCTCTCTCTGTGCCCCTACCCCGTTCATGCTCTGTCTCTCTCTGTCGCAAAAATAAATAAAAACGTTAAAAAAAAATTTTTTTTAAAGAGCCCTTTTCATGTTTCAAACCTCCCTCTGCTCCGCAGGTTCGATGCTAGAATAATAGGAGACTGACTCAGAGCGGACTTCTGACTTCTTGTATTGCACGCACAAAATGAGGCTCTCTACCGATTTCGTTTCCAAAGCACACATTTCTCACAGCGCTCTCAGCTACCCCAAGCACAACTGATAGGCAGCACATCGTGGCCCCTTGGTACACGTTGTCATCCGAATGGAAAAACAAGACGTGGCTCCAACGCTCTAAAAATAAGGGATTCTATGAAGCTAACCCGCAAAGAGGAACTAAAGAGGAACCCGTCAGCTTTTCTAACAATCAAACGATTACGTAGAACGCTGTCAAAAGTACACATCTGTGTGGAGGGTGGCGGTGGCAGTGGCAGTGGCCTGCCCCGAAGGAGTATCTTATCGCTACCACCGCTTAGAATTGCCACATGCGGAGATAATAAAAAGCAGGCCAATTAGTTGGTTTCCTTCTTATGTTTTAATTCTCTGCGGACAACGCGCCTCACTTCTTCCTCTCTCCTCAGTACACACCAGGTATAACCAGTGATGCACATTAGACATCAGGTCAGAGTTTTTCAAGATTATTTTAGTGGTTTAAAAAATTTTTTTTTAATGTTTGTTTGTTTATTTATTTAAAATATATATATTTTTAATGTTTATTTATTTTTGAGACAGAGAGAGACAGAGCATGAACGGGGGAGGGGCAGAGAGAGAGGGAGACACAGAATCTGAAACAGGCTCCAGGCTCTGAGCGGTCAGCACAGAGCCTGACGCGGGGCTCGAACTCACAGACCGTGAGATCGTGACCTGGCTGAAGTCAGACGCTTAACCGATTGAGCCGCCCAGGCGCCACTAATGTTTATTTATTTTTGAGAGACAGAGAGACAGAGACAGAGACAGAGACAGAGACAGAGTGTGAGAGAGAGGGAGACACAGAATAGGAAGCAGGCTCCAGGCTCTGAGCTGTCAGCACAGAGCCCGATGTAGGGCTTGAACCCACAAACTGTGAGAACATGACCTGAGCCAAAGTTGGACACTTTAACTGACTGAGTCACCCAGGCGCCTCTGTTTTGTTTTGTTTTGTTTTGTTTTTTTAATAAATAAATTCACTTCCCACTGCTTCGTTGCCAGATCCTGCCTTCCCAGCCTGGTTCCCCTCCACCACCTGCAGGCTCCTGTCAGCCAGGCTTGAGGCAATGAGAACGAAAACCCCCCTCCCTGTCCGCTGCTGCTCTGGCCCCACACAAGCACAGGACGGTTAACCAGTCTGTCAGGTTGGCCTCTGCCCCAATCCTGGTTTTTTCCTGGCCCTGAAATCTAGCACTGAGTGTCCGACCAGGTGACTGGCACCCCCCTCCCCAACCCAATCCCTGCCACCTGCTTTCTCCTTGTCCCCAATCCTCTGTATCCTTGCCAGCTGACCCCTGCCTCAACCTGGATAGAACTCTCTAGAACAGTGCAGTAGCCAGTAGGCATTCCCCGAAGGTAAGAGTGGTCCTAGTCTAAGCCCTCTGCTGCCCACCCCTCTTCCCACACCAGCATCACCAGACTGAGATCAATGCCGCCCCCTGACGGGGAGACATGGAGGGGGCGTCCTCTGGCAGAAGAGGACAGCTTTCAGTGGTGTGCTGGTAAATGCCAACACCCAGCTCTCTGGAGGAACCCTGAATTGCAGGGTCTGCTGCATGGTGTACACATCCCCACACTGGCCCATCTCCAGTGACCGCCCCCCCCCCCCCCCCCGGTGATATCACTGAGCACGGAGCTGGGAAGAGATGAGCAGGGACACACAGATATAAAGTATTTGTACCAAACAAACACAGTCGATGTAAGTAACCTGGACGGCACAGAGAATAATAAAATGTCAATAACTAGGAAGTGAAGAGTTTTAGGTGTTTATTACTTCTGTTTTTAGCAAAATTTATTCAGTTTGTAAGTTTATATAATTTAATTTTTAAAAAATTTTTAAAAAATGTTTATTTATTTTTGAGAGACAGAGACAGACAGAGCACAAGTGGCAAAGGAGCAGAGAGAGAGGGAGACACAGAATCCGAAGAGGGCTCCAGCCTCTGAGCTGTCAGCACAGAGCCCGACACGGGGCTGGAACTCACGAACCGCGAGATCATGACCTGAGCCGAAGTCGGCGTTTAACCAACTGAGCCACCCAGGCACCCCTATAATTTAATTTTTTTAAGTTTATTTATTTATTTTGAGAGAGAGAGAAAACACAAGTGGGGGAGGGGCAGAGAGAGGGGGAGAGAGAGAGAGTCCCAAGCAGGCTCTGCACGGTCAGTGCAGAGACCACTGTGGGGCCTGAACCCACAAACTGTGAGACCATGACCTGAGCTGAGGTTAGACGCTTCACGGACTGATCCTCCCAGGCGCCCCTATAATTTAATTTTTAACAGCAGCCGTGTTTAACACCAGCTTGCAAAATCCCTGAAAATGTAACACTTGGTTTCCGTGAGCTCGCCCAAGCCAGCTCCCACACACCCTGCCTGGGGTGACCCTCAGACGCAGTCCTGTGACTTCTGTTCTCCATACATTCCAGCTCTTGTTCTACTTGGCCTCCAGGGGCTGGGGACAGCCTCTCCTTCCTGGAACTCTACGCCATCACTCTTTCTTGTCTCCCTTCTACACCTCTTTCCCAGGGCCCTTGTTCTTCTGCTGGAACTGTCCATGTTTCCCAATGTCTGACCATGACTTCTTTTGTCTGCCATTCTCCTTACTCTGAATGTGGATATGGATGCTTCCCCAGTCTAGACTTTTGGCCCAGATCTCTTTCTTGAATTCCAGTCTTATGTATGACAGCCTGCAGCCCATCTTCCTCTGACGATCTCATGAGCATCTCATACTCAACGTGCACTGTCAACCCAACCCCACTCTCCCATCGTTCTTTGTTAATATTCCTCACTCAGGCATTCATACTCTCATTCATCCCATTAGTATTTACTGAGTACCGACTATGTACTTGTCACCGTGTCTTGTGCCAAGTAATGCAGCCCTGCATAAGCCACAGTCCCAGAGCTCACCCAAAGGAAATGGTGTCACCATCCACTTGGTGACCTAAGCCAGAGCCCTGGAGTCATCCTCCCACATTCCACATTTACAATTATTTTGTTGGTAAGTCTGATCTCTTCTTCTACTTCCTAAATAAGGCTGGAATCCTTCCTCTTCTTCCACTCCTGCCATGACCGTCTTTTCTCAGGTCCTTGTACTTCCTCCTCTGGATGATGCAGGAAGCTCCCCCCTGGTCTTTGCATCCAAGGACTGTTGCGTTCCAATCCATTCTTCGTAATGCTGGCATAATGATACTTCTGAAACCACATCTATGACATTGCCATTCCCTGTATAACATTCCCCCAAACACCCTCCTAACTTTTAGAACACAATCTGTGCTCCTTGGCATGATATAAAAGGCCTTCAATGTCACCTGGATCCTGTCTACCTCTTGGTCTTCTTGTCCCCATTCCTCTTGGAACCTATGCTCCAGTCACAGAGACTCTTCTCAGGCCATTCCCTCTGCCTAAAATCCCTCCCCCCTCCCACCCCATTCCCTATTTGACTGCCTGCTCCCCTATTTATCCTCCAAAACTTGTTCTGATGCAAGTTTGCCAGTATGGCTGTTCCGTGGGCATTGAGAAACAAGGGAGGGACACCATGCACATCTGTGGTGGTCACTGTAGATTAGCATGGCAATTTCCAGGCATATGGTAGTCAAGTGTGGAGTGCCATTAAGGCTATCAACAGGGCTGCTCTTGTGAAACAACAGGGCTTCCTCCTGGAAGTGTTTGCTGGCCCTCCCAGGCTGCCTTTGGAGACTCTTCTCTGTCATGCCCATACTGGACTCATCATACTGTAATCATCTCATTACTAGTCCGTGAGCTTCTTTGGACAATGAGCTCTTAAAGGAGGGGATTGTGTCTTTTATCTCTGTATCCCTGACAACATGGAGCATGCAGGGCCCCTACTGAATAGTCAATAAGGGTTTGGGGAGCGAATGAATAGAATATAGTGTTGGCAAGGGCGCGGACCCTGAGTGAATCCCGGTGCTGCCTGTCCCCCCAGTGCAGCTTGGGCACCTCACTCCACAGCAGATCCTTCATGTGATGAGTGTGAGGTTTAAGCGAGAAAGGTGGCTGAGCAGCTCCCAGCAGTCAGTAATAAATGGTAACTATTACAATCATGGAATATTTTCAGGTGCTTAAGTTCCTTCTGTGTTGTTCATTACTATTTTCACCTTCTTGTTTTTTACTAGAAAAGTGGCATAATCCTGATGTTATAGACATTGTTAACTCTCAGCTCTTGGGGTTGGAGTGGGGTGGGAGGTGGGGGTGGGGGTGGGGGTGGGCATAGGGGAGTGGGTATAAAAGATGGATCGCAGCTTCAAGGTTTGGTGTGGCGGTGCGAGAGGTAAGGTGGCACACGTCCACAACGGCTAAACCCGGAGAGAAGGTCTGTCAAAACCCTCTGGACTGTCTGGCTGTGCAGCACTCCGGCAGGGCTTGGAGCCTGGCCTCATTTGCATATTGACTCCACTTCCGCCCCGGTGGGAGGTGCCGCTTCCTGCCGCCCGCCCTCTGCTGGCTGGCGTCCGACCTCCCCGATGTGTTTGACTATGTTGCCCTCTAGGGATCAGGCCCAATTTTCAATGCATTATCTACTTGCTAGCTGGAGTGTCTCCTACACTCGAGCTGTGTTAGAAACTACAGGGGTACAGAAGTGACTCCTACCCTCAAGGTATGGTGTCCACATTTAAAAAACTAGAGACCTTGACAATCCTGGAAAAGCCTAAACCAGGACTGAAAATCTGAAGAGCTCTGTGTTCAATGGTAGAGGAGGGTTTTTTTGCCCTGACGTGGATTGCCACGATCGAGGGAGAATCGTATTTACAGAGAGGCTTGCAATATACAGGGAACTGCGACATGCATTCACCATTTTTTAAAAATTATTTTATTATTTTTGAGAGAGAGAGACAGAGAGAGAAAGAGAGAGAGAGCACAAGCAGGGGAGGGGCAGAGAGAGAGGGAGACACAGAATCTGAAGCAGGCTCCAGGCTCCGAGCTGTCAGCACAGAGCCAGACATGGGGCTTGAACTCAAGAGCCATGAGATCATGACCTGAACTGAAGTTGGCCGCCTAACCAACTGAGCCACCCAGGCGTTCCTAGTTTCACCCTTTCAACTACAGCAGTGATGGTATTAATGAAATAGAAATAAACATTTTGTTGGGAGACTGACAGTTAATATCATCACACTGGCCACTAATCTGACAACTGTCTTAACAGTCAGCTGATATTGTGTTTCCTCTCAAAGGTCACACTTGAAACGAAGTGTAGTTTCAGAGGGAAAAAACCCATGAATATGACTCAGCAGCATTACTTTTCTGTAGTGCCTGAGCTTTCTTCTTTTGCCTGGCCAGTAACATCTGGGAAGATCAAAGCATGAGTGGACAGTTGTGATTGCTGGGGACACCTTTCCTGGGTCATTTACAATTTCTGCCTTGCAACTGTGATCCTACGAATTATGAGAGGGCACTTTTAGGAATAAAAGCATTTAGCTTCATTTCTTCATAGGAATGGAAAATCAAAATCATTCTGAAGTTGTTTTTTTTTCCAGATGCAAAGCAACTTTCAAGCAACTGCTTTTAAACCTCTCACATGCAAGCTTAAATCACAGTGACATTGTCACATTAGAATCTATTTGAGTGAGTTAAACCAAATAATGGCAAAGGGTCCTTTTCTTCCTTTAATCTTTCAGGAAAAAAAAAAGGCAAACTCCAAAATTATGCCAAGCAGTCTATCAGTAGTCTCTATGGCTCCACACGTTCAGAGTAACGTCCGCACACTCTGAGCTGGTGTTTTTCTATCCCAGATGTATTCTTTTCCCCTCCAAGAAGTGAGGAGTGACTAACGCTCAGGAATATGGTGCCAAGAGCAGCTACTAGGAGAGAGAGACAACTGAGAGAGAGAATTTCTCCCTGGAGATTGTGGAAATACACTTTTTCAGGAGAGAAAGTATCTTTCCCAGCTTCCCTTCACGTCAGTGTGGCCAGGGCTGGGTCACATGCCTATTTCATGTCTGTTGCACACCACCCACTGGCCAGGGAAATGGCTTACCACGAGATGTTTGGACACTTCTTTTGAGGGTAGAATGGATATTGGGATGTTAACCACTGCTTTGGATACTGTTTCTGGAAACTCTGATAGCTAGATCAGCTGTGCTTTGCTTTAAGGCAGAGCTCAAACCTTGACGCTTCCTTTTGAGGGTCTTTAGTGATTAAATGAAAGCAAAAAAAACCCAAAACACCAGATGTAATTATATTTATACTCCAAATTTGATGAGCAGGGCATACCTGTTACGTACATGTAGACAATTTATGTTCTCATGGAAAAAATCTTCAATTCCAGGAGCTCTCCCATCAACAAGCAGGAGAGGAAATGCTTGTTGGGTCTCTCTCCATGATGTGAGTCTCTCCATGACTCTCCAGGATAGTGGAGAAATCTTCTCAGGGCATCTGGGCAGCCCCTGGAATAATAATGAAGTTGCCTGAATAACCTCAACCCCCTAGCAAAATACTTTTAGGCAAAATTAAAGTCTTCTGATTTGCAATCAGAAGAACATTATAAGTAAAATGAATCTTCTGACCTTGCTTTCAGAGGGCGGCTGCTGAATGCAGGACAATTAGTTTGTGTTCGCCAGGATCTGTCTGCCCTGTGAGACCAGCAGGGTCCCCAACGTTTAGAAACATCAGGTATAGGGCAGAGTTTCCTTTCCCTGAGATTGTTGCCCTTTCCAGAAATACCTCAGCCTCTTGAAATAGTTTCCTGGAAGTTGTAACTGGAAAACAGTCAGGCCAGGGAAGGTGCTTAATGTTGGGCAAAAGTGAGGCTTGTGGGGAGTCCAGCTGGGAGACAGGGGAGAAATCTCCTCAGCTATGTCTCTGGGTCTTTTCAGTTCTGGTGGTCTTGGGTTCCAAACTTTCAAGGGATGAGCCTTTGAAACATGTCCCTGGCAGTATGTCTACCTTCCTGGATGGCTGCATATCCCCTTTTCTCCCTGTGCTCTTATCTGACTATAGCATTTGATGCTTTGAGGTTCTGATAGCTGCATAGTTAGGAGAGAGAGCTCTTATTCAGAAAATTTGCTGCAGAAATCCAAAGCATAGGACAGAGTTATGACATGTTAAGGTCCACGTTTACAATTTACACGCATGCCCATTTCACACAATGTTACGTATGTGCAGACCTGCTTTCAAGAAAGCATGTTTATGTAGGCATCTGATAACTGCAAACACTGTTGGTAGTCTACCCAACAGCCACTCTGACATCTTCCTTGCTAACAGAACCCAGATTTTGTCCAGGTGTCCATCTTCTCTGTGTTTCTAATTTCCAACCCTAGAAGCCAAATCTTGATGACTCTGGGACAGGTAGTCCCAATGATTGGTTTAGAGTGAATATATGACCAGTTCTGGCCAATGAGACATGTCAGGAAATCTGGAGGCTTCTGGGAAAGGTTTGTTTCTTAAAAAATAGAGAAGAAAGAGACAGCTCCTCGTCCTCCTTGGGACTTTGTGGTAGCTGTTTGTAATCTTGGGATGTGGCGGCCATCTTGTGAAGATGAAGGGAACCAGCCCAAGGGCAAAACTGACCTACTGAGTATGGTAGACTGGAGAGATGTAAATTGCCTGGATTCTTGAGGATTTGGGAGTTGCTGAATTAGTCAGCCTTGAAGCAGCTCTACCCCTGCACTTATCATCAGATTGAATTCCTTTGTTTAGACCATGTTGAGCTTATTTAATATAAAAGCATCTTAAACAATAATCCATACTCAACTATGGTCTCTATTCACAGGGTGCTGTATCCCCTTCCTCCTAGAGCAGTTCTTGTAACCTCCATCTGAGCAGGAGTCCTTCTAAGATTTGGGGAGGGTCTCCATGCCTGGGGCTCACTTAGAAGAACAGAAATACTCGTCAGCACAATTGCCACAGCTGATGGTAACTGCCCGCAGCCCTTAGGTATGGGCTCTGTGTGAGATCAGTGCCAAACCCTTTGCCTATACTGTCTTATTTAATTATGGAAATGATTCCATGAGGTGGAGATGATATTATTCCCATTTGATAGCCGAGAAAGCCAAGGCCCACAAAAGTGAAGTAATTTTCTCAAAGTCTTAAAGCAGGTGATGAAACTAAGGGTCAAAACAGACTCTGGCCACACCCCTACCCATCACCCTGACCTCTCAACCAATCATGGGAACAGCAGCCAAGCATGGGCAGAGACCTTGTCACCTAATGGTTTCTCAGGATCAATATGTGAGTTCCCTGGGAGATGCGAAATCTAGATTCTAAAGGTAATTGAGTATATAAAATTCACTGCTTGACATGAATTCTCCCATGAGTTTTATTTAACACCTCTGTACTTCAGATTCTCTATTTGTGAGGCTGTGTGTGACAAAGAGACTTTCCACGACCTACTTCCTCAGGATATGAGAAGATACACACGATAATGTACCTAGAAGCATTTTGCAATATTGAGAGGAAAAATACTACAGAAAGCCAGGACATTGTTAATGTGATTTTAATAACTTCTCTCAACTCTTAGGATGTTGATAGTGCAATGGAACATGATAATTTATTGAAAAGTGGATGTGTTGTTTTGTTGAAATAAAGTTGGGCTTAACAATGTAAAGAGCAAAACTCTTGTTTCATCCTGTATTTATAGGTTCCAGTTCTAGATCTAGGCTGTGTGGATCAAAAGCCCAGCTCTGCCTCTTACCAGCTGTGTGACTGAGGGCAAGTTAGTTAACCTCTCTGAGATTCAGTTTCCTAATAGAAAACAGAGATAATAATAGCACTCATCTGGAGAGTTCTAGGAAGAGTTCTAGGAAGATGGTAACATCCGTCAGTCAGTTGGCACAGTGCCTAGGACATAATAGGGACTCAATAAATCTTAGCTGTTATAACTAATGTTACTTGTTTCATTTCATTAACACTAAGAAGATTCCTATTTTCCGTTAAGTGTGCTCTCTATGGGATTAATAATTTGCATGCTTTGTTTCCAAGTTCAAGGTTACTAAACTTTATATTTAAGCCAACTGTTAGCAAGCAATCATGGAGCGTAACAGTTGATGAGGTGTCACTACCTACAAGTCAGCCTTGTCATTTGAAGATAAGCTGAAATGTGCAGCAGTATTGAAATTTGCTGTAAAAGAGTAGTTAAAACAATTATTGCTGGAATTCATGAAAGAAAAGCTTTTCATGATAGGTTTCTTCTCGTACTTAACTGCAAGCTGACTTGAATGAACAAGGAGCAAACAATCCAGCTGGTCCCACAGCCTGGGGCAGTGACCACTACATTCTGCCCTAAACTGGTGAACCATATTTTAAAGGATGTGGACTGCTCTTATAGGGCTTTATTTGGCCAGTTTTGGTTGACAAATGGACTCTGGGTTTTTTGTTTTTTTGTTTTTTTTTTTTTGTGAAAATGACTTGTGTGTGTGTGTGTGTGTGTGTGCACGCATGCATGTGCACATGCGTGCATGCACACACATTTGTCCAATTCTCCCTCACACTCTGTTGTTCTGTGCTGGGACATTACTTTCTTGTAGGTTGGTCTTTAGTCTGTCTGAAAATTATATTGCAGATAATACCTGGAGGTTGATGCAACATAGTTAAGGGGCTATAAGAGCCTGTTAAATATATAGACCATTTGTGGTGAGGAGGGACAGGCAGGGTGGTACACCCATAAAGGCACTGGGCCGGAAGTCAGAAGACGGGCGTTCTAGTCTCTGCTCTGCCTGCCACTCAACTACTCAGTGCCAGCCGGGAGTAATCATGATGATATAAAAATAATAACATTTACCATACTGCAGGGGTTAGATTAGTTGCTTTATATACAATCCATCATTTAATTTTCATGACCCCCTCCTCCAATTCACTCTTAAAAGAAAAAGATTTACTTATGATTAAAATAGGTAACTTCAGGCAGGATAAGGACCTCTGAAAATCCCATCTCCATCAAAAGCAAGAGTGATCAAAATCAACATATTCAGAACTCTGAAAACTAACCAAAGGCTTACAACAATACCAGAAGCGTTCACTCAAGAAAAATGTTTGGATCCCAGTAAGAACAGTGATCTTTGTGGAGTTTCAACTGGCCCGATTCCGGCCCTCCTCTCTAGCTCCCAGTAGCTCTGAGAATCAATAGGCTTGCGCTACCCATAAGGCAGTGTGTTATTCCTCCATGACACAGAATGGGGCACTGACGTGTGCGACAATAGGGATGAACCTTAAAACATTATGTCAAGTGCAAGAAGCCAGACACAGAAGACCATCTATTGTGTGATTCCGTTTGTGTGAAATATTTGGAACAGGCAACTCTACAGAGACAAGAAGCAGATGGCTGGACGCAGGGGCTGAGGGTGAGGAATAATCGGAATGACTGTCGGGTGTGGGGTTACTTTTTTGGGATGATGAAAATGCTCTGAAATTGACAGTGGTGATGGCTGCAGACCCTGTGAATGTACTAAAGATACTGAATTATATACATTTTTAAAGGGTGCATTTTATGATATGTAAATTATATCTTAATAAAGTTGCTATAAAATAAAATGAATAAAATAAAATAAAATAAAATAAAATAAAATAAAATAAAATAAGATAAAATAGGTAATTCATGTCTGTGGTTGGAAAGGAATCAAACAATCCAAAAGCATTTAGAATAAAAAGTATACCTCCTTCCATTCCTGTCCCTTAGCCCGTAGGTACCTCTCTCCCATGTGTTATTGTGAGTCCTTTCTGAGATTTTTTAATGCATTCCCAAGCATGTAAATACATGTATACTCACATTTGTACATAAATGGTAGCATACTATACATTCTCCTCATGCCCTTGCTTTTTCTTTTCTTTTTCTTAAATGTTTATTGATCTATTTTTGAGAGAGAGAGAGAGGAGGAGGGGCAGACAGAGGGAGACAGAGAATCCCAAGCAGGCTCTGTGCTGTCAGCCCAGAGCCCAGTCTGGGGCTCCATCCCACAACTGTGAGATCATGACCTGAGCTGTAATCAAGTGTCAGATGCTTAACTGACTGAGCCACCCAGGTGTCCCAGGCCCTTGTTTTTGCATTTAAACATCAATATAGTACATATGAATATACTTCATTTAAAGTACATATTCATTTAGTACATATGAATATACTTCATTTAAAAAAATTGCTACAAAGCATGTTTTTGTATGGATGTGCTGTAATTTGTATATTCTGTTCCCTAATGATGCATACATTTAGGTTGTCCCCAGTCTTATATTGTTAAACATATACAGGATCAACGGATTTATGTATTTCCGATTTTGATAGATATTGCCAGTGGCTATGCCACCACAATTGCTTTTTTCTCATTGGCCAGAAGTCATAAAGCAATCGTAAATCACAAAGCAATATTTAGCTGCAGTAGAAGCCTGGAAATACATTCTTTATTCTTAGTGGCAGTATGCCTTGTTGAAAATTTAATTGCAGTGGAATAAAGAAGACCAGATATAGAGGGTAAGAAACAGATCTTCCTTGAAACTAACTTCTGTGACTTTATAAAACACTCTCTGGGGACGCCTGGGTTGGTTAAGTGCCCAGCTTCGGCTCAGGTCATGATCTCGCAGCTCATGGGTACGAGCCCTGCATCGGGCTCTGCTCTGACAGCTCAGAGCTTAGAGTCTGCTTTGGATTCTGTCTCCCGCTCTCTCTGCCCCTCCCCCGCTTGTGCTCTCTCTCTCTCTCTCTCTCTCTCTCTCTCTCTTTCTCTCTTTCAAAAATAAATAAACGTTAAAAAAATAAAATAAAATAAACACTCTCCGTGTCCTCTTCCTACTGTCTACGTGATGTCTTGAGTCTCCCTTGAGGAGGGACCCTCTGCTTCTACCCTTTCCTTGCTGCTGGTGTTCCCAGGGCTGGATCTTGGCTTCTCACTGTACATAATCTCGTTGGGCAACCCGTGCATCCCACTGACTCAGCTGCCATTCGCATGCTGACGACTCCCTAATCTATGCCTCTGCCCCGTGCCTGGGTGGCACTGCTATAGTTCTCTACCATCTGGCATCTCCCTAACCATGACCAGAACCAACCCAGACCTACTACTTTTCAGTCTGCTTTTGAAATCAAGGTTTTGCTCTCTCTAAGTCTGAGCTGGGATTCACTGGATTTAGGTGAAATTCTTGATCCCCAAATCTCAGGTGAACCTGGATCCCTCTCAAGACTTTTCAAAGGTTGGTGGGTTGGTGCTTATCAAGGTCCTTGATGGAAGTGACATTTCTAAGGCAAACGTCTTCAAACTGGTGATGAAATTCTCATATGCAGGTTTGCCTGAATGAGGTTCCTTTTACTTACTATGGAATGGGTTACTTGGGGGTGATGGTGGGGGGTTGCTGGATCTGGAGAGAGTCGTGAAGGTGTTTTCCAGAGAGGGATGCTTACCGTGTGTCACCCTCAGTCAGATTTCTCTGTGGACCTCAGCCTGGGACCTTACATCTCATACCCCCATGATGCAGACAGGTGCCATGTGTAAATAAATTCTGAGATGACAAGCTAGATTGCTCGGTTTCCTCTGTGACACCATCCAGGAGAGGGTGGAGTCTATGACCCTGGAGGGAAGCCCCCTCGCTAAGAGCCTACTATCTACTGGACAGCTCCGAGGGGCGGTCTCTTGGGATCTGGGTAGGACTCTTATCCGAACTCATGCTGCCCCTTGCCTGGCTGCCTGGGGAACCTCGCTCAGCCATGAAAGCTGAGCTCCAGTGCGGTCTGAGGCCTCTCCTGACCCCTCAAGGAGAATCTGGCCAGCTCTTCCTTTAAGCTCTCACACTGATGCCGGCCATTCTTCTACCACCTGCATCCCATCCCCGTCCAAAGAAGGCATAATATGACTCTTGCGTTTTCTTCTTCCTTGTCTTTTATGTTGCTTTATTTTATTTGGGTGTCTTGGTTAGATAGTAACTTCTCCATTTCGAACAGACTTTGTGCATACCTTTCGTTGTGGATCCTGGGAGATCAATTCCTATCGTGAACAGTGTATAATGTACTTTGGCTGAAACCACCTGATCAGTGAGCTGTGAGTTCCCCTGTTCTTGTTTTTGCTGAATCTTAGCCTTCTCTCCAGGTTGAAGCCTGCCTTTTGCCCAGGCCTTGAGCTTCTGACCCGAACTCCCATGAACCTGGTATGATGTCGGAAATAATAGCTGTCTGAGGAGGTGAGTGTGCTCAGAAGCCATCTAGTACATTCTCTGTTGCCAGTAGAATGAGTATGGAACTAGCAATTAGAAGACTTAACGTTTGGTCCTGACTGTGCCTCTTAGCTGTGCGTAGAGAAATCACTTTACATGGCTGGTGGTTTATTTCACCTCTAAAGAGATATTACTTCACAGAGCTTTTGTCGGCACAGTGTTTAGTCCATTAGACTCTACCAGCACAGTGCTTAGGGCCTCTATGACGCTTCAAAGTCAAAATTATTAAGAATTTAACTGGGGCACCTGGGTGGCTAATCAGTTGAGCATACCACTTCCGCTCAGGTCGTGATCTCACCGTTCGTGGGTTTGAGCCCCTTGTCAGGCTCACTGCTGTCAGTGCAGAGCCCACTTCGGATCCTCTGTCACCCTCTCTCCCTGCCCCTTCCCCATTTGCACTCTCTTTTTCAAAAATAAATAAACATTTAAAAAATTAATAAGAATTTAACTAAATGCCTGGAAAATGTAACATAAGACCCACTCCTTTTGTTATTAAACTGTGTTATTTATTTTTTATTTATAATTTTTAAAAATGTTTATTTATTTTTGAGCAAGAGAGACAGACAGACAGACGGTGAGCAGGGGAGGGTGCAGAGAGAGAGAGAGAGAGAGGGAGATACAGAATCTGAGGCAGGCTCCAGGCTCTGAGCTGTCAGCACAGAGCTACACACAGGGCTTGAACTCATGGACCGTGAGACCATGACCTGAGCCGAAGTTGGACACTTCACCGACCGTGCCACCCAGATGCCCCTAAACTTAGTATTTTTGAGACTTTCATTCTGTTAGAAAATGATTTGTGGATTACATTTCTTTTTTTCACTTTGCAAAAATTCCTGAGTATCTATATGATCTCCAGGAAATGACTGCTGGCCCTAAATTAAATAACTTACTTAAGCAAAACAAAACATTTCAAAGTAACATGCTAATATTCTGTTTCAGATGGGATGTGGGTGCCATTTCAGTATGTTTGCTGTGATGTGGGGGTCAAGGAAGTCAGAGTCCTAGAGCTTGGGGAGATCTTAAAATGGCCCTGGCTGTGAGGATCAAGGGCTTTACACATGTACCTGGTGAATTACAGAAAAATGCATTAACTATTCCGAAAACTCTATAGAACAAATGTCATTGTCCCAAGAGGCCACCAGCCAGGAATCTCTGGGAAAACAGTGGTTCTGAATTCCACTGGATCATTCAAATTGCTGGGGAAGAGTATCAGGTGGGTGCCTGAGAATGGCTCTTTTAACCAGCCCTCCAAGTGATGCTGGCAACTGGGTAGATTTGGGAACCACTGGACTATAATCAGAGCTCCTTCCATCTCATTTCATTTCATTTTGCCCTTGGTTTTCCCTTTTGGAAAAGAACGGCTGATCATCCTCCTCTCCACATTTCTTCATGAACGTGGCTGCTGCCAGTCTTTCTTAGCCAGGCAGGATGAGCCCAAGGCCATTCACAGCACAATCAAACCTGGCTTTGTCTTCAGCCCTTTCCTTCTCAAACCTCTCCCCCTCTGTAAGAGCTTACATCCCAACACCCCCTCTCCACCTCCTGCCGAATCTTATCCTTTGCACTGTCCTTGAACTTCCTTCTCAACTGTCAGATGCTGGCTGGGACATTTTTCTCTTCCCTGCTCTTTTGTTCCAAGTCAGCTTCTGCAAAATGTTTTCTGTTCCAGTTGTGCAATAACGGGGCCATAGCAGGGATGTCCGGGTGAGAGTGTTATAATTGCAAGAGGCCAGAAGACCGGATATAGGAAATAAACAGTGTTACATCCTCCTGAGACCAGCTGCAGGGCCAAAGTGGTTGGGGTGGGAGAGGGAGCAGGGGAAGAGAGACGTTCACCTTTGCTCTTCTGGGCATATTACCTTTCCTGGGGCAGGAAGTCAGTTGAACAGACAGAACTCTAGAGCCAGAATCTTTGCTCATCCAGGCTGGAGGCTGGAAGGATGTTGTCTGCTGGAAACGTGACACTTGGTCATTTTAGTAAGTGTCTTATTTTGGCTGCAAAGGTAGAGGTGGTGCCTTCCTTCCTGGGGAGGGGGTTTTCCGCCCTCCTTGAAGTTGGCATGCTTGGTTAATTTGTGCAAGGAGAACGCCACCAGGATTATTCAGCATTTGCCGACAGGCTCACGCCCGACCTCAAACCCTGCAGATTTCACTATTTTTAGTGGAATGCAGCTAATTATAGACAGATAATTATAATTAAGATGAATTTTCTTGTTGTGTGAGATACTTGTCGCGCTCCGATGTCACCTCTTAACGGCACAGTAACACATCGCCAGCAGCGAGCTGCCGTGTTTCTCCAGGTGCGTCAGCGATTCATTGGCAACAGAATTACGCTGGGGATGGCTGTTGAGAATGCAGATTACTGGGCTCAGATGCACGCAATCAGAATTTCTAGGGTGAGAGGCCTGGGAATCTGTATGCTTAGCATAGACTCTCTAGTGATTCTGAAGAATTCTAACGTTGAAGAGTCATTGATTAGTCGAAACCTATTATGTACTAGGGACTCTTCTGATTAGCCAAATCCTTGGGGCACCTGGGTGGCTCAGTCAGTTGGGCATCTGGACTCTTGATTTTGGCTCAGGTCATGATCTCACGGTTTATGGGACCGAGCCCTGTGTTGGGCTCTGAGCTGACAGCACAGAACCTGCTTGGGATTGCCTCTCTTCTGTCTCTCATTGGCCCTCGCTGGCTCACACTCCCTCTCTTTCTCAAAATAAATAAATAAGCATTAAAAAGAAAAAGAAAAAAATCCTCACAACAATCTTATGAAGTAGATACTCTTATCTCCACTTTTACACTGAAGCTTAGAGAAGCTGATGATATTTCTAACATCACACAGATAGGAAATAGCAAAGCCCTGATTCAAACTCAGGTCCATCTAGTACAAACGCCTGTACCCTTTCCCAACTGGCCCATGGAAGTGGCCTGTGACATTTGTGGTAGCTGAGGTAGCACCGAATGGGTGCGGGAGAGCCCCTGACAGAGGCCCTAACTTTGTGGGGAGCCCATGGTACTTGTGAATTTTCTTCTTCAACGATTGTTGGATTTATTCTCCTTTTGACTGTGGGGGGCTCACAGCTCCTAGGAGTCCATACTCCCTACTGGACTGGGTGTTTGGCTGACACTGGACACCCATCTTTTTGGAAACTGATGATTAGAAGCAGTGTGGCAGGTGCTATTGGGAACCTACCCGATATCCATTTGCTCCCCTCCCTGTATTGGGTGACTGTGCTTCAGGAGGGACAGAGCCTTGCTGTCACCCCTCGCATGTGATCCTCAGTTAGCCAGATTATATGGGGAGTTCTCGTCCGCTTGCTGGGGCCTCAGCTATGGGCAACTGACCCCATTCAATGAAGATGTGAGAGACAGTCTGTTGGGAGGTTTCTGAGAGCAACTCCTTATGGGAAGCCGTCCAAGCTGTTCCATAGGAAGAAGCCAGGCTAACAGTGCACAACTCCAGGCATCGCCAGTGTGTTGGAATCCACAGGGACTGAGCCCCCTTGGAATTGCAGAGGGATACTGGTCACACAGAAAGCAGGGCGAAGGACCCCCTGCCGTCTGTCACCACAGACGCACATGGAAAAGATTTCACCTTCACCCACTGACACTTGAGCCACCGGTATTTCCAATCCCACGTTTACCTGTTAAAATCAGCTGAATAAAGATTTTAAAACACAGAACTGTCCAGGCACAAGAGGCTTTCTGGTTAAAGCGTGTGGCTCCCTGTTGAACAAAAGCCCAACTCTAGTGTCTCCTGAAGTTAGTTTATGCTGAAGCTCTCACAAGAGGATAAACATCCTCGGTTTGGAATCTTGGGGAGGATCAGGCGGGATCTTGGCTGCCCAGGACTCACTTTATCTTTGGCAGCTTTGACAGAGCAGTTCCAGGCCACAGAGGCCCTGAGGGAGAGGCCAGGCCCTGGCTGAGCCAGCCTCTGCTGGCAAAGCACTGGCTTCCGCCTCCAGGTTTCGAAGCTTCAGCTATCAGCTTTCTTCGTCTCCTTTTGGCCTTTAATTGTTAACTTCCTCAGGATGTTCCTCTTGAAAGGCCAGCTTCCTCCTCGTCAGGCACCCTCCGCCAGTTTGTCAGGACAAGAGAATTCGGATTCTCTGCCCGTCCTGGCTCCAAAGCAAGAAGCTTTCCCAACGCCGTTTACCATCAGCTTCCTGTCAGGCCTCAGCCAAAGCTCTGTAGTTTTCTTAGCCTGAACCCAGGTTTCAACATAATACAATATAGCAGCAAACAATTTTAAATGGTTTCTAAAAATACAAATTTCCTCCTTAATTAGTGCAATTACACATGCTCAGTGAAGAAGTCATCAAAGAGCACCATGCAAAAAATAAATCCCAAACCAAAGTAATCCTGATGCCCGGAGAGGACTCCTGCTGAGTATTTATTTTCTACCTCCTTCGTTTAATGTTATTATCACTATGATGATTGTTATTCCTTATGTCACGACTATGATCGTCATGACCATCATTGTTGTTATTCATCATTATTTCTATGAGTATCACTCTTATCATGGATAGTCACTGAGATTGCTGTTGTGCAACATTGAATAGAGTGTCTCTATTCACAAATGGTGTCTGATTAAACAAAGATGATTCAGAGAGTTCCCCTAAAGACACAGATACATATCACCAATCCCTGGCTGTCACTCTGACCTTCTCTTTGAAGTTTGAGACTTCAAAATATTCCAGTCCCTCCAGAGGCAGGGACCACCACACACTTGCAGAAGATACTTGGGGAGGGTGCCTGTCCCTTCCGGAGCCTATGGAAACATTTAGAAGCTTCCCCTCCTGATCCTCCCAGCCATGTGTGTAGCCCTGCAAGCTGCAGCCAGGGTGTCCCAGGATAAACCCGTCCAACACCAAGTTTTCTGAGTCAATTTGGGGCCTGGAAACTGTTCCTGAGGGCCTGAAGAGGTTGTGAATGGCGTCCTTGACCCTCCTGAGGCTCTATATTTTTTCTACATAGCCTTGGAGGCAAGAGACCACTATTTGCTACCGAGAATGCCAGAGGATGGTTTTACCCTCTATCACAGCCTCCAAATTTTTTTTCTAAGTCGATTTAGAAACCTGGGAGCAGCACTGTCCATGGACATGTGCACAGAGGGTCTCCTAAGACTGTCTGAACCTTGTGAGATAGAATCTCCAAGTCCCCTCAGGTGGCCACAGAGGGCTGGAACTCTCTACAAGGCATAGAGAGGGCCTGTGCCCACTTGACCAACCTCAGAAGTTTCTTAGTTCTCTGAGGAAACCCTGGAATGTCTGATGGCTGGAAAACACCGAGGATAATGCCCTCTAACGGCTCTGGCTGTCCCATGGAGACATGGGAACGAAGACATCCCCACCACGACAGGCCCAGGAAGACCAGATGGCAACAAGCTTTTATTTTTAAAAAGGTTTGTTTTAGAACAGAATAGCAGTTTCGTATGCCCTCTACAATGAATACTTTTCTTTTTTTGGTTAGCCAGCATGAGTGCCCCCTTTTCGGAAAACGCACCGAGAGTTCCTTTGGGTAACAAGGTCTGACCCACTCTCAGAACTAAAAGTTACAAATAGGGGGCGCCTGTGTGGCTCAGTTGGTTAAGCATCCAACTCTTGATTTCAGCTCAGGTCATGATCTCACAGTTCATGGGTTCAAGCCCCACATGGGGCTCTATGTGGACACTGTGGAGCCTGCTTGGGATTCTCCCTCTGTCTTTCTCTGCCCCTCTCCTTCTCTCTCTCTCTCTCTCTCTCTCTCTCTCTCTCTCGAAAATAAATGAATAAACATTAAAAAAAATAAAAATGAAAGTCCCAGGGATCACATGTGACTAGATTGCCATCCATAGGACCTAGATATCCCTTATGAAACCCAGTTGGGATACCAGTTGAAAGTAAATACATTTACACACAAAACATGGCAAGAACATCTCTATAAGCAGGGAATGACATTCTCTCTGGATTCCAGCAAGAGATCTAACAGAAGCTTGCACTTAGAAGAGAGATTAAGTACAATCCAAGGGATTTGGATTGAACAGGGCATCATTCCAAAGTTTCATTACTTGATCTGAGCAGGTGCCCTCCAGGAGGTCACACTTACTCTTTTCACAAGTAGTAGCTCATTCTGACAAACATCTTCTTAAAACATATTATAAATTTAATATGGAAACCCATCTAGTATTAAGTAATAACCAAGCTCTTTACATGGTTGAAGAGACATGTTCTTCACTATAATAAGCAGGTAGCCATTGGAGCCAAGAGCAACTCAGATCATGGTTTCCACCCCTTGCTTCTTAGGAAAAGAAACTTCCTTCCTTTCTTTTCTTTTAATGTTCATTTATTTATTTATTGAGAGAGAGAGAGAGAGAGAGAGAGAGAGAGAGAGAGAGGGAGCACAAGGAGGGGATGGACAGAGAGAGAGGGGGGGGGGAGAGAGAGAGAATCACAAGCAGGTTCTGCACTGTTAGCACAGAGCCTGATGTGGGACATGATCTCATGAACCTTGACATGATGAGCTGAGCTGAAATCAAGGGTCAGCCACTTAACAGACTGAGCCACCCAGGTACCGCAAACCTTCTTTCCTTTCTACAGTAACACCTCATTATTGGAGAAAAATTTTGAAAATACTGATAAGTAAAAGGAAAATGAAAATCAGCCACTAGCCCTCTATCCAGTGGTAACCACTATTGATAATTTGCCTTATATCCCTCCATTAAAAAACAAGTTTTACTGAGATATAATTCACATGAAGTGGACTCATTTAAGATGTACAGTTCAAATGCTTTCAGTATTTTCTCAGAGTTGTGTAGCCATCAATCAATTTTAGAATATTTCTATTACTCCAAAAAGAAACCCTGTACCCCTTAGCTTTCACCTCTCAAATTTCCACCTCCACTCCAGTCCTAGGCAACCATGAAGCTACCTTGTGTCTCTGTAGATTTGCCTATTCTGGATGTTTCATATAAATGGAATCATACATGATGTGCTCCTTTGTAACTGTCTTCTTTCACTTAGCTTCATGTGCCTGGGGTTTATCCATATTGTAGCATGGGGCTGGGGTAGACTGGCTATGCTTAGAAAGACCTTCTCATTCTGTATTAAAAGAATTGATTACATTTTATTTTAATTCTTTTGTGGTATATATTTTTTAATGTTTAAAGCTTTGCTTTGGATTTTACTTTGACAGAAGTTAAGAAGTGACTTGGGAATGTGACTTTGAATTTCCTTACTCTCTTTAATTCTTCACTGATGGGAATTCTATCTTTATCATATTCTAAATCCCAGTATATATATCAACACTCCGTACCATCTCTTTAAGAGTCTCCAGTTCAAAATTAGAAAGGCAAAGCAGGGAAGGATTTTGCATAGTGTCTTGTAGGCTGGGATTTGAACTTACGTCCTTCTTCAGCAGGATGCCCTTGACTTTGAAGCTAGATTGCTCAAGACTCAGTGAACATGGGAGCAACTGAAAATTTTAACCTCCATCAGGTTTGTGATAGAGCATTTTAAAGAAATCACCTTTGGAGGAGGTGTGAAGAGATAGGCAAGAGGATATAGTATCAACACCTTCATCTCCTTCACCAGGAAAAATACCCAGGGGCACAGTTGAACATTTGTTTCTAGAATTCCTGGTGAACAAGCAGAAAGATCTTTAAAACCTGCTTGATGCCTAGTGTCATCTGTGACTTCCTTAGAACATTAAGTGGCTCTGGGGGAGACAACTGGGGTCCCTTTCAGAAGAGACTGTACTGCTTGCTGTAAATAGCAATACAACATTCTAAGCGAATCTTGGCAAATCCGTGCCTCTGGGACTGGAGCAAGGAATTATCAGTACAATCTAACCTTGAGGGAAAAAAGGCAATATTGCTTCTGAGCTATGCCATGATGTCATATTTGCTGTGGAGAACAGATACTATCATGAATGTACTATATCCTGCAAATGCTTAAAAAACAATTTTTGCAAAGGCAAAGGTGGAACTTTATTTCAGATACAGGTTAAAGCAGCTAAAACATGTCATATTGACAGACTCTTGTCTCTGAACTCTTACCACTCATTGTTCATGCCACCAATTTAAGAATCAATTATGTTTAACCTCATGTCAGCTGGAGGTGACCCTGTACTTTAAGTTTTGAGCAAAACTAACTTGTCTCCTCTCCCATGTATACTTGGAGACCTAGTAGTCCTTTCAGACCCTGGGGAATTCACAGAGAGAGGACCATATGTACTACATTTCCCCTGGTTACCTCCAGCTTTGAAATCCTGATTCTACAAAATAGTTCTGTTCATGAAACATCTCTTCATCCCAACTTGTGTCTCACTGCCCTAACTGGCCATGACTTTGATAGCTTCATTTTCTAAAATGCCATCATCCAAGGCTGTGTATGTTGCTGACTTTTACTGACAGTTTGAGGCCATGGAGAGGTTTATATCATAGCATCTGAATTTAAATCCAAAGTTAAACCTGAATTAAATCTAAAACTGAATTAGCAGATCCTTGATCCTTGCTTTGGCATTTTGTCCCATTTTGTCAAGAGTTTTTGTCTCATTGTCCATATTTCTGCCTGCTTCTGTGCTGTCTTGTCTTGTCTTGTCTCTCTCTCCCCTGACCCTCTCCCCTTTCTTACTTTATTTCCCTCCACCATAATCAAATTTCTCTTAACCTCTTTATGTGGAGCACTTTGGCTCCCTTGCATTCATTACTTTTCTTCCAGACAAACTATTGAAGACTCACCTCCCAACTAGACTGACCTATCAAGGTATTAAAACAATTTTTTAAGTTTATTTATTTTATTTTTGAGAGAGAGAAAGAGCAAGCAGAGGAGGGGCAGAGACAGAGGGAGAGAGAGAATCCCAAGCAGGATCCACACCGTCAGCATGGAGCCCGATGTGGGGCTCAAACTCACAAATTGTGAGATCATGACCTGAGCCGAAACAGAGAGTCGGATGTTTAATCAAGTGAGCTACCCAGGCACCCCAAGGGATTTTTGACAACAAAGGCAATTCTTTTCATAAGTGGAACTTCATTCCACTGTTAGCTGGTAAATAACATTTTATTGGATACACGTACAATTCCTGGAGAAAGCAAGGTTATGATAGTTCTGAATTTTATTTAACTCCTGTGTTTAAAAAAAATATATAGTTTAGTTAAATAGTGAGGTAGGGTGAGGAATAGCTCCTGTTCCTATAAGCCAGACTAGAAAAACTCATGATATCCTGGGCATTGGGTGGGGTACTCAGCAGGGTCTTGCCTCAATATTGGGAACAATGAGCCCTAGATTAAACATGGCCATACTTCACTTAACAGATCTTAAAAACAAGACAGAACGAATCAAACTGTTCCGAAGTAACTTACCTTGCCAAGAACAAATTCAAGAATATCTATAGGAATATAAAAATATCCAGTATTCAACAAGGTAAAATTCATAATTTCTCACTATATATACTGTTGGAAATCACATAATAATACTTCTGATATACCCTCCTGGTCGAAATAGTCAAAAGCCTACTCAGATTCAAGGTATATAGACTCCATTTCTTTTTTTTTTTTTTAATTTTTTTTTCAACTTTTTTTTTTATTTATTTTTGGGACAGAGAGAGACAGAGCATGAACGGGGGAGGGGCAGACAGAGAGGGAGACACAGAATCGGAAACAGGCTCCAGGCTCCGAGCCATCAGCCCAGAGCCCGACGCAGGGCTCGAACTCACGGACCGCGAGATCGTGACCTGGCTGAAGTTGGACGCTTAACCTACTGCGCCACCCAGGCGCCCCTAGACCCCATTTCTAATGGGAAGAGTGTCAAAGAATTTCGAGGCCATACTCCAACAGTACCACATAACCCAAAAACCTGTGTATTAAAACAACAACTATTTGTTTAACGCATGATTCTGCTGGTCAGTTTGTGTTGTCTGAGATAGGCTTAGCTGATCTTGGTGGGATTCACTGACACATTTGTGCTCAGGCAGCAGGTTGACTGGGGGTTGGCTGGTTTATGATGACCTTGGTAGAATGGCTAAGATGCCTGGGGCTTCTCTCCATGTGGTTTCTGATCCTCTAGTAGACTATCCTGGGCTTTCTATATGGTGGCCTCATTGTTCCAAGGCAGCAAAAAAGCAAGCCCCAGTGACAGAGTACTTTTCAAGTCTCTTGCTTGCTTCTTATTGCTATTACCCTATTGGTCAAAGTAAGGCGCATGACCAAGCCCAGAGTTGGTGGGGGTGGGTAGTGCCCAAGCACGTAGGTATGGGGAGAAGAGTTTGTGACCACGTTTGCAAACCACGACAAGTAAGTTATAAGATTATGTCCTCATTTTATAGATAAGAAGATAGTAACAGGTGGGTTAAATCACTTGCCCAACATCACACGCGAGTAAATGAAGGAGAATGGATTTAACCCCAGCAATCTGGTTCCAGAGTCTGTGTTTAAAACGACTGTGCTGAAGTTTGGGGAGTGTCACCTCAGGCCACTTAGAAGGGAAGATATGGGATGACATGGGATGCTGAATACTGGGGAAATGTGTCCAAGACGCTTATCTCTTACTGAGTCGGTGTGTGTATGTGCTTGGGTCAATGTCTGTGTAGAATGAGCCTGTATTCAGTGTTGGGAAACCTTATCAACGGTGGGACCATCTATAGAGATGAAAATAGGAAAAGAAAGATACAAACTGGAAGCTTGGCTTTAGTATGGAAAAGCAACACCAACGGCAGTAATGTATGAGAACTGATGATTATTTCTGCTCATTACCGTGACCGCTTTTCTGGCAAACACAGACTGAGAGTGCACTGTCTGCAGGTGCCCTGTCTGTTGCTGTGGATATGAAAAGATGAGTCCAGTCTTCTTGAGGATTACAGTTCAGTAGGACTAGATGCATAGTAATGATTACACATCACAGTCCTGTGTCATTAGTGTCACGTTTTGATTATAACAAGCTCTGATTGAATGTGCTCCATCTTCTTTTGTCCCCGTGGCATGATTATCGAATCACTACTTTACAAACTCGAGGCAATACTGCTGAGAATTGATAGAACATAATGAGTGTAGCATCTCCAACCCACTGGGATGATTCAGCATAGTGGAAGGCCTCACCCCGGGGGGCCCTGGTCAGGAGGTAGGAGGCCTTGACCCTGTCCCCGAGAGTGGATGTCAAACAGGCACTTGTCCCCGATGTGGCTTGAACCTCCCCAGGGCTACAGATACCCTTGTTATTGGGTTGTACTGGGAATGAAATCTCCTTTTTCCTCTGAGTCCTCGGCTCAGATTTTGGAGGATATTCAGAGGTTTTGTATAAAATATTCATTCAAACGTGCCAGGCTCTCAGCACCCTCTGGGAAGCTGGTTTTCTTGGTGCCTGGAAGAAACCTCCAAGGGCTGAGGCTGAATGATAGATTTTGGCACAGGAGGCACAAATCCAGAGTCTGAAGAAATTAAATGACAGGAAACGGAGTTTGCTGCATAACAGACCTGAAGTTATTAGTTCTCAGTGAGAGTTTAGTTTTCTCGGGGATTATTTTTTTATAAATTTTTAAAAATGTTTTATTTATTTTTGAGAAAGAGAGAGACAGAGCATGAGCAGGGGACATGCAGAGAGAGAGGGAGACACAGAATCCAAAGCAGACTCCGGTCTCTGAGCTGTCAGCACAGAGCCTGATGCGGGGCTTGAACTCATGGAGTATGAGATCACAACCTGAGCTGAAGTCAGATGCTTAACCGACTGAGCCACCCAGGCGCCCCATGGGGATTTTTTTTTTAATGTGATTCTGAACTACTCTTTTAAGAGAATGTGGTTTCATAAGATTAAAGAATCTTTTAATAAAAATAATTGTTATCATTTATGCCCTGTCTACCTTTAAAAGAGTTTTGAGGTAGCTTAAAATATGAAAGCATGTACTAAGTAGGGCAGTGGAAATAGAGATCAGAGGAGCTCTGAAGCCAGGGGCTAAGGGTGAGATGGATAAATTTAGTGCTCATTCTAGAAGTTACTAATTCAGGACATAAAGGTGGTGTGCCAGATTGTACAGTTCACGTTGCCTGATTAGAGGCGAATTCTAGAGAGATGGATATTTTCCAGGAACTGAATTTTATGAGAGATATTTGGTGACTCTTCATGAGGGGCATTAGCTAGTACCTTGAACACTGTCTTTGCAGCAATGTGGTAAATGATAGATAGACTTAAAAAACATAGAAAGTGTTCCCTTGCAGGATGACCCGTCTCGTACCTTCTCTGAGCTTCTGTTCATTCACTCCCTGCCTACCTCCCAAGACAACTAAAGGGACAAAGAAAATCTTTGCCTAAAATTGCTGTGTAGGAGAGCAGAAAAAGGCTGCAAGAGTGGCTGGCAGCACGGGTGGGAGTTGAGAACAAGGAAAGAAAAGTGAATTTTCAACACAGGTAACCACAGGGGGTGTGATTACTGTTGCTACCGGAATACAGATTTAAGGTGGTGCGTGAACACAGACCCAGGCAAGACTTAAAAGGATTTTCCTCTCCTCTTTTGTCCAGAGCACACACACATACATATATATACACTATCCCTAGAGGAATTGTGTTAGGGAGCTCATTTTCTGGCTGAAATAAGAAAAGAATGATTTTGTACCTTCACTTATGCCAGCCAGAAAAGGGAGGTAATTATTGGAGAAATAGATTTGACCTTTAGATAACTGAACGGTTAAGAAAAAAAATTACCTGTTTGCAGCTTAGGGTTTAGGAAGAAAACACCACAATGCTTTACCTCTTGAGCTTTGAGCAGCTGCATCGGATTCAATGGTTATAAAGGGCCTCTGCCAGCCCCCTACTCCCGTCATAGGAGAGGCTCGGAAACAGTGTGCTCGAAGGCACTGGCTTCACAGGAGAGGGTCACAAGCCTCAGTAGCCGCAGTCCAAGGCATCATTAGGGAGAACTGGTCTGTCCTTCTGGGCTCCACTGAACGGCGCAAGGACAACTTTGAACTCTGAAGATGGACCCTCCAGGATTTCTGCTGTACCTTAATCTTTGCATTCCTAGGACTTGTTCATTCTATCAACCCATGTGTTTTGAGGATCTCTGTGTGGCCAGGCATTTTGCATGGGGCTCACACCACAAACAGCAAGAGCAGATACATCCCTGTTCGCTTGTACCCACAATGAAGAGCCAAAGAGGTGCTAGGTAGGGCAGGAATGGGGTTGACAGGTTCTACAACAAAGGCTCCGGGTTAGGGTGGAGGTTGGAGGGGTGATGGGCAGACTGCCGTAGGGGTGAGGCTCTGGAGCAGGTGGGTAAGTGAGAGGGAAGGGCCTTCCTTGTCGAGTGCATGCAAAGCTCCACCAGGGGAGGCTGGAGAGGAGGGAGGCCCTACAGAGGCCCTTAGGCTGCATCCCAAGAGAAATGGGAAGCCGCTGTAGTGTTGTAGGCAGGGGAGGACATGACCAGATCTGGGTTTTGAAAAGATCGCTTTGGCTACAGTTTGGAGATGGAATTAGAGCTGGACCTGAGTCAGGTTGCTTTATTCCTTTAAATGACTCTGATTTTGCTTTTTCTTCAAGCTTGGTGATTCATTTAGATAACGCTATGGTTTCTATCAGTTATGATTAGAGTGACCCCACATTCTGATTTGCTGGAGCAGTCCCAGTTTATACGTGCAGTCCTGGTAGGATTATGAGGAGGACCCGTTTCACTCGCAAAAGTGTCTGGGTTTGGACAATGAATTATGTGACTGGTCTTGTTAGAATGTTTTAAAATGCTGTTACAGAACACCAAACAGATTGGCTTGCCAGTAAGGAGAGGCCAGAAGTAGGGCGGCTTCAGGGTGGCTGGTTACCTGGCTCCATGGTGTCTTCATAATCTTGGGTTCTCTGCCCCACAGAGTGTCAGCATCATCCTCAGCCTGGGGTCTGTCCTGGTGACAGCACTGTCTCAGTTGTCTCAGAGCTTGTAGCCACACAATACACCATCCAGAAGGAGAGACGGTCTCTTCCAGCAAATCTCTGCTTGGGTCTCATTAGCCCAAACTGGGTCATGGGTCAAATGCTGGGATTGTCTGAATGCCATTTCCTGTGTCTGACCCCACCACTGTGAGGTGTGAGATACAGTTATCCCCATTCTCTGTCTTAGACTAATCAGGGCCCTCCCAATTTGGGAGTCCGCCCCTCCCTAAGTCCATGGGCTACATGAGGTAGGGGAGGCTACTCAAATGAAAATTTGAATTCCCTTAAGAAAGCAAAAGGGAGGACAGATTCTAGATGTAATCAGCAAAGCCATACGACATAGGTGAGAAATTCTGAGGAGCTTATTTGGAGGTTCTAGCATATACCCTGGACAGAACAGTCCTTCTCTTTCAGGAAAGGTTGTCTTCTTCAACAGAGTGCTCAGCTTCAGAGGCACACACACAGAACAGCAGTAGAGGAAGAAACACCTGCCTAACCAGCCAGATCAGTAGAATCAGCCCTGTGATCAGCATGGTGACACGTGCCGCAGCCAGATCACCGTTACATGTGTTGTAGCAGTTTGGAAGGGGAGACCTCTATCTATCTTTAAAGGAGAGCAAAATCCCTTATGACTTATATTTCATCAGCTAATCTTTGTGACCAGGCTTATTCAAGAATATTCAAGAACATCCAAGAACCGGGAGACGGAAGTATTGACTCTTTCACATGCATTTTGGAAGCTAAATTCATGACTCTGCTTTCACATTATCTTTAATGAGTTATTTTCTAAGCTGAGTTACCTCCGTTCAGGCTCAGGAGACATGGAGGCTGAGTCAGGAAGAGATGAACCTGAGTTAAGTTTGTCTCAGCATCTAAGTGTGTTTGCCTTTGTCTTTGACTCCGTGTCTTCTTTCTAAAATAAAATGTGATGGACCACTATTTTGTATATCCTGACTTTTGGCTCTCCTCCATTAATGTAACAGCTAAGTGCATAATTGTTATGAAAGAAGTAGACAATTTCACCCTGAGTTTGGAAAAGACTGGAGGCAATGTTTTTCTCTTGATTCTGGAGCCACTCTGGAGAATCTTGTTATATTATCATTCCCGCTGTGGCTACTTGAAATGAATGGCCAGAGGAGAGGTCAATGGTAGAGTCACTGGTCTCTTGCCAAGAGGTGACTGTTTCTGGTGGGTCAAGGGACACCTGGGAGGTAGCCATACTTGAGCCCTTTACCATTGCCCCAGAAGCAGGAGGCTGTGGGTTGAACCCTGGGGGCAGGGCCTGGGGGCGGGTCTGAGTGGGCCAAGCCAGAGGAGCTGTAGGTGAGGAGGCTCATGCAGGACCTCACAGAGAAAGCACCTGCTAGTCAGCTGTACCAACAGCCAAGGGAGAAGCAGAATGGCACCACTGGGCAAAGACTTTGGACTTCCCTTCCTCCTCCTCCTCTGCACAGCACTGTGGAGGAAGGAGCAAGGTGGAGAGGGTGGAGGGAGCCAACATTGCCCCTCCTCATGTCAAATTTCTGAAGTGAGGACCTCATCACTGCTGGGAGGAGGTGGGGAATGAAACAGAAGTGGATTAACACAGATTGGACAAGACTTGTGTTTTTTTAATAATCTTGTGTCATCAAAGAAATAAGGGCTCAGAATAAGATCACTAAAGGACTGGAAATGAATGAGAAAATAAAGCTATTTCATATTTGTGTAGCATTTAATACTAAGTTAAGTTTGTTCAATAAAGCAGTGAGCCACACAAGCCTAGTATGAGTTATGCTAAACTGATCTAGCTTTTAGTTTTTAATCCAGGCCTTCTAAACTCATAGATGTAGAGTTTCTTTATTTGGGCAAAGTATTTTGTATATTTCCATGCCATGTATTTTAGAATACACAGAGAAACCTAGGATTGCAGTTCAAAGAGGCCCGTGACAAACTCAAGAGGCGTCTCATACATATGCTATGGCATATGGCTCCATCCTTCAACAGGCCCTCTCAGCCTCAGCCACTTGGGTGTGAACTGTTGTTTCAACTAAACATGTGTGGAGCACCTACTGTGTGCAAGGCCCTGTGTTAGGGGCTGGAGACACAAGGCTGTTCATTACAAACCTGTGGCCTTCTGGATACTCCCCATCTAGAGAGCACTGGGCAGTAAATAGGACAATGCAAGGATGGAGTGACCACGGAGGACCGGCAGGGGGGTGGGAGAGGTGTGGAAGAGGATCAAGAGTAACCCTAGCTAACTCCTCCTTAATCTCCACCGCTCTCCTCTCATTGACACCAGAAAGTGTGCATTGGTGGATGGACCCCTGCTACAGCTCTGTTTGACTGTGCACCAGAGGCCCAGCTATTTACTCTTCAGTCAGCAAAATGCAGAGATGGGCCATGGGAGTGTTGAGCAGGATTCACAAAGATACTGGACACCGAATTTTCTTTGTGTTGGTATTTTTTCCTCCTTCCAAAAAGAGGCAATAATGGGAACATGGCATAAATCACTTACTAGCAAAAGGAGACAAATTTCTAAAATGGGCTGCAGCATGCAATCAATTTCACATTGAAAGCTGCTCCTTCTAAATGCTGAAAAGCTATAAATCAACAAGCCTAATGGATTTTGTCCTGTCTATTCAATATCTTCTAGGGCATTGAATTTAGAATGTAATGCATCAGGGGGGAAAAAACCCTCCAGCAAACACATAAGCTTGAACATTTTTGAAGTAATATCCTCCAAGTTAAAAGCTTTCCTTCTTTCTTGTTATAAGGCCTTGACAATTTGTCCACTTGTAGGCCATCAGAGACTCAGAGCTTACTTCTGAATGTGGTGGAGAGCATGTGGCTGCCTTTCTGTGAACCCAGTTCTGCTGCTCCAGTTGTGGGACCTCAGACAAACAACAGGGGCCTCTGCAGGGTTCTCATTCATCCAATGAACCTTGTGATTATAATGGAATATGTTACAAAGGACTTAAGGGAGTTCTTGACTGATAGTGGTTACTTGAAACATGACAGGCATCATGTTGGCTTTTTCCCTTCCCTTCCTTCCTTTCTATCCAAAAGCAGGACAGAAACCACAAAAGAATGTCGCTGCTTCATTAAATAGCCAAACACAGAATTCTAGGAGATATTTCAGGTGGTTGGTAGGGTCCACCCAGCTCTGGTTTCAGTAAAGCTTTGGGCAGGGATGGGTTGCCAGCATCCCCGTCTCCTCCTTCAGGAATGCCTGACTCTCCCTGGGTGGGGTGGAGATGTTTTCCAGGCTGAAATAACAGAGGCCCACCCTTGCTGCTCAGAGCCCAGGATTCTCCTTGCAGGGCCTGGCCCAGGCCAGTCGGGATTCCAGGGCCTGCCAGTTTGGTCATGAGACTTGTCCTAACTCACTGTTGGGGGAACTCAGGCCTGGAAAACAAAACTTTGTTGCAAGATTTCTTCATTCCTTGGTCACACACCATCAAGTTACTCATAAATTTAATGTAGTTTGAGTTTTTCTCATGGATGAGTCACATGGCAAGAATACAAAAGAACTGACCAAACTAAGCCAGGACCCCTATTTCTTAGATTTTGTTCCCCTCCCCCACCACTTTTTATAGATCATTTAGTCTATAATCTTTACAAACAGAGAATAATAAAAACAGATACAGATCAGGTTTGCTTCTTTGTTCCAATAGTCCCCTAGGGCTTAGAAAAAGCTTAGTTAAAAAAAAAATTCTTGACTCACATTGGGCATGAGAATAGCATAAGGAGGAGAGAACATTTGTTTGTTGCCACGGTTTCTTCAACCTGGGCAAAGGTTTGTTTCTGTGGAAGTCTCTATCCAGCTGGCATATGAGCACCTTTTTCTTTATCTTGGAATATATAGTGGATGCCTCTTGAAGGGTGGAAGGTTAGACTAGGCATATCAAGTTCATGGTATCGCCATCATTCCTGTGCTTTGCTCATGGCAGACATTGTGAATGGCATACAGTACTCTTTCTAGTGCAGCCTGAGCTGTTCTCAACCCAATACTCTGGATAGTCACCAACAACCTATCAGTGTAGACATAAGGGATGAATTTTAGTTGCCATCCTAAAGGTCAGACTATCGTGTGAGCCTGGATGTATGAGACACTGTCGACTACCCTGGGGTAGAGAATAACCTATTATCTCTTAAAACATCAACCATCAGCTGCTTCTCACGTAGTGGTTGACCTAGAAAACTGTTTTAGAGAGATGAATTGACAAAATTGTTTTCTCAAGTTGTACATTCCCAATGAATTAGGCCACTGTAAGTCCAAGGATAATACACAGGTCAATGAGGTACTGCAATTCTGGACAAAACAAAGTGCATTCAGGCAGGAAGCAGACATCTGTTGTCATTTGGGAAGATGATTGTCTAGGGTGCCCTTGAGGGGACACCTCTGTCCTCTGGCACCTTTTCCAGATTGAGGATGATTTGGTGGAGCCTCTGGCAGGCAGAATTTCTCTTTCAGGGCTGAACTTTCGTAAGCAAGCGAGGTGAGGGGAAGGGTGAATGGAGGACAGGAAGAGGTGGACGGGTCCAGGGCATGACCCTTTCCCTGCCCCTCCCAGTAGAGCAGATATTTTGTGTGCCACAGCAGCTGTGGGTGATGGGACTGGGTTCAATCCCAACAGCCTGCCAGACCACTCCCTGACCCTGACATTGCATTCCTTTCCACAGGTGTAAATTACCTGGATTGTACTTCTTCCTGGTACAGACTACCCCTGCACAAAGGGTCTCTTCCAATTACGACAACCTCCTGCTCAGCACAAGGTGGCTCTCCAGTGTTAAGGCAGTTTCTGTGATTGGGTAGCAGACACTGGCAGTCGCCTGCTCAACAGCCACATATGCTCCCTTCCTGCTCCTAACACAATCCAGGTCTCAGAGAAGGATTCCAGTGAACCGAACCAATCATGGAAACCCATGCTGCTAGTTGGTGATCGGTTCATCAATCTAGGCCAAGCCAAGTAGGGTGCACTATCTAGTTAGAGGCTCCTCTGGTAGGGCAATGTTTTGGGGTGAACCATTTTTGAGTAGATTTCTCACTATGCCTCATACTTGCTTTGTTTTTCTTTCCCTCTCCATCCATGAGCAGGAAGTGGCCACCAGACAACTTATTTCTGGTCGTCATGGTATGGGCAGCCCCTGCAGTAGCTGATAACCTAGTCTCAGCATCTCAGAGGTTCTTTTGGAGTCTTTAAAATCTGTAGGAGCTCAGGAAATAGCATGGAATCCAGAAGAAGTGGAAGGAATGTCTAAGAGAAACACTCTTTTCTACACCTCCTTCTTCCCCTAGTTATTCATGCATAACTGCTTGCTCTCCACTGGAGGAACCAGCAAAGGGAGATTCGGATGCTGGAAAGTCCCATCTTACCAAAGGAAACACACTAACTGCAAAGGAAAAATCTTGCCCAACCAATGTGTTTGCCTGGCTGGCCTATTCTGTGTCCATGACCAGGAATTTCAGGAAGGGGAATGCTTTGTTGGAGAGGAACCCATCATTATGTGCTAGGAGATGCCAGTTGAGAGAAGCCCACCATCCTGAGAGTGCTCAGGCCTTGTCCTCCTATCCAGCCTGAAACCCTAGAGCATCCCCAGGTACTGGGCTTTAGTTCTCTTCCCATCTGATAGCCTATTTCCCTAAGAACTGTAAAATCACAATGACAGAGATAATAATAGCTACTACTTATGAATAGCTACATATTATCCATAGTTCTGCATGGACCATCTCTACTCCTTAAGTGATACTGCAGAGGATATGGAATGGTGCCCACTTTACAGACAGAGAAAACTGAGGCCTATAGACACAGGGTAGTTCACCAAGGGGCACACATTTAGTAAGAGGTAGAGCTCAGAGTCCATCAGAGGCTGGTTAGTCCATAAGTGGCAGTACCACCTCCCACAGTGCAAGAGTCCACCCTTGCCTGCCAGCCCATCTCCTTCCTGCTCTTCACTGGAGTCTGACCAGGGATGTGAGAAGGTAGAGAAGCTGGACTTTGTCATTTGGCCAGCGCCCCAGCCAGTTCTAGGTCCCAGGAGGTGGGGGACAGTGTCTTGAGCCACACAAGGACGCCATAGCTGCAAGGACCAAGGGGCCCAGCACTGTTTCATAGCGATGAAGCAAAATCCCGGAGATGGAAACAGCCAGTTGCAAACCACTCAGGACAGTGAGAGGACAAGTTATGCAGCTCAGATGTTCTGCTGCTGCCCTGGTGACAGTACAGTCTCTTGAATCAGTCTGGCCAGATCAGGACCCCAGTTTAGACCAACTCCCAGGAGGTGCTACCTCTACCCAACACCTGATAGTCCTGGGGGACAAATGTCACTCTGATTTAATTAAATGTTGACAACGAAAGGCTCACAAAATGGGTAGATGTTGCATTTACAGCAATGCCTTGGTGACCCTAAGGAGAGGGGCCCAGAGAAGCTGTTAGGGTTTACTGAAGCACACAGCCAAGTGTGAGAAGACTTCCTTCTAGATCTTCAAATCGGGGGCCAGTAGTGCAACTGGCAATTTAGCATACGCCTGATGGTTTCTGACTTTTTATTATGGGTCAGGCACATGACACAAGCTGTCTCCTCTCCACTCTGGCACAACAACCCTGTGAGGGTTGGTAAGGGCTGGCGGTGACATTCTGAAGATGGAAAAATTGACACTCAGAAAGACTGAGCGACTTCCCTGAGGTCACTCAACTTATAGGCAACTGAACTGGCACTTGAATTCAGAGCTGCTGGAATCCAACACCCACTGTCTTTACGTTTGTCCAGCCTCCTCAATGGAGAAGTCTTTCCTGCTTGCAAGTTCATGTTTGTTTCTGGAAAGCCAGAATAATCTGAATGGTGATTAGAAAATCACCTTTCCATATTGATGAGCCTGGGCCCCAGGTGCCCAGACCTCTCAGGTGATTCTGATTCCACACAGAGGGGATGCATAGAGTCTGGATATCCCAGGTGGTGGCTCTTTAGTGAATCCACAAAAAAGTGCAGCAATTTTTGCTATGGACTTGACTGTGTTCCCAAATTCATATGTTGAAGCCCTAACCCCCAAAATGACTGTATTTGGAGATAAGGCCTTTAGAGAGTTCATTAAGGTTAAATGAGGTCATAAAGGTAGGGCCCTAAGAAATACCTGAGAGTTCTCTCTCTGTGTTTCTGTCTCTGACTCTCTCTCCCTCACTCTCTCTCTCTCCCCAATCTCTCTCTCTGCCCTCCCACTCACAGAGAAGAGGCCATGTGAGCATACAGCGAGAAGGTGGCCGTCTATAAGCCAGGAGGAGAGGTCTCACCAGAAACCAATGCTGATTAGCATTGGTTGATCTTAGACTTTCAGCCTCCAGAACTGTGAAAAATTAAATGTCTGTTCAGGTTCATCCAGCCTGTGGCATTTTGTCATGGCAGCCCAAGCAGATGAACACAGTTTTCTTTAGAGATCCTCAAAGCCCACATTCCAACATAATGCAGAGCTTAGAGCACAGGCTCTGAGGTTGGGGGGATCTAAAATTCACCCTGGCTTCCCAATTGGCAGGGACCTTGGGTTTTATTGTACTTCATTGAGCCTATTTTTTTTTTAAGTTTATTCATTTTTGAGAGCCAGAGAAAGCCAGAGCATGAGCAGGGGAGGGGCAGAGAGAGAGGGAGACATAGAATCTGAAGCAGACTCCAGGCTTTGAGCCGTCAGCAGAGCCTGATGCGGGGCTCGAACTCACAGACCATGAGATCATGACCTGAGCCAAAGTCAGACGCTTAACCGACTGAGTCACCCAGGCGCCCGAGCCTATTTCATAAGACAGATATGGTAATTAGCTGAAGTAATGCCTAGAAAATACCACAGTGGGTTGAACACATAAGAATATTATTGTCCTTATGAGGTTATCCTTACTCTGAAGGAGCTGGCACTGGTATTTTTCATCAGTTAGGGACACCTGGATCCTTCCAGTTGCTCTGGATCCTTCCAGCTGTAGTCCAGTGGTTCCTGAGCACATATTTCCTGACTCCAGGGCATCCTTAAGTCCACGGGGGTTCGTGGCTTATTTTCAGTATATCACAAAGTGTATGGGATGTCACCCACTTGCTCACAGTGATGCCACACAGGTTAACCAGCACATCATGTTCCTTTGCTTTTGGCTAGAGTTAAAAGTCACCATGGAAACACGGCTTATCTCTAGATGACCAGTAGCTAAGATCAATAGATATGCATGTTCCCGATTTATAAGAAAATGGGAGCATAAAATAATGATTATCTCATCGGACTCCACAGGCTCCATGGAGGGGAAATCGGGAAAAGGAATGCCCGTGGGTGAAAAGGTGAGGACCCCTGGCTGACACTGCTGCACAGGTGTGGTGTATTTCCCCCCCCCCCCCAGAATTTTACAGAAATATTGTACTTTTGGATTGAGAGCCTACTTGCTCTTTAATGATGACACATGACTTAAATATATACTATTCTTTGGCTACACTGTTCTGGCTCACTAAACCCAAGGCATATAAAGAACCTGTGGAAGCCTCGAACACATGCCCCACACCTGCCATTGTGCAGGTGGACTCAACGCCTGGTGAGGACACAGCTCCCCACACTTCCAGGTGCTAACTCCAGTCCACACAGGGGGCTTGGAATGTCTTCAATGACACCTGGCTGCATCGTCGTTTATGCGCAGGGGCGGGATGGAGTCCTCCAGTGGGGCATCTTGATTAACCCAATGTGGCACATTTAATGGCCTCAGGAAAGGCTCTGTCCTGGGTGCCTGTATCACTTCATATCACAGCTTCTGATGTAAACACAGCTCAGAACAGACAGACAGAGGGCTCTTGCCAACAGGCTCACACGACACAGGAAGTACGCAGCTTGGTATTAATCAGGCTTTCTGATGCTTTGATGTCTGATTCTTGCTGACCCTGAGGGATTGCCCCTCCCAGGGCTAGTCACTCCCAGAGAGAGTAAACAGCTTTCCCAGAAATGTGCCTTTTATATGCAAACTAACCAGTCTAGTGCCCAAGCCCCAACCACCTTCTCTATCTGGCTGTCATACTTGGGCCACTTTCCACCTGTCCTATCCCAGGTGCCAGACCTAGACCCAGACCCAGGTGCCAGTCACTAGGAAGAGCCTTTATATCCAGAGCCCACTGAAATTATTCAAACTTGTCAATGCCAAGCCTGCCTACCCTGCCTCACCCATTCCTTCTCTCAGAGACCACAATGAAGGGTCTCGTCTACATTTTCCTCCCCATCTTTGCACTCCTGAAAGACCCTGGTGCTTCCCTGTGTGGCCCTAGGGGGTGAGCTCTGCCTCCTGACTCCAGGGAACTGAACATGTGAACAGAGGCGAGAGAGTGTTTGCAGACGAGCCTCCACATACGTCATGGATCTTGGAATTTGCCCTGTGGACCATCTGGGGAGCCAGTGGAGGGTTGAAGAAGGGAGGGACATGGTCAGATTTGTATTCTAGGAAAGCCACTCAGGCTGTAGTTTGGAGACTGGATTGGAAAGAATCAGATTAAGATTGGAAGGGACCTTTAGGAGGTTGCCATCCATGGTTTAGGCAAGAGGTGATATTGTGGATTGAATTGTGCCCCCCGAAAAGTTATGTTAAGTCCTCACCTATGATACCTGTGAATGTGACCTTATTTGGAAGTGGGGTCTTTGCAGACATAATCAAAAGGATGAGGCCATTGGGATGGGCCCTAATCCTATCTGACTGGTGTCCTTATAAGAAGAGGAAAACACCATGTGAAGACACAGACACACAGGGAGAAGTCCACGAGATGACAGAGGCAGGGACTAGAGTGACACACTTGTGGACCAAGGAGCGCCAAACATTGCCACCATCCCCAGAAGCTGGGAAGGGCAAGGCAGGGCCCTGCCCAGCATCCCAGAGGGATCATGGCCCTGCCGACACCCTGATTTTGGGCTTCCAATCTCTAGAACAGAGAGAATAAATTTTTGTGGTGTTAGGCTGCTAAATTTGTGGCACTTAGCAGCCCTAAGAAATAGATACAAGTGGTGACTGTTGACTTCGGCAGTGGTGGTGGGGGGGATGGAAAAGGGAGGACAGATGGCAATTATTTTTGAAGTTGGAAGAACGAAGTGGCTGACAACCTGGGAGGATGAGGGAGGCACGCAGGACGATGCCCGGCTCCAGGTTTGGGCTGCGCAACTGCTCTGCGGGCTCCCATTCCTTGTTTGAGTCCAGAGTTAGTCTCTGCCAGACCCTTTTAGGTTGGCTGAGCTTTGGTGTTCCTGATTTTTTCTACTCACTGGTATTGTCCAGTGGCACCTTATGCAGGGGAAATGCGGGGACTGTCACTGCTTTGTCCTCTCTGCAGTCAGCCTGCCCTGATTTCCATGCGGTGAGCCATTCCGCCCTACTCCTGGTCCCTGTCGCTTGAAGGTGGGGCGCCTCTATGCCCGTGGCAGGGGTGGGTACACAGCTCCAGCCTAGCAGGTCACCAGAGTCCTCTCGCTCCTGTGACTGGTTCAGGACTGAGCGTGGCCTGCAAAGACCTCATGACGTGGTGTCCCAGGACTTGGTAGATGTGGAGGAGGGAGCCCTCCTATTCTCCTTCACGGGGCCGCTGACCTGGGAGGACCTAAACCTGCAGCCCTCAGTGACTGTTTTGTCACTCTGAGGGCTGATTCTGAGTGTGACATCAATCTGGAGGCAATAGAGCTGAGAGATGGAGAGAGAGAGGTTGAAAAATCAAGTCCTTAACGCATGAACTGAGCCCTCGGATCAAGCCGGTCTGATGCTGGGTTATCCCTGTGAAGCAATGAATCCTTGTTTCGCTTAAGCTACTTTGACTTGGGCCTCTGTCACTGACTAATGTACTTCCCTTGCTGTAACTGTGCCGATTAGCTGGACAGAGGAATTGTGAATTCCAGGGGAAATGGGGCTTTTGGCTCCTTTTCCATCCCTGGAGTTGTGTTCTGCAGAGCCTTGGAGAGGGAAGGTCAACCAGAGAAGTTCGCTAAAATCATCGTTCGCCTTTTGAAGGCCTAGTTTCTCCATGACAATTTTTCTGCTACTCCACACAGCCACTTTATCTTCTTTTAAAGTTACAGATACTGAATCGGCAGGTGAAGGCACACACAATGAGTGTCCTTAACATTCGCTGCATGGGGGTGAGTGCAGGGCCAGGAGACCAGTGCTTGGGCACCCTGGGTAGTAGTTTGTCACTGTGCAGCCTCTGAGAGGTGGGGTCTTCCATGGGACCTGGTGGGGAAGGCCCGTTGCCCTAGTAGGGCCTCTACTCACTAGGGAAGAGGAAAATCCAGTCGTTGGTAGAAATGGATGTATTGGGGTAACTACAAAGGTTCTTGACAAGCTATTGTCAGTAGGCCTGCATTGCCAAGGGGCAGGAAGGCCCCTATTTCCTCACAGTCTTCAGAGGTAATCACACACAAAGGGTGAGAAGCCTCAGGCCTTAGTTACTTCCGCTGGCAGCAGTAGAACGTTTTGTTTTGTTTTTTTCAAACATGTTTCCTCTTAAAATCCCTTGAAGTCCTCCTAAGTCAGGCAGTTGGATGTGTACAAGCCTAAATAGGCTTTTGCTCTGCAAAGGAAACCAACTCCGGAGAGTGAGGCTAAAACAGACCCAACCCAGGAAATCCTGAACTGATTTTCCTGACTGCAGGCTTATACTGCAACATTCCCAGCTCTCCAGAAATCTGGACGGACTTAAGCATCACATCCCAACATCCCTGTCTTTAGGTTGGAACCGGGCACTATTCAGGGGGAGCCTCATCCAAGGGAAAGAGAGCTTGCTCGTGCTGCCTAGGGCCAGACCCAGGACCGGGGCTATCTGATGGGACGTTGTAGCAGCTGTGAGTCTTCATGGGACACACATTTGGGGAATGTCCTCTGTTGATTTTGTGATTCATCCTACCCAGGCGCCCCTTGCCCTCTTCTATCTTTAGAGTTGGAGCCACCTGTGCTGACAAAGGAATTCTAGAAAGCTGGTTTCAGGTTATTGATTCTCCTCTCCTTTACTCCTACTTCAGTGGAGGGTCAACGAGTCATGAAATGGCCATGAACAGGTGGTAGAGGTCAGGAGGAGCAGGAAAGGGGTGGGGGGGACCCACATGTGCTGTCACTGCTTTTGAGCCCCTGACAGGTGGCCATCAAGTTAGCAGCCTCTCTCCCTGTCCCCCACAACTGCAGTGTCCACTCAGCATAACCATGACAGTCCGTACAAAGTTCACTTATTGGGAGGTGATGATGATGGTGAAGCTTCATCCTGCTTTAGAAATTGGGAGCCAACCATTTCTTTTTACTACCTATTTTCTGCTTTTTCCTTTTTTTAAAAAACAATTTTAAGGCACTCAAACTAGCAGCATTTGCACACCATTAAGCCCAAGTAATTATGAAGACCATCCTAAAAATCCATAAATGGGAAAAATGTAAGATCTTCCCCGCAAATGCAGGATAGTGTTATTTCTCAAACTTGCCTGAGTCATTAGGGAAATTATGCATTGATGGGCCTTCGGAATCCGGAGCCCAGGCCAGCAAGACAAATACAGCAAATGCAGCTTCTGAAGGACAGGCTCTGGGGAGCATGCCCCTGCTTGCTGCAGTGTTGAGTTTCCTCTAAATTAAGATTCTTCATCCATTCAAAAAAACACCGAGCCCCTACTATGTGCCAGGCATTACTGCAGGCCCTGGGAATACAATAGGTGCGCAGGACAGAGTCCCTGTTTGTTATGGGATTCATGTTCTATTTGTAGAAACAGAATATAAACAACTTCAATATTGTATATGATGCTGGGAAGCAAAAACTGCTATGAAAAAATCGAAAAGCAAGGGAAGGGGCTGGGAGTTGAGGGAAGGTGTGTGTGTCTTAGAGGCAGTGATTTGAGCTGAGAGAGTCATGTGATGCCTGGGGAAGGAAGTTCCCAGGGTGCTAGCTGAGGAGCCTGTGTATGAGGACAAACCTCTGTATGTGTGTGTAGGGAGGAGATGCACATGCATGTCTGAGGAAGAAAGGCTGGTATATGATCGAGGAGGAGAAGGCTCTGTGAGAAGGAGAGTCCGTGTGTGTGTGTGTGTGTGTGTGCATGCACACACGTGCGCCCATGTGTGCCCACGCAGTAGAGGCTACGGTAGGCCATAGTAGCTAGAATAAGGCCAGAGGTGGGAAGAAAGTCAGGGAGCTGATTTCATGCCTGTGTTGGCCCCTCATACCACTAAGCTAGAAACTCCACATGGCCAGGGACCAAGTACCTCTTTGTGACAGGAATAAATGTCATAGTCACAAACCAGGTTATAAACAAGCTAATTTTTGAGAACACCTTAATTTCCAGCTCTGTGCCTCCACAGCTAAAAACAAATTAGTCCAGGGAAATTCCGTTTAAGTCAGGGATCTTGTTGGTCATGTTAGAATTCCCACTTTCCCTCAAACTGGGGGCTTCTTTAGAATCTGTGCGATGTTTGTTGAAAGGGTGGGCCTACGCCGGCAGACTCCATCTTGTTCTGTGTCCTTCACCTTGACCAGGCCTCCTCCCCTTGAGTAACCTCCTGCTCACCCATTCAAACTTCCCTATCAAAACAAAACACGCCCGGTGACCTGCGACCTGCCTAACAGGACTCCTTTCCCCAGCCAATTGGCTGAGGCCACAGCCATTACCTCACCAACTGTCCCTAGGCCCCAATAAAACCTTTGTCCTTTTGAAACTCGCTCTCTCTCCCCGGTATCTCACCGCTGCGTTGGTGCAGGTACGGGATTGAGCTCGAGCTAGCTCGAATAAAGGCTCTTTTGCTTTTGCATCGGACTCGGCTCCCTAGTGGTCTTTGGGGATCACGAATTCTGGGCATAACATTTGTCAGTGTCCTTTGGGAACAAGCCACTGGTTCTTGATCACTGTCTCTGCTCAGTGGCCTCTGCGGAGACGGGACTCCTCTCAAGGCATCTTCGGCGTCTACATCAGCTGCAGAGGGGCCATGACTCGTGGCATCTGGCTGCGTCTGCTCGTGGCAACCCCATCTGACCACAGGCAGGGTCACTGCCACCCTAGGCTGCTGCTCATGTTGTAAACATTACAGATCTGTGTTTGCCCAGAGAAGTTTGTGACATATGGCAGCTGTCTTCTTACAAAAACCGGTCTATTATGAAATTTCCCCAACAGATGGAAGTAACGGGTTTTGAGGACCCTTACCCTAATTCGTGCCTAGGTGCTCCACCTGACTCCAGGCACAGGACACTCCCAGCTGCTCCTTCCTGCCCATCTGGGGCCTTGGGGTGAGGGGGATGGGCTCTCTCTGTCGCTCTGCTTTTAGTCACCTGCTGTGATTTCCACTGGCCACTTTTATACTGGTTCTCAGACTCCTTAGAGCTGACTTCCTTATGCTGTCTCCTTAGACTTGACCCAAGAAGTGAGGCCCCAGTCCTCTCTGCCCTCAGGTTCCCCCCAAAGCCATGGAGGGCAGCAAACTTCCCTCACTGAGACCCCACCAAAGAGGTATGGAGGGAGCCCTCCACTGCTCCAGTCTTCCCTCAGTCCACACAGAATTCTCAACTCTTCTCCCTGTGGTGGAAAAAAAAAAAGGCCAGTATATATCTTTCCAGATCTTTGTTTAAACTCAGCTCATTTGGTCTTTTCTCTTCAAGTCACTGTCTCTGGCATGGCCTCATAAAAGTCTGTGTAGATGCTCCAGGATGAGAACTGACTTCTTTCTTCTGAGCTGTGCCAGGACCCCTTGGATGGGCCATGGACTCAACGAGTGGAGGGTGGTTGGCTGCACGAAGAACTGAGAGGAAAACACCTTATTTCCATCCTATGTGTCATCTTTGATCTTGCTGTAAGTTCTTCTAGGAATGAATGGAGCACAGATATACCTAACTTGTAAGTGTAAGTCCTGCTCACTCAGAACTTGAGGACAGGCTGATTCATGATTAGACAACTCAGCAAAGCATCTGTCAACTATTAGACAACTATCAAAGCTCTGATAGAATTTAAAAAAAAGAAAAGAAAAGAAAAGAAAAGAAAAGAAAAGAAAAGAAAAGAAAAGAAAAGAAAAAATATCTGCTCCTTCCTTAGAAAAAGCACTGGTCTCCTATGTGGTTCGAAGTGGCTCAGCCTCCCTCCTGGCAGGTAAAGGATGCTGAGAAAAGAGTTTAGGGATTCTAGTCAGGGATCTCCCACCTGACGATGAACCGATAAGGAGGTGCTTGCCAGACCCTTCCTTTTGATAATATAGAATTTAAAAGTAGATCAGCTATAGTAGCTAGAGGTTCACACATGAATTCTCAAAAATTGGTCCTGGCAAAGTACCAAGTCACAGGGAAGCGGACACCTCCAGAGGTGACTGGGTTTGTACTACAAGGTCCCTAGTTTGTATGCTGCGTAAGACAGATGCAGAGGGGTGTCCTTGTGGAGAGGTGGGGGCACATGGCGAGCTCCAAACCAGTGTAAAAGGTGTATGTCAGGTGGTTATGAGCTTCCTGAAAGGGTCCTCAGATTCACATTTTCAGTTACCTTCTATCATGCTCTTGGATTATATTTTATCGCAGAAAGTTAATTTTTATCCAGATCTTGGGAAGATGACTGTGGAAGGCAAGGCACTCTAAGATTTCAGAAAGATAACAGAGCATCAGTTCATAGGGCTTCCTACGGCCTCAGCACAGCTGCTCTGAAGCTATTACTTAGGGACACGGAGAGCCCTATCTGATATTTCCATGAGAACAATGGGTTTAGATTAATCCTTGGTGGCCTCTGAATCCATCTGTTCTCACTATCCCAAGAAGTTGCGTTTCTAGTGCAGCTTCCAGACTGGCTTAACAAATTAAATTTCAATACTCAGGCTAGATTTCAATCAGACAACACAGGTGCCACCAACAGATGTTTGCTGACCAGATTTCTCAAAAAAGGAACAACCTTTGCATAGTGTCACCTCCTTTGTACCTGTCCAGAGTGTTGATTGTGTCAAGGAAACTTTTTTTTTTTTAATTTTTTTTTCAACGTTTATTTATTTTTGGGACAGAGAGAGACAGAGCATGAACGGGGAAGGGGCAGAGAGAGAGGGAGACACAGAATCGGAAACAAGCTCCAGGCTCTGAGCCATCAGCCCAGAGCCTGACGCGGGGCTCGAACTCACGGACCGCGAGATCGTGACCTGGCTGAAGTTGGACGCTTAACCGACTGCGCCACCTAGGCGCCCCAAGGAAACTTTTTAAAAAGGCTTTACAAAATGTTTCTTTTTTTTCACCATGATGGTCAATGTCAGCTAGACATGCCTCAAAGCACAATGCATGTTTTGATTTAGGATATTAACAAACAAAGAAATTCTCAAGTCCAAGTGAGTCGTCCATGTTTGGTAAAGGTGGATTCAGCTGTGGAATCATCTAGAATTTCTGCCAGAAAATCATCTCTGCTGAAATTCCTGAAGGCTCCAAAGTAAAAGAAAAGGTTGTTTTTAAGAGATACCATTGCAAAGGAGAATTTACCTATTTTGAATCTCTGGAAATAGAGAATTTGAGAATTTCTTTACGTTTTTTTGTCTGTTCCTCATAGAGATTTTAACGAAATCGGAGTTCCATGTGTCTCTTAAGATGGATTTGCTATTTGGAAGTGAGGTAGAAATAGCAGCAAGTGGGGAGTCCACTCTCAAGGGGTCCCAGGTCTCCAAGGGTTAGAGAACCAGGCTCAGAACTCAGAACTTAAGAGAAGTTTGGGGTGTTTAGATCCTAGGACTGTCATTAGTATTATTTTAGGAAAGTTATGGGCTATTTTGTGGATGGATCTAGGTTCTCAATACTGTTTAAGATGTTTGTTTCCGTGAGAAAATATACTCCAAATTCCAAGCCAACTGATGGAATATAATCTGTTAGTAAATAAAGTATACAAAATATATTACTATATGAAAAGTGGTAGGTAGGAACATATGTAATTATATACCTTCATATGTAATTATATGCCATATGCTCACTTCTCAGTTCTTCATTACAGTTAGCCTTGTTTGTGATATGAAAGGTAGCTACAGGCCCTTTATCATTTGGCATCTCGTCAAATCCATTAACACTTATTCAGAGCCCATGCACTGATGTTAGCATCAGCCTGTGGTATGCACGGTGCTGTGCCAGGTGCTGGCAGCAGTGAACTCAGGAGAGCTGGTCTGCCCTTCTAGCATTCAAATTCTTATAGATGAGAGTTAGAGGCTTAGATGATATCTTGGCCCTCATTTTCTGTGTGACCCTGGTAAGAGTCATTTAATGTTTCTTGCTCTGTCAAATGGAGAATACTGTTTGTCACTCATTTGATTGAATTGCCCATGTTTATTTCTAAGCAAAAATGTGATTCTAGCAAAGTGGCATATAAATATTTATTTTATGTTTTATTTCAATGCCTCTTTTACTAAAGATCTATTACCTGGAAATAAACAATCATTATAATATATGAGTATACCATGTATGCTTTCTATGATACGGAAAGTGATACACATTATTCAGTGCCTAACTCGGTCATGTTGCCAAAAATGCTTATTAATGGAACTGGCTAATAGATTTTTATTAAATGATTGTTTTTGAGAGAGAGTATGTGCACATGTGAGCCTGAGTAGGGAACGGGCAGAAGGAGAGAAAGAGAATCTTAAGCAGGCTCTACACCCAGCATGGAGCCTATCAGGGGGCTCAATCTCATGAACTGTGAGATCATGACCTGAGCTGAAATCAAGAGTCAGATGCTTAACCAACTGAGCCACCTGGGCGCCCTAAATGTAATTTTTTTAAAGCATGCAATCCCCAAATGATCTAAGTTGTCTTACTATTGATTACAAATTATATATTTAAAAATTTAACTTTTTTCTACTGGAATTATATGAGATGATTGACTTATGACCCAAATTTTATCCCAAATTAGCATACATGCTGTAAGAAATGTAGGAGACCCCTCAGGTGGCCTTGGGGAGGGAGCCCGGATGTTCTCCATGGATCAGAATAGGATTGCCAAGCTCAGATCTCCTGGCTCAGGGCCTTGCATCTCAACAACCTCATTTCCTTACAATGGACACAAAAGAGGGTAAAAGGGGAGATGGGGCTTGGCCTTTCCCTGAAGTGGTTAGGTCCCAGCAAGATTTTCCCTTAGGGAGTTTGGGTCTTTGTTTATTGAACTATTGTCACTGCATCCTCCTCACCTGAACCCTCTGGCCTTCCTGAGCATTTGACTGTCAAGTGCCTGAGTGAGTTGTCCTGCCTGGCCTGTCCCCATGTTTTGTGGGGAGAGAGGACATTCACATGAAAATAACAGGCTCTCTGGAAAGAGTCTCAAATGCTTGATGGAAATGTTATCGATGTGGCAGTGATAGTACAGTCTTGTGAATATACTCAAAGCCACTGAACTGTACATTTTAAAAGGGTGAGTTTATGGTATGTGAATTATACCTCAACCTAAGAACATACCTGACAGACAAATTTAAGGATTCAGAGGAAGGGAGTTCCTCAGGCTGTCAGGGATCTCATGGAGGTGTTGGTCCTTCAGCAAGGCCTTGAAAGCAAGGAGGGACTCAGAGGAGAGTCAGGAAGAGCAGACTGCAGATCGGGAGGGTGGGAAGTGCATGGGTCTTGCCAGAAGATGAGACCAGGAGGTCAGAGGGAAGCACAAGAAGAAAGGGACAGAAGGATGGAAATCCTAATTGGGGCCAGAATATAGAGGCTTTGGTGTTGGCTCAAGCAGCATAGGGCAAGAAAAAGCCTTTGACAGTCTCGTGTCTGGGATCTGATATGTACGTAGCATGGTTGGAGATGATCAATTTGCCTGGGTCACATGGGATGGATGGGCATAGGAAAAGATTTGAGAGGGACCTCTTGGCAGACATCATAATATCCTGGGGAAAATAATGAGATAGCAATCAAGTAGAAAAGAATGACAGATTTGATGGATATTATAAAGCGACAGTAGACAGGACTGGACACCTGACTAGATATGGAGGGTAATCAAGAGTCAAGGACCACTCCAGAATTTTCAGCCTAGGACCCTACTAGGGAAGCAGCAACTAAAATAAGGACTGGTTTTGGGGAAAAGACGTGGAATTCCATTTTAGGCATTCTGAGTTTGGGGTGATGATGGGACATCTAAGGGGACACTAAACTTACAGTAGCATGGCACCACCTCAAAGACCACTCATGTACAGGTAAGGAAACTAGGCTCAGAGGCTCCACCCACTGCCCAAGGGTTAGAGAGCTAGTTTTAGGCTGGCCAGAGCCAGAATCCTGTTTGAAGCTCTTTCTCCCCCCAGGCAGCTGGTTCTGATGTGGGCTGGCACTTGGAAGGGAGGTGATATGGGAGACAGAGAGGTTGGAGTCCACCACGGAGGTAAGAGGAGAAGGTGTGGGAGTGGAAAAGTCTCTGGAGGGGAGGACAGCAAGGAGAGAGAAGGGCAGAGGACCAAGTCTTGCCATGTGTCCTCACTTCAGGGTGTGAGAAGGAAGCAGAGTACAAAGAGGTGTCACCTGGAACAACAGCAATGTCACTGAGCCACAGGGTGGGAGTATGGTGGCAACGCACAGAGGGCTTGCGTGAGAAGGAGCCTTAGGGGCCCTCCAACCGCAGCTTGCCTTCTCGGCCAGCACAGCTCCTGATGCAGCTCCATGACACCAGGTACTTCCGAGATGTTGAATTGGATTTGGCCATTGGACCTTGGAGGGTCCATCTCATGAATGTGCCATGAGGGAACGCTGGGGATGAAGGACAAGGAAGAGGATTTTTTTTTTTTTTTGCTAGAAGAAAAGTTTGATGACTTAGAAAAAGCAACCAATGAAAAGAAAGAAATAGAAGATACAAAAGAGAAGGGGCTGGATTCTAGAGATCATGGAAGAGCCTGGGTCAAGTCTATTTAGCAAGTAGGAACTATCTTTAAAGGGAAAGAAAAGTGGATGAAGACAAAGCTTATCTGGTGGAGGGGATAATGGATGAACTCAAGCTGGAGGGTCTCTTTTTCAACAAGGAGGAGGTGAGGTTATCTATTGTGATTATCTAATAAATACTCATTTTGTCCTTTCTTACTAACAGAAGCCTAATATTATTTGGGGTAACAATGTGCCCAGCTAAAACACCATGTTCCCAGCCTCTTTTGTAGTTAGGGGTGGTCATGTGACTCAACATTGGCCATGGAGAAATCAGGCTGACATTTCTGGGAAAGCTCTTTGAAGGGAGCTGTCTTAAGTATCATGTATGCATTTGGCTCATCCTTTCTCTTTCTTTCCTTCCTGGAATATGGCTTTGATGGCTGGAGTTGCAGCTATCTTGTAACCATGAAGTGACCCTGAGGATGAAAGCCAGTGCTAAGAACGGCAGAACAGAAAGAGAGACAGAAGTCAGCGCATTGATGACATTATGGAGCCACTACAAGACCCTGGATTGCCTACCTCTGGACTTACTTTGCATGACAGAAAAAGACATTTCTTTGTCTAAGCCATTGTCATTTGGGGATTTGTTACCAGTAGCCAAACACAATTCTTATCTGGCAAGGCTGGAGGCTGGTGTGTATATGTGTTAGAAGGTGGAACACAGAACAAGTGCATTAGGAGATATGAAGTTCTACATTACTCTGAAGTCATTTGTGAATTGAAAAAAGTGGAGAATCACAATGTAGATACTAATCTAGACACGTGTGATCAGAAAACCCATTATTCTCCATATGAGTGCCTACATTGTGCAAACTCACTGAATGCAAATTGACCCGATTCTTCTCTATACCTTGTTGACCTTGACAATATCTATCTTATAAAGACTGAGGTTTACATTTGATGCCATTAGCAGTTTTTATTGAAGGAGGAAAATACTTTCTTAATTCATTTCAAGAACAATTCTGCAGACATTGATTAAAACATGAAAGGCACTTAAATAAGCATAATTATCTCAGAAAACATGCAATGTTATGTGTTATATTGTGTTACCATTGTTCAGATTTAGGGCTTTGGATCCACTAAGAGTTTTAATGTACCTTTTCTTCCCCCTTCACACCAAAATGTTTGGCTCTTGTGAAATACCAACACAGAATGCCCTGGGCAAATGGTAAGCAAGGCTTCAATCTCTTTCTTTCTTTCTTTTTTTAAACTACAGGCTAAAACCATCTCCATTCATGTAAAACCCAGAAAACATGTCTCCTTGGAGATGCCATATAGTCTCTTGGTTTAACTATCCATCTCAAAATATCTAGGGCAAATAGAGAGTTGTTCATTCATGTCTTCATCAGCAATACCAAGTATCTTTTAGAAAGTCAACAATCGGAAGAATAGTCTTCAGAATGCACAAATGCTCATCTGCTTTCCAATCCATTCTGTATGTAATTCCTGGTGTTTGTAAGATTTAAAAAATAATTCCAGTTAAGGCCATTTATCTAGTTTTGTGGCAGCTGCAAATTCAGTTGCTCCAGAAACCATCTAATCTTCAGCCTCCCAATGATTTTCAACGGCTGGATTAATGTGCTCATCTGAAAACCCATCTTGGCTGTATTGTCAGGACTGTACAATGGGCAACTAGACAGAAGATTTACTGAGTTACAAAAGACCGTTAGCATCTTTGACATTTATTTGAAAGAAAACGGCGCTTCTGCTTATTTAATATTTCAATGGTAACTTATTCATAGAAGACAGAAAGGAGGGGGACTCATTTCAAGGGAACATCTGAGAGGTGGTTTTTTTCCAGGTAACATGGAAAACAGAATATAATGCCACACACAGATCTCCAGGGCAGGTGGAGGAGACCACGGGAAGAAGAATTAATTTGAAAGGCTCTCTCATTTGGACAAGAATACACTAGATCCCACAGCTCAACAGGTGCTTAATAAAAAATGTAAACATTGATTTCATTGAGGCTCAGCTTCAGAACAGTTTAAGGCATTAATCAGAAAAGCATATTCGACATTTGTTCCCTTTATTCTCTTCTCTTACACGATCAAGAACCAAATGGGCCAAATAGTATTCACGTGCATGAATGAAAGGACAACCAACCTTGGAAACTTTCCTTAAACAATGAACGCAAACTCCTGATACCTTCTAGCTAGATCAGAACCACAAGCCAAGGTGGAAAAGCACTGGGTTTCTGCTGAAGAGGATGATTTGTGGGCTGAGTTCAGGAAGGGGCATCCAAGTTATGGCTCTCCTCCTTGGGAAGCACGGAGGCTCTGAGACCTGCAGAGGAGCCCAATAGGCTGTGCCCTCCAGAAGCCTCTGCACCTTCTGATGGTGGTCCCTGACTGGCTCAAGTTCCAGAAGTTCCCTGCAGATGCCTTTGCAAGCTCCAGTGCCAGGGACGCTTACTGCCAATTTTGGCAAATTCATTTTTCTTGCTGCTGAATCGGATGAGAAGGCCCAGGCCCAGGGCATAACAAGCTTCGGGGGCTTTCAAAAACCCATTCAGGTCCAGCAGGAGCCTGGCTCACAAAACAGGGTTTGCTTCTTGTTTCGAACCCCAGTCAGTAATCCTAGACACAACAGGGGAAGACCACGGTACACCGGTGGGGGGAGGGGGTGCTGAGCTCTGAAAGACTCTTTCTCTGTGCTACTCTGGACCAGAACAGGTATCTGGCATTTTAAAAGCTGGCACAGGGTGGGGCTATGGCATTCTTCTCACAGGCTCAAATAATTACAGATAAAAGCTGGAAGTAGCACGAGGGCCTGGCCGATTCTCCCCGGGCACAGACTGACATGTCACACTGCCCTTCCAGATACAGGCTATCGGCTCCATCCAACATCCTTCCTGAGGACCAGGACATTCAGGCTAAATTCAGCCTCCGAGAGCCTGGGAAGCCAGCAGGCCCCGGAGCACTCCCAGGAGAATGAGAGCAGATGAATTTTTAAACAACAAAAGGAGTGTGTATGTGTGTGTCTGTGTTTGATAATGGTCCAAGCTTTAATAGCACGGTAAAATATTTATCTTATTTTTATAGCCAGCATGCAATCAACCCATAACACACTGACAGAATTTAGAAAGATCAAAGTCTACACAGCCACAGCTAGATGGAACCACTCCACATTTAAATATATATATATATATATATATATATATATATATATATATATATATGTATATATATATACATGCATACACCCCAGGAGAAGGGGACTCCTGGGAACACAGTCATTCATTCCACACACTCTCCATTCTTTTCTAAGCCACAGAGGGAAGGGTTGTGAGTAACTCTCTGGTTTGGGGTTTTATTTAAGAAGTTAATTGTCTTAGCAAATTGTCCCATTCAAGTTAATCTCCCTCTTGGACCCTGCATAGCCTTGAATAGCCTTGATTTGTTTCACCGAAATTCCCAGTCCTCTTTTTGATTAAGTGATGTCCCTGGGACAGGGCTGAGGGTGGAGTGGAGAATTGGTAATAAATATTATGTAAATATTATTAAAGACAAAAGATCCTTACTTTTTGGATTTTTTCATAAGGAGGTGGAAAGAAGGAGTGGTCATGGGAAATCAGCACTTACTGAATTAGACGATATTAGAAATGGAAAGAACACATGGATGATGGGTATTAAGGAGGACACATATTGTTATGAGCACTGGGTGTTGTATGTAAGTGATGAGCCACTGAATTTTCCTGAAACCAATATTGCACTGTATGGCAACGAACTAGAATTTAAATAAAATGTGAAGAAAAAAAAGTCAATGTGAATTATGCATAAAAATTAAAATGACAAAAAGTTAAAAAGGAATGGAAAGACTCAAAAGTCCATTGTCTTCATCCTTCAGATGAAGAAACTGGGAATGGGCTGAGCCATACAGATACGGGAGTGAGAACTGACCCATCCTTGCCTTTCACCAGGGCCAACGCTCTCCCGGGGTCTCCGGGCAGCAGATGGAAGGAGGCAAAAAGCAGAGGGTTTGGGACGTTACAGAAGGCACATTGTGGGGCTGTTGCTTTTTGCTCACAGGCAGCACGTGTGCAAGGAGAATTCCTGTGTGTTGATGACCACGAGCGTGTGTGTGTGTGTGTGGCTGTGTAAGGAAGAGCTCTGTCCCCCTTATTGTAAGTTCTGAGTACAAGTAGTTAGGAGGTCCAGAAGATTAACAAAAGCTACACACAATTTACCTTCTTGTTCTCTATCCGTATATACAGTGCGAAAAACAAAGATGGTTCAAAGATAACACCATGAGAGAATTCTGTGGTTATTTTCAGCACAAATTATTTTTCCACCGACAAAGAATTGGCTTTATTCCAAATAAGACTTTAAGTTGTGCTTTTCTTTTTCTTTTCTCCTTTCCTTTTCTTTTCTATAAAATGGCAACTGTTTCTCAGGAGAAACAGCCTTTTTCCGTAAATGTAAATTGTTGGGGCATCTTATACCACTGATCAACGCATCTTGTGTTTCTTTATGGTTGTGAGGGGCAACAGCATGATTCTGAACTTGAGCAGATTGGGTTGTTGAATTTATCGTCTGGAGAGAAGCAAGGACAGAGCCTGCTGAGTCCCTGCAGCTGCCTCCAAAGTGACTTACTCCCCAGATGCTAAGCCAGTTCCCTTCTGGCTGATAAATGAAGTGAACGAAGGGGTAATTTTGTTAATTCCATACTGATTAGTTTCTGGCTAAGAATGGTGGTCTGCATGATCTGGGCCCAAACTTTAAGCTGGTTCTCCTCCTCAATTTTTGATATCTTCGTAGGACCTCAGGTGGCCCTTTCTGAACCCTGGGGATACATGAACACAACGCAGAAGATGGTCCCACTGTGGTCCTCATCCCTGCATACCCTCTCCCCTTTACCTGCCATAGATTAACCACTGTGTGGCGATCTGCGAATGTGGGGCAAATTCTGTGGGAAAGCTACCCTCTTACCTGATAAATCATCCCGTAAAATAAAACCCCAATTCAAATATTTTACTTTCGGCTGTTTTGAGACCATTCCTTGCTAGGGAATACTTTAGTAAAACCAAACTCTCCACAGGCCATCCAGACGGCTGTGTTGTCATGGAAGCTATTAAGGATAAGTGTACGCAGATCCAAAATAACAGAGGACGTCATTTTATTGGCTGTCCACAGGAAGTTTGGTCACACAAGGAGGTGGAGGCTGTGGCAGGTGTGGTACAACACAATACCTCATCTAACTACTAAACAGAAGGTTAGCTGATACTGGATAGGATAAAACCCCAGTGACCCTCTGCAGCCCGGGGCTCCGCCGACCCCTGGATAATGAAGCTGAAGAAGCCGGTGAGTGATGGCATCGTCCCACGAGTCTCCGTGTGTGTCGCACTGTCTTCCCGTAAAACAGCACTTGAAGATTCACCAAATTAGAAGAAAGAAAGCGAGCAAGCAGCACTTCCGTTTGAATACCAACACCACTGTGAGCAGACGTAGTGTGGCATGCAAATCCAGATCCGGTCATTTTTTCCCCTTTTAGGTTTTTTTTTTTTTTTTTTTAAATTAACAAATGGAATGGCATGTCTATTTCAGATATTAGTAGCATAACACTCAGGTGCAATTTCAGTCTGGCCACAAGGGTCCTCGACTTTCCGTGCATCCGTCACAAGAGCAGCAAGCAGGCAGCAGAACACTGTCCTTTCCTCCCGGACTCTGCAGCCCTGAGTCTCCTCTCTCCCAGGCCCACCCCCCTCAGACTCCAAATGCTGGCAAACATCTACTTCTCTTATTTTCATTGTTATCAAGGCAGTCAGGCTGGGGAAGAAAATTCAACTAAACCAAGCCGTGGGCATTTGGGCCCTGCCCTCGTCTGCCACGGAGCGGGGATCCATTCACTCTCCCGGTAGTCTCTGTGCCCCAGGACTGGAGTTGTCCTCACCACCACGGAGTTGGGTCATGGGAAAGCTCCTACTGTCTGCAGCCCCCGGGGCTGTGGTCACACGGAGCTGAGCTTCACCAGGCCGCGCACAGAGTCCTCATGCAGAGAGTCCTGGCTGGCCAGACCGAGGACGTGCATGGTGCGGCTGTGGGCCAGGGGGCTGCCCGCCAGCATCCTGGGCGGCGAGGGCGCTTCCTCTGGAGTCAGAAACTGGTGGCCCACGTGCTCCTCTTTCAGGGGCAGTATGTCTGTCAGCGCGGCCTCCGCGGTGAGGTTGGGCATGGAGGAGGGCGGCGTGGGCTGCCCCAGCGTCAGGCTGGCACAGGGAGTGCCCAGGCCCGGCTTCCCGGGCAGGTGCAGCTCGTCGCTGGTGAGGCTAGGCTCGCTCTGCAGCAGGGGCGTGGCCGCGGCCTGCAAAACGAATTTGGTGCTCTGAATGCACTGGTCTTGGTCACACTGGAGAGCAGGAGGCAGCCAGCAAAGAGAAGGCGGAGATGAGATGGGCACAGGGTGGGGAGGAAAGGGGGCACAGTGGGGGGGGGCAGGGAAGGACAGGATGCGAGAGAGAGAGAGAGAGACAGAGAGAGAGAATGAGAGACAGAGAGAGAGAATGAGAGAGAGAGACAAAGAAACCCGTTAGTGACACCTCAGGGCAGAGAGCCTGCACAGCAGCCTGGTTTCATCTGGAGGCGCCCAGCACATACACGGTAAGTGCAAATACCCAGCATCTAAATAAGCTGCTGAAAGTACTGGTCCCCCACAGCTGCCCAGGGAGTTACATGCAGCCAGAGGCCATCATGCTCCTGGTCCCCCTTTACAGACTCAACCTAATTAAAAAACAATCCCGCGGATGAAGTCACAAGGTTTACCACCTTAGCAATCTGAGGTGCCTGTTTTTCGTGTACTGAAAACCGCTTTTACCCTATTGTTTTAAAAACACAGGGCCTGTACACCTAGTTCAAAGCAGCGTGATTCACAATAGCCAACGCCCAAAGGGAGAAGCCGGGGTCCATCGACAGATGAGAGGATGAACAAAATGCGGTACGTACAGACGACGACCCCTACTGAGACATAACAAGGAAGGAAATCCTAACACACGCTCCAACATGGATGAACCCTGGGGATATCACGCCGGGTGAAGCCAGCCAGTCACAAATGGGCAAATATTGTATGTTTCCGCTTATAGTAGTACCTACAGTAGTTACCTCTGTAAAGACAGAAAGCAGAGAGAAGGGTGGTTGCCGGGTCAGGGAGGGGGAAGGGAGCTCGTGTTCACGGGGACAGAGTCTCAGTTTTGAGAGATGAGGGATCCCGTGGATGGACGGTAGTGACCTTTGCACAACAATGTGAGTATACTTATTGCCACTGAAGTGCACACTTGAAAGGGTTAAAATGATACATTGTAGGTTATGTACATTTTACTACAAAAAGTCTGAGCAGACTCTTCACAAAGCCCTAGAATTCCCCACTGCTAAATTTTCATCAGCTTCAAGGACCATTAATTGAGCTTCTGTGGTTTTTTTAATCTGTGAAAGAAAATGCCAACATTTTACAAGATATTTCCTTTTCTTCTAAGCATTCTTACATCGCATTACACCCTATGTCCTTTGCCTCTCCTCACTCACTGGGCGAAGGAAATGGTGTAAACACACTTTTAGCCGATCGAATGTGGATCTCTGATCCTCCGTAAACCCTCTCTTGAGCCATGGGGGCGGGTTTCAGATCAGCCAGACGACTTCCACAGCACACAGAGATCTTGAACTCAAACGTGGGCAGTGACCCCTTAAGAGATTTTCAGGAACTGCTCTTCCACGGGAAGGAGAAGAGTCGGTGTGAGCTAATCTGTCCCAAGTTTGGGTTCAAGCAGTGAGCCAGGCAGGCCACTGCTTTGCTTCAGAAGTTCCCCTCTTCACAAATGAAGATCCTGAGGCTTAAATGAACGAGTGGCTTGCTCAAGACCTTACAGATAAAAGTAAGGCATGGACCCAGGACCTGGGGCTGAGTTTGCCTGGCTGCAAACCTCTTTCTACTATTGCATGTGCCACATAGTAGGTGCTTAATAAACGTTCCTTGTCTGCTTATCTATCCCCTCCTCTCTTTTTCGGAACTCCGGAGTTGCTGTAGAATCTGTGCTAATGGGTTTGCAAAGGGGGTGCCTCACCCTGTTCCTGCCAAGGGGATACCCAGGACTACCATCACTCAACCACCTCTGTGCAGGGAAGAGCCCAAACCATGCACCATGTGGCCTTCAGGGAGGAGAGGGAGTTCACTGGAAGTTCTGACTCCTAAGGCTTTTCTTTATTTGCTCCAGAGTGTGTGTGTGTGTGTGTGTGTGTGTGTCCTTTTGGCCAAATGGGTTTCTTTCTACAATCACAAGTGGTACCCCTCCTCCCCCCCGCCAGAGGAGGAGAAGGAAGAGTTGCAGTCTCTCATGAATTCACAGGCTTTAGAGGGCAAAAGACCTCGATTCTGGGCAAGAGTAGAGCTCTTTAAGGAAGGAAAGCAAGTTCCGTGGGAGACCCTCACTTTTTTTCCTTCTAAATATAATTTACTATCAAGTTAGCTAACGTACGGTGTATACAGTGTGCTCTTGGTTTCAGGAGTCAATTCCCGTGATTCATCGCTTCCATACCACCCCCAGTCCTCATCCCAACAGGTGCCCTCCTCAATGCCCATCACCCATATCCCCCTCCCCCCGCCCCCCATCAACCCTGTTTGTTCTTTGTATTTAAGAGTCTCTTATGGTTTGCCTCCCTCCCTCTCTGTTTATACCTATTTTTTTCCCCTTCCCTCCCCTTGGTCTTTGGTTAAGTTTCTCAAATTCCACATACGAGTGGAAACATATGATACCTTTCTCTGACTTATTTCACTTAGCATAATACTCTCCACTTCCATCCACGTTGTTGCAAATGGTAGGATTTCATTCTTTCTCATTGCCAAGTAGTATTCCATCGCAAGGAGACCCTCACTTTTCTTTCAGCCTTCATCTCAGTCCAGGGAGCTCAGAAACACCCAGAGCCTGGAGCATGGGCTGGAAGGCTGGTCACAGTCACCTCCTGTACTCATCTTCCCAAGCACCACCACGCAGTTTTTGCCATAGTGGTTTTCCCACGGGGCCGCTCCTGCAGGGGGTTTCAGCTCGGTGTGGAGGGGCTTTCTGGTGGGAGGTGCTGAGGAGCACGCGGGTCAGTTCAAGGAAACTTGCAAGCAGAACAAGATTCTGGGTACTGGAATCTTGTTCTCCATCTTCCCTCTTGGAGCCCTCACTATTCCTCCTACCTTCTGTCTACACAATGCCCTCAGCTCTAAGGAAAGATAAAATTGCAAATCAGATTTGTTTGTCTCTGTTGACCTGCAGGAAGCCTTTTTTATTGAAAACTAATTGGCAAATTCTATTTTAGGGATCAGCGCAAGACAACTCTTGCAGGCTCACATAGAATTCTGTTTGAGGGCAGAGCTGGAGATTTTCAAGGTCAGGGGCGCAAGCATGAGGGGAGAGGTGCCCCCCTCCTTCTCCCTCCTCTCTCCAGGTCACTGTGCAGTTCTTCCTCCTTGATCACAACCCTCCAGCCATGCTCACGGCAGGTCCCACAGGGGGCGCCAGAACCTCTGGGGATAAAGTGGTCTGTCCGCTCCTTAGAGCTTGTGTTCACCCGGAGGGCTAGGTGGGGCTGGATGTGTCTTCCAAGGCTTCACACTATCATCATTGCTGACTCCAACAAGACCGCAGGTACCTGGGGTGGGTTTACTCTGAAACCATGAGGCTCAGGATCAGGGCCCCTGCCCTCCTGGTCCCTGGCATATTGGTTTTTCTCTCTTAAAGAGAAAGCGTCCTCCAAACTTGGGTTCACTCCTGTATACACCTATTGGCATTTTCCTGTGGCCCCGACCGACAACTTGTTAAAACAGTAACAAATCTGTCTGTGCTCAGCCTCCCAGCCGGGCTGTTGAAAATGCTGTCCAGTTTACCAGGGGTGAAGCCTAAGGACTTAAATACATGGAAATAAATTTAGCCTAAACCATTTAATTAAAAGAAATCTAAATATAAGTCATTCAGAAAATTTTTTTAAATGACTACTTTGAACTCTGACTTGTGTTATCAGACTTCAAGCACCTCTTGTATAGACTTCTTTAAATATTTTAAAAGAGGACTGTCTTTCTGAGTATAGTTACGGAGTTTCCTTTGTCATAGGAAAACACAGTTACATATTAACAATTAACCTACTCTTTGCCCCCCCCACCCATCGCTCCCCACCAGTTTAACCTATGGCCATGATATCAGTAATCGCAGTTACTGGACCATGAAACTAAGTGTCTAAATCCTGCTGCACCCAAAACTTTGAAGATAATTTGCCACATTCAAACCGATTTTCCTTTGGACAACCAATCCCATTTGGGGGTACCCAGGGACCAGACTTTGTTCTACCGGGTTTTGCCCAGATAAAGTTTCCTACTGGCTCTACAGGACTATGGATTTTATCAGATTCCAACCAGGGACAGTGCAGTGACTATAATTCTCATACCATTAATGTGGCATGTTTGGAACACCTCCTTCTTAGAAAAGACTCAACGATTAGGAGACATCCAATTTTTTCTTTTTTAAAGCTCGCAACTTTTCCTCATTTTGCACAAATCCCCAGGAGGATGGGTTAATAAACCTTCATGGTTGCAGTCCCATTTGAGAACTTGGCCAGTATTTTCAGGGTTACTATGGAGATGATCCATGAAAATGTTCTTACACCTCCTCCTTTTTACCTTTGCTTCTGATTCTTATTTGCCCACTTCTTGTTGATTTTTCCACTTAGTTTTCTTTCTCTCTGGCCTTCCCAATGCTCTTCTCTGCTTTCCCCTCCATCTCTTCCTTTCACGGGTTTCCCTCCCACTTCTTTTTTTCTCCTCCCGTCACCTTGACTTCTCCCTCTTCTGCCTTTCTTCTTTCCCCCCCCCCAACCTCTATTTTCTCTTCGCTTTATTCATGCTTCCACTACCCACCACCTCCTTGGCTTTTCATTTGCCGACTCCTCTCTTCCACCAGTAGGGGGAGACGTCACCGCCTGCTTTTTCCTCTGACAACTTGGTAGCAGGGCTCACACTCCAGTGCGAACACCAAGACGCCCTTCAGTGTATCATTTTCTCTAACCAGTTATATAATCTTAAGAAAAACCAATAAACACCTGGATGGGAGTGACAACCCATCTACTACAAACAGAAAATTGAGAAACTCACACGATCATTCCAAAACAACCCTATAAAGGTTCCTATTTATCAAATATCAGGTTGAATCATATGAAATTGCCATTTAAAAGTCAAAAATCATCCAAATGCTGAATTCCAATGGAATAGAAGCCTGATCGCTTGTAAGAGGGTCTATGAGAAGACCCTTCTGCTGGCAGCATAAAACGACTCCTGGCAGGAATGCGAGAGCGTGTGCTGTGGTTGCAGCAAGTCACTTGACGGCTGGCTGAGTTACTGCCCACATGAAGCTCTGCCATTTAACTTACAAAGAAGTTTATGGTTTCAGATGTTCAGATGTTGCACATTTTATCACTTAATGTTACAATCTGAAAACACCATAGAGATCATTTACTTTTTGTTTTTGCAGATTTTCAAGTAAAACTGCTCATGTTGGAATGCATTTTATTTCACTCTATCTGGCTCCTTGTTTGAAATATACCTAGCACACAGATTAAATGCTGTTAAAAGCAAATCTGGGAGTTTTCGAGATGGTCTTGTATACAAATCAAGAGCGAATGAAATTATTTATTTCTTCTGCTCCAATTCTGTCAAAGGTATTAGCACTGGGCATCATTTATTTCTGTTTGGCTGTGAAGCCGTGTTCTCGGGTCTTATGAGTGCTCGTTTACAGTTATAGAATCACTATAAACTTCTAAAATCCACCTAAAATGTAGGTTAGGAGGAGAGCTTTCTTTTTACTGTCATTTAACATTACTATTTAAGGGTGTGTAAGTTATTTTTCCTACTATATTAGATTTTTCAGATGATGCATGGAGAGTTCTGCAATATTTATTCACAAACTTATTTTCATAAATCACATAACTGGATTAAAGTGCATTCAAAAATTAGGTTAAGTAAATATAACAAATGATTTTCTAACAAACAAAATTTCTAACAACCATGAACTATGTTCTTAGCTTTGTGGGTAGCATGTGTTGCAAGGGATCTTTTAGTTACAAGTGCCAGATATGAGCATAAACTCTGACCCAATGCTATACAGAACTTCAGTCATTTGACAATCAATTGAAATATACATACTAAAAACTGACCATAACTGGATGTCCTATGTACACATGGAAAGAACTTCAATATTAGGTATTAATAAAAGCCAATGATGAGGAAAACAGGAACAATGAAAATGTGATCTTCGGCTGGCACTGGGGTTATCTGCAAGTAATTCCAGTATGGTTCCTCAGAATGTCACCAGAACTCAGACAACAGAGGCTATACTGAGGTTACACACACCCTTTTAATGCTTTCGATGGCCCTTTGTTACTTTTCTAACATTTCCTTCCTCAGGAATTTGTAGTAGAGGATCACTTAGGCACTAAACAACCATCCCCATCCCCAAATGGCGGGGGGGGGGTGCTAACTCCCCCATCCTAAGTATCTTTGGGATGGTGGCCTCTGAGTGTTGGACATTTCCCTCTTGGACTGGGCAGGATTTGCATCTGGCCCTGGTTCTGACCTGTGGGGCCATGTAGAACACATCTCATCTTCCCCCCATTGGAGTGTTCACATCCAGCCTCTCCTGGAGATGTTCTGATACACTTGGGGACACTGTCAGTAGTGGGTAGGAGCCTTGAGACCAGAAAGAGTTCTCTCAGCTGTACGCCAAGTGGGTGTCTCATAACAGAGGCAGCATGGAGACGTAGAGAGTGCGTGGGGCTTGAAGTCAGTTCACTTTTAGATTCATTTATGGGCAACTCACTCACATGTGTACTTGGGAATTATTATAAAGTGACAGAAACCCAACCTACAATCACTTCTAATGTGGTAAAATTTGCATGAAAGCTAAATTTAATTAACAATTAATGAAGGTGACACAGTCATGGGTCTCGTAGACATTAATTTACTAATTTTGATTTTGTAGTTTTCACGTTTTGGAGCTCATCGTTTTTTTCAGGCCTTAGAACTTTTCACAGTCCCTGGAAAAAGCACACAGGCACTTTGCTGACAGAGTCCAAAAGGCAGAATAGCCATGACTTCTGGTCTCCTGGCCCATGGATTAATTTGATCCTATCAAGGCTATCACTGCACCAAAGAGAACTGTCTCTCTAGTCCCTAGTTCCATATTCACGAAGGAGATGTGACAAAACCAGAGTGAGGAAAGAATGAGGTGTGGGAATGAAGACAGGAACAAAGTAGTATTTGTGCAGAAATTCCCCTGAGAAGGCCCTTTGAGGGGAACTTGCACACACACTCAACATTTAATGAGCACCTCCTGTGTGCCAGGCTGTGTCATCCCCTGGGGCTGGGAGGGTGGGACAGAAAGGGGTCTCAGTTCCAACCACCATCCAGGAAGGCGGTCACCACTCACCCCTTCTTACTTCATGGTTTAGGAACTGGAGGCTCTTGGGATTAAGGGACTTGCCCATGATGCTGCAGCCCCCAGTGTCAGGACCGGCAAACGCAAGCCCAGGGGCCGTGATGCCAACTGAGCTCTCTCCCTACCTTTCCCCGCTGCGCTGAGTACTTAAATCGGTCCATTTGCAAAGCTTTCTCTTCGACTGTCTTACGGCTTTATTCTATCATCCTCACTAGTATCCAACTAGACCAAGAGACTTGATTTGACTTGGTGAGGGCAGAGCTCACAGGGGTCAGGGGAGAGAAATTTAGGAAAAGATAATAAATGTTGCTTTTCACTTGATCTTAGCTAAAAGACTGAGAAGTGATAAATGTTGATTTAAAATAATAATCTTCCAGCATGAGAGATGAAATTGGGTTAATATCTCAGATGACAAACATGAACAACTCACAGTTTTTTAAAAAATGCCAGATCGACTGATACTTCTAGGATAACTAACAAAACTGACTCACATCTCTACTATTTCAAAGTGAATTTCTATAAACCATGTCATTCTTTCCTAAGTACAGGGAAGCAAACCTTCTTTAGGCTTTCCCAGCTACCTGCAGGGCACCACCCCACCACCCCCAGCTACCTATGGGCACACACATGCCACAATCAGCTTCCCCCTGACCTGCCCCTCTTCCTGTGTTTCCTTTTGGCGACTTATATGATCACCTTATCACTAAGCTGAAAGGCGGGGACCATCCCTGGCTTCTTGACTCCAGACCTCCACTGTGACCATCTCCAAATCCCAGACTTGCTGCCTCTTTTCTGAACCACTTCTGCTATCCTGCTATCCGCTAGGCTTACTGTGAGGGTCTCCTTCTGTTTTCCCTGTCTCCATACTAACACGCCTCCCTCTGTGCCCCAAAGAGCTTCCCGGGCTCCATTAACCCCATGTGAAAATCTAATGGTATTGCTCATTGAACTGAGCCTCTGCAGTGGCTCCTGCCACGTTATAGAACAAAATCCATGCTGGTTTTAAGGCACCCAAGGCTCTTCACATGCTTCCCCTCCTGCCTGCTTTGCAACCCACACCCTGTAACTCAGTCCTCTTGGTCCCGCAAATGCACACGAGTCCACCCCATGTATGCCCGGGCCTCTGTGCTCTGCATGGAGCATCTCTCCCACCTCTGGGTGGCTATTCATTGTAATCAATATTTTAATATTTGGCTCAGACGTCATCTCCTCCAGGAAGCTTTGCCTGAAACCCGAGCACTTGTTTTTGGACTTCTATGACTCCCCAACCTCTCGTTTGCTGGCACATTGTTGAAATCCTCCATGTACCTGAATGTGAATATTTTCTGAACAGATCATGTCTTAGTTGAGTCAAATTGACGTAAGGTTTTTCAAGAAAAAATTTTCTTGGTGTTAAAGCAAAATATGGCTCAAAAAACATTCCTTTTAACCCAAGCTTGTAGAGAGTTCAGGAGAATCTGAAGACTATGGGGATGTTTTTCAAAGCTAGCTGATGATTAAATCACCTCCAGGGGATTCTGACTTCATTGGGCTCAGGATATCAGCATTGTGATTCTAAAGTGCATCCACGGCTGAGGCCCACTGGATTGTGGTAAACTCAGCTGCCAGATGTAAGGGCCAGATCCGAAGACATTCAGCTGACACCAATTTGAGGGCTTTTGAAGTTGAATGAGTGGGAAGCAGCCAGGTCTTGAACCACTGGCTGCGTGACTTTGAGCAAGCCAGTCGTTATTCTAAAGCCTCCATTTCATGCTTTGTAAAACGGGAGTATTTTGCAGGTTGTTGTTGGCATTAAATGAGATGATCCTTGCAATAACAGTTTCAATATTGTCCACACTCTGCCAATTGCAAAAAGTGATAAACACAGTATAATTCTCTACCAAATAAACTTGGTTCCATTTTTAGAACTGCCTGAAATTTACCTTGTGATTCTGACGAATTCAACTTTAAGGGATTTAAAGCCAGTTTTCACATTTGTCTGATTGATTGGGGACTGGAACACCAGAACTTTTTTTTTTTGTTAATTGACCGTGAGCTCTAATTATATCCAATAAATGAAATAGATAAAAAGGAAGACGATGGATTGCTTGTGGACAAATTGCTCTTAGTGATTATGCATGTTTCCAAAAGAGCAAAAGGTGAGTTCCTGGGTGTCCACTGCTGTATCAGCCACTAGAAAACCTGAAGGGTTTCAGGTTCCTTCTTGCCAGGCACTGCTGGTTCTGATGTGTCGGCTCAGTGTGTAGTGAGGGTTGGGGTGTCTGTTATAGGCAGACTAAGCAAGTCAAAGGAAAGGAAGAAATGTTACTGTTTGCCTCAGAGAATTAGTTTATTGTCAATCTTGAAATATTTTAGCTCCAGATTTTGACAATTCCTGGAAACTGCTTGATACGTATATTTCTCTTGGTCCTAGCGTTACTCAAAGTAGGAGAAAGCAAAGCAAACCGCATGGGGCCTGCAGCCCCCGCTGAAGTCACTTTGCTAGAGTCTCCCAGCTCTCTCCTCTGGGGGAGTAACGCGCATTTCACAGCGCTTGAGAAACACAAAACACCCATTTCCCCCTTCAGGGCTCACCCCACATGTTCCTTCACTCTCACCATGGTCCTGGGATACTTCTTCCTTCTCCCTTCCCTTCTGCAAATTACTCTCATTTTCTATTTGCTTTTACTTTTTCAGACTTAATTCTTCCTCCTTTCACCTATTTCCATAATAAAACAATAATGATGTATGACCAAAGAGACAATGGCAACAAATTAGGCAACCTCATGAAATAAACTCCTAGAAAGACACATACTATTGAAACTGACTCAAGAAGAAATAGAAAATCTGAATGGACCTGTAATAGGTAGTGAGTGAATTAGTAATCAAAAAACTAGCCACAAAGAAAAGCTTGGGACCACATGGCTTTACATCTTTTAAAAAGAATCCCAGTTCTTCGGCAAAGAAGAAATACTTTTCAACTCAGTCTATGAAGCTATTATTAACCCTGATACGAACAACAAACAAAAATATCGAAAGAAAAGGAAACTGCAGACCAAAATCTTTTATGAACATAGATGTAAACATCCTCAACAAAACACTAGCAAACCAAATCCAGAAACATATAAAAGAGATTATACGCCAGGGCTAAGTGGGGTTTATCCTAGAAATTTGAGAAACAGGAGACAAATGAGAAGGGGAGGCTTGGTATGAAGTCCAGACTGCAGCACATCCCCCATTCCCGTGCCAAGTGCGGGGTCTCCAGTCTGCATCAGGGCGGGTGGGAGGCATAGGAGGAACCAAGGGTCACAGCATTTACCCTCTTCCAGGGGGAGCTGGCTCCCTCTCCTGTGTATGGGGACTGAGAAGTTGTTCTCTGCTCTTCTGACCTATCTGTCAAGCTGCAAAAATCAGAGACTCACAGAGAGCTTTGAGCTGGTTGGGGCTTCAGGGACAAATTAGTCCCAGCTCCCATTTTGCAGCTGGGGAAAACTGAGGGCCACAGAGGGAGGGGGACTTGCTAGTAGTCAGGGAGATAACTGGCGGGAGCCAGGACTGAAGCTCTCACTCCCCGCTTCCCATCCAAGCTCTTTCCTTCACCTGAATCATGTCCATTGCTGCCCAGTAGCTCAGAGTGGATGAAACTGACCTGGCTGATCTTGTCACCATGGATCTCAGGGAGATGATAATGATAGTAATAATAATAATAATAATAATAATAATAATAATAATACAGTAATACTTAAATATAATTCTTACTTTGTGCTAGGCAAGGTTTTAAGTGCTTTACATGCATTAGCTCACTTAATCCCCACAGAAATCCTACAAGGTAAGGATATCGATATGTTCCCATTTTATGGATGAAAACACTGAGGCAGAGAGAGGTTAGGCAACTTGTCAAGGTCACTCATCTAGAAAGTGTCAGAAGTCTGGCTCTTTGCACAGTTAATCCCCATCTGCTCTTCATTTAAAAAAATTTTTTTTAATGTTTATTTATTTTTGAGAGAGACAGAGATGGAATGCAAGTGGGTTAGGGGCAGAGAGAGAGGGAGACACAGAATCTGAAGCAGGTTCCAGGCTCTGAGCTGTCAGCACAGAGCCCGACGCGGGGCTCGAACTCACGAGCTGTGAGATCATGACCTGAGCCGAAGTCGGTCCCTCAACCAACTAAGCCATCCAGGCACCCCCTCATCTGCTCTTCAAAAGGAGGTAAGAAAGGCCTCTTGAAAGCCTGGTGCTTGACTGTGAAGTGCCTCCCATGTGAAAGAGACGTCTCTGCACACTTTTTACCACTGCTGGAACACCTTGGCCCAGGGACCAGTCTCCACGACTGTGCTATTGACCAAATCTGGAGTGGACATGCCAGGATTTTTAGATTTTGTCTCTGACAGGGACAGGGTGGGCCATGGGACTCAGTGATGTACAGCTTCTCTACTGTGGAGTCCATGGGAGGCAGGCGGAGACGCTGGTCCAGAAAGTGTAAGCAAAATGTCATGAATCTGAACTTAGGGGCACAGATGGCATTAGGGTTGTGGCAGCTGGAGTGTTACTGTACTGGAAGGCGCCCGGGGGACGATCTGTGCCTTGGTCATTCCTTTCTATCCCGTGGCACTTTCAGCGTGCTGTCCTACTAGCTCTTCAGGAAAGATCTGTGTGTGGCTGGACAAAGAAACGAATGGAATTCTGCCCCTCTGTGTGTGCCGGTGGCCGGGTGGTGCTGGGGGACATGGTGTCTTCTACCTCCACGCGGGTGAGCAAGGTAGAGGTGGTATGAAGTCGGGGTGCAGTCAGCCTTGGCAGGTCCCTGAGGGTCACAGGTCCTCAGTCAGTCCCTCCCCAGACTCAGGATGCCACGGCTCCTGTGGTGGGGACTGAGCAGGACTTGCTGTACGTCAGAGCTCTTCCCGAGTCCCTGATCTGACTGGCACTTAGGGCGTGTGGACGTCATATGCAGCTGCCCACACTTGTGGCTCATCTCCAGATAGAGGGGAGAACATAAGGGCAAGGAGCCCTAGGTTTTTAATATCCTCATGCTTCCTAAGAGTTCAAGCCAGAGGCTTTGGATTGAATGATAAGGGCTTAGCAACGGCAACTGCTTCACCGTTACAAGCTTCTTCTTCATCTTGGAAGTGTCCTCTATAAACAATCCATATGGCGTCAAGCCCAGTGCCTCAGGGTCACTGGTTACTTGGGAGGTGGCCTTCCCATAGGAATAGGCAGTGGCACCATAACCATTCCTGCCAGGCCAGTTCCCTCGGGGGTATGCCCTTAACTGGGGTTATGGTGTGGTCTACTTAGAACAGACTCCAGAGGGCACAAGAGCAGTTTGAGGAATCTGATTAACCGTACGGAATGAAAACACCTCCCTGTGTCCCTTGTTAAACCTGCCCTCTCTGGCTCTCATAGACGCACATAGTAGGTACTCAATAAATGTGTGGAATTAATAAATTACGCCCTCATCTCATCTTAACATAAAGTGGCTTAATAGTGTCAACATCCTGAAGGTAGCCTTGCTTACTTTTTAAATCTAGTGAAAGTGCACTGAAAGGTGGGATCAGTACCATGGGAGCCACAGGGTAAAACTAACGTAAGTTCGTTGGTTTTGATAAGGACCACTGCCGTCAGTGGTGCCCCCTAGTGCAGGTTCCTACTGCTTTCTTTCCGTATGCGTTTGTGTCCTGTCCCCGGACGCTGCCTCCTTGAGGGCAGATGGACTGCACTCCACAGACCTTGCATCCCTACCACAGTTGAGTCCTCAACACAGTAGGGACTCAGGAAGGGTTACTGAACCAATGAGAGGTCACATACACAATGTGAAAACACGTGCACACACCACAGAAGTGATCAGTGGATGCCGTGGCCAGAATTCGTTCCAGGACGTTTGTTGTGCGCCTGTAAGTGGCTGAGAAAGACTACTGAGCACGGACACAGCAGTCTTTAGTGCCTGTTCACTTGAAGGAGGAAGCGTTGGAAGTGAACGTGGGCATTAGAGTCATCAGACTGGTTTCTATCCACAAATTAGTGGCTGTGTACCCTTGGGCAGAGATGATCTGCTTCTCCTAGCTTAAAAAGAAAAGCAAGAGACAGGCATGCCCAGTTGCCATTGTTGGTTTGGATTAAACAAGATTCTGATCATCAAGTGTTTGAACACAGTCGGTGCTAAACAAATGTAATCTCCTGTCTGCCTCTCTCCTTTCTCTCTCCTCATTTTCGTCCTCTGAAAAATAAGGGGGTGACCCTTAAAGGTCACTTATGTGGGTGAGCGGGGACCGACCAAGATGTCCTGTGACCACTTTCAGAGTAGAGTGGCAAGGACTGTGACACACATGTACTTTCCTTTAAAGGAGGTGCTCTATTAGCGAAGGAAAGCACCACAGCACAAATTAGACACCACCACTACCAACAAGTTAGTCCCAGCACGCTTCCCCCTGGGGGAAGCTGGGGGCTGGAGCCTAGTTCCAGGGTCATAAACACAGCTACAGGGTTGCTGGCATTAAGCGTGTTCCCTTAGCCCTGAATGCTTACAGAGACAGTCTTGAGACTGTGGGCTTTCACCTTGCCCTTCTTTATAAGCAGAAACAAAGTGCCCAGGAGGCTGTCATTTTCCCAGTCCACTCCACAAGGCGGGTCTTTGACTTGTTTGTTATGGAAACTCTCTTATGGGTGATTCCCTTCCACAAAGAACAAACAGCTCCTGGGTGGCCACAGACTGGGTCCCTTTCAGAAACACGGAACTTCTTTAGGGAAATCTGTTCCAGATAAAGTGAAGCCATTGTCTTCCAGACGCCTAAGGAGTTTTAAGGGATGGATGGTCGGAGCCGGGCCTGGCTGAGCTTTCGGGTACCCACAGAGGGACTCTTGCCCCTGTCCCAAGTCTCCAACCTGCAGCCCGGAAACCAAGCATGCCGTTCCATACCTCACAGGACCCCTAGGAGACCTCTTGGAGAGGCACTAGCTCAGTTTTGGCTGTGAATCAAGAACACCTTGTCTGATTTAGTGTATTGAGATACGCATGACTGAGCTAAGGTCACCGCTGAAAGTGGGGAGAAGTGGCCACCCATTGTACACTTAAAGAGGGGGTGGGGAGGTGAGCACAGATTGAGGCAAAGGGACAAAAAGGGACCAGCCAGCCAGCCAGCCAGGCCAGTTTGGAGCACTTGTATCTCACCCCTTCCCCCCCACCCCCGGACGACATCCTGGTTCTGTGTAAGGGGGCTTTCCATCACACGGTGCCACAAGCTGTTTCTGGAAGACCTTTTGCATGCGGACTTCCCCTTACACAACCCAGAGCAAACCAACCACTCAGGGGCCATAATCCTTTGTTGGGTATTGCCTTAATTTAACGCTTCTGTTCCCTCGTCTGAGCCTTTCAGTAAATGGGTGTTCCGGGAAGGTTTCTAGGTGTGCTTGGTCTGTTACTGGGTTAGTGAACACAGAAGCAGAAGAGAAGCCTCTGCAGGGAGCTCTGGGCCCGGCTGCAGGTGGCCCCTACCATGTCGCTCTGTGACTGCGTGGCTCCGTAGGCGGCAATGCCATTGGAGGGTGCGGCTGGCTGCGGTGTGTCAGGCTGGATGTATCCTCTTCTGTCAATGAGGCTACAAGAGAAAAAGCAATACGGAGGAAGAGAGTGAATAAAAAGCCAAAGACTCATCAATACTATTTTAATTTCCATGCGGGGCTCCCTCTTTCTGTGTGGGGCGCCACTGCACGCACCTGGGAATACACCCTGACTCACCTTCAGGTACAGTCAGTACCAAATTCTGTCACCTCTGCCTTTGACAAATGTCTGTAGCGCCTGTTCCCTGCCACCAGCTACAGACTCCCACCCCCTCCCACCCTGTCCCCCCAACCCCGGCCATCATGGCCACTGGGGCCCCGTCTAACTGCCCCCCATCCTGATAATGTCTCTACGCCCGCTGGCGCTGCTCGAGGGAGGGGGGCGCGCTCCTTCACCTGTGAACACTCCAGGCCTCGGAGGACTTGTCCCCACTTTCCGCCCGGTCTCAACCCACGCCCTCTCACTGCAAGCGCAGCGCGCCTAGCTCTTCGGGACACCGTGCGCCTGCGCCTGCTCCTGCGCCAGCGCCAGCGCATGCGCGCGAACAGAAGGCCCCGCCCCGCCTCTCTGGGCTTTGCCACCTGTGCCTTTCGTTCGGGCTCTGGTTTCTCTTGCCCCAAGTCACTCTCCCTTCCACCCCGCTGTCCGTTCTTCACGGCCAGGTTCAAAAGCCCCCAGCCTTAGCTTTTGCCCCTTCTCCGGATTCTCTGGGACCTGCGTGTGACTCCTCTAGGGGCACATACCACTTGTCGCCTGGTGGCGTCGGGATTTTACACACTCCCCTCTGCCTGGCAGCTGACCTCGAGTCTAAGGGCAGAACTACAAAGGACAAGAGGAGGTGCAGCTAATAAGTGGGCGCTCCTGGTGCGGCCCCCACCATCTGGGGCTCGGGCCACACTCGTCGGAAATGCTGCTGGTGCATCCAATGTGCTCACGTACATTCCCCACTCCTGAGGGCGGAGGGCTGGTCCGTGAGGTCGCCCTGCTACTTGTCAGGCCCCCAGAAGATAGGAGTTATGGCAACCTCTACCTTCAGGTGTTCGGACCACACAATAACAAGGCATTAAAAAAATACTTGTGATAAGATCTTGGAATGGGACTGTCCGCTTCAGTTTCTGTTGGCTCCCCAGAGGTTTAGAAAAACCAATAGGCAACAAGAAGCTCCATCTTTCAAAAAGAGGTGCTGGAGCCCCGTGCAGCTCAGACCAGGTTTGTGACCCCCTGCCAGGGCATAGAAGGTCAAAGGGGTAAAAAGCAAAGAAGGGTGCCGCGGACAGGCCGACACCTGTACCCTCCTGAGGACACACACAAGAGAGGCGGGGCGAGGCTGAGGCCAGACGCAGATCCCTTGGGAGAGAACCAGCGTGGAGTCGGGTGGAACTGTCTTCCCAAAAGATCCCCTGAAACCCCAACCTGGGTAGGGATGAAGGGGTGGAAAGTGTTGCTTTTCTATGAACTCCGGAGTTTCCGTTCACTGAAACAATATGATTCTCAAGGAAATGAAAGTGCCCTGAGTCCTTTTTTTTTTTTTTTTAAGTGACAGGAGAAACTAAGGGACTTACAGGGGAATTCATTCAGGAGCAAAAAAAAAAAAAAAAAAAAAAAAAGAACTAGGTCATCAAAAGAGTCTGAAAGGGCAGCAGGGAGGACAAAACAAACCTCTTCTCAGCCTTCATCCTGTGGTTAGGCCTGTTTAATGGACCAGCCACATGCCCCCAGACTGTGACAGTCTGCCCCAAGTCTCATTTTAGTCCTCACAATGGCCCAGGAGCCCCTCCTAATCTGGATGTGCTCCCCTGGACTTACCTCTTGCTTTGCCCCCTGTAGTTCCCTCACTCCTACACACGAGTTCCTTTAGTTCCTTCTCCTACAGGCTCTCCCCTCACCTCAGGGCCTTTGCACATGCTGCTCCGCTTTCTGTTTTCCCTTAGTTCCCGTCCCCCAATTCCTACTCATCTGTTAGAATAGATGACAACTTAGGCCCCCTCCTCTGGGAAGCCCTCCTGGGTTTCCCATGGAAACTGCACCCCACCCTCTGTCACAACCCCTTTTGGACTATGTAGACTTGCCATTCTATTAAACCTGTCAACCACAGGTTGACCCTTAGCCCTGGCCTGCAGGGCCTGACCCTGACCACACCTTGGGAGTGGTCTTTCTGTCTTTCCAACTTTCCATTCCTTCTGCCAGACTTGTATGAGGACCCCCTACCCCCAAATGTGGCCATTCCTACCCTGCTGCCATGCACACCTCTGGGACCCATGCAGGGAACTGAATGTGGGTCTTTGCCCTCATGGCTCACAGCTCTCAGTAGGAAACATGAACACACCCTTGTTTTGCTTTCTTTCTCTTCCTTCCTTCCTTCCTTCCTTCCTTCCTTCCTTCCTTCCTTCCTTTTCTTTTTTAGAGAGAGAGAGAGGGAGACAGAACATGAGTGAGGGAAAGGGGCAGAGGAAGTGAGAGAGAGAATCCCAAGCAGGCTCTAGGCTCAGCGTGGAGCCTGACGCAGGGCTCGATTCCATAACTGTGAGATCATGACCTGAGCTGAAATCAAGAGTCAGACATTTAACTGACTGAGCCAGCCAGGAGCCCCACAAAAACACTCTTATGAGCACATCATTATGCCATTTAAGAACATTTTAGAGAAACTCGGGCACACGATGCTGGGCATGTCACTGGTTCTTAGTCCCTGATGGACAGGCTTGGCTGGGATGTCCAGGGAAGGCTCTGGCCCTCTAATGGGGACAAGGGTGAGTGAGGTAGGGCAGAGAGAGAAGGGGCAAAGAAGGTGACAGGAGGGAAGAACAAAGCCAGGCACTATCCCCCCATTGTATCTGCCCAGGCTGGGGGAGCCTGTGGGTGCAGTGGGAGAGGCCAGCAGCCCATCTTCCCTGTGCAAACCTGTGAGCAGTTCACGATGTTCTGAGGGGAGGTTGTCCTTGAGAAATGCCCCATCCAGAGGGACTTGGGTTTTGGAAAGAATACAGCCCCAACTCAGCCACAGTAGGAAATTTTATCCAGTTATGGAAGAAAGAAGTCTGGTGTGACAAGATTTGTTCTCTAAACAAAACAAAGCAGCACCAAATGGGGAACAAGAAAAGAGATTTGTTCAAAATGTGAGACTTTTAAATTCTTTTCATGGATTCAGATGTGTATTTTAGATTTAGGGAAGGAGGCCTATTCAGTTCCCCTGGCCTCTTATGCTCCTCCAAGGGCCCTAGCCCTGGCTGCTGGCCTACCCCACTCTCCACAAATAAATACACGCCAGTAGGAAACAAAGCTAAATTGTGAAAAACCAAGAATTTCCTGAGGGATTTTCTGGCCTAAAGAGCTCCAAGAGAGATGCCTGGGTGGGTCTGGAGTTGTCTTGGAGAGAGGCTAGCACCCTCCCAGGCATGCCTGACTCCCCAGCCCAAGGTGGCCCCCCATCCAGAGTCCTTGGCTGCCCCTTCGTGCAGCCCCTCCTCAGAGGAAGCCTCTGAGGGGCAGGCCAGGGGCTTCTGGGGGGCCCCCAGTTCAGCAGGAGTATGGCACACTAGGCTCACAACTTTCTTGTTTCTAGAGAACAACCAATTTCTTTAAAAAAAAAATTTTTTTTAACATTCATTTATTTTTGAAACAGAGAGAGACAGAGTGTGAATGGGGAAGGGGCAGAGAGAGGGAGACGCAGAATCTGAAGCAGGCTCCAGGCTCCGAGCCTGACATGGGGGCTCGAACTCACAAACCGTGAGATCATGACCTGAGTCGAAGTCTGATGTCCAACCGACTGAGCCACCCAGGTGCCCCAGAAAACAACCGATTTCTAATTACCCAGTAGTACCAGTAACATAACCCAGTACCAATACGTGGCCTCGGAATATATGCTTGGATTTTGTTTCTGGGGAGGGCAACACCCTTACTTTCCTAATGATATTTCACTGAGGCTGATAATAAAAATTAAGTTTGCATTCCATTAGCACATGTCGGCAATGACTGGCCATGGAGGTCCAAGTGCACAGTGGGGCTGCCTCGGAGACAGTCCCCATGGCTTTTTGTGGAATCTCTCCATTTATACATTTAGAAGCCACAAGGGAGGAAGTAATAAAGGTTTGGAAGCTCATTCTAGAGACTCGGAGTACTTGCTTAAGAAATATGGTGGATGATGGGTTACTCTGTTGGAAATGCTCTGCATGATGTAGCTCACCAATAAGCAGGACTCGACTGCATTTTGTACTCACGTAATCCTGCCTGGGGTGGGGTTGGGGGGGCGCTCGCAAGTGCCAATCCACACACACCCCGGTTCTGACACCAGATGCCTGGGTTTTGGGTCCTGATGAGGCAGAGTTTACTAGCTGTGTGAACTTGGCACCTTACTTCACCTCTCTGTGCCAGTTTCCTCATCCACAAAACAGGGGCATAATACTGCCTTAACTCACAGGCACAGAGGGAGGTGTTAAAAGCTGACACAGGGGTGCCTGGGTGGCCCAGTCGGTTAAGCATCTGACTCTGGATTTCAGCTCAGGTCATGATCTCGTGAGTTCGAGCCCCACACTGGGCTCTGTGCTAACAGTGCAGAGCCTGCTTGGGATTCTCTCCCCATCTCTCTGCCCCTCTCCGACTTGTGCACACACAGTTCCTTTCTCTCTGTGTCTCTCTGTCTCTTAAAAAAAAATAAACTTAAAAAATTATTAAAAAAAAAAACGTAAAACAATGAATAAAGCTGATACATATAAAGCACCTAGAGCAGACCTAACACTATTCAGTGTCGGCCGCTGCCATGGTCAGTGTGGTCATGTTGCCATTGCCATAATACGTGCTGCTTCAGCCCAGTCCGCTCTGTCCTGTTGAGCTATTTTAGCATGGACATCCTGTATGACTCAGCTCTTAGCACCTCCTTCTACAGGTTTTCTAACTGCTTCCCACAGTGTGTCCCGGTCCCCCTACTAAGCTGACCACAGCTCTCTGCTCGTCACAGATGCTCAAGATGACTCAGTACTTAATTGGAGTCACGTGCCTCAGTTTTCCTATTTGGATCCTTAGGAGATTTTCCCCAACCTTGACACAAATTCAGTGAAAGAACCCAAAAGAGGGCAGGAACAACACAAGAGACAGCCGTATCTCCACCTCACTAAGGCCGTGTCTCCCCGACACAGAGCAGACCACTGAGCAGCGGTCATATAGGGGTTGTGACCAAAGGTGACAGTGGGTTTTGTGGCCAGGTCTCCAGCTCGCGAGGCCTGTGCCGGAGGCCTGTGCTGTTGGCTTTCCCGAGCTCTGTTAGAGAACGCGATCCTTTCTGACTCTTACCTTGGAGAGATGGGCCCACACAGGGCAACACAGCAATTTGTAAAGATATTTCCGTAGCTGTAGGGATTGTAATTTTCTTTACCTCTTTTATTTGACCAAGATCCTTTAATCTGAAAGAAAAGGACAGCGAATGATACAACATCCTTCATATTGATGCCACAGTTTAGGCGAATGGGGTCACGAGAAACTCATCAAGAACAGAAACCATCTTTACTCATTTCTTCACAGGGAGAAAACCGAGAGACTTTTCTCAAGGAAAACTGGCATTTACCTCAAACTTGGAGATATCCCCAGACAGCAGGTCAGACTAGGGAGAAAGTAACATTCTTTGGGGACAATAATCTCTTGTTCCCACAACACGGTGCCCAAAGGTCAGCTCGCATAAGCCAGTGGAGATTTGTTTCCTACAGTTGGCGTGCTAACCAGTAATTAAACAAATGGCAGCCGAAAGAGTTAACACGGCTCCCATAACTACCCATTATAGTCTGAATTCAGCCTCACAATGTTACCAAAATAAGCCCACAGATTCTAATATTCATAGTTGCCAAATACAAATAACTCGATTACAATTCTCTTAACTCATGTATCTCCTCGGTGCCGATTTTCCCAAGGCTTTAAGGCAACCTGACTGATTCTGAGACATTTAATTGCTGTACTAACAGACACTTCTGTCAGAGACTAAATATTCGGAGCAAAGAGGACCAGGCTTATGAAGAACATTTCCAACATTATGTTTTCTGTTTTTATACCTCCTCTCCATCTGCATTCAGTAAAGGCAGATAATCCTGGACAGAAAGTTAAATTCTGGGTGGGGGCGGTCCCCTCCAAAAGTGTTAAATGTGAAAGGCAGATTCATCCACCCTGAGATATCAGCTGGACGTGGTCTCTCCTCCAGAGGAGGTATGACAGGTTGCTCACAAAACTACTGAAGAGGAAGGAATAGACAATAAGCCCCTCCCTCAGAGTTTGGAGATGGGGGTCTCTCAGCTGACCTTAGTATCTAACTGATGTGGTCAGAAGGTAAGAGAGGTTGGAGATTCCCCACTGGAAATCATGGAGACCCTAGGAAAATGCTCCCCCTGCACATTGTTTGCTCCCAGAGGCTCATACCTGGAATGGAATATGCGCAAGGCCTTGGCCCCTGAGCTCCTCCCACCTGTCCTCCCCCCTCCCCACCCCCCCCACCCCCCCGCCTCTGGACGCAGACACACACACCCACCCCCCAGACCGCTGGGAACTCACATCTTCATTTGTCGTCTGGTTGGAGCTGATCAGGTATGTGTGGAAACCCGAGAGGCCGACGATAGACCAGACGGAGAAGAAGCACACCACGGCCTCCAGCACAGTGGCCTGGGGTCAAGGAGAAGAACGGGGTGGGGGTGGGGGGGTGGAAGCGGGGTAAGTTCTCAGGGCGCCTGCGGAACCAGGATGATGTAAGATTCGGATGGGAAACCCCACAGACGCTCACTGAGGCCTCTGAATCTATCTAGCTTTGTCCCTAACCAGAGGGGGACCCTTCAGGTCCAGCACTGTGCCCCTCTCTCCTTCTGATTCACCCCAATCGTGCTCAGTCAACGACCAGTGGGCTCCCCGAACATTACCTGTTTACTGTTTCACGGTGGACAGTTCCTCTGACTGGGGACATTTCCTCCCCACCTGCCCTTGGCCTTTTCCTGTGGCTCACTGTGCAGCCAATGACTGTGACAGCAAAGCCGGAAGCACGCTGGCCGGAGTTGGCAGCGGCCCAGGCCTGCTAGGAAAGGACGCGACATTGAACATGAACGTCACTGCAGTCTCAGACTCTAATCTCAGCTTCTGAACGCTGGGCACTATCACATCAACAGGTTTGTCCCCCAACCTGATGTTGACGCTGAGTGAACCGTCACACAACAGTAGTTGACAATTGTGAGCAGGGCCAGCACCGGCAACTGTAGCCTGGGCAGGGCTCACCTTCACGGCTTTCTCTCTGCCTGGATGATCCTTTCACCCACTGGTGGCTGCCTGCCCCCACCTATGGGTGGGCTTCTGAACCAGCAGGGTCATTTCTCAGAGTGGTGTCAGGGTGAGGGGTATTTTTACTTAGGGGACTCTTTGCCAACACCTTAGCCCACCCCAACACCTAAGGCTATTTTCAGCTATTTGATGGGCAACTAGGAAACGTGGATGCTGAATCAGACATTGAGTGATGGCACATCCCGAGCCCCACAAAATGTGCTACAACCAGAGGATAAAAAGTGTGGTATTCTTCGACAGATGAGATAAATCAACCCAGAGTGTGGCAATTTCCAAGGACTAGAGAATTTTTCTGTTCCACAAATGTTTATAAAATTCTATTTACAAGATATAGATGTTTCTCTGGGGAAAAAATATTCCTCACAGGTCTGGGAGTTTAAATATACACCATCCATCCCCCATCAAGAAGTTACAGGCTGGAGAAAGTAAACACGCAGGCTTTCCTGATGCTCTCAAGGGTAGAAGCCAGAGATCACGCTGTAATACATCACCATTGATCTTTTTTTTTTTTCAGGATTGGATATAATTCATCTTTGGACCAGAGCAATGAATACAGTATTCAGTGCAGCGCCACAATCTGCCATGCCATTATTAACAAATACCACCGTCCGGGCATGTGGGGTGAAATACAAAACGGGAGAAATGAATGGGCTCTTGCCTGTTGACCGACTGACTTTCAACATCAGGACAGACCACTGGCCCTGCTCTTGGAGAAGCAGAAGAATGCTCTGCTCTTCTAAGGCTTAAGCTTCTAGAAACCGCAAGCCTTCAGAAAAGCACTACCCTGAACTTAAATGGACATCTGAGGAGGAGAAGAATGTACCTCTGCCAGCTAGCTAAGACGAAAACATTTGCCCAGCGCACCCAGAGTCAGACAGATGCCAACACACGCTGCCCACCGCGGGCCCTGCCCATTCCTCGTGGAGGCAGGGGTCGGTAAAAAGGGAGGAGTAGCTACATCTCTTGAGAAGAGGAGAACCAGGTGGTTATTATGGAAAAGCAGGTAAGTTCGGACGTGTAGGGAGGATCTGTGGAGCAAGAGAGAGATGCAGAGAAGCAGATCCCAACCTAGATCTGCCTTGGAACCCCAGAGTTATCAGGTGGGCCAATGGTTAAGAGGGGAGGCCTCAGGTGCACGTGGGGACACACGGATGGTCTCATTCTCAACGGCCTTCTCACAGGTGAGGCTCACAGGTGCCCCTCTTCTGAGCATCCCCCACCCCGGGGGCAGACTGGGGAGGCAAACCACGTGGGTGGAGTGGAGTCCCCGGGGGAAATGATGGAGGTAAGCAGCGGGAAGACCGAGTCAAGAAGAAGTGGGTTGCGGAAAGGCGGGTGACACTGGCAGTGAACCTCCACAGGCTGGAAGGAAAAGACAAGAGACAGAAAGATCAAAGAGGAAGGGACACGTGAAACGGAAGCAAGAAATGATCAGGGTAGGAAAGAGAATAAAGAATGAAAGCAAAAGATTTATTTGCTGAATAACGCGCGAAGAGCCAGACCTCCATCTCAGAAATGCTTCTGTGTCACCAAAAGTTTACAGTCCAGGTAGAATGATGGTGATGTCAAAATACACACAAATTCATATGCGTGAACCATATAAGACCTGGTATGTCCACGTGAGGGAGGATCACAGCATTTAAAGCGGCACAGCCCATTTTCTGGTGGCTCTTCCCTTTGCAATGCCACTTAAAATTATTACTCCCCAAAGGAGGCGTTGTTACCAGTGGACATGGGATTTTAAAGGCTTATAGGTCCAAGAATAAACTAGCATATATTAATATCTTATGTGCTTTAGAGACATTTTATAATTAGCAGATTGTTAGCTCACAGCTGTGTCAAAATGACACGAATTCAAGGCAAAATGCAAGACGCAGCCCTCTTTCCCTTGGCCCTCACAGTGGAGCCCCCCACAGCATGTCTTAAGGAACCGTCATCGTCATTCATAACAATGGCTGGTGTCTCTGGCTAGGCATCAGGTAGTACTCCAAAGGCTTCCTATGGATTAACTCACTTAATCCTCAGTGACCCAGGGTGAAGTGTGATTCCCACTTACCCAACAGGGAAACTGAGGCAGAAAGCAGGTAAGTACTTTGCTTGAGAAACAGCAGAGCTGGAAATGGAGCCCTGAAAGTGTGGCTGTGCCAGTACAAGAGAAAAGCCCTGGGCTGGTTCCTTTCCTATTCCTGCTGACATCCCCATGGCTCTAGGCTGACCACAACCCCTGCGGGGGAAGATGGGGATCCTCTTTTTGTCAGGGATTTTTGAACCTTTGGCAGCCTAAGTAGACCACTCCCCCTCCAAATTCCCTCTCAGGCTGGGGAACAAATATTTGAACAACACATCCCCTCACTGACTCCAGAGCCAGATGTTGAAAATATCTATGCCATAATAAGATTAATATAAATTTTTCATAAGTGTATCAAAAGCCATTTACTGATATTTTTAAAAGAGGAAATGAGGAAGAAATACACCAACTCAACTAAGAGCCAATTTAATAAGCAGTTGGGTGTTACTGTATCAGAGATGGTTCAAAATTATAGCAGTTACCACTGCCAGCCTCTTTCTCCCTCCAACCCCCAAGAAGACAGTGAGCCCTTTTTTTGGCCAGGGGTGTGGCATTAATTTAAGTTCTACCCCAAGATGTCGCACTTTGAGGTACTCACTAGATGACTGTGGAAATGAAAAGGCTTTGAAAAATGCTGATGGGCAAACAGCCCTCCACTGAGTTTCCGTGGGATCCCAGAAGTGCCTGCTGGGTGCCCTTCTGTGCAGCCAGCCCTGTACTTAGGACAGGAGAGGGGGGAGGGACTCACTTCCTGCCCTAAGGGATCTGTTTGCCCTTGGGAAGGTAAGTGAGGTGAGAAGGCCTTGCAGACACAAGGGAAGAACGTTGGACGGAATGGTGAGGGCATTTCAGTGTTTGGAAAATCATAAAAGGTGAGAGATCATGGAACCAAAGATTTCTAACCTTTCTGAGTTCCCACTCTTTTCTCAGAAAAAAAATATGCACGCACATTTTTTTTCTTCTGATTTCAGGAGTTTTAGAAACTCTCCTGACACCTTTCCATAGAATGCACATGGACCTCAAGTTAAAAAGTCCTAATTTATCTTAATCCCTTAATTTTACAAGGAGGAAGATGAGGCCCAGAGGGGTCAAGCTGGTAATTTACATGATAGACACTTTGACAATGGAAAGTCACGGAGACCCTTCGGTGTGGATCATGTGACCATCATCTTTCAGTCTCTCAAATCCTTTTCCCCATATTCTTTTATACCAGGAAATAAAGATGTGCAGTTCTCCCAAATTAATCTATGAAGTCACTGTAATTCCAATCAAAATTCCGGAATTTTAAAAAGGAATTAAAAACTGACTCTAAAATATCAGGAAGAGAAAACGTGCAAGAATGGGTAAGAAAACTTGAAAAAAAAAACAACTCGGGTTGGGGGATGGGAGGACACCTTTAGTAAACAAAACACAGAGTCTGAAACAGACCTGTGGGCACTAGGGCTACAGAAGGCATTTCAAATTTGGGTGAAAGAATACACTGGCGACTCTCAAAGTGTGGCCCGTGGGCCTTTGGGGTCCCCGAGATCCTTTCAGGGAAACCCCCAGGTCAGAACTATTTCCCAATCAATGCCAAGACATTGCTTCCCAGTCTAACTGCTTCTGTCATTCAGGGGCTTCATCTGAAGGCTTTGGGATGGGCCTCACTCCCATCATAATAGGGAAAGTGCTTGTGCATTCTGTGTTTTAGAAATTTCTCAGTTGTAGTTTCAAACATGACCTCTAGAAATATATATAATCTACCTAAACAAAAGTTCCTTGAGTCCTCAATAATGTTTAAGAGTGTTAAGGAATCCTGAGACCTAAAAGTTTGAGAACTGCCAGAAGTGAACAGTGAACAGCACTGGAACACTTCACTAAGCATTTGGGAAAAACAAAGTGAGAACTTTAGCTCACCACACACACACACACACACACACACACACACACACACACGTAGATTACAGATAAATTACTGTGCCAAACTGAAGAAATAAAATGTAAAGGTATTAGAGGGAAATAAAGGACATATGCCTATAATTTTGGGGTTCAGATATAAGACACAAAATCTAGGAGCCATGTAGTATCTGATTTGTAGATGGATTTTGTTAAAAGTTAAGCTTTTTTTTTTTGTAGTAAAAAAGTCAACTTAAAAGGTAAGTGACAGGTTGGGAGAAAAATATTCGCAAGAGATATTAAATGGTTATTATTAAGAATAAAGAACATGTTAATAGGAAAAGAACAAACAACCTGATTACAAAATGGACAGAGATTAGGAGCTGGCACATTGTGGTCATGAAAAAAAAAATGTCAACAAAAATGAAAATAAGCACAAGCTGATTATTATCCAGAAAATGGAAATTAAACCAATGAATTTCCCCCCCCAATCAAATTGGCCAAAGTTGGGGAGCCTGGGTGGCGCAGTCGGTTAAGCGTCCGACTTCAGCCAGGTCACGATCTCGCGGTCTGTGAGTTCGAGCCCCGCGTCGGGCTCTGGGCTGATGGCTCGGAGCCTGGAGCCTGTTTCCAATTCTGTGTCTCCCTCTCTCTCTGCCCCTCCCCCGTTCATGCTCTGTCTCTCTCTGTCCCAAAAATAAACGTTGAAAAAAAAAAAAAACAAACAAATTGGCCAAAGTCACAGCACCTGTAACATCCAATATGGATGAAGGTGTGGGGAAATGGGAGAATGAGTCAGTACAATCTCTTTAGGGGACAATGTGGCATGTCAGTCAACATTTAAAAGATGCTTAATTTTCCAGACACCTGGGTGGCTCAGTGTGCGCCTCAGTTGGTTAAGCATCAGATGACTTTGGCTCAGGTCATGATTTCATGGTTCATGAGTTCGAGCTCAGCATTAGGCTCTATGCTGACATGGCCGAGCCTGCTTCTCTCCCCCCTCTCTGCCCCTCCCCCACTCATTCCTCTCTCTCTCTCTCTCTCTCTCTCTTCTCTCTCTCTCTCTCTCTCTCTCAAAAATAAATAAATATTAAAAAATATGCCTGGGGCACGCCTGGGTGGCACAGTCGGTTAAGCGTCCGACTTCAGCCAGGTCACGATCTCCCGGTCCGTGAGTTCGAGCCCCGTGTCAGGCTCTGGGCTGATGGCTCGGAGCCTGGAGCCTGTTTCTGATTCTGTGTCTCCCTCTCTCTCTGCCCCTCCCCCGTTCATGCTCAGTCTCTGTCCCAAAAATAAATAAACGTTGAAAAAAAAAATTAAAAAAAAATATGCTTGGAGGGGCACCTGGGTGGCTCACTTGGTTAAGCGTCTGACTCTCGATTTTGGCTCAGGTCATGATCTTATAGTTCATGAGTTTGGAGCCCCCCCACGGGGCTCTGTGCTGATGTCACAGAGCCTGCTTGGAATTCTCTCTCTCCCTCTCCTTTTGCCCCTCCCCCATTCATGCTCGCTCGCTCAAAAAATAAACTTCAAAAAATTTTTTAAAATATGCTTAACTTGGGGCACCTGGGTGGCTCAGTCGGTTAAGCGTCCGACTTCAGCTCAGGTCACGATCTCACGGTCCGTGAGTTCGAGCCCCGCGTCGGGCTCTGGGCTGATGACCCAGAGCCTGGAGCCTGCTTCCGATTCTGTGTCTCCCTCTCTCTCTGCCCCTCCCCCATTCATGCTCTGTCTCTCTCTGTCTCAAAAATAAATAAACGTTAAAAAAAAAATTAAAAAAATATGCTTAACTTTCAGTGATTCCACATTTAGTTGTCAATTCTGGAGAAACACTAACACTCGTGCACAAAGACATACGTGCAAGATGGCCTGCCACCTCATTTTTATGCAATAAAACAATTAAGAAATCTAAGTATTCACCAACAGAAAAATATAGTATAGATTGTGTTCTGAAACTCTATAAAGCAGCTGGGAAAAAAATGAGATAGATCCATATGCTGACAAGGAAATACCTTCAGGAAACATCTAAAAATCAAACCGCTGAAGAATACAAGGAAAACGATCCTTCTTAGGTAGAAACAGTCCCTGCAACGGTGTACAGACACATACGTATTCAAACTCTTCGAATACCGTCTGGAAAGACCCATGAAAACTGACAAGGATTCCCACAGAACGACAGAGGAAGGGTGGAGAGCAGTGCTTCTTTTATGTTCCTATTTGAAATTTTTTTACGAGAGTTATGTTCTTCCAGTACCTGAGTGATTTAGAAAAACCCCAACAACCTCCTCCCCCACCTTGTGACCCCATGAGATGTAATCTGATGCTTATTCTTCACGCACTCACTCAGACAGACCGGTTAGGGGCAGTGGGAAAGAGTGTCAGTTCCCTGCCCGGAGAGAGGGGCTGGCGGTAAGGAGATCTGGGCTCCAGTTCTGGCAACACGGCTGAGTGTAAATTGGGGTCATCTGACCCTTCAGTGCAGGCTCAGCTGTAAGGGACCGATGGACACCTGTCCTACCTATTTCCTGGGGTCCCCCTGAGGACCCACAGACATCGGGACAGAAGGGCCCTGTAAGCTGAGTCTAGCAAAGGCCTGTGCCGCCGTCATTAATTTTCCAACGGGCAGTACGGTGTCTCTCCTTTCCGAGGGCATTGAGCCAAATCCGAGCCTTCTACCAAATTCCATTAAAACAGAACCGTGCCCATTAGGCCGTCGGTGCCTTTCAGACAGCGTGCCTCGAAACGAATGCAAATTGGGGATAAAAAGGCTTTTTGGCGAGAGCCTCCACACACGTAGAATCAATTACCATTTGATTTAGCAACCACTGAAAACTCTTCGTTTGGGAGCGCTGAACAATAAGTCATGATTAAAAATGACTGTAATCCTTTTAATTGGATGTTAATGCCGTTTCATCGTGATGACTGTTGATCGCAGGGCTTCTCCTCTCTGGCTCCTCCTCGAGGATGCTTCTGGCCCCGGTGGCCCTGTTCCTGCGGGGACCCCCGCGGAGACTTCCACCTGCAGATCCGCTGGTGAGCTGGAGGCGAGGCCACGTGGCTCTCCTGGCTCTGCGTGACCAGTGCCATGTCCTCTGAGGCTGTAATGTTGTCACCGCAGGCTCATGACTTGTTCCTCTTTCCGCCTTTCATGCGAGGAACTGCAGAGGACCGTGAGGTTACTCTAGCTTCACGTGGGGGTTCCCGGGGGGTCAACTCTTAGGTGCTGCACGTGTATTTCAAATAGGACGCATTTCTAACCGGTGCTAGCTCTCTCCCCTTTCCACTGTGCCTTCCCTCCCCTGGGTCCCCAGGGCTGAGCCCTCCGAACTGGCTCTGACTCTCCCTCCTCCCTCCCAGCAGCACTGATTTGATTGCTTACCTGCTCAGCTGTCCCCTTACCACCCATCTCAATTCCGGGGGCCTTTCCCCTGCACACATCGCCTCACCCGTTCCTTGTATTCCCTGCTGCAAATGAGTACTCTTAAGCACACAACCACCACGACAGAAAGGCTCCGGTGATGTCATTCACCTGCCAGAAATCTAAGCTGGTTCCCCAGCGTCCTGGGCAGGAAGGCTGACTGGTACACAATGCTGTCAGGGCCTTTCCCTTCCTGGGAGCAGTCACTCTTGCCCCTGACCCCCCAACCACGGCTTAGCTATCACGGCTCCCCTCCCGCCATGCCCGCCGTGTGTATGAGTCGTAAGTGCATCTGTGTGCTTGTACCATTAGGGCGGAGGGCCTGCTGACTGGGAGCACGGCCGAGCTGCCGGAGCCCTGCAAACCCTGCTGAAGGAATCAATGAACACAAGCCCAGGTCTGGCCCTACAGACGGGCTGCTCTTCCCTGACACATGCTGCGTATCACCAGGCCCTGCTCAGGCTGTTGGCCCTGCCTGGGATCTCTCCCCCCCATGTCTCCAGTTTTAGGATTTCTTCCCCAATCTTTCCAAGCCCTATGCAAACGCTACCTGCCAAAGCCTTTCCTGATTTCCCTGCAAGATGCCCTTCTGGACCCTCACCCTCACCTCAAGCTCTCCATGATGTTTTAGGCCACGTACGACTTAACTCTGCTTTTTAGAACTCAGAGTCATACACCAGGTCTCGGCACCGGCAGATGTTCATTGAGGAGATGAGTGAATCATTCTGTCCACCCTCGCTGCTCTGCCTGCCCCCTTTGATAGAATGTCCTTCAGAGGTCTGGGCCGGTGGCTCCTTCTTGACTTTGTAACCCGGGCAGAATTTGCACGGTGTGGGTATTGCGTCAAACGATCTTGGAAGAAACAGATGCCAAGCGGACCTCGTCCTTTGGAAACTGCCTGGCTGTGCGGAGAGAAGACCCAGTGCCTTTCTTCGTGGAGAAGACTCACCTTCCATCTCTCCCTGGGGAAGGGGGGGGGGGCGGCTCCTGAGAGTCCATAGCACCCAGCCACGCCACTGCCTCTGCTTCTCTGAGGCAGAGATAAGAGGGAGGAAGTGGCCTCAGGCCACTGGGGGATAAGGAGGGAACCGGAGGGAAGGCTGGCCAGGGCATCTGAGGCCCGGGCAGCATCCTTAGCCTCCCTGATGTGAGCAGGGCTGCACTGTGGGCTGGGAAGGGACCTGCTGAGTGCCACCAGTGAGCCTACTGGCTCTACCCATCCGTCCTCCTCTCCTCCCCCTCCTCGACCACCTCCCCCTCCTCCTCCACCTTCTCCTCCTCCCCCTCCTCTTGGCTTTGCCGCACTCAAACAAGATGCCATCCCATCCTTACTGACGGGTACCTCCCGCTTCTCATTGGGTGAGCTGCTTGATTCCTTTCTCCTGTGGTCCTGCTGGTGGCTCGATGAAGACCTTCTGGTATGTCAGGGTTTCTGTTGCTCCTGGCAGTGCTTCGATAGATAAGGTGCCTCCATTGGTTGTTAAATAGCCTTTTGTGTTTCTGATCTCTCTCATTTCATCAACGACATTGCTTTCAGTTGGATATTTCTCACAGTAAATCTGTGAGAAACCTTTGCCTGGACCCCGATTTCTCATCAAAATATTTCCATATCATGGTCAGGAGACCAGATTGGAGGCCACTGAAAAATTATAAATTTAAGTTATCCTCTTGCCCGAGAACAGTCAGCAGGTCACGTGCAGAGGCTACACTGGACTCCGGTCCTGTGCTCGGGCAGTTTGCCAGAAAACCTCCTCTTGTCTTAAGAGCTTGGTGCCATATAGACTCTTGCCCCATAGAGACTGTAGGTCTGGAGAGGACGAGCTGTGGGCCACGCTGCCATCGGCCATAGAGCAGTTGTCATGAGTGTGAAATGTCACGGATCAGTTTCATCCATCAGAAATCAACCACCTCCAAAGAGACTCCCAGGGCCTCAGCAGTGGAAGGAGGCTTGGAGGTCATAACATTATCTGATGCTAGAACCATGTAGGGAGGCGTGGTCCGTCCTCTTTTTGACCACCCCTAGGGCCTGTGATCTCATCGCTTCCCCTGGCCATGCTGTTTCTGAGCTGCCCCAGTGGTGAGCACATCTTTCTTAGTGAGCTGAAAGCTGTCCCTCAGAAGCACCTCCCTGGCCATCCCGATGCCCCTTCCAGAGCCACACAGGTGTCCACAGGAAAGGCAGGAGCCCAAAGTACCAAACAGGCATCCAGGGATGCCTTACTCCCTGGCATACAGGGATCCAGCCTTACTCATCATATATACATTATCACTAGTAACCAGAACTCAGTATTTTTTCAAAAACACATCACAACCTCATAGAACCTGAAGCATACTTTTTCTTCTGGAACACAGATTCCTGATACATCATCAGACCTCAACACTTCTTTATAGACCCACTCGATAGAAGGAGGGATTCTTCTGCAAAGCATGTACTTAAAACAGGAAAGACGCTGTCAGCACAGAGAGCCTGTAAGTAGTCATACCGATTGGGGGAGGAGTGTTCGGTGGCACATGAAACAATTTCTGTTCTGTGGAATTAAAAAAAAAACCCAGGACCTCACGTCTTAGTGTGGGTACGTCTGATGTTCCTGAAATTCTCCACTACTTCCAGAAAGAATAAAGATCGAAGTTGGGATTGCTGCTCAGACTGCCCCTATCCCTTCCCTGCCCATCTCTTCCCCACGGGCTTCTGTGCTGTCAGATTTCTCCGGAGTCCTGCTCTTGGTGCCTGATTTTCTCTGGGAGAGAAATGGGAGGGAGGGGGTTTATCAGATAATCTTTATATCAGCTGCAGTAGCTACCCTGGGATATTCTGGCTTCAGCTTTAGGTCACCTTTTAACAGGCAGGAGCCCAAAATGACAGTGGATCAAGAGGTGCCATAAAACCTGACCTCAGGGGCGCCTGGGTGGCTCAGTCGGTAAAGCATCCCACTTTGGCTCAGGTCATGATCTCGCGGTCCGTGGGTTCGAGCCCCGCGTCGGGCTCTGTGCTGACAGCTCGACCCTGCTAAATAAAGCTCTCTCCTCACCCAGACATCGTGGTTGCTTTTCCCCTAGTCCTGGGGGAGAAGGAGGGCCACCCACTTCCTTTTGCAGAGGAAGAATTACCAGGTAAATTTCCTTTATAATATTTCTCTAAGATTGAAGAGGAGTTGAGGATTTGGTTTTTCATATATCCGTCATCGCAAATGTCTTAGACGTAGATGATAGTAACAATCGTTTGGACAGAGCCACACGTGAGTTTGGATGGCTAAACCACTTCACTCACAAACTCACAGGACAATGGCGAGACAGACATAGACTCAGAGCTGAGCTGTACTGCTAGTGAGCTGCATGGACGGGTGTAAGAGAGAAACCTCTCAAATCACCTGTACTTGAGTGCCTGACTCCAGGGTACTTCCTCCCCAAAGGCCTGTGGGGCCAACAGAGCAGTGGCCTCCCTAGAGATGTCCTAATCTCTGGCAGCTCCGAATACATTACCGACATGGCACAAGGGAGTTGCAGACTGCAGGTCATGGACCCTGCGATGGGAAGATAATCCTGAATTCCCAGGGTGCAGCCACTCTTAAAAAACAGAGAGCTTTTCTGGCTGAGGTCAGAGAGATGGGCGGAAGAGAGGCGGGAGGGCTTCAAAGTGTGGGAGGGACCTGACCCACAATTGCTGGCTTAGAAGAGCAAGGAAGTCAAGAATCAGAGAATGGAGCAAGGAGACGGGACCTCAGTCCTATGCCCTGGGAACTCGGTCAACCACCCGTATGAGCCTGAAAGAGGATTCTCTCTGGAGCCTCCGGACGAGAGTCCAGGCTGATACCTTGATTTCAGCACTGCGGGACCCAGAGCAGAAATGAGCCAAGCCTGCTGGACTTCCGACCCACAAAACTGCGAAACAGTAAATTTGTGTTGCTCTAAGCCTCTAAAATACAGCCTGGTGCAAGCTGGAGCCTGTTACGAAAGGCTGTGGCCTGGAGGAGGCAGGATGCCCTGCAGGCGTGTCTGGCCACTGCAAGGGGCTTGACTGGCATTCAGAGCCAGCTGTCGCCCCCACTGGCTCTGACTGGGCCACGTGGCCGCCAAGCTCCTGAACGTGGAGAACACGCCTGGTAACACCCACCAAGGGAAAACCTCCGCACCTAGAGGTGACAACACCATTTGGAAAGGCAGCGGCTGAGATGCTTGGGAGTTTTCACGACCTGGGCCCTCCCGAAAACTCTTGACCTCTACCTGAGGATGATATTTTGGGGAAAACAAGCTAAAATCTTCTTTGAACCTAGTAGGGGCATTTCTCGCTTTCCTCTCCTTTCCATGCGAATAGTTTCTCCAGCAAAGTCAGCATGCTACCCTTTCTACCAGCAACGTTTGTCTGTTCCCCTTCCTGGGGAACACAGTGCTCTTGATTACACACACTATGGGCACAGCCAAATCATGAGAATGAGCAGACGTGTGTGCTCTAAAAGAAGGTTCTAGCAGAGCCCGCCCGTTGCACACATTGCCACAAAAAGAAGCTTCTATGAAATCGCTCCTGCCATGCGTGCAGATGACGCTTTGGTGTTGGGTGTTCTCCCTGATATCCCATATAATTGGTCTCGTCACCATAGTATGTCAAGTACGTAATGCTTGACTCTCACAGGTCAAAAACTTGAGACACAAAAGCGTTAAAAGAAATGACCTCAGACTTCATTTAAAAGAAATGACCTCATTCATCGTGAGGCAGCAGGAATCCAGGACCCACAACCTGGTCCTTCCTTGTGACTCTTTCTGGGGTTGGGAGATGATAAGATCCACGAGCTGGGAGGCCTGTAGTAGGTGTCACGAAGACCCAACAGCACAAACCACACACAAGAGGTGCATGCTGTCTGCTAGAGAGGGGACCGCTGTGCCCAAAGGTGGCACCCAGGAGAGCCACATGGGGCAGGAGGTAGCCTGCAGGCCCCAAGGAATGGGGCAGCTGAAATCCCCCAGATCTCAGGTGGGCTTTTGCCTCCCCTCCCCACCGAGAGGGGTCCCTGTCACTGATACCTCTCATTGTCTGAAATGCTCCACATGCATTCTGCACAGACATCCAGGGGTCAGAATGGTCACAGGTGCCAGGGACAGAGGAGGGGAGGTGGCTCAGGTTGCCACACTCTCGAGGCTTCAGAAAGCATTCCAGCTGGTAGCCCAGACCTTGGTTCCGGTCTAAGGTGCATGTATAAAACTTAACATGACCAGCGTGTTTTCATGATGTGACCAACTTCCTGAAAGACAGATAAGCCTCTTCTTCTGGGAAGAAAAGACAAGGCTTGACTGTAAGATATGCCAAAGCAACAGGCCTTGAAAACAGAAGGGCATGGAGGAGATGATGGTGGAGGGTGTCACCCTGGCAGGACTGGGGACAGGGATGAAGAGAGACATTTCTCATGAGACCGGTTCTAAGCAGCCACAAACATTGAAAATTCCATTCTCAGGACCACCTTTCCTTCTGGATAACTTCTAGCTAACTCTTGCTTCCCAGATCCTTAATAGAAGACATGACCCAAGACCCCTTTGTATATCTTCCATATGTCGCCTGTCCCCCTTTTAAGAGGTTAGTCGACTATAGGATCTGTACTTGCAACCAACGTTCTATGTTGCCTATGAACACAGAGGCACCAAAAAGGAGATACTTTATATTATGCAAATATCTATAAGACCACATTTGTTGTCAGTTCTATCTTAATAACACTACCACCAGCCACACACCAGTTCCCAGGGACGTGAGCCAGCTTATCTTACTAACTAAATGCTGTACATGATCCATACATCTTCATCAAGTTCTTCATTCATTGTTTAAGAATTCTCTACCACAAGATGAAGATTGCTTTTGGGAGTACTGAGAAGTTCAAGTCCAGTCTACTTGCTTATGTGAAGAAGAAAGGGAGCTGGGTCCCAGATGGAGCCAGGTCAATGGGTCCAGTGGGCCAACGCTACAACAATGAATGTGAAACTTAGGGGGATGGGTGAGGCGGGGAGCCCATTCGAGTGCATCACGGGTGAATATTTTTCTTTCAAGAAGTTCAAAATAAGTGTGGTACACGCCCATATATACTGTTTGGCAGGACGGGATTAATCTGAATGGCCCGAGATTGGCCACCTTTGGTCCATTCAAGACTGAGAAAAGGTGTTCTGTTCCCAGAAACAATAGAGGTCATCCAGACTGTCTGGAGGGGCGCCCAACGAGATTCCCAGATGGAATCCATATAGAGGGTCAGAGGATTCCCATCAGGTGACTGCGTACCAAGAAGGCAACCCACACACGGGCATCTATAAATACACTGCAGGGACCACCTCCTGATCAAAATGAGGTGGACTGCACCTTGTAGCCCTCTTTCTACCCAAACCAACCTGACTTAACACATATCAATGCAGGTTCCTGGGGTGGGCAAGAACTTACACTTGGCTTTCTAGCTAAAGAGCGCTTTGACTTAAACAGAGCTAAGTGAGTCGCTTTGAGGTTCCAGCATTCAGACACCACAACGCATGCGAGTGAATACGGGGAGTTTTTTGGAGGATTTACAGAATGCAAGAAAGTGCGAGTTCCGAGAAGAAAAGCCAGGGCGCAGACGATGAGGTAGTTGAGGAGGTCAGTCCAATACCGAACACGTTAGCATTGTGAAAAACACAACGACCAGAAAGGATATCTCGCAGGACTGTCCTTAAGAGCATTTAGGAATCCTGTTTGTTGTGAACCTGTGGGAAATGAAACCAAAATTTAGTATGCAAACATTCACCTCCAGAAAAACAGGCTTTATGCAGAAAGCTCCCTCATCTACATGAAAATAATAGGTGTCTAAAGATCAATTAAATAATTATATTTTGTTGTGCTACAGCACCAGCATACTGATCGGGGACTGAGATTCCACCACAGTTATTCAACCAGAAAATGGCAGATTCATAATTAGACCCGACATCTGCAGGATATTTTTTCAATAAAAGCAGATGGATGCCTGCGTCCTTTCCCATAAATTATAGTTCTGATTACTCCTTTGTTTTCCTCATTTTAATAGGAAAACAGAATACTGTATGCTATTTTTTCCTCTTCTTTTATGAAAGACTGTTTTTCCAAAGTTTGTTAACTTTTGACCTGGGGCATCCTATAAACCAGGCTGCGTACAAAAGACGTCTTTCTCTGCACCCAGAGTAAGCAAACTCATAACGTTGGAGTTTATTACTGACTCCTTTAGGCTTGAAGACATTTTAACATGAATTGTGTGTGCAAAAAAAAAAAAATTCTTTAGGGACTTGAGTAAAGATGTATCTGACAAGAAGCAGTTTTTATTGTACGTGTTGACATCATGGTTTTTAAACATAAATGCCCATGGGGGAGGAAGTCTTGGTGCTCCCATCATGGGGTGGTGATGCTGGGCCCCTGCTGTGCTGTGTGAAGCCATGTGTTTTGGGGACATCATCTGGCTCGGGGTAGAGATGAGAGGCACAGGGAGGACAGACACTGTGTTATCTCTGCTGCGGCTGCAGGGGGCAGTTAGAGGCAGGGTCCTGGACCCCTCTGTGTGGGAGGGAAGGCTGAGGGTGGGGTGGCTCCAAATTCATCCTTGAGGCCCCATTTCCTCCCTCTGTGCTGTGTTCCCCACAGTCCACTGCTGAGGCACAAAGATGTGCCAAAGAGCAGGAAAATGAAGAAGGAGAGCTTATGGCTTCTTCTTCCATCTCCGCTAGGCCAGTGGGGCAAAGCCAGCACGTGGGCTGGGGGAGATCCTAGAGAAAACACCATCTTGAGGCAAAAGGAAGACACTAAAAGAAATGACTTCTCTTTCCCTACTGACCCCAAACTGGCTTGCTTTTCCAAACCTTCCCTTCTCAAGAAGGAAGTCCAGCCATCAGGTTCCCCAGAATCTTTGCTACAACAGGATTCTCCCCCAACCTCCCTTCAGAGCCCCATTACCTGGCAGGGAGAACTCAGGTGACAGTGCTCTGCCTTTGCCAATGTTTTCATAATCTTAGAGGATCATGGGAGTAACGTAAAAATCTGCCCTTCCTTAGAGCATGGAATGCCAAGCCAAGTTGGGGGTGGGTGGGGTTGTTCAGGGGGATTTGTTGGGGGGTATAGAACAAGGGGAGAGGATAATCTTTATTTGCTTTCGTTCAACACACTCGGGTAATTTGCAAGCAGGTAAATTCTGAACGCTTTTTTTTTTGTGGAGAATGGGATTAACAATATTTAAAGCATAAACTACAGCAAACTCCATTTTCTCCCATCTAAGTACTAACCAGGCCAGACCCTGCTTAGCTTCCCAGATCAGCGCGTTCAGGGTGGTATGGTCGTAGACCAGCAAACTCTATTTGGCTGGATCTGGGGTGAGTAAACCTTTAGGGAAGATGAAAGTGAAATGTACCGCACCCAACTGTGGTGGGTGTACCCAAATGTACACCACCCGCCCGCCAGGTGGCCGGCTTCACAGTGTGTGTGTGAGTGTGTGTGTTCCCAGAGTTCACGTGTGCAGGTGAGCAAGCGAAAACTGGCCCTTGATACCCAGAATGTAAGGGCAAGGCCATAAATACACTTCAGTAATACACATATGAAAGCATTTTGAAGTTGCTAAAGGTGATATAAAAACGTCAAGTTTGAATACTATTTTTTTAGGTCATAAATGTGCTGCAACTATCAGCACTTATTTCTTCTCGAGTTGTGTAAACCACAGTTTCTTGTCTCTGATTCTTTTGCCTATTAATAAGCAGATAGGACCCTGGCTACATTTTTGCCATTTTCAACTCTGAAAATAGAGAGCAAAGGGCCACCATTAACACCCTTCTCAGGTAGGGTGGAAAAGGCCTCTAATAAACCTTAATTCTCTTCTTGGGATCCCACCCAAGTTATGGCTCTCAAGCATAGATTACAAACTTGCGTCACATTCAGATGAAGGGATTTCAGCCAAAAAGAACGGGACCTACGTTTTAAAATGCCATGAACACTTAGGAGATTCCACGTAAGGTCCAATCATGACCGACGTTTCCATGCAAAATTTTCTATGCCCTCCCTATCTTGGGCTGCACCAAACCCAACCCAACGAGCGGCAGGAAATATGCACTTCTAACTTCAGCCTGGGCACATGCCATCTGTGGTATCAGTGCTGCTGCCCGGGGAAGAAAGTGGGCTTGTGTTCAGACAGTGAGGGACACATTGCAGGAGGAAGCTTTGCACTTGCTAATGGATGGCTGTACTTCAGGAATGTGGACCAGAGGCAACGCTGGTCTCTCATGTTGCTAATGGGCACTGTAATGGAAGTTAAAGGCTTAAGTTTATAGTTCAAAGCCAATTAACTTCCTTCTCATCACTCCCTGTTGTTGGAAAGTGGATAACCAAGAGAGCAAAGAAATTCAAAGTCATGACCTTCAGAATGGGAAATAAGAAATGTCATTTGCTTAGGCAAATACACATTAAAATCATTAATATCCCAATCTCAGTTTTAATAATGTTGCTTCCTTCCTTTAATTATGTTGCCAGGGATTTACTAATGTTTAGCAGGTAATTGAAAATCTTTTCAATTGTATATTTTTAATGTGTGTGTGTGTGTGTGTGTGTGTGTGTGTGTGTGTGTGTGTGTTAGAAAACCCAGTCTTCAGCCTCAGACATTGTTTTCTAGGGACGGTGACTGTTCTCACTTAAGCCAGTATCATGTTAATGTTAAAAACAAACAAAACTATTTGATGGTTATCATTGCAGCCCATTATCCTTTGTGCAAAATGTGGGAATGATTCTTTCAGGGAATCTCTTAGCAGAAGAGAAAGTGAGGTCACTGAGATTGCAGCAGGGGCAAGTGTATCAAGGAAAAAGTCTTGTAAGTGAAAGACAGCCTGATCTGGGGCGTTCAGGCAGCTGTGGCCGGAAGGATCAGGAATGGGGAGTAGAAGGAACAAGGGAGAGAGGGCAGGGAGAAGGGCAGCCGGGGAGGCCAAGGAGGGTGACAGGGAGGGAGGGGTGACAGGGGAGGAGGAAGAGAGGGGAGGGCAGGGGAGGAGAAAGGGGAGAAACACAAAAGGGGGCAGGCTGGAAGTGAGGAGAGGTCCAGGAAGAGGGGAAAGAGAAGAAAGAGAAAGCCCGAAATGATCAAAATATTAAATCAAAATTAAATCCGAAAACCAAAGTCAGGCAAATGGTTACATACATAATCTGATTTCGCCAGCATACTTACGAAGAATGACGTGGGTGATAACGAATGCAAGTATAAAGACTGTCAGAAAAGACAGAGATAAAATAAACATATAAAAAAATCTGTAGTTTCTTTTCCCCACACAGTTGCCTACCCAGGGACAGTGGTGATCAAACCGTTCTGAAATGAGAGGCAGAAAAAAAAATACGGAAATCAGTTAATAAAATGTCTTTTTACTTGACGGAAACTCTCCCTGCTACCCAATACTCTGACGACGCACTTGGTCCTTGAATGGTGTGGGGGCACACGGCCAAAAACCCCATCTAACTCTGACCCCCCAGAAACTTAACTGTAATAGCCCACGATCGACTGGAAGCCTTAGCGATCACTTACACAGTCGATTAACACATATTTTATACGTTCTATGTACTATATGCTGTATTCGTACAATAAAGTGAGCTAGTGGAAAGAATATGTCATACAGAAAATCAGAAGGAAAAGAAAATACATTCACGGTGCTGTGCTGTGTTTACGGGGAAATACCCACGTATAAGCGGCCCCACGGAGTTCCAGCCTGTGTTGTTCAAAACCCTACCACACTGTGCATTTCCAAATCCACTGCTCAGAGAAATGCTTAACATGCAGACAGGTGAAGCACAGAATCATTCTTTCAACGGAACTTAGCTGGTTTGAAAGCACAAGGAACATGCACCCTTCTCACACAACAACTTGAAGAAACAGGCGCTCAAGTTCTCGTGACAATTAGAAAAGGGACGATTTCCCTGTTTTGTACCAACGGGCTTTTTAGGTTCCCAGAACAGTCTTCCCTCAGGATGGTTGTTAAGTGCTGGGCTGGGCAGGGCCTGGGCTCGGCCCCTCGCTCGCGCGCATGTGTGTGAGTGCACACGTGTGTGTCTGTGCGTGGGACCGAGTGAGCACCTCTCTCGTCACGTGTTTGCATGCGTGCTTGCGTGTGGGCACGCACGTGTGGTACTGAGTGACACGTCTCTCGTCAGCGGCTGTAGACGGAGGTCCCTGTCCAGGGGGCCTGTCCCAGGACAGAGGGATAGTCTCTTGTTCTCCCCTCCCATGACAACGGTCTCCCAAGGAAATGCCTCCACTCTTTCAATAGTTGCAGGAAAATTGGTATTTTTAAAACCGTGGTCTTCACGTGCAAGGTAAGACACCGCGTCTCTCAGCCCACAGTTCTTGGCTAAGTTACCTGTGAAACGGAGATGCTTTCATAGAGTCCTTGTGGGGTTAAGTAATGTCTGGGAAAGCCTTTCTACAAAGCACACAGTGTTTTGTGGTTTGTTAAGAGAAGTCACATACCTTGATACCTCTGGCCTTGAGCCATTTTAGGAGGAAAATGATGCTGCCCTAATTTATAGGGGAGCCAACGGAGGCCTAGAGAGAGGGAAGGCTGCTCGTGTGGGGCCACACAGCTCAGAATCAGGAGAGCTAGAACCCGAGGGCACCCCACAAGTGCCCAAGTGCTGGGACTGGGCACTTCCGCACCGTCACCCCCGGTTCCCTACGTACAGACCCGCGTCTTCTCACCTCGGGAATTTCACACAACGTCTGAAATGAGGTTGTGACTCGTCCTTCCCCCTGCAAGTAATGGCCAAGTGCTTCTCTTTTCTCTACTCCTTGGCTGGTTTTCCATCCAAAGGACTATCCAGAGTGCCCTCCTAACCCACCCTGATCTGACCGCCTGCTGCCAGGGGGGCCGAAAACACCAGGGGGGATGAGTTAGCTTTTTACACGGCGTCTTTCCCAAGCTTAACTTCTATTCAGTTTTCATATTTTAAATCCCTATGTGTGTTTTATTTATTTATTTGTTTATTTTAACGTGGATCCATTTTTTTTGAGGGGGAGGGGCAGACAGAGGGGGGAGACACAGAACGCAAAGCACAGAATCTGAGCTGTAGGCACAGAGCCCGATGCAGGGCTCAAACCCACAAACCCACACGGCCTGAGCCGAAGTCAGACTCTTAACGTTTTAAAAACACACACAGAGAGGCGCACATCAAGTGTGACCATGTAAGTAAACTGACCAAAGTCAGGCAAGGCGGTGTTGCCTTTCTTTCTGGTCACCTGTCACAAATCACTCATCTTCTATTTTATGTTTCCTACAAGCTTGCTTCTTGAGAAGGGTGCAAGGACACCTGGGGACAGTGGTGGCAGAGGAGCCCTAAGAGTCATGCTTGTCTGCAAGTAGTGCAAACGACAAACAGCCAGTCTGAGCAGGGGACCCGAAGAGAAATTTCAGGCCTCACTGGTCTGGTGACAGCCCGATGGCCTGTCACCAGAGGCTGGCACGTGAGGTAAGTAATGCCTGTTGCTGGACCACATCATGTGATGACATGTGTTGCCAAGCCACACAGCTGGAAAAGTGAACTCTTGTGTAAAAACAACCTCAGTTCTCCCAAGTCACTGGTCTATGCGGGCTGTACTGGAGACATCTACACAAAGAAGGGCAAAAAGAGAGAAAAAAATCTGAACCAGTGAGATTTTCCCAAGACTTTGTGCCATTTTGAGAAGCCTCTTCTTTATCCATGAGCACAGAAAATGGGAATGAGAATTGGAGGCCTGGGGCCACAGGACCACATGTTAGGTCAGAATCTCTGACCCCAGCTGCGAAAGCTGATCTCCAAATCCAAAATATGTGGATTCAGCCTCTTCACTCAAGCGAAAGTCGCCTAGCAGCGCAGAAGACACTAAGGCTTGGGAGGTGTCACCAACACTGTGGACACCCCCGTCGAAGTACAAGGGTCTTGGCCACCCACTGTCGACCATGGCTGTGGGGGCGGGCGGTTGTTTTGGTTTTAGCTTAGAAAGTTTACTAGCGGCTGAGGGAGGCAGACCCACTGGAGAAGTGAAGACGGTAGATGGTGTGCATGAGACCCTTGCTCATGGGGTCTGGGAGGCTTCTTGCAAAACCAGTCATGTCTCAGGAATGGTGTGAACGCCTGGTGGCCTGGCAGTCTTGAGCTGGAAGCAGTTTCCACTTGGAAACTTGTCCTACTCAAAACTTTCTAGGCTAACAAAAATCCCACTGAAATGTAGGCTCCCCGTGAAATTCTTTTATTGAACGTTTTCCACATCCTTCTTGGTGTGTGTTGAATACACGGCGGTAAATGAGCCTCCGAGACTCGGTGGGCATCTCTGTCCAATGGCCGCTTGCGCCGTGCCATGCCCTCCGCCATGCCCTCCTCCCATCCCCTTGCTCAGTTTCACTCTCTGCCTGACTTCTGGAGGTGGGCTGCACCCTGGGCTCAGCTTGGGCCTCTCCTCTCCTCTGTGGATTCTCTTTCTCCCAACGTTCAAATGCCAACCAAAATGGCCATGCACTGCCTTCGACAGGTCCTGTCAGCTCTACCCCCACGTTGATCCAAAATCATCTATTTTTTGTTCGTGTTTGCCAACACTACTCTAAGCCTTTGATGAATATTTGTCAAATGACTGAATAAGCCCTCATACCGCCAAAAGGACATCCAAGCCAGCAAGCGTGTTGCCCAATGTCACACAGTTCACGAGTACCAAGGCTGGGAAGAAGCCCTGCTCTATCTGCCTCCAGGATCCTGGCTCTGAAATGCACGCTGCCTTTCTTGAGTATTTTCCCTGCGCCCAGCACCACGTCAAGTGCTAGGGAGGAAAACACCACCACCCCCCCATGGCTTCAAGGCATTCCTTATCTTATCTGATGGGTTGCTTTGTTTTCAGCCTCCAGATACCCCTCAGACTCCGGGAATGAACTCCTAACAGAGAAAACCCAACTGAATGTCTAACTCAATCTGTTCTCTCACCGATGTTGGCAAGCGCACAGTCTCTCTTTACGGGTCAAGGATAAAAGCAGGACAAGAGGTGTCACCCCAGCCCGCGTGGCTCTGCTCTGAGCGCACTCGCCCTAGCTCAGAGTGGAAGGAGCTCAGCGGGGGTCTGGGGGTGTTCCGAGTGGGGAGGCTTCTGTTACTCAGTTTCCAGGGGAGAAGAGCACACGAGAGTTGGGGACAGGCTGAGATGGGACAAGAGGAAGTGGCCACAGCTGCGCACGACGTGCTCCCGGGGACCTGGATGAAGCAGTAATTGGCCGAGAGGGAGAACATCTGGAGGAGGAGAGGGGAACCCAACCGCTGGAAAGCTACTTGCAAGAATCTGCAACATCGGAGACATTTTGAACGACTATCATTAGAGGTCAGCTCGTGGATTTTCCACGTGGAAAAACTAAACGGGTGTCCTGTGTACTGGCGGTGGAGTGGGGGGTGCTGTGGGAGATTCTTTAAAAAAAAAAAACGCTTTGGACTTTCTGCCACATCCCTTGATTCTGAGGTCCGGACCCGGCCAGAAGGGAGTGGCCTCTACACTGCTACATTTCTGGAGAGTTCCTTTAAAAAGCACTAGGAGCTATTCCCTGGGCTATGCTATGCTGTTGTGGGTCTGTGCTCAGTCTTGCCGCACACAGGCACAGCTTCAGGGGTGGGAAATGGAACACAGGGGCAGGGCGGGGTGCTGATAAACCTGGAAGCTTCTGTAAAGTAACTGGAGATCCGAGTAGCCAGCGGGGGCGCCCTGCCCACGGCCCTGTTAGCACCACACCACCCTGTGTGGATCTGTTCTCCCCTCCTTCCCCTGGTGAGCCTTGCGGTAAGAGACAATTTCTGGCCACCCGAATTGCCTGGCAGACACTCAACAAACATGCACCAAGCCGAGGAAGAGACGCCTTTAATCGCTTTTGGTGGGTTTCTGGGTAGTCGCCGCTCCTGGTGGCCAGGAACAGACACTGAAAATGCTGGTCAAGGAGAAGATCGCTGGGGAGCCGACCGGAGGAAAAGGCAGGGTCTGTGAAATTTGAATGAGTTCAGAGAAGGCTGGGGGTTGGAAGCTGTCGACCAGAGGTTAAAAGCTCCCGCTGGATACTTCTTAGTGTCAATCAGCTCACGGCAAGAAGTGGCCTCTACACTAACAGTGGGAGGCAGAGGTGGTTTTATGAAAAGCTCCACAGGATGCCACAGGGGGGCCCAGATGCTATGTTTGGGATGCAAGCCGACTTCAAAAAGTCACCTGCCCTGAGATCTAAGTGGGGAAAGAAGGTTCCATTAAAATGGCCAGTGGGGGCACACTTTAGAAAAGTCTTATTTTGTTAACCCCAAAGTCAAAATAATAATGACAGTATTATGATTATGATTATCAATTTTAAACAGAGAGAGCAGGGGAGAGCGGTAGAGGAAGAGAGACAGAATCTCAAGCAGGCTCCACACTCAGCGAGGAGCCCAACGAGGGGCTCAATCTCACGACCCTGGAATCATGACCTGAGCCGAAATCAAGAGTTGGACGCTCAACTGATTGAGCCACCCAGGCACCCCAACAATAATATTATTAACGATGATTAAAGGTACCATTCACTGACTGCCTGCTACATGATTGTGTATTTTATTATTTCATCGTCTGTCATCTGTCCTGGACAACAGCCCCAGAGTAGCCCCAGGTGCTATGCCCACACCTTATAGACCAGGGAATCACCACGAAAAGTGAGGGACTACCCATCAGGGGCCACAGATTCTGAGCAGAGACTATGCCTCAGCCCCGACCAGAGGAAGATTTGGGGGAGAAATGGAGTATGAAAAAGACCCTTAAAAAAAGGAAAATAGAAGCATTAACATTGTACCAGGACAGAAAAGTCCGCTGAAATATTAAAGAAAAAATATTTGCTAAAGCTGTGTTTGAAGGTTGCCAGAGAAAGGAATACAATGCTTGAAACATTAAGAATTTAAAATCTCCTAGAAGTCAGGCTCTAATATAGGCCCTCAAGAACGGGATCCAGAGGTAGAGAAAAATCATACCCTCAGGCCAGGCAGCAGCGGACCCAAAAAGTCTGCATTTTCCAGACAGTGGTCCTGGGCTCTAGGTGGGCCACATCTCAGCTTGGTCAGGAGAAGGGAAATAACAATCCTAACTTCCTTCTCCAGCAGTGTCTCGAGAATCGTGTGAAAATATAGATGTAACTATGCAATTGAAATTAAAAACTTCTCATTTAGATGTTACTACATCTAAAGTAAGTGTTGTTAAAGGTACGGAATGGAAAATTATTTTTCCTTTAAACCTAGCGCTTTTTTTTTTTAACTTCCCCAATTGGACAAATCTTGCCCTATGAGGTATCTTTTGTTTCTTTTTTTTTTTTTTTTAACTGAGTTGAATCCTCAGCAGCTTTTTTTTTTAAGTTTATTTATTTTTGAGACAGAGAGAGACAGAGCATGAACGGGGGAGGGGCAGAGAGAGAGGGAGACACAGAATCGGAAGCAGGCTCCAGGCTCCGAGCCATCAGCCCAGAGCCCGACGCGGGGCTCGAACTCACGGACCGCGAGATCGTGACCTGAGCTGAAGTCGGACGCTTAACTGACTGAGCCACCCAGGCGCCCCTCTTTTGTTTCTTTTTTAAAATGAGGAATGCCGAGGTAGAGCGGCACGTATTGTCACCCGGCCTTTATGGCTCCCGTGTGATTCTTAGACACTAAATAATTCATGCTGTTCTAAACTTTTGGTAAGATCCGAGTTAAAATATGTGTGTCCAAGGCCTGGTTAGGTTTCTGGAAAGCAGCCTGGCACGCTCACTCCACCTCCTCCTCCTCTCACTTTTATCCACCCTCAGTGAGTCCTTGCAGGGAATTATGTCATTTATTTCTCAGACCACCTGGTAAGGTTGATGCTCTTATGCCCATTTACAGATGAGAAGGTGCAGGTGAGAAGTTGGCCTTGGAATCCAGGTGTTCATCTGAACCCTTACCCACCACCTGTTACTGTCTCCTGCTCTGCCGGCTGGGCTGGGTGGGCCTGAGGACCCGACCCCTCCCTCTTAGAGCAGCACATGTGGGCACCAGACACCCCCCCACCCCCCCCACCCCCCTGCCGATCACAGGAATGGGAATAAGAATGGAACGCTGCCACCCAGGACTGGCACTTGTGTCGGTGAGCCTGATGGCTCTCTCCTGGTTCAGGGCATCCTGAACCATGCAGAGGACACCTAGCTCATGTCTGGAGAGGCCTATCCTCAATCAGAAGGAAGTACCCCAACCTCTGCAAGGATGACCTCATTCGCAGCAAAGTGAAAATCAGAAGCAGCAGAAACTCCTTGTGAGACATACAGATTTGACACATTCATGGACACTGTGGCGCTTGGGGGTTATTTGGGGCAAAGGGATGTATCAGGGAAGGTTTCCTATCCCCTCCCAACTCCTCTTACCTCCTTTTCTGAAAATGAATTCTATCTGTGATATCATATTAACTACTTCTGCGGCCTTAAAGTATTAATATATCACTTCTGCACGGGGACTCAGTTTCCTCACATGTAAAAAGTGGAATTCGATAAGCCCCGAGACCCCTTTGAGCTGTAAAATAAAATGCAACACGACTCTGTGTTTTATTAGTACCCGCGTGGATTTTTCCGGTCTTGAGCCCTTGCCAACGTCCTATAAATTAAGAGTCTACAGGGTTTAGCTCCATTTGTTCAAAAATGAAAACTTTTCACGTAAAACCAACTAGGGAATGTAGAGTCGTTGTAATGTTTACAATGCAGCTTAACATAACCTTGGGCAGTGATGTGGAATCCAAAGCGTCCCTGCCAAGGTCTCACCTGCACCTCCCACCGCTGCTCTGGCTTCACCATTATCTGGCACAGCGCTGAGTTTTTGTGGGCATCAAGGGAGGGGGTTGACAACGGACAGCTAAGGTGCCTTCGGCTCCTCAGATGGCAGATTGTACCCATTTCCATTTCCTTAAGTTGTTATCAGTTTAACTTCGGTTTTTAACATTGGTTTCCAATGCTGGGGGAATTTTCTGCTTCTAGGAGGATGGGAGGGCACGCAGGGGAGAAGCCCGCCTTTGGGGGAGGCTGTGCCGGGAGGAGACCTGCTGGTTAGAGACACAGAGGACAATGAAACTTGGGAAGAGGGGGAAAAAGTTCCTCCCAGAGAAGCAAATAGAACTAGTTGCTAAATAAAGTGGGGGAGAAGGTGGGAGAAGACTTCGTTTTTGAAAGGAGACGTAAGGAAGTTAATAGAAATATGATGACTTTACAAAGTGAATCAGCCCAGAGGCGCCTGGGTGGCTCAGTTGGTTGTGTTCGACTCTTGATCTCTGCTTAGCTCACGATCTCACAGATGTGATGTTGAGTTCCACATCAGGGCTCTGTGCTGGGCACAGAGCCTGCTTGAGATTCTCTCTCTTTCTCTCTGATCCCCTCTCTCTCTCTCTCTCAAAAAAAAAAAAAAAAAAGTGAATCAGCCCATTATGAGGTAGAGGCAAAGAAATCCTACAATTCCCTAAGTTTTGGGTTCTGGAGGGGCATCCTAGGAAATGCCAGTCCCAATGCAGGAGAATCCATTTCCTTCCCTGCTCTGGGTGTCCCAGCATCTCTGCCCTCAGAAGACTCCGGAACGACAGCCCTGCTATTGAGCTCTTTCAGCCTCCTGGAAAGGGTTCTGGATCATTCTGACAAAATCAGTAACGTAAGTTCAAATTTGTGCAATCCTCAAGAACACAGTCTCAAGACATTAGTGGTCCCTGCTGTGTCCTGAAAACTCTGAAATGAACTGCAGGATAAGCCAGTGCCGGAATGCGCAGGGAGCCTCCTTTCCTGGCATGCCACCCCCCCAAGCCCAGCCAGGCCCCTCTCAGCCCCGGCCTCACTGTCTATGGGTCTGCAGGGCCGGAAACTCTGCGTGGGGGTTCCCCTGAATTCTCCACGGAATATCAAATGATCTTCTACAAGCCTGTACTATCAACTGACACCCCCCCTAAACATCTCCATTCTTCTCTAGAAATTCTAGGCCTTGAAATCAGTATCAACCCCATCTTACATCAGAATGGCTTAACCATTTGAGGGCTCTCTGGTGGTCAGTCCTTGTTCACGTTCTCAGTGGGAGATAGGCAGCAGGCAGGAATGAGTGAGGACCGTGAAAGTCGGAGCCACAGAATGGCCAGGGTCCCCTGGCTATTCCATGCTGGGCCTGGGTCAAGAGCCCCTTCTGATATCTAGTCACTGTTTTCCCCAAGTCTTCCACACTCTTGAGTCACATGTTCTTTCATGTTCCATTATAATCGTTTTTGAAGCCTTAGTCAATTTATCCCCAAAATGAAGGTTTCAGAACGGAGTTAGCTCATGAGTACGTTACACATGTAGAGCTGACAATTAATTCTAAGCCTCTTCAAAACTTTTTAATTTGACTCTGTATATACACAGTTGGAAACTGGTGTTCCCAATGGGCACGCTTTTCCAAAGTAAACACGCTTCTGTGATCTTGTACGAAAGACTCTGCATCACCTAAGGCACAGAGCTGTGTCAATGAGCAGGATGCAATGACTCAATGGGATGGATGATGATTCCCTTAAAAAGAAAACTCTGATATGTCCAAAGTAGTAATTAAAAAAAATTATCAGGAATGAAACCTCTTTGCAAAACTGCTGAGACATTTCATTTTTCTGAAGTTGAAACTGTAGACCCAACTTCATTACAAGGAGCGTTACAACAAAGACCAGCACAAGGAAGTGATAAAAAAATACAGACAGTGCTTTATACATTTGAAGGTGCTTTCACGTCTCATCTGATAATACAACTGTATTCATACCGTGTCTCACGGCTACGGCTCATACCTGTGTGTTACCAGGTGACATGGACAGATGGGTGTCACAAGGTGATGTGGACAGATGTGAGACAGGAAAGCGGGAGGGGCCGGTGTTCCTCCTCTGATCCTTCTTCAGTCTGTGCGACTGATATTCATATTCATGATATTCATAACTGTCCTCAGTTTCCCATTTCTAAAAGTGTGCCCTGGCCAGAAGACTCTCGGGTGCCCTCTCTGCCCAGCAACTCTCAGAGGCAGGGGCTCTGGTGGCTCAATCCAGTTCTTTTGGGACAATAGGATAGAAGCAAAGCCAGACTCAGGTGGGCAGAAAAGCTGTCTGAGGCTCAGAAGTCCTCTGTAAGGGTTTTCAAAATTCCCACTCTGCACAGATGTTCAGCCCCCTCAAGTATCTGCTTCTCCAGAGGCTTGTGTGACTGGCATTTCAGGACACGTGTCCGACATTCCGCAATCCCTTTGGCCCTCTGGTTCACGGTCTGATGGCCAGTTGCAGACATCCAGGTTTGGGAGGGTACAGTTGGGAGGAGGTAACAAGAGTCATTCCCGTTGAGCACGAGGCAGTATCTCAGGGTCACTCATCGCAAGCTCCACCCTGGGGCCTTTACTCTTCTCACTGATACATTCTCCTCGACCGAGCACTTGGCTGCCTTTCCACCTGCCTCCTAGGCATTCCTACCTGTCTCGTAGACACCTCACCTCCATCGGGTCCAAAGCTACATTCTTTACGCTCCCCTGTACTCTGCTCACTACCTGCCTCGTCTGTGCAAATGGCACCCCAAGCATCTAGTTGCCCATGGTAGAGAATGAGCTCGTTTCTGTCCTTTGTACACATCTCTCATATCCAGCTGGTCAATAGGATTGATAACTGTATTCCTGCTGTCTTTTCTTTTTTTAAGTTTGTTTGTTTATTTATTTATTTATTTATTTATTTATTTATTTATTTATTTATTTATTTTTGAGAGGGAGAGAGAGAGAGAGAGAGAGTGCACGTGTGCATGCAAGCAGGGGAGGGGCAGAGAGAGAAGAAGACAATAGGCTCCAGGCTGACAGCAGAGAGCCTGATGCGGGGCTTGAACCCACGAACCACGAGATCATGACCTGAGCTGAAGTCAGACACTTAACTGACTGAGCCACCCAGGCGCCCCACCTGCTGTCTTTCCTAAGCTTCTGCTCCCTGTCTCTGCAGGCCATTGCAGGGTACACGCCCTTATCAGCTCTTTTGTGAACCACTGTAAAATCTTCCCAGAGTGCCTGGTCAGTGTATCCCCCTCCAGATTGTTGCTAGAAGGATCGCCCAAAGCAAGTAAGATCACATGAGCCCTTTGCTTACATTCCCTGTGTGGCTCCTGCTGCTGGGGCCTCCCTTTCTTTGTTGGGTGTGGCCTCCATGTGACACAGAACTGATGCGTTTCCAAATTGAGCTCCTTGGGGGCTGGCGCTGGGGTGCCCCTCCCCCATCATTCACCTCCTCTTTCCTTTCAACTGGAGTAGATAGACCTCTATTTGTCTGATATATTGAGTTTCCCCATTATATTCCATCTTCTAAAATGGCCCACTGCTTACAACCACACACACACCCCCCCCACACACACAGATTTATAATCACTAATAAATGTTCCCTGTAATTATTCCAAGCAGTCCCAAGTTCCCAGCATGTGTGGCATTGCGCCGTTACAAAAGGATAGCGTGTTGAAAGCACGAGGGATTCCTAGGTGAGAGGACCTGCCAACCTAATCTTAAAGGCCTGTTTTGCAACGTCACCTAGGCAAGTTCGTGGGCCCCAGCGGCTGGGTATGCTGCAAAAGGTTCTGTCCAACTCAAATTCTAAAACCGTACGGCTAAATAAAAGTTTCAAGAATAGGAGTCAGTTGTTGTCTACTCTACAGAAAGTTAGGAGGTGCTGGCAGGCTTCAGCAGTAGAAACTATAAATAATTTATAAGAACTGGCCCTCTTATGGACCCAGGTTAGCCGCAGGATATACTGGTGGCCCTGAGACCACAACTACTACATAAACACCCCTCCCCCCACAAATCCGATCAGCAGACTTCTTAGATGCTAAATATAGTACGTTGTCTTCTAGCTGCTGTTGTTGTTCAGCACAAGCACCCTAGCACTTGCCTGAGTCACTCTGGTTTAGCCAGTGGATCCTTAATTACTTTTTTTAAACCAAGGCACTCAAAAGAACAGGCCAGAGGTTCTAGCTAATGGTCAGGATTGGCTGCATAATTTGTGGGGCCCCCTGCAAAATCAAAGTATAGGGCATCTTATAAAAAAATGCATAAGAATTTTAAGACAGAGACAGCAGAGCATAAAATCAACCTTGGGTCCTGCACACCGACGAAGCCAGACTTGTTAACTGCCATAGGTTTATGGTCTGGGAAAGCGATTTTCTGATCGAGGCAGATTCATGGCTAGAAATTCTGGTGGATTGTCTGAAAGGATTTACAAAGGGCGTCTAAGACCAAAGTACGGCGAGGATGCGGTGACTAACTGTCAGACTTACAGGGGGCTAACATCCCACTCCACGGGGAAAGCCTCTGGGCAGGTAGAAAAACCCTCCTGGCCGACACTTGCTGGAGCTACCCAGCTCAGGTCCAGTGGCTGGGCCGCCGGGGGAGGGTTCCTGCTGCTGCTGAAGAAGGTGTGAGAGGAGTGAGGTGCCTGGGTGGCTCAGTGGGTTCAACATCCGACCCTTGATTTTGGCTCAGGTCATGAGCTGACAGTTCCCGAGATCAAGCCCCGTGTCGGGTTCTGTGCCGACCGCGTAGAGCCTGCGTGGGATTCTCTCTCTGTGCCCATCCCTGCTTGCGCACATACTCCCTCTCTCAAAAATAAATACGCATTTAAAAAAGAAAAAGGTAAAATCCTTTAAAAAGGGTTAACGAGGTTAACGAGGGAAGCGGGGCGAGAGGGACGAAGCAAAGTCTAAGATTCCACCCTCTCGTCCACTGATTCCTGTGAATATCAGAAACTTGGGTTTTTGACCCCTATGGCAGTGGTTCCTAAGCTTTTTGATTCCCAAATGCTTTGAAAATCTGAAGAAAACTGTGCTACCCCCCACCTCCTGCTTCACACACACAGCAGTTTACATACAGCTTCCTGAAGCCTGTTCTCAGACCCCCCCCCCCGTGGGGGAGGGGCTCAGAACGGCTGACCTGTGGTTTACTTTGCTGAAAATGAAGGAACTAATTTCAAACAACTAATTTTCAGGTTGAGTTGTTCTAAGAAGGCGGGCAGGCAGGTTCCCACCTGCTGACTGGCCGGCTATATGTGCCGTATTACACGCCCTGAAACCCCAATCTGGCTGGAGGCTGGCTCTCCGCTCAGCCTGCACAACCGCACCGCCGCTGAGCGCTCACGCCGCTGAGCGTTCACGCCGAAAGGGAGCTGCTTTACTTACGGGGAAGGGCCCGTGTTTTATTCAGGGTTTTCCAAGCTAAGGGCTGTGAGTAAATAGAGGGTCCTGAAATTAGTTGGTTGTGACGAGCATTCATATTTTTTAAAAAAGACGAAGAAGAGAAAATATCAAGGCATCTCATGAAACGTATCTGGGCATTTGTATACATTGTATACATTTGTATACATTGGGCACCAGGGTATATGCATTTCTTACTGTGAGTTGCAGGGAAGAAAAACGTTCTAAGGCAATGACTGCTTTATTCAAATTTGTAGTGGGCACATGACAGGCTCTCAAACACTTTCCCAGTGAATAAATCTATGTACACGTCATATTTGCAAGAGGCCTGAATACATTCTCAGTCATGTCATTGACAGCCTCCTAGAGCTCCATCAGGGTTACCGATTCCCCATCACCCTTGTATTTAATTTTTCTTTCTTTCTTTCTTTCTTTCTTTCTTTCTTTCTTTCTTTCTTTCTTTCTTTTCTTTCTTTCTTTCTTCTTCTTTTTTTACCATTTCTCCTGGAGTCTGAACATTTTCATTTGTACTGCTGGAACTTTGAGGGTTTGAGGGTGGGGCTGTGAGTTTTATTTAGTTTAGATTGGGGAAAGGAAACTTTTTTGTTCCAGTTGAGAGCACTAACCTAGTCATAGAACCGAAAAAACAATATACTTTTTTTTTTTTTAAGAGAGAAGGGTAAAGTGGGGGAAGGAAGGTAGAGGAATACTCACTTGGTTTTTTTTCTCTTTCCCTCCCTCCCTTCCTTTGCTCCCTCCACCAGCACATATTAACTGAGCAGCTGCATGCCAGGCACGGTGCTGGTTGCTGAGAATACGGGACGAGAGATACAGACACAGCTCTCACTCCAAATAAGCCCTCAGTGTATCATGACAGCCTGGGCGGGTGAAGCCAGAGCTCAAACAGCCTGGGAGGGGGGGGTGTCCCTGAGAAACCACTCCAGGGGTCCTCCTGAAAGGTGGGCAGGAGTTAACAGAGGGGACTGTGGCTTGTTCCAGGAATGGAGAACAGGAGAGGGGGGCCGAGCCCGGAGCTGAAGAGGTGGGCAGGCACACATCTTGCAGACCAGGTTAAGGATTTTGGCCTCCTTCCTATTAACCACCAGCAGGAAAGCACCAATTTGTATATACATTTAATGTTTATTTATTTTTGAGAGAAAGAGACAGAGTGTGAGCAGGGGAGGGGCAGAGAGAGAGAGAGAGAGAGAGAGAGAGAGAGAGAATCCAAAGCAGGCTCCAGGCTCTGAGTTGTCAGCACAGCGCCGGATGTAGGGCTCAAACCCACGAACTGCGAGATCATGACCTGAGCCGAAGTCGGAGGCTTAACTGACAGAGCCACCCAGGCGCCCCATGGAAAGCACTTTCAAGGAGAAGAGTGATGTGATCACACTCTGTCTAGGTCATAGAGGGTGGATTGGATGGGGAGAGAGATGGATGGAGGAGGCCACCAGGAGACCCCTGCCTAGTCAAGGTGAGAGGGGATGGCAGCCTGTCGCTGGCCATGACAGTGCAAAGGCAGGGCAGTGGTAGGAGCTGGGACCTGCCGAGTGAGAAAATGTACAGAATCGCACCACGGGTCAACTAAGGACAGAGGAGGAAGGACTCAAAAGTGACTCTTAGGTGTTTGCCAGTCTAAGTGTGACCAACAAACAGTTTGGCTCTGAGCGAGGTGGGGGTCGTGGGGCAGCCTGATGGGGGAGGTCTCTGGGCTCCCCGAGTGAAGGTGTCAGAATAACAGGGGTATCTCCACAGCTCTGGGCAGGGGTCTGAGCTGGAGCCATAAACCGGAGGGAAAGACAGACTTCAGGAAGACAAAGGGAGCTGACTCAGAGATGGGCACACATTCCCCAGACACAAAGCCAGGAGCCACACGCGCACCAAGAGGGACAGCAAGGCAAAAAGATACATGTGTGGGGAGAGTGAGACCAAGAGAAACAGACTTTCATGAGATAATTGCTTGAGGCTCTCCTGGGTGTTAAAAAGGTGTTTTTTAAGAGGAGCTGCACTTTGACAATTACAGGCAGAAATGAGGCAAGCACTTCTTGTCCAGATAAATATAAAACCCGCCGCCAGAGACCACTCTTGTCGGGCTTAGGTCCAGTCTTAGGTCTCTGTGCAGTGCGCAAAGAATTCCACGGCGCCAGCCCAGGACAGGCTGAAAAGTGCCTCGGAGGCCCCAGAAATTCTGGCGTTGAGACATTCCTGTTGTCAGAGATGCACTTTTCCAAACTGTCTCATCAGACACACAATCTTTCTCTTTTGAAAATAATTAAAAAAAATTTTTTAATGTCTATTTATTTCACAGAGTGTGAGTGAGGGAAGAACAGAGAGAGAGGGAGACACAGAATCCAAAGCAGGTTCCAGGCTCTGAGCTGTCAGCACAGAGCCCGACGCGGGTGCTCGAACCCACGAACCGTGAGACTGTGACCTGAGCTGAAGTCGGACACTGAACCGACCGAGCCACCCAGGTGTCCTTTTTGAAAACAATTTTTAAATAAATGATGTGCAGAATAAAAAATACATGTTTTAAAAATGATTTTAGATGCATTATTTTAAGTTATCAGCGTCTTCTAGTACAGCATTTTTCTAAAGGGCACTTATAAACCATTCCCGGTCTCCACGAGAGTATCTGGCCCGAGTATCTAGAAAGCCGCACAGGGTGGGCCCTGCAGGGTTCTTCCTCCTGTCGTGGTTATATTTTCATTCCACGGTTATCAGTTGTTATTCTGATTATGAATTGGCTGCCTGAGTAGCTTGGGCTGGTTTTGCATGGGGGGAGAACCCTGGTCCCTGGGACAGGGGGGTCACGTAGTCATTTGCTTAAAATGAACATATTGGCACCTGGCTTTGCACATTCAATGTGACGTTTTGTCACGAAGGGATGGCTGTTCCCGACACAATAGAACCCAGACCTCATTCCTGCCAAGTACAGGATCTGAGATCAAGGCTGCTCTGAGAGGTCTATCGGGGGGAGTCCTTGTTTTTAGGGTGTGAGCCAGCCTCACCCGCCTTTTCTCATTTGGGGTGTGAGCCCTCCCAGCATCCCCAGCCTCACCTGGTGACTGATGAGAACATGAAATGGGTGACCTCACTAAGGCTTGGTGGGCCGGGCAGGTTATTTGCTTGTTCCCTCTCTAGACCCAGATTGTCTCAGGTGGACCCAGTTCAGCTGTCTGTGGACAACAGTACGTAAGGGGGCTGGGGACTCTCCTTGCGCGGGGATGATGCCACCAAAGGACCCCGCTGGGAATGCGAAGTATCCCAGGGATGAGAATGTGAGGACTCACCCTACAAAGTCATGGGCAAAAGTTCTTTTTCTTTTTTTAATGTTTGCTTATTATTTACTTTTAATTTTTTTAATGTTTATTTTTGAGAGAGAGAGAGAGAGGGAGCACAAGTGGGGGAGGGGCAGAGAAAGAGGGAGACACAGGATCTGAAGCAGGCTCTGCACTGACAGCAGAGAGCCTGATGTGGGGCTTGAACCCACCACCCATGAGATCATGACCCGGGCTGAAGTTGGATGCTTAACTGACTAAGCCACCCAGGAGCCCCACGGGTAAAAATTCTAAAAGGGTGTGTTAGGATATTATTTCCCAGTTCTCTCTCCAAGAAGCTGTTGATGACTTTTAGGCAGAAAGTCCAGGACAGAGCGGACCCTGGTCTGGCTGGGATCCACCTCTGAGGGTCCCTGACATCCTGAGACAAGACTCTCACTCCTCCTGTGCTCACTTACATGCTTGCCCACAGTCCGGCCTTTGCCCATGGATGGTCCCTTGTCACCTGTGGGCTCTCTAGAAGGACTGGCTTCCTCCTCGTATTCCATCCCATGGCTCCAGCATAGGGGAAAGACACGGCTTATGGCAGGACTGAAAATGGACTCCTCATTCGGGGCAAGCAATGACACTCACCACGACGCTCAGGGCTCTTTCTGGCATCACTCTGTAAACCGTACAGAGCTGGCAAGGGAGGGGCGCGAGCATGCTGGCAGCGGGGGGTGTTCCGGGTAAAGGAGGCACAGTTACTGTGGGGCCTACCCTTCGCTGTGGTCAGCATCCTTGGCAGCTCCCGGGGCGGCAGGTCTGTGTGCCAGCACTGCCTGCCCTCAGCCCTTGGAAGGCTTCTGACCCCAGCGCCCCTGGAGCCCGCTACGTCTCTGCCCTCACCGGCCCTACATTTGCCCTTCCCGCCCCCTCTTCTTTCCTTCTCTTCCCGTGACCTTCTAGCACTCCCCCGCCATCTTTTCTCGTTTTCCTCTCTGTGTCTGACTTCACAGACACCAACCAACCACTCACAGCCTGACACGTGCAGCTCTGGCTCTCTGCCTGCAGCCGCTTTCGTGGCTTCTGGGTCCACGTGTGTAAGCTGCTGTAGATCGAGTTCCGGACCGAGAGCCAGAGGCTTCCAGGCACTCAAAGTGAGTTATGTGCAGTACAGACTCAGCTCACTGTGCCACGATTCACTTAAAATACGCGGACTCTATTTTTCTTTAAAAGCATTAATGTTTAACGTGGGGGAAATAACCATACTCTCAAGAGACAAAGGGATCACTCATTCCCCTTTGCCCCAACTCCATGAGTTTAATGAAGCGTGGACTCCTGTTGGCTCTTCCTCTGAAATGTTTCTGGAATCCATCCACATTGTCTTTCCACCTCCATGGCCATTCCCTAGCCTGGGCCAAGGGAAGCTGTCCCCACCCTGGGACAACAGCCTCCCATCCATCTCCTCGGCTCTGTCTTGTCACGATCCATCCATCCATTCACCGTCTGTAAGGTGGACAGAGGGAACTTCCTGCGACACAGTTAATAAGGTCACTCTGTTGTCTACCGTCCTTGGGGTAGGATGGAGACTCCTCAGGGGGCTTGGAAGGTCCCTGCTTACCTCCTGCCTCTCATTCAGGCCCTGTATGCCTGGACTCTCCACGTCACCCTCTTCTCCTCTGGTCCCTCGGGTCGGCGTGACTTTCCCTGTCCTGGGCCTCTGCACAGGCTGCCCTACCTGCCCCCATGTCTTTCTACTTGCCCGCCTCCCTTGAGCAGACAATGGGTGCTCCTCCTGTAGTTCTCAGAAGGGACGTTCCTCCTCTGGGTCAGGAACCTCTCCTGTGTGTTCCCACAGGACCCTGCACTTTCCTATTTTCTGTCAACCTCCCTGGTCCATGGCTGCGTTCCTTGCCAGGCACGTGTAAGCTCCTTGCAGGCAGGACCATGTCAACCACCTTCACCATTACCCTGCTGCCTTTGCCTCCCGCCCCTGTGCCTACCTAGCACAGGCCTGACCACCAACAGTCAGCAGATATTCCTTCAAAGGCTGAATGAAGTGCTTACATGGCCACGTGTATAGTCCTGAAGGATCATTAGTCTAGAAGCTCGCTGCTTCTCTGAGCACAGTATTTTAATAATCCCAGGCACATGCACTGGCGACTTCCTATGCTACAGCAAAACCCCAGCGTGATCAGTGATGGAAAAAAGCTTTTTTTTTTTTTTTTGGTTCAATTAATTGGACTGAAAAACAAACCTATAAATCAGTTGCTAATAAGCAATGGTTTTTTAGGCACAAAATGGTTGGTAGAAAACTGGTTACTTTTATCCTATGGTAAATGGCATACCACTCTGTTATGATATTGTTGTGAATTTAACTCATAGGAGTCACACCTATAACCATCTGTAACACCATCGTATTTTTGCCCACTTTCAGGGGAAAGGTATGTGACACAAACCACTATACAACCCAAGCGGGACTTGGAAAATGATCTTTGCTTCAAATTTAAGACAATGCCATCTTATCCTTTGTGGGAAGGTCTTAATTTCTTTAACTACACCAAGGTTTTTTTGGGGTTTTTTTGTTTTTTGTTTTTGTTTTTGTTTTTGTTTTTTGCCAGTATTTCTCAGTGGTATAAAGAAATCAAGACAAGGACAATGGGAATGAAGGGATTTTCAACATCAAAAAAATTTTTTTTAATGTTTATTCATTTGTTTGAGAGAGACAGAGTGTTAATGGGAGAGGGGCAGAGAGACAGGGAGACACAGAATCTGAAGGAGGCTCCAGGCTCTGAGATGTCAGCACAGAGCCCGATGTGGGGCTGGAACTCACAAACCATGAGATCACGACCTGAGCCAAAGTCAGATGCTTAACGGACTGAGCCACCCGGGCACCACCACCCCCACAAGTGCTATTAACTTAATAAAATACACGAGGTGACAAAGAAACCAATACTAAGGATTACTTTCAAAATAATTTAAAAACTGTGACATAATAAAATGCATGCTTATTTATTAATATGACAAATAACAGAAGCTCCAGCTTATCAACTACCATAACTGTGAAGTAGTAACAAGTGTAAGTGTGAATCTGAGTATTTGCAATAATTGTGATGTCATCGGAAAATGTCTGTGCTTTCTATTGGCAACTAACATGGCTTAACTTGGTTTGTTGCCTGTATTCATAATTGAAGGAAATGTTAAATTTCATTTGAGGTTAGTGAGAATAAAGATGGAATTGTTTTTCCCATCCAAGTTCATGGACTCCTGAATTCCATCCACGGTGCCCAGATCAGGAATCCCTGCCCTAAGCAAACCCTAGAAGCAAGGCACTTGGTCCCTGGTCGGGCCCTGTCCTTAGAGGGAGTCAGGCCCACGGAGAAAGTAGCATTCTGCCTGTCTTCATGGCTCTGAGCCTGTCGGGGAGCTTGCTCCGTCCAGACTGTTGGGCCAGATCATTGAACTCTTTCTCACGTGTGGGGCTCCCTGCTTCTTCTCAAGTTGCTGCAAGCCATCAGCTTGCTGTTACCTTCTGATTCAAGTACGCAGCTCACCTCATTAAAGTCTCCCCGTGGATCTTAAAGGACCCAGGGAGCCCTGAGGAGGAGAAGGCCTGATCTAACAGAAAGCACAAAAGCCTGTGCTATGCTGAGATCTAGGACGCGCAGGTGGTGCAATTTCAGGAGGGTACTATAACCTTCAGAGGCATACATGAGATATTTTTTCAAGATCTGAAGGACTTACACATGTATCCTGTCTTGTTAACCTCTCAGTAATCCCGGGGCAATAACTGTCATGCTGAGTTTACTTATGACTTTGCGACGGGCCCAACTAGGTCATGCCAGACACTCGCCTTCTCTACCCATCCTGGAGCCTTCAGAAGCTTGTAGAGGCTGGCGAGCACGAGGGACTCATCTCCCTACCCTCCCTGCGTGCCCTGCATGCCACAGGCCTGCCCTGTGCCCAGGCACAGAGCCGCACGTGCTGTTGGATGAACGGCATGTTTCTACCAGGGAAGGGTGAAGGTTACTGTCTTCCCTTGCACGTGAAAGTCTTACCTCCACCTGCTATTTACCTTCAGGCTCAGTTGAGTTTCTCTCTGCTCTGTATCTGTGTGTTATGAGCTCTCCCACAGGGCTTGGGAGGATGCTTTCTAGTTCAGGCGACTACAGTCTTGCTGTTTGACCATTTCCGAGTCCCTCCCCTCTCTGAACCAAAGTTCCCTATCAAATGGGGGTGATACTTTCCATCCCGAATAATGCACAGGCCGGTTGTGAGCACCAGATGAGAGAACACATAGAACTACCTCCTCAAGTAAAAAGCCCCTATAAATATGTGATGGTATCATAAAAACCAAAGAGCTATTTTAGTATAAATTGTTTCTATGTGTTCATTCCCCTTCCTTAATAAAAATAAAATAGTCTCCTTTTCACAGGCACCTTATTTTTTTTTAACGTGATTAATTTTTAAAGAAGTGATTCTTCTTTCCCTTTTTCTAATCTAATCTTTCCATTTCAATTAGTGTTTTATTTAAAATACTTTTCGGGCACCTGGGTGGCTTGGTCAGTTAAGCGTCCAACTTCGGCTCAGGTCATGCTCTCACGGTCTGTGAGTTCGAGCCCCGCATTGGGCTCTGTGCTGACAGCTCAGAGCCTGGAGCCTGTTTCAGATTCTGTGTCTCCCTCTCTCCCTACCCCTCCCCTGTTCATGCTCTGTCTCTCTCTGTCTCAAAAATAAAATTAAAAAACGTAAAAAAATAAAATAAAATACTTTTCAACCTTTTGGGAATGAAACAAAACTTAACATATTCCAACAAACCAAATTATTCTCATAGTTTTAATTTTTTTTCTAAGGTACAAACTTGTACTAAGCTTTCAGAATGACAGCACACAGGTTATTGTTCACTATCCCAAGTTTTCAGCCTTTAACAGCCGAGTCCTTCCCAACTGCTACTCACAGTGGGTAGAATTTTGTGCAACACTGTTTCACACCCAACAGATAGTAGGGCAACAGATAGGTAGGAAGAAGAAATTTCATGGCTGGTAATGTGTATTTCATCCTTTGTCTCCTTAACTCTCAAATCTATTACTGGGGGCCAATTTCAATTCTTGGCAAGTGAGGAAAACAACAGACTGTTGCATACTATAAGACGCTCCATGCTATAAAAAGATGAATAGACATACAACCTTAGAAAGGAACTTAGAAAGGAACTTCAAGTTACTTCCTCAGTCTTCAAATCTCCCTGCAAGTGACATATGGCATAGTTTCAGCAAACATTCACCTATCTGCCTCTTGAGGCGGAGCATCCTTCCCTGCCCCATTGACAGATCATGGGCACGGTCATGGTCATCAGCCTTGTTTGGCCAACAGAGGCTTAGCACATACACTGTAAGCAGAAGCCTTAAGAGATACTGTGTGCTTTGGCGCCCATCCCATGGCCCGGTGACCCTCCATAAGGAGAACACGCCCCTGGTAGCTGCGGTCCCTTCAGCCTGGGTCCTCGGAATCAAATTTGAGGAGAAGATGCCTGGAGCGAAGCCTAGCCGTTTCTCAGAGCTGCTCCAGACGACTCAGAGGCACGTGAGAAAGAGAAGTGCTATTTGCTAAAAGCCATGGAGATTTTGGAGGCGGTTTGTCATACAGCGTCACTGGACAGTAGCTAACTAATACATCTCATCGATTCACTTTATACTATGTGAGATTGGTCTTCCTAAGGCCAAATTTTGCTCATCTCCACTTCCTGTTCCAGCATTATTGCTAGTGGCTGAGTCTGGTCCCTCCTTGGATGGCATTGGGGGCCCTAGAGCGGCTGCCAGCTAATTTTTCCAGACTTTCCTCTCATCTCACCCCTTTATGAGGATTCTTCTAAAATGACCATCCTAAGGTCAGATCAGATATCCTGGGTGCTACAAACTTGTCATATTTTCTTTTCGGTGTTAGTTAACTTCTCCTATGTAGGCAGAAAACTTCTCAAGCGCAGGAAGCCCGTCTTATACTTTGCACTCTCTTTCCATGTAACAGTCTGTTGCGAGAAGCCAGCTCTGATTGTAGGCAATGCAAATAAATACCTGATTATTATGAATACATACTCTGGGACTAGCTGTAAATGCCTACATTACAAAGCCTTCTACAGATATGGTCTGATCCCTCGTCTTGATTCTCAACATCCAGCCCCGGGCCCTGGCACGGCCATGAACTTTGTGGACCTCTACCCCTGTTGGCAAACTCTGTCAACATCCACCTCAGACACCCAGAGAGACGACGGCCCTAAGAGCAGTCAGAGGAGAAATGCAGCCCTATTGATGAATTTTCAACACATAATGCATGGCTTCCAACAGCCCTCAAAAGATGGTAGCTGTTTATTCATATTAAAATTTCAAGGTGGCAAATCACCCTAGCAGTAATCTTCTGGAAGCAGATGCCTGCTGTGGGAAACCTCACTGCTTGGCCTGCTCTCTGTGAGAGATGAGCAACTCCTAAGGCTTCCAGATGGCCTGACCTTTAGGCTCGAACCCAGTCTGTTCCCCTGGCTCTCAACCTTGACTGTGAATCAGAGACCCCTGGGAACTTTGCTACAATGCAGACACCTGGGCCCATGTAGTCCATGTTTACGTGTACTTACATGTCCTTATGCCTATAACAAATATGTTATGAAGTAAGTTCTTCTGAAAGACGACTTTGTAAAGTTTTATTTTGGTTACTGCCTCAAATGCACCTCTAGACTCTTAATTTTTTTATTTGAATTTTTTTAAACGTTTATTATTGAGAGACAGAGCATGAACATGGGAGGGCAGAGAGAGGAGGAGGAATCTGAAGCAGGCTCCAGGCTCTGAGCTGTTAGCACAGAGCCCGACGCGGGGCTTGAACTTACAAACTGCGAGATTGTGACCTGAGCAGAAGCTGGACGCTTAACTGACTGTGCCACCCAGGCGCACTCCCCCACCCCGCTTTTAAAAAAGAAACTCCTGGAAGCAGAACACCATGAAGAGGATCTCACTGCGGGGAGAGCATGTTGAGAAAGAGATTGCCCGAAATTCCTGGCTGGAACAAAAGGGCGGCTCCAAGCTACAGCATGAAGACTCCAGGGAGGATGGTGTGGAACCAGGAGAGTGCTGGGGACAGCCAGGGACCCAGGAGAAGGGGAGTAGGTGTGGCATACAGGAAACGAGAACTGGTAGGAAGAGACGAGCGAACAGCATAGAGACAACCAGGAACAGTTTTAATTTGACATACAGAGGAGGTGAAAAAGGCTTCCAGGAAAGAACGTCATCTTACTGTCAAGTGAGTCAGGAAGGTTACTTGGAATTCCGTCATCTGTCACTTAAGCTAATAACACTGAATCGTTGATAAAGAATGACTTAATTAAAACCCCCATCTCTTGCCGGAAGAGGACTTGAGCTGCTTATAAGCAAACCAGGAATAAGTGAGTGCCAAAAATAAATGCCCGAAGGTGTTGTTTACACTGCTCAGAGGTGGCTAAATTTGGCTCTGAACTTCTTAAATGAATACACCTTTTTATGAACACATGGCAGTCTTCTGCACAGCCGTGAACTGCATTGTGTCTCTCTCCACAATCCTGCAACATGTGAGTTACATCGCAATGATGGTAACATTCCCGGACTTTATCTTCATTTTGCAAGACTCATTAAACCCTCGGGCCACTACAATAGATGATCCATGAAGACAAAAACCTCCAAGTTTGTTTTTAGCTAAAAGATCTCATGACTGTATTTATTCATTTTGATTCAGAGGTGGGCACACAATGATCAGAGGCGTGCAGAAACTTTCCAGAGGTCAATGAATGGGAGAAGGTGAAAACATGACTGGTGGCTTAGATCCAAAAGCATTAATTAGATCGTTTGATATGTTTTAAAGTTTAGTTACAGGACTTATTGATTCAACCGAAAAAGAAAGGATAAAACTTCAGACATTGAGAAAAAACGGACTGTCTGACACAGGGGCTGGAAGCCCTGAGGAGCAGAAGAACCCAGCCCATGGGCCACTGCAGAAGTTCAAAGGCAGCCCCACCTGAGTCATAAATAGTTGCCAATAATCTCAGGAGATTGGTCTCTTTGACCACTTTCAAGCACTCCTGCAAGTTTCCGAGGCTCTGTCCCACTGTCAGCCTGCTGGGCCTCCTGCCCTTCTGCCCTCCTGCAATGCAGTAACCCCTGCTGATGCTGTATGACTTGGCATAGGGACCCATCACACTGTGAAGTCTGGGCTCTTCACGACCCCTCCCCATGGCACTTGCCAGACTCCACTGTGTTGGTCATCTCTGCCTTCCTCGCCAGACTATGAGAGCTTTCTGAACAAGAACTGTGCATTCTGATGATCACTGGAGATTTGGAAAATTCAGAAATGACAATGAAGAAATCATTCATACCTGCACACATGCACACATACAGGGGTCCTTGACTCACTTTCTGCAACTGGTCTGTGGATCAGTGACATCTAATAATAGTACGTGGCTCCTTGCATTGTTCTTTCCCCAAAATGTTATTGGTTATTACGGCTGGCTTATTCTCTTGATCGAACTAAATTATTTTATCTTGTTCCCTGCCTCAAATTGTTTAAAATTATTAAGAAGACTGTGGAGAGAATGTATCTTGATTGCTATTGTGATTCCTAACTGATATATGGTCACCTATTTTAATGTATTGATTGGGTAACTAATAACTCTACTGAATTTAAAAATCTAGTTTTAATGTTTGTTTTCTTGTCCTCTACAATGAAGGGATAATTCTACCTGCTCCTTTTTGATAGTTCATATTTATTTTTTTCATCTTACTGCATCAGTCAGAAAAAGCTAGGAAAACGTTCAATGCCAGGAGTGATAGTGAACGTCTCAATCTGTTTCTAATTTTAATGTAAAATAACTCCAGTGTTTTACCACAAAGGAAATGTGAGCTTTCTTCATCTTTGAAATCATGTTAAAGGATATTCTTATTAGTTTTCTATAACTGCCTAGCAATTTACCACAAATGTAGTGGCTTTAAACAAATTTACTGCCTGGGAAAATTTTTAATTAAAATATATTTGATATATAACATTGTATAAATTTAAGGCGTACAACATATTGACTTGATACATTTATATAATAGGACTGTCATAGCAATAGTCAGCATCTCAGCTGTCACCTATAATTATGCTTTCTTCTTTGTGGTTGGATTAAGATCTAGTTTCTTAGCAAGTTTATTATAACGCAATACTGTTGTCTATATTCACTATACTGTGCATTAGATCTCTAGGACTTAGTTACTACTAGTTGTCTATTTGTAACCTTAAACAACTCTCTTGGTCCCCCAGCCCCCTAAACTGTTTTTAAGAGTACGACTTCCCTAGATTCTACATATAAATGATATCCTACACAATTTATCTTTGTCTGACTTATTGCACTTGGCATAATGTCCTCAGGATACGTCCATGTTGATGCAAAAGGCAGGATTTCCTACTTTCTCATGGATAAATACTATTCCATTGTTTATGCCACATCTTTACCCATTCATCCAGGGACAGGCACTTAGATTGTTTCCATTTCTTGGCTATCGTGAATAATGCTGCAATGGACATGGGGTGCAGATTATCTCTTGCAAATGCAGTGGCCTTAAACAGCACAAATTTAGTGTATTGGAATTCTAGTGGGTCAGGAGCTTGACTCAGGGTCTCACCAGGCTAAGATCAAGGTAAAGGTGGGGGTGCAGGTGCCACTGGGCTTGGGTCTTCTTCCTTCCCAGCTTAGTGCAGTTGGCAGGATTCGTTCCTTCTCACCTTTTCCACTTGGCTCCCTCCATCTTCAAGCCAGCAATGAAGGATGAAGCCTTCTCCTACTTGGAATCTCTATTTTTTGCTCTTAAGGGTTCTTGTGACTACACGGGGCCCACTTGGATAATCCAGGATAATACCCGTTATTTGAAGTCAGTTAATGAGTAACCTTAATGGCATCTGCAAAATCTCTTTGTCATGTAAGGTGACATAACTATGGGAGTAATACCCATAATGCTGTGGAGATCACTGGGGCCCAAATTCTGCCTGCCAGTTCTCCCAATCTTGGTTCACCAAGCTTCAGAGTTAGAAACCGGTGTCAAATTTTATTAAATCTCTTTTTATTAGTTATTGTCATGATCATACACCTTTTGGCCCTTAACCTATTGAGATAGTAATAGACTTATTAACATTTAAAAAATTGCGTTCTTGGAATACGCCCCTTCTATGTCAGAGTGATCAATTCTTTTATTACACTGGTAGATTAAATTTGCTATGTTCTCATGTTGACTTTTATATACATTTATAAATGGGAATATTCTTTCTTTCACGTTTTGTCAGATTTTAGTGTTAGGTTTGTGCTGTCTTGGTGAAATGAACTGAAAGGCTGTCCACGCTGCTCTAAGATCTGAAACACTATTCAGAGCACAGGAAGTAAAATTGTTTGGTTCTAGCATCTTTTTTGGATGATTTTATTTTTATATCTAACCAACATTTTGATTTAATAATATAATGTGAATATTTTTCATTTCAAATATACATTTAAATTTTTTAAAATTTAAACCCAAGTTAGTTAACATATAGTGTAATAATGGTTTCAGGAGTTGAATTTAGTGATTCATCACTTACATGTAACATCCAGTGCTCATCCCAAGTGCCCTCCTTAATACCCGTCACCCATTTAACCCAACCTCCCACCTACCTCCCCTCTAGCAACCCTCAGTTTGTTCTCTGTATCTAAGAATCTCTTATGGTTTGCATGCCTCCCTCTGTGTTTTTATCTTATTTTTCTTTTGGATGACTCTTTAATAAGGTTCTGTTTTTCATTATTAGCAGTCTAAGTTTTCCACTCATTCGTTGACTAATTTCCCATAAAATCATGTTCCACTGAGATTTCAAATCAATCAGCATCAAGTTATTTAATATGCAAACTAATGCAATTATTTTCCAATAACTAAAAACTCACCTATATTTGTCTCATTTGAATCTCTTATTTCCACTTTGTTATCTTCCCAGAAGTTTATCTTTATGTTGTTTATTTTCCAAAGAATTAGAAGTGGTACCACATCGATTTTTCTGTTTTGTAGGCCATTCATTTTTTTCTTCCTGTTTTTCTTAAGTTTATTTTGCTATTTTTTCCCCTATCTTCTTGAGATGGATACTATGTTCATTTATTTGCTTCTAATTTCAGTTTTGTTTTTTGTACTAGACTTTTAAAAACATTTTGTTTCACTGGCCATCCACCATCTAAGTAAACTTCCTGTTTTGAGGAGGATCCCAAAATAGGTGGGGGGCAGGGCCCCCCCTCCCTTATTGAAGCTGAAAGTGGGTAGTTAGCCTCTCTTGCCTTGCTAGCTCCTTGGGTGTGGAAGCGAAAAAGGCCCAGGTGCTCCCATCCAGATCTTTGAACCCAGAGTCCTTGCACATAGAGAGAGTCACAGTTTTAAGCTGATAGCAGCAGCAGAGCTAGAACTCGAGGGCAGCGCAACAAACATTCTGCTCGCAGTGCCTGCACATCCTGTGACGTCCTGTTGCACTCAGCCTTCCCTGACTCTTCCTGGTTTCTGAGCCTGCCTCTCAGGCTTCTCCTTCATTCCTATGAGCCACCTGATAGCTTTCCAAGTAATTCCTTTTCTGCTTAGGGTAACTATTTTGTATGTTTAAAATTTATAATTCTAATTAAAATTTTTTTTAACGTTGATTTATTATTGAGAGAGAGACAGAGCATGAGCAGGGGAGGGGTAGAGAGAGGGGAGACAAAGAATCTGAAGTAGGCTCCAGGCTCTGAGCTGTCAGCACAGAGCCCGACTTGGGGCTCCAACTCCCTGTGAGATCATGACCTGAGCTGAAGTCAGTCGCCTAACCAAGTGAGCCACCCAGGCACCCCCTAGAATTCTAAGTAGCATAGAATTTAGGTTTGCATTCGAAGTTTAAAAGGCTCTTTAAAAAAAAAAATCACAATTGGTTAGGTTTGTGTATTTATATCTTTGCGATTGATTTTGAGTTTTACTGTTGTGTCATCAGATAATATGATCTGTGCAAACATCTGTTTTTAAAAAGCTAGGAATTTTTTGTGGCCTAGTATGATTAATTTTTGTAAATATTCCACACACAGAAAAAGCTAAGTATACATCGTAGAAACAAAGTTCAGCACATATTAATTACATATTAATATCCTTTATTTTTTTACTTATATTTTACTGACCTGAACCATTAAAACTAGAAGTATGCAAATGTTTCTCACTAGCATTATGTTTGTAGCAAATTATCCTCACCTTCTCTAACAACTTTTACTTTATATATTTTGATGCAATGTTATTTGGTGCATATATGTTGATGACTGAATTGTTTGTTGTGCTCTTTACCAGTGTAAAATTACTCTCTTGGGCTTATGCAATATAATAAATATAATGACTTTTATTATTATATATAAAATATAATGAATATAATACATACTACAATATAGTAAATATAATAAATTCTCCTTGGTCTGTTCTTAATGATCTTTGAAGACTTTTATTTTGATGCATCTAGCTACTAGCAGTGTCTGACACATAGGTGCTTATTAAATGTGACTGAAAATCAAAGATATTGGAAACTTGTAGGGGAGTGGGGACTACTGTAAAGCCCTTTTTGTTTGGTTTTTGGGAAGATACAAATGCCTTCTCTCTCCATTCCCCTCAAATGATACCCTTTCCTGTGGGAAATTAATAGCGTGCTCACCATACCCTAATAGTCAAAGAGAAATTCCAGAATGCTACTCCACACCAGAAGGTAGCTGCATTCCAGAGCTCAGATATTCTAAACCATTTAATATTGAGGCCAGCTGTGAAGCAGTGACTGAGCTCTGATGCACACAGTGTGTACACAACAGACAAAATATCAGCAGTTGAGCTCAGAAAACCACACTGCAGAGGAAGCAGAAGGATCGATGGGAGGGAGACACCGTGGGTTGAGGCGGGGAGTGTGTAGTACCCCCAGGAGAGAAAGAGCACAGCAAAAAAAGAGACAGGGAAATGAGAAAGGGAGTTTATAAGGATTTTTAAAGATGGTGGGAAAGCCCTACCAAAAGCAGGAGTCCCTGAAGTCCCTGTGGGGGGGCCTCTGCAGGTTCTTTGTGCCACCTACGCCAGCACCGACACACAAGGACCAAGCAAAATGGGACCAGGGCACCCCCCATATGAGGAGAGAAGCTGGCCCTCCTGAGAGCTCCCCAGGGGCCGACACATCCTGAGGGCTTCACGCACCGTCTTCTCTGTCCTCACAGCACGTCCAGATGTGTCACTGCAAATGCAGAGAGGGTCCTCCCTGCCCAGACAAGGCAGGAGGTTTGGGACCCAGGGAGCTGCTGCCTCCAGAGGCCACCTCTGGGCGTCAGGTTAAGCTGCCTTCTGCCTGGTCAAAGCTAGACACACTCACGTAGAGCAGGCTTACGGAGGCTTGCATGTGCCATCTAATCGTTTAGCAAACTCGACCCAGTCCACGGTGTGTGATTAAACTAATTTCAAATAAGTCCCTTTTAATTACAGGTTTAGGTTGTATTAAAAATACCCAATTCCAGTGAAAGCTGCTGGTAATTCTGACACTAGACCAGAGCCCATCAAAGGACAGACTTCCTGAAATGTGGGACTGACTTGGGGCTCTGGGATGTACACAGCGAGTTTGAGAGGACTTCCCGGGCATACAGTTGGCTTTCCAGCACCTGCAGTTACTCTCACTTTAATAATGACCTGAGGGAGCCTGAGGATCAGAGACAGCAGGAGTGGCCCCATGGCCCCAGATGTTGGTCGTTTAAAAATATTTTAGGGGCGCCTGGGGGCTCAGTCGGTTGGGTGTCCGACTTCGGCCCAGGTCATGATCTCACAGTTCGTGGGTTCGAGCCCCGCGTCGGGCTCTGTGCTGACAGCTCAGAGCCTGGAGCCTGCTTTGAATTCTGTGTCTCCCTCTCTCTCTGTCCCTTCCCTACTCATACTCTGTCTCTCAAAAATAAATAAACATTGAAAAAAAATTTTTTTAAATATTTTATAACTTCAAAGGTCCCTTGGCTGAACAAACACACCAAAATACTCAGTTCCGTACATGCAGAAGCAATGTAATGGCAACAGAGAAAGAGAACTAGTGAGAGACAGGGAAAGGTTTTGAGAGAGAAAGAGACAGAAACAGAGACAAAATGAGAGAGAGAAAGAATATATTCACTTCTAGGACTGCAGGTCAAATAAATCAAACCAGATTACAGGGAAACAAGGTGATTCCTATCCCTCCATGAACCTTGTTCTATGCAGTTATTTTGGGAGCACTATGGCAACATTTTCCTGGTTATCCACAATAACATTGATGGCAAGCCCTGAGCCCCCCACAGTGTGCACCAGGTCTATACTGGGTCCTTGCTGGGCACAGCTTCACTTAATCCTTAAAAGAAACCTACGAGGAAAAGTACTAGGGTCGTCCATTTTATAGACGTGGTAACAGTTGGGGGTTAGTCAGATAACCTACTCACGTACCAATATCATTCACTGACAGGACCCGGATCCAGGCCCGAGTCTGTGCGCGTTAACAGTCAAGTTGCCTACTAGGCCCCGCTGACCAATTTTATATTTGCGCCAGAGTTTGCTCTCCACAAAAGCTTTCCATCAGTCCTCAACTAAAAATACAGAGCCTTTATAAGTTTGCTCTCATTTCAAACACATTTAACAAAGAAAACTATTCTTCTGAACTGCCTGGGAAACTCCATTTTTTCCTCTCTCTTCTCCCAGCGTAAAGTGGCATTTATTTGTGTACCTAGGAAGAACCAACCCAAACCTGCTCATTACAAGGGAAGGGAAGCCACATGTGCTAACTCTGGCTTTCAGCGTATCATTGTATTTTTCTCCCCGGCTGCAAAAAGTAGAATTCTTTCAACAAAAACTTTCTATCTAAAAATAAAATCGTGGCAAACTCTGCAATTACACTTCTCAGTTGGAGACGTTTGCTTTCCACTCTATTTTCCCAAATGCAGAAGGAAGTCCAATTTACTGTCTGCTAATGGGTCACACCAAAGGCCCAAATGTAGCACAATGAACCGGAAAACTGAAGCTACGTAGGTGTGAATCACTGTGTGGTTTTTCCAGGAGGGCTGCGAGTAGCTTTATTTTAAGTCAAATATGCTACTTATCTCACCTGTCATTTGCACAGTGGGACCCTGATCAGGGTGTGCCAAACTCCAGCCCCAGGGCCACCAAATGATGCGGAGAGGCAGATGTTGGCCAGTTTCCCCCCTCTTGAGCCCACTCCCAAACCTTCCCCTTTCCTCTCTTTTCCCTTTGCTGTTCTGTGCCTCCCGATTATAGGACCCCACCACGCTTATTGTGGAGTGCTGGATTGCTACTGTTACTTGGATTTATCAGAAAGGTTTCATGGGGCGCCTGGGTGGCTCAGTCGGTTAAGTGTCTGACCCCTGATTTCGGCTCAGGTCATGATGTCACAGTTCATGAGTTTCAGCTCCTTGTCAGTGCAGGGCTCACTTTGGATTCTCTCTCCCCCTTTCTCTCTCCCCCGCCCTTGCTTGCAGCCTCTCTCTCTGTCTCTCTCCAAATATATAAATAAATAAATAAGATTTAAAAAAAAGCTGCAGAAGGGCTCCTAGGTATCAAAGACTGATAGCTCTTATTTTCTCAGCTGGTGGTTTCCATAAGACATTGTACTACCTTGAAGTTATACTCTGCGAGAAGTACACCATTAACTGGGGTTGATACATACTTTTGGTGATACATACTTTTGGTAAGGGGATTTTACATCTAATTCATCAGGTTCTTTAAGGGACATGTATGAACACCTATGGGTGTTGGAGGGAATGACTAAGACAATTCTATGACCTTTTAGAAAGTGTTTTACAAGAATCCAAAGAGAATTTTAAAGCACTAGGAGCTGGGAGGAAGTCTTATCACGATTAGGAGTCTAGCTTAGAGAGAGGAAACAGAAGATTGGGACCAAATGGTACAAATGAATAAATGAACAGTCAGATGTCTAGAAATGGGTAAACATTTTTATAAATGATAATGAGAAGGAGGTGCCCAGTAAACTCTATGGCTTTGCAGATAACAACCCCCTACCTAGAAATGCCTAGTGGAATAAGTCACTGGACCTCCAGGAGAAGGCAAGCAAAGTTAACAGAAGAGCTTATGTGAAAAGTGTATGCTATATACTATCCCATCATATCACATTCCATCATGCAATATCAAAATTATGACCCAAGAAAGGGTCCTGAGAATCCTTAGAGATTATTGCCTGCAGATATTCAAGCCATCGCAATGCTCTGGCTTAAAAGTGTCCTCAAGATGCGCACGGGATGGCTGACATCACCAGGAAGCAGATCAGAAAACTAACAACGGTTGTCATGTGTCTTTGTAGGAACACTCGTGTGCCCCTACATAGACGACCAGGTGTAGTTTTGGTCATCGCCCCCACAGAGGGCCACAGTAGATCAAGAAATTATCCAGAGAAAGCCAATCAAAAATAGCAAGGGGGCAGAAGTAATAACAGAATAGCAGCCATAATTATGGAACCTATACACTAGCTACTATTCTAAGTGTTTTCCTTATATTGATTCATTTAATCCCTCAACCATCTCATTTAGTACTTACTCTTATCAACCCATTGTACAGATGAGAAAACCGGGGATAGAGAGTTTAAGTAGACACGAAACTAACATTTGTACCCAGGCCATCCAGTGCCAGATTAACAGCTCTTAACTTGAGCTACTTGCAAAATGGGAAAAGACTGAACGAAATTCCATTCTGTTCTGTTGGGAGAGCAAAGGCTAAAAGCAATTCATCTAAGTTAATAAAACCAAGACAAGGCCTGGTGGGGAAACATGGACTTTCCACCAAAGTGCAGATTTTTAAAGTTAGGATAAACTGAATTTCAGACAAAAGGAAAACAGCTTTGCACAGCAGAAGTACCTTATAAGCTTGCATTTTCCTCAAGAATTGAGACTACAAATTCCAATAGACTCAGAAAGAGTATTGGCCATTGATGATGCCGAGGGGAAACAGGTTTGTTCTGAGCTAACAGAGGATTCCTGTGCCTAAAGCCCAGAATTACCCTTGGTCGTTTTCCATTAGAGGCAGGCTATGGGGCTGGAGAAATGAGGGTCTTTCCCCGTGGGCACAGCCTTTGTGTGATCACCCTTCCTGTGACTTGGGACTTCTACCACCTCCTTGCCAACTTCATCTCTAAGAAGCTCCAGCCCAGGACAGAAGACGGTGTGTGGGTGTGGCAAGCAGCTCTCCCTCGGAAGTGACAGGAAGTGATTGCCGACTAATCCCAAGGGGCTGGGACCCACGGCCGTTGTAAAATCTTGTACTGGGGTGGAGCTGGTGGAGCAGTAGAGCCACATCTCACCACTGATGACCTCTGTGCTACACATTCCCTCCGCCTGTTTCTCCAGTCCGTCCTGGAGAAAGCCAGTGGACAGACAGGGAAGGCCTTGGTGGTCTCCGGGAAGAGTGACGATCCTAACTTAGGCCTGGAAGTCTTCTGGCCTCTGCCTCTTTTTCTCTCCTGAGGCTTCAAATGCCTCCAGTTCCCCAGCTCATTGCCCCTCTGAGGACTCGGAAGAACATCACTAAGCACATCGGCCTCCACGTGCAGCCAGCCCTTTGGGCAATGGAGGGACTTGGGGGTAAAATCATTTCTAGTGCCTGCTGATCCGGCAGCTCCAGGGAACAAAGAACCCCCACTCTGGGGCGTGTGCACCTGCAGGAGACGGCCCAGGGAGCTGCACCGACAGCGGGGGTGCTGGAGCATGTAAGAAGAAAAAACAGAGACTTGGGAACACTGGGCTTGGTGAATGGGCTCCGTGGCGGGAGGCACTTGAAATATTAACCATTATTGAGTTGTTCAGTTTCGGAGGATTAAAGAGACACCCATGCTGACTCTCTTTAGCACAGTCTACACCAGGGAAATCAGCCTCCCCCGTCAGCTACAGACATTTTACCACTTGCCCGAGAGGTGGAACAGAGGCAATCTCTGCTTCTACTCACCTACGCAGTTATCGCAAAGGCTACAATGAGAGGCACGAGGGGGCCGGAAAATCTTGCAGGTGAAACAATATTTAAGTTTCACAGTCTGGCCATTGATGATGACTTCTTTGGTTCTGGGAGGCGGGCGGTACCCCCTGAACTGGTGCCGTTTGCGATATCTGTGGACAAAAGAAGAAAAAGAGTGCAAGCCCTTAATATAATCACTTATCGGCTGCAGGCTCCCACCCCTAGGAGGCCTGGAGTCTGCACTTCCAAGGGCAGCAGCCACACCTGGCCTTTCTGGGAGGCACCCGACGCCAGACACCCAAGAGGACCTGCCGTCCCACCGCCTTCCAGCTCCTTGCCAGGGCTGAGGCTGCCCAAAATAGTTCACACAGGCAGCGGCCACGTGATTGAGTTCTGGCCAATGAGGTTCGAGCACACAGGGCCAGGCCCAGCCAATGGGTCCCTCCCCGCGGAGACCCGCCCATTCTTTCCTCTCCCCGCAGGGCCGCTGGGGAGCCAAAAATTGGGGACCTTGAATGTGCAGAGGACGGCTGCCTCTCTGATCTCTTCACCCTCCATACTGCTACATGGACACCAAATTCCCAGTGTTAAATTTCTGAAGGTCTGGGTTTTGTTACAGCAGCTAGTGCTGCCCTAATTAACACAGTGGGGGATACTGACATCAAGATCCTTCTCTGATGGTACATTCCAAATCCAGCTTAAGAATCTCCCACCTTGCACATTGGCCTCCTCAAAAATACCAGGTATTGGATGAGGGGAATATATAATACATATGTATATATATGTGTGTGTGTGTGAGTGTATATATATATATATAAACACACTCTCACACACACATATATATTAAATATATATATATATATATTCAAAATAGATATATTTAAATGTATATTTAAAAAATAATCTCTATATTTTGTTTATTGTCTGACCAGCATCTTTCATTATCTTCTAGAACCAGTTTTTTAAACGTTGAGAAAAAATACAAATATATATTTTTTTAATTAAAAAAATTTTTTTAATGTTTATTTATTTTTGAGACAATGCAAGAGACAGAGTGCAAGCAGCGGAGGGGCAGAGGGAGACACAGAATCTGAGCTGTCAGCCCAGAGCCCGACTGGGGGCTCGAACTCACTGAGCTGTCTATCAGCCCAGAGCTCGAACGGGGTGAGAGCATGACCTGAGCCGAAGTCGGACGCTTAACGACGGAGCCATTCAGGCGCCCCTGTATTTTTTTTTTAAGTTTCATTTTATCTTACAAATCTGGTTCTTGTCTCTGAGTTCACATTAGAACCACCCAAGGAGCTTTCTAAATTCCCCTAATGGATGGACCCTGCCACAGACCCATTAAATCAGAATCGAGCCCCTGGGGTGATTGTAAAGTGCTGCAGGGTGGAGAACCCCTGCTCTACAGGAAGATGAAACATCCAGTTTTATTCTCCCCTAGGCCCCTCACAGCCCTGTGAGCCCTGTCAGGAAGAATTGGGGGCAGCTGCCTGTGCAGCCCAGCACAGGAGGCCATGGGGGGATGGAGAGTAGCAAGACTATCTAAGGGCTTTGCCAAGAGACTCTGTAGCAGATAAACAGCTAGAGCAGACCCTAGGGGCTGGAGGAAATCTTGGGAAACTTCATGGTGGTCTGGAAACAGAGCTGGTAACTTTAAAGGTGGCTGTATTTTACTTCACACACACAGAAAGGTCACACTGTTAGACTGCAATAGTTGCAACATGTGATAAATTTCCCAAATGGTATGAGTCCCAACACCCACGGCGGCCCCCACAAACAGCCTGGGCAGGAGTTACGGGAAGAGCTTCCAAAACTCCTGATATCTCAGTCCTGCCCTCAGGGAGGCTGATTTCATTGGTGGGGGTACGGTCTGGCATCGGGGTCGAAGAAACTCCTGAGGTATGGTGATATCTGCAGAAGTGCACTTTCTTCCTGCCTCCGTGCTCCGACAGAATCCACCACTCACGCGTCATGATTTCAGGGGTCCTTCACCCTTCACCCCAATCTTCTTTAACAGGAGAACGGAGGCCTGAAAATCTGCCCCTTGCCCTTTGGCCTAAGTTTGGTATTTGTAAAAATACCAACCCGAGTGGTAGAGAGGGAGCATTGTGAGTGGTTATCAGCCATTTTCTATTCATGGAAAATTAAAGTTCTACAACCAGGTTCTAGAAGGAAAGGACAGAGAGTTCAAGAACACCTGAGGCAGACAAGGCGGTGTAGAGGGCAGGGAAATGGGAAGACTTAGGAGCAGCCTTCCGCTTTACCTCTTTGCTGAGGACAACTCTTCTACTTAGAATAATAATTACACAGCCACGGAGCCATCCCAGGGACCCTGGGTGGCCTTGCCAAGCAGGATACCCTCTCTTGGCATGTGCCCCACTGTCCTGGCACCCCGGTGGCTGCCCTATCAAACCTCTCAATGGATTCTGTAATAAGGAGAAAACAAAGAGAGGACATGGCTATGTACTTCCCTAGCCATCAGGGTAAAAATAACTTGCTTTGAATACATCAAAGATAAGGTCAGCTCTCTAGAGACTGTGCCAACTGGGTGCCTAAATTAATTATGACTTGGTGCTTCACTAGCCTTATATCAGCCATGAAATCTACTGTATCCATTTAGCTCTTGAAAACATGGGTAGAAAAACTAGAAAGCCAGATACATGTGTAAAAATAATAACCCAGGGGCTCCTGAGTAGCTCAGTCATTTAAACGTCCAACTTTGGCTCAGGTCATGATCTTGCGGTTCATGAGTTCGAGCCCCGCCTCAGGCTCTGTGCTGACAGCTCAGAGCCTGGAGCCTGCTTCAGACTCTGTGTCTCCCTCTCTCTCTGCCTCTCTCTCTCTTTTAAGTTTAAAAATAAATATTTAACATTTAAAAAAAATTTTTTAAATGGAAATAATAATCCAATCAGCAGTATTTGTGTTAATTTAATCAGAAAAGTTGAAAGACTGAATTGTCACAGAAAGTGTCTTAAAATGCAGGGATGACCATCTTCTCTGCACTCAAATTACTAAAATAGCCTAGTCTGAGTAGCAGGGCCTTGGAAAAGGAGCCGCTAGCACCTGATCCTGTTGTTCCAAAGTACATTTTTGAAAGGTTAAAAATTTGATACAATGTGAAGTGAAGGTGAGAATTCAACAGACATGAAAAATTGAGGCTTAAGAATTAAGCCAAATCTGAAAACTCTTTGACTAAACATCTGGAGGACTTTTCATGTCAAAGACACTGAAGAATCGGAAGACCTGGATTCAGGACCCAACTGTGCCATTGAAGTGACTGAAGTGACTGAAGATCCACATAACTGAAAAAAAAAAAAGTCAACTGGTATTTAGAACCTATGGTTCACCCTTGAACGATGTTGGGGTTGGGGGGCTGACCCCTTACACAGTTGAAAATCCAAGTATAACTTTTGACGCCCCCAAAACATAACTACTATTAGCCTATTATTGACCAGCAGCCTTACCAATCACATCAAGTTGATTAAGACATATTTTGTATGTTATATTCGTTATATACAGTATTCTTACTGTATATAATATAGTACATTATACTCTCTATATACTGTATATAACACACAGTATTATATATACTGTATATATAATTATATACATTATATAATGCACAGTATATACAATACTGTATATAATATTTTCTTACTGTATATAATATACTGTGTATAATAAAGTAAGCTAGAGAAAAGAAAATGTTATTAAGAAAATCATAAAGAAGAAAGAATACATTTACAGGACTGTTCTGTATTATTGGAAAACCTGCATGTATAAGTGACCCCGTGCAGTGCGAACCTGTCTTATTTGAGGGTCAATTGTATTTAAGTAGAATACTGTGCCAGAGGCCATAGAGGACTCATAAACGAACAAACACAGACAAGGGGAGAAGTCAGCAAGGGGTCCTGCTGGGCTGTCTGCTGGGCAGTGAGTCTCCTGGCCGGTCTGGCCATCCCATTCCCTCAGAGCCGGCTTTCTAGATGAAGTCTAACAAAACCCTCCCACGGGCCTCCCATGGGCCACACATGGTCTTTCATGCACCTGGCCCTTCTCTTGACGTCCGGTCTTACACAGAGCCTGTGCTCAGAGCACAGTGGCCTCCTTGTGCCCCCCGAGCAGGCTGCTGTTTTGTACTTCCAGGCACAAAGCCTTCTCCCCTGGGGCTTCCCTTTCATGCTATCTGAGTAGATACCCTTCAGTCTTCAAGGACCAGTTCAAGCTTCTCTTGCAGAAACGCTTTGTAAGCTGAGCTGTTTCCTCCTTTGGACTTTCACCATATGATTCGTTTATATGTATATTATTTTCAATCACTAGACCATGTTGTGCTTTCAGGTACCAGTCCTGTGCTGGGAGCAGGGGGAGACATGTTCTCTGCTGGTGATGTTCACAGGCTGGAGGGAATACCTGGGACCTCGCTAGTGCAGCCACGGCAAGGATCTGCTTTGGTGTCTTCCCCCAGGGGCTGCTGCAGCTCAGGGACCATGCCTTCCCTCTTTCATGTTCCCACTGTCCAGCAGAGGTTCTGGCACACAGTAGGTCTTCAAGAGGTGCATGCTGAACGGGAAGGCCAGTAGTCCCGACAGGTGGGGACGAAGGATGCCTGGACGCACAGGACTGGCGTCCTCCACACCCGTGCGTCAGCCAGAGGCCCACTGTCCTTTGTCCTCTGAGCCAGTGACGCTTCCCTCCCCGGGAACGCCTCTCTCAAGATCTTCCTGAGGCTGTTACTCTTCTTAAACGTGTCCACGGCCACTGCTGGCCCAGTGACCCATCTCGCACCGCTAGTCTGCACATGCGCCCCCAGAGAGGGCCGGACAACACGGGCAGCTGAATACCTCAGGGCACCCCAAAGTGGCTGTTTCTTTCACATAATAAATTCAACAGCCACCCCAGCCAGCAGCTTCGGGCATGCCTGCATCCAGGGTAGATGTGAATGACTGGACCTTGAAACCCAGGGCTTTCAACACCCACCTGAGCACAACGAAAGTTTCTCCTCAACGTGCAGACTGACGCCAATGGCTGGTCATAAAATCCGTTCCTCGTCCCTGGAGATGACGTACACCCGTGGCCCACGTCACAGGGCACGGAAGGTGGTGTTCCTGTTCTAATCCTCAATTACTCTGTTTTTTTGGTTTTGGTCTTTGTCGTTGGCAACAATTGTGCCCTCCGCTTCGGAGAACTGCTCTTTGTGGTTTAAGTACAGACGCCGGAAAAGGATAATTGAAGTCTGCAATATCTAACGGTTAAAGAACACTAGAATTTGTGTGTGTGTGTGTGTGGGGGGGAACCTCTAACAGTACTGCAAGTTTATATGAGTCAGTATTTCTTAAGGACACTTTTATATACGAGCATTCTGAAAGCAAACTTAAGAGCTTGAAATGGTCTTTTTCTTTATAAAACTCTCCCTCCTTGCAAATTGTTGGTAGCTGTTGGGGTGGAGGCAGAAAGAGTAACAGAATCTCCATCTGGCATGAACCTCACAGTCAGCAAAGAACGAGGGATCTGGGGAGTGGGGGAGGGGCCGTGCAGTGTGAATGTAGGGACACACTACTGCCTGTTGACTAAGTTTTTCACTCAGAGAGAAGTCCTGGGCTTACCAGAGCCTTTAGTAAGTTGTTTGTTCACGCATGCCTCTTTCAAAGCCACTCTCTGAACGAGTCTTGCTCTTTTCTTGAAGGAATACTAAATATTCACTCATAGCCTGAGCGACCCACTTGTCTACCGTCTTATTGATTCCTGCTCCAAATTCAGGGAGAAAACTATTGAACCTTTAAAACCACTGACCTTTACCACATAAAGCAAGTGAACTCTGCTTTCTTAAAATGCAAAGGGAAATATCCGAACTTACGAAAGATGTACATTAAGGTACTTTTCCTTTTCCAAAAGGATTTGGAACAGTGGGATTCCCTTGGTGCATTGAAGTTTCATGATGATTCACCACTAACAGTGTCTTCGCGAGAGGGAGGAACCTCTGCTAACAAACGTTTGACTGGAATGAGGACACACTGCACGAGGATACAAGTCGTAGGGGAAGTGAGATTTGCTTTATACTCAGATCTTCACGACCCTGTCCGTTGCGTGGCTGGAGGACAGCCGTAAGTTCAAATGCATCGGAAATTTCATAAGGCTCATGTCATTGGTGCTTTGCAGCATTTGGGACACAGACTACCCAACCTTGAAATGGTTACCTCTCGGGACGGAAAATGGCTGAGAGCCAATCAACACAGGCTCTTGGCTAACAGTCTGTAAACTTCCAAGCCCATAGGAAAATATTAAGATGATGAAATCTGAGACAGCTCAACTATTAAACTGTTAGGGGTGAAAGGGAGAGCAAATTCTGATCTGTCCACAGACATTGGTTAGGTTTCCACTTGAGGGTAAAATGTGAATCTTTTCTCACCAATATATTGGATGGCAGTAGCTTTGCCTCCATAAATGCTTATATACAAATGTGCGTTTGAAGGCTCACGAAGGGGTGAGATTCCCCAGCCCTCTCCCACCAGCTGAACGCTTTGCTCTGTCAGTCTGTCTTATATGTTTGTCTTCGAGGGCTAAAACTGATGCCTGAGGTGAGGCTCGTGCATGTGGTTTCAATCCTGAGCCACACGGACGGGCAGAGAGGGGAGGGCCCTCTGCTTAGAGGGGCACACATCAAAGAGGACCAGAGGAAGGACAGGGGCCAGGAGCAGGAGAAGAAGAAAAGCAGACGTGGGGAAGCCACAGGCAGGTGTGGGCCCCACATGGGATGGAAGGAGACCTACTAGCAACGGAAGACATAGGCATTCGGGGCCCAGCTAGTCTTTCCCGGTCCCTTCACTCACTAATCCAACGTCTCTGAGTGTTGCAAGTACTCTGGTGGACAACACAGACCTGGCTCCTGCCTTCAGGGCGTTTACAGCCTAGTGGAGGAGACAGATATTAAGTAAGTAAACACACAACTAAATGCATCATTGTGCATCGTGTTCTTTCGAGTCAGAGAAGCAGGGAACTCCGCTTGGTGTGAGGATCCTTCCCAGAAGAAAGAGCATTTGAACCAGGATCTGAAAGAGGATGGAGCAGGGCTTCCTTAGGCAGCGCCTGTGCATGCGTGTGTAAGCGTGCATGCACGCTGGGAGTGAGGAGCGAGGCATTTCAGACAGAGGGAGTGACTTGTGTCCTGGCCCCAGGACAGGAAGCAGATGGTATATTCAAGAACTGCAGGCAGGTTAGCGTGACCAGAACACAGAGAATGGGAGACGGTCAGAGAGGAAGACGGCAGGGGCTAGATCACACGGAGCCCTGGAGTCATGTTGGGGATGTTGGCGTTCATCCTCAGTGTCCCAGAGATGGGCTGGGGACAGCGGGAAGCAAGACGGCCAGTTAGCAGGGATTTGGAATACGAGCCAGAGATGATGTTAGCCCAAAATAGGGTGGTGGCTGTGGCGATGGAGAGAAGTAGACACATTCTAGAAACGTGAAAATGGTAACATCAGTTATTAGCGGATGTGGTAAATGAGAGACAGGTGGGTGTCCAGGATGAGTCTCGGGCTCTGGATGGTGCAAGGGGGGCACTGTGGCAGCGTCCTGAAGCAGACGGCAGCACTTGCGAAGGTGCAGCGAGGGAGGGAGATTGCCTGCTGGTACTGAGTGTGAGGAAATATCTTGCAGGCCTGTGCACATACAGAGCAGGACCTGAGAGGAAGGGCCTAGGCTGGAGATAAATGTCCCCTGGCTTCTGAAGTCATCAGGAGGTGCGGGGCCAAGGGCTGAGCCCCAAGCCACTCCCACATTTAGAAAAGGATCACTGGAGAGGCAGAAGGAGGGCACAGTGTCACTGAGTCACGTAGTCTGCTTTAAACACATCCGGAAAACCCCAACACCGGAGTCCCTCTGGGGGACTGGTGCATCGGCACAGCAAAGAGGCTAGGAATAAAAAAGTGCAAAGAAAACCCAGGGTTTCCTCAATGAACTTGGTCCTCATACCTTCCAAGGATACTCCCATCCTGTGGGACAAGGAGCGTTCTGTGGTCCCCTAGCACGGAACATGCTGGTGTAGGAGGATTGCCTGGTGGGGCAATCAAGGTTTCCTCTGGACAAAGGGGACACGGCTGTGACTGTGCTCGGAGTGGATGCTGGGGTGGAGCAGGAAGGAACCGCACTCTCTCAGGGCTGGACAGAGAACACTGGAAACAAAGCTCAGCCAGGATGGGCGGCGGGCGAAGGGATGAAGCCACCATGCTCCAATGCCTGGACTGCGTGCAGAGAGATGGAAAGGCCCGGGGCTAGGCACAGTGTGTCCACTGGCTTGCCCTCAAATGGGTAGAATCATGGAAGGATGCAGAGTCCTGGAGAGGGCACCTTCCTGCAGGGATGGAGAGGGCAGTGGTGGGGGAACTACTACAGACTCCTGGGGATGGGGATCTGGAAGAGGACCTGGGGCATATCCCACATGAAGGGATTAGGCTGCCTGCCCTTGCTGGAGGCGTGGGGGGTTGCAGACGGGGTACTTTTTCCCACTGAGTCTCACCACCCCCCACCCACTGCGGTCCTGCCTTCATGAACAAAGCAGGGCGGAGAGGTCTGGTGTGGGGACCGTGGCTGCCTGGGAAATGCTCGGGAGGAGGAACGGAAAGGGACAGGCTCTGACGGGGTGATGCATGTGCATGGTTCCCACTCACAGGTCTTCCCTAAGCCCCTCACTGGCATCTTAAGTGGTGGGAACAATTAAAGGGCAGGGGTAGTGCCAGGCTAAGAAAGGGGGAAATGGTGCATTGCAGACAATAAACCCGTACTTCACAAAGTGGCTCAGCCTTGACCTTGCCTCTCCTGCATGTGCAGCTGGGTTTGGTCACAGGAGGTAATTTTATGTAGAGACCACAAAGGCTTTAGGCTTACTCTGGATTTGGTCATCAAAGGGCTCATAGGATGGACCTCCTTTAGGAGAAAACTTGGTGAAGGAGAAAGCATTTGTCAGATGAGAACCTGAACAGGTACTCCTAAGCCACATGAGAACCCTACCACTTAAGGCTTTTAACCAAGAACTGAGAAACACACAATGAAATATTTGTAGAGAATTGGGCAAGGCAACCTTTGTCTGCCTAACAGGAGAAAAAGGAAACCTCAGAGAAAGAGGTTCCTGTGCTACTCAGTGCTAGCTTCATTCATTCATTCATTCATTCATTCATTCATTCTTCTTTTCAGATATCTATTAGGCACCTACCACGTTCTGAGCAGTCTTCTAGGGGCCCTGGATACAGTGGTGAATAAGCTAAGCCCTCTGTCCTTTCGTGGCCTACCCTCTAGGAAGGGCAGATAAGCCTAGAGTATGGATCTTTAAGAGTACAAACAAATCACAGTTAATAACAGATCTTAAATGGGGCTGATGATCGAGGTCATCTAGGGCAGTGATTCTCAAACGGGGGTGATTTGGGGCCCCAGGAAAAATCTGGCTGAGTCCAAAATGTCTGGAGGTGGCAGGAGGGAATACGTTAAGCCCACAGATGCTGCTAAACATCCCATAATGCACAGGAGAGCCCCCACAGCAAAGACTTACCCAGCCCAAGATATCAGTAAGTGCCAAGGATGAGAAATCTTAGCCTGGGGCCTTGCTACTCAAAGTGTGTTCTGTGGACCAGCAGTACCAGCATCGCTGGGAAGCTCATTGGAAAGGAATAATCCCAGGTGGTTCAGATGCACGTGACAGTTGGAGAAGCATTGCCGAGATGCAAACCCTTGTTCGCAAGCAGGACAAAAGCCCAGCGGAGTCCCTGCTCGCAGGTTAGGTACTCTGACAACCATCACCTGTGAAGGTTCGCTTACTTGGGAGGCTTTTAAAATGCAGAGATTCCTTACTTCTGAAGATTCTTAGGCCCACAGGGTAGGGTCTAAGAATCAGTACTTCTAGAAAAGCTCCCTGTCTATATCTGATGGTGAGGCCTGGGATCCATAGCAAACATGACACAGATAAGAGCTAAACCCTCAGCATGAGTTTCTGTATCACTGGCTGGAGAATCTCAGCAGCTGGCCTGGGATGCTGGAGAGAGAGATGTGTGCCATTTATAAAGATGCTAATGTTACTCAAAGAGCTGATGTTATCTCTTTAGTAATGGAAAATGGAAAGTCGGTCTGATGACATGGCCAGGCCAAGTTTTCAAACCGCCCATTTTTCTTGTATTGATAACAGTGTAACTTTTTATTTTATTTAAAAAAAATTTTTTTTTTTCAACGTTTATTTATTTTTGGGACAGAGAGAGACAGAGCATGAACGGGGGAGGGGCAGAGAGAGAGGGAGACACAGAATCGGAAACAGGCTCCAGGCTCTAAGCCATCAGCCCAGAGCCTGACGCGGGGCTTGAACTCACGGACCGCGAGATCGTGACCTGGCTGAAGTCGGACGCTTAACCGACTGCGCCACCCAGGCGCCCCATCAGTGTAACTTTTTTAAAAAAAATTTTAATGTTTATTTATTTTTGAGAGAGAGAGAGAGAGAGAGAGAGAGAGAGACAGAGTACAAGTGGGAGAGGGGCAGAGAGAGAGGTGGGGGGAGACACAGAATCCGAAGCAGGCCCCAGGCACTGAGCTGTCAGCACAGAGCCTGACGCGGGGCTCGAACTCACAAACTGCGAGATCATGACCTGAGCCGAAGTCGGTCTCTCATCCGACTGAGCCACCCAGGCGTCCCAGCAGTGTAACTTTTTGTTTGAAGACAATCTTAAAAGAACCGGAATATCCCAAACAGGCAAGAATGAAGTGACTCTGGTTTACATGGATGGGCCCTGCTTGTTTCATGCTCTGGTTCCAGGGGACAGTTTGAAAAATATCGTGAAAGACAACAGCTACAGTCTGGAGTGGAAGCCAATTTTAGGTAAGTAAGGCCCTGTTAAAGGAGAGATCCTGTCCACATCCATATGCTCTCATAGAGTTAAGGAGACGGCTGTGAGTGTGAATTGTAACCGTGACCATGGAGTGGTAAACATCAGTCTTCACCCTGTTGCGAAAGTAAGTCCATGAGTATAAACCCAAATATTCCTAAAAATAGTTCTGAAGCACATGTTCCAGAAAATCGGAGCACAGGATGGCATTGGTGAGGAGTGTGATCTTTTCATCTGGTGGAGAAAACAGGCCTCGGTTTCTCCACATTTAACCTATGATAATTTGAGCACCCATAGTTCAGGGGCATTGTAATTCATTGAAGGACCTTGAACTGTCAGATGCTATGATGTTCATAGCTATCAAAACTTCTCTTTTGGGGGCCTGCCCAGATTCTCTGGGGCCGTATATCTATATCTATATCTGTATCACTAATTAATGCAATTAAAGACACAAGAAAAAGAAAGTGCTTAGTAGCTATGACCTTTTTAGTTTAACTGAGTTAATCCAAAACATTATAGCAAAATGAAAATTAATGACTATCTTATTTTTTGCATGCTTTTTTTTTCCTGCACAGATGCCAAAGCCTTGCCCTTAAATGTAAAAGGAATAAAGGTCACTTTGTCCTTGCCAGGTTTTAATTTCTCTCAGACTTTTGTCTAAGTTCTCTGAGCGCGTGCGCACACACGCACACACACACACACACACACGTGCACGCTGTGCTGCATAAATGAGTTATCAGTCCTTTCATTGAAGGCCAAAGGTAGAAATACTTGTGTGTGTTTCTACTCCGTGGGACAGAGCTTCTGCGTAACTACAAAACACTGTACGGTGATAGAGCTCAGTCTGGGTTGTCAGCGTTTGCAGTATTATGTGACAGGGAGGTGTGAACGAGGTAAAAAGGGGGGCACTGGACACCAAGCAAGGGCAGGGCTGCACTTCCTCATTATCCCTAGGAAAACCTGGTATGCTTTTATTGGGGTTTGAGTAGCACTAATATGAGGGCATTAGCAAGGAGCAGTTTAGATCTCATTCTGTACAGTAATACGATTTTATCTTTAGCACCAAGAAAAAGAGAATTAAGGATGCCACTGTAGCATGAGAGAACGCTACTTAGAAATGCACTATATACTTTAAGGGAAAACATGCCCACCTATGGTGGTACTATACTGTTTTCTCTTTTGCCTCTAATCAATACTGATTGGCAAAATTAATAAGAATCTCCAATAAGATCACTAGTATAAATCTATACATGGGTAGATATATCTATTATTTACATATAAATAATATTAGCAATAACCAGTTGGAAACTATAAAGGGATAAAATCCCATTTACTTCAGAAAAAGTAATCACAAAACTCTAGGAATAAACCTAACCCCCCCAAAAAATGGTTGATAGGTTTCAAATGCAGAACCCTATAAAACAACATAGAGACTTTAAGGAGGTTTTGAAAAAGCACAGAGGAGCATTCCACATCCTGGAATGCAAGATTCTGTATTTTAAATATGTCAGTTCTCAGATTACATCATGCATCTATTCCAGTGCCAATAAAAATTCCAATATGATTTGGGGAAATTTTGACAAACTGGAAAAAATGATTCTAAGCTTCATTTGGAAGAATAAACAGGTGAGAATATTTGCAAAAGTAAAAAAAAAAAAGATGAGGGGAAATAATTGTCCCAGGAAAAAAATGAAACATTGATACAGAATAGAACATTCTCAAATAGATGCAAATTCTAGAAGATTCAGTATTTGATGAATACAGCTTTTCAAACTAATGGAGAAAGCAAGAGTTATTCAATAAATGGAATTGGGATAAACAGGTAACCATCTAGAAGGAAAAAACCCAAAAGTTAGAGCCATCTCTCATGTCTTATATGAAAATACATAAATGTAAAACATAGAAGAACTAGAAAAATGTACATAAACTTAAGAGTCTGAGGGGTATGGAAGCCCTTTCTATACATATATGACAAGGCAGCATACATAAAGAAAAGATGGGTAATTCTGACTACACAAAAATTTGAAAACCTCTATGTCAAAAACTCCATAAAATGCAAATGATAAAATAGAAACATATGTTACCATAACAAAGAGTAATATCTTTAAAGAGCTCTTATAAATGATTAAGAAAAAGACAGGTATTCCAATAAGAAAATGGTATAAGAGATGAACAGGCAACTCACATACAAAGGGAGAAATAGGTCAGTAAATATATTGAAAAAGTTTGTGATTTGCTGCCCCTAATTTCAAGCAAAGTCAAAGGTTAATTTTGAATGATAATTATTTAGTCTTGGTGAGAGCACGGAGAAGAGCCATGTTCCTGTACTATTGGTGAGAATATAAATTAATGTAACCTTTTGAAGAACAAGCGGTCATATGTCTCAAAACATTAACAGCCCATATTTCCTTTGCCAACCAAGAGCATCTTTAGACATCTGACCTCGGGAAATATTCACGAATGTTGATTGTGACACTGTTTTTTAGTATTAAAAACTGAAATGTCAATAAAAGGGAATTGGTTAAATGGATTGTGCTATATGATCATATAATGGGACAACCATATGCCTATTAAAGATGGAGTGGAATGGTTCATAGTATAGAGCAGGGGGAAAAAATCTGTTTTCAAAATAGTAATGTACGATGTGAGCCCATATTTGTGTAAAAATACATTACACAGAGAAAAAGTACTGAAAAGTTACATCAAAATGTTAACCATGGATATCTCTGATTGGTAGGGTTAATTAATTAGTTTTAAAAAACTAAATTTAAAACTAAATTTTAAACTAAATTAATTAGTTTAAAAAATAAAGAATTAAATAAGTTCTTTATGCTTCTCAGGGTTTCTATAATCAATACGCAAGTAAAACCTTGGGTTTCCAGTAACTTGTTCTGCAAGACCAGCAAACATTTCTAATAAGTTTTGACTTAATAAACAAGCCATGTCTTGCAATGCAAATAGTACGTGATGCTGAGCATCACATGATCACAACTGAGCCAATGGCTCTTCTCTTTCTCTCTCTTTTGCTGCGGGATTGTGGGTGATTGTCTCCCATGCTCGGATGCTCGGTCTCAGGCCATGGTGTTTGGCTAAAATCAGTGATTTTTCAGAACATTGGAAGGTGCCCACAACTGGTGCTAGTGTATTTTTGGGTCACTTCCAAGCACCTATGGGCAGTCTTTGCTTTTCCATATAAGAGTAAGCTTAGAAATGCTTTGCTTCATTCTAGGTCAGGCTGCCTGCAGATATAGATAGACCTTTTTCTCTGCTGCCTTATTTCCAGTTATGTTAAATACAGTATATGACAAGAGTTTATTAACACTGTACTGTAGTCAACCTCTGTGCAAGCGTATCAATGGTTCCTGTGCAGAAAAAGATTCCATGAGCCAATAGATAGCAGTGATTCCATTAGTGACAGTAAAAGTTGTCCTACACAATAACCCTCCTCTCTCTTTTCTCCCTCACACCAGCCACAAAGGTTTTCAAAGGTAAGTGCAGGTTAATTTGTTCATTTTTCTTTATATTTTGTATTTTCTTTATTATGTTGTATTATATTACAGTATTGTAATCATTTTTATATGAATAGTTTTGGGTTGTGGAAAAAAATCATCTGAGTTTCCATTATTTCTTATGGGGAAATTCACTCTGATATACAAGTACTTTGGATTGTAAGCATTTTTCCAGAATGAATTATGCTTGCAAACCAGGTTTTACTGTATATTGCTTTGCAATGAACAAAATATGTTACTTTTAGAACATCTTGGAAGAGGCATAAAACATTTGCAAAAAGGGGTGAGATGGTCTGGGCTCCCTATAATTCATAAGCTTAGGTATCAATGGAAATATCTCTGCTGCTTCAAAAAATACTTTTAAATTAATAGATTTCAGCAATTATTTTATTTTATTTTATTTTCACCTAGTGACTGTTGAGCATTTACTATGCACGAGGAACTTTCTAGGCACTGAGGATAAAACAATGAACAAAATATACAAAGAGCTCTGTTCTCAGGCAACTTACATTTTGTACAGGAGGAACAGACAATAAAAGGTTTTGAGCAGAGGTGACATTCATCAATAATTTTAGAAAGATTTCCTCTCTACCTCCCCTCAAGACTGGCTGTATATTCGATGTTTTTTAGATTCTTTTGTCATTCCTGAAACGATAGGAGAAGGAGTTTGCTTGACTCCTCGGGTTCACTTGTAGCTCCTGGAATTGTAATCCTCCTCCCGGCTCTCCGGCCATACATGATGCTAGCTGCGGCCAAGTCACACAATGAGCTCACTTAACGCAGATTATCTCGGCGTAACATTTACGTCTAGGAACGGTGCCTTTCATGCTACTGGGCACTGCATCCTTTCGTCTGTTACCATGTTGTCCAGATTTTGCGCCATGAGAAGGCAAGGGGAATGGAGAATTTTCCTGGGAGTGAGGAGACCGAGTTATGTTGTCCACACTGGCATTGCCAAGTAATTTAACTTTGCTGGGCTCCCCAGATCTGCATAACAGGGGGCTGGAGAGATGAGCCATGAGGCTCCTGACTGTTTCTGGGTATAGGATTCTATATAGGCTCACGCCCCTCAGCTTTCTGACTCCCCTTGGCTTTGTGCTCTGCGTCATACGTGTGACTCAGTCTGAGTGACACGGAAAAACGTGCCTATGTGTTTTACGAACTCATTTCTTGTATTTTCGCTTTAGTCCCACAAGCAGATGGCAAATGGGTTGAAGGCCCACTGCAGGCAAGTACTTAATAAATACCTGTTAACCAATCCTCCTTTAAACCAATAACGTCAATACGACCCTTTTCTGCTTATAGCGATTCAATGAAATAATTCAAATACGCTTGCTTTCGACTCGTACCTCCTCGTACCACCGAGGACGTGTTTCTTCCTAACAAAAGCAGCATGGAAGACCACCCCAGTGCGTCTCTAGCATCTCAGCCCGAGGGGTCCACACTTGCCTTAATGGGCCCACAGCAGCCCTCGAAGTCCCAGCCCTGTGAGTTCTCTGGTGCCAGGTCTGAAAAAAGGCCAAGACTACGGCAAATCAGGCAAGAATGAGTTTCATCTAAACTTGCTTGTAAGGTGAGCAGAAGTGATTTTGTCTGCCCTTACTAATGCTCACTGGTACTTCAATAAAGCACTGTAAGTGCTGTGAATAAGAATGTGTAAGGAAGGGTGGAACAGAATCCAAGTAAATGATGTCACAGCAAGCACCTTGTGACCAACAGCAGCATGGTCCAGATTTTGACAAAAACAAAACGCGCTCACCACGCGACTTGTAATGAGAGTCAACAGAAGAAAACTGAGTTTCCGATTCTTGAGATTAGCAGGTAACGGTCACCAACGTCTATGTATTTTTGAAAACCATGTATGCACAATATAAAAGACAACGTGCCTACAATTCTCTCTCTAGCCACGTAGACATATTGATACTTCTGAATGTGATTATGTTTTTTACCCCCCTTCTGGCAAAGAAAGCGGCTTGCTCAGGTCCCAAGCTTGGTTGGCGTAAAAGTGGATTAGAAATCCGAGTCTTTCATGCCTTTTGCTTCTCGTTATCCAGGTAAAGTCCTCGACACACCCCCATCATGTGACAGTCAGTAGATGTCAACTAAGACCCCCCCAAAAGAACAGTTTTAACTGTAAAGAATATGTTTGATTTTTTAACAAAATTATCTTGTCAGCCGGGTAGGAGTTTCTCAATTCTTTTGTCAATTAACTTGGAAGAAACATGACTGAGATGGGCACGTGGGTGGCTCAGTCAGTAAAGCGCCCAACTTCAGCTCAGGTCACGATCTTGCAGTTTGTGGGTTCGAGCCCCGTGTCAGGTTCTGTGTTAACAGCTCAGAGCCTGGAGCCTGCTTCACATTCTGTGTCTCCCTCTCTCTCTGCCCCTCCCACGCTCATGTTCTGTCTCTGTCAATAATAAACAAGCATTTAAAAACATTAAAAAATAAAAAGAAATATGACTGAGAAATTCCTTGAGTTTCTAGCCCAGTTTCCTCTGTGCAAGGACCCTGATACTCTTAGATAGCTGATATTCCCTGACATCCTTTCTCTTATTGGCCGTGCAGACTAATGGGTTCCACCCAACAGAGCTGCTCAGAATGGCCCTGTTCGACCCACCAAAGTATCTCATGTTTCACGTTTGTTCAGGCTTCTAGAAGTCTCAGCACTGCAATACAGCCCACAACCTGGGCTAATCTACAAGTGTGGCCTTCAGAGGCCCTTAGCTGCTTGTTTTTGAAACATTCTCCCCACCTGTTGCCCACATCCTTCCCTGAGGGTCTGGATGACAGCAATGCGTGGCCTGAACCTCCGAGTCCTTATTAGCACTCAGACCTGGACAGTGTCCATCAGCCTGCTTCTGCTGGCCGGAGGCGGGTCAACCCCCACCCGTGTTTTTGTATGTGAAGGAAAGAAATGACCCAATTTGTTCTGGGCACATGTAGTGCTGATAAATGGAGATGCTCCACCTGGACATCTGTCTGGGGGATCTGTCTCTCTCATAAGCACCTTCCAGGAACCACGTACTGGAAGCAAGACAAGAAGGGCGAATGCTCTCCCTTCAGACAGAAGAGATTCTGCTGGGGGGTTGGGGGAGGGAACACCCCCTGCCCCCCCCCCCCCCCCCCCGCCATACACAGAGCAGAGCAGTGCAGAAACCAGCCACTTCTGGGTGACCTCATGCCACCCAGACCTGCCCCGGCTCCAACTCTAGCTTGGAGGCTGGGAGCTGGGGCAGGACTTTCCCAGGAAGCACTTCTGGCTGCTGCCATGTTGTTCCCTGGGGAGCATGGAGTTCCCCCATTCAGGTCCTAGGTCAGCTTCCTCCAGACTCTAGGCTTATAGCCGGGGCAAGGACTCTGCCCCATTCTCCTAGATCCTGGGGTCCAGCCCAGGGATGGCACCTGGGAGACACTCAACAGGTCCTTCTGGAGCAGGAACAGGCCCTGACACCACTGATCTGCCCTTCTGAGCGGTCCCAGCATTGGGCTGCTCTGCTTCACTCCTTTTTACCTCCTGGGAAGCGTCCTGCATTAACAAAGAGCTCCTGGGGGCTTTCTGGTCTTTGCCCTGAATGGCAGAGTGGGTGCATGGAGGGAGCTGGGAAGGGAGGAGGGGATAAAGGACAGGCTTCCCCCTGACAGCTTCCCAGCTGACTCCACCTCTATTCTCTGAGGAACTTGTCAAACCATCATGGTGCTGTCTATACCTGCAAATGCTCCATATGCATGTGGTGACATTTAAAGGCAGCAAGTCTCAAGTCTTTCTGTGTAAAAGGATCACCTTGGGGGAGGGTGTCAGAAGCACACTGCCAGGCCCTACTTCCTAGAGTCGCTATCTGTGGGTTTAGGTTGGGGCCTGAGGATCTGCATTTTAATGACAAGGGGTCTGCAGATGTCAGGGTGACAGACGGTGACTCAAGGACTCCTCCTCCCGCCCACTATGTCAGGGACACAGCTTCCGCAAACTCTCTCCGGGGACCCCCCCCCCCCCGCCCCACATCTCCCTAGAGACGCTGCATGGGGAGCCGTGGCCCCTGCCATCTCCCTACCAGAGCCACTGACAGGAAACCTGCACAGAGTGAACAAGGGCAGGACGCCTCCTCGAAGAGCTTCCGGTCTTTCTCGTTGGGAGCCCTGCTGGCCCTTCTCACGGTTCTCACGCTTACAGGGTCCCAGACCCTGCTTCCTTCCCTCACTGCCCAGACATGGGGGTTTCGTGATCAGTCGTGGAGTCACACGCTCTCATGTGGCACTCAGCCGCACGCTTCAGGCTCTAGGGTCCCAGTAGCAGGCCCACCACCTCACGACCCAGGGACCTCTTCAAACTGAAACTTCCCCCCTCCCCCACTCCCCTGCAAGCTTTCTGAGCTGAGGAAGCAACATTATTTTCTTTGCTACATGTGAACACCCGTTTCTCACCCCCACAGAACCCTCAGATGCTAAGAGAAAAAAAGACTCCAAGAACCTCTACACTGTACGTGTTTAACTTCTCCATTCAACTCAACAGCTCGAAGGCTACGTGTCAGAGCACCTGCTCTGTGCCAGCCGCGTGTGTAGGGTTTGTGTCCCTTGGATTATCAACCGAGGGCGGCCGCTTTGTTACCTGCATCCTCCATATTTATGCTACTGTAGGATCATGGGTCTTACATTTGGGACTTTCCGACTTGCATGCGTCCAGCGGGGAACTCAACTGCTGAGTCAGAATCTCCAGAAGTCTCTGACGTGTATAAATACATTTTTCTTTTATATATATACATATATATATAAATAATTTTATGTATATATATATAATTTTATGTATATATATATATATATATATATATATATATTTTTTTTTAAATATTTATTTCCAAAGGAGAGAGAGACAGAGCATGAGTGGGGTAGGGGCAGAGACAGAGACAGAGAGAGAATCTGAAGTAGGCTCCAGGCTCTGAGCTGTCAGCACAAAGCCCGATGCGGGGCTCGAACTCACAAACTGCGAGATCATGACCTGAGCCGAAGTCGGACGCTCGACCAACTGAGCCACCCGGGCACCCCTATGAATACATTTTATAATGGAAAAGTAATACACATATGGTATTAAAAAAAAAGTATCATGTAAAAATTTAAACCCCCCACGGGGATTCTCATCTGCACTGACGATGGAAACCCTGAGCTTAGGCTAACCCTGGCACCGCAATAAATCCTTCGGGACTGTGTGCCCTCCCTGCCCCCATCCATCCACGGCATCCACGCTTCTCCCATTCACGGGCATGTTGTTCTGAGTAAATGTCACAGGGTAGCTGCAAGAGCCACTGTCAGTAACAGCTCTAAAGCGGTGTCCCGGTGCACACGGTCCTCACACGGGGCCAGCTAACACATCCAACCGCTGAGGACCCGGGCTCCCCTAAAACGCCTTCCTGCCGTGGGGACCTGGGCTGGCCACTTTTCAGTGTTAGTTTCTTACCCGCTCCGATTCTGACCACGTCAATGAAGCTTGTTCAATTTCTTATGTCCTAGCCGATCTATTAGTAGACACGGCATCCAACGCAGTGTCACACGTCCTGCCTGTATACGTGGTTGGCTGCTTCCAGTTTCTGCAGGTGAATGCATCCGTACCTCATCACACTTGCATGTGTCAGACAAGGTCACTGGATCCCATTATCCAGGTGAGGAAATGAAGGCCCAGGGGATGGATTTGCCAAGTCTACGCAACTGGCAAGTAATATTGCTTGCTAAGATAAATGTTTGTTGTGAGGATATCTATTAGAGTGTATATAATGATATTTACTGCTCTTTTTAAAATTTTTTAATGTTTATTTATTTTTGAGAGAGAGAGAGAGAGAGAGAGATAGCATGAGCAGGGGAGGGGCTGAGAGAGAGAGGGAGACACAGAATCCGAAGCAGGCTCCAGACTCTGAGCCGTCAGCACAGAGCCCGACTCAGGCCTCGAACCCACAAACTGGGAGATCGTGACCTGAGCAGAAGTCAGATGTCCAACTGACTGAGCCACCCAGGCGCCCCTACTGCTTTTTTCTGATTATAAAGCGGATATGTGATCATCATAGGAAATGAGGAATATCAGAATATACAAAGAGAAAAGTTAAAACCACTTGTTAGTCTAACCACAAAGAGAAACCTCTATGTTTCTTTCAAGTCATTTTTCTAAACTGATGCATATATTAAGATTATAATTTACATACGTTTTTGCATTTTGCATATTCAATGCTGTATCAAGTTCATTTTCATAAGTCATTACATGTTTTTGAAATCAATGTTTTTAATGACTTCCTTCCTAACATTAATTATAGAAGTATACAATTGTTCATTCATCCATTTTGGTACTATCATATATTTAAATTGCTCCTAATATTTTACACTATTATAAGAAACTCTGCAATGAACATCTTCATATTTATTTTCAAGTAAGGTTTAAACTTTGCTCCTCGAAGCTGTATGAATGATTTCCTTTCATATTGGATTCCTTCCACCATTTCGTTATTTTGCTTCTTACATTAATTTCTAAAACTTGATACAAAGTGGAAAGACAGCTCTTAATGTTCCTTCTACAAATTCAAGGTCTTTGAAATTTTTCTCCCGGACTCTTTTCTGGGCAAAACATTAATAACCAGTCTACTACAAAATAATGTTCATGGCAACCTGGAGCTTGAGATGAAGAAAGACAGAAGAGTGAAATAAATTGAGTAGTACTTCACTGAGAAATTAGGAAGCGTCCATGAAACATGAGCACCATTTCCTTCCAAAAAGCTTCCTTCTGAGGTGGCAGAGGGATTTGTCAGATTCTACAGGTTTTGTAGAATCCTGCTTTGTCAGATTCCTTCCACCAGCACAGCCACGGAACGGCTCCCAAAGCAGCTCTGAATTCAACGGGCAGTCACATCTACAGAAAGAGGCAAGTGCTGATTCCGGAGTGGGGTTTTTCAGTGCACTTGCCGGGGAGCTGAGCTGTCTTGGAGAAAAGAGCATCAGAGGGGAAGGCAGCCAACTTCTGTCACATCAGCCGCCCTGCACTGACGGCTATCAGAACACCTGCTTTAAAAGGCTGCCAGGAAGCCAGGTGCCTGGGCTGGAACCCGCCTGTCACTGAGAGATGGCGTTGCCTCTGATGGCCAACTGCGTCCGGTGAATCACCTCTGCAATCTGCTTCTGTAATCACCATCAGACTCTCTGTGTCCATCATTGCCAAAACATGCAAATAGTTATTAAAATATTGAAGAAAGAAAACCAACAGCCATTTATCATCACAGAATAGTGGTTGTTAACTGCTTTTATCGCAGGAGAGCTCAATGGGAAGCCTGAAAAACCTCTCAATCTATCACACTGTGTGTTTTGAGCTGTAATAATTCTGAAGTATGATTGGAATCAGAAGTGTCCACTTACATTTCTCTTCAAAGTTGGAGGGGAAATCCAGCATCCAGGGAATGGGGGCTGGGCGGCCCTCCCCGAAGGTCACATTTCCAGATGTTTTCACTCTGGTATATGTTTGTCCAAGAAAGAAAAGGAGCCTCCAGCAAAGAAATGCCCCTTCCACATTATTTGAACTCTGCTGTATTGTTTTATATAAAAGTTCACTTGGTGATTTTTGCAAAATGCCATATCAATAATTTTTATTTTAGTAATGACTCCCCAGAATCACTCTGTGCACTGCCAAGCAGAAAAAATGGAGTCATAATCACCTGAAATGAGGACCTTAGACAGAAGAAATAAAACCAAAAACACAATTCTGAGTCTTTCATTGCTTCAGCCTGGATCCAATCTTTCTTTATTGATGGGCTGTTGCCTTTCTTATATTAGAAATTCCTCCTTCCCACAAACTTGGATTCCATTTCAGCACCAAAGGTATTAGTTTTGTTTTCCTCTGGAATTGGTTAACGGCTGGATGGGAGCGCTCTGGATGGGCTGCTCTTGTCACTAAGTGGCCCATCTGGGGCTCTCTGGATGATGGATGTCTCTTAAACAGTTTCCCTCCGGTAATGCAAACTACCTGAGGTACAGAATGAACCACAAACTTGCGTTCTTGCACACTATGCGTCAGTCTCATGGGAATGGGAGTGACACAGATGTCACCGAGCCCAGAGTAATTGCCAGGCTTTTTCTGCAATGGCGGCATTGCACTTGGGGAGTTTAGACCCCTGCTGTCCAATATGGTGGCCACCTCCACTTGCAGCTCTTAAGTGCTCGAAAGGTGGCTGGTCTGAATTGGGATTTTTTTTGCAAGTGTAAAATACAAAACAGATTTGAAAGATTTAGCACAAAAAGGAGAATATAAAATACCTCAAGAGTCTCTAAATATTGATTACATTTTCAAATGAGAGTACGTTGAAGAATTGGGTGACATCAAAATTATAAGAGTCAATTTCACCTGTTTCTTTTTACTGCTATAAAGTCACTACTTCTAGAAAATTTAAATTGATGTGCTTGCATTTGTAGCTCATTGTATATATGGTGCTGGTTTAGGCAGTCCAAAACATCCATTGGACATTGCCGGAAAATCTCCATACATTATTTATTAGGGTGGCGGTGGGAAGGTTCGGGCCCAGGACTCTGCCCGGATGTACACAGCATGAGGCCTCAACGCTGGTACGGATCTTCATTTCCTTTTCATTCTATTTGCTCTCAGAGCCATCTATCGTTCTTGCTTTCCTCAGTGGTATGGGAATGAAATCAGGAAGTCTGCAGAGATGGGCCCAGCTCACAAGACTGTATACCACAAACCCTTTAAGTGCCTTGATGCTGAAGTTATTTTTAGAGCTAAATTCTAAATAAGAACAACCAAAGCCCCATCCCCGGAAGAACATTTTGCTTTTTTCTCATTCTTCAACCTATCACCGTACTGGCCGCACATCTAACCGCGGACCTCTGTCAAATGTGCAATTGACTCTTCAGCCCCGACCACTCTATTTCTGTCCATTTACATCAAGACCCTTACGTATCGAATGATACATTGGAGACTAAAATCCTAACATAAGCCAAGTTTCTTTTGTTTCCTATCAGAACAGCCCCTGTGAGTTCTAACAGCCCTATGGTTCTCTCCCAGAACCCTAGTCCACCCCTCACCCCTTGCCTCTGTAACTGCCACAGCCTCCCCAAGTATATCTGGCTCCACCCTCCCCCTCTCCAACCCACCTACTTGCTCGCCACTGGAGAATTTCTGTGCACACTGCTACAGTGTGCACAAAGTGATACCAGGCCCCACACGTATAGCATCTCATTTGGCTTTGCCCCGCACCCGCAGTATTATGCTGTCCCTGTTCCAGACAAGGGGACCCCAAGGCCAGAGGGCTGAGTAGTCAGCCCAGATCACGGCCGTGAGTAGCACAGTCAGGGTCCAGGCCGCCTTTCTCTGTGGCTCTACCTCACATCTCTCTTGCCACAGTCCCTCCACACCTGATTCCTTGACACAGACCAGCCTCGTCTCCATCTTGAGCCTCCCACCCCTCAACTTTCCTTCTGGCAACCCCGCCTCTTGCTGGCTGCAGCCCACCTGGACCCACCCCCGTTCCCCTGAGGGCAGCCTTCTCCTCCCAACACCCTCCGCCAAACCCAGGCCTGCCTGAAGACCTCTTGCTCAAAAACCCTGCTCCATTATCAGCCTGGCACCCACTGTCCCCATTCTTGGGGCCAACGGAACTGACCTCTCTGCTTGGGCTCTTCATCTGTAGCTTTCCTTTGAAATCTGAGCATCTATTTGACCCTTCATGCAAATTCCTGATGTCTCTGTAAACTTGGGCAAATTTTTTTTATTCCTTTCAAACCTTGCTTGACCACCCGGAGAACTCCATCACCCGGCCCCGCCTCAACTAACCCATGCCCCAGCGCCGTGGGTAAGTGCAGGGGCTCAGCGATCAGGCAGGGGTTAAATCGTGGCTCTGCTATTTACTAGTTGAGAGATTCTGGGAAGTTACTGGCCTCTTCAAGACTCAGTTTCTCCAGTTGTAAAATGGGAATAAGAGTAGCACCTGAGAGGTACTATTGCAGAGAAGGGAATGAGTGTGTGGAACGCACAGAAACAGTGCCTGGGCTACTGTATGTGCTGAACATGTTTTAGCCATTCTCACTCTCCCCTGCTTCTGTTTTCTGGCCTGTTGAAACCTGTCCTGAGCAGGCGTTACCTGCTGCTGACCGAATTCATTAATTATCCCTCCTCCCTCCATGCACACCGCCCATGCCAGTTAAAGGAAGGTGGCTCGTGTCCCTCTATTTCTCTTTTCAGTCATCAGTTTCTGAAATAACACCCCCCCCCCCCCCGTTTCTCCTACCCTCTGCCCCTCCATTCACCATCTCCTCTGGCAATTCGTGTCCTCCTGTCTTTTGAAATCCAGCTCAGACTTGTTTTCCCCAGAAAAATCTCTCTTGATTTTCTCCTAGGCTCGTGGTTCCCTCCATCCTCACAAATTCAGGTTACATTACATCAGTGGCTCTCCACCCAGGTGATTTCTGCCACTCCCCCGGAGGACATTTGGCATTGTCAGGAGACAATTTTATTGGGGTAGAGGGGTAGTAAACATGGGGAGTAGCATCTAGTGGGTTAAGGAAAGGGATGCTGCTAAACATCCTGCAAACACAGCACAGCCCCCACCTCCACCCCACAAATAATTCTCTGGCCCAAACTGTCGATGGTACAGGCTTAAACCCTATATTACAGTTACCTACCCTTATTGATGTTCTGTTTAACAACAACAACAACAGCCTTCTTGGCCATCTGCGAGGCAAGGAGACAAGACAAGGAGAAACCCAACCTGGAAACACCTAGATCTTGGGCTGCTAGCTTACAGAACTGTGAAAAAATAAATTTCTGTTGTTTAAAAAAAAGTCTTCAGTAGTTTCACTTGTGCATGCCAGCCTCTGGCTAGATTTCTTCAGATTCATCCACAGCACTTAAAACAGTGCTGTGCTGAAAATAGATTGATTAATTGATAATGATTAATTTTCTAACTAAACAGCCAGCCAGGAATATTTTTCATTAAATGTCTGGGATATGTCATCACAAGATGAAAAATAGGCACATAAATGTTTGAAACATCCTGTGCTGGTTGAGAGAAAAATACAGAAGTCTGTAGTTACCAAGCAAAAGTCTGTCCAATGACAGGAGGGTCTGGGGGAGTCAGGCAAACACTCCCCACCCCCCACCGCCATCAACATCAGACACAGCACACAGGCAACCTGTTCATGCCTGGCTTCATATCTGTGTTCTTTTCTAGGAACTTGACCTTTCGGTTGGTATTCATGGGATTAATATCATGTAAGAACAGCAAAATCTGGTCATCCAAATTAAGAGAAACTATGTCTTTTATCTAGAATGCAAGTGACAGTGAGGAAGGCGTGTCAGTGATCTAAAACTGGTGTCCAGGGGCGCCTGGGTGACTCAATCGGTTAAGCATCCAACTCCGGCTCAGGTCATGATCTTGCAGTCCATGAGTTCGAGCCCTGCATCAGGCTTTGTGCTGACAGCTCAGAGCCTGGAGCCTGCTTTGGATTCTGTGTCGCCCTCTCTCTCTCTCTGCCCCTCCCCGACTCACACTCTGTCTCTCAAAAATGAATAAATGTTAAAAAAATTAAAAGAAAATAAAATTGGTGTCAAGTTGTCTAGGGCACAGGTGAACACAACACCTGGCATCTTGTCCCTCGTCTGTCACATGTCTTTCCTGCAAAGACGATAACTAAATAAATAGTAGGAAGAAAAGACGATCCCTCCCAATGGCGCCTCCAGTGGCAGCACCCATAACTGGATGGGGGTTTATAAGCCCCTGACCACTCCTGCCTGAATGAGGAAGTTGAGGAAACGTAGGTGACAGCCACAAGGCATCCATGTGTTACTCTTAATCAACTGCTCTGTGCAGAGTGCTGACCAGCATCGCAGTGGAGATCAGACAGCAGCCCCATCCTAAGTGCCCATGCTTCACCTGCTGGCGTGAAAAGCCTAGCATTCCAATCTATTACAGAGAACTACACACATTTTGGGTGGAACTTGTAATAATAATTACATTAAAGGTCTCTGGCTTGGCGAGAGTATGTGCTGTCCTTGTAGACAAGGCTCAGGCGACATTCTGAGTTCAGTAAGGTAGGCCTGAACCATGGTGAAGTTACATAGAAAAAGCAACTCATGAAGAATCAGAGGCCACCATTCAGAGTGGGCCTTTTCTCTGGGTGCTTTCAAAATTTGTATCAACCGCATGACACAGGAATGTTGCCAGATCCAGTCCAAAAGTTCTGGTCTCACTGATGCTTGGCATGGCCCAGCTCTCACCCTCCCAGATGGATCCATTATACCTAAGTGAGTGTGGAAGATTTACATCTTATAAAATACGTGCCCCCGCGTGCCCTCCAGCTAGAAGTTTTGGCTCTGGAGCCGCCCTGGACAAACGCACATGAGGAGGGCAGTCCTACATTGTGGAGATAGACAGAAACTCCAGCGGGTATCAGCAATCCTTTGATAGGAGGCAAAAGACACACTTCTCCCGTGAGGTATAGGAAGTAACATCTGCAATGTTCTTTTGGTGAGTATGTGATGCTCAGAGGCTTTAGTAACCCTGGGATACTCTTAGAGCCTCACCCCCACCCCAGCCCACATGTGAGCTTTGGAAATAGGTGGCAAGGGTTAAAAGAGAGCTACCCATGAGGACCCATGCAGAGGGGGCTAGCTGGGGCACAATCTGTGATGCTGGTCCCCAAAGTATCCACACAGAAGCTTCGCTTAGATGAGTGCACACCAGATCATTCAGTCCTGGGTGTTCTTCTCAAATCTCTCGTTTGGGTCACAACATCTATATCTTAGAAAATAGACTGCAAGAGGGGCGCCTGGGTGGCTCAGTCGGTTAAGCGCCTGACTTCAGCTCAGGTCATGATCTTGCAGTCCGTGAGTTCGAGCCCCGCGTCAGGCTCTGTGCTGACAGCTCAGAGCCTGGAGCCTGCTTCCGATTCTGTGTCTCCCTCTCTCTCTGCCCCTCCCCCGTTCATGCTGTGTCTCTCTCTGTCTCAAAAATAAGTAAGCGTTAAAATAAATAAATAAATAAATAAATAAATAAATAAATAAAAAGAAAATAGACTGCAAGAAAGAGATCTACTCATTCCCCGACTAATCTTTCTGAGACGCCTGAATCTTGTGGTTGTTCAACTTTCCAGAAATGCTCAGCTCTACCTTCAGGTGTGTGGGATACATAAAAGGTGAAGGATCTTAGGGGCTCCTGGGTGGCTCAGTCGGTTAAGCGTCCGACTTCGGCTCAGGTCATGATCTCATAGTTTGTGAGTTTGAGTCCCGTGTCGGCCTCTGTGCTGACAGCTCAGAGCCTGGAGCCTGCTTCACATTCTGTGTCTCCCTCTCTCTCTGCCCCTTCCCTGCTCATGCTGTGTCTCTCTCTGTCTCAAAAATAAATAAACATTAAAAAAAAAAATTTAAAAAAAAAAGATGAAGGATCTTAAAGGAGAAACTGTACCTCTGATCCAGTGGTTCTCAAAGTGTGGCCTCCAGACCAGCATCATCAGCAACTCCTGGGAGCTTGTCAAAAATGCAAATTTAGCGGGCTCCACCCCAGACCCCTGACTTGGAAACTCTGGAGGGGGCGGTGCCCAGACATCTGTTTGAACAGACCTTTCAGATGATCTCGGTGTATGTTCAGGTTTAAGAACCAGTGGCCTAATCAATAGCATGGAATGTGACCGTATTAAAAACATTAATATCGGGGTGCCTGGGTGGTGCAGTCGGTTAAGCGTCCGACTTCAGCCAGGTCACGATCTCGCGGTCTGTGAGTTCGAGCCGCACGTCGGGCTCTGGGCTGATGGCTCAGAGCCTGGAGCCTGTTTCCGATTCTGTGTCTCCCTCTCTCTCTGCCCCTCCCCCATTCATGCTCTGTCTCTCTCTGTCCCCAAAATAAATAAACGTTGAAAAAAAAAAAAGCCTATTGTTTAACTGTCAATTCTGCTACCAAGGAACATCTATTTAAAAAAAAAAACACATTAATATCATTAAAACCAAACATGATTCTGTTTGGGTATTCCAGAGGATCCCACTGTTTATAGCTTTACAATGACATCAGTAGAAACAGAAAGGAATCTGTTAAGAGTATAATTTGCATTATTACAGTGCTTGGTACTGAACAAGCACTCAAGGATATGTTGAATACATGAAAAATGAATGAATGTATGAAGTCTTTCCAAAAAGGATGGAGTTAAATGCCGTTCTCCCAAGCTTTTCTCTGAAGTGATCCAAAGCAAGATGAAACCATACCAATAATTCTGAGAGATTCTAATAACTACTTGGGTCCAATTCTTTGTCTTTAAACCTGTGCCATCCACTATGCCAGCCCCTAGATGCACGTGTCTCCTGAGCATTTGAGATGCAAGGAGGAGTCCGCACCGAATGTCCCGAAAGTGCAAAGTAAGATTCAACACTGGCAAGATTCAACACCAAAAATAAAAAGAATGTAAAATATCTCATGAGTCCTTCTTAATGTGGGAATACGTGTTAAACGATGATATTTTAGACACACTGGGCTAAATCATATACATTATTAAAATCAATTTTACCTGTTCCTTTTCATTTTTTTTTTAAATGTCACTACTAGAAAATTTACACTGACACACAGCGCTTGCATTATCTTTCTGGGGGTGTGCTGCTCAGTATTGCTTTAACTGTGTTACTTTTAGTTGTGTGAGAGCCACAGGGAGATTTTAGTCCATTTCTACTCTATTGCTTTCTCTTGAGTATAAGAAGCGGCCCAGCCATCACATACTCAAGGACCCTTGGACTTCAAGTTTCCATCCTTCACAGAAAATAAAGAGGGTTTTTTAAAGTGCACACTCCAAATTTTTGATGGTATGTCATATGACTCATCCAGTTGTACTTCTGTTTTCTCCTAGATGGTGTTTTAATCTACAATTTCCAAATAAATGGTCTTCATTTCTGCCCATCTGTGTCAGTTAAAATTTTCCTTCAGGGGCCTCGGAAGGTGAATTTGGATAAATAAGAACTATGAGGAGTTTTTTCCTTACCAAACGTGATGGCAGGAAAAGCGCTCACCGGAGGGCCCCACCATTCTCCCCAGTAGAGCCTTCGCTGGCTTCTTCACATGTACCTTCTACCCGCTGAGTGCTGGCTGCAACGAGTCCTAATGCCCATCTCCGACTCTGGACTACATGGCAGATATTAGTCTACTCATATTCTTAGGCAACGATTCTTAACCTCAGAACTCGTCTGCGAGAAACACAAAATAACAGTTGCTCTGTCTCCCATAACTTAGTCTTGAGTTTTCCAGGGCACAGAAGGGAAGGAAGACAGAGCACACCCATTCCCAAAACTGGATGCAAATCCCTACTCTATAGCATTAAATTCTAAAGGAGGAGGGAGAACGGTCACTTGGAGAGCCAGCAGTGAGTTGGTTTGATTATGACAAAGCTTTGGAGGGTGATTATTTGGGCGTAGTTTCATTGATATCACAGACCCCATGGATCTCACAGAGTATGCAAGCACACAAATGACACAGGGGTGTCGACGACAGGTAAGGGATAAGCAGAGACCCTAAGAGTACGTTATTTGGCAAGTGACTCTCTGTTAAGTTGGATCCCCAGTGTAGACTCCAGCCACAAAACACTCAAAACATGCAGATGTTTTATGAAGCAGAATGACGGATGGTGCCCTAGACTGTTTAAAAAAAAAAAAAAAAAGCTTTTCTCAAGAAATCTTCAGGGAGCCCCTATTGCTTCTTTGACCACAGCACATTCTCTAAATCCCTCCCGCTCCACGGGCCACTAATCCTTTCCCTGACCTGCACCTGCTCAGCCTCTCCTCCCTCTCCTCCCAACCCCGGCCCACCACGCCTCCTCGCCCTGGTCCACTTCCTCTCTCCTCCCCCAGTGCTTTGTCTCCTTTTATTCCTGAGAGGCCTTTCATGCTACTCTACACTTGTAATAAGAAAATGCCTCCCACTTCCAGGGACAAAGAGCCTGCCCACTCTTCTGATTAACCTCCTCCAGTGGCTTTTCCTGAAAAGCCATTCTCGCCTCCCTTCTTCCCCATGCCCTGCACGCTCACCGCCGTGGACCTACTGCTGTCCCAGAGCATGTTTGGCTGAACACGCCCTGCCCATTCTTGGATGAAGTGCCTTATCTTTGACTTCCCTCTAAAACCTATTGACTGACTAACTCATTCCCTCACTCAGAAGAGCTGTTGTTCCATCGTCTTGCCTTATCACCCCAAGCACAGCAGTTAGAAACAAGGCCAGTAATATTCCAGTGAGTCATTTAAGTATCTCGTATTTTGCAGCACCTACAGTTTACTTGTGGGATTTACTTGGGTGTGCAGGCAGCTTTGCATTCTAGCATTATTCACAGAATATGTCATTCTTTTTTTTTATATGTCTTTTAATTCTCTTGATAGTTCTTATTTATTTATTTAAATTCAAGTTAGCTCACATACAGTGTAGTATTGGTTTCAGGAGTAGAACCCAGTGATTCATCACTTACATAGAACACCCAGTGCTCAGCCCAACAAGTGCCCTCCTTAAAGCCCATCACCCATTTAGCTCTTCAAGCTGTATTACAAAGCTGTAATCATCAAGACAGTATGGTACTGTCACAAAAACAGACACGTAGATCAGTGGAACAGAATAGAGAACCGAAAAATGGACCCCAAAACGTATGGCCAACTAATCTTGGACAAAGCAGGAAAGAGCATCCAGTGAACAAAAGACAGTCTCTTTAGCAACTGGTGTTGGGAGAACTGGACAGCGACATGCAGAAGAATGAAATCGGACCACTTTCTTACACCATACACAAAAATAAATTCAAGTGGATCAAAGACCTAAATGTGAGACAGAAAACCATCAAAATCCTACAGGAGAAAACAGGCAGTAACCTCTTTGACCTAAGCCACAGCGACTCGTTATAAGACACGTCTCTGGAGGCAAGGGAAACAAAAGCAAAATGAATTACTGGGACCTCATCAAGATAAAAATCTTCTGCACAGTAAAGGAAACAATCAACAAAACTAAAAGGCAACTGATGGAATGAGAGAAGATATTTGCAAATGACATATCTGATAAAGGTTTAGTATCCAAAATCTATAAAGAACCTATCAGACTCAACACCCAAAAAACAAATAATCCAATAAAGAAAAGGGGAGAAGACGTGAACAGACGCTTTTCTAAAAAATACATCCAGATGGCTACCAGACACATGAAAAGATGCTCAACATCACTCATTATTGGGGAAATACAAGTCAGAATATGTCACTCTTTTTGTGTAAGTAGTTGAAGAGGCTAAAAAACCTTCTAAGGTATTCACGCTCCTGGATTTTCAAGGTTAGGCAAAGGAGGAGGAAGGATTTATTTCTAGACTCTGGGATGGTAACACTGGAATGGATCTTTGCACCCAGTGGGTCAATTTTATTTGCACTAAAACTGAGGCCCAGAGAAGTTAAAACACTTCTCAGGGTCACATAGCAAGTGGAAGAGCTGGGATGCAGGCTCAGCCAACCTAGCTCTAGAGCCTGAACTCATCACCATATACTTTACTAGTAATAAAAACGTACAGGGATCTTGGAATCTGTAAAGCACTAGCAAAAGAGAAGATATTTATATGGTTATCATTAATAACTAATAATAAGGAAAAAGATGCCGCTTATAGGCACTGCCAGGAGGTAATTACACTGACTGCTCCAGGTAAATGAACTGCTGGTTAGCTAACCCCCTGAAAGCCTGACGGTCCTGAGGACTTGAGAGGAGAGGAAGCATACATGGGTGGAGAAGGCAGACACAGGTTGGTTCCCCCTCCCCAGGTGGGAGCAGAGAGGCCTTAGGGCTGCGCTTCTCAGCCTTCACGGGTCTTGTTACAAATGCAGCTTCTCAGTCAGGACAAGGACTGGGGCCTGAAGTTCTGCATTTCCAACAAGCTCCCGGGAGATGTTGATGTTGCTCCTCCACGGACCCCTCTTTGTGTAGCAAGGACTTAGGGATTCGGTTTCAGAAGCAAAAAAGTCAAGGGATGGGTATTTGCACCTGTCTCTCTCAGAGCCTCAGCTGTCTGCAAACCAAGGGAGTTGTCCGGGATGATGTCCACAGTCACTGACGTCCCTTGGCGACTCAGAGCGTTGCTGGGGACCAGCTCACCTGGAGTCAGGGAGGCGGGCTCCCCAAGCTCTTTCATCGATGGAATCTGTGCATTTCAGTGCCCCTGGCTGGGGAGGGGTGGGCCTCTATTTTCCACGAACACGCGCCAGACCCTTGCTCTTTCCTTTGGCCATATTCTTGAGCCACGCGGTCCCAATCTCTCCATCCCTTCCATGCCACCAGCCTGTCCTTCCCTTCCTTGCAGCTTCTGGCTTCCTCTGCTCACTCACAGCTGACCTCTTCCTCACCCTGGTTAGTGGACCAACCTTCCCCCTTCTGCGGTTTTGTATATGAGAACTGATTATAATTACAGTATGTTTCTTCTCTCTTTCTCTCTCTCTCTCCTCCCTCCCTCTTTCCTCCCTCGCTTCCTTCCTTTCTTGCTTTTGTCAAAGCATGTCAACATTGCTCTTTTTGCTGATTTAACAGACTCTAAAGAATGTAACATTGGTGCCGTGAGAGAGAGCCATCTGAAATGAAGTGATCCCTTTGTTTTTAGGGTGGGTTCGTTAATTCTCCAGAAGAGATTCCAAATGTGTACATGGGTACACTTCTGTAAGTCCAGCCTTCAACTTAGTAAGACTTATTGTGTTAAAAGAGACACCCAGCGGATTCGGGATGGGGAGTACAGAGGTCACCAAAATACCGCTGTGGATTTAGGAATTCAGATTCAGAGGCTCAGCGCAGCGGGGACAAGAAAGCGCGATCTCGGCAAGTGCCCTCGTCTCAGTTTCTCTTCCTGTAAAAAGGAGGAAAATCCCACTCGCCACCCACAAGGCTCTCTGGAGGACTGCTCTGTAAAGGGCATCCACCAGGGGTGGGAGCTGCAGAGTACTCTTCTCTGTCCTTACAATTCTCCATCCCAACCATCACAGTAAAATGTCCTAACCTCGCAAACCCGTGAATACATTTACATCAGAAACTGGCCTCGGTTCCAACACATGGTGCATTCCCGCAAATTTGGATTTCTACAGGAAGAAGACATAATATAGACTTCAGTGAACATCCTGGATGAAAAACACCCCTCTTCCTAAATCCTCTGGAAAAACAAAATCTCTGGCTCCTTCCTTCCCTCAGAACTAGAGTTTTCAAAATCTTGTGGTATTTCCCCAAATACCACAATTTCGAATTGTGACATCTGGTTCCCAGCTCTCCCAGGCTGGATTACTTTTTAAAGAGACAATGAGGAATTCTGACATTCTGAGTTGCCACCCTGTGTTGGTATGGGAGAATCACTGCCTATCCTTCCTTGGCATTAGTACGCACTAGATGTTTCTAGCATTTTCCCTTAAACGAGGAATCTTCTTCCTCTTCTTTTTTTTTTTTTTTTTTAATTCCTGGGATGCCATTTTCTTCAAAGGCCTTGTCCCTTCCAGAAGGTATTTTAGACACGGCGGGACACCCTGCTCCCCTCTTCCCTTAACTCCTTCACGAGTATCACAGGGCATGTGGGCATCAGTGAGAGTCCCAAAGGACAGAAGTCCCAAAGGACAAAAGGCAGTCAGTTTCAAGAGGGACGTCAGATTGCCTGGACTTTCCTGGCAGTTCCACTCTCTCCACACAATTGGGCCCGGGATTTGAGAACCAGGCCCTGTAGCCACAATGTGCTGGACATGGCTCTCTATTTCTGAGTCATGGAGATGATGGGGGAGTCAGCCAACAGGATGGGAGAGTCGGATGATGCCCACAGCCTGGGGGGGTGAGAAAGCAACTTAGGGAAAATAGGAAGGGCTACTTGCTCCACTAAGACCAGAAACTCTCACTCAGAGCCTGGCTCCCCAGAGCAGCCAGACCACGGGCAGTGGTCTGGAGCACAGGGGGTGATGGCGGATGGGCCTGTGTTCCCAGCTCTGGCCAAATGACCTTTGACCAATCACTGTCCTTTCTGAGCACTGGCTTTCTTGTGACTAAAATAGGGACAATAGTGTCTGAACACCATGGAGTGGATGTTGTGAGTATAAAGGAAGTCCTACATAGACAGGGCTGAGTATGATACCCGGCACGAGAGAGGCACTCAGTGAAAAATAGCTATTACCATCATTCTATCTTTCAGCATGGACCGACCAACCAACTGCTTTACAGGAAAAGCACGCAGAATATTTTACTTCAATGGACACAGGTAAATGCTGATGGTGCATGGAAGAGGAAGTGCCAAAGCTAATGGAGTGGCATCATGGTTACTCTGTTAAAGAAGGCGGCAGGAAGCAAGAAGCAGGGCAGAGACAATGGCAAAGGCGGAAGGAATCCCACACAGGCAGGTGTAATTCAAGTCCGAACAGAGTTTCCGGGTCTGGCCAACTGTTCATGAAAGGCCAAAATGTCCACTGCAAATAACAATTACACAACGGATAAACTGGGATCATTTTGGAGGTGGGAGGGGAAATGCAAACAAAAATTGGGGGGAAGGGTGAGAAAATATCACCTTCTGAAAAGAAAATTGGCGAAAGCCAATCAAATTAACCACCAATGACCCTGCCCTTTCTCTTTTTGTATGTTCTACACTGTGGCATCCAGCATATAGCACACAGAGTGACTCAAAGTCTAAGGAAGGTTTAATCACAGATCGATCACAGACAACAAACTAATCGTGAGGCCAAAAATAAATGAAACAATCACATTTTAAAGCAATTTTATGGTGAATGTCATCAGTAAAAATAACCAACACAAAAAGAAGCCAGTATTGACTTAAAAAATTAAATCGCCAGGAAAATCTGTCTTACTGGAAATAACAGTTCCGTAAGAAAATTCATAATGACAACTTTCATGACAAAAAGCCTGATTAATGAAAACATTCTTAGTTTTAAATTTTATGCAGAAATGACTCTAATCATAATAATTTTAGTAAAATAAAAACAGCAATGGGAAAAATTGGAAATGGTGTAGCTTTACAACAGATAAAATTGATTAAGGTCTTAAAATGGCTTAGAGTATTCGTTCGCAAAGTCTTTTCTTCAACAAGAATCCATCAGTGTTGTTAAAATTCCAATTAAAATGCTTCCACTCTTAAACACAGAATTAAGATGTCTCTAGGGAAAAAAACTCTAGCAAGTCAAATTGGCGGATGAAAACATCCTGTTCCCATGGAAGTCTTCCCAGGAATTGCGCTATGTAGGATGGGGCGGAACCGCGGCTGGTTGGCCAGTGTTTCCTCGGGATCAGAAACAGCCGTGCTTCCTAAACATCTCTTCTAGAGGATGTCCAGTCCAATTTAGGAAATAAGGAAAGATGAAACTTTCGTCTTAGAAATGGTGATTGGTTCTGTGTACTTCAAGAAAAGAGGTTGATGAGAATCTGACCAAAAGAGTAGAGGGTAGAGGATGAAAGAGAAGAAGAAGAGGAAGGGGAGGGGAAGTAGGGGGAGGAGAAGGGGGAGAAAGAGAAATAGGGGAAGAAGGAGGGAGAGGAGGAGGGGGAGGAAGTTGAGGGGGAGGAGGAGGAAGAGGGGAGGAGGAGGGAGAATGAGAAAGAGGAGGAAGGAGAGAAGATGGGGGAGGAAAAGGAGAGGGAGAAGTGGAAGAAGAGGAGGGAGAGAAGGAGGGGGAGGAAGAGGAGAGGGAGGAGGGGGGAGAAAGAAGCAGATGAGGCAGAGGAGGAAGGAGTGGAGGAGGGGGAGGAGAAGAGGGAGAAAGAAGCTAAGGAGGGGAGAGGAAAGGGGGAGGAGGGGATGAGGAGAGGGAGGAGGGGGAGGAGAGGGAGGAGGGGGAGGAGAAGGTGGAGGGGGAGAAGAGGAGGAAGCAGGGGGAGGGAGAGGAGGAGAGGGCCAGGGAGGAGGGGAGGGAGGAGGGAGAGAGAGAGGAAAGGAGAGAGGGAGGGAAAGAGACAGAAGGAGACCGAGAAGGGAGACGCACTGTGACTAGCAGAGTGGTGTTCTGGCTGTCCAGTGAAAGTTGCACAGTGGAGGTAATAATTCTTCAGATTCTGCCGCTGCCACAGCATAGGTGAGTTTTTTAAAGACAACCCTACTTCCTTTGATAGAATTCCGCCCTCACCAAGCAACTATTTGATCTGTGATCAATTTATCATCTTTTTCTTTTACGGATCCTGCTGGAACTCTGTAGTGTCAGGGTTACCGTGACACAGGGAGAGAGTTTCCTAAATAACTAGGCTTGCTTTTGGGAGTCCAGCAAGCTGAGTTCACATTTCAACTCCTCCTGGACTCCCTCTCTTGGCATCCTCAGGACCAGTGGGGCTGGGAAGTGACCACACACATAATGAAAAGTAGAGAGGCAGACCCACCACTTTCCCCCATTTTGATCCCTGTAAAGGTCTATCCCTACTTGAAATGAAATGCTTTGATCCTGTGATTTATAATGCAGTATCTCATAATTTTTTTTCCTTTTTAAAGATTTTTTTATCTTATTTTTTTATTTAAGAGAGAGAGACAGAGAGAGAATGAGTGGGAGAGAGGAGCAGAAGGAAAGTGAGAGAGAATCCCAAGTAGGTTCCACACTAGTGTGGAACCTGATGCAGGGCTTGATCCCACGGCCCTGGGATCATGACCTGAGCTGAAATCAAGAGTCAGATACTCAACTGACAGAGCCACCCAGGTGCCCCTCTCATCATTTTTTTTCCTAACTCCAAATCAGTTGCTTAGTATCTTATCATCCCCAAGTGAACCGAAAAAGCTGAGTCTCCAGAGGGTCACATTTCCAAGCAGGACTCCAGGGACTTTAGGGACCCCAGTGAGACCTCCCTGCACCCCTGCTGCCATTCTTGGGTGTATTTTTAGCTGCAGTGTAACTCATCAGGAAAGGTGTTCCAGAAAAAAGAAGTGTAAGGCATTTCGGGAGACTTGTAACAGACTCTGAGACACTGAGTCTCCTCCTCCTCACCACCTACTCCCCTGCAGAAATCTGAAGGCAGGGAGCTGTGCCCGCCCTCTACCCACAGCTTCCAGCAATTACTCAGATGGCTGGTTTCCAGCGGCGATCCTGGGCTTCTGTAAGGAGACATCTACTACAGATAATTAGGATTAATAACTAATAATAAGAAGTTTCCAAATGTAATTTTCATTTTTCCTTCTTTCGTTAGATGGCACAAAATAAATGTGCTAAGATTTCATTGAAACAGAATCTTATTCTCCACAGCCAAGTAATATAGGGGAGGGAGGACTCCTTTTAAAGAATTAGACCAACTGTGCAATTTATTCCTACCACATTTCAGGTCGAGAATTCTTTTATAAGAATCTATGTATGTGGAAGGTGAGAAGAGAACTAGGTGGGAAAAGAGAAGAATTTTTCTACTTTTCTTAAAAGACAGACAGACAGAAAGAAAGAAAAAGAAAAAGAAAGAGAAAAAGAAAAAGAACCCAACCAAAAAACCCCAACCATTTACTAAGCTGATGCTGAAAAGAACCTTATAGGATACGCATCATTGTTGCCATTTGACAACTAGCCTAACGTCACACAACTAGAGGTGAGTGGGCCCTTCTTCCTCTTCTGCTCCCATTGTCCTCCTCTCCCCTTCCTCTCTTCCTCTTTTTCCCTGACAGCTTTATTGTGCTATAAACTTACAAACCTAACAGCTAGCCTTTGGAAATATACAATGTCATGACCTTAAATAAATGTGCTGGATTGTGCAACCAGCACCACAGCCCAAGTTGAGGCCATTTCCAGCAAGTTTTCTGAAGTCCAAGTGTGGTGACCATCACTCCTGCCCCCACCCCAGGCAATCACTCATCTACTTTCTGTCTCTAAAGATTGCCCTTTCCAGAGATTTCATACACATGGAACTACACAATATGTAGCCTTCTGATCGGACTTCTTCCGCTTAGAGCGTTTTTGTTATGTTTATTTATTTTGAGAGAGAGAGTGTGTGAGCAGGGGAGGGACAGAGACAGAGGCAGAGAGAGAATCCCAAGCACGCTCCTCACTGTCAGCGCAGAGCCTGATGTGGAGCTTGATCCCATGAACCATGAGATAATGACCTGAGCCATTATCAAGAGTCAGATGCTCTGGGAATGCAAGCTGGTGTAGCCACTCTGGGAAACAGTATAGAGGTTTATCAAAAAATTAAGAATAGAACTATCCTATGACCCAGCAATTGCACTACTAGGCATTTATCCAAGGGATACAGGTGTGCTGTTTCGAAGGGACACATGCACCCCCATGTTTATAGCAGCACTATCAACAATAGCTAAAGTGCGGAAAGAGCCCAAATGTCCATCGATGGATGAATGGATAAAGAAGATGTGGTGTGTGTATATATATAATGGAGTATTACAATAAAAAAGAATGGAATCTTGCCATTTGCAACTATGTGGATGGCACTGGAAGGTATTATGCTAAGTGAAATTAGTCAGAGAAAGACATATATATGAGTTCACTCCTATGAGGACTTTAAGAGACAAAACAGATGAACAAGAGGGAAGGGAAACAAAAATAATATAAAAACAGGCAGGGGGACAAAACATAAGAGACTCATAAATATGGAGAACAAACAGAGGGTTACGGGAGGGGTTGTGGGAGGGGGGATGGGCTAAATGGGTAAGGGGCCCTAAGGAATCTACTCCTGAAATCATTGTTGCACTATATGCTAACTAATTTGGATAGAAATTAAAATAATAATAATAAAATTAAATTAAAAAAAGAAAACATAGTGTATATATACACAATGGAATATCACTCAGCCATCAAAAAGAATGATATCTTGCCATTTGCAATGATGTGGATGGAGCTAGAATGCATTACACTGAGTGAAATAAATCAGAAAAAGAGAAGTACCATCAGATTTCACTCATAAGTAGAATTTAAGAAACAAAACAGATAACATATCGGAAGGGATGGGGGAAGAGAATAAAGGGAGACAAACCACAAGAGACTCTTAACCATAGAGAACAAACTGAGCATTGATGGAGGGAAGGAGGGTGGGGATGGGCTAGATAGATGATGGGTATCAGGAGAGCACTTGTTGTGATGAGCACTGGGTGTTCTATGTAAGTGATGAATCACTGAATTCTACTCCTGAAACTAATATTGCACTGTATGTTAACCAACTAAAATTTAAATTTTAGAAAAAGATGTGGTATGTATATACAATGGAATTTTATTTAGCCATAAAAAAGGAAAGGTTGCCATCTGCTACAACATCGATGAAACTTGAATGTATTATACTCAGTGAAATAAATCAAAGAGAGAAAGAGAGACAAATACTGTATAGTCTCATTTATATAAAGAACTTTTAAAAAAAACAGAGCTCATAGATACTGAGAACAGATTTAATGGATTGGTCATTGCCAGGTAAGGAGGGTGGGGGTGAGCATAATGGGTAAAAGGGGTCAAAATCTACAAACTTCCAGTTACAAAATAAATGTCATAAGGGTATAATGTGCATCACGGTGACAATAGTTACTAATATTGTATTGCATATTTGAAAGTTGCTAAGAGAGTAAATGTTAAAATTTCTCATTACAAAAATAATTTATTAGCTATTTATGGTTATGGATGTGAATCATATTTATTGTGGCGATCATTTTGCAATCTACACAATTATCGAATCATGTTGTACACCTGAAACTAATATAATGTTATGCTAATTGTATCTCAATTAAAAAGCAAGAAAATTATTTAAAAAAAATTTTTTTTCAATGTTTATTTATTTTTGGGACAGAGAGAGACAGAGCATGAACGGGGGAGGGGCAGAGAGAGAGGGAGACACAGAATCGGAAACAGGCTCCAGGCCATCAGCCCAGAGCCTGACGCGGGGCTCGAACTCACGGACCGCGAGATCGTGACCTGGCTGAAGTCGGACGCTTAACCGACTGCGCCACCCAGGCGCCCCAGAAAATTATTTTTTAAAAAAATATACTCTTTCCTGTAATGAGATTGTGGGTGATGGTTATTGTCCATACTGTAAATTTTGGAGTTCTGTTTTTTGGGTGTCTGAGCCTCTTTAAAAATTATTATTGGGGCACCTGGGTGGCTCAGTCGGTTAAGATTCCAACTCAGTTTTGGCTCCGGTCATGATCTCACGGTACGTGGGTCTGAGCCCCACATTGGGCTCTGCACTGATGGTGCAAAGCCTGCTTGGGATTCTCTCTCTTTGTCCTCTCCCCTCAGTCTCTTTCTCTCAAAAATAAATAAACAGTTTTAAAAATTAAAAAAAGTCAGATGCTCAATTGACTGAGCTACCCAGGCACCCCTTGCTGAGTGTGTTTTTAAGGTTTATCTGTGTTGTAACATGTGTCAACACTGGACTCCTTTTTATAGCTTAATAGTATTCCACTATGTGGATATACCACATGTTGTTCATCAGTTTGCTCACTGATGGACAATTTGTGTTGTTTCCAGTTTTGGGGTTTTAGGTACAAGGCACACCAGAGACATATGTTGTCACTCCTCTTGGATAAATACCTAGAAATAGAGTTGCCAGGTTGTAGGATAATCTATGCTTAACTTCTTGAAGAATTTTAAGGAAATGTTTTCCAAAGTGGCTGCACCATTTTACATCCCCACCAGCAATACGTGATGGTTCCAATTTCTCCATACCTTCACCATCATTTGTCACCCTCAAGTCTTTTGGATTAGAGTCATTCTAGTGGGTGTGAAGTGGTACCTCATTGTGGTTTTGATTCGCATTTCCCTTTTAACTAATGATATTGATCCTGTTTTCGTGTGTTCTTCGGCCATTCATATATCTTCTTTGGAAAAATGTTCAAATCCTTTACTCATTTTTATTTTATTTTTTTTTATTTATTTTTTTTTTCAACGTTTATTTATTTTTGGGACAGAGAGAGACAGAGCATGAACGGGGGAGGGTCAAAGAGAGAGGGAGACACAGAATTGGAAATTGGCTCCAGGCTCTGAGCCATCAGCCCAGAGCCTGACGCGGGGCTCGAACTCCCGGACCGGGAGATCGTGACCTGGCTGAAGTCAGACGCTTAACCGACTGCGCCACCCAGGCGCCCCCCTTTACTCATTTTTAATTGGGTTATCTTATTATTGAGTTGTAAGAGATCTTTATATTCTGGATACAAGTACAAGATATTTTTATCAGATATATGATTTGCAACTATTTTCTCCCAGTCTTTGGCTTGTTTTTCTGTTTTCTTAATAGTGTCTTTTTAAAAATTATTTATTTATTTATTTATTTATTTATTTATTTATTTATGAGAGAGAGAGAGAGAGAGAGAGAGAGAGAGAGAGACAGAGCATGAGCAAGGGAGGGGCAGAGAGAGAGGGAGACACAGAATCTGAAGCAGGCTCTGGGCTCTGAGCTGTCAGCATAGAGTGTAAGGCGGGGTTCAAACTTGTGAACCAGGAGATCATGACCTGAGCAGAAGTCGGACACTTAACCAACTGAGCCACCCAGGCTCTCCTAATGTGTATTTATTTATTTATTTTTTTAATGTGTATTTATTTTTAAATGTGTATTTATTTTTTTATGTGTATTTTTTTTATTTGTGTATTTTTTAAATGTGTATTTTTTTAATGTGTATTTTAAAATGTGTACTTTTTTTTAAAATGTGTATTTTTTATTTTGAGAGAAAGAGAGAGCTCAAGCAGCGGAGGGGCAGAGAGAGAGGAAGAGAGAATCCCAAGCAGGCTTCTCACTGTCAGCACAGAGCCCAACCACGGGGCTGGGTCCCACAAACCATGAGATGATGACCTGAGCCAACATCAAGAGCCCGGACACCCAACCAACTGAGCCACCCAGGTGCCCCTGAAAGGTGTCTTTGAAGCACAAAACTTTTTAATTTGATGAAATCCAATTTATTATCTTTTACTTTCGTTATAGATCATGCTTTTGGTGTCTATGTAAGAAGTCTTCGCCTATCCTAAGGTCATGGAAATTTTCTCTATGTTTCTTTCAGAAGTTTTAGAATTTTAGCTCTTAAATTTAGGTCTATGATCCATTTTGAATTAAACTGTGTGTAAGGTATGAGGTAAGGATTACTTGTTATGGGTTTCTTGAGCTTTTCTATTTCTTCTTGAGTCATTCTTTTGGTAACTGTGGCTTTCTAAGAATTTTTATATTCATCTAAGTTGTCTAATTTGTGGCATAAAGTAAAAATCCTTTTACTATCCGTAGGGTCAACGGTGAGGCCTCTGCTTTCATTCCTGATTTTGGTAATCTGTATCTTCTCTCTCTCTTTTTTTTTTTTGGAAGGGGTTGGGGATAGTATAGTTAAAGGTTTGCCAGTTTTGTTAGTCTTCTCAAGGAACTAACTTTTGGTCTCATTGATTTATGATTTACCCTGTTGTTTTCTGTATTCTATTTCTTTTATTTCCAATGTCATTTTTAATACTGCCTTATTATAGCTTGCTTTGAGTTTAGTTTGTCCTTTTTCTAGTTTCTCAAGGTGAAAGTTTCAGTTACTGATTTTTTCCATACTTCACTCCAAAGCAAATTGGCCCTTCAGGGAAGCTGCTGGTTTTCAGAGCTTGCCCTGTCCAGGTTGAACTTTATCACCTTTGGAATTTGGGTGGGGATTGAAGCAGCTCCAGGTGAGAACGTCATAGACACCCACTCTACTTAACCAAAGTCCAACAGTTTTTCATGAGTAACTGCTCCTCAATACAGCTGAATTCTAGAGCCATGAAATGATTGTGACTATTTTTTCCAATTTTTCTGTTGCTTCTTGGGGAAGGGATGCGCAGAGCAACTCATGTCTGCCATGCTCGCCTGTCTCTAAAGCCCCTCTGCTCTTCCTCACAGGAAACAAGATTCAGTTTCATCCTTTACCCCATCTAGTTCTCTCACAGATTCTCTGTCTCTGAGAGCATGAGGCAGCGCTGGTTTTAAGAATGTTCATGTTGAAAAATACTGCTCTTAGGATATATACGGCACTTCAGTGAATCACTCAACTTCTTCAATATTAACAAGCAAGAACGGAAACTCTCTTAGGGAATTCCGGTGGCACTCTTTATCATCCCCAGTTCCTAATCTTGTTGATTTTGCAGATGCTCCTTTCACTAACCAAGAGGTGGGATAGCAAATAGGATCACAGCAGGAAAATGCTTCAAGGCCAGTGTGAAGAGCTGGGCTCTTTGCACACTGCTTGAGTCGAGGATTTTCTAGCTGCATGCTAATGTGATGTAGGTACAGACCGTGCAGTTTCCATAGGCCCAGTTCTGTTTCGAAGGAAACTGGGCCTGTCTCTCCCCTGGGACATGATGCTCTGGAAAGAATAAGGGCTGAGACCCAGGAGACCTGGGTTCAAGGGTCTGGCTCTGCCACTTTCTCCCATTTAGCCTCTTTGAGGCTCTGTTTCCTTATTGGTAAGATGGATGTAATAACCCAATACTTGCTTGGATATGATCAAATTCAGCAATAGCCATGGGTAGCCTTTACAAATGATTCTCATGCTATAAGTGCAAGGCTTTAAATTACGAATTAATTCATAACCAATGTCTTGAAATCCCAAGATGCGGTGACTAAGAGACGGTCTGTCTCTCCACTGCTGATTCTTCCTTCTGCTTCCCTGCCTCAGGACACAAGAAGGCTGTGGCCCAGCAGACCCCCACCAAACACTCCCACCATTAAGTCATTCACTGCCCCCCTCCTGCACAACAGGGATGTAGGCAGATACTCAGAGGACACAGTCATGCTTTGGTACTTGGGGATGGCAGACCACAGCAGGTGCTGTCTCTCAAGACCCACGCTTGTGTTTCTTTACACTGCAAAGCAGGGGGGTCTTTCGGCTGAGTAAGCCTGGGAAGGGAAGCCCACGGCGTAGGAGGACCAGCGGGAGGGAACTGTCAGGTGGGTTTTCATGCTAAGCTTTATGTTCACACGGAGTGATCACAGCCCCTCTGACACTCTTGTCAGATTATCACTGCACCACCGCCAAGCCACATGGTCACAAATGCAAACTTTTAAGAGCAAGAGGCATCTCTCTTTTCTTAACCCAAAATACAACTTTAAAAGTTTGCTCCGTGAGGGATTAGGATTTGTTTCACTATGTTTTAAAATGTGTTGCTATAAACTTTTAATCCTAGGATACATATCTAAGGAAAACCAAAGCTCTTCAGCTCAATAACATATCACAAATATGTATCTTGTCCATGCCTTAATAAAGGAAGTTCTGGGTCCTAGGCTGGATAACCCAGACAGCGGGGTAAGATGTAACCTCTCCAGGTTTCTGTTACAGAAACTAGCATGAAGTGCATAAAGGGAGCAGAGGGCAGCCACCTAAAACTATGGGTCTTTCATAACAGAGGCTCCTTCTCAGAGGAGCTTGGGTTTCCAAGAAGCATCGGGAAACAGAACTTGGCGCCGACCCTCACTTGATGGCATCGCCAGCCCGCCTCCAGCGCGCCAGCCCCTGGGCCTTACCTCCAGCCACTTTACACCCCACCTCTACTCAGGTCATCCTGCTGCGGCGGGAACGAAGACTTCCGGGACTCCTCCCCGGCTAGGCGTCACCGTCCAGTGCCCCGCCTGCCCCTCCTGCACGGGCACCTGGGCCTGTCCTTCCACACTGTGGCCGAGCCAAGGTGGGAAGGGACCCGAGGCTAAGGGCAGACCTTCGTCTGCTTTTTTGCCTTTCCAGGTTACCTATTTGCCTTTCCAGGTCGGCGGCTTCATCCGGCGTGGCTCGCGGAAGGACTCCCGGGTCACTGAAGCTGGTGCGAAGCAGGGTCCCCATCACAAAGAAGAAGAGAATGCCACCAACCACGGGGATGGCGGGGGTGATTTTCACTGCTAGATACGGGCAGCTGCCAACAGGTTGGGAAGGCAGGAGGAGAGGGGAAAGAGAAAGGAAATATAATGTCAGTAATCAACAGTGAGCAGTCTATATTTTCCAAGAAGCTGAAAGCTTCTTTGGAGGAGCAAAATTGATTTCCATTAAAAATTCATCTATGTTAAGCATTTACATTTGGGGAGGTCTGCAATTCTCTCTTGTGGACAGCTTCACCCTCCCTGTCGAGCCACAAAACCCCAGGCCCTCTGCTGCCACAGTGCTACTCGGGAAAGACACTGGAAGAGGAGAGAAAATCATCCCACTTGCACGATCAATGCAGGATGAACAAGAGCTTGTACCCCGCGAGCTATCAATACAGCTAGTGAATCTGTGCCGTCTTCCCGGCCTTCCCGGAAACTGCACAAGAAAAGAAGACGCCGGCTTAGAACCATCTTCCCCAGACCCAGGCTTTCCTTCCTGAGTTGAACACCTTCCTGGCCCAAAAGCTGAGAAGCGCAAATGCACCCTTTAAAGGCAAGAAACCGTTTTTCAATATTTTGGAGCTAATCTGTCCAAAAGAGGTTAATGAGCTATGGAAATGAACTTGCAAGCTGGTTTCTGAAGAAGACTAAAGGCATTTAGGCAGGTGGACTATAATAAACCTCTGCTTTCCAGAAGGCATTTTTTTTTAAAATATGAAATTTATTGTCAAATTGGTTTCCATACAACACCCAGCGCTCATCCCAACAGGTGCCCTCCTCAATGCCCATCAGCCACCCTCCCCTCCCTCCCACCCATCAACCCTGTTTATTCTCAGTTTTTAAGAGTCTCCTATGGTTTGCCTCCTTCCCTCTCTAACTTTTTTCCCCCTTCCCCTCCCCCATGGGTTTCTGTTAAGTTTCTCAGGATCCACATAAGAGTGAAAACATATGGTATCTGTCTTTCTCTGTATGGCTTATTTCACTTAGCATCACACTCTCCAGTTCCATCCACGTTGCTACAAAAGGCCATATTTCATTTTTTCTCATTGCCACGTAGTATTCCATTGTGTATATAGACCACAATTTCTTTATCCATTCATCAGTTGATGGACATTCAGGCTTTTTCCATAATTTGGCTATTGTTGAAAGTGCTGCTATAAACATTGGGGTACAAGTGCCCCTATGTACCAGCACACCTGTATCCCTTGGGTAAATTCTTAGCAGTGCTATTGCTGGGTCATAGGGTAGATCTATTTTTAATTTTTTGAGGAACCTCCATACTGTTTTCCAGAGCGGCTGCACCAGTTTGCATTCCCACCAACAGTGCAGGAGGGCTCCCATTTCTCCACATCCTCTCTGGCAGCTATACTCTCCCGATTTGTTCATTTTAGCCACTCTGACCGGCATGAGGTGGTATCTCAGTGTGGTTTTGACGTGTCTTTCCCTGATGAGGAGTGACATTGAGCATCTTTTCATGTGCCTATTGGCCATCTGGATGTCTTCTTTAGAAAAGTGTCTATTCAGGTTTTCTGCCCATTTTTCACTGGATTATTTGTTTTTTGGGTGTGGAGTTTGGTGAGCTCTTTATAGATTTTGGATACTAGCCCTTTGTCCGATATGTCATTTACAAATATCTTTTCCCATTCCGTTGTTTGCCTTTTAGTTTTGTTGATTGTTTCCTTTTCAGTGCAGAAGGTTTTTTATCTTCATGAGATCCCAATAGTTCATTTTTGCTTTTAATTCCCTTGCCTTTGGGGATGTGTCAAGTAAGAGATTGCTGTGGCTGAGGTCAGAGAGGTCTTTTCCTGCTTTCTCCTCTAGGGTTTTGATGGTTTCCTGTCTCACATTCAGGTCCTTTATCCATTTTGAGTTTATTTTTGTGAATGGTGTAAGAAAGTGGTCTAGTTTCATCCTTCTGCATGTTGCTGTCCAGTTCTCCCAGCACCATTTTTTAAAGAGACTGTCTTTTTTCCATTGGATATTCTTTCCTGCTTTGTCAAAGATTAGTTGGCCATACTTTTGTGGGTCTAATTCTGGGGTTTCTATTCTATTGCATTGGTCTATGTGTCTGTTTTTGTGCCAATACCATGCTGTCTTGATGATTACAGCTTTGTAGTAGAGGCTAGAGTCTGGGATTGTGATGCCTCCTGCTTTGGTCTTCTTCTTCAAAATTACTTTGGCTATTCAGGGTCTTTTGTGGTTCCATACAAATTTTAGGATTGCTTGTTCTAGCTTCGAGAAGAATGCTGGTGCAATTTTGATTGGGATTGCATTGAATGTGTAGATTGCTTTGGGTAGTATTGACATTTTAACAATATTTATTCTTCCAATCTATGAGCATGGGATGTTTTTCCATTTCTTTGTATCTTCTTCAATTTCCTTCATAAGCTTTCTATAGTTTTCAGCATACAGATCTTTTACATCTTTGGTTAGGTTTATTCCTAGGTATTTTATGTTTCTTGGTGCAATTGTGAATGGGATCAGTTTCTTTATTTGTCTTTCTGTTGCTTCATTATTAGTGTATAAGAATGCAACTGATCTCTGTACACTGATTTTGTATCCTGAGACTTTGCTGAATTCATGTATCAGTTCTAGCAGACTTTTGGTGGAGTCTATCGGGTTTTCCATGTATAATATCATGTCATCTGCAAAAAGTGAAAGCTTGACTTTATCTTTGCCAATTTTGATGCTTTTGATTTCCTTTTGTTGTCTGATTCTGATGCTAGAACTTCCAACACTATGTTAAACAACAGCGGTGAGAGTGGACATCCCTGTCGTGTTCCTGATCTCAGGGAGAAAGCTCTCAGTTTTTCCCCATTGAGGATGATATTAGCTGTGGGCTTTTCATAAGTGGCTTCTATGATGTTTAAGTATGTTCCTTCTATCCCGACTTTCTTGAGGGTTTTTATTAAGAAAGGATGCTGAATTTTGTCAAATGCTTTTTCTGCATCAATTGACAGGATCATATGGTTCTTATCTTTTCTTTTATTAATGTGATGTATCACATTGATTGATTTGTGAATGTTGAACCAGCCCTGCAGCCCAGGGATGAATCCCACTTGATCATGGTGAATAATTCTTTCTATATGCTGTTGAATTCGATGTGTTAGTACCTTATTGAGAATTTTTGCGTCCATATTCATCAGGGATATTGGCCTGTAGTTCTCTTTTTTTGCTGGGTCTCTGTCTGGTTTAGGAATCAAAGTAATGATGGATTCATAGAATAAGTCTGGAAGTTTTCTTTCCCTTTCTATTTTTTGGAACAGCTTGAGAAGGATAGGTACTATCTCTGCTTTAAATGTCTGGTAGAATTCCCCTGGGAAGCCATCTGGTCCTGGACTCTTATTGTTGGGAGATTTTTGATAACTGATTCAATTTCTTCATTGGTTATGGGTCTGTTCAAGTTTCCTATTTCTTCCTGAAAATGGTATTATTACAACCAATCCCTCAGAAACACAAGCAATTATCAGGGAATACTATGAAAAAATTATATGCCAACAAACTGGACAACCTGGAAGAAATGGACAAATTCCTAAGCACCCACACACTTCCAAAACTCAAACAGGAAGAAATATAAAACTTGAACAGACTCATATCCAGAAGGCATTTGAGTTACCAATTGAAGAGCATGGCCCAGCTCAATTCTACAAAACCCCTTCACTGTCTTTCAGTCCTAGGAGCAGACATTCAGCAAGGACTGTGAGGAGTCAGGGAGACTCTAGTCTACACCAGCTGGGCTCTGGGGATCCAGGCACCAGAACAGCTTTAAGCACTGCACCCTGGCCCATTATTACTGTCCCTTGACTCCACAGAGGTGGCGAATGGCAGAGTGGTAACCAATGCCATGCCTGGAGCTGAGTGAGGATCGGATCTGCAATGACTGTGGTCAGTCTGTTGTCACCACGTTCAGTAACCTCATGGGCACCATCAAGGAACACAACAGGGAATCACAAGATTGTAGGATCTGGAATGGAAATCACCTTCTGGATGGGCCACCCAACAGGGGATACGCTTGCAGATATTCAAGCTGAAACAAACAGAGAGAGTAGAGATGAAAGCTTTGTTCCAGACAAGGAGGTGGACAGGGGGCTCAGTCCTGGGAATGTTAGGGACCAGCACCCCATTCCTGTGCCGTGCTTGCAGAGGAGGTAGTGAGATCTCTGATGGGATGGCAAGGGGATCCCAGCAAGAGTCCAGGCCTCAAGGACCACGGGACATGATCCCCTTTGCCAAGGCCAGCATCAGGCATGTTAGAACATCTGGTCTTGAAGAGGCATGGTTAATGAGACAGAGACCTGAAGACCAGGTCACGGTAAAGATGACTTTCCAACAACTCTAAGAAGGTGGATGAGTGACCCCCAAAACGACTGGGAGGCATGGCCTGCAGGCAGGCAGACTGGGGTCTCCAAGAGAAACACCTGATTTAGAGACACAACAATTTATGACATTTCTAACATCTCGTTCATCTTTCCCATACCAACTGCCCTGCAGAAACAGAATGAAACAACCATCACCGGTCTCTCGTGTCACATTTCACTCGCTGGATTGTCAGTTGTGACTTCTCTTCATGGGACTCACAGGAAACCATAGAAAATTGTTCACTGTCATTCCTGCATCTGTGTGACCCTGCCCAAACTTCCAGACACTTATAACCTTTTTGAACATCCTCAGAGATTCTTGTAGAACAGTATATTTGGCAAAGAGAGCCCTAAGATACAAAGAATGTGGATAAAAGGAACACAAGACTCTCTAACCTAAAGATAAGCACTTTGTGAAAGCACTCAGTTCAATTATGGAAAGGACTTTTTATTTTTTTTTTATTTTTTTTTCAACATTTGTTTATTTTTGGGACAGAGAGAGACAGAGCATGAACGGGGGAGGGGCAGAGAGAGAGGGAGACACAGAATCGGAAACAGGCTCCAGGCTCCGAGCCATCAGCCCAGAGCCCGACGCGGGGCTCGAACTCACGGACCACGAGATCGTGACCTGGCTGAAGTCGGCCGCTTAACCAACTGCGCCACCCAGGCGCCCCTGGAAAGGACTTTTTAAATTCAACCGATTTTGCTCTACATTAAAAAAAAATCATTGCTTTCCTCAAGTGTTTTCTGGCAAATATGAACATAATTAATACCCTTTAATGGGCTTCCGATTTTTCTTAAAAAATGTGAAAAGCTTCAAGTTAAATAACCAAACATTTAAGAGACTGAGGACACCATAATCTGGTAAATAGCCCTTAGTATCTACTCCTGGATTTGTAAAGGGAACATTTTCTTGCAATAGGAATTAGACAGTTAGAAGATTTTAAAAGATGGCCCCGCTAAGATCCAGTATAAAGTGACAATCAAAAGCACATTTACTACTGAATCAAACTTGGAATCCAAATGTTCATATGGGGCTGAATCCTAGCTCTATGACGTGGTGTGGTGCGGTGGGCTTTGGGAATAGGTGCTCCTCAGGGCGTGTCTATTACGTTATTTAGACTGTAAGTCCATGTTTGGACAGTGACATGGAACTTTTATGAAGAGCTGGTAATAAAAATCGATTGCTGCAAGTCTATTGATTAAATCTCTGACTGTGATATCATCCTGGAGTTAAGAGCAAGGAACTCAAGCTCTAGAGGGCCATTAAAAGGTATTTGTGGCATAAAGTATGACATTACCTTGGTTATACTTATTGTCATATAAAAAACAACCTTACCACTGTATGAAGCCTTGGAAATGTGCTGGTGTACCACAATCAGAAATAAACACAGTCCATATCAAAGGCATAAAACTGACCCTTGTATTAATGGATTTCAATTTATATATATTAGCCCTAAAATATTTTTTTTCCTTTCAAGTTTTTATTTAAATTCTAGTTAGTTAACATATATGATCATATTGGTTTCAGGAGTAGAATTTAGTGATTCATCACTTACATATGACACCCAGTGCTCATTATAACAAGTGCCCTCCGTAATGCCCATCACCCATCTAGCTGATCTCCCCTCCCACCTCACCTCCAGCAACCCTCAGTTTATTCTCTATAGTTAAGAGTCTCTTACAGTTTGCTTCCCTCTCTCTTTTTTCCCCTCCTTCCCCTATATTCATCTGTTTTGTTTCTTAAATTCCACATATGAGTGAAATCATATATTTGTCTTTCTCTGATTGACTTATTTCACTTAGCATAATACAGTCTAGCTCCATCCACATCATTGCAAATGGCAAGATTTCATTCTTTTTAATGGCTGAGTAATATTCCATATGTACATCCCACTTCTTCTTTGTCCATTCATCCCAACACTTGGGCTCTTTCTATAATTTGGCTATTGTTGATGATGCTGCCGTAAACATTGGGGTGCATGTGCCCCTCTGAATCTGTAGCCCTAAAGTATTTTTTAGTATAAAAGAATCTACTCTAGGTGGACTATGTGTGTGTGTGTGTATGTGTGTGTGCGCACGCATGCGTATTAATTTTTTTAATGTTTATTTATTTATTTTTGAGAGACAGAAAGAGAGAGTGAGCCAGGAAGGGGCAGAGTGAGAGGGAGAGAAAATCCCAAGCAGGCTTCAATGGTGCAGAGCCTGACGTGGGGCTCAAATCTACAAACTCTGAGATCATGACCTGAGCCGAAATCAAGAGTCAGATGCTTAACCAACTGAGCCACCCAGGCACCCTGTATATATTCTTTTTACAAAATGGTTAGGAAAATAATTAATTGTGTAGAATATGATTTTCCATAATTTAAATTCCAAATTCAACAGGAGGATGCCTATTTGAATAATGGCAGAGAATAAAACAGGTCAACATTCCCCCCTTCTTGTTATTAATGAGTTTGAATAAGAAACAGTTGGAAGAGTTGTTATGCAGCAGCACCCAGGGCACAGCAGGACAATATGATGGGGCCACTGGTCAGTAGGATGTGATCCATCATGAGTATTGCAGGCTGTGATTTATTTAGTTCCATTTGGCTTCTCCAAGGATGAAGGATACTTCAGTGCTGTCAGAAACCCCCTGTGGAGGTGGTTTAGCAGATCTTGGGTTACAGCATTATCTGTCTTTCCCTTTTAGGTTTGAAATGTTACTTGGTTGACCTCAAAGGATGCCTGCTTAAAGTCCCAGAGGTTGCCTCCATAGAGCAAGATGTAGCTAATGAGTAAGCCACGTCCTATATGGCTTCTTGTTGTCCCAAGTCCACTGCATGTGGGGCTGTTATCTTTAAGGGCCACCCACTTCTCCAGGCTGACAGCTCCGGAGTCTCCCATAGCCTCTACCTGCATTCCCCCATCTCCCACCAAGGATGTCCACTGCCCTAGGTTGCTAATATGTGACATTCGAAATGAGAGATCATTGTCTTTAACTTGAGTATTCTGTCCCCTGGCACATTCTCTTCCCAGAGATAGTACATTGTGGTTTGAATTATTTGCACTTGGGGTGCAGATTAATTATGACCTACCCAGGAAAGGAGGAATGGGGAGAGTCTAGTTGACAAGTGAATGGCTACCACCCACCAGGGCTTCTGACTGTGAGGGATCACATGTGAATCTGAAATACAACTTTTTTGGTCTTCCTTTGAAACCTGCTCCTGCCCCTGGGTAAAAACTCAGGCTGGTCCCCTGACTTTTCTGGTCATGAGATGAAGGTGACAAGAAGTCCTTTGGTCACTGTAAGTGGCAAGCGGTCTCATTTAAGTAATTAAAAATGTGGCAATCCCAGTTCATGGTGGAGACCTCTAACTTGGCCAAGTGCCCTTTCTAGACACTGGTGGCTAGAGAAGAAAGGACAAGGAGCAGGAAGGGAGATCGGGAAGTGCTGGTTTGAAAAGCAAGCCCTGTTGCAAGGTGGCTTTGCACTTGTGGGCCCCCCAGATGTTTAACCCAGCTCTCTCTTGAGTCTGTGAGTTTCTCAGAAGCTCCCGCAGGAACCTCAGTGCACTGCCCCATGCGCACCGCATCATCCCTCCCTCTTATTAATTAGAGAGAAGGCAGCCTTCGTCCTTCCCGAAGCACACCCTACAGCCTCACTTCGCCCCTCTCCATCCTCGCAGGCACCTCAAGGAGTAAGTCCCACGCACTGTCTTCCTCTGGTTCTCCAGCCTGGGGGACAGCTGGCACACCGTCTCAGCCCTCTGCCTGTCAGGCCCCCACTTCAACCTGCCCTAACCACCTGTCAGCTCTAGACCATGCATCTCTGCCCCAAAGCCTGCAGTGACTCCCCTTTTCCCTCTAAGTTAAGTTCATGTTCTTTCTCAGGCGTCCACGACCCCTTGGCCTTCCCACACAGGCATCTGCTCACCCAGCCCTTGTGGCTGGAATGCCCCGACACCCAATGTTCAAGTTCCTATAAAGACTTTGTGAAAATTTTTTCTTGGCTCAACGCCAAGCAGAAGTGATGGCTTCTTTCTCTGCGCCTCTGTAATATTTTGTTTGCTCCTCTCTGTGGTACTTGTGGTGTTGGTGGACATGCCCCATGCACCTGATTGGACTGGAGGTCCTGGAGGGCAAGACTTGGCCCTGCTCACGGCTGTGTCCTTCACAACCCCCAGCACAATGCTTCACATAGGGCAGGTGCCTGGAAAATACTTGCTAAGTGACTGAATGAATGATCCCCATTCAACCGAATTTTATAGTAACAGGGAAAAGGGGAAGAAAGTCAAATCAGGCACACTCTCAACATCAACAATGCATTTTGTGTTTAGAACTCATTTTTCTGTCTTCTAAGCCTGCTGGGCACAAGATTAAGGGAGTTGCAGGAAACTTCCTTCAAACGGGTGCTAAGGATATGCCCTGTCCAGGAGGCTTCTCTGGCCAAGAGAAGGAGTAGCTTCTCTCTAGTTCACTGAATTGAGTGTGCAATACGCACGCATCCTGTGAGCATTAACTAGAGCCCCTAACCCCTCCATGCCCTGAAGTCCTAGCAGAGAAAGCGCCTTATGTTGGTACGACTTTGTACAATACTGGGTGCTTGTGACAGTCCCCCATTCCAACCAGCCTCTGTGTGACAAAGAACAATGTCTAGTTTGTCTTTGAAATTTGGACAACGCTCTTTCTACAAAGCAGCAGAATTCACGGCCCTAAGCAAATGATGAGATCAGTGCTACCCAGGCACCTTCAAACCGCTGCTCAGAGAAAGCAGAAAACACCTGTTTTCTGGTAAAGATCCTGCCTAGGACAGTGATCGCTAGACCTCTGGAAGGAGACAAGACTAATGGGAAACCCCAGCCACATCCCAGCAAGAGGAAGATTCTTAGCCCGAGCTCAGACAACTTGAAAATGGCTCCTTCACATTTCTGAGCAACTGTGGCTGGGATCTCCAATTCTGAGCACCATCTGTGGGGAGGAAGACTCCTTCCCCCGAGGGCCTGGATTTGATACAAGATGATGATGCAGCTGTCAAAGATATAAACACCAAATGGAGTCCTCGTTCCATCTGAAGACTTGTGACCTACATACTACCCAGGGCCTGTGGAAAACAGGCTATGAGCATCTTACTCTTCATAAAGCTCAATGGGAAAGTGGCAGGAGAGAAAAAGAAATAATCTGAGAGCATGCATTTTCATAACATGAAAGAAATGAGCTAATTTAGCACCAGACAAAGGAAATGCTAACATGATAAAAAGCCATTACGGTGCCCCCCTCCCCACCGTGCAAGTCAGTGGGGGCTGGTAGGCTCTGGGTGTGATGACTGAATACCCAGCAGGGACTGTCGCCGCCTTCCGGGTAAAAATTAGAAAATGCAGCATTGCCAAAAAGATGAGGAGGAATATTTTCATTTCTACTAGCCATCTTCCCAAATCTTTGTGAAAATAACTGATTCTGTTTTGATGTTTATTTGTGAAGGGTGGGACTGCTGCCTGGATGCTGGGTTATCCGAGACTACGTACGTAATCCGTGTGTTTTGTCATTAATTATGATTTTTTTTTAACCATTAAACAGATACTGACATCCCAGAATCAACACTGTCATTAATTGAGCATTCATATTTAGAGACTGGTTCATAGGTTAGAATTTGACATAAAACTGATTCCTTGGACAAGACTCCTTGGTCTAAATTAATTTCTGAAACATTTCAGATAGGAAATCTGGATTTCATTATTGGGTAGCCAGGTCTCTCTGTTTTTCCACAATACATTCTTTGAGGGAAGATTAGCTTTACTTAAAATGAAAAACAAAACAAAACATTAACAAGATGTAGCAGAGACATTAAAACCAAGTGGCCTTTGGAACAAAGGCTTGTTCCCATTGTTTTCCCATCTCAAAACAATTTGTGTCATCTTTTAATTTTTTTGCCTGCAAATGGATACACATACAGAAAAAAGTCCTGTTAATTGCAGCTCATGACCCCTGACCACATGGCCTACATCTGATATTCGTGTTCTGTCCAGTACACATGTAAGTATAAACACCAGATTCACTATTCTTTACACACAGAAACCAGGCATGCACTTGAAGTTTATACAGGAGGGGGAGGCGGCTTCACTTCCGTGATGCTGTACTCTAACAAAAGACATTTCTGTTTCAGAAATCACAAAGTTAACCCGTTATTTTAAATTCCAGAATCTTGGTTGCAATGCCTTTCGGTAATAGATAGGGCAAATAATCATAAAATGAAATAATCTAAGCCAATGACTCACATGTCTGAAATAATAACAGAGTAGCCTTGTGAGGAGTAGAGGTTATAAGGGTTATAATAGAAATGATCTTTCTCCTTTTCATATGAGTCATTATAAAATAAATGTATTTTTCATTTATAGGGAGGGACATAAACACCATTAATTGTATGATTTGTCCCTTAATCACACACTTAGAAATAAATGTACCACTATAGGCCAAAGATAAGCACATCACCTAGAGACAAGTAGAGAAAAAGTGGATTCAGAAATAATGTCCACTCACAGCTCTAGAATGGGGAAAAACAATGATGATTTCATAAAGCTCCTAAGAGTACCATTTCCCTGTAAGACACCTCCAGTGTCTGAAAAGCCCCCTTCTTACTACTAATTGTTCATAATGATGAATCTACAAATATGATCCAGAAGGAAGGAATTTTTTTTAACTTGTAGTTTATTTATTTATCTTGAGAGTGAGAGGGAGAGCGAGCATGAGCAGGGGAGGGGCAGAGAGAGAGAGAGAGAGAGAGAGAGAGAATCCCAAGCAGGCTCTGCACTGTCAGCACAAAGCCCAGCGCGGGGCCTGAACTCACAAATCTCAAGATCATAACCTGAGCTGAGATCAAGAGTAGGCTGCTTAACTGACTGAGCCACCCAGGCACCCCTGGAAGGAAGGAACTTAAATAAATGAATCCAGGGAAAGAGGGGGAAATATATCAAAAGAAAACTAGGAGGAAAAGCCCAAACCCAGAGAGGAAGGCTGGGTGAGGGCAGAACTCCACAGAGACATTTGTAAACTGTTCAGAAGGCAGGCAAAGCTCATGGACTCAGGAGGGGACAGTTGCTCAGGAATCTGGTTTCTCCCCGCAGGCCTCCCAGCTGCATGTGGTCACTGCAGGCTCGCCCCCAAACAGCACGATCTTGCCTGAAGCCCGTGCAGCTGCTATGTAACAAAAATCAGTATCATTATCCTAAACCCGGGGCCTCCCAGACCACCCAGATAGGTCCAATGATACCACAGAACCTGGGACTCTAGAGTTGAGAATGCAGGTTTCAATTCACAGCGTGTAAACAGCCCAACATACCCATCCATTGTTGAGAAAGTGAGAGAGCTGGTTAGGGGGATCCTGGCATTTCAGAGATTTTGCCAAGTGATTTTTGAGTTTGATTTAAGATTCCGGGAAGCCAAAGGCTTCAGGCTAGTGTGTGAATCTCAGGGAGGAAAGCCAGTATTTCTCTGCCTCAAGACTGGCTCTTTAATGACCTCATGTGAGTACTTAGGCATGGTGACCATATATCCCAGATTTTCCCTTAGAGTCCTAACTCTGATGATTGTGTCATTGTCAGATGGAGTATGGCCGTTGAGCTATTTGGTCATGGTAGGGCTATCACATTGCTTTCAGTGCATCCTGGACCCATAAGAAATGGCAGGACCAGAGAGGTCCCTGCAGAAAGCCCCACACCCTGGGTCTTGCTGAGATTGGGGGTGGGGGCTTCAACAGAGTGGCGGGAGGAGAGACCGCATTTGCCCCAGTCCTAAACAGAATGCTAAGTGTGCTCTCTTGCAGAGTGTGCTCCCCGCCCCAACCCATCACACTGGGCAACGTCCTTCCCTTTCAGTGTCCAGAAGCTAGGGCTATGCAAAAGTGGTCTTGGGTGTCATGAAGAAGAGTGCCTCAGAAACGTTTGGCCTTTGTGTGAGTTTTGGAAAGTTTTACAGATGCAGAGCAGGTACCGTGGATACTGTGGATGTCTGATGTCACCGATCATCATTCCTTCCTTCATCCAATTGCTCTCACTTTTATTGAGCACGTACTACATGCCAACACACCAGGCCCAATGCCAGGGATACAAGAAGATCAAGACAAGATCCTTGTTCTCAAGGGGCTCACATTTTTGTTGTTGTTGTTGTTTATTCCTTTTTTGAGAGAGAGAGAGACACACAGAGCACGAGTGGGGGAGGGGCAGAGAGAGAGGGAGACACACAATCTGAAGCAGGCTCCAGGCTCTGAACTGTCAGCACAGAGCCCAATGAGGGGCTCGAACTCACAAGCCACGAGATCATGACCTGAGCTGAAGCCGGATGCCTAACCGACTGAGCCACCCAGGTGCCCCTCAAGGGGCTCACATTCTAATAGGAGAGACAGACCCCAAAGCAGTTAACTACAAACACAACTGTGTCACACATGAAGGGATGTCTGCTCCAACTATTTTGGCAACTCTGTACAGAAGTCTCAGCAGGACTAAAGCTCTATTCATAATTCTGTATTTTATCAAACCTAAGGTGCCAACATTTTAACATGACTCATTGAGGGAAAAATGTGCCAAATAAGACAGTACTCTCTAATCACTTGGAGCCTGTATTGTACATGGTATATTGTATATGGCTATTTTAGACTTATTTAGATAGCAGGGCTTTTTAATGTTTATTTATTTTTGAGAGAGAGAAACAGACAGAGTGCAAGCAGGGGAGGGGCAGAGAGAGAAGACAATAGGCTCCAGGCTCTGAGCTGTCAGCACAGAGCCCGATGTGGGGCTCAAACCCACGAACCGCAAGATCATGACCTGAGCCGAAGTCGGACACTTTACTGACTGAGCCACCCAGGCTCCCCTGGACAGCAGGTTTAAAATCATGTATCACTATTGTGATATTGTGATAATATTTTTTTTGAAGTGAATGAAATGAACTGGTGAAGGAATCCTAGCACGTCTTCACACTTTTCTGAATTGCTTTTTTTACTCAGAGGGGTCTGAGGTTTGTGGCTCAGTCTCGTCCCTGACGCCCTCCCACCAAAGCAACACTTTCCAGACATCCTCCCCTCCCCTGGCTTCCACGCCCATCCCCCATCGTCTATCCCATCAGCAAGAGCGTCGCCGTGAAAGCTGTCCGGTCCCGGTGCCCCTCTGGCAACTACAGCACCTGGCTCATTACCTTTGACCTCATCTTCTACCCGCCTCTTTCACACTCTGCTCCCTCCTCACATCCCTTTATGGGCCTCGCAGGCTGCCAGTCCTGCTTGCCTGGGCTTTTGCGGTGCCCCCCGCCTAGAAGCCATCCTGTGGGGAGCCACAGAGCTCCTCCACTCCTCCAAGTCTTTGCTCAAATATCACTTTCTCAGCAGAACCTTCTCTGACCACATCTGACCGCACTGGGTAAACGCCCAGCCCTCCTACCGCCAACACGCCCGCACTCCTGGCCCTTTCCCGGCTTTATCTTCCCTCCTATCACTTAACCCTGCTTGGCCCATGAACTGTCCATGCTCACCTTCTTCACTGTCTGACTCTCCCACCAGAGAAAAACTCAAAGTCAGGAGGAATTTTTCTGCTTGGTTCCCAGACGTAACCCACCGTGCCTACAACTGAGTTCAGCACATAGTAGGCCTTGAATAAATATTGGTCGAATGACCTGAATAGGCATCTAGAACACACGGGATACAAAGTAGACACGAGATGATCCCATTTTTGTTTCAAACGCATATGTATATTCACAAAGGAAAGTCTGTGCCCTAAAACGTTACCTCATTACCCATGGTGAAAGATATGAGGGTGATTTTGCAGAGCATATGTCCTTTTTGGTAGTTTCTAAATTTTCTTAATTAAACATGGCTTATTTTTGCAGCAGAAAATATATGATTAAAAATAAATGCATACATTCTCATTGAACCAAAAAAAGGGGGGGGGAGGGATTGCCAAATATTAAAATCTGTCTCTGCTTTCAAAAAACATCAAGTATCAATAAAGAAGATGCTTCACAATAATGCATATTCCAGGTTAGATCAAAACCACAAAGGGCTAAAGCCCTGGATTTCTGCAGGTGTCTGTAATTAGATCGGCAGGTGGCGAGGTGCAGAGTATCATACATTTAAAGATACAAAACTCGAGTTACCTCCCATCTCTGGTCTGCACATTTTCTCACAAGCATGTGACTGGAGAAAGTTCTCCTTTAGCCACCCTTGTGGGTTTCCATCTTAAACTGGACAGTTAGATATTAACACCCTGGTGCTCCTATGTCACAATTAAAAGCAAAGCCAACCCCAAGGAGACAGCTGAGAAGGACGCCCGAGGTGCAGGGCCACATGTGCCGTGACATGGGCATCCTCATATCCTGGCAAGCCCTCTGGAGATCTGGGGTCTCAGACTCATTGTATGGTCTCTTTTCCTTTCCTTGGGTTGGGGTTGGGTCCAAGGATGGCAGGATGGGGAAGGAGACCTTCAGGATGAAAAGCTGCACAAATTAAACTTCTCCAACCCTGGCCATGTTCATGGCGTTGAACCCGGGTGCTGGACAGCTCCGTGATGAGCCGAATGGACTATTCAATGCAGAGACATTTTCAACTAAATGCAAATTAGTTTAATCATGATATGTTCAGGAAAACCTTTTTGGGATGAAAATTCTCTGCCTTGTTTTACACTGCACACTGAGCATCAGTGAGCCTTCTTCTCTGTCCCAAGGCACTGGCGACATCAGGCTCTCTGCTGGGATGTGGCCCTGTGTGGGTGGGGTGCTGCTGGTACCACTGATTGTTGTTTACATGGTCTGTTCTCTCCTCCCTCCTGCTAGCTGTTGTTCCCAGTTTCCAAAGCTGAGAGCTTTGGCTTTCAGCGACCCCACCCCCAGGACCTCTGTCTGCTCTCCTAGGTTTGTCCAAGCAGCGAACATAGTTTTACACATAATGACTGAGGTCTCTCTTGCAGAGTGTGCTCCCCGCCCCAACCCATCACACTGGGCAACATCCTTCCCTTTCAGTGTCCAGAAGCTAGGGCTATGCAAAAGTGGTCTTGGGTGTCATGAAGAAGAGTGCCTCAGAAACGTTTGGCCTTTGTGTGAGTTTTGGAAAGTTTTACAGATGCAGAGCAGGTACCGTGGATACTGTGGATGTCTGATGTCACCGATCATCATTCCTTCCTTCATCCAATTGCTCTCACTTTTATTGAGCACATACTACATACCAACACACCAGGCCCAATGCCAGGGATACAAGAAGATCCAGACAAGATCCTTGTTCTCAAGGAGCTCACATTCTTTTTTTTTTTTATTGTTTATTCCTTTTTTGAGAGAGAGAGAGAGAGAGACAGAGACAGAGTATGAGTGGGGGAGGGGCAGAGAGAGAGGGAGACACACAATCTGAAGCAGGCTCCAGGCTCTGAACTGTCAGCACAGAGCCCAACGGGGGCTCGAACTCACAAGCCACGAGATCATGACCTGAGCTGAAGTCGGAGGCCTAACTGACTGAGCCACCCAGGTGCCCCTCAAGGGGCTCACATTCTAATAGGAGAGACAGACCCCCAGAGCAGTTAACTATAAACACAATAGCAAGTTTGGTGACACAGGTACAGAGTGTACTGAGGGAACGCTGAAGGGGACTAGCTTTGTTAGCCTGGATGGGATCAAAGAAGGCTTTCTGGAAAGGATATTGATGGCTAAGCAAAAGTTAGACCAGCAAAGAGGAATGGCATCTGCAAGAACACAGGGCCACAAAACCCTTCACTGTACTTACTGTGTCCAGGCCTTGCATGGTTGACTGCCAAGTGATAAGGTGGGGCATTCTCAGACCCTACCTAGACTGGACTCCACTGCAAGGGCAAGTCCAGCAGGAAGGGGTCTTTGCAGGTAGTTGAATCACTGCTGTATCCCCAGCACCCCAGACACTCCCTGCTGCAGGGCGGGCACTCTGTAAATATTTACTGAATTGCATTAAATAGAATCCTTGGAGCAACCTGAGAGATGTGGGTCCACACTGTGGGTGGTGAGCTGCAAAGACCATCATGCAGTTGAAAAGTTCAAGAAACCAGGCATGAACATGAGCAGACATTCATCTCAGTGTGTATTCCCTACTTCTGCTGACAGCTCTCTCCTACCCTGCTAAATAAAGCTCTCTCCTCACCCAGACATCGTGATTGCTTTTCCCCTAGTCCTGGGGGAGAAGGAGGGCCACCCACTTCCTTTTGCAGAGGAAGAATTACCAGGTAAATTTCCTTTATAATATTTCTCTAAGATTGAAGAGGAGTTGAGGATTCGTTTTTTCATATATCCATCATCGTAAATGTCTTAGACGTAGATGATAGTAACCAATCGTTTGGACAGAGCCACATGTGAGTTTGGATGGCTAAGCCACTTCACTCACAAACTCACAGGACAATGGCGTTTGCAATGGCAGAGACACCAATATTTGAAAAAACAGTGCATGATAACTTACACAAAGTGGAAATATGGTGTCTTTGAGTGGAGAAGAAGAAAGCTACACATGCATGTAAGGGGGGAAAAATTCTATTTCCCAAAAGGAAAGGAATAAAAACAAAATGAGGTGAGCAAATTAACAGGCACATGAACCCTCTGACACCCAGTTGGTGGCCATCGGGTAAGGACAGCTACAGAAGTGCATATTTGGTGGAAATAAAAACAAAATGAAATTAAAAATGAACAAAATGAAATTTACCATGAGTTTTTGGACACTGGGTTGTTGTTGGGGGCTGCTAATTAATTTTTCCCTTGTCTAAAGGGGCATCACTTACTGTTCATTAACAGATGATTCCTTTTGTCCCCCTAAACACTGACCATGCTATTGGCTATTCTGCTTTCATAGAGCTTTTGCACTAACAACAACAACAACAAAAATAGAAGAAGAAGAAGAAGAAGAAGAAGAAGAAGAAGAAGAAGAAGAAGAAGAAGAAGGCGGCAGCATTTTTCTTCCCTGATGGTGGGGAGGACTCCTACCATGTAATTATCCAGCCCATTAGACAGCAAGGTCAAATCAGACAGATACAGAGGGAAAGACCGCCCTTGGAAGGTACATAGAGGTGGTCACACAGTTTTTAAAGTAACAGGCAGTGGGGTGCCTAGGTGGCTCACTCGGTTGAGTGTCCAACTTTGGCTCAGGTCATAATCTTGTGGTTCATGAGTTCAAGCCCTGCATTGGGCTCTGTGCTGACAGCTCAGAGCCTGGAGCCTGCTTCTGATCCTGTGTCTCCCTCTCTCTCTGCCCCTCCCCTGCTCATGCTAGCTTGCTCATTCTCTCTCTCAAAAATAAAATAAACATTAAAAAAATTTTTTTTAAGTAACAGGCAACTATACAGGGAGACTGCAGGGAGAGGAAAGAAATTCCCAGTTGTTGATCAAAAATCTACACTTCAAGCAGTTTCACGTATTATAGTTCATGAACTCTCTACAAAAAAGTCTAGGACCTTGGCATTATTACCGAGACCATTTGACAGATGAGGAAACTGAGTAATACAAAGTTCACTAATTTGAAGACATCCAGCTATGATGGATCCAGAATGAGAATTCAAATCAGATGTGGCTGTCTTCAAAGCCCACGTGCTCACGGCACATTCTCTCAATTATATCACAATAAGTTCTGCATTTATTTTTTTTTTTAATCAAAGAATTATTGACCTACAATATTGTATTCATTTCAGGTATAAAACATAGAAATTTGATATTTATATATAGTACAAAATGATCTCCACAAAAAGTCTAGTTACCATGAGTCACCAAAGTTGTTGACATATTATCGACTATATTCCATATTCTGTACGTTACATGTCCATGTCTTATTTATTTTATAACTGGAAGACTGTACCTCTTAACCCCTTTCACCTATTTCTCCCATCCCCCCTCCAAGCCCCTGGCAACCATGAGTTCTGATCTGGGCCCTCTACATTTTCTCAGTAAATATAGTAACAGTTGATCGCTTCTCAGCCTTTTGGCTAAGATCAAGTGTAGTAACAGTTGTACCTGTTTTCACCTTTTTATAATGATCCAATTACCCTCATATATAATCAAGAATGCCTAGAAAACCTGAAACTTGATCTCGCCTGGAGGTGCCTTGCCCAGTTTGGGGAGAAGACACGCCCAGGAGTCATGAGAGACAGCACCTCTCAGTGATGGATCACCAGCAGATGGGCAGGAAAGGAAATGATTCATACATGTGCCAAAAGACAGCTAGGCACAGGATCCTGACTGCTGTGAGCGTGGGCTGGAGCCCCGACCTGTGGGGTGAAGCACTGGGGAGATAGCAGCTCCGTCCAAGGAAAGGCATGGGGCAGCTGTGACAGGCGGAGGGCCAGAGCCTCTGATGCGTGGGACATAGGGAAGGGATGCAGGCCACGTTTTGGTTTCTGTGCCTCCAGGGACACACAGATCCTTAACCGCTTAGGACACACTCTGAGTTTCAGTAAGGACTAACGAGGGAGACCGCCTTCGTGCTCCAAGGTCAAGAAGACTGCTCTCAGGTTCTGCTTCTCTATTCCATTTGAGAAATAACCAGCTCCATAGTTTCTACACAGAGCAGTGCTTGTATCCCCAGAATCCCTGTTAAACAAGCTTTGACACTGAACGGTGAAGACCACTCCTGTTATTTCCAAAGGTAGTTGTGTCAAACAAACATGACATTGGTTAGTCTTGCTTCTGGGGGTCCTGATGAGTACAATGCTAAAGCAAAACTCTCATTTATGAAAAAAGAGATGCTTCCTCAAATTCCCAGGCTATGCTCAAGGAATAACTCACTTCTCATGAGAAGAGGGTGGGGTGGAGAAAGTCCAAAGCCCCCACTTCAAGAGAAGCCACAGTAACTGAAAATACTACTCTGATTTACATTCCTGTCAAGCAGGAGAGACAAAGAACCTCACATGAGGACAGGTGGAAGGTGCCAGGTAACATCTAGAAGCCTGGCTATTTTTACTAGATACTACTGGGTACAGTGATATACTTTCTAGGAAAACTCTTTGAACTCATTGGAAAAAAACTGAAAAATACCATGCTGACCAATTAATGCCTTGGCCAGCCCACTCATCTACTTGCACTTTTCCATGTCTATTCTTCTGCGGCTAAACTTTTAGACTGTCTCTTTACTTGAGTTTTCTTTTAAGCCACACACTTCTGAGATAAAGATCTTTTCAGCTCATTTTTAAATAAACAAGTTCCTGAGCACTGCCCAGTGGCAAACATGACTATTAATTTCCTAAAGGAGGAGGTCAAAAGGCAAATAGTGTTCATTAGTTCTAGGGAAAATCATGCAAATAATCTTCTGGGATATGATGGAGTGACATCTGAGAAAAGCATATTTCACGAGAGCCCAACAACAGGGGTTTAGGCAAAGGAAGTCATGCCTGGCTATCCGGGTGGAATGTTTGGAAGATGTTACTGTCGTGAAAAGCACAATAAATCAAATGGCTGCCGCGCATTCCCTGAGTTTTGCCAAGCAGATGGCAAAGCTGGAGGATCAAGCAGGAAAGCTGGAGAACGATACAAGGGACAGGGGAAAAGATCAGACGGCGCCTCCCACAGGACTAAGTCGTCATTCATCTGGGGCTTGTGCCAGGCGTCATCCAGCTGGCTTAAACAGTCAGTAGAATGAGCAGAGTCCAAAAGAACCATCAAGCACTATGGAGGATCTTTTACATTTCCAGAGACAACTGCCTGAGAGAGCGGTCACGTGACTGCCAAGGAACACCACTTCATGTCTTCAGCACTTGTGAGACTCTGTGACGTCAAGCCACGGAGGGCCACCAAGCTGGCCCTTAAGGCTCTAGTTGTGCCTAAGTGCTTAGCGGCAAAAGTTCGTGGCTGTCATGCTCATTCTGGACGGTTCTTAAAGACTTTGTCCAGCTGTAGTTTCCATCACTTAGGATTCTGCCCCCCCACCCCTTCTTCCCTCAGTGGAATGTGTTTTCCCTGAGCAAGAGGACAGGATTTTGATGTTGGTTAAATATAGCAGCGAGCTTTGCAAAAATGCTTTGTCAAAGGGAAGAGTTATTAAATAGGACATGTGGGTCGGAACCTAGGAAAACGGGTAAACTGAACCAAGGGTATCAATCACTGCTGTTCTACAAATGAGCTGAGAAGTCAGCCTCTCCTTATGAGTAGATAAGAGGGGCGCCTGGGTGGCTCAGTTGGCTAAGTGTCTCATCTCTTGATTTTGGCTCAGGTCATGATTTCGCAGGTGGTGAGATTGAGCCCCAAGTCAGGCTCTGAGCTGACAGTGCAGAATCTGCTTGGGATTCTCTCTCTCCCTCTCTCTCTAACCCTCCCTCACTTGCATGAGGCTCTCTCTCTCTCTCTCTCTCTCAAAATAAACAAACTTAAAAAAAACAAAAACAAAAACAGTACACAAGAGGAGCCGCAAATCTGGGAGGGGGTCGGGGCTCTGAGGCAGCCAGCCCTGACGTGGTAACCTGCCTTCAGGTCACCCAGCTGGAGGGTTTGGGCTGAGGCTCCAGCAGGCTCCCAGCAATGAGAGAAGAGGCCAAGCCCTACTTTAGGGCGTGTCTCAATCTGGAGTTTATGGGTTTCCCAGTCTCTTGGGAGAAGATGCACAGATTCTTTAAGAGGTTTGTGCCCCCAAAGTATTACGAACTACTACTTTTAGGAAGAGAAATACATAGCCAGGTAGCTACCCAGAAGCACATTTCTGTGGCACCAAACGTGGTGTCCAAGCACCTCAGTGTTCCCCAGCCACCATTCCCTGCCTCATCCCTTCTCCCCACACCCCATGGACCTCTCCATGACCCGGCAGTTAAGCTAATGTCTGCCCAGGTTCGAGGCCCCCAAGCCCTTGCTCCAGCAGTTGTTCAATAATTCGGCTATCAGCTCTGCCTGTAGGTCTGAAGAGTGGAACCAGCCTTCCCCACAAACACCTTGTGCATATGCATTAGTCCAGTAGAAGATGGGTTCACCCATTCTGAAGTAGGGAGGAGGAACGGGGGCCACTTCAAGACTGGTGCCAATGTGGGAGCAAGTAGTGAATGTCCTTCCTCATTCATGAGGCTGAGGGTGGGCCAGACTCCTAAATGATAAAATACCTCCTCTGTGAAGAAGAAAAATAGCCCAGGGCAAATGCAAGAGTATGAAGAAGGTACTGGAAGAGACTGTGGAGGGTACCATCTTATCCCTAGCCTTGTCGGGAGTCTGAGAACTTCCCCCTGACAAGACCAAGTAGACTGGCAGGACAAGAACATGATTCACTTCCACACCAGAATCCGGGGAGTGGGTCCAGAGGGCCACCTAACAAGTTCCGTGGTGTGTGGGAAGGCCATACCCATTGGACTCAAACCAACTCGCTTCAAATCTTAAATGTGGCACTTACTCTATGAACTTGAAGAAGTTACTTATTCTTGCTGAGTTTTAGTTTCCTTGTATTTTGAGTTGGAAAAATGGTCAATTACAGGTAATGACAGCCCCATTGTAGAGTTGGTTTGAGAACTGATGAGTTAATATTTGGAAGACCTTTAGTGAAGCCTCTGGCTATACATTCAGTACTCCCTAAATATTATTCCTTTCCTCCTCCTCCAAGAGCTAGTCTTGCACTTGTGTGGATTTCTGGTACTTTCCCACCCTTCCCTGTTTTTCCTTGTTTCCAGTTGAGTCCAGTGGCTTCCCTGCAGTTTAAAGTAAAAGCCCATGAGAGTTGTGTGTTTGTTTCAGAGGCCAGTGAGTTGGGAAGAAGTTTGGCTTCAAAGCTCAGAGAGGAACTCGAGAAGAAAAGTGATTGGAAGCCACTGGAAGACAGGGTAAGGGAGCCATCCGTGAAAGAAAGAAGCGTGGTGGGGAAATGGGTAGCAGCTCAAAACCAGCAACCGGCCCTGTGGATTTAGCTGGCAGTCAATGCTATTCCCCCCACAGCCAGTAAACGGCATTGGGGCTAGAGGAGGCTATGTTCATGCCTTCTGATGCCCTGAATCATTTTAACTGAAACACCATGGAAAAAAGTCCTTTCACAGTATGGGAGGTAGCCATACTGGATGGCTCCAGTGATCCCTGCCTCCTGGTATTCAGACTCAGCTTGAGTGGAGGCTGGCCCTGGTGACTTCTAGAAAATGGCAAAAGTGATGGGTTATCACTTCCAAGATTAGGTTAAAAAAAAGATTGTAACCTCCTTCTTGCTCACTTTCTCTTACACTCTGGCTGGGAGGTCATGCTGAACTGTCTATGGACAGGCTTTTGTGGCAAGGCTCGCGAAGGTGGCCTCTGGCCAATGGGCATGTGCGTGAGCTTAGACACAGATCCTCCTCCAGTTAAGCCTTGAGATGACTGCAGCCCCACGGGACACCCTGAGCCAGAGGACACAGCTAAACTGTACTGGATTATGGACCCAGACACTACAAGATAATAAATGTTTGTTGCTCTAAACTACTAAATTCTGGGGGGTAATTGTTTAAGTAGCAACGGCTCACTACCACACATGGCTGCATCAGGCACACAATACATTCGGAAATTACATCTGCCAAATAAAAGGGAATATTCTTCTTCCTACAGTGAACAGAACAGAATCACTTAATGGAATAAATCCTGAACATCCTTTCCTCTTGTGATTTTTGTCTGACTAGCCGAGTGGTATACGGGGATCACTCTGGAGGCAGGGAAAACTTACAAATTAATTAGCTGGATTCTATCACTAACTAAAGCTTGAGTTAGCGCTTCATGATCTAACTGGCTGTGTTCAAGGGAATGTGAAAATCTTACAAAAGCACTGCCCCCCCGCCAAATCTGACTTCTCAACATGTAAAAAGAAGATGTAAGGAATAATTATGGAAAGGGAAGACATATGTTTATGTACGACCATATGCCACAGAAGAGACCTTAAAAATTCAGCCAAGGAGCTGGAAAACTGGTACCTAGTAAGAGGTTCCAAATAAACAGAAGTGAAGTTTGTGAAATAAGCACAAATAAACCATCGGTATTTCCTAAAGGTCCTCTTACATCAGGGTATTTACCCCCTGCATCTCTTTTTTTTTTTTTAATTTTTTTTTCAACGTTTATTTATTTTTGGGACAGAGAGAGACAGAGCATGAACGGGGGAGGGGCAGAGAGAGAGGGAGACACAGAATCGGAAACAGGCTCCAGGCTCCGCGCCATCAGCCCAGAGCGTGATGCGGGGCTCGAACTCACGGACCGCGAGATCGTGACCTGGCTGAAGTCGGGCGCTCAACCGACTGCGCCACCCAGGCGCCCCGGCCCCCTGCATCTCTTTAATCGTGTGCTATGTGCTACCAAACATCTCGTTTCCCTCCTTTTTCTTTCCTAAGGAAACATGTCCATGTTTTATATAAAATGGTAAGAGAGAAACATTTACCAGTGAGTCTTTGTTTTTTAATGAGTTAAAGAACATTCTCTCTAGAATCAGGCTATGCCAACTTGTATGCCGCTGTGGTTTGATATTTCTGTGAGAGGCATAAAAATAAAAGTCCAAAGTCTTTTTGGTGGGGTCTGCACAGCTGCTGACCAGACACGTGTGATCTCCCTCCTGTTAGAACCCTCACAATGACACCAAAAGAAGAAAGAATGGCAATGGCAATGAAGACTGAAGAGGAAACCACAGGCCAAAGTCCAAGGGCTTCCATTAATATACCGTGGATACAGATGAACTGAGAAAGGCATTTTTAGATCACGCATCATTGATTACATAAACCATAAAACAAAACAAAGCAGATGCCCGCTCCCCGCCCGCCCCCTACTCCCAGGGGCAGGGAAGGACCTTAACACAGAAGAAATTAAAACGGCATCAACCTCACTAGCAATCAAAGAAAGGCAACTTGAAAATGCCATTTGTAGAGTCATATTGACAAATGCCCCCAAGGGTGAGAGAGAGAGAGAGAGACTGGAGAGAGAGGGGGAACCGTCCTCCAGCCTGCTCTTGGGAGGACAGAGCCTCACCCCGGGGCAGGGGGCGGGGCAATCTGGACACCAGTGCCCAGAGCCTGATGGAGGAAGCCCTCTTCTTTTTTTTAACCTGTTCTGTACAGAGAGGAGGAAGCAGGTGGGTGGAGGAAAGGAAAGGAAATGGAAAGGAAGAAAAGAAAAACACAATTTACAGTGAGCAGACTTCTAAAAGTCATTTTAAAAATTACTTCGTAAATAATAAAAAAGCTCATTAAATCGTTTTGGTAACTTTTTTTTTAAGACCAGAAAAGAAATAATTTCCTTAGAATCCATACCATCATGAAGTAGACTCCTGGATTTCCTAGGCCAGTTATTTCCCTAAGATCAGAGAAAATGGGGGGTGGGGTGGGGGCCACCCATAAACCATAAACCAGACCACACTCCCCTCACACACTTAATGAAAGATCTGGTGTGAAAACCAGTGACACGTTGTCAAATCCATTCCTGTTTGTGAACACACGTTTACCAGTTTCTCGATAATGTTTGAAGTCAACGTGAGATTAGGGATCAAGTCTAAACTCTATCTGATGGTGGAATCTCTCATTTTTAGTTGTGAAAGCCATTTTTATCCGTTTGGCTTTTGACATAATATTTGCATTTATAAAGGCCGGAAGGAATGTACTGAATGGTTAGGCCCTGGCATCTGAAACAAAGGCTGTATTGACTTTTCACAACAATCCTGTGGTAGGTATTGCACTAGGTGCGGAAATAGAACCAATAAGCAACTTGTCAAAGGTCATCTAAGTAGTGAGTGGAAAGGGCAAACCTAGGACTACTTCATGCCAAGGTTGAGTATCTCTGTGCAGCCAGCTTTGTGGCTTTTCAAATGCAATTTGTTACATACTCTAGCAATTTACAGCTTAATTAGGTTAATTAAGACAACCATCTCAAAGGCTGCCCCTTTATTCTGGGGCTCCCGTTTCTGAAGCAAGCATTCCTCACTATGGATTGGGAACCCCGACGTGGTCAACCTTCAATGGAAGAGTCAAAGCTGCTCCAGCGCTCCGGGTAGGGGAGAGCTGTGGCGGAAGATTTCAGGGTCTGCACCTTCCCTCCCCTGCTGCTCTTGAATGCCGTCTTTCCAGGAAACAGAATAGCCTCTCCTTACTTCTAAGAAGTCTCTTGCTCTAAAGCTAAGGTACAGAGTGGGAAACACAGGAGTTCCTTACTCAAGGCTGATCTCCAGAATTTTCTGAGCTATACTACCTGACGGGCACTGAGCTAGACTACCGCAACTTCAGAGTTGGCTAAAATGCCTGACGCCAAACTATAAAACAAAACAAACAAGATCTGACTCACTATCTGAGCTCTTGACTCTACGTACCTGGGTCCCCACTTCATCTGTAAATGAAGTTGGACTGGCCGCCCTCCCCAGATGAGCCTTTCAGTTCGACATTCCATGGTTTGAATATATATCTGCAATGTACATTTTCTTTTTTTTAATGTTTATTTATTGTTGAGAGAGAGAGAGAGAGAGCGAGAGCGAGAGCGAGGAGAGTCAGAGAGAGGGAGGCAGGCTCCAGGCTCCGAGCCGTCAGCACAGAGCCTGACGTTGGACTCGAACCCACAACCCACGAGATCATGACCTGAGCCAAAGTCTGATGCTTACCGACTGAGCCACCCAGGTGCCCCATTTTGTTTTACTTTCTTCCACTGATTAATAGACATATTGGCAGAGTGCAAGTACATTTTATGTAGACTTGAATTTATGTGAAATTTGAAATAGTAAGGTTATAGAAGTATTAATAAAACTTGATTTTATGTGCAAACATCGAAATAAAAAAAATTATCAAGAACCAGATCATTTCATAGGGCACCTGGGTGGCTCAGTCAGTTAAGCGTCAGACTTTGGCTTAGGTCATGATGTCACAGTTTGTGCGTTCAAGCTCAGCTTTAGGCACTGTGTGGACAGCTCGGTGCCTGAAGTGTGCTTCGGATCCTGTGTCTCCCTCTCTCTCTGCCCCTCCCCTTCCCGTGCTCTGCCTCGGTCTCTCTCTCAAAAATAAATAAACATTAAAAAAAATTAAAGAACCAGATCATTTCAGAGTTGGCAGGAAATGAATGGTCAACAGTGTTACACTATTGTCCCAATTCTCTTAAGTACTAATATTCAGAGCTACTTTCCCAGGTAAATGGAAACACCAGCTTTCCTTTGTACCAGCTTCCTAACGGCCAACACTTTCATGTCTCAGAACACATGGAAGTGATTTTAGTGACTACTGTGTTGCCATTTAAATATCTACTGCTATTACAATTTAAAATCCTTTAAAAACATCCTATAGAAATGTCATTTACACAATCATTAAGGGGTTGATATTGGAAAAGATTACAAATTTTATAACTTTGGAAAGCAAGTTAGAGATTGTAAAACACTATTATTATGTGTATATTATTATGCTTGTCAAACATTTTGCTCAGAATAAGCAAAAAATATCCTTTAAGAGTTGTAGATTTATGTCTTTGAAGATCATATCCCCCCTTCTATACACTTATTTCCATGGAAAAAACTAGTCCCAAATTACGTGAGTTTAAATCATATGAGATCTTCTAGAACTCGTTTCTTGCATAAGCTAAGACTACCAGGTAGTCTCTAACTAGAGATGTTCCAGAAGAACTTCTATGCCATGACAGCTGGGGAAGAAAGCCCTAGAAGCATGGACAGCCAAAGTGCACACGGCAGGAACCCAGGGGGAATGACAGCTGAGCCTTCCTGTGGCTTCCTCCATCCAGTCAGGACGGGGAAGGGACTATTCCAAGGGCCGCTGCTCCAGGCCAGGACACAACTGGAATGGAAAGGGAAACCCATCTGGCCAGAGTTCTGCACAGATCACACACCTCAATTAGACTCAATTCTTTAGGTCTGGAAGTGACCTTGGAAGTCATCTCTCGTCCTGCAAATGCCCTGCCCTTCCCCTCAACTTGGCCCAAGTGCCACTCACCACAAGAAATGCTTTCTGAACGACACTCCCATTTCTTCAGTGCCTGCCTCTTTGCCACCAAAGCAACCCCGGGCAAGCGTTCCCTTTCCACTGAGCTCTAATTGCTGGTTTTGTCATTCCTCTTTCTCAACAGGACATTGTGTTCCTTGAGAACACAACTGGGCAGTGACCAGTTGGTCAGCTTTTTATTCCCAGGACCTAGCAAAGCGACAGGCTCCAGTGGGCACTCTGGAGCTTGTCTGATGACGCAAACCAGCTGAATCCTTTCCTTTTGCAGGGGAAGAGCCAAGGGGGAAGGACTTGCCCAGGGCCACTCAGGTCCTGAGAGTCAGAGCTGCGACTGGGACTCAAGTCTCCTGGCTCCAAGGCCTTTACCCGCTGGTCACCTGGGACATGGATGGTTCTGAACTTTCAGCGGGCAGTTTACATTGCTTCCAGAATCTGTGTAAAGGCAGTTATGCTTCTAGACCAACCCAAAGCCTATGCCTTTTAGAAAATTATCTCACTGAGGACCTCTCTTCCCCATGAGCTCACCTCTCTGGACGACTTGTAGATACAAGCTGCTCATCACACACTTACTGAGCATCTCAAGACAAGGACTCAAATAAGCAAAGTACCTTGTTTTTTCCATGCAATGGCCTACTTACCTTAGGGTTTATTAAAATCGGATAGCATTCCCTACAATTGCTTCGAAGCATCCATGCATGCATACACACCTACCTAAATAACTAAATATCAAACTTTGTCCCTTGGCTTCTAACTTGAATACATGATCATACTTTTAATACCAGGATTGGGAAAATGAAAATATATAAAATAGGACTGAAACTCAGTTGCTGCTTTGCTGAGTGTGGCTCCCCATACTTGAGGAAGGAAAACAAAAAACAGCTCCACGTTGGCCTAGGATTCTGGGATGGCTAATGCTCCCATTGTTACCAGGACATATTCATTGTGCGTCAGCCCGCAGAACGCCGTGCTCAGCCCAGGAGGCAATGCTGGGTGCTGGAGCCTCAACAGAGCAACAGGGCGGCTTCCACGTGGCTCCACCTGCTCACATTAGCTGCAGTATGGCTTGTAGTATTCCTCGAGTTCTACGTCCCCCACGTGGAGGGGAGGGCCCAGGCCACCTGGGTGGAAAGACAGTGCTGATCACAGAGCACAGGCCTGGAATTCTCTCTGGAAACAACCAGCAAGACCAGAACAGGGCTGGGGGGGGGGGGGCACAAAGGCAAGGCCTCTCTGGCTTACGTCCAAGGTTCCAGGAGATAAATGTTGAGGTAGATTCTAAAAATTAATGCCGAACCATATGAGAGGTCTGAGAACAGGCAGAAGTGTTGGGATTGACCCTGGGGTTGGAAGGGACAGCAGAAGACGCAGGGGACAGGTTTGCAGAGCTGTGGCAGCTGGTGGGCCAGGGCCAGCCAACATCACACACGTAAGCAGGCTCTCGGCAACTGAGGTGGCTCTAATTCCTTTTACGTCCTCTGTGAGTTGTAACTCATTCCTCGTTAGAGCTTTCCCAGCCTTTATCCACAGGCACCGAGCCCAGCAACAACTCGTTTCAGGGTGTCTGTCAAACACCCCCCCTCAACTCCCTGCTGCCCTGAGAAGCTGAAGGGCCACACACGTGGCCCTTTGATGTCCATAAGTGACTGCCATTAGGAACCACTTGCTTGAGTCTTGAGTCCCAAATGTAGCCAGTGGCGAACATCAACGTGGCTTGAGGAAAATCTAGTGGGTGCCAATCCTTTAACACTGAAGTACGACTAGACTCAGGGCTGCCAGAGATTAAAAAAAAAAAAAAAGAAAGAAAAGAAAAGAAAAGTAATGGCAGGTGGGTGGTCTTTGTCCCGGCAGGCCTTCCACGCAGGGCAGGAAGCCTCAACTCCAGGAAAATAAACAGAGCTGCAGGCAGCCTGCTGCGAGCAAAGAAACCAACAGTGTTACTGCCCCTTCGGTCCTCCTGCCAGGCTGTGTCCACAGCCGTGAGTGCTTGTGAATGCGCACAAACACATGTGCATGCACACACACACACGCACCCATACACATGTGCACTCATGCGTGTTCACACACACGCACAGAAGTGCATACACAACACACATGTGCTTGCACACATACATGTACACACACGCACACACCTTTTTAAGTTGTCCACAGGCAATCTTATGATGACTTTCCCAACTGACCCTTTCTTAGTTACCAGCTCAAGCTGTGGCCAACATGGGGGCTTTGATAAAGAACACAGGCATTGTCTACAGGAACACTTTAAAAAGTGTTTAAGTGACGACGTTATGTTCTTGAAAAATAAAAAAGGAAAAGCAAATTCCGGCCCTGCTTCTGAAATGTACTAAGTGCCAAGCCATAAGCGGCCACATGGACAAAGGACTCAGTATGAGGTAGGACAGATGCCTTCCATTCGGCCCTTCTTCAGGTCTGAACCCGGATGTCTCAGCTCAGGATCAGAAACCACAAGTTTGGGTGTATCTAAGAGAAGTTTTCAGATGCACCATGTGGCTGGCTGCTCAGGAGATACTTGATGGTGGATGGTTCTTTGGGGCACAGCCCTCCCCTAACACACTGCATAGAAAGCAGCCAATCCCACTGGGAAAGCCAGCTCCCCACTTTTGGGGACAGTTCCCGGTCACAATTCCCGAGGAAGGGTTCGGTAAAGTAATGCTCAAGGCAACAAAGGTCTCTACAGGCTTGAAGTTCACTTCAGTGCTACTGTCAGATGCCCAGGATGCCTGCATCCTGGACGCCAACAATCCCGTGGTCCTGCCCTTGGAGCTCTCAGTACTCACTCTCACTACATTGCTAGAACTTTCCGAAAGGAAAAACAAAGAAACCGTGCCTCTGCCCTCTCCCCACACACAGCCATGTTGTGGAGTGTGTGTACTGTAGATGGGCTGGGTACAGTGGGCACAGGTTTCTTCTGGAAAGTGACAGATGCAGCTGGAGTGATTACACATTTATTAACTTAATGCATCTCATGGGTTTTCGTGACAAATGCACCCCCACAAAGGACGACGGAGGGTCCCCAGTTACTAGCCCTTCAGTTCTCTTGTTCGATTGCGTCTCAGACTTGACCTTCTTTCTCCTTAATTTGTCCCTCCTTGCACAATTTCATGTTGTACTGCGACCCAGGTTCCAGACCCTCATCACAACATTCATTCGACTAATAAATATGGATTACTTAGGATATGGGTTTACAATCTGGCGGGAAAAGATTGGCCAGCTCCACCAATGGCATCATGGTATGGCAGAAGGGCACACAGGGTCCTATAACCCGTCCGGGGAGTGACAACAGCATACTCCCAGAACTCTGAGAGAAAACTATCTTAAGAGAGCAAACCTGGAGAGATTAGCCAATTCACCCTAACGACATATACAAGATGTTCATGGCAACACTATTGATAATAGCACCAAACTGAAGACACTCGAATGTCCTTCATGAGTAGAATGTATTAATAAATGATATGTTGTTATAATGGGATATTATACAGCAATGATATCAACATACTATTTACTGCACACAACAGACATCGCTTATAAACATCATGTTGAGTAAAAGTGCAGTGAGTTTCATTTATAGAAAGCTCAAAAACAGGCAAAGTTAAAACCATGATGTTAGAAGACAGCAGTTCCTCTAGACGGGGTAGTGGCTTAAAAGGGCTTGTGGGGTGTAGGCTGTGCTCTATTTCTTGCTCTGAGTGAGGGCTCCGTGACTCCAATAACTTTGTGAAAATGTATCAACTTTGGGAAAATTTATACGCTTTTCTGTATGTACAGTATATATCCATAAAACATTTTCATGTATATATATATACGTATATATATATACACACACACCTATATATATATATATATATATATATATATATATATATATATATACATACGTATATATAGGTGTGTGTGTGTGTGTGCATGTGTGTGCATGCAGTTGGTGCTAGTAAGCAGCTCTGGAAGTAACACAAGAGATGTTTGAAAACGCACAACTAAAGAAACTTTGGATGCTCCCAGTTCCTTGTGCATGATCTGGCATAAGGTCAAAGAAGAAGGCCTGAATATAATCATAATCATTTAAGCCACAATGCAATCAGTTACCCTGTGCTCTCCTCAAAAGAGAATGAAAAAGATTTGGTGAGACAGAAGTTTGTAGTGTGTATCTTGACCATCCCTCAGAGAGGTGCTCAGTCAGGAAGGCAGGAATACACTCAATTGTGGGTGATTCATCAGGCCTCGCCATTCTCAAATGACATGCTATTTGAGGCCATTTCTCCCTTCATTCTCTTGTTCCCCACTCATAACAACCTTCCAACCACAAATCCAATTTCTCTAGACCAGGACATGCTAGAGAGGCAAAAAGAATATTCTGATCACTATAAAATGGCTGCATTAAATCAATTACATCCTTTTGATACTACATATACCTGCAAGGCCCCTGCTACAGACACTTCTGCAAACACCAGGACAACATTGAGTCCCAGCACCTGCCAAGTCAAGAACCAGAACTTGAACTGTGGAATTATTCCCGAAGTGCAGCTCCCCAGAACCACAGCCCCAGACTCTCTCATGTTCTTGGAATGGGCTACTCAGGTGTGTTTTCAGTGCCTGTATCATAGGTGGCCATTTCCCACCCACATGCAGGAAGAGAGGCTGGTTGGCCTCCGTGATGTCAAGACCAGCAAGACTTTCCAGTGGTCAAGAGGCTTCGGGGCTCAGTCAGAGTCGGGGGTCTCTCCCTTGTCTCAGGGGTTCCTTCGAGTTGGTGTGACAGTTGTCATAACTCGCTCCTCTCTGTCCCACTGCCCACTAATAAACACCGAAAATAAAGTACAGTTGTGCCCCCTTATCTGTGAGGAGACCACCTTCCAAGACCCCCCAGGGGATGCCTGAAACTGTGGACAGTCCTGAACCCTGCATATACTATGTTCTCTCCTATACACACCTATGATAAAGTTTAATTTAGAAATTAGGCACTGTAAGAGGCTAGCAGTAATAAAATAGAACAATTATAACAATATACGGTGATAGAGGTTATGTGAATGTGGTCAAAACATCCTATTGTCCCGCTTGCTCCTCATGAAGAGGATGGGAAATGACAACATGCCCGCATGATAAGGTGACTGAGGAAGGCATTGTGATGCAGTGTTAGGCTATGTTGACCTGCTGACGAGAGGTCAGAAGGAGGATCATCCCCTTCTGGACCCTGGTTGACCACGAGTTAACTGAAACCGCAGATAAGGGAGGGACCACTGTATACATTGGGGATCCCGGGGACCCTTTCCAATCTGACTTCTTGGTGAGATCTGAATACTAAACAACAATCTCATTGGAGGATATATTTTGCTATCCTCATTGGAGGATATTTTGTCCCCTACAGAACTGTCTTCCATCCCTGCTCCTTCATCGGGAGCCCTGAGTCTGGAGGCCACAGGGGAACATCCGGGATGTGCTCTGGGCACAGCCCACTGAGCACAAGTTAGAATGACAACAGGTGTGGAAAGAGGAAAACTCCTGTCATACCAGCCTTCTGGATGTGGAAATGGAAATCCCTCCAGGACATGGCAGGAGGGGTGCCTCCTGATCCCACGTTGCACCCCGAGAACACAGGTGGGGGGGACAGCAGCAGGCAGTGCTTGGCCGTGAGCTTGCTGGTTTGTTCGTTCCAAAAGGAATTGGTGAGCCCAAAATTTATACCCATTTGCCTTCAACACGTCTTTTTCTTTTAATCTCTGAAGCTACGTTTTCACACTTGTTAATGAAAACCGTACTCGTTTTGTTTCTACAACAGAACCAATTCCAGGGAAGTCAACTCATTCAGGCTGACCTGTGGGAGTGACTGGCCACTGTCTGAGGCAAAGGGTGAGAACTGGGGTGCCAGGAAGAGCATGGTGGTCCAAAGACCAAAGACAGAAGTGAGACTCTGGGCATGTCACGCTTCCTTCCTTGTTCAACCATAAAATGAGGGGCTGGGAATCAACATTGCTAAGTTCCCTTCAGGATCCACGATGGCTGGGTAAGGAGCCTCATCTTCAGATCAGAAAGGGCCTGGATTCTGATTGTTAATTCTATTACTAGCTCTATGACTCAGGTAAGTTACCCCACCTCTCCGAACCTCTGTTTTTAATTTGTAAAACAGAAGTAATAATCATCACATAATAACAACAATCATAAATAATGATAATGTGGTATATAATATACAAATACAACAACAACAACAGTAATGTAAATGAAGCAAATGTATATGCGGCATTCAGTCAGGTGCCCCTTACAGTGTAAATAATAATCAGCAAAAGGTAAAAAGAGGCACGAGTCTGTGAGCAGTTAGGTAAGGGTGGGAAATGTTCAGAAACAACTGAATTACCATCAGATCCGACCCTGACTCTTGAAATGACCAGCGCTGGCTTTACTCGCAGATATGGGAGGCTACCCTCACATTCACAGCTGGGAAACATCTTGACTATAGGCACATCAATGACAACTCCCGAGGTTTTAGTACACATTTACGGAAGCTGATGACAGTAAGAGAGGCGAATGGTGCTGAATAGTCAATTTTGTTTACATCTTACGGAGAACAGTGAGCTATTAAGACCAATCTGTGCTTAAGAGCAAGATGTAACCAACCAGCTGGGGCCATCTCTCCTGGCGTCCTCACCTAAAGAACGTCCTTAAGAATAACTGCACCAACTCTATCTAGAAGTGGATGCTTTACTTAACGAAGTATTGCAGAAACAATTTTAGGACACTGATAGGACAGATACACACGTGTCTTGTTCTGGGTTCTGCAATACAGGATCGTGTTTCTTTTCTGGGTTCTTTTGAACTTCCTGTCATCAATAATGAAGTAATTAATTGCCGACAAAAGCAGCAACACAGGCTTTTCCTGAGATTACAGGAAAAATATTTGCCTGGGCTACGCAAAGTATCTAATTCCTCACTAAGGGTGAGAAAAACACTTTAATAATGTTTAGTGTAGCCAAATCCTAAATTCTGATGAGTGCAGAAATTAAAAAAATACACATACTGAAAAACAGATATGTTTTGATCTGTTCCAAAATGCACACCCACTTCATAAATAAGCAATTTATTTTGTATTGCTCTCTTTCCCACAAGAAGTCTATGGTGCGTACACGCTTGGGCGTGTCAGGAAGAGCAGGTTGTGGTCTACATAGTACAGACATACTGCACCATCCTTGAAAGACGGACCACAAAAATCCTCAGGGAGGAAATGACCAGATGCCTGCAGGCAGCCCACCTGAGACAGCTGGCGGCCAGGGGCATGGACCCTGCATCAGTATGACTGCATTAAAACCCTGCTCCCTGCTTACTTGCTATGTGGCTTCAAATTACTTAACCTCCCTCTGTTTGAGTCTCCTCAACTCTGAGGTGAGGGTAATAACTGGACCTACTGCAGGAGGGAGCTGTGTATTAGTGCATGTGGATTATTTAACACACAGGATGCGCTTGAGAGAGTGCCTGTCACTCTTACTCCAGGTAGGTTATTATTACCTTTTGAAATGCTCCAGCTCATCACTTCCCAATCTAGAGCTTGTTGTCTATACATCGGTTTCTAATAAATCAAGACTAAAAGGCACAACCCACACCTTCGCTACCAGCGATCGTGATCCAGTCAACGTCACAAGCATTGGTAAATATCGCTTGCTTATGCCACTGTCCTAGGTGCTACACTAAACACACACACACACACACACACACACACACACACACACACGAGTCCTCTAGAAATTCACAGCACGTAAAGAAATTATAACACTCGGATCAGGTCATGATCTCGTGGTTCGTGGGTTTGAGCCCCGCACTGGGCTCTGTGCTGACAGTCAGAACCTGGAGCCTGCTTCAGATTCTGTGTCTTCTCTCTCTCTGCCCCTCCCACACTCACGCTCTCTGTCTCCCTCTGTCTCTAAAATAAATAAACATTTTAAAAAATTTAAAAAAAAAGAAATAACACTCAGAACATGCATGAAGCCAATACGGAAATGAAATATGCTGAGCACTACCAATGTCCACAAGTGGACATATTTTACATAAAAATTCTTTCCTTAGGTATCTCACCTCCTCTACTGCACTCTGCACAGACACTCCACCCTGTGCACAGTGGTTAGCTGTATTTCACAGATGATGACACCAAGAAGCAAATATACTAAGACAAGTATCTGGCACAGGGTGATTCTTCTTCTTGCTTCACACCTTGAAATCCTTTCTGACTCCAGCGATGCCTGGAACCACCATCCGGGTGGAAACATGAGTTAAGTAATCCGGGCCTTTTGCCCCCACAGTGTGGCTCTGGAACTCACACAAAAAATATCTGAACTTTAGAAACATTTAGGGGCACCTGGGTGGCTCGTTGGTTAAACATCCAGCTCTTGATTTCAGGTCGGGTCATGATCTCATGGTTCGGGAGTTTGAGTCCCGCGTCAGGCAGCACGGAGTCTGCTTGGGGTTCTCTCTCGCGCTACCCCTCCCCCACTTGTGCTCTTGTTCTCACTCTCTCAAAATAAAGAAATAAACTTAAAAAAGAAAAAGCAGATTTAGACAACTCTGCATTAAGAGGTAAGAGACCTTGGTGCTGGGGTGGGGACGGGTTGGTGAAGGTGGAACCAGGGATAATGGCTTCCCATGGTTCTATTTCTAAACCACAAAGGTAAATTTTGATGGAAAAAAATTATGTTATTTGTATCACTTTTTTTTTAATACTAAAAAGAAAGTTTTAAAGGAAATGGGAAAACATGGGCAGCAAGCAGCAGCCTAGGTTCACCTGACAGCGGAAGCCAGTGAAGTGCCAGGGTCTGGTGGTCAAGTCTGGCCCCCAGATGGGCGGGGCTTCCTGCTGAAGCACAAGAGTCATACCATGGATGAGACACATGCGCGCGAGCCCGTCGCAGTCTGCGCAGGCCCAGCATCCCCGGAAGCCCTTCCGCCTCGCTCATCCGGGCTTCCTGCGAGGCCCATGTGAACATCTGCATTTTCTTCTCCTCTTGGAGACTGCAAAGAGGGCCAGTGGCAGAACCCTGGGAACAGCAAACTTTGGAAGGCAGGTGCAGAATGAAAAATCAGAAACGGAACTACAAAAGAATAGTCAGAAAGTAGGCAGAGACTCCATGAAAGCAGAAAGCCAAGGGGAGAAAGTTCCGGAAGAGGGCAGTGTCCATACTGTCCAGTGCTGAGGAATTAGATCATATGTGGCCGAGTGGTATCCTAGGTGGGTGAAGAGAGCTCAAGAGAAAACTAATGCAACAGATAACGTGCCTGTGTGTGTATTCATGCCTGTACCTGAGGGGTTTTGGACACTGAGGAAAGGGGACCTTTTAAGAGTAGGAAGACCAGGACGAACCACACCCTTACTGTCCCAAGTGCCAAGTATCAATGGTCTCATTCACTCTGCGTCTAAGGATCCAGATGTTTAGGAAGCTTTGGGCAAGCACAGTGTTATCTACTACCCAACATCCAGAGAGATGGTTCTCCTTTATCTGTAGACAAGAGCTCACACCAACATTTCACCCAGACCCATATAAAACTTATCTATGGATAAGTTTCGAATAAGGGAGCCTATGAAGGCTCTCTAAAGTTGACAGGTGCTTTCACACACCACCTAAGTTCTATATCCAGTATGCTCTGGAAACACTCCAGAAAGTTCTAGCTTGTCATTGCTAAGTTTACTATCAATTGCATGGTTTGGGGAGAGGTGCCTGGAACATAATTAATGCAACTGAGAAAAGATGTACAGAATTACAGAGGTCTGTGTTATCTGAAGCACAAAGAACAGTGTGAGAAAGATGGCAGGCGCGTTAGCCTCTGCTGACTCCAAGAGAGGTGGGGAGGACATGCGGTTCTTTACAAAGACACGCCCAGAGCCACAGAACACTGGATCTGAAAGAGGCATCAGAAATCATTTAGTTCAACCCTTTTCCTTTTACTAAAGGGGAAACAGAGAGGTTGACAAAGTCACAATTGTTCAATGTAGTCACTGGGGGGTTAGAGGGTGACTTGAATACTCGGCTCAGTCTGTCTTTACATTTTGAGTGAGACACGGGAAGTTTCTAATGGGAGGATTAAAAGGTTGTGCTGAATCAAACGAATGACACCAGAAGTCCCACCTCCACCAGAAATGGAACGTGCTATTTAACCATTAAGAGATTCTATTACAGGCTCGGTTAGCAAAAGCCCCTAACCACAGGAGCTACAAGCGTCCTCCCACCAAGCATCAAGGCCCAGGGGGGAATTAACCCAGAAGCAGAAACCACCAAACAGGTGTACTGTCTACACTAAAGCTCATCTGTCTTATTTCTGAGTGAAACAAGTCCTCAGCTTGAGCTTCAATCTCATTTGCTCAACGTTTCACCACCTGGCTGCACTCTGAGTTCCCTCTAGCCAGGGGATTCTCTTGCTTGTGTGTTCCTCTTCCAAATCATTCATTAAAAGTATGCTATGAGGCAAATGTTGACTGATCACTACAGAAATGAAAAAGCTTACACCTCTACACACACGTGAAGGCTCATTCAATTCCTACTTCTTTATCTATTTATTACCTCTGATGGCTGTCTCCATATACGTGAGTAAATATTTTCCCCAGCCAGAAAGAGTTGATCAGAGACTTTTTCAAGGTCTAAATAGATTGTAGCCACTGGTTCCCCCAACCACATGATGATTTGCTCCCTGATGGGATATTAATTAATTCAACAGAAATGGCTTCCTCTTACAAGAATCCCTTTACTTTGTCACCCAACGGCAATGAGTCACACTTACTAAGAGCTCAGTGAGCCTATACTTTAAAAATTATTATGTGGCCTTTGATATGGATGACAGATGGATAGATAGGAGGTCATGAAGCCCCAAAGAAAACAGACACCCCATATCCTGCCCCACTAAAGACTAGATCTCATTACACCCTACTAAAGATTAAATTTTTTTTCAACGTTTATTTATTTATTTATTTTTTGGGACAGAGAGAGACAGAGCATGAACGGGGGAGGGGCAGAGAGAGAGGGAGACACAGAATCGGAAACAGGCTCCAGGCTCTGAGCCATCAGCCCAGAGCCTGACGCGGGGCTCAAACTCACGGACCGCGAGATCGTGACCTGGCTGAAGTCGGTCGCTTAACCGACTGCGCCACCTCGTTTAACCGACTGCGCCACCCAGGCGCCCCCACCCTACTAAAGATTTGAGCTCATCACCAATTATCACTGGAGTCAAGTTGGTGCTTTTCCTGGATCCCGCCTTCTAAACTACCCCTACCTAGATAACCACCCTTGCTTTTAAACATAGTTTTGCCACATGTGGATGTATCCTAACAATATATTGTGTACATATACTTGCTGCTGAGTTTTATAAACATGGTATTTTACTGTATATAGTAGTCTTTGGGAACTCACTCTTTTAAATTGAATATTAAAATGTTTAAGATGCATCCATGTGATTCCACGTGGCTATATTTTCTTCATTTCCACTGCTGTATGTCAGTCCATTGTGTGAATACACCATGGTGCATTTGTTTGTTCTCCTGTTTGGGGACACTTAGATTGTGTCCAGTTTTTTGCTATTATGAACATTATTGTCTAGAACATTCTCAAACATGTCTCTTGAAGAAATTATAAAATATATGTTTTTGTTAAGTCGAAGGGTATATGCATGCTTTAAAAGTTAATACGAATTTTTCCAAAGTGGTAATACCAAATTACACTGCCACTAGCAGGACCTGTGAGGTCGTGTTTCCACACGCACATCACCGCTGACATTTTGTATTGTCAGACTTCGTAATCCTTGCCAATTTAGTGGGAGTGGAATAGTATGTCACTGTGATTCTAATTTACATTTCCCTGATTACTAATGAGGCTGAGCATGTTTTCATGTTTTCAGATTGTCTACCACCTGGCTTCTAATAATTTTAGGCAATTCATTTTGTAGCAATGCGTATCAACTATTCATCAGCCCCAAATCCTGCTTAAGAGGATGGATAATAAGACACACATGTCCTAAAAAACACTGGTGGCTCTGAGTCTTGTGTAATGGATACTACCCTTGACTCTGCAATCATTAAACTCTGTCCATACTAAGCAACAGCTTTTGGCTTGGAGACTTGAGCTCAGCTTAAAAGGTAGGCACACAGGGGCACCTGGGCGGCTCAGTGGGTTAAGCGTCTGACTCTTGGTTTCAGCTATGATCTCATGGTTTTGTAAGTTCGAGCCCCACAATGGGATTCTCTCTCTCCCTCTCTCTCTGCCCCTCCCTCACTTGCACTGTGTCTTTCTCAAAATAAATAAATAAACTTAAAAAATATATTAAAAAAGAAAAGGTAGGCATGTATGATCTAAGGGAATCCTCTCCTGCCAGTAAGTGGTTCAGGAATGGAAGTGTGAACCACATCTGTCTAAAGAGATGCAATGAGAGGACCACTGGAGGCTTCTGGGAAAATCCTTCCTTATTCTTACAAGCAACAACAGAAAGCCAGGATACGTCTGACCCTAGATGATCCTAACGAGGAAGTGGTGGGTCCACATGCAGCAGCCATCCTAAGCCTACAAGGAGAACAATCATGGAATGAAGTTGTCATTGTGGAAGGCAAAGTAGACAGATGGAAACAACCCGGGTCCTTGATCACACCACTCACCTACCTGCCAGATGAACCAACACTGATTCCCTCTGTCTCAGGCTGCCAATTTATGTCAACCAATCAGTTTCCTTATTGTTTAAACCAATTTGCACTTGGCTTTCTGTTACTTCAACCAAAAGCATCCTGATCGAGGTTATATAGTTGGTTACGTGGCTTGAAAACAAAGTAAAGCAACAAAAAACTATACGCCATGAATAGCATTCCTGACACTCGTAAAGGGGCTGCCCAACAGCAAGAAGCAAAGCCTGTAAATGAACCTTCCATGGTGGAGGATGGGTGAGTGGTGAGGGGTAAGGAATCAGGCAGTAGGGACAGTATGCAGAAATGTGGGGTTGGGAGCACAAGCTTTATTGCCAAGACAGGTTTTGGCACCCATGAATAGGACCATTCAGAATGGTTGCTATTAGTTGAATTCCCCTCAAGGTATCTCCTCAACGAGCTGACTCATGCCCCCAAAGTCTGATGGCTCTCTTACCCACCCTCTCAGTGCTGATGTGAAGCAGTCAGCTCATAGTCGTGGTGTTCCTCCTTCTATAGAGTCTTCTTTTTACTGTTTCATAGAATTACCTTCTTGGTCTTCCCTTCTAGCATGTGCATACCCTGCAGGAAAGCATTGCACTGTCTTCTACTTTGTAGCCTCCCTGCCACCAGTGTGAACATTGGTCCTGCTGGCAACTCCTGTGGGCCCTGAGACAGCCATCTCTGATCTCAATTTCTTTCTTTGTTATAAGAGCAACATTGCAAGACCGTTGAGTGGATTACAACACACACCACTTGGTTAATGAACGGCTGCCATTACCGTTTAATGCTGTTGAGTAAGTGCATGAATGCCCAATGTTCAGGGTGGGCTAGGTGTGGTCAAAAGGTGAATTTCAGGGGCACCTGGGTGGTCAGTTGGTTAAGCATCCAACTCTTGGCTTTGGCTCAAGTCATGATCTTGTGGTTTTGTAAGTTTGAGCCCCCCCCCATTGTGCTCTGCACTGACAGTGTGGAGCCTGCTTGGGATTCTCTCTCTCCCTCTCTCTCTGCCCCTCCCCCACTCATGCTGTCTTTGTCTCTCTCAAACTAAATAAACATTAAAAAAAGAAAAAAAGACGAATTTTAGCCTCAGAATCTCTTCCAGCCCAGGACATAGAGTTCTATATCCTAAAGAATCTCCTCTTTGGGAGAAGTAAAACATTATTATATCCTTGTCAACAAAGGAGAATCTGAGTAAATTGTGTCAACTGAAGAATGACGATCTTATCAAATCATAAAACCAACCACTGATACCTTGTTATAGGCAAAGCTACCAGCTCCATGAACCAGTGAAATATTAAATCTTCATATGAGGAAATCAGTATTGTCTTTGTATTCCAAAATTAAAACAATATTGACTTTAGAAATGTAGAAACACTCTGAACATGAAAGCACTTTTTAATAACTTCATGTGTTCATAGATACAAAACAAGAGTTTAAACAGTTTTAATATCAAAGTTTAAATTTCAGTGCAATGAAATACACCTAATCCCAGGCTATAAATGTAATCTTAAAGAACAAGAAAATATTCAGTGATACAGCTAATTTAGAGTAGAACAGATTCCTGGATAATTATTCATTCAGGAAAAGATCAAGAAATGGTTGACACCCCCAAATCACATTGTTTTGATTTTGCACAATTTTTTTACAATAATATCGTAGTTGCAATAACACAGTTGTCTCAGAAAAAAATTAGAAGCCATGTAAAGTATGTTAAACTATTTTTTGCAGGGGAAAAAATCTGATAAACAGCCTTCAATAAAGGAAGAAATAATAACAGAACAAAAGGAAAGCAAACAGAAAATTCAAAATGAGTCTACCCAGCACTGAGTATTAGTTCTACAAGAAAATTAGTAAAAATTTCAAATACCAACACTGAAGAGAGGAAAATCTGAACTTTTATTATTAGCCTCTTTATTAACCATACCAATTCTGCCTAGGATTCCTCTCCTGCAAAAGAAACTGTACATTAAGCCCGATCCTTCCAATATGCTAAATAATGGAGCTCGTAATGAGCCCATGATAATGGGTCTCTTTTTCCTGGAAATTGCCGTTTGGTTTATTTTTCTAAGGAACATCTGCCGTGGTTTTGAAAGGTTGCTAAGGAAAGGTTTTTAAAAAGGTGATACAAAGCAAGCAACATCTTTATTCTGTTCTTCACCCAAAATGCATCACATTTAAAATTTAAGCTTTTATTTTAAACCATGAAAGCCATTTAAGGTTTTGCTCATTCTTCCCCTTTGTGAAGGGGCCATGGACTCAGCTGCCACGGGTCATATTCTTTCTGGGGCAATGGGGCTGGGGTTGGGGTTAGCAACTGTGACCCGTGGGCATCTCTAACTGGAAAATTAGAACAGGGCTGTTCCCCTGATACCCACACCCAAATTCACCCATTAGCAAATCACGTCAACTGTCAAGATAGTCTACCTCCCAGCTGCTTCCTATGTCTCCATTAATGGCCCCAATGAGATCCACACTTACTCTGTCATCTGTATCTTCTGCATGACTTCTGCTTTTCTCCCTTTCCTCCCACGTTCCTACATTCCTCTCTCAATACCCCTGCAAGAGTGATTATGTAAAAGTGAATTCCTATTCTCAGAACACAATCTAATATCCTCACTACGGTCTATGAGGCCCTGTCTGATCTAGTGCCTGGCCATCTCTCTGGCCTCATCTGCTACCACTTTCCCCTTGTTCAATGCGTTCCAGTCACACCAAACTTCTTGCCATCCCTCAAATATACCGATTTCACCTCACTTCAGGGCCTTTGCACTAGATGTTCCCTCTCCCTTGAATGCCCTTTACCAGATACTCAGACATCTCAATTCCACACTCTGTTCCTATTTTTGTTCTTCAAAGCAGAAAGAGGTATCACCTCTTCAAAGATGCCTTTCCTGAATATACCACCTAAAACAGCCTAAACTCAATACCTAGGACAAACTTAACCAAAGAAGTGAAAGACCTATACTCTGAAAACTATAAAACACTGATCAAAGAAACTGAAGATGACACAAACAAATGGAAAGATATTTCATGCTCATGGACTGGAAGAATTAACATTGTCAAAATGTCCATATTACCGAAAGCAATCTACAGATTCAATGAAATGCCTATGAAAATACTAACAAACTAGAAAAAATACTAAAATTTGTATAGAAATGTAGAAGACCCCAAATAGCCAAAGTAATCCTGAGAAAGTACAAAACTAGAGGCACCACAATCCCAGATTTCAAGATCTACTACAAAGCCGTAGTAATCAAAACAGTATGGTACTGGCACAAAAACAGACACACAGGTAAACAGAACAGAATAGAGAGCCCAGAAATAAACCCATATTTACACGGCCAATTAATCTATGACAAAGGAGGCAAGAATTCAAAATGGGGAAAAGATAGTCTTTTCAATAAAAAAGTCTGGCAAAACCGGACAGCTACATGCAAAAGAATGAAACTGGACGACTAATACCATACACGAAAATGAACTCAAAATGGATTAAAGACCTAAACATAAGGCATGAAACCATAAAAATCCTAGAAGAGAGCACAGGCAGTAATTTCTCTGATATTGGCCGTAGCAACATTTTTCTAGATAGGTCTCAAGGGGAACAAAAGCAAAAATAAACTATTGAGACTACATCAAAAGCAAAAGGCTTTTGCACAGCCAGGAAAACAAAAAGACAACCTACTGAGTGAGAGACAATATTTGCAAATGGCATAACCAATAAGGGGTTAATACCCAAAATATGTAAAGAACTTATACAGCTCAACACCAAAAAGACAAACAATCTGCATAAGCAAACAAAAAGCAGGGTCAGGACCATAAGAACACAGGACAAACTGATGGTTGCCAGAATGGAGGGGAGAGGAGGTTGAGCAAAATGGGTGGAGGGGAGAGGGGACACAGGCCTCCAGTTATGGAATGAGTAAGTCACAGGAATGAAAGCAGAGCATAAGGAATACAATGATACGGTAATAGCGATGCAATGGGACAGATGGTAGCTATACTTGTGGTGAACATAGCATAATGTAGAAACTTGTCAAATCACTAAGTTGTACACCTGAAACTAATGTAACACGGTGTGTTAATTATAGTCAAAATAAAATAAAATAAAATAAAATAAAATAAAATAAAACTAGCAGAATCACCCCAAATCTAGTGCCTTCACAATTTTCCCTCAACAGAACTATCATGTGATATTACATTACACAATAATTGTGGATTTGTTTAAAGTCTGTTACTCCTATTATAATGTAGGTTCATTGAAGGTGGGGACTTGTTCATTGCTAGAACAATGCCCAGTCCTCACGAAATACTTATTGAATGAATAAGTGAATGAATTTATTGGTCTCCTAAAAGCTGCAGACCTAAGAGGTACAAAATCCAAACAAATCTCTACTTCTTAAATATTACACCATAATTATAAGCAGGTAGACATTTGTATGCTTAGGATTATTCTTGAATAATAATAATAATTATTATTATTATTATTTTAATAATAATTATTTTAATAATATTTTATTATTATTTTAATAATAATAATTTTGAATAGCAAAACCAGTACATCTTACAACATGGCACACAACCTTCCTGTCGCTCTCATCCCATGAGTCTACCTCAAAGACGTCCTTGGGAAATGTCAGTAGCTTACTCCTCCTAGTGAGGTAGGTCTGGACTGATGGATTAAGACCAAATGCTGCTCTATGGCAAAGGACACCATAGCAGTGCCCACACACCAAAAATGTCCTCTGCTCCCCTGTGGAAGCTTAGCTCTAAGAGTTTTATGAGCTGCAGAAGACGAGTGGGATTAAAACCAGGCAGACTTGTCAGCATTCTCTGTTTTGTTTTTTTTTTCCAAGTTCAGAACTGAATACATCATCTAACCCCAAACAAAAACAGTGTCAAACACAGTTCCATGTTACCAAAGCCATTAGGAACCCATATGAATAGAATGAGTGTTAAGCATATGGGGTCAAAATCTGCTCTGCTCTCCCTGCAAAACGGCCATGAAAGGCAATGTAAAGTAAATACAGATAGAATGATGGGTAGCTTTCATCTATCACTAAAGTCCCAAGATGCTGGATACACTCCCACCTTCATTTGAATCTGCTATTTTTTATTTTAACTTTTATACATGCAAAAGACATAAACCAAATGGGACAAGAAGGAGAATGAATAAAATGTGAACATCTGTTTCAGTAAGATTCTTTTCCTCCCTGCTCAATGGGATGGACACTGTTAAAAGATTCCAGAGACAATGTGCCTTAAAGGCCTTCCAAAAATAAAAATAACAGTACCTGCACAACGATGATATCTATATTGATATTTTCCTGCACCAAATCCCTTAAGTCACCATGATTTGGACTTGAACCGAAAAACTGGCTGGAAGAGGCACAATAAGTCCCCATCCCAGCTAGTGTGATCAATCTGCGTTCCAAGGCACACTCTCCCACCCCTGCTCACGCCCCTTCTTCCTGGACACGTTCTTCAGCCACCAGAGCCTTCTCCCAACATTCTACCCACTATGGGGGCTGCGTTCAGCCTTCCACTCTGCAAGTCTACATCGGTCTTTTATGTCTCTGAACTCCTCATTGCTAATAACACGACATTCGTTGTGCATTTTACAATTTTGAAAATATTTTCACAACACTAGTTCAGAAGACAAATATTATTAATATTATTATTACAGGACATGGATGAAGAAAAGGGGAGTATTCTGAATTAAAGGATCCACAGGAGGGCCTGCTGCCTCCTGCTATCCCTTACTGTTTCACCTAACAATGCTGGGATATTGACTTCACCTCTTTGAGTAGGTTGAAGACTACGAGAAGGAGAAAGAGGGTCTCACAGTGCTGGCCCTATGGTAATTACTTTAAAATGCTTGCTGACTGGGCTGGTACAAAGAGCCATGGAGAATGGGATTCTGGTTCTGACTCACTATCTTCAGTTGTCTGATTGGTGGCGAGTCACTGAGATTCTGCTTCCTCAACTGCTGAAATGGTGGGGTTGGGGTGAAAGCTGGCACTAACTCTGATCCTAGAATCCTGTACCGTATGCTCACAGGCGTTGCTTCTTCTTAGCTGACTCCTTCTGGCACTATCTTCACAAATCTCAAGTTGTCAAATCCCCAAATTCAAGTACTCTTGGAAATGTGATAGAGGTTCTGGGCTGCCATGTTTGGTTGCTGTCCACTGCAACCAAATCCTCATGGGATTCACATTGTGGTACACACATTACACATGTAACGCTGCCCACACTCGGCATGAGGTAGTGTCATTAGACCCACTATCACTTCATTTAGACCCCAGCCCTTGGGGAGTACTCATAGGATAGTACAAACTTAGCCCAAATCCGTGAATGCCAAAATTCTGCCATCTATTCAAACCTATACTTTTCAAACTCTCTATAACTACTGAACTTCCAGAGACCCCCTAAACACTCCACCTTTTCCAGGGCACCTGGGTGGCTCTGTCAGTTAAGCATCTGTTGATTTCAGCTCAGGTCATGTAATTTTCCAATCACTGAAGTTAATCATGTTGGCGATGGAACCCACAATTGTTCCTAAAATGGAAACTCCTTCCTACTTGTCTCATTACTGTCCCCGTAATCTCTCTCCAAAGCAAGGAATAAGTCTCAAAACCAGAGAGCTGTGAAGTCCAAAATCTTGAAGTCATTTTGTATTTCACCTCAGTCTCCTTCCTTGCCCTACTCCAGGTGGGCTCTTGGCTTCCGCCCATTCCCCCTCCACCTGGCCCTCTACCCGCCAAGGCCCTGGGTGCCTGGTCTCCCTTAGGCATAGGCTTCCAGCAACCTTCTCCCTTTTCCCTAATCCATCCTACTCAGAGCAGACAGAGCAAATTCGAGATCTCTGCTTTGCTACCCCACCTTCCCTCAACACCCACAAAATGTTTTGTCAGTGTGTTCCCAAGAAGGGCAGATAAGAAGAAAAGATAAAAAGGAGGTGATGGAGGAAGGAAATAATGAGTCTGGTTTCTGTGACCAGTGTAAAAGGAACCCCTCTAAAGGCTTATTATGCAAGTTGGCGTGTGCAGTCATTTCCTGGGCTCCCACAACAAAGTACCACAAACCAGGTGACACAAAAAACAGAAATGTGTGGTCTGACAGTTCTAGAGACCAGAAGTCTGAAATTAAGGTGCCAGCAAGGCCAAGCTCTCTCTGAAGGTTCTGGGGGAGAATCCCTTCTTGTCTCTTTTAGCTTCTGGTGTTTGCCAGCAATGCTTGGGTTTGCTTGGCTTGTACATGTGTCACTACAGTCAGATGGCATCTTCTCCCTGTGTCTTATAGTCCCTTTGGGATGCTATAACAAAAAGTAGCTTACAAACAACAGAAATTTATTTCTCAAAGTTCTGGAGGCTGCAAAGTCCAAGATCAAGGTGCCAGCATGGGCACATTCTAGTGAGGACCCACTTCCTGGTTCACGGCTGGCACCTTCTTGCTGTGTCCTCACGTGGTGGGAGGGACTCGGGAGCTCTCTGGAGCCTCTTTTATAAGGGTACTAATCCCGTCCGTTAACGGTACACCTTTATGTCCCTCAGACCTCCCAAAGGCCCCACCTCCTATTGCCACCACATTGGACATTGGGATTTCAACACAGGAATTTGTATCTTGAATGGCCTCACGTGGTCTACCCTCTGTGTGTTTGTATCTGTGTCAAATGTCCCCTTTTTATGACACCAATCACACTGGATTAGGGCCCGTGCTAATATCCTCATCTTAACTTGATTATCTCTGTAAAAGCCCTATTTCCAAATAAGATCATGTTCTGACAGTTAGAGCTTCAATATATCTTTGTGGAGCAGGGGACACAATTCAACCTTAAGAGCGTGGGAAGGGGTGACTTACTTTCCAATGTGGCAGTGGACCAGCCCTCCTTGATGGAACTCTTAGACCCACATACTATATGAGCCACACAAGGCCTACCCTCACAGGGCCCCACACATAGTCCTAGGTGAGCCAATGTGGCACTGAGCCTGACTCGAACTTTCTTCCTTCCGGAGGACACTGAGGAGATACAGCTGGAGTCCTGGAAGTCCCAGAAGGCCTGTGATTCTTGGCACTAACACAGAACATAGCAGGAGGAGGAATTGGCTTTATCAGGAGAATAGGCATTCCCAGCCACGAAAGGTGTGCCACTGGGAACAATGTACATAAAGATATGGGCCTTACGCACAAGAGGACCACAAATGCTTTCTCCTGTGTCCTTATCTTTGCCCTGGTTGGACTGTTTGCTCCTGCCTTCTTAGTGAAGCTGTCCTACCTTGTCCCTGACTGTACCACTTCTAGGTCAGCAAGGCACCCTGCTGATCTATGTGGTTTCTTCCCCTCACAGACACTCTCTGCTGTGAGTAGGAATGTTTAAAACATCCTCCACCCACACACTGCCTGACTGGTAGGGAATCGTCAAAATGGCATTTCGTTCTTTTATGCTTTACTGAAAGAGAAGGAAAAAAGAGGCAAGAAGAAAGCCCCAAACTTGTTTGGTCTTCTCAACGTGTGGTCTTTACTAGCATAAGAATATTATAGGTGTTGATAATAAGAATGTTCGTTATTTAATTTGCTGAGTTCATGCAAGCTTCTTGAAAAAAAAGCTGATAGATGTAATTTGTTCTTAAAATACCTCATATTAAAACAGTCAATAAACGTCTATTGCATATCCACCCACCATACTTAAACGAAGCCATTTAAACGCTGCTTTGTGGATTCACAACAGAAAATGTGTAACAATAACGCGAACTTAGAGCTCACTCTAAGCAACACATTTTTAAAGGCTCTCTAATCCTTCCTTTAAAACAACTGAAACATTAGCATATACTAAGGCCATTATAGAGTTCCACGTCCAGCAGCTATGCCCAAAATGGTGACCCACTACAAAACGTCTACAAAAATGATTGCTGAGAATTTGATATATTTTAGAAAATATATTCAAGATCTATTTTGATATGTAGAATAAGAAAACATACAATTTTGGCGTTTAGTAGTTTTATTTTCGAAAACATGGGTCATCATGAATAGCAAGAATTCAGGCTTTTCTTTTGTCACTTTTTATGTTGAAAGCTCTTTTGCTTTTCCCTAGTGAAAACACCACGTTAAAGTTATAGAGTGCTATTTTTCAGAAAAGCTTACCTAGTCTAACAACCTATAAGCCCATCTACCACCTAGCATGCTACAGAACATATGTCTTTCTGCCCTCAAAGTTCAGGTGTTGAAACCCGACCTCCAGTGTGATGGCACTTGGGGGTGGTGTCTTTGGGAGGGGATTAGGTCCTGAGGACAGAGCCTCAGGAATGAGAGTAGTGCCCTCACAAAAGACCACAGAGCTTCCTTTCCTGCCACGTCTGCTATGTGAGGAGACAGTGGGCAGTGGTCTACGAACAAGGAGGTGGCTGGCCAGACACTGATCCTGTTCTTTGACCTCAGCAACCCATTACAGCTGGTTCAGCTGACTCCTGCACCCTGGCGTCACTATGGACGCCCCTCCCTCTCCCTTGGATCTGGTCCTGGCAGCAGAAAACTCATGGCCTGGACAAAGTTCAGGACTGGAACCATATTTCTCTCACTAATGCCCACATTGGTTGTTATTGCCCTGCTCAAAAACCTCTAACTGCTCCCCACCTGCCTGTAAGGCACAGATTCCTTGGCTTTTCTTATGCCCCACTTGCTTTCCAGTACTGCCCACATAATTAAGGCATAATCATTAATATGGACCTCTCAACATTTTCCCAAATTGCTTTGCATAGTCTTCTTCTATACCTTTATCGCCGACGTTCATTTCTGCTTCCACCTCCTGATAAAATCTGGTGTCACCTCAGAGCACACATCCACTCTGCCTCCTTCCCACACATGACTGCATGGACATCATAAACTGTTGGGTTAAGTGAATGAAACAGGAAGTGCAGAAGGCTTTGTATTCCATTCCAATCCAATTTTGGACGACTTTTAAAAAAAAATCTCATAGTTACATAGGACAACAAAATTAGAGCTTATTGAAATGCTCCAAAATGCGAAGTCTGCAGTCTTCAGTGCTTGGCACTGGATGTACAAAGGCAAAGGATGTACAAATGAAGGCTTTCGGGGGGGGGGGGGGTTGCAAAAACTCTTGGGCTCCTTAGGGTATGTTTTTCTCAATCTATGTTAAAAGAATGAAAAACAAACCCAAAGAGGCACTCTCAGAGGCCTTAGCCCCATTTAATAGTGTGATGCAGCTATAACTAAGAGCTGAGACCCCAGTTCCAAGCTGTGTCATTTCTAGGGAAACATGAGATAGAAAAATACAGTCTGTTTATGGTCAAGAAGACAAGAAGAAACTTTCAAGTTGTCAATGAGCATTTGATCACTTGCCTATTGGTTTGGCTGTCCCTGGTATTGTTTAAATGTAGAATATGTATTCAGGATATGAAATGGATTTGAGATTATGCATTCAGGAAATGAAATGGATTTAAGACCTTACAGCCTACAAAATGCAATTTAACATTTTCTCTCTTTGGATTTATTAGATTTTTACAGAGTTATTTCCTTTAAAACTGCCTTAATGAAACAAAGTGAACTGGAAGATTTTACGAGAATGGGTGTCCTCAAAAGGGCCACAATCTACAAGAAAAGGAAGTCATGTTCCTCTTTATAAAAATCTGCCTACAGTCCTTCGTCTCTCGCATGGATCTGGAAGGCACTGCAGGAGCCCTGGAGTCTGGTCCACAAGCTTCCTGGCTGTCCTCTCTAAACCCCAGGTCACCATCCTAACAATGCAAAGAATAACAAATGCCCTGCCCACCCACCCCCGCCCCCCCCAGGTTGAGAGATTGAGATGAGAGAGTGCATCTCTATCATTGTTGTCATTGCCAGCAGGATATCTAGACTGAAGGCTTGCAGAACCCCCTCAGAGGGTGCAGGAGAGGCCATGGTATGGGGGGGGCGGTGGACAGCATCCAAGGATAGGCGCCCGGCCCCCACCTTGCATCAATGGCTCAAAGGCAGGGCCCCAGCATTCCACAGCCAAATGGCCTGACAGTGACCTCCCTCTGGCCTTGACCATTCAAAAATTTAGGGACTTTACAGTACCTTAGAGACGATAGTCCAACCCACTTGTTGTGAAGCTGAAGCAACTAAGGAAATGCCCAAGACCAACCAAGAGTCAATGGCTAAGCCAGGACCCTGCAGGGCTCCTCTGGGGGACCACACTTCCTTACAAACAAGGACATGCAAAACCACATTTAAAAAAACCCTCAATTCCATTCTTTGGGGGCCTTAAAGCTTTGACATCTAAGCGGGTTGCCACAGCTGGTTGACTAAGAGAAGCCACTGAAGTGACAGAGAGATGCAGTGACCATGGACGAGGACAGCTTGCAAAAGCCACCAGCTTGAGGGCAGGGGCATGTCACTTGTGAGTGCTGGTCTACTGCACAGCTGCGATGGTGGTGGCTGCCTCCTGGGAGAGGTTCTCCACCCCGAACACCCAAGACCCACAGGACAATGTCACTGAGCTGGAGGCGAAGTTCCCCGACAGAACGCCATGAACCTCCAGGGCCATGGCCACACAGAATTCCTCCTGATGGCGTCCTCTGACTCTGAGTCATGTTCACGGCGGAAGCTCTCCTGGGCCATCTCTCAGCTGCGGATGCAAGGGGTCAGAGGGCTTGCATACTGTTGCCTGTCTTCCCCGGTAAACATGCCTGATTGGCACGCTTTTGGCTTCAGGGAGTTTTGAAACTATCAGTTGCCAGCAGAAGATGCTGTGGCTATGGCCTGCAGAGCAAAGCTGCTGGCCACCACGGAGCCCCTCACCCCCCTGGGGTCACAGGCCCGATTCCATTCTCTCTTGACCCTGAGCAGGTCCCAGAAGACGACTCAGACTGTCCTCTCGGTTTGGCAGTGGTTGAGGGGTTTCTGTCTGCTCACTGGTCCTCACCATGGGGCTGCAGTGCCCGCCTCCCACTACTTCCCAGCACGAGATCTGTGCTACGGGACTGTGTAAGTCACCCCCCCCCCCCGCCCCCACCCTGGTCGGTGAGCTTCTTTCCTGCTTGTCAGGGTTCTGTGGAACCCTCCACTAACAATAAATGTTCAAGCCCCCACCTCCCCGCCCCCATGGCACCACTGGTCCTGCCCTCGGAGGAGGAGGACAAACAGGGAGAGGCCCGTGCACCAAGGGTCCAGGGAGGCTAATTCCTCTCTCTCTCATGGAGCGAAGGGAATAGAAGGAGCCACAAATGTGCCTGAAACCCAAACACAGCTGGAAGGTCTAATTTAGGCTACAACCCTGATGGGGCACAGAACATATGTGGCAGATTTCCTAAAAGCAGAGAGCAATCACACACCACAAGGTGACACATGAAAACAAACACTGCCATCAGAACATCTTCAGAGTTCCAGAAAATAACGTGGGAGGTGGGGAGGTCAGAAGGGAGGAGGGAGGGGAGGTACAGAGGAAGAGAGAGGAGGGGGAGAGGAGGGAACAGGGGCCAAAGAGGAGAATGTTTGTGCAATGCGAAGGTCCCACTGTTCATGCTGTCCCTGGCCGTGAGGGGGTCGCAGGGGTCAGGGGAGCTCCTCGGGTGAAGAGTAGGGTCAAAAAAGACTTACCAGCTACGTGACTTGGGCGACATTCTTCACCTCTCTTGGCTTCATTTATTCATTCATGCATGCACGTGTTGCATTCCTACTGTGTGCCTAACACTGTGCTGGGCACTAGAGATAAAGCCAGGCCATGAAGGAGGAGGGGAAGGGGGAGGAGAAAGCAGGTGAGGAAGAGGAGGAAGAGAAAGGAGAAGGGGAGGGGAGGAAGAAGAGGAAGAGTTCCGAGCAGGGAGGTGACAGATGGAGCTTGAAGTGGAAAGGACCTGCCTGGCCCCAGAGTGGATGTGGGGACACCTGTGCTTGGAAGGAGGTGCTGGTGGTTTAGATGTAGGTGGTGGGCGAGGACATCAGGGAGGGGTGAAGCGGGATGGGGTAAGGGAGGTGGCACCCAGTCTGGCGCTCAGTCGCCGCTGGGGACTGATGTCACGTTTAAGGGGAAGGTGGTCCTGGCAGGGAGGAGCGACCCGGCTTCCCTGAGCCAGCCCCTGTGGTGAGACCAGAAGGCTCTTCACTTGCTCCAGCGGGTGAGCTCCGTGCGCTCCCGAAAGTGGCAAATCAGCACGAGAGATAATTCGATAATCAAAATAATTAATCCTCCAGATTACAATTGAAATGCTGGCCACTTAGCGACTCTATGATTACAATCACTCTCAGCCTATCCCCGGTCCCTTTTAGCTGCCAGCTTATGGAGCCAGAGCTGTTACTGGGGTGACAGCCGAGGCCACGTGTCAGCAACGCGCCTTGTTACCAGGCTTGAGACAGAGGACGGGGCCCAGGCCCGGGGATTCGCAACCAAAACGGTTGCTTTGAGCCTTATGATTTCTCAGTTTAACGAATTAAATTTTAACGCAGAAATTCACATTCAGCTCATTCATAGAAGCTGATTTGAAAAAAGAAACCTATATGATCTCATCATCATGTATTCATCACGTCCTAGTCTCTCCATTTACAAAGCCTCTCAATTCATCTTCTTTCTTTCCATTTCCAGGGACACTAACCTAGTCCGACCAGCCACTCCATAAATATTTATCGAATACCTACTATATGCAAATCAGCGGGCCAGGTGCTGTGGGGGAGCAGAGAATAAATGTTTCCTGTCCTGGACTCTAAGAATACAGAAAAAGCTGCAAACGTGGGCTCTAGCCTCACCACAAGATAAAAGCTCGCCAAGAAGAGGTGACGGGACCTTCTGTGTGCCTCTCCTTTCATTCACAAAGCCGTGAACAGTGCAGGATGCGGTGCCCATGGGGATAGCATCGGGCGGGGCAATACAAAATGCTCCCAGCGTGGAAGGCGGCACCCTTACCATGTATGACCGTGACCATGGCCAGCAATGGCTCTGACCCTCCGCACACACCATCACGGGATGCCCTGCCCCTCTTCCATGCCCTGCCTCCTCTTACCCACCCTCTCACCACTTTCTCCAGCCCCAACCACTCAGTCTACTGACCTCACAAATACCTGATTTCTGCCTCACCTATCCGTCTCTTTCAGACCGAGCAAGGTAGATTCAGACAAAGTGCTAAAGGACTTTAGGGGGAGCCGACCATTGTTGTGGGATGATAAAGCAGGGAAGGTTCCAGGAAAATTCAGGCAGGAGAAGGGAGGCAGGGTGCTGCAGGCACACCACCAGCATAAACACGATTTCAAGCAGCGGGCTCCATTCAGTGCCTGGCACAGAAGGGCCTGGCTGGCCACAGCAGGGTTTGCTCAAATGGCATTTGCAGAGGACTGTCCTGTGCAGGTACTTTGCTGGGGGTTGAGGGACAGAGGTAGGCACCAGGCAAAGACATTTGGAAAGGTGGATGGAGCCAAAGGGGGTCACACTGTCTATATTGCTCAGGAACTTGGAATTTAAATGCCAGACAAGCAATGGGACTGTTTGGGCATTTGTACTATTATAAACAACACTTCAGTGAGAAGCCTTGTATCTCTTTGCTAACTTGTTGAATCACCATATTTTCTAAAGATGAATTCCTAGAAGAGGACATTAAGGTGAAGGAGATGCTGGGATTTTTTGTCTGTTTTAGAACTTTTAAAAAATTTTCCACTGAACTGCTCACCAAAACAGGTGCACCAATTTATATACAGATAAGCAGGCCCACTTCCCATACTCTCAGCAATGGTTATGATTAGATGGTTACCTGCTAATCCAACAGGTGAAAAACGAGTCCTCTTTTTCCATTTTTTTTGAATGTTAATGAGGTAAACCAGTGTCTGCTGTTTATCATTTGTATTTCTCTTTTGGTGAATCATTCATATGTATTCTTAAACTTGTCTTTCTACTGAGTCACTATTTTATCTTTTTTTTTTTAATTTTTTTTTCAACGTTTATTTATTTTTGGGACAGAGAGAGACAGAGCATGAACGGGGGAAGGGGCAGAGAGAGAGGGAGACACAGAATCGGAAACAGGCTCCAGCCTCCGAGCCATCAGCCCAGAGCCCGACGCGGGGCTCAAACTCCCAGACCTCGAGATCGTGACCTGGCTGAAGTCGGACGCTTAACCGACTGTGCCACCCAGGCGCCCCTTATCTTTTACTCTGTATTAATCTTTTGTCTAACAAGTACCTTGCAAATACTTCTCCATCTGTGTGGTCTTTAATTTAAAGACAGTTTGTTTTGACCCAAGTCTTACATTTTTTAATTTTTTTAATGTTTATGTTTGAGAGACAAAGCACGAGCAGGGAAGGGGCAGAGAGAGAAAGGGAGACACAGAATCCAAAATAGGCTCCAGGCTCTCAGCTGGCAGCACAGAGCCCAATGCGGAGCTTGAACCCATGAACCATCAGGTCATGACCTGAGCCACAGTTAGACACTCAACCGACTGAGCCACCCAGGTGTCCCTACCTAAATTTTAAATTTACGTAGTGGAACCTACCAAACTCCCCTGGCTTTTGTGTGATGCCTGTGAGTGCCCACTTCACTTGATTTTACATGGTCACTGACATTTTTTTCCACTGCTTTTACATTCTCACTTATTGAAATGAAAATATTATTAATCTAGGTTTGATGTAAAGTTTCTCATAAACCCATATGAGTTTATGATACATTAAATTCTTACATATTCTTAGGTCTTATTCTGTGTCCTAAACTTCTCTATCCCGGGATCAGAACCACACACAGTCTTAATTATTATTCAATTAATAATTTAATTATTTCTAAACAAGAATGCCCCATCCTTTGACCCCCTCATTACTTACTTTTCTGAGTTTTTCCAAATATACACATACTTCTTTTTTTCCCTTCAGATGAACTCAAGAATTATTTCAAAAATTTCTCCCCTCAAAATCATGCTATCATTCAGGCAGCATGTGTTAAATGTATAATCCACTTTTGGGGGAGGACAGACATCTTTACTGTATTGAATTTTCTCTCTAGATATTTAATATAATTCTCCATTTATTCAAATATGCTTTTGTACCTCTCAGTCTTCAACTTTTTTTTCCCACTATGGGTACCGCACATTTCTTTAAAATTTATTCCTACGTGCAAACTACTTAGGCATTGGGTTAAAATTCTTAATGACTTTTATTATATTTTAAGTTGGTCACTGAACTGAGGAAGCACTTTTTAAAAATCTGTCACACGCCATCTGAGATACCTCTTACGTTATTTCTGATACTTTTGGTTCTCCTGAGTTTTCATTCTCTTCCTGGAAGAAAGTGGACAATCACATGTTGGCAACTAATCATTTTGCCTCTTTCTTTCCACGACATCATAGCTTTTGTTTCCTTATCTAAGTGAATTGGCTATCACTTCCAGAAGAATTTTAAGTGGCAATGCTCCAGGGAGCACCTGTGTCGTCCTCTTAAGTTTATTGAGAACATCTGGACATTCGGAAGGAGGAGGGCTGCGTTTGAAACCTTTCGAATCCACCTGTGTGATCCCCCAGCCTGTATTTCTACCACTCGATCTCTGTGCATGTCACTGGTCACAGAGTCGTTACTTTACTGTCCTGCCTAAGAAACCAGAAGCTTTCGAATTCCTCACTGAGTCAACTCCAAACTCAAACCTCAAACCAGCTGTTGGGGAGTTCCCAACAGAGCTGCCCCTTCCTCGTGCAGGGGCGTCTGTGTTCATCAACCCCACACATTCCTCCGTGGCTCATCTTGTCTTAAGGGGTGACATCACAGAGGAGTAAGGCTGCAATCTTTTGTTGTAGAGATCATCCGTTGCATGGCCCTGAATAATTTACTTCTCTAAGACTTGCTTTTCTTGTATGTAAAATAGGGACACTTACCTTGCAGTATTAAGATTTAAATAAGATAATTTGGGGGGGGGGGCCCTGGGAGAGGCTCAGTTGGTTAAGCATCTGACTCTTGATTTCGGCTCGGGTCATGATCTCACGGCTCCTGAGATTGAGCCCTACGTTGGGCTCTGTGCTGACAGCTCGGAGCCTGCTTGGGATTCTCTCTCTCCCTCTGCCCTCCCCCACTCACGCTTTTTTTTTTCTCTCTCTCTCTCAAAATAAATAAACATTAAAAAAATTTTTTTAAGAACAGAATTTTTATAAAGCTCCCACCAAAGTACTTGGTATTTCTAGGCATTTAATAACTGCTAGTTATTACTATTATTTTTATCATTCCTACCCTCCCTTCTGCTTGTTCCTCGCCTCTGTGACTTCATTCGTGTACTTTTGCTCCCCTCCACACAGCCTCATCCAAGTGTCTTATCTCTCTTGCATTCCATACAAGGCAACAGCCAACACTTCCTTCAGGGTCCAACTCATGACTCACCTTCTCCAGGAGACTCTTCTTGACTTAATGAATGTGTCCCAAACTGTCCTCTGTGTGTGTTCTCTCAACATTTTATAGATAACTCATGTTACATTATGCACTTGATTATATGTTGCCTTTAGAATTTTCTAGATAATTACAAGTAGTAATTGCTCGTTGGTCTCGTGTAGATACACTTGGCCTTCCTAATCGGATTAAAAGCTTGTTAAGGCCAAGGACTCTATCTGCTGTTGCTTTATTACCCACAGACCCCAGTCCCCTGAATAGTGAAACGTGCCCAGAGATAGAATACATCCTCACTTAAAAGTAAGTGGATAAAATTACCCAGGTGATTTTCCTAATTCAAACTCAAGTATTTAAAACACAATTAGAAAACTGAATAAGTAATGATTACAGAAACGCTGAGAGTAATTTTTGAGACCCTCCTAAATCTTCATCTCCTGCTCGCGCCACCCCCCACCCCCGACACACACTCAATGGCCGAAAAAGATATTTCCTCTCTCCCCGCTCACTTCCCCATCTCAGTGCGCAGCACATCCACCTGCTGTTTTTCTCCACCCACAAATCCAAGGGCATCCTTGATGCCTCTGTTTCTTTCACTCCCACTGACATCCCATCCCACCGACATCTGTAGAGAAAGAGACCCACCTCCCAGATCCGTCCACTCCGTTCACGTCCCCTGCCAGCACTCAGCTCAGGTGGGCATCATCTCCCGCCCTCAGAGCCCCCGCCACACTCGCTCCTACCTCTGGCCACCCCAGCCACACCCTGCCCGGCCCCTTCTCCCCCTGCGGGCCTCAGGCCTTTCCCATCGAGTATCTGAGGTGGGTCCCCCACCCCTCACCCACAGGTGTTTCTCCATCTCAACACCTGGTGAGCTCCCTTCCCCACAATCTGGCGTGGTGGTGGCTTGCCTGCACACACCCTTACATGTCTCACCAGACTGTAAGCTCCAGGCCCAGTTTCAGGCAGATCCATTTTTTTTCCTTTTTTAATCACTGAAGTATAGTTGACATACAATGTTCTATTAGATTCAAGTGCACAACACAGTGATTCGACAGTTCTATACACGCGACGCTCACAATATGAGCAGTCACCACCTGCACCACACAATGTTATCACGGTATCACCGACCACGTTCTCTGTGTGTACTTTCCATCCCTGTGACGGAGTTATTTAGACATTTTTTAAATGTTTATTTATGAGAGAGAAAGAGAGGGAGCCAGCGCAAGTGGGGGCAGGGCAGAGGGAGGGACAATGGATCAGAAGCGGGCTCTGGGCTGATAGCAGTGATCCCGACGTGGGGCTTGAACTCATGATCTGTGAGGTTGAGCCAAAGTTGGACGCTCAACCGATGCAGTCACTCAGGTGCCCGACTTACTTATTTTATAAGACTGACCCACTTTGTTTACAGGCATAGTTCCCGGCACGCAAAATGCTCCATGAATGTTTGTTGAATGAAGGCGGAAACGGCACCAGGGCATCCAAGCTCTGTGAGCTTCCAGTCTGGGAAGTTTAAGCAAGTAATCTGGCCTCTTTGAGCCAGAGACTCAGTACGTGCCGAATCAGAAACATCTGCTCTGTCAGCCTCACAATGACGTGTAGGGACTGAAGGAAAGCTGTCTGTGACAATGCTTGGAAATACGTGCTGCCTTAACACAGCAAAGTATTCCTGTGTGCCTGGCGGAGTCTGGCTTAGTCAGGCAGTGCTTTGGGCTCTAGTCTTACCAAATTCAGTCCCCTCCATAAGGATACCCACTATCCCCCATGTCAAAATCCAGATGGAACTGACACTGGGATGCCTTAACAGGATTTACCCGGAGAACACTTTTAAAATTTAAAAAGCCTGGGGCACCTGGGTGGCTCAGTCGGTTAAACGTCCAACTCTTGATTTCAGCTTCGGTCATGATCTCATGGTTCATGGGACTGAGCCCCATGTCAGGCTCTGTGCCAAAGTGAGGAGCCTGATTCAGGTTCTCTCTCTTCCTCTCTCTCTCTCTCTCTCTCTCTCTCTCTCTCTCTCTCTCTCTCTCTCCCCCTCCCCCACTCACTCTCAAAAATACACATTTAATAAAAATAAAAATAAAATAAAATGCAAAACACCTAAGAAATGAGGATAGTGTTACAACATTTTTTAACCATTTAATGAGAGCAATTAAAAAGGGGAAAAAAGTGTTTAAAAAAACTCTCCCTTTTTTTTTCTGGCAAATTTTAAAAACCAGTGCTTCTTATCAAGGGATTTTCTTTGGTGCCGCTTTATGCTATGACAACTTTTATGAAGAGAGAGCATTCACACATGAGCTTGTTATTATGTGTCAGGTTAACGTTACAATTTAAGTCTCCAGCAACATTTTCTTTTTCTAAAAATTTCAACTTTAAATATTCCTCCTTGAGAAGAGCAAGAATAAAATGAAAAAGAGCAATCTGAAATTCCCTCTGAGTTTGCAGAAATAGTTGGTAATCGGATGAGGCAGCCTGCCTTTGTAAACATCTCTACCATTCGAGACAGACTCCTGCACAAGCCAAGTCTGTTCTCTTGTACAAATCACCACCGAGCTACTACGGGAAACAGAACATAGCATCAGGTTATCTTGTAAACCAGTAAGAAACAAGCAGCACCTCTCCTCACGCTCACAAAACACACATCCGCAATTCATGTAAATTAAATATGTGGCATGATTGCGGATGCACCAGCCACGCAGAGGTACGTCCCCCCGGATGCATCAGCCACGCAGAGGCACCTCCACCCACACGCACCAGCCACGCAGATGCACCAGCCACACGGGCGCACCTCCACCAGGATGCTCAGAATGCAAACTCCCAGGCAGAGAGCCCAGCAGATAAGCCTGTCCAAGCACACGTGTACGCTATTTTTTTAAATATTTTTATTTATTTTTGAGAGCGAGAGAGACAGAGCATGAGTGGGGGAGGAGCAGAGAGAGAAAGGGAGACACAGAATCTGAGGCAGGCTCCAGGCTCTGAGCTGTCAGCACAGAGCCTGACGGTGGGGGCGGGGGGGGTCTTGAGCTCCCCAGCTTTGAGATCATGACCTGAGCCGAAGTCGGACACTTAACTGACTGAGCCACCCAGGCGCCCCACGTGTATGCTATTTTTAAAGCACAACCCACTTAATGAAGGAACCCTCCAGACAGTTTACCAGGTGCAGTGAGCCTTGTAGACAGCCGTGGTACCCACCTAAAGACAGGTAAGTACCACGCCACAGTGAATACATGTAATGGCATGTATTGCCCCCTGAAATGACATGTATTGGCCCCTGCCCCGACAGAAGGAAAACCAGAGGAAATGTGTCTGTCTGCAAAGCCAGGCTACAGATGGTAAGGAAAGAAGCCCTGTGACTACCTGGGATTTGAAAGTAAAGCTCCAATATAGTCCTAAAAAGGGTATGCTATTCTGACACCTTGAGTTTCAGAGAAAACTTTCTGGCTTTGTCTACAGGATGACAGCACCTATTAAATAAATACGGCAAGTTCCATATCCTCTCCTGGAATCAAACGAAGTCAGGGTTGTATTTTGGGTTTTTTGTTTGTCTGTCTGTTTGGACCACAGGGGAAGTGGCTTTCAGCAAATGTCCTGAAATTCTTGAGTTCAAATCAAGGAGGAGCCTGGCCCCAAGGGCTCTGCGGTAGGAGGTTCCCAGATCTGAAGTGCAATCCCACTAAAGTGGAGATCAGGGAACATTTTCTCCCAAAGCAAACCCTCTTCCACACTATTCTCCCCAGAAATGATGATGCAAGTGCCAGGCACGGTCTGGCCGGCAAGACAGAATTGGGGGCCGAGGGCCCCCAGAAGTGGGAGCGGGGTGCACAGGGGGGACTAGCTGCCTTCCCCCTGGGAAGGGATGATGTGGATTCTAAGATCCCACATGGATGGCAACCGGGGAGAATCTACTCCTGAGAGGAGTCCTCGTCCACCAGGAAGGAGAGGGGATGGTTCTTCGGCAGGCCGGGGCCCAGGGCATCTTGTAACTGGCTGAGACCCAGGGCACCTCAATGGAAATGGCTCCCGCGAGGTGCTACAGCCCAGGCACATCCCAAATCTGCTCCAAATGCCCGTGAGAGCCTCTGAGAGCTGGCATGTGGTGGGGAAGGGAGTTCCTGTGAACCAGCCTGGGTGGGAGAGGGCCAGGGAAAGAGAAAAAGCCTTGGCTGGGAGTCGCGAGGCTGCTCGCCTAGGTTCCGCCATCTTCCTGCGGATTCAGCCTGGCTCGCAGACCTCCTCTAATAGCACTTAACATAATAAACAACTATAATCAAATTGATAAAAGTTCTGACTCCCACACATGTGCCAGGCACTATGCTCCTGGAAAGCAGGGGGTGGAAAGGTTAAATGCTCTGACTGGGGTGTGTCCCCAGCTCCGTCCACTTACCAACTGTGTGGCCTTAGGTGAGTCCATGTCTGTCTGTGCACGGCGGATGCTCATCGTTGCTGCTTCACAGGGTCGTTGTAAGGATTAAAAGGTGTGAGCTCAGCAAAGGCATGTAGTGAAGGTTCAATAACTACAAGTTGATAGCACTATTTTTTTACTTTGGGTTTTCCTTAATCCTCACAGGTTTGCAAAGACACTTAGGTCCAGTGTCACAAGAAAGGCTAATAACGGACGCAAGACAGAAGACCAGGTCCGTGGGACTCCAAATGCCACCCATGCGGTGCACCCACGCTGGCTGGAACTGAGTCCAACCAGCACAATGGACAAGTTGACCTAGATCAGCTGCCATTTTCTAAAAAAAAATTTTTTTAATGTTTATTCATTTTTGAGAGACAGAGAGAGACAGAGCTTGAGTGGGGGAGGGGCAGAGAGCGAGGGAGACACAGAATCTGAAGCAGGCTCCAGGCTCCAAGCTGTCAGCACAGAGCCCAACGTGGGGCTCGAACCCACAAACTGCGAGATCATGACCTGAGCCTAAGTCGGGCGCTCAACCGACTGAGCCCCCCAGGTGCCCCTCAGCTGCCATTTTCCTGACAGCCTCTCTACCTAATTTGTTGTGCTCCTGCCTGAAATCCTTCTGAGCTCAACCCCATCACCTCTAGGATGAAACCCACTCTCTCCAGCAAGGCAGCGGGGCCAGGGAGCAAAGGGGTGTTTTGGTGTCCCCAGTCAGAGAGAGCAATAGAGAAGTTTGCGTGGGGGAAAGAGCTTCAGGTTTGGTCTCACAATGACTCAAGTCCAAATTTTGCTTTTTACTTACTACTTACATGCCCTTCTGGAAGTTACTCAACCTCAATGCCTTCACTTGCAAAATGACGCTAACACCAGTATAACTCAGCCGAGGAGTACAGTAAATAACAGCCACTGTTCTAGCGACCTCCCAGCCCCGTCTGCTGCCATTGTCCCATGGTCACCTCACTCTGACTCGCAGGACAACTCCCCAGCACGCCATGCTTCCTGTTTTCTCCCATTTATATATCCTGTCCCTTGAGCCTCACCCATCCTTTCCATCCCTGCGCTACCCTCCATGGGGTTAAATCATATTTCTCTTTCAAGATTCCCCTACAGCATGACCTTCTGTGTGATGGGTTTCCCTCCAGCTCCCCGTGAGTCCCAGAGCATCCATCGCATACTGTATCCAAAGACTGTATGACCCTATTCCAGAGGGAGTTTTGTTCCTATCTCCTCCGCCAGACTGTGTTCCTTGGAAGCGCAGTGGGCACCTTCCATCTCTGGGCACCAGTTCCCAGCACTTCGTAGGAATGCTCTATGTGCTGGTTGAAGCACGAATGGAAATTTATATAAGTGACTCAAGCTCTCACTTGGAGAGTTGCTCACAGGAGCAACAATCAAAATTACAGGATTTCAGAGTTGCAAGGAATATGGACACTCCTCTTGTCCATTGCCTTCATCTGATGTGAAGACAGGTCACCACAGTTTGCTGGCTACCCAAGATAATACATGTGGGAGTTCTCAGCCCTGCAAGTTCAACCAGGACATGGAATACTCAAGTAACAGTTGAGTATCATCATGTGGCCGTGGGCTATAAGCTCAATGACATCATTGGATATGATGATGTAATGACTCTGACACACGAGAGCTTTGTTTCCTTTCAGTATCACCAAGAACATAGTAGATTTAGTCACACGGAGACTCAGGGCCATTCACGTAACTGACAATCAAGTAATAGATACCACTGACTAAAATACAAATATAGTCACCTCATTGCCTAAGTGCCCAAATGGGGAAAATAATCAGAAATAGGGGAGAGAAGATACAAATAAATGGAAAAACAGTCCATGCTCATGGATTGGAAGAATAAATATTGTTAAAATGTCAATACTACCCAAAGCAATCTACACATTCAATGCAATCCCAATCAAAATTGCACCAGTATTGTTCTCGAAGCTAGAACAAGCAATTCTAAAATTTGTATGGAACCACAAAAGACTCCGAATAGCCAAAGTAATATTGAAGAAGAAAACCAAAGTGGGAGGCATCACAATCCCAGACTCTAGCCTCTGCTACAAGGCTGTAATCATCAAGACAGCATGGTACTGGCACAAAAACAGACACAAAGACCAATGCAATAGAATAGAGACTCCAGAATTGGACCCACGAATGTATGGCCAACTAATCTTTGACAAAGCAGGAAAGAATATCCAATGGAAAAAAAGACAGTCTCTTTAACAAATGGTGCTGGGAGAACTGGACAGCAACATGCAGAAGGATGAAACTAGACCACTTTCTTACACCATTCACAAAAATAAACTCAAAATGGATGAAGGACCTGAATGTGAGATAGGAAACCATCCAAACCCTAGAGGAGAAAGCAGGAAAACACCTCTCTGACCTCAACCGCAGCAATTTCTTTTGACACATCTCCAAAGGCATGGGAATCAAAAGCAAAAATGAACTATTGGGACCTTATGAAGATAAAAACCTTCTGCACTGCAAAGGAAACAACCAACAAAACTAAAAGTCGACCGACAGAATGGGAAAAGATATTTGTAAATGACATACCAGATAAAGGGCTAGTATCTAAAACCTACAAAGAACTCACCAAACTCCACACCCGAAAAACAAATAATCCAGTGAAGAATGGGCAGAAAACATGAATAGACACTTTTCTAAAGAAGACATCCAGATGGCCAACAGGCACATGAAAAGATGCTCAACGTCACTCCTCATCAGGGAAATACAAATCAAAACCACACTGAGATACCACCTCATGCTGGTCAGAGTGGCTAAAATGAACAAATCGGGAGACTATAGATGCTGGAGAGGATGTGGAGAAACGGGAGCCCTCCTGCACTGTTGGTGGGAATGCAAACTGGTACAGCTGATCTGGAAAACAGTGTGGAGGTTCCTCAAAAAATCAAAAATAGATCTACCTATGACCAAGCAACAGCACTGCTAGGAATTGACCCAAGGGATCCAGGAGTGCTGATGCCTAGGGGCACTTGTACCCCAATGTTTAGAGCAGCACTTTCAACAATAGCCAAATTATGGAAAGAGCCTAAATGTCCATCAACTGATGCATGGATAAAGATGTGGTTTATACATACAATGGAATACTACGTGGCAATGAGAAAGAATGAAATCTGGCCATTTGTAGCAATGTGGATGGAACTGGAGAGTATTATGCTAAGTGAAATAAGTCAGAGAAAGACAGATACTATATGTTTTCACTCATATGTGGATCCTGAGAAACTTAACAGAAGAACATGGGGGAGGGGAATGGGGGAAAAAGTTATAGAGAGGGAAGTAGGCAAACCATAAGAGACTCTTAGATACTGAGAACAAACTGAGGGTTGATGGGGGGTGGGAGAGAGGGGAAAGCAGGTGATGGGCATTGAGAAGGGCATCTGTTGGGATGAGCACTGGGTGTTGTATGGAAACCAATTTGACAGTAAATTATATATGTGTGTGTGTGTGTGTATGCATACATATACGTGTATATACATGTTTATACATATATACACACACATATATATATGAGAGGGGCAGCTCAGTTGGTTGAGCATCCAACTTCAGCTCAGGTCATGATCTCACAGCTTGTGAGTTCAAGCCCCGCGTCAGGCTCTGTGCTGACAGCTCGGAGCCTGGAGCCTGCTTTGGATTCTGTGTCTCCTTCTCTCTCTGTCCCTAACCCACTCGCATTCTGTTTCTGTCTCTCTCAAAAATAAATAAACATTAAAACTTTTTTTTAAAAAAAGAAAGAAATAGGGGAGAGATACAGGTGTGGATTTTAAATTGTAATTTTAAAAAAGGTTTAGCTTTGGGGCGCCTGGGTGGCGCAGTCGGTTAAGCGTCCGACTTCAGCCAGGTCACGATCTCGCGGTCCGTGAGTTCGAGCCCCGCGTCGGGCTCTGGGCTGATGGCTCAGAGCCTGGAGCCTGTTTCCGATTCTGTGTCTCCCTCTCTCTCTGCCCCTCCCCCGTTCATGCTCTGTCTCTCTCTGTCCCAAAAATAAATAAACGTTGAAAAAAAAAAAAATTTAAAAAAAAAGGTTTAGCTTTTTAATATTCAGTCACTGGAGCTCTGCACATCACAGCCAGAGACACAAAATCAATGTGGGAAAAGCATGCTTTGCAGTTCAGGACAGGTCAGGGAGAGCCAGAAAAGCAGAAAGAAAACAAAAACAAAAAAACCAATCACACAAACAAATGAGAAAAATATAAAGAAATAACATCTTGGCCAAGGCTCAGAAAGGAAAATTTTAACTAAAAGGAAAAGATACCAGCAGGACAAGGAAAACTATATTCCAAACTTTCTTGCTCCCATCCTTCCTCACGGAAACCCTTGTACAAACAAAACTGCCTCCCGGGGGTGGGTCTGGGGAGTTTTACAGGAAGTGAAGCCCCTACAGAAAGTGGATCACGAAGGAGGTCACGCTGCAATACTCCGGGCACCGCGGGTCTGCACCGCTCCAAACCTCCAGACTCTGTGGAATAAGTTCATAATCGGTCAGGCGTTAGGGCTTCAAGTTCATTGCTAGGTCTGAGAGTCTATGATTCCAATGTCTGTATTACTTTAAAGTGAACCACATCCTCCCGTTCTATCGGCTTCACTATCCCTAACCATCGTGTCGTGGGAAATTTTCAAAGGGAGGGTTTCTGGTCACAGCTTTGTTCAATTGTGTTTGTACCCGTGCCCCCCCCCCCCAAAGTCCTCGGATGCCTTCATATTTGTCCCTCCACAGGAAGACCGCAGCAGATTACAAACAGAAATAAATAAGAGAACACGGAATCATGCATCTTAAAATCTTCCAAAGTCAAGAAGCCTGGCCTCCTAGTGAGGCAGGGGTGTCACACACACACAACATGCAGGTGGAACCGGCTGCACGAGGCTTTAGCCACAGTCTCACCCCCTCACCCACTCTTCCTACAGGTCACTCCGGCAGGAACAACAATAATCGCCTTACAGCGGAAGGAATTCTAGGAATTAGCCAGTAACGATCATGAAATGGTTTAAAGGGTTGTACGACATCTCAGTCAAGGTCCAGCGTCACTATGATTACAGTGAGCTTCATTCCCTTTGACATTTTCCCACTGCAGTTTTGTATAAAAGAAAGCGAGGTGTCACTTCAGAAGGAAAAAAAGAGTTTAAAGATCACATTTCATCTGATTTTAAGGGCCGTTCTCCTGTGAAGATAACGCGCTACAAATAAAGCACTCCCCACCCCCGAGGCTCCCAGTCAGAAGCCACCATGTATTAGAACAGGTGTTTTGTTAGGCAAAAGCCCCTGCAAAGAACAAGGTTCATTCACACTGACGTGCTTACAGAATGTCCGCAGGTGGAAAACCAGGATTTCTAAAACTGAGTTGATTAAAGGAGGGCTGAGACAGCAGGGTTTGCCTTGTGTCTCTGCAACAACACACTGTATCTCAGGACAGTTTGGTGAGCTCTGCCAGCACATCCCATCGGAAATGCTGCCCGGACAGCACAGGATGATTGCACACGCAATCAGTGCGCTTATGGCAGCCGGCTGCGGCCGTTCACTAGCTCCGTCTCGTCTTGCCTGGCTGCGCTTTGAGGATAATTAGATGTCATCAAATCCAGCCTTGAGAATAGAGCAAACTGTTCACACTGAGAGCAACAATTCAGGCCAATTAAGCTGGGGTGCTGAAGAGCTGTGAAGAGCGTGTTGATTAGTGTGAAAGTAAGGTAGATTATTTTAAGGGGGAAATGGCAAATGGAATACAGACATTAGAATGTTTTCCATCGGTTAGGTGTCCTCGCTCTAGTTCAGGTATTCGAACCAGACATTTCCACATGGCTACTATCAGAGGCCAAGTTTATATGTTGCCATAATTTCCCAGAAAAGCTCGACTCCCAGAACCTGAATCAGATCACAAAATCACCTTTTGGGGGAGCGTTCTACACGGGAAGTAGTATCAATGGGAATGTCATGTGGTGGGAACTGGCCAGGTTACGAAAAGAAGTTTGCCTTCATTCATTGTGATTAATTCTCCCAGCTCAAATCTTCTCTGCCCGTGCATACACTGATGCCTGATCCGGGGACGCTGGTGGACAGTGGAAAGGCCGTACTCATTAAATGCAGTTTCCGTGATATCTCTTTACAGTGCCCCTCCTGGCCAGCACCCTCTGCATAAAGAAAGCTTTGCCAGGGTCTGTGATACAAACAAGAGCATTACAGAAAATAGGGCATCGATCCCCTTTCGGAGGAAAGTGCATCCCACTTCATGGCCAATTCATTTATACATGTACTCACTTAATATTTAGTGAGCCCCTACCATAGGCTAGACACAATTCTAAGGACTGGCAATGAAGCAATGAATAAGTCCTTGCCCTCATAGGGTTCCAATAAGTGAATGAGTGGACTAGTTCAATTATAATGATGGAAATTACTGGGAATAACCAACGTGTGCAGGGTGAAATTAAAAAGGCCGGAGAACGCCACGAGATGGTCAGTCCTGACTTATATAAGCTACCCAAACCTCATGCCGGACTTACGAACGTGATCCTTTTCGCCACTGCTATCTCCAAACGATGAGATTCATTAAAAGCAACTGAATCGCACAATCAAAATAATACTGTGCGGGAAGGCACATCAATGTGACAGAGCATCAAGGACTTGCCGAAATGTATAGTACCATAAGGAACTGTGGCACCAAGTTCAAGGGCAGAGAACCACAGCAGGACAGGAACACATGCCCTCAGTCAGCATCAGAAGAGGAGATGGTCCTATTGGAACTCAAGGTCAGGAAACCAAATGAGTCTCAAAGTCCCACCGCCTGTCCTGGAGAGACTATCACCACCTGTGCTGGTGGCCGCTGCCATTACCCAAAAAGCCACCATCAGCCTTCAAAACGCATTTCATTTCGTACAAAAAGAGCAGAGAGGGTCCACCCACAACCTATCAAGAACCACAAATGGCTCCAGTGGGGAGAGGGAACACTCTAGAGGTTCTCCAGCCCAGTGGCTTTAAACTAGGGGCAGCACTCCGGACATGTCTCCACGATGCGTCATCCGGCTTGTGGGCACTGCCTTGCCCTCAGAGCAGAGGTTCACAGGGAGGGCCTCCCAGCAGGATGGTACCAGAAGGGCCCCAGAGAGAAACCCCAACAGAGGGTAGAGCCGCCTGCTGGGCTGTGCTCAAGGGACAGTCAGGGGCCATATCTCATTCATTCATCTTTGTATCCCCCACCCAATCGGGACCATTACTGTGGCTGAAAAAAAATGAACAGCTTAACAAACAGGAGAGAGGCAACAGGAATGAAAGCTGTTTCTTCCTGGACAAGGTGGCTCAGGGTTGTAACTGCAAACTCGGTTCCCAGCATCTGAGACACGCCTCAGAAACAATGGGCCCATCCAGCCAACAGATGCGATGACGGAACTAGGCCGACCTCCGACCTCCGACCTCCGACCTCCGACCAGGTACAAGGAACTGCCAGAGGCCACAGAGCTGTGGGAAGAAGCAGGGCAGCTGAGCTCTCCCAAAGCCCAGCTGCCTGTGGGGGGAAAGAGCTGGACACTGAGGCCTCGGCTGAGACCCGGGCCCCCTCACTCAGCCAGAGCAAGGAGCCCGGCCGCTAGGTGCCAGCTGAGAGGGCAGGCACGTGGGCAGAAGGTACGCTGGTCGGGGATGGCGGAGGGGGCCTGCAACACCCCAAAGTGCCCCAAGAGAAAAGCCACCGAGGCTGACACCCTCTGAGGACACACCTGACTCCTGAGTCATCCTGACCCCTGGTATGACTCCTTTTCCCCCACCTGACTGTGGCTACCACTCAGAGCCAGTTCATGCCATGCCCTTGGACTTTGGGTTCTGCCTGCCTATCCCCAGGGTCTCTGTAGGCTCTGGTGCTTTTATCTCAGATTATAAGCCAGCGGCAACTCCCTCAGGATCCCTCGGACTGGGCACCTGCCACCAGGTATGCCCCAGTCCTGGCCCCACTCTTGAATCAAGGATATCTCTTTTCAGGACTGCAATATGCCCCTCTAGGTGCATATGATCGAATAAGACAGACAGACAGACAGACACAGAGGAAACATATAGATGACAGATGGATTGATAATAACAATTCCAGGCACTGGGGACTCTCAACATTTTAGGAATGGTGCAAAAAAAATAGGTAAAAAAAAAAGGGGGCACCTGGATGGCTCAGTTGGTTAAGCATCGGACTTGGCTCAGGTCACAGTGTGTGAGTTCGAGCCCTGCGTCAGGCTCTGTGCTGACAGCTCAGAGCCTGGAGCCTGCTTCAGATCCTGTGTCTCCCTCTCTCTCTGCCCCTCCCCCACTTGCACCCTTTTTCCCCCCTCTCTCTCAAAAATAAATAAACATTAAAAACAATAGGTAATAAAGGAGTATCAAGACTGGGTCAAGTTCACTCACTCCCAATTGGAGTGAGCAGTGAGGACCTCCTGGAAGAAGTGACATTTGTGTTAGGTATAATTACTAGAGGCAAATTTCTGCAGGTGGAGGTAACAGGATTGGGGCAGGAACGGGCAAAGAAAAGGAATAGAGGAAATGATTCTATGTGTAGGAGCAACGTGAGCGAAGGTGGGAAGACGCGAGTGTTCACAGTGGAGTGACAGGCACAGCCCATGGGGTCTGCGGGCGGGAGTGCAGCAGAGAAGGTCAGGAGGCAGGTAGGGCCCTGTGCTGACCAGCACTTAACCGTGTGAGTGGTCACCCCACGCGTGGAAACGATTCGCTTGTTTCCACTTGTCCTCTCTCTAGCTGACCGTCCATTTTCCAGGCAGACTTTCCAAAAAAGGGAGGAAAAAAAAATTAAGATAAAAACACTACCTCGAGACACAAGCTGCTCGTCTACAGAAAGTATTGCCTCACATTTCCAAAAACACGATAAAAATATCAACTCTCTCTCCCTGGTTGACGTGGGAAGAGTTAGCGGGAGTAGGGAAACGTGTGTCCACACACAATTTCCGGGAGGAGAGGAGTGTGGAGGGGACAGGGGTGAGCTGTAGGCTGAGACAGAAAATAACGCTTTGGGTTGGACACTGCCTTCACCAGCCTGTGCAACTTACGTAGATAACTTCACAATTCTCTCTCTCTCCTAACAACGTAACTGAGAAAAATAAACGATGCAAAACAAAGTTTTTTAAAACTCCTAGAAAATGTTTATTTTCGAGATTGAGAACAAATAGGTAATATTCACACCTTTTTTCTTGTAATTTGAAAACTGTCTATTTTATCTCATGAAAGTGATGGGGAAGCCTGTTCAAACATGAAACTTCTTTATCTGAGCACCTCCCGAAGAATCAGGAGCACTGAGTGGTGTTTACACTCGGAGGGGAGCTGATGTGCCCGATGACCATACAACTATCCTCAGAGAGGGCTTTCCTGAAAACCATCGTCCTGGGGTGCCTGGGTGGCTCAGTTGGTTAAGGGCCCGATTCTGGATTTCTGCTCAGGTCATGATCTCACGGTTCAGGAGATCAAGCCCCGCGTAGGGCTCTGTACTGACAGTGCAGAGCCTGCTTGGGATTCTCTCTCTCCCTCTCTCTCCACCCCTTCCCTGCTCGTGCACACATGCGCTCTCTCTCAAAAATGAAAATAAACCTTAAAAAAAATCTTGCCTAAAAGGTCCTTCCAGAGCAGCGAGCCCAAGAGTGGCGAACCCCGGTTCACACACCTCTCAGGCCTCATGGTAGTGAGGCCACAAGGAGGTTCACCCTCTGAGAGAAATCTAAAATCAATCCTCAACCCACCCCAAAAGTCTGTCTACTGGCCAGCAGCACCGTGTGCGGGCAATTCGACAAAGTGTCAGTGATAAAATTTCCCCTTCCTCGAGACCTCTCTCAACGCCCAACCTTGGTAGGCCACGGAACTTAAGAGCCCATCACTTTTATTTTATTTTATTTTTTAATTTAATTTTATTTTATTTTTCAATGTTTATTTATTTTTGGGACAGAGAGAGACAGAGCATGAACGGGGGAGGGGCAGAGAGAGAGGGAGACACAGAATCGGAAACAGGCTCCAGGCTCCGAGCCATCAGCCCAGAGCCCGACGCGGGGCTCGAACTCACGGACCGCAAGATCGTGACCTGGCTGAAGTCGGATGCTTAACCGACTGCGCCACCCAGGCGCCCCGAGAGCCCATCACTTTTAAAAGAGTTCATTTGCTCTTTCCAGCAGACGGTGTCAGAGACAGAGAAGGCAGCGTCAGAATGAACCCCACTTTTCTGAAGCACAAGCTAAGAAATGCTTCCTCTGGATGCCCAAGCGGAGCATCCGAGAGCTGGGAGCCCCAGGCTCAGTCCCTGGCTCTTCCCATGACATCTTGCCACCTCTCTGCTGACAAGTGGAACAGGGTGCTTTTTGGACTCTGGGGGTGTCGGCCCCAGGGGGTCAGGGCAGGGCACAGAAACCTTCCCCTTGCCACATCTTGCCGCTTCTGGTGCCCAGGAGCCAGACTACTCCCGCCTGGTGGGCCCCCCGCAGCTGTTGGCAAACCAAAGTCCCTTGCTCCACTCAAAAGACAGGCGGCTTCTCCTTTCCTCTCCTCTCATGAGCACAGTCTAACTTGATAAGGGCCTGTCTGCTCTGACTCATGGAGGTGCAGAGCCCCGTTTATCAGATTCATGTCAAAATCAAGGAATGTCTCCATTGCCACACCACCGCTGCCTTCCAGCTCTCCTCTGGCCGGGGAGGGGAACCCCGAGGTGCCCAGTGAGGCCTGCCCGGTGCCACCTCCTGAACACAGATGGGGGACTGAGGGAATTCTCTCTTTGGCGTATCTGCCCTCATAATGAGGGGCTCAGGTTCAAAGGTAAACATCTCCTTGCCACTTCTGTTTATGCCTTCAAAAACGAAAACCAATCTCCTATGAGCACCAGACGCCTTAAGTGAAAGCAGTGGCTAAAAATCAATGTAAAGTCTGAGAGATCCTTCCGTGAAAGAGCCTGAGGGATACTTAGAAAGGGCAAGGGTGTGTGTGTGTGTGTGTGTGTGTGTGTGTGTGTGTATGTCTTGATGTACATAAATATATATATAGTATAAAGTAAATATATATTTGATTTTACATGTTAAAACTGATCTTAAATGAAATGGTACTGAAAGAATCTTCTACCTAAATTCTTCCTACAGGCATTTACTAAATTATTAAGCATAATGGACATTTGCTGAGCATTTACTGAGTTCTAAGGGTTCAGGATACAAAGATAAATTTTCTAGTGGTTCCAATATTCTGAGAGTTACTGACAGCAGACGTTAGTAAATTGGAATGTCACTACAATGGCACTGATAATGTCCTTCGTGGAGCCGCTCTAGAAACAGTTAAGGGACCCTTCTGGCCATCTTGCGTGTGTGCAGGGCGAGGAAACACCAGTCTGATCAATGTGTATATATCACTGACTTCACGGCAAGTCACTTTCAGCAAAATGATTCAGAAGCAAGGAGAATGGAATGTGAAAACAGAAGACTCAAACCTGAATCTTCAATTACCTTCTTCTTAAAAAACAAAACAAAAACAAAACAAAACCATCAGGGGCACATGGGTGGCTCAGTCCACTAAGCATCCGACTTTAGCTCAGGTCATGATCTCACCGTTCATGAGTTCAAGCCCCGCTTCGGGCTCTCTGCTGTCAGCACGGGGCCCGCGTCCCCATCTTCCGTCCCCCTCTCGCTCTGCCCCTCACCTGCGTGTTCTCTCTCAAAATAAATAAATAAACTTTAAAAAAATGTTAAACATTGCAATTTTTAAAAAATAATACAAAAGTTTTAAAAAACCCATAAAATCAGTGTGGTGGTTAAAGCTGGGGAGAGAGAGGACTGTTGTTTTTGAGATGCCGTAAGAGGGGCACAGAAGTGTGAGTTATGTTCTGGCGCTTAAATTGCCTGGTGGATTTATGAGTGTTCACTGTATTACTCTGCTTTATAACTTAGTAGACGCTATCAAATGATATGTGATAACACAACACTCTATAACTGTCCAACTTTTCTTAATCATGATTGCTTCCAAGTAGAGGTTACTGACAACTTGCTACATTGCAAATGCCTGGGCACACTCGAACCCGAAGTTCTCCAACACTGTGCTCCTAAACTGGGGCCTTCTCGTTAATCCAGGATGTGGCACTGAACTGTTTAATTACCTAGTAGCTCTGTGTTAAAGTCAAATTGATTTAAATAGACATATTAACTGAATGGCGAAGGGCGTTTAATTAAAGCCTACCGGGATAAAAATCCCAGCACCAAAACACAACAGAAAATTGCTAATCGTTTTGTATGTGTCTAAAGAAAGGTAACCTCATTCATACAATGATATAATAAAACCCCTAACGCATTAATGAAAACAGTGGAAAAAGCCTTCCTTACTTTTTAGTTCCTGCAACATAAATAAATGACAAAAATCCTAGAGACAAAAGACAGTGTTACGACTTCCTACGTGTAAATAAACATTACAGCTATGTAAGCCAGAGCTCTGCTGTGGTTCCACACAGGCCTGAAACAGAGAAAAATTTCAAATAATGATTTGGATTATCTTTATTGTCATCTATCTTTGCCAACATAGGCTTCATAAGGACCATTTAGCCCAATCAATTTTTCTTATGATCAGGACAAATTTAAAGCAAAAAGATACATATGTATTGAAAAAAAAAGAGAAGAAACTTTTCCAATATAGGCCAAGGAAAACAGGACACTAATGGGTTTGGGGGGCACTTCTGCATTTATGGATTCAGGGGAATATATTCAAAAATCAAGAGTGAATCCAATGCTTAAAATGAGCCACAGAGTTTCAAAAGCACCAATTATCTTGTTATCTTTACTTTTCAAAGCACAGTGCCTCCAAAATATTAATCTTATTTAGGAAAGCAGCACTCAGTGGGACGTGGTCCAGCACAGCACCCCCCCTCCCCCGTCAACACTGTCAGCTATAAACGTGGCACCGTTTCATCTGCACTTGGTTCCATAAGTGCTGGAAAACTTGCAAAGTTCCTAAGAGCCACACCATCCTCTCTATACACCTATAAGAGCCAAGTGAGCGCGTCTCCCGTTAGAGCCTTCATCACTTTCCCAGAAGAGGTTTGTGAAACGCGTTCCTGCCCGAACACTTGTTTACAACTGTCTTTCACAGAAAAGTACCGGGAATGACAAAAGGAGAAAATCACCTCTAGATTGATTTTTTTTAAATTTTTTTTCAACGTTTTTTATTTATTTTTGGGACAGAGAGAGACAGAGCATGAACGGGGGAGGGGCAGAGAGAGAGGGAGACACAGAATCGGAAACAGGTTCCAGGCTCCGAGCCGTCAGCCCAGAGCCTGACGCGGGGCTCGAACTCCCGGACCGCGAGATCATGACCTGGCTGAAGTCAGACGCTTAACCGACTGCGCCACCCAGGCGCCCCTGATTTTTTTTTTTTAATTCACATAGTAAATGTGGATTCAGGCATTAAAGCTGTGTTTTCCATTCCCAGGAGTAAGACTCCACACCATTTGTTTGATGGGGCAGGCAGTATAGTCTGAGGTCAAGACAGGAATCACAGCTCATGGTCCTGGAAACACATGCACTGATTTTCTTTTTAAGTTTGTTTATTTATTTTTGAGAGAGAGCGCGCGCGCACGAGAGCGAGCACAAGCAGGGGAGGGGCAGAGAGAGAGGGAGACACAGAATCCGAAGCAGGCTCCAGGCTCCGAGCTGTCAGCACAGAGCCCGACGCGGGGCTCACACCCACCAACTGCCAGATCACGACCTGAGCCAAAGCCTGACACTGAACCGACCGAGCCACGCAGACGTCCCAACATGCACTGATTTAATAACACTTACCTCTCTGTGTAAGGCCCAACTCGGCCCCCTACCCATGCTCCATGTGCCCAGTTGAAGGTAAGTTGACTTCAGGGCCTGTATTAACTTCCCCACGCCTCCTCCTCGGCTGACGGGGGCACTCACGTCTGTCCTGCCTCCTCAGGCCCAACCACCCCTCCATCCTGGCTGCAGACAGGAGCTGTCCTGACCAGAGGCTCCCTTTGCTCGTGGCAGAGTGCTCTTCCCTCTGCCCAGGTGGAGAGCATCCCCACCTGTAGGAATCCCACAGGTGTTCTCTAATCAGAAAAGAAAAACAGTCCAGGGGCACCTGCGTGGCCCAGCCTTGGCTCAGGGTATGATCCCAGGAGCCAGGAGCCGGGAGTGTGGAGCCTGCTGAGATTCTATCTTTCTCTCTGCCCTTCTCTCCCACTCGTGCTTGTCTCTCTCTCTCTCTCTCTCTCTCTCTCTCTCTCTCTCTCTCTCTCTCTCTCTCAAAAATAAAGAAAGAAAAAAAAAAGTAAAAAGAAAAGAAAAAAAATAGCACTCTCCTAAGTGCTTTATCTACAGCATTTCATTTGGTCCTTATGCTGAGCCATGAAGGAGACACCACCATAAGGCCCATTTTACAGGTGAGGGGAACAGACACAGAGGCTCCCTGAATACCTTTCACATGAGCTCTCCTACATCTGGCCACAAAACGTCAGCAGCACTGGCTCGGAGAGGGCGTTCTCAAAGCTCAAACAATCAAACTTCTGTTTTGTTCCTTCTTTTCCGGCTTCTAAGACCATCTTCTCTCCCCGGGTGCTTAATAACCACTGTGCTCAGCAAAACAGGCTCAGTTTTCTACACAAAAGCAGCCATTTTCCCAGCTATTTCAAGCCCACAAAGTCTTAATTTTAGATAGCTCCCTCCTGTGATAATCTCTTCCTTCTCTTATAAAATGGCATTAACCAACACAAACCACTTCGGAACCCATGTTGGAAGCCTCTGTGGAGGCCAGTTGTGCAATATAAACCCATTTCCTCAGGGAACCCCAGGGGAGAAGCAGGTGTCTCAGAGAGTGGGGGCTTCCCAGGCAGGAGAGGCTTAGAGGCTAGGAGTCCATTGACAAGGAATCTCCAGGAAAAATGTGAGAATTAGAGACCAGCAGACTGCATGTAAAGCCAAATTCCTCACAAACCTTGTTAGTGTGTTCATCTTGTGAACACATCTTGGAGGCCTCCCTGCCAGGCACAGAGCACCGCCCTCACACGCCTACGCGGAAACCCCAGGAGGGTGGATGAGCAGATTCCTGGCCCCCACTCTGGACCCTCAGAATCGAAGTCCTGGGGGTGGGGATACATGAACCTGAGCTTTCAACAAGGTCCTGGAGATTCCAAAGACCAGGTGCTGGAACGGACTCCAGAATTATAGAAATAGAAAGGACACCCTTCTGACACACAGGCCTTCACATGTCCGGGGGAGACTGACACGGCCACGCGCCAATAACGACCGAAGGTCAGTGATTAGCTACTAAACCAGCGCTCCGGGCATGGTCTGAAGAGTTTTCTATTCCCAAAGAATTCCACAGGTTGCACACTTTATCAGCTCTACTCACATTTGGAAGGCATCATAATACGTGTCTACATACACTTTACTAAGATGTTCTATTATTTTTGCTCTCGGGGCACCTGGGTGGCTCAGTGGGTTAAGCATCCAACTTCAGCGCAGGTCATGAACTCGCGGTTCATGGGTTCAAGCCCCACGTCGGGCTCTGTGCTGACAGCACAGAGCCTGGAGCCTGTTTCGGATTCTGTGTCTCCCTCTCTCTCTGCCCCTCCCCCACTCATGCTCGCTCTCTCTCTCTCAAAAATAAAATAAAAACTTAAAATGTTTTTGCTCTCTAAAAACATTTTCTTTTACCTTGGGCCCAATATCTTCCACTGGGCTTGTGAACCAGAGATCATCTATGTAGTATTTTCATCTCTGTCCACTACAATATGAATGTATCTGACTTTTTTTTTTTTTTAATTTTGAGAGAGAGAGAACCAGCGGGGGAAGGGCAGAGAGAGAGGGCAGAGGATTCGAAGCAGGCTCTGTGCTGACAACAGACAGCCCGATGCGGGGTTTGAACTCGCAAACCATGAGATCATGACCTGAGCCAATGTTGGATGCTTCACGGACTGAACCACCCAGGCGCCCCTGAATGTACTTACCTTTAAAATTAGTTAATAGTTTCTCAGTGTATCAACAAATGCATTTAGGATGTTTTTCTGAAGTTTTTCTATCTGTAAAATAGTGGTTTTTTAAACTACATAAGTAACACTGGAAAATATTCATAATTCTAAAACTCTACTGTCATTTCATTCAGTTCATTAATTCTATAATTCTAATACTGTCTAATACTGTCATTTCCGATATTTTAATTTCCAATCCTTTTTCATCTGTGCTTATTTGAACATACTTGTGGTCAAAGAATACCTACAGCATTGTAACACACTTTCAACCACTATACTATCCTGAGCATTTTACGTGTTGTTATATAATTTTCCTCGTTCTTCCTATGTTATACAGATTTCTTTGTTTTTGGTGGTTGCGTTACATTTCATGAAGTCTGTATTTCATTATTTACCTAATCATTCTCCTATGGTTGGACATTTAATTTTGGTTCCCACCAGTTCTTTAAATATGTAAATAATATCACTTTACACTGTATTTATTCCCCGACCTTCAAATAGAATCCCAGACACTGGCTTATTTAGGTAAAACAGAATCAAAAGACAGAGGCATATCAGATATTTTTTCTGGCTGTTGGGAAACCACAACTTTTCATAAGTAGCACCTCACGAGTTATCATTTATGGAACACCTACTATGTGCCGGGCACATGTAATCCTCTTAACACACATGACAGTAACATTAGTCCCCACTGTACAGGGACGACATACCCAAGGTCACACCGTAGCGAGTGGGGACCCGGGGCTCTCTGCCAAGGCCCCTCCCTGTTGTAATTCATGGCCAGAGAGAGGGCGGGGCGGGGATGGGGGGCAGGGAGGAGTGCACCAAGATGTCTGGTGGATATCGGCGACTTTTGCCCGTCATTTCCAGCTGCCCCCGTTTTCAGGCACCTGTACTTCTGGTCCCCCATGGTAGGGTTGTGAGTGGCAGTAGTGCGTCACCCCCAGGCCAGAACATCTAACTGATGGTGTGAGACCCGCCACAATGGCTGTCAAGACGTGAGCTGACTGGTGCTCCATCAGCCTGGGTCCCAGAGTGAGGCCGAGCTGAGGGCAGAACTCCCAGTGGACACCAGTGGTCATAAAGTTTGAGCAAGAAATACACTCTTGATGTAAGTCGCTAAGATGTTGAAACGGATTGCTACCTTAGCATAACCTAGCTCATCCTTCCCGAGACAAAAACGCAGCCTGAAATCCCGCCTGAGAGGGAGTGTCATCTGGGGACAGGGCTACGGATGGTGACACAGTGGGCCTTTACGGACACAGGCTCCAGCTCCCCACAAGGGAGGGCAGTGCTCCAGGGGCCGTGCTGGGGGGAGGACGAAGGAAGGCACAGAGCCGGGAGTGGCAGCTGGAGGGAGGACAGGCTCAGCCTGCTGCAGAGGACAGAGTTGGCACCTGGGCCACAGAGGGCCTGACCCTGTTGCCAGAGTCACCTACCAAACAAGTTTGCCTTTGGGCCACCCTGCCCCACAAAGATGTGATCTGTCATTCAGAGTAAGCCGTCTTCCCTCCCCAAAATACCACCTCCTGGAAAGACTGGCTCAGGGGAATGGAGAGCTGGGGTTTAGAGCCTCTGCCCGGGGCCCAGACGCGCTTCCCCCGGGTGACTTAGTTCAGAGAGGCTGCTGCGGGTGGTGCTTTGCTTCGGGCCCCTCCCACGGAGCATGCCTCCTGGGGACAGTCACAGAGTCGCCTTCTCTCTGTCTCCCACTCCGCCAGCACCGGCCTGCTTTCCCTGGCCCGCCCTCTGCCATCTGGAGCTCAGGAACTGCCACGTTATATTTTTCCTTCTTACGGTAGTGATTTTCCAAACTTTTTGGTGTGTTGATAACCTGATCTCGTTTTTCTGATGTAAAGTTTCTCCCTCTCATCCCTGAAGTGCTACACAGCACAGTTCTTTAGTGGATTGACAATCTTCTGGGCATTATTCGTAACAGCCAAAAAATACAAACACCCCAAATGTCCATCAGCTGATGAAAAAATACAATGTGGTCTATCCAGACAATGGAATATTATTCATCCATAAAAAGGAAGAAATACCAGGGGCGCCTGGGTGGCTCAGTGGGTTAAGTGTGCAACTCTTGATTTCGGCTCAGGTCATGATCTCATGGTTTGTGAGTATGAGCCCCATGTTGTGCTCCGTGCAGGCAGTATGAAGCCTACTTGGGATTCTCCCTTTCTCTCTCTCTCACTCTGCTCCTCCCCCCTTTAAAATACATAAATAAACTTGGAAGGAAGAAAGGAAGGAAGGAAGGAAGGAAGGAAGGAAGGAAGGAGGGAGGGAGGGAGGGAGGGAGGGAAGGAAGGAGGGAGGGAGGGAGGGAAGGAGGGAGGGAGGGAGGGAGGGAAGGAAGGAAGGAAGGAAGGAAGGAAGGAAGGAAGGAAGGAAGGAAGGAAGAAAGAAAGAAAGAAAGAAAGAAAGAAAGAAAGAAAGAAAGAAAGAAATTCTGATACATGCTACAACATGGATGAACCTTTAAAATGCTATAATCAGGGCGCCTGGATGGCTCAGTTGGTTAACTTGATTTTGGCTCAACTCCTGACTTTGGCTCAGGTCAGGATCCCAGCATCGTGGGACTGAGCCCTGCATCGGGCTGTGCACCGAGTGTGGAGCCTGCTTGGGATTCTCTTTCTCTCCCTCTGCCCCTCTCTCCTGCTTGCGTTCTCTCTCTCTCAAATTAAATAAAATTTTAACAATTTTTAAAAATTAAAAAATAAAATGCTATGCTCAATGAGAGAAGCCAGACACAAATTATATTATTCTATTTATACAAAATGTCCAGAATAGGTAAATCTATAGGGACAGAAAGCAGATTAGTGGTTTCCTAGGACTGGAGTAGGTGGGACATGGGGAGTGACTGCTGACCCATGGGGGTTCCTTTTGGGGGTGATGAAAATGTCCTAGAATTAGATAGTGGTAATGACTGCACAGCTCTGAATAGACTAAAAGCCACTGGACTGTGTGCTTTATTTATCTTTAAATTTTTTTAACATTTAATCAATTTTTTGAGAGGCAGAGAGAGAGCAGGAGTGGGGGAGGGGCAGAGAGAGAGACACAATCTGAAGCAGGCTCCAGGCTCTGAGCTGTCAGCACAGAGCCTGACGCAGGGCTCGAACTCACAGACCACAAGATCACGACCTGAGCTGAAGTTGGGCGCTTAACCAACCAAGCCACCTAGGCGCCCCTGGACTGTGTGCTTTAAACAGGTAATTCTCTTGGTATGTGAATTCTATCTCAATGAGGCAATTATTAAAAAAACAAACAAACAAACCTTCAGGTACAGGAATTTCTGAAGCACCCTGAGGGTGTTTCCAACCCAGAGATAACAAGTGTTGTGGAATATGCCTTCTGGGGTTTGCCGACTCAGCAAAGGTAGAGGCTGGTGAGAGTGGCAGCCGGGGCGGAAGGCGTCCGGCCCCTAGAGGGCCAGCCGATCCACAGAGGACGGCCACATGGCTCCCCACTATTGCCCCTCCTGCCCAGTGTTGCCTGGGTTTCCCATTTTTTCAGGAGAAGCTACGACAGTTGAGTTTTAGTTAAAATTTCCCTATTTCAATTTCTGCAACTAATTCATATTTTGACAAGGCACAGATGTGACTTCTGTCGTTTACCACCGAGTCCACAACTACGGCCTGAAAGCCTACAGCAGGCCAGGCACAGTCCCAGCCCAGGGACACAGCTCTCTTTTCTTTCTACGTGGACGGTGCTGTTACGGAGCAGACGGCACCACGCAGAGGACACCGAGCAGTCCCAAGAGCGTGGTAAACTGAGGCCCTGAGGTGCCATGGGAACCCGCCCTGCTGGCAGACACATTCACACAGGTGGGTGAAGCTGGTGGCACAGAAGCCCGCGAAGGACCATCCCCCCACCCCCCCACCCCAACGCACACACACTCAGCTCTTTCCGAGAGAGGCCTGAGTGTGCTCAGAGGTGGCCACGGGTCAGGTCTGGGCAGGAAAACCCCGAATGCCCAAGCTCAGACTTCGGTGGAAAGACTGTGGTACAGAGGCCAACCTGTCCTCAGGGAGAGGATATCTTAGTTCATCACATTTTAACAAGAACCTCACGGCACCTCATGAAGGGCCAACCCTGGGGATTTTCTGTTTTTCTTGCTAAATACAATGGCGCAAACTGTCTGGATGTCATGGTTCGAAGCAGTTCCTCCTGGAAAGGGCTCTCACTAGCCTGTTACCTAATTTCACCATGTTCATGGTTCATGGGGAAAAATGTTTTGTTATAAGGGGCGGTTCTTGTTTTCATGGGCTTGGGTATTTGTACTGTGGTCATTGTGGCGTGACGCCCCCTAGAAGTTCTGTTCTCAAGGAGAAAATTCTCAGGAAGACTTGCACGAATAACAGCGAGTCAGGACCTCAGAACTGATATGCTCGTATTAGTTTCAAAGCTGGCACCTAAATATACTCGACTTGGCTTATGACAAGAAATCAAAAATTACCATCATCTAAAATTGAACGGCACAGTGGGAGAACTGACCGTATTGGTACTTTTCTAGAACAAACGTAAGTCTCTCTTTATTAATTGGTCTAACTCAATAAGCAATCTTTAAAACAGAAAAAAAAAAAAAGGCTACTTTCTAACACATCAGGTTGCAGATTAAGGATGGCTATAGATTCTTTGCTGCTCCTGCCATTGAGAGAGAAAATCTAAGAACCCTTGAACCTGGGCTGGTCTTAGCGACTAGCTTGACCAAGAAAATATGACAGAAGGCTGTTCTGGGGTTTCCAACACTAGCTCAAAGAGGTCTGACACGGGGCGCCTGGGTGGCGCAGTCGGTTAAGCGTCCGACTTCAGCCAGGTCACGATCTCGCGGTCCGGGAGTTCGAGCCCCGCGTCGGGCTCTGGGCTGATGGCTCAGAGCCTGGAGCCTGTTTCCGATTCTGTGTCTCCCTCTCTCTCTGCCCCTCCCCCGTTCATGATCTGTCTCTCTCTGTCCCAAAAATAAATTAAAAAAAAAAAAAAAAAGAGGTCTGACAGCTTCAGCCTTGTTTTCCTGGAACGCTGCCCACGCAGTCTCCACCACCCAGGACCACCATGCCACGAGGACACCGAAGTTAGCCACGTGGAAAGACGAGACGCTCGGCCAGCCTCCTGGATTCCAGTCACCCTCACACAGGAGTCGCACACAAGTATGAAGAAGCCAAAGCTTCCCGTCCAGTCACTGTCATGCTACCAGAATACTCTAACCGAAAACTTCCCAACTGAACCAAGTCAACCCAAAGAACCATGGGATGGTACCAAAAAATTTGTTTTGGGCCACTAAGCTTTGGGGCAGTTTCTTAAATGAGAACAGATTACTGGAATAGGCAGGTAAAGAGAATGTGATTAGTTTTCATAATCATTTACATTAACTTCATAATTACTTAATTTACAATAAAAGGAAAAAAATAGTGAATTTGGACAAATGATAGTTTCACATATTCACCCCTAAATCTACTTCATATATTATTGACGTAATTTGTAGAGTAGAAGTAACCATTAAATCAGTGTTTACTGAACAGCCACTACGGATAAAACTAGGAAGTGAAATATCTAATCAGAAGTACAATTTAATAATTCCTGGTCTGAATGAACTATCTGCAGTCAGAGGAGCAGAAAAGGGTACAGAAATGAATTACTTCAAAGTCCTACAGTGAAAGGAATTATTCAGCATATATATAATTAAGAACAATGTTACAAAAGTACATGCATTAAAATATACATACACACAGAATGTTCCAGGTCCCAATCTTCTCAAGAGCAGGAACGATTCTAATCAATTTTTAGGACTTACGAACTTCCAGGTTAAGGAAGGATTTTCAACATATATCTATGGCTATAACAATGGAATAGTTAAGCATGGACTGAATTTCTATCACTGCTTTTTTCAAAAAAATCATTGCTTACTGTGATTTTTAAAGTTGTATCATTAGTGTTATTTTAAAATCTGATCAATAAAAGCTGTGGGCTTGGGGTGGGACAAAGTTCAGTAACATCGGCTTGCTTTGAAAATTACGGGGTGCCTGGGTGGTGCAGTCGATTAGATGTCCGACTCTTGGTTTTGGCTCAGGTCATGATCTCACTGTGGGTTTGAGCCCCGCATTGGGCTCTGTGCTGACAGCTCAGAGTCTGGAGCCTGCTTCCGATTCTGTGTCTCCCCCTCTCTCTCTGCCCTTCCTCCACTTGCTCTCTTTCAAAAATAAATAAACATTAAAAAAATTATTTTATATCAAAGAGCATATCAGTCAATGGCCATCTTCACCTGAAAGGACCTTCTCGAGTAGGGGTGCTGTATGGACCCACTGGATTATTTTCTTTTGAAATGAGTCTCCCTCTAGGCTCAATATGTTTCTTCTGGTAAGGTGTTGGGGGGGATGTGGGAGGTGTTTAATAAAACATCACTCTCGGGGTGTCTACATGGCTCAGGCTGTTAAGTGTCTGACCTTGGCTCAGGTCATGACCTTGAGATTTGTGTGTTCGCCCCCCCGTATCGGGCTCTGTGCTGACAGCAGACAGCCTGCTTCAGACCCTCTGTCTCCCTCTCTCTCTGCCCCTCCCCTGCTCACATGCTCTCTCTCTCAAAAATAAACATAAAAAAAAGTCACTCTCAACACACAGATGTGGGAGAGTAAGGCTATGGGTTCGAGAAACAGTTTTCAGTAGGTCAACATCCCTACTTCTGCCACGTTCCCAACGCTGAAGAGACAACAGAAGCAGCAGGCCGTGATGTTTTCTGTTTTCTTACTTTCTCAGGTGTCTACTTCCCAAACTAAGCACTTCCCACCGAAGAACCCAGTTTCCCAGCCATCTGACCTGTCTTGTGCATGTCTGCGTATCTAATGACTAGTATCATAAATGTTCCCTCCTATAACGCACATTTGCCCACCGCAGTTCAGCTGACACAGAATCTGGGCACCGCCACCCAGAATCAGTCGTCTTTATGGGCTTTCAGGAAATGTCATTAGTCATGACACGAAACCATTTTCCTCTTAGTAATTGTGTGAGGGTCACGGTTAAACAACTAAAATGGTACGAAGTGAATCTGTTCTGTACCACACACATCTAGCCCTCCACCGTGGGTGACTCCAGCTCGAATGCGCACGAATAGGAGGGAGGAGGAACCCCCCCACCCCCACCCCGCTGCAACCCCGAAAGCAGGGCAGAGCTGGTGGGCACCGTGCCAGGCGCTCAACACTTGGCGTCTCACCTTCTTTTCCCACTTTGTGAGGGGCAGATCTAGAGAGCAGACATCCGGGGGTGATTCATAAGCACAATCATTTCTGTTGCTGAGATTTATGATGTACAGCAACACAAGGATATGCTTGATCCTCGAGAGGCGTTCTCGAAGAGATCTTCAGAAGCCAGAGAATGTGACACTTTTTTCTCTAACCAAAAAGAGCCCGACATTTATAGAAAGTCCTGGGAATCTGCACCTTGTCAGTAAAACCTCTGAGAACAAGACGATGCCCTGCTTTTTTCCCTACTGCGGTAGAACAGAGCGCAACAACCACAAAGAGAAAGGAAACTAAAGTCTTTTTTGTAAGTCAGGATGTGACTTACGGCTTTGAGGTAATTTTGCTGTTGAAGTTCTCAAAGGATCCACTACTGTGCATGTAACCTCAGAGATCATCTTACAGATACATACAGTAAACACCACCAGAAAACAGGTTAGGAAAAGCACAGACAGGACCAACGGTTCATCCCCCACCTCTGAAATTCCAGAACTAAGGAGACCGCTTTAGGCTGAAGGAGGGAAGTTTAGAGAAATGGAGGAAGGAGCTAACTTCACACGGTAGCAGAAAAACCGTGACTCTCCTCGCAGAGGAAAATCAAGACAGAAACTCTATGTAAGCTCAGAGAAGGTTTCGAGTCATGGCTCTGTAGTGACTTGTATCTTTTTTTTTTTGAGTTTGCTCTAATTTTTTAAGTGCGGTAGGAACACTTCACGTGAAATCTACCTGCTTAACTTTTTTTTTTTAATTTTTTTTTTCAACGTTTATTTATTTTTGGGACAGAGAGAGACAGAGCATGAATGGGGGAGGGGCAGAGAGAGAGGGAGACACAGAATCGGAAACAGGCTCCAGGCTCTGAGCCATTAGCCCAGAGCCTGACGTGGGGCTCGAACTCCCGGACTGCGAGATCGTGACCTGGCTGAAGTCGGACGCTTAACCGACTGCGCCACCCAGGCGCCCCCCTGCTTAACTTTTTACAGGTACGATACTGTGAAGTACAATGTTGTGCAACAGCCCTCTAGAACTCATTCATCCTGCAAAACTGAAATTTTATACATTGAACAGCAACTCCCCATTCCCTTCTCCCCCCCAGCCCCTGGTGACCACCATTCTGCTCTCTGCTTCTGGAAGTTCAACTATTTTTAGATTCTTCACGTAAGCAGCATCAGGTGGGATCTATCCTTTGGTGGCCCGCTTGTTTCACTTAGCATAATGCCCCCCAATTTCATCCGTGTTGCCGCATATGGCAGGGTCTCCTCCTTTTTTATGGCTGAGTAATATTCCGTTGTGTCTACCACATTTTCTTTTTTATTCATTTATCCATCGGTGGACACTCAGGTTGTTTCCACATCTTAGCTTTTGTGAGCAGTGCTGCGGTGAACATGGGAGTTGTATCAAGGGAAATGAGGCCACCCAATACCCACCTACAAAGCCTCCTTCGGTGCCAAGCCCTGTGCTGGACCAGGATATGACACAACAGAGCTTCTAATATTTTTTCAAAAGCATGAAAATTACCCTAAATTAGTGGCAGATTCTTCATGTATGAGGACCTCAAGGCTCAGACTGCTCTACCTCTGACAGGGGCTGGGTGCTCCAATGGGTGGCTTCCAAGAGTGGTTAACTGCTAATTCTGGAAGCTGTGACAATGGCAATACACACAATGGCTGGATGGAAAGTGCTAGAACTGTCCTGCCCGGCGTCCTCTTTACAGGGTGGAAGAGAGGGTCACTGAGTGCCTGGCAGAGTATCTGCCTGTCCCACCCACCACTGTCCCTTTCTGTTCCTCTGCCTCCGTTCCTCTTATCCATCTTCAGCAGCAGGGAGGTGTCTATCTGTGGCCAGTATCCCCCTGCCCTTCGCTTAGACCTTGGACAGGCACTGCCATTGGTACTCGCATGCCCAGCCACAAAAGATTCGCTCACATTTTTTCTTTCATATCCAGAAGGAAGATGTGTCTGTAAGGGTGGGGATGGGGGCTTCTAACTTGAAGACCCTAACCCAAAATACTGCTGCTGTGATAGAAATACATAGGAACTAGGAGGCACGACTAGGAAGCATGATTTTTGTATCAATCCAAATGTCTTCCCCTTTAGGAATTACATGGGCAACAGGGCTTGGACTGGTAATGACCTGCTCATACAAGTTTGGGAAATCAAAGTTCCAAAATCTACAGTGATCTGCCTGATCCCTGTGTCTTGCTACACAGCTGTATCCTGATGTCCCTTTGAAAGCTATTTTTATTAACAGTTATTATTCAATAAGGAGGAACAGAACATCAAACGTATTCACAGAGGCACAGGAGACTCTGTCCACAGGTGGACTGCCTTTCAAAGGCATCTCTCCCCATAGGGACTCCTTTTCCCCTTGAACCATTCGAGGTTAGGAGCCTGGAACTCCTGTCACAGTTTAATGAGGTTCAATGAGATAACATTTATGGTGGTGGCCACCTGGGAATTTCCCAGGCTCCTGGAATGTGTGTGTTATTTCAGACTCCAAAAACGAAAGCACACAGCCATGATATCAGATTCTCCACTACAAAATGCATGTGCATTTTCACCAGCTCTGACTTTGCTTCTTCCTAAGCCGGTCACTGTGGCTAGCAGTCAGGAAAAGGAGCCTTCTTGAACACATGCACATTGTATTCATTGTCCAAACAGGAAAAAATAGATACAGGAATTATTTGCTTACCTCCTGCTGTTACCAACCTCTGCTAAGGAGAAACATAACTGACCAGAAGACCGTGGTCAGAAGGCACTCAGCAAGCACTCCACGCCTCCGTGTGCACATTTCCCACTCCCCTGTGCAACCCTCCCTCACTCATTTCCCCGAATACATCTCCACGCCCAGGCAATGGGATGTCTACACACAGGCCCAGGTGAGTCATGTTATTTTCTGCCTCCATATAACTCAAGTGTACAAGTAAGAACCGGCACTCTTGATTCCAATGGATCCAGAACTCTTTGATTCTAGACTTCTAGGAAACTTTTCTATAGAAGGATTCCTGCATGGAGTGGGAAACTGGCATCAGTGACATCTAAGTAATCCCTTTCCAATTTGGAGAGTTGATTATTTTATTCCTCAGCAGGAAGTTTCTTCAAAACGCCTCATCATAGGAATTCGAGAGTTGCCATGTGGGTATCAACAGGGATCTCTGGGGAAGTAGACACAGGAAGACATCCCAGTTTCATGGGAACTCATCAACTCGGAGGAAGGAAGTGGGGGCTTCAGCCATTCACTGGGCCCCTTCCCCAACCACCCCTGTGCCCTGTTAAAGAACACAAGCCACCCCCCACCAGGTTCTTCAGGCTTACTCATCAGGAGACTCCAATCCTCAGGGTCTCTCCAGCTGCCTCTGTTCAGCTCCCCCAGAAACCCCAACCCTTCCCACGGCAGCGTTCATTAGCGAGAGGCACCTAGACACAGGAAAACTTGATCCCACTTCACTGTCACAGAAATGGAAGGTGTCTTGTTCTTCTGCAACGCATACAGCTTCTCCAACAAAGTTTCCAAACTTCCAGCCCCCACCGCAGAAGCAAGGAACTCACCCCCCTCCTAACATCTGGGGAAATCATAAAGGCTAACAGGGAAGGGGACACAGGGAGAAGCCAAGGAGAGACTGACTGACTCTGTTTGTAAGGCTTGGTGCCACCATCCAACAGTGATCTGGAGTGCCATCGTTTAAAAACAGCAGGAGCTGTAGGACACATTTTATACTTTCTAACGAATGTCCACAATCTGTTTTCCAGAGAGTTCTTTCATGGATTCCTTCCAGAAAGTTCCTTCATGGACGTTCTTCAAAATATACCTTTTTCCTACATATCTCTAGGTTTATATATGGATCAACACTACTCTGATAAAGAGTTCAGAATAGTGGTCCCTGTCCTTTTCAAAGATAGAAACTATTTTTTAATGTTAAAAAATTATGTGCATCCCCCTATGGTAGTGGTTATATTTTATATCTTTTGATTATTGAGATAATACTAATTATAGAAGGTTATCATTAATTCAGTTATGCTTTTTTTTTTAATGTTTTTATTTATTTTGAGAAAGATTGAGAAAGCGTGAGTGGAGGAGGGGCAGAGAGAGAGAGAGGGAGAGAAAGAATCCCAAACAGGCTCCACACTGTCAGGGCAGAGCCCAACACAAGGCTCCACCTCACCAACCTTGAGATCATGACCTGAGCTGAAATCAAGAGTCGGATCCTTAATCGACTGAGCCACCCAGGTGGCTCAAATTCGTTTATGCTTTTAAGTTGAATTTGTTTGATTAGTCACAACAGGATCTACATGCACTTGAAAAAATGTAATATATACATTTATACAACCATATACATAAGGTATACCACTTATTATTTACAGGCAATACTTGATTCTTGACTCCTTGCTGTAACCCTGCCACCCTCAGCCTCCCTATAGACTGGGAACCTCTGTGGTCTACATACTTTTGTGAATTCTGAAAAACATAATTTTACTAGGTGATCCCAAAGGAATTTTGAATTGACATTGGCAAGAGGGAAGAAAAGTAAAATCGTCTACTATTAATTTTTTTTCCTTTCATAACACCCTTATATTCCTATTATCGTATCAAGCAATGTAGCAGATATCAACAGAATAGATTTTGTACCATTTTATGTCGTCCAACCATCAACAAACATTAAATAAGAGAAGATACTAACGAATCACAACACTCTCTGCTCCTAGGGACTATTAGAGTCTAATTAAAACCCACAAGATCGATGCTATGCCAAATGAAAAAAATCACCATGGGAACTATGAAGAGAAAAAAAGACTTTTGTTCGCAATCACATAAAATTACCCAGAATAATACTCCCTCCCCACCCCCAACAAAAACACTACTCTAGGCTTAAACACAACTAAACGTCAATAACCTGACTTTCATATATACTGACTGCACGAAGAGAAAGAAACAGCCCTAAGTGCATGAAGTGGGGGGTGGGCAAACACACAGCTGTTTATGCATTCTCTCTGCAAAGCCAGTGTAAGCACAGGTACTCACCACTGTTTTTATGAGTTGGTTTCTTTGGTCTTTGTTTTAATTTTGGAACAAAGACAATCCCAGGCCCACACCTATAAGCTTAGCATGCCAGTTGAGGCTTCTTCCCTGGGGGGACCCTCTCTCAATGTTGCATCTGGTTGGGAGGGAGCAGGAGGGGCCATGCTGTGTGGCCACTGGATGGGACACCTCTCAGGACAAGAACACAGAGTGTATGCGGAATCTGCAGGTCAGATCTCAAAGAGATCTCACACGGCAATTCACTTCCAGGCATAACCTCTGACATGAGTATCACCTATTAGCAATTGGCAGAAAACTCACAATTGTATCATTTCAGGTTTCTGAAGAAAGCAAAGAATATAGCATCTAAAGACTTGTAATGATTCCAGAGAATACTGTGGTATCTTTACTTAATTTCCATGTATTCTTACTCAAGGCAAAGGCAAGAGGGAGAACAGTGTGGGCGTTATTGTCCATTTTAAAACATGATAGAATTCTTGCCCGTTTTAAAATATGATAGAATTCCCCTCTAGAATTCTTTGAGCAAACTGCCAACTTCATACTCCAGTTACAGAAATTACCATTCCCAAATGACCTCAAGCAACCCAATCCACAAAACAGATTTTTATGATACCAAAGAATATTCCTGAGCTCCAGGAATGGCTCTGGACTCTGTTTGTTGTGGGCAAACAAATGAAACCCTGGGGCCCAACACCGAGTCGTGATGAACACCTCGCTGCTGAGTCCCGACCTGTGGCGACTCAGGCACCAAAGAAGTGTCTGTGACAGCTCAGTCTTTTTACCAGCATGTACAACAGACGAGTAACGGTAACCTTGTTTCACAGTAATTTATTTAAAAAATATTTTTTTGAAGTTTAATTACTTTGAGAGATGGAGCAAGCAGGGGAGGGGCCGAGAGAGAGAGAGAGAGAGAGAGAGAGAGAGAGAGAATCCCAAGCAGGCTCCACACTGTCAGCTCAGAGCTCGATGTGAGGCTTGAACTCACTAACCATGAGATCATGACCTGAGCCCAAACCAAGAGTTGGACACTTAGCTGAAAGCGACACCCAGGCACCTCTTGTTTCACAGTAATTTAAAGCACAGGTGGACAGAAGCAAAATGGTCGCAAAATGGTCAGGTGAACTGTCCGAAAAATTGTACAACTCATCTGAAACCTCTTCCTTCCTTGGCAAATTTCCCTGCTTAAAAAGAAAGTGATAAAAGAGTAGCCTGACGTTGGTCAATGCCTTCGTCTACACACCTACACACACCTGTACTCTGGAGAAGCACGAATTGCCAAGGGGAGGGATGACAGCACTTTGCCTTTAATTCTTGACAGTTTTATTTATTTACTTTTTTTAAAAATTTTTTTAACGTTTTTATTTTTGAGACAGAGAGAGACAGAGCATGAACAGGGGAGGGGCAGAGAGAGGGGGAGACACAGAATGGAAGCAGGCTCCAGGCTCTGAGCCATCAGCCCAGAGCCCGACGCGGGGCTGGAACTCACGGACCTCGAGATCGTGACCTGAGCTGAAGTCGGACGCTCAACCAACTGAGCCACCCAGGCGCCCCAGAATTCTTGACAGTTTTAAAAGTGCTCTCGATCACATCATGGCATGCCTGGAAGAGCTGGGCGCTCCACTGGGCAGCTGTGGTCCTTCCCACTTTGCAAAGTCCAAGTTTCCACGGCGTGGGGGACCGACGCACGGGGCCCCGACTCAGGAGGGCCCAGACTGGTGGCCCCGGGCCGCTACCCCACTGGCACTCTTGCAACTGCGGGACAAGCAAAGAAAGGATCACCTGGGCTACTAACTGCAAAATTGGCACCTGCCTTAAAGCAAACCAACTGAAAACATCAAAAGATTTTTAGGCCCTTGAGACTGATTATAAAATTGAAAGGCTCATAGGCCAGACGTGCTTTTAGAAGGATCTTTGCTGAGCCCTGACCCGGCCCCGCCATTGGGAATTGGGGGCCAGGAGCCTGCACAGCGTCCCTGGGGAGCAAGAGAAACCAGCAGCCGGGCTCCCCCGCAGGCAGGGGGGCATGTGTTTGCACAACAGCGGCACTCTGCAAACATCGAGGAAGTCTAACAAAACCAGAAACCACGCCGGTGCCAAAAAAGCAAAACTCCCATTTCCTCTGTTCCCCCCTCGTGCCGTCCCGGCAGCTAATTCTCCTCCGTCCCCCCACAAGTCAGATTAAGAGGGCGTGGCGGCACATGGCAGCTATCAAAGGATGTCACTTGACTCTGAGATAAGTGCCAGGGGAGCGAGGCTCTCTGACTCCCCGTCTAAAACTAACTGCTTTATCTGAGGGGTTTGCACTGTGTTCCACTGTCATTTTCTTCCTAACAAGAGCCGCTTGTCTCCCCAGCTGACTGTAAGAAAGATTCCATTCTATTCCTCACGAAGAAAATGACAACAGTCCCTGCGTGGCCCAAGTCCTGCAGAAAGGGCTGGACCACGGGTCAGGAAGCTGGGAGCTCTTTCCAGCCCCGCAGCTCGGCCCTGCCGACCTCACCACAACTCCGGGAGCCAGAGGACAAAACCAAACAAAACAGGAGCCAGCATCACCCGGGCCGGTCTCCCCAAAGCCTGGTGGGGATCTCACATATGATTTACCTGCTGCATTTGGGAGGAGGGAGGAACGAAGGAGCACCGCTCTGCGGGAACCTTCCTCTCCAGCGCGGCCTTGGCCCCTGGAGGGCAGCAGGCTTTCCTCCTTGGCTTTCGTCTTGTTTTGTTCCAGAGCTCTTCTCCCCAGGGACCCGGCCAACCATCACTCAGCTGGCTCTAGGCATCGGTGGCACACTTCCAGTGCCCCGGTAGACGGTGCACTTTCAGGAAGATCCAGACTACCTGTATCAAGAGGCCCCTGCAAACCCTGCCGTCCTCCTGCATCCTGCCATGCACACTGGGAAATGCTTCGAGAACTTGGGAAGGAAATGATACTGCAGTAAATGGCTAGCTCAATTGACTTCTAATGGCTCACTGCTGCCTTTCAAAGCGGTCCGGCAGCACCCCACAAGAAACATTAGGCCACAGACGTGCAGCTGGAAAACGGCATGGCCAGAGCGCTTCACTTGCAATAAATAAGACCGTTAAAATGGGTGCCACCTGAACTGAGGCCTGTTCTCAGCCTGAGGTACCCAACAGCATCGTGCCGAGGGGCTGTCAAAGGCACTCACGCAGGGATGCTTCTGGTCCCACTGAAATCAATCTCGGGCTTACACTGTGGCCTAGGGGGTATTTAGACATGATGTCAGTGACAAATACAGCACTAACCAAAGAGAGCACTGGGTTGGCCTGCAGGTGCAATCAAGTACTCCTTCGTGAATACGGAGAAAGCCATCAACACTTTCGGAGGCTTTTTAATGTGCAGGGGAAAAAAATGGGAGCATTTATCTCTATTTGCTTTTAATTTTGTGAGTTCATTTTTAAAGATGCATTAGAAGCATTTTTAAAGTCAGTAATGTTGTATTGCGCTTTTCCTCTTTCTTTTATGGATAAACACGTTTCACAGCCAGGATCTTCTGGAATTAAAGAGTGTGATCCATTACCATAAAGTATTTAGAGAGATGACAGAGTTACTCTTTGATATCAGAAGAAAAGTGCACTCACAAGTAGCAAAGATTGAGGACATGGCTGGAAAAATAGGTACACAACGCTTAAAGAATGTCTGCTGCGTTATCTTTTAACCTTATTTCTTTGTCCTTTCACCTTTTGGGTGGCTGAGATGCAGAGATGATGGCTGGAGCTAAAGTAGCCATCTTGGACTACGAGGTAACCTTGGAAATGTCGACCAGCTACAGCTAGCACCAAAAAGTCTGTGGTCTTGAGGACGGTGCCACACCAGTGCTATAATAAACATGTTTTATTTAAGCAAAGGACATTTTTCCCATTGCTCACGAAGAAGCCTCAACCTAAGATATACACTCCGTACCTAAAGCCCTTGAAATAAGCATAAGGTCTGGAACAACAGCTGCCAACTAATAAGCAGGGCTATTTTCAGAGTCAGACTTTGTCAAAAGGAATGCATTTCCCACCAGAAATAAGTAGATGTGTGGAGTCATCCTCGGTCTAAAACAAAAGAAAACACAAAAAAAGCAATGGCCTTAGAATGAATGAAATCTAATACAAGTTTAGGTGGACCAGCCAGTTACCCAGTGGTCTTTGAGGGAAAGATGCTATACCTCGAGCACCTCATTAAATACCTACTGAAGGAATAAAGCTGAAGTTAAGAAAGTTCAATAAACACCTATGAATAAATGAATTTAAAGTCCAGGATAGCTGGCCAATCTAAACCCAAGACCCAATTATTAGAGGATCCTTTTTAGTACAGAACAAAATAACAAAATATGAAACTCTCAGTTGTGTCAAGTTGTGTAAAAATGTGCCTAAGTGTGGGCACCTGAGTGGCTCAGTCGGTTGAGCCTCCGGCTTCGGCTCAGGTCATAATCTCACAGTTTATGGGTTCAAGCCCTGCGTTGGGCTCTGTGCTGACAGCTCAGAGCCTGGAGCCTGCTTCAGATTCTGTGTCTCCCCTCTCTCTCTGCTCCTCCCGCATTCATGCTCTGTCTGTCTCTCTCTCTCTCTCCTTCAAAAATAAATAAAAACATTAAAAAAAAAATGTGCCTAAGAATGAAGTCCCTTTGATGGTTCCAGTTCCAGTTTCACTGTAGAGTGATATGGAAGAACAGAAAAAGCAACAGTTCATGGGAATTTAAAGCTTTAGTCTGTGGGATCTGAGAACAGTGAGTTTAAGATAGTCAGGGTTTCAATGTATTGATACCCTGTCATTCAGATTTCATAAAGTTTCAAAATAAAAGGTCAACACACAGAATGTCTCTTGAATCTAAAGAACAGAGGCGAAAAGTAGAGATCCCTCTGGAATTCCTGTCTGAAGAAAATGCCCCTAAGAACCTGGAGGAATCAAGATCCGTAACACCCACTGTCATCCCAGATAAACCCAGCTCAGAAGAGAAGTTTTGTAGGACAGGAGATTTCTATCATGTAAAAACAAACAAACAAGGGGCGCCTGGGTGGCGCAGTCGGTTAAGCGTCCGACTTCAGCCAGGTCACGATCTCGCGGTCCGGGAGTTCAAGCCCCGCGTCGGGCTCTGGGCTGATGGCTCAGAGCCTGGAGCCTGTTTCCGATTCTGTGTCTCCCTCCCTCTCTGCCCCTCCCCCGTTCATGCTCTGTCTCTCTCTGTCCCAAAAATAAATAAACGTTGAAAAAAAAAAATAAAGAAACAACAAACAAGCAAACAAACAAAAAAACTAAATATAACAGGTAGTGGGGGAGGGATGGGAAAACAAGAATACTGTATTGATTTCCCTCCTCCAGAGGATCAACCACAGTTTCTTTATTAAATAGAACACTTCTGGGGCGCCTGGGTGGCTTAGTCAGTTAAGTGCCCAACTTCGGCTCAGCTCATGATCTCATGGTTCACGTCGGGCTCTGTACTGACAGCTCGGAACCTGGAGCCTGCTTCGGATTCTGTGTCTCCCTCTCTCTGCCCCTCCCCTGCTCATACTCTGTCTCTGTCTCTGTGTCTCTCTCAAAAAAAATAATAAGTTAAAAGAACACTTCCCATGTCTTAGTGACCTTTATGAGATTTGCCAAACATCTTTTTTTTCTTAATTTAGGCTATAAAATCTAAGCCCAGATTTCCTTGACAATACAGAAAATTTAGGTATCATAAGGTCTATCAAAGGCAAAGGCTGAAATTATAGATTTGAGCAGAACATGGGGCCTACCATATTTTAAAATTAGAATAAGGCTCTAAATATTTTTTAAAAATCCATATCTGTGGGGTACCCAGGTGGCTCAGTCAGTTAAGCAGCTGACTGGCTCAGGTAGAGCGATTAGTGAGTTCGAGCCTCACGACGGGCACTGTGCTGACAGCTCAGCCTGGAGCCCGCTTAAGATTGTGTGTCTCCCTCTCTCTCTGCCCCTCCCCGACTCACACTCTCTCTCTAATATAAATATAACAGTTTTTTAAAAAATTAAAGGGGCACCTGGGTGGCTGAATCAGTTAAGCATCTGACCTCAGCTCAGGTCATGAACTCGGGGTTCGTGAGTTTGAGCCCTGCATCGGGCTCTGTGCTGACAGCTCAGAGCCTGGAGCCTGCTTCAGATTCTGTGTCTCCCTCTCTCTCTGCCCCTTCCCTGCTCATGGTCTTTCTCTCTCTCTCTAAAAAATAAGTAAAAAAGTTTAAAACTAAAATAAAAAAGAAAAATCCATAATTGTGTTAGACAATTATGCATACACAACACACACACACACACACACTGCTCCCCACCCCCCACCCCCCCCACCAAAACAATCCTACCTGAGTGATTTACTGTGTGGAGAGAGAGGGGTATAAACAAAGGTGATACATTTCAGGCTGTGATGGGTAAGCCAGTGTCTCCCAAAGGGTGACTCAGAAAGCAGGTGTTTTAAGTGGTTCATGAACAAACTGAAGTCCTTTCAAGGGAGTCCATTTGTAGAAAAATACTAAGTACATTTGGAAGTTAGTAGCCCAGGTGGTAGGCGTTTTGGAAATGCCAGTAAAACATAAGTCAGAGACTGGAAATTTGTCTAGTCCAAGGTCAGGTTTGGGCAGAGGGAGGGGCTGGCAGGGCACCATGACCTCAGCCTCAGAACTTACTGACTGATGTCAGTGCTGCACTGAGTCAGGCCATCCCACCTTTCTGGAGCACTCCCCAGAGCTCGCAGGACCCAAGACCGTCGGCCTCCACAGTCCTGGGGACCCCATCCACCCCTTGAAACCCTGGTAGGCACTTTCTGTTCTCTTGCTGGCTTTTTTGTTTCCCCTCAAAAGTATATGCCATCTTCAATAATTATTGTTCAAGAAACAAGGCTTCCGGAAAATAATCCAAGTACAAGGTTTATGTTTTAATTTCTATGAAACGCTTTTACCCTAAAAAAATGGAGTTTGTTTTATCTAAACCAAATGTTTTCTTAAATTATTTTTTATTATGAAATTTATTGTCAAATTGGTTTCTATACAACACCCAGGGCTCATCCCAATAGATGCCCTCCTCAATATTCATCATCCACTTTCCCCTCCCCCCCACCCCCCCATCAACCCTCAGTTTGTTCTCCGTTTTTAAGAGCTCTTATGGTTTGGCTCCCTCCCTCTCTAACCTCTTTTTTTTTTTCCTTCCCTTTCCCCATGGTCTTCTGTTAAGTTTCTCAGGATCCACGTAAGAGTGAAAACATATGGTATCTTTCTCTGCATGACTTATTTCACTTAGCATAATACTCTCCAGTTCCATCCATGTTGCTACAAAAGGTCATATCTCATTCTTTCTCATTGCCACGTAGCATTCCATTGTGTATATAAAGCACAATTTCTTTATCCATTCATCAGTTGATGGACATTTAGGCTCTTTCCATACTTTGGCTATTGTTGAAAGTGCTGCTATAAACATTGGGGTACAAGTGCCCTATGCATCAGCACTCCTGTATCCCTTGGGTAAATTCCTAGCAGTGCTATTGCTGGGTCATAGGATAGATCTATTTTTAATTTTTTGAGGAACCTCCACACTGTTTTCCAGAGTGGCTGCACCAGTTTGCATTCCCACCAACAGTGCAGGAGGGCTCCCATTTCTCCACATCCTCTCTGGCATCTATAGTCTCCTAATTTGTTCATTTTAGCCACTCTGACCGGCGTGAGGTGGTATCTCAGTGTGGTTTTGATGTGTCTTTCCCTGATGAGGGGTGATGTTGAGCATCTTTTCATGTGCCTGTTGGCCATCTGGATGTCTTCTTTAGAGAAATGTCTATTCATGTTTTCTGCCCATTTCTTCACTGGATTGCTTGTTTTTTGGGTGTGGAGTTTGGTGAGCTCTTTATAGATTTTGGATACTAGCCCTTTGTCCGATATGTCATTTACAAATATCTTTTCCCATTCCGTTGGTTACCTTTTAGTTTTGTTGATTGTCTCCTTTGCAGTGCAGAAGCTTATTATCTTAATGAGATCCCGATAGTTCATTTTTGCTTCTAAATTCCCTTGCCTTTGGGGATGTGTCAATAAGAAATTTCTGTGGCTGAGGTCAGAGAGGTCTTTTCCTGCTTTCTCCTCTAGGGTTTTGATGGTTTCCTGTCTCACATTCAGGTCCTTCATCCATTTTGAGTTTATTTTTGTGAATGGTGTAAGAAAGTGGTCTAGTTTCATCCTTCTGCATGTTGCTGTCCAGTTCTCCCAGCACCATTTGTTAAAGAGACTGTCTTTTTTCCATTGGATGTTCTTTCCTGCTTTGGCAAAGATGAGTTGGCCATACTTTTGTGGGTCTAGTTCTGGGGTTTCTATTGTATTGCATTGGTCTATGTGTCTGTTTTTGTGCCAACACCATGCTGTCTTGATGATGACAGCTTTGTAGTAGAGGCTAAAGTCTGGGCCGTGATGCCTCCCACTTTTACTGTAGTCCAGCAGCAGAAGAACCTATTACTTCATCATCCCATGTATTCACTTATTAGCAAATGCTTATTGAATGAATACATATTTATTAAATAAATGTGTGTTGAATAGAGGGCCTACTATGTGCCAGGCACTGGGCCATGAACTGAGGACACACTGTCCTTGTAGAGCTCATAGTCCAAGTGACAGTACGACTCCACTCTGATTGCTAATGAGCAGGTATACACTTCACCTTTCTCTGTCCCATACAATGGGTGACATGGAAAATGCACAAGGTCATTCTTCTTCCGCTTGCCACTTCTCCAAATACCTCAAAACTTGTTATTATTTCTGATATCGATTTGTGCTAAATTTATCAAAGGAAGATGCAGCAAGGATTAGCATTTGTAAGCTCTGATGGAGGTCAAGGTCACAGCAAAGGTTAATTGGTTTCTTTGGAAATCATAAGCATGGTGGAGGCACTCCACACTCCCATCTCAACCTTCCCACCCCTACAGGGCTCACATCTCACCCATCAGGAAGGACACAACCAGCCTCTGCAAATGTGCACAAACACAAGACCAGAGTTTTGACATCAAAACCTCTCCCACGGTGAACGATAATTATTACTTAAAAACACTAACGTGTTTCTGCTTGTAGAGATCCATAATATTTTAAGAAGTTAAAATCAGGGTAAAATGCTGAACATGGACGCACCTGGAGAAAATCTGACTTGGGAATCAACGCGTTAATATTTATGGGAAGCACAAGCTGCCTTCTACTTTATTGCCATTTGCACACCTGTGTCAGCTGACTTGGGTCCAGTTTACAGATTCGAGGAGGGGTGTTAAAATCCAATTGTCACTCAGAGCCTGGAGTCTGTTTCAGATTCTGTGCCTCCCTCTCTCTCTCTGACCCTCCCCCGTTCATGCTCTGTCTCTCTCTGTCTCAAAAATAAATAAACATTAAAAAAAAATTTTTAAAAAGAATAATTTAAAATCCAATTGTCAAAAGGCGTAAGTAGATTGGCAGTGAAGATACGACTTTTTCAGAAATGGGTTTGACTTTTTGTTTATCTCTTAAAGTAATAAAATTGATCCAGTCAAGGGCTGGTTAGTTCCACGCTCTTCCATTTGCAAAGAAAATATTCTACACAAAAGTGAGAGAAGAAAATAAGTATTCAGGAATTCCTCAGTTCATAAAACAATTTGGTGATGTCACTTTCTCTTGTTCTTAATTCCGTGTATTTCATGGATTTGGAACTATTCCCCTTCAAATGCATTTCTTTGCTAATGTTTATAAATATTTACCAAAGTTGTTACCATGTGCCTTAAAGGCACCATCAGATAAGGCTCACGATCTATTATGGAAAAATCTGCAAGTTAGTTTGGCTTGAGAAATACCATAAATGGGTGATTTCCTTAATCCTACGTCGCCAGTCCCCAGCAAGGGCCTCTGATCAGACAGAAAGCAGAGGTAAAGGCTGTGCTAAGAATCATCATCCTCATGAATTCTCATGCTATACCAGATATCGCTAAGTGTTTTCCATGTAAGATCATATTTGGCCCAAACAATGTTATGAGGGATATCCAATTATTACCCCCACTTCAGAGATTAAGAAAACGAGGGCCCAGAGAGTAAATCTGCTCAAGATCACGTAGTTAGAAAGTGGAAAAGCTGAAATTCAAACCACCCATGTCTGACATCAAAGCCCATCACTGTACAGGCGGGAAATTTCGAAGCAGTGGTTTGCCTGAGGTTCCTAAGTCTCTGAGTGAATTTTCCCGTCGATAATAAGTCAGAGGGAATTATGGCATCATCTGATTCCACTTGGAGAGTAAACCCTAATTCACGTGCTCTGAGGACTAAAAGAGTAAAAGCAGAAACAACTAAAATGGGCCCAAAGTGAGCAAAAGAAGGTAGACACAAAAGACTACAAATGGCAGGATTCCGTTTATATGAAAGACAAGAAAAGGCCCAACTATCTGGACGGCAGATCTGTGGCCGCAAGGAGAAGGCACCAACATCAAAAGGGACACAGAAGATCTTAGGAAATTCCTTATTATGACTGTGGAGCTGTTTTCATGACTGAACACATTTGTGTAACTTATCCAGCTGTACGCTTAAAACAGGTGAATTTTATGTTATGTAAATTAAACCTCAAAAAATCTGATTATTTTAAGGTGGACTTTAAAGGAAATTGAATAGGGGCACCTGGATGGTTCCATCGATTAGGTGTCTGACTTCGGCTCAGGTCATGATCTCGCGGTTTGTGGTTTCAAGCCCCACATCGGGCTCTGCACTGACAGTGCGGAGCCTGCTTGGGGTTCTGTCTCTCTCCCTCTCTCTCTGCTCCTGCCCCATTTGTGCTCCCTCTCTCAACATAAATAAGTACACTTTGAAAAAAATCATCTTTCAAATCAAAGCCACACTGAGATACCACCTCATGTCGGCCAGAGTGGCTAAAATCAAAAACTCAGGAAACAACAGATGCTGGCGAGTATATGAAGAAACGGGAACCCTCCTGCATTGTTGGTGGGAATGCAAACTGGTGCAGCCACTCTGGAAAACAGTATGGAGGTTCCTCAAAAAATTAAAAATAGATCTACCCTATGACCCAGCAATAGCACTGCTAGGAATTTACCCAAGGGATACAGGAGTGCTGATGCATAGGGGCACTTGTACCCCCAATGTTTATCGCAGCACTTTCAACAATAGCCAAAGTATGGAAAGAGCCTAAATGTCCATCAACTGACGCATGGATAAAGAAGATGTGGTTTATATACACAATGGAATACTACACGGCAATGTGAAAAAAATGAAATCACGCCGTTTGTAGCAACATGGATGGAACCGGAGGTATTATGCTAAGCGAAATAAGTCAGTCAGGGAAGGACAGGTATCATATTTTCACTCATATGTGGATCTTGAGAAACTGAACAGAAGACCATGGGGAGGGGGAGGGGAAAAATAGTTACAAACAGAGAGGGAGGGAGGGAGGTAAACCACAAGAGACTATTAAATACAGAGAACTAAAAATGGATGGGGGGGGTGAGGGGAGGGGAAAATGGGTGATGGGCATTGAGGAAGGCACTTGTTGGGATGAGCACTGGGTGTTGTATGTAAGCCAATGTGACAATAAATTATATTCAAATAAACAAACAAACAAACAAACAAACAGGAAGAAAAAGAATCCCATACCTAACGGCGCAGCTGGCAAGGGTGCTTAATCTCCCCAAGGGGACTCTCACGTTAATGATCAATTTTCCTCACTGCTGGGATTTAAAAGAAAAAAATTGCTTCCACTTATATAATGCTGTTGAAGTTATTCTATGCACATCATTTTACATATTTATATTAAAATATGTATTTAAAAACGTAAAAAAAAGAAAAAATCATCTTAAAAAAATAAATAAAGGAAATTGAATAATACTCATATAATATACAATGTATACTCTCTATGCCTTTTTAACCTAACTTTCCAAACAAACTGTGTTTGGTGGGAAACTTGTATTTGAAAAAACTAAAATCTCTCTTGCTTCCCATTTCTCTACAAACCTAATCTCACCCCACAGGAAATTTACCTTGCTCTGACAAATGTTTGTGATGATCTATGATAAGATCCTGGGTGCCTAGGGGTTATGTGGGGGGTGGGGGGGTGCCTGGGGGGCACCAGGTGTGTATAGAGGCCTGCACTGAAGGTCAGTGACTTCCACTCTTGTTTTGGCTCTACTGAATCACAACTGTGTGGCCCTGGGGAAAACACTAAACTTCTCTAAGCCTAATTTTCTCTTTCCTAAAATTGGACTAAGAGCGTCTGCCTTGAAGAATTTATGAGAATTAAAATGGCTACAATTTCATTTTCATTATTTTAAAATGCCAAAAAGTGGGGAGCCTGCGTGGCTCAGTCAGTGAAGTGGCCAACTCTTGATTTTGACTCAAGTCATGACCTCACGGTTCATGGGTTCAAACCCCGCATTGGGTGCTCTGCATTCACAGCATGGAGCCTCCTTCGGATCCTCTGTCCCCCTCTGCCTATCTCTCAAAAATCAATAAATGTTAAAAAAAAATTTTTTTTAATGCCAAAAAGGTCTCATTTTTAAAAATAGGGAAAATACTATTTTCAAGAAACAATCATCTACGCTACAACAGCACTTCTGGTTAAGAGCCACAAAATCTGAAGTTTTATTAAAGTTTCTTATTTGTCCTCTCTTTGTTCCAAGCAGAATGTTTGGGTAGGGACCTCATGCATTTTTCACTGTGCCTGGCCACATACTCTGCACACTTAATAACGATTTCTGGGTAATTAGCAACAGAAGGGAAGAATCACTAAATGCCAGTGGAGGTGAATGCAATAGCATTTGTTGACATAAACTGAACATTGAGCAAAATTATTTTTTGTGAATATTTATGAGGTTGTATATTCAACTTTAGTCATTTAATAGCTATAGCGGCTTTTGTCCACTCTCACACACATTAGAGGCAGGAAAAATATTCATTTCGTACAGGGATAAACTTCATGGTAGAGCAAAGTTTCACTCAGCAATTATTCCAAATACCTCCCATCCTTTACTCAAAATCAGGCTTACACATCACAGTTACAAATAAATAAAATAAAAGTATATTTTGGGGCACCTGGATAGCTCAGTCGGTTAAGCGTCCGACTTCAGCTCAGGTCATGATCTTGTGGTCTGTGAGTTCGAGCCCCACGTTGGGCTCTGTGCTGACAGCTCGGAACCTGGAGCCTGCTTCGGATTCTGTGTCTCCCTCTCTCTCTACTCCTCCCCTGCTTATGCTCTGTGCCTCTCTCTCTCAAAAGTAAACATTTAAAAAAAATTTTTTTAAATATGAGTATTTTTTAAATACTGCTGACAAACACTTACAGTTTCACTGGGAAGAAAAGCCCCAATGTTTGTGGCATGTAGGGTAAGGCTATAAGAGGGCCACTCACCCTATACCTAAATATGTAAACAGCATAAATCAAGGGAAAAACTTAAATGACTTGGGTATATCCCCCTTCCTTGTTTTTTTAAGAGTTTATTTTGGGGAGGGTAGATGGGTGGCTCCGTCGGTTAAGCATCCAACTTCAGCTCAGGTCATGATCTTGTGGTTCATGAGTTTGAGCCCCACGTCGAGCTCTGTGCTGACAGCTCAGAGCCTGGAGCCTGCTTCAGATTGTGTCTCCTTCTCTCTCTCTGCCCCTGCCCTGCTCATGCTCTGTCTCTGTCTCTCTGTCTCAAAAATAAATAAGCATTAAAAAAATTTTTTTTAAGATTTTATTTCTAAGCAATCTCTACACCCAACATGGAGCTCGAAATCACAACCCTGAGATCAAGAGTGGCCTGCTCTACCCACTGAGCCAGCCGGGTGCCCCATCCCCCTTCCTTGACAAATGTACTCCATAAAGACCCAAAAGCCAAGTTCTGTTTAGGATTCTTAGACTTCCTAGCATTTTGCACCCTCAGACCTGGCCTTCCTCGCCTTCCTTTGCATCCTGCCTCAGTTCCCTATCCCTTGCATGGGAACAGCCTAGCCTGTAGCCTGAGACCTGTTCACGACACCCCCACCACCTTCCCCAACAAGCATCGCAGCCCGCCTCTCAGTCCTGGGATGCACAGCCCCACAAACACAGGGAAGAGCCTGCGCAGCCTCTCTAAGTGGGCTTCAGGTCATTCGGACAAGGAATTCTGGGTCCCAGGCACCCAGAGTAAGCTCTACAAGAAGGAGGCGGTGTGTCCATTTGGCCCCATGGGGAGACAAAGCAACAGAAATGGCCTGTAAGGGCCTCAACAAGGCCCCATAGAGCCCAGAACAGAGGACTCTCTTGCCCACACTGGAGACTAAACGGACAATTAAAACCTTCAGATAAGGTAAGGTAATACATTCAGGTATTACCTGAAGGTATTACATTCAGACAACATATATTTATACATGCGCGTATCTACGTGTATGTGTATACGTATAAATACACACACATATATATGTATACGTACATACACAAATATATCAGCGTATAATTCTTATGTAGCAAGTTACTAATTATGCGACACAGACAATATGTCAAGGAGTTAGAAAAGGAAGTGATATAGACCAACTGAAGGGTCAGGGAAAACTTTTAGGAAGGGGTGGGAACCGAGCTGGGTTTTTGGAATGGTGGATTTGGCTGAATGGAGAAGGCTTGAAGGGGGCTGAGGGTAATAATGTGTGCACGAGGTAATAAGAGATGACTTTCAGGAGATGCTATCTAGATGAGAGAATATCTAGATGCAGGGAAGGACCGAGCTAGACGCCAAGTGTCCCCAGCATAATAAATGTCACCAAATACAAATCCGATTGCAGGAAGTAAAAGGGAAGTATGGGCACTTCAAATTGTTTGGGAAAAGGTTATAAACAGAGAAGTATGAGCAAATTAAAATAACATGGAACTGCTACAACCTGCAATTGCCCCAATGCACTCCACACCACTGAGTGACCCACTCCTCTGGGGTGACACTGTGTGCAGAGACGGAGCTTGTGAAAGGCTGCTGGCCCCAGAGATGGCTTTGTGCTGGGGCAAGTGGGGTGCAAAGAACATTAACTTTGACATCTTGGTTTTACAACTATTCAACTCTTGGCATTTGGAAGCATTTAGTTTTACACCCTAACGCCCCACCTCCACACCACCCTTCTCTCTCTCAGGCTTTTTCCAAAATAAAACCATCTTGCCTCAGTTGTTTTGTTTTGTTTTTGCATCTAAATATAGTTAAAAAACAACAACAACAGTATTGAATGGAATGAAAAAAGTGGAAGTCTTGTCACTTTCAGACAAGACTTTAACAGACTTCCCAAATAATTTCTATAGAACATTAGCCTTAAAAGAACTTCTCCCTGGTCCTACACTTCGGTGGCCCACCTATCATCCCAAGATGGTGGAGGAGGTTTGTGACTCACCATGAGGAGACGCTGGGCCAACGTGAGGCACTGCGCCCCCGGCATTCTAGCACCGGCCTCTCTAACCCAAGCCTGAAAGCATCCTCCGTTGTTTTAAAAATAGACACTGTTTTGGCCAGACAACCACATGAAATAGAGATTTAACAGGAAGAAGACAGGGGCAGGGCAAATGAACCAAGGTTCCATCTATTTCTAGCCCAGCTTGGTTTTGTTTATTTTTAATAAACTAGGATGGCCCTGGTCTAATCAAAAATGCTGCAAGAAGCTGGCAGAAGACAGAGGCAAAATTAACTCCTAGAATCCTGTCCCTTTGGGTAATACTGATTTATCTCTAGTAATTTGGAGCTATTATTTTCAATGGTTTTACATATATACAAACTATGTGTATAAACTGTGGGGGGCAGGAGGGAGGGCAATGCTAAAACCTCTCACTAGGAGTCACTGGGAATGTCCCTTTGACCCTTGCCCCCAGCCCCCTCCCCTGTGAGCAGGCTCAGAGTTGCTGCCCCCAACTCTGGCTTCTACAGGGACTTTCCCCACTGTGGTCCTTGTTTCCTCCATGTTGAACCCAACTTCTGGCCACGTGTTCACTTCAGATGTTGCCTTGGTCATTGATCCTCCTGCCTAACCCTTTTCTGACCACAGCCTCTCCTCCACCTGCTTTGGTCTCATCCTTGATCAGTTGACCAGATCCTGAAGAGCCCTCTTCCCAGCTCTCAATGGGAAAGTGATGGCCTGAGAAGGACTTTTTACCAAAGGCCGCCTACAAGATGCCGTCTGCAACTGAGGCGGAAAAATCCTTGCTGAGTTTCCTACATTTAGAAAGGAAACAGGGGCGCCTGGGTGGCGCAGTCGGTTAAGCGTCCGACTTCAGCCAGGTCACGATCTCGCGGTCCGTGAGTTCGAGCCCCGCGTCGGGCTCTGGGCTAATGGCTCGGAGCCTGGAGCCTGTTTCCAATTCTGTGTCTCCCTCTCTCTCTGCCCCTCCCCCATTCATGCTCTGTCTCTCTCTGTCCCAAAAATAAATAAACGTTGAAAAAAAAAAATTTTAAGAAAGGAAACAAAATATGTCGTCCTACTGGAGGCTTATCTCAGGGCTTCTTCCATTCCCAGAACCCCTTGGCCAACAGTTGTTTCCAGGTATACACAGGCAAATATCGAATGCCATTACAAAAGGCACAACTTGAAACATTACACCCTGGGATTCTGCAGTTAGGTGTGGTTTGCTCACCAATGGTAGGTTTCACTGTGGATGTGTGGACTGCCCATAATAATATTTGGAAGTGTGGAATTTGGAGCTAGACAGACTAAAATTAAAACTTTCACTCTGCCACTTATTAACCATTTGACTTTGGACAAGTGCCTTGACCTCCTGGTCCTCATTTTCTTTACTCCTGAAATATAAAGCTCATGAGATCATTGAGGGGGATAAATGAAATATCATGTAAAGACTTCGCACAAAGCTTCACACAAAGAAGACCTTTTATTTATAAATGTTGGCTGACCGTGAACAATAATTAAATAATAATATTCATTCATTCATCCAGTACTTACAATACGTCAGGCACCGTTCTAAAAACTTTCCCTATATTAATACATTGAATCTCAAATATAACCCCAAAAGGCAGATATCTCCAGTTTATAGAGGAGGAAAACAGAGGCCCAGAGAGGTCAGGGCACTACCCAAAGTCACACAGCTAGTAAGAGGCAGAACTGGGATTCCGATGCTAGCAGTCTGACCAGAGTGTTATCAGTAGGGGCCATAAATGAACTCTGAGGACTGGAGCAGAATGGAGGTGGTGGGGTTAGGGACAGGATCCCCTGGGTGCTGCCACCATGCTCCCCCTTTGCTCTGGCAGGGGCCCCTACCCTGAGTAACCTGTGGACAAACTTACCTAAGTTGGCTTCGACCAAGTGACAGACGAAATGACTACCTCACTTTTGCCCAATGATGTTCTTTGATCAAGTTCTGGACAAATCTTAGAATTGCTGCTTTAAATAAAGGGGGAGGGCACCTGGGTAGCTCAGTTGGTTAAGCATCTGACTTTGGCTCAGGTTACGGTCTCACAGTTCATGAGTTCAAGCCCCGTGTCGGGCTCTGTGCTGACAGCTCAGAGCCCGGAGCCTGCTTCAGATTCTGTGTCTCCCTCTCTCTCTGCCCCTCCCCCAGCTCACACTCTGCCTCTCTCTCTCTTTCAAAAGTAAATAAAAATTAAGTTTAAAAAAAAGGAGGCCCCTTGGTCCTCTATAAAAAAAAAAAAAAGAAAAGAAAAGAAAAGAAAAACCCACCAGGAGCGTTGCCCATGGCAGAGGATACCTCCAGGAGCGCTCCTGCTGTGTGAAAGGTAGAAAGAGTGGAGGAGGTGATTCTTCAGGAGGCATCTGACCAGGGCTTCGGGTTGGGTGACCAGCTGCCCCTGCAGGACGGCACAGGCATATTGTTCCGTGCCCACCAGGGATGCTTTCTGCTTCAGGAAAAGAGAGTCCTGGGCAAAACGCCGGGGAAATGATGTATGGCAAACATTTTATTTTTCTCTTTGGTTAATGGAAATAATATTCACTCTGCCACCAACAAACAGGCACACGCAGAGAACGAGGCTTGGAAGCCAGTGAGGAGTTCTGCAAGCCAGGGGAAAGGAGGCTCCTGTCTGCCGTTACTGACCCACTTCTCTTCTAGCAACTCATTCTTTAATAGCAGTCATAGCTCCAGGCTCAGTGGTGAACATCACACGCGCAAGTTTCCAGAGAACTTTCCGAATATTATGTACTAACAGAGCACAGCTTCTGCTATTGTGAGCCTGGATAATAAGGATCATTATATCGATCTGACAGTTAATAAAGCTGAAGCACCATGAGGATAAAAGATGTGTATCATGAGGAAGCAACAGGTGTTGGGGAGGATGCGGAGAAGGGGGAACACTCGCACAGTGTTGGTGGGAATGCAAACTGGTGCAGCCACTGTGGAGAACAGTATGGAGGTTCCCCAGAAAGTTAAAAATAGAAGTATCTAGTAATCACACGACTGGTATTTACCCCCAAAATACAAAAACACTAATTCAAAGGGATACATGCACCCCTATATTTACTGCAGCATTATTTACAATAGCCAAGATATGGAAGAACCCCAAGTGTCCACTGATTGATGAATGGATAAAGAAGATGTGGTATATAAACACAGTGGAGTATTATTCAGCCACAAAAAAAGAATGAATTCTTGGGGCGCCTGGGTGGCTCAGTCGGTTGAGCGTCCGACTTCGGCTCAGGTCACGATCTCACGGTCTGTGAGTTCGAGCCCCGTGTCAGGCTCTGGGCTGATGGCTCAGAGCCTGGAGCCTGCTTCCGATTCTGTGTCTCCCTCTCTCTCTGACCCTCCCCCGTTCATGCTCTGTCTCTGTCTCAAAAATAAATAAACGTTAAAAAAAATTAAAAAAAAAAAAAAGAATGAATTCTTGCCATTTCCAACAACATGGATAGAAAGTATAATCCTAAGAGAAATAAGCCAGAGAAAGACAAATACCATATGATCTCATTCAATATATGTGGAATTTAAGAAACAAAACAAAGGAAAAAAGGAGAGAGAGAGACAAACCAAGAAATAGACTCTTAACCATAGAAAATACATTGATGGTTACTAGAGGGTGGTGGAGGGGGGAGGGAATGGGGGAGATAGGGAATGGGGATTAAAGAGTACATTTACCATGATGGGGAAAAAAAATAAAATGATAAAAAAATAAATTTTAAAAAGTTCAATACCAAAAAATAAAATAAAAAATTTGTATCATGAGTTAGCTGTAATGCTAATGTTAAACTTTAAAATACCCCGTACAGGGGGCCTGGGTGGCTCAGCTGGTTGAGCGTCCAACTCTTGATTTCAGCTCAGGCCGTGATCCCAGGTCTTGGAATCATGCCCTGCATCAGGCTCCATGCTAAGCATGGGGCCTGCTTAAGATTCTCTCTCTCTCTCCCTCTCTGTCTCTCTCAGAAAAAAAACAAAAAACAGTACTTGGACCTGTACTAACTCTTTTTATAAACTTTGTCTTCTTACATTATTTAACTTGAGAGCAAAGACATTTATACTGACACAGAATACTTTTCCTATGGTATCCTGAGTAATAAAATCGTGATCTAAGAAACAAACAGGTTCAAATGTAACATATATTGGAAGATTCTCAATAAAGTTTGCTGCACAATTTCTTTTTATTTTTCTTTCTTTTCTTTCTTTCTTTCTTTCTTTCTTTCTTTCTTTCTTTCTTTCTTTCTTTTTTGCTGCACAGTGAATTTCTAATGTAATTCTTGTTGCGTAGAAAGTTTTCCAGCAACAAAGAATATGTCTTATGAACATGCATGAAAGGTCTGTGGAAGGGCAGACACACAGGAAACTAGTAACGGCCTCATGAGCAGAACTGAAGGAAGTTGGGAGACAGGGTTGGATGGGAGACTTTTGCTGAAAGCTCTTTTGTTCCTTTTGAATTTTGAACATTGTAAATCCAGTGCCTATTGAACAAATGATGTTATTAACACTTTTTTTAAAAAAAATAAGAAGCTGGCTCCAAATATCTGTAAAAACTTTATCTGAGGTTAAATGGAAGCATGCCTCGTGGCTTTATTCCCCCCAAAAAGATCCGCACACCAGAGCTGCGACTTCCAGAATGCATTCACTTCTCGCCCTCCTTATTTAGTCCTGTGGCCACCAGGGACCTGATGAACTCCAGCACCACGACCATGACAGAGACCCTACATCACAGCCAGGGGCTCTGCTCCACAGCCACCCACCTCCCTCCAGGCAAGCACCCAATGAGATTCCTGTCAACCCACTGCTGGCCTCTTAACCCCTTTACCCAGGCTCTGGCCTCTCTCTTAGTTCAGGGCCATGTGATGCCTCAGCCTGGGGTGAGCGCACACTTGTCCAAAAAAACAGGCGCCAGTACTCTGAAAGTCACGGTCACACTTCTCAAGTCAAGACAATTCTCAGAGCTTCTTACACAAGAAGGTGAAAAAACTCTGCTGTTTCCTATGGTTCCTAGAAAGCTCCCAGAGAGGGCTCAGATAGGGAAAGTGAAAGCAAGGGACTGCAAACTTAGTTGCACACAGCATATCTGCAAACCAAGATCAAATACCTAACCCGTCCGTGCAGACCTCCTCCTTACAGGGGCCAAGACAGAGTGCAGACTTCCAGCTTCTCAAATGGGTAGACTCACACCTCCCACCGTGCCCATCCCCCCAAAGACCACACCCTTGTCCTTTGTCGTGTGACCTGCAATGTGTCCTGGTGGCCCAAATAAACCTCTGCCCCACTGTCCAGACTGGCCATAGAACTCGTTTTGGCCAAGGAATGTGAACAAATGTGACACCTGCCACATGAGAGAAGCTTCTGATTCAACACGTGGTGGTTCAGGGCGGCATCCCCCTCTCCTTTCCACCACGAGAACAGCATGCCCAGATAACTGTTGCTTTGAGGACGAGAAAACCCATGCAGGGCCCCACAGCCTACAGAGCAGGCCTGTGTTATACGAGAAAGCCATTCGCTGTTGAAAGCCATTCAACTTTTGCAACTGTGTGTTACAGTAGCAAAGTTGACTAATACCCTACCCTTAAGTCATGAGAACCGAATGAGTAATGGCATTTGATCTTCAATTGCCTTGCACATGCACAAATGGGGTCCTACTGGGGCTGGAAGGGCTTGGGTGACCAACACTGACACTCAACATGCTTGAGCTATTTTCAATCACACAGAAAACTGGATGGTGGGGGCGCCTGGATGGCTCAGTCGGTAGAGCATCTGACTTTGGCTCAGGTCATGATCTCACGGTTCGTGGGTTCGAGCCACGCATCGGGCTCTGTGCTGACAGCTCGGGGCCTGGAGCCTGCTTCCCATTCTGCGCCTCCCTCTCTCTCTGCCCCTTCCCCATTTTCAATCTGTTTCTCTCTGTCTCAAAAATAAATAAACATTTAAAAAAATTTAAAAAAAAAAGAGAGAACTGGATGGTCATCAGGACTTATGATTTATGATAACTTGCACATTTGGATCTAAAATATTCTCTAAACGGGTGCACTGCTGGGTTTTCTGCACCAATCTATGCTAAATCAAACTGATTAGCTAAGTTCCTTCCCAATTTAGTCTGGAAATTATGGTATTCATCCAATATCAAACCTTGTCCCTGTAAAAATTCATAAAGTATTTATAAAGTAAAAATCCATAAGTATTTACTTATGCCAGGCTGCTTTGTTACTATAAACTATGTAAATTTCACTATAATCAAAGGTTATTTTCATTTTTATGTAAAGTAATGGGTACTATTACTACATGGGGATGGCAGGCTGAGGAGGCAGAGGGAGAAGATATAAATCCAGAGTACCTTCTTACCTCACTAGGGGTCTTTCCTCTACTTTCTAGAGAGCCAGTTGAGTGTAGTAAGTGTGAACACAGGCTCTGAAATCAGACCACCAGCTCTAAACATATGATTCTACCACTCAGTGGCTATTTTACCTTGAGAAAACACTCTCCAAGCCTCAGTTTCTGCATCCGTAAGAGTATCTATCTAGCCGGTTCATCCTGAGGAATAAATGAAAAATGCACATAAAGCTTCAGACACAGACCCTGGCGTTGAGCAAGAATTCCGTATATTTGATTGAGTCTTACTAGCTCTGTACCCTGGGCCATCAGGTAGAACCATTTCCTCTTATTTTTGATTTAATAATTTTACTTCTCCCAGGGCTCTCCATTAATAAACTACTGTAGTTGATATATTGCAGGACTTTCTTTCCTAATTAAATCCTACATATGAAGGGGCGCCTGGGTGGCTCAGTCGGTTGAGCGTCCGACTTCAGCTCAGGTCACGATCTCGCGGTCCGGGAGTTCGAGCCCCGCGTCGGGCTCTGGGCTGATGGCTCAGAGCCCGGAGCCTGTTTCCGATTCTGTGTCTCCCTCTCTCTCTGCCCCTCCCCCGTTCATGCTCTGTCTCTGTCTCAAAAATAAACAAATGTTAAAAAAAAAATTTTTAAAAAATCCTACATATGAGGAAGAAGTAAATGGAGCCCATACATGTTTTCAATATGAGTTTCCATGAAACACAGGATCTTTTCCGTATGGAAACGACACACACAACAAGGATGGAGACTTTTTTCTTCTTTTATCTTCTACTTTTTTAGACAAGAGGCTGTGTCTAGATTTGCACATGTGCTTGTCAGAGAGAAATTAACATAGGAAATGTTCCTTCCTTACTCCCACACGACACATCGCCAATCTAACACAGACACAGTGAGCGAGGAGGAGGCTACAGCCTCAGAGAACAAATAAGCAAATTACCAGAACTTTGGAAATAAGAACAAGTATTTGGTGTCTGCTTGGAAACAGCTTGCAACTTAAAGAGCTCTCTTCTCCACGATCGGAAACCTGCCGGCACGGGACACAGGATTTGCAAAGTCTAGAAAGATCAAAGCCACAGGTGATTCTTCCAGACAAATGCTACGTCCACTTTCCGTCTCTGCCTTGACCTCTACCTCCTAAAAGGTGTCCTAGGCCCCACTTTTCAACTTCCACTAGTGACTTCCCTGCAGACACAAAACTATTACAGATACAAAACAGGGGCAGAGATAGCAATCTGGGGAACTGTTAGGTTCACTCTGGGTTAGCACTGAAATGGTTGGAGACTCCATAGCCAGACAAGACCTCAACAAGCTGCACACCTACTTCTCTCCCTGCAAACAGTCCAACTTACCCAACAGGAGATCCTCTATCCTGTTTGCAGGTAGACGGCACCAAATATTTTGAAGACAGACCATGTGTGCCCTGCCTTCGGGGAACTGACACTGATTGTGAACAACATTACTGATCAGGTATTTGTGCAAAAAATATTTATTGAGCCCCTCCTATATCTAGGCCCCATTCTTGACACTGAAGATTCAGTAGAAAATAAAACATATTTTAAAATTCTGCCCTCAAGAAGCAAACACTGTAATGGAAAGAAAGAGGTTATAAGCAAGACTAAAAAGTAAAACGTATGTTAGATGGTATTCGGAAGAAAGGACTGAAGATAAAGTAGGGAAGGGGGATATGAAGTATGTGGGGACTTCTGCTTTAGACAGAGCAGCTCTAGGAGTTGGGCATCACCAGAAGGTGGCATTTGACCGAACACCTGAAAGAAGAGAGGAAATAAGCCAGCCACGTGTACATCTGGGGGGAAAGGGTTCCCCGCAAAGGGAACGGCAGGTGCCTGGACCATGGGGGAGAGTGGCCAGGTACTGGAGGACCCCCTAGGAAGCCAGGATGGCTGGAGTAAATGAGCAAGGGGAGGGGGATGGGAGCTTAGGCTGACTGGGGCAGGTCAGACAGGTAAGCTCATCAAGACTCCCCAGCCATCGATGGTATGACCCGACTTCTGTTTGAAGAGACCCCCCATTGCTGTGTGGAGAACAGGGTTGGGGAGCGGAGAGACCCATCAGGAGGTAATGATGACGTAGGCCTGGGGGTGAGGCAGTGGTGAAGGTGGTGAATAATGTCCAATCACAGTCAGGTGCACATTCTCTAACATAGGGCAAAGCAGAGTGAGCACATTAGGGGAATCGCCAAGGGCCATCACCCTCTGAAGCTGGAAACGGAGCGTGCTCTAGAGTTTAATCACTGGAGAGGCCATACGGGGACACGGGGAGAGCCCCGCGTTGCACTTGAGAAGCCCTTTCCTCATTTCAGGGGCAGTGACAGTAATCATGCTCAGACCTGGGCAGCCACGAATGCCACGGAGGCTACGAGAGATGACTCCTTATCACAGCCCACGTTCACAGACAGAGCAGGCTGAGAAACAGCCCTGAGAAACAGGGAGGCTCTTTCTGAGTACAAACTGCAAGACGACTGTAGCTCAAGAGGCAGCAGTGCCAACACTAAGATGTCCTCTAAAGAATAGCTTTTTTTTTTCTTTTAAAGCAAAGCTCGTGCCGTTAACTGAAAAAGTCCTCGCAGCCCTAGAGTAAGAGGAGGCCCACGGGTCGCCCGGCTGTGAGGGCCAGAACAGCGGCCTCCACCGCTTTCACGGCTCTTGTGCAGACAAATCCACATCACCTTGGACACTGAATAGCAAAAGTGAACACAGTATTCTGATAAAGGTCTGACAAATGTCCAGACAGAAGATAACTCCCCGATCTGGCCATGTCATGCTGCTGTTAATACGCTCGAGCCTGCCTGTAGCAAAGAGACACCTTAGTACTTCACGCAGCAGCTAGAAACAGGTCCGGACCTTCCTGGGTGTATCTGTCTAGGCCTGTGGCACTCTTCCCATGCAGGACGTGTATCTGCAGTCTGCATTGAGCCGCTGCTGCTCTGAGGGCAGTTTCTAGTACATGGTTTTCAAGGCTCCTGTGAGCTCTGTTCCGATCTTTCAAGGCATTAACAAAGCCACCAAATTTGGTGTTATAGGTAACTGTTACAGAGATGCTCATCTTTAATTCAGGCAGGTTACCAAACTGTATTAAACAACGCCAGCCATTCAGTGCACAAATGCTGGGACGTGTAAAGGGATTCTGTTCCCCTGCATGAACCACACTACGGAGGCACCAGCAGTCTCTGATATGGAGGGTTCTATCACCAGTCGTGATCAGAAGAGCGCACCACCCTGAGCTCTCACTAGGGAAGGCACACAGCGCCGTGGTTGAGGCACGGGCTCCGCAGCAGACCGCCGGCCTGGATAAGTGGCTTTTACTCTCTTTGTGACTCAGATTCCCAATCTGAAAAATGGGGACAGCCTACCTCGTAGGGGTGTTTTGAGGATGAAATCAATTTGTGCACATGAAATATTTAGTAGTGTGCATCCATACTCAATAAATTTGTACACATCCTTGGGAAATTTCTTAGCATTTGTGGGCCAAGGACATGGCTAAGCTCTTTGCATGCTTTTATTTTCACTTAAAAAAAGAAAAGAGAGACTCACGGGAAGTTGCAAAAATAGTACAGAGAGTTTCTGTGGACACTTCACCCTGTTTCCCCCAATGGTAACATCTTTTAAAGCTTCTGTCTTTTTTTAATCGTCACATTTTATGAGGCAAATGTCTATATCAGCCCCTTGTACAGCTCAGAAGACTAAGGCTTAGAGAAGTTAGATGACTCGCCCTGGGCCGCACAGCTAGTAATCAGTGCAATTCCAGAAGCTACGCTCTTAGTTACCTGCCACATCACACCGCCTGTGGAGAGGGACGAGAAGAATGGAGGGAAGACGGTACAGACTGCCTGCTTAGACAGCTCTTCCTTTGTGCAAACGTCAGGTGCAAGAAACTATTGCTCGAGAAACAAACAAAAAACCCTCATAATTTGGCAAATGCAGTGCTTGGGGAGTAAACCCTCAGTGATGGGTCTCTCAGGGCCCCTCAATCCACTTGGCACTAAGCTCTGCAGAGGCTCTCTGGGAGAAGCTCCTGAACCCTGAAGTCCAATAAGGTGAACACACTCCCAGCAATAGGGGCTCTTAGGTAGGTAGGTGGTCCAGATTTCCCGATAAACGTGATAAGGTTGCAGAATAATTATAATTACAGCAAACATTTATACACCACACACTGTGAGCCAGGTCCTTTACATGTATTACCTAATCCCTCAGCATCCCTCTTAGGTAGGGCCTATTATTATCTCCATTTTAAATATGGGGAAACCGAGGCACAGAGAGGTTAAATAGTTCACCCTGAGGTCACACAACTGGCAAGTGGCAGAGCTGGGATCTCAACCCAGGCAACCTGGCTGCAGAGCTCGTGTTCCCAGCCACCCCTCGTTTTGCCTCTCTGGAGACTAAAAAGACCTAATGAAGCCTGAGTGCACTCCTGCTTCTCTGCTCTCACGTGGCCCTGTTTGGTCCCGTAGAGGTTAGCCATCATTACTGCTCGTGCGTGCATACCCTGTCTTCTAAAGGGGCTCCTTGGAAGCACTAGGAGAGGATCCTTGCTTTCAGTTTTCCTGTTGTGTCCACAAGGCTTAGTCCAGTGATGGCATTTTCTGAGTGGTGAAACTCTGAGGGACGTCCCCAGGACATGCCTGCTTAGGTCAGCACCCTCAGCTCCTCCTATAGCCCCAGTGGTCATGTCTTGGGATCCTGGGCACTTGTATAAATGGCCTATTGCTCTAATTTGGGGCCATAAATCAATACCCAGCAGGACTTCTTTTCTTTTGAGGAAGAGAGACCTTAAAATTGGTCCTCTTGTGGTGCCTGGGTGGCTCAGTCAGTTAAATGTCTGACTTCAGCTCAGGTCACGATCTCGCAGTTTGTGAGTTCAGGCCCCGTGTCGGGCTCTGTGCTGACAGCTCGGAGCCTGGAGCCTGCTGCAGATTCTGTGTCTCCCTCTCCCTCTGCCCCTCCCCTGCTCATGCTATTTCTCTCTCTCTCTCAAAAATAAATAAAAACATTAAAAAAATTTTTTTAAATCAGTCTTCTTGCAATTAGAAACCTTCCCATATCTTCTACAAGCTCTCAAAAATATTTTCAAGCGCTCTTCAATTGTACTTGTCAGTTTCTTGAGGGCCCTAAGACATTTTGAGAATGAAGAAAGGAAATATTTCATTAGGAAATAAGAGTTGCAGGGGCATCTGGGTGGCTCAGTCGGTTGAGCTTCTGACTCTTGATTTCGGCTCAGGTCATGATCTCACGGTCATGAGTTTGAGCCTGACGTCGGGCTCTGTGCTTCCAGCATGGAGCCTGCTTGGGATTCTCTCTTTCTCCCTCTCTCGCTGCCCTCCCCAACTCCCCCTCTCTCTCAAAATAAATAAATACACTTAAAGAAAAGAATGAAGTAAGAGATGTAAATGGCTACACAAGATGGGGGGAAATGACAGTGCCTTTGAACGGGGAACCGTACCAACCCTAAGTGACAGTGTTAAAGAAATGTCACTCGAGGCCCCTCGCATTCACTGCCACAAAGACTCTTTGTTTGGCAATATGATTCTTTAGGCAGTGAAGCGGCTAACTCAGCATGAATGCTCAATTCTAGATGAATTCAGCCCTTGGAACTTACCACAGTCTGGACAATACCCTGAATTTATTACTTATAAGATATATTTGTCCAAAGCTTTCCCTACTATCCCCCATAGCCAAGTACATCCATAAATTCCATAGCTTTGGCTCACACTGCTTTTGGAAATAGTATTCTAACTTCCTGACACCAACACTAATATTTTGGCTGCTTCTAATATGACATCCAGACTTTTGAATTTCAAAAACAATGCCTGGGATAAGGGAGGAACATCCTGTGGTATAAGAGAAGGAAAAATATCATTGTTGTTTTTTCCCTGAGTCTTTTCACAAAGGCACAAGCATCTTTTACTAACAATGTTAGGTGTAAAGGTTAATATAGATGTTACTAGGGTGATCCTCACGTTTGCAAATTCCCACAAGATTTTAGCCTCATGCCGTGCAGTAGATACCTGTGAAAATACGTCAACTTCAGCTAATGAAACATACAGAGATCTGTCTACCCCTGACGCCTTTCAAGAGTCTCACTGTTTCCATACTTCCCGATGCAACTCAAAGTCCAGATTTTAATCGTACAATCTCTAAAATTTTCTTAATATGGCTACCTTGGAGATTTCCTTAGTCCTCTAGCAAAATAAAATCACCCCATTTAAAAGACAATTCTACTTCTAAAATCTATGAGAACTTTCCCTAAAGCATTCTTTTTTTAAAAAAAATTTTTAATCTTTATTTTTTTTATTTTTGAGAGAGGGAGAGACAGAGTACAAGCAGGGAAGGAACAGAAAGAGAAGGAACAATTCTGCTTCCAGAACTGGAAGCAGGCTCCAGCCTCTGAGCTGTCAGCACAGAGCCCAACATGGGGCTTGAACCCACAAACCGTGAGATCATGACCTGAGTTGAAGTCAGACACTTAACCGACTGAGCCACCCAGGTGCCCGTCCCTAAAGCATTCTTAAATGCTTGTGGTATTCTTGCCCAGGAAAGGCCAAATTTGTGACACCTTAGGAACCAGTTCAAGAACTACACTTTTCTGGGCAAATACTTTCTTACAATATTTTCTTTGTCATTACTTTTTGAAGATTTAGAAACTTTTCACAATGAGATTAATTAAAACTACATGAGATCCTTAATGTCATGAGATTCACTTAAAAGTGAATTTTCACCACTTAAAAGTGGTTAAAAAGGTAAATTTTGGTGGTATATTTTACCTCAATTAAAAAAGTACATGACAGTTCATGGGGCACCTGGGTGGCTCAGTTGGTTGAGCCTCCGACTTCAGCTCAAGTCATGATCTCACAGTCTGAGTTTGAGCCCCATGTCGGGCTCTGTGCTGACAGCTCAGAGCCTGGAACTTGCTTGCTTCAGATTCTGTGTCTCCCTCTCTCTCTGACCCTCCCCTGTTCATGTTCTGTCTCTCTCTGTCTCAAAAATAAACATTGAAAAAAATTGTTTAAAAAAAATAAAAAAAGTTACATGACAAGTCTCAAAAATAAACATTGAAAAAAATTGTTTAAAAAAAATAAAAAAAGTTACATTAAAAAAATAAAAAAAGTTCAGTGCACATAACTTTTAACTAGCTTAATCTCTATTTAGAAAATCAAATAAATTATAAAATAAAGAGAAAAGAGACCCGCATGGATTTTTTATTTTGCTCTACCGTCCCATAGAAACATGAACGTCTGTAAATTTAATCAACTCGTGCTTTCCCTTCTTCTGCAAAAGTCCGACCTACATGACCCCATAATTTTATATGGGAAAGAGTGAATCATAGCATCCACAGGACTCTTTTTCCCAGTTTTAAACACACAAATGTATTACCTTGCGGCGGTCAACAGTATAGTTATCGAGAAGAGCCAGTAGCCTTCTTCAATAATACACATTTGAATCTATACCACCTTGACACAGAAGGTCATTTTGTTCATAACAGGAAAATTCTGAGGCTGAGACTTTAAGGGAAGGATTCTTAACCGGAGGGCTTCAGGGGATTCAAAACCACTGAACTGACCCAAGAGCTGTATGCAGGCACACACAGCCATTTTTCTGGGAAGAGGGCTGACTAGCTTCCTTTTAAAATGATTAAGAACCTCAATCTCACTGCAAAGACAGCCCCCTCAGGATTGGGCGAGAACAGAACGAGCCCACCCGGGGTGCTCACAAGCAGAGCACAGGGCACACCGTTCATTTGCACGACACCACTATAAAGAGAATCTAGGTTTTCTCTGGAGGGGACATGGCCTCCTTAAGGAAGGACACATCCATTAACCTAATTTGTTGTTCCAGCATTGCCGGTCGGTGCCGTCTGAAAATGAAGAGGTGTAAAGCTTCATGTGACCGGAAAACCACGACCCTCTGGCAAAGGGCACTTAGTGGGATTCCTGATGTGGCGCCCCAAGCTCACCCACCCTCTTTTCGGCCACAGCGATTCTGGGAAAGGCTGGGTTACACTGGGAAGACCTGCAGTTACAAGGCAGGGCCGTCAGGCAGAGATGGCTGTTGTCACCATGTCACACGCATGGCCATGGCCCCCTGCTCTTGCCCAGCAGCGGCCAGGTCTCATTATCAAGCTCAGCAGAGGAAGGGCATCCTCGGCCTCCTCTGCATCCCCACCCCCAGCCACGCCAGCCCCTCCCTGGGAGCTCAGGCCTGTCCTCAGGCCCCTCTCGGCCCTCCGTCCAGACGGCTCTGTGTCGTGACTTCCCTGTGGGCTCGCCTGCCCGACCTCCCTCCAGAGTTCTGGAGTGAGGTCTCCTAACTCACTGGGACTTCTGCATCTGGAGATTCCACGGGCACCATGGAATCAACACAGCCCAGACTTTACTCATCATCTTTCCAAAGCAAACCTGCCTGGTTCCCCTCTTCCCATGAACTAGGGACTCAGATGCCAAGCTCCATCCTCCCCTTGGTGAGTCGTGGAGCCCCGCAGACTCGGCCTGGATGAGGTGCCTGGCACCTGGGCCCACACTACGTTCTCCCCACGGGTCCCCAGCTCAAGGCCTCACACCTGCTCACCCGGGTGCTCCAGATCCCAGGCACTCACCCTCACATCTCCTGCGGGGGTCTCGCCTCCACCCCAAATGGTCCTGTAGCCGCCAGACTAATTCGTGTAAAAGCTTGGCCCGATCTCACGCCACCCCACAAGAAAGCCACACTGTCCCGAGGGTTCGTGAATCAAGAAAAACAACGACAGCTAAGGGGCGTCAAGCACTTACGTTACTGTGGGTCAACACAGCGCTAAACACTTGACAGGTCTTACGTTATTTAATGTAAGAGTAAACTGAATTCCAAACTGCGAAGGTTGTGCCTTCATTATCTCCACTTTACAAATAAGGAAGAGCTGGAGGCGCAGAGACATTCGGTAAGTTAGCCCAGGCCCCAGAGCTAGCACCGGGTCTCTACAGAGCCTCTGCCTGGCATCCCGAGGCCTCCCGTGGTGCCGTGTCAATGTGCCTGTCCGGCTCCCATTGGCCATGACTCCTTGCTCTCGCCCTGCCCAAGACCCTGGCCCGATTCTCTGCACCCATGCTCTTCTTGCTGCCTTGGGTGCCTCCATATCAACATCCAACCCAACCACCCATTAAAACGGTACCCGCCTAGCCCACACCGGCTGTGTGACCAGCTCTCTGCCACTCTGCCAGAACATTGGGGCACAGTGCAGAAAGGAAAAAGGAAAAGAGAGGAAAGGGAAGGTCCCTGCCATACTCAGCTTACAATCCAATGCCAGACACAGACACTGGTCAAGAAAGCACATGGGGCGCCTGGGTGGCTCAGTCGGCTAAGCATCCGACTCTTGCTTTCGGCTCAGGGCATGATCTCATGGTTCATGAGTTCAAGCCCCACATCAGGATCTGTGCTGGCAGCATGGAGCCTGCTTGGGACTCTCTCTCTCTCGCCCTCTCCCTCTCCCTCTCTATCTGCCCCACCCCCTCTCACATTGTCCCTGTCTCTCTGAAAATAAATAAATAAACTCAAAAAGTTTAAAAAAAAAAAGAAAGCACAGATTTGTCTACACCTCAGCCCTTCTTTGACATTCATCCCAGTATCATCTACTCCATGAAAACTTTCTGGAACACCCTTCCCTCCCCTCTCGCACTCACACCTCCACAGATGCTAGCATTTTCCCCGTGGGGCCCCCTTACTCTTGCCTTCTTCCCGATGCATGTGATTACCTGATCTCCCTGGATTCGGAGGCAGGCTCCCCAGGGGTGGGGCATAGGCAGGCAAACCCTGGGCCCACCTCCTACCACCTGGTGACTTCACAGAGCCTCAGTTTCCCCACCTGTAAAGTTCTTGAGGTCAATATGAGGATTATGTGGGATAAACATTTGCAATGCCCGAGGACCAGATATGGCAATTCCTTCCTGTGTGAACATGAATTTCTACCAGTGAGGTGCTCTGTGCTCAGTGACAGCTGCATGGCTTGCATTACGTCTCTGTGCAAAGGTCAGAACAAAGAAGCTCTGGGGAAAACCCAGGAAGCTCATTCTCTAAAGGCTTTGCTGGCAGTCCAGGAGTGGAAGCCCTGAGCAGGTCCCCTCTCCCGAGACTATGGCCAACCCAGACAGGGCTATTACGAAACATGTCACACAAGGATTCTCTCCATTGTGGAGCAGAACCAGTTTCATTAGGCAAATAGCTTGCTCCTTGGGCTCTACCAAAGAGGGAGGAGAGCAGAGCTGCCTTCCTCCTCTAACCTGGCTCTTCCTTATAATGTAAAGCTTGGTGACTGCTCATCTTCACGCGGCCCAATCCACATTGACAAAAACTTGATAAACCAGATAAAATTGGATGAGAGATCCATTTTGAAAGCACCCAGAGGATAGTAAAAGAAAGTGTTATTGCAGCTATTACTGTGGCCTAAATGATTCATAGAATTGTGTCCTCAGTGACCCAAATGCAATGTTTGAGGGCACCTAGGGGCATTACAAGAGGAACTAGTGGGAGGTCGCTACCACGTTGAAATCATTTGATCACATGAAGTCCTCACGGGGATTCACGGAGCGGAAGAATGGAGCACGTCCAGGCCACCCCAGCCATGGTTTGGGTTGATATGATACACCGCCAGCCCCATGTAAACAGGCTTCAGCTCCCAAGGGGGTTCTCACCAGCTGGGGGTGGCCCCAGAGGAAGGATTGGCCACACCCAGCACTCCCTGGCTTCAGTCTGTTCAGAACAGGGGAAGAGCCCTTGACCCTGAACTCAAAATGTAAGAGAACTATCATATATAATTACATAATTTATGAGTTTCTTTTACTTTCAGATTATCAGCAATTAATCACATAGTAGATCCAATCCTGTTTTTCTTTCCTATTTTCCTTTTGTTGTTGGAGGCTATGAAATCTCAGAGCTGGATTTTTCTACAAGTCTTTGGCTCATCTCTTGGCAAGGTCAAAAACCACATCCCGTGGCACTGACCCTAGCATCACCTGGGCTTACAGCTATTTTTGATGGGTATCCTTGGCTCAGTCACACACTGATACAATTACCAGGAACAGAGTGCATGTGTGCAGAAGAGTGGATCTGGTTTTTCCCGGCCACTGCTATTTCCTTTGCCCCAAAGTCCAGGGCTCCCTCAGGAAAGATGTAAGCCAGCCAACCAGAAGACATCAAAGCACCTCCATTTCCACAGCACATGTCATGTCACAGTTTGTTAACATCTCTATCGGAGAAGGACACTCGTCAAGGTCACAGAGGGCCACCAGCTGTGCTCTGAATCACGAGCAGGGACCTCTGTGCACGTGTTTGCACACGCCAGCCACTGTGTCCAGCTGCCGTTATCAAGCCTGTCCTTCCAAGTGGCACAGTCACGCAATCAGAGAATCTTTAGAACTGGAGCTCACCTGGTCTATGCCCCCCACCCTCCCACCCACCTCCCAACCTAAACAAAACAGACCCACGGAGCTTCAGCAGTTTGCCTGGGCGTCTGCAGTTAGACAGCTGTTCCCAAACATCTCAGCCGGGCCAGCCTCTCAGAGCCCAAGGTTTCTGGTTTTGCCTGAGTCACTACTTTTTTAACCTTTTCTTCCTCTATTCTGAGAACATCTATGAGTTTCTGCCTCTAGGAAAATGAAAAGCATTATCCAAGAGGGGCTGTAATTATTAAAAAAAAAAAACTAACCTCCTTTCAAGTATCAGGAAAGATACACAATGGTATTTGGTATTTAGCTTGCAACCATGTGTCCACATAAAATGACCAGTGACAGAGGACCAACTTAATTCACTTATAAATTCTTATTACCCAAATAAGTCTCAAGAAATGGAGTGAACTTGCCAGCAGTGTGCTTGCTAGCTTTCATGCCCAAATGCAAACCTGCCATCTGCCAAGGCACATGACGAGGTTTTCAAAGAAAAGTGACCACAGGGGCGCCTGGGTGGCGCAGTCGGTTAAGCATCCGACTTCAGCCAGGTCACGATCTCGCGGTCCGTGAGTTCGAGCCCCGCGTCGGGTTCTGGGCTGATGGCTCGGAGCCTGGAGCCTGTTTCTGAGTCTGTGTCTCCCTCTCTCTCTGACTCTCCCCCGTTCATGCTCTGTCTCTCTCTGTCCCAAAAATAAATAAACATTAAAAAAAAAAAAAAAAAAAAAAAAAAAAAAAAAAGTGACCACAGACCATTTAAAATCTTCATTCGGAACAGGCACACCGCATCTTGGGAGGGAAGATGCTGCAGCCCCATGACAGCAACAGCTGGGCTGCCCTCCAAACTGGATTGTAACACAGAGGGAAACTTTTTGTCTTGACTTCCCACTCGATCAGCGGGGACAGTGCTCCTTTTGGAACAACCATCTGGACCCAAAAACATATAAATGGCTCATGTAAGCACATGCTTACATGTCAAGAATATATGGCAACTCCAAAAAGCACAGAAAAGCTGCTTTTCCCACCACATTTCTCTATAGCACTTGAGTAGTTACCGTGGGTTGAAAACACTTGGCTCATGTCAGTGGCTTAAGTGGCATGAAAGCCATTTTTCCGTTCATAAAATCACGTGGAAAGAGCTCTAATTAGATTTCTAGTACAAAACAGGTGTGCTTCTACACAGTCTTAACACCGTTTATTCTATCTCACAGGAAGTCAAATTTTAAATTAAATTGTAATGGGAATTATCCAGGAAACCACCTCCTATTGGAAGGCTCCCAGACAAATAAAATAAATGGCTCAGAAGTAGCAATGCAGGCAGATCTCAGCTGACTTAGGAACTCTTCCATAAGCTTTACATCTGCTATGCAACTACTAACGTCCTTAGGAAAAAAGCATTGGGCAAATACATTTGCTAGCCGGGAAGCTCCCTGAAGTAAGGACTCCACCCTATTCTCTTTGGTCCCACACAGTCTCTTACTCAAATGGTATTTTATTAGTAAAGAAATGAATAATGTGGGGCGCCTGGGTTGCTCAGTCAGTTAAGCACCGGACTTCAGGTCAGAGCATGATCTCATAGTTTGTGGGTTCGAGCCCCACATCAGGCTCTGTGCTGACAGCCCAGAGCCTGGGGCCTGCTGTGTCTCCCTCTCTCTCTGCTGCTCCCCTACTCACACTCTGTCTCTCTCCCTCTCTCAAATATAAATAAACATTAAAAGAAATGTTTAAGGAAATGAATAATGTAATTATTTATTAAACACAATTGTCAAGCATCTACTTTGTCAAGTACTGGAGATACCAAGATGAGTAAGACAAGGTTCTCTTGTTTGCCTCATGTATTTCCACTTATGTAAAGAATTAAATGTATGTAGCAGAACAGGTCTCACAGTGCGTCTTATACAAATTTCACCAAAAATAATAATAATAAAAAAATAAAGAAGGTGCAAGTGAACTCTGCTCTTTCCCATGGCTTTTTATGAGGTGAATTCATGGGCTCCTCATCTACTTCAGTGAATTGTTATTGGGTGAGCATTTCCAAGTGTCCAAGGGGGAGAAACATTAAAGCAACAGTTCTTTAAAAAGCCAAAGAGAATATGTCAAGTAACTGGTTTATTATGAACAGCAGTTCAGACTACATTTCCTAAGGAGTTGAAGGAACGCTGGATATATTTAATAGTTAAGAGATTTCAACATAACTCACGCTAGTAACAATGCAGAAACCTGCTCCCTAATCCCATCAGATGTACTAAGGTCATTGATGCCTAGTCATGAAAACAGAATTCTCGTCCACACAGCAGCCCCTTGGCTCTCTCCTGTCACTGACACATTCCCTAGCATTGGACTGTGGATTCTGGTACTACTGTCCTTGTCATGCAGGTGGGAAACCTGGGTACACAGTTGACTCACCAAAGAGTCTCGTCCAGTGCTAGGGGCCTGGAACTGATCTCCCCTCTGTGTGCTTCCTGAGAAGAGGATGTCAGGGCTAGAATCCAGGCTGAGCCACTTAGACCAGCTGAGTCATCTACTAGATGAATTACTTGCCTCCTGAGCCTTACTTACTTCCTCTCTAAATAGGAATAGTAATGGCACCTACCTCGGACAGCCATTCTGAAGATTAAGCCCAAACAACACTGCACAGAGCCTGATGCAGGCACTCAGTCACTACTACCCTTGCTCACACTCCCATCACCCTGGGTTCCATATATCATCTGATAGATGGGAGTGGGTGAGCCAGCTGAAGACAGCTGCTATTTACTGACAACTTCATCAAGTAGATCAGCGACGTGACAACAGCTCTGCAAAAGTACCACACAAGAGCGTATTGCAACCTGGCTGTCCAATTAACCCTGCCAAACCAGCTGTCAGCTCCGTCCTTCTCCGGGGACACCTACCCAGCTCTGTATGAATGGAACTATTTAGCACATCCAGAAGATAGTCACAGCATACACGCCCTGCCCAACTGTACTGTGTACAAATATCAAAGCTTTGGCACAGGATACCAATGATTGGCAATCCTAGAATAAACCATATGTGGTAGACAGGATGATGGCCACCACAGGATGTCCATGTCCTAATTATCCTGGAACCTATGAATCTGTTAGGTTACAAGGCAAAGGAGAATGAAGGTTGCAGACAGAATTAAGGTTGCTAATCAGCTGACTTGAGGATAGGGAGATTAGGGGCGCCGGGGTGGTTCAGTCGGTCAAGCATCCGACTCTTGATTTTGGCTCATGGTTCATGAGTTCGAGCCCCGCAGTGGGGCTCTGTGCTGACAGCGTGGGGTCTGCTTGGAATTCTCTCTCTCTCTGCCCCTCCTCCACTTGTATGTGCATGCTCTATCTCGCTTGCTCTCTCTCAAAAATAAATTTAAAAAAAACATAGGGAGATTATCCTGGATTATCCAGTGGGCTCAGTGTAAACTCAAGGATCCTTAAAAGTGGAAGAGAAAATCAGAAGAGAGAACCAGAGAGAAGGCCGCACGAGGAGGATTCAGTCCGATGTTGGCTCTGAAAATACAAGAAGGGGCCACAAGCCAAGGACAGTCTCTAAACACTGAAAAAGTCAAGGAAACATTTTCCCTTAGGAGTTCCAGGAGGAATGTAGCCTGCCAATATCTTCATTTTAGCCCAGCAAGACACGTTTTGGACTTCTGATCTCTAGAACTGTAAGATAATAATTTGAGCTGTTTTAAACCACTCAGCTTGTGGTAATTTGGTGCAGCAGCAATGGGAGATGAATGCACCATGTCGCCCAATCAAGATCTCTTGGGCAGAGATGACATAAACCTTTAGGGAGAGCATTTTCACAGACATTCTCCCTTACCCGTGATGATTCTCGACTCCTCTGATCTTTGGGTTTTGGTTTGAAGCTGGCTACCTCTATCTATCTTAGGGCTGTCTTCACTGACTCACTTTCCAGATCATTCAGGAAGTTGTTTTGAAAAGGGAGGAGATATGGTTGTTGGGATCCTGGGATGATGTTGAGGAATGAAGTATAATGTCCAGATCTGCCTTATTCCAGCCTTTCAAAGTCAGGCTTTCCTTCCTTCCTCCCTTCTTTCCTTCCTCCCTTCCTTCCTTCCTTCCTTCCTTCCTTCCTCTCCTTCCCTCCTTCCTTCCTTCCATCCATCCTTCCTTTCATCCTCCCGTCCTCTTTTCCTTCCCTCCCTCCCTCCTTCTTTCCTTCTTCCCTCCCTCTCTCCTTCCTTCCTTCCTTTCCCTTACTCCCTTTCTTCCCTCCCTCCCTCCTTCCCTCCTACCTTTTCTTCCTATCTCACCCCCTCCTTCCCTCCTTTCTTTCTTCCCTCCTTTCCTCCCTCCTTCCCTCCTTATTTCCTTCCTTCCTTCCCATCAGCCTGCCTGCCTTTCACAAATAGCTATCAAGCACCTAATATATATGCTACATACCGCTAGGGGCAAGGGAATACAAGAATGAATAAATAGTCCTCACTCCTTACCCAAAGAGTTCGTTAGAAACTTACCATCCATCTAGGGCAATGGTTTTCAAACTTTTTGCACCATTACCCATAGCAATAAATGCATTTTACATCACAGTCTAAAATGCACACACATATATCCAACTGAAACAAAATTTTACAAAATAGTACTTCACCTTACCAAAGGAGATACACTCTATATTCTATTCTATTCTATTTTAAATTCTGACTATCAACCTATTAAATTGCTTTCATGACCCCATAGTAGATTACACCTCTCAGTCCAGAAAATGGTGAACTGGAAGTCTTGCTATCTGTGCCTGGATGCTCATTATACAGATCCAAGAGGAAGCGTCCTCAGAAACTTCCTCAAGGCATTAGTCAACCCCAGACCGTTCCTTCCCCCTGCCCACCACCATCCACACAGGCTGAGATGACTCAGCCTCACATTTAGATTCAAGTCATTTTGATAATAACAGTCACCCACCTCTCCCCAACCCTCTCCCAAGCGCACACACACACAATCTCATCACCCCTGGAAGGGAAGGAATGAGAGGTGCTGAATGTGGAAAACTGTGACTCACTGTTCCTGCCAACCAGGTACATGGCTATAAATGTCACTCAAGTGAGATCATCGCAGGGGCTCAGAACCATGAAGGAAAGCACCCGGGAAGCAAGAGCTGGGAGCTGAGGTCTCTGACTGTTCAGACGGAACCAAGTACGAGGAGACCTGATGTGAGGAGAAGTACCAGAAACACTTGAACAGAACACCCACGCGACTAAGAATGTGCTATGACTAACTCCAGTGATCAGACAACATACACGGAAGGCTGCTAGTGAGCACGCAGGAGATCTGGTCTCAGCCGCCAGCAAGCCTGCACTGAAGGACCAGCCGGGCAGGGCCGGGCCTCCTCCCACACTCCTGCACGGTGCCATGGCCAACAGCTGCAGAGGGCACGCTGTAAGGAGCTGCCAGGGAGGTCACGGCACCCTTTTACATGGGAGTGCCTGATTTGCAGAGACTTTTTTGTAAAAATGGGAAATTTCACCCTCAATTACTTGTCAATTCCACCTAATGACACATATTAAAGCTTATCTTTCTACAGGCTAATTTTAGACTGATACCAGTTCACAGATCACTAGTTTAGAAAAACACTACCCTGCTGGGCAAATCCAGTCCACTCCCGGAAGCAGATTCCTATGACAGAAGAGCTGGCAAGACCAGAGGCCTTTCTTTATGCCATCGCTGAGAACACATGAAGCCTAGAGCCCCACCACGTATTGTCCTTAGAGGCCACAGTCATGAAGAGAATCCCGATTAAGAGATGTTACCACGTTCTAGAAGGGGGGATCAATTTCATATATTTCTGATTCTTACTCCTGCAAGATGAACCCTGGTACAAGGCAACTCTCACTGTGATACCTCAACACGCATCCTCCCCATGCCTGTGGACTCCTGCTCTCATTTCCCTCTGCCAGCCCGGACCCTATAGTTCATCACTGGTTTCTCTCTTGCCACTGTCTTCGGCTTTCCAGCCTTCCGGTCCTGCAATTTCCCTGCTAAATCTTCCACCCTGAACGAATCAAGCCAATCATCCCCACCTACATGCCGACCCCATGCTCCTCGGCCCTGCTGAGGAAAACCACAGAGCAGGGAGCAGATTCCCCCAAATGTGAACGGTCTCCAGTCCCAGAGGCTCAGGAACCCTGCCTCAGACTTATAGAAAGGTCCCCTTCCTATTTGACCGAGTCACACTTCTAAACCCTCAACTCTCAACCCTCCCACCTCTTCTCACTTGACCTCTGACAACACCGAGAAGTTCAAGGCCATTAGGCGAGAATGCCCTCAGCTGCCTTTCCACCCCTCCTTTCTCCCTCTTCCCTATCTCAGGGCAGGCCGTGGTCCCCTGTGTGAGGCTAATGCCACACACATTCTGCTCTGTGTGCCCTCCTTTCCTGCCTGCAACCCCTCTCTTCAGCGACTCCTTTTCTCACTAATTTTTTTCTCTTTCTCTCTAGACTGACGGTTCCCATATCTTCTCCTCCAGATATCGTCTTAATTTCTCCTGCCCTTGAATGAACAGGAAGTCTACAGCGGATGCCACCACTTCCCGCCCCACGACGCCCGGCTTTTACTCATCAACCTATTCCAATGATGTCCCCATTTCCACAAAAATGCTCCTGTTCAAGGTACCACAACCCCCAGCTGCCAACCAGCTTCCATCCTCTTCCATCCTCTTCCATCCAGCTTCCATTTCCATCCTCTTCCGGTTCACTGCCTCTGTGAGACTTGGCTGTAGTCTCCACTCCCTGCTTCTTGAAACTCCTTCCTCACCTGGTTTCCAGGTCCCCATCCTCTTTGTCTTCTATAAATGATTGCTAAATGAATGTCCCAAACCAAATTCGTCACTTTTTCCCTCAAACCTACTCCCCTTTCTGGAATCCCCATCTCACCGAATGGCCCATCAAATCACCCCGGAAGAGCCCTCAGGGCACCCCCAATGTCCCTTTCCCATCCCTCACCCCCTACCTCCACTCAGTGGTCAAGCCATATAGCTTTTCCCTCCATGTGTCTCTGTGTCCTTTCCCTACTTCCCAACCCCGGGACCGTCACCCAATGCCCAGCTCTCATCATCTGAACATGAGCCAGCGTGATGGCCTCCTTTGCACCTTCTGTCCCTGGTCTGGCTACCTGGGACTCACTGCTATGGCACCTCACAATGTGATTTTACCTGGTTCGTTACGGAGAAGCAGGGCACTAGGTAGGGATCCATTCTGGTCAAGGGATCAACTACTGAGATGAGCTCAGACAGACGGTAGGGGCTGTCCAGGAGTGGGGTGGAAGGCAGAGCAACGAGCAGACAGAAGGTGGAGATGTCCAGGGTGCTCAGTGTGGAAGGGGCATGGCATGCTCTAGCAGCCAGTGTCGATGGAGCCAGGAAGCAAGAGGGAGCCTCACCTGAGGCTGGTGAGGACCAGGGGCCAGACCGCCCAGGGCCTTGGGACACAGGTGAGAACGGTTTCCTCTTCAGAGCAATGAGAAGCAGGGAGTGACATGATCAGGTCTTAAGAGATCCCTCTATAAAAATGCTAACTAATGAAGCAGCGATGCATACTTCCCGAACATGATAAAACAGATCTAACTCAGCCTAAAACTTAGCACTTATAATAAGAACTCTAGAAGCATTTTGCTGCTCAGGGACAAGACTACATGCCTACTGTCGTGGTTCTTTGAGGAGCTGGCCAACACACATGAGTGAGAGAAAGAAGTTAGAGATTTAAAAATCAGAAGAAAAAAAAAAAGAGGCACAATTGTCACCATTTACAGATGATATTCTCATATAGCCAAAAACCCCAAAAGAATCCACGAAGAAACTATTCAAACCATAAGAGGATTCACTAGGATGGTGGGAGCAAATTCCCATGTAGAAATCAAAGAACTTGCTTGTATACAGACAATAACCACTTAGAAGAAGCAGTAGAAGAAAAGGTCTCCATTTATAAAAGGCACAACAGAGTGAAATTCTTAAGAATAAATGTAACAAGAATTGGAAGAGAGCCATAGGAAGAGAATTTAACCTAAGAGGATGCCGAGGAAGTGCCCGAAAAGTCTATGGTCAGGAAGATTCAACAACGTAAGGATGTCAATTCTTCCTAAATTAATCTATAAACGGAATGCAATCCCAATTAAAATAATGGGATTTTTTTTTTTAATTCAGAACAATCTTATTTTAGAGTTTCTATGAAAAGAAAGAGTTTCTATGAAAAGATCCCTCTGGCTGTAGTATTGCTAAGCAGTAGAGTGTAAGTGGATGGGAGGATGGGCCAGACAGAACAGTGGTCCCCAGTGAGAGCTAAGAGAGCTGGACCTGGGGCCTGGGGTTGGAATGCAGAGAAGGGCATGTATTTGAGAGATATTTACTTGGTAAAATTCATAAGACATGGCGATTGGCTGGACGTGGGAGGTGGGAGAGAGAGAGAGAGAGAGATCTCCAATGATGGCTCGTGGTTTCAGGTTTGTATATTTAATAATTAATCAAACCTCCTGCAAATGTATCTCCTCTTTCCTCAAATCACTGCTCACGCAGCATTTCTAGGCCATGGGCCTAGCAACAGATTTAGCAAGGCCCTCCAGAAAGCCTTGTTAACTAGCCTGTTTGTTCATAGCAAAGCGAAATACCAATTTCGCTTTCTGACTCTGTTAATTAGGTATCTGGCATAGATCTTTGGTGGACAGAACAGTTTCAGCTTCAGAAAGCCTGCTGACCCTTCCTTGTTCTTTCCCTCTCTGTGCTTTTCTTCCCCCTTGTGATTTAACACTGTGCTAGAAAAAAATAGGGCAATGATTATGTTTGAGTTTGACCTGAGCAGACTCAATGTTTACTTAGCTGAGGCTGGACAACATCCCCACAATATCCTGACTTTCCTATTTAACAAACAAATCCTTAATGTTCAACAAGACCCCTCACCTCCGTGGCCTGACGTTTTTTCAGGGGCTGTTTCCCTCTGAGGTTTGCTTTATCTCCTGTTCAGAACGCCTTCCAGCATATTTTCAAACAGAACAAAGTGAGTTTAAATATGTCACACAGTGGTCGCCTCTCAAACCTCGACAGAAATGTTTTCAGTGAAGGTGTTGTTTGATATGAAAAAGAAGTGTATTGTTTTCAGTACAAGGCATGTGTGTGTTAAAACTTAGGTGAAATAAGCCAGTGCTTTGGGTGAAACCAGTTTAACCCAGCTCACCTCCAATATCTGCCAGGTTGGATTTTCTGCAGTGTCTACACAGAGCACTAATGAGGTGCCTGGACTGGTGCTCTGAAACTTTCCCTGCACCAGATTGCCTGGGGGGCTTATTCAGTGCCGATTCTGAGTCTGCAGGTCAAAGGTTGGGGCCCATGAACTCCTAGGTGATGCCATCTATGAACCCACAGATGGCACTACGTATAACAAGAGGTTTTTTAGATGAGCTCAGGAACTTACAAACTACATTTCTCAAGAGTTAACCTGCACATTGGGATGCATTCTCCTGATTTACAAAACAGAGACTTTGCCACCATCGTATTTCAAAGACCCTAGACTTCGAATATCTGGAGGTCAGGGTACCCCATCCCAATCTAATCCAGATGTTAGATTTGCTATAAAAAAAAATCATCCCTAGAAAATCCTGTAATATTTCGTGAAGCCTCACCAATTTGAATTAAAGAAAAGGGAAACCTTAATTATGAGATTTAAAAAATACAATCAGGTTTATTACTTTCGATTTCAAAGGGTAAACAAACTTCGGGAGTTTGAAAACTAGTTTGCTCTTTGAGGGGCGCCTGGGTGGCTCAGTTGGTTAAGTGTTGGACTCTTGATTTTGGGTCAGGTCATGATCTCAAAGTGTGTGAGATCGAGCCCCTGCTTGGGATTCTCTTTCTCCCTCTTTCTTTGCCCCTCCTTCCCTCCCCCCCCCCATACAATAAATAAACATTTACAAACAAAAACAAAAAAACCCCATGATTTTCAATGAGCTTCCTTTAACTCGTTTTTGAGGTAGAAAAACTAAGGCCCAAAGCCACATGAAAAGTCAGCTAGAATTCAAGGTCAATGCCATATTCAGGACTTTATTAAAGTAAGGAATGTCGACTGCAATAAATTCTACCCACTCAAGTACCAGCTGCCTTGAGGGAAGGTATGTGTGTCTCCTGACAAACACATAATCTCACAGTCTAGTTGTCTGGCCTTGGAAAACATTTTCCTTATCAACTGAAAAGTAGAATGCATACAAAAGAGTGCATTAACTGCTTTTTTTCTAAAAAGAGGGGAAGTAAAGTGCACCCATTTATGCTGTTTTTCCTGTAACTACACAGATCAGGGCTCCAGCAAACAAAAGGCCATCAGAGTAGTCATATTGTGAAAAGAGCTACTCTGTTTTGCAAGGAAATGTGCAAAATACAGAATAAAAAGGTACAAAATAAAAACACAAAAAAAGCACAGGTCTATGCAGCTGCTTTGCACATACTATCTTTCCCTGCTCCTGGTTATTATGAATAGGGCTTACCCTGCCTGTCCTGATAATGGGGGGGGGGGTCCTTAAAAACATGAGACAGCTTTAAAAATCATGAAATGAAAATGGAATTTATAGTATACCCAAATATTAATGACCCATGAGAAATTTTCAGCTAGCTTGGGTTTTATTAGGACTAGTAACCTTGCACTGACTACTTCCTGCCATACACTCAGTGCTAACTGCCTCCCTGGGTGACGCTGCACCAGATGATGAATGAGTTTAGTTCCACAAGGGCAAACTGGTCCCCTTTAATTCACTTAAACCGGGGATGGATGCGGTGGAGGCACAGAATCCAGGAATCAAGATGGACCTTTTAAAAGTCTAGAATATTCACTGGACAGGCATGGGAAACATCTGGCATAGAAATAACTGTTTGTTTGTTTGCTTCTCGGGTAATGCTTGGACCGATATCATTTATCTTCACAACATGGAGCTTCCTACATTTCACCCTTATCCCACCTTCCTATGCTATTGTTATCCTTTTAATTAAGAAAACTGGATGAACTGTATCTGGAGAGGGAGCCTCCACGTGCCGGGGGAAAACGCTCTTCCTATGAGGCTGCAGTGTGACCGCTGGAAAGGGCTCTGTCCTGAACCCGATGCATGGGTTCAAGTGACTCCCAGTTCTCATCAATTTCCTTACCTGCACAATGGAAATCAATTACTGGCTCCCAAGAGTTGCCTTTATGAGGCCCTGAAGCCTAGAAGAGGTTCAACGAACGCTGAATGAGTGAATTCGCAGATGAGATAATTATGTTAAACATATAACCCAAATGCTACTTATTATTATTCTTTTCATACTTTTCCATCAAGGCTCTCAAAGCACACAGTACTCCAATAATTCACAATTCACTGAGCAGGCCGTTGCTTGTATCTTGATGTAACTTTTAGACTCAAGTGTGTGGTATAAAGTCTTAATTTCCACCCCGGGCCCTGCAGTAAAAGCAGCAATAACAACAGTAGGAAAACTATAACGGTGGGTGTTTGACACGAAGCATTTGTCACAACCCACATCCTGTGCACCACGAACGGTGAGCCCTAACATACACTGCGGACTTGACTTAAAAATAATGCATCAAGATACACCGGTCGGTTGATCAGTTGTAACAACTGTACCACGCTATCATCAAGGCCAACGATAGGAGGGGCAATCCCAGGAGGAAGGAGCCAGAAAAATCAAAGCTCCTTATCTTTGCCTACCTGGGGAGCCCACAGCCGCTAAGCAAGAGAAATACTTGAATGTCCTGCCCTGTTCCAAGCCTGCAGCTCCACAAAATGGCCTCCATATCCACGAGGACACTTTAAATTTAGCACGAGGACTACACTATGTGTGGCATTCTAGCATTTTATAGTCAATTACTCAAATTCCTCAATAGCACGCTGTAGCAATCTAATCACTAGCGGTCTCCCCAGCACTTCCAGCTTGGACCATACGTGTGGGGGCTCCTCTGACTGACAAGGAAACACACCTGTTGAATTATTTGGACACAGATCTCTTTGAAGAAGTTTGGCAGTCCACTCACTCCCTAAAATGTTTCTGGTATACTGAACTGTTCTGTGCTGGGAGGTAGGGCAGCGGGGAGGAGAGCAGGGGCCGGTTCTGTTGTTCACCGCGGAGTAAGAAGGCACACTCAAAGTCACGAAGCACTCTAATCATTCCAAAGCGCCTTTCTTCCCTCAAAATGCAAACAAATCTTGTCCACCCGTAGCTGCAGTCCTACGTTTTTTAAACCTACCCTTTTCCCGACTGCCTTGGTCATCCTTTCTAGACAAAGGGCACACACACCTGTGTCACGCTTCATAAACATGGTCCAAAAAGCAAAGTACAACATACTCAGCCTACACTTCCTGAACAACTGCTCGACGCCCCTTCTTTCCCGTTTATGCCCACAGAAGTATAAACTGGTGCTACATCTCCATTACGCAATTTGGAAATAAATTGGAAATTTTACTTCATTTATTTTATTATTTAAAAAAAAAAAAGGCAGACTGCCATGTGCAGTGCCTCATTTGGATGCATCTGGAGTCTTGGAAGCTTGACTACCCTTTGTTCTCCCACAAATCAAGTTTGAGAGCTTGTTTGGAGGTTCTAGCAGGAGAGTGTGGCTATCCTATACCCTTGACCCAAGAAGGGCCCTCCTCTATCAGGGAAGGTTGTCCTCTTCAACAGAGTGCCCAGCTTTGGGACGGAGTGGAGTGGTGAGGGAGGAAGGGACACCTGCCTAGCCAGCAGGATCAGCCAAATCAACCTGGCCATCAGTGGGGTGACAGATGTCACAGCCAGATTGCCCTCACATCTGAAACTGCAAATTTTAAAGTCTAGCTTTAAAATTGCTAACCCAGTAACCCCATTTATGGGACTTTGTCCTTTTAGTAGGTATGTAAGTTGACCTCTCAATATACATTCCACCACTGGCCCATGAGTGGTTTCAGAAGGGGTAATGGGACAGGCTAGGGCATCTTCTGGGAAGGCCATGCAGAAAGCGATGCTCTCACTTTTCCCCTGGATGTTGTCAGGTCCAACATGTCCCCTAGAATCAGTGCAGCCAACCCAGGACCATGTGGAGAGGAGTGCAAGGGAGGAAACAGGCTGTGGCCTTGAGACCTCCCTGAGCTCCTGAACCAACACATCCTGAAGACTGCCTGACCTTGGGCTTCTCCTGTAGAGACAATATCTTCATCATATAAGCCAATGCAAGTTATCATTATCTGTAACTTGCAGCTGAAGTCATCTTACACGACCTTACAGATAAAGTCACACATTTGTGCCAACATGCATGTACAAGAATGTTTACTGTCACCCAGGTAAAAATAGCTAAAATCTGGAAACCTAAAAGTCCATCCTGGCTAAGGAAAGTACAACCCATTCATACTATGCAACACTATGCAGCCCCTAAAAGAGAGGGGCTCTGTATGTGGTGATACGTTAAGGTAGCCAAGGTATATGATTAGTTGACAAAAACAAGGTACAGAATGGTGTACATGGCATGATATCATTTGTATAAAATATATACATACATATGCATGAGTATATATATGTGTGTGTGTGTGTGCGCGCGCGCGCACACACACACACAACTTACGTATAGGTTTCTGTTGGAAGGACACTATAAAATTAGTAATGGTTGGGGGCACCTGGGTGGCTCAGTCGGTAAGTGTCCGACTCTTGATTTCAACTCAGATCATGATCTCCCAGTTTGTGGGATCGAGCCTTTCATGGGGCTCTGCACCGACAGCTTGGAGACTGCTTAGGATTCTCTGTCTCCCTCTCTCTCTGCCCCTCCACTGCTCGCTCGCCATTCTCAAAAGTAAATAACTAAACTTAAAAAAAAAGAACCTGGTAATGGTTACAAGTGGGGGCTGAGCAGCAAACAGGAGGTAAGCTAGTTTTCACTTAATAGCCTCTGTGCTGTTTGAATTTTTAGCACAGCATGAACTACTCTTGTAATTTCTTAAATCAAGATGAAAAATACTTTCAAAAAGATGAAAAAAACTCAATCAGACAAATCATACAATTTCAAATGGAATATTTACATATAAAAAAACTGCTGCCTGGAAATTCATCCCAATCAGATTTTATGTATGGCTTAAAGGTTAGCCATAGAAAAATGTTAGCTTTTTAGACCTCTTGCCCCATTATAACCTTATAATCTTTCTAGCTACTGGCTGTCCGTATGAATCAGGGAACTATTAACTCATTTTCATATAGCCAAAACAAAATAAACTTAAAAGATACAGCCCAAATGCATACATATGTACTGCAAAGCCAAATATAACTCTTTCCAGTGATCCACACCTCTGCGAGCCTCCACGAAACCAGTTACCTATTACTTTAAGAATATCTTCAAGAAAATCCAGGTTTTGTCTTTCCAGACTTACTTTTGGAGCCCAGTTATATGAGGCACTTATAACTACATTCACACAGCACAGATACCAATTTTGAATGATGCTCCAGTATAGTTATTAAGAAGAACCAGGAGTTCAACCCCCTACCAAAAAGGTAGTCCTCTCCCAATGTGGAATAACACTCCAGAAACACTGTGCTTTTGAGAGGCTGCGGTCCCCACTTTGTAGGGGACTTTCTTGACCGAGGCTTTCTCATCAGCCTCATGGGTCAGGAGAATTTCTCTCCTCTCCTTTGACCCCATACCCAGTCTCCAGAGTCTGATTCCATGCCTTCCCTGGGGCGTCGCCTCCTGCCCACGGCCAGTCCCGCTGAGCACATCCTTATTTCAGCCCTCTCCAATACTGACTGCATCGTTCATTCGTCTGCATCTGCCTCCCCCTTCCCTACGTCCACACTGGTCCACTGGGGGCCAGCACTTGCTTTGTTTCCTGCAGTGTCCCTGGAACCTGGCACAGTGTGTGGCATTTTGGAGAGAGATAAATCTGTAATGGGATTCTGATACTGCCCGTCACAAGCCCGAGTGACCTTGGGTGAGCTCCCGTGTCACTCTGAGCCAGGGTGTCCTCATTTACCAAATGGAGGTGATCCTACATTGCTTACAGCTGGTCCCAGGGGAGGTGGTAGTAAAAGTCATAATTATGATAATAGATGCTCAATGAATAAATCAGTCTGAATAGTCCTGTCACCTGGTACAGCTGGGCTCAGCCATCTCACTTCAGCCAGTGGTACCATCATAGAAATATACTTCACTCTGAAGAGTCTTCTCCAGACCAGACATGGAGACATGGAGACCTCCAGACAAATGGTCCTGGCCACGTGATAAGCAGATGACCTACGGCCCACCCATGCTGCAGGTCCTACCTTCTGCATAACACACTATCTCTCCCACGTGGATCGTCCGCAGATTTCCAGTCTCCGTCCTCTGGAACCGCATGAGTTCTGCAGGCTCCAGGGATGTGCAGAGGGAGGAAAGGCAAACGCAGAGAGACCCAAGTTCTCTGGGCAGCGCATCCCACGCTGCATGTAGCTCGGCAGGTTTTGCTTTTCCTTTCACTGGTTTTATAGTCAAAATCCTAGCAGACCAGAACTGCTTCCCTAGCAATCGTCAGAGAGCTGTGCATGGGCCTTGAAGAAGCTCATTCGAAAGCTCCTTCCCCCAAACCCTTTCCCTCTCCTATCACACCATCTCTTGTTCCCAGTGAAATTATTTAGCTTATAGGACCTTCGAAAATAGCAGGGGTAATCCTTAAAACTCTTCTTGGGTCCTTCTGGATCAATGATTTCCATAACAGAAATGGCAGGCAGTGCTGTCCTGATATACAAGAGTGACCTACTTTAGGGCTTTATATAGGTTCACTGACCTGACTCCTCACAGTACCTTTGACTGATCCAAGAAAAATAAACGGTTCTGAAAAACTGAAAATGTGTGCCTAAATATATACAAAGGAAAAAACCCTCCCAAGGAAACAGGACTGTTTTTAACGTTAAAGAGGGGAAGAGGATTTGGGAAGAGTGAAAAGCAATAACAAAACGTACTTCCTTTAAACCACAGTGTCATCCGCTCCAGCGGGGCCTGCAGTCCCAGCCCCTGCACCCACAGCTGGGTGGCTCACAGATGCAGGCTCCCTGGGGACCGGAACTGCCTCCCAGCCTGGGGCGGCATCTCAAAGGCTGAGCAAGAGAGTATGTTGTCTTGGTAATTTTTCAGGATAGAGAACTAGACCTCCCTTGGAGTTCTTCCTGCTACCACCTTTTTCTTTTTAATCAAAATAGAAAATATTTTGAACCGAAAAGTGAAAATGTGACATCTTAAAGCATATGCACACAGAGTGATGTTAGCAAAATGGCAATATAGGGGAGACCCCGGCGCCTGTCCTGGCACAAAGACGGACAACTGCACAGCTATCCATGAACAAAAACAATCCTGGGCGAGCTCTAGAGTACTCTTAAGAAATTTCAGCAACACAGGAGAACAAAAACAAACAAACAAACAAAACCACAAAACAAAACAAAACAAAAAAAAAAACAACACACAAAAAAGCCCTGAGAATAACTCCATAGGAAGAGAAGGAAACGCAGCTACCTTTGTCTGCCCCACCCCGTCCCTGGGCTGACATTGCTCTGAGCCACAGGGAAATCCCCCATTAGGGTTCCCCCACCAGGGAAGGGTGTCACCCACTTTTAACTTATCCTAAAGCACAGCTGATCTTTAAAAATGGACATCACATTTCTGAGTTCTTTTCTAATAAGCTTTTCTCTCATGGAGTGTATCCCTAAAAAATAAATAAATAAATAAATGCCCTAATATCACCCAATTACCATTATTTACTCACTATACATGTTGGATGGTTCTGTTCATTCTTTATATAATGCTACCCTACCCTTCCTGCCTCTATCAATTCATCTGAGCATGGTGATATTTTTTAACGCTTTCCTATCCCTTGCAAAGCTTTCTGATAAGCTGGCAATGAATTGCTACAACATCATTTACAAATATTACTTAAAGCTATCTAGAGCCTAGCGCAGACCAGAACGTAGAAGGACTTTAAAATATATAAAAGTAGTAATTCATTGAAGGGTGTATTACTGAAGATCTGGACGAGTCCAAAGTATTACTGGCATCATTTGGACAGTAAGGGAGGACAGCCCGGCACCCCACCTTCTCTGCCAACATCCTGCTATTATCCTATGTAATTTGGCCTTTAGGTCCTTGAATTCCCATAAGATTTTAGTGCCATAACTAGAGAACCAAACAAAAGTATGAGAGAGATGGGAAACCAATCGAATGTTATCAAAACATCTAGAAAACATGTGGTGCTGATAGGAAGAATGAGAATAAATCAGGACTCTGTCTGGCAGTTAGGAGATTTGTGAACATGCTGCAAACTTGAACCAGAGGATGCAGAACTGAGTCTTCCCAAATAGGATGTTAACAATGGAAGGAAGTAAATAGGGAACTCTGGAAAAAATTAATTTTAGGGGTAGTTGGAATATGGTAATAAAGACTTGTTTAAAACAAAAACAAACCAACAAGCAACATGGAAAGAAGTCGGGAAAGAATTTCTTAAGGGCGTCACCTGAACTCGGGAAGAAAACACCACCACCAACTGAATGGTCCAGACGCTGAGTATTCCCTGACATCACAGAGTCTGTAAACGGCTCCATGCGTCCCTCGGTGGCTTGGGTAGAATTGTCCTCACACATACAGTCCGTGGGCCTCTCAGCCTCGACAGAAATCTCAGGCTGCAAACACAGCCCAGTGGAGCCCCTCAGCATCTCACTGGCCGACATCGTCCTCCAGGAAGCCTCAAACTACTGCCTTAGCGCTTCCCAGGGGATTCCCCACCTCATTTGGTTTTCATTTCAAAGGTGGGAGGGGAAGAATTGGCTCCAGGAGAACCAGCTCCAGCAACCAAAGATGCCAGCCAGCCTAATTTTAGAGATTCTCAGATCGTCAGGGCTGGAGGAGAGCTTGGAGGTCCACTCAGCAATTTTTACAGAAGAAGAAAGAAGAGGAGGGAAGGCGAGCTGGCCACAGGCAGCAGTTAAGACAGTTAACAGCAGCAGAGCTGGGATTAGAGCCCAGTGCTCTCTCCATGAACCTATGATGCTTTCATACAACCGTGCCTAAACTCGCTTTGGATTTTACTCTTGGAGAGACAGGCCAAACGCCGTGTTCCGTGCACAGGGCCTGCCGTCTGACTTCTCAAATAATCTTTGTGTCTTCTCCCTTTCTTGTGAAAGGAACAAGAAGCACAGCACAAAGTCCTGTCATAGTGATAAGCCCAGGTCTTCAGTTCTTGAAAATCAATGGGCTGATCAAGGTAGTTGGCAGTTTCTATGCCACGTGGTAACTTTTCTTCATGCAATCAAACGAGCCCAGGGGAACCGGAGTACAGCCTCAGTTTCCACCAAGAAGACCCATGCCAACGGCAGCTGATGGTCCCGGCCGCCATGATGTGCAGAACGTGCAGAGAATTCACTCCCAGTAGAAGATTTCTAGCAGGTGTGAGGGAAATTCAGCTTCTGCCCCAGGTTCATTTAAAGTTCAACAGGGACCCCCTCCTGCAGGCTCTGCTTGTGGGGAAACCGGGCTGGTGGGTAGAAGGGTAACTGGGTGAAAATGGATGTTTGTTCTCAGTGTTTCTGCCCTCTGCTCTGTTCAATCATCTGAAATGGTTGAACACATTCCTTTTTTTCTCCTTTTTTTAATGTCCTCCTTCCTTGCTAAACGGTGTTAGCATTTAGTGTTTAAGCTCATCTAATGCATCATCATCAGTGTTAATGCTTCAGGAAATACTGTTTATTTATGGAAGTCCTGAAAAAGCCCGGGATGTTTTCCTCATATGCAGTGGGGTCTGTGGTACTAAATATGAAACATTGATCTCATTATACAGGCCAATATCCAGAGAGGTCAAATGAGAACATTGTTAATTTAAAAGCAAACCTTTGACCACCGTCAGCTACATTCTGGACTTCCATATTTAGAACCTGCCTTCCCCCATAGGCCACATGGAAAAGCGTCCCCCATCCCAAGGCCAGGTCCTCCGCCTGGGCTGTGGGTCTCATCCCTCCTGCCTTCTTAGGAACCCTACATTGTCAAATAAACCAACTTTCTCATAGAGTCAACCAGATCCTTATAGATTTACTCAGGTGTCTACTATTTTAAAGAAAAAGGCCTCCTAGCCTCATACTCACCTTCTAGCTGCTGACCTGTCACTATTCCTTCCTTCATGGCCTAACTTTTAAAGAGTGGGTTGCTGCCTGCCTGCCACCCATTCCTCAACTCACTCCAATCTGGTGTCCCTACCACAACATCCCCTGTCAAGGCCACCAATGACCTCCGTGTCACCGAATCCAGCAGTCCTTTTTAGTGATGGCATTCAATTCTGTCGACCATCGCCCTCGAAACACTCTTCCCTTGTCTGTGCCCCGACAGCAGACCCTCTGGATCTGCCTCCTCCCTCTCTGCCACTTCTCAGTATCTGTGACAGCCTTCTCTGCCCAGCCCCTCCATGTCCCCCGAGGCCTCTCCTTCATCATAAACTCTCACCTTAGATGCAATGCCTACCTGTAATATACAGATAACTCACAAGGTCAAAGAGAGGCATCTTGAACTTAACAAGACCAAGCAAGTCCTCATTCGCTCTCTTTCTTCCTCCCTCCCCCCACGCACCCATTCAATGCTACAAACCAAGAACCTTGGAGTCATCCATGACCCCTCCCTGTCCTTCATCCCCACCCAGATACCCAGCCTAAGCACAGTCAGCTGTATCCTAAGGTGAGACACCATCCACCTCTCACCATCTCTGCTGCCATACCTGCTCCATGCACAACTGGGTTTTCCTCAACAGGCTCCTAATTCTACCCCCCCCCCCCCAGCAGTGCCCCCCTCTAATCAGCTCTCCACCCTTAAACCACAGTCACCATCTGTCTGCCGCCTACCTAAAAGGCATGCTCGACCATCTTTTTTTTTTTTTTTTTTTAACGTTTATTTACTTTTGGGAGAGCACAAGGCGGGTAGGGGCAGAGAGAGGGGAACAGAGGATCCAAAGTGGGCTCTGGGCTGACAGGCTGACAGCAGTGGGCCGTATGTGGGGCTCGAACCCATGAACCGTGAGATCATAACCTGAGCCGAGGCAGATGCTAAACTGACTGAGCCACCCAGGTGCCTGTCGACTACCTACTTTCAGTGCCACCAGGAGAGCCCTCCCTTCCTCCCCAACTTTGCTTACTTAAACCCTTCTCACTCTTTGGATCTCGGGCCCTGGGGAAGCCTGCCCTGGCCTGTCCCCTGCAGGCAGATGAGATAGCCTCACTACACTCTCCTAACACGGTACATTTGGCTTTTATTAGAGTTCTTCATGGCTCTAATTTTACATTTTCTCATGTGACTTTCTGGTTAATATCTTCACCCATCCCCACTCCTATGCACTTCCTACACCTCCCCATACAGGGAGAATAACAGACCGAGGAAAGCCTACCCTGCAGCCTTGGAAATCCATCTCAATGTGTGTGTGTGTGTGTTGGAGGCCATGGCTCTTAGAGGGCCACCTAGTCAATGACTGAATGCAACAAAAATGCTAAGACAGACCTGTTCCTCTGGCTTTGTCTCAGGGACTCTGGCTTTGTCCCCTGACTTTGACTCAGGGACTCCCAAACAGCTTTGCCAAACCTCCCTGGACCACACGGGGTGCTTCCACACAAACTTCTCTCCCTCTCGTCTTCACCAGGGCTCGGGCCTGCATGGTCCAAAGGCCCTCCCCAAGTTCCCAGCTTCCTCTGCATTTTCTTCCCCATCAGGGCATTTCCCCTAACAAAACACTTGCACATCTGATCCCATCGCATTTGCTTCTCCAAAGACCCAAGCTAACAAAACCCTCAACCTATAAGCCCCATCAGTGCAGCGACTTTGTCTGTTTTGGTTCCCAGTTAATTTCTAACACCTAACGAAGCAATACTGAATGCACATTCGTGGGATAAATGAAGGAATCAATTAATACATCGATTTTGAAGGAATCTAGAATACAAACATCCAAAATCTCGTATTGGTTTTACCCCTCCCTGCCGCGCCCCCCCCCCCCCCCGCGTTTACTTCGTGCCACCTGCATCTACATAAAATACTGAGAAAATTCTCCAGGAAGTCACTGAGTTAGGGCCCGTTCCCAAGTAATTGGCAGTGAAACCCAACCCGTTGGTCGCACTGCAACACGAGTGACGCGTTAACTTCTATGAAGGGTAAATAAGTACAGAAAGAAATGCATTGGATAACCTTTGTGGTGCCATTTCGCACCGCCAGCGCCTGCTTGCCTTTCTGGAGAGGAAGGAACACAGTGGCATTTAATGGACAGAAAAACCTATAACCCTTAGCAAGACTGAGACGCTGCCACTGGTGGAGCCCTGAGTACAGGCACACAGTTTCTGGAGAAAGCCGGGAATAATTTGTGGGTAGAAGAGTTTTGAGGTTCCATGGAGACATGCTTTAGACAGAAAAAGACATTTCAGAAAATGCAGTGTAGAAAGCTTTTCAGCACCCACACATCCTTCCCACTAAGTATCTGAATGTGAGAAATTTTTGGCTGCCTTCTGACTTAAAAAGATGCTCTAAAAGGGAGATACCTAAAAAAGAAAAAGAAAACCATCCTGAGAGAACACTGTCTGTTGCTTCAGGTAATTTTAAAAGTACGAAGTAAGAAATTCCCCTTCCTGGGGCAAATTGTCTAAGGCAGTGACATCACACCAGCGAGTAGCGGTAAAACAGAATCAGAGAAACTGTGGGCACCCATCAGCCGCCAGATGAAACGAGGAGGTGAGGAGAGGTGTGCTCATCGGCTTTCTCGATACATACAAATCTTTAGTGGCATCTCATGAGCAAAACTTCGGTATTTCAGAGAATTGTACTCCGCATGTTTGACGTCCTAAAGATAAAGCCTTGACCTGACAGGCAGAGAGACCAGGAGAATCACCTCCTCCACGAGGGTCCCGCGTACCTACTGCTTCTACAAATATTTAATGAGTCTCCAGTATACACACGAGGCTCCGTTCTCAGCATTTGCAAGGGCTTATCTCTCTCCCTCATTCACTGTCACCTTGCCTTCAAGGCTGTAATCCCTCGAGTCCGCTTCTACCTGTCATTCAGGAGTATGAACTAACCACCTTTCACTGTGGTGACAATCCCAAATAGTTTAACCTTACTGGCTCTCTCAAACACGCATGTTTGAAAGCTGTTCTATCTGTAGCCCTTCTTCTTCCCTATCGATCTTATTTTTCAAGTCTTGATACATACAGGTGCTCTCCTTGAAAGTGATTCCCAGAACTTCATGTCTGAGACCTGACACGCGGCCGTGCTCTGACTCGGAGCTGTGGATGTCCTTGGACTCTCTCTCCCCTCCCCCGATGAGCTGTGGTGATCTTCTTCATTCTCCAATTTACCAAAGTCATTGTAGCCGTATCAGCATTTCCACCTGAATCTCCAGGCCGAGGGAATTCCCATTCCAAAGGGTGTTTTATCTCATATCGCTGATAAACACTCAACAGACTCCAGACCCAAGGCCAATCTTCCCGCGCACCCCTCCCCCAACCCCAGCGCTGCCCGAGCCTCTGACAGGCGCCAGTCGCATACACATCCAAGGACTGTGCAGTGTGACCCAGCAGTTGCACATCACAGGCATCCAGAGAGTTCTTTCTAACTTTGTATTTTGAAGTAGTTACGGACTCAAAAAAAAAAAAAAAAAAAAAAAAAGGTTGTAACAACAGTGCAGAGAGTGTTCACCCTTTTCACTTCTCTCTTCTTTCCTTTTACTTTCCAACCTTAATCTTCTCTGCACAGATCCGATTTTCTGCGTAAGAAAGTAGCCATCGCTCAACTTGCGCCGGTAGTGACACCATACAAACCTAAAAGTCATTTGGCACAGCGCAATGAACTAAACCGCAGGCCTCAGCAACGCCGTACCCATGTGTGCATGCTTTCCTATATCGGATGTATCTTGTGTATAATTTTATGACATTTTATCACATATATGAGTAACCACGATACAGAACTGCCCCAGCAGCACAGTCACGCCCTCCCTCCAGGTCCCTAACCCCTGGCAACCAGTGTCTGGTCTCCATCTCTACAATGCCGTCATTTTAAGAATCTTCCGTATTAGGGGCGCCTGGGTGGCTCAGTCAATTAAGCATCTGACTTTGGCTCGGTCGTGATCTCACGGTTCATAAGTTCGAACCCCGCATCAGACTCTGCACTGACAGTATGGAGCCTACTTGGGATTCTTTCTCTCCCACCTCTCATAATAAATAAATAAACTTTAAAAAAAAAAGAATCTTACATATTAAATGGCATCATCCAGTATATAATCTTTGGAGATTGGCTTTTTTCACTCTTTGCCAGCTTTCAACAAACAGCATCTCCTGAACTGTATCACCCTCCCACCACCCAACCCAAGCCCGGGACTCTGATTCACTACATCTAATGTGGGTCCCCAAAGATGACATTTTAAAAAGCTTCCCAGAGAATCCTTATCAACTGTAGTGGACAGGCCACTGGCCTGGGCCCTTTCTTCCAGCCGATGGATGACAAGGAGTTAAAGATGGAATCGACTACCCTGCTCAAAGCAGGTGACAGTCGAGCCATTACATCTTTCATCTGCATATCCGACAGGGCTTCCAACTTCCTTATCAAGTTGCATTAACTCTTACTTCCTAGCCTGTTCTTTCTAAGGTGCCTGATAATCGAGTGTGTGATGAGTTGTTTGTTTGTTTTTCAACACTAGTTCTGCCTTGAAGATCTGCGAGCTTTTGTGCATAAATTCTTATTTTTTTCAAGCCGAACACACTACAAACAATGCAGTGAATTTCGGCAGACAAGCGCCCCCTCTGCCCACGCAGCACCGAAGTGACGTGCCACTTTCTGCCCTTATTTGCTTTCCCGTCTTCAGGCAAAGGTGGCGATGAAATAATGCGATACATCTCCTGGCTGCAGTCTGGCTGACCTTTGGGACACAGCATGACCCCAGACGGACATGAGAAACACGAGACGTGCCAGTGGGCGCGGGCAGGCGCCCGGGCACAAGCACAAGCCGCTGTGGAGCGCTGCCTGGGAAGCACCGGCCTGCCAGAGCCACTCCTGACAGGTGCTTGAACACCTTCCATAGCAGCTGCCGGGCAGGGGACACCATCACGCCCGTAGAGGAGGCGGAAAACCACAGGAAACCACGCGGGCAGGGGCGGGCTGTGTTTGGCTCCCCACCGTACCTACCACTTGACCAACTGGTGCCCGATGAATACCTATCAAGGGAGCACTCGGGCCCCACGTCGAACACCTCCCCAGGAGAGAACAGGTCCCCCGGAGAACACCACCTGCCCCGCTCCTAAGGAAAGGAGCCGGAGGGAGCAGAGCTCACTGTGTGAGCCACGATGGGGGGACAACCGGCTGCTTCCTTGCCTCTGGAAGGCAGGTCCAATCAGAGCTTCCGGAACCAAATACCTGATGAAGGGTCACGTCAATGCCACAGAGCTCCCAACCCCCGAGCCCCACCCAGCCCAGCCTCAGAAAGTGGCACCCGCACCCTCCTCCGTGTGGCTTCAACACACCGACTTGGCTGGGTGCACAGAGGCAGAGAGTGTTAGCTGTTCCTCAAAACCGCTCGCCTCTTGTTACGTAATAACAAGGTCTAACGGGTCATGCAGAAGTGCGGGGCAAAGACTCATTTCCCAATTGCCTTTGCAGCTAGGTAGGACCATGACCTGCAAACAGGATGCAAGTGGATGCCACGCAGCAGCTCTTAACGAGGCAGCCAGGGGCTCCTTTCTGCCCCTTTCTTTCTCCTCTCTGTTCCATCCTCGTGCCTGGAACTCCGATGCAGCAGCCCGCGCTCTGGCTGTCGCCTTGATCACAAGAGCAAGAGGAAGGGAAGGGTGAGCAGGGAGAAGCCCGGCTCTCTGAGGACCTTGTGGGACAAAGCCACCACGCCAGCCTGCACCGACGACCTCTGACATTTTCTGTGGGAGAAAAACAAACTCTCCTCTTGGTTAAGCCAGTGTTATTTGGGGGGTTGCTATCATCCACAACAAACCCAATCCCAGCTGAAACTGATGTCTAAAACAGACATACACCCCCACGTATCACATCCGGCCAACAACATGACTTCATAAAGATCTGTCGTCATTACTACATCTGACTCCTTCTTGGGCCTATTTCTCCACTTGACCTTTATCATTTCTCAAACAAAGAGTTTCACATTTCCTAGCAACATGACAGCACTTGCAGGAGAATAGAGGACTCGCATAGAAACAACCTGCTTTCTGATTATTTGATCCCTGAGAAGCAAACGATGAGTTTACTTAGCCAGGTGGCCCACCCAACCCAAGTTTATTTGGCACTCACACATCACCCTAATCAACCCTGAAATAAATATGGACATGGGGACAGGCAAACAAGTGCCTGTCCCCATCAAGCTGTAATTAAATGAACACTTAGACACCTGCTTTTGCCTTTCTCGAAGGTGAAGGCATACCAATTTCATCACAATCACGTGGCCAAAACATCAACAGTAATTTTCAACAAAGTCCACCTTTTTTTGGCTTTCACTTTAGGGCTGAGACATCTGTCTCCTCAGATGAAAAATGACGTGGTCTGGGCAGTGTAAAACAATTATTTGAGAAATTGAATTTCACAATGGGAAAAACACCAAGGGTTAATTTTCCTTATAGGATATTGCTGGGAAGTTTTCTTTCATCCAGTCAATTTTGGCTTAATGAAGGCCAGAAAAACCTAGGAAGAATATAAAATGGCTGGCCCTTTAACCAAACGACGCCTATAAGGTGGAGGGTTCCCTCGCCAGAGACCATCTGTAGGCTGTTGCCTGTACACACAGCCAGTACAGGGCAGGAGAAGGCAAGGCACCCCCCAGCCGGGAGGCGCGGGGAGGTGGGGCTTCAGGGCAGCCCAGACATGTGGAGCTAGTGGGCTGGGCTGGGGGTGGGGGGAAGGCGCTGAGGGCCACAAGGGTTGAGAACAGCTCTGCAGCCCCGTGGCCTGAGTTCACATCCTTGTTCTGCCACTTACTAGATGGGTGGCTGTGGTCTAGGTGCCCACCCTGAGCCACAAGAGCTGCCTACATTGTAGGGCCACTTGTTACAAGGACTAATGATAGATACCAAAATTCCTGGCCCATAATGGGTGCGCATTACACTTATGGAAATACTATTATATACCCAAGGCATTGCTAATCCAAGGTTGAGAATGGCACGGCTACAATGAAAAGCCAATACATACATTAATGCTTGATCCCCAAATAGCTGACAAGAAGGACTCTATCTCCTTTCTCCCTGCCTCCTTTTTTGAATGGCAGACAGGCACAGGCTCTTCTGCACTTCAGGCAGTTAGCTTGGTGGGGACTCAGCATTGCCAGAGATATGAAGAGACCAAAGGACTAGAGAAATATGAAGCAGGGCTACATGTTCAGTTGCACGGTTTGTGCACTGAACCAGGGCATTACAATTAAGGGGCACTATTTACCTTGTAGACAACATGGAATTATGTCTTTATTTTGATAATTTTCCAACAGAGAGAAGTATCTTTGTTTCAATAAAAATATTTATATAATGACAATTATCTGACAGCTGGAGATAAACTATCTTGAAGAAGGAATGACTTTCTCAAATCTACACAAAGGTGCCATATAAGCTAGTGATAGAGCAATCAGGACTCTGCTGGGGGACCCCTGGCTTGCAGAGATATTCCTTCTGAGTCTGGAAATGTGCCCTCTCCTAACTCAGCAGACCAAATTCCATCTAATTCTTGGAGCAAAATTATTCTGAAATCAGATTCAACCAAAGGCGTATTAATTCAGTGTCCTACACTGTCACCTTCGTAAACTCAACATGATAACTATGATCCCACTTACAGCAATCACTGGGTCAGGAAGGACCAAACTGACACACAGGTCCCTTTGATTTTGGAACCTTTTCAACCTTCTTTCTCCTTCCCGTGCCACTCTCAGCGCCCTTCCCTCCTGGATCGCAGTCTCTGCACCCCCCCCCCCCCCACACACACACCTCATGCCATCCCTAAACACAGCTTCCTGTTTAAAGCTTCAGGCCTGGTGAGAAAGTGATAAGCTAAATGCACATTCTGGAGCTGGTGTGATACACAATGTATTACCTCTCCCACTGGGAATTAATATTTAAAGGACCGTGACCTCAAAAGGACAAGGCTTAACTCAACAGAAGACACCAGGGTGGTATTATCCCAATTAGAAGGGGGAACAAAGAGGAAAAGATGGGGTGGTGGGGGTGGGGCTGGGGGACAGTTACCCAGAATTCTCAACTGATGCCCCATCTGAGACTTCATCTTCATGGAGCAGTGCACGTCCCTCTCTATCACACCGAATTACTACAGAATCGTGGCAAAATGTCTTTGACTATACAGTGCTTTATTTATAAGGCTGATCACCAAATCTAAGCCGTGAACTATATAGCCTCACTTGTAAAGTGAAAGTAATGCTAGACTGTTATCAAAAAACAGTCGTTTATATTTGAGTAAATCATTGGTCAAAATTCAGTCCCTTAGGCAAATATGTGTGTTTGGTTATTAACAACACAACCTACGTTCATCATCATCATCATCACCATCCAGACTTTTCGTTTGCTGACCAAATTTCCATACTCCAAAAGAAAAAAGAACATGAAAAAAAACCCTTTTTTTTAGGCTACTTGGGGAAGGTTTTGCACCGGATCTCAGTGATGCAAAAATGTTCCCAGATGGGTGTCTCTCCTGGTTTCATGCTTCTGGATTCAGACCCGAACATAATATATTCCTGAGCCGCTTAGAGTCTATTTTTAATGAGCCAGGAAAATAAATAAATCAAATGGGAGATTCGGCTTCCTCGCTCTTCACACACCAAGGCTGGCCACCACTTCTGAAGGCACGCGTCTGCACCGACTACTCGGAGAGAATCGATTCCTCACCCACTGCTTCTAATTGGCTTGTATGTATCTTACTTTCTGAAATGTCAGCAGCGCATAAGGAATTCATTCATTAACTCTTAACTCCTTATGAGAATATCTATCAGGGGCTAAAGAGCATTTGAGGAAGACGTGAGATACGAAGATGCAAACTAGAAAGTTACCTGATGGTATTTGCACGATTTTTCTATAAATCGAAAACACACTAAAATAAAAAGTGTATCTGAAAGCGAGCTACTGCCCCCCCCCAGAGCGGACTCCACCGCTCACCGCTGGGGACGTGCCTGTGACGGGCACTTCCTTCACTTTCCGCCTACCTGTCTGCCTCACCTGGCCTTAGACTGAGCGTTTATTTTAGAATAAAATCATGGTGGGGGCGCCTGGGTGGCGCAGTCGGTTAAGCGTCCGACTTCAGCCAGGTCATGATCTCGCGGTCTGTGAGTTCGAGCCCCGCGTCGGGCTCTGGGCTGATGGCTCAGAGCCTGGAGCCTGTTTCCGACTCTGTGTCTCCCTCTCTCTCTGCCCCTCCCCCGTTCATGCTCTGTCTCTCTCTGTCCCAAAAATAAATAAACGTTGAAAAAAAAAAAAAATTTAAAATCATGGTGGCGGTCAGAAACACTAGAAAATAAAAATAAAAGCAAGCTATCTAACCAAAGCAAAGGATCCAGAGAGTGTCTGTGAGCCAGGCACAGGGCTCAATGTTCCAGGTACCTTCCCTCCTTGGAACGCTGCCAGGAAACTGCCAGAAGCTACTGTTGTCCCATTTTTAGAGGAGAAAACGGAGGACCAGACAGCTGCACTTTTGAGGAAAACGGGGAGAGCCTCTCCATAAAGCAAAACCACTAAGGCTGTCAGCACTGGAACACTTCTTAACAAAGCAACGGGTACTGAATAATGGCCCTGCTAATTAGCAGGACAGCACATAAACTTATTTTTAGGAAACGCCCATTTGCCACTTCCAGGAGATACTTTTATGGACAAGACCCCTAAAGATCTATAACTGAACCTGTTTTCTCATGTGTAATGGGACTTATAGCAGTAACTGCTCCCGAGGCCTGTGAGGCTTAAGTAAGATGACGCACAACAGCCCTTAGCAGGCGGCCGGCCCTTACGGGCAGGCCACACTGGGGGATGTCCTCACGCTGCACGCTGCCCTGTGCTGTTTGGGCAGGGCACCTGTCCGGGCACGTGTTGGTGGTGGTCTGATGGGAGCCCAGGACGGGGATGATCTGCATGCCTGTAATGGGCATGCTGCCCTGCTTGGCCGCCTTTCATTCTCTGGTGGTTGACAGTGTGTATGTTATGGTGTCACATTAGCTAATGAGATCATGCTTGCTAAACTAAGCTAAGCTAATGAGCTCTGCTTAGCTAATCAGCTCCAAAGAAATGAGCTTTCTTTTTTGGTGAACAGGCAGCCCCCAAAGTTAATTCCTACACCGGCCGTTTGAAATCGGGAATGCATTTCCCCACCGAAAAGTGACAAACGAAGGGAGAGTTCTCAGGCCGGCCTCCTGTCCTTTTTATTCCTTAAGGAAGGGGATAGTAGTGCAGGTATTGTGGGTTCTGGGAGCTGTGGGTCCATGGCACGGGGAAGAAAGAAATTCACTCTCCCAGGTGCAGGGGTTGGGTGAAGGTCAAAAGTGGAAGAAAAAAAATTAGCGTCAGTGACTATTTCCTTGTAACCCAACTAAATGACCACAAGTTTCACCAAGTGTATTCCTCTGGTTCCTCACCTAGAAGCTTAAGTACTTTCATTACAGCTTGTGACAAATCAAAATGGCATGTGCTGCGAGGGACAAACGAAAGAAATTATGTTAAAACCCCTTTCCCATTCACAAGTGCTCCTTGGGAATTCTATTTGTGTCTCCCTGTATATACTAAGACCTAAGGCCAAATCTACGAACTCTGGCGAAAACTGGCATGACTTCTTTTTTAAAAATTTTTTATGTTTATTTATTTCTGAGACAGAGAGAGACAGAGCATGCGTGGGGGGAGGGACAGAGAGAGGGGGAGACACGGAATCAGAGGCAGGCTCCAGGCTCCGAGCTGTCAGCACAGAGCCGGACGCGGGGTTCGAACTCACAAACCGTGAGATCATGACCTGAGCCGAAGTCGGTCGCTCAACCGACTGAGCCACCCAGGTGCCCCGGCATGACTTTTTATTGTACGATGCAGCAAGACCATCCAGAAAGTAATAGTATTATATGCACCGCCAGCCAGAGAGTATTAACACCTTCAAATGACAGAGGAAATAGCAATCTACTCATTACTTTCTTCCAGGAAGAAATAAAAGCTTAAAACAAGAAATGATCAGAAGAATTTCACATTGAAGACAAGTTGTGTTGACAGCTATGAGGATGAGAACATCACATTCCCTTTTGCTACCTGTGCTACCCTCCTTAGAAAAGACATAGGGGCACCTGGGTGGCTCAGTCGGTTAAGCATCTGACTTTGGCTCAGGTCATGATCTCATGAGTTGTGAGTTCGAGTTCCACATGAGGCTCATTGCTGTCATCACAGAGTCCATCTCAGATCCTCTGTCCCATTCTACTTTCTGCCCCTCCTATCCCTCAAAAATAAATAAAACATTTTTTTTTAATTTCAAAAGAGAAAAGCTAAACTTTTCTAAAATTATCAATTATACAGTTTGTCATAAAATCAAGGGCTAGACTTACCTATCTTGATTCTACTCAAGACTCCCAAAAGGGGCACCTGGGTGGCTCAGGTGGTTAAGCATCTGACTCTAGATTTCGGCTCAGGTCATGACATCACAGTTCATGAGTTTGAGCCCTGCATCAGGCTCTCTACTGTCAGAGCCTGCTTTAGATCCTCTGTCTCCCCATCTCTACCCCTCCCCTGCTTTCACTCTCTCTCTGTCTCTCTCAAAATAAGTAAGCTTAAAAAAAAAAAAAAAAAAAAAAAAAGGAAAAAGGAAGATGCACCGGGTAAGCCCCAGACAGGCCATCAAAAGCTGCCCATTCTCAGGGCACCTGGGTGGCTCAGTCAGTTGAGCGTCTGACTTCGGCTCAGGTCATGATCTCGCAATCTGTTAGTTCGAGCCCTGCATCGGGCTCTGTGCTGACAGCTCAGAGCCTGGAGCCTGCTTCAAATTCTGTGTCTCCCCCTCTCTCTGCCCCTCCCCGACTCATACTCTGTCTCTGTCTCTCAAAAATGAATAAATGTTTAAAAAAAAAAAAAGCGGTACATTCTCACCATCCATTTGCCGGTGTGCCTCTGTGTGACCGAAAGTCACCGAGCTTCCTGAGCCTGTTTCTTCACCTGTAAAATGGCGGAAATTTTACCCATTCTACCACTAGATGATCAAATGTAAGAGAAAAGGAATCCTGTGTAGAGCTAGCAACGTTCTAGAATACTGTCCTAGATTGACAAGAGTCAACACTAATCATGGAAAAAAAATCATTATTTTAAAAACCACCTATGTTTACATGTTTTCACGCTTCTAAAAAAAGTTCTTAGAAGTCCATTATTCGAAACACCAGTGTTTCTATATGTCTTTGACCTCTATGTCTACACCTTGGGTTCCTGATCATGGTTATTTCATTGCCCCTTGTAGAAAGGCTTTAGCATGTGACGGAGAGCTAATGGAGCTAATGCGAACCCTGCATGTATGGGAACCTATCAGTAGATGTGCCTGGCTGGAAAAGCAGGTTTGGGTTGGCCCCTCCACTCAAGGGTATCATTTTAATGCAGTTCCAGAATCACTGATTCAGTACCCACTGTGTGCCACATACGGGTCCCAAATGCACAGGAGCCAAAGCACAGCAGGACAGGCCAGGGCTCAGTGAGCCCCAGCCGGCGGATGAGAAAGGCATGCACAGCAAACGAAGGCACACGGTGAGCGCCAGAGACACGGGACAATGAGTGTCATTAGCACATAGCTGTGTCCACAACTGGGGTGTCGAGAAGGCTGCACGACACACGTATGCTTGAGTAAGACGAGGAAAGATGGGTTGTTGCACATCTCGTAGGTGTGCGTCTGGAAGTGAGGGAAGGAGTTCAGGCAGAAGACACACAGGGGTGAAGACGGGGGGTGTGGGGTCCTGGCACCCGAGGGCAGCAGTGGTGTCTTGGCTGTCATGGGATGGCACAGTGTTCCTCCGTTTGTAGGGTGGGGGGGGGGGGTGTCACTAAATCAATGCAGTGGGCCAGAAGGATTTCTTAAGTGAAATATTCTAGGATGAAACAATACAGTGACTAGAATAGAGCTCACTGCACATGAAGTGTCGCTTTGTGAATCTATTTTAGTGAGTGCGTGTGCAAGTGTGTGTGTGGATGTGCGTGTATGCCTGTGTCGCGGGTCTCCATGAGGAACTGCTGGGTGTAAGTCATGCTCTAGTTTTAAAAAGTCACTGTTCAGAGTGTGGGCTATGTAGGGGCTATGCAGTCATTGTCCCCAGTGCCGCCCTCCAGGAAGCACAGTGGTGACAGCATGAGTGGAGACAACAGCGGCATTGGCATTCTCTTGCTGGGGTAGGTAGGACACAGACAAGGGCTCCAGTGTGGCTGGCACTCTGGCTCTATCCCTACAACTCTCTAGGGTGAGACCTTGGCGAATTATCCCCAGGGCAGACCACACAATGGTTTAGGACATCAGTACAGCAAGGGCGTGAAAACGGAGGAAAGTATAGCTTCAGCGAGCTTATTCATAATTTTGCAATTGGAAGAAGGTGAGTTTTGTGTTTTACAACTTATTTTTGTATACAAGTTACATGTGGTGGTGGAGAAGGGGTTTGGCCATGGAGACTTCTTCATGTTCATGGCTTTTGAAAGGGTTTAATCCAGACCTGGTGGTAATGACACAACTGACTCTGAGCAAACCTCCCCTTGGGACAGATGTCATCATTCCTGTCCCTTTGCAAAGCAGTCTGACCAGTGTTTGCTGGGGGCCCAACCCAGGCCTGCATCAACAGTAGGGACGGTGTATGTGTGGCATCAGGATCAGGGCCATCCTGGCCAGCCTGGTCCCTGGGAGGGGTCCACAGAGAATGGGGAAGATCAGGCATAGCCTCAAAAAAAGCTGTGATGTGCAAAGAAATGTGCATGGGGGAGAGTCAATGTCTGGGTTAGCTCCAGCCCGGCAGAAAAGCCCAGCTCCCGTACTAGAAAGAGCACGGAAGGCAGAGTTTCTGGCTCCAGACCTTTCTTCACAACACCGTGAACCTTCCGGGGGCTCTGTTTTCTTCATATGAATGACAATAAGAAAAACTGCTTTTGTGCCTTTGAAACAAGAATCTTAAAAGGGGTGGGGTGCCTGGGTGGCTCAGTCGTTGAGTGTCCGACTTCAGCTCAGGTCATTATCTTACAGTTTGTGGGTTTGAGCCCCGGGTTGGGCTCTGTGCTGTCAGCATGGAGCCTGGAGCCTGGAGCCTGCTTCGGATTCTGTGTCTCCCTCTCTCTTAGTCCCTCCCCCACTTGTGCTCTCTCTCTCTCAAAAAAATAAATAAACATTAAAAAAAAAAAAAAAGAGGGGCACCTGGGTGGTGCAGTCGGTTAAGCGTCCGACTTCGGCCAGGTCACGATCTCGCGGTACGTGAGTTCGAGCCCCGCGTCGGGCTCTGGGCTGATGGCTCAGAGCCTGGAGCCTGTTTCCGATTCTGTGTCTCCCTCTCTCTCTGCCCCTCCCCCATTCATGCTGTCTCTGTCTGTCCCAAAAATAAATAAAAAACGTTGAAAAAAAAATTAAAAAAAAAAAAAGAATGAGATCTAAGCCTGTCTGAAGAAAAGGCATATACATACAATTACTCATGATGAATGTTGCAAGTGCCTTTATTTCTTATCTCATGGCACGGTGCTTATTCAGAGACTCGGAAAATGCCAACCGTGGCCCTGACAGGAGACCACAGCCCCTCCATGGGATATACAAAGAATCCCCAATACATGACACCTTGTGTTTGACGTGCAGGAGATGCTCAATTGGTACTTCTTGAGTAAAGGGAACAGAAATACTAGCAAAAGCAAAAGAGGGGTAAATATTTCATGGAGAAAGATATGGGAAGAGTGTTGAGAAAAAAATAGATGGGCTGAAGGATGCGATGGAACCCTCGTTCACAAGGATGATGTCTCCTATCGGTCTAAGCGTGGGAATCAGGAGAGCATGGTCTGATCAAATGGTCTGGAAACAAACATTTTAGTTGCCCTCCAAAATACAGCATACGTTCGTAGATGTCTTCGTTAGTATTTTTTTTAATTTTCTTTTTTTTTAATGTCTATTTATTTTTGAGAGACAGAGGGAGCCATAGAATCGGAAGCAGGCTCCAGCCTCTGAGTCATCAGCACAGAGTCCAACATGGGGCTCGAACCCACGGACCACAAGACCGTGACCTGGGCCACAGTCGGATGCTTAACCAACTGAGTCACCAGACGCCCCAATGTCTTAAGTATTTTGATCAATGTATTAGACAAGACACTTCAAGTAAAATCACTTTTCTGGGGGCACCTCGGTGTTTCAGTCAGTTAAGTGACTCTTCCTTTTGGCTCAGGTCATGATCTCACCGGGGCTAAGACTGAGCCCCGTGTCTGGTTCTGCATTGACAGTGCAGAGCCTGCTTGAAATTCTCTCTCTCTCTGTGTCTCTGTCTCTCTCTCTCTCCCTCTCTCTCTCTCTCAAAATAAGTAAATAAACATAAAAAACAATAATTTTCTTTGGAGGCTGAATGAACCTGACTGTGGATATTCTGGAAACAAGTAAACTGTCTGCCACACCTGCCCTGCACGTGTATTGTGCACACAGTCAGAGCTCTCCTCTCTCCCCACCCCCCACCCCTGTCCCTGTGCTGGTCAGTGTAGCCACCGAGAGCAGCCTTACTGGTAGAGAATCATTATGACTAATGAAAAAAAATGTAAAATAAATAAGAATGACAATATTCGTTCCAAAATACAAGGAGAAATAGCTCAGTCTGATACAACCAACTGCGTTCCTATAAGACATCTCCACAGTTTTCCTGATTCAGAAGAAAGAATACTTCTTTAAGCTTTTTTCTAGAGCATCGCTAATTACTGCCATATTCTGTCCTTGGTGAAGACAGAGGCAGAAAACAATGGCAATTATAAAGTCTTTTCCGGGAGACAAAGGTCCATCTCATACTCAGAAGGGAATTTCATTAACGGTCAGGTTCAGCCTGATTCCCAGCCTTGCCTTCCCCTTCTCCCCACAAATGCAGGCTGGCTCAGCAGGTCCTAAGATGCAGATCCAGAGGGGACAGAGCACCAACATCACCGTCAGGGACTCTCCCCTGCCAGGAGGCTGCTGTGCTACCTTCACACGGTGTCCAGTCCCAGGAGCACATCCCTGCCCCAAACTCCTCAGGTTCCCCACACTTGAGGCTCTATTTTGTGACCCTCCAGGACTAGAGACTTGCCTGACACTTTTAGGTCCCTGGGGCTGCCCTGATCCCATCTGTGGCCTGCCAGATGGGATCCCTCTCTCCCTCTGCTGTTGGATTGTCCCCCTCCCCACCCCCCGCCCAATCCGGGTCATCCCACCAGGTAGCTGACCCACCTGCAACATTCAACTGTCACTAACTGTAGTGGATGCTGCCATCTGCCATAGAGATTACCCCTCCCACCCCACCCTACTGTTTATTCTTTTTAGGACAGAAGCATTTGTTCTCCCAGCTACTGGACTGCTGGCATCTGTCAGCTTCCAGCCAAGTCCCTGTCAGGAAACCACCTGTAGCTGGAGAAAGACGTCCAGCCCAAGGTCTTGCCCCTTCCAGGGAACCCATGTCCAACTTGTAATCTACAGAACTGTCATATAATTAATGTGTGTGATTTTAAACCACTAACTACGCAGTAATCTGTTATGGCAGCAACAGAAAACTTATGCAGAGGAAAGAGAGAATGAGGAGAAAGGAAACCAATTCCATTTATTTCTACACTTTAACTCTCCCTGTTGTGCGTGATCAGGGCTTGCAATCAGGAAAGCTTGAGATCTTTTTTGAAAACACCAACCAGGGTCAAGTCTGGGTGATGGGACCAAACCCATCCAACATCCTAAAATCAAAAAGTTCGTACCCTCTTTAGAGTGGAGAGGAATATTAATCTCATGTTCTAGAGAACAGATCCATCATTTCTTATATCGTTATAACCATCCATAGCCAAGAGGCAAGAGAGTTCTGTAATGAATGAATGGGACACTTTGTTGCCATTTCAACTTTTAAATAAAAAATAGAACTTTAATAATTGTCTAGCTCAGTAAAGGAATATAACTTAAAAAAATAATACCTCTTACCTTTATTTTTTTATTTGAGCCAAAGAGACAATCCTGTATACAATGTTATTCAATGTTAATCCTGACTAAATAGTAATTTAATGACAAAGAATAGAGTTCTCTAACTTTCAGTATCTATTTATCTTTAAAAGACAAGACCATACCTTTTGAAATATCTGCACAAAATATGCATATAGCTAAAGAAATAGAAACAGAAACACAAAGTCAGTATGTCTCCTAAATAGAGTATAAACACCATTTAAATGTGTGTGTTGGGACCATTCCAGAATTTAATTTGCATGGGCTGCTATCTTAAAGATGAAGCAGGAAAATTTATACCAAGCTAGTAAGTGTGAGATCTGAGTAAAGAATTTTTCTCTCTGGTCAGAAAGACAAATAAACTATATATAGCTACAGAATTTAACTTGACTTTGGCTTATATGTTCAAAAATGTACTTATCTGTCATCAAGAATGTGTGTATGGGAAATTGACGGCATTAAAAGGCCTCAAAATAGTACCATTCAAGATGATAAACTGCATTGATTATATAACTTTGAGGCCCACTCGAAAGATCGGGTCACTGGGAGTCACTGGTTGTCTAGCTGCCCATCTCTGGGGCAGCATGGCTCTGCAGACATAAGGCGACCACAGGCTGTTACTGGAAAGGACTCAGTGGGTCAAAAGCATGGAGGGTAGGTAAGCCAGGTCCCCAGTCTCAATAACCCAGGGAAGAATGAGCAGCCTAGTACACAACAATTTGGAGAGGAGTCCCTACCAGGGTCACGTTTCCAAATGAACCCTCTCCAAAGTCAACAGATGGATGGCTCTACACAGAGATCTCCAAGAATACAGAGATTGTCATCTGTCACTCTTAATAAATTGTAAGAAAAACAGATCTTAAAAACCAGACTTCAACAGTTTTGTGTACATTTACTTTTTCACAAAATGGGTGTGAGAGTCTATCACTATAAACATAACAAACACAACACAGAAGAAAATTTGAGAAAGGAGGCCGGGGCTGTGGTCCAGGCATGGGCTGATGAGGACCTACATCACTGAGCTCAAACCACTTTTCCAACAACAAAAAAAACCACTTCTACCGAGGGTTAGACCCGGAATTTGGCACAATTGTGAATGCATTACTGAGTAGCAACTCCTTTCTCTCCTATTCGAGGACACGTCCGAATGGAAGTGGCGAGAAAAGCTAACCCTGATGCTACCATAAATTTTTAAAACTTCTCAAGCTACAGGGGTGCCTGGGTGGCTTAGTCGGTTAAGCGTCCAACTTTGGCCCCGGTCATAATCTTCTGGTTCATGGGTTCGAACTCTGCTTGGGATTCTCTCTCTCTCAAAATAAATAAATAAACTTAAAAAAAAAAAAAAAGACCTCTCAAGTTATAGCACTATAACTTTAGTGTTGTGAGTCCCGCAGTAATTGCCGCATACTCCAAAATAGTCTCAACACTTCATTTGAGATTTTCTGGTAGTTAAGCTTTCCAGTCTAATAAACCTCTCCAAAAGGTAATGGCTTAAAACAATAACACTTCTGTCCACAAATCTGCAATGTGGAGAGAACATGGCAGGAATAATTCATGCCTACTCCATGCGGCTTCCGCTGGGGTGGCTCAAAGACTCGGGGAAGTAGGGGAGTGGAATCATGTGAAGGCTCACTCGCTCACATGTCTGCACCAGGAAGACTCGAACAGCTGGGGGCTGGAAGAGCTGGGAGATCCATGGGCACCTCCCTGTGTGGTCCGGACTCTCTACACGGCCTCTGTACTGTATGGAATCTCTGTACGATGGAGCTAGACTTCTCACATGGTAGCTTGCAGCTCTGAAGGTACATGTCCTGAGACAGATGGAACTCAGGCACCAGATGAAAGCTCCATCACATTTGTGACCTCGCCTCAGAAATCACACGGCTAAACTTCCGCCATGTTCTATTCTTTAGAACCTCAGTTCTAAAAAGACTAAGGTAGACCCACATATTCAAAAGGAGAGGAACTGGGGCGCCTGGGTGGCTCATCAGCTAAGCATCTGACTTAGGCTCAGGTCATGATCTCACGGTTTGTGACTTCAAGCACCGCGTCGGGCTCTGTGCTGACAGCTCGGAGCCTGGAGCCTGCTTCAGATTCTGTGTCTCCCTCTCTCTCTGCCCCTCTCCTGCTCATGCGCGTGCTCTCTCTCTCTCTCTCTCTCTCAACAATAAATAAACATTGAAAAAAAAGGAGAAGAATTATAGTCCATCCTTTTTTTTACAGAAAGAGGATTAAAGATTTTATGAATATGTTTGAAAACCGCCACATCACGTATGGAAACAGAGAGGAAGAATACAGCCCAAGAGACATGCAAGGAAAGGATCAGAAGAGGGTGATGGCTGAAGTCCAAGAGAAAGGGGGAAACAGGAGCACACCTGAGGCACAGTGCTGGGGACTAGGGAGGTGTTGTCTTCACTGAGAGGTGTGGATCCAGGAACAACACATGCAGCGCTCAATGCCTGGCCTTCTGGGCATCAGAGGACAACTGAGTGAGAGATCTCCACAGGCAAGAGTAATTCAAGACTAGAAGGCAAGCACCCTAGGCAAGGGAGAAAGAGAAGAAGAGATGGAAGTCACAATGGAAGAAGCAAGAGTGATCACCACGATAATTCAAATTTGCTCAAGAAAGTAAGAAAGGCGGGAGGGGAATGAGCAAAGTGAATCCAGGGCAGGAAAGACACAATAGATACAATACAGGAGGGGAAAAAAAGATCAGCAGAAGACAAACATCCTAGAAGCCAAAGGAAGAAAAGTTTCAAGTAAAGAGAAAGTAGTCACAATCTCCTACACCATTAAGAGAAAAGGAAAAAACAAAAGCCAAAAAGAAGGATACCAGATTTTTTCAAGGAAGTAGTCAGGAACACACACTTTGGGGACCCATTTTATTTTTACTATCTGTACAAGAGTGGCAATAATTTCTCACCTCAGCAAGTAAAACTAATGCCTCTAATAGACTTCCATGTTTTGTGTTAAAATAAGCTGTTTCTGTATTCATGAGAGGCACCTGACAAGATACCAGCCTTAGGGAGCTTAAATCCTTTCCCAAGTGAGTTAGGCAGAATTCCTCCACGGAAGGACTACCTCAAGGCAAACCACATCCAGCCCCAGAGGCCATTGGCTACACGCTTCTCTATCGGCCACCTTGCCCAGGCTGGTCGCACTCTGATGGCTCCCAACAGCGAGGCCAGGTTCCCCTGGACTTTGAGGTCAGCAGTTTTAAAACCCAGTTTGAAGATGTATGGAAATTACTATATTCCTATTTTTAAAAATGGTATGTTCTGTCCAAATGTGCTTAAAGCGTTCTAAAATAAAAAAGGTCTCATTACAGTTGAAAGAAGCTCTACCTCAAAAATCCCTAGAGGGAGACAGAGAAGCCTGTTCCGACGGCATTCTAGTTTCCAGCTGTGAAGGGCCAAGGAGGTAGAGGCAAAAATAGACCTCAATTAAGGGTAGCACAGCATCTACAGACTGGAGGAACGCAGTCCCGGGAAAAGAACACACGCACGCATATGCACGCACGAACACACACACACAGCTGTCACCTTTCTCTTCATTCTGGGACTGCTCATGGCAGAGGAAGAGATTTTCTTGCTCATGTAGAGAGCTAGGCAGACGGAAGAGTCTACATGAGCTGAGAGCTGCCTGGTTCAATCATAAATCCCTTCTATCAGGACTTTCAACCAGAGCCAGCTACATGACAAGAGGTCAGTAACAGAACCTTAATTACAAGTGTTCTGAGGGTTTATATTTAAGCTGGACGTGAGATCGGCCAAGAGACTCCATACTCAAAGTATTAGAAGTGGGGGATAAAAAGTTAAGATTTCTTTTTAAATCAATGAAAAACTAGCATCAAATTAAACTGGCAGATGAAGATTTGTGATAAAGTATCTCACTTATCACAAGGATACAGATTTCTATAAACCTTGCTCTTAATTGTACATAACTTCAATGATCAGTTGATAGTTATGATTTATCCTTTGATAACTATTTTACCATCATATAAAAGCATCATAGATTGAATCTCATGCTAAATTCTGCCACCAGGCCTAAGCACTTGGGCCCAGATGTCACTGGCATTGCCAGGACACATTTAAGAAGAAACCAAAACCTATGAAGAGGCAGCACTGCATACTGTATCCTTTAAAATGATAGTAAATGCCAAGAATCAGCAAGAAGTCCAAAAAAGAAAGACCAGAAATAGTATGAGGAATAAATTGAGTGTATTTACACAAACCAAATATTATAGCAACAAAAACTAATTACATATATATGCAACCACATGCATAAATCTAAGAAACACAATATTAACAAAAAAAAATCACAAGTTGAAAGTTGTAAAAGCAATCACTCCCACTCTGACAATGAGAGTGGGGCCACATTAGCTACAAAAGCAGTTTTTTAAAATATATCAGGGAGCTGAGGGTGCACAGAAGCTTAAATGTGTTGAGCCCTTCCCAAGAGAAGAAAGGCCAACAGCTGCTTCCACTCCTAGCAAAGTGGCAGGAAAAACAGGAATCCACCATAGCCAGGAGTAAGGAGAAAGCAGGTAAATTTTTAAGCAAGTTTAATGGCCAGTGGATGGCTGTATGGATATGAATTCCAGGGAGCCTGAACCACAGAGTAAGTCTGCACCACCAGCCAACTCCTTCCCATACATCTTCACCAAACACACAACAAGAGTACACCAAAGGCTGGGGGCAGGACAGGAGAGTTCAGAGGCAACTGCCCTGGGGGCTACAGGACCTTCCCAAGAGTAGCAGGGGTCAGAGCATAAAAACTGAAAAAATCTCCCTTATGCACTTCAGGCCCTCACCATAGGCACTGCAGCAGCCCTCCAAAAGCTGAGGCTGGATAGCTGGACTGAGAGAGATGTGCTGTGGTGACGAAGGCTGGGACAGTACTAAAAGCAAACTCGCCAGTACTCCAAAATGCTGGCATACTGGCTAAAAAACAGAAATCTTCCACAGTTGGGTAAGCTGCTGCTGGGTTGTAAAGCATAAAGAAAACTAAGAGTTTAGTCAGGGGTCAGATCTCAATTCCTGCTAAAGGGAAAGTCTCTGTCCTCAAAATATTTGAACTCAGTGACAAAATGGATCTAATGAAAGCTTCAATAAAGATCACACGCATTTCAATAACACGTTAGATTGACTCAGCCTACACACTAGTACCCTGATAAAAAGGCATGCCCTTTTATATTACTGCATCCTCTATGATTCTTTTACACACAATATCTGGCATGCATCAAAAATTATGAGGCCCACAAAGAAGGGAGAAAATATAACCCACAGCCAAGAGAAGAAACAGCCAAAAGAAGCAGACACAGAGATGATACAGCTGTTGGAATCATTAGGCACAATAACTACCAAAAAATATGTTAAAGGATCCAGTGGAAAACATGGACACGAATAGGTGGAGAGTTTCAGGAAAAGAATGGAAATTAGTTTTTAAGGTATATAAAAACTATTTTTTTAATGTAGAAATGCTAAAAATAAAAAAATAAGACATTAAAGATGGTTTAACATTAACAAGACACAGCAGAGGAAAGGATTCAAACTGAAAAACAAAAATTAAAAAAGAAAAGAGTATAAAAAAACATGGGATAAGAGACAAGAGAAATACTTGAAGAAACAATGGATGGAAAAAAAATCTCTAAAACTGATGAAAGATATCAACCCACAGATCCAAGAAGTCTTAGCAAAGCCTGACCCTAAACAGAAAGAAAACTACACTTGGGCATGTCATAGTTCAGCTGCTGAAAAAAAAGAAAAAACAAAATACAAAATCAGATGGGAAAAAACTCAGCCATTACATACCACAGGGGAATATGCTAAAAATAAAGGCTAACTTCACATCAGAAACAAAAGAGGCCAGAAGACAATGGGCCAATGTCTTCAAAGTTCTGATTTAAAAAACTGTCAAACTTGGGGTGCCTGGTTGGCTCAGTTGGTTGGGTGTCTAATTTCGGCTCAGGTCATGATCTCACAGTTCGAGCCCTGCATCAGGCTCTGTGCTGACAGCTCAGAGCTTGGAGCCTGCTTTGGATTCTGTGTTTCCCTCTCTCTCTGCCCCTCCCCCACTCACATTCTGTGACTCTCCCTCTCAAAGCTAAATAAACACTAAAAAAAAAAAATTTTTTTAACTGTCAAACTAGAATTCTATATCCAGTGAAAATATCTTCTCTCCCTTAAAAATGAAGGCAAAAGAAACATTTTCAGAAAAAGCAAAACCTAAGAACTTGTCACCAGCAGACCTACATCAAGAAATACTAAAAGAGGGGCGCCTGGGTGGCGCAGTCGGTTAAGCGTCCGACTTCAGCCAGGTCACGATCTTGCGGTCCGTGAGTTCGAGCCCTGCGTCGGGCTCTGGGCTGATGGCTCGGAGCCTGGAGCCTGTTTCCGATTCTGTGTCTCCCTCTCTCTCTGCCCCTCCCCCGTTCATGCTCTGTCTCTCTCTGTCCCAAAAATAAATAAACGTTGAAAAAAAAAATTATAAGAAATACTAAAAGAAATACTTTAGGCCAAAGAGAAATAATAAAGATGGAAAAAATAAACAGTACTAGAAATGGTAAATATGTAAAGATAAATATAAAACTCCACTTAAAATTATCTCCATTTTATATATGTATAAATGTATATGTTATTTTAGATTTTATAAGTGTATATATGTTTTACTTTAAAGTATCTTTGTTTCACGTATGTATGTATGTATGTATGTTTATGTTTCTTTTACATACTATTGACAGCTTTAAAGTAGTAACATTACTGGCTTTATAGCACACACAGATATATACCATATGACAATAAGATTTATAAAGTGTAAGAGAAGTAAGTAGAATTATAATGTATTAGGCTTCTTACATTAGTTGTGAAGTACAGTATTACTACTTGGAGGTAGACTCTAATAGGGTAAAGATGCATAGCTGAGCTCTTAAACTACTAAAAAAATACAAAGAAATACAACCTAAATTTGTTACAGGAAATAAAATGGAATACTAAAAATATGCAGTTTACTTATATGAAGGCTAGAAGGGAGAAAAAAGAAACAAGACATATTATATAGGCACAAACAAATACCAAGATCATAAAGTTAAACACGACAATATTGGGACAAATAGCAAAATTTGAATATGGACTGTTGCAGCCACATTAAATTGACTGAAATTGATACCATTATAGTTGACTCTTAAACAAAATGGGGGTTAGGGGTGCCAACCCCACTTCACCCCATACAGTTGAAAATGGGTGTATAACTTTCAACTCCCTCAAAACTTAACTACTAATTGCCTACTATTGCCTGACAGGTAACCAGTCAACTAACACATATTTTGTATGTTATATGCATTATATACTGTATTCTTACAATAAAGTAAGCTAGAGAAAAGAAAATGTTATTAAGAAAACCATAAGGAAGAGCAAATATATTTACAGGACTATACTGTGAAAAAAATTCATATATAAGTAGACCGCACAGCTCAAACCTGTGTTGTTTAAGGGTCAATTGTACCGTGTTAAGTTAAGAAAAGGTCTTTTGCTCAAGAATTAAATGCTGAGAGGGGCGCCTGGGTGGCTCAGTCAGTTAAGCATCCGACTTCAGCTCAGGTCACGATCTCACAGTCCGTGAGTTCGAGCCCCGCGTCGGACTCTGTGCTGATAGCTCAGAGCCTGGAGCCTGCTTTGGCTCCTGTGTCTCCTTCTCTCTCTGCCCCTCCTCTGCTCATGCTCTGTCTCTTTCTGTCTCAAAAATAAATAAATAAAGACATTTTAAAAAAAGAATTAAATGCTGAGAGATGCCTGAATGATTCAATGAGTTGAACGGCTGACTCTTGATTTCAGCTCAGGTCATGATCCCAGGGTCATGGTACTGAGCCCCATGTCTGGCTCTACACTGAGTGTAGAGATTCTCTCCCTCTCTGTCTCTGTCTCCCCCTCTCTCCCTCTCTGACGCACATACACACAAAAGAATTAAATACTGAACAATTTGGGTATCAAAGGGTATGATGTCTGCAACTTACTGTTTAATTGTCCGGGGAGAAGGAGGGGAAAGGGCAGAGATGGAAGGGTTTTTTTACATGTACAAAAGATCTCTTTACTTTTTTATAGACATAGGAATTTTTTATTTCTATTTTTTATATAGAAAAATGAGCCAAACTAAATAATCTATTATTTGCGAATGTATACATTTAAAAACCTTGAGGAAAAAGAGGCAAGGCATTAATAATGACTAAGCTCAAGTGGTGATGACCTCAGGGAGGCGAGCAGGGAGATGGAACAGAGCTAAAACCCAAAGGGTATGAACAGATTCAAAAGCCCTGGTATCGATGTGGTTCTTGAGTTGAGTGGTGGTATTTTATTTAAACACTTGCACATATGTTACATATGATCTTCTGCATGGATATAATATTATCTAAAGGAGAGAACTGAGCAGATAGAAGATCATCCAGTTTGTAAAAAACCAGTTTGATTTGGGACCAACATTTATATTTAGTAAAGCACTAAACAAAAGCATTAAGATGGACCCCAACACTTACCTGAACTAACTTTTTATCAGACCCAAATTCCCAGATGTAACTAAATAGAAATACCTATTGGCCACCACTGCCTTCCCTTTCCCACCAACCTCAGCTACAAAAAAAATGAATGCACTTCCTTGAAACACTTAATTTAAATTCTTTTGCTGAGACATAGTGACTCTGCCGTGAATAAATTATGTGCAACATTGCACTGCAAGAGAAAAATCTCCAGGTTATGTAGATATGGCCCATTAAGTAATTGACCATCATTACCTTATTACGGGAACCTACAGGCGTCCTTTCTGCATAACTGGGTATCACTTCCCACTAGCTGAGAGTCAACAGTCTCCTTAAGAGTTTTATTAAATTCAAGTATCAAAAGTCAAGAACATTTACAATAAAATGTAAAATTATTCTAGGTACTAGTGGTAATTGGGTAACAGTGATATATATATATGTGTGTGTGTGTGTGTATATATGTATGTGTATATATACATATGTGTGTGTGTGTGTGTGTGCTTTATTTGCTCAAAGCATTTACTTAAAAAATAAAGAAAAACTACAGAGAGGTCTTAGTTGGCCAAGGGAACATCTCAACTCTGTCACTAGTTTTCTAAATAGCTAAGAAACCTTTTATTTCCTCTGCTTCAATTAATGTATTTGAAAAGGGCTGAGACCCAATTCTAAATTCAGAAGAATTACATCTAATAATCAAAGTTTCTAAGGCAACTGTGCTCTGTAAGGCATGAGAAATTTTAGTGTTTACAACTTTACAAGATGAAAAACTGAAGCGTGGGGGAGTTATTTTTCAGAGTGTTTCAGTATTACCATTATTCCATCAACAACAAATATTTACTGAGAGCCTCCTATGTACCAGGTACTATTTTAGGTACCGGAGATAAAACGCAACAATGAACAAGCTAACGCATTCCCTATCCTCATGGAATTTACATGCGTTGACCTTGCACACCAATGAATGGATCAGTGCCCTCACGCCAAGAGGTCATTAATAAGGTTTTGATGCCACCTGAAATTCCTGTGGATCCCAAACTCTCGTGGATCTTGTGGGCTATAAAGTATCCTTGACAACACCTACTTGGTTAATAGGGAATGGTCAGGGTAGCACCTGATGGTCATCTCCTACTGTCTACTCTTAAGCCCATGGTGTTCTACGAGGCATGGCATGGCCAGCATCCGGCCAGAAGATAGGACACGTTCTGTCTGTTTTCTGAGATGGAGGAAAACTTGATGCAGTTCTCAATAGGGCAGTTGAGAAAATAGAGGGTCCTTATATGTTGTAATGGCAGTATCTTCTACTAAATAATGAAGGATTTCCAATCCATAAGGGAGAAATGAAAGGAGATAGCACTTTTGTTTATGGGGGACAGTCCTATGTTCCATCTTCAAAGCAAACATCACCCCAGTTCTATCGTTCCTCAATTATTTCAGAGGGGATTAGCCAGAGAAAGAAGGAGGAGGAGGGCAAAGAAACAAAGGAAGGAGGGGAGGAGAAAAGGAAGGAAAGAGGGAAATCAGAAGGGAGAAGACGACTGGCAGCTCTCAAAAAACAACTCATCAGTGGACTTCCAGTGATGACAAATTTAAGACTGCTTCCACATTCCCAAGTGTTTCAGCCCCAGAGACATCTCCAGACTGTCTGTGACCACAGCACAGAACTGGGAGACTGTCAAGTCCAAGAGCTGAGCAGGCCTCCCCTCACCTCATCTGGCTGCCTGGTTCATCTGCTTCTTTCTGTCCCTGTGATCAGTGACTAGCAGATGTCAATCGTTCAGGACCAAAGACATTTTCAAAACTTCAACTGGAAACAAAAGCAGCCTGTATGGATGTGTGTGCCAGAGAAGAAGAGACAAAGAAATGGATAAGGTTCACTGATCTTTGCAAATTGCAATTCTGGGGATGGGGGTATGAGAATGAGGATGTTGCTGTGAGTCTTCGACGAACCAGCCCCTCAATAACCGCAAGGAGCAGTGACAAGTCTGGACAGCGCTGCAACCAGCCTCCCCCCTCCCCTCTTGAATACAACTACAAAATGCTGTCACTCTCTAACAGTGCCTACGCTGAACACAGGATGCTCCAAAATGCAGAGCCTGACCCTACTTGAAAATGAGTAGAGTTGCATCAGGTGGCTTCTAGTAGCTTTCTTTACTGTCTTCACGGTTCTAAGATGGTAGCTCTAAAAACGGAAATGAAATCCAGTCCCTGCTTCTCGGAGGCTTCCTCTGTGCTCCTGCTCTGGTCTGGACCAGGGCAGTCCCCAGACATCTCTGCAAGACTCCCACTCTGAAGAGGCAAGAGTGAAGCCACTCCCCTGAGTCATACAAAGGTCTTGATTTATTGCAAACTACACGGGTCTGCATTTTTTTCAGCCCAATATGCTATCACTAGGATCCTTGCTTATTAACCCATCTACTCCCTCCTTCAAAGGCTCTCAGAAAAGGGAGTCCTTGGGAAGCTACTTCTAAGGTCTGCTCTGATAACAGGTACCATTCACTGAGTACTTACTATGTATGAGACACTGTATTAAGTATACTTTTTTACTTAATCTTCACAACACTTTAAGGTAGAGAGTATTAATCCCATTTAACAGATTGGGAAACTGATGCTTAGAAAAGCCCAATTATTTTCTCAGGGTCATACTCCTGGTTAGAATCTTGGAATCTGTCTTCCGAAGTCCAAGTCTTCAAGCACTATTCTATACTCGGAGAAAGAGCAGAACAGTGGGTCAGAAAAGGTTTGCAGTCAGAAACTCTTGCCTCCAGTTAGTGTATGACCCAGGGTGGTTATTTCACCTCTCAATGCCTCCGTCACTTCCCCTTCAATGTGGGAATAATCATTTCTACCCTGCCTTTTTCCCAGTGTCAGAGGCAGTATCGACACCTGTTGCTATGTTCCCATAAGTCCCTTTCTCTCAGAAGAACTTCCTTGTCATCTGTTCAAGGTTGGGAATGAGAAGCAGGGTAGGGAACAGTTGCAGGAAAAAGAGGTCTGAAGCTAGGTCACGTGTCTTCAAATTTGTCCTTACCCTTTGTAACTGTATGGGGAGACATGGACTCTAATGTTTGAACACGAATTCTACTCATATTAAAGTTATCTAGACATGAAATTAAGCCAAATAGGCAAACACGTAGTATATAGTCAATAAATAGCTAAAGGAAGGGCAGAAGGAAGGCAGGCAGTGGGCAGACGAGACTGGCATTCTCTTTTGATCTCTTTTAGGCTGTTGGCATTTCATACCCTGTGCATGGAACTAATTGCTTCTCCGAGTTCATCAAATTAATTTGGCCAAAGTTATTTAATTTCACTTTGTCATTAGCAATGATAAAGAACTTAAAAGCAACACAGTGACAAATATTCTTAGCCAAACCATAATATTCTATGGTTTGAACAGCCCTATGATTTTCCCAACTGAGGCATCATCCTAGGATTGGCCTATTTTCTTGAAATTTCAAATTGCCTAATTGAAGTAACACTCATGAAGACCAAAACACACAGAGCTTATCTAAAAATGAAGCTACCACTAGGAGCTAATAAAATCCCAGCACACATGTTTATTCCTATAGCCTCTGGTTAACACAATGCTGACAGCAGAGAAACATCCCTGACAACCTACTAGTGAGGACTTTGGGGAGCTCTTGGAAGAAACACACGCAGGGCTCAAGAAGCGATGGTTTGCTTAAAAGCAATGTTTGAACGAAGAAAATAAAAGACAGCAAGTATAACTAGAGGGGATCTCTAACCATTCAGTGTGGCTTTGGGTGTAGACAGAAAATGAAACATTCATCATCCTGCATGAAACACACCTGTGGCTGAGTTCACAAAATTAACCCATTTTCCCCACCCTTAAAACTGCTAAAAAAAAAAAAAAAATGCCAATAGTTCAAAACTTTCACCTTAGGAACATCGTGAATACTCCAGAAGACCACCTGAAATGACAGCCACCATTAGAAGGATGGCATTTGTGTTCAACCACATGGCATCATCATTTCAGTGCCTGAATCTATTATGACTCAGACCCAGGTCTGTCAGGACCAGCGGCTCTCTGGAAAGGGACAAGGGGAACAACAGAGGAGAAACAGAGCATTTCTCCCGCCATTCCCAAAGCCTTTCACACCTTCCCCTTCCCACCCCAAGTCCCCCAACAGGCTCCACCCTCCTTGAGAAACTGCCCAAAAGTTAAACTTCTAGGAGAGAAATGGAGGGGCTGTGTGTGAGGACTGGGGGACGTGAGTGGCTTACCTGGGAGATCTCTGTCCTCACCTGTTCTAACTCAATCCTGCTATAACTGTTCACCACGGCACAATGTTGAGGCACAAAACGTTCCCCCTCAGAGTCAGAGGGCTTTACATGAAAAGCATCACACTGTCAAGAGATCATTCATTTCTGATTGACATAGCATTTGGAACACCAAACACTGGGCACAAAACCAGAGCCTATGAATACTCATCAGAGACAAAAAGCAAATAAACACAAAGGTTTAATTAACCCTATGCAACAGAAAAAGATGGAGACTGAATGGGTACCATGTCCCGTAATAAGCAGGATACTGGAAGCACAAAGAACTCCCAATAACTGTATTGCTTTTTTTTTAATTGGGGATGGGGGTGTAGCTATAACTTTTATTGAGCAAAGGATACCATTAAGAATTACATAAGAAGCTGCATTGCAAATGTTGGACCCAGTAAGGGCAATTGAAATTGATTCTGGAATGTGGTTAAACTACTTTATCTAATCTATTAATAAATAAGAAAATCTTTCATTAGTTGGCAGGAGGACAGTTGCCACTGGCCAACTTGATTTTCCTGAAAACGGGGAAGACTTGCATGCACTTTTTTTTCAGATAAAAGCCCTAAAGTCCCAAAGTACTGTTTCTGGAATCAGAAGTTACCATGCAGTGTCATACTTCTCCTGAACAGGCTGGAAGTCTCCTTTCACCTGTTCCCCAACGTCAGGAAGGGAGAATAAAGGGTTCGCTTGCAACATGTTCTTAATGGAAAAACTTTTTTTGAAGCAAAGAGTTTGGAAACCTCATGGTAAATCAGAAATTGTTGATCCAGGGTGACCATCTAAGGAGAATGAAAAAATGAAATTACCCTTCCAGGCCTTCGCTCTGAAACCTGAAAAAAGCCAAGATTCTGAATAGTGAAGACACCTGGAAGATTTAGTAAATGAGCTGAACAAGATGCCCTATAGCTCGCGAGCAGGAAAGGAAGTCAATTCTATTTATCGCTGCCTGAGAAATCAGCCTCATCCTCCCCTCCCACAGAAAGCTACAGCTGGGCTGGCTCGCCGGTCTCCAAACTCAGTAGAGACAGAACCAAGAATCAGTCACCTGCGAGGTGCCACCCGACCCGCGCCAGCGGCAAGGCCGGCACACCTTCCAAGTGTCCCCTCTCCCCTCTCCACTCCCAGAGCCCGCCCCAGGGCTGCACTGTCTCCGGGGATCAAAGGGCCACAGACCTTTCAGAAAAAAGAGGGAGAAGCGGGTTTGCATTATATAACAACGTACAGCAAATAAGGCTTCTGGAAAACGAAAGTAGCGAGGGGAGGGGCAGGGGTCGGGGAGAGGCGAGGGGGAGCCGGGCGTCGCGGAGCTTTCGCCGCCACTTACTCGAAGGCGAAGAAGAGTCCGCTAGTGACCAGGATGAGGATGAGAGTCAGGTAGAAGACGCCCGTCTGCCGGGCCATCATGATCCTGCCGTTGCAGAAGAACTTGTTTCTTCCCGGGAAAACCTCCCATTTCCTCCGCGCCGCGATTTTCTTCTTCTTGTGGGGCGACTCCATGGGGGAGGAGCTGTGGGTGCTGATCTGACTGTACTCGCAGTCTTTCATGGGCCCGCCGCCGCCGGGAGGCATCCACGAGGGCAGCCGGCTGGGGGCGCACGCCCCCAGAAGCCCCCCGGCCGCGCGGGCGCCGCCGAGCCACGACCGCCGCCGGCCGCCCGGCCGCCCCCCGAGCCGCGGCGCCGCGGCCGCTACGCCGGCTCCCGGCTCGGCGACAACTTTGCCGAGGACACCCAGGTTAACCCTTGCGGGAGCCCAGCTGTCATAGCCGGGTCCCCCTCCGGGAGGGACGGTGCTGGCCCGCAGCCCGCGGCGGCGGTCCTCAGTCGCTTCCAGCCCGCGTGCCGGGGCTCCGGGGCCCCGCGGGGCGCGGGGGGCCGCCCGGCCGGCCCCCGGCTCGCCGCGCGCCCGCCCCCTCGCACAGCCGCTCGCTCGGCCCCGCCGCCGCCGCCGCCGCCGCCGCCGGCCCGCCGGCCGCGCCTCGGCTCCGGCCCGCCGACCCCCGAGCGCTGCGCCCCGAGGGGACTCGAGGCGGCGGCCCCGGCTTCCTCGGGAGCCACTTCGGCGCCTCGGCCAGGTTTATTCTAATCCTTCCTCCCGGCGGCGGATCCTCCCCAGGAGAGAGCGGTGGAAACTGGGAGGCAGCTCGCGGCCCCGGCAACCCCTCCCAGGGGTGGGGAAACCGAGCACGTTATTCTGTCAGGAGCGGGCTCGGCGACAGCCCGGGCGCTGCTCGCGCTGCGACCCCGCGCCGGCGCGCCTGGCAGCCGAGCCCAGACCGCGGCCCCCGCGCGGGGCTGCCGGGGCCGCCCGGGCCGAGGGTCGCGGCGGCGGCTCGTGGGCTGCACGGCCGGCGGCTCCCTCACTCCCTCCAGCCCCATAGGGGCCGGGCCGGGCTCAGGGAAGGCCGCCGGGGGTGGCGGAGCGCGTCTCAGGGCCGCGGGGCGAGCGCCACAGACACTTGTTTGCAAGGCTCAGCCCCGGCGCGCGCGCGGCGCTCGCAGCGGGTCCGCCTCCTCCCGGGCGGGTGGGCGGCGGCCCTCGCCTCGCCTCGCCTCGCCTCGCCAGCCGGGCTCCTCCTCCGGCTCCTCCTTCTCGCCCGCGAAGCCCCGCACGGGCTCCGCGGACCCCCAGCCCCAGTCCCCTCGGACGGGCCCCGGGCGACCCCGGGGAAGACGCTGGGCTCCCTCCGGCGTCGCTCGCGGACGGCGCGGGGGTCTGCGCCCGCGGCCGTGCACTCGCCCGCAGACTCTGGCTCCTCCGGGTTTATTCCCGGCCGCAGCTGCCGCCTCCACAAACATATATTCACACGGCTACACGCAAATCCATTCTCGCGACTCCAGGGGACCTGAGGAACCCCTGCGGAGAGGTGACCCTCCCCGGCCTCCCCCGGCGGGGCGCGCGGTGGACTTGTCGGGTGCAGCTCCGCTGCTGCCCGGGAGTTAGCGGGGGTGCCCTGCGACTGAATGGGGAGGGACGGTACGAGGAAGGCCTGACTCCGGGATGGGGGCTGCGGGCGGGAGGTCTCGGGGCCCGGCCGGCTTCCAGGTTTCCCGCGGGGAGAGCGGAGCGGTCTGGGTCCCCACCCGCCCCGGCCCCTGCCTTCCTCCCGAGGACAAGCCCGTGGCGGTCAGGCTCTGCGGGGGTGGCTGCCTCCCCAACCCTTTCTCACTTCTCCGACACGGGCGCTCGCGATTTACTCGCTTTATTTCTCCCCTTTCCCCTGCGAGCTCCCGCGGCCGCAGAGGGACCCGCCGTTCTTCGGCCCGCGACTCCCCTGCCCGCTGCGCCCCACAGCCCCAGTCGCCCGGCCCGTGAGCTCGAGCCCTCCCTGGCTTTGCCGCGGGGTCGCAGCCCTCGCGTGCCGGGCACAACCAGTGGGCAGCGGAAAGCGCAGGCAGCCGGGCGGGGACGCTCGGTTTTCCGAGCCCCACTTTCCTTTCGCCGCCCACTGGGATGTGTAGTTCTTCCTCTCGCCGACTGGCTCCGAGAGGAATTACGACTTGGGGACCAAAAAACTACAAATCCCTGCATCCCCCGCGACGAGAGCGGGAGAGGCGCGGTGCTGGGCGTTCTGGTGCTCGGAGACTGGAGATGGGAACTAACAAAGAGAATGGTGGGGCGCCTCTGTGCCTTCTCTGTGCTGGACACTTTACACGTTACACATGTTCTTTATCTAATCTTCTCTGGAACCCTGCGAGGCACTATTGTATCCAGCTTAGAGAACACTGTACTACTTGCCAGAGATCTCAAAGCTCCCTGGTGGTGGCGATGAGATTGTACCCTGAGCCCTGAGAATTTCCCCTTGCAAAGCGCTGCTTCCTTGAGCAGTGTCAAAGGTAGACGATATCGGTTTATCCAAGAGAGGAAAAGAACTGGAGCCAGTTGGAAAGAGCTTCCCGTAGTAAAGGAAAAGTGGTAGGGATGGCAGTTATAAGGCACTGTAAGGAGTTACGAATAAAAAATGGAATTTATAAGGGTCCATTCCAGAACAGGAATTGGGGGAATGGGTCGGATCTTAAACATATAATCGGAATTGGGCTTGAATGATTTTAGATTTTGTATGACAGACTCGCATAAAGTACTTTGTGACTGCGCTGTTAAAAAAAAGAGGGGGGGGGAGGCAAGGCTTAGACATTTCAAGTGAAAGCTCTCATATACTTACCTGTTCTTCAGCTCATTGGGTCAAGGGGATGCTATTCTCACTCAATTTCTAGCAACCACCTTTTCTCCCTCTGCCCAATTAATATACTAGATCCATTGACTTCCTGGCTTTAAAAAAGACTCCCCTTTTGGTTCTCAAGGAAGCCCTAATTTTTCTGGCATAATGGCAATGCTTTTAAGTCCTTCTCTGTTAGAGATGCATACTAAAGTATTTGCATGTGAATGGGAAAAGATATTTGCAAATGACATATCAGATAAAGGGTTAGTATCCAAAATCTATAAAGAACTTACCAAACTCAACACCCGAAAAACAAATAATCCAGTGAAGAAGTGGGCAGAAGACATGAATAGACACTTTTCCAAAGAAGACATCCAGATGGCCAACAGACACATGAAAAGATGCTCAACGTCACGCCTCATCAGAGAAAGACAAATCAAAACCACGCTGAGATACCCCCTCCCACAGGTCAGAGTGGCTAAAATGAACAAATCAGGAGACTATAGATGCTGGAGAGGACGTGGAGAAACGCGAACCCTCCTGCACTGTTGGTCCGAATGCAAACTGGTGCAGCCACTCCGGAAAAGTGTGGAGGTTCCTCAAAAAATTAAAAATAGAACTACCCTATGACCCAGCAATAATACTGCTAGGAATTTATCCATAATTCCTATTCAGATACAGGAGTGCTGATTCGTAGGGGCACATGTACCCCAATGTTTATAGCAGCACTTTCAACAACAGCCAAATTATGGAAAGAGCCTAATTGTCCATCAACTGATAAATGGATAAAGGTGTGGTTTATATATACAATGGAATACTACTTGGCAATGAGAAAGAATGAAGTCCTGCCATTTGCAGCAACGTGGATGGAACTGGAGGGTATTATGCTAAGTGAAATAAGTCAGTCATAGAAAGTTGGGTATCATATGTTTCCACTCATATGTGGAACTTGAGAAACTTAGAAGACCATGGGGGAAGGGAAGGGGGAAAAATAGTTACAGAGAAGGAAGGAGGCAAACCATAAGAGACTCTTAAATACAGAGAACAAACTGAGGGTTGATGCTGGGGGAAAGGGGCGGGGGAGAGGGGAGAATGGGTGATGGGCATTGAGGAGGGCACTTGTTGGGAGGAGTACTGGGTGTTATATGTAAGCGATGAATCATGGGAATCTACCCCCAAAACCAAGAGCACACTGTACACACTGTATGTTAGCCAATTTGACAATAAATTCTGTTTTAATAAATAATTTTTAAAATAATAAAATAAAATAAAATAATAAAATACTCCAGCCCACCCATCCCCAAACCATGATAGGATAGATGAAACAAGACTGGCAAACTATTGAAAATTGCTTACTTTGGGTGATCTATCTGAATTAGTTATGTATTGCAGCACATTACCACAAATTTAGCAGCTTAAAATAACACCCATTTATTATCTCACACTTTCTATGGGTCAGGTGTCCAGGTACTTAGGGTCCTCTGCTTAGGGTCTTACACCTACCATCCAGGTGTTGGTGAGGCTGTGTTTTATCTGGAGGCTCAACTGGAAAAGTTTCAGCTTCCTTGCTCACTCAGGTCACTGCAGAATTCATTTCCTTACAGCTGTAGCTGGCTATTTGCTAGCTGTCAACTGGAGATGGCCCACATCTCCTAGAGGGCACCTGGAGTTCACTGTCACATGTCCTTTCCCAGCATGGCCACTTCCTTCATCAAGGCAGCAAGGAGAGTCCCCTCAAGGAGTGAGTTTGTTAGCAAGATGGAATCTTGTATAACATAAGTAATCACAAAGGGGTGACATCTAGCTGCCATATTATTTTGCTTAGAAAGCAAGCCACAGGTTTTGTACACACTCAGGGGAGAGGATTATACAAGGTATGGGCACTTGGATGAGGGGGCCACCCTACGGTCCACCACAGGGTACAAGAGAGTCCATTTTCCATTATGTTCATCTTATCTACATCTACTTATGTTTACGTTTGAAATTTTCCATAACAAAAAGAAATAAATTATTTGTTTTTAAATTATATCTAGGGGCACCTGGGTGGCTCAGTCGGTTAGGCGTCTGACTTTGTCTCCGGTCATGATCTCACGGTTAGTGGGTTCGAGCCCTGTGTTGGGCTCTGTACTGGCAGCTTGGAGCCTGGATGTGGTTCAGATCTGTGTCTCCCTCTCTCTCTGCCCCTCCCCCGCTCATACTCTGTCTCTCTCAAAAATAAACACATTTTAAAAATTTAATAAAAAGGTAAATTATATCTAAATTTCCCATTACGAGTAAGTTTCTAGATAAGCTGGTATGATTGTTTGCACTTGTCTTCCTAGGAATTCCTTGTTTCTTCCCACTGCATGTTTACTTAGACCTACTGCAATTGATTCACTTAGGATACATACCTAAAGAAGTTCACTAGAACCTGGAGTGACAGCCACAGATTTTAGCTCACCATCTAAATACTCTAAGTTACGGTAGAGTTTACTCATTCATTCGTTCATTCATGTCACAATTGCTTACTTAGGGCCCTAGTTTGTCCCAGATCTGTATTAAGTACTATTTTCATGGTAGGGCTATAAAAGGAACCAAAAGAGACGTTTATATGGGAGAACTAGAGGGAGAGGTGGAGAGAACAAGCAATAAATGCAAATAAAATGCTAACAATTAAAGCCAATACTAAATGATAAGACAATGTCAGGGTGCAATTACAGGGTGAAAAAGGCAGCGCTGTGGGACAGAGAGAACTGGGGGAGGAGACCTTTGAACAGAGAACCAAGTGATGAGAAACAGCAAGTACAAAGGCCTCAAGCCTGGAAAATTCTTAGGGGTACAAAGAAAAACCAGTCTGGCTGGAATAGAGTGAGGGAAAGGTGAGTGTTAAGAGAGAAGGCTGGGAGGATACAGGGTCTAAGGTGACTGGAATTGACTCCACATGCACTGGGAAGGCACTTAATCTGTGACTACCATTATATGAAGTCCTGATGGGTCAGAAGAGTAACCTAGAGTACTTGGCCTTTAAGGAATAATGCATAGATTCCAAAGTGCAGTGCTAGAAGGATCTCAGTGCATCTAGAGTTATAGACCTAAACATTTGTTTTGTATATGAGAAAACTGAGGCCAAGGAAAGGAACGACCAGCTAAAAATTCCTTGAGAATGCCTTACAGTAACAAATAATCCAGAAACAAACCCTGAATTGAAAGAGTGCATTCTCTCCTTTAAAGCCTTAGAAAACAGATAACAAATAACTGTTATTGCCTTTTATGTACAAGGACACTGTGATAAACAAGTTGAACGTGGCAGAGAAACTACAATCTAGTTGGGGAAACAAGATGGAGACACACAGAAAGTAAATAATGAAAGAAAATGGTGCAATAAAAAGAACTATCTTTTCTGGAGTATCATCTGGTATTAAGCAATATCCTGGTTTGTTATTTAGCTCATTAGATCCAGAAGACAAACCGATGAAGTAAGCATTTTTCTCAGTATTTCACAGAAGAGTAAACAAGCTCAGAGACGTTGGGTGATGTGCCTAGGGTTTCACAGCTGGTGAGTAGCTGAACCAGGATTCTTCCACCAGGCATGTATGTATGATTCCCATTCTACTCCAGCAGGCTATACAATAGAGTGTACTTTGTCTGACTAGCTGCCAACTGAGTAGACTTTGCTCAACGTGGAGCGGGGCTGTGGCAATTTAGATAGGCAGAGCCAAGGGGGCCAGGATCCCAGGGCAGTGGGAGTGGTGGGGAAACACGTGACATTTCTTGTGGGACTAGAATGAACAAGGATTCAAGTGCAAGTCGTTTACTTGGGAGGGGATTCCAGAGAACACCCGGCACAATGAAGTGAAATAGAGGGAAAGAAGACTCTAGAACATGCATTATGACTCACAGTCACCCACCAAGGGGTGAGGAAGCTGGCCTTTCTCCACCAACCCATCCATTTGAGAACTCATTCTGGGAGCCTTAACTCTATCCACTTAATCTGACCACCCTCCTAAAGCTGCCATAGCCAGCACCGCCATGAGCACCACACTGGGCCTCCCCTGATTGTTGGGGGTATCTTTGTTCCGGGCGGGTCTTTCCCTGTTTTTACCTGACTTGGTGGGCCTGCTGACAACAGGGTTATGTTATTAACAAAATTAGAGCTTTGTTCCTTTCATCTGAGCAGCTCAAAGCATTCCACAAAGCCACCTCGGTAATTCTCAGAATACTGCAGGCAGCCAAGAGGAAGTACGGTCTTATCTATGGTGAAAAGGGAAGACAGTCAGATCCAGGACATGATATAATTTATATACCTTCTGTAGTCAGGATGAAAGTGCACCCAGTGTGGTCAAAGTGCATAGAGGGCAAAGGGACACAGTCCTCTAAGGAGAACTTTGAAGCCACCAGAAAGGGGTTTCATCGGGGAGCTCTATGATGGCACAAAGTAATTGCCGAATTCCCTTATCAAACAGAATTCTCCAGAACATCAGACACCCTAATTTTTTCCAACCCGGAGAGTTAGCTCACATTTCTATATGTGCTCTGCACATCTGGGAACATCGTGGGTCAAGACGAGTAAGACATTTAATGTGATAAACTCAGGGCCATAGGGAAAAAGTGTATGAAGTAGAAATAACTTAGCCCCAAATCGGCCCCAAGTGACTTTTTCTTGACTTTTAACACTAAAACATTAATTTTTAGTATTTTTGTAAAAATAATACATGTGCATTAAAAATTTATGTTAGAGAAAAAGAAAAATTATAATGCACATAAATATGAAAAATGTAAAAGTTGTTCAAATTCCTACCACCTTAAGAAACATTTTGTTGATCATCTTTACATAATTCATTTTAAATTTTTTTTCAAAGTTTTTTATTTATTTTTGGGACAGAGAGAGACAGAGCATGAACAGGGGAGGGGCAGAGAGAGAGGGAGACACAGAATCGGAAACAGGCTCCAGGCTCCGAGCCATCAGCCCAGAGCCTGACGCGGGGCTCGAACTCCCGGACCGCGAGATCGTGACCTGGCTGAAGTCGGATGCTTAACCGACTGCGCCACCCAGGCGCCCCTACATAATTCATTTTATATACATACACGTATGTCATTTAACAAAAATGGAATCCTATCATGCATATTATTTGCACGCTGTGTGCTTTTTTTTTAATGGGGGTATTTTTCGGGGCACCTGGGTGGCTCAGTTGGTTAAGCATCCAACTTTGGCCCAGGTCATGAACTCCTGGTTTGTGGATTTGAGCCCCATGCCAGGCTCTGTGCTGACAGCTCAGAGCCTGGAGCCTGCTTCAGATTCTGTGTCTGCCTCTCTCTTTGTTTCTCTCTCTCTCTCTCTCTCTCTCTCTCTCTCTCTCTCTCAAATGTAAAGATTACCAAAACAAAACAAAACAAAACAAAAAACAAAAAACCAGCAAAAAACAAATAAATGGGGGCACTCTTTCCCAAGTAACCAATGTTAACAATATATATACTTCTCCAAGGCTCATCATTATAGGCAAACACAGATATAGTCCACATTCCACTTTCATCAACTGTCCTAATAATGTCCTTTATAGTTAATTGGTCCTCGTTCAGGCTCATGCATGGCACTTCATCACTATGTCTCTGGAATCTTCCTCCATATGGAACAGTCACATCACTTCTGTCTTTTGTTTCCTGATCTTGACATTTGCAAAGAGTATAGGCCATTTAGTCTGTACAATGTCATTCAATTTGGGTTTGCCTGGCATATCTTCACGGTAAAACCCAGGTTAGAGCTCTCACCAGCTCTCAGCCTCGTGTACTTGAGCAATATAGCTGAAACTATGAGACACCTGTCTCAGTCAGGCCTCCTGCTTCCTTGGGGTGCACAGTCTTACACAACTTTCAAGAAGCATGTGCATACTGCTCCCAGCAACAGGTGCTGGATAAAGCTGGAACGTGCCTCAAGCCCAAGCCAAAACTGACACCTAAAATACAGACACTTGTTAACCAAGAAGCAGAAAAGTATGTACTGAAGCAAAAATTATGAACAGTCCTGAAGGCTCCAAGACTACTTTGTTGGTTACTCATAAAACATGCAACAGAACAGTAACATGATGGCAAAAGAAAATGCTTCCTATGGGCGATGAGAAATAGGTCCACCACTCCCGAAATGAAACCTCGCAGGAAGACATGAGAGTAAAGCTCTGAATTCTGCAAGTGCTTCCAACGGCGAGAGCCCAGCCTTGGTGTGCAGAACACCAACATCTGCTCCTCAAAGGACAGGAGCAAAACAAACACTTCTCTCAACTGAAAATGCCGCTTAGTCAGAAAGAATTCCAAAAGAATGCAGGGTGGATTTCAGAAGTTTCTTGTCTCCCCTGTAAAAATGGATTTTGAGAAATGTCTAAGGCTATTTCTGAATTAAAGCTAGCCAGTAGAACGGCTTGCTAGACTTCTATTTATTCTCTGAACACATGGAAACCAAATCCAAAAAACAAAAAACTTTTCTTGGCATCCTTGGCATTTCCAGGAAATAAACACCTCCTTGGAATGAAGAGCTGAAACTTACCTACCTCAGAGGTTGGTTGTGAGGGAAAAAGAAATATACGAAAGTGCCTTGTAAGTAAGAAATTTATATGCAAGTATCAGTTGTATTCTGATTATTTTCCCTTTTCTCAGACGTTTTCACTATTTATATTGTTTTCTTTCAAAAGGCAATTGAGACCTTTATGAAAGTGTCTACTATTCATTTGCATTTCTCTGGTCAATAGCCTAACTGCTAATTTGGGGGTGGGGGTGGGGGGGGGGAGGGGGAAATGTATGTTTTGGTTCTCCCCAAAACATCCACATAACAATACATTAGTAAAATCTGAAGTTAATTATTGTTTTGGGTATAAAAATATCAGGGATATTCTTAATTATAGGTGATTCAATGAGATAAAGAGTGCCAATATATTTCCAGAAAATTTCATTTTTTATAACTTTCTATCGTTCCTATAATAATATTTCACCTTAAGAGAGACTTTAATTTGTTCTGGTACAGACTTATTTCTTGGCTTAAAATCATTTCAAAACATAACATAGTAAATTATGCTTTAGCTCTCTGACATCTTTTCTGGAACAATGTAGATATAAGTTGTTGTTTTTTAAAATAAGCAGCATTATTTCAACCTTTCTATTTAGCCTGTTTAGATATGTTGAAAAAATTAGGTTATGCATTTTGGTAAGAGTGAGTATCAGTGAATTGATCTTGTGCCCTTTGCAACATCAGGTCAAATGTTGTTGGTTTGTCCTGATATTGGTGAAGTTCATTTTGATTTCCTAATTTCACTCCCCTTCCTTCTTTCCTTCCTTCCTTCCTACCTTCCTTCCTTCCTTCCTTCCTTCCTTCCTTCTCTGTCTCTCCCCTTCTCCCTCTCTTCCTCTCCCTCCCATCTCCTGCCCCTTTCCCTTCTCTCCCTTTTTCTCCCTTTCCCCATTCCTGCCCCCTTTCTTGGTATTTTATGGTGAGGAAGGACTTTCCCTTCTTCCCCATTTATGTATCTGTTCACTAGTTTATTTATGTCAGAATGGCCTCATAGATGTTTATATTATTCAATAGGTCATAATCTGTTATTATCAATAGTTATTTTAATATTCAAATTGTTCCAGATTTGGCCCATTCAGTCCAAGTCCTGAGTAATTCGTTGTGACCTGACGATTCCTTGGTTCCCTACGAACCGAGTCAATCAGCTGTTCCAGGCTCATCCTGTCCTTTCTGTCTCAGTCCTGAACTTCTCAGGAAGTGAGAGACTGCATTCTCAGTCCTATCATTTCTCCAAGAGGTCCTAGTTCATTTCAGCAGAAAAAATATATATGCTTATACACCTCTGTCTATTGCCATCTCTATAAAAACAGAGATGTGCATAAACATGTACATTATTTTTCTCAATGTTAAAAACCACGTTTTTAAACTGACACGTGCAATTCTAATTTAGAACTATGGGGTATGTGGCCTGCTTCTCTACTTTCCTTATTTGAAACCCCAAATCGTTATCCTCAATATATTTATTCATTTCCTCAAGCCTACAATACAAAGATGATTTCAGAGTTTGTAGATGACCAGAAAACTACAATTGAGTAATCATTTAGAGTTGTTTCTTTTCTATTTTAGGCAAAAATAAACAAACAAAAACTAAAGGTTGGACATCCAAGCATTGTTCTTAACCTTAGGAGAAAGCATCAAATATTTCATTGAGGGGTTTTCCTTCTATTTGTGCTTTGATGAGTTTATGTATACATAGATGTTGAATTTTATAAGATGTTCTTAATTATGTTGCTCATAATAGTCTTCTAACACCCAGGTAATGTCTATAAGATCATTTGTTGTAAATATTGGCAATTTTCTCAGAGTTGCTAGGGGATTATCAATTTTATTAATTTTTTTCAGAAAACCAACTCTGTGCCTTGTTAATCTAAGCTAGCATTTGTTTCCTGTTTCACTGTGTCTGTTCTTATCTTTGTAATTATCTTCCATACATTTACCGTAAGTTTGATTTGCTTATTTTTTCCTAGATTCTTAAGTCAGAGTCTTTTTCTTTTCTAATATAAGTATTTAAAACTATAAATTCCCCTCTAAGAGTCAAACCATAAGAGGCTCTTAAATACAGAGAACAAACTGAGGGTTGCTGAAGCGGGGAAGTTTGGGTGTGGGTTAAATGGGTGATGGGCATTTAGGAGGGCACTTTTTGGGATGAGCACCGGTGTCATATGTAAGAGATGCATCACTGGGTTCTACTCCTGAAGCCAAGACTACACTGTATGTTAACTAACTTGAAAATAAATTTAAAAAAATATATAAATTCCCCTCTAAAAACCACCTTAACTGCATCCCACAAATTTTAACATGTATTTTCATTATCAGAGTTCTAAGTATTTTCTAATTTTCCTTGTGATTTTTTTTAGTTTATCCATGTTTTATTTTTTTAATAAATTTTTTTAATGTTTATTTATTTTAGAGACAGAGAGAGACAGAGAGCGAGTGGGGGAGGGGCAGACAGACAGGGAGACACAGAATCCGAAGCAGGCTCCAGGCTCTGATCTGTCAGCACAGAGCCTGATGCCGGGCTCGAACTCACGAACCGCAAGATCATGACCAGAGCTGAAGTCAGACTTAGCCGACTGAGCCACCGAGGCACCCCTATCCATGTTTTATTTACAAGTGGGTTGCTTATGGGTGCCTGGGTAACTCAGTCAGTTGAGCATTTGACTCTTAATCACAGGGTTATGAGTTCAAGCCCCATATTAGGCTCTGCACTGGGCATGGAACCTACTTAAAAAGAAAAATAGAAGTCTGTTGTTTAATTTCTACATATCTTATTGTTATTGATTCCTAATTTAATTTTGTGGTTGGAGAACATAGTCTGTAGGATTTCAGTTCTCTTAAATTTATTAAAATTTGTTTTATTTTCAAGCATGTGGTCGGTCAGTTTGTCATGGTTCCACGTACACTGGGAAAAATGTGTTTCTGAAGGTTTTGGGTGCAGTGTTCTTTAAATGTCAATTAGGTCAAGGTAGTTGATAATTTTGTCAGGTCTTTTATATCCTTACCAATTTTTACTCTAGTTGTTCTATCATTTCCTGAGAGAGAGGTGTTAAAATCTCCAACTATGATTATGGATTTGTGTATTTTCCTTTCAGTTTTCAGTTTCTGCTTTATGTTTTTGAACCCTGTTATTAGGAGTATATGCATGTATAATTGTTTAATTGTTATGTATCCCCAAAGAATTGGCCATTTTATTGATAAAAATGCAATTCTTTTCTCTAGTTATATTCCTTGTTGAAGTCAACATTGCCTAGGATTAGTTCAACCAGTCCACCTTTCTTATGTGTACTGTTTGTATGGTAAATCTTTTCCCATTATTTTATTTTCAACCCCTCTGATACTTTATGAAAGCATAACTCCTTTAAACAGCATGTAGTTAGGTTTTGCTTTGTTATCTAGTCTGGCAATCTCTGTCTTTAATGGGAGTGTTTAGCACATTTACATTTAATGTAATTATTTATATAATTATATTTAGGTCTACCATTTTATTTGTTTTCTATTTGCCTGAGCGGATCTTTTGGTTCTTTGCTACTCTTTTCTTGCCTTCTTTTGGTTTTATATAAAAAAAAATTCTCCATTTTAGTTTCTTTATGGGCTTTTTAGCTATACTTCTTTGTCTTATTTATTAGTGGTTTCTTTAGGGATAAAAATATGTATGCTTGTCACAGTCTTTAGAGTTAATATAGTGTACGTTTTAAAATCTTGAAATAGTATAGTGCTATTTACCTCTGTTTTGTACACTTGATGACATTTATTATAACTATCTGCATTACAAACCACAAAATATATGGTGACCTAGGAGCACCTGGGTGGCTCAGTTGGTTAAGCATCTGACTTCGGCTCAGGTCATGATCTCATTCATGGCTTTTGAGTTTAAGCCCTGCATTGGGCTCTGTGCTGACAGCTCAGAGCCTGGAGACTGCTTCATATTCTGTCTGTCTGTGTGTGTGTCTCTCTCTGCCCCTCCCTGCTTACATTCTGTCTCTCAAAAATAAATAAAACATTAAAAAAGTTTTTTTAATATATGTGGTGACCTAATTTTTACTTTAAATAACCATATTTCACTTTAAGCCATTAAAAAAAAGTCTTTTTTATTTAGTCACATACTTAATATTGCTGATTCTCTTTATTCATTTCCACAGAAACAAATTTCCACCTGATGTCAATTTCTTTCAGCCTCAAGAAATGCTAAAGAAAACTTTTCTTTATCTGAAATTATCTTGGTTTATTTTCACTTTCTAAGGATATTTTGATTGGATTCAGAATTCTGGGTTGATGGGTGCTTTATCCTCAGACCTTTAAAGATATTATTCCACTGGCTTCTGGTATTCATTTTTTGTTTGTTTTTAAAGTTTATTTATTTATTTTGAGGGACAGAGAAAGAGTGCAAGCAGGGGAAGGACAGAAAGAGAGAGGGAGAGTGAGAACCCCAAGCAGACCTCATGCTGTCAGTGCAGAGCCTGACACAGGGCTCGAACCCACAAGCTGTGAGATCGTGACCTGAGCCGAAATCAAGAGTCAGACACTTAACCAACTGAGCCACTCAGGTGCCCCTGGTATTCATTATTTTTGATGAGAAACAAGCTTGCATTTGCACTATTGTTGCCCAATTTGTCACCTATCATAAAAAGTGCTACTCTCAACACTGTTTTTCAGTTTGACTGTGATGTACCCTGGTGTTTTCTTTTTAATTTATCTTGCTTAAGTTTCATAGCTTCTTAGATCTGTGAGTTTATGTTCCTCAAGCAATTTGGGAAGTTTTTGGTCATTATTTTTTCAAACATTTGCATATGGCCCCATTCTCTTTCTTTCCTCCCATTCTGAGTGAGACTCTAATTCCACATATGTTAAACTGCTCAATATCGTCCGACAAATTAATAAGATTTGGTGTATTTACTTTTTTAAAGTCTGGGGCACCTGGGTGGCTCAGTCGGTTAAGTGTCCAACTTCAGCTCAGGTCATGATCTTGAGGTTTGTGAGTTCCAGCCCTGTGATGGGCTCTATGCTGACAGCTCAGAGCCTGGAGCCTGTTTTGGATCTGTGTCTCCCTCTCTCTCTGCCCCTCCCCCGCTCATGCTCTGTCTCCCTCTCTCTCAAAAATAAATAAACATTAAAAAAATAAAATAAAATAAAGTCTTTCTTCTGTGCGCTCTTCAGATCAGATAACTTCTATTGATCTGACTGCAAGTTCACTGACCCTTTCTGCTATCTCCAATTAGTAATTATACCTAGCCAATGAATTTCTTGTTTCAGATATTTTACTTTTCAGTTCTTGAATTTCCATTTATTTCCTTTTTCAAGTTTTTCTTTCTTGCTGAGCTTTGTCTATCTGTTGATTTATCATGATTATATTTTCCTTTAAGTTCTTGAACATATTTATAAGTACTCTTTTAAAGCCCTTGTTTGCTAATTCCAACATCTGAGTTATCTCATGGTTGATCTCATTTGTTATTTTTCTTGTTCATGGGTCACATTTGCTTGCTTCTTCAAATGTCTAGTAATTTTTTATTGTTGCCGCACATTATAATGCTATATTGTTGAGTGGATTTTTTAATCTCACTTTAGATTTTTTTTTTCTTTTGGACAGTTAACTTACTGACACAGCAACTTGAGCCTTTCAAGGTTTGTGTTTAAGCTTTGTAATGTGGATCTAGAGTAGTCTTTACTCTAGGGCTAGAATAACCCAATCCATAGAATGTTGACTTTTTGGCATGTTGAGTGGTCAGGATGTTCAGTGGCGTCTTTCCACTCTGGATTGTTGGAATTCCTGTATCTCTCAGCACAGTAAAACCTCCAGGCCTAGTGGAGTCTTGCCCATACACTCACAGTTCAGTACATAGTCAAAGAGGTAAGAGGATCCCTAAGCAGAATTTTGGAGCCCCTTTTATGCATAACTCCCTTTATTCTGATACTCTGCGCTCACAAACACCAGCTGCATTAGCAGCTCTGAACTCTGTTCTTAGCCTCTAATGATCAGTGGGCTAAAGGAGTGTGGGCTCCTTCTCACTGCACTATGGCCCAGAGAAAACCCTCAGGCAAAGAGCTGAGATGATTGTGGTGCTCACCTAATTATCTGCCTATTGTCCAACATCCAAAGACAAAACTCGTATATTTTTATCAGTTTTGATAGCCAGACAGGCCCCTTGTCCTTACATATTTTGATCAGTTTATGGAGAGAGGTTAGTTAGGTAGCAGTTACTCTATCATGGCTTGTGGAGGAAGTCTCATGATAGATGTTTGTAAGTGTTCTGTGGATATATGCTCAATTGTGTCCTACTGAGGAAACTAATGCAGTACAGTGTTGTCTTTTCTCCCGTGGATTGGTGGGTTTCCTCAGACCATACCCTTTCCAGGAGGACCTTCCTGGAGCTCATCCAGATTCTCCAGCTCTGGGCTTCAAACTCACCCAGAGAAGAGCCTTTCGCTGGCTCCCTGTCTGGACACCAGCAGGGTTGGACTGACTCTCAGCAGCTTACTATCTCCAGTTTAAGAGTAGAAGTTAGTAGTTAAATTGAAATTGAGAGGGAACAATGTGGACTTATTCAAATTGCCAGCTTTCTATCAAACTCAGCTTGATTACAATTCCTTTATGGATTAATAAGAGAGGAAAGTTTGTGAAGCACCTTTTATTACAGAAAATGAATTTATATTTTTTATTTAGTGCCCATTCAAGTAAATCCCTAGAAGCTACCTTTTCTTAAGTAAATCTATGATTAAATGTTTGAATCTTTTAATACCTCTATTTAAAGATGAAACTTGAGCACCCTGGGGTTTCAGTTAGTGTCCTCCAGTCTAGCAAACATTCAGTAGTAAATGTTGATGATGATGAAAAACCCCAGTTGGAACTATACCAAATTAATGCTGGTAAGGAGGTAAAACAATAGAACTCGCATATATTGCCCCAATCTGTCTTTAGTACTATTTGGAAAAAGACGCATACAAGAGCATTCACGGAAACACTGTGTTTTTTTCATAGTCAAAAGAATTAAAACTGAAACAACCTACATGGCCAATTGGAGACTAGATTTAAAAAAAAAACAAACAGTGGACTACTCATACAATAGAATATTATACAGAGTGAAATGGAATAATTAGAAGCATCAGGACAAACATATACATTTTTAAAAATTTTTTTTACATTTATTTAGTTTTGAGAAACAGAGTGAGACAAAGTGTGAGCAGGGGGAGGGGCAGAGAGAGAAGGAGACACAGAATCTGAAGCAGGCTCCAGGCTCTGAGCAAGATGTCAGCACAGAGCCTGATGCAGGGCTTGAACCCACGAACTGTGAGATCATGACCTGAGCTGAAGTCGGACGCTCAACCAACTGAGCCACCCAGGCGCCCCCATATACATTTTTTAAAAATTTTTTGAAGTTTATCTCATTTATTTATTTTGAGAGAGAGCGCGCAGGGCAGGGGCAGAGAGAGGGGGAGAGAGAGATCCCAAGCAGGCTCCGTGCTGTCAGTGCAGAGCCCAATGCGGGGCTTGAACTCACAAACTGTGAGATCATGACCTGAGCCAAAATCAAGAGTCGGACAAGTAACCAACTGAGTCACCCAGGCTCCCCACATATAAATTTTTTTAACGATACTGAATGAAAAATAAAGTTGCTGAAGCTTATATATATGGTATCTTTTATGTGAATTATAACAGGACATATTGTTTATGGTTATATACATAGATACTAAAATTCCAAAAAGAATCCAAAGGAATGATAACTACAAAATTCAGTGTTTTTTGGTTTGTTTGTTTAGCAAGGGAAAGAGTGAAGAAAGAAGAAAAAGAGAATCAAGAGTTTAAGCTGTCTAGTTGATACAGGGGAGATCATTATATTCTTATTATATTATCATCTAAGCTTTTCCGTATTTATGCAACATTTTGTAATATTTTTTGGAATAACCAGATTGCCTTTTCACTCCCATACCCCAATTTGTTTAGAAATTCATAAAAGAATTTCCGAACAACATACATTCTCGGATACAAATCTATCTTCTGAAAACCACCAAATATAAAGGATTTCCTTTTTGACATTTTCTGTTCTATAGTTGGTAAGTCTCTTCCTGGCCTTGTCCTCTTTATGAGAGAAGTCAGCATCCACATGCTGAGAGAGAACAGCATTTTATTCACAGGGTTGATAATTGAAGTTTAGGCAAAACATGGGAGCTGTCAAGCACAGGTTAAAAGAAATACCTGAAAAAGAAGAAAGGCATGTTTAATTTACTGGAACAATGTAATTAAAGTAGAGTGCTAAGATACACATCAATATTGTTGGGCCCCCATGATGGCTCTGTCCATATGTAAAATAATTACCACAAGAAAAACTTAAGATGGTACTTGATCTCAACGAGCGCTTATCTGATAAATATTTACTATCCTCCTGGCAAAAGGGAAAGTGAGTAAGAAGAATTCCATTTTCTTAGCTTTGGCGTCTTAACAGTGAAACCAATCTAACTATCTAGATCAACACAGAAGTTCAGCGAGCTCAAGTCAAAGTGTTAAACAAAATTTCTGGTAGGCTGGGGAAAAAACTGTGGAAGGGGAGAACTGAGAAGAAAAAAAGGAGGCCAAAAGAGTCTAAATCATATGAAAAATGTAAGGTTTGAACCTTAAAAAGATTGGGTAGCCAAGAATTTCAGGATTGCCAATGAGCCATAACTCATCCATCATCTTCAGAGTCCCAGGCCATGTGGTATAGACTATGGGGAAGCAGACATGAATGAGAACTAGTCTCTGATGTTAAGTATAGTAACCCTAAGATAACTAAGGACACTCTCAGAGGGCAGATAATCGCCACCACAATGGCGCATGCAATAAAAAATCAGGCCACAGATAAAAGAATAACTACTTGTGGAAAGTTTAGTTTCACGGGCAAGCCAACATTTGGTCTGGACCTTTACTGAAACTCTACTAATTTTTAACCAAAGGAATAAAAAGAAAATTCCAAAACCAAAGACAAAAAATAAACAAAAAAATAAAAACACAACACAACAAAACAAAACAAAACCAAAGACGAAAGACAACTACCATAACATCGTTTAAATATTTGAAAAAATGGTGCGAATGAAGAATTATTTTTTAAAATATATGTGTTGTGGGTGGAAGTGTGTCCCCTTCTCCCACAATTCATTTGTTGAAGTCCTAATCTAATCCCCAGCACCTCAGAGTGTGACTGTACCTAGAGGTAGGGCTTTCAAATGGCCCTAATCCATTTTCAAAGACATACAAAGAGGAAGATCACATGAGAACACAGAGAGAAGATGGCCATCTACAAGCCAAGGACAGAGACCTCAGAAGAAACCAACCCTGCTGACACCTTGATCTCAAACTTTTTGCCTCCAGACCTGGGAGAAAAGTAATTTCTATTTTTTAAGCCACCCAGTCTGTGATACTTTATTATGGCAGAACTAGCAAACTAATACAATATAGTACACTTTAAATGATGGTCAAAATTCCATGTTGACCTATAATATTCAGACTGTATTCAGACTCTAGTTAAAGAAAGCAGACACATGGGGGCACCTGAGTGGTTCAGTGGGTTAATCATCTGACTCTTGGTTTCAGCTCAGGTCATGATCTTATGATTCATGAGATTGTGCCCCCCATCAGGCTCTATGCTGACAGTGCAGAGCCTGCTTGGGATTTTTTCTCTCTCTCTCTCTGCCCTCTTTGTGCTCTCTCTCTCTTTCAAAAATAAATAAATAGGGGCACCTGGGTGGCTCAGTTGGTTAAGCATCTGACTTCAGCTCAGGTCATGATCTCACAGTTCATGGGTCCAAGCTCTGCATCGGGCTCTGTGCTGACAGCTCAGAGCTTGGAGCCTGCTTTGGATTCTGTGTCTCCCTCTCTCTCTGTCCTTCCCCCACTCACGCTCTGTCTCTCAAAAATAAATAAATGTTAAAAAAAAGTTTTTAAATGACAAATAAATAAACATTTTTAAAAAGAAAGCAGATACATGTATAAAATGATCTCATTTTTATAAAACCATGCAACTAAATACATAAATATAGATAGAAAGATGACAAATGTGATCTCTGATGTTTCATGTGATTTTTAAAAAACTCTTCTCCATTAGGCTCTTCTGCATTTTAACAAGTATGTGAGTGATGAATTCAAGTGGGAATAAATATATAGAGCAAGAAAAGAATGTAGCTCAGGGTAGACCCTTGGGGAATGCTGATATTTAAGGGACAGAGGGTGGAAGCAAGCAAAGGCAAAGAAAGATTGGTCAGAGAGGAGAAAAACCCAGCATATTCCAAAGACAACCATGGAGGGCAAGGTTTTAGAAGGAACAGGGTGCTAATGAGGGTTAAAGGCTGCAAAGAGCTGTGTGGAGCCTGGCAAGAGAAGGTTGCATTTGGAAGCCAGGAGGTGATGCTGTCCTCAGAGAGCAGTTTGACGGAATGTTGAGGCCAGTTTGTAAGGGTTTGTGGAAAGAATTGGCAGTGAGGAAGGAAGGCAGCAAGGCCAGGAATAGTGAGAATTACAGACCTTCAGGTATAGAAGCAGACTGTCATTATCATACCAGGAATAGCCTGAATACAAACCCAGAGATGTTGAGATGCCAGTTACCCTAGAAACCCAGAGAAGAGTACCTTAGCAACATGTACGAAGCTGCTGTATTCTGCACGGTGCCGAAAGATGTTTCTGGACCCACTCTAGTGTAATCTGTCAATTAGCCTGCAGTCTTCGCTTAATGGGAAAGATGCTTCTATAAACCAAAGGCCTTGACAATGAAATCACTTAGTAGCCTCCAGAACAACAAAGGTGCTGGCAGCAACCAGCATAATTTGTTATGAGAAAGGTTCTATAATCTGACAAGAAAGCATTTCTAAACTGAGTTGACTATGAGGAACATACTTTCTTGTCTAGTTTCTGTACGTCTTAGCCAGGTTCCCTTGGGATAAGGGCACAATAAAAACTAAGCAAAGACAGGGGAGAATGAGGGAGAGAGCATGTGTTTAGACAGTGTGCTAGGCACTGATCTTTCTTCCTTCATGTTAGCCAGGTAGCCTGGGATGACATATCGTCAATGTTATGAAATTATACATATACATTTATCAATATATGTATTTGAAAGTCATGTTGCAAGCAGCATACTACCTACTTTACTTGAAATATTTAACTCAATTTTTACACAAGCCCAATTAGGTAGCTACTATTATTATTCCCCCTTTTTATTTTATTTTTTTTTCAACGTTTATTTATTTTTGGGACAGAGAGAGACAGAGCATGAACGGGGGAGGGGCAGAGAGAGAGGGAGACACAGAATCGGAAACAGGCTCCAGGCTCTGAGCCATCAGCCCAGAGCCCGACGCGGGGCTCGAACTCACAGACCTCGAGATCGTGACCTGGCTGAAGTCGGACGCTTAACCGACTGCGCCACCCAGGCGCCCCATCCCCCTTTTTAAAAAATATCTTTTTTTAAGTTTATTTATTTATTTTGAGAGCGAGAGAACAAGTGGAGGAAGGGCAGAGAGAGAGAGAGAGAGAATCCCAAGCAGGCTCTGCACTGTCAGTGCAGAACCTAATGCTGGGCTCGAACCCACAAACCGTGAGATCATGACCTGAGCCGAAACCAAGAGTCAGATGCTTAATCGACGGAGCCACCCAGGTGCCCCCTGGGTGAATAAAATTCACCTTTTTTATAGATGAGGAAACTGAGGCTTAGAAGAGTTGTGTTATTTGCTTGATTTAAGCAAACTTCTTGATTTAAGGTCATTTCTTGGCCACTACACAGGGCATGAAGTGGCTTATACGTCATGCCCTTCACTGAGGACCCTGCACCCCGGTAATGCAATTAGGCACATATGGAGGTAACCACACCTGAAAGCGGAATATAGATGCTGCAGGAAAGGAGCTGGGTGTTCAACTCCTGGCTGGGCAACCAGATGATCTCTGAAAAGAAAGATAGCCTTAAACTTTGGGTTTGAAGGGTAGGAAGAATGTTTTAACAAATGGAGATTCCTCTTACCACAAAATCAAAACAACATCTGAGGTTTTTTTCTACCTCTCTTTCTTTGGGTTACTCCTTCCCAGCTCTTCTCAAGCTGTCTCTAACTAGCAAGGCTTCACTAGCATCACCATTTGTTTATTCCCATCGTCTTTCCTTCCTTCAGGACACCAGCCTTCCACAGCAGTGGCGGACAGAGCTGGGCATGCTCAAATGTGCAGATGCCAAAGCAGGTGTTCACTGCTATCCGGCTGTGGCAAGGAGAACTTGGTTGTGATGACCTTGGTAAAGGACAATAGCCCCTTTCCTTTGGGTAGGTATCTCTAGGGGCAGGCATTGTCCGAGGCAACCCAAATTCACGCCGGAGGCCTTTCTGAGTACGACTCTATTCTATATTATCTGAATTCACCTTTAATTGTTATCTGTTAAGTAAAATTCTAAAATCCTTTGTGTCCCTAAAGTTGGAGGATAGAGGAACTGAGTGGTCAAGTTCACATCTTGAGCCAGGGCAGAGCATTAATGGGAAAGTCTGTTTGATGTTCTCCCAGAAGTCTCTAGCACCCACATCGGACGCTGCTGCCTCAGAATCTGTCTCTAACCGGCTGACCTGCTCCACCAGAAAGCAGAAAGGAATGGTTCAAATAAATCTGTTTTTAAAATACTCGTAGCACTTTTCACATTGCTCACAATCAGACATGTCCAATCCCCTAGTCAAGAGAGAGAGCATGTTTTTAGAGAGGGTTTCTTAAGCACAGAGTAATTTCTGGGTACCCATAGAAAACGAGCCAAAGATATCGAGGAAAAGTTGGAAAGAGTCATTTGCTCTTAGCAAAAGCAAATTATTCCTTATGGGAAGAAAAGTTTATGACAGTTGGTAACTCAGGCTGCTGAAAGATACCTCAACAACTTAAGAAAAAAATGCTCTCGTTAGACCAAAAAAAAAAGGGGGGGGGGGAGGACATTTTATTGCAGTGCCTATGTTTCTATATTTTGGACCCAAAGAAAAGGCTGAAGATGTTTCAAATCCTCAATACCTCTTTCAAGCACATGCAGGATATGAGAAACTCATTCTCCATCTCCCCAGAAGAAGAGTTTAGTTTTAAGAACAGGTTAGATGTAATTGGGGGAGAACTTTTGTCTAGACTTATGACTATACAATAAGATACTTAAGTGACTGTGGCTTTAACCATTCCTAAGAGTAGGATAGATCACCGTCCACTGACAGTCCTTACTTTCAACCCCTCCAGAACGCAATGGACACTGGAGGTACGACCCACTGTGTGGTTCCAGGTAATATAATCTAAAGAACGTAGCAAGGACTCTGTAAAACCAAAGTATCTGAATCTTCAAACATTTCCTCTGTTAGATTATTTTAAAATATGGATACTAAAGTGTCAGTTTTTTCCCCCAGTTTAAAAATAATGCTATTTTTATTATTGTTTCCTATGGAAACCATTTCCCTAGGCACGGCAACGGCCATGTCTTCACAGGGAATTATTTATTTAAGCTGTTTTTTCTTGCTGAGCTTTGGATGACAGAAACCCATATTTTATCCCAGTGGATTCTTCAAGATTAATCTCAGCATACTCTTGGAGAACCATCTAATGCTGCCATAGCCACACTGCCAACTGCTAAGCAGCCATGGAGAACTATTCTGTTCCCCAGAGATCACTTTGAAGAACTTCAGGTCCTCGGGGACTAATGGAAAGTTGCAGCAGCTGTGACCAGAACTATCCAAATCTGTCTGAAGTCAAATGTCAAATAAAGCAGTGATACTCAGAAAGTACATAAGAATCACGAGAAGACCTCCATACTTGCACAGGAAAAAAAGAACTTTCCCTTCACATAACACATATGTCTGACAACATGTTATTCTTCTTTAACCATTAAAGAATTGTAGGGGTGCCTGGGTGGCTCAGTCGGCTGAGCGTCTGACTTGGGCTCAGGTCATGATCTCGCGGTGTGAGTTCGAGCCCCACGTCGGGCTCTGTGATGACAGCTCAGAGCCTGGAGCCTGCTTCGGATTCTGTGTCTCCCTCTCTCTCTGCCCCTCCCCTGCTCACGCTCTGTCTCTCCTTCTCTCTCAAAAATAAATAAACATTAAAAAAATTTTAAACATTAAAGAACTGTAAACTTCTATTTGCATCTATGAATACGTAGCTTGTATCAGACTAACTCTCACAGAAGAACCGTCATAAAACACCACCTCTAAATTAAACAGCTATTAAAACAATGAAGAGTAACCAAAGCAACCAGGACTTAAGGGATCAAGATCCTGAAAATACACTGCGGTGAGCCAGATAGTTACCACTCTTATTCCCCAGGGAGTTTGCTGAAGTATACAGGCCAGGGAGAAACACACACACACACACACACACACACACACACACGCAGGCACGCATGCATACATAGGTATGTACGTACATATTTACATAAATGATCGAGTGCTATAGGAGTCTCACTGGGCTAAGGAATGAAAAGTAGAATTCAGGGCTATCGAGCTGAAAGGATGTGAGGATCCAGCATCTTAGAGAAGTGAGCCCCACATTCCCTGTGCAATTTTGCCTCAAGGCATTGACCTATCCCTGAACTAATTAGAAACAGTCCAAGAGGAAGAAACCAAGCAACCATATGGCAGACAATTTCTCAGATGGGAATGGTCATCAGAGAGCTTAGTGATCTATGATGCTTGGAAGACAAAACTTGGAGTGCAAGGCTCTCCAAAAAAGAGTAGTCCTGGCATTCCAAACATTCAGTTGGGACTCTGAAGGACCATACCCTAGGAATAGATGTGATAATTCAGGGACAGAAGAACTCTTTCAAAGACTGAAACTCAACTCCAATCAGCTCAATTCCTGATTGGGTCACAATGAACGATCTGCTTGCCAAAATCAAATTAAATCCTCCCTATAGGAAGGTACACATTATCTAGAATCTTTATAATTTTCTATACACAATTCCCATCATTCAATCCAAGTTATCGGGCATACCAGAAAATACGACCAATGACTAAGATTTAGAGGGGAAAAAAAGCCATGACAATAGAGAAACACATGGAATCCAGATATTGAGGTTCTCAGACTCTGACTTTAAAATGACTGGGATTGAAATGGTCATAGAAATAGTTATATATATGGAGGATTTCACCGAGAACTTCAGTCTTTTTTTTTTTAAGCACTAAATGGCAATTCAAGAACTGAAATGTACAGTAACTGAATTGAGAACCAAAAATTGGATGTAATAATAGATTATAAGCAGAAGAGAGAGTTAGCAAACTGGAAGATAGGTCAAATCGAAGCACAGAGAAATGAAGCATGAAAATAGAGAAAAGAGATACATGATACATACTGGAACAGTCTAATGCACGTGTAATTAAAGTTCCCAGAGAAGAGAAAGAATGAGGCAGAAACTATCTCCCCAAACTGACCGGAGACATCAAGTCACAGAGTCAAGAATTTCTATGACCTGGAAGCAAGATAAATACAAAAGCAAACCACACCAAGGCATGTCATAGTAAGATTGCTGAAAACCAGAGCTAATGGGGGAAAATCTTATAGTAAATAGAAGGAGGCAACAATAAGACACCTTGGAGGCAAACACTGTGTTTCTGTGTGCTAGCCAGAAAAACCTGAAAATGAAAGTTTAAAAAAAATGCCATTTACAATTATAGCAAAAATTGTCAAATAAATAAGAATAAAACAAATAGAACGTGCATGAGCTCTCTTTGCTGAACACTACAAAACATTCCTGAGAGAATTTTAAATAGACTGTAATAAGTGAAAGTTTCTTAAACACTAAGTTCGTGGATTAGAAGACCCAATATTTTAATGGTAAATTATACTCAATCCAATGAATAGACTCGGTGCAATCTCCATTTTAAAAATGCCTGTAGGGGGGCGCCTGGGTGGCTCAGTCGGTTAAGCGGCTCAGTCGGTTCGGCTCAGGTCACGATCTCACGATCCGTGAGTTCGAGCCCCACGTCGGGCTCTGTGCTGACAGCTCAGAGCCTGGAGCCCATTTCAGATTCTGTGTCTCCCTCTCTCTGACCCTCCCCCATTCATGCTCTGTCTCTCTCTATCTCAAAAATAAATAAACGTTAAAAAAAATTTATAAAAAATAAAAAAATAAAAAATAAATAAAAATGCCTGTAGGTGGCTGACAAATTGGTAATTGACAAATTATTTTTAAAAGTTACCTGGAAATGCAAGGGACAAAAAAACAAAAAAAAAGGAAAAACAAACTTGATGAAGAAAAGAAAGTTGGAAGACTTACACTACCAGATCTCAAGATTGATTGGAAAGTTAAATAAATGTGGTATGGGTGAAAGGAAATAAAATAGGTCACTGCAATGTAACAGAGTTAAGAAGAATGGGTGGTCTTCTCAATAAGTGGTGGTGTATCAAGATGGGACAAAATTAACCTCAATCCCCTACCTACACCACAAAATCAATTCCAGGTGGATCATAGACCTAAATGGGAATGGTAAAATGATATCGCTTCTGTACAATAACCTAGGGCAATATCTTCATCACCTGGGGTAGGCAAAGAGTTCTTAAACAGGACACAAAAAGGCATTAGATATAAAAAGAAGGTGGACAACTGAACTTTATTAAAATTTATAATTTCGGTTTATCAAAAGTCACCATTAAAATAATAAAAAATAAATGAAAAGGCAAGTGAGAAGGTATAAGAATATATAAACAACGAATATGTATGTATATGTGTGTGTGTGCATCCTACAAAAGTTGAGATGGCAGATAATCTAATTTGAAATAGACAAAGGCTTGAATAGGCTTTTCCAAAAAAAAAGTGCATCCAAATGAACAATCAGCACAAGAAAGGTATTTGGTATCAGTAATCACCAAGAAAATAAAAATTAAAAAGAAAAGAAAAGAAAAGAAAATTCCACCACTCACCCAGCAGAATGGTTGAAATGAAAAGGACTAACAATCCCAAGTACTGGTGAGGACATGAACCGATCTCCCATCACTGACCATAGGAGTGTAAACCAGGGCAATACTTCGGCAAATTTAAAAACAGCCACAAATTATACCCATCTGTGTATGTGATTGCAATTGACGCATACAATTTACAACTGACTTTTCAGTTTCTCCCTCTAAAAGGTCTATTTCTCCGTTTCTGGAATCTGGGATTGGTCATGTGACATGCCTTGGCCAATGGGACATTAGCAAATGTGACACCAGTAAAGGCTTGAAAAGAGCTAGTATGTTGGAGTTTGCTCTCTTTTGCTACTCCTGGCAAACTGCCACCATCACCGTGTGAATGAACCCAGACCAGCTTGCTGGATTATGCGTGCCCCATCACTAAGTTAGCCCCATTGCTCCTACCGACAACCGACCAATGGCCAAGCAAGTAAACGAGGCCACAGCCGCCAACTGACTGCTAATGCAGGACTGAATCCAGCTGTCATGCACAGAGCAGAAAAGAACCATTCCACATGAGTCCAGTCCACTACATTGATCCAGGGAACAAAGGGTATTGTTTTAGGCTACTACATTTTCAGGTGTAAATGTAGCAAAAGCCAACTGAAAAAAAACCACTTTGGAAAATAATTTTGCAGAATCTATTAGACACATACACTATTTCCCAATTCCACTCCTAGGTATATACCCAACAGAAATGCATCAAAAGACATGTACAAGAAGAAAGTTCATTGTAGCACTATTCGTAATAGCTTCAAACTATAAATAACATAAATATCCATCAAGAACAGAATACATAAATAAATTGTGGAATAGGCATGTGATGGAATACTATACAGCAGTGAAAATGAACAAACTATTGGTAAATGCTCAGCACAAACGAATTTCATAAATACCATATTAAGTTTTAAAAAACAGACACAACACAAAAGAATGTATAAGAGTTCATTTCTAGAAAGTTCAAAAACTGGGAAAAATCTACAGTGACAGTAATCAGAATAATGGTTACATTTGGAAGGGTTTTTGGCTGAAGGAACCACGAAGGGGGTTTCTGGGTGCCAGCAGTGTTTTATATTTTGATCTACTCATTTGTGTCTACTCTGTAGAAATTCATTGAACTGAGTTCGTAAGATGTGTGCCCTTTACTGTGTATTATGCTTCTATTTTAAAAGCGTAAAAAAAATAAGAAATGTTCCTCAGTTATATTGTTTACAATGTCTTTTTCAGGGAGACCATCTACCCTGCATACACACTTTTAGTTCTAGATTTTTACTGGGTTTCATTCCCTGATCCTTCCACAGACACCTGTACTTATGTGATCCATTAGCATGGTGAATGCAGTCTAAATCTGAACAACCCACCTACCCCACATATCTGGGTTTGTGGCACTTCTCATTGCCTTGTCTCCCTCATCTTCCACATCGTATCATCAAGTCTTATTGAGCCTTCCTTTGAATTTTCCTTCAACTTGGTCCCTCTCTCCTTTCCATTATGTCAGTCAGAGGTCAGAGGCAGGAGACAGAAACCACTGACGTTTTCTTGAGCAGAAAGACATTTGATACAGGGAAACCAGGGCTTACAGAATTATTGGGAGGCTGAAGAAGCCTTCTACAGGCTGACCTCCAGGAATGACTCCCAGAGCAAGATCACTCAGGTGGATCGCCAGTGGACATCTACCTCTGCCACTGTCAGGCAGGTGGAGTGCAAGAGGCTGCAACTGGAAGAGTTGAGCTCAAAAACACCCATCCCAGCTGCATTCCAGATATCCAGGAGCCACCCATCCACCCCACAAAGGTACTCAAAACTCATAACACTAGTAAATGGACCCTTGGGAATAAACCCAGTCTATCCACGAGTTTGCTTACCAACAGTGGTAACTCAGGTGGGAAATATGGCTTCCCTCGTTCCTAGCACTTCAGCGGAGTACACCAATTTGGCAAAATACAATCCACATTCATAAAACTGGTTGCATGGGAGTCTGGGAATGTATCTTTGGCTTTTTAGCCTCGGCAATACGGGAAGGCCATTTGAAGGAGACAGAAATAGATACCGAGGGTCAATCCACCACGTCTTTGCACGTACAAGTCCGTAATCTCCCACACATGGACTATCCCTTTAGTCATACAGCAGGCATCTGCTCAGTCTCTGCTGAGCACCCGGGCTTGGACTAGGACCTGGGACAACAAACAAAGATGTAGTTCCTGACTTCGAGGAGCTCTTGGTATAGAAAGGAAAAGAAACCTAACAACCAGCGATCCCGAGACAGTGCAGGGAAGGGATGCGTGAAGGCTGGGCAGCTGTACTTTGGGAATAGGGAAAAGAGGCTTCTTTCTTAACCTGGGAGAATAAGGGAGCTTTCCCAGAAGAAGCCCAAACATATTTCTGAGTCTTTGATAATATCATTTCCTCTGTCTGAAATAGGTCTTCCATTCTGAATAAAAATCTTGTGAAAGAACTCACTCATGAGTCTCAGGAACTAAAGGCTGATTTAAAGTCAGACAAACTTTGGGGGTCAGCTCAGTGGGTGGTCTCTTGGGCTCTGTCAAGTGTGGTCTGGTTTTATCCCATGCGGGCCCCTGACTCTGAGGCCTTCTTTTTTTAAGGAAGAATGTGTGTGGCTTTCTGGCAGTGCACCTGCCCGAGTGGCAGAGCCAGATCTCCTTTTGATCCTTTAAGTAGGGTGAGTTCTGGTCCCTTCTAAAGAGGCAGAAGCACTTCTCGGTGATCATCCCCACCACTGTGTGGGCAGCCCCTTCCCCGATCTCACAAAGCCACAGAGACCCCCGAGCCTCTTGTGCAAAGGCTTTAGGGGACTGGAAAGGAGAAAGTCATGCCAGATGTTCAAACTGAGTTTTCCTTGGGCCTCTAAGCTCAGATGACAACTCTTAGTCAACTTATACATCTAGTAAAACAAGAATAATTTCACTTTTTCTTTCATTAGTGACCGATTATATCAAGTTGAACAGACTAAATTCCCTTAAACAATCACTGCCATCTACACCTTGGTTAATTAAATCCCCTCAAATATGCTAGACTGCAGTTACACATTTAACGGATTCAATTTTCTTTTGAACTGCTTCAAATGTCTACCCTAAGCAGCAAAGCCTTTCCAAGTACTTATACAACTGTAATCAATCTAATAAATTAAACCTATAAATGCTGTGACTCTCCCGTTCACTTAAACATTCACTGTTCATAAATTTAATCAAATTTTTTTGCTTTATATAAATCATAAGTCTAAAATCAATTGCTTAATTACACATTTTAAATTGGAATCCCCTGTCTGCGTTCCAATATACCTAATTCTCTTATTACAATGAGATCCAAGTACATCCAGATTTTCTCAATGATTTCAAATGCATTCCTAAACTACACAAAAGTATGAATATTATGGTTTGATTTATTTCAACATCTAATTCTAAACAATCCTAGGGCTAGAAATATAGTTCACCTGTTGAAGGAACAATTTCATCACCCCAAAACAACTTGAGCTGTTTTCTCAAGGTGTTGGAATCATCACTGGCCAGGCAGCTAAGTCCTCGAGAAGGCTGCATTTGTGCCGGGCAGTCCTACCTGCATCAACTATGGACCTGTAAGCCTTTCTTGTAGTCAGACAACAAGGGACTCCCAAGTCCTTATCTTGCCCAGGGTGTTAATCTTAAAGCCCTTGCCACCTGGCTTCAGGGGATGGCATAATTTTCCAAAACTTCTTTCAACATTACTGCCTGATGGGGCACAATGGAAACTTGCATCCCCATTAAGATTTCAGTTAGCTTTCTCTAATCCCCTGCAGCCCGTTTGAATTTTAATTCTTTTCATCTTCCCCAGTGACCAGGCCACAACTCTTAGAGACATTTCACCAGTATATAACTGGTTCTGCACACCTGTCTATGCCACCTGGTTCTGTGACCGTGCTGGTGATGCCAACCCTGCTGTGTGTCCCTTCGTGGTGCCTTGGCAGAGCCTTCTCCAGTCCACCTTTCTCTCTGTTCAAATACACCTGTAAACCCCTAATCTAAAACCAGGGAGGCCTCCTGTGGATGAAAGTCACCACAAAGTGACCGGGTTAGAGAATGTAAGTTACAAACACTGATTCTCTCAGGTGCCAGCCATGTATTCACTTCACAAACATCATTGAGCACTTACTGTGTACCAAGGAGTCCAGATACAGTGAGGAACGAGACCCGCCAGGTTCCTCCCGTCATCCCCGTGAGAGAAACCAGCAAATATGTAAGCACACTGCCAGATGCCCAGCCATCTCCAAGGGCCACACAGCATCCCTGTGGCTGAGGACCCCACCAGCTGCCCTCTGTACCCTGGGCATTTGCATGGTGGGGCCGCTTTGTGGCAGCACCTGCTGCAGGGTCCAACAGTCCGCTCTCAGAGCTAGAAGGCTTCTGTCCTGCTCTTATAAGGGCACTAATCCCATCCTGGGGGCCCCACCCTCGTGACATCATTGAAACCTAATTACCTCCCAAAGGCTTCACCTCCAAACACCCTCATTGTGGGGGTTAGGGTTTCAACATATAACTTTTGAGGGAACACATTCAGTCCATAACAATATATTTCTCTGAGACTCCACTGAGCTTGAGTTGGGTTTTTTTGTTTGTTTGGTGTGTGTGTGTGTGTGTGTGTGTGTGTGTGTGTTTTAATCTTTTCAAAATGATACATTCCTGAAACCATACTTAGACGAACCTTGAGGAACCATAGCTAAGCGTTGCCAAAACTGTCCTTCATGTGTTATCTCTTTTCAAAAAACACAACGTTCCTTCAGGGAATGAGCTGGTCGTTCTCTACTCTTGCATTCAGATACATTCCTCACCCTTCCTGCCTTCTTCGTGCTTACACGGAGAACTTACACGGAGCCCCTTTCAGCTGCCTTCTGTTGGATGTGGCCAACGGGTGGCATCAGAGGACGTTGGAGGGCAGGGCAGGAAGCAGGGCACTTTTCCCTGTTCTTTTAGTGCTTTTGGTGCCTGGGTCTGGGAGTGGCCACATGCTTCTATGACCACACCTCCCTTCTGCCTGCCTCCAAATCTCACCCATTTCCCCCCATGCCCAGGGTTTATAACAGCCTCCTACTGTCACAGTCTCTGGGAACCTCGACCTCTCTTAGTGGTCCCGTAACCCTCTTCACAGAGTCCCTTCATTAAAGAATCTTCTGTTGAGCTACCTAAGAGGTTTCTTATCTCCTGCTGGGACCCTGGTTGATAGATGTAATTATAACACATTTCAATATTTTTCCATGCAGCCTGCTTCCCTCTCAGTCATGCTCTTAGTTTAATAAAATATTTGCCATCATTAAAAAAGAAATTCTACAGAATTTCCAACTGGCACATGTAGCTTTTGCAAGGTCATGATGATAATTGCCTTGGGGAAATAGCCATTTTTAGTAGTACTTGGAAGTGAAGTGGAGAAATACAGTAAAAGGAAGACAATCCTTGCTTGTACAATACATGGCTGGTGTATTAAGAAATATGAAAAATGAGAAGTTAGAAGTCAGCACGGGAGTTCAGAGTCAAGCTGTCAGAAGATCCTGCTGTCATTGCTTCTGCCTTCTCAGCGCTCTCTCCCTTGAAGACAAAGCACTAATTGTCTTTCAAGAGGAATCCAACACTTACCCGTAGGCCAATATTTAGGGGCTACCATGAGGTATGCCCTCACCTTTCCCCCACCCCAAATCTTGAAAATCAGGGAAATAAGATTAGTCTCACAGAGTTCAACTTTATTATTTTTTTTAATGTTTATTTTTTGAGAGAGAGACACAGAGACAGAGACGGAGTGCAAGCAGGGGGAGAGGCAGAAAGAGAGAGAGGGAGACACAGACTCCGAAGCAGGCTCCAGGCTCTGAGCTGTCAGCACAGAGCCCGACACGGGGCTCAAACCCACAAACGGTGAGATCACGACCTGAACCGAGGGAGCCACCCAGGTGCCCCACAGAGAGTTCAACTTTAAATTCCATGTCTTGGATCAGAACAGAGAAACGTAGAGTCACCTTACAAGTTGAAGGACCCTGAGAACCATAAGGCTTGTTTTTAGCTGGACTGAATATATTAAACTACCTACAGCAAAAATACATCGGTCAGAAGAGGCCAGGAAACAGAGAATCATAGAAACAGGACCAACTATGCTCAGTGAATTAGCAGAGAAACAAGCTCAAATAACTCAGAATGTTCTAATATCCTTCTAGTGAGACAAACACCTCAGCTTTTCTCAGCCGGATACCATTAAATGGTCAATTCTTCTAATCTCCCCTGTTTCAACTCCGTGCTTATCAAGAGATATTTTTATGGTCATAATTTTCCTATTTCTTATTTCAATATGCTTATTACAAAAATAACCAGAAAAGGTGGACCAAGCCCAGGGATGACGTTAATACTTTGATTTATTTTCTCCCGTGCCATTTTTCACACACATAAATACACATACGTATTAACAAAATAGAAATGTTTTACTGAGGTGTTTTTCAACTTCACTTAAAAATAAATAATGAACATCTTTGTATGTTGACAAATATACCTCCACAGCAGGTTAATGGATGCATACTTTTTTAGGTGTGCAATCCTATAATTTATTTAACCCGAGCTCTATTATTGCACATTTCCGCCATTTCCATCATTTTTTTTTTTAAGTTTATTTACTTCTTTTGTAAGAGAGAGAGTGAGCATGATCAGGGGAGGGGAAGAGAGTAGGGGTGGAGAGAGAGAGAATCCCAAGCAGTCTCCACACTGTCAACACAGAGCCAGACACGGGGCTCAACCTCACAAACCATGAGAACATGACCTGAGCTGAAGTCCAGAGTCAGATGCTTAACGGAATGAGCCACCCAGGAGCCCCTCCATCATTTTTAAATTATCAACAGCACTACAAGAGACAGACTGGCAGCAAATATCTTCACCTCATTAACCATTTCTCTGCACTTCTGTCTTCCCAAAGGACATGGGCATTCCAAGACTTTTGATATATTTTGCCAAATTGCTTTCCAGAAAATATCATAATTGTTCCAGTGTTTGCCAATTTTTATACGTGATAAATCATTGTCGTTATTTTAATTTATATTTTTCTGATAGTAGTGAAGCTGGAAAATTTTTCATCAATTTATTAGGCATTTGATTCTTTTTGTATCTTCCTATTCATATCCATGGCCCATTTTTTTGACTCAGTAAATATTTTCTTTTCTTTTTTTCTTTTTTTTTTGTATTAAATATAATTTATTGTCAAATTGGTTTCCATACAACACCCAGTGCTCATCCCAACAGGTGCCCTCCTCAATACCCATCACCCACCCTTCCCTCCCTCCCACCCCCCATCAATCCTCAGTTTATTCTCAGTTTTTAAGAGTCTCTTATGGTCTGCCTCCTTCCCTCTCTGTAACTTTTTTCCCCTTCCCTCCCCCATGGTCTTCTGTTAACTTTCTCAGGATCCACATGTGAGTGAAAACATATGATATCTGTCTTACTCTGCCTGACTTATTTCACTTAGCATAACACTCTCCAGTTCCATCCACGTTGCTACAAATGGCCAGATTTCATTCTTTCTCATTGTTGAGTAGTATTCCATTGTATATATAAACCACATCTTCATTCATGTGTCAGTTGATGGACATTTAGGCTCCTTCCATGATTTGGCTATTGTTGAAAGTGCTGCTATAAACATTGGGGTACAAGTGCCCCTCTGCATCAGCACTCCTGTATCCCTTGGGTAAATTCCTAGCAGTGCTATTGCTGGGTCATAGGGTAATCTATTTTTAATTTTTTGAGGAACCTCCACACTGTCTTCCAGAGTGGCTGCACCAGTTTGCATTCCCACCAACAGTGCAGGAGGGCTCCCGTTTCTCCACATCCTCTCCAGCATCTATAATCCCCTGATTTGTTCATTTTAGCCACTCTGACCATGGCCCATTTTTTTAATTGACATACCTATCTCTATAGAAGTCTTTATATTAATAGGCATATTAACTTTTGTGATATATATGCAAATATTTTCCCCCAGTTTTTCATTTGCCCTTTTTTTTTTTAAATTTTTTTTCAACGTTTATTTATTTTTGGGACAGAGAGAGACAGAGCATGAACGGGGGAGGGGCAGAGAGAGAGGGAGACACAGAATCGGAAACAGGCTCCAGGCTCTGAGCCATCAGCCCAGAGCCTGACGCGGGGCTCGAACTCACGGACCGCGAGATCGTGACCTGGCTGAAGTCGGACGCTTAACCGACTGTGCCACCCAGGCGCCCCTTCATTTGCCTTTTATTGAAATGCAGTGTTTTGCCTTAAGCTCAGACTCAGTTAGGAACGAATTTGACTTTGGAATTAATTTGGCGACAACTCCTGTCCTCTCTTGGCCACCTCCTGCTTGTCGTCTGACAGTCACAAATAGACTGCTGCAGCGGTAGCCATCAGATCTGTGTTCTAGGCAGAAGGGGGAAGAGTGGGGGAAAAGTCGACATCAGCTGACTCCTGTTTATGCCATTGGCCAGAACTGGTCACATAGCCACTCCCAGTAGCAAGTGAGGGGCAGGCAAAGGTGAAGTCAAGATGGGGTTGTGTGAGCAAATTTACACTCTCTGCCTTACAGTGGTTTTCAGATTTATATAGTCAAGTTGGTCTACACAGACCGTCCCAACTTACCATGGTTCAACTCAAAGATTTTTCAACTTTATGATGGTCTGAAAGTGGTAGGTGTTCAGTAGAAAATGTATTTTGAATTTTTAAGCTGGGTCTTTTCCCGGGCTAGTAATTTGCAGGTGAACTTTCTCATGATGCTGGGCAGCGGCCTCAGCTCCCAGTCAGCATGAGACGTGGGACATAGTGACAACCATTCCACACCCATTCTGGTTTTTCCTTTCAGTACAGGGTTCAAGAAGTTATATGAGACACTTAACACATTATTATGAAACAGGCTTTGTGTGTGATGATTTGCCCAATGGTAAGCTTATGTAAGTGTTCTGAGCACGTTTAAGGTAGGTCAGGCTAGGCTGTGACGTTTGGTAGGTTAGGTATATTCAATGCATTTTTGGGGCGCCTGGGTGGCTCAGTCGGTTGAGCATCAGATTCTTGATTTCGGCTCAGATCACGATCTCATGGTTTGTGGGATCGAGCTCCGCATTGGGCTCTGCACTGACAGTACAGAGCCTGCTTGAGATTCTTTCTTTCTCTCTCTCTCTCTCTGCCCCTCTCTCTGTCTCTCTCTCTGTCTCTCTGTCTCTGTCTCTCTCTCTCTCAAAATAAATAAATAAGCTTAAAAAATGCATTTCAACTTAAGATATTTTCGACTTACAATGAGTTTACCAGGACATAACCCCACTGTAAATTGAGGGAGAGCTGTATTTATATCTTTGGTTCATGCTTAGGAAGTTGTTCCTCAACTCAAGGATGTATTCCAGTAGATAGTTATCTATATTTTCTTATATCACTTTTATGTTTTCATTATAATGCGAGACAGAAATCAAAGATATTTATTTCCAAATAATCGGTTAATTGCCCCCAGATCATTTTTTGGACTCTCTCCACTACTTTGAAATATGTTGTTTATTTACGAAACTATTAGATATACTTAAGTCCATTTGGAACTTACCATTTGGTTTCGTTGGTGTAGTCATCTATTCCTGGCTAGGGCTACTACTTCAAGTAACGTCACATCATGCATGTAAAAATGACAGGGCAATCCCCACTCCCCCACAAGGCTTTTACAAGAATTTCTCGACTTGTTTTGAATATTTAGCATTCAGATGAATTTTAAATCATTCTGTCAAGTTTTCTTAATAATTCTATCTTGATTTCAACAGGAATTGCATTAAATGTGTAAGTTGAGAAGAATTAACAACTGTCCACTTAAGTTTTGGGCACTAATCATCAAGCCTACTTTCATGTGTCAGTATAGTTTTATTGATTATCACATCGTGGGGTCTTTTTTCTCTATTTTGTATTCTAATCAGTCATAGCTGATATATGGGAAAGGTAATGATTTTTTTTAAGATTGATTTTACAGCTAACCCACTGATGGAGCCCTTAATTTATTCCAGAAGCTTTACCTTACTTGTTATTTGTCTACTTAATCCACCAGACCCTGAAAGAGGGCTGTCACACACAGCTTTCTGATTGCTACCTGGCTTCCTGTTACGGTTCTTACAATATTTTTCATTACACACTATTAAATTGGCATTTGGATCCTGATTAATGTGATTCTTCCCAGAAAGATAACTCTGCTTTGGCTCTGCTGACAAAACCAAGTTTCAGAGACAGCAGAACTGAGTTAACAGAGCTGCGTCATAAGCCTTCTTGGAATTTCTAACTTGTCACTAGGGTAGGAATTTCTCCTACATCATCTCCGTTAGATATTAATCCAACTGAGGCTCAGAAAGTCCCAGTGATAGGGGCGCCTGGGTGGCGCAGTCGGTTAAGCGTCCGACTTCAGCCAGGTCATGATCTCGCGGTCCGGGAGTTCGAGCCCCGAGTCAGGCTCTGGGCTGATGGCTCAGAGCCTGGAGCCTGTTTCCGGTTCTGTGTCTCCCTCTCTCTCTGCCCCTCCCCCGTTCATGCTCTGTCTCTCTCTGTCCCAAAAATAAATAAAACGTTGAAAAAAAAAATTAAAAAAAAAAAAAGAAAGTCCTAGTGATAGAAAACAATATAATTCAAGTTCCTAATTCCATTTGAGGGGACACTTCAAATTTTTCAAAGGTTTTCATTTGAAACACAATCTACCTAGTCTATCTTTTCCCTATGCTTCCTAAGAAACTCGACCTCTTTCTTTAGCACATACCCTCAGCTCTTTTTTTCTTAGACAACATGGTTAACATTTCCCACCTCCCGGTCACTGTCCCCTATCTACACCTGCCCTGCTTTCTGAGGATATTGAGCGGGCAGACCTCACACAGGCCAACTAAATGGTCCGTGTCTTTGTTCACAGGATGTCTTTTAGGCCAACCCTCTCCCGTCCTGCACTTGGTTGTTTTCTGCAAATTTGATGTGTCCTTGTTGAAGCTCATCTTAGTTGTTTTTTTTTACCTTTGTTGTCTGCCTAAGCCATGTGAAGACATTTTTGTCATTCATCTCACTCATCAAATAATTAAGTTTCCTATCTTGTGCCATCTGTAAAGTGTAATAGGCGTGCCTTCTAGGGTCTAGGTTCAAGTTGCCTACAAACATGTTGACGTGGCCAAGGCTGAGTAGAGAGATTTGGCAGCATGACCTCAGGAGTTTCCTTCCAGGTGAGACATAAATCGATGATCTTTGGACGTAGGTGCCCAACCTGTTTCAAAAACAACCAGCCTTATTAATAAAGTTATGAAATGAAGGATTTGGTCAAAAGTCTTTGGAAATAAGAGGACAGTAGTGCCCAGAGTTCTGGTTGACCCCCCAGCGCTGTGGTCAGTTACGGGCACAGTGCCACAGTGGAGCAGGGCAGACGGGGAGAAGCCAGGACCTGGACCAAGGTATGGCTCTGGGAGTGACCCACATAACGGGCTGGGGTGAGGGGGCATTAGAACCCACCGCAAGGAAAAAAGGGAAGCATAGACATTTGCTCAGCTCATGACAACTGTGTGGGCCTTGGCTTCCAGAGGGTGTGTGAGTGGGAAAGCATGTGGCACATGTGTACAAGTATTCAATTGTCTACTTGTGTGACATAATTTCACGCGAAACTGGGTGCATTTTTCCAGTTCTAGCAAAGGGGCCTCAGGGGTAGTGACAAAACCATGAAAGATCCGTCCAGTGACTGTATGGTAGCCAGAGGAAGGGGGGCTGAGTAGGACACCTTGAAGGGTGTCAGCTTCGGGACAGGCAGGGAGAGAATAGTAAGCTTTCGGGAGAGAGGGAGTAGCCAAAACATGTGCTGAAGATTGGGTGCACCTGCCAGTAAGTAAGGCTCCTACTGGGCAGAGTGTTGGTGTACAGGTGACTGTCTTTGGGTCTGATGGTGACCCTGGTCCAGTGTGCTTTGGCCAGGGCACCTGGATCACGTGACATGAAACACAGAAACCTCTGCCGGTGGGATTGCCTATAGCCATTCTCCGAAAAGTCTGAGGATGTTCCTCCCATACCTACTGCTCCCAGAACTACAGCACGCTGAGCTCCTTTAAGAGGAATTACGTGTAAGATAGGATGTGCCTAAGTCAACTGGTTGCTCTACAATCAGGAGTCAAGATGGACCTCCTGCTGGATCAGTAATTAAGAGAATTTGAGCGAAATCCTTCCTGGACATGAGATGATCTGCTCCGTGACCTCGAAAGGTCACTCCCATTTCCCTAAAGTCATGCAACTCCGAGAAAAGCAACCAAATAAGGATAAATATATAGCAGGGCTTGAAATAGTAAATCTAATTCTACTGTAAGTCAGTCTATTTTGGTTTCTCAACTATACCAATTCAGAATGTGCTTTGGGGACTGCATTTTTCTTCCTAATTGACTGGAATGAACTAGATTATTCATGACCATTTTGGCTTCCCCCCTCCCCAACAAATAGCTCTCTTTCTTCTCTCTTATAATGCGACGAATAGCTCTAAATTTGATGTGGGAAAGTGAGACGTTATTTTTGGCCTGAGTAGAATGAAAGTTTCGACCCCTGAGTGAAATCTGGTCTTCACTCTTCTGACCACCCAGTAGGTTCAGATTAACTGGAGAGTGGAGACATTAAATTTTAGATCTGATCCTGAGCTGCAAGAAGAAGGAGAGGTATTGCTTTCTTCCCTCTACGCAGAATAACCTCATTTCTCCAAACGGAGTGACAATCAGAGTTTGGGGGGGGGGGGGTGGAGGGGTGGGGCAGAGTAGAAACAATCCTAGTGACTGACTAGGTCAGTGTTTCTCAAACTATAGTCTAAGGTACACGAGATATTCCTAAACGGAGGGTTCTTTGGCCAAATACCTTAGAGAATCACTGCTTACTGTGTCCTCTTGAAGACTGAGAAGCCTCGAAGCAAAGAAACCTGTTATATTTTGTTTGCCAGACTTATTCAATCACAAAACCTTTTTCCCTTCTAGGTAACACCTGACAGCTTCTGGAAGTGGCATGCTGTGAAAGATACTTTGAAGAGTGCTGATCTATGCAACCCTCCCTTCATATCGTGGGGGAGGCAAACGAAGCCCGTATTAAGACATGTGGAGACAATGGTGACCTTTACTGGCAGGGTTGGGAATTAGCTCCTGGCTTCCAGAGAGCTAGTCTAGTCTCTCTCTATCACCTTGAAAATGGCATTGGTAATGGTGGTAGCTTTGATGTATCCCCTAGCACATTTTCATTGTCTGGAATTTGAGGTTGTATTTATTCATAGTGTGCTCAGCAATGAATCCATCAAATGCTTTGAATGTTTTAAAAAGGGCATTGGGCCCTGTACCGTTGATCTAAATAAGAGATTATCTTTTAAATGGCATGTAATTTACTACGTGGTGAAATATTTTATCATTCTATATAACCACATTCTAAGAGGTTATTACTTCTACACACAAGAATAAATCAAAGGGGGCAAATCTCAATAAAATACATTACCAAAATGGAAGTATTTCCCCAGTGAGAAGTCACCATAGATGCTTCTTTTGTAGTACAGAGAGAACAATAGTTGGTGAGCCAAAATTACAAAAAAAAAAAAAATTGTCCAAAGGCAGCAGATGTAATTTTTAATGGAAATTCAAGTAGTTTAAGTGCCCAAGAACTCTTCAGAAGCAACACTTTTCTGACTCATTCTCTGAATTCCAAAGGCACTTTGCATCTATGAGCATTTGAGCGCTACAAAGTTGTTCCTGAGACACTAGCCCTAGATACTCTGGAATGTTTCTCACATTTTTGTTTCTGTCTTAATACAAGGTACGTTCCCATCAGTTGGAACATTTTAAATTGGTTCCTAACCTCTGGATACCACGTTTCTAAATCCAGTACTGGCCCAGGTGGTACCATCTTGTGAACCAGAAAAGGTGGCCCTTTCCAGAGGCAGTTGGGATCCATGCAGGGCACATGGCTTGCTGAGCAGAGCGCAGGTGGGGTTTCAGACCCTGTCCCCTGGGCTGGAGGCTCTCGTGCGGATGAACAAGTCACACCACTAAAGGAAAGGGCCTTGTCTTCTTCCTTCCCTCCCCTCCAGCCCTCCACCCCTGTGAGCTGATTTCCACCTGCAGACCCAGCCTTCATCCTGACCTGAATCAGGCTCTATTTACGGACTTTGTACCTCGAAACCCTCCTTGCAGACTCAGCACCAGAATCCCACTGACTCTGTCCTCCTAACTGAGCTCCTAACTGTGGTCTCTTTATCATGCCCTTGCTATCTTGATTGGGTTGTGCCTTGCATTTACCCGATACTATCTTTGTGTCTTCAGTTCCGCCAAGGGTCAGGACGCTGTTATTCATGGACACATTTCTTGGTGCTGCTAGCCTTCCTGCTAAGTTCTGAACTCCCTTCTCCGCCCTGGATTCTGGAACACCATGTTAATTACTTAGAAATCCTACATCAACTCACAAGTAGACCACCACAACTGCAGACCTGTCTTACCATGACCCCTTAGGCATGCGCTTTGTCCCCCAAGACAAGCCTACTTGCCTCTGAATCATTTGTGGGGCTTCAGTTGCTGAGCCTACTTCTGGGAAATAGTCCCTTCCCTCTAAATCCCAAGACCTGGATGGTCCAGGCTCAGCACAGATGCAGGCCGATCTCTTAGGCTCTCTATATCCACATGTACAGTAGCAGCTGCTATTCAGAGGGGTGAGTGACCTGAATGAGCCTCATAGGCAGACTTCATAGGCAGGAAATAGAAAAGTGGCTCCATATTTTACTTGTTAAGGCAGAAAGTAGAAGAAATACAGTCAGAGAGAACATCAGCCCCAAACATGGCAATGGAAAGATGCTTTGGTAAAATTCTCACTGACTTAGAAAATTGAGGGTCATGGAACTCTAAGCTCCAATGAGCCAAGGGCTAAGTCCCTTTACTTCAACACAGTAAATCCAGCACCTGAGACCATAATAGGCACTTAGTTATAACTTGTTGAAAAACTAACATCAATGTAAACACCGTATTTGGTCAAAAAAGGTTTCGCCAGCTTGTGTAGTAACTCCTTCATTATACACGTGGTAGAACCTGTTTTTAGCCCCTTTGTGGTTTATAATCAGAATAGGACAGAATAAGTCATAAAAATAAATACAATAAACACAATAAGCATTAATGACATAAGGGTTGATATTACATATCTTCCTAGTAAATGTGAATGAAACATATGTGCCTGTGTATGAAATACTGGCAAAATGAGATGCATAGATGGAAATATATTTCACTTTTGGCAGTGGTAAAGGGTTTTTCTCTGACTGGGACATACATGGGACTAAAAATAAGAACGCCTTTTATTTCCAGAATCCTTGACAATTTACAAAATGCTTGAACACATGGGATCCTATTTGATCCTCACAAGACAGAGGAATGTCGTTAGAGGAAATTGTATGCATCACTCTTTTATAAGAAAATATCGGTGGCTCGTGAAATAGAACAGCTTTCAAGAAGATTTCTGGCCTGCCATTAACAGGAACAATCCAACCGATAGCATGAAGGGAGATAGGAAAGATACTCTCCCCAAGAAGGAAAAATTGAAAGGAAGGTACCTTTAATGGCAACTTGCATTTACTGTGATGAAGACAGACTTCTATTATTCAACCGGGGGCCGTTATAGAACACTATTCTAAGAGATAAGTAATGAGATGCCGGAAGTGAATAATGAGATGTGAGCTTTGAAAGTCAAGTTGCAGCTCACTGAAGAGGAATTATTACTATACTTAGCACTTACATTGCACTACATTGATTGTAGTGCACTTCAAGGTGGTTATAACTCTGGGAGTCCAGAGCAGATATTGGGAAGAATTCAAGAGGCTCTGATCACGGCAAAACTGGGGATGCAAATCTGCAAATCTCAGCCAGCCTAGCGTCTCTCCGTGGGACATATGTTTCTCACTCTTACTTCCTCGCTTTCCGAGAGTGTTGTCATTGGATATCCTGCTGGAGACTTCGGTGAGTTACTCTGGAAACCTACATAATATTTCTATTTACACAGGAAAAAAAATCCATTTCTTTAAATGATGTGATACATTTTAAAATTATGTTTATTGTTTTTCTTCCTTTTTTTTCCTTTTCATAAAAGTAATACAAAGCTCTTGCTATATTTTTTTTCAATTATAGAAATACGTAAAACTGTTGCTTTGGTTGGCATTTTGCTTCTTAGGGCAGAAAGTAGATGAAATGCAATTGGAAAGTTTCACCTCCCCCCTTCCCTCAAGGTAACCTCTGTTAATAATTCCATGTAGTGTCTTTTCTTCTATGTACACACTTAATTAGGCAGTAACCTTTAAAGATCTCTGCACTCTATTTTTGACAACTATCTTATATCAAGTAGCAGTGAGAAGAATGACCAATATGTGACCTTTATCAGATTTAAAAAAGAATGCAGCCTCCTACTTTAAACAGGGAGACATTGAAGCTGCAAAGACATGTTTTAAAAATAGGTGGGAAAAAAGCCCGTCAGTGTTTGGAACTAGAGAGAGCTAGGGTACCCACATTCTGGAAACTGTAATGCTAACAGGTTTCCTCGCTGTCGAAACTTGAAATAGAATCTACAGGGGCCCAAATGTTTGAAATAAGTATGTGGTCAGATGCATAGATGGTATGGACTTTCAGCTGACTAAAACAAAAACCAAAATAGCAACAGAATCTGTCTCAGATGAGCTCACTTTCCCAGCAGCCTCTTTGCTTGTAAGACATTTCTATTACATTTTCCTAAAAGGGAGTCATGGTTCCATTGAAACAACAGTTCTGCCCACGTTGCATGGAGCACCAAACTTCTGCAAATTTCTCATCTCTCGTGTCCATGCTTGGAATATGTCCCGTCTTGCTCTTCAGAACTAACATCCCAATCTTGCGGAGACACTGTGTTCCAAATATTTACAAGTCACCTGTTTGGAGCTTGCATCGTGCTTTCTTGTAGAAATCAATAGAGATGGGATTTGAGGGTCCTGAGAGCAGGCCAGGAATTAGACTGCATGTGACCTGACTGTGTGAACTGTAGACATATGAGATCTTGGTTAACACTGTCCTTATTCTTTTATTTTTGTTTTAGTTAATAGGTTTTATTCTTTTAGAGCAGCTTTAGATTTGCAGAAATATTGTGTAGAGTGTAGAGTGTAGAGTTCCCACATACCGCCCTTCCCCCCGCATCCAGTTTCACCTATTATTATTATTTTTTTAATACGGCTCATGGTCATTGAGGAGGGCACTTGTTGGGATGAGCACTGGGTGTTGTATGTAAGTGATGAATCATGGGAATCTCCCCCCAAAACTAAAAGCACACTGTATACACGGTAGGTTAACATTGTCTTTGAGATGTGTTTAATTGGGGTGCCTGGGTGGCTCAGTCGGTTAAGCGTCTGACTTCGGCTCAGGTCATGATCTCACAGCTCATGAGTTCAAGCCCCGTCGGGCTCTGTGCTGACAGCTCAGAGCCTGGAGCCTGCCTTGGATTCTGTGTCTCCTTCTCTCTCTTTCTGCCCCTCCCCTGCTCACTCTCCATCTCTCAAAAATAAATAAAAAAATTAAAATGCATTTTATTTAAGCATCCTAATTTGGGATACCTGGAATGTGATTCTAATCTCAAGGCCAAGGACTCCCTATCCTTGCTTCATGCAGGTTTCCCAGGCCTTGGAATCACTATCTTCCAGAATCTGGAATGGAGCAAATGGCAGGAGCCTAGGAACAGTGGGGAGTGGGATTGTAAGCTCCTCACACAACAAGCCCACCTTGTCCAAGGAGCTCTCGGTCTCTCCAAGGTGTGTATCTGACGAGGATCCTCAAAGTGCCAATTGTTCATCTAAGGCAAGGAGTACCTGTTGGTTTGCTTTGATTGCCTTGTCGCCCTCTGTGTCCTGGGAAACTGAGCTTACACGTAGGAAGGAGGAAGCTGTCCTTTACCTTTGGGAGTTAGAATGAAGGTGGGTGTTCACCTCCTGGAATGAAAGCAGACGGGGGTCCAGCAGAGTTTGTATTTATTGCCTCAAAATGGAGACGAGCTCTAGAGTACAGGATGCTGGTCATCCCTACATTTAAAAGTCTCTTTTCTGCTCCTTACAGTAAATAGCAATTTAACCCTTAAAATACAAAAAAAAAAAAAAAATTCTGTGGTTTTGCTGGGGGGAGGGGAAAGACAGCAAAGACAGGGGGAGTGAGGGAGCCTGCACGGTTTCTCTCTGAACAGTTTTGGGAGAAGAGAACTCCAGGTGTTAAAGTAGATGGTGTAGCTTTAAGAGGTATAAACTGGGAGAGTAAAGCAGGGAGAAGAGCTTCTGTAAGTGGAACCAGCCGCATCAGCCTCACCTGGAAACTTCTTAGACATAAAAGTTCTCAGGCCCACCCAGACCACTGAGTCAAAACTCTGGGAGAGAAGCCCTTCCAGGGGATTGCACTTATCAAGCTCGAGCTTGAGGACCACTGGGCACAGGATAAGGATTTGAGTAGAACTTCTTCTATTTATTCCTTTTTCTTTTTCTTTTTGACCCCCTTCACCCATTTCTCCTACCGTCCACCCCCTGCCTCTGACAACCACCAGTCTGTGCTTTGTATCTATGAGCTAATTTTTTTTTGTTTCTTCTTTTAGATTCCACATATAGGAGAGATCATACGGTATCTGTCTTTCTTTGTCTGACATCTTTCACTTCACATAATGCCCTTGAGGTCCATCCACGTCACAAATGGTAAGGTTTCATTCATTTTATGGCTGAATAATATTATTATACATGCATACCACAATTTCTTTATCCATTCATCGACTGGTCTGCATTTAGATTGTTTCCACATCTTGGCTCTTGTAAATAATGCTCCAACAGACATCAGGGTGTAGCTTTTCAAGACAGTATTTTCATTTTCTTCAGATAAATAGCCAGAGTGGAATTGCTGGAGCATATGGTAGCTCTATTTTTAATTTTTTGAGGAGCATCTGTACTGTTTTCCATAGTGGCTGCACCAATTTACATTCCCACCAACAGTGTGCAAGGGTTCTCTTTTCTCCACATCCTCACCGACATTTGTTATCTCTTGTCTTTTTGATAATAGCCATTCTAACAAGTGCAAGGTGATATCTCACTGTGGTTTTGATTTGTATTTTCCTGATGATTAATGACGTAGAGCATCTTTTCACATGTCTGTTAGCTATCTATACGTCTTCTTTGGGAAAATGTCTATTCAGATCCTCTGCCCATGTATAGTTTTTATGGCTTTTGGGGTGGTTTTGTGTGAATGTGTTTGTATGATTTCCTTATATATATTGGATGTTAGCCCCTTATTGGGTATATGATTTGCAAATGTTTATTCCCATTCAGTAGATTGCCTTTTCATTTTGTTTCCTTTGCTGTGCAGAGGCTTCCGGCCTGTTGTAGCCCTTATTTCCTTTTGCTTTTGTTGCTTTTAGAAGCAGATCTTCTTTTATATCCTGGCTCTGCTTCTTAGCAGCTGTGGGAGTCGAGCAAGTTAGTTAGTTTCTCTGAGTTTATAAAGAAAATTAAATGAGATAACATATTTGAAGCACTTAGCACCATGCCAGACATACAGAAAGCACTAAAAAAACCAAAAAACCAAAAAACAAAAAACATGTTAGCTGCTATGATCACCATTTTGTACAAGAGAAAGGAGAAAGAATGGGTCCTAAAGAACTTCAATGAGTTAGTACAGCATTTACCAGTTTAAAGGGCCCTTTCAGACTCTGGCATTTTGCTTCCAAGGCACACACAGTTTAGATAAATTTTGTGTGGTTTCAGCCAGAAACAGAATAGTCCTCAACCTGACTGATCATCTGAACTCCCTGTGGAGCTTTTACACTGCCCTGCCTGGACCTTCAGAGCAATCATCTTCAGTGGTGGGCCCTGGGCATCTATAACTTGAAATTTTCCATAGGCGATGCTGCAAAACAGTTACTGGAAATTAAAAGGTATCATAACTAAAGCTAACACGTACTGAGTATCTGTGCGCGACACTGTGCTAACTTCTTTATGTTGCTTCCTTTACTTCTCACAGCAACCCGTGAGGCAGCTACTATCAGTTTCTTGGTTTTACATATGAGGAAACTGAGGCAGAGAGCCTCAATAACTCAGCCAAGTTCACATGGCAGAGAAGGGATTGAGGACCTGAGCCCAGGGTTGAGCTACTAATTGCAATTAACTAACGCATTCATTTATTCATTCACCCAAAATTTATTATGTGTGACCAGATAATAGGTTGAGAGCTAGAGAATATAAAAATGAATAAAAATCTCCATCCTCATCCTCAAGAAGTTCATGGCTTTTGTGTGTGTGTTCACATTGAACAAAGGACAGATTGTCTCATTTTGAAAGATGATGTCATGTGTCTGTGTTTGAGAGGCTTAAAAGATTGTTTATGACTTCCAGCCTCTTCCTCTCAGGGACCATTTACAGAATCCACCCCCGTGGGCACACCAGCCTCCCAGACTGTCAAGACTAGGCGCGTCTGGGGGTCGCCTGCACCAGCGTTTCCCCCGCAAGAAGGACTCTAGTGCAGCCTTGCAGTCCGTGTTAGCAACCCCTCAGGGTTGTCCTCAGCTGTTCTCGCTCAGTTGTATCACTCGCTGCAGTTCAGCCCGATAGCCATCCACTCCTCTTGGTAGGTCCATCAATCAAACTACCAGGGAAGGAGATCTATCGCAGCCGACCTGTGAGACGGCCTCTCTTCCAGAGATAAAACCTGTCGCTTACACCTGAAGTGAAGACTGTTACGAAATTTCCCAGAAAAGTACAGAGAAAAGACGGGAGACCTGCTTTCTAGAATCGTGAAACATTAGGGCCGGGTAAATCCCTGGACATAATGTAAGGCTGATCAGGAAACTGAGCTCCAGGGTCTCAAACCTGGCTGGGACTGGGCTCCTGGCTCAATGCGCGACCGCTCACTGCCTCCTAGAGTCAGGGCCGAGCACTGTTTGAAAGAGACCGTATTCAAGTGCAGCGATCATCACTTTGGAGCAGGCAAATGATCCAACCTGGAGCCGGCCTGGGAGGACGCCGCCCTCGGGGCTGGGGTGGGGTCACCACGGGCAGCCACCTTGTTGTCCTCGCCCGTCGGCGGGGGAAGAGAGAGGGTTTGGGGTGAGCCGCCATTCCCCGGACCAGTATTCAGAACGCACAGGGAGAGGAGGTAGCGGAACCTTTGTCCTCCGCCTCACTCTCGCTTCCACCCGGACTCAGTTGGCGTCGGACGCAATTGCGGAGGCCTAGAAACATGGAGGCGGCGGGTGCTGGGGCTGGGCAGCCGTCCTCTCGTCTGGAGGCTCCGGAATCTACAGACGATCGGCTTTTCCTGATTAAAGGTGTGGTGTGGTGTGGTGAGGTGCTGGTGCCCGGGCGAGATCACCCTGGGCCTGCGCCGAAGCCTCCATTTCCACACACACCCGGCCCTGGGAGACCTTCCCTTGGGCTGCCGCTGAGTTTAGCCGGTGGGGACGGAGACCAGGGGTCGTGCCCATTGGAATCTCCCCTGGGCTTGGGGCTGGTCCCTCGAGATGTCGTGTGTGCTGCATTTCCCCCATCACTCTGCAGTTTCTCTCGTGCCGTCCCCTTTCGAACTCCCACTATCTCGTCCCACCCCCTCACCCCCCGGAGAAAAACTTCATGGCACCTTCCGGGTGAAGAGGGTAAGGGACCCTGCGACGATTCTCACCACTTGGAAACGGATACCTCAGGATGACCGCAAGCACCAGAGGTTTCACATTGCTATTGTTTATGTTTGGCAAGAGCTGCCTAGATAGCGTTTCTCAAATTTCAGAAGGGACTTAAAATGTAATTTATTTTTTATAGTTTTTAAAATTATTATAATTATTTTAAAGAGAGAGTGCACCAGCGGGGGACAGTGGCAGAAGGAGAGAGAGAATCTTAAGCAGGCTCCAGGCTTAATTCAGAGCCTATTGTGGGTCCTAATCCCAGGACCTTGGGATCATGACCTGAGCCAAAATCAGGTCCCAGGCTAAACCCACTGAGTCACCCAGGCACCTCTAAAATGTAATTTAAAGGAGTGCCTGGGTGGCTCAGTGGGTTAAGCCACCAACTTTTGGTTTCAGCTTAGGTCATGATCCCAGGGTAGTGAGATCCAGCCCCTCCTTGGGTACACTGAGCACAGAGCCTGTTCATAATCTCTCTCTTAAAAAAAAAAAAAAAAAAAAAAAAAGTCTGAAACTTATTTGTGTATGTCCTCTTAACTTAAGGTGTTTTTTTTTCTTTTCCTCCCTTTAATCCCTCTCACCCTCCATGCCCTACCCCCAAAACTCTTGGCAGGTGGAGTTTTCCTTGGTACTGTTGCTGCAGCAGGAATGGTAGCCGGATTTGTTACAACATTATCATTGGCTAAAAAGAAAAGCCCTGAATGGTTCAATAAGGTTTGTGACAAGGAAATCCATTAATAGCAGTGTTACTGCTTACAGATAGCTGGTAGCCAGTGTGCACAGGGGAAGTGAAAAAAATGTTGGTGGCCTTTCATATTGTTTTAAGAAGTAAACCTGTGTCCACCTATAGATTCAAGAAGTGTACAAATTAATCGTCTTTATTTTCATTAAAGTTTTTTTCATGTTTATTTTTGAGAGAGCAAGAGCAAGCAGGGGAGGGGCAGAGAGAGAGGGAGACACAGAATCTGAAGCCAACTCCAGGCTCCGAGCTGTCAGCACAGAGCCTGGTGTGGGGCTCAGACTCACAAATCAGGAGATCATGACCTGAACCGAAGTCCAAGGCTTAACCAACTGAGCCACCCAGGCACCCCTATTTCCATTTAAAAAGATGTATTTAATTATGTGCTTTCTTAAATTTTAGCAGAACAAGACTAAATCTGGGTAATTCCCTATGAGTTGTTAGAGGCTCCAGTATTTTATGTGCCACTAAAAAAAAAAAAAAAGTAATGCCATTATTAACTCTTGACATAATACTGATTGCCAGAGGCATTTCGTTTTATTTTTTAAAATAAACTTTACACCCAACGTGGGGCTTGAACTCATGACCCTAAGATCAAGACTCACATGTTCTACTGACTGAGCCAGCCAGGCACCAGAGGCATTTCTGTTTCAAAATGTTAAATTGTTGAAGTAAAGTGCGTCTTGTCATCAATGAAAAACATAGGTCAGCTTCTTGAACCCAGAGACCACACATGCGTGTGCACTGCGGCAGCCCTGCTCCCCAGAAAAGGGCCTGACACACAGGTGCTCAATAAGTTTTGGTTGAATGACCATAACCTACTTATGGCAGAAAATTCTTACTCCATGAGCAAGATTGAGTGATCACTCATGTGGACTTATCTACCTCATTTCCCCAGTTGGTGAGGATTTTTCTTTACGTTGAGTTGTTACTTGTTGGCGTGTGTTGTCCTGTCTCTGCCCTCTCCATCCCATATGGTGTATTTATCCATTACTTTATTGCTTCAACAAGTGTTAACTTGGGGATCTTTTATGTGTCAGGCATTGTGCTTGCTAGGAGCCGGAGATACAGAGATGAGCAAAATATCTGCCCTTCAGGAAGCTAGCATCTGGTGCAGGAGACAGATATTAAACAAGTATTTACACAGTTAACTGTATAATTACAACTTGAAGAGCAGTGTTACGTGAAAATCATAAACCAGTCGAGTTCTCTTTCCACCTCAAGCTGCGGTCCATAGAAACTCTTTGGGAGATCTGTAACAGCAAAACTGTTTTCATAATAACACTCAGACATTTGTACTAATGGTATGGAAGCAGTCGGGGGTAAAGCTGCTGGTGCCTTGGTGTAATCAAGGCAGTGACTCCAAACTACTAGCAGTCACTGTGTCTTTCATTACCATGCACCTGTAGTTAAAAAAAAAAAAAAAGCCATAATTGCATAAGACTGCCCTTGTTAAAGCAGTAAAATTATTAATTTTATTAAATCTTAACCCTTGAATGTACCTCTGTAATATTCCATGTGAAGGAACAGGCGGTAGGCGTAAAGCACTTCTGCTTTATACCAAAGAAAGATGTGTTTCTCCAGGAAAAGCAATTGTGTGATTAAGTTGCATGCTGAACTAGCTGCTTTTTTTCCCCATGTAATGTCATTTTCGTTTGAAAGAGCAACTGACACACTATAGTTACTCAGAAGTGGGTATTTGGCAGACATTTCCTTCAAAATGAACAAAACGAGCCTGTGTCTCTTCAGGCAAGCATTGTTGGTGTTTGTTGCCAGTGGTAAACTTCGAGCTTGCAAGTGAAAAGTAGATTTTAGGAAACTTGTATCTGCCATTCTGATCTTGATAGGTGCTCAATACTTAAAGGCTTTTCTGGTGAGATTGGTGGTAATATTAATGATGTTTTTTTAATGATTAATGAAATTTTAAATATTTAATAAGAGGTGTCAACATTGGGGAGATCTGCATAACTTGGTTAATCAATATTTTCTGAACGATCATAATGCATGGATGAAAGGCCCATTTGAAGTACAGAATAGACTAATGGATTTTAATGTAGCAAAGTAGAAAAATTCATCAGCGTGACTTCAGATTCCAAAATGCAACTATCTGTGAAGTTTGGGTGTAGCATCAGAAAAGAAAGGCTATTAAAATACTCATCCCTGGGGCACCTGGGTGGCTCAGTCGGTTAAGGCTCAGAGTCTTGATCTCAGCTTAGGTCATGATCTCACAGTTCCTGAGATCAAGCCCTGTGTCAGGCTCTGAGCTGACAGCCTGCAGCCTGCTTGGGATATTCTCTCTCTCTCTCTCTCTCTCTCTCTCTCTCTCTCTCTCCCCCCCTCCCCTGCTCAAAACAAACAAACATTAAAAAAAAATACTTGTCCCTTTTCTAACCACATACCTCTGTAAGGCTGGATTTTATTCAGATACTTGAAAAACATATTGCAACAGATTGAATACAGAAGCATTTATGAAAATTCATCTGTCTTTTATTAAGCCAGATTTCTAAAAGCTTAAGAAAAATGTAAAACATTGCCTCCTTGCACTAAATTCTTTTGTAAGATAGTTGTTTATATTAAATAGGTTTACATTAATCTATATTGGCTTTATTTTTAAATGAAGTAATATATAAAACTTAAGAATTTCTTAGTTTTAATTTCTAATATATTAAATATTAATAGATACAATCCACATAATCAGAAATCTTTGGGATCCAAGCATAAATGGATCCTGAAACCAGAAAGTTTGAGAACCACTGGCCCTTGATGTTAAATATGTTGTGTACAGCTCCACCTCCCCTCTGGGGAAGCATTTGAATTAGAGTATTACCATTGATCCAGACTCTGAGAGGTAAAGGTTTGTAAAGGAGCTCAGAGTTTCTGAAGCAGTTAATACATTTACACTGAGCAAGCACACATTTAAGGATACCACTCAGGCAGTGTACTTCAGAGTCCCTGCGTGGCAGTTTTCTCTGGCATTGATAGTGATAATGATACCTAACATTTGATGCTTGCCATGTGCTAGCTGCTACTGTAAGGGTTGGGTTCACTTAACCCCCATCTCAACCCTGTGAGGTACTGTTACTGTATTGTCCCCATTAAACTGTGGCACACATGGATTAAACAGCTTGCTCACCATGGCGATGTCTCCATCTTTGACTATTTTGGGAGAAGAAATTATTTGTAGCCACTTTTTATTTAAATAATCTTCTGCCCGGAATCTAGCTATTATTTATAATACAGATTCAGATTGCAACTCAGAACTTGAAAATGATCAGCTTTTAGTTGGGGACTGCCTACACTGCTTTTATTTCAGGAGGATGATCATCATTTCTTTAAAGTCTTAATTTCATTGTCTTAGCTGAGTCCCATGCTAGAAAACTTGGAGTTGAAAGGCAATAGTAAGTGATGAGTGAGCATTTTTCTTTGTCCTTTGTTGAATCAACAGAGAAAGGTATAAGCTAAGGTGGCTTAAAAAAAAAAAATACATATGTAATACATATATAATTTCCGTCCTTCCCAGGGAAATAAGGAACTTTTAAGTTTTCTAAAATAAAATTTAGGCACCTAAATTGACCTTGGTTTAATAATATTTGGTTAATGGTGCTGCTTCTGGATGAAAATTCAGGCCAATTAGAAGTTAGTGAATTTATATGAGCTGTGTAGTATCCAGAAAAACGCTCTGAAACTATAGCGTCAGGAGAAAAGGGATAAGAGAGTTGTTTTATCATAGAAAATGGCTAAAGAAAAATCTCTTGAAAAATCTGGTTGGGTCTCATATCTACAAAAAAGTGGTAAGTCAGCAAATATTGAGTATCTACTGGGTCAAGGCATGGAGATCCAGATAAACCAAGCGTTTCCATGTGCTACCAGTAACATTCACAGTCACAACACCTGTGCTAAAATCCTTTATTCAACAGGTTGAGCAATATAAAGAAAATTATTTAAAAAAAGAAAGTCTGGAGTAAATGGAAATACATTCTAGAAGAAGACAACGTAAATTTTCTATCTCATCGCATTAGCCAATCAGTTTGATGACATTCTAATGGACTTGGAGGAATCTTGACAGAATGTTATAGGGTTTTTCTGGAATAATTATAGTAAAAATAGCAAAGAAGTTTTGGGGGGAAAAACCCAGCAATCAGTGCCTTCAGTGATGGGGTGGTTATTCCCTTTTGAAGGTGTGTTGCATTCTTACTCATCTCTAGTCACATTTGTATGCTGATAGTCTGAAAGTTGTTCTATTATTATGATTATAGATTTTTACCTTAATATTATACCTTGAAACCCAAGAAGAGAGTCGTTTATTTTCTCATTTCTCATTAATAGCTGCCATAATCTGAATTTCTACCGTGTGCCCGTATTTTGCATATATATTTAAAAGTCTTTGCAATGATTTAGATTTAGCTCACCTCTTTCAGGAACCCCTCCTTAAAACTTCCTCTAACTGCAGCAATAGACTAGGTGCCCTCCTCAGGGACCATGTATAGTTCTACTGTTGCACATTACATTTAGATCATAATTTTATGAGTCTGTGTCCTCCCCCCCATTGATTGAAATCTTTAATCAGAAAGAAGTTACTCTATTTACTTTTTTCTCTTCAGTATCTAGCAAAGCTCCTGGTAATTCCTTGCACATTCAAATATCTGTCAGAGAAGTTGTGACCTAAGTCCTGCAGTTATTAAGTAGCAAAGCTGGTATTTGAACTTGGGTTGGTCCGGCTTCCCAATATTATGATAGAATTCAGAGAGTCAAGAATTTCAAACACTCCCCAAATAATTACTCTTTCTGAACTGGTGATTTTTTCCTTTCTGTCTTCATCGCAGGGAAGTATGGCCACGGCTGCCTTACCGGAGAGCGGGTCTATCCTTGCCTTGCGAGCCTTGGGTTGGGGCTCACTTTATGCGTGGTGTGGGGTTGGTGTGATCAGCTTCGCAGTCTGGAAAGCTTTAGGAGTACACAGTGTAAGTAACTACAATCCTATAATTGATATCTGGAATGTTTATTCTACTTTCTGTGGTCTAAATCTGCCTGATTTTCAAGAACTGTGTGTAACCTATACCCCAAGCTAAAAAGCTATATATTAGGAATGATTGGCTTTTTTTTTTTTTTTTTTTTTTTATTTTTAAAAAAATTTTTTTTTTTTTCAACGTTTATTTATTTTTGGGACAGAGAGAGACAGAGCATGAACGGGGGAGGGGCAGAGAGAGAGGGAGACACAGAATCGGAAACAGTGGCTTTTTTTTTTTTAACTACTGGTAGGAAGTTCTGTGGACCAGGCTCTTTGTGACAGGTGAGAATCAATGGTGGTTTGGAATGGGTGGCAGCAGTGGAGTTGACGAAAAGAAGTTCTAGGTATATTTTGAAAGTAGAGTCAGCAAGGATTTGTTATACATCGGATGTGAGCGGTGAGGGAAAAAAAATGACTTCAAGGATCTCCAAGGCTTTTGGCCTGAGCAGCTGGAAGATGGACGGGGACCAGTGTGAGAGGAGCAGGTGCTCGGGGATAATGTCAGGAGCTCAGTCCGCGGCCTGTGAGTTTGACGTGCCTATTAGATGGCTAAGTGGAGAGTCAAGCAAGCAGTTAGATGTAGAAGTTTCGAACACAGAGGAGAGGTACGAGGTGAAGGTGTAAACTTGAGACTCTTCGATATTTAAAGGTAGTATTTAAAGGCAGGAGACCAGGTGAGTTCACCAAGGCAGTGAACGCAGGGAGAAAAGAGGTCGGAGGAAGGAGCTCTGGGCACTCCCAAGGTGTAGACGCTAGGGAATATGGAGGAAATTAGCAAAGGAGACCTCTCTACCAAAGAGCAAAAGCAGGGAGAACCGGGAGAATGGTGACTTGGACACGGGTGAAGAAGGTGTACACTGGGGATAAGTCATGTGAGATGAGACTGTTAGTTTGCCACGTGAGCAGTGTGGCAGTCCTTGGTGGGTAAAACTTCAGTGGGGTGGTACAGAAAAGAATGGAGGAGAGAGATCGGAGGCAGTACATATAAGCACATCTTGAGTTCTGCCATAAAGAGAAAGAAAGAAATGGGGTCATAGCTAGAAGGGGCCTGAGATCAAGAGAGGGTTTTTTTAAGTTGGGAGAATTAACAGCATGTGTGCGTGCTGATGGGAGTGATTCAGTAGAGGGGGAAATTGCAAGGGAGGGGGAATGATAGGTATTATTATTATTAAAAACATTACTATATTTTTCACATTTGGTTTAATCATAACTAAACATCAGCATTATTGTACTTTTCACTCAGAGTATTCTGACGAATAGATGTTGCTTTTCTCCTAGTCTGACACTTATTTTTAAAGTCACTTTGCTGGCTAGTAACTGTTTATGACAATAAAGTCAGGTTTACTTGGAAAAGTGAGAAGAGCCGTGACTGAAGATTTTTTTTCTAAGATTTAATTTAAATTCAAGTTAGTTAACATATAGTGTACTATTGGTTTCAGGAGTGGAATTTAGCGATTCATCACTTATATGTAACACCCAGTGCTCATCAGAACAAGTGCCCTCCTTAATGCCCATCACCCATTTAGCCCCCACCAACCTCCCCACGATTGAAGATTTTTGATGTTTTTTTGTTGTGTCCTCAATTTTGCTTTTGACCAATGTAAAATCTCTTCTTCCATTGCAGATGTTGTGCCAGACATTTTAGACCTAGCAGATTACTTAATCTTCACAATAATTATGAAGCAGGTATTAATATCCCCCATTTTATAAATGAGGAAATTGGGACTCAGGTTAAGTCATTTTTCCAAGATCACACAGCTTATAAGGTATTAATATCCCCCATTTTATAAATGAGGAAATTGGGACTCAGAGAGGTTAAGTCATTTTTCCAAGATCACACAGCTTATAATTGACAGAGTCAAGATTTGGATCCAAGTCTGATAGTCTTTAAAACCTAGATTTTTTCCCCCCAATGTTACCTCCCTTAGCTAAGATAGGAAATCAAGGAGTAGGTGGAAGGGGCCGGGATGAGGGGAAGGAGGTGGTTAATTTGGTTTTGATTATGATGTGATCCACACCCACACATTCTTAGTAACTTGACAGGTTTTACTGGGTATCTTCACTGTGGGTCTCATCTCCCAACATTGTAATTAACATCAGTCTGGTATAGGACCGGCCATTTTCTCATAAAAAGGAAGACCTCCTTTTAGCCTTCATCTGCAGTAGAAAAGTCTTTAGGATATAATGGTAAAGCAGTATTCATATGTATATATAATATGAGAGCAATTATTGAAAACAAGTGGAAAAAACTGAGAGAAAATACGTCTGGCAGAAATTTGAAGTTTTTGGGGTGCCTGGGTGGCTTGGTCCGTTAAGCCTCTGACTTTGGCTCAGGTCATGACCTCGCTATTCATGAGTTGGAGCTTCGCATCAGGGTCTGCCAAGACAGTGCAGAGCCTGCTTCACATCCCCTGTCCCCATCTCTCTCTGCCTCTCAACTTGCACTCCCTCAAAAATAAATATACATTAAAAACATTTTTTTAAAAAGAAATAATGTGGGTGAAATATAGGTGTGGGGGTGAATTTTTATTTTACTTTTCTGTGTTTCTTAAATGTGTATTTTCACAATAGAACCCTTTTGAAACAATAGTGCTAGATTTTATTTTTATTAATTTATGCTAAAAATGAAGCACAGCTGCCTAGGAGTTCACAAAACCCCTTCAACTATGTATGAAATCTACTTGGGGGCATGAAATACTTAATTAAGCTTTTAGTTTCTATAAAAATGATGGTCTGTTAGCACTTTATATTGACTTCATGGAAATGATTGGTGATGTTTCCAGAACTTAGTAATGTAGGTCATAAACTGAGTAATAAAGTTTTAAGATATTTGAAAATATGAATAGTCTTTAAATTAGAAGAGTCATAATAAATCAATCCAAATTTCCATAGACCAACAAAACTAAGTTATTTAAGTTAAGTTAAATGCTCAAGAACTTGGGTTTTATGGGCTTTATGGTGCTATTCTAGCTTCTAGAATGTGAGCTTCTTTGTTTTATGGCACCAATAGGAGGATTATTGCCTAGATAAAATAGTTGAGCAAGAAAAATTATTTTCTGATTGGCACTACTGAATACAATGATACTTGGAATCTTTTTATATATTCATGTCTTTAACTAAAAAGTGGGAATATAAATCTACTCTTTCCCTACCTGTAGTTCATTAGGAATATCAGTTTGATCTCCACATCTGAGAAGTCTCCCAGAAAAATGATTCACTGACAGCTTTTCAAGAGCACACCTTTTAATAGCAGTAGTGTTTGTTAATTTGTTCATTCAAAAGACATTTGTGGGCCTACCCTGATCCAGGCACTGTGCCAAGACAGGACTCCCCAGTAGACCGTTATTATGGAAGACTTAGTTTTTAAGACTCTCTAAGCAAATTCTTATTATATGACCCACTCTGAAGCTTGTGGAAAGCAATATGGTATATTTCAGTTCTGCATCTAGAGAGTTTTGATGATAATTGTGAGGTTGCCCTGAGTCCAGTGTGGAACTTTTATCACTATTTACTGCCTCACATTTGGAAATGTCATCTTTCTCTGACTAAAAACAGTCTCAGAAAATGCTGAACAGAAATGGCCCGAGTGTGTGTACTCAATAAATAGTTGATATGACCATTCTAGATAAATTCAGGTAAATCAAAATCAATTCCAGTGTCAAATAATTGTTGGTAGCTACCCTGGACTGTATTAAATTGCCAATATAAACCCAGTTTAAAAAAAAAAAAAAAAAAGGGTGCCATCTAATGGCTGAAGGAGAGCGGTTTACATTCCCTGTTTTAATTCACAGCTACATCTGCTGGCCTAAAAGAGAACACGTTGAAATGCTCAAAGCTAAGGTCTTCAGTTTCTTAGAAGTATTTTGGATTTACTCTTTGTGTATTCATAATTATTATGGAATTTCATTTCACATAGAACATGTACAAAACATCGGATATGAATTTGTATTTTGCACGATGGTGTATCATTTAATTAGAGATTCAAATAAAGGAGAGCTAGTGGAGCCTATCTTGTTGTCAGCGTACTGAAGCAGGGTAAGTGTGCCCAGGATGTGAGAGGGGACCCTCCCTGCCTTCGTGGAGGAATCAGTTCACCTTCCGCCTGGGATCAGCTCACCAGTTCCAGCCTGCCGAGCAGTGTTGTGGGCCAGCAAGCAAGGCCCGATTGCTCAGTATGAATTCATCAATTACTTTAAATTACAGTATTTTATCATCTGATTATGACTGAGGCAGCATTAATTTTATCACAGTAACTTAATTGTGAAAAGAATGAGCATTTACCATGGGTTTGTGGTCCCCTGATGCAGCTACGCAAACGATCCTGGGAGACTGCCGTGTTCAGGCCAAGTTCACACCGTGGAGGTCTGATTAGATTGTTTTTATTAGGGGCAGATATTTTAGGTTTAGAGAATAGTTGAAATAAAAGTTTGTCAGTGAGTAAATAAGGATTTCTAGGGATACCAAATAGTAATTCTCCAGTTATCAAAAGAAAAAACCATGCCATTTACAATTATTTACATGTTAACTTAAGCACAAAGACTTAACTTTTCTACCTTTTCTTTTTAAGTATTGATACTTGAAAGGATTTCTGAAAAGGTTGAGCATACTTACGGTTAGACATTTTGCCTTTTTTTTTTCTCTCCCCTTAGAAGGAAAAGGAAGGAAGGAAAAATGTTGGATGCATAAATAATTCCTAATTGATATGACCGGGAGCGTTAGGCCTTTTTTTTATGCCTATGGACTCGTGTTCAACATTTGTTGGAGGTGAAGTTGTCTTAGAGTGCCGATCAGAATCACCGTTGCTAACATTTACTGTGCCTTGTATTTACTATATTCATGATACCTGGTGTAGTTAGAATTTAGGGATAATTTACACTTGTTGCCCTCAGAGGAGCTAAAACCTCAACAGTAATAAAGCCATGAATGAAAACATTTTTAGTTATTGTGAAATACTTTAGATTGTCCAGAAATTTAAATTTAAAAATTTACTTGTAAATAAAGGGAACTTTTAGTTTTGTTTGTTTTTTTTACCATGGGATACTGTTTTTATTTACATATATTGCTTATTTTTTTAAGTTTATTTATTTATTTTGAAAGAGAGAGAGAGAGAGAGAGAGAAAGAGTATGTGAGCTCAAGTGGGGGAGGGGCAGAGAACAATGGAAAGAAAGAGAATCCCAAGCAGACTCTGCATCTTCATCAGCGCAGAGCCTGACGCAGGGCTCGAACTCACGAACTGCAAGATCATGACCTGAGCTGAAGTCAGACGCTTAACCGACTGGGCCACCTAAGCACCCCTTACATATATTACTTATTTAAAATTTTTTTTAATATTTATTTTTCAGAGACAGAAACAGAATGCAAGCGGGGGAGGGGCAGAGAGAGAGGGAGACACAGAATCAGAAGCAGGCTTCAGGCTCTGAACTGTCAGCACAGAGCCTGATGCAGGGCTTGGACTCATGAACCGTGAGATCATGACCTGACCCGAAGTCACTTAATCGACTGAGCCACCCAGGCGTCCCTATATTGCTTAAAGAAAAACATGTTTAGGACCTATCTTAAAACAAAGACGGCTTTGTTTTTTTGTAAAATTATGTACTCATTGTAAAAAAAAAAATTGTAGAAAAGTACAAAAGACGAAACAAAACTCACCAGAAATCTCACTGAGTTGTAATCACTTACCAAAATAAAAACATCCCTTCAGACTTTCTATAAACATATTCATATAATTATATATAAATGTTGTTTTACTGTACTATTCTGGAACCTTTTTCACTGAATAGCCACAAGAACATCTTTGCACAGTAGAGTCTATAAATCTCCATCATTTTTAATGGCTACATGGTGCTCCATTATATTATAATTACTTAATCAGTCTCCTGCCAATAGCATTTAGATTGTAATTTTTCACTATTTAAACATCATAGTGAACCTCTGCAGGCATGCATCTTTTTGTACTTTTCTTGGTCAGGAAATTTGTCCTAAACACAGATGATGTTATTGTTAAATCCAAGTGCATTTTTAAAATGTCTTTGATATCTATTGCTAAGTGCTCAGTTTATACATTTAGAAGATATTGACAATGCATACAGGTTTCCTAGCACCCTTGCCATTAGTGGCTTCTATTACTTTGAAATGTTTGCCAATCTGATAGACGGGAAATAATCTCTTTCTTTCTTTACTGCATCTCTTTGAAGTCCCTGTCGCTATAAAGGCTTTTATGCAAATAACCTGTGATTGGAGTTTTAACATATCTCTCCAGCACCAGTGTTGCTTCCTCATCTGCTGATAATAGGTTGGTTCTTTCTCAAGAGCCAGGCTTCCTTTTCCTTGAAAATAAAAAGTAAAATATGTAAATAAAACACATGTTAAATATTTCTCTAAAATTTGGCATTCAACTTTGCTATTCTAAGAAAGATTCTTTAAGGGAAGTAATATCTCTTTCCTCTAGGACAATATTGGATTCATTCTAATAAAATGTATTTTCTCCAGCTCTTTTTTGTAGCTGCTGCTAAGTATACTTTTTATGTTAATATTTAGGCTCATTTCTTAATGTCCTTGTGACCAGCTTTAAGGGCTTTTGCTAATTACAGTCAAATCTCTTTCTTTTGACTTTTTGCTAATTTCAACATCTGGTATATCTTATATTAAATATTTTTATGCCTGCACCGTTTTTAAGTTACTCATTTCAAATGAAGCAACATTGTGAATGCTAGCACTGCATATGTCAATAAAACTATGGAAAAGCTTAGAAGTTTTTAACTTCTAAGATATCTAAGAAGAAAATAGACTGTGCTTTGTACTTCTCATTGGTTTGGTCAAAGATTAAAAACAAATCCGTCTCTTGGCAAATTGTTTAATGGTAGCCACTTCTGAGGAATCTGCAGGGAAAATCTGAAAGGTGACTGAAATATGTCCCTTCTGCGTCCTTGCCTAATCTAATTTCAGAGCTACCAGCTTCTGTCCCCAGGAAGCGGACTTCACTTCCTTATTCTGATTACCATAATGTCAGCTGACCCAGCCTCACGTCAACTTCCTGATAGTACTTACTAGAACACCCAGAACACAGAGCCATCATGATCTTGCACAGATAGTTCCGTCTGTCAAGCTCAGGGCCTTCAAATGGCATAAGCATTGAGGAATATATTCCTGGAATCATTTTCAAATTAATTGGAAGTGGCACTGTGCATCACTTAAATCTAGGTCTGAGGTGACAAGAACATCTCTGTAACCCTTATTTCCCATTCATTGCAGCTCTAATGGGCTTGGCATCCGGTGGTAAGAGGCACTCAGTGTAATGTGGAGGAGCAATTTGGTGACAGAGAGACCGAATCACAGGGACTTGCTCAGTTTAAAATGGGAGATAACAGCTAGTGTCTTTTTTTGGTTTTGGGTTTTTTTTTTTTTTTTTGCCTAAGCCAAGGGGGTGGAAAAAAAAAAATCAGCTTTTTTTTGGCATATTGCCAATATACCTCTTCTAAAAACCCACGTTTTCCTTTTATAAGTAAAACAGGGCCCCAAGCATTTTATAATATAGGAATGTGCAACCATTACTAGAAAAGATCAGGTCTGCCATGAAAGCCTTCTTGTTCCAAAGCCTGACACAAATCAGGCTTAATCACCTCAGGAATGTTCCCAGCCTTACTCCACCAGAGGAAAAGTATCCTTGATTTCACTTGGGTTTTCCTTTTCTTTGTCCTTATTTCTTCTACTGAGCACAGAAAATTGGACTCACGTGAGCAGGTCTCTCTAAATAAGGCATTGTGGAGTGAAGACCTGATAGCATGTGTCTGCCTTTGTTGCGAAAGGTACCTATTCTTGGTCACTTAGAAATCTCTAAGACTCCGTGAAAAAATTTATATGTGTATGTTGGTATATTCATATATATATTATTAGTCATTTACCGGTATATCAGACAATGAAGTGGTCTCTCCAGTAGAATTTTTCTGACTGAAATATTTCTAACAATTTTAAGAAGAAATCTTTTTTTAAATGTGCTGTGTATCTTTCCACAATGTAACTTGTGCTGAACATAATTTCACTATTTTTTGATGACTCGGATACATCAGTTTGCCTCTTGTGCGAACGAATGCTGGGCTTCTATAGTTCTTTATTCGTTTTGTAATTTTTCTCAATCCTAGTTTGGCCCTTACTTTTTGTTTCCCACTATCCCATCTACTTCTGAAATGCTGCTGCCTTATTTTACACATTAGATGCTAGTTCCTTGCTTTGCCCTTGAATTTTCTCCTTTGCAGGCTCCATCCACTCTGGTGGCTTCATCCACGTGCAGAAGGTTGCCAGGTCTGCATCTTGAGTCGACCCCTGAGCTCCTTGCTCCTGGACCCACTCGACTGGATGCCCTGCAGGCATCACACGTGTCCCCACCTGCATGGTCATTCACCACCCCTCACCCCATCCTCACCCCATCCCCTCCTCCTGCATCACTCGGGGGAATGGCACCATCATCCACAGAGCTGCCCAGAGAGAAAAGCTAGATTCTGTTCACGACCACACTCTTTGTCACCCCTGTATCTAAACAGTCACCAAGCCTTGCTTCTCCCACACCCCCACAGCCACTGTAGTCGGGGTGTCTCCCTGCCTCAAGATGGTCACGACTCATCTCCATTCACCCCGCCTCCCGCCTGGCCTCTCAACAGTCCTTTCTCCACACTTTGCAAGAAGGCCATGGCCTTCATCTTCCCCAAACTTCTCCCTGCATCTGTACCACTCACTCTGCCTTGTTCATGTCACCACGGACAAGGTGGCCATGCTGCTACCAAGGGCTGACCCCTACCATCTGCCAGAGGATCTTGCTTCCGGAATTATCCTCAGCCTTAGCTGTCGGTTTCCCCTCTGCTGCAGCGTGTACAGACATGTTCCCGTTTCTCCCGCCTCTATAAATTCTCTCTGACATTCCTCATCTTTCTCCAGCTACCAGCCCATTCGTCTGCTTCCCTTCATACAAAAGATCGTTTGCAGGGCGCCTGGGTGGCTCAGTCAGTTGAGCGACCTGCTCTTGATTTCAGCTCAGGTCCTGATCTCAGGGTCGTGGGATGGAGCCCGGCATTTGGCTCTGCACTGAGTGTGGAGCCTACTTAAGGTTCTGTGTCTCCCTCTGCCCCTCTCCCCTGCTCAGGTGCATGCTTTGTCTCTAAAATGAAAGGAAGAAGGAAAGAAAGACGGAAGGGAAGGAAAGAGGAAAGAAAGAAGGAAGAGAAGGGAAGGAAAAGATTTCTGAAAGTTGCCATGGTCACCGTCTGTGCTTCCTCCCCTTTCTCTCCTGTCCTGAGGGAAACTGCTGGGTAGGGTCACCAGTGCCCTCCTTGTTGCCACACCCAGGTCTTTATCATTCTGTTAGTTGACTCTCAGCGACATTGACACAACCGAGCATTCTGTCCTCCGCAAAACACTCTTTGCTTCCGAGACCCCTTCGACCTCCCTGGCCAGATGTCTTTGCACGTCTCCTGTTCTGGCTCCTCCGTGGCAGACCCGGAAACGTGGGAGCATCCAGTGGCTTCCCACTTGGGCCCATCTGTTCTCTTTCCGTCCTCGGTCCCTCGCTCCGCTCACCTCGTCCTCGGCATCTTCAAACAACCATGCAATCTGTTGCCAGATTTGCGTCACAGCTGCGTGTTGTGCGTCGTCGGTCGTGGGTCCGAGAGGCACGTCCGCGACCGTGGCCCAACCACTCGGGGTTCCCGCGCCTCCGACGCCCCCTCGGTCTGTCTTTCCCACTTCGGCCACTCCCTCTCCACCCCCCCCCCCCACCCCCTCCCCCGGCTGTTCCAGCCAAACCCCGGCAGAGACTCATCGTGGGTTCTCTCATTTCCCTTTATCCCCTTCGTCTCATCCGTGGGCCAGTTCTGCTTGTTAGCGGTGCTGCGAGACACAGCCTGGCTCCTCTCGTGGCCCCCACCTCCACTGGCCTTTTGCCCAGCGCCCTGGAAGTTTCCCGGCCTCTCCTTCCCTTCCCCCGAACGTCTCCTCCGCGCAGCGGCTGGCAGCTCGGGATACTCGGAAGGTCTGAGTCGGGTCGCGTCACTCCTCTGAAAAACCCTGCAGCGGCTGCCGCTGCAGAGGTCGCCGTCGCGCCCTGCCCCCGGCTCCCGGCTCCTCCGGCACCGCCACGGCCACCGCCCCCACGCGCTGCGCCACACCAGCCTCTCCCCTCGGGCCCCTTCCTCCGGCCGGGCCAGGACCCTCCCTCCCCAGGCCTGCGCTCCGCCGCCGCTCTGGCGTGACATTTAGAGTTTCAGCCCAAATTTCTTTCACCTCCTCAGAGAAGCTTCCCCAGACCATCTGGTCCGAAATACAGTAGCCTCTTTCCTCCCACCACTCAGTTCGTCTCTGACAGCATCCTGTTTTCTTCTCTTCACAGCACGATTGCGAAAGGAAGTTCTCTTGACCATTTTCTGGTCTCAGCTGTCCTCACAAAAAGAATGTCAATTTTGGGAATAGAGACCTCATTTGATTCGTTCACTGTTGTATTCTCAGCACCTGTAACAGTGCCTAGCACAGAGGGTGCCCCCTCGGGCACACGGTTTCTGCCATGTCAGTGGCTCGCTGTTCCCTTGAGAATAAAATCCACGTTCCCTGAGATGGTTTGGCCCCTCCGTGATCTGGCCCCTACTTCTTTAACCCGTTGGTTCCTAATGGGGGCAGTTTTGTCTTCCCCTCCCTGCCGAAGAACGATATTTGACAGTATCTGGAGACATTTTTGGTTGTCCTAACTGGGGGAGCTACTGGCAGCTAGTGGATGGAGGCCGAGGATGCGGTTCCCCACCCAGCGCTGCACCGGCAGGCCCCGCAGAGCGATCTGGTGCCCGTGTCACTGGTGCTGCGGTTGAGAGTGGCCCTTTCTCTCTGTTACGCCCAGAGCTCGAGCCGGGCTGAGAGGCCTTGTTCTTCCTGGCCTCCGAGCCCTGTCCCTGCTGATCTCCCCGCTGAGCACCCCTCGCTCTTCCTACTGTTCCTGATGCTGGCTCTGGTCTTTGCCTGATTGGAGTCTTGAGGCAAACTGATCTTTAAACTTCACAACAGGGAGTTCATCCATTTGGGCAGTTTTGAAATTATAAAGGTAACTTCTACCATTAGGTAAATTTAAGTTTGTACCTAAATTGAAGATAACTTCCATATACAAACATTCTTTATATCGGGTTTTTTTTTGTTTGTTTGTTTGTTTGTTTTTATGAATAGAACTCTTATCCAGGACTGTGGTATTACTTATATGAATCCAATCACAGAGAATACTTGGAGTGAATTAATAAAACCACACCTATTCAGTTAGAGCCTATAGCCATAAAATTAAATTTTGTCAGTTTTTAGCTACAACTTGCGATGTTTAAACACATACCAGTGAATTTCAATTGCCTTGTTTTCATGTTTTGTCCTACATTAAAATATTTCCTTTTTTTCCTTTTGAATTATTAATACATGTAGCTCTTTTAAGTGCATCAAAGATTGTGTGTAGATGATATCTTTATCTTTATTTTTATTTTTTTAATGTTTTATTTTTGAGAGAGAACAGGAGCAGGGGAAGGGCGGGGGGTGGGTGGGAAGAGAATCCCAAGCAAGCTCCGTGCTGTCAACACAGAGCCTGAGGCAAGGGTCAAACCCATGAACCATGAGATCATGACCTGAGCCAAAGTCAGATGCTTAACCAACTGAGCCACCCAGGCACCCCCATTTTCATGTATGTATGTATGTATGTATGTATGTATGTATGAGGGTGCATGAGCAGGGGAGGGGACAGAAAGAGAGAGAGAGAGAATATCTCAAGCAGGCTCCACCCTCAGTGTAGAGCCCAACATGAGGCTTGATCCCACAACCCTGGAATCATGACCTGAGCTGAAATCAAAAGTTGGCCTCTCAACCAACTGAAGCACCCAGATACCCTAGATGATGTCTTTAAAGAACAGAAGTGAGATTTGGGTTCTTTATTAGATGAATTTGCCAATCCCTGTTATGATATTTGAATACCATAAATGGAAGTTGATCCCAATGTTGTTTTGCAGTGACAGTCTACCTTTGTTCTATCAGGAGACAAAGCTGTGTGGCCCTGCTTTTGTCCCTCCCCAACATTCCCCGTATTGCTGACAAAGGAAACTACATAAGGTGCTGGTATTTCTAAACACCCCCACACAAGGATTACAGAGTTGTATAGATTTTAGTACATGAGCAATAGAATCATAGCCCACTAATTTGTTTTAAAACTACAATTTGCATTTTATGATTTTTAAATCACAAAGAAGACTTTTAAAATAATTGTGTTTATATAATGCTCTACTTGCTTGCTGGTGAGTTTACAGCTTATAATATTAATTAACACTTCTTTCATTGCAACTTCTTTTTTTCTTTTTTTCTTTTTTTTTTTTTTTCAAATCAAGGGTTTTATGCAGTGGTTACTTTTTAAAAGCTTTCCAAAGAACAAAATATTTGTTTAAAGAATGAAAATATTCTTTCTGCCATTGCATATTTATTTTACTGTGTTTCTAGCACTGTAGAATTTCTTTCTTTTATTATTACTATTTATTTTTTATTTTTTTGTGTGTTCTAACTTGGTAAAGGGAGGTATTGGCTTTGGCTTTGGAAACAGTTAAGAAATCTTTTAGCCTATCCATAGCTTTGTCTAAAATTTATACATCAGCCTTGCTAAGAAACCCCAAACAGGCATCTACACATTTTACCTTTCATTTAGAACTCTGGTACTAGGTGGATTCTCCAGCCATACCTTTCTGTTTCTCTCACCTTTAGCCTTACTTCACTCGGCTCTATATTCATTCTTTTTTTTCTTTTCAAGATTTTTATTTTTTTAAAGTAATCTCTATGTCCAGCGTAGGTTTGAACTCACAACCTTAGATCAAGAGTCGTACGCTCTATTGACTGAGCCAGCCAGGCACTCCTCTACTCCTTTTCTACCATGAATATTTACTGAATTTGCTTACCAAGCTGTGTTCTTGAGGATAGTGATATGCTATAAATAAAAGGTGATCCCTTTGGAGTGACAGATTCATATGTAATTACACTTAATTGTGTGTGAGAAATCCTATGATGGAGAAAGGTGCAAAAGACACTGGTGGCATAGGATTTTTACAAGTCAGTTCTGCTGGGGGGGGGGGGGGGGGCGTGGATTGTACAAGACTGAGAGGATGGAATATTTGGACCAGACTCCTAGATAGAAAAAGGGCCAGAGAGCTGGGGATGAGAGTCCAGACAGGTGGAATAGAATGGCTTAGTTGGAACAATTTGTGGTCCAGAGACTTGTTGGTCATCTTTTATTTCCTGCTTCCTCCTTCCTCGGTGATGTAATCAAGCATCCTCCTCCCATCAGCAATAATATTATACTGCCTTTTGAATAGATCATTTGAGTTAGGTTTTCCATTCGAAAGGAATAAGGAACCACCTCAGACAGGTCATTAGGGAGTTGTCTGGCTGTATCTGACTTCGCACATCTTTGAGTAGACCTAAATCTGCTGTGGAGGTCATGTACATGTCTTTGTCTTTCTCAGTTCTTCCCTTCTTAGCTCAAGACTTACTGTAAATAAAAAGCTGCTTTGTTTGAGGTATTTTTACTTTGGAGAGTGTTATTTTCTCAAAATTGATTTAGTTGTGGCTAAGGGGAAAAGCTGAAGAGGCAGCTGTCAGAGATTTTATTTCTGAAGAGGTTCAAACTCTAGAAAGAAAATTACTATAGAAAGAAGTCATCTTGCTAAGAGTTGTTATGTGCTTGAATTTCATCCTCAAGAACCCTTATCTTGGAAAATGACTTGACTGGTCAAAGGAATCATTATAGGAAGAAGGTGGGACTAGGCATCAGGTTTAAATATTTCTATTCTGCCTGGGATAGAAGAAACTGCAGCTATCAAAAGTTGGTCTTTTAAAAGGATCCCTCTGTGATGTTAGCCACCATTAAATAAAGATGATTGTTTTTAAAATTGCAGTTGTTAATTTGGCAAATGGTTACCATAAAACTGACTACCAGTGTAGAGAGAACTCATGTTTGTGATGCTGTCACCACTTTGTGTATCATGGAGCTTGTGACCCTGTGCCATCTAAACAGTACATCTGGTCCCTGCTAGAGTGCTGAGTCCCACCGAAACAGGGTTGCAGGAACCCCACTAATTGCCACACTTGCCCACCCCTCACCAACTGCTTTGCTCATTGTTCCTCTCTTCCTGGACTGCACTGCGGTGACAAAAGAATATAGATTTCTAAGTCCTGAATATAAAATATTCATTTTGTGGAGATTTGGTGTTCTGAAACCGAAATCTTTTTTCTGACTGGGAGGCGGCTGTGTGTGCCAAGAGCCCTATTAGGGAAGAGCATATTGCTTTTTTTTTTTTTTTTTAACATTTATTTTTGAGAGACAGAGAGAGACAGAGCATGGGTGGGGGAGGGGCCGAGAAAGAGGGAGACACAGAATCTGAAACAGGCTCCAGGCTCTGACCTGAGCCGAAGTCGAACGCTTAACCGACTGAGCGCCCCAAGAGCATATTGCTCTTAAAAGGAGAGGAGAACTTTGAAGAATTATTACATGGTCAGAGTTGTTTTATAAGTAGGGAGAACGTGCCACTATTTTTATTTGACTTTCGTAGCTTACTGGGTTTATTAGGGTATATATTTATATTTCATCAGATGTAAAGTTGCTATCTCCTTAGAAACTTCAAAGCAAGTTCAGAAGACTGACCAGAGAAATGCAGTGGAAAGCAAGAGATACTGATATTTATTTTACTGCTTTAATCAATAATCTGATCTGTGCGTTGGTCAAAATTTGCCAGTTTAAAGACCTTTAACATAGATCTTCATTTGAATAGAAGGCTACATCCCCACCTTTCTACCTGAGAAATTTTTAATCAGGACTGTGAATCACACGGTTTCCTTTGGCATGAGAAAGTAGTAACAGCATCTCCCTTTGAGTTTCTACTGTTGGACTAGCTCACAGTCGGCCCCTTCCCCTTATTTGCCAGCGCTGTGACTCCCCCCCCCCCCCCCCCCCCCCCCCCCCAGTTGTGGATCATGGTCGTGACTGGTACAAAGGCAGTGGAACCTCTCCAAATAGAAAATTCTCCAATTGGATACAACTTAAAACAGGAGGCCCGCTTCTCCTGTAGACGCAGAAAAATGGTGAAGGCGGCCGTTTGGAGACAGAGCACACGTACCTTATTCTTTCTGGCAGGGATACAGTTCAGAAAATCTAACCCTATTTTTATCTGTACCTACTGGAATTATTTCTACTTGGCATCTGTAGCAAAAATAGAAAATCCGTAATCCCGGGGATCTGGGTTGGCCCATTATACAAGTTAGAAATGGAAGAGAATTCATGTGTGTAAAACAATCTACGGAATTAATTTGCCAGAGAACCCCTTTTACCACCCCAGCCTGAGCAGACATGCAAAGTACCACTCTGGAGGCCCTTGAGAGGCCACGCGAGCCTGCCCACTAGCACAGCTGCGGTAGTGGGCTGCGGGGCCCTCCGACGCCGCGGCCACGCACAGCCGAAGTAGTTGGGGGGGACGCGGTGCCATCCAACTGCCACGGCCGCGCGCAGTCGCAGTAGTGGACCGGGGTGGGGGTGGCGGGGTGGGCTTCCAACCGCCAAGGCCTCGAGCCGCCGCAGTAGCAGGTGCAGGAGGTGTCTAACGGTCACCTGCTGCTCTGTGCCCTCAGGTCACAGACCTTGTCTGCAGTTTTCTTCCTTTCTCTCCCTCCACCTCGTGAGTGAGTAGCCATGAACTGGTCTGTGGGAGTCCTGCGGGCCGGCCTGAGAGTGGAGGCTGCGAGAGTGAATTTCCTGTGCCCGAGGGGGGCGCTGTGTCCCCGCCAGCCGGCAGGCATCTCCCTTCCGGTCGCCTGGCCCGTCACCCTCGTGTCCAGGATGGCGACCATCAAGTGTGAGCTTATCAAGAATTTCACCTCCGAGGAGGCCGTTCATCACAACAAAGTCTCCATTATAGGAACCGGATCGGTTGGCATGGCCTGTGCTATCAGCATCCTGTTAAAGGGCTTGACCGATGAACTTGCCCTTGTGGATGTTGATGAAGACAAACTGAAGGGTGAGACCATGGATCTGCAACATGGCAGTCCGTTCGTGAAAATGCCGACTATTGCCTCCAGCAAAGATTACCTTGTCACTGCAAACTCCAACCTTGTGGTCATCACCGCAGGTGCACGCCAGGAAAAAGGAGAAACGCGGCTTAATTTAGTCCAGCGCAACGTGGCCATCTTTAAGTTAATGATTTCCAATATTATCCAGTATAGCCCTCGCTGCAAACTGATTGTTGTTTCCAATCCAGTAGATATATTAACTTACGTGGCCTGGAAATTGAGTGGATTTCCCCAAAACCGTGTTATTGGTAGTGGTTGTAATCTGGACACTGCCCGTTTCCGTTTCTTGATTGGGCAAAAGCTTGGTATTCACTCTGAAAGCTGTCATGGGTGGGTCCTTGGAGAGCATGGAGATTCCAGTGTCCCTGTGTGGAGTGGAGTGAACATCGCTGGTGTCCCTCTGAAGGATTTGAGTTCAGATATAGGAACTGATAAAGATCCCGAAAAGTGGAAAAATGTCCACAAAGATGTAATTGCCAGTGCCTATGAGATTATTAAAATGAAAGGTTATACTAATTGGGCCATTGGCTTATCTGTAGCTGATTTAACGGAAAGCATTTTGAGGAATCTTAGAAGAGTGCATCCAGTTTCCACCATAATTAAGGGTCTATATGGGATAAACAAAGAAGTATTCCTCAGTGTTCCATGTGTCTTGGGAGAGAGTGGTATTGCAGACCTTGTAAAGGTGACGCTGACCCCTGAAGAACAGGCCCGTCTGAAGAAGAGTGCAGAAACACTGTGGGAAATTCAGAAGGAGCTTGAGCTTTAAAGTTGTTTGAAACTATCTTTCAGAAGTTAATGAAGAGATAGTAGGTGTGGGGTTGTATATGTCAAATTTTTTAATAAACTTGAAATTGCTAGAAGTTGGAAATAGGAAAGGAAGTATAGTGACTCATCTGTTTATTCCCCAGCTTTTTTATTTAGCATACAGATGTCAGGATGATTTTTTTCCCCCACACAATTCCTAAGTGACTGCATCAAAGGTGTTTTTGTACCACTGATGTGCCAGTCCTTGCCATAGACAGAGAGAGAGTTGCTATTTGGTCCAAAAGGATAAAGGATATAGGTTTGTTTATTGTGTTACAGAAATAATTTTCATTAAGTACATGTTAATTTTTTCATTCTGGCTGGCTTACACCTACTGTGTTCATTTATATACTGTTTTTAAGAAGTTGTGACTTTCTCTACAATGTAAAAATAAATATACAGACAGAAGTACTGTAAAGGAGCCATCAGCTGCCTTCGTATCCCTGTGACAACCTTTCAGGTGGGCCTTAAAAAAAGGCATTATAAAATGAGAGCTGCAAGTGTGTTGGGAGAAGGGGGTGCACATGTACACACATGCTCGTGTATGGACGGCAGTGAAGCAGAAACATTAGTTTAAAATAGGAAAATAGTGGTCTGGGTGGTAGCAGTTATAAAGCGTTTAATGCAATATAAAGTATGAAGTGTAAAAAGATAGAAAAGAGCTTTTAGAAAGAGACCTGACAGAGGTGGCAAGCGTTACTGTCATTTATTTGTCAGAGAGACATCCCTAAATTTTGTCGCCGCTAAAAATAAAGCCTCTGAAATTATTTTAGAACTGCCTCTGAGAACCTGACCTGTTTGCACATTAAACCGGGAAGCGTGTTACAAGTTGTTCTTGTTAGGCCAGGTCTCAGCAGAGTGGCCCTGAGATGCTCTGAGGGCATCCCTCTCGCTTGGTTTACTTCACATTAACAAAGCTTTTGCTTTTGTATTGTGCCCTGTTGTTAATCACTGTCATAAAAATTGGCTGTTTTAATGAGTGCTTCAGGGATTGTATTTCTCAGAAAGTTACACATTCACTTTTTATTCCTAAATCGATTAACTTTACTATAGATTCTAGACTTTCTGCATGTGATACAGTGAGGGTTTAAGAGAAAGTGAAGATGCTTGTCTGACCTCTACCTAAATGATGTACTAATAACGTAGAAAATGAGAACGATTTTCAAATTCGTGTCAGCCTTCTTGATGCAACTGAGTATTAAATAAATAATATGGTATGTTCAAACATATTTCAGGATCCATATGGACATAAGCCAAGCTAATTAAAATGGAAAGGTACCAGCATCTCCTCTCTAAATAAAACCGGTCCTGCTTAGTTGAATTTTACCAGGTAGACAGGACAGCAATCCACCCCCAAAAATGACCCTTTACCATACTGATCAGAGCTCCCATATTATTTTATTGGAAACATCTAGAAATGTTCTGACTACCCAGGAAGCGGTGTCATGTAATGGGACTAATTGATGTGCTGAGCTCTGAAAGTGGGAAGAATGTTGGTTTGGTTCCAGACGATTCTAAGAGCTTTTTTTTTTTTTTTTAATTTTTTTTTTTCAACGTTTATTTATTATTGGGACAGAGAGAGACAGAGCATGAACGGGGGAGGGGCAGAGAGAGAGGGAGACACAGAATCGGAAACAGGCTCCAGGCTCTGAGCCATCAGCCCAGAGCCCGACGCGGGGCTCGAACTCCCGGACCGCGAGATCGTGACCTGGCTGAAGTCGGACGCCCAACCGACTGCGCCACCCAGGCGCCCCTCTAAGAGCTTTTTAAGCTTAACTGCACAGAGTTCTTCTTCCCCTTTGTCCAGCCCTTGAGTTTTTATTCAGCCATGTTTCAGCCAAGATTAATGTAATTTTGAAGGGGATCAGAGCACGCCTTAGGTCTATTTTGTAATTCTCTTTACTATGTCAAGTCAGAGTAGGCTGGGTTTGCTACAGTGAAAAACAGTCTCCAAGTGTGTGGCTCAAGGTTTATTTCTCTCATTAAATCCACTGTGGGTTTACTTGAATCTCTAGGGGAGCCGTCCTCCACAGGTGGCTTTGTACCTCAGATTGCTTTGATCTTAAGGCACCGCCATAGTAACCCAGGTTTCCATGATTTCTATGGAAAGGTAAGAATGGCCTGGAAACACCTGCAATTAAATGCTTCAACCTGGAAGTGATGCACATTTCTTTTGTCAGAACTAGTCATGTGGGTACCTAACTTAAAGAGGGTGGAGAAGTATAACCCCCCCCCCCCATATCTGGAAGTACATGACTACTGGCTATCAGTGAACATTAATAATAATCTGCCATACCATTCTAAATAAAATGGTAGCCATTGTAAGAGGTACATGTGCTTTTAGAGTCATTCTTAGTTAAAGCTGGCATGCGATTAGAGGTTATAGAGGTACCAAGTCTTTCCAGGTCACAGAATCAGAGTGGCTATGGTGAAAGAGCCCTGGACATCATTCAGTCAGTTGTACTTAGAAAGCATGTCACCATGGATGGGTTAACCTCTCTGACTGCTGGTTTCTCATATGTAAAGTGGCGGTGCTCATTTCTGCCACAAAGAATTGTAAAGACTAAATAGTAGCCTGATGCTTGGTAGAGTGCCTGACACATAGGTAATCTCAAACGGCAGCCATTATTATTCCTGTTCAAGTAACAGTTATTGTCTTATTCTGTGTTATGAAGAAGCTGAATTTCCAGGTTCTTCAAAATGACTGTCGGTCCTGTAACGCTTTCATTGTTCTACCTCCAGTACCGGAGTCCTGCAAGAGGCAGCTGAAGCCAAATGAGCTAGTCAGTGGCAAAGACATTATACAACTTGGAGCTTTTAATTCCAACAACTGCTTATTTTTTTAAGAATAGATACTATTCTTAAGGGTAAGGGTTTTCTCTAATTGGGTACATCTCTTGGGCTTTTAAGGAGTTTTTCAGCACACGACGCCTTAGACCAAAAACCTTCATGTTGTTTTTTCCCTGCCAAAACATGCATGGTAAATGTGCAGCCGTATCCCATGTTTCTCTCCTGGCTTACTGGCTATATGGCCCTTCAAACAACTATTGCAGTGTGAGTGAGAGTAACATTATTAGAGACATAATCTTGAAGCCATTCTAACATCTAAAAAGTCAATCATACCCAGTCTTCAGAATGTCCATGTTAGTAACAAATTACTTGTAATACCTTTCCCAATTGTCACGACACCGTATTCAAGGCTTGCTGCCTTAGAAAGTAATACTTTCTGATGGTATTACAACCCATCCCTGTTGGACACAATCAGTGGGACTTAGGGATGAGGTTCTTGCGCAGTGGGCTCATTGCCTTGGGGGGTGCCATTCCTGTCTTAGTCTTTGTGGAGAGCAGCGCCTGGAGTTGTGTAGTACGCAGTGGCCCTGATTAGAGGCGTAGCCCTGGGACCCATAGCCAGGGAAAAATTCTCCCCAGTCAGAGGAAAGAGGGAAAAGGAAGACAGCAGGTAAGAGCTCAGAGCTTGGAAAATGCTTCAGAGTAAAACTGAGTTACTGGATCTCTAGTTCCCAACATTGTCCCGTCCTCACTGAACTTGTGGGGTACAGGGTAGGGGATGGTTTGTGCCGATAGCTGTCATTGTTATTGTGGAATTCAGTTCATTGGTTTATAATCAAATTTGCTTGAATTTACTCAACCCCTAAATCTTTTTTCAAGCACAGTTTTAAGCAGGACAATGTTCTGTTGACCCGTGATAGCGTATCACTGATAACACCAACACCTCTGAACCGCATATCAGAAATTAATACAGGGGGGAAAAAATCCTGAAGGTTTTCGTGTCCTATCCATATACATAAATAGTACAAGCTTAAAAATTTGTGGAACCCCATTGTTTAGAGTAACATGAGGCCCTCTTTATAACTTCAGTGTAGACTCTGGGTTTCCTCTTCTACAGCTGTAAAATTAAAGAGGCCCGAATGGTGTTCTTTATCCCATCTGCCTCCTTTCTTTTACCCCTCTTCAAAGTCTGTCTATCCTTCTTTGGCTCTTTTTCAGATACGATTTCTTCTAGTGGGTCAGTAACTCATTTATGACTCTGGGGACAGGTGAATGATACAATACTTGGGAAATAAGGAAAGAAAAGAAAAAAATCAGTCCAAGAAGACAAAATGGCAACATGACACCCCCCCCCCCCCCCCGCTGAATAGCAGCCACCCTTTGCTCCTACCCAGACCACATCTGCGTTTCCTACCTTCTTCTCAGCAACTGACCATGTTCCACATCACTGAGAAGGCAGAATGGCATATGATCCTCTTCATGTCCTCGCTCTCTGACACTCCATTTGAAAACTCTTGTCATTGGATTTAGTTGTAACAGATGTTCAGCCATAAAGGTGAAGGGAAAGAAGAGGCAGCACAAGCAGACCTTGGCCAGAGACGTCTTGAAACTGAGAAAGTCTATGCAAAAGATGCCTCAGTGGGGCTATATATTGGTATTTTGGACAAAGCAACAATTATTTTTGTGGCCATTCTAGATACTTAGAATCTGCCCCCCTCCTCCAGTGCAGATAGAAGTTCCCTGTGATTATGGCAACCAAAATGATGACACTATTTGAGAACTGCTATTTGGAGCTACATTTCCAATCCCTCCCCAGTACTGTGTCTAGGTGACAACGTGTTATGAAGGATTCGTCACAGTACAAACCAAAGAGTTGCATGGAAGACGGGGCTAGGGAGAGATACCCATGCCATGGATGTGTGTGTAATGAGGACTGGTGTCTGGGACCCAAACGTTAAAAGATGGTTGGCATGGACCTCCTATAAACTACATATAACGGAGAACCATATGTATCCCCCAATGTCAAAATAGTTGAACCAAAATGATACAGAACTATAAAGTAATGCTTTTAGCCAACCTACCATATTATTTATGTCCGTATGAACTTTGTTCTTGGAATCCAGCACATACTTTGGTGATGCCATAATGACAATGGCCAATATATATTGAGTGCTGCCATGTGTTAGGTGCTGTGCTTTACGTGTATTATCTCACTTAATCCTCACAACCCTATAAGCAGGCAGTTATCTCCCTTCTACACATGTGGAAACTACGGCTTAGAGACAGGAGTTTTCCCCAGTAGAGACAGATCTATCTGGCGGCAGAGGCTGTGCTGCGGTGACTGGAGTGAATGCCTAGGAATTTACAAGTCCTGAGCAAGATGCACTTGCTGAGTTTAGAAACAAAGTAAGGAATCAGCTTCAAAATAAAGTGAAATAAATAAGCAGCGATATAAGAAAAATATATTAGCCAACTCCCAACATAACCACTCCAAGAAATGTCTTGGTGTTGTCGATGAGTCTGAGGTGCTTCGCACAGCTGATTGAAGAGATCTGTATCTTTGAGAAATACAGTCAGGATACGGCCGAGAATACTGTAATGCTGCACAGTAGTGCTGAAGTATCTTCATGACAGGACCAGACAGGTTAAAACCGTGAATCAAAAGTACGTAGCCAGCACTATCTAATGCAAAGATGATCCGTCCTCCCTTAGGACGGTGTGCTCCGCAGGGGGAGCCAGGTGCCCCAGGTTGACGCTCCTATTAAAGATCTTCCAGCCCCTGCTGTGACCCTCGGGTTCCAAGTCAACCTCTGTTGGTAAAACCTCTACACAGAGCTTTCAATGCCATTTGGCATATGAGAACATTCTAATTTATCTGCCGTCCACTGATGCATTCTTTATTAACCCTTACTAAGTTTCTTCTCTCTACTTCTTCCCTCTAGCTCCAAAATGCTTCTACGAATGGCCTCGGTGTGTTTAAGACAAACACAACTTCCATTCTCAGCTGCATCTTTATATATGAAAAAGCCAACAAAACATAGCATTCTTCTGGTAGGAAATAGATATCATGGAGGGTTGACAGTCTAGATTACGTTGCCTTCCAGATTCAGAGTGGTGTTTTATGTTATTTAAGGCTCAATAGATTACCACTGGGAAGAAGAACGGAGGTGTATCTCATTTCCTCTCAAGGTAGCTGGAGCACAGTCTTTACTGTTTATGGTACCCACAAGCGATGAAGTATCATCCCAGCAGCAACAGAGTCTGTCTCTAATTGCTTTGGCTCTTTTAATTTTGATAACTGATTTTTTTTCCTCCTTTTAGATGAAAGACTTTCGAAGCAAAATGCAATCAATATTTCCAGCAATCCCCAAGAACTCCGAATCGACTCTTGAGTGGGAGGAAGCATTGAAATCCAAATGAGATAAGCATGGTGAGGGAAGTCTAAAACGATTATTTTGGAAAGGGTGGCTTCAGAGATGCCACAGAAGCAAAGGGGCCTCGATTGATTTATCATCAGGAACATGTGCATTGTTGACTGAATTCATGGGATAGAAGGCGCTCAGTGTCCACAGAGGAGGCCGCCAGTCTGTGCGCTTTACTTTAAAATTCACATGGGCATGCGTGTGCCTAAGGTTTTCCCAAAATTGGGAAGACCATTTAAAAATAATCATATGGATAACCTCTCTGTGGAGAAGATCCCAGGAGAAGTACGTCTGTTTATAACAGCTGAAGCCAAGTTTTGTACCTGAAAAAAATGTATAATAACATATGATGGAAAATCTTTATAGACAGACTCCTAACCACACTAGTACCTCAATGTGTCTAATTAAATGAGTTTCAACAGCGTTTCTTGTCTGTATGTGATTGTCGGGGCTTGGAAAGCTCACTCCTATTAGGCCGACTCCAGAGCAACAGGTTAACAGGTAAACCCTGTTTGTCAGGTAGCAGGTGTGGCTCTGTTGTCCTGAATTTGCTGTCCTGGCTTTGCACGTGCTAATTAGTCGCTGATGAGCTCGTCTCAAGGCTCTGGAAATTCTTGTGCATAGATAAGAAGCCAGTAACAGATCATGAGAACTTGAAAAAGTAGTCATGCTAAAATAATACGATACCATGGATATAAAATGTACTTTTTTGAGAAGTTGGTTCTGTGTCCCTCAACATTGACTGTTGTTTTACCTCAATTGTCAATGTAAAAAGAGTCCAATTATCACCTACCTTAACAAATTATTTGAACCAGAAAGTTACCTGAGTATTGAGTCTCAATTTTAAGTAGTCATTACTGCCTCCCTGATGAAACTACTGGTAAATTCTTCTATGCACACCCAGCCCTTTCCTGTCCTCCATGATCTCTTCGAGAAAACAGAGAAAAATGTCTGCACGCAATTATTTTTATTTGAAATTAACATTCTTTAAATAAAAGTAAAAAAAAAAAAAAGAGGTTAGAGTGGGAGAGAGCCAAAGCATAAGAGACTGTTAAAAACTGAGAACAAACTGAGGGTTGATGGGGGGGTGGGAGGGACGGGAGGGTGGGTGATGGGTATTGAAGAGGGCACCTTTTGGGATGAGCACTGGGTGTTGTATGGAAACCAATTTGACAATAAATTTCATATATTGAAAAAAAATTTTTTTTTAAATAAAAAAAAGAAATCTTAAAAAAAAAAAAAAAAGAAAAGTACTTTCATATGTCAGTATACCCAGAAAAATATGGTTGGGTACCAGTTGTGCAACTTCTTTATAATTACTTAGGCTCTAATTAGCAATCAGGTTTAATAAAGTATATTTAATTGTTTTTTTCTGTTGTAATGAAACCTTTTAGTTCTAAGGAAAATTTTTAAGTGAAATGTCAAGTGCATAATGTAACATTTTTCTCTGGGCCAGCTTACCCTGTTAAAATTGCCATATTGTTAACTAATTAAACAGGTGTAAGCAGCATCTGGGATTCATATGTAACCTGTTAAAAATCTCAAGACTACAAGGAAGGGATTGCAGAATTTATCAGGGTATATGGAGAAGCAAAAACTTTTCACTCGGTTTTCATTTTTAACTAAGAAAAGATCTCTAGTCTTTGAACGAAATGAAGGAACAGGTTGTGTCGATATTATGGCCTGTGTCTAGGAGCTTGGTGAGCCCCATTCCCACAGGGTCTGGCTTGTGGGAGGCCTCAAGGCATGCATGTTTGGATACAGACTTCTGTTTACCCTTTTCATATACGTCTGTTGTCCTTGAGGGATGGCAAGGGGGCTCCCATAAGAACGATCGTGAATCACCCACAGAGGGAAGGTTGATGGGGACAGACTCCCAGTTGCATTTTAAAAGCAGAAGTGAAGTAACAAAGATGAAAGTTAAAAGGAAAACAAGCAATATGACTGACGTGGTATTTTTCTACAGTCAGAACTCAGATTTCAGAAGATTTAGTCATTTGTCTATTCCTTTTATACCAGAGGCATATTGTTAAATTGGTTAATGGAAAGGAAAAATGTTTAACAGATAATGTTATTCTTTATGTGAAGTACCATCTGTGTATTGAGTTCTGAATGTTCCTGGATATGGAAGAGAGGAAATGTTATGGAATTTCAAGTTTGCCTTCTTTGCTGTCTTTATCTTGGGTAGAGTATGACAAACATAATCACATTTATCTCCTGGAGCATAAAGAGTTTTAATCACCCTATTAACCAGGATGACATTTTTCACAGACTTAAAAAGGAATAGAACAGACATTATCTCCCCATAAGCAATCCATTTCATGGAGGCTGAGCACTAGAAATTTTTTAAAGGATGGATAACACAAGCCATTTCCATTTCACGTGTAAGCCAACATTCAGGCGGCTTTCCATAAGAACGTTGCTTACGCTGGTTGAGTGTAAGCTTTACGTTTAGAATCTCAGCACCCAAAGAGCTATTAGAGAAAGCAATGTAGAGAAAATGTAGTGGGCAGGGAGGGGCGACTTCCAAGGCCTCGGGATTCATTCGAGAGAAAAAAAATGTATTCTGCTAAGTTATTGCTGCCCTGTAAAAATGTATCCATGGGCAGCTGTTATTTTCAGAGTCAAGAAAATACGATTTCCAAACAACCCCAGAATGAAAAAAATGGGAACTGCCTTACATGACGCCTACCAGCCTATGTCTACACGAAACAGGGATTCTAATGATCCAGAGCTTGAGTCAGCCACCTCCGGGCCCCCGCAGAGCTGAGGCGTGACCGCAGGTGACCCTCGTTCCATAGCAGTGACACAGGCTGATGTTGGCTAAAACCTTTCTCAGTGCTCAGTCAAAAGGTGGCATCTAATCACCTCGCCTGTCCTATGTTCTGCTTAGTTTCATGGACAGTATGGGACTCAGCTTGCAAATTAATCATGCAACCTAAGGGGAAAATATAAGAAATTAAAAAAAAAAAAAAAAAGAAGCCCATAGGGACAAAAGTAATTAAAATCCACTGAATTTAGCTATTTCACTTGGGGCAAAATTTAATCTCTCCTAAGTTTGGTTCATGGAGAATGTTGTATATTGCCACCTATTTTCATGTATCTTCTTTAAAAAAAAAAAAAAGCAAATAGTTAAGTATAAATTAAAATCAGCCAGGTAAAATGTAAAATTATTTCTCAAATAGTTAAATTCCTTACGAAAGGTAGTAAAATGCAGATTTTTATAGTATTTTATCACATTCGAGTGAGATAGTCTTCCTTTCTGCCAAGAGTCATCGAATAATATGTCAAGTATTCAGGTCTCTATATTGGTGTTATCAGAATTAATTATCAAAGGCTGTGCTTATATAAGAGGAAAGTAAGCATCTCTCGCAAGCAGTGACATTAATCTGTGATAATGAGTGAGACCGTTAGCAAATTTTGCCTGATGGAAGATAACTCGGTTTGGGAGAAAATGAGAATAGCAGTCACCAAGAAGCGCACAGAGTTCAACTCTTCTGCCCAAGTCGTAGCGAAGTGATTCAGAACCTAATTTGTATTTCTTACATTGGTGAGGCATGATCCCTTAACTCAAAAAAGAAAACAAAACAATAGTGAAAGCAGGCTAGAGATCGTCTGAGTGCTCTCAGTGACAGAAGGATAAAGGCCATTCTTCACCGACTTTCTTAAGAAGCTCAATCAGGCAGACTGCAGAAGCTTAGCACATTTACGAAACACCTACTACCTGCTCGTCTGAAAACGCTGCAAAATTCATCTTCGCGCTGCCCCTGCCTGATGTCTCGGGCTCAGCCTGGGGGCCCAGGTCTGCAGCCTGACAGATGATATCCACCAGACACGTCCAGGTGACTGACCGTGGACTTGGGTCTCCAGCAAGCGTGGACCCGCTGTCTGAAAAGAACAAGTGGACAGAAGTGAGTATAAAAGAAAGCTTGGATTTGCTCAGAAAGTCCTTACTGAGTTGTGTCAAACTCTGTGGAGTCCCTTTGCTCTGCCAACCCGGGTGATGAGAATGTGTTTATTTTTATTTTATTGCTACCGGTTGTCTTCTCCAATCATCCCTGTTCTAGGGGCCAAATCCCTCTGAGCAAAGCCCCAGTGGTAGACATCCTCACCTGGAAAACTTGGAGGGTCACCAGGGTGGACCATGACCACTGCCACCTTCACCTGTCCTTCCAGCTCCCTTCAGTCCACAGTGGCCACAGCTACTTAGAGATCCTTTAGTTGGGATAGAGGTTACAAAGCTAAGAAAATTCTAGCATAGTAAATCTCATGCAAAGCTAAAACAAGACCTGTTGGCAAAAGGTGAGAGTGATTGAGGAAACCCTCTGCCCTGAGCTGGCTCGTGGGCCAGCCCTGACCTTCCTCATAGATGCTTATTACAGAAGATTGTAGTAAAGTATCTGTGGAAACAGTACAACAGCAAGCCTACCAACTCCTTGTTTAAGAGCAAGACTTTTTTATGCACCACAGTAAGTGAGGAGGGAGGCTCCACCCCGGCAGTCGAGAATGCATGGACGTAGGGCCCCTGGACCTTATTCAGGCTTCTCCAGAGTTGGAGGTCGATGGCACTTCAGCCTGCAAGATGGGGCTCTGACTCAACAAATCCTCTTGCACAGCAGTTTTCCCTGTGTCTTTCCAAATATCTCTCACGGCCAAAGATGTTCCCGTGGGAACTGTCCAAATTCAACATCTCTGATATGTCTACTAACAATGAGTTGGGGGTGGAATCCATATTCTCCACAGGAATCCATTTGCTTTAACTTCTCGGTATTCCAAATATTACCAAAGGAGCAGAGAGTAAAGGACTAGGTTGAAAACAGGTCAGATGAGACCTTGACACCTGCCTCCCCGACCCAGAAGCGGGCACTCCTCCTTGTGTGGACTCTTCAGGTTCAGGACTATGTGCATCGGAAGGAGGTGGGGAGGGAAGGGAAAGGGGTAGAGAGGAGGAAGGAAGAAAAGAGGAGGGGGGAGGGAGGGACTTCCTCACTGGGAAGAGGGTCCATGCGTCAAAGACCACACCTCCAGCTCCTGCCGAAGCTGACATTTGCCTTCTCATCCATGCTGACCACACTGACCTCAGCCACCAAAACTCAAGAAAATAAAAATCCCATCAGGATGATGAAAAATTAGTTTTTGAGGCAGGTCCTGGGCCCTTGCAGGGGTTTCTAACTCCGTCTTATGACCAGATGGTCCAACAGTTAAAAATTGGGGCGCCTCAGTTGAACATCCTGCTCTTGATTTCAGCTCAAGTCATGGTGCCAGGGTCGTGGGATCAGGACCCACGTCGGGCTCCATGCTGAGCGTGGAACCTGCTTAAGATCCTCTCTCTCCCTCTCTCTCCCATCTCCCCCACTCACACTGTCTCTCTGAAATAAAAATTAAACAATTTTTTAACTAAAAAATAAAGCAAGATCCTAATGTACTCACCAACTCTGACGTACTGAGCAGATAAGGAACAGATAAGATTAAGAGCCATACGAACAAGTATTACTCGGGATGACCCTGTGTCTGGCGAGGAGAAGGTGGCAATCTTGCTTTGTAGAACCTGGTCAGGCCCCCAGAGACCTCTGGATGGGGGAGCATCCTCTGAAAACAAAAGATCTCGGAAAATCATCTCTGGCACTTCTCACTTCATTTTGGAAACTTCACTCTCTAGCAACAGCATCTAGAAATAAGGGGCCTCCCTCACCTCGGAGTGGAGAGTTTTCTTTCGTAGCCAGACACCCGGTGCTGAAGTTTCACTCAGAGTACCCGGGAGTGGGAAGACCACACAGAATCACCGTGGCCAGGGTCACCTGGGCTTGGACTTGTTCACCGAAGAAATGAGACAGGAACCAACCCACCATCCGCTCCCCTGTGAACCTAATATGCCCCAGAAAGTAGTCCAATAATTCTACCTAATCTACCCAATTTGTCCCTTTGATGTAAGCTTCCCCATTACATCTTACTTTTTCGCTAGTCACTAAATCATTCTGAGCTGAGTGCCATCACACATTAATTACCCAGCATGACAAACCCTCGGGTCAGCTGGTTTTCTTGGGTTGTGCCTGCCGGGAGGCCGCGGGAGTTATTAGAAAAGTTCGGGCTGGCAGGTTAACATCATCCCTTCCTGTATCAACGTGTGATGCCACACTCCGTGCCTGGGCTTTAAGAACTAAAATTAAAAACCTGCTCTCTCAAATACGCGGCAGGCTGAGGGTCTCAACAGGCCCTGAGCTGTCCTGACCGGGTACAGTGACCATTCTCTGTGGCTCCAAACTTCAAAATCACCCTCTCGTGGTAGCTGTTCGCTGGCCCAAGAGCTACATCACCCCACTCCGGTCAGCGTTCGTACTCAGTGGCGGTCAGCGACAGGGCAGGCCAGAAGGCCAACGCCTTCCCCCAAAAGAGGTGTCCCCAGTCGTAAGATGAGTGATCAGTTCCCGAGGTAAGTGCAGTGGCGGGACACGGGTAGCCGAGTGCCTGCGCCTGTTTGGTCTGCCCCAGAAAACATTCCTGGAACCCCTTGGTAACTTCGGGTGAACCCCTGCTAAACACAAGGTTTGGTACGAGCATTGCTGGCCCTGATGAGGGGCACGCGGGTGGCCCGGGACTGCCCCTGTCCCCTCCATTTCCCCTTCTGTTTTATTCCGCAGTCGCCCGAAGGTGAGGCCACACCTCCCTCCCGACCCGTCTTCTGGCCCACCCGGACTTTCTCCACCTCCTTCTGTCTTCCACCTCCTCCATGAACACGTGCGAAAGCAAGACATGCGTGTGGTCCCATTCATAAGCAGAGGAACGCTTACCCCAACCTGCCGGAAGTCTTACCAACCCCTTAACCAGCAGAAGGTCAAGGCCAGTGTGGGGGGGTGGTGTCACAATCCTTGGGTTTTTGATGACTTCTTATGTTTCTCCAAGTGTCCTACACCACCCCCTGTGCAAACCTGTTCACGTTGTCTCCAGGGGTCACTTGGGTGGATCCTACCCCAAGCCCAGCCCTCGCTCTCCAAAAGGAGACTCAGGTGAGCAGCGTATTGGCAGGTCAAATTTGCCTTTCTTTTCTTTCTGAACAAAAGCCAGTCGATGAGTGGTTTTGCAAGCCTCTTTGGACGCTTGCATTCTGGGATCCCCCGTGTGGCCCGTGAGCTGTGCCCAGTGCCCATTCCTCAGCTAGCAGCATCCTTCCCGGCCCTGGGGAGTCACTTCCCAAACCTTGTCCTTGTTCACAGTGAGTTACTAAGAGTTTATTCAGTACTGCGATAGGCCACTAAGCGTTTTCTCTGCAGTTAAAAGACTGTTATGGCAAATGCCATTATGAACATTTAAAAATTCTTCACAATCACACAGCACCCAGATAGCCAGGCTGTCCTCTCCGAAAGGGGTTTCCTGGAGCTGCTGGTTGGCATGACAGGAGATCTGGGTCCCTTCACCTGGGTCCTCCCCTGCCTGAGCCCACTCTTGAAGCCTCCTCCAACCCTCCTCCACCCTCCCAAACTTAACCCCAAGCCCAGCCCCTCCGCTTACAGCTGGGATGACTTTGGGCAAATGACCCATGGAGGCCCAGGGTGTCCATCTCTAAAATGGGTGCAAGAAGAACTCCCGCATCGTCATGTCATGGGGAGGATTAAATGTATGTGCCCAACGAAGCAGCCAGCCCGTGAGAGCCCCAGCCTGTGTTATGGGCGCACTTGATCTGATACTGAATAACACCCCCGGGCTCCTCCTGCAGCACACTCCCATTCGCCCCGTCCCGCAGGCTCCTCCCAGAGCTTGGGCTTGCAGATCTTCCCCACCTTTCACGGATCACCTAGCAGGTGGGAGCCCTCTCTGGCCTGGGCTCCAGAGGCCACACCTGCTGGTGAGCCAGGCACCATCAGGGGACAGTCCGTGCTCCTCCCTGGCATGCCCCTGATCAGGGACCGCTGGGCAGCTACAGGGGGAGCAGGGAGGGGCTCCTGGGTGGCTCAGTGGCTTAAGCATCCGACTTCAGCTCTGGTCATGATCTCACAGATTGTGGGTTCAAGCCCCGCGTCGGGCTCTGTGCTGACAGCTCAGAGCCTGGAGCCTGCTTCGGATTCTGTGTCTCCCTCTCTCTCTGCCCCTGCCCTGCTCACACTCTGTCTCTCTCTGTCTCTTGAAAATAAATAAACATTAAAAACTATTGGAAAGGAGGAGCAGGGAAAGACTCGGATTGGGAAAAGGAGGGCTTTGCGCACCTTCATTAACCCTGTCTGGACTCACGGTTCTCAAACCTCATTCGGAGCACTTGTGAAAACACAGGTGACCCCACAGCCTCCAATCCAGTGGTCCAGGCGAGGCCCGAGAATTTGCATTTCGGTCAAATCCCAGGGGAGGCCAACCTGCTGGTCCAGGCACCACGGTGAGAACCAGGGCCCCACTCTGTCTCTGTCTCTACCTGTGTCCCTCTCTCTGTCCCTGATGATAGTGCTGAGGACAAGAAGTGTCACAGGAGAGCGTCTGGGCCAACCCTTCACTGGCTACCACAGACCACCTTCTCGAGCTCCTGCGAAAGCTGTGGCTCTCCCCTCCTGATTCTGCCTTCACCCGCTGCCGCCCTCCACACCCAGGCTCTGCACACACACACACACACACACCCGCCACCTTTGATTTGCACCCCCTGGCAGCGTGGCAGGATCCTCCCCCAGGCACACAAACACCAGACGTGTTAGAGACGACACAGACCCCCAGACACACGCAGGGAGTCATCCTGAAATGAGCAGTGAGCGCTCGGAAGTGGCTGACCCGTCTGGGTCCCCAATTGTTTACAGCATAACGGAGAAAAGAGACAAGGTCACAGTAAATGGCAACTAGCCCAGATGGGGCTAGTTGGAAGAAGGGACAGTGCGGACGAGAGTCCTTCCGCACAGACCTTGTCGGAAGGAACGCCCTGGAAAGGGCAGGAGAGGCAGGCTTGCAGGAGGCATGAGCCCAGGCTGGGTCAGCGGTGCTGGGATGGTGAGGCAGGGAGGTGAGTCAGTTTATCGAAGTCCTAGGCTGCTGGGTAAGTTTGGGTTTTGCCTCTAAGCAGCGATGGGAAGTCTATGAGTTGTCTGAGCTTGTGACTTAGGAAATGGGCATTTCATTCATTCATTCATTCATTCGTTTGTTTGTTCACTTTCTTAAAGCACAATTATTAAGCGGGTGGTGGGGGTTGGGTGAGGACACAACCCTGATTAGAGTCCTTCCTTCAGGAGGCAGAGGGTATTTTGACTGGAGAACGGACTGGCAGCGGACTGAGGCCAGCATTGGTGAGGCACCTGCCTCAAGCGGCCAGCAGGAGGCGCCAACGACCAGAGGCACGGCTGAGCCCTGGGGTTGGGGCCGGGCAAGGTGTGGGTGGAGAACTGCGTGTTAATAGGTCTCATTGGCACTAACTTTGCTCTTTTTAAAAGAGAGAAGAGAACGCATGGCCGAGCTGTACCTGAGCGGCAGCCCGTATCCTCTCTCTTAGTAAGGCGTCTGAACCGCAAAGAGCACAGCTCAGGGAAGGTGGGGGGTCGGGTCCTGCCGTCACCAGACGCCCCTGTTTCTGGCCGCTGAGCCCCGGACTCCAGGGTCCCACAGGAAGGGGGAATCAGATGAGACCCACTTGGGAGGAACTGCCACTGATCCAAGGAAGGGGGAATCAGATGAGACCCACTTGGGAGGAACAGCCACTGATCCGAGGAATAATAAGAAGAACGTGGCACTTGCATGGCATTTACTGTATGTTCGGAACTGTCCTGAAGCCGTGCATGCACATAAGCTCATTTAGTCTCCCAAGCGCCCCAGGAGACCGGAAACTGGGGCCTTGGGAGGGACCGGAACTGTTCCCCCAAGGTCACAGGCTGGGACTCAAGCCAGGAGAAATAACCTGCCAAGGTCACACATCTCTCGACTGCACATCTGACTTGCAAAGCCCCCTCTCCACTGGCCACCGCAGCGAAGGGGAGGGGAAGACAATTTCCGCTCGCAAGGAGTGCAGCCACAGGCCCCGGGGCAGAGCGGCAACAGAGGCCAGTGTTCCCCAGGCCCCCCGGGCCCCATGCCTCAGTGCCTCGGCACAGGTAGCCTCCAAAGCAGAAGTCAAACTAAAGAGTCGGTAAGTGAAATACATTTAGTCTCCTTGCTTGGCATACACAGCCTCACAGCAGCCTGGACACCGGTCTCAAAGGCAGAATTCTCAGGCTCCCCGGAGGCGCCCAGGTGCCCACAGTGCGGGGCCGGGGAGCTGGCCCCATCTGTTCCCACAGCCTGGCTGCACCCTGCAGTGCAAGGGCCTTGCCTGCACGCATGCGTGGACCCCCAGCCTGCAGTCCAGGTGTCCCCCGGCACCCCGCTAGGGCCCAGGGCTGTGAACACCTGCAGGGCAGGCCTCTCGGGAGAAGATGGGCCCAGGAGGGTGCTCTGGGTGGGTCTGGTTGCCTCGCGCTACGCCCGTGCCCCACCCAGAACCCAGGCCCTCCTGTGCACCGTGTCCTGCTTGTCCCCGCCCCTCCAGCCTCCAGCTGTGAGCGCTGGACCCTGCGGACCCTTTGCTCCGAGGCCCTTGTAACTGTCACCAAGTAAACAGTACCGGAGATGCGCTGATGTCCCTTGGAGAACTAACGCGCGGCTTGGGACTTTATTTTCTTTACTCAGATAATGAAACATACACAAGCATGTGTTTCCCTCCTTGCTGTGGCTACCAGAGAGCTCGCTACACTTCAGCTCAGTAATTCCATCACCTTGGCTTCCTCCTCCTCCCGCTTGAAGTTTTCAATTTTCTATTCCCAGTTTTAGCAACCTTGTTGAACCGCACGTCTTTCATTGGATGCTGCCTCAAATCCTTTTGAGGAGCTGACAGAGTATAAATTATAAATAAAAATAAATCCCGCTGAAATCTTCCCATTGTAGCTTTCTTATTTCTGGAGTTATCTGAAGTCTTGATGCAGCGTTTGTAATAAATTCAACACAGAACATTTTATGCACCGACAGGTTTTTAAAATTTCTGTTTCTGCAAAGGATCCTGGGTTGCTATAATCCTGGACTCACCGCCAAAAATTTTTCAAGGGAAAGCAGTTTGTAAATACTTTGAGCAGTGGCTGTTTGCAACACCTCACCTAAATCTCAGCAAGTATTGCTTAAAATTTGGGGATTATTCTCAGCTAGCCTGGGATGACTGAAGTGGGGGGGGGGGCGTGGAGGCGGGAAAATGTTGCATCAGGTCATTTCTGGTTGGAGAAGAACAATCTTGAGGAAATCATACTTTAGCACAGACGTGCTAGAAAGAAATGACATTTCTTTTCTTTCTGCCATCCAGAGAGGGACCGAAGGAAGAAGGGATGTCCTGGCAGGTAGAACAGGGCTTGCACAGAGGTAAATGAAGGCTGTGATTAGGTCCAAAGGGAGTTCTGTTTCTAACTGAGGGGAGATCCCTGAGCTACCTGGGTCAGAACAAAGGCACCTTCTGACCTAAGGCTGGGGAAAGTGAGGAAGGGAAGGATGAGACTTTGTTACACACTTTAGTTTTTTTAAATCTTAGCCTGTGAGATTAGATAATTTGCCATGCAATGCTATCAGTATTTGGCAGCTGTAATAGAAAGGAATAATGGAATGGAATGGAATGGAATGGAATGGAATGGAATGGAATGGAATGGAATTGACTAGCACAGCATAGAATATGATAAAATTGCATGGAATAGAAAGTTGTTCAAAAGAAGCAGTAAGTGTGTGTGTGTGTGTGTGTGTGTGTGCGCGCGCGCGCGCACCAGTCACAGGCTGGTTCCTCTGGTGATAATCCTGGCATTTGCCCTGGTTGCCTCTCCTGCTTCTCTCTGCGGCCTCCCGGGCAAGGGTCAGCCTCCCATTGAGCTAACCTAGGCTCATGGACAGAGATGGCACTTTCCTCATCTTCTGGGCCACATGAGCAAAGCACCTGTCCCTTGCAGAGTCAAGTCCTAATTGCCGGCCAAATTGTGAGGCAAGCATAGGCCTCTTAAGAATCCACAGAACCAACTTTATAAAGTGCTGGCAAAAGCCACAGCTCCAGAAAGGTTGGCTATGTGGCATTATTCTTGACGTGAAAAGTGTCATCAAGCTATTTACGTAAATAAATACGCATCTATTTACATGCAGTTACCAGTGGGTGCTGAGTAGGTGTTGAGTTTGGGTGATCTGTAACCATTCTTTACACTCTTCTGTACTGCTTGCTTTTTTCCCCTGTGAGCATTGATGAGTCTTCTAACTAGAAGTGATTACACTTTTTTTTTTTGAGAATAAAAAATTATTGCCTACAGTATATTGGCGAAGGAGAAAGGCCCCAATTGCCTCCCCCCAGAATCACGGCCTCCACCTCCTTGAAGTAACCCCCCCCCCCCCCCCCCCACAGTCTTCCCAGTGTCTGCAGTTCTCAGTGACTCAGGCAGCCTTCCGGCAGCAGGGGAGGCAGGGTGGACCTGAGGCTGCCCTTCGCGCTTCGCCCAGCAGAGGGCGACCGAGCCCGGGCCCCGCGGCTCCTGCGCGCGGCCTTCCGTGCGGCGCCGTCGGGGGCGCCGGGGGCGCGGGGAGGGGCGGCGGCTGGCGACCCGGGGCCCGGAGGCCGCGGCGCAGGCTCCCCGCGGCCGGGGACGAGGGGGCAGAGCCGCCACCCGGGTGCCCCAGCGTCGCCAGCGCCTCCGCGGAGTGGGCCGGAACGAAGCCTCGCTGGCCGTCCTTCTGCCGCCCCCGGCCCCTGGACCCGGGCCGTCGGGGGCTCCCGGGCCCCCACGCGGCGCCCTCCAGACCCCCGCGTCCCAGAGGCGTGGTCCCAGCCGCGGGGCCGCACGTGTCGCCCCCGCAAGGGGGCGTGTCCGCGGCCTGGACTGAGGTCCCGGAAGGGGTGCAGGGTCTGTGTCCACCTCCCACCCCCGACAGCTCCCCCGGGCCGCCCGCGGCCCTGTGCCCGGCACTCTCTGAGCCCCTTCCCGGGCTCTCCCGTCTCTAGACCCCCGGGCCGCGCCCGCAGAGGGGCCGTGGCTGCGGGGGCCATGCCCGCCTCTCCTGCCGCCTCTTGGGGACTCCCCAGCCGTGTTTCTGGCAGTTGGGGTTTTCACGTGCCTTTGCCCAAGTGTTTGCCTTTCCTTCGCGTGATTTTTTTCCTTCCTACCAGCTAGTGCAATGTGCACGGTAGAAAAAGGACAGATAAGCAAACGAGGGAGAAAAGCCACCTGACGTCCCGGCTTCTGTCAGTAACCGTATCAGCGTCTCCGTGTATCCACAGCCACACTTGGCGCTGGGTGTGGGTGTGGGTGTGGGCATAGATGCATATTATTTTTCCAAAATAGGGGTGGCATCGTGTCTCTGACCTCTGTAACCTGTTTACCCACTCATCAGTGCAAACGGAACATCCCTCTCTGCGGCGGAAGACGCACCCAGGAGTCCCCAGGCCCCGCCGGCGGAGCGTCGTGGGCCCCTGTCCCCAAGGCCGGCACCGCCCACCCCCGCCGTCAGCTCTGCTGTGAGGGCTCCGCCCTGCCGCAGCTCCCAAGGCTCCATTTTGTTCCTTTCAACAGCACTCGGGAGAGCACCCCATTCCCGTCCCTTTCCTCTCGTCTTCCCTGCCCACCTTTGAGTTGAAACAAGTCTGCCCTTTGTAGAGTGGTTCTTCTCTCTTGTGACTTTTTTTTAAAAATGTTTTATTCATTTTTGAGAGCGAGAGACAGAGGGTGTGGGGGAGGGGCAGAGAGAGGGAGCCCTGGAATCTGAAGTAGGCTCCGGGCTCCAGGCTTCCAGCTGTCAGCCCAGAGCCCCACTCAGGCTCGAACTCAGGAAGCATGAGATGATGACCTGAGATCATGGCCTGAGCCAAAGTCAGATGCTTAACCAGCGGAGCCATCCAGGCGCCCCTTCTCTTGTGACTTTAAAAATGAGCAATACAGGGGCACCTGGGTGGCTTAGTCGTTCAGCATCTGATTGCGGCTCAGGTCAGGATCTCGCAGTTGGAGGGTGTGGACCCTACATCGGGCTCTGTGCTGACAGCTTGGAGCCTTCTCTCTCTCTCTCTCTCTCTCTCTCTCTCTGCCCCACCCTGCTCACACTCTGTCTCTCTCAAAAATGAATCGTTAAAAAAAAAAAAAAAGAACACATCTCTTTTATAAATAAATAAATAAATAAAAAGAGCAAATCAAAATGAATCTGTACTGACACATGGACAACATTCTTCCTCGCTGCATGTGGGGCAGGAAAGATGGGCCTCCAGAGCAGTGGTGTGGGGGTGTGGGGAGGCGACTCTGCCCCCCTCCCCCGGGGACATTTGGCAATGCCTGGAGATGTTGGGGGGACTGCTCCTAGCATCTAGCGGACAGAGGCCAGGGCTCCCGCTGGGCGCCCCTCCATGCACCGGACAGCCCCCAGAAATAATTAGCCACCCCCAATGTCAACAGTACCAAGGTCCAGGACCCCTGCTCCAGATGTTTGTCAACACCCTCTCTTGGGGCCCGGGAGCCTCCCAGCCGTGGTCTGCCTGCAGCACTGCCTGAGGGGCCGTGGCCTTGACTGGCCACTCCTGGGCCCTGTCCATTTGCCCCCGGACATGACCTGGTGGCAAAGAAGGGCAAGAGGTTGAAAGGCCGATCTCTGCCGAGATGAGGTCCCAGAGCAACCCGGGAGGTGGGGAGGAGAATAGTCCAGTAGCCCGCGTGCCCGGTTTTGCCTATTTTGTTTTACTGCGTGTGGATTCCCATGTTTTTCTCAGGTGTTGGAGGGGAGACAGGACCCATTTCATCCCCTTTGCAGAATCCCAGAGTGTTAGAGCTCAGAGGAGCCCAAAACATCGTCTAATGCAACCATCTCCTCTTCCAGATGGGACACGGACCCAGACTCAGGTGTACACGACGCCCCTGTGCCTCAGTTTCTTAAATTACAAATAATAGCCCCTCCCTTTTGCCAGGTGCTACCTGTGCCTTGGACGTGTTCACACACATTCTCTGCATTGCTCACAACAACCCTGTGACGAAAGAGTTACTCGCCCAGCTCACGGGTGAGGGCGCTGAGCCTCGCGGGCTCCAGGTTAATTTCCCTGAAGCCGGAGAGCCAGCAGGTGGGGGGAGGAAGCCCACCAGGTTTCTCTCGCCTTGAACAAGACAGAGCCGCTGGCTCTCAAACTTGGCTGCCCGTCAGAATCATCTGGAGCATTTGAAAAAAAAAAAGCAGATGCTCAGGTCGCCCCTCAGGAGATCTGAATTAACTGGACTGGGGTGTGTTCTGGGCACTGAGATTTGCAAATGCTCCCCTGGGGAGTCCAGTCATAGCAGAGTTAGGGAACCCTCCGAGGCAGATGCCCTCTGAGCCATACGGCGGGCCCTGGGTTAATGTCACGGATGTGATTTGAGGGCAAGGAAGGGTTTGTTTCAAGAAATGTTGAGGGCTTCGATACTTCTTGGTAACAAGCCCATATTTTGTGTCTAGAATTGGGATTGGCTTCAAATGAGGTTTCTTTCCATCTGAATATTGAGGTCTCCAAACCCGGTCTGTTTTGAGACCTGTTATTTTCTGGCTGCTCCCTAGATGTGGGGAGGGTTGAAATAACAGCGTAAAATATACTCCTGGGCCACCAGGTGAGAGGCGTTAGCCCGAACATGCCGGATCTGTGTGGGCAACCGGAGGGTGCCAGCCTGGAAGCCACCTCCCGGCGTTTACCCGCTCAAGGCACCCTGTCCCCCAGGGACATCTGCACCTTTAGCAGAAACTCTGGAAATGGAAAGCCACCCAGATGGAGAACATGCCAGAAGGGGCATTCCAGAGACAAGACAGGGATAACTGGAGCTGGGGGTGGAGTGGGGCTTCGACCCCACGTGCCCCCCACCCCCGACACACACACACTTTTTCTTCCATTCCTTTTGAAAACATGAGGCTCAAGTCTGGGACAAAGGAACAAATGTTTACATACAACTTCAAGCCGGTCTGTTTTTCCCTTGAATTGCAATGGAGCAGGTGCAATCTCATTCAATCCTGGCAATGACCGGAGGCATCTCCAGGCCGCTAGAGGCCTCAGGGCGGCCAGTGCTGGTCTGCGGTCCTGCCCCCCACCGCCTGGACCATCACCTTCTCATCTACGCTCCTCCCTCCAGCAGGAACCCCTCCCTGCCTTCCGCCTCACCAAGCCCCCTGCCCAACTCTCCCTCAGTCCCTGTTTAAGTTTGGCCTCCAGCCGCGTTCCATCCCCCACTTAGGGTGGCTTATGTTTCCCTGAACCTCAAAACTTCGCATATTCTGTGGAAGCCCCAAATTCACATCTCTGGGCTGGTATTAGAACACTACTCTTCTCAGCTGGCTAGTATGATTTTATCTCATCATTTTAATTTCTTTACATTCTTCAAGCTTTCTTTTGACAATAATTTTTACATCGAAAAGGGCTGCTCCAGTCTGCAAGGGTTGATGCACGAGTCTGTGGTGTGTGTGCCCGTGTGTGAGTCTGGGTGTGTTTTAACCTACTGTGCTGATTCTCAAGTGTGGCCCGGAACCAGCAGCACCTGAGAACCTGTTCGAAAACGCAAACTATCAAGCCCCGCCCCGGATCTACTGGCTGGGAGACGCTGGGGTGGGGCTCAGCAGTCTAGCCAGCCCCCTGGGTGTTCCCCTGCATGAGAAAGCTTGAGAACCACTTCTCTGCCGCGTACTCCAGTTTTCTGATCTGCTTAAGAGAAACTTACGCTCTGTTCCGTTACGATATGAATATGTAAACAAGAGCTCTGACAATGTTGCAGAGGGGTCGGCAGAAGTTTCCTTTTTTCACATTTCTTTGTTCATTATTTAACTGATGAGGCACGCACGTGCGTGCGTGTACCTGTGCGCGTGCCCGCACACCCTCAGCCTCACACACACTCATTTGAGCTCCCCTCCGACTGCAATGGTGCAATGGTGGGATTTCGGGCACCTGGACGAGCGGTGGTGAAGGTGACGGTGGGGTGGTGATGGGGGTGGTGGTGATAGTGGGGGTGGGGCGGAGGTGGAGATGGTGGCAGGGAAGGCGGTGGTGGTGGTGCCATCGGTGTGGGTGATAATGGCACTAGCGCTGTCTACACAGCAACGCCTCAGGTCATATCACCCTCCTCCGACCCCCTGACCCGAAAGGTCCGTCCTGCGTGGTACGTGCCATGGGGCGTGTGAAGGTGCACGTGCGCTTGGACTTACGTGAGCGTGTGTGTGTCTGCCACGTTGGCTTTAGGGCCTCCAAAGTTTACAAAACCCCCTAAAGCTTTTAAAATAAAAATAGGGGTTAAACCACTTGGATCTTCCAAATTAGAAAGAATAAATGAACCACCCAGCTGTAGTTATAGGCAATTAATGTGATTCTGGGAGGGCTTCGCTGCAAGATAATGGAAAAGCTGATTATAAACGAGCCAGGAGTAACGAGGGAGGTCAGAGCGGTCCCTTAGCTCTGAAGGAGAAGCCGGAGCTCTACTCCATCCCGCGCTGGCTGCTGCCGGGTGCGGGTCTCCTTCCTCGCTGGCTTCCAAACCGGGCTGCCCACGCGGGCCACGCGGGGAGGGCAGGCCGGGGCTGACGTGGGCCTGTTCCCCCAAGGAGGGGAGGAGCCGGAGGGCCGGAGCCTGGCCTCCTTTGTGCAGCCCCTGCAGCTTCAGAAAGAAGAGGCGGCTGAAAATAAACCCAGGGCAGGGCAAGGGAAATGAGGGCAGAGGCAGAGAGGGAGAGAGCAAGAGGAAGGTCCCCGTGAGAACAGACTAAAAACAGGACTTCTGACCTGGAAAGACACCGGCAGAAGCAGGGAGACTGGAAAACGTGTGAGTCAGGGAGCTGACTGGATGTCTCTTTTCACTCCGGCCAAGAAGAATCTCGAAACCACACTGCAGACCCACCGTGGTCCTTAGACCGACCCCCATGGCTTGCATGTTTGCATTCTGACTTTATCCTTGTCTTAATTTTGGTTTTAAATCTCTCTCCTGGGCCTTATATATATATATAAATTTCATGTTTTGCCTTCTTATATCCTACTGCAGATTCTTTTCTAAAAACAAGTCAGTGCTCGAATAAACAGACCAACAAACAAGTCTAGAGTACTTTTACCCTCCGAGCTGACCGAGTTCACCAGGCAAGTGGTGGTTCAGGCTGAGCTAGGACCATCGTCCACAGCACGCTGTCTTCAGAAGCTGCAGTCTGGGCCATGCCCCCTCTCTGGACACCTGTCCACGCCCCGCCTGCCACCCCCGGCCATAGGGGTCTCGCACTTTGCAGGTCCAGCCTCTGGGCCTCCCGCTAGGAAAGACCAGGTTTCTGGCCCTATTTGGCTCTTGCAGGAGCTGTCGTGTCCTCAGAGACGTAAAGGGTTCACCCTCTTCCTCAGTTTGCCTGTGAGGACCCCTCCCCCACTCCCAAGTCCCCCTGTGTGGGAGGAACACCGTGGAATCCTTAGGGGATATCCCTACCTGGTGGAGGACAGCCATGTCCCCTACACGCTGTGTGTTGTCACACTGGACCTTGGGAATCACTCACACGACCCACTGTGGCCTCTGTGCGGTAGTATATGTGGCTAGGTTGGGAGCGAGACTTGGAGAATTCATGTCCGCAGCTGGTACACCAACAGCACATTTTGTGGCTAAGGAGTAAGGACCTGGGTTCGAATCCCAGTCCTCCACATACCGGCTGCATGATTTTCTTGGCCTCTCTGCACATCAGTCGGGTGGGGATAGTAATCAAGCACCTTGTGGGGTTACTGTGAGTGTTCAGAGATTTAAAGTGCTTGGTTCAGCGCCGGGCACAATGCAAATTAGGACGATGATCATTTTTATTATTATTTCCCTTGGGTGGTGCGCCCTGGCCTAACAGCCTGTTGGAGAAATTGCACCACTAGAACTCTGGGGTTCAAAGCGGGAGCCGCTGGAAGCTGCAGAAGCCTGGTAACCGGGACATTAGTCTTGTATGACCCCGGCCCCAGACCTCACTGGTCAGGAGAGGCTGTCCACCTGCCCAGCGATCTGTCCCCAGTCCTGTCACAGTCTTGTCATGGGACACCGTGTTGCCCCCGCCCCAAAGACTGATGCCAAATGGGCCTTGGACAGAGACCTTGGACAAAAACTAGGTGAAGACTAGTTTTTGAAGTTTCCTTTGATTTTGGTGCCCATGCTCCGCATCGTGTACAGCTGTCTCATATGTAGATGCTTTGTCTTCTAAGCTTTCCTTACTTGAGGAAATCTTCAGGCTGAGAGGAATTCTCTCTGGAGAAGCCAGGATTCGATCCCCAGCTTCCCTTGCAGCTAGGACGCAGCCCCATCAATGAGCCACGACCACGCAAGCCCTTGATTCAGAGGTAAAGAATGTGCGGGAACAGGCTCAGCGGGGGGGCTCCTGTCCTGCTCGCCCTGGTGAGGCAAATACGCCCACTTTTGGGTGAAGATGTCTCGGCTGGGGCTGCAGAGTCCGCCCAGCGCTGCCAGGTCCCATTCCCAGGGCAGAGGTGGCATCAGGGCAGTGGCCGCTGAGATGGCCGTGGGGCTGAGCTCCTGCCACCTGAGGTGTGGGACGATTTTAGGCATGGATCCTGGAAGACCAGCCTTGCTCTCTTTCTCCAGCTCCCTAGAGCTTTCTGTGGATCCCCCAATAACCAATAATTCCCTTTCAGCTTAAACTAGCCCGGGTGTGTTCTGTTCACGAACAAGAGGACTGAGTGATAAGCCACCGACTGACCCGTTGCCTTGAGCCAGGGCCCCCCACTGAACACTTCACTGCGTCTTTCCCCTGAGCCTCACAGCCCCCTGAGGACACAAGTGACTTCAAAGAGCCAAGCTGCCTCGTGTCGCAGCCTTGGGCCAAGCCATTTGAGGCCAGCGATGGGTCTCTTCAGAAGAGACAGTAATTTTTAGCCTTCAAACCTAAAATGCTCTCCAGATCTTCTCTAGAAGGGACTGAAACACCTGCTGGGGCACTGGAGCTACTCAGGCCCTTGAAGGTGCTCCCCGGGCCACCTGGTGCAGGCTGGGGATCCCTGGGTCCTCTGCATCCCAGCCCCCTCTCGGCCTGATGCTGCTGGGTCCGAGGTCAGAGGCGGCTGCACCCCAGGACTCCTGGGGAGGGGTGCGTACCTCCCCGGAAGCCCCCTCGGTCCTGTGAATCTGGGACTCAGTCCACCTCCCAGCTGCGGGCAGAGACCTCCCCGCTGCTCAGAAGAGAGACACTGCCTTAGACTTTGTGTGTGGTGTGCGTATGTGTGTGTGTGTGCATGTGTATCTATGTGCATGTGTGTGTGTGCCCATACACGTTCGTGTGTGGTGTGTGTGCACATAGGTGTGTGTCTGTGTGCATGTTTATGCGTGTGTGTGTGTGTGTGTGTGTGTAAGGTGCTCTTCTCCTGGGCACAGTCCTTTACTTCGGTTCCTAATTTTATTACATCAGAGCTCTCCACTGAACATTCAGGATATTCAATTAATCCCATCTATGCACGAGGCAGTGCCAGTACCACCGAAGGGACAGTTGTACTCATTCTGTCCTTCAGATGACCCCTGTCCCAAGTCAACGTCACAGAGCAGTTAACGCTTTCTGTGAACAACACTTTTGAACTCCCTGGTTACTTCCTCTGAGCCACAGACAGAACCCAAGTTCTGGCACCAGACATTTGTTATGCTCACTTGTGAGGAACACATATAATGCACGTGACAAAACGTGTGACTGTGGGGCCTCTGGCGTACAAGGGACAAGGTGAGCCTCCAGCATCACGGAAGGGTCCTGATGCCCCGGCGCCAGAAGAGGGCGTGGCGAGAGGGTGGGTGCTGGGTGGGCAATGCACAGGCGGGCAACAGGGAGTGGGGTGGGGGTCTTCTCTGAGGCTGGCTCGCCGAGAAGGCAGTGACCCCACAAGGAGCTGGTGAAACAGCCAACGCCGAGGAGGACAAGGACACCTGGGTGTTCTAGAGAAGGGGAGCTGAGTGTGGCAGGTAAGAAGGTAAGGACAGGACGTAATTCATGGGCCCCCATGCAGAACGGAAATGCAGACCCTTGTTCAGAAGTGATTAAGAACTTCCAGGCAGTGACAGCAGAGTCAGGAGCAAGCCTGGGGCCCTGTGCGCTGCAGATGGGTCGCCCTGAAGCTGGCCCTGAGTGAGGACAGGGGTTGAGAGGTGGGCAGGGTCAGACCATGAGGCCTCGGATTTTATTCCACCCGTAATGGAATGGCCACAGGAAGGGCCCAAGCCGCGGCAAGATCTGACATGGTGCCCGTCCTTGGACGGCGGCCTGGCTGCTGGGAGGAGCCTGTGCTAAGGAGGTGAGGGCAGGTGGGGGAGCAGGAGGGGACCAGGGAGTGGCTTGCTGGGACCACAGAAGAGGTGGTGGGAGGAGGGTGGGCTTTAGAGAGAGCGGATGGATTGGCGGCAGGCGGGGAGGGGACGGAAGCCCTAGAACCCCGCTTGATTTGTGATTTGAGGCGCCCCTTAGCCAACCCCGTGGGAGCACTGAAGGGCACCCTGTCCCAGGGAAGCAGCACCTCTCCCGCGGACGCCCGTTCTGTCCCTCCTCACAGAAGTCTCGTCGCCGCTCACGCCCAGCGACAATGCTTGCTGGAGACTGGTCACAGTCAGGGGCCATCCTGCCAGATGCTCAATCTCCCCCACAAGAAATCCAGACACAAAATGTGCAGTGGCCACTGTCCAAAACCGCTGTGTACAGAGCGGCACCGAGCCCGTGAGGACAGGAGGTGCCGCAGCGGGAAACACTGGAGCCCGACGACGTGTTGACTTTGGCAAGCTCCTGCGTGTCTTGTCACGGAAATGGAGTTTATGGAAATTGAAAACGGGGACGAGAGGGCTAAGCGAGGCTACCCTCTCCGACCGTCATCCAAAGTGATGTTAGGAAGGGCAAGAGTTACCATTTCCTGAGCACGTGGGGCGTGCAGGGGACGGTCAAATGCCCTGGACACTTCCCACACATCATCTGACTCAGTCCTTCCCACCGTCCTGTGAAGTTAGTGTGATTTTGCCTCTATTTCAGCTGCTGAAAACGGGGCTCAGAGAAACTGAGTGATTTGTTCAATATCACACAGGCAGTTAAATGAAGCCCAAATTTTATTATTTTTTAATGTTTATTTATTTTCGAGAGAGAGAGTGCAGAGTGCGAGCGGGAGAGGGCAGAGAGAGAGAGGGAGACACAGAATCCGAAGCAGGCTCCAGACTCTGAGCTGTCAGCAGAGAGCCCGATGCGGGGCTCAAACTCATGAGCTGTGAGATTATGACCTGAGTCGAAGTCAGACATTTAACCGACTGAGCCACCCCGGTACTACCCCAGTGAAGCCCAAATTTAAAAAACCAGGTGGCAAATCTTGTGAGCATTATGATTGGGCTTAGCGGGCCACAAGAATCCTGGCGCCCTTGCCAGTGGTTGATATGGGAGGGAGCACGGGACCCGTTCTGGGCAACGAGTCCGGAGAAAAAGGTGTGGGAGCAGGGGCTTCTGGAAAACACTCTCTCCCTGCTAGGAAGGGGTGAGCAGTTCAAGAACAAACACCCTGTGAGTCTATCACCTCTCCTCCCTGTCTATCGGCATATTGTAGGAAGGTAAGGTGTGTGGCCCGGGGCAGCCTTTTAAGATCCATGAGGTGACAAGGATAAAGCCAACCCGCTGAAGATGGGAAATGGAACTTGGAATGTGTGGCCACTGGCCTGTCAAACCAATCTCAGGACCTCCCACCTCCAGATTTCTTGAGTAAGCGGAAAATGTCTTTATGGTTGGAAGTCACTGTTAGGTAGTTATTACTTCCAGTTGAACACCTCCTAACATAAATCCTGGGCTGGTCTAACTTCAAAGCCCATGACTTTTCTTTTTTTTTTTTTTTTTTAAGTTTATTTATTTATTTTGAGAGAGACAGAGACAGTGTGAGCAGGGGAGGGGCAGAGAGAGAGAGAGAGAGAGAGAGAAAGAGAGCGAGAGAATCTCAAACTGGCTCTGCGCTGTCAGCATGGAGCCCAACATAGGGCTTGATCCCCTGAACCGGGAGGTCGTGACCTGAGCTGAAATCAAGAGTTGGACGCTTAACCGACTGAGGCACCCTGGAGCCCCCAAAGCCCGTGATCTTTTTCCTGTTACACTCCAATGTTTACGTGGGGGTCCAGCTGTCATCCGATGGCCACTGTCAACCTAATGCCCAACAGTTACAGAAACAATTGGATTTAGAAACTGAAAAGAAAACTCAGTTTAAAGAAGGAGAGGTGGTCAGTTCAGCAAGATCAGAAATCTGGCTTCTGGCCTTAATTGTTCTTGGCATGCATCCTAGCATCACAGAACTTCAGAGCTGGAACAGACCAAAACAATCATCTGGTCAAGCCCCGTATTATAGGTGGTGAAATTGAGCCTTTGGGAGGCTAAGGCTTGCCTCAAGGCCCACAGAAAGCATCAGCCCCCAACTGGAACTCGGCTCTACCAGTCGGCTCTCAGACAAGTTATCTTCTCCTTGCTCTCCACACAAACTCCTTATCGACTTTGTCCCAAACTCTGATTGGCCAATCGTCTCAAATCAAAAAGAAACTGTCCAGCGCCTGGGTGGCTTAGTCAGTTAAGCATCGGAGTCTTGGTTTCAGCTCAGGTCATGATCTTGTGGTTTCCCGAGAGTCCAAATTGGGCTCTGCGCTGGTACCACAGAGCTTGCTTGAGATTCTCTCTTTCTCTCTTTCTCTCTCTCTGCCCCTCCCCCACTTGTGCTGGTGCGCGCCCCCTCTCTCTCTCCCTCTCGAATAAATAAACTTAAAAAGAAAGAAAGAAGTTCTCAATTGAATCACATTCTTGTGACAGGATAAACCTTGGTGTCATTGACTGAGGTTTCTTTCATGCACATTTCCCTGTTGTATCAAGTTGCCTCCCTCTTCCGATGACTTCAGCAGCACACCCTGCCCAGAAAATAGAAAGAGCCCAGAGACAGGGGGACAGGGTGGAGAGTGTCAAGCTCTTGGCTTTTCAGATTAAAATTGGTTCTTGAGTCTCATCACAGAGACAGCTGTCTGGAAAGCAAGTGTTGGACATTTGGAAATTGAGAGACGAGGCTCTGGCGGGATGCAGTCAGAAGTGTGTGCCGTAGACCATAAATTGGGAAGAGAAGAGCTGAGGAGTCAGAGCACCACGCGCCTTAATGAAGACTGCCCCGGCTGGAGAGAAAGGGAGCTCAGGTGCCGGAGAAGCCCTTTGAAGGTGACAGACGTGCAGGGAGAGCAGTAGAGGCCCCAGAGCAGACCTGGTGACTCCAGCATTTCAGGGCACTGGCACGTCCCTACAGGCGCCTGTGGTGGGTGGCTATGCGGTGGCACACACCGAGGCTGTCCTACCCAGTTTATGGGTGAACCAAATCACCCGAGGTCTCCCCACCAGCTGGGATGCCGGAACCACCAGGTCTGAGATCTGCCTTTTTCCGCACCCATCTCTGATGCCCAACCTCTCCATTGCCAACCTCTGCCCCTACCTGGGAATAAACTCCCGCTGGGGTCAGAGAGCCACAGCTCAGGGATCAGGATACTTAGGACCTACAGTCCCCTTTGTGATTTTGCTCACATCCTGAAAACTCTCCCCCAGGAAGCTGGGAAACCCAGTTGCACCCACAGCTTTGGGAACTTAGACTTGGACCCAGGGGTCAGCGGCTGCTCGTGCAGCACCTCCACTCCCCCTGAGGCCCCAGGAAGACGGTGTCCAGGAAACCCGGCCCTCCCGCGGGAACTTGCTTTCCGACGCTGACCGCGAGAAGCGGTGCGTAGGAGGCACACAATTCCCCAATCTCCCGGGTGCCAACGCTGAACGCCCCCACTGGCCAGCCGGTCGTGGGAAGTTGCAGGTCCCAAGACCACCCTTCCACCCGTCGGCTGGGCTGGCGGAACCCCGCTTCCCCTGCCCCGCAGCGATCGGTGGGACCCGTGGCCCGCGCCCCCCACCCAGCGCTGCAGCCCAGTGTCACCTGCGCCCGGTGCTGGGCTCCGCATGATTCCAGTTACTGGGAGGCCTCGGTGGGTTTTAGATCCTTCTGAATGACTTGCGGCAGGGCCTGCAGCCCCCTGCGTGGTCTGCGCCCCAGCCGCGGCGCCCACACAACCGCAGCCACACCTCCTCCGGCTCCGGGCCCCTGGGAAGTGTTCCTCTGCCTCTCGGCCCTGGCAACACCGCCCATTCCTTCCTTCCCGACAGACCCCCCCCAGCGCCAGGGCGGCGTCCTGATTGGCCCAAGCCCAAGAGCAAGCTGAGCTCCCTGACGGTGATTGGTTGGAAGTGGGCCCCGCGTGCAGCCTGGGCCACGTTCCTGGCTGGCTCGCTCGGGAGACACCCTGAGAGACGCCCGTCCTCTCGAGACTGTGTCTGGATGTCCAGCTCGACGGGGACCCGGAGCCCCACGGGCCGAAGCTGGTGCCACCCTACCTTCAGCCGCCTGGTGTGAAATAACACGTGGCACCGTTTTCTGTGCCCGATGCCAGAAGCATCCTCGCTGCTCCCTGATTCTATAAATGCTGAAAACACCTCCCGGGCTTCTGCGGAGTCAAGTCCTGCTTTGGTTTTGCCCCGGCTCGCCTGGGGCATTTTCCTCTCTTCCTCGTTTGCACGCTCTTTGCTTGACCCTCTCTGGTGACCAGCTCTTTAGTGAGAATCACGTCTCGTTACGCTTCCACCCAAGTCCCCCTGCGGCCCAGAAGCAGCGAAGAGACTGGGGACTTACACGTGCTAATTCTTAGCCTCGCCTCTGGGCCATTATTAATTACCCTGATTTTACATACGGGCGCGGTCACTGGAGCTCAGAGAGGTTGACGGGCTTGTCTGAGGTCACAAAGCTGGCAGCTGACAGAAACAGAAATCGAGTCCTTACTAGACAGTCTCGTGGCACCTGGGCTGCTCCACGGCCCTGCCTGGGGCCTCTGCCGTCCACCGACTCACCCGCCCTGCTGGCCCCTGCTCTTCACCATGTCCTCACCCTGACCTGGCTTCACCGTCCAGGAGCAGGAGAGGGAGACACCTCCACCGCACGGAAGAGGAAGGAAGGGGCTGTGAGGCGTCGTTGTCACACAGCATCACAAACCACCAAGGTCCTCGGTGACACACGACGACGAGCTAGGCACCCCTGCTCCACTGGCTCTAGGCTTGCCCACGTGACTCACTTAGGCCAGCGGGCGTCTGGCGAGAGTCCCACGTGATGGTTCTGGGGAGAACACGTCTGTTCCCATCGATGTCTTGCACTTTGGCCATCACCACGAGGAAAAGCTTCCTCGGAGCAGCTGCCGCCCCTTGAGCTGGGCCCAGAATGCACACACGTGGAGTGGAGTCATCCCTGAGCTCCGCCGGGAGAAGCTGAGGCTTCCAGCCACGCCCAGCCTAGAACAGGGACTCCAGGCCAAGCGCGGACGCTGCGCGAGGCCAACCGAGGTGAGCAGAGCTGCCCAGCTGCCCCTGTAGACGCTTATGAGGTGGCACGAGGTTCTGGTTTATTGGCTACGTGTGCGGTGGTGAAGATCCTCTGTGCTCGGTGAGCGCCTATGTTTTCATGACTCCTATCGGTTTACCACATCTTTGACACAAGAAGTGTTTTGGCCTTCGGGTGCTCTTTTTAGAAGATCTTGTGGGCCAAGCACTTAACAGAGGGCCTGGTAGAGAGTAGACACTTGGTAAATGCAGTCGTGATGATGATGGTTTGGTGACGCTGATGATGGTGGTGGCGATGGTGGTGAGGATGACGGTGACGACGACGGTGATCATGGTGGTGGTGATGGTTTGGTGACGCTGATGATGGTGGTGGCGGTGGTGGCGGTGGTGATGTGGTGATGGTAATTTTGTGAGGCACTACTTAGAACCCTGGCTTCTCAGGGCCACTCCTGAGCTCCTGACTCCTCCACCGAAGGAGAACTTCCTTCTAGAGAGAACTTGGTGCTTCAGAAAGCCTCAGGCTTGCAACCCAGGTAGCAGCCCCTCTTCATCTCAGGCCAATTCCACGGCAGCTGACCCAGGCCTGCGTGGCTCTGACGGCATTTACCTGCCCCTGTGTTTACCACACAGAAGATAACTCGTCAAAAAAAAATTAATGATATTATTATGGAAAATAAATAATCTGAGGCATCACAGAGAAATGTGAATTAAGATGAGCTGTGTGATGGACTTTCCGTCTTGTTATTTCTGGAAGGAGGCCAAGACCTGGAAAATAATGAGGTGATAACAAGGAGAAAGAAAGGCTGTCATCCTTCTGTCACCTCCTAGGCCTTCTGGGGCAGGTTTAAGTCTCTCCTCTCCGTCCCCTGTGGGTTTCCTGGAGCCTTCTGCAGCTGAGGACAGTGCCGCTGTCACCAGAAGGGGGAGTGGGCCACCAAGAGGCACAGGTGAAAGCCAGATTCACATAGTCCACAAGCATGGTAGGTCCCCAGGGGAGAAAATGCTCAGGGATGTTCCATTCAAGTGGGAAAGATACTTTCCAAACAAATAAATGAAATGACTGCGGGTACTAACAAATGCTTTAAAGTAAAGAAGGCAAAAAAAAAAAAAAGAGAGAGAAAGAAAATGGTAAGAGAAACTTGAGGTGGGGAAAGGAGTGTTGGGGGTTGAATTATGCATCACCCCAAAATTCAGATGTCAAAGCCCTAACCCCTTGTCCCCCAGAATGTGACCACATTTGGAGACTGGTCCTTTAAAGAGGTGATTGCATTGAAATGAGTTCAGTAGGAAGGTCCCTAATCCAAAATGACACTGTCCTTATAAAAAGGGGAAATTTGGACACAGACACACAGGGAGAACATGACGTGAACGGGAGCCGGGCCATTTCCTCGCCAAGGAGATAGGCCCGGAGCAGGCTTTCCTCCACAACCCTCGGAAGGGACCAGCCCTGCTGTCGTCTTCACAGACCCCAGGACAGAACACGCAGAGTGAATTGGCTGAATTTCCAGGCTCTTTAGCAGGATTGCAGTTGTTTGCAACCTGTCAGTTACTGAAGGCCGTGCTTGAACTGGTAGAAACTCAGCCACTCCCTGCCCATCCCTGAAGTAGGTTCCTCGTCCCTCCGGCCAGACTCCAGGCCTGTGGCTGCCTTGCTGGTGGCTCGATAGGTCGGAACGAGCCGAAAGGACAGGAAGCTTCCAGAAGAGCTTTACCACGGATCCTCCAGCTCTGGAACCTCTTTCAATCCCAGCCTCAGCCTTTGCTTGCCGAAGGCAGTCCTTACTGCCCATGGGAACCGACGTGAGCCGCGTGTGGCCGCGGACCCAGGACATACTGTGTAACCAGCCTGCCATCTTGCTACTGGCAGCCTCTGCTGCCACCACTGGAGAAACAAGTTCTCAATTTCCTTTCATCTTTGTCCACCACTCAAGCCGTAGAGTAATAAGAAAATAACTTTGACAAGGGTCAAGCTTGTGGATGATACTTTTTTTGGTATAATGCTTAGCCACTTTGCATAAAGCTGGAAAGCGATCGCTCTGTGCCGTCTGGCTGTGCTGGTCCTCAGCATAGAATGCCATCAGTAAGCGATTTAGAGGTCAAGAACGATCCGTCTACTAGGGTATACATATCTGAGTCCTCACTTTATACTGTTAGATTATAAGCACGCATTCTCAATACTTCTCTTCAGTTTGACACAGAATAATGGCCAGGCTTTCAGGGCTGCTCCTGTTCTGCCTTTATAGTTCTGAGTCTGGCCTCTTTCAACACCCCTGGTCCCAGGAAGGCAAGCTCTTTCTGTTTTATTTCCTGCATCTTCAAGGTCATACCCTTGAGCTTTGGCAGAGAGTCCATAAGGATTCTGGGCGGCTGTGTCCGGAGGGCCTCAAACTTGCAGAACTCTGAGCCCATTCTCCTTTTTTCTGGGCACAGACCCCCATCTCCTATGACATCCCTGTGACTAAAATGGGGACACACAGGCTGGAGGCAACATGGAGCCCTCATCCAAGGGCTGAGCAACTAGTTGAACAGCTAAACCTAAAATGTGTCCCAGAAGCAGATGAGTGTTAGTTCAAAGGGCTGTCCAGGGGAGGGTCCCCGGTGCCCTTGGCACTTTCTTGTTCCGTATTTGTGTAACACATGGATTCAGACACGACCGGGGCATAGAAAACATATTAACCTAATAGTTAAGAATCTGGGCTGACACTGTATTGCTGGAGTGAATGAAAGCCAACTCTGTTGCTAGGTAAATGTCCTGGGGCAGGTTATTTAACCTCTCTGTGCCTCGGTTTACTCAGCTATATAATGGGGATCATAGTAGTTTTGCCTTTAGAATTGCTGAGTGGTGGGGTGCCTGGGTGGCTCAGTCTGTTAAGTATCCGACTTCGGCTTGGGTCATGATCGCGCAGTTTGTGAGTTCGAGCCCCGCGTCGGGCTCTGTGCTGACAGCTCGGAGCCTGGAGCCTGCTTCCGATTCTGTGTCTCCTCCTGTCTCTGCCCCTCCCAAGCTCATGTTCTATCTCTCTCTCTGTCTGTCTCTCAGTAATAAGTAAACATTAAAACAATTTAAAAAAAAAGAAAAGAATCGTTAAGAGTATTAAGAGTTGGGACTTATGAAGCATCTAGAATATACCATCTGGGTATTGGCTGTTGTTACTACAGCTACCCTGGTTGTAACAGGGGGTGGGGCACTGGGGGACAGGAGGAGTAAATGCACCAGTGAGCAGAATAGCATCCAGAATATCTAAGTCATGATGATGGGTGAATTTAATGGTTAAGCTGATCGTTGTGCCCCCAGTGTCTCGAAGTGGTATGGGGAGGAAATGTTCGATAGCAAGTTAAACAGAGGTCAGCCACAGGGTGGGCTCCCCTCCCAAAAAAGCTTATGTAATTTCACTCTGTGCCCCTAGATATGGGTGATCGGAAGAGGGAGAGCATCAACCTTTGCCCTAGACAGACGGATCACACATGGACAGATTTGGGGTGCCCCCTGTAAAAAGAGTCCAGACAGGCAGGAACGTGTGCAGAGAGGGAGATGGTAATGCAGGAGCTTGAAAGCATGCAAATCAAAGTGAGGCTCACCGCAGTGGCAGATAAGGCGCTTGCCATAGAGACGGAACACAACAGCTTATTACTTGCTCACTAAGTGATGCTTCTAAGTGGGGAGCAGCCCTCCTCCAGCAGCGGGGTGGGCGCCTCCCTTCGTGCTGAAGGAACGTGGGGCCTGTGAGGGGAAGGTTTGTGAAAGCCAGGTCTGGAAATGACCACATGGCCTGCACTCACATTCATCCCAGGGCCACACCGACCTTCAAGAGAGGGTGGGAAGTGCAGTCTGGCCAATGAGGCCAGAAGAAGAGAACTCTGTCATCAGCCAGTGACCCCTGTCACTCTGCCCAGTGTGAAGAAGGTCCAAGAAACTAAGGATGTCAAGTCTGAGAAAACTTGGGAGAAAACAAGACGTGTCTTCAAACAATGGAAGGGTCTTCTCACGAAAGAGAGGATCATCTTTGTGTCACTCCAAAGGGTAGGAGTCAAATCTGTGGATGCACAGACCTAGGGAAGCAGGTGGGGTGAATCGACCATCCCAGTTTGCCCAGACTCTCTGGTTGTAGCCCTGAAAGTCCCACCTCCTGGGAAACCCTGAGGGGTTTCCAAGGACCAGGGCACTTGGTCATCCTAGTTAGGGCCAATTTTGGGTTGATACAGGTGTGTCTAATCCTAAGAGTTCTTTCGGGCAGCTCTCCTTCCCCCATCCCCATCCCCACTCATTCAGATAGGAGTTATAGTGCTGTTGACTGTGGGTTCAATGTTAACAAACCAATAATATATATTAAATACTGTGTCTTTAAGCAGAAATACATGTACATCAAGGTTGTGGGTTTTTTTAAATTTTTTAATTTTTATTTATTTTTTTGTGTGTAAGAGAGAGAGAGAGAGAAATCGTGGGAGGGACAGAGAAGAGGGAGACACAGAATCTGAAGCAGGCTCGAGGCTCCGAGCTGTCAGCACAGCGCCCGACATGGGGCTTGAACTCACGAACCGCGAAATCATGACCTGAGCCGAAGTTGGACGCTTAACCGACCGAGCCACCAGGCGCCCCAAGGTTGTGTGTTGATTGAGGAAAATGTTCTGACCAGTGGCTTTCGGAAACCTAACCCTGTATTTCCCCTAGCAGCAATGGTGCGGTATTTGCTAATTAAATGATTGTGATGACGTTATAGAATGTAATTACCAAAAATAACAAGGCCGAATATCTACGCAATGGAATATTTTTTGGCCATAAAAAGAAATGAAGTACTAATACATGTTGTAATGTAGATGAACCTTGAAAACATTACGTTGAGTGAAAGAAGCCATTCACAAAGACCACGTACTATGTGATTCCGTTTTATGAAATGTCCAGAATAGGGGACTCTCTAGAGACAGAAAGATTAGTAGTTGCTCAGGGCGGGGGGAGGGTAGGGGGTTGGTGAGCAGAGGAGCAATAGCTAAAGGGCACAGGGTTTCTTTGCAAGTGATGAAAATGGTCTAAAATTGGCTTGCGATGGGTGCACACATCTATGAATAAACTAAAAAAAACCCTGAATTGTGCATTTAAAGGGGTGAGTTGTGTGGTATGTGAATTATAGCTCAATAAGCCTGACATCCCTCTGCTCTTCACAGGGGGGCTCAGCCCCTGCCCCAGCATCGCTTGTGGGAGCAGCGCCCATGCCTCTCTCTCCGGCGCCACTCTCTCCAGAACGCTAGGGGAGTGGGTTCTCTCCTCACAGGACGAAGACTTCCCAGCAGAGGTGCCGGTGCAGCCCGGGTGCTCCAGGAGAGCACAGGTTCTCTTCTTTGCTTGTTGGAGCACAATTTAGAAGATCACCCCATGGACGTATCAGAGCAGGAAGCCAAGCAGCCCGTGGCAGTGATTCTAGATGACATAGCCGTACGTCTCTTCCGACCCGGAGAGCCTTGTATCAGTCAGGAATGCTTTTGCCCACAAGTAACAAAGCACCTGACAAACAGTAGCTGAGCATTGAAGAGGGGTAATTATCTCACACGGCCAGGAGTCTGGAGATCTGCTGGCCCAGGATGGGCACAGGTGCTGGACGGCTTCCGCTCCACCATCCTAGGCCTTCTACCTCGTGGTCATGAGACACCAGCAAGCCACGGCCATCACATCAGCACACAGAAGTGTTCTCTGGGACAGGAAGGCGGCAGACGTGCACAACGGCATTTTCCTTACTTGACTTCGCCAGAGTAGCTTGACATCAGGAGCCTCCAAAAGCCCATCAGCAGGCTTGCCCTGTGTCTCATTGGCTACAACTGGGTCACATGCCCGGTCTCCGAGCATCGTGGGATCACAGTGTTGTGCTTAGATCAAGCACGGTGGTGCCTTGGGAGGTTGACAAAATGGAACCCCTATCTCTCTACCTCAACTAAATCCAACCGCTCCCAGCAAAGTGAGACGAGAGATGGGCAGTGGCTGCTAGGTGGGCCGTGGCCGCCATGGGGTGATGTAACGGGAGGCAGAGGAATATTGACGGCGTTCTCCTCCAGGGATACTATTTTGACATTTGGAGAAGCACCAGAAGAGAGAGAGCGTTTCCTTGGTCCCAGGAGGTGAAGCATTATTGTGACTGGGTATCCATCTTGTGGCCGCCTTCTGGCCTCTGTGTGCCCCTTAGCAACTCCTGATTCTCTGGGAGTGGAATGTGCTTTGAAACGCATGTGTTGGCATTGACGAGGCTGAATGATGGCTCATATCTGGAGATCTGATGCGTCTGTGATGAGCGGTCGGATGCCTTCCACATGTGTGTGCTTTCTCAGACACACACCCTAAATGTGCCCACCATGTCTTGTGAATACAGCAAAACAGCTGCAACCTTCTAAAAATTAATTGGTTTCTGGATCATTTGCATTTTTTATAGTTTGCCAACAAAAGATAGGGAGAGGGGAGGGAATTTATTAATGTTTGAAGAAACTCTCCAAAAGGGGAGGCAGTGAGCATTTTCAGCGAGACCCAGAGACGCTCATCTAAATACGACACCACGTTGCTTTCCTAGCCGCCTCCCGGGCCAGCCCCTCCGAGGGGAGAATTGATATGCAGCTCTAAAAGTAGACAGCTGCTGTGGGCGCCAGAAACCGCCTGGGGCTCACATTATTTTAGTCGGGGTCTGCATTATGGTTTGGTAACGGCCATTTTCAGAAAACAACCAAGGCAATTTCAGGATTTGCTGTCACAATAGGCACACTAAAAATAAAGTCAGCATAAATAGATTAAGAAATTGACAGAATAACAAGGCATAAAGAATTAGAATGAGTGCACTCGCTCCAGATGACAACCCAGTGCCCGGAGCCGAGGGAGACGGGGGTGGGGGAGGAGTCTGAGCTGCTGACTCGGTGGTTTCTCCGCTGCCTGACTGTGCGGAGAGCTTTTCACGGGGACAGGGGGACAGCCGGCGCTTAATCTAATTCCACGTTCGTGGCGGCAGAGGCACTAAGCTGAGGAGGGGTAGCCACTTAAAAGTGGCTGACACCCCTTAAAAGACAGATTGGGAGTTTTCTGCAGCTGGCCCTCTAGTCCCAGAGGTGACTTTGGAGAAGGGGAGGGATGTGGTACAGAAGTGTGGGGGGGGGGGGGAGAAAAAATGTTTTTAATTCAGTTGTGATATTTGGAGAAAATAAATCTGTGGCAAACTAGCACGAGAGGAAAGAAGAGACAACTATGTGCTAGAAACGGACTGTGTCATCAGAGGTCAATACGTGCTAACTTTGGGGAGGTGGACTCTTCTGATCTAGGCGTTTCAGGCAGTCTTAATCAACTAGTCAGTGGCAGAGCTCTGGCTGGGGATTCTGCAATCCCTCCCCTCCCCCGCTCCCCAAACACACACATACCAGTGTGGCAGGAAGATGTCATCGCTTCTTTCCCACATCCCAAGCTGGGTGCCAGAGAGAAGCAGGCAGGGAGCCCGGGGAAACCCCAAATTCCTCATTGTCTTCACCCTTCACTGATCCTAAGCTGAATAGAATAAAGCGACAGACACTTTTTATCAGAACATCTTCTGGCATTTGGGGGGGAACATCATTTCTCAACCAAGTTCCCTGGTGTTAACAGATGTTTGGCGGGGGGTAAAAAAGGTGTTCTTAACGTAAGTTTAGGAAATTTCTGGGTGAATTTGCAGAAGGGCTTCTCAAAGCCCTTAATGTGATAAGGTGCTTTGTGGACTTGCAGAAGGGATAGGATGGATGAGCTCCTCAAGTGAATCTTACCATTAAAACTCACCCTTTTAAGAATTTCTTTTTGGTGGGCCACCTTGAGGGATGTCTCTGGATACTCACCACATGGTTTTCAGCCACCTGAATGTCCTGAAGGCAGTGCCTCCTCCTTGAGAGAGGTGGGAAAGTTAAGGACACAGCCCTCTGCACTCCTGCCTGGCCAGGGCCAGTTTACTTTGAAAAGGGTAACATTTTTATTGTGATTTTTGTCCAGTTCGGGGTACCCATTCAGTTGTCTACAGGAGATGTGGATGAAAGACTGAGGACAATGGCAGGAGTTCTCCAGCTTGGGGAAGGAGGAGGGACCACAAGGTCAGTCTAGACCCTGCCTGCTGGTGGATGCCTCGCTTGTGCCCCTCCATGCTGTGCTAGTATTTTGGCAGACCTTCATTACAGGTCAATAAAAGTTACATAAATGAAATGGGGCTCTGCTGCAGAGACATTTAATCATTTCATTAAGCATACTATTGTGTCCAGGTGCTCTGCCAAGTGTAGACCTGGTTATGACTTCATCTAATTCCTAACTGCTGGGGAAATAAGCGAGCGATTCCTCTGATGTTCCTCTCTCTCAGTACAGCCCTCCCCAGGCAGCTGCAAGAAGACAGGCAACCAAGATGGGCTCTGCCGGAGGAGTTAACCTCCCGTGTTTTTGTAAGGCAGACAGGACTTCTAATCAATATTTCTCTTGAAGGTTCTCCGGCCTGACTGGAATGAAGAGAAGACGAGGGGGGAGGTCGTGTGCTAGGGTGAAGGGTGAGAGGATGTGGGGGAGCCCTGGGTCCTCCAGCTTGGCCAGGGCTTCAGAGCCTCTTGGGTACCCAGTACTATGTTCCAGAGGGGGGTGTGCACTCTTGGAAAATGTGGTGGGCCCCCCTCCCCGACCTCTGGGAGATCTGTGCATGCTTCTGCAGCCAGCCCCACTAGGGCGAGGCTCAAGAAGCTTCGAGGCTGTAGAAGAGCCGTCAGTGGTGCCTGTGGTGGGGACCCACCAGTGAGCAGCACTCGTGGAGTGAGAGAGGATCCTGTCTGGGCATCGTGGCAGCTGAGAATTTCAATACAGAACTATATGGTGAAAATTGAGATGCTCTCCAGAATAGACCCAAACATAGATGGTCAGTTGATTTTCAGCAAAGGTGCAAAGGCATCTCAATGGGGGGAAAGGATGGTCTTTTCAATAAATGATGCTGGGACACCTGGATATCCATCTGCAAAACATGAACTTCCATCCAAACCTCACACCGTATACAAAGTTTATCTTAAAATGGACCACACACCTCAATGCGTGTAGAAGAACACTGTAAAACTTGTAGAAGAAAACATAGGAAAAAGTTTTGTGACTTTGGTTTAGGCAAAGATTTCTTAGCTACAACACCAAATGCAGGACTCGCATAAGAGGGAATCAAGGTGATAAATTCGATTTCGTCAAGATGAAAAACTTTTGCTCTTCAAAAGAAAATAGAATGAAAAAGTCACACCAAGACTGGGAGAAAATATTTGAACCATACCTATCTGATAAAGGACTTATATCCAGATTGTATTTTTTTTTAACTCTCAAAACTCCACAACAAAGAAAATAAACAACACAATTAAAAACTAGACAGAAGATCTGAACAATTTACCAAATTGTCAGAAAACGCCAAAGAAGATACACAGGAAAGATGCTGAAAAAATTCATCACTAGGGAAATATAAATGAAAACCTTGATAAGATACCACTATACACCGACTAAAATGGCTAAATTAGGGGCACCTGGGTGGTTCAGTCGGTTGGGCTGATCCCAGGGTCCAGGGATCAAGCCCCATGTCAGGCTCTGTACTGACTGTGGAGCCTGCTTGGGATTCTCTCCCTGTTCCTTCTTCCCCACTCACACTCACTCGAACTCTCATTCTCGCTCTCTCAAAAAAACAAAAAACAACCAAAAAACCCAAAACAAAAAGAATGGCTAAATTGAAAAGACTGACCATATCTAGTTCTGGTGAGGGTGCAGAACAATGGAATTGCAAATTTAAGTCCGAAATAATTGGGTTACTTTCTAGAAAAAGTTATTTTGGAAGAGTGCAATATGACAAAATAATGGTTAATTTGATGTCAGGGACCTACAGCTCAGTGTCCTGGGTCAACATACAGATTACTCCCCACACCCTCCCATCTGGCACCTCTGTATCAGATATTTGGGGTAAAAAATGTTTGAAAAGTTTGGAAACATAAAGAATATCTCTAGGAAGAAAGGTGGGATTTCTCAGTGTATTTCTCTTTCTTTCTTTCTTTCTTTTTTTATATAATTTCTTTTTCTGTTATCCTCAACCAGAATGGAAAAAGTTAACTACAGATTCTTGATAAACTTCCAGACTTGTGCACGGAGACCTTAGGAAGATTGCCAAAAGTTGCAGAAAGTTGTTCATCAATACGTACTATTTGCCAATATTTACCTACTCTTATTTTAAAAAAATCTTTTTTAACATTTATTCATTTTTGAGAGACAGAGAGAGACAGCACTAGCAGGGGAGGGGCACAGAGAGAGAGGGAGACACAGAATTGGAAGCAGTTTCCAGGCTCCAAGCTGTCAGCTCAGACCCTGATGTGGGGCTTGAACTCATGAACTGGGAGATCATGACCTGAGCTGAGGTCAGATGCTTAACCAACTGAGCCACTCAGGCGCCCCCACCTACTCTTAGGCTAGGTGGTAGTATTTACCTCCTGCTAGAGAGGTTTTATAAATGATAATGCCATTGAGTTTCTGAAGGAAGGTATGAATAGCCAGATTTTAGAGATGATTCAACTGGCCTTCAGAGAAGTTAAGTAACTTGCCTAAGGTCACACAACTCCTAAGTGGCAGAGCCAGGATTGAAACTCAGGTTAGTCCGATATCAGTCCCTGTCTTTTCCCTTCCATTTACTGCTTCCACCAAGGGACTGGTCTCTTGGATATACATATATGGGTCCTCTTGGGGCATGTACTTGACTTCCCTCCTATTTTGTCTTTCATCTTTTATGTAATGGTAAGAGATATGTGTTCATGGTTTGCTCTGTAATTTCTTTTTTAAATTTTTTCAAATTATACACAAGTACTATATTTATTTTTATTTACTTTAAATTTTTTTAATGTTTATTTTTGAGAGAGAGAGAGAGAGAGAGAAAATCTGAAGCAGGCTCCAGGCTCTGAGCTGTCAGCACAGAGCCCAATGCTGGCTTGAACTCACAGACTGTGGGATCATGACCTGAGCAGAAGTCGGACATTTAACTGACTGAGCCACCCAGGTGCCCCTATTTTTTTAAGTTTATGTATTTAGTTTGAGGGAGACACAGTGCAAGTGGGGGGGGGCAGAGAGAGAGGGTGAGAGAGAGAGAATCCCAAGGAGGCTCCGCACTGCCAGTTCAGAGCCTGATGCAGGGTTGGAACCCACAAAGCCGTGAGATCATGCCCTGATCTGAAACCAAGAGTTAGATGCTGAACCGACTGAGCCACCCAAGCACCCCTGCTCTGTAATTTCTAATGGCTACAGCATCGGCCCCCCACCCCCACCCCACCAGCAGTTTCCAAATACTTCCCAGGCAGGAATTACACGTGCCATCTCTCTCTCTCCCCCTGCCTGTCTCTTCAGCAGCTTGGCCTGTTTCACTAACCCTAAATAGAGAACTTAAAACCTAAACTCCCACAGCTCCAGTCCCCAGACAAGGAAAGAGGCCTAACTGTGGAGTAAGATCACCCCGGAAAACCTCTAAACCTTCTAGTAATGGGGGAAGGTTGTGCTTCAAAACTTCTCTGATCAGTTCTGAAAATGAGGTCACGTTTGACAAACAGCATTGTTCTGTGCGAGCGGCAGTCAACTCACTTGGCAGGAATAAAGACTTGGAACATGCCAGTGATTATTTTTAATTGGATGGGGCTCGTGGCTGTACCAAAAATCCATGTATTTCTGATGCTGCTGCGGCTGTGTTGTCTTGGCCCTGCCACTCCGGATGGCCGGATGTCCAAAGGGTGCTGCTGGTGCCTGCAGAGAGGAGCCCCTAAGCCTGGGGCAGGGGTGGGGGTGGGGGGTGGTAGCAGATGCCCCCCCCCCCCCCCAGGGCTCCTCCTGCCTGCTGGGATGAGTCCGCTATAGGCCAGCAGGGGCTGGGCTGGAGGGGTGGTGCTTAGGGGGCAAGGGGAGCCAGAGGCTGCAGGGTGCAGGTAGGTGCGGGGTGCACCGGGTGGAGGGACCCGCTTGCACTCACCAGCCCAGGGCTTGGAGGGTCCAACAGTTTGTAGAAAATGCAGATCCTTGCTGACGATCTGCCACTCTATGGGGGTACTGGACCCCATAGCAGGGGTGACACTAATCCCATGCACCAAAGAGCCAAGCAGGAGGTGGTAAGACAGGGAGCCTTGGCATGCTCTTGTTTCTGGCTGCAATCACCATTGTGAGATATTAAAACTAAAACAACAGAATGTCACCTCTTGGACATCCATGGACAGCATGTCTGTTCTCCTTTGCTGGCAGCTGCCAAGGTCTTTAGGGAGATGGGGTTGTTGGGTTTTGTTTGTTTTTGTGTTTTGTTGCATGGGAGGGGGTCGTCTGGGAGCAAAGTAGATGAGGCAAGTTTCTGTGGAGTCTTTACAATTCTTTTTTCTCTTTTAGAAATGATGCATTGAGGAAAGCAAAGTCACTGGGTACTCACACTATTCCAGAGGCCTCCAGTATAGTTTCAAGGTTTTTCTCAAGAAAGACAAAGGCATGGCGTCCCTTGCTGTGTGGTAGTTTGCAGGCAGAGTGACCCCTCTGTGAGCCCGGAGGGGCCCCAGAGCCTGGAGAGCAGGGTCCCTCTCTGGGCAGCGTGGCTGGGGCGCGGTACCACGGCAGGCCCGCCAGGGCCGCAGACAGCAAACGCTGGGCTGCGGTTTCATGGCTGGGCCCGGGGAAGTGCTCTGCGCATGGTGCTGTGTAAGCCGGCCGCCATCAGCGCAAGAGAAGGGTCTTTTGCAGATTTTGGGAAGCTGCTTCTGGACCACAGAACACCTTACCAGAAAGATAAGGGGGGATTCCCCGTGGCGTGTGGGGGTTTGCTGCAAGGCCTGTGAATTGTGCCAAGTTGAGACTCCTCTTGTCCTAAGAAGTCCCTGTTTCACACTCAATAGCATCAAAAAGAACTTACACTGTATGGTAAGACCAATTACAGCTTCTAGTCTTTGTCCCGGGTGGGTCTTTAACCCCCCTCTGTAACTAACACATACATCTGAAGAAGAAATCTCAGAATTCAGATAGCCCCTAAATCCACCTGAGCCCGGTCCTCTGGAAAACACCCTTGACATCTACATGATGAGCCTGAGGAAGCTTTGCTTGTAGACTGGGTTGCATTCCCTACAAAGCCCTTGATTTTCACAGCCACCTAAGCTATTTCTCTCTCAAGGCATTGCCTTTGTGTAGAAATTTATCATATTTTTTTCCTCAGTCCAGAAGTGAATTATTTTTTTTTTAAATTGAAGAAATCCTTTAAGCTGTTTTGGACTTATTCAAGCATGTAAAAAGGGTATTTTCCATCCGTAGTTCAGATGCCTAGTATGTTCTCAGATAGCCCAAATAATTTGAATTTAAAACTTTGAATTGGGCCTCTTTATGTAACATCTTAAAAAGGTGCCATTTATGAAGAAAAATATGGTCATGAAATAAAGGATATGGGGAGTAAGTGATCCTGCTGGTTACAGTAATAGATGGGGACTCATAAATCTTAGTTTCTATTCTTGGCTCTGGAAAGAATTTATGTGTTCACTGCGTTTGCAACATGGAGGCAACAAGGAGATAGATTCAGGAGCTTGGATAAGAAGGAAATAGGATCTCCCTGTAAAAGTTAAACTATGAAATCCACACAGAAGAGACCAGAGCAGGGGTGCCTGGGTGGCTTCGTTGGTAGAGCATCTGACTCTTGATCTCAGGGTCGTGAGTTCAAGCCCCACATTGGGGGTGGAGCCTACTTAGAAAAGGAGAAGAGACCACAGCAAACGTGTGCACAACCACCTTAAAGAAACATAACAGTGGGCTAGTCAGGTGGGGGTCAGCTAGGATTGCACAGGGAGAGTGACGAAAGCAGCTGCTGGCAGCTCATACCCAAGTTCAGGAGGAGGAGCTGGGGGGCACAGGGGAGACTGAGGAGGTCACAGGATACCTCTGGGCTGAGCACTGCAGTATTCTGCATTGTGAGAATCAGTAGAGTATCCCTGGCTGACTGGGTTTCAAACCCCTGCTCTGCCATTTCCTAGCTGTGTGATCTTGAGTCTCTTTGAGTCTCTCTGAGTCACAATAGCTTTACCTGGGAAAATGGAGATAATTACCCTACAGAGTTGAAGAAGGATAAAATGATAAAATGTATATCAATCACTTAGCAGGGTGGTGGTGGTGACTGGGGTGGTGATGATGGTGGTAGTGATTATGGGGGTGGTGACTATAGTAATGGTGGAAGTGATTATGGTGATGGTGATGGTGGTCATAATAATGGTCAAAGTGATTATGGTGGTCGTGGTGGTCGTGGTGGGCCTATCCTTGATGCAGAGTTGGATAGGTCTGGTTGGCAAAATCTCACGCCATGATCAATGCCCACTCTCCAAAGACGCCAGGAACACACAGGTAGTTGAACAAAGTTGGGTTTCTTGGTACTTGTTGCCTCCAGGGAGACTGCACACTATGGGGAATCTTGGGGTATCTTGGTAAGGAGGTGGTGGAGGGACCATTTTATAGGATTTCAGCTCGCACTAGGTGATGTTGGAGGCTGTCGCTTTGGATGGGGTATCAGAATGTTGAAATTGGGTAGGACTGGGCATCACTAATTTTATCTAGGAGGTGGATGAATGAGTGAGGCTGGGGCTGTAATTGGCAAAGTGGCTGTCATTCACACCAGGTGGGAAGGAGGCACAGGCGGTCATTTTGTGGTTTAAACAGTATGCTTGGGTTTTTTTGTCTGTGTTCAGACATGATTACAGGAGTGGCCTTGTTTTTGTCTCTCCCCATCGCGGTCACAGAGTGACCTTGTTCGATGTTGGTGTTCAGTGAAATTGTGTTTGTTCAACAAAAGAACACCATGGCCTAGCTGTGAGTACCAGGCCGGCTCCCAGCTGACAGCTGCCAGGGCCTGCTTTTTTGTTTCTCACCATCGAGCCCCAGAATCCTTGCTCCGGTTCATTGCTCACCAAGTACCTCTTTGATTATAATTGGGCTTCCCACATAGGGGGCCTGCAGGGGACAATTGTGGGCATACAGATCTGAGTATTTCAGATCCCCATGGTGGTATTAATGTTGGATCATATGAAATTGCCACTCCTGTAGTTCGAAAGCATTTGAATATTGGCAATGTCACATAGTTGAGCCTGTTTCTCACTGTAGATTAATAAATTGTCATTCTGGAGCCCATAACAGTCTCCCGTGAGCCCCTTGTGAGAGGAAGGACTTTGGGCGTGAATGCTTTGGGACTTCTGATCCTTTAAGGTAGACAGTTTAAACCACACTGAAAATTATCAAGGTCATAGGAGGCTCTTGAGAGAAGACCAGATTTTTGCCCCTGGCCCCTTCTTTAATTTATCCAAGGGAACTTCCTCCCTATAAACTTCCACCACGTCAATCAATTCACCAACTTGCAAAATGACTGAATTATGACTTTTCTTGGGCTTAGAGGCTGCCCACTCTTCCCAGGTGAAAGGGATTGGGTCAGTGGTGGGGGGCTATGAAGGGAAAACCAAGGAGAAAAGTCCAGATGCAACTACCTCGGGTGGCGGTGAGAATAAACATGGAACTTGAAAGTGACTGGGGTCTAGACAAGGAAACCACCCGAGGCAACATATACGGCCCAGGTACAAGCCACATGCCTGGCATCACAGGCTCTTGTTCCATGTCCCCAAGGCTCATTGTGACCTCAGTAAAATTCCAGGGGTGATTGCTGCTTTGAGACTTTTACCTGGCAGGAGTCTTGGAGCACCTGAATGGGTTAACAAATGCAGGCATAAAAGGCCTCCTGTGCTTTGGATGGTGCTATAAGAGCACTTGCTGAGACCAAGGAAGGAAAGCAGGGTCGCTGAGTTTTTCCAGCACTCTGCTAGGCCAGGCCGTCCCCGTGGGTTCGGGCACTCCTGGCCAGAACCTGTTGTCCCCAAGAATGCAGGAGCACCTGCCTGGAAGACAACGTGCCTTTCTGAGCCCAAGTTTGGGGAGGAGGCACACTTTCGCCTCTGTGGCTGCTATCCCTAATTACCATATCCATGGTGGCTTAAAATAACAGAAATGTATTCTCTCATGGTTTGGAGGCCAGAAGTCTGAAATCAAGGTTCGGGACTGGGGACAGGAATCTGTTCATCCCTCTCCTAATTTATGGTGTCTGCTGACAATCCCTGGTGTTCCGTGGCTTGTCTCCACATCACTCCGCCTCTGTCTCCTCTGTTCTTCATCTCCTGTCTTGTCTCAGACCTACCTCGGCCTCTCTCCCATAGGGACACCTGTCTTTGGGTTTAGGGCCCACCCAGATAATTCAGGATAATCTTCTCAAGATCCTTAATTATATATGCAAAGACCCTTTTTTCCCCAAATAAGATCACATTCACAGGGGCCAGAGATTAGGACGTGGACATCTATCTTTTGGGGTATCACCATTCAGGGCACCACAGGGAGTCTGGCTCTGCTTGAAGATGCCCCCTGCACTGGCCCTTCATTAGGGCCCGATGAACATCTCTCAACTGGGCCAGTGCTTCATAGACACGAAAGCCCCCTTCGGTGGCAGGTGTCCTGGTCCCCATCCTGCCTCGGAAGCGGTGCCTCCCAGCGTGGCAAGGCCATTCATCATCTCTACTTAGCCTCATTGCAGGCTTCCCATGGTCTCCTTTCTTAACTTGGCTGCCTGCCTTCCTCCCCTCCCACCCTCTTCCAGTATTTACTCCATCTGGGGCCTGATGCAGGTGCTGGGGGTCCAGAATGGAGGGACCCAGACCAGCTCTCAAGGACCCACAGTCTAGAGAGGCAGACAAACAGACCCTCTCCCCTCCCCCAGGGTTGGGGCATTGGCCCCCCTTCTGTGCCTTCTGTAGCACAACTCACGGGTGAGGAGACCCCCACAGCATGCCAGGTGCCCTGGCCTGTCATCCTGGCACAGATACGTACTAAGGATGCTCTGCATCCTTGGAAATGGCTCCTAATCCCCCAGCAGTGACTAAGCACCTTTCAGTCACTGCTCCAGCCATTAATTTAAGCGCCGCGTGGCCTGGATGTCCTGTTCTCCTGGAGCGCCAAGGCTGTCCACACAGCCATTGATTTAAGAGACAATATCACTTGCTTCCAAGTTTATGAGGCAATAAACAGGCCCCGCATATTGATGAACGCCGAGGTGTTTGCTCAGCACATTTGCTGTGCACATTTATTACGAGGCTGTGCTTTAAAGCAAATGAAACTGCACTATTTTCTTTCCCTTTGGTGGGGCTGTTCCCCTCCCTCCAACAGTTGTCTTAATCTAGTGGATCCCCCGTCCTTCTTCCCCCAGTGCAGGGATGCAGGCTAGCGGAGACATGCACTTGGATCGCTCAAAACTCGCCACCCCCGTTCCCTGGGGTCCTGGGGAGCCTCTCGGGGCCCTGACACACTGTCGGGAGGGTCTGGGAAGAAGCGGGGAAATAAGGATTGTCAATTTTCTGAGGGCCCCACCCGTGAGGCCTTGCCTCATCCTCCCGGGAGAAGAACACACACGATAATAATAGAACCTAGCAACCCGCCAGCAGCCATTCCCCGCGTGGCATAACACACCAAATAAAATTCCTTTTCATCTTGAGAAGCTGAGACGCTACAAGGCTGGGCTGCTAGTCCATAAAGATGAATCTTCAGAGCATTTACTAGCTGGAATGCCCCGTGAATCCAAACCGGTTTATGTATAAAATATTAGGAAGGTTCGAGGAGGTGGCGAGGCCGCGTGGGGAGCAGGCAGGAGAGATTGATTGCAAACTTTGTGCCAACCGAGCAGTTCCGTGCATGCCAAACGGCGAGAACAACACTTGAAAAATGTATTAGATTATCCAGAACACAACACTGATTTATAGGCACAGTAATCCCCGTCTTGCCATCCGTTTCTGTAATGGAGAGAGATTAGGGTGATGGTGGCGGTCTGTTGGGATTTTCTAGCTCAGTCCCCACCCCGGCAGCACCAAACCCACAATGGATCACCTGGTAAAATCAAGGGTTAGCACTTTTAACCGCACGTTCTGATGGGGAGGGTTTTGAGATTTGGAGCGTTTCTGAGTTTGGAATGAGAATTGCCTGGATGAGGAATTCGTTTTTAAAAATCTAATAATACCGATGGCTTAAAAATCACAAAGAGTTGCTTAATGAGCGAGAGGAGGCAAATTCTCCAGGAGCTCTTAGGCTGTTCACGACATGAGACATATGTTTGGACTGGCTGGGTGGCTCACCTCCAGAGGGACCTCACGTGGTGGCCTCTGATGGTCCCACCTAGATGTAACTATGGCCCCGAGCACACAGCGTTTGGGGCCACCTGAGTCAGGAAGGTCAAGAGCAGAGCTTGCCTTGAGAACGTAAGTAACATGCACCCTCACCTCTGTCGCCAGGTATCTGTCTATTCATTGGCATTAGCCAATGCCCAGGATGTGTAATTCGTGGTGCTAGGCACAGGGGGGATGCTGAATGTGGGGCACCCCTCTGGTATCTACTAAGGGCTTTGTGAGACCTTTGAGGAACCAAATCGGGGATCCTGCCCTCCAGAGCCTTATAATCCCAGCTGGAAGGGGGGCACAGGAGCCAGATGCATGAACAAATCTAGAGCAAGTACACAAACCAAATAAGAACAGGTATCTTATCAAGTCAGGGGTATGGAAGAGTGACCGAGGACTCCTGGGGAGGGGTGAGGTGTGCTCAAAGGGACTTTTCTCTCTGTGCAAAGGGCTTCAGGGGAGTGCTGGAGAGGGGAAGTTGTCTGGATAGACAGGGTCCATCCACAGGACCTGCTCACCAATACTTTTGCCTCTCTGGAAGGCTTGGGACCCCTGGAAGTTCTCTTCCAAAAGCCCTCAGTTCTAAGGAAATGGCATTGCCAAGTTTATTGCTTTAGGAAATAGTTCAAAGAACTCTCATCTTTTCTTCCATCATTGCACATGCCCAAGGCCAAGGCTGTTCAAGGACTCCTTGGCAGCTGTAGAAACCCCAGCAAAGTTCCCTGTGCCCACGCAGGGTGGGAGAGTCTGCCTTTCTGCACCATCCACTTCATCAACAGATGGAGCTCTCAGGCCTGGGAGGAGGGGAGCGCTAATCCTACCATCCTGCAGGACTACCAGCTGCCATAGCTGTGCGGGTGAGAGAGCCTGCGGAACGACTGGCATCACCGCCGTCATCATTAGTATATAGCCATGAGTAGTGCCATTACCACCATCACCACCATCACCTGGCGCGATGTAGTCTTAAAGGCGCCTGTGGGCCAAGCCCTTTGCTGTAGGCTTTACGCGTATCTAGGTTAACCCTCACAACAACCCAAGTGACGAAAGGACCACTGTGATCTCATTTTAATAGGCGAGGACACTGAAGATTAAAGAGATAACCCATATAATAAGTGACAGAGCAAGAATTCAAGTCCGTGCAACCTGACTCCAAAGACTGAGCTCACCATATGCCAAACTGCCTTCCCTCCTGGGTTAGGGCCTCTGGTTGCTAGTCAGGCTGAAGGCCTGACCTGGGAAGATTGAAACGATCAATCACTTTAGGCCACGGGCAAGCTGCAAATGTAGCAAGAATGGAGATATGATGGCTACATCCATTTGTTCTTTGTCTCATTCATTCATTCATTCATTCACCGCTGATCTGGGTAGAGAAGGCATGAGGAGGCACATGCGCCTCCCTGGAGGAGCTCATCCACAGCCCTTCAGGAGCCGAGTATGGATGGCCGTGTCCCTGCCTTGGCCTGGGAGGAACATGAAGGCCCCAGGGATGTGTCTTCACTCTGCTCTGAGAGCCTCGGTGGGACCAGGTGGCGGGAAGTCTGAGCATCCTTCCCCGACGCCCCCTTTCTCTTTTCTTCCCCCTACCAACCTGAATGTTACCAACACTGTTTAAAAAACTACCTGCACAAGACAAAACTCTAATCCATCTTGCCTAAGACATTTTCCCTTAGATTTAAAACCCTGTGTAATTTAAGAGATATGTAATGCATGTGTCTGCATTTAAACCATCAAAGTGCTTTTAAAAGAGCTATTTGAAATCTTTGGAGCTTTATGAACCTTTAAAGTTCTTTCTTTGAAACATGGGAAATCACACACTGCCAAGGATAAAGATAGTCAAATACCAAAGGCTAGGGGTGGGTTTGAGATTCTAAATCCATGACATTTCACTTTACAAAACTGAATTTCTCATCTTTAACATCCACTTCCAATTAGGACCGCAGGCTGACATGGAATTCTCACACCTCTGCGTGCCCCTCCACCCCGAGCATCATTACTCAGCCTGCACCAAGTGGATCTAGGGCATGGCGCCCGCCAGCAGGTGGGCTGGGACGTGACTGTCACGGGGGTACCAAAGCGCCAAGGAGAGGGCACAAGCCTGTGGACCCAGCGCCGCCCAATGTCCAGCCAGGGCGGCAAGGTCGGCCGGCAGGGGTGGGCGGTGCTGGTTTGAAACGCGCATTCTTCCTGCTGCTCGCCCAGTGGTTGAGTGATTGGTCCCGGGCGGCTCCGAATCTGTGCGTGACCCGAAGTATCCCCGACGCACACGTACCCAGGTGGCGCCTGGGCTCCCCGAGCCGTGGGGAACCCGGATCAGAGACGGTGTGGGTCCTGCGGCCCAGTCCCTATGGAGCTGAGCGCTCGGGAGGAGGAAAGGGAGGCGCCAGACAGCCGGGCCGTCGTTGACCTTGGCGCGGAGGCGCTCCCGGCCAGCCTCAGGGCCTTGGCTCTGGGGGGCGCTGTACCCGGAGCCGCGCGTCTGGGGGGGTCTTTTGTCGCCTGAGGGAGCAGCAAATGCTTCGCTGGCCGGTGGAGGTTTGGGTGGTTTAGGGCCGCCGAACCCGTCCACGCTGTCGCGGGCAGAGGTCGGAGTCCTGCGTGGGCCCCAGGGAGGGCACCCTCGAGGGGACGAGTCCGTGTGCCCGCAGCCTGCTTCTGCCTCCGCCTCACCCGCAGGCGACCTGGGCGCGCGTCCTGGGCCGCGGGCACCCGCCCTGCTCGGCCTGGGCCCGGGCAGCACTTACCCCACCCCGAAGGGGGGCTGAGGCCGACGGACCCCAAACCCGCGAGAGGGGCCGCGGCAGCCTGCGTCTGTCGTCCCAACACCACCCACCGCAGCGACTTGAGGCCTTGCCCAGCGTCCCCTCTCCCGGGTCCCTCTTTTCCCCTGTAGAGCTCCCCGGAGGGGGCGGGGGGGAGGGCCTCCTGGCTCTCCACCTCCCTCCTCCTCTCCCCGTCATGGGAAGCCCCTGCCTGCTTTTATACCCCTGGAAGGAGGCATTTTACTCCCTCTGCCACCTTCTGCCCTGCTCAGGAGCGGCCTGTAACCCCCACTCAAGGCGGCCAGGACTCCAGGGTTAATGACGGTCCAGGGGGCCTGTGTGCGGACTGCGGCCCAAGGCAGAGGAGGGCGGTAGCCTGGAGCCTCAGTTCTTGGCAGAATCCTATTTTCTTCTGGTAACTGAAGGCTGGGGGAGCCACCCACCCCACCCTCCTATCTGGCAGGGTCCTGTACGTCCCAGCTCCACTCCTGCCCGGGCTCTCGGTAGAGCCATCAACTAGCAAGTTCCAAGTGCTAAAGAATGTTTTTTGTTGTTGTTATATTTGAGCAGTGGCATAAGATTTTGAATCCTGGAGCTTTGGGTTACCTTCCAGAGCAGTAAAGAAAGCGAGTTGATGTGACCATGTTAAAATTGCTAGAGGCCAGGGTGCCTGGTCTATGCCCACTTCCTGCGGGCTGCCCCCACCAACCTGGCCTGCGTTTGCCTCCCCCAGCCTGAGTGTGTTCCCCTTAAGCCCAGTTCTTGCCACCAGCACCCTGAATGACTTCCACGTTACCACCTCAGGCCTGAGTCTTCGAAGTGTTCTTTGCTGGTGACTTCATCTGTCTTCCATGGCTATACTGCTGACAGGAAGTTCACCCTGTTGAAAAGGAAGGAGAGCATCTCCCTGTTCAGGGACTCACTCTCCTTTCCAATGTCCCCACTACTTGCAAAAGCTACACCCCCCAAGCACTTCAACATTGAAAACACTTGCCCTGGGATGCCTAGGTGGCTCAGTCGGTTAGGCCTCCACTCTATTTTGGCTCAGGTCATGATCTCACGGTTCATCGGTTCGAGCCCTGCATCAGGTTCTGCGCTGACAGCCTAGGGCCTGCTTGGGATTCTCTGCCTTTCTCTCTCTCTCAAAAATAAATTATGAACATTAAAAAAATTTTTTTCTTGTGTTGACATCTTTCTCTTCCTTGCTCTCTCAACACCAAATTCAGCCTGATCCACATCCTGCCAATCCTCTTCTTGAAATACACTCAAGGGGCGCCTGGGTGGCTCAGTCGGTTAAGCCCCTGAGTTAAGCTCAGGTCACGATCTAGTGGTTCGTGAGTTCCAGCCCCACATCAGGCTCAGCACTGACAGCTCAGAGCCTGCAGTCTGCTTCAGATTCTGTGTCTCCCTCTCTCTGCCCCTCCCCTGCTTATTCTCTGTCTCTCAAAAATAAATAAACATTTTAGAAAAATTAAAAAATAAATAAATAAACACCACTCAAATCCACACGATATTCAATGAAGGCTGAATCTTAGAGGCCAAAAGCAAGAGGAAGAGTGTTCTAGGCCAGGAACCAGCAAATGCTAAGGCAAAGGGCCGCAAGACCCCCCACTGTCGGGAACCAGCAAGTGTTTGGAGGCCCCTGCTGGACCTGGGCCACCTGGCCTTTACCCGAGCGGTTTAGAAGCCAACACATTGCTTCCAGTCCTCTTCCCTTCAGAACCTCCTGTCTTCAGTTGCTGAACGCATCCAGGAGCTCTCGAAGTCCACTTCTACCTTTGGTCTCCGTCACTTCTTGGGGAGCAGTGAGCTTCTGAAGCTCTTACCCAGGGGGGTTCTGTGCAGGCACTGGAACAGTCTACCTCCCCTCCTGGAATGGAAGCCTGTGTCCCTCCCAGCCTTTGAAGGCTGGGATCAGGCCACTGCCTTTCAGGACAGAAGAGGCCCAGTCAACCTTTTCCACCTCGGCTTCTCCTCACAGCTTCCTCCGATAGGCAGATTCCCATCCCGATTGCTTCCCCTGCTTCCCATCAGCACCCACCCCGAGACCTGGACTCCTGGGAGAAGGTGCTCCTGGAGGTACAGGGTGTTGCTGAGCGCTGCTGATCTGGGAGCCGGGATGGCTGCCAGGCAGGAGAGGGAAGCTCTCTGGGCCTCTTCGTGGAGAACACGTGTGCTGGTTGAATAAAGCAATAGCAGCCAGACAGGTGCGTGAGCTCTGCTGACCACACCCTGCAAGGCCTCTTCTTGGGCCCGGCCTGTTTTCACCTGGGCTGGTGCTCACGGGCAACGACACAGCATCTTCAAATGCAGAAGGCCGTGCATGACAACCAGAGATCTCCGAAGTCCCACGACCCCGGAAATCTTTACGATGTGCCTGTTAATATGCATCCAATGGGATATGTTAATATTTAAGAGCTGTTGGTAGAAGCCACCCATCTTCCAACAAATCACCTAGAAATGGAGACGTTTGACCTGGGGGCTTGGGTCCTCCCTCCCCCCTGGAATCAGGTGTGGCAACTGTGGAATTAAAGCCAGTTGTTGACCAAATGGAAGTGTTTTCAGGAGATGGTCCTGGTCAGGCTGAGCCTTGCTGTCTGCACCTGCCCCACCTGGCTTAGTTTCTTCTTCCCCAGCCTGTTAAGGGAAGTCAGGGAAGTTCTAGAAGGTTCTACGGAGCTTTCTCTGGAGTCCATGAGGGGGGGCTTCCTCCCTCATCCCCAGGGTTCCAAGACAGATACTCAGATTGGAAGCACTGGGCTATGTAGTGCTGGGCAAGTCTGTACCCTGAGAGCCTGTTTCTTCCGGGAAGGGAGGAAGAACAACCCAGGGCCTGGCCTGTGTCATTGCACGTTTAACAGAGATCAGGGACACAAAAGTAATGTGTCAATTATATATTGCTGTACAAGTATCAGTTATTGTTATGGTGCTTCATTCCCCTCCCCCAGGGACTGGAATATGAGCCAGTAACGTACAGAAAAGCCAGGATTGTGATGAACGATTATGAAGTACTTAGCGCTCTGAAGAATAATACTTTGTATGCAGTATTTAATCCAATCCTCACCTCAGTCCTAGGAGGACAGGAACCACCGATGTCTCCACGTAGACGTAAAGGAACAGAAGGGTGACACGGCTCGCCTGCCACTGGAGTTCTAGGTCGCCACTCAGCCAGCACAGATGTGGTCACTGTTTGGAGAAAGCCCATCTTTCTATAGTTTCATCCTCACACACGTGTGCTAACACACACACACTTCTCCGGTCCCCAGATGGGATCTCCTGGTCCTCGGGGCCTTGCTGGGCCTGGAGAGATTTCCTGCCAAGCCTAAGGCCCATCCACGTCCCAGAGGGTCATGGAAAGAAGTCCTGCTCCGTAGCCCTAGAAACAAGGCGCTGTCCCAGATGGCTGAGGGGTCACGTGCATGGGCAAGGAGGTTTCTCTGTCGGTCCCCCGACCTCTGGGGTATCTTCTGTCACCGGCCAAAATTGTCGGCAGGGAGCCACTCGCTGCCCAAGCCTGGAGTGCCGACCCCTGGAGCCCCACCTTGAGCCTGGGGCCCCTCTGCTGGGTTTCCGGTGCACCTTTAGTTTACTGCCACCGAAGAGTAGGGGATGAGGGTCATGGCAAATGCATTCACTCACTGCCCTTGGTTCAGCGGTGGAACCACATTGCTTTTCTGCTTCTGCCTCTCCTTCATCCCTGGCTCCTGCCTTCTCATGGTTAGTCTCTAGTCCTTTCTGTGTGTCTTCAGGCCAGCCGCAGGGACCCATTCCTGGATGCCAGCTTGGGTGCCTGTCAGGGCTATTGCCCATTGAAAGAGAGCCTGTTCCTTCCTGAGCTCTGGCCACAGCCTCCCAAGACAGAGGCCACTGCCCTTTGTGCACAGAAGTTGGGCCAAGGAAGCTTTCCTCAGTCGGAGGAGATCCCAGCTCTCTGACGCCATCACAGGTGCCCAGAAAATTCTCCTCCGACCAAAAGGCAGCACAGTTAAAACACCCGTGGGATAAGCCACCGTGTATTAAAAATATTACGGTATTTTTAAAGCAAAGCCCACTTGTCACCCCTTTCAGGCACTAAATCAGATGCCCATTATTTGAGATATCTCAGGAAAGAGGATTGGCTACGTTAATAATAACAATGTACTCACGGTGCACTTTTCAAGTTGAATTAATTTCTGTAGCTAATTCTGGTTGCTGAACGTCTTCATTTAAAATATACATATACATGTATTTTGTTCAGTGTTTTAATTAGGCCCAAAGGAATATACTTTCAAATTTTGGTACACTTCATTTGTTATATTAATGAAAAGCCACTTTAAATCAAGTTACATGTTGATATTTCATTATGTATGCTGTTCTCACACATCTCTAAAAGAGATTTACGTTACAGGTAGTAACCACAAATACTGGCAGTGGACACGCTGTTAATTTAAAATGTAAAGTTTTCTTTCGAGGGGCAGCAAAATTATAAGGTTACACTCCTCCCCGGTGCACCCACCTCCCCCGTAAAGTGGCTGTACCTCGAATTCCCAGTGGATGCCCTCCACCACCTGCAGCCTGGCCTTCCAGAGGCCCAGCCTCCAGCCCGCGGGATCAGTGGTCCACGCCAAGATCTGCCAGACCGAAGACAGAATTGCAATACGGAGCCCAGACTGAGGGCTGAGTAGCTGACGCGGGCTGTCGAACATCTGCGACTCGGAAGGAAAGGATCCGGGGCCTCGGGGCTCGGTGGGTCCATGCACCTGCTGTAGCGTGGCTCAGATATACGGGCGGGATTGTGGCCCTCTGCACACACGCACTCACACTCACGTGCTCAGTGATGCCGGTATCCTGCCCGGCCCCGCCCCAGTGACGCAGACGGCCTTGAAGGTGGTGTTGGCCTTGCCCTGGGCTACCGCTCAAGGTTTCTGTGTTCCACACACCGTGCCAAGGAGGTTAGCCATATGCCATCTCCTGCACCCACACCACCTCACCGAGACGTGGGCGGCTCTTCCGCCATCCCCTCGTGGCCGAGGAGAAAGCCAAGACTCACGTGGCTGATGGGCAATGGAGTTAACGCGTGAGGTCCCCCAGCCACTGAGCACCATGTCCCACCGAGAGCAGGCTCTGCCGGAGAGAGACCCCGTCCCTATCGCTGGGCTACTGTGACACAAGCTTGTGCTTAGTTGCTAAAAAAGGCCCGCGCTCTCTGTCACGGTCCCGTGTGAGGCGTGAGGCGCGGCTCCCTTCAACACTGTCCGCTGACATTTAGCCTGACACGTGTCCCTGCACTAAATCTGACTTCAGTCCTCGTGAGCAACTTTGTCAGATCACCTTTCCTCCCCTTGGCAGGCTGAAAGCCACCTGCACAGGAAAATGAGGCAGGAAGATGACGTTTCTTACTGCTCAGGACCCCGGGTCTCCCTTTCCTTATCCTTCTGGTGAAGGAGGTGGTAACTGAGACGATTGTGACGGAGGCAGCCGTCGGCCCATGCTTCCTCCATGCGGCCTTCAGTGCCTGACAGACACTTAGACGTTATTTCACTGGACCCTCCAGGTGACCCTCTGCACCATGCACCCCTTATAATTATTATCCCTGCTTTACAGAGGAGCAAACCAGTGCTCAGAGAAGTCGAGTGACATGTGCCAAATCACACAGCAGACGTAAGGCATCAGGGGTGAGTGGAGGCCCAACATCTCTGCTGACCAACAGGTGCGTTTCACAACTTTCCTACTGACACTGGGGGGTGGGGAGGTCCTGGCTGATGTTTTAACGTCTTCTGGTGGAAAACAGGAGTTTCAGACAACATGCTGCATCTTAATCTTTTCAGATAATTGTTAGATGTCCAGGCAAACGTCTTATGCCTGGCTGGCCTGTATTCAGCACCACAGGTGCTGAAATGGCCTCTTTATAGAGAGTTAGGATAGATATGGCAGTTTAGTGACTGAAGGAGTGTTTCATACCGTGTCTGGAACTCAGAGTTGGCTGAATTTTAAAATCATAATTATTAATAACAATATAAAATAGCTAAGATTTGTTGAGCACCTACTCATGGTGGCCAGGTCTATTATGTCATCAGTTCCAGTTGTACACTCCTGCTTCCTGGTCCCTCCATCCAGTCATACCGGCCTGTTTGGCTGAGGACCACGGCAAACTCTCCTACCTCAGCACCTTTGCACATGCTATTCTGTCTGCCTGGAATGCTCACCAGTGGACTTTGCATGTGGAGGCTTCTTCCCACCCCCCCAGGACTCCAGGAGACCATCCCTAACCATCCACTTGGCACCTTGGGATGCTCCGGAGAGCACTGGTTTTTTTTTTTTTTTTTTAAGTTTATTTATTTTGAGAGAGAGAGTGAAAGCGGGGGAAGGCAGAAAGAGAGGGAGAGAATCTCACGCAGCCTCTGTGCTGACAACAGGGCTCAAACTCATGAACCACGGGATTGTGACCTGAGCTGAAATCAGGAGTCAGACGCTCAACCGACTGAGCCACTCAGACGCCCCTTGAGATCACTGGCTTTTTCTTCTCAGCACCCACTGGAGTCCTGGAATTATGTTATCCTCATATTATTTGTTTTGTTTCTCTCCCACTTAGGGTTGTCAGATGCAATATAGGATTCCCAGTCAAATTTGATTTTCAGGTAAACAACAAATACCGATACTTACACTAAAAAAAACTGTCGTTTATCTGAAATTCAAATCTAACTGGGCGTCCTGTATATTTACTTGCTAAATGTGGCAACCCCGTTCCCACCAGCCCAAAGGCTACATGAACAAAGAGACTACATGGTCCCACAATGTAGGATTCCCAGGGCCTGGCTCACCGTGGGCTCGCAGGAATTACTTCCCGAACACACCTAATAAGTGGCCGTGTGGAGATTTCAACCCAGACAAGCCCACACTGCAGCCCATGCCCTTCCAGACAGTACACAAAAGAGCACTGTCCCTGGCTGGACCATGGCACCCACGCAGGGGATCGACACCCCTGGCCATCCCCAATCCCCATTGTCAAGAGACCAGATTCCAGAGCGGGTTGGCACAGGTCCAAGTAAAACTGGGTAGAAAACAAGAGAAACAGGGGGAAATGAATCTTGGGAGGTGAAACTAGACCATGGGTATGCGTTGGTGATTTGGGGGCAGAAGAGGCTGTGTGTGAGCAGGCGGGGAGGTGAAAAGAGGCAGCGGGCATGACCTCATGGGAACTGTGTATCCATTAGAGGTGCTTGTCGCCATGGAGACCAGACAAATGGGCGAGCCGGCCCAGGGAGGCAGAAATAAAGGGGCTGTAGGGACGAATGTTCAAGGAGAGCCAGAGAGTTAAGTACGTGCAACGTTGCCGAACGAAGACTCGGGGTGCAGACAGCTGCCTGGACAGCCACAGCAGATGTGCCGTGAGGGAAGAAGCAGAGCTGCAAACCAGGAGGCTGGTAGCTGTGATGTGGAGGATGGGGGAGCTAAGACAGGCTCAAGATCCATGCCAGGGGGCCTCCGCGCTGGATCTTCAGGAGGCGGCATCTCCCGGCACACAGAACAAACTCTAGGGTGCTGGGGCACACACCCAGAGGCAGACGCCGGGAGAGGACAGTCCCCAGTGCCACAGCCCTGTGGTGCCTCCCGCTGCTAGGGCCTGATGGGAGCCGAGCCTGATGACTGATGACCGAGGGCCTTGTCAGACACACGGGCAAACCTGAGCCCATCTTAGACTTGGTCCCGTTTGCCCCTCAAGTCCCTGTGAGGCAGAGGCACAGGAGGGAGCAGGCCACAGGAGCCACGGCAGGCCAGTGAGTCCCCTGGCTCTGTGTGCCAGGTAGTGGAGGCCCCTGTGGGCCAATCTTTTCCAGACGGTGAAGCCGGAGCTGGCTGGGAAACAAGGTCCTCCTTGACAAAAGCAGACAAGGCAGAGAACCCTCTTCCTTACCTTCTCCTTCTTGCTGTGGATGAAGCAAAGGACATAGAGCCTGGGCTTTGGCAGCCATCTTGCAGCCTGAGGACAAAAGCCAACCCTCTAAGCACGGCGGGGTGGGAGGGTGGAGGGGGCCTGGGGCCTTGGTGACCTCACCGAGTTGGAGAGCCGACCCTGGGACCTCTTTTCCAGAGTGGACTGTCCCATGAGGAGAATGAGCCTGAATGACGAGGGGCTGAGGTCAGGTCCCCGGGCTGAACGTCCTGGCCTGCGTGGCACCCCCTCACCTCACAGCCGCCTTCCTGCCACGTGCCTGGGTCCACCCGCAAAGCAGGGGGTGTCCAAAAGGTGCCAGAGAGAGGGGATTTTAAGTAGGCTGTGGGGGGCTGAGAGAACAAAAGGGAGACGCCAGGAACAGGGAGTTAATCCCCCGGGCCTCACTGGGCAATGCCACGAGGGACAGCAGACACAGGAGGCTCCCCTCCCCACTCTCCCCTGCCCATCCCCATCAGTCCCCCAGCCCAGCACGACCACCACCACACAGCTAGGGACGAACCGTCAGGATGCCCTGGTGGGGAGACCCACCGCACCTGCCCTGTGGCCACACTGAGGTCCAGGCAGGTTCCCTGAAGGTAAAGCCCTGCTCAGTGCCCCCACCCTGCCGCCTCATCCAGGCCCCTCATCTGCTTACCTGCTCACATGCTCTGCCCTCCTCTGGGAATCCTGCCCTGTCTTTGGACGCCTCCCCCAGTGCCACATCCTTCAAGAAGCTCTCTTCAGTCCAGTCAACCCCGACGGACTCCTTCCAGACCCTGCCCATCCTCCTCCCAGCCTTCTCGCACCTTCCCCAGGGCCTCTCCCTGGGCTCCTGCGGTCCCTCCCAGCGGGCTCCTCCCTCTGACTCCTGCCCCATCTCTTCCCATGGTGACCTGCCTATGTCACCTCCTCAGAGAAGCCCTCTCTGATACACCAACATGGGAAACCTCCTGTTAGTCTGTTATGTTGACTGAGATTTTTCCCTTTATAATACATATTCGATTTGTAACTTTTTCATTTGTCTTCTTGTTCATTGTCTGTCTACAGCATCAGGTTGATTGATTCCTACTGTAAATATGGGTCTTGGTTCATAGTAGACATCTATCTATAATCTATCATCTATCATCATCTATCATCTATGAATCATAATATAATATATAACATGTAAAATATATGCTATAAATATATAAATAATCAACAACTGACTTCTTCCTTGTCCTCCCAGATCACTCTGCCTGTCAGTCTCTAATCATATTTTGTCGTGATAATAATTATTTGACTAACTGCCTACTCTTCATTGAATTCACCCCTGCTAGCCCAGGAACTGATCTTCCACTCTGTGTGTCCACTGCCGGGGGTGAGGGGTGGGGGCCCTGGCGGGTGCTCGTCCAGCCCTGTTGACCTGACCTCCCCACCGGGCCCCCTGGTGTTTCCCTGTTCCTGGTTCCAGGCAAAAGGAGTGAGTAGTTACTGAGCTCCTGCCTTTCTGGGCCCTGAGTGGTGAAGCTCACGAGCATGACTTCATTTAATCCGAGACCTGTATGAGAGTTCCCATTCACGGCCCAGAGTCCTGGTGCAGTGGTGGGGGGCAGGGGGTAGTTTCATTTGCATGAGGCCTTCCTGATTCCGAAGCACCGCACCCCCATTTATCCACATGAGAAACTGGAAAACTGGGCTTTCTTTTTTTTTTTTAATTTTTAAAAATGTTTACTTACTTGAGAGACAGAGTCCGAGCTGTCAGCACAGAACCCGACACGGGGCTTGAACCCACGAGCCAGGAGATCATGACCCCAACGAAGTGGGGCGCTTAACCGACTGAGCCACCCAGGTGCCCCAAATGTAAGGAATTCTTAAAAAGAGCCATCCCAATAGCCCCGGGATCTGACAGTTCTGAAGCTTGATACTAATGTGTGTTTGTAAGATGAGTCGTCATTCTGGAGCAGCTCCACCTTCCACACCCCTGCTCCGGTCCCTTCCCCGCAGCCCCTGGCCCTCCCTGCTCCCCCAGCCTATGCTGCAGCTCTCTAGAAGGATCTACTTCCTCCCACACTCTGAAATTTGGGGGACGGCCTCTTGGCATCCGGAAGGAGGAAGGGGTCTGCTATGACCCCCAGGCTGATATGAAGCATCTGACTCGCGGCCCCGCATTAAAGAGGCGCATCCGGCGGTTAGCCAGGGCCAGGCTGCCGCGGTAGGACCCGGGCTCCAGGAGTGGCCTCCAGCCGGTGGCGGCCTGGCTGGTCCTCGGCGGGCCCACGTTTGTGAGCCCTGACGGATGTAGTTACCGAGGAGCTCGGCCCCCACGTCTTCAGCTGAAAACAACACAGCGCCGACTCCTTCCAGCCGGTTCACGTCTGCGGTTCTGGGCGTGGCAGACACTCGACCACGCGGCGGGAGCGTCCGGCTTTTTCTCTTTGGCTACAGACACCGTGGCTGCAGCCTGGACTTCACCTGTCACAACAAAACAGCTGTTCTCGTGTCCTCGGAAAACAGCCTGGAGGGGCCAGCAAACGTTCCCCAGGCCTGAGATCGGTGGCCTTAATCTTCGAGAAGTGTGCACACGCACACGCGTGTGCAGGGGTGTGTGTGTGCTGGTGAGTGTGTTAGGGCAGGTTAAGTGTTCAATTCCCAGACCATGTTTTGTTTTGTTTTGTTTTAGAGAGAGAGAGAGAGAGAGAGAGAGCATGCGCGAGCGTGGGGGAGGGGCAGGGAGCAAGGGAGACACAGAATCCGAAGCAGGCTCCAGGCTCTGAGCTGTCAGCACAAAGCCGGACTCCGGGTTTGAACTCATGAGCCGTGGGGTCATAACCTGAGCCGAAGTCAGATGCTTAACCCACTGAGCCACCCAGAGCCCCAGACTGTTTTTCTGTTGGCCCTGGCATGTAGTTTAAAACAGCAGTGCAGTGAATTCTGCCCCCACGCCCTTGAGAACCCCTCCCTGTTTTAGGAAGTTCTGAGCCCAGGCCCCGAGATCCACAAAATGGCTAACAGGAGAAAATTCTTCCTGAAGAAGCCCCATTCCACGTACAGCAACCAGGCCTCTGCAGACCATCCTTCCAGTGCCGACAGGCCTGACATGACCCGGCAGACGGTGTAATGAGGTTCCACCCAGAGCTGCCTATGACACGCTGGCAGCGGGGACGTGACTTCAGGGGCAACTGCCTCAGAGCAGTGCGTTTAGAGGCGACATCTGAAGGGAGACAGGAAATGGAGGGGAGTTGCTCAGGGACCGGCGATTCACATTTGTTCTCGGTGTGTGTGTGTGTGTGTGTGTGTGTGTGTGTGTCTGTGTCTGTAAGGGCTTTTATTGCTCTGGAATCTACTCTTCTTATTTAAAAATAAATTCTCCCATGTCACAAAATTTGCATCTACATCTGAGTCCATTGTGTGGACTTATTACTTCTTCAACCAATTGTGGGGGGCGGGGGGGTTGGCCCTCATAACGGCCACAGAGACCCCAGCCGGGACCCCTTCCTGGGGCCAGGGGAACTGGCTTCCTCTCCCACCCGGGGCCTATGTAGGGGACCTACCTGGATTATTCAAGTGGAAGGTCCACCTTGGCAGACAAATCAAACTCAAGGTCCCAGGAGACACACTAATGAGTTTGGAGCCCCGGCATGGCTGAAAAGGGGGTTACAACAGAGAGAGAGGGCTGAGGGTTTTGAAATGACCTTGGGGTCGAGAGGTCGTTTGGTCCAAGTAACCCACGTTGCAGATAGAGACTGAGGGTGGAGACACCAAACTAAGGGAGAAAAAGGGGAAAAAGTGACACAAGGGTTTTGTAGCTTATGAATGTAACTCCTACAGGTTCAATTTTTGTAAAAAATTAATATTCTGGTGGAAAACATGGACAAAGGATACAAACAGAAATTTTCCAAAATGCCAAATAGAGATGAGTCAAGAACATATTTTTAAAAAGTCCAATCTTGAGGTCAAAGGAATGAAAACAAAACAATGTCTTTTTTGCCTATCAAATTTGAGGGGGGCAGTGGGTACTCAGTGTGGGCTGGGTTCAAGGGGCTGGACCCTTTGGTAAGCTTCCACTGGGATTTTCAGTGATGGGACTTCCCTCGAGTGTCCCTGGGGGATGTGTCCAAATAGCTTTAAATATAGTCATCCCACTTGACACATTGTTTTTACAGGAATTTATCCTAGGAATTTATCTTAATGAATTAATTAGAGATAGTCACAAAGATTTACCTTCTAGGATGTTCACTGCAGCATTTTTTACGATGGTAAAAATTTGGAAAAGACATAAATGTCCAACAATAGGGGATTGGTGTAATAAATGGAGCCCTAGGCAGCCACTAAGATCCAAATTTTAGAAAAATTAATGACACGAAAAGGCTCATGATCTAACACATTTTAAGATTTGCTTATAAAATTGAACCCTTTATGAAAGATATTTCTGGATGCCAGAATTACAGGTAATTTTTATTTTTCACTTTTATTTCTATGCTTCCGTACTTTTCAGCATTTCTACAGGGGACGCTTTTCCAACTCTCAAGAAATGGACACAGAAGGGAGCTTGGATGATGGAAGGAAGGATGCGAGGAGGGAAGGGAATGCATATTTGCGAGACGACTTGCTAACTGCAGCTCCAGAGCTGTCCCGCTGGGCAGCCCCCGAGCCCCGCAGTGCCTGCTGGACACCTGTGGAAGGGTCAAGACAGGGCAAGACAATGGTGTGGAAGGCCTGCCTGCACCTGGCATTCCTGCAGGCCTGCCTGCACCTGGAATCCACACATTCTCGGTCCTGGGACTGTCTGGAGTTTCATTTTCCCAGTGTTCCCGTCCTCCGTTCCCACCAGCGAGAGGTGGCTGGGAAGGACTCGGCACCCCTTTGTTTCATCCTGGTGCCTGGTAAGACTTGCCCTCCCTTCCTGACCCTGACAGGCCAGCTTTTGGTTCTGGGGGCCGTCCCCCGAGTCTGCTTTGCCCAAATGGCAGGAGCGCTGGGCCAGGAGCAAGGGTCGGGCATCGGGCTCACCGGGCACGAGGCAGGGAGGAGGCAGCTGAATAAAGCCCAGGCGACAGGGAACCGTCACCCCTCTGTCTGAGCAGGTCACGGTGACCCCCCAGAAGGCTGCACGGGGTTGGGCCGTCGGTGGAAACAGGCGGCAGAAAGGGTACAGACAGGCAGCCTGAGCCTCGGCAGAAGCTGGCACTTCCATTTGACCCCATCTGACGCCATTCCTAGGAAGGGGATGCGGATCACCCTGAACACATTTGCAGAAGGAAAATTCAGGGACCAGATTCTCCCTCAATCTACATCACGTTACGAACAAGAGAAAATAAAGACATCTGCCCCGTTAGAAGTATGTTCCTGGAAGGAAATCCCACGGGCTCAGTTCAGCTGGGATGAAACTCACGTATGTACTTGGCCACATTAACGAGATGCCCGGTGCCCGGTGACTCCCCGCCTTGGAAGGTCTGGCAGTGAGCAGAGCACACCAGCTCTTGCCCTCGCGGGGCTCTGACGATACTGATGCAAACGCCGGGTTGGACGACGTGGTGAAGAGTAAGGGTGAACTTTGGAAAGGCGTGTGGTCGGCGGGAGAGGGAGCCTTGGCGAGGTGGCGACGGCCTGTCCAGGCTCGGGGACGTGCCCCGTGGGGGGCCCCTCACCGGGGCTGCCAGGCCGCGCAGGTAGAGGAAGCCGCCTGGCCCAGCCGGGAAGAGAGCTGCTTTTGCCCATTCCTAGTGGTGTCCTTTTGAAGCCATCTAACGGCTCAGTTCCTAAGAAAGTTCCAGCAGAGGCCCTTGATTGCCCTCTGGAAGGCTAATTAGTCCCAGAAATGGAGCGTCTGTAGGGCCTGCGGGACAGGGGAGCCATCAGCCGGCACAAATGGCCGAGACGGCATGGGGCTGCCTTCTAATGGCTTTTTGAAGGTTGCTCTGCGTTTGATTGACAAATGCCATATGTCCCCAGTGCTCAGGGCTTTGGCCTCTCCTCTGAGCTCTCTCCCCAGCCTCTAAAACAGGTTCCTCTTTGCTTTGATCTCATGTGTATGGTTTATCCGTCCCTGCTCTGTGAATTAGGGGAATGCACCCCTCCCACGCAGGGGCAGAGTGGGCGCTGCCCCCTCCCTCCTCGCCCTGCTGGCTGCAGCCCGGCTCCGGGCGCCAGGCCCGGCAGAGGCTCTGAACCACAGGGACGCGAGGCCTGGATGGCTGCGACCGGGCTGCCCAGGCTGGCAGGGAGCATGCGGGACCCCACGGGGCCACCTGTCCCCGTGGGCTGCCCCCCGGGGGGCCACAGCTCCACCCCCTGCAGGGAAGTGGCAGGGAGGGCTTGTTTCTGCCTCATCCTGCCGGAATTGTGGGCCTTTCCCTCCCATCCCGGCTCCTCATCAATGAGCACCCGCCTCCGTCCTCATCCTTGAGGGCTGCCGTGCTCTTCTCCAGGCGGCTCCAGAAACTTCTCATCACTTTCATCGGCTTCTCTTGGGGAGGCCCACCGAAAACCAGAGATCTCGTTTCCTCACTTGGTTCTGCTGGCTGGAAAGTCCCAGCCGGGAGGACAGGCTTGCTCCCAAAAGGTGATCGGAGGGGCAGGAAAATTAGAAGCTGGCAAAGCTGTCAGGGAACACGGTGACAGGCTCGTCACTTGCTCCAATGACTGCCTGCACGTTTGCTTTGCTTTGTCAGAAACAACATCGCCCTCCTCGCATGACACCGCAACACCTGTGTGTCCCCGCACGCCCTTCGGATGGTGTCCTCACTCACTGTGACAGTTCTTCCATTCTGGAGGACCCCCGCCCGTGTCCTTCCCCACACAGCTCGCTTTCTCCCTGCCAGGGGACCCCGTTGTTTTCTGTCGTCTACATGGTCTGACCTACCGTGAGTCTTGAACCCCATCCAGGAGCACCCCCTGAACCGCCCCAGCACCCGCTCTGCCCTCCCAGCGAAGCCCTCAGGAAACTTACTAAGCCCGGGAGCTACTGGAAACCCCCCAGGGAGAGAATTCCTTCTGGCCCTCCTTGTAGCCAGGTGTCCCCTTGCCACCTGCTGAACCACATGAGCCACGTGGACAGTGACAGCCGCAGGATCCCAGAGGACAGAGTTCAGAGTCAACACGGGCTGGGGGACACTTGGCAGGCTGGGCAGAGTATCTAAGGGCCAAGTGTCGCATCGCTGACCTCACGCATCACTCCTTCTGGGGCCGGGGCGGACTTCTGAGCTCCAGGTTCACGGCTAGGAGGGTCACGTGGACACTCCAGCTTGGCTGCGGTGACCGAAGACTCACGAGTCACGGAGCCTCTTTACCTCCGGCACAGAGGTTGCACAAGCCCCCCTCCACGTGGCGGTGGGGCCTGCTTGGGTCTGAGCGGGAGCTGTTTATCACTGTGGGCTCGCTCCGGACCATCCGCACCGTGTCACTCTTCCCTCCACGGGGCTCTCCCCTGGGGTCTCCCCGCCCCGACCCCGGTGGTCCTTCTGTACTTCCGTCTACTCTGAGCAGGGCCCGGCCATCGTAGCCACCGCGTCCGCAGTCCGGGCCCGAGAACCATCCCTCCCAAGCAGACGGATCCTGCTCACTTCCAGGGACCGGAAGGAGGGTCCTTAGTTCTGGCCACAGAACAGACGGCCACACGGTGCCACTGAGGAAACAAGAAATATTACCCGCCCCCACCGCCCCCACCCCCTGTAATAGTAAATAATAAATGAGCAAAAGAGAATGAGAAGACATACTTATAACTATGAACTGGTGTTTCCTCAATCGCTTAACTCTATTCCTTTTGACAACAATTTCCTTGGAGGACGTTCGTGTTTCCCTCCGGGTGGACCCTGATCTTCCTGGGGTCGGAGCGCACACTCCTGCCGGGCCCTGCGTGGACCAGTCCCAGCTCCTGCCCTCAGGCCCGGGTCTGGGGACAGGTGGCCCGCTCTGCTGTGCGGCTGGAGCACACCCTACACGGTTCTTGCCTCTCCTTCCGTACTGGGGAAGGGAAAGGGCCGGGCGCTCTGGCAGCAGGAGGGAGCATCACCCTGAGCAAGCAACAGGGCCCAGGGCCTCGGGGGGGCCCTCCCCTCCAGCTGTGAGGGGCAACGCCTGGACCAGGTCTGAAAACCCGTCCAGAGAAGAAACTGTCTGAAGGAGGGTTTGAAGCCACAGACAGGAGAATAACTCACATCGTGTCAGCGAGGCTGCAATGGACCGTGAGTGCATTTTGGACCCGAAGAGCCCACACCCTGAAGCCCTGTGAGCACACAGAAGTCCATGTAACCGAGAGCAGATAAATGGAAAACAAAGGAAGAATGCCTCGACGAGCTGGAAACGTAGCTTCGCTTTCGGAGTTGCGATGCAGACAGGACCGGCAAGGTACACAGGCCTGACGCCACCAGCAGGGCTGTGGCAACCCCAAGCTGGGAGCAGGACTGGGAACGAAGTGGGAGGTTTCCCTGCGGGAAGGATTTAGTCATTTTTAAGAGCAACTAGCTGCCATTTAAAGTTGCCACTAGATCTTCTTGTGGAGGACGAGGGCCCAATTCCCTAGTGAGGGGACAGCACGGGACAGCCCCCTTTTTGGGGCAGAAATAGGGCGAGTAGGTGTCCTTGGTTCAGGGGTGAGGTGAGCCACCACCCCGGGGGGCCTGGAACATGGGGTCGCTAACACGGAGGAGTCTGGGTAAGCTGGGACTGGTTGGCCACGGTCTCTGGAGGGAAGGTCTCGCGGGACTGTTAGAGCCAGACTCGTGCCCCAGGCACCTGAGCGTGAGGGCTGCTGGTAAGTGGGCCGTGGGGCGTCTGGAGAAGAGACCAGTGCCCCGGGGGCCCCAGAGGGTTTCCCATCACTGAAACGCCTCTGATGGCTTGAGGTCGTCTGTGAGCAAGGACCTGGGGGCCTCCTGAGCCGGTCACTTGGGGAGGGAGGGACGAGTCAGACTCACACCCAGCGCTGGGGGGATGCTGGGGTCTGGGGAGGAAATTGCGCCTGTGAAGAGAACCATCTGAAATTTTGACAATATTGTTTTTGGAAACAAAACATTCACTACCCTGTTTCTTAGCTCTCCAGAAGCAGTGAACGGTGTGCAGGACAGTACAGAGAGCCAAACTCATACCTTGAGAAATTCTCTGAGCACTCAGAAGGAGGGGTGAAGAGGGACACCAAGGATGACGAGGGAGAGGAGAAAAAGGCAAGAAGACAGAGCGGCCGCCGGGGGTGTCTGTGCAACAGGGATTCCGGAAAGAAATGATGGAGCAGAGGAGAAGCCAGAGAAACGATCCAATCCGGAAATTATAGAACACGAATTCCATGACAATGGTGCAATAAGACCAGAGGTCAACAGCAAAGGGAAGAACGGGAGCCGGGAGGGGTTGTGGGGGTTAAAAACAACGAAACACTTTCAAACTAAAAGAGAGTCCCCCCCACACCACCTGCGGGTGGAAGGAACAGAATATTCTGCGGGGCCTTTAAGGAGCAGCGATCCGTGACCACGCAGCCATCAGCGCTGCAGACACGTTCCGACGAGAAAACTGCTCACCTGAAGGTGGTTCGCAAAATTAAACAGATGAAAAGAAAGATTTCCACGAAGAGGGAGGAAAATAAAGAACACGATGAACTGGAGAGAGGGGTCGGAAGGACAGGCTCAGAAATTCGCCACTGAGCAGCGAGCAGAATGCGGGATCCGAGCCGCAAAGCTCCGGCGAGGGGAGGCGAGCTGGGGTCGGGGCCCACGGACGGAAAGGCTGGGAGCTGCGGGTCGGGAGGCCCGACGGGAAAGGGAAGGCGGTGGGCGCTCAGGAAAGGGCCTCGCTGGTCGCTGGTCGGAAAGAGGAGACGGCGGGAGACGGGAGGGCTGAGCCGGCCCCGGTTTAACGGGCACACGCACACCAGTGCCGTCTTTGGGCATCGGGGCGGGGGGGGGGGGGACTTCGGAAAAGGCAGGCAGTTTTGTCCGTCTTCGTACGAAGTCTCGGTGAGGCAGGCCCCGGGGCCGCTGGGCCGTGGGGGGTGACGACTGTGGCGTTCTTTCTGGCCTGGTGCAGACGGGCCCCCAGCCCCCCTGCCTTGGCCTCTTTGTGGATTGTCCACGGGCCACTCACGAGCCCCCTCTCCCCGGGGTGGCCGTGGCACGTGTAGGAAGTGAGGGGCACCGCAGACCTAGGCGCTCACCTTGGGCCGTTCTGAGAGCTTGGAAGGGCTGGTCTTGAGTCACTGGTGGCCAGAAGAGACTTCCGGAGAAACGAGGGCCCTCAGGAGGAAGCAGACAGTCCGAAGGGGATGTGAGGTCTTCCCGCTCCCGTCGGGATTCCCGCCTCGGGGGCCCATCGGGCGAAGGACTGGCCGCCCGCCAACGCAGCCGGGGACGCAGTCTTCCTTCCAGAATCCCCCGGGGGAGGTGCCTGGCGCCGGGGTGGATCGGCCCGGAGCCCCAAGTTCTAGGGGTCTCCCCCTGACCCAAGGCACGTGGCGGAGGCCTGTGGTTTAAGGCCTGGTTTCCGGCTGCGGGTCGGACTCCTGACAGACAGAAGCCCATTCTTCTCCCGGCAGCCAGGGCGCCTCGAGACCCTCGTGCCCTCCTCACTCTCCCGCTCAAAGCCCCCCGCCAGCTCCCCACGCTCGCGGATCCGCGGCAGCTCATGTCACTGCCCGGGAGGCAGACACAGACGTGCCACCAGAGAGGTACTCCCACGTGAAGAGGCTGAAGACTGGCCAGAGTCGTCTCCCTGGTCCACCGATTTTTGGAGCAAAAGAATGACATCTGCCCGCACGACAAGAGACAACACGCTGGACCGCTGGTGAGCACGCGCGCTCGGGACCCGCAAGCTGAGATGTGGCCCTCAGGTCTCTTCTGAGGGGCTGGCATCTTGGGGGGCGGGGTGTCTCTCGTGGCAGGTCTGCAGGGGCTGAAGCTCACCTCGCCCCTGCAGCGAGACCGCCCACTCCGCGCCCTTGACCTCCTCCTCGCCAAGCTGGACAGGATGCGGTCTCCTCCTGACAGGCCCACTGCCAGTGGGGACAACGGCTCGGTCCTCCCCGCCCTTGGCCCCCTTGGCCTCTGGATCCTGCCCCCTCTGGTCTCTGAGGCGTCCCCTTCCACGCTCTGGCTGTGAACGCTGGCCAAGCCCTCAGGCCTTCTCTCGGGGATCCTGCTAACGGCCACCTCGCAGACCCCCGATCTGCACTCCAGCCCCAGATCCCAGAGCCCTGTACTCCACTGCCTCTAACCAGCGGCCCCTGCGTGTCCCACAAGCACCAAAAACCCCCAAAGCCCCTGAGCTCGTCTCCCTTAGCAGCTGTAGGAACCAAGTGCCTCAAACTTAGTGGCTTCAAACAACACAGATGCACCATCTGACGGTCCCATGGGCCGGGAGGGGACAACGGTCTCCCTCCCGGGCTGAAATCCAGGTGTCGCAGGGCCGTGCTCCTTTCTGAAGGCTCTGGGGATAGCGTCCTGGCCTTTTCCAGATTCCGGGGGCCGCCCACACCCCAGGGCTCACGGCCCCTTCCTCCACCTTCAAGGCCAGCATCCCAGCACCTCCTGGACCACCCTCTGTGGCACCCCACCAAGCCCCCTTTTGCCCCCCTCTTCTGCTTTTACAGACCTTTGCACTTAACCTTGGGCCCGCCCGGCTGATCTGGGACTGTCTCCTTACCCCAGGGTGAGCTGCTAACAACCCTCATTCCTCTGTGCCCGCAGCCCACCGGAGCCCGGGGCGGGGGGGGGGGGGGGGGGCACATCTTTGTTTAGAGACCAGGTCGTGTACCTGAGGCTTACAGCTGGTCCCCCGGACCCGTGCCTTCCTCAGATCGCCTCCTCAACGGCCGGCAAGCGGACCCAGGGTGACCCACGCTATCGGCCGTTCCCTCCCAGCCCCTCCGTCCACACAGTCCCTAGGCCTCACGCCCCCAACACCCCAGGATCCGTCCCGTTTAGAAGGCTGCTCACCCTCTTCGGCCGACAGCTGCCGCTCTCGCTTGGCCCTCAGCACCCCCTGCCTGGATACTGCAAAGCCCTAATGGTTTTCCCGCTGGTTTCGCTCCTCAGATTCCCATCTAGTTGTAATGGGAATCTCATTACTGCTCAGGTCTTTCGGTAACCCACTGAGGCCGGCCACCCCCGGGGATGACGCAGGGCTCTGGTGTACTTGTCCTTGCTCAACTCCCAGCCTCCTCTGGGCACCCTCTCCCCACCCCCTCCTGCAGACCACTTCAAAACCTGCAACTGAACCGTCCTGGATTTCTTTTAGATCCCGGCATGCCCAGAGAGCTTTCACAACTCTCTTCTGTACGATGAGCACTGTGCCGGGGAAAGAAGGACTTCTTTCCTTAGCTCCGTTCCACCTCACGCAGTCTCCTACAGGAAGCCTTCCCAGATTGCCCCCTCCAACATGGGCTGGGTTCTTCTCCTGTAGCCTCTGTAACAGGCGTCAGACTGGTGCTTACCTGCTGACAGTGTGCAGCCCCGTTTACGCACGGGATGATGCTCAGTATGTTTTGGAAGCGAGACGGCCACTGTCTATTAAACGCCTACCGGATGGCAGACTGCGCTCAGGCTTTGACCACTCTGTTCTGCTCACGAGGCACAAAGGGGTGCAAACTAGGGGCTGTGGTGCCTAGACGGGGTCATGGGAGAACACCAGGACTCTCCTCCCCTCAAAGGCTGGGTCATGCCCATCCTAGTGCCCTTGCAGGGGTGAGAGGGTCCGAAGCTGTCCTGGATGTGAGTGGAAGCGGGGGGGGGGGGGGGGGGGGGGGGGACGGCGGTGGCAGCTCATCAGCTGTGAGTCAGGAATGCAGGCCTCTCCCATCAGGGCTCCACCTGTTTCCCGTGTGCTTTTGAGAAAACAGAAACCAACAGACTTCTCACCCCCACCTCCGTAAGAGAAGCCAGACAGGAAGCTTTGAGGAGTGTTCTCCAAAAATGTAAGTTCAATACCCCAGACGAGCACGAGACTGTGAAAACGATTTGCAGGCACTTACAAATCGCACCATTTAACGACGGCCCTTGAAGACAGATTCTGGGTGGATGGGAAGAGGTGCCAGTTCATATCAAGATTTGACTGCTCAGTGCGCTGAGCCCCCAAACTAGGATCAAATGTAATTTTTGAAAACAAGGCCCACCAAGATAAAATTCCACTAATTAACAAAACCTGACTTTTTCCCCCAGATGCATCCCAATCTACTGTTACCCACCAAAGCAGACATCAAATGTTAAACGTGGGGAGAGGGGACTGCACATGAAAAGTTGGCTGAGAGAGGCCTTCACTTGAAGATCCCTTTGGAATCGAAACTCGCCTCGATAAATCACGATGGCTTCTTGCCATCAGGAGTCTTCTCCCTTCAGATCTTATGGCCAAGAGAAGCAGTGGCCATATGTTCACACCATTTGGTAAAAAATACACGGAACCAACAAAACAAGCATTGCGCTTATGGGTAATTTTTTTCTCTATCATGCTAAAAGCGTATTCCTCTTCAGTGCATAGAAGGTATCATATCATTTTCCCATGGGAACAAATAGCCTCTGGTGTTAGACCAGCATCTTTAAAGCTACCCTCCAAACATATGCTACTGGTGTCCTCCCCATATGTCCCTTTTCACTTTTCATTCCTCAGGTGTCTTCCAAGTCACAATAGGTGAATGAAAAGGGAAACAGGAAAGCTAAGAAACTATTACGAAATTAAAATCCAAAATGTCTGACAGGGGCACCGAAGAAGTCATCTGTTAGGCAGAATATCCTCCAAGCCAGTGAAGCTTCCAGGAACACCTAAGATAACAGGGTCAAAGGTCATGCCAATTCCTACTGGACAGGCCAATTCCCTAGATGACCAGGAATTCAATTTTAAACGCTAGCGGGGGCTGGGTTGACCCCAACTTCTCATCAAGGATCGTCTACGCAAGCCCGCGGGCCTAATGGAATTTTTGGAAGAAATTTAAGTTCCAGTGCAAATTTCGCAGTATATTTGAAGGCCCAGAAGGGCAGAAAAATCTGCCTGACATCTTCCGGGAATCTTAGTCTTTGGTAGAGTATCTGGTGTCCAGTAGGGACGTCATCATGAACTGCCCGTAGGAATTCACACGGCCTTGGGTGTATGATGAGGAAGGAGGCCCAAGAAAGGCTCGGAGGACAGAAACCCGGAACATGGGCTGGAGTGGGTGGTAGTTACGGCTGCATCTCGACACAAAACACACAGATGAAGCTCCCAAGGATTATGAAGGCGGCAGTAAGGAGACACTCTTGGAAGAACCTGCCATATGACAGAGCACTGCCCAGACTTTCCAGATTTTGTTTTAAATTTGCACTTACGTTCGTTTCAATGGAGGAGCATATGACATTATGCCTTGATGATGAGGTTTTACAAAAGACCCCCCTCCCTCTAATCTGTGGCCAATGCATAACACGGCTTCTGTTTTAAAAGTCCCTGGATCCTCTGGAGTTTGCACAGAGCTGAAAACATTTCTCAGGCAAAGCACCCGTTCTTGGAAAGGGGAGATCTCAGTTTGGTTCCAGCTACTTTGCGCGTCAACCTATGCTTCTGTTTCTGGAGAGTGGATGTTATCATGCTCTACACCAAGACTTCTGCAAAGACAACTAATAGCCATGAAATTCCTTCAAGCGCAAGAAAACATCCAAATGTGAAATGATCACCACTCACCAGGAAGCGGTGTTATAAATGCTGCCGGGTTTTGCTGAAGAAACTGCTTTTGTTTGGACAAGGATATCTTCAAGGGGCTGAATCCAAGCTTAGGTTCTTTAAGTCCCTGGAAAAATCTACAGTGTGTAGAACATACAGGTCCTGGGCCATCAACATAACAAATTTATGCAGAAGATCAAAGCTCAAGGTTCATTTATTTACCTGACCTTACATTACGCTCACACAGAAATGAGGAACGTCCTGAATTCCTTTTCGGTAGCCCACAGAAACATGGCCCAGCTCCAGCTAAGCATGAAGACTAGAGTTCCTTTTCTCCAGGAAAGTTCTCTGCTCTGTGCCCCAGATGAAAAGGAATAGCAAAGGAAAACATTGCGGTCAGCCACCTGCCGGAGCTGACCTCTGGACAATGTTCCTGGCCGCCGTGTTATTTTAGGAGGGCAGGGGAGGGGCAAGTCTGCCGCACGACTGACTGTAGTCCAGACATGGCTCCCCGAGGCCTGCGACGTTAAAGCCTAGTTCTTCCACCCCCTCTGGATGTCCAACTCCCAAAACTGACCTTCGTTAGAGAAATCAAGCACAATCACCTTGTGCACTAGCCACAGGCAGTCAATGGACTAACCCTTTATGGATTTTACTAAAAAAGCCCAACCAATAGTCACGCAAACTGTGTGGCTGGTTGTGACAATGGGAAGATACTCTCTTAGGTGAGATTTTAAACTTGCACGCACATGCTTTAGGGCACCCACCCAAGGAAGAAGGGTGTGTGTGTGTGTGTGTGTGTGTGTGTGTGTGTACGTTCAGGGTGCATACACAGTGATCACACGGGATATCAGGTCTTTATATAATGCCTCATTTTATCCTCACCAATCCCGAGGTGGGCATCACTCCCATAGTACGGGTATATGGGAAACTGAGGCTCAAAGAATTTAAGTACCTTGCTCAAGGTCACAGAGACGGCAAGAGATTTCATGAAATCGCCTCCAATGGGGGCATCTCAATTTCAGTGCAAGGAATAATGCACTCTGGACAAGCAGGGTACACGGAGGTTTAGAAGTAAGGCAGTATCTTCTGCTAACGTGTGCAGTCTACCAAAGCTGTGCAGCACGTTTAGAGGGAAAAAAAAGGTTTCAAGGTTAATTAAGTCAGAACATGCTTGGGATAAACAGGCTTCTTTTCTGCAGGGTTTCTCAGTCTTTAATATGATAACATGGATTACAGATGGCCAAGAAGAGAACACATAAGGAGTTTCGGGATGTTTTTGCTTTTGTTTTGAGATCTCTTCTATTTCTTGGCATATGCTTTGAAAAAGCTGGGGTAAAACTTCACGTCCCTGAAGTCAGACTCAGGAAGAACACATTTGATGGTCTTGCCCCAGCTTCCCCTCGGGGTTTCATAGGTTTAAATCCCAACGTGAATTAACTTGATAATTTGTGGCATTTTAGAGGACTTGGAGCATCATCAAACAAAAGCAGGACTGGAAAACGGGACGGAAGCGTGAGGCATGGCGATGGGAAGATAGGCATGGACACGTGGGAGGGTACGTGGGACTTAAGCACAAAAAAGGCCTCGAGGGGCGTCTGAGTGGCTCAGTTGGTTACGTGTCTGACTTGACGTCAGCTCAGGTCACGATCTCACGGTTCGTGAGATGGATCCCCGCGTTGGGCTCTGTGCCGACAGCATGGAGCCTGCTTGGGATTTTCTCTCCTTCTCTCTGCCCCTCCCCCCTTCGTGTTCTCTCCTTCTCTCTCTAAAAATAAATAAACTTAAAAAAAAAAAGGCCTTAAGGGGGGCCTGGGTGGCTCAGTTGGTTAAGCACCTGACTTTGGCTCAGGTCATGATCTCACGGTTTGTGAGTTCGAGCCCCACGTCCGGCTCTGTGCTCACAGCTCAGCCTGGAGCCTGCTTCGGATTCTGTGTCTCCCTCTCTCTCTGCCCCTCCCCTGCTCACACTCTGTCCTTGTCAAAAATAAAACATTAAAAAAAAAGGCCTTGATATGGTCTTCTCGTACAGTCTCAATCAATTCCTAAATTTCCCAGGGCCCATCAAGCAGCCTGGCGTCACGGTCCCAGGCTACCATCGTTTGGTGCCCTCCAGACAGGCCCTCCTGCGTGAGCAGGAAAGGAACCGGAGGCTCTCGAGTCACGTTTTAGAGCCGGAAGGGGCCTCAGAGACCATGCTGTCCTAGTACCTGCAGGTCAGGCTGTCACTGAGCCTCGACTCAGTCCCCTTGCTTTTCAGTCCAGAGCTCTTCTCCACACACTGACGTGCTATAGAGCCTTACTTTATTTTGTAGTCAACAAAAACGTGCTAAGTGTTCTCAGTGCACAAACAATACATTTGGAAGACTGTCTCGGGAATCTGTCTGACCCGAAAGACGAGAACGTGACCCAAGTCTTCATTCTCGAGGGACTCCTCAGGGCCGAGGGCTGAGGCAGGGAGTGCTCAACACATCTCTGCCGAATTAATGCAAAATGAGACATCTTAGTAGGTTATGACTATCACCAAGAAGATTTCTAGGCATGTTTGAAAGGTCGTCTGACTAGGAAGTTCTCTGCGGTGCCACGGAGGGGCGGAGGGCAGGGGCCGTCGGGCGGCCGGGCCTCCGGCTCTCCAGACAAAGAAGTGAACCCAGCAAGAAGAAGATGGGTTGTTTGGATTGTCATTTTTGGCTCATTTAATACCTTCTCTGCTTCCTTGCAGGTGAACAGATCATAGGAATCGGTACATGGGGTTTGACAGGAAATGAAAGATTTCCAACAGTTTTTAAATGGATGGATTTCAGGGCAAAGGCCATATTCTTTCCATGAGAAAGGTACTTAACAGCTGACGCTGGGTCAGCCAACTGCTCACACCCCCCTGAAAAAACCATTCTCTATTCTCACTTTGCAAAAGCAGTGTAGCTAGTTTCTGAATAGGCCACCTTCACCAATAAAAACGGATTCTCTGTCATTCTCGACCTCAAACAAAACATCTGAATAGTCATTTCTGAGCACGTGCCACCCAATATCTCTTACGTGACATTAAAAAAATGCACTCGAATACCAACAGATTCAACTTTATAGCACCATTCCAAAATACTAAACTTTCTTTGCACCTTTATTTTTATCTTTTTTTTTTTTTTTTTGTACACATTTAAAGTACGGGCATCCTGTAAGTTTCTGAAAAGCCTCATAGAAAAAAAAAAAACCAACTAAGTTTTAGGACAAAGCAATAACTCAGTTTGTAGGCGGGATGATCTCAGGCAGGTTGTAAGTTCTTCATGGGCTTCTGCAGTCTTGATTCTGGGGTGAGAATGTAGAAAGGATGCTAACGTCTTCCTGGATTATTCTAGAGGTTACGTTGCATATCGGTATGTAAAAACGTGTTGCTCAATGGTCAGACTCTAGGTACTGATTACAACTCAAACCGTGAAAACAACAGTCTTTTGTAATGATTTTACGCTTTCGGTTGACAAAAGAAATTGGGGTGGTGGATGGCTTCAGAGTCTCTGCGCACCTTGTGTTCGTGCTCTGTAAGGGAGCGACTGGACTCCTATCGGTTCCCTCTTACAAATCTTCGGTAGTTGAAGCTCAGAGCACTACAATCTGTTCTCAGCAAGCAGATGTACTTAAGGTAGAATTATAAATGGGCTTTTAATTCAACATGTATTTGGCTGCCTCGTTAGGTACGAAGGTTGTGTGACTAAGTAATGTGGGGGCTGACAGATGAGGACACTGCTCGCAGAAAAATCTGTTTCTCGTGACACTAGCGTCACGTTTCACACGCTGGTCGTGGCTGCGTGCTCTTGTCTAACTCTTCCAGGTGCAACCCCGGACAACGGGTCTGGCGAAAGGACTTGGGGTTTCTGTGTCGTGACTGGGAGGGTGGTAAAGAGGTAGAGTCAGAGGGTGTCTGTCCGCTAACAGCTGGATTCTGCAGCAGTTTCAAAGAGATCGATTGTTACGCGATAACAGTCAAGGACCCGGGAAGAAAAGGTTTAAATTAGAAGTGACCAGTATTAAAAAGCTACTGTGCACCAGGTAGGAAGGAATATGAGAATATTAATATGCCCTGAAATAGAAATAATCACTTTGCACTATGTACACCACATACAATATAACATATTCTTTTTAACATTGCACAATATAAATATTATACACGGTGGAGTAAACTAAATGCAAAATACCTCTGAGGCACACAGAAGAAACGTGGACTAGACTGAACTCTGATTAAAATCAAGACGGGGTTAGTGAAAGGCAGAATGTTCTGCTGTCAGGCCAGTGAGCTCCTGGGCCGGCAGCCACCTCCCATAGATACTGAAGATTCTCAGACCTCAATGTCGTTCGCGTCGATCGCTTCAAACAAAGACTCATTAGCTAAATAATTGGAGAAAAATCGAACTGTTGCCCCCCCCCCCCACTCTAAAGCAGGTCAACCCTACAGGTCCCTCCCGACCTCAGGGTTTCGTGACAGGGACTCTGTTAGTCCGCGGCTGTATTTCCCCTATTTCTTGTGGATAACTTGGTTACTATGAAACCACTGTAAGGAAACTAGAACAGTATTCAAGAACACCCATCACAGTGCTTAACAAGATTTAATGTACATTTATTCTTAACATGTGGAACATATAAAGATTTTATACTGAATAAATGATATTCATTAAGCCAGAGGAAAAGGAGGAATTTACATCAAGTTTTTTTCTTTTTTTTTTTTTTAAACTACATTATCTTGAAATACAAATGTGGATTCTCGTCACTGAAAAATCTTTGAAGTTGTGTTTCTTCCTTTTAGTTGTATTTTTTTCTTTTTTGTCTGTACTGGTAACCATTTTCTAAATCAATCCATATGCAACCATTTCCACACCTTGATTCATGAAGCAAATTGTGATCAGCTGCTCTCCCGAAATAGAGCATGACTTTATACATACAGAAACTTGTACATTACCCTCTTTTTTTTGTTTGTTTTTTTTTGTTTGTTTTTGTTTTTTGTATTTTTTCTTTTTTTTCTTTTTTTGGAGATATGGCCCTAATGAAAAAATATATAAAATAAAAATAAAAAATTATTTAACTCTACCATCGCTTCGTAGTTACCACATCATGAAAAAGAAACTAAAAACTTTGTACTAAAAAAAAAAAAAAACAGAAAAAAAGAAAAGAGAAAAGAAAAAATGAGGGTGTGTTTAATGTACAACTTCTATATACATCACAGCCCACAGGCAGTAAAAAAAAAAAAAATATTTAAAAAATGATTAAAGGAATTGTGAAGAACTGTCACGTGGAAGGTCCAACGACAGACGGCAGACATGACTGACGGTAGTGGTGAGGAAGCAATTTCCGTTGATCGTTGTCAGGTATGTGTTTTCACTCTTAACTTCAAACGACATCGTTTTTGCTCCTAGCCTAGTGGAACCATTTTCCTGTGGAGAAACCAGTATCATTTCATCGTTTGACTACTGACTGACACACCTCCTTGAGCCCCTATTCCTACATCTCTAGAAGTAGTTTCTATTGCACAGAGCTTTGGGTGACGGGATACAGTTTTGTTTTGTTTTGTTTTTTCCATTATCTGAAGAATGACATGCCTAGGAAGTCGATCACCGTTTCACCTTTTTTGCCTCAGTGTGGTGAAATTTTCCCATCTTAGCATCTTTCGCCGCAATTTGTTTCATTAAAGTCAATTTGCTTCCCCAAAAATGCAATACAACATGGAAAAGAACATTAAAAAGAAAATCTGTGAAAAACAACAAGTGACCTTTGAATGCACTAGACAGCAACTTTGGTTAAAAAAAAAAAAACAACAAAAACAAAATAAAAAAACCCCAAAAGGATGTACTTATACACACAGACAGCAAATATTAATTTCATAACTGTTCGAATTAATTATTTCTTTAATTCCCAATTGGTAAATAGTGAATGGGGCAGAGGAGCAAAGATTTTCTTTTCCTTCTTCCTACGCTGGATAAACAAGAACAGAAAACAGCCAGTTATACGGGAGCCTCTAGTTTTCACTCACACATGCTGCCTTCTCACTGATGTCATAACTGCCCAATCTGAAACAGTACATCACAGATGACAGACGCAACCAGAGAGTTCAGGACGGCTGATATCGAGATATCCAGCAATCGACCCTCGTGCAGAAGGAATTCCGAGCGGTTCTCGTCCACCCTGGCCATGGCCAGCAGAGCCTTGGCCGCCCTGCACATCATGTCCACGCTAGGTGGTTCTAGAGGCGGCGGCTGCATGTGCATGAGGTTATGCTGGCTCTGCTGATACTGGGCCATGGTGACCCCGTCCTCTAGGAAGCTTATCAAGTTTCCGATGCTCCCCTTCTGCACAGCTATTGCCCTTGCTGCCAGCGCGTCCCCTTGGGCAAGGTTCGATAAGAGCGCCATGGACATTTCTCGACAGACTGGGTTTTTGCGATCCCCAACGTACCTAACTAACGTAGCGTAGAATTTCTCCTGGCGACTAAATGGAGGCGTGGCCAAGATCAGGTCCACGTTGTTGTCCTGGATACTGAGTTTGCAGAGGGTCTCCAGCACAAGTCTCTGAGGCGACAGGACAGAGTTGGGTCCCACGGTTGGAAAGGGGTCTTGTGCCTCTGCCGACGGGCACACCATCCAGTGCAGCAAGCCGTCCAGAATCGGCAGGCAGATGCTTTCTGTGTACGCAGACAAGTCTAGTTGCCCGGAAATGTTGGCCAACGTGACCAGCGTGTTGTCCCTTAGGACCTCCAGGCAGTCCCACCACCACTCGTCTTTGCTGCAGGCCACCCCTTTGTCCTCGTCTTCCTCTTTCTCGTAGGTCTGCGGCGCTCGCTTCCTCTCTGGATGCTCGTGGTGAAGGAGAATCAGCTTCCCCAGGATCAGCACCAAGCCTGGATGTTTGGACATTTCGGCGTCATTGCCAGGCACAAAAGACAAGCTACGGACAATATTCGACACACAGATGCAGCGCTTGGCCAGGGAATCCTGCCAGTGCGCGATGGTGCAGAGAGGAGTCTCGTCTCGGCTCCTGGGCTCGTCCTCCAGCAGCTTGATGTTCCGGTGACTTTTGGCTTGATGTATCCCAAAGGGAAACTTCCCGCTCTCGGTCTGGGTACCAGGGTTTGCATCTTCGGGCAGCGCCCCCGGCCGAGCACAGAGGACATCATCGATGGTCGCGATGATGCTCTTCTCTTGCTGCTCGTCAGAATCGCCTTTTCCTTCCTGCTCTTTCTTCCTCCCGGTGGAGCTCAGAGGGGGAGGTGGACGCCTGCGAGGAGGAATTTCCATCTTGCTCTCAAAGTGAGTCTGGATGTGCTCGGTGGTGTCCCCCCCACCAAGCTGCCAGTGCAGAAGTCCGCTGTTGAACTCCTGAACACGACCCAGCTTGTCAGATCGGTCGACCACAAACAGGTTGTTCTTTTTGACTATCTTTATCGGGAGCTTGTCGAACTTGCTAGCTTGCCTGGGCTTCTCCTTCGGATCCGCAGTGGCGTTGGGAGAGGCCAGAGTCGAGCTGCTCTTCTCCTCGGTCTCCGTCTTCCCGTCGTCCTCCTCCTCGTCGTCCTCCTCGTCGTCCTCCTCGTCGTCCTCCTCGTCCACACACTCGGTGCCCTCCTCCTCTTTCCCAGACTCGTCGGCCAAGGACTGGCCGTCAGCTCTCTTCCCCGCATTGTGATCAAGTGCTTTTTGGCTGGGGTCTCCCACCTCATATTCCGTAAGAATTCCAAAAATGTCAATTAGGCATTTTCTAAAGTACTCTACTAAAAGTTCCAGAAATCCGGACAGCTAGAGAGGAGGACAAGAACAAGAACGGGGACAATGTCATAACCTCACACGGGGACTGAGAAGGGTAACAATCCTAATAACTATCAATACATTTTTAGGGTGATTTTCACACGATTCATTTCCTTTTTGTCTGGGCCAAGAAAGAGAAACCACAGATGGGTGGGAACTGTCTCCTGAATTTTACATTGTTGACGAAACCGCATGTTTTTTATTTGCTGCTTACTTTCCTACTCTATCAGTATGGAAACTTCCGTGTTATTTTCTTACCTTTAATAGTATCAGTGACGGACTGCTTTGTGCTCTTTATCTTTTCTTCTGATTTAGGTACAACACACTCCATGTTAGAAGAGTGGGAACGTGGATTTTATAGACTCATTCACCCAAAGTGAGTCTGTTCTCTTCTGCTATTTATCTGAGACTTGCTTGCCTGGATTTTTATGGTTATTATTCTTAGGATTTTATGGTTATTTTTGTCTCAGGTGCCATAGGTTACTCTAATTTACATTCTCCATATATCTTTGGGAGAAGATAATTTCAGCAATGTAGTAGCTCATAAACACAGAAAATTAAAAACAAATCAATTTAGTCCCTGATAAATGAATTAGAATGTTTCATCGAATGCAATTTTACATTTCAGTTATCACAACTCTAACTGAAAGACACAAGCAACTATGAGAACCAGTTTTGTTTCCTTTAAGCGAATGTGTGCATCAAGAAAATCAACACGCTCCATGATTAGCAACTGCCCCAGCTCCCCGCCCCCAGCACCCGCGCCACCGCGTTTAGGGATGATAAAGGATTAATAAGGAAGGCAGGAGTCTTCAATGATAGGTGTTTTGGAAATCAACCATACTTTCATATCCTGCTGTCAGTTTCCTGAAAGTGGGGTTGAAACAATTATTAAGGAGAAAGGGGAAACTGAGGTACTAACCACAAAGTACTCACTTTTAGGGGATGAAGGCACACAATTTTGCAAGTGAAGGTTTGGGCGTTTATCTCCCCCCCCGCCCCCACCATACTTAAAGTGAACTTTTTTCCCAGGGCAGGGGAAGGGGCAAGTTACCAAAGCAATTCTGGTTACTAAAATGTGTGATCAACAGTCGTTCACCCAACAGAAGGCTGAAAGGCAATTACTCTAAGGGAGGCGTAGACATTTTTAAATATTTTCTGTTACAGTGGACTTCAAGCGATGTTTATAACCTTATTAATACACTTCCTGTCAAGTGAAAAATTGCCTTTCAGGGCTATCATGAAGGACTGAAATGTGAGAAGAAAAGACCAAGTGGAAGATTCTGGTCTAATTTCGACAGAAGCAAGGTACTTAGATGTTTTGGTTTTCTCCCCCCAAAGCAGAGAACTGTGCGTACTCAGTAAGGAGAATTACCTTTTCTTGTTTTTGTTTCTACATATTTCTCTACAAGTCTGTAGCTTAGTTGGGCCATTTCCCCTAACCCTCTGCTCCCCTTCTCTCTTCTAGCAATTAATGCTGGAAGCCACACCTTAAGTCTAGCACTGAACAAAGGACAGCGTTAAGCTTACTAAGATTAGTAGGCTTTTCAGTGACTCCTTCAGAATAAGGTGGGCAGAGGCAGAAAGGAAGGAAGGAGACCAAGAAACAAGTTTGGCCATAAGTTCACAACTATTTCAGCTGAATGATGGGTATACGGGGGTTCACCAAGCTGTTCTCTCTGCCTCTCTCTCTCTCTCTCGTACATTTTCTGTAACATTTCTTTTTAATTAAAAGGAAGGGATTATGTCTCACTGGAAAGTAGAGTATGTCCCGTTATAAGCTCTTTTGCATACTCAGCCTGACTTCAGCGCCGGCTTCGTGTCTGGATTACCTCCCACCCGCCTGCTGATATTCATTCTGAACAACAATTACTTTCACTGTTATCTATGCCGCACACACACATACACACACACGTGTGCACAGGGGACTGTTTTCTCAGGAGAAGCACACGTATGCGTGTGTTTATTATACTGGAGCCTGGAAGGAATTATGATTCCCGGATGAAGCGCCCAGACAGCTCTACATGTGTAACAGCCACGAGGACGGCCCTGCGTCCCGGGGCGCCCACCACTCTGGGCATGCGTTCAAGCATGAGCTCCTGAACTTTCTTGTTCTACCCCGGCCCCTGGCTGGACGGGCGCTGGCGTACCTGGGAGAGACTGAAGGTGGCGACAGTGCTGTCATCGTACAGGAGAATGTTAATGGTGTCCAGAGCCCATGTACTTTCGGCCAAAAGACCGGACTTGAGGGACATCATCACACGCCAGGCCTCAGGAGTAACTAAAACCAGGGGAAAGGACAAGGATGAGGTGAATATTAACTCTGTGCATGAAAGAACAGAAAATAACGAAAGAATAAGAAGAAAGAAGCAGGGTGTCGAGTGAGGTACTGATTTCAAACAAATGTGCCGAGGCGCAGTTAAACGCGATCGTTTCCAGAATTCACGCGGAGGGGACGGCTTACTAAGAAACTGCCGTCGTTTAAGATCCTTTGGCTCGCTGGTTACACATGAGCCCAAAGTGCTTCTAGAGGTGGGAGTGCTAATAAGCACAAGGGCCCTTTCTCATCTCTGATTTATTTCCTTTAGTCCCTAACGGACTCTGTAATGACGCAGCAGAGTGTTAGTAATGGAGTCACAGCAAAAAAACTGGTTGTCTTCTTTGGCCCGCTCCATTCCCAAATGTCTCAGGGAGGCCCCTCTGGCAGATCTCTGGAAGGCTGGTGAGTATGCGGCAGCACATTCTCAGATATAGAGTCTTGATATTCCCTTGCTGTCCTCTTCTATCCGAGCTCCTGCCCTCAGAACATGCTGCTGACAATTATTAGCACTTTGATGGTTCAGATTTTTCAACAGCTTGGTCTGAGCCAGGGGATGGGAAACAGAGCGACTGCGCTTTTCTTTCCCCCCTTCCTGTTACCGAAGAAGAGAGAGGGGTTAGAGAAGACGTTTGCAGGATCTGCCGTAAGATGGGGCTGGGAGAAGAGGCCCGCGATAGGTCTGAAATTTCTGTCTCGGGAAGCGGGCGGAAGCGCATGGCGCGAGCAGGCCTGTGCGGTCAGAAGTCACCAGGGCCACAGCCAATGCCAGACATCAGCAGTGATCTCCTGTCCTGGGGGGGCCGTGGGTTTCCACCTCTAGGTTGATCTCATCTACGTTTCCTATTTTCTACGAGGCACACAAAACTTTTCTAACAGAAAAGGCAAACTTCCTTTTTGAAATAAGGAACATAGGGGCGCCTGGGTGGCTCAGCCAGTTAAGCGTCCCATTTCGGTTCAGGGCATGATCTTGCAGTTTGTGGATTTGAGCCCCGCACAGGGCTCTGTGCTGATGGCTCGGAGCCTGGAGCCCGCTTCGGATTCTGTGTCTCCCTCGCTCTCTGCCCTCCCCCATTCACGCTCTGTCTCTCTCTCAAAAATAAATAAACATTAGAAAATTTTTTTCTTTAAATAAGGAACATAACTTTCCCCAGGCTGAAGACAAACACTGATCTAACATGTGCAAAGACATGTATAAAAATTTAAATACATTTATTTATGTGCACACGCATAAACACACAGACACATGTGCATATTTTTACGTATATCTTTCCATATAGAAAATGGTGCTCGGTGTCTGTATCTCCTCCTTGTCTGCAGCACCCCTCTCTATAAAACTCCTTACTTCTCTCTCCCTCTCTCTGTACAGGTCCTTAATTCTGATGGTTGAAAACATCTCTAATATCTTTGATTTTCTAGTCCCTGTAGTAAATGATTTCAAGTCAAGTGACTTTGAGATTTTTGAGAACTTTTTTGTATGACCAAGATCTATAATTTCCTTTGCCGTATTAAAAGGACTTCAAAAATAATGCAGAAAAACTGTGCGTACTCCTAGATGTTCCAGATCTCTAATTAGCATTCAGAACATCCCAACAGAATGAATAAACACGATCTGCACCCGACTGAAATAGCTTCTGGGCCCATATCTACCAGCACCGGGTTACCATCAATTCTATACATCAAAGCATATCAAATTCTGTATATACTATATATTTATCTATGTATCACATGCAGGCTTCTACTTTTTCCCGGGGAAGCTCACGGTCTGTATGCTGTTACCAAAATTACAGAGTGGCTCGTATTTTCTCAGGCCACCTCAGCATTTCATTAGCCTCTCGGCTGTTAGGCTCACACTGCAGAGATTAAGTGCCTGGCTAAGGTCAAAGCTTTAAGCTCAGAACGCGGTAGTCGCTGAGGATCCCCTGGTCTCTCACTTGGGGCTCTACTCTCGCGCACAGATAACGCTCCTGTGGAAAAATCCCATGTCAATTCACGCTCCTCTCGGGCACTGTTTCTGAACTCGGATCAGCAGCTCCCAAGTATTGCCCCTGCGTAGAACCACCGCTTGACAGCTTGTCGTCCTAAGAACTTCATCCCTTTGAGATTAACAGGAGCTAGATCTAAGCTAACGTGAAAATTCTAGAACGCAACTGGGCTTCATTTCCGGACCGAGCCCGGAACGCTTACCGATATCTTTTGAGGTAATCTTTCGCCTTTGTTTCAAGACTGGCTGCGATGCCTCGACTGAGCCAGGAGGGAAGGTGATCTCCCTTCGGATCGGGGGTGGCTGGGGGGGCGGGCCCGTGACCTGGGCCGTGGGGACGGTGGGCAGGACCTTCTGCATCTTCAGAGAGGGCAGAAAGGGAGACTTGCTGGGAGACATGCGGCTCTCCAGGGAGCGCTGGAAGGACGCGGGGCTGGGGGCTCTGGAGATGTGGTTTGGCAGTGATGGAGGCGTCTGGTAGGATGACTGAGGCGGGCGCGTGATGGGCTGCATGGAGGCGGGAGAGGACATATAAGGCTGACGTTGGCTGACGTGGGAAGGCCACTGGCTCTCGTGATTGATCCTTTGCTCAGGTACCAGCATATCATCCGTGCGGTTCATGCCTGGATACGGCGGGGCCTGGGCCGGGCCCCCGGGGCCCTGCCGGTTCTGGTAGGGGTAAGGCATATCATTGCGCGTCGCCCACATGCTCTGCTGAGGCCCTTCGCTGGAGGACGACTGCATGGGGCCGCCCATCATGGGAGGCGGGATCCCGTGCGGCTGCATCTGCCCGGGGCCCTGCACCCTCTCTCTGTTGTAGGGGTACGGATACTGCCCCTGGATGGGCCTCCTGTCCGGTCCGGAGTAGGAACTTCCGTACTGGTTATACATCTCTTGCTGCTGGCTGCCGAACTGCATGTTGTACATGTCTCCCTCGTGGCGTTTGGCCGGAGGCCCATACATGCCGTCCATATGGCGTTTGTAATTCTGAAATTCATATAAAGACAAATCACACTGATGTGCTTTTACAGGTATAATCACACACTTAAATTATGCAAAACAGTTATTACCTGGTGGAATGTTCATTTCAAAATGGGTATGGGAAGCTCCTGTGACAACTAAGGACTAACAATTTAGGCACTCTATTTCCGGATTAGGATACCACATCATGGACTCCGAAGAGGGTTTCCAAAGTTTGTTTTCGTGAGCTTGGAATTTTCTGTGGGGAAAAGAAAGCTTCCTCTCTCTTTTTCCTGGTAGGTATCTCTCCTCCCTTTTGGGATTTCTCAGGGCTGCAATATAGGAGGACGTGGCTTTGGAGACTCCCACACAGGCGACGCCAGACAGGGGCTCGGGACTACACGGAGGTGCCTCGGCAGGAAGAGGAAAACTCTCACCAGAATGGACTGAGCTTCCTGAAGGCCAGCCTGAAAGCCCCTGGACAGATTGCTCAGGCCTAGCTTTGCATTAGCAATGTCTCCCCACGGCATCTGGCTCCTCAGACCGGGCCTGCACGGACACCCTACGGTCTACGGCCCCCACCCCGACTTCCAGCTGTGCAGGTCAGAGTCTCCCCCGCAAGCCCCGCTGGTCCCAGCCTCTGACAGCAGGCCCGGTGCAGCCCACGTTACTAGGTTCCCCTCCTGGGGACATCCGGGTGTCAGCACCCCATCAGGTGGGAACCTCCTGACGTAGAGAGATGTGGATGTGTTCGTGTTCTTTCACCTCACCCAGAAGCTGTTTAGGACCAGCTGGTGTAAAAATAAAAGTCACGTACATACACGCTCCAGCAGAATTCAATGCTTAAAACCCCTTCCATGTTACCAGAGGTCTTAGACCTGAAAAGTTGTTTCGAGACAGCAAAGTCCTGTGTCTGAACGGCCACAGCATGGTGGGCAATTCTCTGCATCAGTAGCGACATCTGCAAGGTTATCTTACACAATTGAAGACCCATGGCCGCGTAGGCCAGCGTAACCCGCCCCCCCCCCCCCCATGTCAGCAAAACACGCGGTCCTTAAGATCTTGTTCTTAAAAAGCCAATTAACTTTTAACTTTTGATACTGGTATATAATATTTGAAGTTGTTTTTTTTCTTCTACACACCTTCTTTAAAACATCGACAAATTTCAGTTCAGGCATCTGACAGGACAACACACACACCAGACACCCGTTTAAAAAACCTTTACTCCGGCCGGGCGTTATTTACAAGGATGAACGTCCTTTGCTTCCTACAACATGTTATATTTGTTTCAGGATCCCATATATCAAGAGCTTTTTAAAATGTGCTGACTTTAAAATCCTAACAATATTTTCTAGCACGAGCAAATATATCCTGATTGTTCAATAAATACCACTGTTTTTTGTTGTACTTCCTAAAACTTCTCAGAAGTAACGCAAATTTGAGTTTTAAACAGAAAGCACAGAGATGCATTCCTGCCCGCCAACTCACCGGCTGCTGTGGATACAGGCCGGGCTGGTGTCCTCCATATGGCGGCTGTCCTGAGGGAGGGCCTTGGCCTGGGTACTGCTGCCCGTAAGGTTCGTGCCTAGAATGAGCCATTCAAAGAGAACTTCATTTTCAAAAGACCTCAGGCCGAGAGAGAAATGAACAGTTCACTGCTGGGAATTCTGCACCCCCGAGTGGTCTGGTCTCTCCCTCACTGCACAACACCTTCCAACAGAGGCACGCCAAGCAGAAACAGCACTTGAACTTTTAGCCAAAGGGATGGGCACACCCGTTTTGGGAACGCTGCCAATCTTCTGGCTAGTAGGTGTGTGAGGAGTCCCGGCAGGACAGGCTGGCACCCTCTGCCTTTGAGAGGAGCCTCCGCCCACCCACTGACGCGGCCCCGGGGAGTGTCACAACATGGTGAGGTGAGGTGTTCATGAAAGCAGGAGATAACAAAAGCAACGTAAGAATCAAAGCGGGATTTCTGGGAGTGCCAGAACACAGACGTATAACCACGGAAACTGTCTCTACTTATCTTCTCATTATGAATAGGAAGTGTTCAATCTCTTAAAAAGCGTACTTCGCGATTCATCCAAAATGATACTGAGTTAGCTAATAATTGTAAAAATAGACCTACTCAAAATTTTGAAGTCCCATGACCCTACAAGGCCACAGAAAAGAGTAACAGAGAGGACTTACAAGAGTGATGGGGTTGATTTAAACGTACTCCTACGTTTAAATCTTTTTTACATTTCTAAATCTTAAAATGGGAATGACTAATACACTTATTTTTCAACTGCCATTACACTGAGCAGCTATAAATACCATAAAAGTAGCACGCTTAAAAGAGCAATAGATTTGAAGTTTAAAGAGAGAAACTGGTTTACTTAGTGTATCGATTGAATCCTGTAAGAAAGACAATACTTGGATTGAATATATGCCTAAACTGGTCAAGGAATGAAAACAAGAAAGAAAATAAATGAATTTTTAGAAGATCACGGGTAAAACAGACATAGGAGAGGTGTTTGCGAAGGGCATTAACAGCTAGAAGGAAGCTTACAGTTGAGGAAAGAAATAGAATTGACATAGATAAAATTTAAGCTGAACAAAGTAACACTTTTTAGAAAATCTATCAAAGGTAAATAAGCCCTAATGTGGTACAGCCAGATGACCTAAACCAGTTCTAGAAAGCATTCTAGAAGAAACAGAACAGCGCATCTGTCTGGGTTCATTTACGAATATATGTTCCAAGAGAGTTGTTCTCCTAATCTCATTGGAAGGTAGGAAGGAGAGAAGGAAGGAAGGAAAAGGAAAAAAGAGTTTCTCTTGGATCCTCAAAAACGGATCTAAGTCAAATCCCTGCTCCAGCACACTAAGCATGCTGGTTAACTGGTTAACGGACACACCACAAATAAACAGTCACCACACTTATGGCCAGGGTAAGAATCCGAAATCTAGGTTCTTAAGTCGCTACTAGAAAGTACCAAATCACTTTAAGCTTGTGATGGCTATGTAATCGCAAGAACCAGGTGCACAGAAAGTGCCAGAAAGAAATATTATTTGGTAAAAACAGTGATTTTCAAACTTCCTTCCTTCCTGTTTGTGTTACGGGGTGGGGCGGGGGGGGGGGGGGAGGGAACCTTCCCAAGACTTCACCACTGCCCGCGGCCCAGCAGGTGGGCAGTCTGTGAGGAACACCACCACACCAGCCATCCCTACCCCGAGCCATGCCCCTGTGGCCACAGTTACAAACAGAGTCCTCTAGTGAGCCTCAATTTCCTTCCAAAATCACAAATATTACATTCAAGACTTTGTTTCTGAGCACCTGTGCGGCGGTGAGGTAAAGAACCTCCCATCCAGGGGAAGGGGCTTTCGTAGTAAGTACTTAGGTCAGGGGCACAGGTAAGGGGCCTGCTTCACAAAAAGAAGTCTCCCATAAGCCACTAGTTTAGGAAGCAGTTTCCGGCGACCTCTCAGAGACACTTCAATGACTTTCCCTCCATCTAACTAAAACTAATCTGGATGAGCGCTGAAGCCCAACATTTCAGTGTCCAGAGGCCACCCTGAAAAAAAAAAGACTGCCGTGGCTTTCCTCAGAGATGTTTCTTAAGGAGCAGAGTAGTCTCTCTCCGTTTCACACGTTCGCAGGGAAGAATGGAAACATCCGAGAAGACAAGGCCTGGAAGACTTTTTCGAGAGCTTCCTGGGTGGCTTTCCCGAGGGAAGAAATGCAGGCGGGAAGGCGGTCGGGCGATGCTACACGCCTGACTTTGTGGCCGTTCACAGGAGGAGCCACTCGGGGCAGCTGGAGGTGGGGGTCTCGGTGCGGGGACAGGGGCCGAGCATCCGGGTGCTGAGAGGACCACCTGGTTCTCAGGCGTCCCCCTCCCCCATCCTGAAGGCAGCCACCCCACACGACGCTTAGCGGGAAAGCAGGTACTGTGTGCTGTCATCGGCTCCCCGGGCTCGGAAACGCACGGGTGAGGAGAGTGCAGTTTCTAGCACTCTCTCCGTGTCGTCTTAGAAAACACTCACCGTCGGTCGTAGCCGGCTCCGTAGGGAAACTGCTGCCGCCCCATGCCCAGACCGGATAGCGCTCCGGAGGGACTCTGGTTATACACGTCCTGCACACTGCTAGTGGGCATCTGTCCTTGAGTCATAAAGGGCTCACTGCTCCCAGGCACTGCAACATTTTAAATCACGGATATAAAATTAAGCATTTTCGACCCCCAGGGGGCCCAGACAGCCCTTCTAGTCATTTCTGTTAACCTCAATATGGCAGATGTAGATGTCTCAGTCTTAATATGGCCGACAACAATACAAACCAATGAGTGTAAGGTCTGGACTCAGGAAGGACCCCAAGATCCCCATCCCTGACCCCATGCACGGGCCTGAAATGAGCCCCCACCTGGAGTACCGGTAGAACCCACGAATATGATGGGAACATGGCTCCCGTGATTACATTACATTCGATGGCCAAAGGGATTTCACAGATGTAACTAAAGTGACTCATCAGCTGACTGGCAGTCAACTAAAAGGGAGATTATCCAGGCGTGCCCTTTCAATCTGTGTCTGGAAGTCAGAGACACCCGCCCGCCGCCCTTGAGGAGGCACCCACCATGCAGTGGAGAAGGCCACATATTCACAAAGGTGGCAGCTTCTAGGACTGTGAAGGCAGACGACAGCCAACAAGACAATGAGACCTCAGTCCTTTGACTTCGAGGAACCAAATCTGCCAACAACCTCAACGAGCTCGGAAGAGGGCCCTGAGTCCTGGCTGACATGCTGATGTCTGCCGTGTAAGGCCCTGAGCTGAGAGCCCGCGGGAACATGGGACCGTAAACTGATGTTGTTTTAGGCTGCTGAGTTTGTGGTAATTTGTTATGAAGTAAGGTAGAGAGCAAACATCGGCCCTTTCTTGGGTAGGTTATCAAACTTCTGAGTTCAACTCCCTGTCGATGAAGTAAAGTTGGTAATACCACCTCATGCAGTGGTTGTGAGAAAGAAATGCATATACAGCTGACCCTTCTTGCGCGGATTAGAGGTGCTCACCCCCGCTAAGTTGAAAATCCATGTACAACTTTGGACTCCCCCTTATTTTATTTTTTTTTCAACGTTTATTTTTGGGACAGAGAGAGACAGAGCATGAACGGGGGAGGGGCAGAGAGAGAGGGAGACACAGAATCGGAAACAGGCTCCAGGCTCTGAGCCATCAGCCCAGAGCCCGACGCGGGGCTCGAACTCCCGGACCGCGAGATCGTGACCTGGCTGAAGTCGGACGCTTAACCGACTGCGCCACCCAGGCGCCCCTTGGACTCCCCCTTAAAATTAACTACTAACAGGCCACTGTTGACTAGAAGCCTTGCCGATACGTGCATAGTCAATTAACACATATTTTGTACATTATACGTACTATATACTGTATTCTTAAAACAAAGCTAAAGAAAAGAAAAGAAAATGTTAAGAAAATCTTACGAGAAAACACATTTATGGGGCGCCTAGCTGGCTCAGTCAGTTAAGTATCTGACTCTTGATTTCAGCTCAGGTCATGATCTCTTGGTTTGTGAGATCGACCCCCGTGTTGGGCTCTGTGCTAACAACTCGGAGCCTGCTTGGGATTCTCTCTCCCTCTCCCTGGCTTGAAAGCATGCTCTCTTTCTCTCTCTCTCAAAATACATAAACTTAAAAAAAAAAAAAAAAGGAAAGAAAAACATTTCTAGTACCATGCATCTATTTATTGAAAAAATCTGTGTAAACCTGTGTTGTTCAAGGGTCAGCTGTATGGGTAAAGTTAGTTCCCTTCCCTTACGGGGGAAAAAAGAAAAATCCTTAGCACGAATACCTATCAGCAGACTCACTCCAAAACGAGGAAAAGGAAAACCACTAGGGGATTAAGAATAACTCAAGAATGGATGAAATACTAGTATTTCTATCAGGGCGTAGAGTGGCAATTAGGTCAAATATGCAAATTAGCATCAGCTCAGAGCCTGAAGGAAATTGGGTCAAGCCCAAAAACTAGCCTGTAGGCAAATTAAACATTTTAATGCAAATCTTAATTGGTATACAGTGCTACTACCTTTCTTCATCCTAGGAAGGTTACTTTTATGTGACACGAAGCAAAAGCTGATTAAACGTCTGTGAGCTGATGGAATTTGCTAGAACAGAGGTGCAGATAATGGGGTCTCACACGGGCGGGGGGCTCTGTGCTTCGCAAGTGAGCTCACACTGTATCTTCCACCTTAAGTCCCCGTGTGGTAGAAGGAGTTTTGATGTTACTTTTCGTTTTATAAATGGAAGAACAGAGACAGGCAAACATTAAGGGGGATAATTAAAGTTAAATAGCTTAATTCCTTGATACAAGAAAAATTCTTTAGAAATAGGTAAGGAAAAAGACAACCAGAGTTTTTAAAAAATGGGTAAATGCATAAATGGACATTCAGAAAAAAAGAGAACAAATGGCCCATCAATATATGAAAAGGTGTCTGGTTTCACTAGTAATTAAAGAAATACAAGTCAAAACAACTATGAGGCCCTCCCGTCCCCTCCACTCCTCCCCCCCACCCCCCATCTGACTGGCAACTATTAAAAGGACTGATAATGATCATTCTTGGTAAGGGAGTGAGGGCCACACACTGTTCCACGTTCATGTGAAGAGTATTAAACTGACAAGCAACTTTTAACTTAACTTTTAACTTGGAGTGTCTGTGACCCATCCACCACGCCACGAGGCACCCCAGAAGCCGTGGGACGGCCCAGGGGGGAGGCCCCCTAGCCGACAGGTTCAGACGAGTTCCCAACAGACCCTCCAGATGACACCGGCCATTCAAGTGATGGCGGCTCCAGCAGAGTCCCTAATCAGGCTTCCAGGTGACAGAGGCTGCCTCAGGGTCCCGGCTGACAACTCGAAATGAAGAACCACCCCGCCCACCAGAGTACTGTGAGACATACCCAAGTGTTGTTGTTTAAAACCGCTTTTTGTGGCAGTTTGTTACAGAGTAAAAGATACTCCGTAAACTAAAAAAAAAAAAAAAAAAAAAAAAAGTTCACATCCCTTGATTTGGTTATTCTTTTTTTTTTAAATTTTTTTGCAGAGAGGGGGGAGACACAGCACCCGAAGCAGGCTCCAGGCTCCGAGCTGCCAGCACAGAGCCCGACGTGGGGCTTGAACTCACGGACCACGAGATCACGACCTGAGTCGAAGTCAGTCGCTCAACCGACTGAGCCACCCAGGTGCCCCTCGGTTATTCTTTTAAGAATCTATTTCACAGACACACTCTTACACATGTGAAAAAACAGCTATACGTCAATAATCACAGCTTCATGTTTAAGAAGAGCAAAGCATGATGAAACAACACGTTCACTACTGGAGCATTAAGAAAAAGGATGATGTATAAAGATATTAACGGGTATTCAAAATATACTGTTTAGATATACAATATGTAAATATTCACTTACTGTTCACTTATAAGCAATTAATCAATCCTTCAATCAGTAATGAATTATAGAAGTGGGGGGCGGGCGGGTGGGGCCAAGGATGCTTAGGGCCACTGAGGCTGGGACAGGTTCTGGTCTCTGCCCTACACCACGCTGTAGGCCAGCGGCAGCAACAAAAAGCGGGCTTTCCCCTAATGTTGGCCATTACATAAGAAATCGGAGCACCACCAGTTCACCGACAGAATAATGTGAACTGAGGAATGCGAAACTTATTGTAACAGGGACAGGGCGAGAAAAAAATTTGTTTCCTGTGGGTTTTCTGTTTATCTGCTTTAATTTGGTGCTAACTACACCAGCATGGTAAGGTAGCAGGTGAGCTGAAATGTCCCGGGGAAATGTGGGAAGGGGGTCCCCTCTCAGCCACTATATCACTTACACAGTTGATGAAAACACATGATACAGCTTGCTAGTGCCTAACAAGGTAATCCACAATCATCCCCTCCACCCAATTTATTTTCACAATAAGAAAAACTGTAGGCACACAGAAACAAAAGAAATACAACTCTCAGCGTCTAATATAGCATACAGGTGGGGCTAGTGGAAACGGTTCACATAGCTTTTGAAGCCAGATTCCAAACACTACTAATTATTTTCCCCATGTTACTGTCATATTTTCAGAGCCTAAAAATGTGATACAACCACCATCAGCAAGAACAAAATGTTCTTTCTAATATCTCATACCACTAAGAAAAATAACCACCTCCAACGTTTACAAGGCTTTTGAGTTTCTGAGCTTACAGATTTATTGCATGTTCTGTAGAATATTCACTTGGAACAGACAGCTCTGAAACTTTTTGAAACGAAAAATTAGATTATTTTACTCTGTAGAACATACCTGAAATGTTATTAAGAAATACACATGAAACATAATCTCATTTGGTAGTTAAACGATACATGCCTAATACTTAAAATGTTGAAATGGGGCGCCTGAGGGGCTCAGTCAGTTGAGCATCCGACTTCGGCTCAGGTCATAATCTCACGGTCTGTGGGTTCGAGGCCCACATCAGGCTCTGTGATGACGGCTCAGAGCCTGGAGCCTGCTTCGGATTCTGTGCCTCCCTCTCTCTGCCCCTCCCCTGCTCACACTCTGTCTTTCAAAATTGAAGATGTTAAAAAAAGTAAAAAATAAATACTTAAAATTTTGAAATGATTCATTTTTGCCTTTCACTGATCCATAATAGTTGTGAAAACCAAGGCTTTGGGCTTTACATTTCTCTCGACTAAGGATAACACATCGAGAAATTCACATACCCCGAACATCTAAATAGAGGTACTACTGTTTAAGGGATCCGAGAAGCAATTCCGTGAAAACAGTATTTGCTCCTTTTCTGTATTTCTTCCAATGATATTCACTATCATGCCTCAGTTTCACAGCGCGCCTGCACCTGGAAGGGTGCCAAAGAGCTCGGAGTGTGTGGGCCTCGGGAGGCGCTCAAAGGGCAGAGGCTTAGATGCTACGTTTTCAGAGCCAAGTGAGCGCTGGGGATTGATGAGCATAAAGGGAAAAACCACGCTGGGTGTTTGCTAACGTCCGTCAGAACTCTCCCAATTCTTGGTGATCCCATCCATCCCATGATGCTCCATCCCACTCCTCTGCTGAGTTCCCTGAAATGATTCCTAATTCCAACGCTCTGCCCAGCTCCAGACAGACATTCCACCACCTACCGCCTTAGCACATCCCCAAGTCAACACGGGACTCCTCCCTCGTTCCTCCCGCAGCTGTCCACAGTGCAGGCGCTAACAGTGAGCGCTACCAGCGGGCCCCTTCCCAGGCGGGCATCTCCAAAGTAGTAAGGTCGTCACCCTCTCAGTAAGGTCTCACCTTGACCCCTACGGTCAATCCAGCAAGCCCGGCCTGTTTTTCTAAGTCCAGAACATGTGATGAGTGCTTCTGCTTTTCTCTTGGCTGCTGGAATCTGACTCCGCCCTGTCATCTCTCCCCTGGACCATCACAGTGGTCCTGCCAACACACTCTCCATAGATGCCCAGTTACTTGTTTTTTAACAAAAGACCCAGTCACGTCACTTCCTACAGAACATCTTGCGGCCAGGGTACAAACCCAGACTCATCCCCAAGCCCGGGAGGCTGAAAGTTCTGGCCCAGTGGCCCTGATGGCTTCGGTGCACTCAGCCTCCCCCCTGCCCATTATCCCCAAATGCCTTCCACCTCCTCAAACACGCCAAGCCCACTCCTGCCTCGGGCCTTCCCCCTCCCCTGCACTTCTCTACTCCTCATTCCTCAGGTCTCAGCAGATAACCGACATCTCCTCAAAGCCCTCCCCTCCCGACCATCCCTTCTCATATGTCCTTCCCTTCCATGACCCTTAACCCGCATCGCCGCACTTGGTGCCCTTCCTTCCATCAGCCACCATATTTAATTACGTATTTGTGGTTTCGCTTACTTTTTGTTTGTTCCCCCTAAGACACCGTCAACTCCGGGAGGAACTACGTCTGACTTATCACACTACCTAGCACCTAGCCCCTGCCCAGCCCATGGTATACAACAAGGCGTGCAGCGCGAGGGAGCGCCAGGAGCACGCGTGCCTACTGCGTACGCCAGTCATTTCTTCAGTGGGCTTTTTGTACATGAACTCAATCCTCGTCACATGCTTTAGGCCGGTCTTGTTATTGCCCTAATTCCTAGATGAGGAAACTGAGGCACAGAGCTACTGAGTACTTTTCCCGAGGCCAGAAATCTAGTAGGTTGGGGAGCTGTGGCTCAGACACGTCTCTAATGGGTAAGTGGGTTGGCTGCGTGGTGGCAGAGAGGAAAATGCCCTCTGGGCCTAGTCTGCTCCCTCCGCATTTACCTTTTCTCATTCCACCGAAGGGGTCCTTGTTGGGTTCATAGGGCATCCTGCCCATCACGTCAGGCATGCTCATGCTCTGCTGGTACGGGGCGCTCGGGGTCATGGAGTTCCGTTTTGGGAACGATGAGTCACTGGCGTCTGAGAACGGGTCGTGCACGCTGACTGTACCGCTTCTGAAGAGACGAGGACAAGGAAAGCGCAACGAAATATCAGGAGTTGCCACCAAATGCCCGATCGGGAAACGCGCCTAACTTGAAAGTTTTTCACGTAAAAACCATCCGAAAAATTACACGGATGTAATTTCTTGGTCGACACTTGGAAGCTCGTGAGGCAATAACAGCCCTTTTACAGTCTGTTCCAGGACATTACGAGATCGATAAATGCGATGTTGTGGGGCTCGCGGAGATCTCCTACCGTACACACCTTCCACCTTGCATTGGGGTCATCTGTCCATGCGGGGTAGACGCCGGGGTAGGTGGCTTCAGGTCGCCTTGTACGTCTGCCATCGAGTTGCTGCTGGTTGACTGGGGGGTCTGAGGACCTTGCAAGGACCCTGAGTTCGCTGGGACGAGGAGTAAGAAAGTAAGGAAGACACTAGGGGTTATCGAGTAAGCTCATCCTCCCTACTTATTTAAAAAAAAAAAAAAAAGGAAGGAAAACAAGACACCATCTTATTAGAAATAGTAACAATATCCATTACTGGTAACGACGTAGTAAAATTAGTTGCTCTTAGATTCTTTATAGGGAAAATTAGTAAAAGGTTTTTTTGTTTTCGTTTTTTTTTTTTTTTCAGTAATCTATTTGGCAACATACTTCATTTGTGAGCCATAAAACATATTTATACCTCTTGACTGGGTAATTGCTTTCCTGGGTATTTATCTCAAAGAAAATAATCTAATATAAAAAAAGGCTTTAGGCAGAAAAATGTTTATTTCAGTGTTGTTTATAATGGAGATAATCTAAATGTCTGAGAGTAAGAAAAAAAACAGGATGAAAAATTTGGTACACCAATTTGATGGACTATTGTGCTATTTTAGGGGAAAAAATTAGAAAAATGAGTACCAGGTCTTAGGCAATGAGAAATGTTTAAGTTCAAATGCAATGACACAAATTAGTAATGAGCCTTATGTCACTTCAATGCCTCCTCGATGTCTGGATATGTCTATGCTCTGTCATTAACAGAGTCATTTTTAGAGCTATGGAATCAGATTTGTTATTACAAAAACTGAAGTCATGCTCTTTGGAGTTCTTTAATGTCATTATCAGAGTCCCAAGATTCGGCTTTAACTATAATTACATTATAATAACAGAACTCAGAATTGAGCAGATCTTCTCAAAATTTCAACTCATCTTATCGGAAAACCTAGTATTTTAAGGGTTCTTGCTTTATCATAGGCCTCTGCAGGTTAGATGCTCAACAGACATTGGTTTCATCTATTAATGAAACAAATACTTAACTGGATAAATAACACGCTTACTATATTGCAAGCTTTATTTCTACCCCTGGCACGCCAGTGTCCAGAACTGACAAAAAAGACACAAATTCCTGCCCTCATGCGGTTTATAATAAATGCTTTCAGAGCCATTACACATGGCAGAATTACTAGTGCTTGTAAGTGATGATACTGTACAAGTTATTAGCTATAGTCCCTTTCTTACAAGCTGTCCAAGACTCCCTACAATCACCACCAGCCACATTTGACTGCAGAGTAAACGGGGTTCCGCAAATCCCTGGAGACGACAGAGTGCACTGGGAAGGAGTCAGAGATAGAAACGAGCCCAGCACTTCTACTCAAAAAGCCTTGGCTGAACACAGAGGTCTCCAATGAGCTCAGGTCAGCCCGGGCCTGGCCGGCTGGGGGATGAATCCCGACCCTGGCCGCCAGGGCCCTGCCTTCTGTATGAGGTGTCCTGTGGGTGCCTGGGACCAGAGGGTGCCTGGGTCCAGAGGGACTCAGGGAAATTCCCAGAGATGCCAGGAGGACTAACTTTAAAAGTAGACAATCTTTTTCATGCCAATATCTCAAGAGAAAAGCTTAGGAACGCATGCTTATAAACCAAACTTTGGTGAAACCCTGGAAATACATATTAAAAAGGTAGATGGTAATAAAAGAAAAAAGCAGTCTTCTATTAATACGTAAGGATAATCCTACTGACGTGACTGCCCCACAGAGTTGGCAGGAGAAACAACGTGCTTCTGGGTTTTTTTCTAAATCTTTTGTTGTTGTTGTTTATTTATTTTTTAGAGAAGAGAGAGAGTGAGCATGAGTGGGGGAGGGGCAGAGAGAGCGGAAAACACAGAATCTGAAGCAGGCTCCAGGCTCCAAGCTGTCAGCACAGAGCCCGACGTGGGGCTCGAACCCACGAGCTGGGAGATCATGACTTGAGCCGAAATCGGCCGCTCAACCGACTGAGTCACCCGGGCGCCCCGAAATTAACGTGCTTCTTCAATCACACAACAGACTCCACAGCAAGCCTATACGGCTTCTTTGGAAAAACGGTTCACAGGCTGTGATTTCAGAATGACCCGTATTTGCAAGTATTCACATTTACAGCTAATAAAAAAAAAAATGGAAAAATTCTTCCCTCTTGCCAGTGTTTTTTCTGCTCCTTTCAGGAAAAAAAAAAAAAAAATGAATGCAACCTCTTGAAGCTCCGTTAGTAGATGAGGCTGGCACAACTCTCTAGGATATCCCTACCTTTTGCCAGAAGCTACAAATGTATACTCGAAAGTAAACAATGGAAAGGTTATGGAAGGTTAAGTACATTCACACACTTCAGACTGTACAGCCAGACTCCTAACTGGGAAGATAATTTACACAGCACGAACCTGGTGCCCTACTTCTGGCTGGGGTTGCGGGAAGGAGGGAAGGGAGAATAGCTGATATGTCCCAGGTCTACAGCGACTAGAGGTCACCCGGAGGGCACCTTTGTTTATAACCTGAACCCCTTTCTCATTTATCTTCCGCTGAGGATTCCCTAGCTGGATCCATGACAGGTTTTGTGACATCACCTGTCAGCTAATAATAGAAATGCAGTCAGCCACCTGCCAGCAAAGATGGATGGGTTTTTGGTTACAGACTCACTAATTGAATGTGCGAGCTTCCTTGCTCCCCCCACCCCCCGGCCCCCCACCCAGCTTACGGGCCGCGCGGGCCACTTGGGGAGGCCGATTCCCGCAGCTGTTCAGCAGAACTCCACAAGCTTTTACGGGCTTGTTACAGCGAGATCCCCACTGGTGCCTCAGAGGTGCAACCATACCCCAGGCCTTGCCCGGCTTTCATTCGGGAGCTTTCTCTCGTGGACTTGCTCTAGTCACTGGAAGACAGCCACACGGGTCTCGGGCGTGAGAAGCCACACGGCCACTCACGAGTGAGGATCGTGGCGCGCCCCCAAGGGCTGAGGGGTGACACCTCCCAGAGGCTGGCAGAAATGAATTTCAGGCCACGTCAGCCACGTCGCCTCAAAAAGGGGGGCCGGGTGGACGACTCACGATGCTAACAGGACCAAATGATCCGGGATTTGGGTTGCTTCCGAGCGGCCCTGTGAAGAGCAATCTGGCATGTTTCTCAGGAATCTTTTAGTTTAGTTTGCCTGGACGTGCTGGTAAGAAAGAAGCTACAATTACCTTCTTATGGGAAAGACGGACTTCTAAGAACACGAATTCTGGCTGAAGATTAGGTTTTAAAAATTTTGTAGTATACGAAACCCTAACATGGCTAACGGTTGGGAACAATTATTATTATTTGTTTTCCTTCTTTGACGATAAAAATGTTTCAGAGTCGTTTTCCTTAACGGATGCCAGGCAGGAGCGTGGCTTTTTGGTTATGGGGCTGATGTCGGTCAGGACCCCACTGACAAGCGTGTCCTTCTGTCTGGCTGAACGGAGCGTCTCGAGCGGCGCACAGAACAGGTAAGGAGGCAGGCTGGCCCCGTGTGTTCCGCACGGGGCCGCCTGGGCCGCGCCCTGACTGGGAGGCTCAGCTCAGGACGCCCTCCTTCCCCTGCTTCCTGTTTCACAAGCCTTTGGACCATGTGGACCACTGAGAAGAATGAGCTATCAGAAGTGCATCTGCAACCCGAGCTCTTTTGTGCAGTTAAAACGATAATGTTGCCACAAAAACGGTAGTTTTAAAAAAAAGGGAAAAAGGAAAGAGCTGACTGTTGAGAGAAGAGGCCCTACACTTTCTGAAGGGTCTATGCCTCAGCGGGATTTCTTGTACTGAAGCTGGTCACGCTGGGAGAGCCATTCTCCATACAGAAGTGCTGCCCGTTCAGTGACACGAGCTTTTCCCCGGCAAATAAAATATACCTTTACATCTTTGCAGACATCGCCACTTTGGTCCCTACACCCCACTGAGTTTTTATTTAGGAAAAATAGTTTCAGAGCCGTTCACAGGCGGCTTGTTTTACTCTGTGAACGGAATGTAATGTTGTGAGACTTTTAAAATTAGATTTCACAGTTTTTAAGGTACACCGTAACTGCAAAGGCTTCGAATCCTTAAGGGTGGGGCCGGAGAGGATTTCTAGTTGTGTTCAGAACTGTCAGATCTAAATATATATCGAGGTGTATTCCCTGCAAGTGCGCTTTGGCCCACGGAAGTAGCGATGTGAGATCCCTTGATTCGTGACCTTAGGTACTAGCACTGCCGTCCAGAAAGCAGCAAGAGGAAATAATTAAAAAGAAAACAATTTCTTTCTTTGGCTCACAGACACCTTCTTGTGTGTGCAAAAGGCTTCCCTGTTACAATGCTATTTCAAATATGGACAGAGGAATACAGTAGGTCTAGGCATAATGCCAGGGCTGGATAGCACTCACTAGCAGGAGATCTGGGGCCAGTTAGTCAAGATTTTATGTGCCTTAGTTTTCTCATGGACTTTGGGACAGTATCTGTGCATCATAGGGGGGATGTGATTGAATGGAAAAGCACTTAGAAAGGTGCCTGGCACACTTTAAGTGCCTAAGAAATACTGGCATTTGATCCCAGGGCAATCCTGTGTGATGGACAGTGGCAGGTACGGCCAGCCTCACCTTGTACGTGGGACAGCACGGCTAAGTGCTGACCCCATCACAGGGCTTGGATGTGGCCAGAAAGACAAGAACACGGTTGGATCGGACTTGAGTGAGGTCACCACCCAGAACTCAGGAGGATGTAAATTTCTTCCTATCTTGAATACTGTATTTATTAGAATGTAACGAGTCAGTAATTTGAAACGCTAACAGGTAGAGCTAAGGCTAGCAGGAGAGCTGAGAGAATGGCAGGGTCTCGGACAGTTGAGCGGAGACACAGGAGAGAAGGCATTCGCTTGGTTTTGCTTATGAGGATTTAGGTGAACTGCGCTATTCCTAGGTAGTATTCCTAAGACTCCTGGCCTCTAGGTCAGAGCTAATGGGCTATTCGGTCTCAGAAATAGGGCTGCATGGACCTTTACCGTGACAGTTTGCTAGATTCCCTACAAGTGAGAACATGCTGAGCAGGGGACAGTAAAAAGAAGTCCAAATTTCATTTTGCTAACATACAACTCTGAGTGTCGCTGACACAGGCAGAGCTGGTAGGAACTGGCTGTCAAACCTATAGGGTGGCAGTTTCTAGTAGCACAAAAGTATGAGCACAGGTTACCGGGGACACTTATTTTGACAGAGTTAAATGGAATATTTAAAAATACTTGTACAAGGAATAAAAGGTTACCGGGGATACTTATTTTGACAGAATTAGACGGGATGTTTTTAAATACCTGTATAAGGAATAAAGGTCTACAGCTCAGAATTCCACAGAAAGCCTTGGAAATGTTGGCCCCAGAGGGCAGCGTCCCAAACCGCATGCTCGCCTCCCTTAAGCACTGCCGACTGGGGGGGTTCAATTAAACAGAACACAACAAAACGCCCCTTGTCCTCAGAGATCCCGCGTTCTGTTTGCTTTACTGTGAAGTGGCCTTCTCAGAACATGAGTGGCGGGTGGCCTCCAGCGCCCTGGGGTGGGGGTGGGGGTGGGGGTGCAGGTGCCTCTCCTTTCCCCGGCGACAAGTGTAGTACTCCCGCTTACCAGGAGAGGGCGGCTGGAGCTTCGGCTGCTTCTTGGTGTCCGCGGTGCTGAAGACTTCCGGCGGGGGCTCCTCCCCGCGCTCAATCTTGCACTCAAAGGCAAACAGGTACTGGATATACTGCTTTTTCAGGGAGCTCGCTGCACTGCTTGAAGTGCCAACATTTAGGTTGGTTGCCAGCTCACGCCACTTCTTGTTTTTATTAACCTAGCAAAAAAAAAAAAAAAAAAAGGCAGGATCATTGGTTTGCAGCAAAGTGGCTTGTTTAAAGCCAGGAGACAAAAAAAAAAAAAAAAGCACTTAATGTCTTGGTTTACTTTTTTTTTTTTTTTCATTTGCCTCTCTTAACGAATGCTCATTACTCCCACTCAGTAGTGCATAGACAGCATTTACAGTTATAAAACCATTAAGGGACCTGCTGATAGCTACATAAAAAGCATTGCTCCTTGCGATTCTTCTGCTTGGTGTGCCTTCTAATGCGTCGCACCATTCCAGGCCGTTGCTGCTCAGAGCCCGCGATTTTTTTGAGCAAATGTACACTCTCACCCGCGCTCATCCCCAGCCCACCTCTCATCTTAAAAAAAAAAAAAAAGGCACCCGAAAAAGAACTTAAAAAGCAGTAACAGAACGACTTTGCAATTTAAGTGCTGAGCTCTGATACGAAAAACAGTGTTTCTTTCCACCAGCCCGAGCTCCCTGTAATTCTAGCCTGCATCTCTTCTCTCATGGGAGACTTTCTTAGGGTGTTGGACAGAGGGCCCCTCACTGGAAAGCCAGCACCAGCCATCCACCCTGGGTGGCTCTGTGAAGCCACGAGCGAGCCGACGCGGTGGGCACCTGCGAGCTGGGGAAGGGGCAGGGCCACGCAGGGTTCCCACTGACACTCAGGCTGCAGAGAATAGAGCCGCAACGTGAAGAGAAAAAAGGAGAGAAATCCTGGGATGCTACAAAAGGCCTTTAGGCATTAACTTTCGGTTTCCACTTGGGACAGTTAAGCAAGGTTGGACATCCGAAGGAAGCACACAGACCTGCGAATATTTTGCCTTTAGACGCGCCTGGCGCTAAGTAAGGAGCATGGTTAAATGTTAAGGCGACAGTGGTTTTTAATGAAATGTTCAATTTTTGGATTCAAACTTTATCACAAAGCTCTTTATGTCCATTTACTTAGTACTAAATGGTGTGTGATAAACAAAATGCTCGCGAAATGCTTCCGAAGGGATAAGAGGCGTGTTGCCTGGGCTGCCCTGAAAAGCAAGGCTCTGCACCGACCTCTGTGTGGCTGCCAGTGCCCACTCTGACTGCAGCTCAGGGTGGCCAGGTAGAAATCAAGACGGGGTGAAGGGCAACGTGGCCACGCGGCTCACCATCGTGCATCACAGCTGTGCTCAAGCAGCCCTTGTTAGCCAGGCAGGCAATGAACCTCACCCACAGACCCAACATGGTAGGTAATTCACGCTGTCGACGGAGGAAAAGTAAGGGGTCTGGACAAGCTCTATGCTTCTGTGAGGGTGAAACCCAACTGTATAGTGTCCTAAGGATTTTAAAAAATCTATGCCACGGGGTTAGGGTAGAGGGGAAAGGTTGGGGGAGCAGGTGCAGAGAGGAAAGGTGAGGGGGTCTAGGTGTAGGAGAGAGTTTTGTATCTTGAGCTCTCCCTCCACTGACCACCACTCATGCACTTGGTCTGCGATGTACGACTTACCACCTGACTCTGCAAAGCCTTGGCTCACGCTCTGTTGGTTTCGGGCGTCCACGGAAGGTCTCTGGTGGGATGAGGCCCCTCCGGGAAGGCTAGGGACAAAGGCCTGGCCTGCTTCCCCTAGAGCTGCGAGGCGCTGAGAGCAAGGCGGGCCCTCAGCGGTACCCGTGGATTAGGTGACTCACTCCCGAATGGTTAGCGACCCTGCGGCACCGAGGCGGAGTGCAGGGTCCCACACTGTGTACTGGACCACCTGGGCCCAGAGCAGCTCCTTTCAGTGATCCGGGTGGGAGCCCAGGTGCTGACAGGTTTTTAAAGCTCCCCAAGTGATTCTTCTTCCCTCCCCAAGTAATGCTAACGGATAACCAGCCTGAGAGCTACAGGAAGATGGGGGGGGGGGGGGCACGTGTCTTAGAATCTGACAGACCTGGCCTACAGCCACCCTGAGAGTCCCTGGGCCACCCAACCGTGTTTCATTCTGTTACACTGTCCTCTCCTCTTTGGGGCTGATGACGCCTGCATTTAACGGGTATTCAGAAAGACCATGCCAGAACAAACGGAAAGCATGGTGCCCAGCACGCAGTGAGCACTTACCTGGGACCCCTTCCCTGCTCCTCTCGCAGGACATGCACTCATGTGCTAGACTCCAGACCACAGCAGAGCCAGGACCAGGGGGAGGAAAGTTTGGCCCCCAGGGTACCAAGTTTAGGGGAGCACTGGTTCAGAGAGTCAGGCAGGGGCGGGGGAGGCACCGCACAAGCCTGAAGAGTGCCTTCTGAAATTCCACACCCTGATGCCACCCCTCCTGCACCCCAGCCCCAGTTCTGTGCAGAAATGCCCCTCTTACCCACTCGGGCACTGTGGGCATGCTGTGAGATACAGGACTTCGTTTTCTTAATAAATTGCTTTGGATTTAGAACTGATCCGGACAATTAATTTGGTCATTTGCAAAACATTCCTGGAGCATTTACTATGAAATCTTGGCAGATTCCACAGATTTCTAGAGCTGTCAGGGAACCTAAAGAAAAACCCAGCCCGACCGTCTCATTTTGTAGATGAGAATGGAGGTCCATGTAAAAGTGACCTGCCAAGGTCACACTACAAGTTGGTGCCAGGCCCAGGGCCCCACCCCAGTGCTCTCCCCGCACAGCACACAGACATGAATCCCACGGGCTTGGCTTTTTATTTAAAAAAAAAGAAAAAAAAAAAAAAAGAAAAAAAAAGTACAAAGAAACCTTTGGGAGCTTACGCACAACGTCTCCTCATTCACTCACTCGCACGCTCACCTGTGCCAAACCTCCGATCTCTTTGACGCAGATGTAGAGCCGGAACAGGTCCAAGGGCTTCTTGCCCACCGCGGGCAGACTGGAGACGGGGGAGCCTCTCTCTTCCATGAAGGTAAGGTATCGGTCGACCCACAGCTTTCTCTCCGGCTCATTCCCCAACTCATACACCTTTGTGATCTTTTCCCCAGTGGTGGTGGATGAGCTGGACTTCTAGCGCCCAGAAAGAGCATTTGGAAGTGGGGAATGGGTGGGCAGAGGGAAAGGGAAGAAGGTGAGAAAAAAGTAATGAGCTACCAAACACAAGAAGAGAAGAAATTTAAAAACTACCGCTATCACACAACAATCAGGAATGAAGGCTACTAGTTCAGGCACAAACTATACATTTTCTTAATTAAGACTTTACTTTGACTTTAAATAAAGGGCCCAAACTCCCCCTTTTATATACTTAAAAAAAACCAAAAAAACAAAACCCTTTTTCACTTGATTGATATAAGCGTTGAATCCCAGAAGGCAAGTTTCCAAGGACGCCCCATGTCACTTTTAAAAATAAGAGGGTGCGAGTTCATAGAAGAATCGCAGTGAACTTAAAATTTCACATTTACGTAATATTATAGAGCCCAAAAAACTAAACGGACTCTTGTTTTTCCTTGTTAAAATAAGAATCAATAATGTGTGTCTTCATTAAAATGCTAAATCTTATGGAGAACAGATCTGGGACTTGCTGAAATATAGAAGGTAGGTCACAATTCATAGGGACCGGTGGTGTGGTTTCTGCTCCTTTGTAAGCTTTATTAACTAAGCCAGCTAAAGTTTTGGCATTTACTCATGATGACTAGCTTTCCCTACGTAAGGTTTCTTGGACTTCTCTGCCAAGGCAACAGTTAAATATTCCTAAATATTCTTAAATATTCTTGTAGGAATTGTTTTAACAGATTTCTCAGGCAACCATGCTTTAATCACAAACACATGGGCTATTTCATATTCCCTGCAGATCTATGGATACATGTATGTGTTTACTTTTACACACATGGGTTTTATGTGCTCGTGTGGTTTATACTGAAGCTCTAATTCTTATCTTCGGTTTTCTAATTCTATGTGATAGTAAAATGTCAAAATTTGCTGTTTGTGCACAACTGAAGCCCACCTTCTGGATTATGTGATCTGGGAAGCTAGCATTTTTGGTACAGCCCAAATGTGTATTTTTCTTTTATGCCTCTTATGTCTGTAACAATAACTTGTGTGCTTTAATATCTGCAGTTCCAGGGCTGCTGTGAAAAATTCACTTCTAAATTCTCAATCAAGATTTCCTTGGAACAGTAATTTACTTCCTCATGTGTCTTTACCAGCTTATCATTTGCAATGGATAGTCCTCATTTTAGACGGGACTTCCTCTTAACTCTTTTCCATTGTATTTGGCTTAACCGTTTTAAACACATTGCTGAAATTTGGGGGGTCAAATAACAGGACTGCCATTGAAGTTTGATGTTACTTTGTTAGTAAATGATCCCCAGTGAAAGTAGGACCTCAGAGAGGATGCTTGAGAATGAAAATAACAACATTCCTCTAATTGAAGGCACCTCTCCCAGGCTATTTCCGCTGAAATTTTAAGCCTTCAGATTCAGAATTATTGAGGCATAAAACCTTTACATCAAATACATAAAAAATGGGTGAATACAGTTGATGTAAATAAAAAATTTAGGGTGGTGGGATTAAAAAAAAGTGTGATCTTTTAGAACTTACATTGATGCTGAGGCTCAAGAGTAAGTCACTTAAAAATTACTTTCGAGCTTAAAATATATACACATTCATATATATATATATATATATATATATATATATATCTCCATATATATACTCAGAATCTGGAACACACTGTATATTCAAATAATATGTTTTTAAATTTTCTTTTCCATATTCATGTACCCAAGGAATATTTGACTGGGAAAAGAAATTGTCCTACCACATTTTACACATTCCAGAAGCTCTGTCATCACTAAGGGGGGGGTAGTTAGTTTCTAAATGCTAGTTAAAAAAATTTTTTTTCCCTTTTGGGGCACAATACCAAATGGGCCCACTGTCTTTTTAAAAAATGAGATTTTATCACCTAAAATCAATCAAAACAGAAAAAAAAAACCCACCAACCCTCTCACTTGCATTTTATTTGTAACAAATTGAGAGGTAAAAGTTTGACATTCAATTTAAGGGTAAGAGAAATAAAAGCGATCGTTTCAATTTAAAATTACCTTGAGTGGCTCTACCAGCGTTCTGAATCTAAGATCCAGGCCATCTCTGGCCTGGTCCTCTCTGATGCCAAACTGGGGAAGGGGTCCGGAAGGACCGTTCATCAGGCCCCGAGCAGTGGGGCTATGCAGATAGATGTCTGTTCCCGTTTGTGAAAGAGTGTATCTCCTAACCTGAGATAAGCCTCAAATAATAGTGTACTTACTTTGGCCATACATATTTTACCTTTCCTTACCTTTCTTTGTTAAATGAACTTGAATTTAATTAACTTTTGTATGTCTCAGTTTGTTCTCATAAAGTTAGAAAAGCTTAATGAAGACAGTGGTTTTTAATAGGATCATTTTATTTTTCATAGCTTTAAATCTTCAAAAAAGACTTAAGGATTTTCATGGCACCATAATGTAGGAAAATGCATCTGGAGGAGAAGTGGTCAGGCCTCAGGTGACGCGTCAGTCCCTGGAAGAGGCCTCCCAGGCACACAGGCTCCCTCATCTGAATCACTGTCTCCCGCTCTATTTGTCCTCGGCGGCCCTTGGTTACACGGCCTATAAAAAGCCCGTGTTTTGCGTGGGATCATCTGTCTGCCCTACGTTCTCCTGACTAGACTTTATGTTCCACGAGGCAGGGTTCGGGCCGATTTTGAATCCCCAACGGCGAATGCACACTGGAGGGATCTGTAACAGGATTTCAGAGGCCGGGGTGCTGAGTGACCGTGGACACAATCCAACAAGACTGAAAGCTGAGGAGGGGTTGTGCCCATGACTGCCACATTCCATCTCTACTCCCAGCCTCAAGGTCTGTTTACTGGCCAGTTATCAAAGTTAGTCTTTGGGTGTCCGAACAGAGGAAAAGGACATAAAGGGAAACATAAGTGCTAGGAAATAAAAGAGTATATACTTTATCGTCGATTAGGCTCAACATGTACTTTTTCTGTTCACAGACACCAGCTTCGATGCAACCTTTGGATGGGTGTCCTCATACGCTCTAGCCACGGACACTGGGCAAACACACCAGCCCTGCAGAGAGACGGGTTACCTCTTCCAGGTCACTAGGAGCACCTCACATTGCTTCTGTGTTGTAAAAATGGTATTCTAGTGCCCGTAACTGTCATGGGTGCAAGAGAAGGGAACGGAGGTTGCTGAAGAATTACAGTAAGACATTATGGCGCCACAAATGTTTTCCTTGCATATACTTTAATTAAGTCTATAAGTACATTTTTCCTCAAATCTCCAAGGCAGATTTACATTTCAGCAGTCTTTACCATATGCCTGGTAATCTGTGTATGTGCAAATGTTTATTTTTATTTTAGAATGTTCTGTAACAAAACAATGTTGGTCCATAGCACACTGTCAAAGCACTGAACATCTTTATTATTCAGTCCATTTCAGGCCTTCTATTAGACAGGCTTTATTAGAGACACTGGTAGGAGCAATTTTAAGTGCAAACTGAAGTTGTGTCTCAGAAAGAACAGTTAAATATTCCTAAATCGTATATATCAGCAGTGATTTGACAGCACAGATACTCTCTGGTCATTCCTTCCGATTGCATTTGGTTCCCTTCTTTAAATTAGCATCTCATCCAAGACAGGCGCCATTTTTTCCATACAGAGCCGTCATCTGAATCCTTCTACCTGGGACCACGGCTTCCCCGGTCCTTCTCTACCCCCGGAGCTGGACATTTGCGTGCCCGTTCTTAAACATACAATGGTTATGGTACAGGAAGAGATAACGGACGTGGGAATGTTTAGAAAAAAGGAGTATGCAACCTTATGGCGAATTATATTATACTCAGGAAATGAAGTCAACACTTCAGTTTGCTTTTTTCTTATATTTAAGTGGAAAGTGCGGTTTTGGTAATAGTTTCTTTCCTCTGGGACTCATTGGATGGAGATCACCTGACTAGTCAAAGTATCATAAATATCTCACTCCATCTTTATAAGCCAGAGTCAGTAAAGTGGCATTTTAAACGTATAATATATAATGTCATCTATCAGTAGTCTTTGTTTTTCACAAATTATTATTCTTGATTATTATCTTAAGGTTTTAACGATGATGATTTTCGGCCTCTAAAATGTTTCCCTCCGAGCCAACATAATACATGTTTTTGAAAAGTGTTAATCTGAGTTCTACCTGCTAACCTGAGAGTATGCCGATTCAAAAATGCTCTTCTTGTGATGAAGACAAAACACAACACAACACCAGGGGAGATTGTGGGGAAAACCCCCGGAACGTGGGCTGCCTTCTGAGACTCAAAGCCAATGACACAAAGCCGTCAAGATGCGGGAGTTGCCCTCCCCCTTCCCGTTAGTTCTGCAAACCCGCCCGAGAGCATTTTTCATTTCATCTCCGTTGCTGCAAAAGCAAAACATGTCTACAGAGAAGGTAACAGCGAATATTGCCCTTTCTTCCTCTGAAAAGGAAAATGCTGGTTATGCTAGAGCTCCACATGAATTTTACAAACATTTACTGGAACCACCAACCCTTCAAACCTTCAGTTCTATCTGTTTAAACCAGTGAATGGATAATTAATAGCAGCCTCCTTTTGGGGTTTTGACTAGATTGCCAGATTCTGCACATAGAGACTTCTTCCCTCCAACTCGCTTTTCCTGAGCTGTACTCTTCAATACGTCGTCTTAACAAAAATTAGCGTGTTAATTAAGCCTTCTTGGCAAGTAATTGCATGTTAAGGCTTTTTTTTTTTTAAACAGATCTTTTGATTCCCTATATGAATGTAAAATAAAGGTTACTACAGTGCCATTTTATTCTTTTTTTTTTTTTTTTTAATGGCACAGAATTAATTTCTTCAGTAGGAAAATAAAGACCGAGCTCTATGGACAGAAGAACATTAAGACTAAAAAAATTCCCTTATATGCACACCACCGTTTTTGTTTTCTCTATATCACAAGGAAATCAACACTTAATTTCCAGATTATCAGCAGTCTTGTGCAGGATGTAATTTTTCTATCTCCATTCATTCTAATGCAGGTACATAATATTATTCTAAAAGTAGCCTTCCAAATATTCACTTGCAGGAACATTTCTACAGCTTTGCTGTTAATTTCTGACGGGTGGAACGAAACAAAGTAGGGCTGATATCGTGTTAACCCGTGCCCAGAGTGTCACATCTCTATTTTCAGGTAGGCAGTTTTGCAATAAGATGTTTCAGATACAACAGCCCATGAAAGATTTAGGCCAAAGGCCAAACTTGTCATTTACTCCTTGGCTGCTATTAGTTTCCATGTAAATGGAGAAGTAACTCGTTTTAAAGATCTTCTGTAAGTGCACAACGGATCAGACATTTGAACAAAGTCACTGGGTGAAGGAGTTTGGACCCGGTAACACAATCACATGCTTCATATCGAGGTGCTTCTTTATAACAGCGGTTTCATTACCAGAAATCAACTTCTACAGATTTGCACAAACTTTACTCATTTTGTTACTGCTACAATCACAAAGCAAACCCTTTCATGGATAAATTATGAAGAAAAAGTCTTATAAAACAAATCAATCAGCAAGCATTAAAGTAGAATTACTTAATTATCAAAAAACCCCCAAAAAACAAAAACAAAAACAAAAAAAAAAAAACGAAAACCACAAAAAACCAGAGCCACTTACAGGGCTTGATGGAGTCTTTGGCCAGCCTGGGCTGCTAATGCTATCGCTTTCATCTCCATGAAATGAGGAGATGCTAGCAGAGCTGGGGGACATTGGGGAAGGGACTGGCAGGTTGCCGGGGGTTGGGGGCTGAGATATACCCTGAGAGCTGTAGCTATCCTGTGGTAGAGGAATAAAAAAAAAAAAATGACAAAGGTAGGGCAAACTTTATTTAAAATAACAAAAAGCACATCCAGTTTAACAGACTGATTTTTATATATAATGGATATATATAAAGACATGTACGAACAAACACACAAAGACACACACATATAAAGGTATTAGCACAACATTCTTAATTAGTAGAATTTGGTCAGTTCGCCGGATGCCGGAGAAGGCCACTAAGCCACCATGCTTACTTCAAGCTGACACGGAATGCTAAGCATGGGTTACCCCTTATGAAAGAAAGAAAGAAAAAAAAAAAAAAGCTGTTCACCTTATTTATCAAATAAGGCAGGAAAGCAAAATATTAAGTATGTTGTTGTTGCTGAGGCGGCCAAAACAGGAAGCTATAAACTGAAGGCAGAGAAAATGGCTGCAAGTGTCAAAACCAGGCAAGGCCCCTTACTTCTCCCCACCCCCGAAGCGTTTCTCTCAGGTGGGTCTCGTCCCTCCTCCCCCCTCCCACAGCCAGGAGTTAAATGCCGTAAGAACTAGTAACTTTCAGATCCACACCATGAAGGGGGGGGGTGGGGAAAGGAAAGAAAACTACAAACGTGGTGCACAAAATGGAGGCATGCAGAAGAGAAGAAAATGGCGACGAAAGTGTAGGCCAACACCGTGACTACAGAACAACATGGCAGCTTCAGCGAGGCAGACCCCACACCGCGTGCAGAGGAGAAAGGAAATACCTTCGACTTGCTCTCGGGCTGTGGAGTGCCTTCTTCTTTACCGTCTGCTTTGAGAGGCAGGGGCAATTTGGATTCGCCAGGAGACATCATATCTGCAAGACCCATAGATGCTAATCGAAAACAGGAGAAAGAGTTTAGGATTATACATGTGATTCGTCAGGCTGGGCTCCTGCTAACACAAGTTACTGAGTGATGCGTGGGGCACTTGCATTTCCCTTGAAGGAAGAAAAGAAAAAAGAAATCGTAACTCAGAGCACACTCGTTTCTGACATCTAGACAGCACGATATTCTGGTGGTCCTTTTTTAACTTAAAAAGAAAAAACACAAATGCAATCATTTATTCAACACCCCACCACGGAAAGTCAACTCGTATCAACGTTATCTTCTCAAAATGATTACAGCGTTATTTAACGGAGTAGGTGACAAGTGGAAAGAAGTCCAATGTTTCAACTGCTCATCGGGTGTTGAAAGGAAAGAGTGGATGTGTGTATTTTCTACCTGGTGACTAGAGGATGTTGTGCTTTCTTAATTTCCTAAGTTTACATAGTCTATAGTTGGCAAATTCATTTGACATTTTATATGGTTTCATTTGAAAATCTTATCTATTCCATGTGGCCTGGTCTGCAACGATGGAAAACAATCGTAACAAATGACTTCAAAAACAATAATCAAAAGTTCTTTTCGAAGGAAAGGATTTCTAATTAGTTTGCAGTGGGGCTGCTTTTCTTTCAGTCTGGGACCGTACGTGCACTTATCAATCCCCAGCAGCAGCTCAAATGCCCAGCAGCCCAAGAGTCAACTCTACGCTCCCTGGCAAAACTCACTCTCCATCTCTAGGCTCAGAAATTCTACCAAGTTCATCCAGGCTTTAGATTGAAAGGTTCTCCGAGGAACAACTGATTTAGACGCATTTATTACCCATACGGATAGACGTTTTCAAGCTAAAAATACGGGTTCAGATTTCTTTTTAAAGGAAGCACAAGGCTACAGTAGGGAATCAGTGTAGACGTCCAGGGAATAACAGCTGAATTTCTACAGAACCCCACTGTGAAAACCATCTGCACAACACTGGGCCGGGAGTGCGACACAAACAGATGTGTGAGGAGAGTTGGAAACAGACAAGGGCGAGTGGAGAGAATTATGAGCCTTGTAAATGAGTGAAAGCCAGAAAACATTCCTATTTCAAAATAAAGTAAACCTGAGGTTTTATGAACAGGACCCATTCTACATTCTGCAAACGAAAATGCTGGCTCAACCAAGGCAGTGCACATGTTGCATAAAGTGCCAAAAAAAAAAAAAAAAAAAGAAGCGTTAAAAAAGGCTCTACAGATTGCCCACTACAAAATGATTATTGCACATATTCATGTATTACTATGTTTTAGAAAATAATTAGTTTTAATTACAGCAGAGAGAGAGTGAGCAGGGCTCTGGCGAATTAGCTGGCAAGCTTTGTGGTGCTAATTTGCTAATATCGTTAGCATCTCTGCAGGTTGAGACCAGAGGTCCTGCCAAAAAAGCCGACCCCACCACGTGCCCGTGAGCACGGTGGCGCGCCCACGGATGCCCCGGGAAGCGCCCGTCTTCTCCGCGGGCGCACTGGCTTGTGCTCCCGAGCCCATTTGCAGCCAGTCAGCCCTTGAAGTCATCACCACACACACAAATCATAATTGGGATGTTTTTCTTTCTTTCTTTCTTTCCTTTTTTTTTTTTTTTTCCAAATTACTTTCAATACTTAGACTTTAAGAACTGGAACAAAAAGCTTTTTCAAGGGATGCAGCTGCAGAGAAAAATCTATTGGGATCAGCTAAAAATGCTGTTATTTTTGTGAATGTGTGAAACCTCAGAAAAGCAGCTGAGAGAGATTACACCAGACCGCCTTGCTCCGAGCTGTGGGCTGCTTTCGTGCCGTTTTCTCTCTGGGGTCTAGCGCTGTAGGAATTAGTAAATCTGTACATTAAGAAACACTCTTTTTAGAAGAACAGAATGGAAGAGCAGGAGGCGTGCGGAAAGAGGAGCTTCTTTATGAAAGTCCACACGTCCTTGCTACTTATTCAGAGTGGGTTCCAAGGAACGACAGCCACACCATCCTGGGGAGGTGGCAAAGTCACGGACACGCGGCTCCAGTTAAGGCCTGTATCTTCAAAGGTTCTAACGGATAGTTCTGTTAGTATTTGTAATAAATTATGCCTAAATATTACTGTTGAAAGACAGAAAACAGTGATATTCTTCTTCGTGCATGAAATGTGTTAACATACACAAAACATTTTTTTAAGCCTAAAGAAGTGGGACGATATGTATTATCATAATTAATGATAATAATTAACACTGATTTAAAAATCAGACTCGGGGTGCCTGGGTGGCTCGGTCAGCTAAGCGTCCGACTCTTTTTGTTTTTAATGTATTTTTTTAATGTTTATTTGCTTTTGGGAGAGAGACAGAGCGCAAGCGGGGGAGGGGCAGAGACAGAGGGAGACACAGAATCCGAAGCAGGCTCCGGGCTCTGAGCTGTCAGCACAGAGCCCGATGTGGGGCTCGAACTCACTGACCGGGAGACCATGACCTGAGTCGCATGCTTAACGACCCGCCCAGGCGCCCTAAGCGTCTGACTCTTGATTTCGGCTCAGGTCATGATCTCATGGTTGGCTGGTGGGATCAAGCCCTGCGTCGGGCTCTGTGCTTAACAGTGGGGAGCCTGCTTGGGATTCCTTTTCTCTCTCTCTGCCCCACCCCCGTGCACGTGCACACACGCTCTCTCTCTCAAAAACAAATATTTAAAAGAACATTAAAAAAATAACAATCAGACTTAGATGAATTTAAGCATATCTGTTGGTTTGAAATTCCCTAAATTTCTTCATTCTCTGTTATATATTCTTAAATGGGCATTTAGGGTATGCAAATGTAAAAACTGTCAAAAGTTACACTGTGTTATTATCTTGAGAGACAAATAAGGAGAGGGTTTAAAGTAACAGTTTTATTTAGTCCTCCTGCCTTACATTGCAAATTTTATTTTAGTAAATGGATCATAAGGTCTTTCCTTACTGTGGCTTTTACTGTTCCTTTTGTTGAAATGCTTACTTTTTGACTTCTTACCAGAATTCTCAATGAATCACTGCAAAGAGCTATATGCCTCCCAGGGCGATGACACTCCAGGGGCACTATTTTTTTCTCCTTTCCCAGAAGAGAAAGACCACCACCATTGTAAGGATGTGTTAAATCAAGGCCCTGTTCTTTCTCCCATTGACATCAGTAATCCAGTATGGAAAGTTCAGGCATAAAAAGGGGCAGTAAAGGATCCGTGACCACAGAAGAGCCGTGTGAGCACCGTAAATACATTTCGAGCACTAGCCTCTGGCTTCACCACCGAAATTTAAGAGCTAGAATGATTTCTTAAAGTAAGTGCGGGTCAAGGTCCTGAGGCAGTCACTCCACCCTGGATTTAATATATTCAAAAGGAACACGAAGAACATATGGTGTGAGCAAAACTGAACTCAAACATTCATTCTTACTCTCTCAGCTTCCTTCACTTAGTCTCCCTACAAGGCGACAAAATCACTCCCAGAAGATGGGGAAACGGGACCAGAAACACACACACGGCTTGTTCTTTTCATGGTAAACAATACACCATGCCCCACAAAATATTTTTTCCTTGTTTCTGAAAGCACTGAAGGGCCTACCTGCGTGTGTACGTCTGCAGATATTCAGGACCATTTTCACACGTGGCTAATACAGAAAGACCGCCGTTAACATAACACATACAGAGGATGTGAGAAAAGCTCAGGAGAAACCCTTCTCTCTGACTGGATCGGCGAGGCCTTGAGGAAATCTGCGGACACCCGTCTATGCCGATGTACCTCCACGGCGGCAGTGTATGTGAGATGCACACCCCCAGCATTTCCATCTGCGGCCTCTCTCCATCCCAGCCAGCCCAAGGAAACACGCGACCGGAGCAAAACCAGTAAGTATGCTTGCTACGCGGCACTGCTTCAAGGAAAGCAGCTCCTGTCTGCAGTGAGCTAGAGCGATGCTCTCAAGAAAGCCCCAGCTGCATGTGAAGTCCAGAACCACCAACGTACTTGGCATAATCCCGGGGTGCATTTTCTCCCCACTCGAAGAGATATGGTTTTCATAATTTAATATACCTTTTACATCTTTGGGGGTGGGGTGGGGAGGGAGGACAGCAATTCACCTAAAGTCACTAACTTCGTGCAAGCAAGCGAACAAAAAACCCGACGATCTTTATAAACTACTTAGACAACCGACAGCCAGCAATGGTGTGAAATACCCCAAACTTCTTTAGTGAAGGACCCTAACGTCTCGAGACAGAAAACACCTATCCATCTGGTAGGTTTATATTCCGGGCAGAGTTTTATAATTTTTCTTTTAAATTTCAAAACAGCAAATTATCTGGTAAACAGCCAATGCCACACAAAGCTGGCAGCAGTTTAGCGGAGAGATTGCTGAGCAAAATACCCCTAAATGGGTGGCTCGTAAGCTTTAGCACGCACATGTGAAAAACACCTGCGGAGTCTGTTAGGAATCCAGACTCCCGGACCATCCTCAGAAATTCCGGTTGGGCTGCCGTAATCTGTAGTTTTAACAAACATTCCAGGTGATAGGTGGTTCCTGACTTTTGGGAACGCTGAAAGAGGCTGTCAATACCGTGCTAGTGAGCTCGCCTCTTTTTCCTTGGGAGGGCTAACGGAGCTAGTGTGCCCCATCCCGGTAGAGCGGCAACAGGATATCGCATTTGGTACTGAGCAGCGCTAGGTGGGCAGGAAGATCTGGAATCTGCCGGGGCTCTTGTACAATAGGAAGGCCTGATAACAGCAGTGTGTGGCTGTTCATCTGCTATCTGTAGGTTATACTGATGGAAATGTCCTACATTCTGCAGAGCGACTTCCAGGGAGGCAAACTTAGAACGACAGATGGTAGATACATTTTCTGGAATTTAGATGTCTTCTTTAAGATGATGGCTTATACAAAGACAAGTATATGACTAATGAATATTATAAAATGAGACACAAGTATCATATAACCAGTAACGCAAGTATCATATAAAAGGGTGTATTTCACAAGGCTATACGTGATTTATAATTTTGCCCATAGCATTACATAATTCTAATCTTTTAATGTGAATAGTTTTTTTTTAAAAGCTCCTTTAGAGGGAACAAATCCCCCCACTGCTTACCACCCCACCTCCCCTGCATTTTAAAATGAAGAAATAGTTGTCACATTCATACTCACACTGACTCCATTTGAATAATTACTTGCTCACTGAAGCCTGTAACAATTTGTCACTACACAGGGAGACTGTTTTTGGCCCTGTACACTGTCTACAGCACAACGGCTCGAACTCCGCAAAGAGGGTGCCGGAACGTCTGCCGCATAAGCTGCTAACGGAAGCTCGGCCAGTCCCACGCCCAGCCCTGGACACTGTGGGTGTCATCTTCACTTTCTCCGAAAGGGTCCTTCGGTAGAGGAAATGCTTTGCCGTTATCACCGGCAACTGATATGCACGAGCCCAGACCAAGTAGAGTGATGTGATGCTGACCACAGCCTTTTTTTGGCCCAACTCTAGGAAAGTCAAGAGCCCACCTTCCGACCAAAACCCGTCAGGAGCCACTCGGTAACGTTCTGGGTTCCCCTGTCGTTCTCGTTTCCCTCCGAGATTGTAACACAGTGAGAGCGGACTGACGTGTGCCTATCAACAGATACGCAGTAGAGGCTAAATCATCCCTATTCCTTGGATGTGCTAGATGACTACTTTCTATCAGGCTGCATTGGACTTAACCGAGCTGGAAAAAAAAAAAAATCACATAAATGTGTAGAGGAAAATTTGATAAATACTTAAGTTATTAAAAATTCAATATCTCCAAATATACCATGTGATACAAAACTACTACTTAGCCCATACAAAAGTGTGTGAGGATAAACGGCCTTTTGTCGAACAGTTTTCCTCTGAATTATCTGAATAATAATAATAATAATAATAAATAGAAACCCTCTCTGTGAATCTCCATTAAATTGGCTATTCCTTAGGAACACATAAATCTTCTTAGGCAGGGCACCGTGCCATCTGTTTGTGGTTGGTTATTTTTGTGGCTCTCGGGGCCAAAGGAAAAGGGGGAAAATGAGTATTGCTAATAGTAGGTGAAAATTTATTGTGTAGTTTCAATGCTCTGAAGTAATTTTATTTCAGCAAGCCAGACAAAACACATAATGTCATAACCCAAATACGCTGTTACCTGGGACAGTGCTGAGAAGGGAAGGGAAGCTTCTGGCTAACAGACTGTTCAAGAGCCTTCCCCTTTCGTCTCGAATGTAAAAACATCCCCCTCGCTGGGATGAATGACCGGTATCAGGAAGGGCTGTTCTGTTTATTTAAAAACCTTCATTTTCTCCACTAGTTTCTCTTTTTTTCCCCTCTCCCGCATGCTTTTAAAGAGACGTAATCAGGGAATGGCCCTGTTAAATTAGACCTGAGAAGCCAACCCCTCAGAAGCTTGGCCAGGATGCCAGCCCAGCCTCTAGCTGTCTGCTCGGCCGGACAAAGAAACAATAGCTCCTGGGGTGGCCTTTCAAAGATGGACAGGTCAGCAAGGTGGCAAGAGGCAGAGGAGATGAAAAAAGGTCGTAAGAGAAAGCCAAGCCTCTAACTCCACAGTGCTTTTTGAATGCGTCATGAAACAGTGCAGGACACACACGACTGGCTACACAAAGCTCTGTGTTGACCAAAGGAGAGAATGCTACCCGAACAGTGGTCACCACTCTAATCGGTGCTAGAAAGGAACAGGTCAATTGCGATCCACAGCGTTTCCTCATGTAGAGAGTAGCGCTCACTGCTGGGTAGTTGGGGCTTGAGGAGGTGATTCAGGGTCTAAGCAATCCAAGGACACAGACGGTTTGCCCAGGTTTAGACATTTTCAACACTTCCACAAACTGAGAGAGTACTCTTACTGCACCAATCAGATGGGATTTGGTAAGAACGCAGTTGTTGGCATCACAAAGTGGGTTGAAACAATTAAACGTGACACAAATTTTAAAACAGCGCATTAAACAAAACTGTATACGATTCCTCAATGGAGACAATCTGCAAATAGCACTTAAGGAACAACTATTTCCACACATACATTTCAAGGTGAAAAAGTACTTCAAACCCCCTTGTTCTGCCCCTGAAATATGGTTCTTAAGTGTTCAGCACCGTCACTACCGAATGGAGGATCCACTCTGTCATTGGGATCTCTTAATGCTTTGAATGATACCCAAAGACAAAAAGAACATGGTGTATGCAGTGAGCAAGCAACCCCAGCGACACTTAAGAATACGTCCACACGTTGCAAAAACAGAGCGCGGAAAAAGAATTCACATAAAACATAATGTGACCCTCAACTCTTAACAGCAGTTACATAGGTTGAGCAAGTTTCCAGGCGCAGAAAAGTGGACTTTTCCCCCCTTTTCACCCAGTGATTCCATTGCTGTTGTCTCTGCACATTCACCGGTGCAGCCCTAAGAGGAAAAGAGGGAAAGGGTTGGGGGTGGGGGGGCAGCGCTCAGGGCACAGAGCCGCCTCGGTTACCTGTTGAGCTGTTCACCATATTGGGCGCCATGCTGTAGGGGGGTGCCTGGGTGTTCATGAGCCCAGAGCTGTTGTTGACGGGCTGGCTGTAGGGAGAGCTGGAAGCCATAAGTCCACTCTGGTTCATGCCCGGGAAACTGCCTTGCCTGTGTGAAGAGAGAGCACAGGTATACATGTACTGACCGTGCACGCGGGCAACACTCTATCCCGGGGGTCATTTCTCATAATGCACATATGCAAGGGGTGGGGCTGCTGTTTTCCGTGTTTGCTTAAAATAATTGATTTCCTGGACAGAGAGGCTGAACTCTTGCTAAGTAATGACTTAAAACACTGTGTAAAAATTCCAAATAATATAGATTCCACAAGTAAATTATACATTTTAAGTCACGTCAAGTGTTCCACGTTATGATTTCTATAGAGGAATATAAGCAAGAAAGGGGGAACTTGAAATAAGAACAGGAATTACAAAAGCAAGCAAAATTAACTTCTAACATTTAAAAAAGATTTGACTCTTTATTGGCATTAAGTAGTTAGTATCCTCGTATCAAAAACCAGGAGTCAAGGGATGAAAATCAAATGGGCAGTGTGGGAATGTTACTTAAATTTTTTTTCCTTTGACCTAAGTTTTCTGATATAATGAATATAGGAGAAAGCATTTCTAAACGCTTCAACCTGATTATTCAAGGTTCTGAAATTAGGTACTATTAAAAACACACCCATTTCCCCATATTGACATCACACAGTAAACCTCAGACTCCCGCTTCTTTTTGTAGGATTTCTTGCGACAGGAAGGAAGGGAGCTTAGACTGGCTGAAAGTGTCCCTAAAAGGCTCCGGGTCACCCCTCCCTGACTGCGACGCAGACTCACGAACCTAAAGTTTTGGTGACTTGGTTTCACTAGTTTTGTGTGTCTGCTCTATGAAAGACAAACTTCTCACTCTTGCAAGAGGCCAAGGGTATTTCTGCGTCTGAAGGAGACAACTGTGGTGCAAGGGTATTTCTCTGCTGGGCCCGGGCCTGGGGAAGGGGAGGTTTGGATGGCACGCTGGTTTAATGCTCGCGGGGAAACCACAAGGTGACAAGACAGGTGATGGCGATGTGGCAAAATCTGGGAAAGACGCCACCCACTGGTGTACCCAAGCTTCTCCTATGTAAATAGTTCACCTGGAGAAAACTTTTCAAACTTTCATTTACTGGTGTTTTCTCTCGGGAGTAAAACTAGTAAGAGGCGTAAAAATCCACACTTGCTCATCTACTCCAAGTGAGTTATGATTTTAAGCCCCTGCACCTCCATTAAGTCGTCATTTGATGGCTTTTTGTGTGTAATGGTAAAATATGTTTAAAGAGATCCTTTCAAAGCTTAACCTAAGTCATTTTCAGAAAAACACAATATACAATCTTTTTGTGTAGCAGTCTTCAGTGGATTCAACTTTCTGGCTTGTAGAAAAAGTTCAAACATGGTCCACTTGAAAATTCAAAGTATCAAAGGTTTGAGTGCTTTTCTTCCTTTTAAATATCACACAAACTATTCTAAACTGGCACTCGATGATAGCTTGGAAAGAACATTCTAGCGGGCTGAGAGACTAACGGTGTGAGTGTGGCTCTGGGAGAAAGGAATGTTACTTCAGCCTTGAATTCTGAGCTCACTCAAGTGCCACTTTGAATACTACAGACTGCTGAATCAGGATGATAATACCCACTGCAGTTCATTAAGAATGTATCTGAGATCATCCAATGGCTTCTGATTAACCTCCAGGTCGTCAAATACTCATAAATACATTGCCCGGCAGCCATAAACATATTCCTGTACGGTTCGGGTCTTAACATCAGCGTGGAGATTGCCGGCATTAACTCAGACGGCTGAGGTTCCCTTCTGGGGTGTTTTCATTCAAACAAAAACAGTTTCACGTTCATGTCCCTGTGGCACCTGCTGGGACTGCTCTCCCAATTTGTTAGCAGGTTAGTCACCTGAAGAGCATCCTTAACTCAGGAACAGGTTGGGTTTTCTGAAGACAGCTTTCAAGTCTCAGCCAATGGTGACCCGTCCATCGTCCATCAAGATCGTTTCAGGGGCTGCCTCCTTTGTGAAGGCTGCCCTGTCTCCCCCACCTGGGAGCTCTGCCTTCCCCAGACTCTGCCTCTGACAACCCTCTGCACTTTTCTTTTGTGTATGGCAACAATTTATGTCCATGCCTGGGGTCTTCTAGGCAATTCTGAGAGGAGCAAAGGAGCAACAGACAGCTACTGCAGAAAGTACTTGTTAAATAAACCGAGAGAGAACATTTTTACCATTGTAAACAGGCTTTTTCCAAATTCAGTTTCACATGTGGTGTGACTAACATGTGCATGAAACACATGGTCCTTTAAGCACACCTGCTTATAACTCAGGTGCAAAGAGAATCCGAATATGAAACCCACCAGGCAGGTGGTTAAATGAAGTAATGACCTCAGAGGCTCCTTGTAATCCTAATCTAGGATTTCTCCCAAGTCTGCACGGCCCATCTGCAGCCACCATAAGATGATGAAGGTGTGCAGGAGAAGTTAAACAAACAAACCCTTAAAGTAACAAAACAAATTAAGGATTTTGAGGTCGGTGTGTTGGATGTCAGCTGCTGTGTATAATGGTCCTCAATGAAATCATGCCTGCAGTTTGAAAAGTCTGGTCAAAATGCCACAGGTCTTGACTCTGCCACCAGTCACACCTTCCACTGTCACTGGGATCTGGGAGCAAATCTCCTTCAGTCTCTGGGCCTCAGTGTTTGCATGTGGCCATGGAGGGACCAATAACAATAATAATGTTCATACTTTACTAGGTAATTATAAATGTGCCGGGCACAATTTCTAGGCATTTTATACATTTAACTTTTTAAATTACCTGGAGGAAGGTAGGTGGAATTATGCTCACATACAAAGGAAGAAAATAGGGATCAGAGAGATTAAATCACCTGCTTAAGGACACACAGCTAGGAAGCGTCAGAAACAGAATTCCTCAGGCCTGCTTTCAGATCAGTGTCCTGTATTTCTTTCTCCAAGTGCAAAGTACACAGGCACACAGAGCCCACTGTATACCTTCCTGTCTACTGTATTCATCTGGGGTTATAGAACGCTGACAAATAAAAATGGTGCTTTTCCCCAGGTTTCCGGGACACCTGCTTCTAGGAACGAGTTTATCCAGAGTGCTGCACGCCTCTTACGGATCCAAGTAGGGAAGTGGCCGACAAAGATGCGAGTCTTCCCAGCAATGCAGGGCATGCGCGGCCATGAGCGCGGCATCTGGCCACCTGTCTAAATGGGGGAGAAAGCCGGTCTTTCATCATCATAGAAGAAATCCAATTCATCACTGCTTTGGAAACTACTGCCAGGATTATTGGTAATTTTCAACGAGCAAGATGAGCTTAATACTAAAAAGAGCTTTCTGCTGACTTTTTGGAAATTGAGACAATTTTGTTTTGTGGAAGAAAACACAACATGGCCGCCTGACTAAGCCGAGAGCTCCAACTTATCACGGTGTTGCTAGTATGAGAGGATTTCTGGGGGCTCGCGACAAAAAGCTTATTTGGTTGGGCTGACTACCGTCACTCGGACCACAAAGACCTCCAAAGAAGTTGGGCCCTTTCCAGAGGCGGCACTCACCGGCTTCTAAATCCCTTTCTGACCACGGCACCGTTTGCAATGCTCCAAATGGAATGAGGAGAGCCAAGAAGTAAATCACCAGACATTCTCTTTTTCAAAACGGACCAAGAACAACAAAACAAAAACAGGCGAAACTACAAACTGAAACGAAGGAAACATTTTCCACGTAAAAGCCTACCAAGATGTAAGCTGGGCCCGGACGAGCAAAGTGCCCTTCCTTGACCTGTGGGTGTGTGAATTCCTGGGCTGTCTATTACGGGACGACAGGCTCAGGTGGTTTTCCTCCCAAATTACTGCGGTCCCCTGATGCGGCCCGTTCCTAACCTGTGATAGTTGTGGCAATAAATGCCCAATAAGGCCCGGGGGGTTGGGGGGACTCGACTAACATTTGAAAGTAATGTTTAGTTGCTGTTGTGCTGCTAACGTAGCTACTGGGTGTAGCGCCTGGGCCGCACTGAGTGGGAGGCGGTGCGTCCAGATCAGGGCTGACCAAGGGGGCCACCGCTTACCCAGGCCTGGTCTTCTGTGACAAGGCCCTGTTCCCTTATGCCTTTGCAAAGTCAAAGTCTGAGGTGGGGCGCTGTTATTTAAACACGGGGACCCGCACAATCACTGGAGGAACGTTATTTAGATCGATGGGTCTCTGGTTGGGCCTGGATGGAAGTGTTTGAGATCTGTCATCCTATGACAAAGGCCAGGTTATTATAATGAGGATAGTTCAAAACTGGAGCCTACGGAGGCATTTCCCGAAAGCACTCCTCACTCCTGCTTCTCAGTCTTCACACGGACACAAGTAATATATATATATGTTATTATATATTATATACATTATCATAGATTTTCCTTTTATTCACTTTGGAAATTTCTCAAACATTACACATTCATCTGCCAACAAAGAGCTGGCTCTAGGGAAGAAAAAAAACAAACCCAGAAGCAAACACCAACTTTAAAGTGACCGTTTCCAATGGTTCACTGAGAAGATAGAAAGCAGTTAAACATACCAGTATGAAATCCTATAAAGAGTAACCACATACTCCTAAACACCTTGTTTTAAAGTCAACTACAATACAATTTAAAATAAGATCTGTATATGGTTTCGGTGCTTTAAAAGAATATTTAGGCCATACTGTCTTAGCAATCACCACTATTTTTTCTCAACAGTGGCAGATGGGGAAGTGTGAAATGTGTATCTTGAAAATGAATGGATTCCCGATACAGCTCTTTGGAGAAGGGTCGGGACAGACAGAAGAAATAGTCTGGAAACAGGCACCACACGAGTGAAACCATGTCATTTCAGCCCCAGGGGCAAGCCACCTGGAGAGAAGCTCTGTGCAAGGGTTCTAACTGAGCCACTGAAAATATCACTCCTGAGTTATGTTCAAAATTGGAAAGCATATGACTGCCACATACACACGCCCTCCTCTGTATGGACTGTCAGTGTAGGTGTAGTTTATGTAGCCAGAAAGATTGCTTACTGACAAAATTAATTAGGCTAACAGTGAAATTTGGGGCACTCTTTCACTTAAACTCAATAGCGATCGGAACCAGGAACCCGCATCTTCGAAAAGCCCAGTTCCAGCAGAGTTTATTTTTAGAGAGCTCTAACTGCATGCATAACATTACACAGGATGCCCTATTTTAAATGTGTTCTCAACAGACACTGTTTTCACACCCATGTCCAGAGTCACTGGCAGAACGCTTTCAACCTGAGTTACACAGTATCTTTCTCAAAGCCTCACCAAGAAGGACAAATTTGGTTGAAACTGGTTTAAATCTAATATCTGAAGAGGGAGAAACACTGCCTATGTCCCCCAAACAACATGATCAAGACAGAAAAGAAAGCCGTCCAAGCCCCAGCCCATTTGTGGTGTGACCAATGCATCAGCCCACCTGCAAGGACACACACATCAGCAACTCGGGGGGCAAAGTAACGCTACAGTTTCAACAAGCCACTCGCCCTGGCTGGGAATCAGTCCTGGGGAGGTGAGGTGGCATGTATATCCTTAACCCAAAGACAACAGATAGAAGCATCAATGACTTAGAAACAGTAGATGCCTGGAAAAACACACGGCCACACAGGGGAGTGGAGGGGAATGAAGGGGCGGGGGAGGGGAGGGGAATGGAGGGGAATGGAGGGGAAGGGGAGGGGAGGGGAGAGGGCCTTCGGGTGTCTGGGAGCAGGGGACAGCAGGCTGACTAGCAGGGAATGAAAGTGGGGAGGGAGGGAAGGGCCACGTCACCCAGGGCTTTGGTTCCGTAGGGCTGTGTCTGTTAGAAGAAACAGAGAGACCGGGGGTTTTAAGCAGGAGCAACTCGTTAAGAAGACGTGTGATCGGAAGATGCCGTCCTTGGACTGTGGGAGGGAGGACACACTGGAGGCGGGGGGAACGGCTGTGGGGCTGAGCTACTGTAAAAGTTCAGGTAAGATACAGAGCTGAACGGTACCTTGGAGGTAAACTGGGAGGGACCTGGTGATGAATTAGATGCTGTGGGGAAAGAAGAGGCACACCGAGAGGTCTCCGAGGTGTCTGGCTTACACAAGAGGATGGACAAACGGGGCAGTCACAGAGAGATCAGGGCTCTGGCTTTGGACACGTGGCAGCTGATGTGGCCCTGAGTTCCCGAGAGGCAAATGTCATGCGGGCAGCTGCAGGCTCAGGTCTGGGAAGCAGAGGGAGGGTCCTAGAACTCATCTTTGCTCCCTGCTCTCTTCCAATCCTTCTTGAGTCTTTTTGTCTAAGATTCTCCCTCGCGAACGTGATCTCTTCTGGGGCAGCCCATCCCCTTAAAGAAGGCTGAAGTGTGTATGACATCAGCCACAAGGCTAAGAGTCATGATCATTTTCCAGCTGTAAATTAGTAACGCCCCAAACCCTTTGGCAATTGATACGTTTAGGTTTTATTTTTTCCTTTGAGAACGGGCAAAAAGGAAAGTTACTTTTCAAGAGCTCCATGAAAAAGACGCTTTCAACGGAAGGGTAGTGGTCACTTTGTGAGCTGTTCTCGAGAAGGGTCTTTTGCGTGGATATATATTTAGTGGCTAACTCCGCAGAGTCCAAGTTCTCCCCGGCATGTCTTTGCCACGGCCCAGATCACGTGGGCGGCCCACAGGACCTCCCGGTCGTCCTCACCTTTCTTCAAAGAGCCGTATTTTCACCCCTGCGTCCTGGCGAAATGATTTCCACCAAGAACTGAGGAATACTGCATATTCCACCCTGATTTCCTAAAAGGCTGGAACGTCAGAAACATTTCTTCCCTTTTTGTTAACTACTTCACGCAGACTTCTCAGAGGGTTCCAACCTGTTATCAGTTCTGCTCCTGGCATCCCTGCTAAAATGCACCTGTTGTGCAATTTCAAGATTAAGTGCTTCTTTTTTGCCTCAGTGCAGGTCACCCGTTTCAGTTGTTCTGAAAGCAGCGGACTGATCTTCCCCTCCTTTCTCAAAGCAAACAGGAGAACAAGTAGAGCTCAAGGGTTTTGAAGCAAGGGACTTCCTTGTCAGGGTGTGAAGAAAATGCAGAAACTGGCTGCTTGAATTTTGGTAATTGATAACGAAGAAGGTTCTGTGCATGTCCAAGTTGGTTTTGGTTTGTTGAGCCCATTGTTCCGTTATTAAGAACCGTTTACTGGCAATCGCACGCAAACGAACGGCAGGTCTCCCTTCTGAAGATGCTTCACTCAGACGTTCTGGTGTTAGACCCTGTTGATCCCCAGCACACCGGCTGCCTCAGGTGCAGGGTGGAGACAAAAGCCACAGGGGGCAGGAGTGGGTCCCCAAACCTGTCTCTTCCCTCTGAGGGGTAAACCCCAGAGCTTTGTAGGCTCTGGCACACGTAGCTTCCCACTGGCTTCTGATAAGGACGCAAAGAGCATAGGCCCCCTGGTCTGGTGAAAATGACATCCACTGTACCTCTTATTTTATTTATTTATTTATTTATTTATTTATTTATTTATTTATTTATTTATTAACATTTATTCATTTCTGAGACACAGAGCATGGACGGGGAAGGGGCAGAGAGAGAGAGAGAGGGAGACACAGAATCTGAAGCAGGCTCCAGGCTCCTAGCTGTCAGCACAGAGCCCGATGCGGGACTCAAACCCACAGACCGTGAGATCATGACCTGAGCTGAAGTCGGACGCTCAACCGACTGAGCCCCCCGGGCGCCCTCTGTTGTACCTCTTGAAGGAAAAACTAGTTGCCATTGATGTCACCCACAGAAAGAAAACAGTGCTCTTCCCTGTGTTAAGTCAAAGTTCTTTACTTAATAAAAAAAAAAAAGGTTTATCTTGGGATCATAAAACCATTAAGAAATGATCGTGAGTAATTTGTGAGGGGGGCTATTCCTTTTCAGTGATGGGAGTACCCGCCCTTTATACAAGGACATCCCCTTCCTGGGCACAAGGTACAAGAGAGAGTGACGACGGAAGGTCTCCTTAGAGTTACCAGCACCTCAGACACAGGGCGCATATCAGCTTGACAAACGCCGAGGACTAAGCAGCAACTATCCAAGAACGAAGCCGAGTGATGTTTTAGGAAGGAGGTCATTAAGAACGCACAGATCTCATGCATTCACAGACTTCTTGTACCTAAATGGACCAGTCTGTTGACTGAAAAAAAGAAAGAATCTAGGTCCCAAGATCTCCATCTCATATCCTTGCCACAGCAAGAGTCTGTAAAATCCTCCAACAAACAATACTCTTGTCCAGCGCTGTGGTGCCAGGAAATATATCAATACGGTCCTTTCTAACTTAAAAAAAAAAAAATCTTCGTAAAATTCTTACAGATTTCCTGAGCTAAGGGTAGCCCTGGGCAAACGCTGTTCAGAATTAGGGTAGAATGTTGCAGGAAGAGCCTGAAAAATAGGAAGGCGGAAACTGGCAAACTCTTACCTGGCATTAAACATTAAACACTCAAAGGCCATCCAGCAAGAGTTAACTGGTAAAGCACGGAACAAAGCCTTCAGGTTCTGAAGCTGCGGGTTTTTTGTTTGGTTTGTTTTTTTTCACTCTCTTAATGGAAGCGGAGTTCGGAATAAGAATGAAGGTCAAGAGTAAGAAGGGCCTTTGGGAGGTGCCCCCACGTCCTTCATGCCACCAGCGAAGGGGTTCCATGAGCGACCAGAGAGCCCAGCCCCTTGCCCATGGTCTTCACAGGTCACACGGGATGCTTCCCAAACCCCAGACGGGGACAGACTAAGACACAGACCAGATGCTCTTTACCACTTTTAAACTCTTCCGGCTGCCCTCAGCCCCAAACACCGTGGAGGCGACGAGGTTTCAGACACTTCTGGTGTCGGCCGTGTGGCTAAATGCTACCACCTGTGATGTGTGTGACTCCAGGGACCCTGCCCTTTAACCCTGAAGAGCCCGGACTGGCTGGGCTGTGTTGCTGACCGTCTCTGGGGACGGATGGACTATAAAGGTGATTCTGGAGACCACCCTCCCAGCTGGCCTGGGGGGCTGGTCAACTGTGGGGCAGAGGTGCTAGTAGGACCCCAGGTGAGGCCAGGTGACTCAGACAAGGGAGCAGACAACCGATGCAAGGCTCACCTCGATGACAAGAGCCCCGACCCAATGCACGCGTCATCGTGGGTCACCTGAGATGGTGAGGACGCACCCCGCTGGGAGGGGTTCAGACTGGGACTGGATAGGAGATACTCTGAATGAGGGAGGCAGGTCTAGATACGGTGGGAAACTGGGAATGTTCCAGAATATGAGGAGCACACTGATGTCTGAGACGAGGACAAAAAGCAGACAGTCAGAGGGACTCAGGGAGACCACCTTTGCCATGAGTCGAGAGACTGCCAAAGCCCGAGTTGTGGTTTCTGGCCCGCACAACCATTGGTTCCTCGGAACGCTATCCAGTGACCGAGGCTCCCGTCCAGCGTGCTCCTCATTCAGTATCCACCAGGTTCAAACACAGGCATCTGAGTCTACACTTTCCACTCCCTTTTCTTCAGTAGCAGGAATCCCAAAGGTCAACCCTCAGCCAGCGTTCCACAGCAGGGTCCCCACGGGGCTATGAAAAACGCAGGCTCCAGACCCTCCCCTGCCTGTGGCTGCGGTGAGCGTGCGTACGTGGTTAAAACGCTTGCCTGGTAATAACCACTTGTTTAGGGAACGTCACAGACTCTAGTCCATTAAAGGTTTGCTGCACATTTCACACTCTGATTCCTTGGATCTCATTCAACTTAAAAAAGAAAAAAAAAACTCTCTTGGTCTTTTAAAAAGTAGTGCTTTACTAATTTTTGATTTGAAGACTAATGAATATACTTTGTAGTTACCGTGATAGTTCTGAAACTCTGAAAGATTTGATTGAAATCGTAATCTTAAAATACCAACATAATAATCCTCAATTCTAAATTTTGAAGGGGAAAGGGGGGGGCTAAAAATTAAGCACGGTATTTGGATGATAATGCAAAGGCTTACATTTAATTGCAGAAATAAAAACTCTACTTAAGTCTCAGAAATCTTTTCTTTGTCTTCCAATAACGTGACTTTTCCAATCATAGCTATTATTCTAAAAGCTAAGAGTCTAAAATCCAAGGGGCTAAATTCTTTGTTAATACAAATCACTCACAGCCCTTCAGGCTCACGGACCCCAATGTAACTGGGGCTTGACACATTTAGAAGTTTTTTGCTCCTTCCCTTTGACATTTTAATGCACTATCTCCATTAATGTATTTCCACATCGGCGGCTCCCTGCCCATCAGCAGAATTGCGTCATACTGGCTTGAAGGAAAATAATACAGAAAAAGTGCCTTGCTGGCAAACAGCAACAGGGAAAATGAATTATAAATACACCTCCCTAAAGAACAGCTGCCGGCAGACGTGTGTGTATGTGGGGTGCACATGAGACACAGACACCAGCAGCCTGTGTATACCCAAGAGGACAGACTGATCCAGTCGCTTGTAAGCGGAGCCAGCTAGTCCCAAGCAGAGGAAGACCACCGGTCAAACTCTCTTCCGAGACAATCGGCCGCTTCAGCATCAACACAGGTGAGGTGCTACTACGGATCAAGCCACCTTGTGGCTAATGTTTCGTGGCAGTGAATGGGTGCCAAAGGTTAAAAAATGATGTCAGTGAGAATTCCCAAACTCCTCTTTTACTAGAAACATTCTAACAAAAGTGATTTTGGCCACCCTAGTATTTGGTACGATGTAAGTATTAAAACGTAGGTCTCCAGATTCATGGTTGTGAGAGCAGAAAGATGCCATTCCAGGGGCGCCTGGGTGGCGCAGTCGGTTAAGCGTCCGACTTCCGCCAGGTCACGATCTCGCGGTCCGTGAGTTCGAGCCCCGCGTTGGGCTCTGGGCTGATGGCTCGGAGCCTGGAGCCTGTTTCTGATTCTGTGTCTCCCTCTCTCTCTGCCCCTCCCCCGTTCATGCTCTGTCTCTCTCTGTCCCAAAAATAAATAAAAACGTTGAAAAAAAAATTAAAAAAAAAAAAAAAAAAAGAAAGATGCCATTCCAGGCAACAATCAGAAGACTTTCCAAACGGACTCATTTTTGCTCATACTTTTTTCCCCTTAAAACTAAGAAGTCTCAGAGTTTTCCTCCTTCTGATGTTCAGTCAGTCCACGGGGGTGTCTTTCGGGGACAGCAGAAGGAAGACGCACATTGCCTGTACCAGCCTCAGCAGGTGTATGCGCTGTGGGATAAAAGGGCCGGCTCAGGATCCTTACTCTAACGGCTCCGCTCCAGTCACAAGAACGCAAGATGTGGAATCATTCTCGGGGGGCAGGCGAAGGGTGAAAAGGACAGGGATTCAAACCCACCCATCAGGCAAGCTGTCACCGCATCCCACAAGGTGGGTGGTTGCAGAAGCAAGGACTCAGGCTGCGCAGTGGATCTCCAGGGGGACGTGCCAAACACACGTGGCCCATCAGGGGAAGCACAGGGCGGGCCAGGGAGCCAAAGTCCAGGCCTCAAGTAAGAAGTAGGATCTCCACCAAGACACTGGCTGATCGCTGGTTTCTAACGGTACAATTGCCTTTAGACCTGACAGAGAACCGAAATTAAGATGTTTTCCTTTTAAAGGGAAAAATCTATTGAGACAGCACTAAATGAAGGAAGAGCGGTTAAGACCGGGAGACAGAGCCGATGCCTGGCCTGTAGCTGACGAAAGGCTCCTGAGCCGGTAACTCGAAGACACTCGTCTCCTCCACCACAAAATCAAGAGGCAGAGGCCTGATGACACCTCAAACCCTTCTAGCTCCAAGATGCTACTGCTTTGTCACCGAAAGTACATCCTCTGGGAAGGGAGAACGGAACACTTCCCTTCTGAGGAAGATACCGTCATAAAGATCCGTGCCAGAACTCTGATGCTGGTCATCTCAAGTCACCGAAGACTCGATTCAAGTTGATATACGGGGGGTGCTGGGGGTGGCAGACTTCAGGGAACCAGACTGTACCCGGGCCTAAAGGTCTAGGGCTTGTCAGGCCTTCTGTAAGTTCACTGAAGTCGTGCATTTCCCTTGGAGCTCATTCCCAAGAAAACAATCTGGATAACTCTGATATATCCCGATCCACACATCGGCTGTATTTGGCAGAGCGGTCAGCTGTTGGGACACTAGCAGGTGCCACTGGGAATGGATGAATGGATGCAAAACACACATCCATGGCTGAGGGAGATTTTCGTGTGTGTGTGTGTGTGTGTGTGTGTGTGTGTGTGTGTGTGGCCTGGGGTTCGTGGTAATGCTTCTTTAGGAAGAAACAGGCCAAAGTCTCTCCTAAACTTCTGGCCAACTTTGGCTCCCCTCTACAGACAATGTCTCAAGTCTGTCCAGCATGGTCTACAGAGCCAGACTGAGGGGGAAAGTCACCTGCCGTCCCTGAACTAGGCTTTTCATAAGGTCACTGAATATTGCCACCTCTCTCTCATGGCTTCAAAAGAATACTACCTACTAGAAATGCTTTAAAACTAGGGGCACCTGGGTGGCTCAGTCAGTTAAGCAACTGGCTCTTGGTTTCTGCTCAGGTCATGATCTCACGGTCTGTGAGTTCACACCCCACATCGGGCTCTGTGCTGACAGTGCAGAGTCAGCTTGGGATTCTCCCTCCCTCTCCCTCTCTTTGCCCCTCCCCTGCTCGTGTGCACGCGCGCTCTCTCTCTCTCAAAATAAATAAACTTGAAAAAAAAAGAAATGCTTTAAAACTAAACAGCAATGCATTTTCTGAATAAAGTCTCTCTGTGTATGGCGGGCAGGGCGTCTTGCAAAAATATTACGTGTAACTTATTAATTCCAAATGATTAGATGAGATCACTCAGCTGGTCTAGTACACGAGCAGTAAGAGTCACGGTATTCTACCGTAAATCCTCTGATAATCAAAAGGAATTCCTTCACTCGAAAGGTCCAAATGAAAAAAACCCGATTCTCTCTGTTTCTTCACTTACTCAGTGCAGCAGGTGGGTTTTACCCTTAAAAAACAAAGTAATAAGATGGCTTCCAATCAGTCACGCCTGTGTGTTTTCCTCTGTCCCGTCTCACACGCAACGAGCTGAGAAAGCCTGGAGCATAACTGCCATAATCCGTCATTTCTCACGGAGAGCTTTGGGGTTCTAATAGCACACGCGTGCACACACACTCACGCGCTACACTTTTGTCGCTAATCTGTCTTTTTTCAGGTTCCTTCAGAAGCTCCGGGCCCTGAGGGATTCTGACTTGGGAAAGAAGTCATTTTAACAAACTCTGCGAATGCTGTGTTTCTGAAAGGCTGGAGCCACTTCTTCCCCCAAAGAGACACTGACATTTAGTGAACCGGTTTTTCAAACTGCCGACCTGACTTCCACCCGACAGAGCCACCAACGGGGGACGAAAACGACAACAGAAGCAAAAACATGAGTTCGCTGCCACGAGCTGTTAAGTAAAGCAAAAGCATGTTGAAAACCAAATTTCTTAACCCACAGCGCTAAAACATGTACTCTACATGTTTTCTCACATTCAAGCTTCTGCTTAAAAAAAAAAAAAAAAAGGCACAACAGGTTATATGTACTTGCAAAGTGAAAAGGAAGGAAGATTTAAAATAGAAATAAAACTTTCTTTTCTTTCCTTTTTAGAAAGAATGCTGTAGACATGAAAGGCAAAAATCAGAGCTAACACGGATGGGGCCACGGAGATGAGCCTTCGCCAAGTGTGCTTTATAAGATTTACAGAGAGTAACTCCAACATCTATCTTTTTCTTATTTTTAATTAAAGAGGAGGTGTTGTTTTCTAAGGAAGCTATCTGGATGCTGCTGGCTGAAACGCAGATTTGATCTCCTCGTGCTGGTTAGCTAACATTGATTTTCTGCCCCAGTGGAAGAGATTTTACTCTGATGCATGCCATTTAAATTCATTTTACACAGCTGCTTAATGTGGCTTGGCAAGGCACAGCCAAACTAGCTTTGTGGGTCTAAATAGGACTCCAGAGTTGGTAAAGGACAGATCCTATGGATTAGCAGCTGATGAGGAATGCTTTTCTCCCCCTACTGTCATCTTCCTACTGACTCACGAAGTGACCTTGAAGGTACCACAAGAAGGGAAAAAAGAGGAAAAGACATCTTCCCAAAAGAAGTCTGCTTACCTAATTATATTTATTTCATTTTTAGGATTATGTTTACAAAATTCTATATTTGTTGGCCCACATTTAGGACCGTGTTTACAGGATTTAGAACTCTCGCCTGCAAAATTATCGTTCGCTCTCGCTGTCTAAATAAATGTATACCGAATACAAAACTAGTGACAGGCTCTCTGTTACGTATTCATAACAAGCAGTAAAAGCATAGTTCTAGAAGTTTAGTCTTTAAACAAAGCCAGCTGACTGTTCTCTGTTTTATTTGAACCAAAAATGTGGTGTGTTTCTACTGAAACTGCTGAACAGCATTCAGTCTACATAGGATAATCTTACCATTGCAACATGCAAAACAGTATCAATAATATTTCTGCTAAGTAAATCGCTCAATAACAATATGCTTTAAGAGCACTTATGAGCCTAAAAATGGTGACAGCCTGTTGCTACATAGCTTTGCAGTAGGAAAAAAGAAAGCTACTTTTTGTTGCTGTATGTAATTCCTGTGTCGAAATGGATAATAATATGGCAACACCATGTTTTGAAAGAAAATTCTGCGTTGGATTATTTGGTTGCGTTTTTCTGGTGACTTCAGTATTCTAAAACTCCTTGGGAGAAGGAAAGAATAGAAATCTGCTCAGGGAGGCTGGAAAGAATCCCCTCCTAAGTCCTATTAATAACCTAAGTCCTGTCTCCTGCAGTGGGTCTCTTGTCAAACGCGGCCGCTGCTCTCTGAATTCAGGGGTGTGTGTGCGTGTGTGGAGCGGGTCACTGTCGTGGCAGAGATGACAATAACACAGTCATGATCACGGTGCTACACAACACAAGTTCCCAGACAACAGAGGGACGACAATGGGGGAGATCACGCCAGAGCGGGCGGCTTCATTACTCTTACGGAGATACAAGTTTTTCTTTCCCTCTCAGGCATGAAGGGAACAAGCCATGCCAAAAGCCATGCAGAGACAGGATCTGGGGGACAGCATGCACGCTCCCACCGCACTACCACAGTACCGTTCAGAAGAGTGAAGAACAAAACAGAACAAAACGAACCAAACCCCCGAAACAAACAAAAAGGAACGAAAAGACAACCCCCTCTGGGATGGATCTCCTCTTAGGTCTTTCACTTTCTTGTTCTGGGTGTTCCTTTCGCAGCCAGATGGCACGTTCATTAACAGTTTCAAAAAAAAAAAAAATGCCCAGGTCCCGCAGCAAGTCAGGGTATGTTGCTACCTACCCGTACTGGTCAGGCTGGTGCATCATGGGAGCCTGAGAGTTGCCATAGTTGGGGTGCTGGGAAGAAAACATGGGGCGTCCGCCAGCCCCAGACTGGCTGGGATAAGCAGGCGACCTAATGTATGGTGGCCTAAAGCAGAACAGAAGAACAACTTCTTTGGATTTGTTCTGTAGACAAGTACGAATCCCCCTGTCCATCATGTCACCTCCACACATAGGTGCGGGGGGGCTACAGAATGTGGCATAATACTCTGTACCGTGCAGCTGCCTGGGAGGGGAGCTGGAGAACATTCCTTAAAAAGGGGGGGGGCGGGGTGAAGGACAGGGCAGAGGAGAGAGAAAAGTGAGATTCTCAGATGTAATCTCAGTTTACGCTGCTGAAGTGGAGCTTTGACTTCGGTACAAGCCAAAAAATACATGGGCCCTCGCTGAAAACGGGCAGTGTGTGAAGGCAGGGCTTTGGAACTGCCTCCTGGTCAGAAACAGAAAAGGAAAACGCATGGATGTGGATTTATACGTTAATTTATACAAAATGATATATAAACTGATTCAGGAAGGGAGCATAGCAAGACTTTTTTATCAAGCAATTATGTCTTAATATCTGTGGTTATCTTCTCCCCGGGCCGCTATCCGAGGCCTCATCGTCCAACGCAGTCAGGTACTTTCTACTTGAAAATAACTTGTGCTTCAGGAGGTGCAACAATGGACAATTAACCCTAAATTAGAGCTTCAATTGGACCAGGCAAACCAGTTTTCACGGACAGGTTTATTAAAACATTCCCTAAAGTCTGTGAGGTTCGGGTTAGTATCTGGGGTTCAGGAAATTTTAAGTAATTATAATGTGGATGAGAGAGAGAGAGGATGATTGATTTTCCTTTTGATTCCTCAAGGGAAATTTATTTTTATTTGGAGCAAACAGGGAGACTGAAGGGGTACCTAACATTCCCCAAATAGCAGCTTCAGAGGAAAAGTAACAAAGGACACATTTAAACACACACACGTACACACACGCACATTTTTCTTTCCCTTTGACAAAAATCCGATTCCTCTATCTTTTCTTCTGAAGATACCGTAACTTCAGACATAGCTGTCAACGTGCTTTGTTTTAAAACATATTTTAACATACGTTAAACGTAATTTAAAACATATTCATAAGTGCTTCCTTTAAAACTAGTCACTTGGGTCATAAATTTTTAATTAAGTACGTTATTTTTATATAGGTTCAATATTTGCTTCAATCATTTTAGAAATCAAGATTAAAAACAAGTGATTGAGGCTAAAGCCTTGCTCTATCAACTTAAACTTTATGAAATATTATCTTTGCTTTATTAACCACATTTTGGTTTGGACAGAGAGGTATGCCCAGAAAAATAAAATATAAGATGACATCTATAAATCTCACACGTATACATTTAGACAAACACACACGATACAAATATGTGCATAGACGAGGTTTCTATTTCATAAAGATTTTTATGGTGGGGTAAAAAAAAAAAAAAAAAGAAAAAAAGAAGGTGGTTCTTTTTCAGTGTTTTCGATCTTAAAAGCCTAGTTCTTCAGGGTTCACACTTTCCTGCCTAAACCTAGCTGTTCTAAACGGAACCATGCGATATGCCACTGCTCTGGGCTGGTTATAAGGACTCCTCGCAGTCATTTCAAAGAACCTCCCACAACTCAGATTCCTTCCTCGATGTCTCCCGGAACGTGTTCTGTCGTTCACCTGTCTGTACTTTACGGTACAGAAAACATTAACACCAAAGGAACGGCCAAGCAAAATCGCACTCCACTGCTCCCCCCCACCCCCCGCCCCGGGTGACCCGGGTGACGATGTAGCTCTGTGCTCAGCACGTGCTCACACGTCCGCACCCAGACCACCTGCCCCGACGGCATACCTGCTTTGTGCCGAGTTTGCAGCGGCCTGCATCACTGCGGCAGCTGCCTCCTGTGCCTTACGGTTCACGGTTGGCATCGGTGGCCCCATTCCTGGCCCTCCCTGCTGGGACATGCCGGGAGAGCTGGGGGTCATGCTGCTCATATTTCCAGGAAACGGCCTGTTCTGCATCCCAGCTGATGGCATTCGTCCCAGGGGCATAGCACCACACGGCTGGCTTGGCCCTTGTCCGTGCATCTGGTTGTTGGCATTGATGCCCATGCCGGGCCCTGGGCCGCTGTAGCTCGCACTGGGCACCCCACTATACGTTGGGGGTCTGGAGTAGTTACCTAAACAAAAAGTAAACACAAATTGAAGCCTTTTACTTAGTATCTGTACTTGTGAGGACGGCCACTAGAAAGCCTTCTTGTCCAACAGTGTGATCAACACAGAATATTAGCCATGACCCTTATTAACCCTTCCCCTGCTGGCACCGATGAGGCTGGCTGTGGCAAAATAAGCTATCTCGGCACATTCCAAGGCAAAGAGCCACACAGGCCCGCTGAGAGAGGGAGGAGACAATCAGGCTGGTCATTAAAACAACCTATGCACAGGCAAGGGATGCTAGCAGTGAGTGTTGTTGCTTCCATACACCCAACATTCACATTTCTACGTTTTACCCCAGAGAATTATTTCAACCCCTAGTCCTTAGGAACGTACCACCGAGACTGCATGACTATCCCACTACTGCATGCGGCAGTCATGACAAAGGGCCAGAAAGACGGCATGTAAGACAAAATGCACATCTGGTCAAGATTATCCTCCAAAACCCCACAGGAGGGGTCACATGGAAACTCAGCCTTGGTCCAGCAAAGCAACCAGTTTTTCCCTGGTGTTGGGAGCAGGGTTTTCGTTTTGTTTTGTTTCCGCCTTGAGCATCAGATAAAGCAGCTCGCTTGTGCTTGGTGCCATGTCCTCGGAAATATGGTTGCACGTACTAGCAAGACAGTCAACGCGGTGAAGGGGTGGTGGCATCTGGGGGGGGCAGACAGACCCCCCGAGCCCCCATTCACACTGGCGCATGCGCTCGCAAGGAGAGCAGCAGCCTCAAGGACCCCAATTATTTCAAAAGTTTTCTCTCTCCTTCCACACCTTTTACTTTGACCGAGTGTACATACATTAAAGGCATAAGTAATGTCGTTCCAATAATAACAATTGCAGAGAGTAACTGCTGAACCGTACTGTGTTTGACATGCTGGGTTAAGTGCTTTACATCAATGGTTTCATTCGCTTCTCCAATAACCGTATGAAATACATATATAAATGACCATGATTCCATTTACAAATGAAGAAAATCAACTAGTAGGTTAGGATTCAAGCTCCAGCAAAAACAGGTTCTAGGACCCATGTAATTAACCAGTAAGATATGCTGCTTTCCCACAAATGATTATTGAAACAAATGTAAAAAGCATTTGTGGAATATGGATAAGCGTTTCTCAATCGATCCTTACTGCTTTCTGGAAGAGCCTCCTTGTCAAAATAACATAACTGTTTTAGGCACAGGGGATATAAAATTAAATACAATTCAATTCCTACACTCAAGCTGCTCACTGTGTGTGTGTGTGTGTGTGTGTGTGTGCGCGCGCGCGTGTGAGGTGTAGCAGCAGTGATAAGACAAGAAAAAGTATGAACGCAAAACCAGAAAGATAACGTACTGTTAAAAGTGCAAGAGAATGGAGAGCAAGTCTGCTTGAGGGGGGAGGGGGTCAGCATGATAGTGTAGTTCAGCGAAGATTTCTTTGCTGGGCTGTGGCCTCAGGAACCCGTGGGGGGCAGGCCCTGGGACCTGGGAGCACTGGTGCTGAGTGAAGGCTCCACACATACTAACTACCAGACCTCAGCTCATTCTCCTCTTTCTTTTCCCATCCTCTTCTCCACAAAGCAAAGATTATCACCTCTAATGTGGTCTGCTTGAGGAGTGGTTGCTAGGGTTCAAGGGCATAAAGTATGTAAAGTATTGCAAACACAGAGTCAAAATGGTAGGGGTTAGATACCTGAGTGGCGAGTAAGGCGAAAGAGAGGACAGCGTGCACATGGCACAGCCAGCCAGAGAGCAAACGATCTCCAGATAAGTCACGGAGGAGCTCTGTGTGGCTGTGACGGGGCCCCGGGGGAAGAGGTCAGACCTGCATGGTCTCGTGTTCCAGGCCGCCAAGTGTAGGGTTTATTTGGAAGATAAGGAGGAGCTTCCCCAGGTTTTCCAGCAGAAACTGGATTTGACTAGTAAAAATATCAAAAGCAAATACTTAATATTTACTACGTGCTAAGCTCAGTTCCAAATTCTTTGCATTAACTCACTTGATCCTTGTATCAGGCCCAAGAGGCCCCTATTATTACACTGCTCATTTTAGAGATGAGGGACCTGAGGCACGGGACGTTGGGGAGCTTGTCTCGAGGTCATGTGCCCGACAGGCAGAGGAGCCACGGTTTGCACTCAGGTGGTCTGTGTGTGCAGTTCAGAGTCCAGGCACATCACACTGCCGTGCAGCCTCTCAGACGCTTAAGGAAAAACCACACTTACGTAACGTATCATCACAACAGGAAAACCAGGTTTTCTTAAGCCCACACATGTAAAGCAGCATGACCTACAAATCCACAAGAGATCCGTGGACTTTCAACACTGACTGGGTACTTGCTCTCTGTTAGGTGCATCACATGAGCTTTCTTATTTGGGTGTCGTGAAGAGTGTTATTTATTGCAGATGGTACGGAAGCCACCATTCACAAGGACCATGGGCTGCCACACTCTCTGTAAAGGGTTGGGCAGTAAATAGTTCAGACTGTATGGGGCAAGACAGTCTCAACTCAACTGCCTCTGTGGCTCCGACGTGGCCAGAGGCGCTGTCTCCACAAATGGAAGTGCCTGTGTTCCAATAAAACTTTATTTACAGACACAGGTGGTGGGCCAAAGTGGGCCATAATCTGCTGGCCCCTGCTATAGACCAATCTTGGGACAAACTAATGAAGTGCTCCACCAGCACGGAAAGCGACTTGTTAAAGCCAGCATTTCTTTGACCCCGGATGTCCTCTGGAAGGCTAAAGAAAGCCTAAAGAGGAATAACAGAGGAAGGCACTAGCAGTTGAAGGAACTGGAAAATGGAGAGAAAAACAAAAGAGAATAGAGGGAACAGGAAAGGTTTGATGTAAATTACTTCAGGACCACCGAGTTACATGCGGGTGGGTCTTTTATGGCCAGCTCCTCAAATTTAAACTGCCTTCTCGTAAGACGACACTCTGCCTTTGCAGAAACAAACGTATGCTGTTTCCAAGTAAAAGGTAAAACATTCACTGTTTATCAATTTCAAAGTTCTTTATAAAAAGTTCTTGTTTCAGAGTCTCCCACCCCACAGGACCCCACATAAGGTCCCCGTCTGTCTTCCCGTCACAGCATCTTGGTGGAAAGGGCACCTTATGCCTCCCCGGCTTGTGAGGGACACGGCGCGGTGGGCAGGCTGCCGTCCTGCCTCTTCCCACGCCTTCTCAGAGCGCAGTCCTCAGAACGCGTCTCTGGGGGCAGAATTAAGATTTCTCCTCCCCGCCCTCACTGACCTCACACGCCCTCACTTCCAGACAGCCCGATAACATCAGTGAAGACAGGGCTCTTTTTTGGCTCTTGCTTTTATTAAAAATAAATCAACTCATTCACAGCTCGAATGCAAATGAAATTAATTCACATACTCATTCGATTACCAGTTCCCACCCTCCCCCAACACTTGGTAAGTGACTCATTTGGTAAGAAACCTTACCCAGTGAAAACATATGTACCCTTTGCTTTCGAAGGAAATGAAATAACACTTTAATCTTGTTTTAAAAACAAGCATTTAGACATGCTTATCTCAGACTATACCCACAGTGCGGTTTTATTAGAGAAGAAGGTTCTTGATTTTGTTGAACTCTGCTTATGGGGGGGAACAGAGAAATTCCGTCACACTGGGTTCCTGTACTTGGGGTTTAACTGGCAGGCAGGAGCTGTACTTTAATGATCCCAAAGGAAAGAAAGGATGGCGACGTTCGGTTACCCCGGACCCGACCTCATCTATCTCATTCGTGGCGTGTGTGAAAAAGAGCTGTGTTTCCGTGGCTTTGCTCAATTCAGCAGCCAGGCGGCGTCCTGCCATCGGGCGGTGGACGTGCTGGACCACAACCACCAGGCACACCCAGACATGCACGCAAAAGCACTTGCGCTTAGAAAGGCCCGTTGAGTACCGGGCTCCCAATCTAATTTTCCTCAATCAGTTGGGTTGATTCCATGAATCGGCACTCAAAAGCACACGTCAAGGGAATATGTTCTAATTATAGAGGCCTCTACTTGGTGGAAGAAATACAAAGTCCCCTTTTCTTCTCCTTGAAACTCTAAAGACTTTCCTCATTAAACTCACATGCCTGGATAAAAATGCTTTCTAAAGGCTTTAAATGGCTTAAGAGGCAGCGATGGACAAAGCGCAGGCTCTAGAATTTGAGTCTGAATGGCGGCCTGACCTTGGACAAGTTACTTAACCTGTCTGCACATCAGTTTTGCCATCTGTAAAGTAACGAGAATAATGGGGAATAGGTATGGAGGGACGGGGACCGCGCCGAGCACGCATTCCCCTAATAAACGACAGTTGTTACTACCGCCATCATCATCGACGCTCGTAACACCCTCAACAGCCACTGATCATTGATGATCGTGTCCCCATAATCTTTCAAAAATGCGTGGAAGGAGTGAAAAAATGATTCATGCCCCCGCCTTGCCCACTCGATAACGTATCTTTCTCCTCCAAATAAATAAAAACCAAACACGTAAGCCAAGCAAAATATGAGAGGAAAAGCCAGGAATGAGAAGTGCAATCTTATTTCCATGTTTCTCTAATAGATTAGTAATTTGTTGGCACTGGCTTTGACAGAAAACAGATGGATCCAGCATTAAGCACAATGAAGGCAGCAGATGCTGGTCCAGCCCACCTCAGCTGGACGGGTCTGGCAGCCAAGTCCGAGAGCTCACAGTTTTCAAGTGGGTTCATCTTGGCACACCAGCTTTGGGAAATCGGTCACCAAATAAATTCAGATTTCAACCTACCGGGAGTTATAGTCAAGCACCAGAGAGAGGAAGCGGGAGCTAGACTCTATTCAAGTCACCATGATTATTTCAGGGGAAGTGCAGATAATTCTGTACCTGACGCTGGAATATTTAAATTTGCTACTTACAATCAATATTCCAAGCTTAGCGCTTTTATTGAACTATTAAGTGTTTCCACTCACATATGAAGTTTTGCTTCTCCGTTTCACCATTCAACAAATTATTTATGGGTAACTTTTACAGGCAAGGCTCTCCATTATTCCCCCAGGCTGTGGAGGATACAATGGTGCCCAAGTCACAGAACCGACACTTTACCCCGAGCAGGAGAAAATAAAATGATAATTAGCGATGTATTATGATAAACATGTTTGTGAATGAGGGCTAAATACGCATTTACCTCGTTGTTTAGTTAATACCGTTCGCTACTTTTTGCAGCTATCTACTACATAATATGATTTTAGGTCATGTCTAGAGATAGAATTTACGTACAATAACAATCCTGTGTAGTTCCATAACCACCACGATGTGGGTTATTTCTACCATGACGAAAAAACCCTGCCATTTTGTGGTCATTCTCTCTCCCTCCCCCTCGTGAGAACCACTGATCTGATTTCTGTTTCTCCAGTTTTGCCTTCTCCACGATGTCATATAGAATCATACAGCATGTGGTCTTTTTGTGTCTGGCTCCTTTCCCAAAGCACCACGCTTTTGAAATTCATCCACATTATTGCACACATCAGTGGCTTGTTCCCTTTTGTTGCTGAGGAGCATTCAATTCTGTGGACATTTGAGTTGTTTCCAGTTTTTGGCGATACGAACAAAGCCGCTAACATTTGCACACAGGTCTTTGTGTGGACATAGGTTTCATTTCTCTTGGCAGAACCCTAGGGATGAGAGAGTGCCAGGTTGAAGGCTAAGTGCATGTCGGGCTTTTGAAGAAACCCTACCACAAAATGTGTAAGTTCAAAAAAAAAAACCCAAAATGTAGGAGTTCTAATTGTTCTACATTGTTGATATCGCCAACGAAAAAAAAATTAGCGGGGCGCCTGGGTGGCTCAGTCGGTTAAGCATCTGACTCTTGGTTTCGGCTCAGGTCATGATCTCATGGTTTGCGAGTTCAGGGTCCGCATCGGGCTCTCTGCTGTCAGCGCAGAGCCTGCTTCGGATCCTCTGTCCCTTCCCTGTTCTGCCCCTCCCCTGCTCTCTCTCTCTCTCTCAGAAATAGACATTAAGAAATAGAATGATTTTGAGCATTTTTCACATGCTTATTTGCTGGTTACCGTATTTCATAAGATCCTTTCTGTGTTAAAAAAAAAAAAGTTCTATTTCAAAAACCTTTCAACCCCACCTTTTTACACAGGCTGATCACACAATGCTGCTCTTTGGGCACCACCTTGGAGAAAAACTGACCGGGTAGATAGGAAGACCACAAATGCAGGTTCAAAATGAAAGCTGACTTACCCCCAGTTGCATTAAATCCTACCACTGGTGGGAATGAATAATTTGTTTTTGGAATCGATACGTATGGGTACCATATTTTTTCCCTAAGTCAGCATGCATTTTCAAGTCTTCACCATGTAAGAGAAGTGACCATATTGCACAAAGCTCGGAACAGAGGGGGAAAGGCCTACTACCTTACAGTGTGGGTTCAGAGTTTCACTTTTGGTAGTTTTTTTCTCCATATGTTACAAAAATGGACCCCTTCAAAAATTTAATTATACAATAATGCAAGTTCAGTACAGTGAGTACAAGAGCAGAGAGAGAAACAGACAAAGGTGATCCTTCGTTTCACCTCCCAAAGGTAATTTTTTTTTTTACTGATTTTTAAAAAAAAATTTTAACGTTTATTTATTTTTAAGAGAGAGAGAGGGGCGCCTGGGTGGCGCAGTCGGTTAAGCGTCCGACTTCAGCCAGGTCACGATCTCGCGGTCCGCGGGTTCGAGCCCCGCGTCGGGCTCTGGGCTGACGGCTCGGAGCCTGGAGCCTGTTTCTGATTCTGTGTCTCCCTCTCTCTCTGCCCCTCCCCCATTCATGCTCTGTCTCTCTCTGTCCCAAAAATAAATAAACGTTGAAAAAAAAAATTTTTTTTTGAAAAAGAGAGAGAGAGAGAGAGAGAGAGAGAGAGAGAGAGAGACACGGGGTGCCTGGGTGGCTCAGTCGGTTGAGTGTCTGACTGCCTCAGATCATGATCTCGCGGTCCATGAGTTCGAGCCTCACGTTGGGCTCTGTGCTGACTGCTCAGAGACTGGAGCCTGCTTTGGATTCTGTGTCTTCCTCTCTCTCTGCCCCTCCCTGCTGGCGCTCTCTCTCTCAAAAATAAAATAAACATTACAAATAATAATAAAGAGAGAGAGAGAGAGAGACAGAGCACTAGAGGGGGAGGGGTAGAAAGAGAGGGAGACACAGAATGTGACGCAGGCTCCAGGCTCTGAGGTGTCAGCACAAAGCCCGACGTGGGGCTCGAACTCATGAACTGTGAGATCATGACCCGAGCTGAAGTCGGACGCTTAACCAACTGAGCCACCCAGGCGCACCCCCTAAATAGTTCTTAAGGGCCTCTTATGTGCTAGCTCTGTGCTAATGGCTGGGGATTCAGCAGCGAATGAAGGCAAAAAGCCTACATTCTGGTGGCACAACACAGGCAAAGGAGCAATCCTAGAAGACGTCGTATGGCTCTAAGTGCTATGAAGAGAGATAAAGGGAGATTTATACAGCGTGGTGAGGGAGGTGTCCGTGGGAAGGCGACTGAGGAGAGCCACTCCCGGGAAAGGAGCTGTGCATGTGTTGGTGGCCTCTCAGCAAGGAAAAGTGGATCCTCAGAGGAACAACGATCACTGAGGCTGACATCACACACAGGCCCAGAAGACATACGGGCACAGTCAGATGCCAGTATCGGGCTCCAGGGCAGTGAGTGAAGGAGAAGGCATAGGCCCTCAAGTAGTACGGGTACAACTGTCTGCTACGTGTGACCTTCAGAAAGCCACTTGTTACTCCCAAGGTCAGTTTTCTCATCTGTAAAAAGGGTATAATACAGGATCAGCTACCTTACGTGGTTGCTGTGGGGGAAAAATGATAATAACTAACTACTGTTGGACAAGGACAGTCCATAAATAGAATCTTTCAAGGAACACAGAGAAACTATTCCAATATTAATAGGTTTTTAATCAGTGAAATTATCTTTTTATGTATGCATCATATGTGTAATTTTATTTTCACGATGCACAGATATTCAAATTTATTTCTCAAACCGAGTATAAGAAAAAGCACTTACATTAAAAATGTAAAAAGGTATGACCTCAACTCAGTAGCCAAATTTAGTATAAAACAGTGAAATCTCTCTGGTAAGAAATGAAAAAGTGTCAGAGTCACTGCTGTCACACATTGCAAACGCACCTCTGCCCTCCCCTGGGCTCCAGAGTCCTTGTGCCCTGGGCTCGCAAGCGTCGAACAGCGCCCCCTGGAGGGAGAGCGCTTACCTGCTTCCCCTGATGGCTGAGGGACTCCGATCTGTCACCTGTGATTCAATAAGGCCATTTCTTTTCAGATGTTTGAAAAAAGGGCAGAGCTGTGAGCCCTGGGAAAAGGCTAAGATGTAAAGTAAAGCTGAATGTGCACATCCTGTGTCTCTACAGTGCTGTCCACGGCTGTCGTGACCAGGACCTGTAGCGGAGGGCCAGCCCACCGGGATGAGACGAGCTTACTCAGCAAGGGCAGTGCCTCGCGGCACTCCTGAGTCCTGTTGATTTTAATTGGCAAGGTAAAACAGTTTCACACCAGTCCAAATTACAGCTGCTTTGTGTTTTTCTTTTCTTTTTAAAATTTTTCCTTTTTTAAATTTTAAGTGGTTTAAATTCCCAGGTTTTGATAAAATTGTGACGATCATCAGTCCGTTGAGAAAAATTCATGCATAAACCCTGTAATGCGAAAGCTGAATTTGAGCATCAAAAGAAGAGGGCGTTAACGGTCTTTTGCTATAAATGACCTACTTCAATTTCTGTTTTCTTCCCCGGTCTTGGTGAGATGAAGATTTGGAATATTTCTTTCACAACAAAACAATATGGAATACGGAACTGAACACGTGCTGGGCACTGCAGATTTAACCATAAAATAAGGTTACGGTAATAAACTTGTTACACGCAGCACAACCGGATTCCAGGGGAAAAGAAACCGAGTTAACCAAACGGAGGGATCTGCACAGAGACCAGCCTTCCGAAAGCCAGAGAAGAGGATGTCGTCAGTCTGCAGCACTGTCCAGGGGGACGTGTGAACCCATGTGGCAGACACATTTCACCTCTGTGGGAGAGAGGCTGAATTCAGCTTAATTCAATAATAAGACTGCGATTCTGGACTTGCAAGAGTGGAGACCGACATCCTGGGTCATGGTGACACTAAGGTCGCTACTACAGGTACTGAGTGGACTGCTCCCTACTAACATGTATTCTTCCTCTGCAGCTGAAACAGTTGTAAGATGATCAATGTGTAATTTGCTAGTTTGGAACTGCATTCATTTCAATTAGGTATGATTTGGAGTTTTCTGAATTCATTGAGAAACATATGTTAATGAAAGGAGAAGGAATATTTCAAATGGCATCTATTTTAGAAAAAAAAACCCTTTAACTTCTTTGGAGAAAATACCTTAAAAAATTCTTTTTGATGTTTATTTATTTATTTATTTATTTTTTTAAATTTTTTTTTCAACGTTTATTTATTTTTGGGACAGAGAGAGACAGAGTTTGAACAGGGGAGGGGCAGAGAGAGAGGGAGACACAGAATCGGAAACAGGCTCCAGGCTCTGAGCCATCAGCCCAGAGCCTGACGCGGGGCTCGAACTCCCGGACCGCGAGATCGTGACCTGGCTGAAGTCGGACGCTTAACCGACTGCGCCACCCAGGCGCCCCGATGTTTATTTATTTTTAAGAGACAGAGATCAGAGCATGAGCGGAGGAGGGGCAGAGAGAGAGGGAGACACAGAATCCGAAGCAGGCCCCAGGCTCCGAGCTGTCAGCACAGAGCCCAATGCGGGCCTTGAACTCATGAACCAGGAGATCATGACCTGAGCCGAAGTTGGACACTCAACCAACTGAGCCACCCTGGTGCCCCAGAATAAATACCTTTTATCAAGTAATTTAGAAACAAAAGGCCCATCAGACTCATCTGATTGAAAGTTCCCTGCTTCCTAAGACCCACACTATACAAATTAAGGCATAAACCCAGCCCTGCTTCAGGGTACAAACCTGGGAAAAAGCTGTATGCGGTGGTGCAGACCCTGTCATACAAGTGAGTGAATAACTGAGGGGAATCTCAGCTCAGAATTATTTAGTTGCCCAAGGAAATACTGCTATTTAGAGCAAAATTGAGGCTAGACCCCCACTGCCCGCAGTGACAAATGTGCAAAAAGTATTTGTGGACAGTCTGTGTGACAGACACTGTTTTATTTTTTTTTAATTTTTTTTTTTTTAACGTTTATTTATTTTTGAGACAGAGAGAGACAGAGCATGAACGGGGGAGGGTCAGAGAGAGGGAGACACAGAATCTGAAACAGGCTCCAGGCTCTGAGCCGTCAGCACAGAGCCCGACGCGGGGCTCGAACTCAAGGACCGCGAGATCATGACCTGAGCCGAAGTCGGCCGCTTAACCGACTGCGCCACCTAGGCGCCCCAACACTGTTTTAGAGAACACAAAAGCAAGACAGTCTTTGTTCTTAAGAAACATGAAGGCGAAATTTGTTTCAGCAATCTTTCCCCCAAATTCATTTATTAATAATTAACGTGTCAATTACATAATTCCATTCTATTTATTAAAGCAAGTCTCACGGCCCTACTTGCAAACACCTCGTAAGGGTAGTTATTATATGTGCTTGCCTGAAGGTAGAAAAGTGCTATTTCATAAAATACACTGCAATTAGACATTTTCACACATTTAGATTGGACTCATTCCATTTGCATATGTAATAATGCAGACTTTAGTAATATACATTTCTAAAAAATTTCCTTCTTCACTTCATAGAAACTTTTTTCTTAATCTCTAGTATCTTTGATGTGTTTCCAAGCCTGAATTCCCCACATGCTCCTTGTTCCTTGAAGGCAAGTAGTTTGTCTTTTGGTTTCCCCAGTGGCTTTCTGAATGAATGAACCAGCAAGGAGGGTACATCTCTGGCGTGGGAAATAACACCCCAGTGACTATGTAAGTGGCCTCTGAAATCTCCCTTGGTTTGAACCCAGGCTCTGCCACCTACTAGCTGTGAGATCGTGGGTCAATTACTTAACCTGCTCATTTGCAAATGGGGACAATGTGAGAGCTTCCCATTAATTAAGAAAATGGGTGAGTCTGCCCAAATTTGAATCCTGGCATGACCGTGGCGTATCCTGGTCAAGCTGTCTCTGTTTCTCCATCTGTCCAGGGGTAAATGGTACCCGTCCCATAGTATGCTGTGAGGATGAAGTGAGTTAATCTATGGAACACACTTCAAACAGGACCCAGGGCACAGTAATGGATGTCGGTTGCTACTACTAAATAACAATTTTGCAGAAGTCGTTTCTGACAGTAAGAAGACTTAAAAAAAGATCGTAAGGTATTTTCCTCTGAGATCTCTTCAAAACAAAACTAACAGAGAAGACACTCATCCAGTTAGGAACAGAAACAGAAGATGAAAATAATGGCCTCTGTGGCTCACACACAAGTGATTCTTTTCAGAGATGTTAAAACACGTAGCATGAAAATGCAAGCTGAATGTCTGATGACTAATTTGAGTAGCTAATTAAGACAAGGTAGAATAAAATACTTATTTTGGGTCCAGTTTAAAAAGATCAAGTTTAAAAAGATCAACAAAGAGAGAAATGCAAAGGTAAGGACACTTACTGAATTGAGTAATTGTGTTACAAGCGCTAATTTCCTGTCATTTAGTGCTTGCTGGGGAAAGGAGAATACAATAAGGAAAGGCAAACAATTCGGAGCTGAAGGCAGAGTCCCAGGACACTGATTTTCAGCACACGGCATTTGGAGCCAGTCAAGGAACCCAGGAGGAGGCACAGCTCGGGGTGGACATGAGCAAGCTATCACTCGGGAGAAGGAATGACAGAGAGGACAAATCTGAGGGCACCTGTTTTCAAAATGAAGAAGTGTTGAGTATGGAAATGATCTTCCGTATTCTAAATGGGTTCTAATATCAACCTGAACTCAGTATTTATGCCTGAAAATAAATCCCTTCTTGACTATATAACCAAAGTGTGATGTGGTGGGTCCAGTGGGCCGCATGGATATAAAAGGCTTCAGACAAGAAGCAAGATTTACTCTTGTAGATTATTAGAACTGGAAGCAAATTCTAAAGTAACACGATCTAATTTTCTCATTTTCTAGAGGAAGGTAATTCCCAAAGAGTAAGCAATTTTCCAAGGACACTCAGCAGTTTGGATGAGAACCCTCACAGGTTCAGTGTTCTTAAATTATGAATCTTAATGTTCAATTATTCCGGAAAACTGAGGGTTTTACTCGGAGAAGAAATCCATTCTATAGAAATTGCCTTTCCTGCTATTAACTCCAATAGCATAAACACTTTCTTAGCTCTTCACAAAAGACTCCTCAGACAGTCAAGGTTCCATCTTCCCTTATTATGAGAACAGTAGAGGATGAGGTTGCAAGAGGGAATTATTTAAGAGAAGACAGACCAATTTTCAAGATTACAAGAAGCCCTTGTGAGTGTTAGCGGTCAAGTCCCAGACCTTTAGCCACTCCCAATTCTGGGAGCACAAGCCTGACCTGTCTCCAGTTACATGCTGAGCACAAGTCCACATTTTCTGTGTATATCACAACTTACAGACTGCTTTTCTAACTTTCACTAAAGTTTCCTTCTTTTCACAACAGCCAAGGAAGCCTTGAAGACGCCCGCTGAGCGGAGTTGGTGAGCGGGTGTGCTCTCTCACAACCGGGTGACTCACTGACCTGCCTTAGGTCAGCAACAAACTTCTTCGTGCCGCAGCTTCCTGGGGCTGACAGGGAACAGGGCAGACTTGCTGTCAACTGGGACCTGAACTCCTAGGGCCTACTGAAATTAAGATCTTGGAAAACCATTAATGATATGGTGTGAAGGGAATCAAGCAAAACACAAAGTCTGACTACATGCATGTATTGACAAAGGCCGGAAGGGGCCAAATAAAACGTTTTTTTTTTTTTTAAGTTTATTTATTTTGAGAGAGAGAGAGAGAACAAGCAGGACAGGGGCAGAGAGAGAGGGAGAGAGAGAATCCCAAGTAGGCTTCAGGATCTGTGCTGAGCCCAATGTGGGGTTCGATCCCAGGACTGTGAGATCATGACCTGAGCCGAAATCAAGAGTCGGATGCTTAACCGACTGAGCCAGCCAGGCGCCCCTGTTTTGGGTGTTCTAACATAGTTTCCCTAACAACAGAGATAGTTGGAATGTAAAATAACAAAGCAATGTAAGGCAAGGAAGCAATGTTATACTGGGAATATTGAATACTGAATATTATCATCTTTCAGAAAGAGATCTTCCAAGATAAGATAGTATGTTGATAACTCAATTTTCAAACCGTGAAATACTATAAACAGAAAGAAAGCGTTTTTCTGAGAAAAACCAGGTGAGAAACACCAGGTGAAAAGCCAAGAAGGTGCTAAGGCCTCATAGAATCATCTAGTTTTGCTAGGCACACACTCAATGGCTGGAGAGGCTCAACGAACCCCAACAGAGCTCAATGGTTTGCTAAACAGACACAAATGTCTTCAGAAAATAAAACTTTATTTAACAGGAGGAGACCTGACTTTGTTGTTGTTTTACTAGAACCTCCTAGTGGGCATTCATCATCTCCACTTGGAAAATTCCTGATATTTTCAGAAGTGAGGAAACTCTGGGAATTGTGCCAGATTATCTCATTCTCTCTAAATTATCCATTAATGTCTAAGTTAAATAAACAAAACATAAAGAAGGTGCTAAATTCAAATGCCTTATTGCCAAAAGTGACTTAGAAAAAATATGTATCAGGTTAAAAACCTTGATAAAAGGATTCTACACATACATGAAAAAACATACATCAATTTCCAGGAAGGCAGATGTAAACAGTGCATCTTGGCATAGTCTCATTTATTTTTCCACTCGTCTTATCTCCCCTCCCCCCTTTTAAAAGACTTTACTTTTAAGTAATCTCTACACCCAACGTGGGGCTAAACTCACAACCCCAAGATCAAGAGCTGCACGCTCCACGGACTGAGCCAGCCGGGTGCCCCCTTATCTTCCTTTTTGAAAGACATGCCCATTTCAGGCTTTGTTCTATCTTCTAAGAGTAAGACCAGTAATGACTGAAAAAATGAGAACTACTATTTATCAGATACAGCACTTTGGAGACAAACTGGGAGCAGGTGTAATGGGACGACATCCTTCTGAGTAGTGAGCACATCGTTAAGGGGGCACAATCAGAATTCAACATAATGAAACCCAAGTTTTAAATCAGAAACTTTTTGAGGACAAGGCCTGTGTCTATTTCTCAACGAGCATTTCTAACTACATCACAGAAACTAAGATTTACTCCTTCATTAATAACACACATATTAAGAGCATTTACCACAGTGTCTGATGCATGAATGCTTAATGAACACTTGCTATAATTATTCTTCCCATCATGATGGGCAACTGAAGGACTATGGGTGTGCATTAACCTCACCAACCTGCCGGGTAACAAATAATGGGATCTTACAAGATGTTTATAATATGAAGACCTCGAAGGACTAACATATTAACAAAACCGCTACAGCCTACTGCGATGCATTTTTGAGAAACGTCGTTTACCTTGTGGTCCATACTGGCTCATCTGCGGACCATAAGTCCCACTTGAGTTACTCTGCTGAAAGCTACTGATTCCAGGATGCATCTGGCCTCCAGGAGAAGGATGAGGCGACATGGATGGTCCTGTCTGTTGAGGTCCATATTGAGACATCTGAGGGTTTCTTTGTGTGCCTGCCATAAAACCTAGGTGGGAAATAAATGGAAATATGTAAGTGTAGGTGACAAAACGGACGTGGGATTGTGTGGAAGGTGGACAGGAAGAAGACTGGCACTGTGAGACTCCCCTAAAGAAACATCTAAAGGTATTTCAAACCCAAAGTGGGGGATCTGGAAGGGTCCCCTGGGTCTCCCCTAGTCCTAACTCGGAACGCCCATTAGAGTTCCCGGGAACCCAGTGGATCGTGAACTAGGGAAAGGAGAAGAGGGAGGAAGGGCGAGCAAGCTTAACCTCTCTTGGAGATGAGGCCCCTACCAAAAGCCACAGGAACACCCAGGACCCTCTTATCCTGAGAGCCTTCCATTCCTGCCAGGCTGATCTCCGGGATGCATGTCTCCCGCCACCCAAACATCCTGCCCTTCTTCTCAAGGCCAGGCCAGTACCTTTCTCTCCTCTGCATGGAACTGTTCTGCCCCCCTGGTCTCCTGAGCAGCCACTGTTCACCTTGACTCCTAAGCGCTGCAGACCTGAACCCTGATTTCAGACCACCGCTTACAGGTCTGCTGTGAACAACGGGCGGGTCTGAAGTGGATCCTGCTGTTTCAGAACCCTGACTTCCTCCCGTAAACCTGCCAATGGCAACGGCACTCACCCACTGTCCCCGCCAGGCGCCAGCCCCCCACCCGTTTCCTAGGTGTGCGCCCATCCTGTTGCCTCCGCTCCCCTCCATTTCTCCAGAAGCTTGGCCAGCGCTCTTATCCCCCTCCCCCAACACTCATCTCCAAGCCTCTGCGCCACCCACCCCTGCTTTGTTCCTTTCGCCTCACTTTCACAAAGCTGCCAGAACCATCTCTCAGGAATAAAAAAAGAAATTAGAGCATATCTTTCCTGCATGAAAGCCCTCAAGGCTTTCCCGTGAGCCCGGGAACCAATGCAAACCTCTGACCATGGCCTGCGGGCTCCTCTGTGGTCAGGCGATCGGGTCTCACTCCAACCCCATTTCCTATGGCTCCGGGCAGCTGCAAAGCATGGCTCCCGAGAATGTTCTCCCACCTGCCGATACCTTCTCCTCTCCAGGGCTCTTCCCCGGCGGCCCACCCTGACGCGGAACCACCCTGGCCATTTCTCACTCGTGTTTCTTCACGGCACTTCTCATAACCTGCAATCGTCTCCCCGTAGTTTCAACTCAGTTAGCCTCTCTCCCCCCGCTAAAAATCGGCTCCATGAGGGCAAGGATCCTGTCTGTCTCAGTGCTGCATCCAAAGTGCCAGCAGAGTCTGGCACATGGTGGGGAACTATTTATTGAATGGATGATTATTAAATTCCTCATGCGCCCAACAGAGCGCAGAGCACAACAGAGTAGGTGCTTAGCAGGTAGCTATCCAAACGGATAAAGAAAATACATCTTTAAATTATGCAGGACCATAACGTCAAGGTACATCCAGTCATCAGCAATTCGGGCAAATATAAACAAGCATGTAGAATGAACTGTGAAAGACTCATTTAGACAGAGTAGCCCAAATCAAGACATGTATCTAAAAAAAAGCTAATACCGTCACACTAACATACTAACAAAGGGCTGTCTGAATAACAGCTCCAGGAACCCAGGAGCTTGGGTTAGTCAGAGGTCTCATGTGTCAGGAGAAGGCTCTAGTTTCCTGCAGAGTGCGCAGGCGGGAGTGGGGTGGGGGGTTGGGGGGAGGCACGGGAAGAACCCAGGACAGTAGCTTCTAGAGAGAGTCTACTGAGGCAGCTGGAGGGAAGACGATGCCCCGATCCAACACCAGCATAAACTTGGGGGGATAAATGAGGCAGGACATTTACCGAGGTCATGGTTTATATTTCAGCTAGGGGAAAAAAAAAAAAAGATCTTTCAACATTGCTTCATCTTAAGAGACAGAATAAAAGTAAGAAGAGCTATTCCATTTATTTATAAAGATAAGTCTTATGAAATTGGGCTCAACTGGCAGCTCCTAGATATAAATCATCATAGAAAATGTTTGCTTTTTCAAATCTGAAAACAAACAGAAATCAGAGCACTAAAATTACTATAAATGATTGCATCTTAAGATGTTTCATGAAATATTTATCTAAGCTTTACTATAAAATTCTCGAGAGTTTCATATAGAGTCCTGTTTAATAAAAAATGTGTTTAAATTCCATACAGATTGTGTGGGTTTTTCTTTCTTTCAGAGAATGGCCGCTGTCTTCTTCATTAGTTCAAGAAAATAACACAGGTCCTTTTCTGGGGCATTAAATTTCACTTCAACCATGAAAGTGTCCATGCTGAAGGATTTAGGACCTCTGATAATATAGTACATCCTCAGGTTATTGCTGCCTCTGGGACACTTAATAGGCTTAAGGTTTGTTCAAATGAGTTCTAAGAATTCTTACCCGGGCAAGTTATTTCTTTATTTCTGACTGTTTACTCAGTCCTTAAAAATATAGATGCCACATTCCACTTGAATTCCCTCACTCATCACTGGCATTTTGCAGAAAATCAAGTTTGCGAGAAGATTCCAAGAGACGAGAACACGAAAACAAGTTCGAGCAGATCGTGTCACAACATCAAGTTCCACAACGCAGACACGAGGTCCTAGGGGTATGGAACCCACCTCCTTCCACAGAAATTACAATTGGAAATCTATTTTTTTCTGTGGATGATTTGCAATGGCAACGCTTACAAAAGCGTCCTGAAATCTTATTTGAGGTTTTCGGAGAGACTCCTCTCTTTCCACGTGTTCCCCAAGATGACAGAAGAAGAAGGTGACATCACTTGCGTGTCTCCCTTCTTAGCTGTGGTCATCTAATGGCACTCAACTGGGAACACGAGGCTGGGACTACGGTCTGGTTTGCGTCACTAGCTCAGACTCTACTAGGAGAGACGGATACGTAAATAAACACATTTACAAGCGTATACTGATCGAACGAGCTTTGTGACCTTGAGCAAATCCTAATTTATCCAAGTCTCATCTTAAAATGAAGAAGGGGCTGCTGTAGGATCAACTGGGACAGTGTGTGAAAATGTTCTGTACTGTGAAATGCGATACAGACAAGGGATCTGATGATACTTTTCCGGTTTATAAAGTGCCACAAATATCTTTTAACTCCTGAACACCTCATATACGCAGATGTCCTTTCTAGCTAGAATGAACAAGCTCGTTTTTACGCATTTGTTTTTTATTTAAATGCGTGGAATCTATGTTACTCCAGTACTTGCGTAACTTTACAAACTCCAGATACGATAGGAAAGTTTAAGACGGTATACAGTTGTCTCCCTTGACCTGCGGGCCTACGTTCCCAGACCCCCCAGGGGACACCTGAAACTGTGGATAGTGCCAAATCCTATGTATACGATGTTTTTTCCTATACAAACATACCTATGATAAAGTTTAATTTGTAAACTGGGCACAGTAAGAGATTAACAGCAATAACTAATATAAAATAGAACAATTTTAACAATACACTGTAATAAAACCTATGTGAACATGGCCTGTCTCTCAAAATACCGCACGGCACCCATGCTGCTCCTTCTTGGGATGATGTCAGGTGACACCGTACCTACACTAGGAGACGAAGGGAGGTGAAGGACGCCCGTGTCGTGACATGGCGTTAGGCTGCCACCGACCTTCTGGTCATCAGAAGGAGGACCATCCGATTCTGGAGTGTGGCTGACTGCAGGCAGCTGAGACCCAGGCAAAGCAAAACCACTGATGAGAGGTGGGGGGGGGGGGGGAGTTCCGTATCCCCATCTCTTACCGCTGAGTTCCCCTTGCCAAGTGCAAATGGTTTTTAATGTATGCTTTCAGAGGTGTTTTATAGTTTGTGTTTGATTCTGTATTTCTCTTGCCGTGAGGAAAGGTGAACATTTTGTTTAATAGCTGTTTTTAGTTCCTTTTCTAGAACTATTTATATCATTCGCCCACCTTTCTGTTAGTCACTCTGTCCTGACTATGGAGTATTTCATCTTGTGGATACAGCTCCTATTACGAAACAGTTGTGTGGCTCACCGAAGCTCTTGCACCCGCCATCCAGGGGAAACGGGGGCCTCCGCTGACATTAGACCACAGACTGTCTCAGCAGGAGAGCGAGACGATCGTCAGACTTGCATTTCTAGAGGCGCCTGTGCTAGAACCTGCAGCATGAAGAAAGGGCTGCAGGGCAGAGAGGCTAGAACAGAAGCCCGGAGGCCAGTGACGAGGCAGGTAAAGTGACCCATAACAGAGAATCACAATTAAATGCCCGCAGCAGTCCTACCGGAAAGGCTTCCACTGTGCACAGAACTGTATTTTCAAAAGGCTACTGAGTATCACCGTCATCTAAACAAACTGATGAAAAATTTGAAGACAAAAGTTAGCTGAAAACGAAGAATTTCTTCCTTTCATCCTAAAGATAGAAACTCTGTGTGTCTACTATTTGTTTCCTCAATTGTGTCCACTGCATAGAGATGCTGTGGGGATTAAATGAGATAATATGTGTGAAAAACTTACCACGGGTGCCCAGAATTGTGGGTTCTCGGTGATTACTAGCTGTTGCTATTATCACACATCCACAGAAGGGGATCAAGACAGGCAGCATTCGAGGCAGCAAGGACACTGAGCTAGTGGCAGTCCTGGCCCTTTCAGGTCTGCTGGACAGAATACGACAACTAACTTAACCTTTCTGGCCTCAGTTTTCTCACCTGTTAACTGCAGAGGAGGAGAAGCATAAGACTTACAGGGGATACTTCTAGTTCTGGTTCTCAATTCTGGCTGAAAGCATTTTTTTTTTTCCTCTAGGAAAAATCTAATCAAGTTTGTAATTTCCATGTACGTTTATTTGGGATATTTCTTGCTTTGTTTTGATTTTAACCTTTATTTTGGATGAAAGAAATGTTAAAATGTTTCCAAAAAATCAAATTCCAACCAAGGACTGTCTACCTATTTATGGTGACATATTTGATTGTATTTTTGCTTCTTTTAGCAAGTTATTACAAAACGGCAGCTTGCAACGTGGTTTGTGAATAGAAAAACTGACAGCTGAGAGAATAAAGCTGGTTTTTAAAAAAGGTGTGAAGTTTTTCTAGTTAGAAGCCATCTGAATTTAGAAAACCAAACTTTCTAGTAAAGGAAATTTGGAAAGGATAAAATGCATTTCCTATATATTATCAAAATATATTTTATTATTAGATATACTATGGAATTGGATGTCCCAGGTAAGTATCTAATGTGGGGAAACACAAACTTTAGAAAAAAGTACTGGATGAGATTATTATTTACATTATATAAATTACTTATTGAAAAATCACAGAAACTACACATGAAAATATAACTTGTACATTTTATCCATACAGTATACCCATAGGTTTATATAAGTGAATTTAGTCTTTCTGAGTCCTTCATCACATGTGTATATAGTCACACACACTGGTACCACCACATTCCAAATGAAAAGAGACATACTTCTCACATGAAAACTCAGAGGTGCCCTTTCGGGAAAGGAAGGAAGGAAGGAAGGAAGGAAGAGAAAGAAAGAAAAGAAAGAAAGCAAGCAAAAGAGAGAGAGTAAAAGCTATACTCTCAGAGAAATGCAGTGTAATAGGAAACACACACACACACACACACACACACACACACACACACACACACACTCTAAACCACCCCAAAAACGCTATACGAAGGCATGACTATTCTTTCCAGGGATGCCGCGAGCCCTTCCTTCACTGTGTGAGCTCTGTTCTCAGCGATCACACTGGCCCCTCAACCGCAACAGCGCTACACAAACCTTCTCCCAGCGAGCTCCAATGTTACTCTGGCGCTCGCGGAAGGTGGTAAGGGTGAGAGAGCATTGAAAGAAAGTACAAGATGGGATCCCTGTCCTGGAAAAAACTTCAAATTTGGTTGGGGAGCAAATAAAACCTATCAGCAGGGAACGATCATCAAGCGAGCTTCCAAAGCCACTGGGGCAGGTGCTCGGCCACGTGCAAGGTGCTGGGGTGCAGGCAAGGAGGAGACAGAGTCTGCCCCCGTGAGGCTCACAGGCTAGTGGGAGACAGACATGCAACAAACGACTGGGCAAATGAAGAACCCAAGAAAAAGAGAAGTCCGGGTGCTATGAGGGTAGAAGAGGAGGACCCAGTTCAGACTGGGGAGCAGGAGAGTTTCCTTGAAAAAGTCCTATTCAGGTGGAGGCCTCAACGATGGGCAGGACTGACCACCTGACACCCAACACAGAAACAGGCGTGACCAGCAAAGCGGGCATCACAACATACGTCCTTAGAAGCCACGGTGCCTGCGTTCAGCTGACTCCTACAGACACTGGGGCACCTTCACCCGGTTAGTCCTTTTCCCTGGTTAAACATTTTACCCCTTGCTCGAAGTCCTTCCTGGCCCACCTCGTAACTGCCAGCAAGTGACCAGCACACAGGAAAGGGCAGCACCACCTCTCACGACGTCCAGCCCCCTCGGCCATCAACACCCATGTCCACGCTGTGTCCTTCTGCGTTTTCTTCCCTTCAGAAGAAAGAGATCTTTCACTCATACGCGAGGCCAGCACCTTCTCTTATGCTCTGAATCCCATCCTTCCTCATTTCTTCAGGGATCTGTCAATCGTGTTTGTTCAGAAACTAGACCCCGACTCTTGATTGCTTAACAGAATGAAGTCCAAACTTATTAGGTCAGCACATGAGTCTTTCCAAATTTGGCCTGACCTATTTCTCCAGCCTCGTCACGTCTACACGGTCATCACGGTGTCCCCACTTGGTTTTGATCATTCAGATACCTTTTCCTCCCTGTAGGCATCAGGTTGCTTGAGACCTGCCAAGTCCTGGCATGTTCATTCACTTAACAAATATTTATTGACTACCTCTCATGTTCCAGACGATGTGCCATTCACTGTCCACTGTCAGTAACCGTTGACATTTAATGAACATATATTACGTGCTAATAGCTTTGTTCTTCATTAGCTCATTTAAACTTCAAAACAACTATGGAGACACTGAAGCTTACAAAGTTTAATTCATGAATTAAAACATTCTTAACCACAATCCACAGTTAAGAAATACTTTTTTTTGAAAAAAATTTTTAACATTTATTTATTATTGAGAGACAGAGTGTGAACAGGGGAGGGGCAGAGAGGCAGACACAGAATCTGAAGCAGACTCCAGGCTCTGAGCTGTCAGCACAGAGCCCGACACGGGGCTTGAACTCACAAATGGCAAGATCATGACCTGAGCTGAAGTCGGACGCTCAACTGACTGGGCCACCCAGGCGCCCCAAGAAATACATTTTATATCATGATCCGATGTGTGTATGTGAACATGTGTCTATATATTCACAAGCAGGTTCACACACATACCATTTCACAAAATTTCTACCCTTCTTATGTGAAATGCACTCTGATATTTAAAACATTTATTTCAGTTAAAAAAAAAAACTCACTAAATGGGAGGCACCGTGTGAAAACAAGATGCTCGACTGTGTCCTCTACTGAATATGCTGTTTTCACAGCGTGCCCACAAGGCCATTCACCTCCATGTAACAGACTCTAGTCCTTCCTGGCCCCGCCTCCTGCTATCTTTGATGGCATTCCTTGGCCTTCCAGAAAGCACCACTCATGTCAGCCAAGGTGGAGCGGTTACCACGGTGCCATTGCTACTGGCTGGAGTGCCTGTTTCTCCCTCAGACTATGTACTGCGGCTTTAAAACACACTCTCTTCGCATCTGTCTCCTCAGCACCACGCGAGGTGCCTGGCACAGAATCGGAACCAAATACATGTTTTTTAATGAATAAGAAAACATCTTCATTCAGAGCCCTGTTTACTTTTACTTTACAAGAAAGAGCTTAATAAATGTTATGGTCTGGCTCCTTAATTCATAGTATATTTGAAGAATTGTTTCCAGGGGAAGGAAGTCAGCTCTCCCAGGAAGGAATTACAGACAGCTGAAAGCCCAACAGGCAGAAAGCCTGGTTTTCTCCCACCTAAAAACCTGACAAATGCATCCACTCTCTCCATCTCCAGTGTCACTGCAAAGTCAAACTGTGGTCTCGCCACATATGGTTAGGTGCCTTTAGGCCAGCAGTTAGTGAGAAGCTAAGCCTCAGTTTCCATTTCTGAGACGTGTGGATGACAGGTGAGCCTACACTCTAAGGTGAGATGAGACAATGTTTTGTGTAGCAAGCAGCTAGTGCCTTCACACAGCACAGAGGCTCAACAATGTGATGGTTATTATTATTCGTATTATTTTTAATACAACCCACAATTTATTTCCTGTCTGAATGCCTCCAGGTTTCCAAACTAGCTTCCCTTTGCCAGGCTCCCCTAAAAACCATTCATCACGGTGGAGCCAAAGAGTGCTGCAAGTCCCTGGACGGTGGTTAATTCACCGAGGTGACAAATGCCATACCCTGTGAGCCTCCCGGCAAACAGCCTGACGCCCCTCCCCAGGCAGCATACAGCTCTGTGTTGTTGTGCTGGGCCTGCTTGCTCTATGCCTTCTCCAACAAAGCCAGTTAGAGCTGATGGGTTGCTCTCCTCACCCAGTTGACTATCCAGAAAGCATTGCCCTTTTCCAGAGAGCTAGTTCCAGAAATAATTGGCCAGCCATGTTATTTGGCTCAGAAAAGCTACACTTGTCAGTTTCAGGCCACTCAACAGAGAGCTACAGTACCGATTAGCTCTGAGTGCCATTAGACTCAGCATACATCCTTCCTGATCTGGCAGATTCCCTGGAGTGTGCCTTTTAAACGAGAGAGACAGAGAGAGAGAGACAGAGAGAGAGACAGAGAGACAGAGAGGGAGAGAGAGAGAGAAAGAGAGGGAGGGAGGAAGGGAGGGAGACGGAGAGATGGGTGAAAAGATACAGAGAAATGGACTGAAATATCAAGATTCCTGTCAAGTGCCTGAATTGATTCTCAAGGTAAAGGGCCAGGATCTTGACTTGTTTACCACTGGATTAGAAGCACCTATGACCAATGACTAACTTGATAAACATCTGTGCAAACCATTAGGTTTTGGGGGGGGGTAGGGCGGGTGGTTAAAGAAGATGACAATTCTCTTGCTACTTACAAGGAAGAGCACCCAAGACTTCTGGCCAGGGGGAGTACGACTTGCTCTTCTGGTGGGAGCCTATCAAAGAGCCCTGAAGCTCGTGTGAGAAAAGCCTGATCTTAGCCGGGCTCGTTCCCACCACCTAGTAAGATGGAGCGTTTATTCCAAAGGCACATTTGCATTAATTTAGGTATCTAATTACAATTTGGTAATTTTTTGAATGTCATATTCTACGTATCCAATAGCTACAGATGGGAATGGAGGTAGGGTTGCCAGAATCTTACCTGGAGTCACTTAGTCTGCATGTTAAGGATTGTTTTCTTTAGGGCCATTCTTCTATATTTATATTAGTATCAATGGAAAATTCCAAGACAATCTATTCTTGTCACATGGCAACGTAAGTAATGTTAAGTCTAGGGAAAAATGCTGCTGGTCTCTATATTATAGAGACCAATATTAGAGACGAAGCCAGAGAGTTGTTTTTCCCTTCTCCATTAAAAAAAAAAAAAATCCCCTCAATGCTACCTTAGAAAATGGGTCTAATAGAGAATTAGCATTTCTAAAATGTTTCTTTGTATTATTATTAGGTTAAGTGAGTTTTCAGGACCTTTCGAATTTTTTCTTCAGCATTGTACTATCTGTGGTTTATTAAGTGGATATTTTTCTTGGTTTTACAGACAGCATGTTATAGAATTGTCTAATTTGTAAAAAAGAAACTGTTTTACAGGAAAGATCCAGCGTGACTATCTAAACCTTTGTGTATCAAAAAAATGAAAAGAAACTGATCCACACCACCATTCTAAACAAGTCACATTTTCCATATTGGACATGAGATGAACACAGAATATTGTTTATGTGGTAGGAGTAAGGAAAAACTCTTGGTTGGGCAAGACGGAGATAAAGCTTATCTCTAGAAGGGCTTCAAAAGTTCCCAAAAGTAGGACGGAACTCTATTCCATTTAAAAAATAAACTGGCCACAAGGCACGTGTAGGGAAGATGATACAGAGGGAGCTGGAGCAGAGAGCTCCATGAATCCAAACAGGCCACGGTGGGTCGTCACCACTCGGAAACGGTCACCGATGAGCTAAAGTACCTTCTGACGAAAACGCCCGCCTAAGCTGAAGAGCGTACAAAATTGATTCAGAAACAAAGCCAAAGAAACAGTCAAGCAAAAATGGGAAATTTCAGGATATTAAATTGGGAGGCACCTTAGCACGGACCTCAGCCTCCAAGAGTCCGTCCTTTTCCTCTTCACGCAGCCCGACAAATTCTGCGACACCGAGCGTCAGAGACTTTAAATCCTGCCGGGAAACTGAGTCAGACACAAAGCTCAAAGCACGGCTCACCCGAGCCACGAAAGAGGAAAACGGCGAAGGCAGAGCCAGCGTGTCCAGGCTAATGCGCGACAGCAAGGGAGCACGGAACCAATTCCACGACAACGCGACTTCTTCCTCAGAGGCGCCTCTTTCGCTGGCAGAAAGCTCTAGCGCCGTCAGGACACCAGCGGGACACCGAGGTTCCATGAGCCACCAAAAAGCGAGGCACGTTTTTCCTCTGGCACATGGACAATTTGTTTTCACGTTGGCATCTGTTAAAAATTCACAGAACTGCCTCGTTTCTTCAAGCCAGTTCGATAAAAGATGTTTCCCCACATGTGTGAAATAACGGTCACACGCCGCACCACCTCAGCGGAGAGTCTCCCGCCTATAAAGGCAGACAGGGCGATGGCTCATCGCAAATAGGTGTCGGAGTCCCATTTGGAGAGAAAAATAGATTTTAAAGAATATTCTTGTTACATTTTAACATCTCCAGTGTTCATTCGCCTGCCCGCTCCTGGGCACGACGTGAACTGCTCTGAGGAAGACAGAAACCAATGACCCGTTCGACGTGGGAACCCAGGCCCCCCGGTGCTGTCCCCGCTGTGCTCTCAGGTTAACCGGCAGGGTCGGTCCCTCTGCCTTCCCTGCACCGCGGCGCCCTATATTCAGAGGCACAGACGCGAGCATCTAAGTTCTCCCCGTCCGCCCCCACAGAACCCTCTCGCCTACTGACATCATCTATCACCGGGCAAATGAGAGTCCGGGGAAGTATCAGACTGATTACCCAGATGGTAGGTGGGGGCAAAATATCTGGCCTTTCCTTACACAAATCTTCCCGGTGTTAGCTGCAAAAGTCCGCTTCGGGGCTGAGAGCAGAGACAATTTTATGTGTGTTACTATGCGCTGGAAGGAGCAGAGGAGCCACTTTTTAAGGCTTTCAACTTCAGGCCAGGTCTCCCCTGAGTCATTTGTGCCTGACGCTTATGCTTATTAGTAGTATTTGCACAGGGCTTCGCAATTTATAACCTTCAGATACAAGGCTGCGTCTGATCCACGCGACAAACCCACAGGACACTCTGATCCTCGCTTCACATAGGAGGAAGCAGAGATTTAATTAATTGTCACAGGTCACAAAAGTAGTTAGTGGTAAACCCTGCATCCAAACTCAGGTTTTTCGGTTCCAAACTCCCTGAAGATTCAACTGAGGAAAAGCACATACTACGTAAGCACTGGAGTGAGGAGACCGAACAAGGCCACGCGGTCTGCACAGGCACAGAGCTCTGGCTGGGGAGATTCCACTGATGACCTGGCAGTGGGTCCCGAGCACGGCCAGGCTGCGCCAGGAGGGTGCCTGGCTGTGGGGACGCTGCTGTGACAGGTGATGCTTCATTCATTTGTTCACGTAGCAAATCTGGCCTCAAAGACCTACCAGCTGCCAGGCTATGGAGGACCTCATAGGTCAGTAAAGATGGCCAAGGGGGCCCCATGTTGAGGTGGGGTTGGGGTTCAGATGTGAGTGGCAAAAGTGACAATGAGAAGAGATTATATCAAGATCCTGAATGAGGCTCAGCTGGCTGGGGATGAGAGGCAGCGGGGTGATGAGGGGTAAGGCCAGAAAGGGAGGCTGGTGCGGGGTAAGTGGCCCCATAACCACGCACCTCAGCACAGCCTCCCTCCGAGGCAAAGTGGGGATCTCGGGCTCTTAGGAAGGGCAGGATTAATCTAACCAGACCCCTGGAAAGACCATTCTGGATTCAGCACGGAAAGGGGACTGGGAACACAGCTGAGACAGGAAAGACATCTGCGAGGCTGGTGAAGGTGAAGTTAAAAGTTCCTGGGTAGCCAGGACCCCATTAACGACAGTGGATACCAAGAAAAGGGGATGCGTGGCTAACACCGCAGGTGTAGAGTTCACGGAACATGATGACTAGCACAGGCCAGATGGGAGAGAAAAAGCCATCAAGGATGCCTTCCAGCTTTCTGGTTTGGGAAACTAGGCAGACAGGGGTCTTTCCCCGAGGTACGGACCCCTAAGGCACAGGAGAAATCACGTTACTATAAATAAGTGCATGCAATACACAATGTTGAATTTACCTAAGATCCAGGTATTCTCAGATACTTCCCGTGAAGAATAATGAGCCAATTACAAATGAGGGTTGACTATTAAAAGCAAGCTTCACTTGGCAATTCAAAAAAAATTACTGCAGAAACCAAAAGTGACAAAACTATGCATCTTCAAAAATATTCTAAAATTTAGACTGATTCCTCAGTCAATAATAACAGACTTTTATTATGTGTGATATTTGTTTTCTCAGTTTTTTGGTGAACAAACCTCTGGAGAGCGGACTTATAGCAATGTAACAATAACCCTAATACAAGTCCTATGTTGTTATTTCCTGCACTAGACTAAGCTTTGGTTTGGACCACAACTCAGCCCAGAGGCAGAGCTCTGAGGCTGAGGAAATTATAAACAGCTTCCTAGATATTCTCTCTTGTATCTGACTTCCCATTTGACTTTATTTTCGTCTGTCACGGATTATAAAAAAAGGGTCCTCAATTAAGAGCGGAGTCTGAATTCACTGCATCTGGTGGTGGGGGCAGGTTATCACTAATGCTTTAACACGTTGAGCTGCTATACTTACACAGCAATACATCTGGAAAGTGATCTACTTTCTTCTCTTTTTGCTAATAACCTCATGTTGAAAGCCAGCATCATTTTATGTTTAGCGTGCTCACAAATGGTAAGAACACCTTTATACACAAGGGTAATTGGAAAGGTAGAGTAAGAGAACATTTTCTGACTACCAACACCACCCTATGAAACATTTCAGAATGTGCAGATTTACTGTCATATTTAGAACTGAGAATCCAATAGAAAGAGGAACAAAATAGTTTCTGTAGTCACAAAACCAGAAAAAAAAAAAATCTCCAATCCTATTTCCAACTCCTTAACAGGTATCTTGGTGGTCTCCATTTTTGAGCTAACTTGTTAATCTGTTCCTGACAGTTAAGAAGGTGGATCAATTAAGATATTCAAAACCATTAAAAAATTTGAAAACTACCTGCCATATAAATATCACCATGAAATCAGCTAGTAGCATTAAAAACTTCTCAAAATTTTTACTTATTTCCATCTAAATACTCCTAAGGTATAAAGAGACTGGTTGGGGTAGGGTGGGGGTGGCTTCTGGGCAACTCATTTCACACCAGACTCCAGGTGTGAGGATTTCAGCTTGGCCTGAAGTCCTGTCTGGACTGTCATAGAAATACGTCCAGGAAGGATGGGGGAGCAGAAGCGGTAGCTTTAATCTGGTGCAAGATCTAAATGTCCACTATGTTTCAAGACCGAGAAATAGCCTACGCCGTAGCAGATGACCTTTAGTGGTAAAATTGAGAGAAGACTTATTAATATGGTAAGCTTTCTTAATTTAAGAACATGTTATATTTTGTTCTTTGGTTGTTCTGTGCTCTGAAACAATTTGAAACTTCGGAATTGGTGTGACGGCTGAATTATTTTCTGCTGTCCGGCTCGATCTTTGTTAAACATCTATTATACATGAAGCTCTGTCACAGACATAGGGAATCAGAGTGTGAACAAGATTCAGTCCTGGCCCCTCAAGAGCTCAGTTTAATTTATAGTAAGACACTCGATTTATTTTAAGAGATCTCTTTTTTTGCCCTTGGCATTTAAAAGTAAAAGAAAGATTTGCCCTAAGCAAATAGAATGTGCCTAGAAATTCGATGAGGGATTCTATTAGGACTTTAAAAAGAAGCTAAAATACATCACGAAAAAGTGAGAATAAAATTATACAAGGCAATTAACATTTGGGATTAATAACAGAAGAAAAAATATGAGACTAATGAAGACATATTCTATTCAATCTAGAGAAAATAGGTTAAGTTTGAAACTTCATACTTCGGAAGTACACAAATTCACCTTTGTGTGTGTAAAAAGGTGTGATTCACCTTTTCAGGGTAGGCGCACAAGAACGTCTAAATGTCCAATCTCGCCTGTTTGCTACACGCTTTCTCTAGATAATGGCACTGCTTATATTTATGCTTCTATTTATAAGAATGGAGCTAATGGCAAATATCACTGTGAATATCAGACTCCAAAGGCGGGGAATTTTGTGAATCTTGTGATTCCAGAAGCGGGGCCAAAACGGCAAAGTTTTGCTATTTTCTCCTCGTCCTGCAACTGCGGGGTGAACCCGCATCTGGCCTAGCTGCTCTCATCTGCTGTTGCTGGTAAAAGTAAGAGCCAATTCTCCATCACGTACAGTCAGCTGGTACATTCGGATGACAACTCTGCTTAATCAGTGGGGGGGGGGGGGGAGAGAGAGAGAGAGAGAGAGAGAGAGAGAGAGAGAGAGAGAGAGAAGGTTGTCGTGTGGGTGGACAAGAAAGAAGGCGGGGTGCGGGGGCGCTGCTATTCAATAATTCTGGAAGATTTCACCCAGGATACCTTCCATGCAGATCTGATGGTCACAGGACGGTGCCAAAGAACCGCCTCCAGTGACAGAATACATTTGCTAGCACATCACAGTCCTGCCGAAGCATCAACTCTGCTTGTAATTCGCGTCCAAAAGGGAAAGTATGTAGTGGTTCTGCTTTCAGCACATCGCAAGGACTAATTAAATCCTCATTACTACCTTCTAATTATTCAAATACTATGGGATTACACTGAGGAAGTCCCTGCTGGCACGCCAGATGAAAAGGGTTAAATAATGTACGTTGATTCGGAGAACCCGGATCTGGTGCAGACCTTCAGAAAACCACCAGCATTAACATGAATATTTAATTAGACACCACTGTGAAAATTAAAAGGGAATTCAATTAAAAGGTTTTCAAAAAATTAATTCTGACCTCTCTACATCTGTCCAAATAAATAAGCCTTCTTGAAACGTTTTCACCTAATTGCTAATCCAATAACTAGAAGGGCATTTGCTAGTTTCATTAAGCTTAACATTTTACGGGGGTTAAAAATGCAATCATTTTAATGTTAATAATAATTATACTTATTTATCTACTCAGATGACTGAGTAGATATTCCCTCCAAGCCCTCTTGGAAAACAGGGCAACATATGAAGATTTCCTATTGCTCTTTTCAAATTTTAAGATCTACAAGTTAAAGATTATGCAATGAGGATGAAACTAATCTAAACTTGTCAGCTACAATTTTCTCGTAACATTTATTTTAGTATTTTAGTGTTATCTGAACTCTTCCTTCAATGCCTTAGGTACTATAATTTATACTGCTTGATTTTTTTTTGGGGGGGGGTGAAGTGCTTTAATAGCAATTCTGTATGTTGTTAAAGGAGAACTACAGAGAGAAGATTTGATTTAAGATAAAAACCAGCGGCAAACGTGTTACGGAATACTAAACTGAAGTTTTGACGTATCTTCTTTTAAACTTCTGTCAACAATGAAGAAGTTAAGACCAAAGAATTGGAACTAATTTTCTTTATTCGGTTAGTGGGAAGTTCTAGCACCACACAGAGTGCAAACAGGAGAGTGCTGAGCCAAGTGCTGTAGAAGAGAGCAGCTAAGAATGTGCAGGAGACAGTACCACAGGAGAGTAAAGAGGCCAATAAATATGTAAAATGTCTCCCTTCTTTTTGTACCTGACAATGGCCATGTCCGTGTTTTCTTGGTGTTTTCTATACACCTTTTACAGATAGAAAATATAAAACTGTGGAAACCCAGGCATGTTTGCCTACATATAATGTGGGGAAATGGATTTGTGACTGTTGTCCTTAGACAAACTTAACACCAGCAGCCCCAGGTCAGAGGGCACGGAACTGGAGGTGGGGGTAGGGCACTATAGGGCCATGGGACCACCGTGCTGGGCCTCCGGGCAGCATACCGACTCTGAACCCAACTTTGGGAAGAGGACATCGAATTGCAGGCGCCAGTGTTATTCAGATCCCAGGACAGCCTCAGGTTGTCAGCAAAATTTTCCTCAACAAGAGTATATATATATATTGATAAATGTTCTTCCTGAACAGGAATCGAAAGACCGAGGAGGAAGGAATGAGGGCCGGGCAAGGGTTCAGCCTCCCAAGCCTGGAGGGAGGCAGGCTCCAGGGTAGAATGTCAGTACTGCTGTCCTTCATGATGAGGACTCTGGGGAATACCCAGAAAACCACACCTCCAAATAGAAGCAGGCTGCAGTTCCTGTTTTGTGCAATTGTCTCCAGGCAAGTAGGTTTCTAGATTCTTTGCATGAAAGAAAATCTATCTCCTGTGGGTAAATTAAAGAAGGTGTGTGTAACTGGAATCTTACTCTCTTATCTTAACTTAATAAAACAAAGTAAAAGTGTAATAGGAATTGCTCAACTTGGCTATTTTAGTACTCAGCAGTATAGACACTATGTTCTTGTCTCTATCAAGGCCCACGGGTTCTCAGAGAGGACACATTTTTTAATAGGACGCTAACTCACCAAAATACTTTTCTCCTCTCTGCTTCTTTCATCACTTCCCTGAATGGGGGTAGGGGAGGATATATCAATTGTAAAAGTATAAATGAAGTTAAATTACTTTTCAGTACATGGGAATCAACACTGGGTAATTTTCTAGCAAGTGTTTTCTCAGATCTACTTTGCACTGCATATACTGTTGGTACACGCCCCCAAAGATGATAAAACAGACAAGGAAAATATTATTATATCAAAGCATTACAATGACTGTCATTTGCCATTAAAACACCTGACCAAATGTCATTAAAAGCTAACATTTCTTCCTAGATTTTAACAAATAACAGAGGCTTAAAAAACCAATCCTTGCTATCCAGTTTTGGAGGAAATTGAACTCATGCATGGCAAAAGATCATTTATCAGTCATTTGGAAATATAAGGGTTTCCTGGTTAGGGGGCTGTCCAACCAACAGAAGGCACACCAGGGACACACATAACATCTTTCAGAGAAAGTTTGGGGAACGTGTTCATAACAATATACAAACTATAAAATTTATATTTGCTATTTGAAGGAAATGGTCATTATAACAACCCAGATTGTATGTATCCATTATCAGTTACCAAAACCACACTGCATATAATGAAGATAATCAGGAAGGAAAAAATAACAAACATACCTAAAATAGTGGTTTTTATATAGTGACACCAGAAGAAAATTCTAGATTTTGCTTGCCAACGTATTTAAGTTAAAAGTTTAATTTAGCTGCATTTCCTCATTCTATCGTTGTTCACATTTGCTTCTCTACATTTTCAAATGTCTTAAACACATATCAGTTGGAAGAGGGTGGGGAACATATTGGTGGAGGATCTAGGAGGGTTTCTCTTTTAGTTCTTAGCAATAAAGGTTGGGATTGTAGGGCTTCCAAATTACCCTCTAATGCTTGCTGAAGCAGCAGAATTCTCCCAGTGGGAATGATGTTACGGGGTTATGTGAGGATTAAATGAAATAACAAATACCTTCATCTGGGCTCTGGGTCTGGCCTGAGCAGGTTTTCAGTGCAGGGTAATTTCTTTCATCCTTTTTCCCCCTCCATTTCCCTGACTCGGCAATGCAACACAGATGTAACCCAAGGCCAAGTAAAGGAGTGTGGAGAGAATTCCCCCTTGCATGGTGGTAGTATGCTGTCCACGAACTTTGAATGGTCTTCCAGATGACCAGAGACACGAGGCGTTAATGCAGAAAAAGGATATGAGGTATAGGACTGGTTTGTAGGAAGTTACAGTGGAAAGTTTAGAGAAACAAATGCACACACCACTTCACTGTTAAAACATATCATAGTATCATTACAAGGCAGTGGTTCTCAAAGTACGGTCTTCAGATCGGCAACGCTGGCAACAGCTGGGCATTTGTCCAAAAGGCAGATCTGAGTTGGCCCCCTCAAGCCTACGAAATCAGCAATCTGGGGGTGTGGCCGGGTTATCTGTTTTAAGCAGTTCCCCAGGTAATTTTCATACACCCTAAAGTTTGAAAACCATTAACTATTCCATTATTAAGGTAGACTGTAGTGTCTTCATAAGGGAATTAAAGTATTAGTTATACATTAAATTATAATAAAGTTAACTATGTCGAGACATTAGAAAATAAAAATTTCACTTTATTCCTACTAAATATTCATTTCAACACAAATGATGTGTAGCTAAGGCTAATCCATCTTTTCATAGGCATTACTTTCTAAATAATGGGGTGCTAAGTTATTAAACATGTAAAGTAACTAAAACCTTATAATTCCAATTAGAAGCAAATCATCATCTGTACAGCTCATATAGAAATAATTATAAACATGTGGGGTCAGGAACCTCTAAATAGCCGCTACCAAGCCCGCAACTTCTGTCTTCCGGGTGAGCGTGAGGGAGGAGGGGAGAGAAAAGTGGCGGCTCCACGGGCCAGATGGGCAAGCTTGGACTCACAGGCAGTGGAAGGGACCTGGCAGGGCGCCAGATGGTGCAATGGGCTTGTAGACTCTGGTCTACACTAATCTGGATTAAGATCACCACCACCAAAAGTAGCTTTACTACAGAAGGAGGGAAAGCAGGCGAAGATACACACACGAAGACCAAAGGCCTCAACCCAGTCAATAGTAGATGGGGTCAGCATGCATAAGTGAGCGAAAGGTCAAAGAGTTTGCGGATGGGGGACAACCTGAAAAGTTCAGGGCTTTGGGAAAAGCCCGTGGTCTTTTTTCTGGTTCCGGCACTAATGAGCCTCTGAGAATGAGGAATTCCTACGGAACCTCTCGGGTCCTCAGTTTCTTTGTTTGTAAATTGAGGTGACCGGACTCTACAGTCTCTCAGGTTGGCTCTAGTACTAAGATCCTACAATTTTATACTATAAGGTCTTACCAGGTGTATACATTTTTACTGTTGAAGTATCAGGGGACAAATACTGATCAAAACAGCTAAACGGACACACACTCTAACATTATACTTCATCAGGACCGATATCCAAAGTGCATCAGTAACAGTCCCCTTTACACAGCTACATCAACTGTCAGGCGAGAGTCACGTATAAACTATGCTTCACGATGCTGTGTGGACATAGATAGCCTTTGGGTCTTGAACTGTGCTGGGTAAAACGTCACCTAATCTGCAAGAAAGCATCCTTCTTTGTTGTTACATGTATGTTATTTCGTTCATCAGAGGAGGAAACAGAACATCCTTTAAAAATCACTCATAAGGAAACGCACAGATGACCAAATTCATATAAGCCTCATATACTCCAAACACAAAGATACGTAAGACATGAACTGAAGACTAACCTCTTTCCTGTGGCATTGGTGACTGGCTCAAGGCAGGATGGGAACTGGATTCTGACTGGCTCCCAGGTGGCTGAGGAGGCATCTGACTGCCTGCAAAACACAGGAAGGGGAGTGGGGACGGGGAGCCCTCTACATTAATGCTGCAATTGCGCAAAACCAAGACAAGTACATTTATTTCATCTTAATGATCACAAAAGGTGTGGCCCCGCAGAGAAAAAGACACGGCTCAAAAAAGTGTGCTATTTTGCCCTTTTCTGGTAAAACGGAGAAGAAACACGGATAATCATATTTACCAGACGATCTCTTGAGAAGTTTAATTTCCTACTGAATGAGTTCCCAACCTCACAAATACATTAGTAGTCAAAATCTGACATATACCTACTTAATGCATTTCATGAAATCCAAGACTCATGAACTAAACTCAGCCTCTTGAGTTTAAACTAGTCTGTAAGTGGTGAGGCATGCATAGTGGCCAACAATTTTTTGTTGGTAATATTTATTCGAAGTAAAACTACCAACCAATTTCTTAAAATATCTTTGTAATTAATCAGAGATTTAACATAAACATAGGAGACGTTCATTCAAAAACATAAAACATACTACTATAGAATGTAGTATACATTAGCACTAAAGAAGAAAATATTATTCTGCACCTCTTTTGATCTTTATTGCTAATAAAGCAACAGCATCTAGTTAACATCTATTTGACTTCCATTGATTTAATGGGTGCTCAGTTTGTCTTTTCAAACTATAATGGAAGCTCCTTGAGACAGGAATCATGCCTTTTACTCCCTTAATCCCTGCATTACCATAGCAAATATCAATAAATCTTTGTTATTTAATGGTCCTTAATCTGAGAATACGCATTAAAGGGAAAAAAACTTACTATTTTTATCAATTAAAGAGAGGCAATGAATCATGTGAGGCGCAAGAAGACAGGATTTTGAAATTTAAGAATCATCAGAGGTACTTGAGATCTCAACTCACTTTCTGGTTCAGAGGTTTAGAAACACTTCAACTAAAAATGTTAGCGAATAAAGAAGGCAGTTGCATTTAACACACTCTTCCAGGTGCTAGCTCTCATGGCATGAAGACCCTGCTATTTTCTCTTCTCACTTTTCCCTTTGCTAGAATAAACTGAAAGACTGAAATATACAGGTATACATACCTACACAATACACACATGCAGGCATACACAGATTTCCCCCACATAACCCTCAGGTACTAGAGTCTATGATTATGCTAGGTCAAGCTAACTGCTTTGACATCATGGGACCTACTTTTCTACAGTTTTGTGTATTGCTAAGAGAATCACAACGGAGTAGAGAAGGAAATTAACGTATCGAAGATTACCACCAATTCACCCGGTGAAGGTCATGCCGCAGAGTCTGGCGTTTGACGCTGAACATCCGCCCTCTCGTATTTCTAACCAATGGCATCTCTGTTAGGCCAGGCAGCCTGACTGCAGACCAGAAAGAGCATGATCCCCAGGGTCTCTCAGGACTGTCACTCATTACTAATTCTAATAATGGTTGTATCTGTGACAGCCAGAGAGGCAGGAAGGTGATTTTCCATTTAGATAATACGTACATAGAGTCGTTAAAATATAACTACAAGAAAAACCCTGACATTGTTTTCAGGAGTTTAGGCTTCTCACTTTTTAGAAAAGAATGTAAAACCTATGAATGTATATCTGAGTGCTCCTGGGTTCAAATGCCATTCTCATTCTCAGATGAAATGAAAACCAAGACCCGAATTCACGGACGTTGAGAAACCTTGCGCTGTGAAACCCCTAGGAGTAAACTCTTAGGTTACAGCCACACCTAGTGCATAAAAATCCTACACACACACAGTACAGCATCTATTCAGTTAGCGCCAAATACTTAAACGTAAAGTAGAAAAGACAACATTCTGGATGAAAACAATTTCAAGGGTAAATGCTGGTCATCAACTCCGCTGCAGACACACAAAAGTTGCTGTGTCCACTCAGGGTCATGTGTTTCCTATGAAACACCCTCAGGCCCCCAATGTGCAGCCCATTTAGAAATTGAAAGCATGCTGCAGCCAAATCCTGACTTTTTAAAATGTCACTGGGGAATCAGCTGCACTAAGACAGTAAGTGCTTACATTACAATGATTGTTTCTGTAGGACAGACCGAATTCATGGACTCATGACAGCAAAACAAACAGTAATTCTACGTTAATACAGGCCACCGCTACTGACACTATGCACGCCCAAGGCGCTGCTCTCATGTACGATATTTCAAGTAAGAATGAAAGAGGCTTTATAAGAAACCCATCTCATGAATTCAAAAAATACTTTCAAGCAGCGCTACCGCCGGTCTGGTGCAATTCTAAGACAGATAACTCTTCACGGCAATGAGAAAATTTATTATGAAATCCATTCTTTAAAGAAATAAACAAGAGCCTTTTCGTGGTAAAGACAGATTTGAGCCAACGGCTTTAAATTCTCCACGTGCTTCTGTCCCCTTATCTTTCCACCAACAGTTTCATAGCTACTTGGGAAGAACTTCATCCTTCACATGCACAGGTAGAAGCATAGTCATGGCAGATGATGAATCAGAAAGTACGCTTGAAAATATGTTTGAGAAATACAATGTCCATGGTTCATATGAAGAAGACAATTCAGAGCTCTCTGAACCAGATGAATTATGTAAACACCCTCAAAACTATAGATTTTTATAGCACATATGGCTCTCGTAAGTAAAACCTTTCAAACAAAATTTGGTAATTATTTTAAGAGAATATTGCCATGCAGAGTGAACAAACTTTATGAGTAGGCTTTAACATTGAAACGGAGTTTCTTTTTTTTTTTTTTTTTTTTTAATTTTTTTTTTCAACGTTTATTTATTTTTGGGACAGAGAGAGACAGAGCATGAGCGGGGGAGGGGCAGAGAGAGAGGGAGACACAGAATCGGAAACAGGCTCCAGGCTCCGAGCCATCAGCCCAGAGCCTGACGCGGGGCTCGAACTCACGGACCGCGAGATCGTGACCTGGCTGAAGTCGGACGCTTAACCGACTGCGCCACCCAGGCGCCCCGAGAAACGGAGTTTCTAAAGAAAGGCCTGCTTTCCTCTTGTCTATGTCTATAATGGTACAAGCACAGTGGAGAAAACATTACAACTGGAAAAAACTACGCTGAGTTAAGATAAATCCCACCACTTTATAGCTATGTGTTTATTCTCCAGTGACCATGTGTACAATATTGTGCAAAATCTTGGTGCAACAAAACAAAAATGAAGCATCAATAAAGTCACCTGAATTTCTATTGTTGCTAACTTAAAACTCCCAGAAGTTTATATTGTGATTTTTATTAACAAACTTTTCTTTTTTCTTTTTTTTTTAAACATTTAACGTTTATTTATTTTTGAGACAGAGAGAGACAGAGCATGAACAGGGGAGGGGCAGAGAGAGAGGAAGACACAGAATCTGAAACAGGTTCCAGGCTCTGAGCGGTCAGCACAGAGCCTGACGCAGGGCTCAAACTCACGGACCGCGAGATCATGACCTGAGCCGAAGTCAGACGCTTAACCGACCAAGCCACCAAGGCGCCCCAACAAACTTTTCATGAATTTTACACTTAAAGAAAAGTTACAAGATGAGTACACTGAGCTCCTATATATCCCCTAGCCCACCTCCTCTAGTATTCACATCTTAAATAACCATAATAGAATTATCCATAACCATAGATGGTTATAACCAAGAAATAACCATAATAGAATTACCAAGAGGCACCTAACTGGTACTACTCTATTAACTAAAGATCTTATTTGAATTTCACCATTGTTTTTCTTTCTTCTATTCTAGGATCTCACAGTGCATTTAGTTGTGATTTCTCCTCAGTCTCCTTCAGCCTATAAAAGAACTTCAATTTTCTTTCCTTATGTTTTATGACCTTGATGCCTTTGGAAAGTGCTGTTCATGACACCGATGTTTCATTTCTGGTGCTGTTTACCCTGATTACTTGGTAAAGTTGGATGTCTACCAAATTCCTCCAATATAAAGTTATTATTTTGCCCTCTGTAGTTATGAGTATCGCAGGGAAGCCATCTGAGACTATGCAAATCCTGTGTCTTCTCAAACTTGCATGCACTGACTTAGCATCCATTACAGAATCCTGGCTGTAACATTTATCACGGTAGTGTTTGTAATGATGGTTCTTTATTTCCCTCTTTTCTTCTACATTTATTAATGGAAATCTATTATGAAGAAGAACTATCTCCTCTTCCCCATTTGTTTATATATTTCTACGACTACTCATTTCTATCTATATAAACTCATTGTGGACGACACACCACAGCTTCTAGTGAGTCACATGCTTGCATAACCCCCACCTCTTGATTGAGGGCAGAACCTGTGACTTGGCCTCTAATCAAAGAATACAACAAAAGTGATGAAACATCACTCCTAAAATTACATTACATGGCAAAGTTAAAGGCGTTTTGCAGATATCATTAAAGTCCCTAATAGGCTGGCTTTGAGATAATCAGAAGGAAGATGATGTTGTGTAGAAATGACTTTAAAAGAGGACCTAGGCTTCTCTGTGCAGAGATGCTTCCAATGGCCTTGAAGAAGAAAGCTTCCGTGATGTGAACTGAGCCACATGACAAGGACAGGCAGCCTCCAGAACTTGAGAGCCTCACTTTTATAACCAGGGGAAATTAATTTCTCCAACATCTGAATGAGTTTGGAAGCAGATTCTTCCTCATTGAGGCTCCAGGTGAGAAGACGGATCATCAAACACTTTGCAGCCTTGTGAGAACCTGAGCAGAGGACGTAACTAGCCTGTGCCTGGATGCCCGGCCATGGAAACTGTGACATGTGTGTTGTTTTAAGCTGCTAAGTGTGTGATGATTTGTTGAAACAACAGAAAACTAATACACTCATAGATACTTATTTTATTCCATGGATTAAAATCCAACATTGACATTATTTCACTCAAATTGTTCCAGATTTGGCCATCAGAAGCTCCTTCAAATTCTTAGTGTTTGGAATCAAAAAACACTGTGGCTCATTTTGCATTTTTCGTGACCCAGCCCTGTAATCAACTGCTTCTCCTCGGAGCGCTGCTAATTTTTATTGGAAGATAATGTTCACAGACTAGGATCTGGGTACTAGGTCTGCTCATTATTTCTGGGGTGTTACTGCTTCCAGGCTGTCTCAGTGAACTGAAGTAGGAATTGTATGTAGGTACACTAATCCATTCGCATATGGTATACGCAAGTCTATATTTTGGTATTTGTGTGTGTAACCATGAGTTTATGCAAATACCTCCAATTCCAATCCAGAATTGGGCGGGTATATCTTAGCCTTCCATCTTTCCTTATTATAACTTCTTTCTACAGCAGCAAGAAACCCAGTCCTCATTATCTAAATCAATTTACTGATTTGTTCAATTCTATCATATACACAAAGTAATTTCAGAATTACTAATCTACACCACTGTGAGAAACACAGAGCCACTTGTTAGGACTTGTATTCCATTTTGCATCCCCTTCACACCTTGATTGGCTTTAATTGTTTTGGTATTTGGGGGGTATGTGAAATACGTCAATGGTTCTGTAAGTCACAGTTATACAAAAAGATACTTGAAGAAGTCAGTCCCTCCAACTCTGCTACCCTATTCCCATTTCTCTTTCTTTCCCAGCTGCCCCTATAATAAATCTCTTTAGTTTTTGGTTTATCTTTGCTATATATATTTTGCATAAATGAAAAGGTACCTGTATATGCTCTTATTTTACTCCTTACTTGAAGGGTAGCATATCCTAGGTCTCTTTTGCACTTTGTCTTTTCACTTAACAGCAGGTCCTGAAAAGTACTTCCTATAAGTTTATAACATCTTTCACTTGAAAAACAGGTATATGGTACTCCTTTGTCTGAATGTTCCATAGTTTATATTCAATCATTCTCCTGTGTATGGGCATTTAGATCATTTCCAATCTCTTGCATATGTATTTTTGTATTGTTTGAGATCCATCGTTAGGGTAAATGCCTTGAAGTGGGATTGATGGGGCAAAAAATACGCAAATTTCCCTGTATGAAGCTGTGAAACAATTTACATTCTCACCAGCAATGTTTGAAGGGGCTGCCTCTCCAAAACCTACAAGAATATGTGGTCATTTAAAATACGTTTGTCACTCTTATATGTGAGAAACAGTATCTGGTATTTTTGAATTTACATGCCTGATTTGGAGTGAGTTTGACCACTTTTTAATTTTGAGGTCTATTTTTATAGCTCTTCTGGTTAATTGCTTGTTCATGTGTTTCCCACGTTTTTCAATCTGGATTTTTAGTACTTTTGTCTTGAAAAAAATTTTTTTAACATTGCTTATTTTTGAGTGAGAGAGAGCGCACAAGCACAAGTGGAAGAGGGGCACAGAGAGAGGGAGAGAGAGAATCCCAAGCAGGCTCCATGCTGTCAGCGCAGAGCCCAACTTGGGGCTTGATCTCATGACTGTGACATCATGACCTGAGCTGAGATCAAGAACCCGACACTCAACTGACTGAGCCATCCAGGTGCCTCTTGTCTTGAAATTATTAAGAATTCTTTATATATTAGGGATGTTAGCTCTTTCTCTGTGGTATAAGTTGTGAATATTTTCTCCTACTTTGTCAACCGTCTTTGGATTTTATGGTATCTTTTGTAATGGAACTTTTTTTTGTAAAGAGCCAAATTCATCGATCTTTATTTTTATTGCCTCTAGATTTTGTGTCCCAGTTAGAAAGCTGTTCTCTGCACCGCGGTTAAAGAGGAATTCACCCCAGGTTTTGTGATGGTCTCATCTTAATTTACTCGAGTTTATTTTTGTGTATGATCTGAGATAAAGATCAAATTTTATCTTTTGTGTTAAGAGCTTTTAAGATCTACTCCTATAGTTCCCTAACTCCTCAAACTATTTTTCTTTTTCAATGTTTTCTACCATATTTATTTTTCTATATGAGCTTTAGTATCAATGTGTCTACATAAAATAGCTTATTAATAGTTTTACCGGGATTACAATGATATTATAAATTAACTTAAGGAAAACGGATGACTATCGAGTTCATCCTGTTCAAGAACAGAAGGCATCTTTCATTGTTCATATCTTCTTTAGTTTCTTATAAGCAAGTAAATGTTTTGTACATTTTATGTTAAATTTATTCCTCAGCATTTAATCTTTTTTGTTGCTACGGCACATGGGATTTTCTCCAGGGGTATGTCTTTCAACTGCTTATTGCTTGTGTAGAGGAAGGCTATTGCTTTTTCTTTTCATTCATTTCATTTTTTCCATCATGATAAGGGTACTCTTTAATCTCCATCATCTATTTCCCCTGTCCCTCTATCGACCTCCCGTCTGCTAACCATCAGTTTTTTCTTTATAGTTAAGAGTCTGTTTCTTGGCTTGCCTTTTTTTTTTTCCTTTGCTCATTTGTTTCTTCAATTCCACATAAGTGAGATCACATGGCTCTTTCTCTGACTGACTTATTTCGTTCTGCATACACTCTCTACCTGTATCCATGTTGTGCTAAATGGCAAGATTTCATGCTATTTATGGTTAAATAAGATTTCCATCGTATGTATATACACCACGTTTATCCATTCATCTATTGATAGATACTTGGGCTGCTTCCATACTTTGGCTATTGTAAAAAAAAATGCTGCTATGAACATAGGGGTGCATATACTCCTTTGAACTAGTGTTTTTATATTTTGGGGGGAAATACCCAGTAGTGTGATTCCTTGATTTAAGGTAGTTCTATTTTTTTTTTCAACGTTTTTATTTATTTTTGGGACAGAGAGAGACAGAGCATGAACGGGGGAGGGGCAGAGAGAGAGGGAGACACAGAATCGGAAGCAGGCTCCAGGCTCTGAGCCATCAGCCCAGAGCCTGACGCGGGGCTCGAACTCCCGGACCGCGAGATCATGACCTGGCTGAAGTCAGACGCTTAACCGACTGCGCCACCCAGGCGCCCCTAAGGTAGTTCTATTTTTAATTTTTTGAGGAACCTTCATATTGTTTTCCACAGTGGCTACACTAGTTTGCATTCCCATCAACAGTGCCCAAGAGTTTCTGTTTCTCCAAGTCTTTGCCAACCTGTGATTTCCTGTGTTTTTAATTTTGGCCATTCTGACAACTGTGAGATGATATCTCATTGTAGTTTTGATTTGCATTTCCCTGATGATGAATGATGTTGAGCATCTTTTCATGTGTCTGTTGGCCATCTGGATATCTTCTTGGGAGAAATGTGTTTTCATGTCTTCTTCCCATTTTTAATTAGATTGGTTTTTGGGTATTGAGTTGTACCAGTTCTTTATATATCTGGATGCTAACCCTTTACTGGATATCATTTGCAAATATCTTCTCCCATTTAGTAGGTTGCCTTTTAGTTTTGTTGATTATTTCCTTTGCTGTGCAGAAAGTTTTTATTTTAATGTAGTCCCAACAGTTTATTTTTGCCTTTATTTCCCTTGTCTCAGGAGACACATCTAGAAAAATGTTGCTATGGCCAACGTCAGAGAGATTACTGTTTGTGTTCTCTTCAAGGATTAAAAAAATGTTTTCTTTAAATATTTTTTGAGAGAGACAGAGCATGAGCATGAGTTGGGAACGGGCAGAAAGAGAGGGGAACAGAGGATCTGAAACGGGCTCTGCGCTGACAGCAGCAAGCCCAATGTGGGGCTCAAACTCATGAACCACGAGATCACGACCTAAGCCAAAGTCGATGCTGAACCGAATGAGCCACCCAGGCGCCCCCCTTCAAGGATTCTTATGGTTTTGGATCTTACATTTATGCCTTTAATCCATTTTAAGTTTATTTTTGTGTATGGTGTAAGAAAGTGGTCCAGTTTCGTTCTTTTGCATGGGGCTGTCCAGTTTTCCCAGCACCATTTGTTGAAAATACTTTTTTCCCATTGTATATTCATTCCTCCTTTGTCAAAGATTAATCGACCATGTAATTATGGGTTTATTTCTGGGTTTTCTATTCTTTTTTCTTTTTTCAAGATTTTATTTTTTTCTAAGTTTATTTATTTATTTTGAGAGAGGTTTGGGGTGGGGGGAGGCAGAGAGAGAGGGAGGGAGAGAATCTAAAGCAGGCTCTGCACTGTCAGCACAGAAACCAATGCAGGGCTTGATCTCATGAACCGTGAGATCATGACCTGAGCCAAAATCAAGAGTTGAACACTTAAGTGACTGAGCCACCAAGGTGCCCCTCTGGGTTTTCTCTTCTGTTCCATTAATCTGTGTATCTATTTTTACGCCAGTACCATACTGTCTTACTTACTACTGCTTTGTAATATAACTTGAAACTTAGAATTGTGATACTACCAGGTTTGTTTTCTTTTTCAAAATTGCTTTGGCCATTCAAGGTCTTCTGTCGTTCCATACAAATTTTAGGATTATTTATTCTAGTTCTGTCAAAACCGCTGTTGGTATTTTGATAGGGATTACATTAACGTTTTAGATTGCTTTGCATACTATAGACATTTTAACAATACTTGTTCCTCCAACTCATGAGCATGGACTGTCTTTCTATTTCTTTGCATTGTCCTTAATTTTCTTCATCAGTGTTTTATAATTTTCAGAGTACAGGTCTTTCACGACTTTGGTTAAGTTTATTTCGAGATCTTTTATTGTTTTTGGTGTGATTGTAAATGGGATTGTTTTCTTAGTTTCACTTTCTGCTGCTTTATTATTAGTGTATAAGAATGCAACAGACTTCTGTACACAGATTTTATATTCATCTATCAGTTCTTTGGTGAAATCTTTAGTGTCTTCTATATCTAGTCTCATGTCATCTGCAAATAGTACAAGTTTTACTTCTTCTGCAGGCCTTTTATTTCTTTATGTTGTCTAATTGTGGTGGCTATGAATTCCAGTGTTATGTTGAATAAAAATGGTGAGAGTGGACATCCTTGTCTTGTTCCTGATCTTAGGGGAAAAGCTCTGTTTTTCCCCATTAAGTATGATGTTGCCTGTGGGTTTTTCATAAGGACTTTACTACTACTCGAAATCTAGTTTGTTGAGAGTTTTTATCAAAATGGATGTTGTACTTTGTTACATGCTTTTACTACTTCTATTGAACTGATCATATGGTTCAACGTGATGTACCACATCGATTGTTTTGCAAGTATTAAACCCAGTTGGTTGTGGTGCGTGATTTTTTAAATGTATTGTTGGGTTGGGTTTGTTTTACTATTATTTTGTTGAGGATTTCTGCATCTATGTTCATGAGAGGTACTGGTCTGTAGTTCTCTTTTGCTGTGGTGTTTTTTTTTTTATTTTTTTTTAACATTTTTATTTATTTTTGAGACAGAGAGAGACAGAGCATGAATGGGGGAGGGGCAGAGAGAGAAGGAGACACAGAATCGGAAGCAGGCTCCAGGCTCTGAGCCATCAGCCCAGAGCCCGACACGGGGCTCAAACTCACGGACCGTGAGATCGTGACCTGGCTGAAGTAGGACGCTTAACCAACTGCGCCACCCAGGCGCCCCTTGCTGTGGTGTTCTTTACCCGGGTGTGGTATCAGGGTGATAATGGCTTCATAGAATGAATCTGGAAGTTTTCCTTCCTCTTGTATTTTTGGAGTAGCTTAAGAAGACTGGGTATTAACTCTTCTTTAAATGTTTGGTAGAATTCAGCTGTGAAGCCATCTGGTTCTGGACTTCCATTTGTTGGGAGGTTTTTTGATTACTGATTCAGTTTCATGGCCGGTGATTGGTCTGTTCAAATTTTCTATTTCTTCCTGCTTTAGTTTTGTTAGTTTATATGTTTCTAGGAATTTATCCATTTCTTCTAAGTTGTCCAAATTGTTGGCATATAGGTTTTCATAATATTCTGTTACAATTGTTTGTATTTCTGTGGTGTTGGTTCTTATTTCTCCTCTTTCATTAGTAATTTTGTTTATTTGGGTCCTCTTTTTTTTTCCCCAATGAGTCTTGCTACAGGTTTATAATTTTGTTGGTCTTTTCAAAGAAACAGCTCCTGGTTTCATTGTTCTGTTCTCAGTTTTATTTTTTTCCAGTTTGGGTTTTGTTCATTCTCTTTTTTTCTTTTTTCTTTTTTTTCCTTCTGGCTTCTTAAGGTGTAAGGTTAGGTTGTTTGAGATTTTTCTTGCTTTTTGAAGTAGACCTGTGTTGCTGTAAGTTTCCCTCTTACAACCTCTTTTGCTGCATCCCAAAGATTTTCTATCATTGTGTTTTCATTTTCATTTGCTTCCATGTAATATTTTTTTTATTTCTTCTCTGATTTTTTGGTTGACCCATTGTTTAATAGCATGTTATTTAAACTCCATGTATTTGTGCTCTTTCCAGATTTTTTCTTATGGTTGAATTCTAGTTTCATAGAGCTGTGGTCAGAAAACATACAGTATGACTTCGAGTTTTAAAAAAAAATTTTTGACACTTGTTTTGTTGCCTAATATGTGGTTTATTCTGGAAAATGTTCTGTGTGTACTTGAAAAGAATAAACAATGTGTATTCTGCTGTTTCAGGATGGAATGTTCTGAATATGTCTATTAAATCCATCTGATCCAGTGTGTCATTCATAACCACTATTTTCTTGTTGATTTTCTGTTTGGATGATGTGTCCGTCTATGTAAGTGGGGTATTAAAGTCCCTTACTACTATTGTATTACTACTGATTATTTCTTTTATGATTGTTATTAACTGTTTTACATATATGGGTGCTTCCATGTGGGGTGCAAAAATGTTTATAATTGTTATATGCTCTTGTTGAACTGTCCCCTTTATTATTATATACATCCTTCTTTGTCTCTTGTTACGGTCTTTGTTTTCAAGTGTGTTTTGTCTGATATAAGCACTGCTACACTGGCTTTCTTTTGGCATTCATTTGCATGACAAATGTTTCTCCATCCCCTCACTTTTAATTTGCAGGTGTTTTCTGGTCTGAAAGGAGTCTCTTATAGGCAACATATAGATGGGTTTTGTTTTTATCCACTCTGTCACCCTTTGTCTTTTGTTTGGAGCATTTAGTCCATTATATTCAAAGTAATTTTGACAGATATACACTTATTGCCATTTTGTTACTTGTGGTTGTTTCTATAGATTTTCTCTGACCCTTTCTTCTCTTGCTCTCTTCCATGGTTTGTTGGCTTTCTAGGCTGCTATACTTGGAATTTTTTGTCTTTAGTTTTTGCATATCTATTACTGGTTTTTGATTTGTAGTTACATTAGGTTTGTATATAATAATATCTTCTACATATAGCAATCTATATTAAATTGATGGTTACTTAAGTTTGAACTCATTCTTTACTCCCCCCCCCCAAATTTTAGGTGTATGGTGTCATATTACCTCCTTTTCTTTTATGAATCCCTTGACTAACTTTTACAGTAACACTTATTCTTACTTCCTTTGTGTTTTTCACTTTCTTATACTTATGGTCTTCCTTTCCACTCAAATAGTAACCTTTAATAGGGCCTAGTTTAGTGGCCATAAACTCCTTTAGTTTTCATTTGTCTGAGAAACTCTGTATCTCTCTTTTTCTGAATGATAGTCTTGATAGATTGAGCATTCGTGGCTGCAGATTTTTCCCTTTCAGCACTTTGAATATATCATGCCATTCCCTTCTGGACTGCAGTGTTTCTGCTGAAAAATCTGCAGATGGGGTTTCCTTTGTATGGAACCACCTTCTTTTCTCTTGTTGCTTTTTTTTTCCCTTTATTGCTGCTTTTTGCCATTTTAATTACTATGTGTCTTGGTGTAGACCTCTTTGGGATGGATTTTTGGGAGGATCTCTGCCTCCTGGATCTGGATCTCTATTTCCTTACCTAGATTAGGAAAGTTTTCAGCTATTATTTCTTCAAATAAATTTTCTGCCCCCTTATCTTTCTCTTCTTGAAATCCCTATAATGCAGATGTTATTACACTTGGAGTCATTGAGTTGCCTAAGACTATTCTCAATTTGTGTAATTTTCTTTCTTCTCCTTTACTCAGTGTACTTTCCATTACTCTGTCTTCCAGGTCGTTAATTCGTTCATCTGCTTCATCTAGCCTGCTATTTATTTCATCAAGTGTATTTTAAATTTCACTTATTGTGTTCATTTCAATGGGTTCTTTTTTATCTTTGTGTTAAGGGTCTCACTGATGCCCTCCACTTTTATGTCCAGTCCAGTGAGTATCTTTATGATAGTTGCTTTAAATTCTCTAGCAGGCATATTACTTCTATCTGTTTTGCTTTAGTGTCTTGCTGTGCTTTGGTCCCATTTTTCACTTGGGAGAGGTTTCTCTGTCTTTTCATTTTTTCTTACTTTCTGTGTCTGTTTCTGTATTAGGAAAGTTAGCTACTTCTCTTATTCTTCCCAATAACAGCCATATGAAGAAGAGGTCCTGTAGCACCCTGCAGTGAAGTGTCCCCTATTCCCCAGGGTCTGGCACTCCAGGGAGTGTCTCCTATGTTTGTTGTGTGTGTTCCGCTATTGAGACTTGGTCTCTTTTTCCTTCAATCCAGTTGTCTGCAGAGGCTATCTTCACCAATTGTGGGCAGCAAGGTGTGAGGTGGTCTGCCTGTAAAATGACACCTGCCCTTGCTGGAACTGAGGTCCTGTAAAAGAGCACAGATCAGGAGATGTGCTGTTGGCAGAGCTTGCACTGGTCTTCTAGGGGGAGGGGCCTGCAGCTAGGGGACTCAGGGGAGCATAACTGGGAAGGGTGTATCCATGGAAGCATGGTGGGGCTTGGTGCCAGCAAATTAAGTAGAAAGTGTTAGTGTTGGGCTGGTTCCTGCAGGTGGCCACTGTTTATGCTGGGGGGCAGGGGAGTGAAATGGTGTGTGACACCGCCTTTGTTCCTGGAGCCATCTCCCTGTTATCCTTGTCACTCTGGGCCACACTCTGAGATGAGCAAATCACTCTGCCTCCTGTTTGCTCCCAGTTTCAAACTGCTGGTTCTGTGCTGTACCTGCATGGGCTGTTTGTTTTGCTGTCTCTTTAAAGGTGGGGTCTCCTCTTACCTCATGGCCCCCGGGCTTTCCGAGAGCTAAGCTAGCTGACTTCGAAAATTCCAGGTCTTTAAGTCCTTCTGTTTTTCAGAACTCACAAAATTTGGTCCTTCTCTTTTTCAAAGGCAAATATGATGAAGATCTGTCCTCTGTGTTTGTGAGCATCCCGGTGTGAAAGTCTGTATTCTGCTCTTCTCCACGCTGCAGACTCCCTCCAAACTGAGGAAGACCATGGTCCACTTTGCTCCCAGACAGCATCTTCACTCTTCCTACCTTCTTCGATATGGCCTCTTCCCTGCCTTTAGTTGTGGAGTCTATTCTGCCAGTCTTTGGGTTGTTTCCTGGGTCATTTATGCTGATATTAATGTTATCTAGTTGTAAGGTGAGCTTAGGGTCCTCCTACTCCGCCATCTTCCCAGCTGACTTGGTTTTATAAAATTGAAGTATAGTTGACACATCAAGTAACAGGCTATTGTTTTTTTTGTAGGTGAATTTTGTATCTTGCTACAAAACTGAATCCTTCCATAGTTTGAGTTCATTTATCATTGATTCTCTGAGGTCTTCCAGGTTTACTATTTTATCATCTGTAGATGGAGATAGTTTTCTTTGTTATGTAACCATTTTTATGCCTGCGGGTTCTCTTGTCTAACTGTGCTGGCCAACATCTCTGAGAACATTGCTGAATAGTAGTGGAGACAACGCTCATCCTTGTCTTGCTTGTATTTTAGTGGAAATGTCTCCAATGATTCCTCACTACCTAAGATACTGGTTTATAAACTAAAGCATACACATTTTACCAGTTTGAGAAAGTACCTCTCAACTGCTATTTCCTTGAGTATTTTTATTATGATTGGGTATTGAATGTTATTAAAGGAGATACTTTTCTGCAAGTTTATTTACACTGTATATAATTATGAAAACCATTGTTAATATTAAACCAACCTTGAATTCCTGGAATAAATTTCACTTAGTCATGGTGCATTATTTCCTTAATGGTACTGTTGAGTTTTGTTTGCTAATATGTTCCTTGGGATCTTTACACTAGAATAGGCTTTGAGTGAAATTTTTCTAATTAAAAAGAGCTTTTAAGAACTAGACCCAGATAACCATCAAACTAAACACTTTTAGTAACAAAACACTGGGATTTCACAGAATCAGGAGAAAAGAGGCTAATATGCATATGTCTTCTAAATCAGCACACATCCAGTAATGTATAACTTAACAGTGTTTAGACTGAAACACGAATATATCATAGCATAGCTTGGTGTAGTGCACAGAGTAAGATGGTGGGGTAGTCAGTACAAAAAGTGCTAAATTCTATGTTTCTTACAGGTGACAGAGTTCTAGCGCTCACCTAAATTCTTGTTTTACTTCTTTGTTTACTGTTTCTCTCGTCTCACTAAAATGTAAGTTCCATGGGTATAGAGAATTGCCTCTTTTGTTCCCTATGTCTGCTGAACCACACATACAGTAAGCACTCAATAAATATTTACTGAATAAATAAAGGTGTGACAGGAGCACCTGGGTGGCTCAGGTGGCTAAGCATCTGACTCTTGGTTTTGGCTCAGGTCATGATCTCACAGTTCATGCGTTCGAGCCCCACATTGGGCTCTGTGCTGACAGCGTAGAGCCTGCTTGGGATTTCTGTCACTCCCTCTCTCTTCGCTACTCCCCCACTCTCTCTCTCTCTCAAAATAAAAAAAACTTAAAAAAAAAAGAGGTGTGACAGATTACTACAAACCCAGGTTAATAGTTAATTAAACCTTTAGTTATCAATAATCATGTAGCTCTACCTTATTATTCTAGATCAGAGATAGACAAAGTTTTTCTGTAAATTGCCAGAAAGTAAATATTTCAGGCTTTGCAGGCCATATGTTCTCTGTCACAACTATTCAACTCAGCTGTTGTAGTGCAAAAGCACCAAAGACAATATATAAACAAAATAGCATAAATAAAACTTTATTTACAAAGACAGGTGGTGAGCTGGATTTGGCCCAAAGGTGGTAGTTTGCTAATTCCTAGTTTAAATGATAGTATCAGTAAAAAAGAAACATTTCAGGCACACTTGCTCAATAAGTCAATAAACATCAAACGGTATTTATTAACAATAGCAATGACATATAAACCTGACGTACTCCCCCATATATAACAAAGAGGACTACATAAATAAATGTCAGTAAGAGAATCTGGTTTATGTCCTTATAAAGTCAGATCTAGTGTAGGAGCACTGGCTTCCTCAGTACTTAATGCAAGCGAGGTTCTAAGATTAAAATTGCAAGTGCACTTAGCAGGTAAATTGTTAGGTAAGTGATGATTTGTAGTTTTATTTCCCCAACTTTTTTGGCCATATCAGAATAAACAAAAAGATCGGAACTACTGATGAGATGCAATTATGTAAGTTACACTCAATCACTGTTGTGTTGGGGGAGCAGAGAATAAACATGGGATGAATAGCATTTCCACATTAATCCTTTATTAAGGCTAAAACTTCCTGGCTTAATTCCTTCCTAAATTACTACAACACACAACTACAGAAATTCAATAAGAACAAAAACGCTAACTGAAGTACCACAGCCTCTGGCAAACAAATCATTCATCCTTCTAAAAGTAATACGGTGCTATCTTAATATAAAATACTAATAGGCAAAGAAATACCCAGAAATTCCATTTTTCAAAAGTTGTAGTGAGCAAAGAAAAAACATTTCTTCCGTTCATACATTTGCAGCTAAAAAATTTTTTTTAAAAATCAACAAAACTAGAAAGGTTTTAGTGATCGAAGATGGAACAGTGATATAATTAATCAACATGGCAAAACTGGAGTGTGAATGACAGACACAACCTGATGTCAATTTTGCCAGGAATTCATTCACCCCTTCCAATTTTACCTCATTAGCTGACTTTTGGGCAAAAGTGGATAAAGGGAGAATAACATCTGGAATGCGTGTTTGCCTCACAAGTTCTTAAGTAAATAGGAGATGGTTTTACTTGACTATAAACAATAAAGTAAAAAATAAAAACCCACTGAGAACTTACTACGTAGAAGACAATGTCCTACATGATATGTCTTCGTTAGTAATCCAAGGAGACTGGCTTCTTAAAATTAACATGAAACACCATAGAAACCCAGGCAATTTTGCTGTCCAATCTTCCTCAATAAGGACACTTAGGGTATGTGGGGAATCATGGGGTGTTTGATAACAAAGACTTGGGTCCTATTCATAAATTCCTTGAAATTACCAAGGGTCAGAAAGGTTTATTGTTAGAAAACCAGTAGGGTCTGTGAATTCATGTGAATTGAATTGCTAAAACTGTGGTTGCCATCGAATTTTGAGAAGAAATAAGTACTTCCGGTCACTTTACGAATACCTCTGCTATGATCAAGTTCTTTCCCGAAATGCTGCTACAAAATCAATATATATCTCATAGTTTTTAGCAATTAGCAATTGAGTTATTATTCTTCTACTCTTCAGGAATTTTTGGAAGCAACATTAACTTTAGTGGGAAGTTAAAAAAACGCTGTAGAAATTATTGCTACCAATTAGCAATACGTCATGACCAAGATCGACTTTCATCTTGCACGTCTCTGCATTATTCAATTCTGCTATATTCAAAACTAAGATATTGGGATGTTTTATTCTAATATATCCTCATACTTGCTTCATGTTATGGAAATCAGCTCTCTCTTAAATCTTTAGAGCAAAATATGGGTTTTACCTGCCACAGTCTGACTTTATAGGTCTTCTGGAAGACATATTTCTTACATTCGGCCGATCCTGCTGGTCAGAGCGCTGTAACTTCTTACTATGGGCTATATTCACAGAAGTTATTTCTTTACTTTCTAAAGCACGAAGTACCAGTTAGGATCTTTTCTTCTGCCATGATAAATGACAAATATGATTTTGTTATGAGATGGCACTGGTGGGTTGCATGGTTGGACTCCACATCTGAGGTAATCTTTGAACATCTTATCTAAGATGGTGTCCAAACCAGTGTGTGGTAACACAGAGCAGTTCTGCAATCCAAGCAGCCAAGGTTTCACTCGTCACTTTATTTTATTTTTTTTAGTGAACTTTGAACACCTGCATAATGCCTAATGGTAATAACGTGGGTGAAAAATGAGTTTTCAATAATCCATAAATTCTTGGAATGTCCTAGTCTTAGGCATGTATTTAAATGAATCAGAAAATCCACAAATTACTTTGAGCATGGTTATCTTTTTGTCAGTGTCTTCTAGTTCATTTGCTTCAAGAATGGAAACTTTAATATACTCCAAAGCAGACATTTCAAATACACAATCTGCTCAGTTTCCAGCTTACTGGTTATAGTTAAGAGTTTACCTGAAGTGTTTGAATGTGGACATATAGTACTTAATATTATTTGGTGATTTAAATAGGTCTGCTCTTTCCAGGAGGTGCTGCATTGGGGTTTGGAGGGTGGGAGAGCAGCTGGGAACAGACTGCCAACACAATTCTTAATTGTGAACAAAATCCACCTCAAATAAAAGCAGTATAATACATGAAGTAACAACACTCTCCCCTAGCTGTACCCTCCAGCGGAAATACAACCATAGCGGTCTGGTCCCCCAACTCTATTTTTTTGATTTTTTAATGTTTTTATTCATTTTTGAGAGAGAGAGGGAGGTAGAGAGAGAGAGAGAGAGAGAGAGAGAGAGAGCACGAGCAGGGGAGGGGCAGAGAGACAGGGAGACACAGAATCCGAAGCAGGCTCCAGGCTCTGAGTGGTCAGCACAGAGCCCTTCACGGGGCTCGAACCCATGAAACATGAGATCATGACCTGGGCCGAAATCGGACACTTAACCAACCGAGCCACTCAGGTGCCCCTGGTCCCCCAACTTTAAAGACTCAGCCTGAATCTGGAAAGACAAATCCTTCCACGTCCTATGGCTCAAACGTTCTTCCAAAGCAGAATTAGATTTCCCTAAATCTTTACCCAAGATAATGCCAACTATTGATGTGCCATCAGGTCCTACACAAATATACAGATAAGTCAGTACAGTGGAGGTGTACCTGCCCTGTGTACTTCTGAGTCATTGAAGGAATGAAGAAATTCCCAAGATGCCCCAAATGGGACAGAAGCCATAGAGGGACCACATATCTTCATTCTAACTGAACAGTCAATCACCTGCTGGATTCAGCTTTTCAAGTATTGGCCCAACTGCAGTCTGAGGATTTAGAGCCTCCTTTCTAACTCCCTGCTAGAGTCCTGGAGAGGAGAGCCTCCGAGGCCCAGCAGCTGACAAATAAAAGACCAGCAAATATGGTGCATTCTATGTGAGAACTACGCCTTCAGAGTGGTTGTACCACAAGTGCTTTGGGGTTTCGTTTGTTCGCTTTCATTACAAAGACCAACTTGGTGTAACACATATTTTATCTAGCCCACTGGATTCAAACTGAATTTTTCCAGTTGCTCTCTTTTATTAATATACCAAAGTTATGTAATGTCTTTCACATGGAAGTCAGTTTAATAGTCTGATTTTCTGAAACTCATTACAGGCCTTTGGGGTGGATGCTTTTTTACAGAGAACTTGAGACAAGGACTGAAAAGGCCCTTGCAGGTGTGCAACAATTCAGAGAACACAGACAACACAGATTTCTCGACTTTACTCTTCAGGTCACTACAGGCTTTGGTTAAAGATAAACTAGAATCCTGAAACACCGATGTACCAGAGATTCTCAGCTTTAAGACAGAACATTCTGGGGCGCCTTGGTGGCTCAGTCGGTAAAGTGTCCCACTGCGGCTCAGGTCATGATCTTGTGGTTTGTGAGTTTGAGCCCCGTGTCGGGCTCCGTGCGGACAGCTCGAAGCCTGGGGCCCGCTTCAGATTCTGTGTCTCCCTCTCTCTGCCCCTCCCCCGCTCACGCTAGGTCTCTCTCTCAAAAATAAACATTTAAAAATTAATTAATTAATTAATTAATTTTTAAAAAAGGTCCTTGGTCTGGACTATTCCCAAGTGACCCGGAAGGAGCGGGAGAAAGGTGGCTTCTGGTTTTACGGCAGCCTGATTTTCAATGTGGACCTATAGCTGCTGCTGGGCCTGAGCAACGTGGCTCAACCTGGCTGGCCACGCTCCTCCCAGAGCCATTCAGCTCAGACAGTCTTTGCTCCCGCAATTAATTACTCAGGCGAAGTGACTAAAACTGTGGTCGTGGAAAAAGAAAAGAAAGAAGGCCAGTAAACAGAAGACAAAACTTCAGGGAAAGTTTATCAAGTTAACTTTCGGTGTGACGACATGAAAAGGAAATAGGTAATACGACTAAAGATGTGATCTGGTTGAAAGCAGGAGTCACTTCCGCCTTTGGGCACCTTGGACAGGTCATGAGGTCTCTCTTCCGCATACCAGAGATGCACCGAAATTCCTACACAACCATCCTTGGTCTGGACTATTCCTGTCTATACTCAGTGTTCTCACAGACACACACTCTTCTCAACAGCTTTAAAGCTCAGGCGTCCAATCCGAAGGTCTCTGGGGTGCAGAGCGAAACCCCTAGGGGTGGGGGAAGCCTACGTGCGCTTGGGTGGCACACAGCTCCCCCCAGGGGGTGCGGCTCCACAGCGCTCTGTCGCGTGTAAGGAAGTGGCGGGTTCTGAACTTGCCTCGTGCATGATCTCCAGACACAGAACGCAGAACAGCTACCAGCTAAGCTTGCTCGAATCCCTGCTTTGAAGTAAGGTAAGAGGCGGGGGAGGGGAAACCAGATCGAGCATGCAGTTTATATCTCTTCTCACTAGGACCAATTAATAAAGACAAAACCTAATTTCCCCCCGCTCTTACCCATTCTTATTCCTCCTCAATATTTTTCCTCTTTCTAAGATTCTTTTTTTGTTTGAGAAGCTTAATATTTGGCTGCCTTCTGAAGAAATGGGTATAGTGACAGATGAAAGACTTGCATTCATCGTATAATTCAGAATAAGGGAAAAATCGACTGCTGTGCATTTAAGATTCTAACAACCTTGCAATTTTGTACAGTCGTTTCCCCCACCCGTTCTTTTGAAGAAATCTGCTTTTATTCTGTTAATAACTAACCACAGTTGCAGCAGCATGGATCCGATTAGCAGTTCTTATGGTACAAAGGGGAGAGGAAAAAAAAGCTGTGAACAGGGCTGCCAATTTGTCCACCTGGGCCCCCAGGAGAAAGATTAGATGAGGCGCCTGCCTGCTCCCTTTTTTCCACTTGATCGCTGCTCTGTGCTGCCTGATAGAGACAGGCCTTTTTAACGCCAAGGCACTTTCTTTCCTTTAACAAAAGTTTCCTTTGCCTCCATCCTCTCTTGTCACAGATTTCTCATTCTGGGTCCCCACATGTCATGACAACTCTCAACTGCAAACATGAGTAGCTGTGAAAAGTGCCACACGCTGATGCTTACTCACTGGAGTCCCCCGGCATCCACACCAGAAATCCACAAAGGAGTGCTCACACGCCCCGCAGGGAGGACTCCCTTGATTTGCAGACCCAGGGCGGTGCACATGGTCAGTTTTCTAGGCCTAGAAATGCTGCTTTCAAATATATGATAACACAGGAAAAGATAGATACTTTGGCAATTAAATATTAGAATTTGAGGAAAATAGCACAGTATATATAAACCTGGAACCAACGGACCAAATTACTGGTATTACAGGCAACATGGTTTCTACATATTTTCTATTTAGAAATGGAATTGTTAGGGTGCCTGGGTGGCTCAGTTGGTTAAACATCTGACTCTTGGTCTTGGCTTAGGTCATGATCTCATGGTTGGTGAGATCGAGCCCTGCATCGGGCTGTATGCTGACAGCATGAAGCCTGTTTGGGATTCTCTGTCTCCTGCTCTCTCTGCCCCTCCCTTGCTCATGCTCTCTCTCTCTCTCTCTCTCTCAAAAAAAAAAAAAAAAAAAACAAAAACCATGAAAAAAAATCTTAGAAAAAAAAAGGTATGGAATTGTCAACTTATGTACTAAAATACTATTCTCTAAAGGTTTTAAAAATTCATTATATCTGTAACTACACTAAATAATGAGTGCTTATTTTTGTGATAAAACTTAAGCCTTCTAAATTCTTGGTATAAAACTACTTTTCTTTTCTTTTCTTTTCTTTTCTTTTCTTTTCTTTTCTTTTCTTTTTTCTTCTTTTTCTTTTGAGGGAGACAGAGAGTGAGCAAGCAAGTCGGGGAGCGGGTGGAGGGGGAGAGAGAAAGAATCCCAAGCAGGTTCCACGCTCAGCATGGAGCCCAATGCAGGGCTTGATGCCATGACACTGAGATCATGACCCGAGCCAAAACCAAGAGTCAGACACTCAACCGACTGCAGACACCCAGGTGCCCCTAAAACTACTTTTAAAATTGACAGAAAGCTAAAGCATTGCATCATGCTGAAAAACTTAAAGAAATCCAAAGCTTCTGATGGAAATCTCTACGTTCCAAGAGGTGCAGCCAACCGTTAGCAGCACCGGGGGCGGCTGCGTGGGGAGAGGAACAGCAGTGCTCTCAGGGGCCACTTAGGACCAAAGCAGGGTCTGGAACAGGGCCTGGCCATGGGCAATGTGACACTCTCAGAGCTGACTGCAGAGGGGCCTGGGGGACTGAGCCCAGGTCACCGGGGCCTCTGGTATGGGAGTCGTTCTGAGAGCACAGGAGACAGACTAAGGCAACACGGACAGGAAGGAAGGCATTCTGGACCATATGCCTGTGTGTTTTTTATCAATTCTTTAATTTCAGACTTTAAGTCAGTGTTCGGCAAGTATGCTTTTGAAATGTATGTTTTTCACAAACAGCCATTTTTATCTTCCACTTGTCACTTTCAAATATCCCAAGCGTAGGATTCATGTGTTGCTGAAGCCCAGATTCCAGTCTTGCTAGCCCTTGCTCACCACCCCATGTTTATCTAGCCAACACGGATGCCACTTAGTTGGGGGATGGGAATATCATCTGGATTATGACAATACTCCCCATAACCAATCTGTTCTTAATTGGCCATTTTCTTTGAAAATAGGGTTAGTTATTAGTAAGAGATAATTTATTTAAAATAATGAGACAATGAAAAAAGTTGGATATTGGACAATTCCAGAATTATGCTATGATAAAAAAAAAATCTTTTTTAATGTTTATTTTTGAGAGAGACAGAGAGACAGAGACAGAGAGAGAGACAGAGAACATGAGCAAGGGAGGGGCAGAGACGGAAGGAGACACAGAACCCAAAGCAGGCTCTAGGCTCCAAGCTGTCTGCACAGAGCCCAGTGCAGGCTCAAACCCACAAACCATGAGATCCTGACCTGACCTGAGGTCAGATGCTCAAACCACGGAGCCACCCAGGTGCCCCTGCTACAATTTTTATATGGCACAGTTTTTGTGTATTATGGATTAAAATCAGGCAGGGCCTATACTGCAGAAGTCTGGTTTAGACTGACAAATCTTACGACTACTATTTGAGGTTTTATTTTTAAGGGAAAAGAAAGTAAAATCATCTGTCATAGTGGAATCTCTTCCAGGAGAAAGGGAAATAGAATGATCCCATGAACTGTGAAATACAAAGGTAGAAAGATGGCTCCCAGCCCACAGGAGGACAGGTCATAGAAGTAATCAACTTTACAACTTTCTTTTCTTGAGTTCCTACTTATTCTAAGCGAACTGTAAACTCTTTAATTTGGTCAGCATTTACTGAGTATGCTCTGACTTGCCAGGCATTATGCTTGGCACCAGGGATTTAAAAAAAAAAAAAAAAGCAGTGCTCACTGCCCTCGACAGGCCCCTGGGCCAGCTGGAGAACCACCGAGAGACAGGTGGACTCTCCTTGGCACGGAGGGAGCCGTAGGCCTTTGCAAAGGGAAGGACGCTGGACTTGGATCGTCGAGAATAAGTAGTTTTCCAGGCTAGCGAGGGGCGGGATGGATACTCCGGGCAAAAGGAATTCAGCTCTAGGAGCAGGCTGCTGACATAAAGTCACAATCAGTAGGTATGAACACATGGAATACTGAACTAGTTCCCGCTGTCAACTTCCAATATTAGGCACAGATGCAACATAAAAAAAAAAAAAGAGTATATACACCGAGGTTCAGCTCTCAAAAAAATACAGGGTTTCGTCCTTTTTCAAGTAGAATTTAAATGACATGATTCTTGGATTTTGTGTGAAACAGACTTCAAGCAACAACTGTGAAACTAGGGGTTCTGTTAATATTGGGAGTTAGACCTAAGAATATAGCAATTATTTTATCCCAAGAATTTTCTTCCTGTGACATTATAATTTCAATTGAATCACAACCTATTTATAGCAAGGTCAAAAGACGGCAACATGCTGCCCTAAAAACATGAGGTATTTACCCATAAAATTCCTCTAATACATACATGATGGTAAGTGGGAACCCTGGCTCCCTTTAAAACATGCCCTCAGGACACTTCTAGAGAAGTGCTAAGCTGTACTGGGAGGGAGGGGAAGTGGTCTCTCCATATTCTCGAAACACTTTCTTGGGTGGCTTCCAGAACCCCAGCTCTCCCTGGTTTTCCACTTTTACCACTGGCTATTGTTGCCTTCCCTGTTCACAGTCTCTACACGTCTCAGTGCCCTAGGGTTCAGTCCTCAGGATGCTTCTCTCAGTATTTCTCAACCTTGGCTATACAAAATAATCACCTGGAGAGCTTTTTAAAAAGTGCTGGTGGAGGACTGCAGCCGGACCCACTAATTTGGCACCTCTGGGGGCTGGGCCTCGCACCCATCCTCTCCCAGGATGCTCTGTGCAGCCAGGGTTGGGAACGACTGACTTTTGCTCGTTTCCCAGGTCAACAGTTCCCAGACCAGCAGTTTCAGCATCAACTAGGAACATGCTGGAAATGCAGATTCTCCAGCTCTACCCCAAACCTACTGAGTCAGAAACTGGGTATGAAGCCCAGTCACCTGCTCTCCCAAGCCCTCCAGGTGATTATGATGCAGGCTAGGTGCCTTAGGTAATCTCGTCGAGAATGCTGATGACTCACAAACATACTTCTCTGGCCTAGATCTCTGCTCGGAATCCAGATTCTTCTTAGAACCAGCTGCCAATTCAAAATCTCCCTTTGGATGCCTAATAAGCATCTCAAATGTAACAAGTTCAAAACCAAACTCTTGATTCCCTCTTCAAAAACTTGCTCTTTTCTTTGTCTTCCAGTGTACAGAACCACCATTTACCAAACTTAGGGGTCAAAACTCTTCCGCCCCCATTTCTGCTACTCACACATCCCGCCGTGACCAACCTCCCCTAGGCTACTGAAGTAGCCTCCTAATCAGTCTCCCCACTTCCAACCTTGACCCCTGTAGCCCACTTAGCAACCAGGATGATCCTTTAAAAGCATATATCGGATCACCCCATTCTCTGCCTTCTCTTCCTGCCAAGTGGCTTCCGATTATACTTAAAATAAGTTCTTAAATCCCGATCGTAACTTACAAAGCCCCATGTAAGCTGGCCCTTGGTTACCCTCTGATCTAATTGCCTACCCACGCTGTCCCCATCTCCCCCTCCTTACTGTGCTCCAGCCCCAATGACTTCCTTGCCCAGCACACCAAACGCAGTACTAATCCAGGGCCCGTGTGCTTGCTGGCTCTCTGTGGGGGTCCCTGTCTCCCAGATATTCACTGAGTGAACGCTTTTGCCTTTGTTCACTGAGTCCCTTGTTCGAATATTAATTTCTAAGAGACACCTATCCCAATCACTGCTGTCTGAAAGAAGCAACCTGATTTTTTTCCCCTAACCATACCTGGTAATAAACTACATTTCCCATCTTTCCTGCTAGGATTTAAGTTTCATGAGGACAGGGTCCTTTGTCATTTATGTTCAGTGCATTGTCCCCAGTTCCCAGAAACACACCTGCAGCATAAGATGTATTCGGAACTTGGCCGAATCAATGAATGAAAAGAAGAGAATGATAAACAAGGGCGGAAGGAAAAGGAGCAGTTGGGCCCGTTGGCCTCTCTCAGGACATCACCTGATTTATCCAACAGCAAAAGTACAACATGCTACTTTTCAAAATAAACCATCCAGTGAATTAATACATTTGGCATCCTCAGCAAGGTCACATTCTTGGCATTCAGCTATATGCATTTAGTGTAGTTTGCAAGTACAAACTCCTATGTCACTTTCTGTTTGGAAGGGAGAACATCAACATTAACAATCCCTGGTTATATCATTTATAAACATGCAGATGTGAATTATTAAAGATTAATGCATTTTAGGATTGGTGTCGGCATTCCGTTTGTCTCATGCCGAAACCAATTCTGTTCTTCATTAGTCAATGACAACCCGTATCACCCTGTTATGGAAGAGAAATCAAAGGTGCAAGTGTGTGAGTTGAGAGTAAGTGATGAAACTGATTAGTAAGAGACTTAACGGCTATAATCAATCAACACATCATAATAATCCTGGCTCCAGGGCTATCAGAAGACAGGGAAATAGCCGTAACACCCGCTTGTTCACTTCACAACTGGTATTTATTCCCTTTAGAAAATACAGAAACACAGACCACAAGTTTGTGAAGTCAGCTTTAGGGACATCTTGACTCTAAGGACCACTCATTTTATCACCACTTTCCTAAATGAGAAGTCAGATGATTTGGGAGACTTTTACTTCCGGGCTAAAATTAGTTCCCAAAAGCTTTGGTACCCCTCCATTCCAATTCCTCGCCTCCCACGGAGGACAGAAAACACAGCAGGTCAATGCCAATAGCATTTCAACTGCAGCAGCACTCTGCTGATTCAAGAAGCAGCATTACTCAGTTAAGCACAAGTTTAGAGGGGGTGACAGTCTACTCAGCTGGAGAAATGAAATCAAACAGTAAACAAGGCGAATGAAGTGCTCCTACAGTGAACAGTGTAAAAAAATAATGGAAAAGTGGGCGTGGACGGCTGGATCAGCCAGGGAAACACATTAGCCGCTGCTAACCTGACAGAGCGAGAACGACACCAAAACACTACCCTGGTGACATGGCCTTCCCTATATGTTCAGACACAGAAGACCGAAGAAAGGGAATGGAAAATGAGAGGAGAGTTTCAACTGAACTGCGTAACTTAATTTTAACTGAGAGGGGGAGCCAAAACCGACTGGGAATGCGTATTTTGATGTGTGTTAATGTTCTCTTCTTTCTGAATGTGAAGGAAGAGGTGGAAAAGGTTTAGTTGGAAATCCAGTGGAATGGAAGAACTGAAAACATTTCTGCTTTTGACAAAAAGAAGAAATACTCACTCCCCAATTATCAACATACCTGACTTGGGTCCGGAGGGGTCTCCTAAGCAAAGGGTAGCTCAGAGCCCTGGGGCACCTGCTTTAAACGCAAGGGTCTGGCCACAGGTCAGCAGTGGGGGACCTGCCCTCGAGAAACAGCAGGAACATATCCATGACCAAAGTGCTGAGTCTCCATAACCAGGCTCCTGGTCGGAATTTTAAATTAGTACCCTAAAGGGGGAGGCTCTCGTATCTAAGAACTACGGCACACGGAGATGCAATCACATCTCTCACAAAGACAAAATATATAGTTGCTTTCTTAAGTGTTGCTAAGCATCATTTGGAATGGATCTGAAATTACTGTTTTGTGTAACATACAAATAGTTTACTTTGTAAGGGGGAAAAAAATACTGGCTGAAGTTCTCCACGGTTTGTAGAACTGCTGAATTGATGTTTTCCAGGCTGCCACAGATTAAAAACACGGATATATCAATGGCATTTTGTGTTTAAGAATTTTTTTTTTTCTTCCTGCTCAGCTTGCCAATAAGCAGCATGCATTTTCCTTGCAACAAGCTGTTGCAGGATTTCTACTTCGAGAGAAGCCAAAAAGGAACACTTGATAGATGTTTTAAAATAAGATTACCAGGTAGGGTGACTGTGCAGACTTTCAAGTAAAAAATGTGTCATTACGTGCAGTGCCATTTCAGAGACGCTACTGATGTGATCATGACAGGAAACCGGTTTAGAACCACTTACACAGAGTGAAATAAACTCATAATTTTACCCTGAGTTTTAAGCAAAGATAAACTGAAGAGTGGAAAATTTATTTATTTAGGATGCGTTAGGCTTCAGCCCTTAGAGTTCTAAAAATCCGACAGGAATGGATTAAAAAAGCGAGAGATACTGGCTTGCACCCTCCGGTGTTCATTTTATAGGTACTAATCTTGACAAATTAGACCAGGAACTATCATTTCCTCTCACTAAAATCCTTCCTGTTCACTCCAGCCTATGACTAACTCCTAAATGCAATTCATTTTTCTCTTTCCCATTATAGCATCCTTCCAGAATCTGCTTGTCTGAATGTCAGATTAAGCAAGAAAATGAGTTTTTTGACCAGAATATCTTCTTGTTTGTCTGTGCGGCTCTATCGGTTCCCACGGAAATCTCAGCTCTCACTTGCTAAGCGGAGGGGAGAACCAGGTGAGCACTTCCACAGGAGAGCTCTGAATATACCACGGTGCTGCCCAAAGAGTTTACATTTTCCATAGTTAATCAGATACATGCTACCCTTTTGGGAGTTCATTCTTTTAGCATCTCTCAGATTTTCCCGAGGGGTGCAAATTCATGATGACCAGCTGGTAGGCGGGATGCATCACTCAGCATCCAGGAACTGACATGATAACGCTTCAGAGAATCAGGCTTAACTATAAGGTAACTGGTGCTTTACGAGGGTGGAGGGGCGATCTCTGGCAAATCCATTCTACAGGCTCTTAAAACCTGTGGTCCTTTTCACAGGGCGCAACGAAAGTCATCTGCCAGGTCTGAGTCTGCACAGGTAAAGGGGCACAGACGGCCGGGCGCTCTGCGTCCAGGGGGGCTCCCGGGAAGCCACTCAGTCCTGGAGGCTGCCTGCAGACGTGCGCCCTGGGGAAGGCTCCAGCCCACTGCAGGGGCAGGGAAAGGAGGGCTTCCAGAGGAGGGAGGCACGGATAGCAAAAGATGGGAGTGATGAGGACAGCTCTTGAAAGATTAATGAAAGACTCCTCTCCACCTCGCCCTCCTCCCTCACCGTCTCTCAGCTCTTAAACCACCCTGACCCAGGGCCGCCCAGTCTCCTTCGGCCAGCAGTGGAGCTGGGGAGGGGCGATGTGGGAGGTGAGACTTCAAACAGCAAGGCACATAAAACTGAAAAATGGAGAGTTCTACTTTCATATCTGATGCAACTCTATTTTCTCTCTGCCTGTGATGGCCAGGAAGATAGGATCTTTGATTAGTCTTAAAATAGATACCTACGACTAAGCCAGAAGGAATGGCCACGAAAACAAACATGTATTCATCAGGACACTAACATGAAAACCTAGTTGTGTGTCTTTGGTCCCAGGCTGTTCTAATCTGTAGCCCTTCTCCTGTCAGATGAAAGGGACTTAAAATTGGACTCTTGGCACAGATGCCGGTTCTTAAAAAAAAAAAAAAAAAGAGACGAGGGAAATCTACTCGGAGATTTACAGTTACCATCCTTAGGTCTTTGTTAACGCAACCGATGAACTGCTCCTCGCAGTCTGAACAGTTAAAGTTTTTGTAAACAAAAATGTTTCTCAGGTTGTGAAGTGTTAATTTCTGCCTGCCTATCACCATTCCCCGCTGTACGCTCACCCTTCTTAATATTTAAACACTGTGGCTGCTTACAGCCCACGGAGGAAAAAGCTGACAAAAGCCTTTAGCCAATAAAATAAAAATAAAAAAAGTTGGGCTTATTTACATTTTTGCTTTGTTAGTAAACTGGAATGGTTGGCTCTGGAGGCAAGACGAGTGAAATTAACATCCACGAAATATTCTGGCAACGGCAATGCTTTCTGATGCTGTGCTGTGTCAGCCTCACTGCGTGCTAGGACGAACGAGGCCCAGTGTAAGACCCGCACGATACATTCAAGATCCAAGAGTTTATTTCCCTAAAATCGAGGCAAACAACTCTCGGATGTAAGCCAGTAAGCAGCCAAAGTACAGTGGGATGGGATCATTTATTAGAAGGGAAACCAGATGCCTAATATCAGACCTCGCAGAATCAACTGCACCCGATGTTAGATTTGCCCGATTTAAATGTGTATATACATGCACACTGCCAATTAGAAAGATGAAGATATTTCATTTCCGTCTCTAAGTATAAATACATCAACGTAAAGAGGAGAGAGAAATGAAAACAATCAGCAAAAACCAAGAAAATTTATCATGGCACGGGGGGATGCAGTAACGTATACATTTGGGTCCTCAAATGCTCATTTAGATTAAACAACCAGGGCTGAAATTCTTTAACTTCTAACCATAGATTGCTGCAGTGCTGGAGTTATGTGCAAACAAAGGGAGAATCCATGTGGCTACTTACCACGAAAAATCTCCATCCTGCTTTTCAAAAGAACGCAGGAAGGAAAAGCCCCACTGAGTTAGGGATGTGCCAGGGCCGATGTGGTGCCAGAATGTATCACAGTAGTTGTTCCCATGACACTCACAATGTTCGTGAGGCAGCATGATAGGAGGGCAAATTTGCAGTGGGTGGAGAAACGGTTTAACAGGCAAGAAACAGATTCAGCCATTCGGGATGCTTTACTGGGCTTTTGTTTATCTACCTCTGTGATAGTCCTCATTAGCTGTCAATTTCATTCTCCAGGACAGAGATGGAGAAAAATGACTGCTCTTTTTTCGACAAACCCTGGGAAGCAGCACTAGGAAGAAGCCCCCACAACATTCTGGCTTTACAGCATCTAGGCTATCAGCCACACGACAGCTGTGCATTTGAACAATGACTTGCTGGAGAGACAATGATTGAAAGAGTCAATCTGACACAGGGAGAGGCAGTAGCAAGTCGAGTAGGAGGTGATGGGAGAGAAGTGAGGTCAGAAAAAACAAGTTAGTGCTGGGAATGAGAGGAAGGGGGAGAAAAGAAAGCACAAGACTGCAGACAGAAAAAATAAAAATGGGGAAATTCCAAACAGATGTTCCCAAAGCAGCAGTCTGAGTATCCTGCCCTGGGTGGGAAACCATGTGATCACTACCTGGTGGTTTTACTTCACCAGTACAGACTCAGAGGCCAAGGGCGGGAGACTGTACATTATCTTAGGACCTAACGTGGATTAACAAAATTTAAACATAAGGACTAAGGATGGGAAAGAGAAGGTGAGATTACTAAATGGGCCTGATTGTTCTCTAAGGGAAAAGTGTCTTTGCATTTGGTTAAATTTTAAAAAAAAGAACAAGCAACGTTATGACCATCCCTAAAATGTGGTTTTATTACCTATGACGAGTTTACACAAATACATTAAAAAAAAAAAAAAAAAAGGAAAAAAACAAGGGCATATAGGCTAGGTGGAGGGAAAGAGAAGACCAAATTCTTTTTCAACAAGAATATGCATGATTTCTAACAAATCCCCTTAAAATAACAACACATAAGATTTACGATGAGCATCTCTCAAAAACGGATGTTGTAATGTCCCTAGGCTCAGCTTTGGGAACAGAGTGGAGAAACAGGTAGCATCTGGACTCAAGCCATGGAGGATGGCCACCAGGAGGTACAGGGCCAGCATGTGGACAAATGTGTGAGTCCTCTGCATGAATTAAAAAAGGGTGCCCCTTCCCACAGAACAGCCTGAATTTCACTCCCATTCACCCCTCTGGCCCATGTCCTTGTCCAGTGAGGAACCTGCTCAACCGCATGTGGCAGCCATGGCTAATGCCACTGAGAGGGTGGTACTGGTCAGTTAGTTGATGTGGTCTCAATACATACAAAAAGTATGAGGAATCACCCCGGATTTTAAACTGCATCCGTTGTTAAATTCTACGTTAGACTGCCTGCTCATCGTACCACACAATCACCAATTTGCCTGTGATCTAAGTGAAGCAAGGGTGCAGATGCTTGTTCCCCCTCCTCTGGACTTTCTCAGACCTGATCCCCAAGAAGATCAACCACTAACCTACCATCTTTTTTTCCCCCAAGTTAGAAGAAACATAGATTCAACTTTGTAAAAATACATTATTTTCATGGCTGGCTCTGAGCAGGTCCTACTGAGTGACCTCAGTAAGCACAGCAAATCGTCACTGGAAACCTGGCATTCATGTCTTCGGAAATGCACAAGAACACCACTGGATTCCCAATCAGAAGACTTGCCAAAACCCCCTGTGCTGCTCTGGACAGCACAGGGCAAGCCTCCGGGTCTCGGTTAACGATAACCAGAACCACAGCGACAGGGAACACGCACTGAGTGTTTACCACGTGTCTCCTTCATGTGCATCAACATTTAATCTTTACAGGAACCCTAGGAGGTGTGGTTATTATCTTTACAAATGCAGAAACTGAGGCACAGAGAGGCTCAGAGGCCTGTCCGAGGTTATAAAACTAGTAGGTGGCGATAAAATGAGGTGAGATCAGCTAATTATATGAAAGCCCATCCAGTTGCAGTGTTGTGGTTCCACCCAGGAGAAAAGTGACCAGGTGTCGAAACTGCCGACCAGCTTTTCCAGGAGGTCACTCCTCTTAGAATAACACGAACCTTAAAGAAACGTTCTCTCTGCCATGTTTTGCACAGTCCCATTACTCGGTACCTTCACACTCAGCAAACATGGTTACGGATCTACTTGAAGGGCGTTCCTCCCCACCAAAAGTGGAACTTCCGCTGTGTCATTTTTTCCCTGTGCCACAGGGATGCAAGGAGCTGATCTGGACTAGTATGGTGAAATGAAAACGTAGGCCCTGGGCGGTTAGCATTTCGGACCCAAGCTTAAAAACACGCTGTGTGCTTTCAACAACGTTTCCAAGAAACCTGAAAGCATTCCACTACAGACTTACTTTCCCAAGAAGCTGGCAGACAGATTCCTATTCGGGTCCTTACCCGCAGCGACTACAAACAACAGGCCTCATTTGAGATGGGGCTCGGGGGTCATCAGAAGCGTAATCCGCTGACCAACTCTATGCTGCACAACACAGAGCTAAGCACCAGACTCTGAAGCCAGTTCACCTGCCGAGCTACCTCCTCCACAGTATGTGGTACCATGTGTCCAAAGTGAGCCCTTTTGTTGGGCATGTGTTCTACACCACATCAAAATCCAAACAGTGAAAAAGGAGTTTCAAAATCCCCACTGGAATGATAAACATATGTGTGAAAATCACCAGATTGTGAATTACCCATGTCAGGAATTTTAAATAAAAAGCTACAATATCTTTATCCCTGTGAGGAGTTTTCATTGAAGTTACTATTACTAAGAAAAGTCCTTTTGATCCAATTTTCGAAAGGAGTTCTTGCTCAACAAGTGCAATACTTTACATATGACTTCCTAATGTTTAGGTAGTTGATGCTTCAAAAATCATCTCAATACCAAAAACTGCCTAAGGAGTTCTGGAATATAAAGTATTCGGAGCTTTAAAAATGTTGAAGGTGGGTAATCCAGGTTTAATTACAATCTCTGTAAGGACAAACATATTTCTGAAAGAAAGGTTAACATCAGAATGCCTAAATCAAAATGTGCTATATTATAGCTGTATCTAAAATATGGATGAACCTTAGAAACAGAACATTTAGTCAAAAAAGCAAATTGTGGGAGACCATTTACAGCATGGATGGATAACCACATTTTCTGTTTTGACAAGAATCTTCCTAGTTTATGCCTACTGTCCCCTAATTATTAATAGCAACACTTCCATGCCCCCAAAAGTGTCTCAGCTTGGTTGATAAATTATATAGTCACTCTACATACATTTCTATAAATCTCAAAACTCAATAAAACTAATATCTTCTATGAATTTTTATAATAAAATTCTTCCACAAAACAAAACAAAACAAAACAAAACACCCAAAAAGAACAATTAAAAAAAACTGTTCACAGAGTATTTGAGGCAGGGAAGAGGGACGGGACTAAAGATGAGAAAGGAACACACAGGTAGACACAGCAAAACTGGTAATACTCCAATTCTTAAACAGGACGGTGGGTTCACGAGTATTCATTTGATAGCTATGTCTCATCATTGGCATGTTGTATGTGTTCACATATATACATATATATATGTTTATCTATCTCTCTCTCTATATATAGATATATATGTTTATCCATATCTATATATACATATGTTTATCTATATAAATATAGATTTATTAGATATCTATCTATATAGATATAGATATCTATATAAATATAAACATACATATACATTTATATATAAAACATCCCATAATAAGCATTTTTTAAATACAAAAGCAGTAAAATGTAAGAAGGGGTAAAACTACCACCCATGCTTTCCAGAGAACAGAATAAACTATCGGAAGATTTATCCACAATTTAATATTCGTTCTAATACATTAGTAAAAGGCACTTTCCGGCAGCCACCTAGATCATGTTAGCAAAAGCTACGTGGAAATAAATTACATTTAGTAATTTGCTGATAAAAGAAAGGGATGATGTTGACAGAAGAAAGCTGGAGGAGTATGATGCAACAGAAAGACAAACACCCCCACGTACACAATAAAGGGGGTAAAAGACAGAGACGAAGTGTGGCTGCTGAGTTCACTGGCACGTGAACTCCTTACGTCAAAACCAGGAGGCGAGTCTCCATCAGTGATGAGGACGTGAATGTGTGCTGGCCCAGGAAAACACTGGCAGGGACACACACTACACGTTAGAAGCTGACTGCCATGGAATAAATTAAATAGAACCATAAAAACTGAGGCCGATACTTGTCCACAATCTTACCTCAGTGGCACTCATCAACAGAGAATCTTATGCATAGAATCATTACAAAACAGATACTGAGAATAAATAAATTTCTGGCGTTAAGGTCAATGTCCAAACCAAAAACATCAAACTAGCGGGCGATTTTAGTAACTGAGTGTTTATTGTTTATTCATTAGTTGAATATCTTTGGGAATCGGGGCTCTCAAAGTTATGCTTCTAACACATGGTTCCATTACCATGTGGTTTCATCACCGCGTTTTTGAATAGTAAAACAAACCATGGAATGTATGTTGCCATTTATGAACACTAGGTCTGTCTTTACCACCGAGTGGAAGAATAAAGATTAAGAAATGAATACCTGGAATACTTGCGGGAGAAATTGGGCCAGATCGCGACTGGTTGCTTCCCACAGGAGAGCCGACAGGAGAAGGCGACGGGCCCCCGGGGATGCTGGAGAGATGGGGGGATGCGTGTGGAGAGAAAGGCGACTGAGCAGGGTTGCTCTGATCCCCTTGGCTGCTCGTGGATCCAGACGCACTGACTGCTGAGCTCAGAGTGGCTTCCGTTCCCGTGGGGAGGTCATCAATGGAGCCAGACAGGTCCTGAGAAAGAAACACCAATAGGTTTATAAAGTAACACTCTTGGACCCATGCCTGACCAAAAAAGTATTTCAAAATTGCAACAATGCCCCTTTCGGAGACAAAGTTTTTCTAGATAATACCCCAAATTCAGAGCATGGCCACTCGTTCTTAGAAGACTTTCAGGAGGTCTCTCATGAGTTGAACCCTAAGATCTGGCCCAGCCCTAAAGAGTGAAGAAAGCTGTACACCTCTCTTCCATAAAACCGCCTGACAGCTTTCCTTTAAGCTGCCAGCACTTGTCCCCCAAACCTGTTCCAAGAGTTACAGGAAACAGCACTTCTGATGGCGACTTTACCATCTGAAAGAAATGATGATTTCCATAAACTGAAAACTATAGCTCCGGATCCTTCTATTTGGAGTCAACGTTGAAGGACTATGTGAATTTCAAACGATTACGTTCTAATGGAAGAGCAGAATTTTAATCAAACCTTGTGGTAAGAAATGCTTACATCTTAAGTAACTGTAAGTGCCATTATGATAAAATAGTTATGTGTATACTTTTGTAGGATCCTGTGAAACTAAATCCCTTTGAGGTTATGTTGGCAGAAATGGGTCCTCATGTTATACCTTACTTTTTATAACAACTTTAAGCTAAACAAACAATTTTTAATGCCAAGTCTGATTTGTTCCTAACACCCTGTAAGGCAGTTATTAACCATCACCATTTGACAGACACAGACACTGCAGCTCAGTTAGTTACTGTCGAAGGTTACAGCACTGAGGACAGAACCATCCACTCAAGAGGAAGAAGAGAGTTGAGAGAGGAGTCTTCTGCAACCTGGTCAGAATGAAAGGAAGAGACTGGAGTTCGGCCTTCCTCACTGCTGTGGTGCCAGGGTCCAGAATGGGTCACCCACCAGCAGGCACTCCCAGGTCGCTGAGAGTCTGGAGATCCAGGTGGGGCCCAGAGCTACAGCGGGCTGAGTTCTAAAGGCTGGGCTGCAGTATAAAATTATTTGCCTTGATAATCTAGGACTAAATGCTGCAGAATGGGATCAGAAATGCCAGGTTCTGTTATTGTCTACAACGCATATTTAATTTCAATTTATACCCTCTACTCATTCAGCTTATCTCACTGCTTACTACTAGTGGGACTTCTAAAACTAAGGCTTTGAAAACTGGTGGAGGTAGACTGAGTCTAGACCAAGAAATACCAAAGGGACCAGGTAAAGCATAGCTGGTTATGGGTCTTCAGGGTACCCCCAAATGTCACAAAGCAAACTCAGGATGAGGATCCCAGTCTCCTGGAAAGTTTCTCTGTTAACCATTGTTAAATCATATAACGAGCTTCTCTTTCTTAACAGCGAAAGTGCCAACAATTAAAAAATAACATTCTCAAATAGCTACAAAAACCTCACAAAAATGAATGGTACAGAAAAACAAAAATTTCTTATGCTAAGGAGAGTAACATCTAAGAATCGCATCTAGGTTTAGAGTAACAAACATAATAACAAATATAACAGTATCAGGGTAGATTGAACATATCACCACTGGAGAAAGTATCATCGAATCTCCAAAATAAAATGAGGAAAACTGAATCGTATTTTCAAAATTCAGAGGATAAAATCTATAAACGTTTCTACTCAGGGCCCACAAGTTGCATGATTTTGCACATATTCAGCTGGTAAAACACTGTATTTAACTGGATTACCGGGTTCAACAACAGTTCCATGCAGACTTTCGGAACTGAGCGCAACTTTTGCGAAGCAGGGTCAGAAAGAGAGAAAGGGACATGCTGTATACAACGTAGAAAGTATTCACCCTTCGGAAATCAAGGCACTTCTCTGACTCTCGAGAAACAAGACCGAAATTAGAAGTGTACTCGTGCACTCATGTCGATCTGCTGAGAGAGCAAACAGGGCCAGTTCCAGCCGTCCCTCCCCCCACCCCCGGCTCTCTGTGGACTCCTCATGGCACAGGCTCAGAGCGAGGATGGGTGCGGGGAGTGGAAGAGGGGTTGGGGTTTAAGAACTTGCTCCCAACGCAGCCCCCTCCTGACCGGATGTAACCAATTCACAGAACTGCAAAGGGACACATGGGCGGGGCTCGTCAAAGCAGGTGTTGTCAGCTCTGGCCTGGGCGCTCCACCTGGACGCTGCCTGTTTTTGCTCTGCCCGAGAACCAAATGTTGTTAAATGACTGAGAGGAAAAAAAAAAAATCAAGCGTAATACTATGTGATACGTGAAAAATACTTGAAATTCGAATTTCAGTATCTGTTAACGTTTTATCGAACGCTGTCACCGCCATCCCTCTAGGTACCGACCATGGCCACTTCGGGGCTAGGATGGAGACTCTGATGGAGACCCCGTGGCCTGCAAAGCCCAAAATATCTACTGTCGGGCCCTTCCAGAAAAAGTCTGCTAACCCCTGACTCAGAGCTGAAGTATTTCTAGTACGGGGTCTACTGCCTTTGCCTCTTCCTTGGGGGAAATGAGAGAGCGCCAGGCCTCAGTCGAACCACGTGGTGACACCCTGTATGTCAGGAATCCTAGGAGCTTCGCCAAGAACAGGGACCGACTCCACATCTACATCCACCCGGAAAATACTGAATGGGAGCCAGACAGAGCCGCGTTCTCTTTGTAGGAGTGGAGGAAGCTGGGAAGCCCCCGTGACGATGGCTGGCGGGCTCTGTGTGCACGCACTCTCTAACACCTAACAAGTATCCATCGTCAATAAACAAGGGGTCCGTCGGGCAAGAAACAGTCGGGGAGGGGGGAGAAGTGGGCTTTTCATGCTTCGTTGCAGGAAAAACAAATTTTTAATAGATAACTAGAGATAAAACTATTATCTTTTATTATACTACTTATGGGTTTAAACATAGAAAAGGCTTTGACATAGATTCAATTTTTTTTAAACATCATCATCTGAAGTTAAATACTCTTATGCAAATCTTTCTTCATAAGAAACCCAAACAAACAAATTGTTACTTGGAAATTTGTAACATTCTCTGCGCGACCTGTAAATTCCTTCCCTGTCCTCCCTTAAAATTCCAAGTTACGGCCGAACAGGTGACACGGATGGGTGTTAAGAAAGCTTCATTCAAGCTGCAAAAGCATGAAAAACATTTCTGTTATCCAACAAGCTGATCAAGGAAATACCAAGAGAAAAATATAAAAACGGTGGCTTTCTTAGTGTTCAACATATCATCAGAATTTCAGTGCTGACTAGACCTCAGTGCAACAGAAGAGTAATAAAAAGATATAATTTCTGTATTACTATTATACATACACGTAACTTTTATATGTAAATTATAGAGAAATATTCCCGCCCTGCAGACACTCAGGCTATCCATATGTATAGCTATCTTAAAACATGTTAATAAAAGAAGTTCAACAGTGGCTTAAACATTCAGCCTAGTTAACAAAGAAGCTCTGTAACTAATACTCCTCTAGAGGACAATTTAGTCAGCAGGGCACCAACTCTATTCTTCTTTTATAAGTACTATCAGATCTATGATGCCTGTAAAGAACAGAGAGACCTTACTGCATCTCATTCGGACCAAGGCACCTTCAAGCTACAGTGCTTCCATTTATCTTGCTGGAAGGCTGGCAGGTAAGGTAATTGCAGAGAGGACTCTTTTAAGGGGCTAGAGTCCCCCTGCCCCACAGCATTCCCTCTGCATCTTTGCTGTGTGGAGTGATGGGTGAGGCAATGACTGCATGGGCTCATACACAGTAAATTCGGTATTCTGCCAGGACAAGCGGAGTTGGCAAAACCTAGCTCTCGAGTTGGGTTTTCAGTATGTGACATCACTCAGAATACTGAATACTTTCCAGCGCCCCCAAAATAATGTAACCTCTGCCGCCAATGGTTAAATTATTTTTTGAAAATCAGTGCCTTAGAAAAGAAAAGCTTGTTTTACTTTAAAACTTAATTTAAATGGAAGTTCCCTGCAAAGGCTTTGCCTCCGTAACCATCGTCTCTCCGCCCATGTAAAATTTTCATTCTGATCCGAGCGACAGGTACAGGAGATTTCACTGCACGGAGCAGGAAGTGCCACCGGGGAGCAATAACAATGCTAGCAGACTCTGACAAGAGACACACTTATGACTTAACACAGAGCGCAGATATGTCCCCGATTCAATACGATGGGACAGGGTGGGGAAGGGCAGTGACAGAGGGGTGTGTATGGGAACATGCCACGAAGGAGGAGCATAGGAAGAATTTTTAGAGATCTACACATACACGTAACAGACATACAAATTCTCTCATGTCTGCATATTATAGATGATCCTCCCTACTTTTAATTTACTGGGGGGCTGCCTACTTTTAATTTACTTCTTTTAAGACCACCTCCTTGCAATTTCCAGAGAGAAAATGCAAAACAAGAAACAGACTTGGTTTCAAATACATAAACCAGTGTGCTGGAGTTGAAAGCATTACTGATGACATTGCTACAGAAGAATGTCAGCTGACTCCAGGGCACTTCAGTATTCCGGAGGAATAGACATGATTTCTCTTTTCCTCCCACTGGGATGTTCTCAGGTGGAAGTCACTGCTCCTGCTCTTGGACATATTTTCCGTGTAGAAGATACGGAGCCTGGAAATCATGCTGACAGTTGGAGTCAGCCATTCCCAATTCCGTGCCAGAACCAAAGACTAATGGCCACATTCTTCTTTTAAAGAAGGTAAGTGAGAAAACCAGTCTTAATCCAAAGCCAACACCTATCTTCACGACCGCATCCACCATGCACTGGTCCCACTTCCTGCCGAGCTCGGTGTCCGACATGTTCCCCACCCCCAGCTCCCTAAAAATATTTTTCATTTATTATGACTTACTACATCCAGAGGCATCTTTGGTTTTGATGGTATTCAATGTATCTAGTAAGTTAGCTTCCTAAAGGATAAATTCAGGTAATGCTGGGGATATCTTACCGTCTCTTCCAAGACCTGGGAATAAGTTAGAAAATCTTACTCCCTTGTTTAATTAAATAAGTGGGTTTTTACAAAAGCAAATCGACTCCAACATACTCTAAGCTGTGGCCCTCAATACAATTAGTTGACAGTATTAGATCAGTCTCTGATAGAGAACTGCAGAACAGACACACATTTGGTCTTCTCTTGCTCAGAAGTGCCCCAAGAGAGCACGAGGATAAACACTGAATTAGAAACAGAGAAGATATTTCAATCAATGAGACTAGTTCAGGTCTCTTGTTTAAGGATTTTAATAGGATACAGTTAATGATTTCTCACTGTGACTTCCCATGGGTTTGACGCACAGGTTAAAATGCCAGTTCAATGGTCTTTTTAAAAAGTCTCTCCATTATCTTCAAAAGCAGGAATAGTGTCTCTTCTCCTTTTTAGAATTTTAAGTATAAAATTCAGACACGCATTTTTTCTTTTTCTCTAACTGGACCCTAACTTTCTTAAGAGCAGTGACTCCTTGTGCCAAGTGTGGTGCTAAAGAGAGGAAGGGTTTGACTGGTCACTGGTGACTGTCGCTGAATTTATATGCTCTATGGTAAAATACAGCTGCAAAGACCATATAGAGTAAGCCAGCACATGCAAATCTTTCTAAATATTTACCATTGCTCTAGTGAAAACTACTGACTTCGCTATTAAGATTTAGCAATGAATTCTCAGCCCTCTGTTTCCAATTAACATCCCTGAGGCTAACCACCCCCAGCCTCATCAGATGCTTAGCTCTTTAGAAACTGATACTTCGCACACTGTAAAATCGCTTCGTACCTTTCAACCTTATTTTAGAAGTATCATTTTGGACATGTGATACAAACACACCTTGAAACTGATATTAGAATTGAGTCAGTAATTTGACTGCCATATATACACAAAGGAAAAACCTCACAGTGACTCTGTTTAATCTCTATGATATTGGTAGGTTTCTTCTCCATGCAGCCCACCCAAGTCCCTGTTGTTTTCGTTTGTCTAGACAGCAAATGAGTTAAAAGCTTAGGCTTCCTGTCTAAACGAATAAAAAAATGCAAAGGCACAGTAAGACAGAATCCGTGAAAAAAAAAAAATCCTCCAAAGCACTAATTTTTAGGCTCTAAAAGCATCTTCTTTCCAAGTTATATATATCACTTTCTATTTAAACATGTCCAAATAATAAATATTTATCTCTTCATTATATGTGACAATATATATAACATGTAGCCTTAAGATGTATGAGGCCAACTGGAAAAAAAAAGTTTGATGTTAATTTAAACATAGTCACAAGCGCCACAAATGACAAACCCTTAGCCAAAGCCAAGGATAAATGCAAAGAAAATTCATGAGTCAAAATTCATTGTAATGAGAACCACTTTCTTTTTCTTTTTCTCCAGCCAAGATTCCATTATGGGTAACTCTCATTTCAAAGGGACATTTGCAGGATAATCAACTAAACCGATACTTTACAGAAGCAGGATTCAGAGTCACGCACACTATCATAAGCAAAAATTGTTAAAATGGTTGTATTTCCGTTGATTTTGAAAAATCAGCACCTAAAATAGAAGCTGGCCTCAAAGGTCCTTGGGTTAGAACTCCTGATATGAAATGTGCTGTGTTCTAAATTTAGACGTGGTAAACAATATAAGTATGAAATATGCATCATGTAAGGGAATTTTTTTCCATTGCACGAGCCTCAGGGGGATCCTAAATTATTCTCAGTTTTTGAACTCTGCCCAGGGAGATTCTCTGTTCTTCCACTATTAACAACAGTCTCAAGATGTCATGTAGGGTAGGAAGAACAACAAACAGACCCTTTACAACAGTATGGGCAGTCCTGAACTTAAAAATTATTTGGTAAGAAAATTTACTTATAGGTTTTTTTTTGTTTTTGTTTTTTTACATTGTATGGAATTTGGGATTAACTTTCACTTGGAAATAACATTACCCTGCTTGGTTACACTCCTAGGACTGTGCTCACAAGTGATAATGATAATGAACATAATAATGATGATTTTTTAGCAACAACTCTTACTACCATTGATTCAGCACCTTCTATGTACCAGAGACATTGTGTATATTTTCTTATATGACGAAACTATAGCATCTTATTAGCTCCAATCTATTGTTCCTACCCAAATGTTTCTTAACTGATTTCATTGTCCAACATAGCCAAGAGCCTCCAGACCTTTCCTAACCTCGAGTCGAAGCCCAAGCCAGTGCTGAAAACATTAAAAAAGACTCATGTGTGAACAGTTGCTGGTCCGTTATTATTCTAAGAGCAACGGCATCTTAAAGAATGCACTTATTGGGGGCGCCTGGGTGGCTCAGTCGGTTGAGCGTCCGACTTCGGCTCAGGTCATGATCTCGCGGTCCGTGACTTCGAGCCCCGCATCAGGCTCTGTGCTGACCGCTCAGAGCCTGGAGCCTGTTTCAGATTCTGTGTCTCCCTCTCTCTCTGACCCTCCCCCGTTCATGCTCTGTCTCTCTCTGTCTCAAAAATAAATAAAAAACGTTAAAAAAATGAAAAAGAATGCACTTATTAATAGAAATGACAGACCACCTGTGAGGTTACAACTACATAATAAAGTGAGAACAATGAATAATTTGGGGAGAGGTCTCTGTACTGCGTGTCAACCCTCAGGCAGGCATGCCCTCTCTAAGGTTTGCAGGTGAAGCTGTGGGCGGGGGAGAGAGGTGATGGAAAAGGAGGTGGAAAAACATGTGAATGACATTTTATATTTAAGTTGGCCTGCACTGTTGATCCTGCACACTCAAATGCCCACTTTCGCAGAGTGTCAATGAAGAGAGACAAACAGCTAGCCAGATAAATTCTTAAGGAAGAAATTCTGTGATGGAGGGGCGGATTCGTAAGCGGTGTGGAAGACACAACAGTGCGTCCTCAGCCGGTGCACGCAGGCCCGGGGGCTGCGGTCTGCGGTAGGTCCACACCAGGAGCCAAGGCGAGCCCCCTGGACGAGTGGTGTGCAGGAGCCTGGAGGCAGACAGAACAATGTGCAAAGGCAAGAGCTGTGGGCCGGATGCCTCTTCCAGGAGCGGTGAGGGGAAGCTCACTGGGAAGCCAGGAAAGAGACTGGGCGAGAGGGGTGGGCGCGGCCGTGAACCGCCTCTCTCTGCCCACAGCAGGCCGCGTGGGCTTCCACTCTTAGGAGCCAGGGAGCCAACGGACGGCTCCGAGATGCTTCTAATGTCACCAGAGAAGGAAAAGGAATGCAGAGGAATGCCGAGAAAGAAATGTTAAACACTTTAAAGGAAAACAATCATGTTTTCAAGTGTTTAGGAACGAAGAATGCCTTAAGAACACGGTTACAATTATAGGTACCGCTTCAGAATAAATCTGTAAAACATTTTATAAAGAGCTATGTATTTTAGCGTTACATAAAATTGAACACACAAAGGAACAACAGCAAGGACCTCAATAACTACAGTCCAGGTTAAACGGTGACATGTTTTCCGGACTGCAGCCACCCTGCTCATTTCAGTTATATGTAAGAATCACTGAATGGGTAAGTGAGCTGAAATACATACACCTCACCCTTAAAATAGCACAGCAGTGAATAAAAACTAATTATGAGGAACACTTGGCTTTAACGGATTATGTTCTTTATATACCCCACCCCCAAACCGTTGGTGACGACTCCTGAGACGCGCAGTTATAAAGGGGGAAGGATCAGCTTGTTACACGCAGGAAGAGGGATATGGGTTTATGGGCTTGTGTTTTACAAATATCAACGTCAGGTATGAAACTCTAAGGTATGAATGACCCATGTGCTTTGAAAGCAAATTGACAAACTAACAAGATCTGTAAATATGTAAGATTTAGAGTTTTTCTACTGATACCAGTTTTTATTGCTGAAAGCGTGTCATAAATCTTTATAACAGAAAAGCAATCAACACCACCTTTTTGCGTCTCTCATGGTGAAAAACTACTGTTTATCTTAGAAGTGTAATGCTTAGCACGTAGAAATTCTGAAAATAAAACTTAAAAACAAAAAGGCATGAACCCTCAGGAGACATTTATTTCTTCAGGATACAGCAATGAAATACTTTAAAACAGTAAGACCTATAGGAACCGCAAATAAATTAGCAACTTAAAAAAAAAAACCAGAAACACACAAATTGTACTGAGTCTACACGGAATAGAGGGAAGTTTTACTTCTACAACAGTACTAAAACTTAGTTATTTTGACATTTCCCTATTCACATGAACCATATGAACATACATGCTTGTTCTAATCCTTCACTGGATTTTTAAAAAAATTTTATTTTGAAATGACTTTAGACTTATACAAAGCGGCAAAGAGTACTTAGTGAGTGTTCTTACGCACCCTTCACCCAGGCTCCCTCAAGTTAACGTTTTATGTAACCGTGGCACATTTATCCTTCAATTTGTGTTTGGTGTTTTCCCGGGACTATGCTGAGGTTATAGATTTGGGGAAAGAATAGCACAGACGTGGAGGGTCCTTTACAAGGCATCGTATCGGGGTGTGATAGAAACACGACTTAGGAGAGCTGATGGTACTGTCATCACGCGGTTAAGGTGGTGTCTCCCAAGTTTCTCCACAGTCAAGTGACTTTTTCCCTTTCTGTATCCCATTCATGAGAAGGGGGTCACTAAGTCCAGCCCACACCCAAAGGAGGGAAATTATGCTCCACTTCCTGGATGAGCATCAAAGAATTTGTGGGTGTAGGTTAAAAGCAAACAGAGTAAGTAAATATTTGGGGGGGATATATTTGAAGCAATGCAAGTATACGGTTTCTCCTTTAGTTTTGCCCACAATTTTAGTTGGCATTTATCAGTGGGCCTTGCCTGCAGCACAACTCTGGTGCCCTAATGTTGCTTTTCTATTTCCTTTGTTCCTTCTACATTTATTATTTGGAATTCTTATGTAAGGAAAGGCTGCCCTGTCTCCATTAATTTTTACATGGTCAAGAAGTTAATTCTCTTATGTGCCTTTTGGTGTAGCCAAAGTTCCTTTATAAGATGATCGGTTGATACTCTTAACAACAATAAATGAAGTAACACTTCCAATGCAGGTTTCATAATTTAAAAACACTGGAGAGAGAAAATATGCACTTTATGCTTTTCCAGACATGGCTAGTGGGAGTATAAATTAGTATGATCACCCTGGGCAAAAATCTGTAATCACACTGTAAAGCTGAAGGTGCGTTTTATCTTACGACCCAGGAAGTCCATGCCTAAGTGTGCTCTCTGGCACAGGTACATAAGGAGACACATCCAGGCGCCAAAAAACTGTTTCAGGACCCTAACAACAAAAGTTGGAGACAGTCTAATTTTCCAGCAATATAAAATAGAGATGTATTCAGAAAATGAGACACTCTACAGCGGTGAAACTGAATGAGCTACAGTTAAAAATATTCGTATGACTCTCACAAAACAATGTCGATAGAAAACAACCCCCCAAACCCAAAGCAGTGACACATCATCAATATAGGAGAGGAGGCAACAGAGAAGTGACCCATCAGCACAGTAGTGGAAATGCACAAAGTCCGGGACAGCAGCGCAATGCGCAGACCGGAGGAGCCCATGAGAACTGGCCATTGGCACTGCTGGGTCAGCAGGGAAACGGGGAGAGAAAAGAGACAAGTTAGAATCATGTCATGGTCCTCCCTCCCCTCACGACAGCCGACACGGGACACCACGGATGGCACCTAAAGCCCGAGCAGCCTGGTCTAGCCTGAAACGAACCTCCGCACGGCTCGCGCGGGGAGGCCCTACTTCCCTCCAAGAGCCATCCGCTCACATCTCGGTGAGCCGCTCTGTGCCACCGACACCAGAACGTGAGAGCTGCACAGCGGCTTCCCCGGTGATGCCAAGCCGCGTCTGTCTACCGCACGGCTTCTGAGGCTGGGTTTTAATCAGAGGTCAGCATGTTCCACGGTGGAAGCTCTAGGAGTAAGACCACATAGATTCACACCCTGGCTTTGCCGCTTATTATGTGACCGGGCGACATATTTAACCTTTCTGCGCTTTGCCTCGCTCATCTGGAAACTGGGGGAAATGTCAGTACCTGCCGAAGACAGTTGCTGCGAGAATTAAATGAGAAATAGTAAGTTGAAAGGATGGGTGCGGTACAGTCTGAGTTAGGTGTGAGCTGTAATGATCGTGAACCAGAGGGACAGGCCGTGGGATAGAGAGCCCGAGCTGTGTGTAAGGGGTAAGTGCGAGGGAGCAGGGAGGTGGCGGGGAAGGGCTGAAAGGGTGAAGAAGAGGAGGGAGGGCAGTCGTCCCCCACTTTCCCGATCGCAGTGGGTAGTGACAAGGGCCCTGCAGGTCCTACAACCACATCCACTAAGAGGTGGGAACTGGGTTTGAAAACAAACCCAAACAGGAGCAGCCAAAAGAGAAGGGAAATCCTGCACGGAGGAGGTAGTCCTTTCATTCTGCAGGTGGCCCTGCTGGGTCACTCATTCATAAGCGCTTTAATGAGTAGGACAGGGCACTCTCTTTACCATGCTTCTGTCAATAACAAAATGTTAGCATGGAGAGACCGCCGTGCCGCAGTAGAAAGGCGCTGGATGTAAGAGGCTTCTGAAGCTGGGTGGCGTGAAGGATGGGCTGTGGGCAAGGCAACCTAATCCTCTGTTTACCTGTAAAGTGGGGATCATCATGTTTATTTTGCCAATGGATCAATGTAACGAACAGAGCAAACGAGAAGGAACTGTGAAGGGCATCACGTTCAAAAGAGAAGATGATTTCCTGGTACTAAGTTATGTATTAGACACAGCACTCAAATTACTCATGTTCTGAAGGAGAAGTTAAAAATAGAATTAACGTGGGGCTCGGTGGCTCGGTTGGTTAAGAATCGGACTTCGGCTCAGGTCATGATCTCACGGTCCGTGAGTTCGGGCCCTGCGTCGGGCTCTGTGCTGACAGCTCGGAGCCTGGAGCCTGCTGCAGATTCTGTGTCTCCCTCTCTCTCTCCGCCCCTACCCCACTCATGCAGTCTCTCTCTCAAAAATAAACATTAAACAAATTTTTTTAAAAATAGAATTAACGATGCAATAAATACTAAGGCCACAGCAGCTTAAATTCCAATTTCTTTCTTTGAATGACTATCTCCTCTTCTAATAATAATCAAAAATATCTACAAACAAGTTACTCCATTTCTTCAGTATTTAAAGACAGATTAAAATTATCTCATTAAAAATAGAAAGAAATAGTTTAATGGCTTCAATATAAAAGAAAGCTGAAATTTTTATATTTTCACAGAAATTATTTTTAAGACTTCTGAGTTCTTTAGGAAAAAAGTAGAGAATCCAGAAAATTTTTTACATGATTAGCCTGACTACATTACAGATGGAAATGTTTTGTGAAGACTATTTTTATATTTTAAAATGAAATATGACACATTCAGTACATCCCCCGAAAGTCAAACTTAAAAACATGAGTTTTTCTTATTTTACGTTATCTAAGATTCACTTAGATAAGAGGTTTCCAAAATGAGTCATTTTCTGTCTATGTAGGGGGCAGCCAGTCACTTAACACCTCAAGGGCTAGCACTCAAGTGCAATTTTACATCGTAATTTTTCCTAAGAGCATATAACCATTTTATAACTTAAAAAACTCCTTCTCAAGAAAAGGTGGTCATAAACCTATTCAGGGTTTCAGACAGAAACCTGTAAATACCAATAATGATGAGGGTGATGAGGATTATTATAATAATAATAGTAATAATAATAATATCATCATCAGTAAGGGCCCAAATTAGGTCTGGAAGGCCAGCATGTTTCACACTCAAACACACTACCTGTCAACAGAGCCACTGATGTGCCGTGCAATGGTGTTACTGAGCCTCACACTTACAAGTAATTACCTTGTCATCTGGAACACATTTCACGGCCCACTAGGAGAATGAAGAGTTTCTCTGATGGGCACTGTAGTCCGCTATAAGCAGTCTCAAAGACAACATAAACAAATTCAGATATAGGATTCTGAATGGTGAAAGGATAAAATTCACACTCCCTTTGCCTTCTAAAACCTCTGAACAGAGAAGGGACCTCAGTAAGCAGACTCGCAAGCCTATCACATTGCCTAATTCTTCTTTTATCCCAGTAAATTATAAGTTTTGAAATAAAATTGGACTTAAAACTCCAGTCATCAATCTGTAAATCCCTAGCAAGGGTCAGAAAGTCTTCTTCTGTATCATATTCCTCTCCTCTAATGAAACTTGCTTTTTAAAAGCATCCATTAGATGTTAGCTGTTTTTTTTTTTTTTTTTAAACCTTTGTATTGTAGCAAACAGTGATCTTTTCGGATGCAGGCCATGGCGGTTACAAAGAATCTGGGCTCTAGAACCACACAGCTGACCCCAACCCAGCTCCTCTTTTGCAAATTCCAAGGACGTGGGCAATGACAGAGCCCCACAAGCCTCCACCCCTCATCTGTACTTAGTAGGGGACAGTAAAAGTAATGACCTCACAGTGTTGATGAGAGAGTTAAATGAGTTGCTGTACATAAAGTACCACAGCACCAAGCATGGCACCAGGTAAAGTGCTCACTAAATATTTACTGGAACGTGGGTTTACAGTAATAATGGAGAGGTAAAAATCACGAAATCTGGAGTAAGAGCAGTTTGAAATCAAGTCCGGGATCTGTAATTTCTTCACCCAATCTTGGGCAAGTTACTTAACCTCAATGAGCCTCAGATTCACCATCCAAAATATAGGGAAACTATCACTTATGCTATATAGTGAGGATTAGATATAATTATGAACAAGAACTATTAAGCATGTGCTCAATAAACAGTTGCTTTGTATATAAATGCCTACATACACATATAAACATACACGCATTTCAGACACACGGTTTGTTTGTTAACACTCTTTGTAATTGAAATTACATTTTGAATACAGCATAAAGAATTTGCAAATGACTTCTAGAATATCATCTCACTTATAAAATAGGATGAGTAAATAGTGGCATGAATGCATCCTTCCATTCTTTAACAAATATTTACCAGATAATTATGTGTCAGGCAAATAGTTATGTTAACAATCAATATTCTATTAAGTAAATAGCTTTTGGCACTTTAAAATGCAGTGTTACCAATGACAAACACTGCACAAAGAGGGAATGGCAAAGGTAATCAGCCCCAGCGGTAAAAAGCCTCGGTTCAAATCTTCCCTCTATCACTTCCTAGTGGTATAAACCAGGCAAGTGAATTAACATCTCTGCGCTACAAAGTGCATCTCTGTCCCAAAGATGTGGAGAGAATTTAGCTTAACAGAGAATCTATTTAATAAATATTAGCCACCACGATCTTTATTATAACACATAGTGTAGAAATACATTTAAAACAAAGAATAACAACAAAGATAGAAAGCTAGATGTTAAAGTGGCAAAAAAGTGAGAAGCCACCTAAATGTCAACTTAGTAGTGGGTTATTTAAATATACAATAATTATTTGGGCCACCTGGGTGGCTCAGTTGGTTGAGGGTCTGACTCTTGATTTTGGCCCAGGTCATGATCTCGGGGTTGTGACATCGAATCCTGCATCCAGCTCTGTGCGGGGCATGGAGCCCACTTACGATGCCTTGTCCCTGTGTCCCTGTCTGTCTGTCTCTCTCTCTCTTTCCCCTCTGCCTCTGCTCCCCACCGTGTATGTGTTCTTTCTTTCAAATGTAAAAATATGTAATATTTATTCAAAATATACATTAAAAATGTAATTTTTATTGAAAAGATTGAGTGAAAATCAGGTTAACAGCAGAAAACATGACCTAGTTGATGTAAAATATATAAAATATTATATGAATATATATGCATTTATATGTACATATAAAATATACCTGTGCCTTTTTTAACACCTAAGAGGTATTAAAATGTGAACAGTGGTTATTTTAAGGGATTAGATTTGAGAGAATTTTTTATTTCTTCTTTGTACTTGAGCAGGCATAATTTTACTTTCTTTTCAAGTTTATTTTTGACAGAGAGAGAGAGAGTACACACGTGAGCACATGAGTGGGGGAGGGGCAGAGAGAAAGGGAGAGAGAATCCCGAGCAGGCTCCATGCTGTCCTGCAGAGCCAGATGCGGGGCTTGAACTCAAGAACCATGAGATCATGACCTGAGCTGAAACCAAGACTCAGGCACTTAACTGACTGAGATACCCAGGTGTCCTCAGATAGCATTTTAATAAGGGCTGGAGCTTCTTTGCAAAAGTAACAAAACAAAAGGGGACCCTGGAGATTTGAACACGTAGCCATAGCGCAATTTCACGAACAGAGTATTAATTTGTACCCACTCTAAGGCAAACGACAAATGACTTTAAAAATATCTGTTAAGGGGCGCCTGGGTGGCTCAGTTGGTTAAAGGTCCGACTTTGGCTGAGGTCATGATCTCACGGTTCGTGGGTTCAAGCTCCATGTCGGACTCTGTGCTGACAGCTCGCGGAGCCTGGAGTCTGCTTCAGCTTCTGTGTCTCCCTCTCTCTCTGCCCCTCCCCCATTTGTGCTCTCTCACTCTCTCTTTCTCAAAAATAAACATGAAAAAAGAATTTTTGAAAAAAAAAGCCCATTCAAAAAACGGGTAGCAGTTGAATCACAGTAGCATAAAATCATATTAGTATTTTCAGAATAGATGTGAAAACAATGCACACGTATACGGTAAGAAAATAAAAGACAAAGACGGACAAATAAGTTATGCTCATATGCATAGTTTTCACATTTTACCAGGCTGTGATTTTTTTTAAGTTTATTTATTTTGAGAAAGAGAGCATGTGCGCAAGGCAGGGGGAGGGGCAGAGAGAGAGAGAGAGAGAGAGAGAGAGAGAGAGAGAAAGAGAGAGAATCCCAAGTAGCACAGAGAAAGCGTGGGGTCTTATGTGGGGCTCCACCTCACGAACCGTGAGATCATGACCTGACCCAAAATCAAGAGTCAGACGGCTTAAGCGACTGAGCCCCCCACGCGCCTCCAGGCTAAGATCTTTAATACAATTTTCCTCACGGTTTCCATTAGCAAGTCTGTTTGTACATGAGTAAGATGGCTGAGGAAAACTAAAAATCAGATAAGAGGTAAGTAGAATAAAGCAAAACTCTCGATACTGATTTCAATAGCGTGGCCTGGCCTAACAACCCACTCCCTCAAAGGGATCAACACGGCAAATGCAGACACTGGTACTTCTAGTTAAGTGGGTCCTCCACAGCTTATTGCCCCCAGAAGTGCCATCTTGAACCTGCAGATTCTCGGAAGAAATAGAAGTCATGTGTCTATCAATACTTTAAATAGAATATGAATAGCTATTTTGTCATTGTTGGCAACACCGAAGAAAACAGGGCCAATTATTAGAAATACTGAATAATACTGCTTCAGGTTTTGTGTATCTCCTATGGTCTAAATAACTCCATACAGAAAACTCCTGTCAAGGATCTCATTTTAAGAGGTACAAGTTCAACATTATCGATTTTCTTTACTTGCAAAGAAAATTACAATTTTTAACACAATTCTCTCTGTGAATTGATGCTTTTAAATTTCCTATTTCACTTGGAAATTGTAGAAGAAAGCAAACAAGCTGGAATAAACGGGTTCTTAAAGCACCCAAAAGGAGTAGAAATAATAAGCAGAGTATTATAAAATCATAACCTGAGGTATATTTGTTCTACTGAGTTCACTTTAACTCTGAGAGCGAGTAACCACATGAGATTGGTAGGAGCGCCATAACAGTCCGTCAGTGTGGAGCATGTGACGTGACGTCCCGTGATTTGTCCTTGTACAGAACAGACCTGTCTCTTCTTGCCTTCCAGGACCCTGTCCTCTTCCGAATTTTCCTTAGCACTTAAGCAGGTATGACATTGTATTACGGAAAAAGGGGATTTGGGCTCTGAGAATAAAAGCCATATATATATATGCATATATATATATGCATATATATATATTTTCTTTTTAAAGCCGTGTATAAAAAACTGGTGAAGACTACTGATGAATTAAATAAAAGAGGAATGAAGGAAAATGCACAACTCCAACAAGCCCAGCAATCTGTTATGAGCTGAATGAGTGCCAGTTTGTGGGCCTCGGGGCTCGGTAGGATTTCTCTGTATAGTGCCAAACTCCAACAATATTGTTATGGTTAGAGAGGAATTTCTCACAAGAGCTAACAAAGGCAGAAGGTCATAAATAAACCCAGCAGGACTGCCTTGTCAGTTCTCATTATTAGCGCTGCAGGCACTTGCTTTTCTGTGGGCTTCTTACAGGTTCATTTAAGTGTAAGAGTTCTTCCTTGAAAATTCACAAACTCATAAATAAAATGGTTCTTAATCTAGCAAACAAAAATAACTGAGAAGTAAGTAAGAAAATCCGCAAGCAGGTCAATAAATAAAGGACCGAGTCACGGTGAACGGCAGAGCTCAGCCTGCATTTCCGAGAGCTGGGGTACCTCGACTCCTGGCCTCAGCACCCCAGCAGTGACCGACAGGATGCTCTGCGTTCCCACCACAAAAACAGTCTGCAGGATGCTATCTGGGCAGGAAATGAAGCTCAGCCCCTAAACTGATGCTGACATGTGTTATAAACTGAGGAAAGCACAGCTGTGTGATCATTACTGCAATTATGAAGTGACATTTAGTGTTAACTTTATTTTGCTGAAGTTTGTACCTAGTAACAAAAAAAGGAGGGGCGAGTCTATTAACTGATAGGAAGGGATGCTGATTTTTTGCAATTAAAAAACAAAACAAAACAGGAGCGTACTGCTTGGTCTTTAAAGAGGTAGACGTTACCTTTTACACGAACCAAACCTACGTCTTGGAGCTCTCAGCAATTCCTCGTGACAGAATAGGAGATTTAGTTCTGTAATATTTAAAAACTAAGATGCAATCATCAATTCTTTCCCAATTTTTGTCCTTGTAATCCAAGAAGATCAGAGAACAACAAACTTCCAATTATCCCAACACAGATATTAATTCAAAGGAGAAATGAGCTGATAAATTTGATTCCATTTACTAATAACTCAACACGAAAATATCTTCTTCCTCAACAAGAAAAATATATTTTATAGTGTCATCTACTTTCTATTAAAAAAGAGAGACAAAATTAGTAATACAGCTCATTATTCTTAAAAACAGACGAGAAACCGTTTCATCAGAAAACAAAACAAAATTAAAATCCTCAGTAGCACTACACAGAGCTAACCGAATTCTAACATTTTGCCATATTTCCTTCCAGTCTTTCCTATCGAGTACAGCAAGGTAAGCTTGATATGCACGCAGTAACAACTGAGGTACCTACTGACCTACTTGGCATCCTCTGTCAAGAAAGTGAACATTTTGTCTCACAGATGATTCTCAGTTTTATAATTTGTGCGTCTTTTTAACGTAACTGTAAAGTTGAAAAATTAACCTGAGGGTTCCACATCATCTCCTTTAAGAGAACGATTAAAGTCAGCAAGAGAACAATGTTGCTCTCATAGGCCAGGATGCTGGAATACCGTGTTGTGTGGTTACTTGGTCACGGAAGCTGGGCTATTAAGTGCTGATGGGTTACAAAGAAAGGTATGTTTGCAGAATTACTTTTCACTGGCTTGCAGCCTCTCATTACCCACCACTCACGATTATGAGTGTCAAGCTGATGTTGAATTCTTCCCAGAGAAAATTCTCCATGTTTGCTTTAGATACTGGCAATTGGTCTATATGCTCAGCATTCAAACAGGACTGCCCTTGAATAACCTAACATTACCAGCACAAGGAACATGACTAAAGGCTGAAAAGAAGGGAGTCTAAATATCCAAGAATGGTAAGAGACCCAGACAGGCCTCCTTTTACATTGCTGGGGAGAAGTAGGTTTTTCTAGAGAGCATATCTGAAGCGGTAAGTAAGTGCATGGACTGTAGCCTATACAAGAAATCCATGGAGTTAAATCTCCATGCAGTTAAATATGCAAACGCCATATCACAGTTTTTTGGCTAGCAGCTTTATAATTAGGCAGTCCAAGGTTGACAATGTTAGGCCATAAATATCCTCAGGAACTTACTACTGAATATTCTGTCAACAGAAATAATCAATGAACACAAGGTTCCTAAACCGGATATACGTAGATCATGAGTAACATATCAAAAATAAAATGTTTAGACTATTTTTAGTCTCCGACAGCAAATCCACGCTAGCAGTAACCAAACTATACTTCATCAATTCTTAGAGTTGTTTAGCAGATGTTAATGGGGCTCACACACATTATTTCAGGTAGAAACATGCTAGAAGTATTAAAACACAGGGAGAGCAATAAAATAAGTCATTGAGATGTAAAGTACAACACGGTGACTACATTATATACTATGGTCAATAGTGCTGTACTATATATTTCAAAGTTGCTAAGAGAGTAAATCTAAAGTTTTTGATACAAGAAATATAATTTTGTAACAATGTACACTGATGGATACTAGATTTATTGTGATCATCTCAAAATATGTAAAAACATTGAATTACTACGCTATATACCTGAGACGAATATGTTATAAATCAATTATATCTAAATATAGCAGTATTTTTGTTTATATATGTATGTGTATATATGTGTGTGTGTGTGTGTGTGTGTGTGTGTGTGTGTGTGTGTGTGTGTGTAACAACATGGGGAAAGTAAAGTTTGACTCCGTCGGAAGAGAAGCACTTAGGGGAACTGTTAGGAATCATACAGCGTTTTCAGAACTAAAACAAAAGCCACATAAACACTTACTCCAGTCCTTTGTTTTTAGAATGTGAAACTGAGGTCCAAAGAGAGGCTAAGTTATTTACATCAAAACTATGCCCAGGTTCTATAGACAAAGACTACATTAGCACGCAGTTTTCTAGGTATGTTTATCAACAACATTACCACTGACATTGACAGGCTAGCCCAAGAAGCTGAAAGGACAGAGAGAGAATGAGTAAATGAGAGAGAGAAAGAGAAGAGGGAGGAAGAAGGGGAGCGGAAGGGAGGTGGGAGGAAGGGAGGGAGAGGAAGAGGTGGGGAGTAGAAGAGGGGGTGGGGGGTGGAGGGGGTGGGTGGGTGGTGGGCGGGGGGAGAGGGACAGAGAGGGAATGTGTGCATGCTCGTGCGCTGGTCACGAGAGCACCCTATACCTACTTAAGCACATTTTCTAACAGTTACTATTTCACGCTGTAGGTACGTGACTCTCTCAAAGTCTCATTTCATTTAGTAAATAAGAATATGGCTTTGTAAGGGATAAAAGGAAGAACACGCAAAAACCACGTGGCTGAGACGTCCCAGTTTGTGTAATAGCAGGATACAGCTGAACAGATCTTTTGGTGATTTAAAGCGGACCTTTTATTTTCTAATTTCTAGCCTTTGCTGTGTCTCACACAATGTGTTCTCTAGTTCTATTTCCTGAACTTATAAACGTGTTCACGCCATCTCCTCGTGGGTGAGTCACAACAGCTGTCATGCACAGGCCCATAAACAAGAGACCCTAACGTGGCACACCAGAGGACAGCCGACTCCCACAGCCACAGACGGAATCCACATCCGCTTACCTTGTGACCCGATCTGGGCAGAACGCCCACCTCCAACACAGCAAAGGAATTCATGATTAGATTCAGAGGGAATCCAAACAGCAAACAAGGTAAATGTATTTTACCACTTAAACTGATAAAGCGTCGGATTTTTTCATTGTGTCCGATGACGACCCACAGGAGTCACAAGAGGGAAATATAAGAGAAGCAAATTGTGAAGACAGACTGTTTTGTGAAATCATAACCCATGAAATATACCATCTGTGACCTAGCCCAGTTCTCAACCTGCAATGGCTCCCTCGTGCAATCTGATATGATAAATAGTTTATTTCATAGAGTTCTGAGTTCTGAAGTATCTGTAATTGTTTTAGGTCTTAAACATATGGGATACAGCCCAACCTGAATTTAAATTCCGGTGAACAGAGGAATTAACTGTGCCTATGGAAGAGCTGGTCGTGTGGAATACACAATGGTCCAGAGCAGGACACAAAGGCAGGAAGGAAAAGCTTCGGAATAAGGAGAGACAAAGAAAATGGGAGACAGTTAAGACAAGACAGAAGAATATGAGCGCCATATAATATGCACAAGTTAAAACGGTTTCTGATGAATGAAAGGATCAATGACTGCACGTGGGAAATGCAGCCAGGAAAGTAGACAGAACTTTTGGCAGATGTGACAAATATCATTAAAGATTTTAACCTTTCACTCCTAAGCTAAATAGTGTGGAGAATTCTACACCTGTATTTAGGCCAGCAAGCACCTTTGTAAGAAGCAGAAGAAAAGTGGCCTTCTGGGTAGACACAGCCCCACAGAACCACGGTGCTTTTCTGTAGAAAACTGCACCCTTTCTTGGCTAAGGGCACCTTACGCAGAGTTTCAACCCCATCTGTTCCTGCCAGCAGGGAGCATGAGCTGCACGGTCATAGTGACCCCCTCCTGGCACCACGGAGGGCCACTATTTACCTAGGAAATGGGGAGCTGGTGACAGCCAGGATTAGAAGCGTGGCCTTTGTGGTCCGAACTTCGTTCACTCCTTTCTTCTGCTAATTACTAGCCGCTCAGCCTTAGACACATTACTTAGACTCTCTGGGGCCTGAATTTCTCCACTGACAAACTGGTACAGGTATTGTTAAACTGATGTTTATTTTGATATAGAAGAAAGCCCTGGGAATAGTGCTTGGCAAATAGTGAGAGGATAATAGATGACAGCTACTATTATTTTATCTTTTTACTCAAATGATTTTGTCATTTACTCCTGACAGCAGTCTTATTAGGTAGGGTCAACCAACCACATTTTATAAATAAAAAGTATAGGAAAAAGGTTCAGAGGGTGAGGTGGGCAGGCTGATTGATGCCAGTGGGACTCGGAATTTAAAGCCTGGTATATCCACTACTCTGACCCACGTTTTTTCTCCTCCTTGTTTCTATTCCCATGCCAAACAAAGGAAAAGGCAAGAAAAAAGCCAGAGTAAAAGAAATAACGGTACTCTCTCAGTATTTCCAGAAGGTTCACTCTTTTTCTGGAATGAAAATCATTTAACAATCCAAGTGAATCTTCTTCCTCTCCTCGCAAAAAAATTCTTAGTTTGGCTTTGATGAAAACTGAAAATCTTCCCCACTGCAATTAGCTTCCACATCTTCCTCTGGAACAGAAAGTAGCAAAACACCACCACCACCACCAGTGTTCCGACAAGAGGACTAAATGTGATCTATTCTTTGGACAAAAACATAATCCTGATTCCAGATATAAGCTACCTGTTAAAGACCATGATAACATCATGCAAGCAGCATAGTGTTTTGGCCCAAAAATGTCACTAGAATTAAGAATTCCTTCATTTAAATATCTAATGGAAGATATTTTAAAACTACCATGCATTGGGGCGCCTGGTTGGCCCAGTCAGTTAAGTATCTGACTCCTGATTTTGGCTCAGGTCACGAACTCACAGTTCATGAGATGGAGCCCCGAGTCAGGCTCTGTGCTGACAGCATGGACCCTAATTGGGATTCTCTCTCTCCCTCTCTCTGACCCTCGCCTGCTCGTGCGTGCACACACACTCTCTCTCTCTCTCTCAAAATAAATAAATAAATTAATTTAAAAAAAAAACTAACATGCATTATTTGTCAGGACAAATTTAAAATTTTGAGATTACATACCCTCCTCAGAAAACAGTAATTAGGGGCACCTGGGTGGCTCAGTCGGTTGAGTGTCTGACTTTGGCTTAGGTCACGATCCCAGGGTTCGTGAGTTTGAGCCCTGCATCAGGCTCACTGCTGTCAGCTTGGAGCCAGCTTTGGCTCCTCGGTCCCCCTCGCTCTCTGCCCCTCCCCCGCTTGTGTTCTCTTTCTCTCTCTCAAACATAACTCAATCTTAAAAAAAAATAGTAATTATATAAGAAGCACTACTATAAACACAATGGAAAAGAACTGAACTCTAACTTCCCTTCATTTCTGTACGTCTTAAAAGGTAACTTCTGAGTAACTGATTCCCAATGCAAAGGAAAAGAACACTCTCTTCTGTGACATTCCTCATTTCTAAAGTTTCTTTTAATAGCTACATGGCGGTGAAAATTGAAGCTGATATAAACTCCTCGAATAAGGTTTGTGTTTTCTCTGCACAAAACTTTTTAACATTTTTAAGAAGATGGTTTCCTGCAGAAAGCCCAAATAAAGAATGGCTTACTGGTAGTACCTACTGACTCTGACATATCACTGACTTTTACTCAGGACGGTGGTTCCCCTTGGTGGGGGTTGAGGAGTGGATGGACGGAGTAATGATGCAAAGACGGCGTGAGAAGGCTTCCAAGGTCCAGGTAGTGCTTTCTGAACTGGGAACTGATGACACAGGTGCGCTTGCCGGAGGAAATGTACTAAGCGGCACATTTATAATTCACGCACTTCCCTTATACTTACGGGACACTTCCACAACACTTATATTGAAGGAAACTGACTTCTACACAATGACCCCACAGTCATTTGTCACGACATGGGAGGAAAAAGGAAATGAAGGAAAACAAACCAGACATCTCTGGGATCCTTACGGCCTTCTGTCATCCTGAGAGATTAGCACTAACACGTGCTCCACTCTTCCTTCAGTAGTCTCCCTGAATATATGACCTGCTTTCAGAAAAGCAAGAGTCCAATTGAAACGGAAGTTCCTATGGGTAGGTAATGGTTTGACCCCTGATCCCGCTACCACAATTGTTCCAATTCTCTAATGATTTCCCTGCAGGGTTCATTTACCAGTTCTGGGTCACAGACCAACATGCCCGTGAAGCCAAGGGTCGACAAAAGCAGTGCTTGATGTATTTGAAAATAACTGTACCATAAAGGCACATTTCATCAATTAGAGATGGTTTCGGAATTAAAATAAAAGGAAGCATAAACCACAAGATTGTCATCATTCATTCTGACAAAGTCACAGGCAGACACATATAGAGTGATCTACCCCGACCAGAGTACAGAACCGATAATATCCAAAGCCCAAGTAGTACTGGTTTTAGGTCCTAGTAAAGGGACAACTTTATTATCTTTAGTCGCATTGTACTGGAGAGCATTTTCCATTTGTCTCACAGATTCACCTTTAAGTTGTCATTAACCTGAATTTCTTTTAACTTCTATTCCTCAGGACTTTGAATACCATGGTTATGATGGGTTAGATGGGGACTCAGAGAGGTGACTCCTCCCCGAATAGGAGAACCTGATGCTCTAGTGATCTTTGTGCTGAAGCACGACTTTACTCCTCTCACATTCGTAACTAAAACTACTTGCAAATAATGACGTCTTTCTTCGTTTAAACCAAATGCCACAGTAGAATATAGATTCAAGTTGGTGCCCAAGCTCTATGTGAACTTGAAGGTGGAGTCATTTGTTTAGAATTAAATTCAGTTCTTAACAAAAGAACAAAAGGTATGTAATTCCCTCTACTGTTTATTTGCACAGAAAAGGAGTGAAGGGAGAAGACACCAAAAGAAAAAAAAAAGGGAAGAGAGGGAGGGAAAGGGAGAGCTCAGGGTGGAAGAGGAGAGGGGAGAGCAGAAAGACAGCTGCTGTGAAAGACGAGGCCTTACAGGCGGGAGGCGGGAGGCGGGATTCGGTGATGCCGGTTATGCCCCGGTTATGCCGGGTCCCCCCTCCACGCGGCCTTTCACTCAGACTTCGTAGTTAGGAGGCGGGGGCAGCGGGACTCTTCAGGCAAACAGCATCTGAGGAAGCCTTTGGAAGCCTTTTCTGTGAATCCAGCCAGCAATGTACATTGCCCACTTGACTAAACTCTGGATTGGGTTACAAGTACTCATGAATGAGAAGGTCTGGAAGAATGAAAATTAAAACAAATAAAAGTCTTCTCTGTGAGCAACGCTATATTCAAAACACAAAAGAAATGCTACGAAGAAAGTGTCTACGTCATTAGAAAAACAGAAGAAAGCTTCTCAATGTTTGCTTTTGCTCCCTGGTATTACACATGGACGCAGCTAAGCGAGCTTTCTGGAGAAATGGGCTCTAGATTCTCACCGTTTACAAATTCATGGAAAACAATTACTGCTGCCCAGTAGGTGTATGTAAAATTACCTTAGAGAGCACGGTCGACTCCCAGGCTAGCAATGCCTCTCTATAATCAGACCAGTTGTACTGATCTATCGCCAGAAAAATTTACTCAAACGAGGGGCTGATCGGCGTTAGAAGCAAAGAAAAAGAATCACAGAGGTTCTACAAGACAAAACTAACAATGGCAGAAGGAAAAAATGAACATCTCAGGTGACGGCATAATGCTAACGCCTGGAAAAACCAGCATGGGACGCGGGCTGTGGAAACGAAGGCGTCTGGTTATCCCAGCCCAAGACTGCGAAACCTTCAAATCACTGAACTATCCCACATATGCCATACTCCCAAAGCGACCTGTTCCTGGGTTGGTCTGCCACCAGGAAGACCACTGCCTTGTCGATCAGGGCGGTCAGTGAGTCTTTTCCACAGAGACGGCCCATCCATCTCTTGGTATCTTCCTGGCAAAATTGCTGTCCGAACCTCACAGAATAGAGACTCAAACCCCGGACAAGTATAGTCACCCTGTGGTGAATCAGGAAGAACTAAAATTCTCCTTCGTGGTATGTAGGCCATTTGTAAGTTCTTCTTCTTTTTTTTTTTTTTAACGTTTTTTTTTTTTTTTTTTTGAGAGAAAGACAGAGAGAGTGCCAGTGGGGGAGGGGCAGAGAGAGAGGGAGGCAGAGGATCGAAAGCGGGCTCTGTGCTGACAGCAGTGAGCCTCACAGGGGGCTTGAACTCATGAGCCATGAGATCATGACCTGAGCCGAAGTCGGACGCTCAACTGACTGAGCCCCCCCCGGCGTCCCAGCCGCTGGGAAGTTCTATAAGGAAGAGATTATTAGGTCTCCCCACCGGCATTAATTTCATACATAAACAACCATTATAAACACAACTGGGAACTCTGGCTTATGAGAGGTACATTTACTAAGAGTTTTACAGTTTATACACATTTTGTTAAGTCACTAATTTCTCATAAATTAATATACTGTTCTATCATAGACTCAATTCTCACAGCAATGCAGAATTAAACTCACTTTGTCCAGACTGATCACTAATGAAATAGCACAACCATCTAAAAGAAAATCTCTCACAGAGAACAAAATGGCCCCGATGAGAAGGATCTTGGCAGAGTGGAAGAAGCACTGGCTTTTTGTTACTGGCCTGGCCACGTGTCCGCTAGTACCAGCTACCTGACCTCTGAGCCTGTCCCTTCGTTTGTAAAAGGGAATTATACCACCTGCCTCTTAACGTAATGTTGTTTTAAAAGACAAAGCACAGGAGAAATGCTTGGCTAAGTAGATCCCATTCTCCATCCTTACCCAATATTCCATTCTGGAACTGAAGAGATGATTGAGGGCTCATTCCTGGACTGGGCGATCTTCTGTCCCGGGCCACGTGTTGTTATTGTTAAGGTTCAAAAATATTTTGTGAAGAAAAGGACGAGCCGCCATATGAAACACTCTCTATATTCTTTAAACCCCAGAATGAGGATGGTCCAACTGGACCCATTCATCCTCATTCTGAAATGAAGCTTATTTCTTTGAAACATCATCAGATTAGCAGATGCTTTGTATAAAACAACGAACAGGGGCACCTGGGTGGCTCAGTAGGTTAACATCCTACTCTTGATTTCAGCTTGGGTCATCATCTCACGTCTCGGGAGTTCGAGCCCCACATCCGGCTACTTGGGATTCTCTCCCCACCCCCACGCCCGCCCCTACCTGACTTGCGCTTACTCTCTCTCAAAATAAATAAATGAACTTTATGTGGTTATGATTTTTTTTTAATTTTTTAAAAATGTTTATTTATTTTTGAGAGAAAGACAGAGCACGAGTGGGTTAGGGGCAGAGAGAGAGGGAGACACAGAATCCAAAGCAGGCTCCAGGCTCCGAGCTGTCAGCACAGAGCCCGACGTGGCGCTCGAACTCACGAGCCATGAGATCATGACCTGAGCCGAAGTTGGACACTCAACCAACTGAGCCACCCAGATGCCCCAAAATATATGAACTTTAAAAAAATTAAAAAAATAAAAAACCACAACACAATGACCATCACAGAAAACAGTAAGGTGAGAGAGAGTCCTGATCAGACCACTGTTATCAGTTCCTCATGGACCCTTCAGGTCCGTTCTGTGAATATACCAGAGAGAGCTTTAAAACCAGACTCATGTCTCCAGCAGCTTACGACAATTAACAGACAGAAAAACAGGAATGGAGGAAAACAACAGCAACAGAAAGTGGAAGAACTGCAGGTTGTAGTGATGTATCTGGAAAAAAGAGATCCAGCTTATCGTGACTGCTCTGTCAAACATCTGGATATCTCCCAGAAGTGACAGGACACATGGGCTATCTTTAGCCCCTTTCATATTTACCGTCTCACTTTTGCCACTGCAAACTCAGTGTTTATTAGCTGCTGGAAAAATTTACTATGGTGTCTCTCTCATAAAAATATTTTTCCACCTACAATATGTTATGAGCTTGGGAAGTCTCTAGCACAGACACTTCACTTTAATGGTCCTTAATTGGGTTGTCTGAAAAACAAAAAGGGGTTTTATACGTTGTAAAAAAGCGCAGACGGTTTAATCAGCTATCTTTAATTTTTGGACTACTATTTAAAGATTGGCACAGAGTAGGGGGGCCTGGGTGGCTCAGTCGGTTGAGCGTCCGACTTTGGCTCAGGTCATGATCTCACAGTCTGTGGGTTCGAGCCCCGCGTCGGGCCCTGTGCTGACGGCTCGGAGCCTGGAGCCTGCTTTGGATTCTGTGTCTCCTTCTCTCTCTGCCCTTCCACCTGTGCTGTCTCTCAAAAATAAATAAATGTAAAAAAAAAAAAAAAAGATTGGCACAGAGAAGACACTCTGCATGGATGGATTAGAGTTATCAGATAAGATACAGGAACCTAGTTAAATGTGTATTTCAGATAAACAAATCTGCTGGCATTAAGTACGTGCCATGCAATCCTTGGGATGTACTTATACTAAAATTTTATTCACTGTTTCTTTGAAATTCAAACTTAACTGGGTGATCCGATTGTTTTCCCCCCTGAATCTGGAAACCCTCAGACAGATGAATGGAAAAACATAGTAAGTAGGAGTTAAAATACCTGAGTTCAATGCCCAGGTCTACCACCAGTTCTGAGATGCCAAGCAGGTGATTTATCCCCTTGGTACTTGTGTGTTTCTCTCTATGAATTGGGGACGATACCGCCATAGCTACCGGGCAGGGTGGATACGGGGCTCAAGTAATACAGTGGCGGCAGCAACAAACAAACAGCACGTAGATGTGCGAGGTCCCAGTCCGTCTTCACAACTGGTAGGTGTTGGCTCTTCTCGTTCTCATTTGAAATGTTACTATTACTCATTATTCAAACAGTTAACAGCATCAATTCGAATGCAGCCAGGCACCAGAGTCTATGCTCTCAAGTTACCATCGTAAAATAAAAATATGATAACATGTATGTAGAAAGATACACAAGTAGGAGATGTTCTTAATACTGTTAAAAGAATTAGAAGAAATTGAACGATGGTCAGAATAAATGAGATGATCTCCGTTGGGGGAGAGCCTGAGTGAAGAGCTTCAAGGAGGAGACAAAGCCTACCCCTCTGCTGTCTGGAGGCTTCCTCAGAGTGGGGCTGGGGAACATTTTTTAAGAAGGCTGAAAATGAAAAAGACCAGCGGCTCCACGGGGAAGAAGCTGTAAAAGATCATTTATGAGTTAACTAACCATAGATGGACAAAATTAACCTTGGTGTGGACAAGGGATTTGTTGAGATGGAAAGGAAGGACAGAGCTCAGCGCAGCTGAGAAGCGCAAATTAGCAGGGGGTTAAGGACTGAATCAAAATTTGTAAAATAAGCTCTAAGTAGATATTTATTACCATCTCAGGATTGTGAATATGTGCTAGGGACACTGGATGTGATGAGAAAATGAGAGAAATAGAAAAATACGTATTTCAGATTGCGCCCTAAGGATATTAAAATGCTTTGAAAGTTAAGTTTGGCCCTGTATTTATAACCAGGTTGAAACTTTTTGGTTGTGTGTGAATTTGTTTTTAATGAAAAGTACTGTTTAAGAAAAATTACTATTTGGGGCGCCTGGGTGGCTCAGTCAGCGGAGCGTCCGACTTGGGCTCAGGTCATGATCTTGCGGTTCGTGGGTTCAAGCCCCACATCGGGCTCTGTGCCGACAGCTCGGAGCCTGAAGCCTGCTTTGGATTCTTTGTCTCCCTCTCTCTCTGCCCCTCCCCCACTCATGCGCTCTCTCGCTGTCTCTCTCTCTCTCAAAAATAAACAAATGTTGGGGCGCCTGGGTGGCGCAGTCGGTTAAGCGTCCGACTTCAGCCAGGTCACGATCTCTTGGTCCGTGAGTTTGAGCCCCGCGTCGGGCTCTGGGCTGATGGCTCAGAGCCTGGAGCCTGTTTCTGATTCTGTGTCTCCCTCTCTCTCTGCCCCTCCCCCGTTCATGCTCTGTCTCTCTCTGTCCCAAAAATAAATAAACGTTGAAAAAAAAAATTAAAAAAAAAAATAAACAAATGTTTAAAAAAAAAAAAGAAAGAAAAATTACTACTGAAGCAACTGAATACGGGAAATGACCTTTTTCTTCCCACGACCACAGACCTTGGGATTGTACATTTATCAAACCAAGGGTGTGGTGCACATGTTCATACGGAAAGACAGTATGTGGCAAATAATTCTTTTTACTCCAGGTAATTAAAGAATCTTAAAAGACATACGATATGCATGCATACTCTACATGACTATGGAGCAAAAAGCCCACGTTCTCTGCTTTAACATCACATATTCCTGAATCTAAAGCTGAGATGTACGATACATAATTAACTTTAAGGACTGTTTTTATCAACTGATGGGTTGTCTTTACAGATGTGAACTTATCAATGTTCTGTTCAGTGTTAGTATCTAGACAAGGAGTTGGCAGCAAAGTTCCTGTTTCACTAATTACATTCTTTTCCAAAAATTCACTCTGCCTGGGTGTCCAGGTAATTGCAATTAAGTCAGGAATCTGGTAATTAGAAATTCAAGTGCCCTGCCAGGAACAATACACGTCCTCTTGACGTGCTGCCCACCAGACCTAATTCACTTGGAAAGGACAGACACTGATGTGAAGTGGCATGTAGATGTTGATTAAGCAACAAGCACTGAAATAAATTTCTCCCCTCATTGTTCTCCCTAAAACCAAACGCACCATATCTCATTTAAGCTCCCGCAAAGCACTCTGAGAATTCTCAAACACGTAGGCGACAGAAGAATCACTAATCCCCAAAAAGGTTGCTCGCTCTCTACAAAATGTCTCCAGGCCGGGAAGGGGTCTTCGAGGCCACCAGGTCCAGCCACGCGGCAGAGTCGAGGTGCGAGGAATTCAGGTCACTTGGATGGTCCTAATCGGTATCTCCCAGGCTTTCCACAGGCCCAGCCCAGTGAAAGTGATTAATAAGGGGTGAACGGACTAGTCTCAGAATCTGTCAGCACTCTGATCTCAGAAAACTTTTTGTCAAATACAAGAATAAACCTCTTTCACTTACCAAGTGACCAATTTCCATTAAATTAGCCAAACCGCATCTTCAATAAACCTCAAATTTTACAGTATACTAACGAATACTTAGAAACAAATTCATTACACAATGAAGGATCCAGGCAGGAGAGCAAAAAACAAACGTGTGAGTTTTAAATTGTCCCTTGAAAATGCTATGACTTAGTTTGGCTGATTATTTTATCTAAAACATTTTCTAACTAATGGAGTAATTTTGCCAGTTGCTTTTATTCCCGATACCACATAAACCTATTACACAACAAACTGCTCCAAATGATAACGAAAACTTTAATTTATCCAACAATTTCCTATTTTCTAGGCACTTTCACATTTTTCTCATTCCATTCTAAATGGATTAAGATACTCAACTGATCAATATATCCTCTCCAAATCCAGTCTTTCTTACGCCAAGAGACAACTGTTGACAAATGAATCTCTTTTTTTAAACAAAAACCCACATCCAAGCTGTAGCACCTTCGTTTGTGTCCAGGCAAGGTGTTTCAAGGCCCTCCAACCTAAACACATTAGCTCCAGCCAAATTCATCCCTACATTCCTGCCTGTCTGTGATGCTACTCTCCAATGCGACCAAGTCAGACGCCATTCAAAGCCACATCACCCCAGATCACATTACACTTCTCCCCTGACGGAGCCTGCCTGCATCATGACCATTCAGCACCTGTCATGTGCTTCACGGCTCCTTTTCTCTAACTGCGCTACACACTCAATGAGAGTTGAAACCATGATGCACTCATGCTCGTTTCCTGACTACCTGGTGCAGGGTGAATGGGTAAGATTCTGCTCAACAGCTAGAGGCCAATACAAGGCCTGCTCCTGTTAAACACCATGCCTTCAAAAACGGGTGGCCTTCAGAATGGCAGGAAATAAATAACCAAGCCCAGGGACCAGCATAAAGGAGTTCGAGAAACAGTTGCAAAAAAAGACTTTGGAGAAAAGCCTGGTGTCGTTCAGGTAGGTGTTGAAGCGTACCTGAACTTCCTAACCCTATCAGAGGCAAGGGGAAGGTGCTGGGGTAGAGGAAGCCAGGGGGTCAGATGGAACAGTGGCTTTGCTACTTGAGCTCCTATATAAGTAGGTATTTGTCTTATCATACTATGCTGCTGCTTTTCTTAAATGCTATACAGTTCGTTCATCTTAGGGGCGCCTGGGTGGCTCAGTCGGTTGAGCGTCCGACTTCGGCTCAGGTCATGATCTCACAGTTTGTGAGTCTGAGCCCCGCATCGGGCTCTGTGCTGACATCTTAGAGCCTGGAGCCTGCTTCGAATTCTGTGTCTCCGTCTCTCTCTGCTCCTCCCCTGGTTCGTGCTCTGTCTCTCTCTCTACTTCAAAAAATAAATGAAAACATTAAAAAAAAATTTTTTATAGTTCGTTCATCTTATAGTCACACATACTCCCCCAAAGTACGAATCCATAAAATACTACATTAAAACTTATAAAGGTCTGCAAAAGAAACAAAATTAATTAGTACTTTTCAAGGCAACATTAGTAATTCCTCTGTCATATTGGAAAATCATCCCATTCTTGGGGCGCCTGGGTGGCTCAGTCAGTTAAGCCTCTGACTCTTGATTCCAGCTCAGGCCATGATCTCGCAGTTCATGAGTTCGAACCCCACACTGGGCTCTGGGCCGACAGCTCGGAGTCTGGAGCCTGCTTCAGATTCTGTCTCCCTCTTCCTCTGCCCCTCCCCCATTCACATGCATGCACACACACACAGTCTCTCTCTCAAAATTGAACATTAAAAAAAAAAGGAAATAATCCCATTCTAGTTCTGTAGTAGACTGTTGGTAACATCAACTTGATCTAAAATTAATCCTTCTAAACGAGTCTAGATTTAAGTGCAGTATATAGTTATGACTTTTTTTAAAAAAATGTACTTATTTATTTGAGACAGAGAGAGCACAAGTCGGGGAGGGGCAGAGACGGAAGGAGAGAGAATCCCAAGCAGGATTCTGCACCGAGATCATGACTTGAGACCAAATCAAGAGTCGGACGCTTACTGGACTGAGCCACCCAGGTGTCTCTGTAGTTATTACTTTTTTAAACTAAAGTATTTGTCACATTTTCAAAATCCAGGTTAACTTTAAAGGCGAATCATTAGATCTGCTTCACATCTGACCGCTTAGACTTTTGGCCAATAGAATTCCTCCACCAAAAGAATTCAAATGAAGTACGTAAAAATCCTATTTAAAACCTATTACTTTTCCTCTGAAGTAATTCTGAAAGGACTCAGGTATTAGCAAAGACATTCAAAATATCTTTATGTCGGTACATAATTGTAAAAAGATAAGATTGATTTTTTAAAAAGACAAAAGATAGTTTGGGTTTTTTATTCATTATATTTTATCTGGGCCTAATCCATAGAATTTGTATGGATTGCGTAGATAAATATCTAATTCTTTAAAAATTAAAACCAAACTGAATTTCATAAGCCAAAATTTCTCCTTATATACTCCAAAAATGATTAGTCAAATCTGAATGTCAAAATGGTGACTCTGTAAAATATTAAGAGAAAATGTTTTTTCTTAGCATCTCAAGTCTATAAAACTAACCAGTATCACCAGACTTCACGTTCTATAATTGGCGTGCCTGTGAAGATTCCCGAGATCATGACCAAACATTTCTACTGGAAGTAGAAATTGAGATCATCAAAACCTTTCAACAGAAGCACTGGGAACAGAAATGCAGACTGTTCTCCACCTTCCCCAGAAGTACATCAACTGCACAGTCAGAGCCTACAGGTAGAGATTACTTCTCTTGCTCTGGAGCAAAGCCTCGGGAGCTAACAACACAAGAAATAAAACTGCTGCTATGATGGATAGCTCTGTTAAAGGTGCTTATCATTTATTTTCAATGTTGTCACTCAAATATGTCCTATTATATGCCACTTTCATTTTTCCAGAACTGCACTTTGTAAAAATTTGAGTTAAGGGAACTTTTGAGTACATGGAGAGAAAAGGTTTTCATCCCTGAAATCTGACAGCAAATGTGAATCACTAACTGTGGGAGGCAGAATTCTAAGATGATCCCCAAGATGCCCAGCTGCTGCTGCACATACCCTGCTCCGTTCCCTCCCTGGAGTGTAAGTAAAACCAAATACCGGCCAATACTTCCGGGATTATGCCTCACTATGGGGCCGAAGGGATTCTGCAGCTGTAAATACCGTCCCTAAACAGCCAACTCGGAATTACTAAAAGGAGATTAACCTGGGTGGGTCTCACCTAATCAGGTGATCCCTTAAGACGGGTGGGAGAGATGTGAAGCAACTCTCCTGCCAGCACAGCGTTATGGAGAGGGCCCCATGACAGGGTGTGGCTCACGGCTGATATCCAGCAGGAAAATTGGGACCTCAGAACTGCAGCCACAAGGAAGTGAATTCTGTCAACAACCAATGAGCCTGGAAGAGGGCCAGAACCTCAGACGAAACCAAAACCCCAACAAGTAACTCCATTCTCCATCTTGTGAGACCCTGAACAGAAGACCCAGTACCTAAGTGCTAACTCATGGAAACTGTGAGGTAATTAATGGGTGTGGTTCCAAGTTGCCAAATCTGTAGTAATTTGTTACCCAACAGTAGAAATTTAATATATTAGCCACTTTCCTTTCCTTTCAAATCTAACCAGAAGGCCCCTGTACGAATTTTTAAATTTTCCTTTTTTAAAAGTTACTTTTCTATCTTTATCGAGAGTGTTACAATTGAATTTAAGGAAGAAAAGTTTGCGAAAAGATACTACAGTGAGTAGTAAGGGCTTGAAATTTAACTATTTATATTTACATTTTCTTTTTAAAGCAAAAATTGCAAGCAGTTATTCCCAAGGGTACTCCGTGCAAGTTCTATGGGTTAATTTACGTGACAAACACACACAAAAAAAGCAGTGCCTTACTGGCAACAAGAAAATCAAAACCACAAAATGAGATAGGTAAACTAATCATTATTCTCTAGTAACTGATTAATGACCCGTATCTTTTCCAATGGCACGATACTGAGGCCCTGGCTTGATGCAAAAGGAAAAGTCATTACTTGGGATTTCTTAGGAAAACGAACTAGTTCTGAAAGAAGACGGCAAAGGGAAAGCAAGGGAGCACGCCTGCAGGTGCACACAGTGGAAACCGCGACCTTCGTCTGAAGCAACTGCCCGGTGTCCCCTGCCCCCCGGAAGCCCTCCGTCCTTCCGGACACCTGCTCAAGGCTGCGTGCAGGAGGCCACTCCCTAGAAAACCCTTCTACTTCTCCGCTCCTGCCAGCTGAGGTACTCGTCTCCCGAGAGTTGGCTGTTCTTCCTCCTCGGCACGTTTATGCTACGCGTTCCCTCGGTTATAAACCTGAATAAAATATGGAAGCAAGCGACGAGCCAGTGTGAAAAGGGGAAAAACCCCGACTCTGCTGAAGACGAGTGAGTGGCTCAAACGGCGCTGCAGAATTAGGTAGGGCCGAGACTGCTGTAAAGGACAGACACAGAGGCGGGACACATGCAGCACATTTCCGTGTTCTGTGCTGAAATACAATGTGTAACGTGTATGTCATTTTTTAATGATTTCTGTTTGAATCAACTTGAGCGCTCACACTTGTACTAGGGACAGCCAGGAAGCAGGCTTCCGCTGGGCTTCCCTGGGCTGACTCGTCCAGGTCAGGTGCACAACCACCTTCCACAGGGCCCTGCTCACTGAATAAGAACCACCTCCCGGGGCAGAAGGAAACAGCCCCAGATTCGGAACAGCTGTCTTCTCGTGAGCCTCACTGCCTACCCTGGACATGAGGGAGAAGGATCACACTGTTTCCCATGTCCCCTTTGGCAATAATTCTATAATCGTATTTAAAATTTTATTTTAAAATAATATAACCACATTATTTGAAAAATGTGATTAATTCATCACCATTAAAAAAAAAAGAAAAAAAAAAAAAACCTTCAACTGGCCGGTAGGGATATTATAAAGAGGCTAAGGAGATTTAAGAAGTTAGTTCTAGGGCTCCTGGGTGGCTCAGTCGGTTGAGTGTTGGACTTCAGCTCAGGTCATGATCTCAAGGTTCGGGAATTCGAGTTCCACAAAGGGCTCTGTGCTGACAGGTCAGAGCCTGGAACCTGCTTCGGGTTCTGTGTCTCCCTCTCTGCCCCTCCCAACTTGTGTTCTCTCTCACTTGCGCGCTCTCTCTCTCTCTCTCTCAAAAATAAATAAACATTAAAAAAAAGTTATCTGCTGCCTCTTATTATAACCCTCAGTTTTAAGGCATTTCCAAGGGGAAGAACTTCATCCAAGGTAAGGAATGGTGACGTCATAGTTCTCAGGCATCCAACTGTACAACAGGATGACTTCACACTATCGCACATCACATCTACAGCAAGACAGGTACGTCAAGGAAACAACAAAAAGCCACAAACATGATTTTCTTTCAGATCATATTAAACAAAGCAAACCTTTCAAACTAAGGACCTGAAAGAAAGAACCATTTTTACATTCAAGTGATGATCCTTATAGCCAAGATCTAGGCACAATGTCTCAGGACTGAATAAATGCCTAGCAGGAAGGAAAAATAATAAGCTACTCATATTAAGAAAAAAAGATGCACTGGGGCGCCTGGGTGGCTCAGTCAGTTAAGCGTCCAAATCCCGCTCAGGTCATGATCTCGCAGTTCGTGAGTTCGAGCCCCGCGTCGGGCTCTGTGCTGACAGCTCAGAGCCTGGAGCCTGCTTCAGAGTCTGTGTCTCCCTCTCTCTGCCCCTTCTCCACTCACACTCTGTTTCTCTCTGTCTCTCGCAAATGAATAGATGTTAAAAAAAAATTAAAAAAGAAAATATGTACAAAATCAAAGAGGTTTGTAGACTACTCTTTTTATACTATTGATGAGAAAAAAATTCAAGACACCATGTCTCTGTAGTGCTGCCACCATCTTCCATTACGGGGTTAGCTTAATGGGATATTAACTGACACGTGACAGTTCAGATCGGTGTAACTGACGTTTGTAAAAACTCTTGTTAGGTACTGCTGTTTGCTTACAGGTTGCTGTATTTGCCCTACCTTTGTCCGTTTAATTTCAAGTTCTTTGAGACCAACTGCATCTTTTCCTTTATAACTCCTACTGTGCCCTCCAGGATGCTCTACAGAAGCACCCTTTTAGATCATATCTATCTGAGAGCATAAGGGAGCTACAACAGTCTACTCGGGCATTCCAAGAAGGACAGCGATTAAAAACAGCCACAAGGAAACTCCACTTTGTTTTGGGAGGAAAGTGCAAAAGAGGTGCCAATTATATTGGAGGGAAGTGCTCAGCTCCAACAAAACTTATTCGAGTAGCAGAGAGTAGCATCTGTCTACAGTTGACATCCATTCCAACAGGCATGCTTTGTTCTAGACAGATCCATTACCACTCAATAACCCGGTTGAAAACCGTTCCCTGATAAATTCTGCTACGCTGGAGGAGTCACACAGGCTCTGAGAAGCCGGACTGTCTGGAGATAATTCTACAATATATGAGGGTCACTTCCTTCATTTTACAAAAAAGACAACTTCTGCTATTCAACCTGTATTTCCATTGCTTTATCTACAAGACAAAACAGCACAGTTGGGGACGACGCTTTCCTACATCATTATCCGGTAAAGTATGATGTGCTTGAAAGCCGACAATGTGTGCAAGGCCTCAACCTTCAGTTTGTAACAGTCTGTTTCTGCAAACTGCTCTTCTGACTACATATTCAAAATAATTATCTATTAAATGCACAAAACTAAAATAAAGCGAAACACAAAGGCCAAATCAAATAAATAACCGAGCAGATTACGACGGAGTACTTTTAAGTACTTTTGTGAAAAGCAGACATAAGATTATATATGGGTGTGGCAAAAGGAAACCATATGAAAGGGAAAATACCACTCTTTCCTTACATTTTCCCCTAGAAATACCAATACCTAAATGCGTAGCATATGAAGACTGTACCACTGACTGCCTTAGATCCTGCCCCTCGAGAATTAGTTGTACACTCTCTCACTAATTATATTATTACATTCTCCTAGTGTTATAAATATTCATTTTTTCCTTGACTTCCTCTGCCTGAATTTACTGAAAGATACACAGGCACAAGAAATCTAGATACCTCCAAGCGAACAGTCAGAAGATACAAAGCATGAAATTCAGAATTGTTGCGTATTACATCTTAGCATAATCTAAAACACAGTATGAAGTTGAGAGGTTACAAATCACAAATACTGCCATCTCAAATAAAAACAATTCCTTTGCAATTCTTCTTTTGCTTAATAGGAGAATCTATTGTATACTCTCCTTCCGATTATTATTTACTGAACTCTAAACCACATTTTTTTTTGTTAATATTTAAATTGATAACGCAAGCTGCCTGGATCTGGTTTCGCTGTGCTCATTTCTATCTGCCGCTTTAGTCTAAGGCACATTTTCCTTTATTTCACTTTTCCACAAGCCATAAAAAAACTCATTTCTAATTCATCCGTTCGTTCAGCTTAACCTCTCTTCTCAGCAATTAAAGCACTCTGCGCATCCCTCATCTATCACACAGCCAGCTAAATAATGCATTGCGTCCCCCGCTCATCTTTTATCATCCCAAATGACAGGTATTAGCATATCTCCCCAGTCAATTACAGTGCAGCAGAATAATCACAGCATAATTGGGCGAAAGCCACTCTAATCACCAACCCTGCAAACTCGCAGAATAAAAACTGAGTGGCAGTTCAGACAGGCCTTGCTCTTGTCCATGACTCTAGCCAACAAGCCTGGCAGATCTCCATTTCCTTCCCTTTCAAACTTCTCCTTTGGGGAGGTCAACTTCTCCATAGGTCCCACGTAAAAGGAAAGAATGTGTACATACATGTACACAAGTGGGGACCGTTTACATCTTGCACATGCATGTGCTTAATACTTGTGATTCTAGATGTTTGCACATACTGTTAAATAGCACATAATGGCAATTTCTGTCCATCAGTAAACAAAGTCATGTCAGGAATATGATGTCATTAGACGTTCCATTTGGGGCTCAAATGAAGATAAAACAGAATCTTAAATTTTTCATAGAGATTACTTATTTATTGTCAAAACTGAAGCCCTTCAAATGTCTCCATGGTGAAGGTATTTTCCATCTCTAAAAAAATCAGGATTCCCCAGCTTCTTTATAAATTAGTCATTTATCACGGGAAAGAATTTTTAATTGAACATCTATTGTTATCCTTATGCTACAATAGCATATAATTTTCTAAAAATTATGATATTAACTATAATTTAACACATTAAGACGATTGAAAAAAAATAAGCTTACATATTTATAAGGGACCAGAAATTGAGACAAAAATAAGACTATAACGTGAGAAATTTAGAATTACAAATGTAAGAGACAATAAATACTTTTTTTTAATTCCGAGAAGTGTTGGGAAAATATTGAATATATTTTTAGGATACTTTTGTAAGTTTATTAATTTTCCTCTGATATTTAATGTGCAATATGCAATTTAGGCCTATATCCAATTCTCATTTTAAATAATATGTATTCATTCGCTTTCATTCTTCATCTCCTCCCCTCCTCAATGAGATACAAAAAAGTCATTCTGAAATGAAAATTTAATTTGGGAAGAGTGGAGGGAGGTTAAGAGGAATTTCTTATAAAAACGTACGTGGCTCCTTAGGAAGCAGCCAATTAAGGGCTTTAAAGTGCCATGCGTAGCTAGAAGAAAATGAAATTTTCTGCAGGATTTAATTTACTCTGTCTCAATCACAGGGTGCATGAGTCCTATGGCTCCCTCTACTCTTTTTTGCTTTCTCACATTCCTCACGTCTTTCCACAAGGCCACATAAGACCAAAGGAAACCACCCTTGAGGTGTGCTCTGGTCTGGAGAGAAGGTATTCCCCCCGCCCCCTGCTTGACACATCAGCCAGAGGCCAGCGTCACCAGTGGAGCAGACTCACTGCGCAAAGTGGCCACTGAATACTGGCAGCAAGGCTTGGTGCCGGGGCACGCACGGACACACGGGGCACACAACCACTGCGCGCTGCACGGGTGCTCTGGCTGTGCACGAATGGATACGTTACACATGGAGAAACTCCCTGCTCAGTGATTCAGGAGTAACCACGACACAAGAATTGAGCAAAGTAGGAGAAGGAGCCGCTCTTGCTACGAAACAAACAAGATATACTTATTACTTTGAGTATCGAGAATTTATGAGACTTCCAGCCTCGACTCCGTCAGACAATCCGGTCCTTCAACACACATACAGGCACTAAAACAATTATCCAGTATCCAAAAGCCAACTGTCAAAAGACCAGAGTAAAAGCAGAATTGAGACACAACAAATAGTCTCCCAGACTTTTTCTTGCTTTCCAGTCGTGTTATTTTAAAATTATAATATGAAATGTTTTATTTGCATTATTACTTCAAGAGCTCTGCATGTATTTTTGTTGGCGTATCTTTGCAAATGTACCCACAGGATACATTACTTCAGTTGTAAAATGGTAATTTTAGTGCTTATTGGGGAGTATCTGTTACACGTATTTATCAGTGATACATCTGGTATGCAAGTATTAATTCAACAGGTTTCCCCCCCCCATCTGATTTTTGAAAATCATCTCCTAATATATTCTTTAATTCACATAAATGTTCTACTTGGCTTTGAGCATCTCCCAACATATTGGCTCTTTCAACACCAGTCACTTTGACATTCTCAACTGACTTGCAAAAATTGACATGCCTTGGGTAAAAGCCAGATTTAAGGCAGGAAGAGGGGAGGAGGAGGGTGTTCACCATCTGAAGAAACAAAACTGGCTTTAAAATTTGGCATCGGAGAGAACCTTAAAACACACGCAATCAAAAGCATCTCTCATTTCCCCTGGAATAATTTCTTTGTTTCTTCCCAACAAAATCATAAGCAGCTTGATGATTATCAATATCGTCACAGTAACTCGATGCTAAGGAATTTTATAGGCAAGCCCAGAAACGCGCCTCTAATTATTTGTGCACGTCCCAAATGAACAGGTGTTTGAGGGTGGGGATGAGGAGAATAAATGCATTTTTATTATTACTTGAAAATTAAGTTCTCAAAAAATAGTGCCAAAATAATGTCCCCAGAGAAAAATGGAGTCAATCAAACTCCAGAATATATAAGTAAATAAGCTTTCTTTCAAGCCTAACCCCTTCCTGCCTTAAGCAGGTCACTTTTGAAATCCACAGTACCCAGGGCCATGTTTAATTTCCAACATCTTTAAAAAAACAAAAACACACAAACAAACACCAAAGTAAGTCTGACAAAAGTAGGTACGAATTGTATTGCATTATGCTCCCCTTCGCTCATCTTCCTATATTCACCACCATCAGAGTGAACGTTTCTGCGCAAATGTACTTACTCGATCTGGCGACCCATGCCACGCAGTCAGGAGATCCATCTAACAAGTCTGCCCTCTGCCATCACCTGACAGAGTATTTGGTCTAGAAGAGATGGAAGTCCTACCACACTAAGAACACACTGGGTCATGATACAGTATTTTATTTTTTATCTAATGTCAAAGCATATTATGGAAACTTCACACTTATGTGGCTTAGTGGGTACTTTGATGCCGATTGAACTCTACAAACATCTTGTGATCACCTAATACTTCAGACAGTGTGCACGTACACATTCCAATTGGGATAAACAGCTTTTAAAGAAAAATAGTGTTTTTATTGTTGAATATAGATCTAAAATGATATGGGAGAGCCTTAGTACACTGAATTGAACCCTATGAAATCGCCAACATTAGACTCTTTTTGAGCTGTAAAAATGACATTCCTGTAACATTCAATCTCATATCCAGTTCCAGTACTGGAAAGACGAATCCCAGTATTGCTGTAATTCTGTATAAAGGGCACTTGCCTGCGAGGCAGAAACTTAGATTTCTGTTCTACTCTGCCACTAAACAGGCCCTAAAATACGTCACTTTACCTTCCTCGGCCTTGTTCCCTATGGACAAAAATTGAGATTAATATTTGGGGTTACTTTTCCTCTTTGCAGAAATGATGAACCAATAACTGACCCAGGAATCTAAGGTTCTAGAATTAGTCAAGGCGGCTCTGAAGATTACAAGAGGAGATTAAAGGTGACAGGAAATAAAATTCCTATACTTTCTCTTAAAAACAAACAAACAAACCAAAACAAACAAAAAAAAACCTTTGCCTAGTTTTATTTCCTGGAAGGATTTGTTTGTAGACAAAAAATACTGATGTTTTTCCCAAGATGATGGGAACAGCTTAGGCTGTAAACAGTAGAGGGGAGAAACAGAAGAATAACAAATGAGGACAGAGTTGAAGGTCTGACTTCGTGAATACAAGGAGACCTCGTATTGTTTTCAGGGCTGAAAACAACCTGATCAAGTAATCAATTTTCCAACCTGTTACTAAGACTTCACATAGAACATAGGTCTGCTCACTTCCAGTTAAGGAATCTTAATTACAAAAAAAGCAGGACAGAAATGCTCTTTCGTACTTAATCCAAATTCAGAAATCAGGGAAGACCTCAACAACTCTCAAATAAGCCCTTACGGCCCTGCATTCCTGTAACCAGGAAGACCTGTGACTCTCTATTTGTTAATGGCATACGCTTTGGCCTTCAGTCTTTTCTCAATTTTATATTCATGCGTTCCTCTAGAGGCAGAGTTGAAAAAGAAGCTAAAACAGCCTTTACAAAGATAATTAAACATGACAAGCAAAACGACACCAAAATAGTAGAGGTGAATATAAATGGAACGTTTTCCCCCCAAATCTTTCTTAAATAAGAATAAAGCAGATTTGTTTTTAAAATCAAACATGTAAGTGTATGAACCACCAGCAGATGGCAGAAGGAGAGGCTGGGAAATTCTCTAACAAAAGAAGGGAGCAAGCAACTCAACATGGATTCCCAAATCACGACTTGAGAACCGCTATGGGGTTTTTTTTCCTTCTCCAGTCTTTTCTCTCACGGAGACACAGGAAATTCTCTTGCTTCATCAACATATATTCTATCATTTTGATTCAGGTTCAATGACTGACGCAGTAAAGAATAAACTTGGCCCTCTACTTCTCTAAATATTTCTAGTAGATTTTCAATAAATAAAAAAATTGAAGTTAAAAAAACAAATCCTTTATCTGCTGAAAAGTAATATGAGTTAAGAAGATTATAAACCTCAAAAAGTAAATCTCTGCTGGTTTCATCTCAATGACACTGTTCACCTTCAATAGATTTTTACCTGAGTTACAGTCACACCCACAGAAGCTAGTTAGCCAAGTAAATTCACTAGAAAACATATACCCTGGTGTGGAGATGCAAACGACTAAGAAAAACCTGAGTCACTGTAGCTTTACAAGAAAAATCTAGATGTGTTTTTAAACAGAAGATTAATGCAGCTTTCAGGTGGTGATATTAATAAAAGGAAGGACATTTTAACAGATGACAATCTCTTATTATGTGAAGCTAAACATTCTTTATCTAGAATACTATATTAATAGCCCCCAGACATAACCCCGAGCATATCAATGAATGGCCCATTGCAAGAGTCACCAAAAGAATGCCTTATTTCATAATCCTGTTTAAAAGATTTCTATGTGAAAAATCCAACGGGACATACCAACACTATTATTATTATTATTATTATTATCATCATCATTATCATTATTTTAACTGAACAGAACATCCCCGTCTATGTTACTTTACTAAGACATCAAATTGCTTCTGTTTTCTACTTATGTGCTCTAATCCTTGGGGGTTTATCAATTAAAAACTGGTTATTCTTATTGTAAAATGTGTTCCGTTAAAATGTCTTGTTCATATGAATACATGGAAGTTTTGTTGGCTCCAGCCAATGAACTTTCTTCAAAGATGGAAATATTCTACATACGCACTGTGCCAATATGGTAGCCATTAACAAAACACACGGCTATTGCAATGTGGCCAGTGCAACTAAAGAAATGCATTTTTAATTTAATTTTAATTAATCTAAATTTAAATAACTACACATGGCTAGTAACTACCAAACCAGACAGCGTAGTTCCAGATGAGCAAATAAGTAATGAGACCTGATCAAGCTGCAGACCTGTGAGATGAACCAGTCAGAAAAGAAAGCAAACTCAGGTGAACATCCTCCCACTTTTCTCCAAGGTCATGTCTTTGGTTATTTACCCAAAGGAGCACATTCTGAGATAGGCTACCAGTGGTTTATTCTAATTCCTCCTTAGCCATTATAACAAATAGTTATGACAAATTGCATTATTTAACATTTTACTTTTATATGAAGAAGGAAAGGAGGGAAATATAGATGATTTTCATCATGGTGAGATGTCAAAATACAGGAATAAGTCCAAAAGTGACTGAAGTCACTCCCGATATGCTCCCCCAGCTATACAATCTTCCATAATTAAAAGTACCTTAGTTTTTTGTTTTTTTTTTTTCTTTTTTTTTTTCAACGTTTTTATTTATTTTTGGGACAGAGAGAGACAGAGCATGAACGGGGGAGGGGCAGAGAGAGAGAGAGAGACACAGAATCGGAAACAGGCTCCAGGCTCCGAGCCATCAGCCCAGAGCCCGACGCGGGGCTCGAACTCACGGACCGCGAGATCGTGACCTGGCTGAAGTCGGACGCTTAACCGACTGCACCACCCAGGCGCCCCAAAAGTACCTTAGTTTTAAAAACACAAATAAGTTTCACATTTATTTCATTTGAAATTATTTTTGGAGATGACGAATCCCTTTGTTATTTGTAAGTTTTATAAGTCACACTGGAATTCTACTCCAGCTTTTGGGATACAACAAATACACTCAATTAAAGCAATGGTACTACAGGGTAGCATACAATTGTATCCAAAAGGAGAATAAACTTGCTTCTTTTCTAGAATTTCTTCCCAGCATAAGATGGTTCCCAAAATTGTGCCAAGAATGTAAGGTCCACGGAAGCAGGGGTTTATTGTTATTATGGCAGTCCCCGCACATAACACGTATAAGCCACAGGTATTTGTTTGAATGGAATCAGTGAACCTAACCACAAAACTTGGATTAACACATATATTTAAGTTAATAGTGAGATACATTGGAACCCACTGGTTTTCAGTGTCAACCAGAACCACTCAACAGCTTCAACGAACACTGGCCATGAACGAAATCTGCTTTCAGTTGGGCTCTAAAATATGAAATGACAAGCTAATACATTAACCCAGATAATGGGAGAATCAGAGAGAAAAGCTCAGAACAGAAAAAAGGCAGTAGTAATATTAATTTAACATCACAGGTTTTCTGCTCTTAACAATCACAACTGTTAAACCATCAATAGAGCTCTAAATAATCAGCAACACCTATGTACCGTGAGCCAAGTGCAAGTCAATATGGATATAAGAAGATGAGCAAAATGAAGTCTCTTAAGCTTGCAATCTTGCTGGAAAAAAAATGCCACATAATGGATCTGGGCCAGGCCATACCACGCTGTTTCCCACATACAGATCAAAACCAAGTTGGCAAAAGAGAAATTCCAAATACAGTTGCCCCTGGAATAACACGGGGGTTAGAACTACACACTCAAAAATCTGTGTATAACTTCTGACTCCCCAAAAACTTAACTACTAAAGAGGCTACTGTTGACCGGAAGCCTTACCAAAAACACACTGTCGATTAACACGTATTTTGTAGGTGTATTATATATTGTATTCTTACAATGAAGTAAGCTAGGGAAAAGAATATCCTATTAAGAAAACCATAGCATTTCCATAAATACATTTACAGCACTGTATTTGTGGAAAAGAATCGCGTGTTAAGTGGACCCACACAATTCAAGCCCGTGTTGTTCAAGGGCAAACTACAAAGGCAGTGAGCGCTGTGTAAGCTCCAAGCCTGAGAGCTCAGAAGGCTGCAATACTGAGGGAAGACATCACAGAGGAGGAAGGGTGTGAACTGAGACTGGAAGGTAGGAGAAATTTGAAATGCAACATGAGGACAGGATTTCATTTGAAGGGAAGGCAAGGTGTAAGGTTAGGTTCAAAGGGAAGGAAGTTAAGAGCTCAATACAGTTATGAGGCTCTGTTATTGGGGGTTAGTAGACTAGTTTGAACTTTGATGTCTTTTTTCTCTAAGCTGTTTAATCAATCAACAGATGGATAAAAAGTAATATACCAGAGCAAACAAACAAATTTAGTATTTATTTTTAAATCTGATCTGTAGGTATTTTAAGCTTGTAGACTTTTCTCTAGAGTGGTAATACATTTTAGGTGCCTAAAACAAATACTAAAAAAATATTGCCAAACTAGGATTAAAAGGTGAGGAATACTAAGTATGAAGAGGAAATACTAAAAATTTTTATTTAAGTGTTAGGAAAAATTACGAGATTACTGAAGTCCTTCATTCTACTCTCTCTCACCTTCACCAGTACTGAGCTAGGACCCTGGGAACAAGAGGTCCTTTGGCCGTTGACTCCCCATCTCTAACATGGAGGAAGGCTAGACCAGAGGATCTGGAGGATCTCCAGCTGGGATAAAATATTGGGACTCTAGCACAATAGAGCTCCAGGAAAAGACAGAGGGAAAATGCAGAAAGGAGGAGACGAAATGAAGAACGGGTCCTGTAACAGGGTTTTGGAGAAAAGGCCTTCCTGAGTTGTCTACACCTCTCTTAGGGTTTGGTTTAAAAGGTGGGGGCGGAGGGAACAGGTCGGCGTGCTTCTCCCCAGAACAGTGGCAGCTTGAAGGGTACCCAGAGTGGAGGGCTCTGCCACTGGTGCGCTCCTCTGATGACCTACAGTCTACATTTTTCTTCTTCCCATTCTGTTACAGAACACATGTGCTCCCCCTGGACTTTCCTTACCATTCGTTTTAAAATTACCTCCCCCATACCTGTTTTTTTGGTCAGAGTTTCTATCGAAAACTAGGAAAAAAAGGGCACTAAAGGCAGGCTTTGTTTTTTTTCCAAAGAACATGCCAGCCAACGGGGTGTATCCACGGATCTTTGGATTTGTGGCACTCTAATGCCTCTTTAGAACTGTAAACCACATGAACTGATAATGTATACTATGCACTTCTGTCCACCCACCTTTCGGAAGTAAAAGTTAAACAAAGCTAAACATGATTTTGGTAACCAAATGCTATTACAGCCAAACAAGTAAGCTCTGAGAATTGACCCCAGGAAAAGTTGTACCGAACAAGGGAGGTATTTTTAAATCTCTGTCTTGGCTTTCTGCATATCCACTCACTCCACGGGATGTTTAGGCAGCAGCCCTGGAGCAGGATGGAGAGGTGGTCACTACACATTCCAAGGAGGAGAACCAAGGACAGAAGTCTGGCGGAGTGCGACGCGTGCGGCTGTGGAGGAGGAGAAAGAAGAGAAACCGCAGCCCCGCTCACAGGAGGAGGGTCAGCAGAGCGCCACTGGGGAAACCACAGGAAGAGGGCCAAAGAAGGAAGAAGAGGCCAACTGAGGCAGCTGCCACAAACAGGCAAATAAAGCGAGAGGACCGATGGGGACCTTAGCAAGAGGGGCAGTGTGGGGACAGAGGTGGGGACAGATGAGAGGAGAGGGGCAGCGAGGAGGCAGGTAGGGGAACAGAGACCTCACTGGTTCTTAGGACATTCAAGGAAGAGGACGGGCCTTGGGGCTGATCTCCCAGCTTCCAATCCCACTTCTGGTATTCATTATCCGTGTCAATTTCTATTTCCTCCCCCAATACTGAGAATAACAACAGTCCCTAACCCACAGGGAGTGGATTAAATAACAATCTTGCTTCTTTAGGATTCTTGACTTAGCTGTCCACAACAAACGAGAAGGCGAGAGATATTCATGACTGTGAAATTTTAAAGTCATTTATTTAGATTTTGAGAAGATCTCTTAAGAAATTCATGGAAAAGTTATGATTATCTAGTCTTCCTTTTTAATCTTTTTAATGACCCAGGAATATTTTACTCACTCCCCTTTTTTACTTCTCTGCCATAAATTTCTCTGTAGAACTCATCAGCAGCAAATTTTTAGCCTTTTCTATGTTTAATAGTATAATTTTATATATATTTCCTTAGCTGATTTATCATCTCATTATTACTAACAGCTTTACTTAGTCCATTGACGACACAGAAGGCACGCTTATCTTGTAAAAAAGAACTAACCCGTGTTGGCTTGTGCCTGCAACTCCTGATTTATTATTCTACAGAATTATACATTTCTTAATATGTTCAAGTCTTGATCAGAACCAAAGTCAAGATCAGTGGTCTACGGTTTGTAGAACTTTCCTTTCCTAATACATTTTCTCATTTTTTTATTCTGAGGCACCTCTTCTATTCACTGCAATTGTTTTTATAAGTGCACAGGATTTTAAATTAATTAAACATAGCAACAAACTCCAGAAAATCAAAGTTGCCTTAATTCAGAGGAAAAAATTAGAACCACTGGAAAACAGCTGAAGTGTATACTGAGATATAGTTATTAGCATTTCAAATTCTAAGTTACTTTTGACTGAGATAAGCCTAATAGAACGACGAATCAGGATTTGAGAAATTAAGATTTGAGAAGTGTAAGGAAGAGCACAGCTCTCTCTCCTTAGATTAGCTTGGAAAAAATTAATCTCAAAACAGCACCAACAGTCATGATAGTTTGAAATGAATGCAAAGTTGGTTTTCCTGGGCGGCAGGAACAATCACACCCAAAAATAGGCTGCTTGTACTGCTGGGTCCCAGCGTGTTTAAGTTATTTTCCCGTGAGACTGACAAATGCAGGCTTCAATCGTTAAGTAAATATGAAGCTTGCAGGTTTCAGCTGGACTTAGAAGAAGGAGAAGCATCCAAGGAGTGATCAAATAGATAGTGGCGAGACAAAAACAAAAAACAGGGTGCCTGGGTGGCTCGGTTAAGCGCCCAACTCCAGCTCAGGTCCTGATCTCGCAGTTCGTGGGTTCAAGCCCCGCACGAGGCTCTCTCTGTCGTCAGGGTGTCAGGGTGGAGCCTGCTTCGTATCCTCTGTCCCTCTCTCTCTCTCTACCCCTGCTACGCTGGTTCTCTCTCTCTCTCTCAAAAATAAATAAACTTAAAAAAAAAAAAAGAGGTAAAGAAAGAGCAAAGGTTCTTATTAAAGAGCAGCACCAAAAGGATCAGAGACCTCCATGGGGGTAGACACACATTCTGGCAGCCTACTCATTTGCCAAGATGATGCCAACAATGTACTAGCAGGGAGTCAGATATCGGAGTTATTTTTCCCAGTGCATAAAAACAGGAAAAAAAGGCCAATTGTGAATAAGTGTTCAGAAACTTGACCAATACTGAACACCGAGACATTTTAAGAAACAAGATAAAAATGTATTTGCTGACTGGCAGATAATGAAGTGGTTAAAAAAAAAAAATCAAATTTCTCATATTTTAGTTAGATGGATAAACACTTTTTGGTACAGACATGCAAAAGTGAAAAGCTTCGAATTCTTTGAAAAATCACTGAATTACCGGGGAACAATTTCCAACTATGGTTTCTACAAATTGAATTAAGACTACAAAAGCAAGCTGCTAGTTTCGCCGGAAAACAAACGCAAAGCCTTACACAGCGGGGCAGACCGGGTGAGCTGCTGGTGTAAAACCGTCCCACAGTACCGCCGCCTACACAGTGAGGATGAAGGGTTATGGAGATGAGTTCACAAGAACTGACCCTACAGGTTTATTAAACATGCAATGAATATTCTGCCGTGCACGCTGGGCATTAAAGAAAAAATGAAAAATTCAAACGATGACGATATGTTACATACTGCAAATAGCACTGAATTGGCTCTCTTGATAATTAAATTTTTCTTTAGTAATTTTTGGCAGATACAGAGCTAGAAAAAACACGTTGAGGTAAACTTGAGTCAGTTTACCGAATATTTAAATATTTATAAAGTCTTAACTTATCTTTTCACTTTTAATTTGTATTCATTTATGACATAAACCTCGCTCAGCTTATAACCTCAGAACGGCCGTGATTTTGGCAGTGTTACAACGTCATCCGCCAACAACTGCAGCCCAACTATTAAACTGTACTAATAAAATGCCAAGCATCCAGAATGTTAAGTAGAGAAAAATTTGGAAAAAATACAAGTAACTAATTTTTAGTTTTAAGCCAAAGATGTAGCACATACAGGAGTCAGGTAAGAGTAGTTACCCATTCTCTTTGCTCTAAAGTTTCCACCAACTATTCTCCTAAACTTCCAACTTCCAAAGTAATTGATGGTGTACTTCTGTATCTCTATGTGAAAATGAAGTCAGACTCCCCTAATAATGCCTCTTGCCGATTTATTTATATGGTTTAAGAATTACTAACAAATTAAAAAAAAAAAAAAAAAAAAAAAAGGAGGGGCTCCTGGGCGGCTCAGTCGGTTAAGCGTCCGCCTCCGGCTCAGGTTGTGATCTCGCAGTCTGTGAGTTCGAGCCCCGCGTCGGGCTCTGTGCTGACAGCTCAGAGCCTGGAGCCTGTTTCGGATTCTGTGTCTCCCCCTCTCTCTGACCCTCCCCCGCTCATGCTCTGTCTCTGTCTCAAAAAAATAAATGAACGTTAAAAAACAAATTTAAAAAAAAAAAAAAAGGAATTCCTAGCAAATACACGTCCAAAATGCAAGTCAACCTGAGAAAACACTACAGGCCTGGAAGACTGTAATTCTTCCGCCCCTCCTGTGTCTGCCCTCTCACTGTTACACACCACCTCTTTCTTTACCTTATTCTCAGCTCCTCTGCCTTCCTCACCCTGCATATCCCAAGGATCACCAGTCCCCGAGACTGAAGGATTAGTTTTACTCTTTCCCTAGGCTAGCTCAGTCCACACGGTCTTTCACCTGGTCCACTCAACTGCCCTTCACTGGTCTCTGGCAAGTCCATCCTCCACAAAGTGGCCAAATTCATCTAAATTGCAAATCTAACCACTCCTTGGCTTGAAATCTTTTAATAGCTTTGCATTTTCTATAGGATAAAATTCAAATCTTTAACCTCTTCAACCTCCGATCTTGCTACCCAGGCAGAATTTAACTACTTTCAGTTCCCTCTGGTTTTTTTCATGGTTGTCCTGACCTGAAAATAGTTCTCGTTTCTCTTGTCCTCCTCCTTTGCCTATAAATATAATCCACTCTCAAGGGCTCAGACTCCTAGAATGCCTTCCCACTCGGCCTCGCCCACTCCCGCAACAAACCCCACCCCCCAACACTTCTAGCAGGGAGACAAGGACACCGCAGGACAACTGATCTGTTTATAGGCCTAAGCCTACCAACTGACTGTGAGCCACTTAAGGGCAGGAACGGGGATTTAATTGCGACTGGAACACAGGGGTTCAGTAACTATTTGAAGCAGGGAAAATGAATAAATGGATTAATGAAAGTAGAGTGGTAAACCAAACAGTACTCAGAGAACCTTCGGTCGTGGTGGTTGCACTCCCAACCTGGGGGCCATTCAGTAAATCCTGTTCCATGGCGAATTCAAACTTCAAAGTCAACTGCTACTAATGGAAACACGTGGTTTCCTGTACTATTTCTTATACTCTAGACCACAAAGAAAGAAGGTAAGAAAATACTACCACAGTCTAATCGTAATCACAAGTGAGGGCAACTCTTAAACTGTGGGAGAGTTTAGAAACTCCGCATTTGATAATAAAAGCAAGTCCTATCCGTTCAGCCTTCCTATGCGCGTAGGGGAGCTGACGGGACCTATACAGTGAGCTACGTCAGACTACACACCTTGAGTCCAAAGGCGGTATCCTCCGAGGTCAAGACTTCAACCTGAAATCATAAGGAAAACATAATTTAGGCACTCTGAAAAACGTTCTTTGAGTCTAGCCAGACACCAGAGCACGGGCGTGGCCTGGAACCAAGAGTTTGGAGAAAACTGGGGTTCAATGTACGCCTGGAGTCAAGAAAGACGGGTCTGGGATTCTCTTCAAGAGTTGGATGGGTCGAAATCCAGGTCACTGCCCTGGGCTCCAGTTTTGTAACAGGGTGAGCTCCTATTAATCTGTTTGCCATCGTGTTGACGTGGTGGTAGGAGTTTCTCAAAATGATCTGGGGAAGTTAGGAGAATCACCTTTCCCAGTTCGATCACAAGATGTTGCATATACTTTTTGATCTCTTATGGACAGTGAGGGGAAAGTTATGCTTCGTAGTGCAATCTCACCATGCTTGTGAGGCTGCTAGTGATTTCTTGCTCTGCTCACAGCGAAGTGGGCAGTCCTGAGTCTGTGGAATGCTGCAGAGCAAGGCTGCCGAGAGCAATACTCGGGAAAAGGCAGGCCGGGTCTAAGCAACAAGTTGGGAAATGATGGCAAAACTTCAAAATTGCCTGTCAGTCTTGTGCATGAGAAGACAGAGCTCATTAACATGAATTTAAAAAGCCGCATGGAACAAGACGTGTATTGATAATTACTGTTTTTTAAACATAATTATTCAGTCTGGTGTGTAAAGCTTTTAACTTCGACTACTACAAAGTACCAAAATATGATGGAAAAGAGCAAGGAAGGAAGGCGATACGAATGTTTTTACGTGTCTTCGGGAGACAGTGGGGGGGGGGGGGGCGGGCAGGGAGCGGTGGCACCAGACTGGCAGGTTGGCTGTGAGTTCTAAACCCTTTAAAATCAGGCCTTTGTGGTAGGTGTTGAAGTGGAAGGCACACAGGTCTATCCAATGGCTCTTGTATCAAACAAAATTGGATTCGTCCCTCGAGGGCAAGGAAAGAGAGGAAGACCACTTCAAGAAGATTGTCATCCAGTAGGGGGGTCGAAAAAGAAATGAGGAACAAATTGTATTCTCCAACTGCTTCGCTGAAAGTGACGCTCTCCCACCACCTGGCACCTGACAGAGATTGGGGGGAGGGGAGCACAAAGCAAGAGAAACACACGGTGACGAAGTGAGAAGGTGACCAGACTCATTTCGACGAAAACCATATGTTGCCGATACCAAATGTGAAATGTTGGATCAACTATAGTACAAAATCATTATAAGACTCACTGACAGCATGTCTGTTTACGCTCTGATTTCCAAAGCTGATTGTTAGATTTAGAAGCAAGATCTTATTATAGACTTTGTTTAAGGGCATGGGGGGCAGGGGGGAGCAACGGCTATTGGCAATTTACTGGCAATTTACGTATGTTTGAATTTCCTAAGTCCTGTCTTTCACAACAGGAGATGACTAACCTCAAATATTTTTACATTAAAACTTCTAATCAACAGTGAAGACTTTTGTTAAAGGCAAAGGACAAATAATGCATTTGCTGAATCTTAACTACTGTAAAGGCTATTATGTGACATTTGCTCTTAAATTATATACATAGATCATAGCTGCATACATTAACGTTAGGTATAGTCACCCTCAATGTGATATTTTAATATACATACAATTACTTTCAAAACGTATTAGAAGTTTAAATCTACAAAAAAAAAAAAATCCCCAAGTGAGTTCTGCATTTGCTTAACATATTATAAAAAGCCAAAGTAGCAAGAAAATTCAATAGCAAATAGAAATCTATTTAAAACTATGGCTTCAATGTATTTGACAACTTGAGATATCAGCAAAGCAAAGCTCTCAAGTGGAATTTAGGAACAGTCCGCTCTGTTGGTAGCGCTCTGTTGGGAGACAGAGACACAGACAGAACTTGGGAGTATGGAGCCAGGAGGTGGATCTCAAAAGGTCAGCCCCCTCCTCCACCCCAGATTCTATCTCCAGGAGGGCTGAAGAGGTTCGCAATTCCTAAGTATTGACCAATTTAATTAAACCGACTCAAAAAGTGTATTTTGTTTTATTCAAAAGCACTGTGGTTTAAATACGTATGCACTCCAGCTCTCCTGAGCCGTACTTTAGATTTTCCTTTATATTTTGTTTCTGTTTCTGAGAGGCTTTATATTTCAATACCAACACAAAAACAGCTGATTTAAAAGCCATGAAATTAACTTCCATTTAATAAAAGAGAAAGATCAATGTCATACAAAGGTTTTCCTGTTGGATCTAAGAGCATTTTTACCTAAGTTGGAAGGAATCCCCCTCTAGTGGGAGTAAGGGAGTATTTCAACCTTTACAAACAATTTTCAGGTAGTAGTCATTAAACTTCACTTTCAGCAGAGACCTGCTGACTTTTATCCTTTTGTCAGTTTAAATCTTTTCAAAACAGAAAATAAGTATTTTATATTTCACAAGCCTCAAACACCTATAATTCCTATACATATACTAGAAGTAGATCTGTGTTTATCTGATGGGATTTTAATTACTAACCAGCCTTTATCACCAAATTTAATGTGGCTATAAAGTAGTCGCAATTTGAGGTTAAAACAGGAATGTACAACTAGAAAAAATTAGTACATCTCAGTGGAAAGACTTAATCATGTACTGGGAAGAGACAGTGCTGACAGTTTACATCCACCTGACTCTTTAACAAAGACTTTCTGGATATTTGCTGCATGCAAGGCATGGTGCTTCGTGCTACTGTGAAAGAGAAAAAGGGACGAATTTTACTCTGGTCTTAATGCCTGAACGAAACGTATTGAAACATTCATTTAAAAACTAAATTCATATACAGAAAGGACCAAATGGAATTATCCGTGGTGTCACTTCTCTTTTTAAACCTCAGTCTGGGCCGGGCGAGGGGAATTTAAACTGGCAGTATTATAAAAACCGCCCAGAAGAAAGGTCACAGGTTTTGCCCACTGTAAAATTAGGACATATTCCCCCAATGTTCTCCTTCTCTGCACAGACGCTGTAACAAGTGCAAAGACAGAGGACCCTGCTGAGAAGCACAGCTGGCATCCCAGGGCACAGAACTTGTCAGGGGGTCCGGAGCTCCCAGGTGTGACAGGCTGGGAGCGAGCTAGCAGAGCAGAGGCTTCCTAAGTCCCAGACAAGGCCCTTTCCAGTAAATCATGCTATTTGCAATGATGCTACGATCAACTCTTTTTAACACCAGTGGCTAAAACGGTTCCGTCCGTAGGAAACTTTGAAAATCACCAGGAAACCGGCAGCAGGGCGATGCCTCTGCAGCACTCTGCACAAAAAAACCTTCCAGTGGCTTCTCTCTCCCCTGAGTAGCCTACTGAACCCTAACCCTCCACCAAAATTAAATTTTTTTTTAACATTTATTTTTGAGACAGAGAGAGACACAGCATGAGCAGGGGAGGGTCAGAGAGACAGGGAGACACAGAATCTGAAACAGGCTCCAGGCTCTGAGCCATCAGTACAGAGCCTGACGCGGGGCTCGAACTCACAGACCGCGAGATCATGACCTGAGCCCAAGCCGGACTCTCAACCGACTGAGCCACCCAGGCGCCCCCTACCTCCACCAAAATTAAAACAAACCACTTGAGTTTCCAGTCATTCAATCAAGAAAATCAGGAAAACGTGAATTTATGAATTCGGAAGTGAAACAGGTTGCAATTTCTTTCTTGAACCACTTCTGAAGTCCCTTCTACTTTCACCTCTAAAGCAGAGAATAAAAAAATCCAGCAGTGTTTCCATTAAAATAAAACTATGCAAAACGTATGTCCCGTTTTAATAAAAACTTTTTTCCCTAAAGTCAGGATCACGCTGTCACAAAAAGAAGAGACAGTGATGCTTTGTTAATTGTATATAAAGAATCTTATTCATAATCACAAGGATGCAAATCCAAACTCCTAACGTTATTCCATTTTTCTCACTAAAGATTACCAAGATTAAAAAGGTTGGTTACTTACAATACTGACAAAGGTGTGGGAAATCACATCATAGCCTTGCACTGATTATGAGAACATATGTTGGAATAAAGTGCATTTTAACAGTATCCATCAAAATGTGTATGCATGTGATTAAGTGTTAAACCAATAGTTCTGATACTCAAGTGCAAAAATATTTACCAAATGGTTTATTTGAGTTGTTTGCAACAGTAAAAAGCTGAAATTATCACACTGCCAAGCAATGGAATGCTATACTGCTATTAAAAAGGAGGTACATCTATGTGTGCAGGTAAGATCTCTATGATATTACACATTAAGTGAAAAGAACCAGAACCGTGTGCACAGTATGCTAACATCTGTATTTTTTTTTTTAAAGTGGGGTGGGTTATACACTTGATTCACTTAGACCCCTTCTGGATATGTAAGAAACACATCAGTGATTACCTCAAGGGAGAGAACTCATTTTTTGCTGTAGTTTGTCTTACAACGTTAAGAATTCTTTTTGCCACGTGCATGTGTTCCTTGTTTAATTAAAAGTAGTTAACAGAATAAGCCCATAACATAAAAACTGTCCAATGTCCATAATAATCACAGAAATGTAAGTAAATGTCATAATCTATTTGCTAGAGAACCTATCTTTATGGTCTCATGTGTGACCAAATGTTTATAAAGTATGTGTACTATGCCATTATTTGAAAAAAAATGAGAAATTAGGGGAAAATGTACAAAAATATGGGATGGTGGTTAAATGAAGTGTGGTATTTCATATGACAGACCGTTGCATGCTCATAAAAAACTCACTTTTCATGAAGTATTTTATAACATAAGAGAACACTTATAACATGTTAAATTTTAAAAGTAGAATTAAAAACAGAAATTTGACATTATAAATATCCAAGTCTATCCATTTGTTTTCTTCATGCTTTCTAGAATGTGTGCCCGTGCTGGAAAAGGTCTTCCCCACCCCAGGATTTTTTTTACATATTCATTCATGTTTTCTTTTAATATGTTTGACTTTCATTTCTTACATTTAAATATTTGATCCATCTATAATTTATTTTGAAATAACAAGGGGAAGAGGTGACTCAGTTTTAATTTTCCATTTGAATAACTATGGTGCAGAATAATCCATTATGTTCTCTAGTGATCAGAGATACCATATCTTTACCATAATTAAACACTAAAATGATATAAATTTTGCCTCTGGTTCCAGGTAGGGATGGGAAGAGCAAAATTACCTGTGAGGTATTCAACCTAAAGGGAGATGGGAGTTGAGGGGAGGAGAATGGTAATAATCAACAAGAACGTGATCGAATTTGCAGTCACAGTATCTGTCCACAAGTAATTCATTAAGAATTCAGATGCTCTTGAAAAAAATAATGTTTGCCTAGAATGGTGTGCCTGCTTCGGTTGGGCCAGAAAGAGCAATATACCATTAAGGAGAAGCAGACGTTAACAAATAAACTGCCCTCCAAAACCATGTCCCCAGACTGATGACCATTGCAAGTACGGGACAAGCCCCTCCCTCCGCCCCGCCTCTGTCCGTCACATTCACAGACACATAGCAGCTAACACTGGGTTGCAAAGTTTTTATTTTGGCAAGCAAAGAAGGTGTTTTTGTCTTTTTCTTTCTTTATTATTATTGCTTGTTATTCCTACTTTTACTTTCACTATTATCTTACCTTTTTGTAATCCATTGAAAAAAACGAACACTTAAAAAAAACCACGCAAAACCTTGCCAGCCTTCTCCTCTTATTAATTCTCCTCATTCTCCTTATTAGCATGTGCAGGCCACATGACAGCTCAAGGACACGGCTTGCTGAAACCGCTCAGTGTTTGGTTAGCTGGTAAGAGAACGCACAATGACGCCTTCTACCGCTCAGTGCTGCTGAGCAGAAGCACCATTCTCCGAATGTATTCAAAATTAACTAAAAACCGATCTCTGGTTAGGGAACCAGTAAATATTAATAGCGATGCTAAATTTCATCTGGGCAGCCAAAGAACATTTCTGTTATACCCAATATAGCGTAATACGATCTCAAGACAAACAATGGATTGGATATAATTATGCTTTTGACTACAAGTGCTATGCTCACATTATCTTCTCTACTGGGGTGTTAGCTGTGTCTTCGTATCCTAGGCTATTAAATTTAAACCAAAGTTGTCACCATTATGGTCACACTCCTCTTTCTAATTAGGTTCGCTGAGTGAGGATACCTTCACTTAAGATTTGCAAAGCAATCACAAACTCATGAATGGCTCAGAGAGAAAAAGACCTTGAGTGTGGAACAGAGTGTGTACAAATAGCCACCACTATGCAATGTGACTTTACAGGCCCTTCCACCGAAAGGTGGGATCGATTTCTCCACTCCTTTAAGCGGGGCTGGGCATGTGATTTGCTTGGATCGACAGAACGTGGCTACAGAATCATACTGTACCACTTCCAAGTCTAAGACTCAAAAGGCAAAGCATACTTATAATCACTCTCTTGAAAGTCAACCAGCTACCATGAGAACAAGCTCAGACTAGTTTGTTGGAGGACACAATGGTTCTGTTACCACATCATCCTAGCCAAGAGCCAGTCATCTCCAAGGAGCAGAGCCACTTAGCTGATCAGGAGCTGACTTAAGAAGGGAGAGTGAGCTCAGCAGAAACCAGGACAATTCAGGCTCAGACCAATTTGTCAAACTGTAGGATAGTGAGCTAAATAAATGGGGGCCTTTCCAAGCACTGAGTTAGGGGTTGGTCTGTTGCACAGGAAAAGCTACCTAGCGCACTGTAGGACTCTACACCACAGAGCTCTAGGTGTCCTACATCTGCTGGCAGAGTTCCCGGCAAGAACGCTACGACAGTAAAGGCAATTCTGAGAGCTGTTACGTATCTATGTAGCTCCCAATTTGAAACTGTCCAAGACCATAAAATTTGCTCTGAATTCTTTCCTGTGGTCCATGAGCAGCTGAGCAGTAGGGCTCCGGCTTTGTCTCACTGAGCTCCAATCCCACCTCTGTCCCTCCAGGCACAATGTTTCAGCGACACCAGCTGCCTTTCTGTTCCTAAGAATGACCGTTTCTTACATCAGGGCCTCTGTACTTGCTGCTCCCTCCTTCTGGAACACTCCATATCAGATCTTCCCATCTCTGGTCCCCGGCATAACACTCCCACTTTGGTTCAAAGGTCACATCCTTAGATAGCCTCTCTTCCTCTCCTGCGTTACCACCTGAAATTTGATTGCCCATCCCTTTACTAATGTAAACGTCACAAAAGCAGGGACGTCCTGTCTCATTCACCGCTGTATGTTTCCTACCTAGAGAGTGCCTGGCACAGAGTAGAAGCTCAAGAAGTACTGCTGTTTCTTTTCCCCAGTAAATAAACATGAATGGTTTGAAAACTAGAACGCCACAAGGGGGCGCCTGGGTGGCTCTATCTGGTCAGTGTCTGACTCTTGATTTCAGCTCAGGTCATGATCCCACAGCTTCACGAGTTCGAGCCCCCGTGTCTGGCTCTGCACCGATAGTGTGGGGCCTGCTTAGGATTCTCTCTCTCTCCCTCTCTCTGCCCCTCCCCTGCTCCTGCTTTCTGTCTCCCAAAATATATAAATAAACTTAAAAAATATTTAAGCATTTATTTTTTTAAAAAAACTGTAACAACACTGGGGCACCTGGGTGGCTCAGTAAGTTGAGCGTCTGACTTCGGCTCAGGTCATGATCTCGCAGTCCGTGGGTTTGAACCCCGCATTGGGGTCTGTGCTGACGGCTCAGAGCCTGGAGCCCGCTTTGGATTCTGTGTCTCCCTCTCTCTCTGCTCCTCCCCTGCTTGTGCTCTCTCTCTTATAAATAAATTTTTAAAAATATTTTAAATACCCAGTTTTACTATATTTGATGATGATACATATGCATTTCTTTGATGCATTTGTCTCTCCAGCCGAAAGAAAATTTTAAATTCCTTTCAAAAATCCGTTTTTTAAAATTGATGGCAATGAAGGCTGTCGCTCAAAGATAAGCCTCTTTTCTCCCTATTCGTGACTTAAAACATAATGATTCTCTTAGAATTGTACTGGGCTAAGAAATGACGATAGTAAATATTTTACAAGGAATGCATACAGTTCACAAACTTTCCAAGATTAATTTTTAAAAGTAAATTTTGGCTTTGCATTTAGGCTGGTTGACCACAATCACAGCAGACGGTTAAGAATGTTGTACCCACAGTGCAGGTCATACTGTGAAGAAGACCGCCGGGTGTCAATTCTACTGACGGATACTGGCACTTGGCAGGTTTCACTGGTCACAGCACTACCCCTACTCCAGAGAGGACTCTTTCACACAGAGTGCAAGTGTAACATCAGTCATATGACCAACATATTTGTAGATTTGGGGGCACTCGGAAAGCTATACCTAAAAACATCACGTGTATAAAGCTAATCAATTCTATACTGCCAGTGTTTATCAAGAAATGCGGGCTATGGAGTCATGAACATCTTAATCAATGCATAGGTATGTATTCAAGACTTCATCTGGCTTTCCTAATACAACACGCATGTATACAAATAATGCACATTTGTACACAAAACTTTTGAAAATGATCATACTTTTAATAAAAGCAGTGCTTCCATATTCACCTTTGGATCTCTCTGTAAATCATATTTTATTAAAGTAGAAAATACATGTACAGTAAAATGTTAACTATTCATTAAGTTATCATTTCTATGTGCTTGCCTTATCTGTATACTTCAAGTTAACATCTACTTCTTAGTAAGATTTCCTATATTTGTTCATAACTTCTAGGAGGTTTGATGAAGGAAAATACAAAAGCTACAGGTATCCAGGCAGTTCAGATGTTAAGAACTTTTGAACAAGTGGTAGTTTATCTAAACTTTATAAAAACTGAGATAGTACTATTATCTCGTCTCCCATTGTATCACATTCATTGTGAACTGTCACATTCAATGCCATTTTAAGCAACACTTCCCTGTTTACCCAGGTATATACTCATTCATATATAAATTGATACAAAAAATTTATCAAATTTACTATACTGTACTTATACTACAATACAATTTGATGCATTCAAGTGCTCTAAAACCACAAGCCAAAAACACAAATTCTTTTTTTCTAATTTTATTTACCTTTCATAAAGAGGAAAATTTTATATTTTGAAAACAACCAGATAAACCTACTAAGGTAATAAAATTGGGAATTTGGCGAACGTAGTATTTGGCCATAGGTGACCCCCTATCTCAGTCCTACCCACTGTTAAGATCATCTCAGAAAAGCAAGTTGAAAGTTGTTATAAAATCAGTACGTGGAAGAGGTCCTGAGGACAGGCTGTGGGGACCCACAGGAAAGGCCACGTGCAAGTGTCAGCGTGTCTAAGGGGAAGGGGTGCAACAAAGAGGACTTAAAGGGATCAGATCAGAATGAAAAGGTGTTTTAAAAACAAAAATATTTTTAGATCAACAAATTAAATTTCCATGACTGCCCCCAAATAGCTGTTTGTACATTATTAATTTGATTACGGGTCACTGGTTTCTTTTTTCTGCTGCCCTCTCCCCCTGTCCACACGTCCCTGCCACCTCCCCCCCCTCCGCCCCAACTCAGTCACCAAGGTCTGCGTGTAAGAAAAATGACAGGTGTAAGAAACTTCTTTTTTATCCTAAAATACTTCTACCAAAATACACGTTGGTTTTTAAAATACTGGAATAGGGCTTAAAATCACACTTTTATTGCCATGCATCTTTAAGGCCTTTCAAAATTTAAATTAAATCGTTAGGGCCCTCTTGATTATCAAGCTGGAACAGAAAGACGACTCAGTAAAAGAGACAAAAAAGAACATAAGGTTAGTTATACTTAAATTTAACTCAATTTTTTTTTTACCTTTACCTTTAACTTAATTTTTTTTTTTTTTTTTTTTACCTTACAACTTATTCTTGTTTTAGATGGGACATATTTTGAAGAACCTACAGATGTAATTAGGTAAATTAGCGACTGCAAAACTAAGAAAGAAGTCTCTAGGGAAGCCAGCCACTTTTCAATTCTTTTCACAGTTCCCGTTAAGTGGTATTCGACCAAAAAAGCTAACCTAAACTGGCACCCCCCACCCCCCCAATCATGTCACCTCCTTTGTTCCCGAGCAGGAGCAGTTTAAGACAGTCTTATCTGCCAAGGGCAACATTAACAAAACTTTCAAGCCAAGAGCCTAAGTCTGTGAAGAAAACTGAGGCTAGTGCTGGAAGTTCTGGAAGAGGCAAACGAAGAAAAAAAGAGCTGAAGTTTTCAAGGCAAGTAACTGTCAGCATACCGCTATTGGACTCAGCCCCCTCTTCCTCTCTCCATAACAAATACATCTTCTAAAAAAAAAAAAAATTGCACGAGAAAAAGAGGAAGCCTTCAAAAAATTGGTACTGGTTGTGTGAAAAAGTTTTGCCACGGGGTTCACGGGAGTGCTTTTTTTGAGTTCAAACTGGTTCGATATTAATCTTTGAGAAAAAAACCTAAAGGACTCCTCTCTAAAGAATCTAGAGTCTTCGACACTCAGAAAATATTGATAATTCAGGAGATGGACACTTTAGAAGAGAAGAAAAGTCAGGGAGATAATTACAAACACTCATCTGCTCACTTGACACCTGGTGTCTGAGGACACGAGGGACTAAGGTCGGACTGGAAGCGGCCACAGAAACCTGAATGGGCACAGCTGTGGAGGCAAGACTGGCCTGAAGAGGAAGCGTGGCACACTTGTGACGCTCATCTGTAACGACCTCCCATCAAGATGCATGTCTTGACATGACACAGTAAAGTCACCTTCTAAAATACTAGTCATATGATTGCAATGCTCCCCTGAAGAATAAATTACTGAGGAAGAATCCTTTGTACCGTAGATAGCAGTGTTTTATGGCAAAAAAAAAAAAAAAAAAAAAAGTAATTTGTGTAGAAACATGGGATTCAGCTATGAGAACTGATTCCCAAAAATCATCTAATTGCGGCAAAATAATAGGGCCACTTTGGAAAAGAGTTTGGCAATTTCTGATAAGGTAAAAGTAATGTTGCCACGTGATCCGGAAATCCCACTTCTAGGTCTTTACCCAAGAGAAATGGAAACATGTTCACATGAAAGCCTGTATGAGAATATCTGTTGAGGATTTATTCATAATTGTCAAAAAGTGCAAGCAATCCAGGTGTCTATCAATCAGTGAATGGATAAACAAAACTACAGAACATATCCACATAATGGAAAACTACTCACCAACAAAAAAGAAATTAACCGAACATGAATGAATCTCAAATATGCTATGCTAAGTAAAAGACGTTAGATTCAAAAGGTTACCTACTGTATACTTTCATTTCTGGAGCATCTTAGGAAGGGCAAATCTAAAGGGAAAGAAAACACACCAATGATTGCCTGGAGTTGTTGGGTAAGAAGGAGAAAGGGCCCGAGTAAAAAGGGAAAAAGGAAACTTTTTAGGGTAACAAAAATGTCCTATTCAGCTGCTCACAGATCCTATGAGAATCCTATTCTTACGTATCATCTTGTTTTGCATTTCACATTGTAGGTATTCACGGTACTCAGAAGATGTTACGTTTCCAAACAGGCAAGAACTAAAGTAATATTCCATAGTTTCTCATCCTCAAAATGCCTTTGATTTTCACTGCATAGTATACTTTGTTTGTTTTGCTCTGCTTTGATAAAGTGTTTTAGGTCACAGAATTGAAATTTTCAGTTGATAATGTCTACAGATTCCTGCCTAATTTCAGAATTGCCAGATTCTTCTTCAGGGTGTGTGTGTGCGGGGGGCAGGGGAGGAGTTTGAGGTATTTGAAATTTTTTAATCAGGTAGAAACAACTACAGGTTGTTTTTTGAAGCTAGAAAGGAATCATGTGCCTAATAAAAGTATTTGGTTATTTACTACAATCGCTTATAATTTGAACTCCCACATGAAAACCAGCTAATTAACTTAAAATCAAAACTACAGTCAACACGAAAGCTAAAGTAGTATGTACAGGTTCAGACATGAAAATATTATGTAAGCTTTGAGTCAAAGCCACAGCCAACACCACAGCTAACGTATGTCCAAGTTCAGACAAGAAAACATTGCACGACCTTCAGATGTGAAGCATGATACTTCCCTCTTCATAACAATCCTTTCAGTCTTAGCTCAGAGATCTTGAAGTTCAATTTTTAAAATTCAGATCTTGGAAAACTCTTAAAGGACTACATATTTATAGTTGGTAAGTCAGCCCCAATAAGTCTAGAAGACGTAGGAGAAAATTCAGTTACTGAACTTCTACCATGAAATTTCTTTCTACTTAAAAAAGTACCAAAAGCTTGAAATATGTCCTCAAGGTAGAAAAGCTTGATTTTCAATGTTTGAAATGTCTATTCTCCGTAGGTCCTTTTACTATTTTTTATTAAAGAGACTGAGTTTTGTTCATACAAATTCTTTACTGCTTTTCTTTTTAATGAGGCTTTCGAAATAAACAATGCACACCAAACTTGAAAAGAAACTAGCTACTTGTTTCACTTGTCACATTTCATTCATCTGTGTCTTGTTTTATCAAAAGTTTATGAACAATTTTGGCCAAAGATTTCCAATCAAGTTGTGTCCAGGCCAAAGGTTCTCAACCAGAAACAATTTTGTGTGGCCCTTCATGCCCCAATCTAGGGGACATTTCACAATATCCAGAGACGTTTTTGGCCATCACAACTGGGGTTGGGGGAGCGGAGGGGTTACTCCAGCTGTCTAGTGGGTAAAAATTCTACAATGCACAGGGTACAATGCGCCCAGTGGCTTAGTTGGTTGAGTGTCTGCCTCTTGATTCCGGCTCAGGTGGTGATGTCACAGTTCCAGAATTCAAACTCCGCTTGGGGCTCTGTGCCGATAGCACAAAGCCTGCTTGGGATTCTCTCTCTCCCTTTCTGCCCCTCCCCCACTCACACTGTCTCTCTCCAAATAAATAAATAAACTTAAAAAAAGATACTACAATGCACAGAATAGCCTCTTTACAACCATGAATGATCAGGCCCCAAATGTCAATAGTACCAAGGTTGACAAACCCTGGTCTAGACATGGAAAATCCCAGCTACCAATAATTCAAAAGCCTAAGAACAGAAAGATCCTTACTCAAATCTTTTCATTAACAGGAATACTAACAGTGCTGGGCTGAAAGTTATGTCAAGTGTTGAAACAGTTAGTTAAACTGCCTCATCACTGTGTCCACCGTGGAAGGGCTACAGAAACAAGGGTCCACACAGCAAAGTACTGCTTAAATAAAATGCTATAAAACAAACGTTTCCTCCAGGAAGAAGCTCTCAACTTCCGTGACAACTGAACCCTCAAGTTCAGGCAAATAAAACTACTCAAATGAAATGTGAGTTCAATGCCATCTTTTACTTTTTTTTAAATGAGAGAGTTGTTACCAATTATGGTTAATACACATTCACTATTTAAAAAAAGAGGAAACGGGTGAAAGTCAAAAGTAATAACCTCTGAGATAACTCCTGTTAACACGTGTGTATAAGCATGCATGGGCATGTTTGCATGTGTGTATTTTAGCTCTACCTACAATCTGAATGCAAAATCAGTCCAATCAGACATTTGCTTGAAATCTCACTTAAATTATTTACTTTCAAGAGTCTCTTTGAGAGCCCTGGGGAGTGTGGGTACAGGAATCTCATACTCACCAGGATAGTAGGTGGGAAAAGCTTTAGAATTTTGCTGTAAACAGGATGCCTAGAGCAAACAGAAACTGCTCTTGGGGAGAATGGGTATAAATGACTATCCAAATTAAGTATGTCTTTTGTGCTAACATTTATTTGGGTTAGGATTTTTAAAATCCAAGACATTCCAGGTAACATTAGAAACATAACTCCTAAGCAAAGCTTGATGTACCTATAATTTCAGATGCATTTTCACCAATGAAATGTGTGTGTAAGAGGGTGCTGATTAACTGTAGAATGAATTAATACATGGGAGGATGACAGGTGAAATTGTTTTCGATTCAGGTTAACTGTACTGTTTTCAAATTCCACCAGCTTATTATGTGAAAGAGTTTGCCCTGTTTTCTTTTTCCAATTACACATAGCATCTCTGAGATATACAAAAACTTAAGCCTTTCCATTAATTCAATACTCACAAAACTAAGAAGGTAAAAGTTGTCAACTCCAAACTCACAGACCTAAATCAATTTAACCACTATTACACAAGATTGTAGCTCAAAACCTAAAAAGAGCTGTTATTCTTAGCCTATTTATTGGTGGGTACCAATCAGGGTGTCCCATAACATTACATTTGCTCTTCCCACTTCCTATAATGTGAGGGTGACTGGGGATTACAATAGTATATCCTTGTATGTGACTCACCTCTTTTTAACAAAACACTCAAAGAATTTTGGATTTAATGTAACTTAAAACAGAACTGGCATGTGTCATAAGTGAGCGCCAACTCGATCAAAGTTAGAAATGTCCCTGATACAATCTATTTTTGAATTAAATCTTGTTTGCATCCATAGGTGAAAATACTATGCTTACCCATCTGTACTATAAACATTATAACTTTATAAGACACAAAGGCAAATAGAAGAACATTAATATTCAGAACTATTCAAAGCCATTTCTCTTATACTCTTCTGACTTATTTCTTAGTTTATCAATATTGATGTAGAGGAAGAATATAACTCAGAATTATATTCTTATAATAAATCATCAACCTAAAATTCAAGAGTTCCAAAATTAAGTTGTGTTAGCCTTAAAAATAAAACTTGCCAGGGGCGCTTGGGTGGCTCAGTCGGTTGAGCGTCGGACTTCGGCTCAGGTCATGATCTCACAGGTCCTAAGTTTGAGCCCCGCGTTGGGCTCTGTGCTGACAGCTCAGAGCCTGGAGCCTGCTTCCAGTTCTCTGTCTCCCTCTCTCTCTCTCTGCCCCATCCCTGCTCATACTCTGTCTCTCTCTCTCTCAAAAATAAACATTCAGAAAAATTACAAAATAAATAAACAAAACTTGCCAGTTATTTTACAGCAAAAATTAACTGGAATAGCAGAGAATTGCAACTCAGGACAAGCAAGCTATGGCAAAACCACAGCCAAGTCCCAAGAACAAAGGAGAGGAACATTCTTTTACAAAGGAAAGCAGGAAGGAAGCTGGGAGGGCTGTTATAAACAAAACTAATGCAGGAAACTGTTGGAAGTATATAGGGCTTTTCACTGAGCTAGGAACAGTCTCTCATTGGCTGAGCTGTTGCTGTGGGAGGAGAAAATCCTTCTTCCTCAAACCGGGATAGTGAAGTAGTAGTAGCCAAAGCAGGATGGCTTTGCCAGGTACATTTCTTCTCATCGGGTCTGCAGTTGATCAGGAGTAGTGCGGCATGAGAGCTCCCTCACTAGCCTCTGGATCCCATGTTAAAGGAAGCTCCCTTTCATTAATTTTCAGTTATTTTGAGTGTGATCTAGAATAAGCAGAACCCCACTACCAAGTAGTAAGCTACTTTTGTAAGTGCTATCAACAGAGTAAACAGACCTTAGGAATTATATACTCCACTGAGTGGAATAAAAGAAGTTTACAAACTAAGTGGTCATAATGGATTACTACTAGTCAGATTACACACGTCTTAATTAATCTACTACAGTTTTATGTATCATCTAGCATAGCTGAGAATGTCGTCAAAGGTATCTAGATTGTAACATTCTACTTGAAACTTCAATGAGACTAACCAATGAATGATCCCTGAGTGTTCAGGACACAGAAAGGCTGAAAAGCAGAGAGGCAGTGCTGTGAGCAGGTTTTCCCGCCAAAGAAGGCTGATGAGCATGTACTTGGCTCCAGATTATTACACACATGCCTGTCTAAGCAGCCCCAGCCTTGGTCGGCCTGGCTCCTGGCAGCCTGTGATCCCGACCCTCCGGCCCAGCTGAGTTCTAGCAGGCCTCGGCCTCGGCCTCGGACTTGGCCTTGGCCTTGGCCTCAGCCTCAGGCTCCACCTGCCCGCCGGCCCCACCCTTCGCTCTCCAGTGGCGCCCGGCTCCGAATTTGAAGCCTGGGCTTTGAGCTGACCCCACCCCTGCCCTCCAACTCCGCCTCTCACTCGCTGGCCCCGCCCTGTTTTTGTCAACTGGGTTCTGAACTCGGGCCTCGCCCGGACCAGCGAGCCCCGCCCCCCGCCTAGAGGCGCGGGTCCCACCCTGTGTTTTCGGCCTGGGCTCCGCTCCGACACCGCCCCCACCCGCAGGGCCCGCCCCCCACCAGCTGGCACGTGACACACTCCGTTTGGTGGCCTGGCCTCTGAGCTCCCACCCCTCCCCTGCTTGCCTGGCCTCGCCCGGGCTCTACGGCCCCGCCCCTCGCCCACAAGCAAGGGCCCCACCCAAGGCTTAGAGGCCTGGGCTCTGCTCCGACCCAGCGTCCTTCCTGCCCAGCTCTTTCTGTGCTTTTCCACCACCAGACACTTGTTGTAATTGCGCAAAAAGAGTTGCAGCTTCATCCGGCCCTGGAAGTTGGGTGGTGGTATTTCTTTGGGGGCAGGGGAAGAGGACTGAAAAGAGCGATGCGCTAAAGGAAGTAGGGAAATAAAAACACGCAGATTTTGGCAAGCCAAACGGGAGGTTAGGGGGCAGAGGAAGCAATGTGGGATAGAACCGTGGCCAGAAAGGGCACAGGAAAGACGTTCTTTGCCTTCGTCAATCCAGCCGGGGTGTTTCATTTAAACGTTAGGCTGTGTCAGCAGAAACTTTACAAAACCACGTTTGACAGTACATTTGGCACCGCCTGCCTAGATGCCCGTTTTCTGGCTTGCAGAAGGCAGCCCAGGCGGCTGCCCGCGCTCCTCCCCGCCCGCCACCAAAGGCCGGAGAGAAAGGGCCCAGGAGCCTTGCAGTTGCGGGAAAATGGCCACGGGGGCCCAGGCGCGCGGCAGTGGCTCCGGACGCGAGGGCCGGCTGGCCCGACGAGCTGGGAGACCCCCCCCCCCCCCCCACGGCACCCCGCCCCCTGCCGCCAGCCTACGTGCGGGGGAGGGAGAAGGGGAGGAACCGGGCCGGGGCCGGGGGCGGGGCGAGGGCTGCCTGCCGGGAAACCTGGAGCGCGGGCGGAGGGCGGCGCGGAGCGGTGCCTGCTGGGAGCTCGCCTCGCCAGAGCTTTGTTGCACAACCTCGCCCCGCGCCGCCCGGGCCGCTTTTCCACCGAGGAGGCGCGGGGCAGCAGCTCCTTCCTGATTCCCGGGGTTCAAGGCACCGGGAATTTCCGAACTCGCTTGATGCGTCCGCCCCCCTCCCCCTCACCTTTCAGGTTTCTTTATACTCTCTTCCTAACCATCTGTCTCTTCCTGATTGAGTGCCTCATCAAATCCCTGGATGTGCAGTCTGTTGGACACAGCTTGGAAAGAAGCAGATGCGGAACACTTTTTAACGTATGGGGGGTTAAGGTGGTATTAGGATAGAAAAAGAAGAAGTAATTTTAGGGCTGGTGGCTACAAAGGGGTCCTCTGTCCTTCAGACATTCGCTACTCTACAAAGCCAGTCTGTGGCAACAAATAAAAATAGATCAACTATGAGGATGGTAATTAATAAACTATGAGAAGCTGAACAGGCGGACCGGGAAGGCAAGAGAAGTAGGAGAGAGCAAGCTAGAGCCTGAGCCCAGGACAGTCATGGGAGAAGAACCGGGCTCAGGCCAGGGGCCGCCATGCAGGGAAGGGACTAAGCCCAGCACTAGCCAGAGGTTGGCTGCTGCTGAAAGATCCTGGTTCGCATGTCTTGGGGGGCAAACATTTAAAGTTTTGGTTTTCCAAAAAGTACCTAATTTAATGACCAAAGTCAACAAACAAGCAACATTCTGTCACCCATTAAGGTTATATATAATTTATAGCCACACATGCCATTTTGGAGAAACGGAGTATTTCTTTTTGGAGAAAATAAAGGAATCAAGTCATTCCCTAAAAGAAGGCACATACGGTGTAAATGCACATACACTAATTTGAGAAAATAAATTTTTTAATGTTTATTTCTTTTGAGAGAGAGAGAGAGAGGCAGAGCTAGCAGGGGGAGGGGCAGAGAGAGAGAGAGGAAGAGAAAGAATCTGAAACAGGCTCAGTGCTGTCACTGAGGAGCCCCACCTGGGGCTCCGACTCAGCCAGCGAGATCATGACCCGGAGAGTCCCCTGCTTAACGGACTGCACCACCCAGGCGCCCAGAAAATAATTTCTTGAGTTATCAACAAAAGTTATGTGGAAGAAGCTAACAGTTTGAGGAAAACTTAAAAAAAAAAAATTAGACAAAAACAATTTTAGGGAAATTGTGAAATTGTTAAAAGTTTTAAATCACTACTGGGTCATACTTTGAATCTCAAGTTGAGTAAGAAGTGGCTAAAATTAGGCTTCACTGTTGTTTGCATGATACCATTTCTCATTCAACCCCACCTACTATTTATAGTACCAACGATATCAGTAACAGAAAAACACGGTGGCACATACACTAAGAATCCAAGCATTTACAAACCCTTATTCAAATTTTAAAGTCTGGGTTGATACAAAAAGATGCCTATCACCTTTATCTTAAACATCTTATTTTTTAGGTACCAATTTACTACATGCTCCTACAACAATTTCTCAATAAAAAGGTTTGCCCCTGTACCCTTTATTTTTTAAATTGTCTCTCTTATGAACTGCTGCACTAGTACGAGGCTATGAAAGAGTAAATGTATATAAAACGATACTACTTAGAAGGTTAAAAAGCAAGATTAGAGAGAACTACTCACGTCCATGTTAGGTCAATTCGTCAGTGACGAAAAGTTCAAAATTTGTTTAGATTCATCCAATTTATTTCCTGAATATTACTAATTTGGTAACAGTATAGTTTGCTGAACAGTTTTCAATTTTATTCCAAAGCTTTTTAAAACCTCAAATAGTTATTTACGAGCAAATGTGTTGTATATGCACTGTCCCCTCTTTCCTGAAATTACGTACTTTCTTCTCCCTCCCGTCCCTCTTGCAGCTATTTTCTGGTCTTTTGCTGCTCTGTAGTCCTCCAAATTATGCCAGTGGCTTGGTTGGTAGGTGTGTATGCATGTGTGCATTCACATCAGGAGAAAAAGGCAGGGGGGGGAAATCACTTACGGGACCTAATGAGATTTTGAGATGGTTCCAGTTCAAGTAAGATAATGGCTGTATGTGAGAGTAGTCAAGAGGAGACGCCACTTTTCAACTCGGGCTGCAGAACGGCACGGTTATGTCATCAACTAGCAAGTAGTAAGTTCGATCTGGGGCTGTTTACTTTGACATGCTCGTGGCATACCCATGCTGGCAGGAGGAAGTCCAGGTTGGGGAACCTGTACTGAAGACTACAGAACGTGGAGTCCCAGGCAAGGAGAGGAGGACAGTTGAGTTCCTTGGAGTGGATGCCTGAACTTTTCATAGAAAAGCATACAGAATGAGATGAGCATAAACCCGCACACAGAACCTGCAGTGAGCACACTGAGATGTGAAGGACAAAGTTCCTCTTTCCTTTGATGGAAGCAATAGCCAACTAGGCTAGAAATGTCAGGACTTCGGAACCGCTTTTCCTCCATATCCAGGGAGAAAACAGAAATTGAGAGCCTGTAGCAGGCAAGACTACCTGGCACTGAATTTAGCTCCTCCAAGCAACGGCTCTGTATTCTCGGACAAGTTTCTTACATCCCCGTGCCTCAGGTTCCTCAGGGATGAAGCGAGGATGGTAATGACAGCAGGTGGTTGTTAAGAGAGTTAAACAGCAATGACTAAAAGGTTGCTTTCCGGGCCCCTGGGTGGCTCAGTCAGTTGAGCATCCGACTCTTGATTTCGGCTCAGGTCATGATCCCAGGGTGCATGGGATTGAGCCCCACGTAGGGCTCTGTGCTGATGGTACAGACCCTCCTTGGCATTCTCTCTCTGCTTCTCCCTCCCCCCACCCTCTCAAAATAAATAAATAAACTTAAAAAAATTTTTTTTGAGGTTTGCTTTCGTCATCATCCAATCACTCACCAAATCCGGTTTTTCAGATCCATTCTAGCCTTTATTCCTGTTACCACTGCCTTAGCTCTTCTTTTAAAACCTAGAATTCTGTGAAACTGGCTTCCCTGACATCTGGCTCTCTCCCACCCGTTATCTTTCAAAGTGCTTGTCTCTGTCTTCAGCACAGATTTGAGTACTCTGCTCAAACTCCTTCAGAATATCAAGAGAACCGGGTGCACACTCCCTACCTTGGGGTAAAGGGCCCCAGGGGTAAAGGGCCCTGGGGACTAGGTTTCTAATCTGCCTTGGGGTTTCACCTCCCTGCACTCATCACTTCAATCACCCTCTTTGGCGACTTGTGCTGAACCGACTTTTTTTTTTTTTCCCCAGGTCTTATTCACATTGAGCCCTTCACTTTCCCTATAATTTTGCCCTTCTGAAATCGCCATGCTTCTTCCAACAAGACTTTCTTGATCACCTCCCTTCAATAGAATTTACTGCACTTGGTACAGTACTGTATTGATATAATCATTTTATAGGTAACCATATACACATCTATTTTCTTCTTAGATCAGTGAAGGCAAGGTCCATCCATTGTGTATTCATGTGTATTATCCCACACATAAACCCCTAGAAAGTGTGCTTCACATAATAAGTATTAAATTGTAGAAATTTAAAAAGAGAAACGCTGGAAATCCAACACTCTTCACACTCCAGCAATACAAGTCTTCAGATTAATAAGTAGGAATAAAGCAGAGACCTGAATCTCTTTCTCATATGTATATAGGGAACCATTAAATATGTATAGGGAATCATTTGAATAAATATCTCCAGGAAGTGGAGAATTTTCTTTATCATCACCAAAAGGAGGTGAGCAGTTATTATTTAAATTTACAACTTATTTTTGAATATTTTTTTCCTAAAATGGTAGGTTTCCATGTTAGAAGACGTTGAGGCTCTAGACATTTGTACCGCACAAAGCCGGGGCTCTGTTCACTTTTAACTTCAAAGCACAATCTGAGAAGGTGCAGCATTCTAAATGTGAGAGCCTCTTTACTCACAGATTGTCCTGGTCAGACTGATACAGCTTTGTTTTCAGATGAATGAGGTCTGGTCTCAGGAGAGAGACCAAAGAAAGGAGAAAAAGCAATCATCTAGAGGAACGTGAATTTTATTTTACTGGAATTTTGACAAGCTCATTTCCTAAAATAACAGATACCATCTTTCTATTGGTGGATTCCTAAAAAGGTGCTGACCAATTAATTACTTTATTAAATTGGCTGCTTGAAATCCATTTTGGAACAAGGTAGAAGTAAAAATGTAATTATAAAATCCAATAGTCATTTTTGGGAAATTATAGCCAAACCAAACAAAGAACATCTTGCCATGGTCCCCCATAGATATTTTACTGGTTTCAAGAATTGCTTTTGGGGGGTGCCTGGCTGGCTCTGTTGGTTAAGCATCCGACTTCGGCTCAGGTCATGATCTCAGGTTTTGTGGGTTTGAGCCCCGCATCGGGCTCTCTGCTGTCAGCACTGCGCCTGCTTCAGATTCTCTGTCCCCTTTTCTCTCTCTGCCCCTCCCCCGCTCATGTGGGTTTTTTTCCCTCTCTCAAATAAACATTAAAAAAAAAATTACATGGGGCGCGTGGGTGGCGCAGTCGGTTAAGCGTCCGACTTCAGCCAGGTCACGATCTCGCGGTCCGTGAGTTCGAGCCCCGCGTCAGGCTCTGGGCTGATGGCTCAGAGCCTGGAGCCTGTTTCTGATTCTGTGTCTCCCTCTCTCTCTGCCCCTCCCCCGTTCATGCTCTGTCTCTCTCTGTCCCAAAAATAAATAAACGTTGAAAAAAAAAATTAAAAAAAAAAATTACTTTTGAATAGCTCACCAAATGTGAATTATTTCTCCAACTGCCCTTTGCAAAATTCTCTGTAACCAACAAAGATGGCTTTAAAACTCACCAGAACTGTTGCCAGCCCCTAAGCTTCAGCACTGGGCAGTGACATTAGAAACAAGAGCAATCAATCAGGAACAAATCCACAAGCAGGGGCAACTCATCTGGGCTATGTGGGGAGGACGGGGTTGTATTTGCTGTAGCTTAGTCTACAGCAATGCTGTCGGAAACATAATGCAACCACATATGTAATTTAAAATTTTCTAGGAGCTACATTAAGAAAAGCAAAAGAGAAACTGTGAATTTAACAATATATTTTCTCAGACCTGATATACCCAAAATATTATCATTTCAACATGTACTTAATATAAAAATCAATGCGATATTTTACTCTTTTCATGCTGTGTCTTCAAAATCCAGCGTGTGTTTAATAGTTGCAAAACATGTCAAATTCGGACTAAGCACAGTTCAGGTGCTCGACAGCCTTGTCAGACAGCTCAAGATACCCTAGGTGGAGACTGGGTGATGTAGTTCACATTTATACTGAGGAGGACTTTTAAATTAAAGATATCATTGCGTAGGGGCGCCTGAGTGGCTCGGTCGGTTAAACGTCCGACTCTTGGTTTCGGCTCAGGTCACGATTTCATCCTGGTTTGTGAGTTCGAGCCCCGCATCGGGCTCTGTGCTGACAGCACGGAGCCTGCTTCACCTACTTTCTCTCCCTCTCTCTCTGCCCCTCCATGCTCACTCTGTCTCTCTCTCAAAAATAAAGTTAAAAAAAAAATAAAGATACCACTGCATAAAGGGTATCAGTGATTATTGATACTAAAGTAAAGTACAAAGCATTTAAAGATCTACAAAGACTAACACTGTAATGGTTCTCATAATGCAAAAGGTTGCAGCCAACTGCTGAAGCACACGAATTAGTCAAACGTCTTCTGAGAGACAGAAGTGCAAGAACCATTTCTATAGACCCTTCCCTGGGCCACACGGGCGATTGTTAGCATTTGTGAGAAGTCTCTGGTGACAGTCCCTTAGAGCTATAGCAAGAGGCCCTGATCATTCGGAGATAATTTTTGCTATCTCAGAGGCAGGGAAGAAGCAGCAGTCCCACTGGAACTTTGCCTTTCTTTCTGAGGAGGGCGGGCGATATGTAGTGATTGGGCAGGACGAATACGGTGACAGGCACAACGACAATAGAGCCCCTTCCTACAACTGTGCTCTTAGGGCAGCGACGAAAGCAGCGAAGGGAAGACAGAATAACAGCAGATGCCGGGTGAGAGTCGCTACCAGCGAAACTGTAAACAGGACACCTCCCTGCTTCCAGACAAACAGGCTGTTGAGGGGCTTGGTCCTACCGAGTGGTTGCCTCTGAAATAAATCTCCTCAGCTCCAGAAACATCAGTTTAACATTACTTTCTTCGTGGAGCTATCATGGACGTTCTTAACACTTTTCTTGAGCAATCCCACTCACTCCCATGGCTTCGGATGTCCAATATTTCCATGAATTCTAAATTTTTACCTTCATTCCCTCTACTTGAGCTCCAGAACTGACCAGATTTCTCTGAATGCATACTGAACAATCTCATAATGACATTCCCTCAAAAACCTTGAACTCAACAAGTCAAAACCTAAAATAACTTTCATTCCCCTGATCTCAGACCAACTTCTGTGTCAGTTAATGACAAACCATCCGTCTGCCTGAGCTCGAAACTTTGGAATGCATCCACGCCTCCTGATACTGTTCCAATCAGAAACCATACCGCTGTCTTTCTCTGTATCTCCAGCATTTCTACTTTAACTTAGGCTCTTGTGGGGCGCCTGGGTGGCTTGGGCGGTTAAGCGTCCGACTTCGGCTCAGGTCATGATCTCACGGTTACGAGTTCCAGCCCCGCGACGGGCTCTGTGCTGACAGCTCGGAGCCTGGAGCCTGCTTCAATTTCTGTGTCTCCCTCTCTCTGCCCCTCTCCTGCTTGAGCTCAGTCTCTGTCTGTCTCTCAAAAGTAAAACGTTAAAAAAAATTATTTTTTAATTTAGGTTCTTGTCAACCCTTCGTTCTTCATCGTACAGCTCAAACTTCATTCCACAAATGTTTTCTAAGTACCTACTGTGTGTCAAGCACTGTGTGAAATATGCTGGATATTAAAGATGCATGTGGTAATTAATGTTACCTCCTCTTTCCCAATCTGATACCTCAGGTTAGCCAACTCCTCAAAATACTGAATTTTAATGTTCTGACTCTTTGTTTTCTACGGTAGCCTGCAAGTTCCTAGAAGGCAGAGAAGGACATGCTTGGCTATTCATCTTCTTATCCTGGTGTAATAGCACAGTATTTAGTGTACAGGAGGTAATCGATAAACCGTTGAATAAATAAAATATGCATCAGGCTTCAGTTTACAAAGGAAACTTACCTATCCCACTTGTGATGCTATCTAAGGTTTATATTTAAGTAAAAACGACTCTTTTCAAATTTAGAGTTCAGATGATCATCCTTCTACCAAAGCGCTATTTAATTCAATGGGGTTGATAACATTGTCCCCACACCGTATTGCACAGAGTAACCATCAGAAATCCAGAAATTTTCATGTGAAGTTTTTACATTGATAAAGCCTAGTAGCTATACAGGTGTAATGAAAAAAAAAAAAGTTTACTCCCATGGCGACGTAATTACAAATAAGTCTTAATCCTTGGTAAGTTTAGAAAGACCATCTGTTACGTCACTTAATCTCATAGGATCCAAGTTACCAGTGACTCAGAGCATACCTCCCCTTAGTTTACAAGTCACAGGGTAGCTAATTTATGAACTATAGCATCAGAGTTCTTAGAAAGACTAGAAACTGAATTTAGCTAACTTATCCTGCCTGGGAGGGAATTTCATGAAAGAATATTAGATTAGTTCAGAGTTGGTTGTGGAGGACCCAGGATTGCAAAAGAAGAAACAAGTGAGATGAGTAAAAAGAAATAATTTGCTCAGAATGTCACCCTCAGCCCTTCTAATAATTGGCACACAATGCTTTCCCGTATGTGCTAGACTCCCGACTTCCATATGGTTTTCTCAAGCAAGAGCTTAGGGCTGGCCAATCCTTAGCCACGTGCTCCCTCAAGAGCTTCTAGATCTTTAAATTCTCTCTTCCTAGCTTGTAGATGGCTGCCTTCTCCCTCTGTCCTCACACGTCCTCTTCTCTGCGCTCGTGCTAAGAAACAGATCTCTGGTGTTCCCTTCTCTTATAAAGATGCATGCCCTATCCAATTAGAACCCCATCTTTATGGCCTCACTTAATTTCAGTTACCTCCCTAAAGAGCCTATCTCCAAATACAGTCACGTCAGGGGTCAGGGCTCAAACACATGAGGTTTGCGGAAAGCCATTCATTCCATAACACTATCTATCTTTAACGGAGCCCTTAACTACTTCATGTCTGTTTACCCTTTAAGCCTGATTTCCCTATGATAAAAAGACTATATCCTATATATCCTTGTTATACAGATGGCCACAAACACTTTGTCATTTCTGCTGATGGGTGGGATTTATTTCCCCTCCCTTCTGATTTGGGCAGGTGCTATAACCAATTTGACCAATAGATTAGCGTAGAGGTAACATTGTTTCAGGATCCAAGACTAGGTCTTAAGAAATTAGCAGCTTCCACTTCCTGTCTTTTGTAATAATTCCTTTCGGATGGAAGCCTTCATAACACAAGGAAGCCCGAGTATGAGCTAACATGAACATTAAGGCAGCACCATGGCGAGAAATCAAAGCCCCCAGCTGACAGCCAGCACCAGCTTGCTAGTCATCTAAGTGCATCTTGGAGGTGACGCCTCCAGCCCAGTCGATACCACGCAAAGAAGGGTTATATTACCCGTGCTGCATCTCACCAAAATAAATGACCATTCTTTCAAGCCACTAAGTTTTGGAGTGGCTTGCTACCTACAGATAACCCTTTGCCCTCTCTGCTCAAGTTCTCTGTGCCTAGAGGCATAGTGTCTGAAGCTAGTGGCTCAGCAATGTCACCCAAGACCTACTTTCTTCCAAACTTCTCTTGCCTTCTAGTGTGGTGTCTGCTTAAGCCTAAATTTGCATTCCTTGTAGTTACAAAATGGTAGCAGTAGCTGTGGAGTTTATAGGCCTATCTAATTTCCATGAAAACAAGAGTATAATGAAGATACTTTCCCAGAAGCCTCCATCAAATATCTGCTGGCATCTCAGTCATGTGCCTATTCATCAACCAATCTCTACGGCTTTGGATTCCAGAAAGTTGTTTTTCCCCAAGTCTCATCTTTGGGGGGCAAAGGGGTGGACTACCCCCTCCCCAAAAAGAAAACAGGTTACATGCTGAGCCATCCAAAACAAACAGAAATATCCAAAAAATATTCAATACCATCACCAAAAATATGATGAACAAAGGTTTTGTGTGTGCGTTAGCAATATACAAAGTCAAAGCACTGATCTCAAGCCAGGCAGTGAGTATAAGATTCCTACAGTGCTGGCCTGTGTAATGCATATACCCGTGTGGCTGGCTCCTTTCATTGATTTTCGCTTGTCACTTCTATTCTGTCCAGGGACGTCGCGGAATTCCCTTTGTGCTGACATCTCCTTTGACTACAGTGTGATCAGTTTCTAGTCAGTATAGAAAAAAAATAAGTTCATGAGATTGTGTGCAAGCACCCATCAACCTTCAGTACACTCTCAACCAAACCTTGGTATGTGTTTAATATGAGCGTTGGACACCAGACTCAGAGCAAAAAACACACTGAAATTCTCAGCTCATGACAGATCCTATCTTCAGCAACAGTTACATAATCTGGCAAATAAATGCCTTCTGACCAACCAGATGGAGTAGCTGTAAAGCAGTACAGTGCTCCTGACATTTATTTGTATCATGGGGCTCGACTGAGACCCCCGAACATTCAGGGGACAGCAGTTCTGATACTGAACTCTCTTCTTGCCATCACGCTCTCTATAAAATGAGAAATGCTGAGTCAGTATCCTTCAGAACGTTACAGGCTCTAAACATTAGGGCACCCTGTTGCTAGCTCCTGGGATCATCTCAGAAGACAAATGGCTTAAACTAAGATCGAGCTTTGGGGTCGCCCCTTGGAGATTACAGTGTGCCTCAGGCAATGTTAGAGCAGTGAGAAGAGCAGCTCAACAACTTCACACCCCATTTAAAAACACAGACTTTTAAGGTTTTCCACTGTACATATTACTTAGGCACACTTGTCGTTCTTGCTGGTATTCTACAGCGATATTCATAGACATGGAAGGAATGGTACTGGACATTAAGACAACACTTCTTATTTCGTAGATGAGGAAAAATGGAAGCTCAGTAGGTTAGATGAGTTGTCTAAGGCCACAAACAGTTATTTGAGAAAATCCGACTAAAACTCACATCCCCTGACCCTAGGTCGGTGCTCTCTGTACTATACGGTACCCATTCCAATGATGTCCTGTCTCTACATCTGTCGAGAACTAGCTACAACCTGAGGAATCTTTAGATTAGAGCCAACCAATGACCACCATGGCCAGTCGTGCATCAGCAGCCTGTCCATACAGGGTGCCCTTCACCAGCCTTCAATGTATCTTTCCATCGACCACAGCAGAGCCCACATCCCTAGGTGTAGTCTCAAGCGAAGAGACTTTGTTCCCACTTTCTACTCCACTTGTCTGCTAAGACTGGAGCCCACATCATCTGCTTTCCCCTGCCACTCCAGTATTCCCACAAATGCCTGGCCCAACTCTCTCCGGGAATCAAGATGTCCCCACCAGCCGATGACCAGGACAAGCCCTACCTAGATGGTGCTGGTACACACCTCCTTTCAACACAGAATCCCCCACTTTCTTGAAAGCTTTTACCTCTGGACACAGTTACTGGAGGCCAGCTCTAAACTAAATTAACTAGCCACTTTCCAGCCCAGCCCAGTCAGCTCTTGTGACCTTTTCCCCTGTAACCTACTTTATGCAGAATAATTTGAAACCCTCATCTCTCTCAGCTTTCATGTCTTAGAATTAAATTCTTTATCTCTTCCAAACACATCAACTCTATAGAATACTCCAACAAGAAGAAGTGAGGTTAAACTGTAACACAAGAAAAATAGGTTAAATATGAGAAGAAAAGCAAGGGTTGTTCAATTAATGAATTTAACTAAAAGAGCTAAAGGGGGGTGGTCCTAGATTTACGAAGCCTTAAAAAGTCATACGATGTACTTTACGGATGTCTGGATCTCATTTCCAGATATTCTGCTATAACTGATCTGGAATGTGAGCTGGGTATGAGGAGTTTAAAAGCTCCCAGGTCCTGCCAGTTTCTCAACTAAGGTTGAAAATCACTGCCAAGGGTAAAGAAACGTGGCTGGGGAATGTTCTTGATCTGCACAATTCAACAGAAATATAAGCCACAAACATGTTCCACGTAAATAATTTAAAAATTTCTAGTAACCATATTAAGAAGAATCTTTTAATTAACTTTAATAATAAATTTTGTTTGAATCAATAGATACATAACATCTTTTCAACATGTAATCAATATAAACAATATATTAATGAGATATTTTACATTCATTTTTTCATACCCATGTGGTATCACCAGACCTATGATGACTGGGAGCTTTTACAAAATCAAAGCTTTGTACTTGTTATGCAAAGCAACGAAGAGAAACCTCTGGGTACAGAAAGTAGTTCATTCTGAGTGTGGGACCAGCTCCGAGGTCAACCAAGAGCCTCTTGAGGCTCTGGGGATCTTACACCGCACTATCCTCAGAGTTAGCAGATTTGGATAATAGGAATTTCTAGATGCCACTGCCTCCCCCCAACCCTGAATTCCACCTCTCTGAGGACAAGTTTCCTCCCGAACAGCATCCTCCTTCAAATAAATCCCCAATGTTTTCGTGCCTCGGATGGGGGACCAATCAGCAGCAGCCCACGCGGGCACTGAGGCTACAGCTTCAAGGTTCTTTTCTTTCTATACACAGAGGTGAGAGTGCATCTCACAGATGCTTCGAATCTGAATACGAGTGCCGGTAACTGAAAGATACCTGGGTCACGCTTCTCTACTGCAGGGGAACCTAACTGCCATCGGTTCCGCCAGCCAGGGCCTCCCCAGCTCTGGACCAGAGCTCTCAGACTCTTCGGCTGCCAGAAGAGTTTGTGCCGTGAAATACAGGCTCTGGGCATCCGGCTTCACCATAAGCACCCATGCGTGTGCTCTAACCATCTCTCCAGGCAGTCCTCCCCTACTGCACTGTTTGACAAAGGAACCGCCTCTCTGATGAACAAAAAGCAGCAAAAAGAAAGTATTACTGGTCTTTTCATAAAGAATACTTGAAGAGCTGAGGGGAAACCTAAGTGTAGAAGCGAAGCGAGCGCTGGTGTGGACCCCCCTCTGCCACCGGCCAGCTGCGGAGCCCCGGACACCGTAGCCTCCTGCGACACGTGGTTTCCAGGGCGTGAAATGCGCAAAATAATACCTTTGTCTGCAGAGTTGCTGTGAGGGCTATAAATAATAAATAAGTAAAACAACCAGCAAAATGCCCAGCCTAGTGCCCCATAAATGAGAATGATTATTAAATATTCAAAGTCAAGAACAGAGAGATTAAGCAAACAAAAAAACATAAGCCGCATCTGCAGTGACACCTGTTACTAAACACTACCATGCTATGTAAGCTACTTGTGTTCCTGTTTTCATCTAAATACCCATCCCATTTCATAATACAAGCACCTACAAATCCCGTCAATGTCAGTAATCCTTTCAGGAGTCATAAATCTCACAGAGAGCAGGAAAGCCTCAGTAACTTCAGCCTCTGTGAATTTGGAGTGAGCTCTGATATAACGGTTTCCTAAGCTGATCAATACTGTAAACAAATGAAGAGAATGTGAGCTACTTAAGGTTAGAAACTTGACTGCATTGTTCATAGACTTTCATAATCAGGAATAAGTCTAATGAGTTTTTAAAAAACCCTGAGATGCTCTCATTGAGAACAATTTATTTTTGTTTTGTTTTTTTTAAGGTCACTGTCGGACCAGTTGGACCCTATTGTCTTTCCGCCTCTTGTTTTCTGGTTTATAATTTCTTTTTGCTCTTTTATTCTTTCAGTGATTTCCCTTAAATTTTACCATACATATTTAACTCAACAAAAATCTCCCTTTTGGGACAGTGAAAGGACTTTAGCTGCCACCCCCTCTTTCAGGCTCACATTCTCTTACTGAACAACATTGTGGTTCTTTTACTTTTTTAATTCCACTGCTTAGACACAGTTAAAAAAATTTTTTTAATGGTTTTATTTATTTTTGAGGGAGACAGAACATGAGTGGGGGAGGGGCAGAGAGAGAGAGAGAGAGAGAGAGAGAGAGAGAGAGATTGAGAAAGGGAGGGAGGGAAAGAGGGAGACAGACACAGAATCTGAAGCAGGCTCCAGGTTCTGAGCTGTCAGCACAGAGCCCCATATGGGGCTCGAACTCCTGAACTGCGAGATCCTGACCTGAGCCAAAGTTGGACGCTCAACTGACTGAGCCATCCAGGCGCCCCATAGACACAATTTTTATACCGTGTTTGTTGGGCTTTACCTATGTTTGTGCCTTCCACCTGCTTACTATCCTGTCCTCCATCTCAGGCATTCCTTCCAGGATAATTTTTCTTTCCCTTGAATTACATCCTACAGAAGTTCCTCTAGAGGAAAAGCAGAGATCTTGCAGGGATCAACTCTCTCAGCTGTTTCCATTTTATCATAATGCTTGAATAGTACTTAAAATAATTGTGCTACATTTGCACCCTGTCGATATTTTTCCTACTTCTTCTGGATTCTACAGTACTACAGAAATTTGTTAAGATTCTCACCATTTTTTAACAGGTGACATGCTCCTTTTCTCTGGCTGTTTTCAAGATTTGTCTTTTATAGTTTACAGTTAAGATAAAGTGTAGACATAAATTTCTGATTTAAACTTGGAATGCACTATGATTCCTAGATCTGTGGATTCCTAGAAAGATAATGATAATAAATGTTATGGTACTTAGGCATTTAAGTTCACTTATAATAGAAGACGAATCCTCCGATAACATCCATATTAACATCTCACAAAAATAAATAACAACACATCTACAATTTAACTGTGGACGACTATGTCTATTGAGATATGGTTTTTCATGGACGGACCATAGTTCATAAAAAACAACTCTGTGACGACAGAGAGTTCTTTCCTCAAAGATTTCAAAGCATATTTATATTCTTTTCATTTTATACTACCTCATACACAGCATAAACTAATACAACACTTCACACACCTATTAAGCTTCCTTTTCCAGTTTTCCACTTAGTTCATTTTAACTAATCAAATCACAACTACTACATAACTTCTTCTTGTCTCTACTGACTAGAGGTAGAGAATTTGCATGGAAGGGAGTTTATGATAGAACTACAATACTTTTTCCACCATGAGAGCTCAAAGGAATTGGAAAATGCTCAAATTATCAACCTAACGATCTTACAATTATGTTCATTTTTCCAATTCTTTAAATATCAATACTCCACGTACTCAATGAGAAGAATACAAAAATTCTTGTTAAGGCACCGACAGTTTATTGTACCTGCACTAAAAACAAAAGGAAATGAAAAAGTTAAAAAAAATGAAATTGAGAATGGTTTCCCTGTTCACTTTTGCCCATTCCCTACCTCTCCCACAAAGCAATAGTTTTAAAAACTGACAACACACATCATGGTGGGGAGGGGTAAGAAGGACACTCTGAGAGATATTCTGGCCTTTGGATCTTCAGGCTGTTGCTAAATAGGTGTAATTAAACATGCACATGCTCTTTCTTCTTTTTCTTTGTTAAAACATTAAACCATTACATTCTCTAGGTGGGTGGTTTCACTTATCATAATCTACAAATTTCCCACACAAGCAAAAAGAATGAAGTAGCAATTTCACAGTGACAAACAAAAGAGGTCACATCTACTTCCTTATAGTGAAAAGGTAACCACTCTTGGGAAAAGATTTTTCACTTCCAAACACGCACAACCTCCATTTAGATAAATTTACACAAGATGTTTCGCCTAAACTGATAGGAAACCTTGCGGCATTAGAATACGGTTATTTTTACAGGCAATGAGCTCGTGAATGTTTACAGAACTAGACAGCAGTCTAGAATCTACACTGATCGATAGTAAGGAATGGCTGCGTCTATTTCTTAATTTTTTTAAACGTTTATTTATTTTTGAGACAGAGAGAGACAGAGCATGGATGGGGGAGGGTCAGAGAGAGAGGGAGACACAGAAGCTGAAACAGGCTTCAGGCTCTGAGCTGGACGCGGGGCTCAAACTCACAGACCGCGAGATCATGACCCGAGCCGAAGTCAGACGCTTAACCGACTGAGCCACCCAGGTGCCCCAAGAATGGCTGTGTCTATTAAAAGTTACCTGAAGATGGAGGGTGGGGGACAGAGAGGGAGGGAGAGAGACTGAAAATCTCTGAGTTAAAACCAGTGAATTAGCAGTGTGCATGTAATAACTGTAGGTCCAAACATTTCACTATACTTCATTTTAGAAATGCTTATTCCGAGCGGCACCTGGGTAGCTCAGTCGGTTAAGCACCCAACTCTTGGTTTCAGCTCAGGTCATGATCTCACAGTTTGTGAGTTTGAGCCTCACACTGGGCTCTGTGCTGGCAGTGAGGAGTCTGCTTGGGATTCTCTCTCTCTCTCTCTCTCTCTCTCTCTCTCTCGGCCCCTTCCCTGCTCGCTCGCACTCTCTCTCAAAATAAATAAACTTTAAAAAAGATTAAAAAAAATTCTTATTCTGGGATTTTGGCATTCGGGAACATCCTTGATATGAGAAGGGATTAGAATTCCTGAAAGACTGCCTCATAAATGATCAGAGAATAGCCTCTCACAATCTTCTGTAGAACTATGATCAACAGGTTGGCCATATTACATCATATTCTCTGCTCAAGATGTGGACCAAAACACAGGCCATGTAGGCTGATGGCCTGTGTTCAAATTCTGACACCACAGGGACTGAGTGAAGGGTTACCCCTCTGCAAACTGGTGCAATAGAAAGAACTATATCATAGGGCTGCTGTGAGGGACTAACAAATTACTGCACGTGAGGCACTTAGAAAAGTATGTTAACTAATATTAATATCGGTAGCAAGTCAACAATGACATGTCTGAAGTGATGAGCACTGGACCTCATTGCAAACAACAATGACGTCTGTGAGATTTTTGGTGCTGATCAGATAAAGCTTCCGTATCTAAGGTAGTGACATACAATAAAAACTTGCTGAATGAAGCTATACAGATAGAACACGCCAGAAATGATGGTCTCTAATTAGTCCTGTCACCAAGAGAGACCCACTTTCCATATTCCACGCCTAGTTTAGGGTCAATTTTTTAGCTATTCCATCTTTTTCCTGACTGGCCTCCTTGCCCCTCATCACCCATTCTGCTTCCATTACAAGAAGTCCTAATACCTAACAGGCCTCGGTAACAGCGCGTGTTACCTGTTCTAAGGCCCAGTGGCACCCCACCGCCTGTCTGACCTATTCCTTTACCTGCATCTTACGCCCCCTGCTGTACCCTCTAGTCTTCACAGAACCACGAGGTTTTCCAACAAAATCCTGCACGGTTTCCTGTAAACATCCAACGCTCGTGAACACCACTCACTGCTTCTGCACGTAATGGCCCCTTGAGTTCAATGGCAGGCAGGTCTTTCTGCCCACCAACCCTGGACAAAGATTAACTCCAAGGCAAAGTACAAAAGCGTGGCTGGCATTCACCTATCAGGCTGAAAGCTAAATAAACTGTATCTCATTGGGATACTAGTCAGTGAATTACTGACCTTCAAGACAGACTACAACTCAACTATTCTTAAACCCAACAAAGGAAGCCCAAACATCTTAATATGGGAGGCAGTGTGAAGAGTATTCAGGAGGAACAGAGGTACCTAAGTCAAACTGAACCCTGTCAGCTCCCAGTACCCCTCCCCCCACCACCCTGCCCCGCCCCTCACCCATTTACAAACTGGGAGACCTTAGGCAAGCCACTGGAAGAACGAACAGTGATTGACACACACAGTGGTTGCCATCTTGGAGAGGCTGGCAGGACACAGAGCAACGGGCATCAACACTGCTAAGTGAGCCATGCTGGGAAAGGCCTCTCAATCTCCCACCCAGCTCAAAAGGAACATGGTTGCCTAAAATCCTTACAGCTGAGGACAGGGAATGTAGTCATCAAAACCACTATCCCGGGCACTAGGTGTCTGTATCGGGAAAAGTTTCTCTCAGTTAAGTTGAATAGATCAAGTTATAAATCCAGGTTTGCCCAAAGGCTTTTTAACCTCTGAAGCAGTCAACAGGCCAGATTACTCTCCTAGATTCACGGGTATTTGCTATGTTCCTCAACCACTCAACTGTACCACAGCCCAGGGCCAGCAAGGCATTTATTATTACCAGATGTGTAAGGGAGGACTAAGCGCAACCTATCAACTGCTACCAAAAAACCAAAACCAAAAACCCAGAAGACAAAATCAAACGACAGCAAGCAAGCACATAACCACCACAAAAACTTAATAAAATGTGACACCCACCCCCACCCACCGAGACACAGGGGCTGTGGCATCTTCCTGAGGCCTACAAATCTCACCAGGGTGAGGGGATGCTACTTTCTCCCTGTCGCCTACACTAGTCCAGACGGTGACTCCTGTACCTCAAGTACCACAATTCTTTATTTTGCCCTTGTAAACAACGCTTATCATCCCTTACTGTGGCTACCTGTGTAGGGCTGGACTTGTTTATACTAAGCAGTTTGCAAATTAAACAGGTTCTTTGCTTTTCATATTGGTATGCCACACTGGAGCCTCCGAGCACAGCAGAGAGGCAGTAACTGTGGGATGAGTGAACGAATCTGGGTATCCTTTCTAGCACCTCGGTTAAAAAGAAAGGAGAGATAGTATGGATAAAGGTACCTGCGGCTACAAGATACAACATGGCTGCCAGGGGCAGGGGCAGGGGCAGGGGGATGGGGGCGACTGGCTTGAATCGTACCCTACTCAGTTCAGACAAATGAAAACAGCTACAGAGATGGATGGTGGTGACGGCTGCAGGACAATGGAACACACAGAATGCCACAGAACACTTTTAAATGGTGAAACCGGTCAATTTTCTGTTATGTGTATTTTACCACAATAAAAAAAGAAAGAGTAGGAAAGTGAGTGGGAAAGGAAATGGGGAAGGGAGGGAGGAAGCAAAGAAATGAAACCAACACGTCTCTTGTTAATAACACTTATTTCCCAAATTGAAATGTTTAGATGAGTTCTTTGCGAGGTTTAAACGTTTAAAAACTTCTCAACTTGGGCCCTCCTTTAACTATTGCTGCAAAAGGTCCCTTGGAACTTCTGATATATTGATGTTCCAGAAATTCTTCTTTGTAATTCTCTTTCTAAAATAACCCTTTTACTCATTTCTTAAAATTCTCTTTCTTATTTTATACTCCAAACTCCGGGGCTCCTCTCTAGAATTAAATATATACATTTAATTCTAAAACCAATCTAAACAGAAACTAAATGGTACATTTTAAATTAAGCACACTTTCAGAATATACCGAAACCATTAATGTGTTTAAAGGAGAAGTCAAGCTTTGGGGTCCCTAAAACTGTTGGCTGCAGTCTGGCAGCAAACTCCAATATTTATATTTAAAAAACAATCTAAGAACAGAAACAACATACTTTGAAATTATTTTTTCTTCATTATGAAAGTGGTAATAGAAGGGCAACTGCAGAGATTTAGAAAACTGGGGGAAGTTACTGTAGCCTCAAACTTGAAACCAAAGTACATTTTCCAACTTCTTCAAAGTTTTAATAACCATTATCTTTAATCACATAAGATTTCCATTCGAGGGAGTGTGTGCAATTCATGAAATTAAGTCCCCTTCTATGAGCTCTTTAGATTGTTTCCCATTTTTCACTAGTCTAAATAGGATAGCAGGAAACGTGTCTTTACGCACGGGGCACTCCCTGCGCCCAACATTCTGCATTATTTCTTCAGGACAGATTCTCACAAGAGGGACCACAAGGCTAAAGGACAGGACCATTTCTCTGGTGCATCCGTGTAAGTTGTACATACACATGCCCCTGAATTCACAGTGCCGTTCTTTAGATAAGTGATAACGTTTCTTTTAATGCAATAATAATTTAGGATTTAAATATAAAAAAAGACTTAAAAAAAAAACTCCACTCACTTCTGGTAAGCAGACTGTCTTATGGATCAAGTCTGTGTTCCATTCTGAAATAAAAACATTCAGTCTAGAAATGGCAGCTCTGTGTTAAAAGCCTCTCCACGGAAGAGGTAAAAGCACAGGCCACTCGTTTGTGTCTTAAAAATATTACCTGTTACCCTGAGTATTCTGAACGTGGTAAGGTATTTTTCATTCTCATTACACATTTTTTGTTGATATCTTTCCAATGTTAAAAAAATTGGAGATGTTTCCTAACAATAAGCGAAATTTTTAAGAGCGTATTTATTGGTAACTTAGCTTAGTTATTCTCCTAAGCACACCCAAAGGACGGCTGCTTGATCAGAACTGAAATTTGCACTACTTTCCAATTACATAATATCTCTAACTACAATAATATTTTAATAAAATAATGTGACCTTCTGCTACAATTCTTTACGTTTTTTTCTCTTCAGAATGGCAATTTTAATTCTGGGGGTGGGCGGAGGAGGGAATATTAGACAATACTCCACATCAGCCGCATCACATCAAGCGACTGTCTCCACCAACATTTATCTTCATAAAATGATGTGCCGTACACGGAGGTTCTGCCAGAACAGCATCATTAGCAAACTGCTAGTGTAAAACTGGTATCAGTGACAGGACCCAGAGATGCTTCCCAATGGCCTGTAAAGGAGGTCTCTGCAGTAAGAATCTTTTTTGAACTAGTAAGTGCTCTAAAATACCAAAGGCAAAGGATTTAGTTTTATTTGGATCTTTTTTTCTTTTCAGGTTTTTGTTTGTTTGTTTTGTTTTTGTTTTTTTGTCTTCTGAGAGCACAGAAGCACGTCCCAGAGCAAGCAGGGGAGGGGCAGAGGGAGAGGAAGAGAGACTCCCAAGCAGGCTCTAGGTTGTCAGAGCGGAGCCCAACTCGGGGCTCGAACTCAAGAATGAGCCAAAATCAAGAGTCAGACACTTAACTGATTGAGCCACTCGGGTGCCCCAGCTTGGATCTCTTAAAGGGGAAAAGAGAGGGCAAGGCGGGAGTGGGGAGGAAAGGGGTGAGGCAGAAGGGGCAGGGAGAACAGAAGCGAGAGGGAGGAAAGACAGGATGGAGAAGACTAGAGGGGAAGCACTTTAACAAGCAAGCCTCTTAAAATAACAGCAAGGCTTTTGCGCACACTTCCAAGGCATAAAAAGCAAAGTTAAAACTGGTAATGTACAACAAGCCCAGAGCTCAGTTCTGAGATTAGGAGGTAGCAGAGGAGAGAGAATTTGGAAAGAAAGTTGAAAGGCAGGCCATATTTTAAAAAGGCGTTTTTAAAAGATCTCAAGTTATTTTGTTAGTTTATTAACTTAACATACATTATGTTAAATTCATCTGTGGGGCGCCTGGGTAGCTCAGCCCTTTAAGCATCAGACTCTTGATTTTGGCTCAGGTCCTGATCTCACGGGTTTGTGAGACTGAGCCCCATGTCGGGCTCCCGTGCTGACAGCGTGGGATTTTCTCCCTCTGTCTCTCTACCCCTTCCCTGCTTGTGTGTGTGCTCTCTCTCGCTCTCTCGCTCTCTCAAGATGAATAAACTTTAAAAAAATTTCATCTGCTCATAAAATATAGGGTGTTGGGATTTCATCTTCAGTGAAAGCTTAAGTTAACTAATTATTGATTGTTCCTGGAAACTCATAAACGGACCTCCTTGTGAATCAAGTGTTTCTCAATTGCTGTTTTTGTGAAAATGGATCTTTTGTGTCAGAAATGCCAATGAATTCTTTAAACATACAGAAAACATAGGTAAGGGTAGATTTTACTGTACTACAGATATTTCTCTCCTACTCTGAGAAACAGTTAGATTCTTTCTAGTGGCCGCTGAAGATTAACAAAATTAGTAAAACAACGCAGTACAACGGGTGTGCTTTCTCAAAGACCACTCCGTACTCAACCATACAGAACCCCTCTAACAAGGCTCCGTGTATTCCACAGCTGAATACATTTCTAAATTTAAGGTAAGCAGCATTTTTCTGTGGGCTTATAAAAGAGACCATTTTATCTTTTAAATTACAACTTATCTTTTCAAGTTTCAAAGTCTGAGATGACATAAACATATAATCTCCTTACTTGTCATCAGTGTTCCTTTGACCCTTTATGGTCAAGAAATTACACTTCATAAAAGCAAGCAAAATGATGGTATTTTGGGACTTAGATCTCTGTGTCTAATACTTGTTCACAGGAGACACACAATGGCTTCACCTGACACGTGAGGAGCCGTAAAATGATTACATCTGCTGAACACTTAGCAAACATATAACTTTTTTTTTTTAAGCAAACATATAACTTTTTTTTTTTAAGCAAACATATAACTTTTTTTTTTTTTAAGCAAACATACAACTTTTGAGGCAATTTAGAGTTCAAGCTGTTTTTTGGTATACACTCAGTTTCCAAAATTTGAGACATTTCCATGGAAAACATCATACGATGTGCCCTAATGTTAATCAATATCCCTTCGCTAGATGTGGTCCTGGTGACAGGCAGAGTCGAGTCGAAGGAGAAGCCATAAGGCGACTTCATTTAGCTGCCACTTTCACTTTCCCACAGGATACTCCATTCCTTTGTCAAAAGGGGGAGGGACAATAAATGGACTTGCGCCTTTTCCCATGTCCCCTTATCCTCTCAACTGGCCAAGTCTGAAGGCTAGTTACCTTCTGAACTCCTCCCCCTCCTTCACCTTTACAGCCAGCCCATCCTAACGCCTGTGGCTCTTCTTCCTCAACCATTTGGACTTTGTTTTTCTCCAACCCCACAGCTGCTAGAGTCTAGACCGCTAGAGTCTCAATTTTGACTTCCTCCAACTTCTCCTCTGGCAGAGCCATCATGTAACGTTGTCCGGGTTGTGCACTATGAACTGGAGGAACGTTAATGCAATGCTCACTAAACTGCAACACCACCAAAAATAAATAAATAAATACCATTAAATAAATAAATAAATAATAAAAATAAAAATAAATTTTAAAAATAAATAAAATAAACTGCAACACTACAAAACCTGCATGGACATGACAGCCATACCCAGAAGTCCCACCAAGACTGTCTCCTCCAATCCATTCTGCACATTGCAGTCGGGAAGATCTTTCTGAAATTCAAGTGTATGCAGGTCATGTAGCAGAGTAAAATAAAATCTCTCATCAGTGGTTTACCATTGATCTAAAGATCAAGACTCAACTCTTCACAAAAATTTAAAAGCTGGGAATGCAAGCTGGTGCAGCCACTCTGGAAAACAGTATGGAGGTTCCTCAAAAAAAACTAAAAATAGAACTACCCTACGACCCAGCAATTGCACTACTAGGCATTTATCCAGGGGATACAGGTGTGCTGTTTCGAGGGGACACAGGCACCCCCATGTTTATAGCAGCACTATCAACAATAGCCAAAGTATGGAAAGAGCCCAAATGTCCATCGATGGATGAATGGATAAAGAAGATGTGGGATATATATACAATGGAGTATTACTCGGCAATCAAAAAGAATGAAATCTTGCCATTTGCAACTACGTGGATGGACCTGGAGGGTATTACGCTAAGTGAAATTAGTCAGAAAAAGACAAAAATCGGATGACTTCACTCATATGAGGACTTTAAGAGACAAAACCGATGAACATAAGGGAAGGGAAATAAAAATAGTATAAAAACAGGGAGGGGGACAAAACAGAAGAGACTCTTAAATATGGAGAACAAACAGAGGGTTACTGGAGGGGGTGTGGGAGGGGGGATGGACTAAATGGGTAAGGGGCAATAAGGAAGCTACTCCTGAAATCACTGTTGCACTATAGGCTAATTTGGATGTAAATTTTAAAAAATTAAATTAAAAAAAATTTAAAAGCCCCTTGTTGAGGTTGCCCTAGCTTATCTCCCCAACCTTTATACCTATTCTAGGGTTCCACACCCACTTCCTTCCCCAGAGGATGCTGTCTGACCTGCGCTTCCTGGATTATCCCGAGTTCCTGTCTCTGGTCTCTGCTCTTCCCTCTGCCTCGAGTCCTCTTCTCATCCTGCCACCTGGCTGCTTATCCTCGGGTCTCACCTTCCTTAGATGCCTTCTCGGACTCAAGATTTATACTCTCTTTCATGTAATCCCATATTTATTCCCAACGAAACGTTTGACCAATTTGTATTTTCCCTGCAAAATGTTCTCACCCACTAAATTACACAGTAACTTGAGGGCAGGTCTGTTTCCTGTTCATCAGTGGGGCTTCTCAACGTGCGGCAAACGAGCAACTGAAGCGGCTGGATGAAACGTCCAGGGAAAGAGCTCATTCGGGCCACATTAAAACCTCCAGCACTATTTCACAATCCTAACCATTCGTTTCATGTTTCTCAAGGCACTTCCAAAAGACAAACGTAAGCCAATCATGAAAAGTATCCAGAATGAGAAGATCTCAAGAACTAGCAAATGCTTCTGGTTCGACGGCAATGCGGTGGATTGAGTCACATCTGTGTCCTTCCTACAAATGCAGAGCACGTTTGTGTATTCGAAGAGCCAACTTTGTACTATAAATATTACACATGGGATTTTTTAGCTTTCCTAGAGATTAGTAGGGGGTTTTTAGAATCTAAGCCTAAAGGAAGGGCCTCTAGACATAAAAAAATAAGTAGAAGGAACAAAAAAACAGAGATGCCTTTGGCTGAAGTTCTTTTCAAAACTGAAGGTATAAAAATACGCAAAATGAACATAAAATGCTAAAATTTCAAAAAGTCACATGTTTAGCCCTTCCAAGTTAAACATGTACCTCAAGGTATTAAGCATGTCACAGTTATAAAATCTATTTCTCATTCTGCCTCGGCCATCAAGAAACTAAAGCGGAACTTTTCTGAGTTGGAGTTACTAAATGAAAGCTAGCATTTCAGAGTGCTTCATAATTTACAAAGCGCTCTGAAACAGACAGGCAAGCCAACAGCCTGGCCTGGCGGCGTGGGGGCTCTGTGCACATGTTTTCATTCAAGCGAATGCCCCACAAATACGTAGAGATGTGGAGACGCCCTCCCCATCCTCATAGTCAAAGAGATAGACGCTTGCCTTCGGCTGGTAAAGCCTGCTTGACAGACTGTCAAAAAAATCCACCCCCCTCCCCCAGGAGAATTCCTGAGGGACCTGGGGAGCCAGGACTCCTCTCCCCTGGTCATCACCACCTTTCTCAGGCTCCATCCCGTGAGAACAGAAGAGCTAATGTAATGGGTCAACTGGACAAGGACAGATAGAGTGCCCTGCTCACAGCTGGCACTGCATGGGCTCATAAACCCAGGACACAAATACCTCTGCTCTCCGTGTGTGTGTGTGTGTGTGTGTGTGTGTGTGTGTGTGTGTGTGTATACCTAAATAAGAACTCAAATATACTTCTGGGGTTTGTTTTGTTTTGAGAGAGAGAGAGAGAGCATGATTGAGCAGGGGAGAGGCAGGAGAAAGAGAGAGAGAGAGAGAGAGAGAGAGTGAGTCAATCTTAAGTAGGGTCCACTGCTCAGTGAGGAGCGTAATGCAGAGCTTGATCCCACGACCCTGGGATCATGACTTGAACCAAAATCAAGAGTCAGACACTCAACCAACTGAGCCACCCAAGTGCCCCCAAAACTCCAATAGTTTAGATGCAGTACTGCATAAAATATCAGATAAGGCTTCCTGGCTTTGTTTAACATTCAAGATTATTAAATTGTTAAATACTCAAGAATACAAATTTCAGTAACCTTCTTCCTGAGCCTTCAAAACCTTAAAACAGGGATCATGCAGTGGCTGGTTCTCACAGTGAGTTCTTAGGCTGCTCTCCCCACTACAGATGACTTCTTGTTTCCAGGGAGGAATAGGAAACCTTGGATAACACGTGCAAAACAATCCAGAACCTTCATCTGCAGTTGGTTTAAAATGGTTCAGATGAAACCCAGAGCATCTATCATTTATCCGCGTAGACCGGGAGGGACCCTGAGCTCTGATCCAAATTCTGCCTCTGCTACCCTGGACTATGTAAGGGGCCCTTAGCCTCTGACCAGCAGTTTCTTCACCTGTAAAAAAGAGAAAACCACCTGTTTTGCTGGGTTTTCCAATGAGACCTTTAAAAAAGAACCTGGAGTTAGTAAGTGCTCAGCCAAGTTTTTTAACCCCCACCCTCCATTTCCTTATTGTATGGCATTAAGAAAATAGCCTTAGAGATTAAATGTGTATCAAGTTCTGAAGGACCATAAAGAGAGCTATAAAAATGTGTTCTTCATTACTTAAAATGCTATGAAATGGTCCCATAGCAGCCGTTCCTGACCTGGGCATGCCTTATTAGAAATAGGTGCTTGGAAAGAGTGTAAATCCATCGTAATTGCTGGAGAAACCACCCCTCCAAAATAGGCCTTACAATGGTGGGAAAACATAAGAACATCACTCCTCGGCTACACAGAATGCATAAATAGCAAGCAAATAATAATATACAAAAGCAAAACTAGCAGCAAAAAAAAGTCGAACATTATCTTATTACTCAAAAACGTAACACTGAATAGCATTTTCAGTGTGTCTCTGGTTCACAGTATGCAGAGTCTTTTTCATATACTTTGAGGATCCTCATAACCCCATTACAGACAGATACAAAACAGATCTCCGTTTGATAATTACGAAAAGTTCCCAGAGGCAAAGCAGCCCAACATTTCCATCTGGTTCACAATGATTTTTCTGGAGTCCTATTCAGAAACATAACACAGAAACTCCCCACACTGCGACTCACTCTAGAAAAACTAGCTGAAGAACAAGATTCCGGCTCGCTCGCTCGCGCTCTCTCTCTCTCTCTCTCTCTCTCTCCTCTCCTCTCCTCTCCCCTTCTCTTCTCTTCTCTTCTCTCCCTCTCCCCTCCCCCCTTCTCTCTCAATCTCTCCCTCTCCCCCTCCCCCACCCCACCTCTTCTCTGCCTTCTCTCTTCCCTCTCCCCCTCCCCCCTTCTCTCTCTCTCTCTCTCTCTCTCTCCCCCCCAGGCCCCCCCAAGACCTGGCTCTTGACACCCCACGTACTCCAGTGTTGGGGCATCTTCCTTAGCCACTTCCTCTCTTGGAATGTGGCCCCTTGGATCTTTGGATGCTCAGTTTCAAGGCTTATTTCCTCAGAGAGATCCTTCCTGAACATACAGCATCAACTGGCCACCTGCTTGCTCACTCTCATACAGCTGTATCTAATCCCATCCATGGCAATCATCACTTTCTGACATTTTCTCGTTTGTTGAGCGAACCATCTTCTTCCCCCAGAGCACAAGTCCTCTGAGAGCAGCCGCTGTGCCCGTCTTTTCATGACCGTGTTCCTGGAGCCATGCTTGAAAGCAGGTCCTCAACATCTGCTGAAGAGACAGGCCTCTGATGCGCCCCGGGGGTCCTCATCTGCTCACAAACCCGGAAAACACAAGCACGCCAGCACCCCAACATCACAGCCAAATATCCCAGTGTATGCGGGTTCCTTTGGCTCTTCAATTCCAGAATCAGCATGAAGCCAATGGCAGGAATGAAAGACAGAATGACAGTGTCCTGAACCTTCCCCCCGCCCCCCGCCCCCCACAGGAGAACAACTCTAGTATTTGCTGACCGAGGCAACAGTAACGTGGAGAACAACAGGTAACAAAACTACTGGGCTCCCGTATGCCAGGCTCTGACATGGGCTCCTCGGACTTTTACGGAGGCACTGTTAAACACACACCTGGTCACCTGTGTTTCAGAGAGGAGTAAATTATCACTTAGAAAAATCAAGAATCCTCTCCAATGTCATATAACTAGTTGGTTGCATGGCTAGGCTTTACCTGACTCCAAATTTCCTGTTCTTTTTTTTATTTTTTTTAAATGTTTTTATTTATCTTTGAGACAGAGAGAGACAGAGCATGAACAGAGGAGGGGCAGAGAGAGAGGGAGACACAGAATCAGAAGCAGGCTCCAAATTGTCAGCACAGAGCCTGACGCAGGGCTCGAACTCACGGAGTGTGAGATCATGACCTGAGCTGAAGTCGGACGCTCAACCGACTGAGCCACCCAGGCGCCCCCAAATTTCCTGCTCTTAACTACCATATCCCAAGGATAGATGGAGACGATGAAGCTTTTAAACGCAGTCCTAAAGTCCTAATCATTACGGCTTCCTACATGTGAACAGCACACAGTACGTGTGAGCCCAGGGTTCACCATGCCTTTGGTTTGCACACAAGTGCATGCTTTTGGGCCCCTTGCACTGCTTTCATGGCCTGCTGTCTGTGAAGTTACTGGCCCAGAAACTCCGCGGCCCTGCCACACGAGGCTCATAGGACTGCTGAAGAGAGGACACTGCAAAATTTGTCCTTCTCCCACCCCCGATTTCTTCCCACAGCTCTGCCGAATAACTTGGGACATATTCTCCCACCACTCGAGCTAGCTAAGATTGCACGGCAGTCTTTCCTGAAGAGCCATATTTGCACGACAGTTGAAATGCTTCCTCCTTTTCAGGCAGAGTAACTACAACTTGGAGGTACTATTTTATCACAGAGGACCAGAGAGAGGAAACACACTGGTTGATTTTTCACCTGGCCACTGTTAAATGCACCAAACTCCCAAGTGCAATGTTGCTTTCCTCACGACTATTGTCAGGGTGAGGTGGCATCCGGGGTGAAGCACGGACTCTGGGGTCTGGCCGGCTTGGCACCCCATCATTCCCATCCTCCCTCCACTTCCTTGAACTTTTCTCAACGTCTTGCAAAAGAAAAAGCCATCAGGAGAGGGAGTGAACAGAGAGCAGGTTGGATCCAGGTAAACCCCGTCACATCACAAGCATACTCAAAGCTGTTTTCTGTCTACACCCACCCACAAGCAAAGTCTGAAGAATTACCACACTGCATGGACCTACAATCCACTCTCTAGTGTTCTGTGACCAACAGGATTACCCAAGTGACACTCTACAAAGTGACAGGGTTGCTTTAAGCATTAAAGGGAAAAAAGTAGGAATATACCCCCAAATATTTTCTCATATCAATTTATTCACACCCATTATACTAAAATTTATGAAAACATTGCCAGTGTTCACATTTTCAGATAAATGATTTCCTGGCATAATGATATCTTTATGCTTAGCATTTATGTTGCATACTTTGAGGCTTCTAATACATTTAGGAATAGTACTATACTTGGAGTCAAATAACTTCCTATCAATTTTCTTTTTTTAGGTCAACATGGGGCTTGAACTCAACCCTGAGATCAAGACCTGAGCTGAGATCAAGAGTTAGACGCTTAACCGACTAAGCTACCCAGCCTCCCTTCATATCAATTTTCAATCAAAAATGCTTAGATATTAAAATGCATCACTTTATGTAAACCTAAATGTTAAGTTCTAGGAATCATGGAGGGGGGAGGGAGATTCTTGCAGAGAGCAGCGTGGTACAACAGAAATAACTGTAAAAAAGAAGTGAAAATACATGTGTTTAAATCTCAGCTGTACAACTGCCATCTGAACTTTATAAGTAAGAATTTCCTACATCTGTTATGTCTTATATAGAAAAAGCCTGCCGTGTTTACCTCTTGGTAATTGTAAATATTTCATAAGAAAGTAAGGAAAAACATCCTGAAAACTAGAAAACGCTACGCAAGGGTAAAAACTGGTGACGACGATAGAGAATTGTATCTTGGTCTTCAAGTGGAAGGCACGTCAAATGTCTAATTGCAATACAGAATAGGAAATAAAGCGTTGTAACAGACTGTAGGCTTCTTAGAACATGAGAGGCATCTGTAGTACAAAGATAAATTTCCAGGGTTTTGAGGTGCTCCTTGTATTCAACCCCTAAATTTTGTCAAAGAGGGGAAAAATCATGTTTATACAAATGACTAGTGTAATGTGCATGGTCAATGACAACTTTTGAGAACATCAATTTTACACCTATCTTGCTGTTTCCCAGGGACTACAACGATTCACATGTGTTCGTGAAAACAACGGTCAAAAGTAATTCCCTGGACAGTGAGATTATTGAAAATTTATCTGTGTTAAGTAACACTAATAATCATGTCTACTGGGTTGACTTAACCGTCTGCAATTAAGTTAATGTCTATTAATTACATGTTTTTCCCCCTCCCAACATCATATGTCCTATTTTCACTGTGGTTTTTAAGTTATTGTAATAAATTATCAGGGTTATCTATAATATGGTCACTTTAGGCACAAGTGTAGATTAAAAATAGAAACAATCAATGAGGAGGCTGATTTGATTTGGACACTGATGCCATTGTGAAATTACAATTCCAATTCACAAAATTTATTAACAATCACGCAGCGAAAATCTAGTTCAATGTGCAGCACGGATAAGGCTTAAAATTCACAACTGCTAGAAAAAAATAAATCTCTTTGATAAAACTTCCCAAGAACCCAACATGCAGCCTAACACTCAGCCTTAATACCTTCTGTCTCTAAACACAGCACAATTTACAAAACAGTTTTAATATTGTATTTTGATTTATTATTTACTTCTGATTCCTCAATCAATCCTTTGAGGGCAGATATTATCCCCATTTTACAGAGAACAAACTGAGACCCAGCAGTGAACCATTCATTAGGTCAGCTCTCACAGCGAGGCTTCAGGCTTTGGCTCCTTAAGTTCGGCCCTCGTTCATTTTACCGTGGTGGGGGGGGGGGCTATGGGTGAGGGGTTTGTAAGGTTCCCTTTCTGAGGCTCTCAGGAAATCTGAGAACACCAGCCCCTTCTGGGGACTCTCACCCGAGAGTCTCATCTAGACCCTGTCAATGCAGGGGCAGAAATGCACACCCAGGACAGAGCTCGGCCCCGCAGAGATTATCCTGATGGGTGTTCTGTTGCACTCACAGGGAACACTTGATGGCATCCAGACTGTGGCTCACACTCCTCCTCATTGTCATCCAAGCTTCTGAACAAAATCAAAAACAATTAGGACGTCTGGGTAGAAGATATTCACACAGTCCTTGAATTTGATGCGGGGATAAAGGATTTAGTCCCAACTTTTGTTTATTTATGTATTTATTTTTTAACGTTTATTTTATTTTTTGAGACAGAGAGAGGGCATGAACGGAGGAGGGTCAGAGAGAGAGGGAGACACAGAATCCGAAGCAGGCTCCAGGCTCTGAGCTGTCGGCACAGAGCCCGACGCGGGGCTCGAACTCACGGACCGTGAGATCGTGACCTGAGCCGAAGTCGGACGCTCAACCGACTGAGCCACCCAGGCGCCCCACAGTCCTGGCTTTTGAAGAGCTAAGAATGAAGAGTTCCAACTGATGTGGGGTCCTGAGGTTTTCAGCAACTTACGGGGGGAGAGGCCTCTTCTCGTTGCCAAAGCGGATCCTTCCAAACAGGGTTGCCAGATTTAGTAATATATTCTGTGTAATGTGTCCCGTGCAATATATGGGACATACTTACCCCCAAAAATTATTCACTGCTTATCTGAAATTCAAATTTCACTGGGTGCCCTATATTTTGTCTGGCAACCTTACTTCTACATCAGTGACACAGTAACACATTCCCAGGTTGCAGGCAGATTCTCCAATGAATCTGGTGACAGCTTAATAGTAGCTAGTAGAGCATTTACAATAATGTAATCCTCCGCTGCCCTGTCACTGAGCACATCTTCACAAGAACTTTGTAATAGCCGCAGAAGTGAAAACTGACGCTCAGAACGATTAGTTAATTGGCAGGTTGGAGGACCAAGTCCCAAGTTGTTCGGTCCCTAGCACAGCGCCCTGGGCTTACCACAAAGCAGACATGGCACACTATACCACCATGTGTTACTCACCAACATGTGCTTAATCCTCGTGGGGTAGCCCATTGGGAAGAGTTACTAGCAGTCTGCTACTCGTTTCTGACAATCTCTGGCCATAACGCATCTCGTCAACTGGTTCCCAAGTCAGCACACGGTACAGGTCAATTTGTAACATAGGGGACAGGTTAGCTATTTACAACTTCTTCTTTTTTCTTGGCCCTTTATGTACCTTAGGGGCAATCAGCATTCTTTTGGGGAAGAAAGTAAGGGAGAAAGGCAAATAAAAGGAGTTCTGCAGGGACTTGTCTGTAAACCATCTGAGTTCACCCTCAGGGAGGGTGACACGGTGGGTAGGGAGACACGGGGGCTTCCTACCACCCCATTAGTCAAAGGCACCCCTGGGGCCACTAAGCCTGCTCGAACAGGGCACAGCCCACCTCCTCCGGTCCTGGGGTTCTCTGGGGCGAGGGGGTCCACTGAGGAGTTCAGCAGCCTCGCCTGCTCACGATCCTACCCAGCAGAGGGGTGTCGCAGGGAGGGCTCCGTGCAAAGCCCTTCTGCCCGGATTTCTCCGCCCCCGGTTCACCCAGACACAGCCGGGCAAGGAGGGGGTTTGGGGCTTAGGGGGAAAGAACGTTTGCAAGCACTACAGAGAAAGAGAGGAAACTCTGGGACACAGAGGGGAGAGGACAAAATCTTGTTGTTACAAGAGGAAACGGTGAGCAAATCTAGGCAGCCCTGGCCTGAAGCAGCCTTCTGCCTCCCACTAGCTGTGTGGTCTTGGGCAGGTTACCAAACTGCACTGAAGTCTGACATCCTGGTCTGAGGATCCCAGATAGAGCACAGGTGGTGCAAGGCAGGTAACAATGATTAAGAGCTGTTACAAATCCTGGGCATGTGGCCTTCATCACTTTTTTCTTTTTTTTTTTTTAATTTTTTTTTTCAACGTTTATTTATTTTTGGGACAGAGAGAGACAGAGCATGAACGGGGGAGGGGCAGAGAGAGAGAGGGAGACACAGAATCGGAAACAGGCTCCAGGCTCTGAGCCATCAGCCCAGAGCCCGACGCGGGGCTCGAACTCACGGACCGCGAGATCGTGACCTGGCTGAAGTCGGATGCTTAACCGACTGCGCCACCCAGGCGCCCCCTTCATCACTTTTTCAAATACAACAAAACACATAAACAAAAAGCTGCTTTTGATTATCCAAGTATGGGGATGGGGTTTTTACTTGGGAAATGCATTGTTCGTTAAATATGATTTCCTCCTTTGCAGGGAGTAAAGCAACCAAGGTACCTCAGCAACTCTTCTGTGCAGATCTGCAAACAAGCAAATGGCATTCTTTGGAATCTAAACCTCTAATATCATATGTTTTGCTGACATCATAGGTTTAAAACCCACTGGAGCATTCTGCGTGAAGACAACCTGACCCCTCTGTATACAGTCAGATCTGTTCGTAAAAGGGAATGTGGACGAACATACATGATGAACAGAGTTCCATATTGACATTTCTATAAACAAAAGGGCAGATGAATCCCTTTAAGTCAATTGACTCATGAAGGAAAAAAAATAATTTGAATAACTCACTACTTCCACTGTCGCTGTGTCAAATATTCTCAAATAATACTTTGGAAAAAGCAAACACAGAAATCCATGGAAAAAAAAAAAAAAACAGACCCAAAGTGAGAATGTGCATCTTAATTTCTATACACCAGGTAAACTTCATGTTCCTACATAATCCCTGTTGTCATGGTACAGTGGCCTTTTGTCAGCCTAGGACATTCGATAAATATTGATTTTATAATTTGAATAAATATCAACAATTATATTAGCTATTCAGTAAATATTTGATACAGGACATATTTTATAAAGAGAGCTCTTGAGGAATTTGCATTTGATTTTAAAAATTTTAGAATATATTGTTCATGTGTTTATCAACAGAAATTTGAAAGTCAGTAATTATTTAAGGGGGAAAAAAGACAATTGTTTCCAGCCTTTATAAGAAAGCAATGGCTCCCACCTATGCTTGTCGATGGAATAAATATTATTTCTACTGCATTCAGAAAATTTTTAAAGTTGAGATGGCTGTACTAAGTTTGGCACTGTCTTTCGATATAGGACGTTATCGTGGCCACTCTGAAGAATATATGTCTAAAATACGTTATATCCAAGCAACATGTCTATCGGCAAATTTATGTAAATGAAGACAAACATCTCCCAAAATAGGGAATGTTTCTGTGCCAGAATCACCACACTGTATCTAAAAGTAATTCTGCTAAAAACCTGTGGATAAAAAAGAAACCTGCCCCTATCTTTTGTTACAATTCGAATACCTACCACTGAGTAGATCCTGTAACACCACCTGTGACCTCAAATGGCTAACCTTAAAGGGTAAAGATTCGACCCTCTGTACAAGGCATTTGATTTCAGACCTATGAATAAGGTCTTTGAATTCAATGAATACTCTTTTCTGAATCCTGCTTAATTTTTTTTAATCCCAAACATAAATTTAGCCACCTTAAGGCTGCCACTTTGTCCCTGCCCTCCACAATCCTTATGGCTGGTGGCTCACTAAGGTCCCCCACCTGACTGCTAACGTCTGTGGCACTGCATCCCCCCTGGTGCCCGGGGGCCCGCGGGCACAGGCTCCTCCACAGCAGGGCCGAATGTCCGAGGTCCCGTGGCCTCTGAGGAGTACCAGGCCACGCGTGGTCTGGAGGCCACGGCCGCCGCTGCAGGTCTTATCATTGAACAGGTCCCACAGACGGGATCCCATTCTGAAGACCTCCCGCACTCCAGAAGGCAAGACCCTGGTGCCGGTCTTCTGTCCTTCTGCTCACTGGACTCCTTTTCCAATAAGGAAAACACACAGGGGACTCACAGACACAGACGCCAGAATCAAAAACATGTATTTGGAACAAAGCTGGAGAATCACTGAAAACAAACTAATGACCTTCTCTAATCAAAGTTTATGAAAATAACACAAAAGTAATTGGCTTTTCATTTGTTATTATGGTTATGAACAAGTTGGAAGGGACATTGAAATCATGGTGAGATGTTAATATATAACATATATAACACTTTCCTTTTGTCTGTTTTTTCTCCTTGAGCCTATGAACTTGGAAAGAAGCAACAGCAAGTGCCATCCTACCAAAGAGCTTTCCCGAATGAAGGCGCGCTCGCACACGCACGTGGGCACGCACACACACACACGACTACACAAACACACTTGCACGGGTGTGCCCACACATCTGAAACTATTCAAACTTTTCACAGCAGAAATCAGAAACCCAAAAACTAAAATGTAAGCTTAGTGCAATTTCCATTTATGTGGTATCTTGCAAGGTTGTTATTATCATATGTTATACACATTATTACATATAGTATATATACTATATATACAGGAAATATTTCTATTGTGGAATGAAAGTTAAAATTAAGCATCTATGCTCAAGGTTACTATTCACAACAGGAGAGAGAACTTTGTAACTTTGTTGTTTTAAACTACTGATTTGTTATTAAATTAGGATTACAACTTTGTTATGCACCTTTGGACAGTTTTCAATATTAAGAATTTAAAAATCTATACTTGAACAAACGTGTTTGAGAAGCAAATTAAGGTAGAAAATAAGAGCAGTTTACAAATACTGGATGTCTGGTTCCAACAGAACCTTTGAGGTACCAAAAACATTAAGGGGGGGGGCGGAAATCTGGACATTTAGAACAATTACTGTTTATGTGTATGAAAACGTAAGTTACAATTATTCTTCATCAAAATAAATTAAAATTCAGTATCCTGACAACATATTCATGAAAATGCTCTTGAAATTCTGGAAATACAAGGTGGGTATTATAATATATATATATGCATATAATATATATATATGCATATATATTATAATATATATATATATATATGCATATATATATGCGTGAACCTTGCCCCCGAAACATTTCTTACTTCTAAACTGGTGTGTGTGCTATCACGGGCAATGCCAGATGAATGTACAGACGGCTCCCCATTTTCTTTAAAAAAATTTTTTTTAGTCTTTATTTTTGAAAGAGAGAGAGAGAGACAGAGACAGAGACAGAGCGTGAGCAGGGGAGGAACAGAAAGAGAGGGAGACACAGAATCTGAAACAGGCTCCAGGCTCTGAGCTGGACGCAAGGCTTGAACCCACGAACCGCGAGATCATGACCTGAGCCGAAGTCGGACGCTTACCCGACTGAGCCACCCAGGCGCCCCTATGGGTCCCCATTTTCTAACGAGTATCATGACAGGTCAGCGGCATAGGTTCTGGGGGCCACACCACCAGGGCTCGGAGTCCGTCCCTGCCATCAGTGCCATCTGTGCGAGTGTGACCAAGCTACTGCTCCTCAGAGCCTACAGACAGAATAGGGCTAATGACAGTCCTCACAGGAATGCTGCGAAAATGCAATGAGTTAATACACGTAAAACGCTCACACAAAAGTGCCTGGCTCATAAGTAAACCCTCAATCAGTGTTAGTTGTTGTTACCATTATAGTTATAATTATTAATCATCATGGCTTTGAAATATGATTAGCCATGAAAAGCCATTTATGATATGCAATTATGGTTAGTGAGAGCAAAAGCACAAAATAAAACAGGAAGTTAAGGAAATCTGCTCTCTATCCAGCCCACTGACTCTACGATCCAGTGGCCTCGAAGTTCTCAAAGCACCAAGGCCGCATCCTGCTCATGTCTCTGCTCCCAAGACAGTAAGCTCAGCGCCTCGTAAGACAGCAGTTGCTCGAGCGGTGACTGATTCAGAGTTCAATAGTTTCTGTACGAGAAATTTTAAACTACTCGCTATAAAGTCAAAGATCAAATTAACGGACAAGAATTCTACCAAAGGAATGAACTACATGCTCAGGTGTCTCTGATGAAATATTAGATCACTATTTCTTATCACTCCCCCACAAGGCAGCAAGTCTCCATCACATGGGAAATAAAAACACCAACACTCCTACTTTACAGCTACGACCACCACCCTTCTGGACTGAGCGTTTTTCTGCGTGTGCCGTGATAAGTGAATGGCAAACACCACCTCCCTGACTCCTCAGAGCAGCCCCGTGACGTGGTTAATTAACACCTCCATTTTACAGATGGGGAAACGGAGGTTAGGAGATGTTAAGTAAATTGGCCGTAGTCTCACACAGCTATCAAGAGGGCCAACTGTGTTTAAAACCCAAATATGTGACCTCAGAGTCCTTACTAAATGGCAGTATGTTATGAGTAAAACTCGAAAATCTCTTCAATTTGGGGTGCCTGGGCGGCTCAGTGAGTTAAGCGTCCGACTTTGGTTCAGGTCACGATCTCACAGTTCGTGAGTTCAAGCCCCACGTCGGGCTGTGTACAGACGGCTCAGAGCCTGGAGCCTGCTTCCGGTTCTCTGTGTCCCTCTCTCTCTGCCCCTCCCCTGCTCACACTCTGTCTCTGTCTCTCTCTCTCTCTCTCAAAAATAAATAAACATTAAAAATAAAAAAAATCTCTTCAATTTATGCCCTGGCTCTGTGCAGTACAGCAGGATAGCTTCCCAAGTTCCAACCACCAAAGATTAACATGCATTAGATCTTGTGACTGTCAAAATACATCATTATCTTTTCTCTTGCTTGGGATCTTCATAACCATAAAAAGACATAATCTTTACTTCACCTTGAATGCAGGATGAGTCTCTGTAGCAGAAACACCAATGGCCATAATTGTACAATTGTGCCCACAGCAGTGCTGACCTAGTTGGGACGGGTTTTGCAGAATGAATGGGATAGACAGGTAAGGGCTGAGAGAAACAGGAGTAATGATGATCAAGTATGATAGCCAATGGCCAAGAAGCGAAATCCAAAAGGGAGCTAAAAGAATTGGGCAACACTGCCACAATCAGAGGTCTCCATGTCCTAATAGGAGAAAGGAGACAGGGAGAGGGGACAATAAAAGCCAGCGGAGGTATGTCAGATTACTGTGACAACACGGTCCTTATGTGACCATGGGGCCAAGCTACTGGAACAGAATATACATAAGCAAAAGAGACATTCTCCCTACCTCTGTGATACACTTCTCTGACTGTAAGAATGTATAATAATGTACATGTCTACCTGTCGTTAAAAATGGCCACCATCCTCTAATGGGGGCGGTGTCTCGGGTTATAGCTCTGGAACTGGTCACTCAAGGATAACGCCAGCTCCAAATGCATAGAAATAAAGCAGTGAAACTCCATCTCACTATTAGATGGCTCAGATGAAGTGTGTTAAAAATGAGTACAGCACTCTTCGGCGGCGTTCTACAGAAACAAAGACAACCCAGTGACGGGGATGCAGCAATTAACAAGGCACTAAGCTTGCAAATGCATGGGGACACACCCGGGATGAAACCACCCCAGTGGAGGATGAGAAAGCTTCTCTAGTAGTCCCTGGCTACTCACTGATGCAACCATTCACTTTTGGTGGAGATAAGACAACGTGCTGCCCCCATTTAAACTAGGGAACGAGTGGCCGGGAGACACCCAGGGAGACGCCATGGGTGCTCTGGCCATTCCTCCCCTCCCTCCCCATCACGGCTATTGCCAGAGAACCCCAAGATAAGCGGAGTGCAGAGCAAACAGCGTGCACATCACAAGCGCCCTATGGGAATGGACAAAGGTAGTACAAGATGTGAGGTCCTCAGTGCAACAGAGGTACCTGTGAGGTACCCCACAATCTGGGCACGTGCAAATTAAGTCACTGGCCTGACAACTCACAGTAGTTGAGACGTTACTGGTTAGTTTTTTACTCTATTCCCTCAAGCTCCCTTCTCACTCCCAGGTCCCCAGGCTGTAACGAGTGGATGTACAGCTAAAGCTTGGGGCAGTAATCCCTCTACCTTCAGCCCAGTACATGTTCTACAAATCTGAATTTTCCACAGATCAGACTTTTCTAGAGTAGGCAAGGAGGAAATAGATAAAAATATTAGCTGTAATTTTCTCTGTGGAATGGAAGCCAGTGTTTTAATCATGTATCATCATTTTTTCTACTGTTATGCCGAGTTGTTCCCTTCGAAAATGGTAGCTCTGGCCTTTAGAAAAAAGTTGATTGCAGGGGCACCTGGGTGGCTCAGTCGGTTAAGAGTCCAACTTTGGCTCAAGTCATGATCTCAGGGTTTGTGAGTTCGAGCCCTGCGTCGGGCTCTGTGCTGACAGCTCAGAGCCTGGAACCTGCTTGGATTCTGTGTCTCATTCTGTCTCTGCCCCTCCCCCACTTGTGCTCTGTCTCTGTCTCTCAAAAATAAATAAATATTTAAAACACTGCAGTACCACCCCATAGAGGTGTTACAAACACAACTAGGTAAGGGGGTGAGAGGAGGGTCAGGGTGACTGATAAAACCCACCCTAAATCCATGACCTCCTAGGGTAGATGCGTCATTCAAATGAAAATTGTGTAACTCTGAAAGTAAGGGCAAGAAAGCCCCCCTTGGTCTCTTCCCTACCAGTGTGAGTCTTGACTAGATCAAAGACAAAGGCTTCCTAGTAAAGGAAATTTGGCAGAAAATGATAAAAACTGACAGAAAAAAATCATAGGAGGTAAGAATACTAATATCAGAAAATTACTCAGTGCAATGGGACAGCTCATCTCAAAATCAAAGTCAGAAACGTTCTGTTTTGGCTTTGCTTTAGTAAGTGTTATCAGTTCCCACTGGCTGATCCAAAGCGAAAGGGGAGGACACGATCACATTTCTGCAATGATTTGGACACTATCATGACGTTTGAGTATGAGTTCTCTTGCAGAATGAAGTTTTGCAACAATGTGCAGACGTTTAACTTTTATTATCAATATGGTTCATGTGTTCAGGCTACAAAAAGTAAATGCAATTAAACACAATATGTGTTCTATTATTAAAACTTTTAATAATAGAAGAAGAGCAACTCAAGACATGGTAGTTTTGTACAGCTAGAAAAAGGAAAACTTTTAAGGTATAGGAAGCTGAACACTGAAGTAAATTAACAAAAAGTAAAGAGCCAATGTTAATATAAACACATGAGTTAACTGAGGCCGTGAGTGTCTGTTAAGTGGCAAATGATCCATTACAACCAATGTTTAAACATGTGTCAATTAAATACAAGCAGACAGCCTTGCAATTCGAGTTTAAAGGTTTCTTTCACTTCTTGCAGATTCATATATAGTCTTTTCAAACATGAGCATTTTCTCTGAACGTAAAACCCTTCCTTTACACTCTATAAACAAACACTATAAATAAGACTTTGCCAATTAAGTTTATCCGAGCAGGTATGGTATTCCACTCAATTTAGAAATAAGACAATCCAACAAGTATTCTCCATTTCAAATCATCTGGGTAATTTTTACAAAACCACAACACCGTATTCTCACTGCTCTTTGCTTCTCTTTTCTTCAAGGACTATCAATAAAACATATGCTATGGGCTGCTCTTATGAGCCACAGTCTGAAAATTTTTCAAAATGTTTAAAATATACAGAATATTTCTTTCCAGAAGAACTTTAAATACAGAGCAATGTTTAATAATAACCTCCCATTATTGAAAATGAAAAGTCTTCAGTCACAAAAAAACCAGTCTCTTCCTGAAATACACTCAGTTTAGCCTGAGCTAAATTTTCTGATTTCCTTCTAGTTCTACAGTGAAGCCTCACCACAACTGCCTCTACCTGCACCACCCACCCATTCACGCCCCGCCACTTCCCCCCCAAGCACTCACAAGGGAGGTGCTTCTCCTCACTCGACTCTTGTTTCCCGGTAACATGGAGTCATTCCAGTACACGCCCCACCCCAAAAAAATTTCCTAAAAAGCAAGTACACACCTAACAGGTCCAAGGAGATCCAAACCCCAATTTGGAAAATAACCACTTTGGAGCATTTCCCATTCACCCAGCATGTTTTTTCTTACAGAGTGATGTTCAAGTACCTTAAAAGAGCACCGTGGAACAAAAGAAAGGATCTGAGAATTCTATTTTGAAAAGAGAATTAAGCAGAAATTTGAAAAGACCTGGGGAAGTTGGAAAGAGAATTTGTTTCAATGACTCTCAAGCTGATAGTGCCTATCATGACTTACTCCTACTTCCGAGGGTTGGTCACACTACTTTCGAGGTACAACCATGCTATCCCTTTTCCTGTCTCTAAGCTTCTGCCCTGATACATGAAGAGATGACCGACTAATCCCCAGCTGCCCTGAGCCCTCCTCCCAACTCCAGCCTGTGTCTTGTCTGCAACCATGTGAGAAATGCCTAGCAAAACCTCACCCCTCCCAAATTCCTGACCTACAAGAAATGGCAGAGCTCATAAAATAAGTGTTTTAATTAAATGAAGTTTTAAGCGGTTTGTTATAGAAACAATATTACTAACAATGTATGCAGATGGCAAAGCCCATGGCGGATGACGAACACTTAGCGAGACAAGAAAAGCTTATGCTAAATGTCTGAGGGGCATAGGAAATAGGGTATCAGTAAGGAACAAACCAAGATAGCCTGGAAAGCTCAAGAATTGGGATCACTAGACAAATCGACAGAATTAACTCAAGTGCTCAGGGCTCACAGGGTGGGGAGGGCGTGTGGTGGCAACACGCCATGAGAGTAAGTACTGAACACTGACTTCTTAAGCCTCCTTCTTTAATTCAGTTCCACTACCTCAGCAGCCAGAATTAAACACCACCCGCCAATTCTGCAAGCAGAAGACTACAGGCACTTTCTCTGGAAAAAATAAACTACTCTAGAGAAAAGATTCACTTTTCTTTTCTTTTCTGTTCTTTTTTTTTTTAACTTTGTTTTTGTTTGTTTGTTTATTTATTTATTTATTTTGAGACAGAGACAGAGAGACAGAGAATCCCAAGCAGTCTCCTCACTGTCAGCACAGAGCCCGACCTGGGGCTCAAACTCACGAACTGTGAGATCATGACCTGACCCCAAGTCAAGGGCCGGACGGATGCTCAACTGACTGAGCCACTCAGGCACCCCTAGAGAAAAGACTTTCAGATAGGGACCCCAGGAAGTCCCCAGTGAGAAAGCTGGCTGGAAATATGATGACCCTAAGGAGGTGCCTACCAGTCCACAAGCCCAGCTCATAAGGAGAGCTTCCAATCAGCACTGCAGTGTTTTACCCTTTGAACACTTCTGAGGAACAAGAAGTGCTTCTGGCATAAGAGAGATTACAAAAGGTAAAAAGAGTAATTTAGAAGAAACAGATAATGCAAGAAACTGAGATAATGCAAGAAATAGGAAAGAAAATGTTAACTAACACTTTCAGAGCAGGAAAAAAAGGCGTTACATCCATGAAATAAAGAATGTTATAAAAAAAAGGAACAAGGTACCAAAAAGGCCCACTTTGAAATAAAAAATGAAGAGAAAAATAAAATAATAAGAGGTTAGAAGGTAAAGCCCAAGTTACCTCTTGGAAAACAATAAAGGAATGGAAAAATTAGTGGAGGACAGAAAAGAATCAATCCCATATCCAAATCCAACTGACAGGAGTTTTGAGATTAGGATAAACGGATGGGCAACTAACTAGGAGGCTCAGCTGGTTAAGCGTCCAACTTTGGCTCAGGTCATGATCTCATGGCTCCTGAGTTCGAGCCCCATGACCAGCTTGCTGCTGTCAGCACAGACTCTACTTCGGATCCTCTGGCCCCTTCTCTCTCTGCCCCACCCCTGCTTGCTCTCTCTCTCTCTCTGAAAAATAAATATTAAGAAAAAAAAATAAATGGAAAGAAAGGAATTATCAAATAAATATTACAAGATAATTGCCCAGAAATTAAGAACAGTACAAACTTAGTGCCCAGAATGATGAACAGAAGAAGACCCACAGAAACACATGGTATTATTTTAGAACATGGGTGAAAATCCTTATAGCTCCCAGGGAATAAGGGGGAGCAGGTCACATAGAAAAGAAGGGCCACTCATCAAAATGATATCTTATTTCTCAACAGCTACATGAAGCATTTAAATGCAGGAATATTAGAAGTTAGGTTTCATTTATTTTTTAACTCTTAGAGAAAATGATTTCCATCCTAGATAACTCTGTCTAGTCTCATCAAACTATTTAAATGTGAGGCTATAGTAAAGCTATTTTTAAAACTGTAAGGTCGAAAAAATTTACATCCCAAGCACACTTTCTCATGATGCTACTGAAGGATGTCCACAATCAAATGACAAGTGATTAAAAAACAGGGGTGCGTCGGTGCTGTCGGTTGAGCATCCATCCGACTTCAGCTCACGTCATGATCTCACAGTTCATGGGTTTGAGCCCTGTGTTGGGCTCTGTGCTGACAGCCCAGAGCTGGGAGCCTGCTTCGGATTCTGTGTCCCACCCCACACCCCCCCACCGCCTCTCCCCCACTCCCACTCTATCTCTGTCTCTCAAAAATGAAAAAAACATCTGGGGTGCCTGGGTGGCTCAGTCGGTTGGGCATCCAACTTTGGTTCAGGTCATGATCTCGTGGTCCGTGAGTTCAAGCCCCGTGTCAGGCTCTGGGCTGACAGCTCAGAGCCTGGAGCCTGTTTCGGATTCTGTGTCTCCCTCTCTCTCTGACCCTCCCCTGCTCATGCTCTGTCTCTCTCGGTCTCAAAAATAAGTAAAACGTTAAAAAAATTTTTTTAATTTAAAAAAGAAAACAGAATATCCATATGTATAATGCAAAGAGCCAGAAAAATAATGAATGAGCATTCCAGGAGATAGCTATATACATCTAAGGTAACAATCACTCCAAATGGGGGTAAGAGGTTCTGAAAAATCCAGAAAATGTCTCTTAGGAAAAAAAGTACAATTGAAGAAAATTATCTGGCAGGTGTGAAAGTATGAAAAACTATGCTATAGCTTTGCTGCTGGAGGGTACAACCCTAGAAAGACCTAAGATAGATAGATAGTAAAAACAATAAAACAAAACCACGAGAAAAAAATGAGGCAAACTTGAACTCCAGGCAAAACTAAAAGTTATCTAAGAAAGGAAATATAATTATTGTATAGTACAATACTTATCTTAGTAGTGAACAATACTTAAAAAGAAGTAATAGTGAAAACAGTAATCTGGTCTTAACAGAAAGTTAAATATGTTTACCCATGGAGAATGGGGAAGAGCAGGAATGAGACGGTTTACAACAGCTATTGTCCTCATCTACTCAAGTCATTAAATAATTCCAAATTGAAGAATTCAGAAGATAGTATATATTGGTGATTATATAAACGTACCTATACATTCTTAAAAGAAATACAGATATTACAAGAACTTTTCATTTGATTTTGCGACATCACCTATAGTTACACATTTCTAGATTTGGTCTGTTTTTGAAACCTTAGACTACCTGGGTTACAATTTATCCTAGGAGAGAGGGACATATATGGTGCCTATACCTCATTTTTGTTTCCTAATGCTTGATTCTCTATACTTGGCATGAAGAAGGGCAGGGACTCTTCATTGCTTGGTTTCAATTAACTGGCCATTAATTACCTCCATTCCTCACTTTACACCGCCCCTCAGAAAACAAACCACCTGCCCTATCCAGGCCCCGCTAATGTGAATCTGTGGCCGATCTTAGAGACTAATGGCGCTCTCCAACAGTCAGGACAGCACTGGCGTCACACACAGGATTAACAAGGGACGACGCCCGTTAGAACCTTTCAGGTTTCTGCTAGGTCATTAACTGAGCAAACACAACAGTGGCTTCACTCAACTGCCAGGATGACAGAGATCTACACTGAAATAGAAGTATCAAAATAAATACTGAATAGATTTACCATGAAGTTGTTCCTTCCAGGGAATGAAAACGATTTAAATTTTGAGATCCTCCCTAAACCAATGAAAGAGGTTTTCTCTAAAAGCATCAACCAACCATTCCTCTCTATCATGAGTGCTCATTGTTGTCTCAAGCGAAAACCTCAGCTCCTGGTACACTGAAAGCCACCGCCCCTTCTCCACCTGCTGGCCCCGCGTCTGGCGTTGGCGTCTCTAGCGTACGGAAGGCCTTCCCTTGCCTCCAATGCTCACTGGGTCGCCTACGGGGCCTCGGCTGACAGCACAGAATCTGTCACATGGCACCGTTTCGTGGAGGACCTTTACCCCTCAACCAGACTCCTCCTCCTCAGGGGAAAGCGCCGTGAATTTCTTCGCCGCATCTCCGATAATAACCAGCACCCTGCCTGGCAAAGAATCTCAGTAATTCTCTTCCAGATATACTGATCCAATTACAACAATGCCATAACTATGGATCTGAGCATGGTAAGAAATTCTGACGAGGGTTTGATGAGAAATACTCAACTTTTACAGGCATTTTCTTTAGACCCTTTTTTAACCGAGGTGGTAGAAAACAAAGGCCACACTGCAATCAACGTTTAAAAGGAAGAACCAACCGACTAAAAATAATCCATGTTTGTACTTCATGCAAATCGCTAATGCTCCTGGACCGTTGCCAAGCTGAAATTCAGGTGGAGCAAGTAGCAATTTCCAATACCCTCAGCAGCAAAGAAAGCGAGCAGCGCCACCCTGTCCTCCCCACCTCCCACACCTGTCACCGGGGTACGTCGTTTCTACCCGTGGCAGGATACGGAGAGTTTACAGCGGGGTCAGTGTGCCTCACAGCACATTTTGGATAACGGGAACAGGATTCGAGGGAACCTGACCCAGAAAGCATCAAAGTTTCCAAATCGGCATTTCAGCAGTTACTGTAGATAGGTCTTTTATTACAATGTGATAACAAGATAGAATTGTCTTTGCAAAGTTGGGGTTCCCGTCAGCTGAGAATTTTCACGTGACTCTGTAAAGCAGACAAATATGGAAACAGAACTACAAAACAGAAAAGCAAAACTCTTAAGTAATAATCAGGTAACATCAACACCACCAGTACCTTCAGGATCACTTGCTTTACAAACTGAGATTTAAGCACTGAAGACATTTAAATCTTCTTTCATTCATTAAGCAATTCAACAGCATTAAAAAAGAGTATCTTGCTTGTAACCTAAAAAATGTAAATGTACTACCACGTACACTTGAGTCAGCTGCCATCTGGAGGGAAAACGGGGAGAAATGTGGAACAAACAGAATAACAGTTTGATTCTATTACAAGGAAGCCCAAGAAAATATGTAGCTAGAGAAAGTAATATATCACATTTAAATATATCCTACTGGAAGGTAGAACTTGTGATTCGGGAAAGGAAATGGTTCTCTTTTAGACTAACAAAGCCCAAAAATTACGTTCTGTTTTGAATTCTACTAAGGAAGAGGCCCCTATCATGGCATTAAGTAGGATTTTAAGTAAAGGTCCACGTAACAAAACAGCACAGCGAAAATCCCTTTTTCATGACGACACACAACAGTTTCTAACAATTTTTATCGCAGGAAAACAAAGTGTTTTCCTGGGTGTTGAGATGGATTCTATACCATATACTGGGACTTCCATGTTACTTTATTTAAAGACTACCCTAAAATGATGTCTAGGAAATGTTTATACAGTAAAACTCAAAGGCAGTAAAATTTATGGAAGAAACACCAGCTGTGAAGAAATCTGTATTTTCCCTATCTTGATCCCTAGATCCCTATCGAGAGCCTATTGTTGCAAGTTCATTTCTTTCACAGGTACTGCATTTACTTTCCGCTCAAAACAAAACAAAACAAACAAAAAACAAAAAACAAGAAAACGTGGACAAAGCACGTAACGCCACAATTTCAAGACACTGAACACCAGGCAAAAAGGACAGTGGTCCCTGAGAGACAAAAACAAGGGGAACCCTGTGCCTGCAGAGTCTACTACCTAGAGTGAGTTTCCAGGCCACTGTGCCAGGTGAAGAAAAGCAGGCAGAGTCTGGACATCTGTCCCTAAGTTGAGGAAATGGAGCTGGGGGTCCACAGAGGCTAAGAGGGTGGTGTTCTCAGGGAAGGATAAGAAGAAAGCTTCACAGTAAGGGCTCGGGATACTAGCGGTCTCCCCTCGGGCACTGGGCAGAGTAATGTTCACCCCAAGTGAGTGAAAGAACAATCTAAAGATGGAGAAAGAACAAAAGAACTGGAAGGAATAATTCTCAGAGCTCACACAGAAGATCTGCTATTCAAACCAGTCAGAGGGGGAAAACTGCATGTAACACTTGGAAGGAATGTGCCTCAAAAGTGGAACAAAAACTAGTGCTAACCAATGCTTGGGTCCCACAACCAAAGCTTAAAAGTAAGGCCCAAAAGGATCAGGCTGTTTCCAAGTAACATAACTTGGTCCAGCATCAGAGCTCATGGATGTTTATACAAATATGCATGTACGCACACCCAACACTCAACAAGGGAAAGCTTACAATGTCTGGCACCTAATTGAAAATTACCAGAAATGAAAAGAAGCAGGAATAGTGACCCAAAATAAAAGGAAAAAAAACAAAAAAACAAAAACAACTGAAATACACATAAAAATGACAAAGATGATGGAAATGGTAGAATATTTGGGCAGTTATAAATGTATTCCAACTGTTTAAAAAGGTTGACAAAAATGTACATCTTAGGTAGAGATATGGACATGAAAACTATGTGAAATAATCAAACTGAACTTCTAGAGATGAAAATTACAATGTCTGATGCCAAAAATACATTGGATGTATTTAATGGTAGATTAAAACAATACAGAAGACTAGAAATCTAAAATTGAAGACATGACACAGAGAGAACAAACAAGGGCGCCTGGGTGGCTCAGCTGGTTAAGCTTCCGACTTCGGCTCAGGTCGTGATCTTGAGCTTCGTGAGTTCGAGCCTCGTGTTGGGCTCTGCTGTCAGTGCAGGGCCCACTTCAGAGCCTGTCTCCCTCTCTCTCTGCCCCACCCCTGCTGGTGCCCTCTCTCTCTCAAAAATAAAATAAACATAAAAAAAAAAAAAGGAAAAGGAAAAAAACCACAGAGAAACAAGCCATCAGGAGATCGAATATATATGGACTCAAATGCTGCAAGAGGGGAGAGGGGTGGAGGGGCAGAAAAAATATGTGAAGAAGCAAAGGCTGAAAATTTTCCAAATCCGATGAACTATAAATCCACAGATCCAAAGTGGCCAACAAACTCCAAGCAAAAGCCACACAGAGAAAACTACAGCCATACAGATGACTACAGTCATACTGTAATTAAATTGCCTAAAACCAATGATAGAGAAAATCTTAAGAGGAACCAGAAAAAAACCACTATTACAGAAAGAACAATGAGATAAGAATGACTTCTTGTCAGAAACACTGAAAACCAGAAGACAGTGGAGCAGTATCTTTAAAAAGCACTGAAAGAAAAATACTGTCAAACTAAAGTTGTACATTCACCGAAAACATCTTTAAAAAATGAAGTTATCATACATTTCACATTAAAGAGCCCAAGTGATTTAAAAAATGGTAAACCGAACTTCAAAATTAAAGAATTTTTTGTTTCTTTCGGAAGACACCGTAAAGAAAGGGAAAAGATAAGCCACAAACTGTGAGAAAATATCTGCCAAAGACGTGTATCCAGGATATAAAAACAACTCTTAAAATTCAGTTAGAAGACAGAACCGCCCAATTTTAAACTGAGCGGAAGATCTGAATGGACTTCTCACCCAAGAAGGTATACAAACGGGCGATGTACACATGAAAGCCAGCTCCCTGTCATCCGCTTTTAGGGAAATGAAAACTGAAACCCCAGTCACATCCATAAGGGTGGCGACAACGAAGGGACAGAAGACACGGGAAGATGTGAGGAAGCAGAGAGGAACACCTCTGGCAGGAAAGTAAAATGGTGCAGCCACTTTGGAAATCAACCGGCAGGTCCTTAAACTGTTAGAAAGAAATGTACCACATGTCCTAGCAAAATTCCACTAGTAGGTGACTACTCAAAAGAAACGAATTGGGTGCCTGGCTGGGCTCGGTGGGTGGAGTGTGCAACCCTTGACCTCAGAGTTGTGAGTTCGAGCCCCATGCTGGGTGTGGAGATTACTTAAAAATAAAACCTTAAAAAACAAAACAAAAAATACCAAGAAATGGAAACATAGGTCTACAGAAAGACTAACAAATGACAATTCCTGGCAGAACTGGTCATAATAACCAAAAGGTGAAACAACCCAAATGTCCATCAAGTGGTAGATAAATCAAATGTACAGCAGGTAATTAAACCCGTGACAATAGCAAAGAGGCCCAGAGGGGAGAAGAGGAAGCTGAAGGCAGGCTGTGATAAGGGAGAAATGTGGATCTGAAACCCTAAAACAACACAACAACCAATACTAATAAATGCCACTAAAAAATGCCACTGTTCCAGGGGACGTCACTCTCTCAGTTAAAACATACTGGCCAAGACCCTGGGGCGCCTGGGTGGCTCAGTAGGTTAAGCGTCTGAGTTCAGCTCAGTTCATGATCTTGCGGGTCCATGAGTTCGAGCCCCGCGTCGGGCTCTGTGCTGACCACTCAGAGCCTAGAGCCTGCTTTGGATTCTGTGTCTCCCTCTGTCTCTGCCCCTCCCCTGTTCATGCTCTGTCTCTCTCTGTCTCAAAAATAAATAAACGTTAAAAAAAATTTTTTTTAATAAAAATAAAAATAAAATAAAATAAAACATACTGGCCAGTATCTAACAGAGGGTAAGCTCAAAGAGATTTTTCTATGTGCTTTCACTTGGCTTTTTAACCACATGAATTTCACTGACATAGTAACGTTATGTCTTGTGTGAAGAAGATGGCAGAAAAAAGTATTTGGGGTTGTTTTTTGTTCAGCGTTGTGAGGTTTCTGAAGAACGATCTAACCTTTATCCTTTCTGGTCTTCAGCACAATTACAACACTTTCCTCTCCACCTCCACACAATTAGCTTTTCATGTACAGTAACCAAACAAGATTATTTACTAGAAAACTCTTTGATAACCGTAACTCAGTGTGCTTTAAAATGTAGTATGCTGCAAAAAAAGAGTCAATAATGCTTCCCTTGTGAGAAACTGAGAAGTATGAGTAATGATTCTAGAACTCATATGGCTTTGTTATTACAAGGTTTATAAGGCTAAAACTCCCAGAAGAGTTGACAGGATTTAAAATCCCGAACTGTCGTCAATCTGAACTGATTTAGACTGCACATCTTTATTCAGATTAGAAAATAAAATGTACACAGATGTCACTAGAATATATCCACAGTAAAAGCTCAAAACTCAGAACTCCGCTGCACGTTTTACTTCACTCCTCCCCATGTTCTGGGCTTTTTGTTCTTCTAAAACCCTGGGCATTGTCAAACCCTGAATGGATAAAATAATTTTCTCAAGTCAGGCGCCCTTTGGGAAATCACATCTAAATTAGCCCAGCAAAATGTTGTAGAAAAATGTTCCATGAGGAAAAACTTTTGAGATACAGACAGAATCTCTGTTCTGGTCAAAAAAGAACTAACCAGGACAGTGAAGAAACCCGGGGGTTGGAAAAACAACAAAAAGACAGAGACTACATCACGCTTTTCATCATAACCACAAATACATATTCCCTCTGCTTTTCTATATGTAATAAGGGTAAAATACGTCACTAAGTGGCTATGGAAATCTGAAAATAGATACGATGGGGGCACCTGAGTGGCTCAATCTGTTCTGTGTGCCACTCTTGATTTTCAGCTCAGGTCAAGATCTCATGCTTCGTGAGACTGAGCCCCCATGTGGGGCTCTGCACTCTACACATGGGATTGATTCCCTCTCTCCCTCTCTCTCTGCCCCTCTCCCACTCCTGCGCTCGCTCTCTCTCTCTCTCTCTCTCTCTCTCTCTCTCTCTCTCAAAATAAATAAACCTTAAAAACAAATAAATAAAATATCATGTTTTAACTACTGATATAAACTAGTAAATCAAACTGAACCAAAAATAAATGGACTGGGGGGAGGGGGGGCATTCATTCAAGACAAACAAGTAGAATGATTCTGAAGAGTTAAAAATGTGAACTAAATGGGGCACCTGGGTGGCTCAGTCGGTTAAGCATCCGACTTCGGCTCAGGTCATGACCTCACTGTTCGTGGGTTCAAGCCCTGCATTGGGCTCTGTAGTGACAGCTCAGAGCCTGGAGCCTGCTTCAGATTCTGTGGCTCCCTCGCTCTCTGCCTTCCCCAACTCACTCTTTCTCTCTCTCTCTCTCTCTCACAAAAAAATAAACATTAAAAAAATGTAAACTAAATGGAACATTCTTTATTAATTTCATGTGCCTCTAGCTTCTATTTAATATGGGAATTTTGCAATGCTTAAAAAACGGAGTTCCTTTTAAATCAACCATAAAAAAATTGGTTTCCCTGCATAAAAATAAAAATACATATGCAGTTAGATGAGCAACTTATTCACTAATAAACTTACATATCCTATTAAAATTCATTTTAAAATAATTTATAGGAAACAATAAAGCACAGAATTTGAGAACCAGAAAGGATATTAAAGCACATTTAGTTGGCTCTTTATTACATTAACTTACAAACTACATTTACTTTTCCCAGCACTGTTCAAAAGCCCCTGATGGGTCAAGAGAAGGGTCTATATTCTGTGCTGTCCAGTAAGACTGCCACCAACCACATGTAGCTACTTAAATTTAAATCCATCAAAATTAGGTAAAATGTAAACTTCAGCTCCTCAGTCACACTACCCCACTTCCAGAGCTCAGAGCCACAGGGACCAGCTGGCTACTACCCTGCACAGCATCAAGGGAGACTGAACTTTTCTACTTGCAAAAGAGAATGGGAGACTGTTACAACATGCAATTGTAATGGATGCCAGTGAAATAAAGTATCACTTATTTCTATGGTTTTCTATTTAGTCTCTTTAAAAGAACCAAAATATTTTTAAAAATCCTGAAAGTTTCAAGTGCCTTTTTTTTCAATGGAATTTTTTTTTATATTTATTTATTTTTGAGAGAGAAACAGAGCATGAGCAGGGGAGGAGCAGAGAGAGGGGGACACAGAAACTGAAGCAGGCTCCAAGCTCTGAGCTGTCCACACAGAGCCCGATGCGGGGCTCGAACTCGTCAATCATGAAATCGTGACCTGAGCCGAAGTCAGATGCTCAACCACCTGAGCCACCCAGGCGCCCCTTTTAATGGAATTTTTTACCAGAATTCCTAGGCTAACCTTTTTGGTGGCTACTTTGTTGGAAGCGCATCTGTCTTTAAGAGAAGCATCTCTGAATTGTAACCAATTCCATTCCTAATTTCTATAGGTTCCTTGGGCTGAAAGCCAACTGAATGTGACTTGACTCTGTAGTTCAAGAAGTCACCTGAATCCAAGGAGAGAGCGAGTGTCCAACAGGAAAGGCAGAACAAAGACAGCCTCCTATTTTAATAAACACTAACGGGTAAGAGAAGCATGTCCATTTAGAGTTCTGATTTCAAAATGTGCTGCCCAAGTTTATGTTAATGTTAATAACATTAATAATGTTAATCTTCCACTGGAAGCTAAGGAAAAATTCTTCATCAAGGTTACATGATATCATCAAAATAAATATTCTTAATAAAGTAGACTTGCACAATTTTATACTCAGAGGCAAACATGAGGGCACCACGTGAAGTGGGTAGCCCTCCCTCACTCACTGGTGCTGTAACACTGAGCAGACCCTGGGCTCCCCTGGCCCTCTGGCCACCCCCACCCTTTGTCCCACCCTCTACAAAATAAAGCTACCAGCCTAGCCCATTTACTTCTTATTTCTGATTGTCAGTCCCCGAGACACCATAAGTGTTTTAACAAACATTTGAGAACTGCTGTTGTCAACTACACAGATACTAAGCTAACATTCCTTCTAGAATTTCAATCTTACAATTTTCATTTAGGAATTTGAGAGAAACTTTCCCATCAAGTAAATAAAGAGGATTGTTTTAGGCGTTTTAGGTACTATTAAAACAATTTTAAACTTCAGAACTATATGAACCAAGGAATGTAAATCTTTCCTAACCCAAGCCCACTCTGGGTAGAATTCTAAGATGACACCCAAGATTCCCAGCTTGTGGTGTGCATATCCTGTGCAATCCTCTCCCCATGATGCAGAGAGGGCCTTTGAATATGTTGGGATATTACATTCGTGATTAAGTTACATTATGTGGCTAAGGTCAGGGACTTTGCAGATAAAACAAAGGTCCCTAACTGGCTTACTTTGAGTTAATCAAAAGTATGATTATCCTGGGTGGGCCTGATCTAATCAGTGGAGGCCTACTTAGAGAGTGCCTGCCAGAGAGAAGCGCCTGGGTGGCTTGGTCCGTTGAGCATCCAACTTCAACTCAGGTGATAATCTCCTCATTTGTGGCTTCCAGCCCTGCATCGGGCTCTCTGCTGTCAGCACAGAGTCTACGTCAGATCCTGTCTCTCTCTCTCTCTCTCTCTCACTCTCTCTGCTCCTTCCCCACTCACACTCTCTCTCTCTCTCAAAAATAAACAAACATTAAATAAACAAATAAATAAATAAAGGGTCAGAGAGACTCTCTCCAGCTGGCCTTGAAGAATAAGCTGACAGGAGTTCTAGGGCTGCAAGGAAATAAACTCTGCCAACAACCGGATGAGTCCCAGGCCTCATATGAGGTCCCAGCCTCAACTGCCACCTGTCATCAATCTTAGGAGATGCAGAGCAGAAGACTCAGCTATGCTGTGCTTAGATTCTGACCCTCGGGCTCCATGAAATAATAAATGAGGACTGTTTTAAGCCTCTGTGTTAGTTATAATTTATTACATAGCAACAGAAAACTAACATATTCCCAAGCTCATCCACGGTCTCCTATTTGATGTATCTCATTCAGAAATTTCCTCTGGATACACACATACAAACACACGTAGACACTGACACAGTTCTCTCAACAACTCTGTTACGTCGTGCTGATACATTATTATCCCCATTTTATTTTTTTATTTTTTTATTATCTCCATTTCTCCATTTTAAAGATAAGGAACTTGAAGCTAAATGACATGGGAAAAAAATGACTATGGTAAGGTCATGGTAAGGCATGAATTAGCTCTCTGCATTAATTAGCTCATGTAATCATCTATAGTACTAGATATAGATATAGATACAGATATACATATACACTATATATAGTACTACAGATATATACTATAATATATATGTGTGTGCATATATATATACGTGTGTGTGTGTGTGTGTGTGTGTGTATTTGATGACATAGCAAATCCTAAGAAGTCGTAATTTTTCCAAGATGACAAAGTAAAAAAGCAGAAACAGAAATGTTTGAATTTGGGTCTATTTAATTCTGAAGCTCAAAAATTCCAACAACTTTCAGTTCTTATTCTCTGATGATTACTCTTAATTAGAAATAAATATCTAGGGGTACTGGGTGGCTCAGTTGGTTAAGCATCTTTTGATTTTGACTCAGGTCATGATCTCATGGTAGTGATACTGAGCTCCTCGTGGGGCTCCATACTGGGTGTGGGGCACTTAAGATTCTTTCTCTCTCTCTCTCTCTCTCTCTCTCTCTCCCTCCCTCCCCTCCCCGACCCCATCAAAAATTGTTTAAATTAAAAAAAAAGAAATAAATTCCTAAAGTTCATCAACAGTGAATTTAAGCATGTGTGAAGACAGATGCTAATACGTCAGTAAACTCTGTCATTTGTATGTATGACAAGCATCAGAGCTCCACTGTCTAAGGAAACCAGCAGCAAAGTGAAAACTCAAGACCCAGAGAAAATTAGAGATCTACACCTTCACACAAAATACAAATGGGGGCAAAATTATTTTATTCCACTAGAGTTTCTGAAGTAGGCAAGTCGGTGGTCAAAACAAGGCTGAGAGAGAACCAATCAGCTTAAGCAAGACATAACTATGTCACACGACACGGGGACAAAAGCAAAATCCATCAAGGAAGCTAATGTTGGTGACTAATCCCCAAAATTTGGCACTATTAATGAAATATGATTAAAATAGTTTAGAACATACTGTTAATATTCCAAAACTTAAAATATCTTAGCAGACTTACCAAGCAATCTTGATTGAAATAGTAAAGTGTATTTCATGTGTTATAGAATAAAATGTAAGACATTTTTTAAACCAAAAGTAATGTTCTAAAAACTTAAAGCTTTTATTCCTAGTAATTAAATACAAAATTCTATAGAATGTCTGCATCCTGTGTAGTTTGCTAATCGACACCGAGAAGGCAAACATTAATTTTCTTCACAAAGTTTGAATTGCTTTAACGTAGAATTGGTTTGTCTGATACCAGTCTACAAAGAAAGGAATTACGGAAAAAAAAATGAGCAAGACAGAAGAAAACGAAATTGAAATTACTGAGCCTTCTAACTTATCGGATATTGTCTTTTCTTTAGAAAACAAGGATATAACTCTGAAGTATGCTTTCAAACTCCTATTCCAATAAATGTTCCAGAGAGTAAGTTCCCCCGGCCACATAAAGCTCACATACGTTAAGTCACGCATCTAAAGACAGACTAATAGTTATAAAACTAGTGTCAGTGGAGTAAAGCTGAATAGGGTTCATCAACGTGGCTTTTGGGTAACTACTATCTATAAAGTAATTGTATTATTTATGAGGCCTTACATTTTTCTTCCTGACACCTCTTTTCAATAAATGCAGGAAAGTCACCATGCCCACCATGTGAATTCAGCAGCTTAAACCAAGCTCATTCAGACTACATTCCTTTCTCCAGGTGGTTATCTTAAAACATGTACCAGCACTCACGGGGACAGTCTACAGTATAGTTCCAACACCACCCACTCTTGGGCTGGAAAGGGATGTGATTTTAGCCAAGACCGACAAACTTATTCTAAACAGAGAGTTGCATTCATATTAAATATCTTCTGGATAATTCGGTTAACACACAAACACACAAATAAAACCAACTGAGATATTAATAGTGGGGTATGATTTCACTCACCATCTTTATTCACCATTATTCTTTAAATAATTTACAACTAACTTATATTAATCAAGTTCATCTCTAAAGTCAAGTTGTTTGGAACCTGACGTCCATTTTCCGGAAAGATACTGAACTGAAATTACATTTCCCAGCCTATAAACAGATTCAGTGATGCCGGAAGCTGACTATTCTTTACAGCAGTGCTTCCCCTAGAGCGAAGGTCACCAGCTTCACGCTGAGGGCCCGCTCTCCAGGTGTGCGGACTCTCCTCACACGTGGTAAGAGATGCGGTCCCAAGATGCTCCCATCCCCTCACTCCAAGCGGCCGGCACAGAGCCGCAAGCCAGAACAACCGGGCACAACAAGAACGAGCTACCCCTCACTAGGATGCTGCGCAGTGTGCGTGATCTCAAGCAATCCCGGCAATAACCCATAAAGTAGGAATTTTTACTCCTGTTTTCAGCAAAACAAGCAGGTGAAAAGATGCATCGACCGAACCGCTCAGGTCACAAGCCAGAAGTGCTGGTGCAGAGATCCAAACTCAGATCCAACCAACCCCATTCTTACAACTCTACCTGACAACACGGGAAGTGTTAAGAATGTTGAGATCATAGGTAGCCCTCCATTCACAGAGGGTATTTCTAAAAACACGCAGAAAACCAAAGAGCAAAAGCTAATCACAAAACGGTTCCGCACGAGACATGAGGATGTGGATGAGAATGATGGAGGAGGAAAAGGCTTAATTTGCACTCTGCCTCCTAAAACATAAACTCCAATGAGGATTTATTTTCTTAGTAAGGGACAGTGAATAATCAGTTAAGACAAAGAGTTTCTACGTTCATCTTCTCCAAATGTTTCACATCTTTGTATTACATTTTTCAGACATTATTTCTCAGCACTAATGTGCTCACTCACAATTTCCCACTTTGGAGCACCTGGCTGGCTCAGTGGGTAGAGCATGCGACTCCTGATCTCAGAGTCTTGAGTTCAAGCCCCACATTGGGTGGAGAGCTTATTTAAAAAAAAAAAAAATTCTCAGTTTTGCCCTCATTTTTGTAAATGAGGGCAAAATGAGCAAAATATTCAACTGCTCACGCCAACTTACACTTAGTACTAAAACTAAAATACTGGCTACCAAGTAGCATTACCAGGAACAGTGGCTTAAAATAATCATTTCCAGGGGTGCCCGACTGGATCAGTCCATAGAGCATATGACTCTTGGTCGTGGTCATGGGTTTGTGCCCCTGTTGGATGTAGAGATTACCTGAAAATAAAATCTTGTAAAAAATAAATAAATAAATAAATAAATAAATAAATAAATAAATAAATAACTCGTTTCCAGGTAATGAGTAACATCCAGACAAGACGCTGTCTGGCTAACAACATGCGAAAGCACGGCCTTGTGGCATACCAGTCTCCTGCACTCTGTCTGTCCCAGCGACTGGGAACAGACAGGGACCGGGAAAGGTCTTTGTGACCAAAGGTGAAAACAGGGACGGTCCTTTCCCAGGACATAAAGAACAGGAAACAAGTTCAGTGCCCGAAACTCAACATGATTCTGAACTTTGCATACATCTACTACAAAGATTGACTTAACTGAAAAGAAAAATAAATTATGAAACTGAGCTTCCTATGGGATAAATCACAGTTCTTCATGAATCTTATTTCCCCCACTGCCAAAATAGCCACAAGACCCTCCCCCCAATCACATTCATACAGTATTTATATTTCAAATATAGTTATAAGTTGATGTGGTAAGACAGGATCATTTCAGCTCACTGATCAATTCAAACAATACTAAATACACTAAAAGTCTAAAGCTTACATTTTTACTGCACTAACAATAATGAATAGGACATACGCTTTAACTCATAAGAGCGGATTGGAAATTTCTATTTCAAATGACATAATAAAGTAAATTCATATTACTATATTTTTAAAGCACTGAAACAAATTTTATGGACAGATATACACACATTTTCTCTCTTCTCCCTCTATTTCTCTTTCTTACTCATCATTCTGAGCAGTGCAAATCAGTCAAAAGAGGGAAGCACCAGGAGGGAAAAAAAAAATCTCATTTCCTAATTAATCATTAACCTGATGGCTGACAGCTGATTTATCTTCATGACTTTTTCATACCTATTTAATGACATTTCCTATAGTGATTCTTGTCTTAGTACTGTGAATATTCTTATCTGAAGAGCATATATGTGTGTGTACATATGCATGTATAAAACTAATTTGTATTCAGTAACGTATCTTCACATGTTCAAATAAAGGTATATTTTGAAAAACAGAATGCTGCGACCCTTTCAAAGTCCCTCAAAAGACTAGGTTTGTATCTCTCTAATGATGGCTGAGATGAAGCCTCTAATCAAGGCAATTAAAAAGACAATATTATCAACACTAGCAAATAGTAAAGACAGAGAAAAGGAAACAGACTAAGATATTAAAAGAGCTAGAAAAAGAGGCTATTAAAAGTTATCCGTGTTATATTGTGATAACTTTTTCCCCAAATGGAAACCACTCTTTCTAAGCATTTTCACCATCAAAATAAGAAGATGAACAAGATTTTCAAATATGCCACTTTTTGTTTTGTTTTGTTTTGCTTTAGGTTTCAAGGTCTTACTTAAATTCCAGTTAACCAACAGTGTAATAGTAGGTGTAGCATTTAATATCACTCGACACCAGGTGCTCATCGCAAGTGCCCTCCTTAATCCCCATCATCCATTCACCCCATCCACCCACCCCTGCCCACCTCTCCCACCAGCAACCGTCAGCATGTTCTCTACAGTTAAGAGTCCATTTTGCGGGTTGCCTCTCTTCTTTTAAACTCTTGGTATGCTATGAACAGCAATATACCCATAAAGCAGTGTTTGCCCACTCTAAAGTCTAAATGTGACTTTCAAGTTAAGCAAAAATGGTTAACTACCATTTGTTTGGCTGAAGGTCTGTCTTGTTGAATGATAAATTAACAGTACAAACACACGGAGATTCATCCCATTTACCGGAAAGAAAATGGGCAGCATATCTTAAATATCTTAGAGATACTTTAAGTCGTGGCACCTGTGTTGAGGCTAGGTCTCATCCAGTTCTGCTTGTACCACGACAGTAAACAAAATAAAAACAAAGCAGGAAAAAAAAAAAAAAAAAGCAAAGCATGTTAATATTCAAAGGATACATCCCAGTAATTAAAACAAAAAAAGCATATCTCACCTGTATCTTAAAGACACAAAAAAGTACGTAATCTGGAAAGTTTCAGAACTTAGTCAAGATTACTGCATTTTTGCATGATACGCAATACTCGAAATGTATATTTAATTATGATGTTTGGATAACCAAGCTAACAAAAAATAATTTTACTGTTTACAAACTCCCTCCAAAGAGAATTAGCAAACTATACCTCTAACTTAGGCTCCAAAATTTTTTAACTTTACCTGATATAAAACAGTTGGAAAAAGAGGCTATTAGAAGTTATCTATATATTTGTATTACAATAACTTTTCCCCTAAATTGAAACTCAGTTTTTATTTTAAACTTAATAAAAGTTTATTCTAAGCGTTCAACCATGATTAATACATATTCATGAATTGAAGAGCAAATTTCATTTATCCCATTAACCCCTGCTATGCTGGGCAAAACAGCCAGAGAATAATCAACAGTAATTTTTCTTTAAAGACACACCCTTTCCAAACTGTTAAGATACAAAGAAGGAAGACTGAGCAAGAAAGGTAGCTACTGCAGAAAAACAAGCCTCACCTAGAGGAACAGAGTATCTCCGTGAAGGTGGAAAACACCAGCCTCACACTCTTAACAGGGGCAAGCCTGGATAAGATTGAGAAATAAACTGTGCCATCACGTGCAAGAAAAGAATCAACCAAGTAATGGCAGGGAAAACACTGCTGGATTGTGTTATTACTTCGGACCTTTAAACAACATTTTAAAAATGAGAAACTCTCGATTACACTACCTGATGCAAAGGTAGGGCAGGAGGGAGACAGCTGAGTTTCAAAACCGCTGCCAACTGATGTCTCCCGCACGGGGACTCTAGTACGTACGTAGATGTATATTCAATGAAAAAACAACTTATGAAATATTCATTTGAAAAGTAATTAAGTCTTGCAACTGAAAAGCTAACCTTTCACAACACAAAAATCATCATGCAGCTTTAAGATTAACACATTCTATGTCCTCTGGTGCTTATTACAATTTATTTAACACCTCATCTACGTTATTTGGACTGTTCAGATATTTTTTCATTTCCTACAAACTAAAATAAAAATAACCAAAGGATCATTCTCCCCAAATATCTAAAACAAAACCTTCACAGACCACATACAAAAGATATGAATACAACTTCAGTAAATTTTCCTAAAATATTCATGAAAAAGAAACCTTTTCAGGTAACAGAATCCATACTTCAATTGAGGTTAAGCTGTTTAAAAAGGAGCTTTTTTTTCCCCCCAAAATCAGTAACTCCAAATTTACAATTTTACACACACACACACAAACACATATACACAACTTCCTATGACCTGGATATACACATAACACTATGCTACCATAAAAGAATTTAAAACCACAACTCTCTCAAATAATCCTATCCTAATTTTCCCTTCCCTATTTGCCTGTGTGTAGTCCCAACACAGCAACACGAAGAGATTTTATTTTTATTCTTTTTTTTTTTTTTTTTTTTTTGGCCAGGGAAGAAACTAGGGGGATTTTTAGGCTTCAATGGCCAAAACAGACTATTAGCTTCCATTTGGCTATTAGTCAAATAAGCAGAGTGGTCTCTAAAGCGTCACCAACAGATAGCAATAAATTCTCAAAATGAGACGTAGCACCTGCTTTTTTCATGTGGAAGGGAATGAAAAAAAGCTGATTCAGCACATGCAGTATATCCATTCAAGTCACATACTACTGATGTCACAGAGAGCTGTGACAGCTCACAGTCCTCAAGAGCCAAAGGTCACAAGATGAGTTAATAAGGCATACATCTGAGTCTATGACAAGGCCAGGCTTTTTGTTTTTGTTTTTTGGGTTGTTTTTTTTGTTGTTTTTTTTTTTTTTTTTTTGGTTTGGAGGAGAAGAGCTGCTGAGGACAGCACTCCCCATCACCGTGAGAGTCAAAATGCAGAATCTTAGTGACTGCTTCCAAGAGTGACAGAGATTCAGACACTGAAACAAAAGAGTGGTGTGCAAGGGTCTCTCATTCAAGCGTTCTGAAGGAGCTTCTCTCCATACTTGGCAAGCATGGATTTATTCTAAAGAAACACAAGGAAAACTGTTTCAGAACCCAGATTTATGTCACGCCTAGTTCACTCTATAGATAATCTGTCACCCCTCTCAGACCGCTACCTCATCAGCACATTAAAAATTTCCATTTTAGGGGCGCCTGGGTGGCGCAGTCAGTTAAGCGTCCGACTTCAGCCAGGTCACGATCTCGCAGTCTGTGAGTTCGAGCCCCGCGTCAGGCTCTGGGCTGATGGCTCAGAGCCTGGAGCCTGCTTCAGATTCTGTGTCTCCCTCTCTCTCTGCCCCTCCCCCGTTCATGCTCTGTCTCTCTCTGTCCCAAAAATAAATAAAAAACATGGAAAAAAAATTAAAAAAAAAAATTTCCATTTTCAAAATAAACATGATGCAATTTCTGTAAACAGGGAGAATCTTACATAAATACACCAAGAGGAAAAGTTTGTGTTGAGGAGTTTTGTTTGTTTATAAAACAAACTCTTCTATGGTTCTGACTTAAAGTAGCATTTGATCGTTCTTAGTAAATACGAAGAGGTGTTTTGTTTTGTTTTGTTTTTGGTCTCAGTATCATTTTGAACCCCAAAGCTCATTATAACAGAGAAGACAACTCAAAACCACAATACTCAATTGCACGGTATATTGAGGCTTAATACTTTCTTAAACAGGCTCATTCCATATGGATCCATGCAATCAGTTAAAATGACGGTATACAACGATCTCTGACAAGAAATTACATTAAGTTTTCTAAGCAGATTATAAAACAGTACAGAGATAGGACTCTGATTTTCTAAAAGAAATGAATTATCTATGAATATATGGAGAAGGAAAATCTAAGATACAAAAAATAATAACTCAACTTCATAATGAAAACATATTACCTGTGTGGTTATAATAACCAGTGAAGCTCTCTCTAAACACAGAACAAGAAGCACTAAGTCTCTTTCTTTTCTTTCCAATCTAACTCTACATTCCTTACCTGATGCAAGAATACAACACAGTTCAATCAAGTAAAGCCACTAAAAAACCAGAACCTGGCCAAATAAGTTATGGTAACTGCATAATGCTTCTTTTTTTTTTAATTTTTTTTATGTTTTTATTTCATTTTTGAGAGAGAGAGAGGCAGAGTGCAAGTAGGGGGGAGGTAGAGAGAGGGAGACACAGAATCTGAAACAGGCTCCAGGCTCCGAGCTGTCGGCACAGAACCTGATGCAGGGCTTGAACTCACGGACTGTGAGATCATGACCTGAACCGTCAGGATAAGTCAGACACTTAACCGACTGAGCCACCCAGGTGCCCCACTACATAATGCTTCTAAAGCAATGGACATAGGTACGCATTTCTGTAAACCTTTCTAAAACTAAAAACTAAAAAACAAAACTGAGAAGCGCTGAGATACATTTCACTCTCATTTTATTTTGAAATTTTAAAATAACTGCTTAAAGACAAGGCAAAAAAGGAAATCTGAATTTACTGAATGTCATTTACCCTTTTAGAGTATTTTTAAAGAATGTAGGTGTATGTGAAACTATATACATTACATACAAAATTATCTATGAAATAAATCAGTATATCCATCCTTTCTAGTAAAAACAGGGTGAGCGGCATAGTGGAGTTGACTTATTTTTATAAGAAGGAAGAACTGGCAGGCTGCTCCCACCACATGGTATTTCTTACTTTAGTATGGGATATTTTTCTTTTCAGAAATACATTCCTCAGAAAACACAATCTCACTCCTATAAGATCAGACAGAGTTGTTCCTTAGCCTCGTGGGCCCATGTATTTCCAGTTCGAGAAACCCCAGCAAATACGACCCATGTATCAACTTCACGTTCAACAGGAGACAAAAGTTATGCATGATCTTGCCCTTCGTCCCGAATTTCAGGTATTCCCAGTAACGCTGCCGATCACCACCAGGCTTCTATCAAGAGGTCATTTAAGTGGTCACCCTGAGATATGGACCAAGAGCAGGTGCAGGGCAAGGCGCGTGTGCCCATGGGACAGCTCCACGCCCCGTCACCCAGGGCGAGCCACACGTGGGCACAGGCTCTGAGGGGCAGTAATTGCCCATGGGCATCAGCCAGCAAGCAGCGGAAGGCGGGGCCCAATGCCATGCACAGGAAGTCACCTCAGCTCTGAGAACACACGGAAGGGCCAAGGTCACAATTCTGTTTAAGTCAGCATTTCGCCCCCCCACACCCCCCCAAGGTCCTCGCCAGTGATTTCTTCCATTCCACTCTCCAATATACGCCCCTTAGGTTGTATGAACAGCACCACATTTTTCAATGTAGTTTTTGGCTTGGAATGTGACAGCGACAGACAGTTGATTGAATGTAAAAACTACCTTAGTACTTGGTTTCTACTCAGGAGCCCCACACAGCAGGCACTGGGCCACAGAGCACGCACATTCTGCCCGTTTCAAGCACAAGGGGCTCCGACCTCTTAGTATGGAGCAAGAGAGGTCTTGGCAAGAGCTGAGAAGTTTGGAGTTTCTTTCTGTCTCTGTTTTCTAGGAGTGATTTCTTTCCTTTTCCTTAAGAACATATAAAACTTCAAATTCAGAAACCAACGTTCCATTTTACAATTATTTGTTCCTTTTCAACAACAACAAAAGGCTGCCCATTATGCAATGGTGTTTTTCAAAGTGGCCCCCTGAACTACCCAGGTAAATCCCATGAGCTCTGCTCTCTACCCCGGTGCTTGGTTTCATACAGTGTTTAGGGAATAATTCTGCTTCTTCACTGGACAAAATCCCCTCTATAAATTCAAGCCTTAAAAAATACAGGAAACTGTTGTGAGCCTATGAGTCTAAAACCCTGTAACTTTGGGAAACCCAAATCCTATTCTAGTTTACCAGGCTAATTTTTTTTCCCCTTCTGAGAGCATAATTTAGTTTCACCCCCATTTGACAACTGCCCTGTAATAAATGCAGAGACGAGAAGTGAAATTGTTGCTTTAATTTTTCAGGCCATAGTAAATAGCTGCACTATGGAAACAAGCTTGAAGGAAAGCACACCCAAACCCATATAAACGAAATACATTTGCTCATAAACAAAAATAGTACATTTAAGGGCAATACTTTGTCAATAAAACAAAGTTTATGCACATTATTTCTTACTGGTTGCACTAATATAATTACAAAATGAAAATATAATTTTAGTTTACTATAAATTAGGATAAATTATTTTAAGAACAATAATTCCATTATATTAATACACAGGGGAACTTACTATGAGTCAATAAAGGACATCTGTCATGCAAACAGATGCCACATCACACATGTACAAAGCCCAATTCCCCATCAGAAAACAGAAATGTCCTTTTTTTTTATTTTTTAAGCAAAGAGATTTAGGGATTGTAAAGGAAAATGAAATACTGCTTTTAAAAAAAATCACAAAAGCAGTTTGGGATGAACATAATGTTCTCACTTAAATCAAGACGTGGACGATCTTCAAAGACAATCCTGAATGAAAATGTAAGCAGTGAACTTGGGCGGCCACAGAGCAAACCAGAGAAAGACACATGATGTGCAAACCTGACAACTGCCAGAAATGGACTGATGAAGGGCATGGGGGGAGGGGGGCAGGAAAGTCACTTGGACTTCACTCATTCGGAAAGTAGACTCTTCCCGTCCTGATCTGAGAACAACCCAAAGTGACCGAACAAAGAGCTACTGGGAGTAGAGCGGAGACTGGTGCTCACGCCGCCCCCAGCCCACCCCCCCACCCCCCCCACAGCAAGTTCATAGGTAGGTGCTTTCTCAGCAGAAACAAAATCTTTATGGCCAAATGCCTCAAAGGTGTGTTAAATCACCTCCCACTTTTAACACTGCTCCTGCAGACATCACCCACTAAACCATACACAAAGAAAACTCTAGCAGGAGAAATCTAAAGCTTTAAATATTATTTATTTATTTACCAGGGGTGGGGGTGAGGGCGGTGAATTTGTATTTTTTAAACAGAGGATATATTTCAAAAGAAGGAACGGAGTCGACTCAACTCGGCAACTGTTACACTTTTCTTCTAAAGACTTCTCGTACAACTTTAGTAAACTGCTAAAATTTTATTGAAAATATCCTGAAAAATAAGACATTACATCCATCTTTTTGAGAGGTTTTAAGAACAAAACCCTACACGCTGTAACAACAAACAATTCAAATTAGGCAAGACCTTTCCAAGAGCACGAAATGATGCTCGTTTTCTTGCTTTTACCCTTCATTGACTAAAAAGCAGAATATTAGAGCCAACCGTTAAACAGAACACAAACCAAGTATTTTCACCAACGCAAGAGAGAACTCCATTTTGCACAGTATCTTTTCTATGCAAGTCCCATAATCTTATTAACAAAAGTGTGATAATTAAATAGTCTTTGGGGTTTTGTGTTTAGTCTGAAGCACATATAAGGAGTTAACGATTCTACTTAACTGAAAATTCCAGATAACAACCAGGTTGAAAGCAAGGGAAGAGGGCTGCTTTATTTTTCCTTACCTTTTAAAAGTAAGTGGCTTCATTAGTGAACTACCTCTCTCTCACTCCTGTCCTCATCATCTTTTGTGCTTTGCTTCATTAAGTGGACTACAATCACTCCTAGGTTTTAATAGGGCTTTTTTAATAGAAATTACCCCAGATTACTGACTTTTCCCAAAAGAGGGACAGGGAGGGAGGACTATTGTTTCCCAAAAGAAGAAAGAGAAATCCAGACTTGAATTAAAAACAATTATTACTCAAAAGAAATACTTTAGACCTTTGGAGAGTATTTAAATATCCCCCAACAAGATGGGTAAATACATACCGCGACAAAATATATTTGCTGAAAAGCGCTTCATAATCTCAGGGATTCTGTATTTCTTCCTCTTTCCTCAAACCAAGAACGTATCCGTCATAACAGCACCCTACACGAACTCAAGAACTGCTTAGTAAGATGAATTCATATATTCCCCTTCTCCCATCATAAATAAGACAAATTAGGTTTATAGACTGAATAAGCAGGAGCAGCAGGCGACAACAGCCCATCCGTCTACTTTTGATGCTGAAGTGTACGTTACTGCCATCGGATCAAACAAATATCGAGAAAATCATTATTACTCATTCCTGGTGTTTTTCCTCCTCTTTAAGTGCCGTGGGGTGGGGTTTAAAATCTCAAAGATGTTCCTAGGTGTGGGATAATGACCCTGAAAAAAGAGTCGGTCTTTAACCGTTTGCTATCAGGAAACAGATCTCACGCACGAGCTGTACCTCTTACCTCGGCTGTTAAGTGCAGTGTTCAGGGACATGAATGCAGACAACAAGCAAAAGCTGAGTTTTGAAGGGGGTGACAAAGGAATCAGAAATCCTGGGACGTCGGGGTGCCTGGGTGGCCCAGTCGGTAGAACACCCGACTCTTGATTTCAGCTCAGGTCATGATCCCAGGGTCGTGGGATCAAGCCCTGTGTCAGGCTCCGGCCCTGTGTCAGGCTCCATGCTGAACGTGGAGGCTGCTTAAGACTCTCTCTCTCTCTTCCTCTGCCCCCTCTCCCCTGCTCATGTTTTCTCTAAAATACATTTATTTTTAAAAAGCGACTTTCACTTAAAAAAAAAAAATCCTGAAATACATTATTCAAACTACCAACTACATTAAGTGTAAAATATAGTCCTTACGAAAATTCTAAACACACAGAGCACTAAAATAGAGAAGTGGCCACCACTCTTAAATCTAAGGGGAAGGCAGGGCCACATACAAATCCCCTGACGCAACACAGAAATCTAGTTGTCTGGGAGACATGGGGACATGGGGGGCAGCAGGACAGACTCCATACCAGGGGACCCCTCCATCCTCACGCTCCATCACCGAGACCCCTCCTCACCCGGCAAATGAGGACCTCAGCCCTAAAAAGAGTCAGAGTTGGAAAGTTCCTACGCTGCCCTGAAATTGCCACCTATGCTCAGGCTGTAAACATGAAACTATCTGAGGCTTGTAAGAGAACACACGTCCTGATGCCCTTTACAATTAGACAGAAGGAAAAACATCCTAAATATCAGCAGACATCATCTGGACACATTCACGGGAAACTATTTTCAACACCATCAGCTGAACCCCAGACTGCTTCTCAGATGTGATACCTGAGTTCTGAGAAAGATGCCAAACCACAGACCTTACAACACTTTACGCTTCACATCCAAAGGCGGCAGCTTAACCATGTGCAGCGGCACAGGGGAGCAGAATCCGGAGCTCCACGAGATACACTCTGCTCCCCGTGGGTCACACCGCTGACTGACCTACAGTCTGGGCCCAGGGGCTTGGACCTCACGGCAGAACCTGACCTTGATATTGGCATGCACGTGGAAGGGAGATGGGTGTATCCAGAAGACATCCTTAAGGTAACCACCCCTGTAATCACTATTTCCAGTAAATAGAGATAATTGAAAGCACAGATAAACAGGGAAGTAGAGAGACAGGGAAGTACTTCAGCTTTCTAACTTTTGAAACAGCACTCGAGCACACAGCAATCATCCACTGAAGGTGCAATTACCCTCACTCCTGAAATCTTGCTTTTCAATCTATGCACCAAAAGCCCGTAAAAGATAAACTCTACACCTAAATTATTTTTGTGCCTGCCATCTCCTGTACACACGTATGAATGGATTAGGTTTAAATGCTAGTTCAGAATGCACTGAAAGCCTGAATGTGAACGAGCACACTGTTATTCTACCAAAATTCACTCTGTAGTAAAAACAAGCCTACATGGGATCCATAAGCTACAAATGCACTGTCCAAAATGGAAGCCATTAGCCTCATGTGGCTATTTTAAACTTAATTCAAATTCAATATTCAGTTCCTTACACTAGTCATATTTCAAGTGCTATATAGCAACATATGGCAAGTGGCTAACATATTAAATGACACAGATATAGAATCAACAGGGCAAGATTCAGCAGCCAAATTCACTCATGTATTTGTCTTTTTGTGGGGAGATGCAGAAGTCACTGAAACTCATTAAGAGTTTCAGTCGAGTGAGAGCATGCCCATCCCTCACCCCAATTCAAGCCAAAACTGCTGCCAACTGCAGAAGCTTACATGGCCATCAGTCATACAGGGCCTACAAATGAGGAAGGAAAGGAATACTGTCCCTAGAGAGAGTCTCTAGAGGGGTCTTTCCCACCTGTCACTCCACGAACCACACTGCTCTAAAGCATTCTTTTTCCAATCTCTAAAACTCATTGTCAAATTCTTAATCTGTAAGTGCCCTGTCTCCCAAGTACCTATGCCCAGAAACGGAGCCCTGGATTCTGCAGACAGAGATGTAGGGGTGGGAGCAAGGTCAGGGGAGGGGGGGGAAGGAGGAGCTTATTGTAGCAAAACCTGCGTGCCTACTCTCCTTGCCTACATGAAAAGACCTGGGACCCAGTCAAAAAAGGATGTCTTTTTGTCTGAATGACTCACTAGGCTCACCCTTCCCTCCTCCCCGGCAGGCAGTGGTGGGCAAGGAGGCAAAGCCACCACGTTCTGCAGAAGCAGGTGGCCTGCTCTCTTCCCCGATACCAGGCACTCAGTGCACGTCTTCCCCCCGGGGGAACTAGCCTGTCCCTAGAAAAGACTACACCCATTTAACTTCCCTAGTATCCAGTGCCCCCTCAGTCCTGGATGGTTTGTAATGCAAAGGAAAGCGGGGGCATGTGTCAGATACGTGGATGAATACAGAGAAATAAGGCAGAAATAAAGGAGACCCCACCCCCCGCCCCCAGACACACACTACCTTCTGTCTGCACTAACCATCCTGAAGGGATAAGCCATGGGCTCATGTGACCAACAGTCTCATTCACTGAAATTTTAGGCCCCTCAAATGGGACGCCTTCATTTCAAAGATCCCAAGACCAGGGGGAAGTATGATCTGCCGTGGCCCCATGACATTCAGGCTCTGTTTCTAGGGCCCCTCTGGGGACGGACACAGGCTCTTCTACCTTCTCTTGATGTCTATCTTGCCTATTCCTCCCGGTTACAGGGAAGAAGCCAGCATGTGTCACTTGATGTGGCAACAGACCTGGCTTACAAAGTCAACTTTCTTCTATCATACAGAAGACAGGTTTGATGAAGACAAAATTAACTCATTAACAAATTATATGTAACTTTCAATATTACAGAGCCTTTATACGTATAACAGGACTATAGTCCCAAGTGTTCTGGATTCCCACCCAGCTTGTAAGTCTTCTTAGGACGGTGTTACGGATATGTAAGGTATGGCCTAGAACACACAGACGTTCTAGATTTATTATTCCTGGGTGAATGGCAACAACCAAAATGTCAAAAAGTTCTGCATTCAGTCTATTTTATTTTTTATATTGTGTTGTAGTGAGAGAGAAATTTACACATGACACAAACGTAGAAATTATATTAAATACAACAGATACTAGATTCAGGATCTAAATACATCTTAGCAGGCTTGACCAATGGCCCAAAGCAGCTAAGACAGCACTCGGTAAGGGTAAACGCGAAGGCTGTACTTAGGTTCAAGTACAAGCACTTCCCATCCCAGGGCCAGAGCAGGATGTGGCCGCTAAGAAAGCCAGCCCCCAGCCTCATGACAGTCCAGGACAAAGCTGGTGGCAGGCTGGCTCCACACCAGCCATACTTTTGGAGTATTCAGCCTGGCTGTGGATTCCTATTTGGAGGCACTTACAGAAAACGAAGTTTACCAAAGAATTCAGAGTAGGGTGACAGACTTGAAGCCACACAAGGCGGAAAATAAAGGAACTAATTAGCCTAGTGAAAACCCAGGTAAAATGAAAACTACCTTCAAATATGTGAACAGCCATGACTGAGACAAGGGATTTAGATTTCTCTCATGTGGTTCAAAAGGACAGAAGCAAACCCAAATTCAAGAATTTCCTAACAATTTAAATTACCAGAAATAAATTATCTTATGACGTGGTAAGCTCCAAATGCTGAGACATTCAAAAAGATATTTTAGAAGCATATACTATGTGAACTTTTAAGAGCCACCATTATTCTAATGACAAAATAATTAAGAATCAACAAATCATATGTAATATAAGTAACTGGTCTCAGACCAAACAGACTTGGGAGACTATTACTTTAAAAGTTACATTAACTAAAACCTTTTCAAAATGTCCTGCAGTTCCCCAAACCATACACAATCTTTCCTTTGACCTCCTTTGTGAGGGTATAGTACAGGAGAGGGGCTAGAGAGAAACCTGAAACAAAACCATTTAAAAAGAAAGTTACTGCTGCAATTCATGGGCAAAGACTGGTCAATCAACAATGCCATATACAGAGTAACACACACACACACACACACACACACACACACACACACACACGTGCGTGTTCTCTCTCTCTCTCTCTTCATTTTTAATATTTTAAAAGCTTAGTTCCTTAGAACTTTGTCTCCTCTGAAATCACGCAAGACCAAGCAGATAATGGGTTAAGACCAAAAACTAAAAGAGCGACCGAGCAAATCTGACTGCATGTTTGAAAAAGCCTATAAAATGTTACAAGCAAAACAGGAAAGCCTGTGTTAATAATGCATAAACCAAGAGAGAAAAAAAGCTACCCATTTAATGGAATAATGCTTTTATCCTTGCAGTTAAAATGAAATAAACCATGACTATTAATCTAGTAAGACCATGTAAAAGTGTAGTTTTTAAACATTTACTCAAAGGGAATAGTCCAGTAACCACTCTAAAAATCAGGGCCTTGTGTACAGCAGTGTCTGAACGCTAAATACCAATCTCCAGTCTGCGGACGCCATTACCCACCCTGTCACCATAGCAACGCTAACAGTATGCCTGACTTCAAAGACAAAGATGTAATTTCAGACTTCCAGCAGCCAGAGGGAGTGGTAAGAATATTCTACCCAGGCGGTGTCAGCTGATGATAAATTATAAAAATATCCAGGAAGGTTATGAGGCGGACTGTACCACATATTCTCATATTCCTGGGGGAAGACTTATATTAGTCAAACACACTGGGAGACAGCAAGAGTAAAACAAAAAGTAAACAAGAAAGGATCTCAATGGACTCTGATTTTTTTCTCTTTTAAAATTACATGGTACAGAGTTCCGCCTCCTTTTCTCTTGCTCCCAGGAGAAAATAAAAATAGCTTCTCCCATCCCCTTTCTCATTCAAATTAAGAGTGACTGAAGATGTGCATGGCTGTTCCAAGGGACTCGCAAAACCACCTCTATAACTGCGACTCCTACATTTGTGAAACTCTGGCATTTGTCAAAAATTGTTTTAGGCACAAGCAGGCAGCTAAGGGAGCAAAATCGATTTGTGCACTTCAGCTACACAAGAGCAGCTACCCTGACTGCCACCCAATCTAATCCCAACAAACTCAAGATATTTTTTAAGCCCTCTGAAGGGAAACAATTTTCCAATTTACAGGGGTTTTTTATGTCTTTAAAAAAATAAACACATAAATAAATAAAGCGGACACTGACAGTGCTATTTCATGATTTTGTAGCTGTACAATTTTTAAAAGTGGGAGCCCAAAATCTTGAGCAAGTAATTTTCCTAGAGGTAATGAAATACGAGAGAATTAACGTTCCTGAAGTCTCCATAAGGAGGAGTTGACCATACTTGAGCTTTTTCACTTAAAGGGAGTTATAAACAACAAGACTGGCCTACAAATGAACAGAGGTAGTTTTCCTATATATATTGTTACTATTTTTTAAGAATAAAAGGATGTTAAATTATCTTCTTGTTGAGTTCTGTCACATGGTTGGGGTCTCAAAAAAAATCTAATTCCTTCACAATAACAGGAGCACGATACAGCTGCCCCTTTCTAACAACCAACAGACCCCTGTTCTCCTTCCTCCTAAAGATTGACGAATGGCCAAGAGCCAAAGATAGTTGTGGATTCAAATCAAGACTGGAGTCAAGATCCTTGTCCCCTACTGGGTGGGTCACTGGCTTGCTTGCTGTCCATGTCCATTCCTTCTGAAGTATAAAGCACAGCAACCGACACATGGTTGGACCAAAGATTCTTCCAGGCCCAGTCCTAGAGGGGAGAAGTGGAGGAATCACACGAGCATCACACCCCTTCCACTAAAACTCTGAAGGAGCTAGACAGTTTATGGATTCACCTTTTTGTCCTGAGGAACACATCTCCAATTTTATGATGTACTCAGGTCAACAGGTACAAAAAAAAAAAAAAATCCCAAAGCTTTGCCAGAAGATAAATATTGCAACGGTTATAACTATTAAGTCACTAGTGGAATGTTTGCATGGTAAAATTTAGACCCTCGCCAGAATAACCAATTAATCGTGAGCCCAAATCTTGTAACTCAGAGATGAACAATCTTCTCCCATAAAGACATACAACAGAAAAATGCCAACTTACAAATTGTCACCTATGCGTCAAAACAAAGAAAGTTTACTTCACAACTGAAGTACTTATTTATTAAAAGACTTTTCATCCTGCTACATATTTTATGGTTACAAAATTATTGTCTTCAAAAAAACTCTGAAATGAAAATGGGTTCAGTGAGCTACTCCTTTGGACAGAATTGCTGGATTTGTAATTGTGACAGTTAAGCAAGTTATAGAAGAAACAGCCAATCATTCATTCACTTATTTATGTAACAAGATGCCAAACTTAAGTTCTAGACAATTATCCCAAATAAAATGAAAAACTTAACGCTATAAAAAAAAATAGAAAACCCGTATTTTGGCATCGTTATTCACTATTTTCACAGGAATATTTGTGTTCCTTTACAGACTATTTCCTTTCACAAAATAAAAGATTTTACTATCTTACAAAAGTATAAAGGTGATATTCCACTTCAAGAAATGATGCCTTCGGTTTATGTTAATAATCACGCAACCTTACTTTTTCCCCCTTCTACCTAGTCAGGAATGCAGCCTTAAATTTATTTTTTTTAAGGTTTTATTTTTAAGTGATTTCTACACTCAATGTGGGGCTCGAACTCACAACCCTGAGATCAAGAGTCACAGGCTCCATGGACTGAGCCAGCCAGGCACCCCACAGCCTTAAATTTAATAGTGATTCGTGGTAACTGTATTATCATGGTTTGTTTACTTCTCCATTTTTAACCATTTTTTTAAATTTGTATTCCACTTTGACTAGCCTCAGTTTATAGAAATGCTTTAGTGCAGGTCAGCTCAATTCCTATTTAGAAACACATGGGTTATAAATTCTATGTAAAAACATCATAGGAAATGAAAATGTTCTGTCACAACAGGACTCTTTCAGTTAAAAGTGGCCATTGGTTTATTTAAAAATAAACAAATTTATTTACACATTCATAGGGACACATGTTAGAAGAATACCTCTTCCAAGCTGCTTTTTTTCATTTTTTTTACTGTTCATTTATTTTTGAGAGAGACAAGTATGTGAGGAGGGGAAGGGCAGAGAGAGAGAGAGGGAGACACAGAGTCCGAAGCGGGCGCCAGGCTCCGAGCTGTCATGTCAGGACACAGTCCGAACGCGGGGCTCAAACTCACAAAGGGCGAGATCACGACCTGAGCCGAAGCCGGACGCTTAACCAACTGAGCCACCCAGGCACCCCTCCTTTTTTCTTTTTTTTTAAATGTTTATTTATTTTTGAGAGAGAGAAAGAGAGAGAGAGAAATTTTTTTTTAAGTGTACTTATTTTTGACAGAGTCTTCCAAGGTGTTTTTAAACACTTTTGTAGATGAAGAAATCTATAGTCTTAAATTTCAATCGTTAAGTTATATAGTGTCTGGGTCATACTTTTTTTTTTTTTTAAAATTTTTTTTTTAACGTTTTATTTATTTTTGAGACAGGGAGAGACAGAGCATGAACAGGGGAGGGTCAGAGAGAGGGAGACACAGAATCCGAAACAGGCTCCAGGCTCTGAGCTGTCAGCACAGAGCCCGACGTGGGGCTCGAACTCACGGACCGCGAGATCATGACCCGAGCCGAAGTCGGCCGCTTAACCGACTGAGCCACCCAGGCGCCCCTGGGTCATACTTTTTATATTAGAATACCACAGTATAAAAGCTTCAGATAGGCTAAAAAATGAATTATATTAAACTTCATATAATTTTGTCGTATTGATGAGAAACTGGGTTTATGAATATATTCAAAAGTAAAATTGGTGATGGTGAGTATCACACACAAGGGATATGGTAAGACAGTTCATAAAATATGTTGGGAAAAGTAAAATATATTGACCTATTTATCACTATAAAGTAATACTCCTTTCCTCTACAATTTGTCCAGGTACCTTTTCACTAGCTACTACTGCTGGCTAAATATATTGGATTTATTAAATAAGCATCGGCAAACGTTCCCTATTTGGGATGTACAATTTATTTTTTTTAATTTTTGTTAATGTTGACTTATTTTTGAGAGAGAGAGAGAGAGAGAGAGGAAAACAGCACAAGCAGGGGAAGGGCAGAGAGAGAGAAGGAGACACAGAAGCCGAAACAGGCTCCAGGCTCTGAGCTGTCAGCACAGAGCCTGACGCAGGGCTTGAACTCTGACTGGGGAGATCATGACCTGAGCTAAAGCTGGAGGCTTCACTGACTGAGCCGCCTGAGGCATCCCAAGGGATGCACAGTTTAAACATCAATAGGGGCGCCTGGGTGGCTAGGTCGGTTGAGGGCCCGACTTCGGCTCAGGGCATGATCTCACAGTTCGTGGGTTCGGGCCCCACATCAGGCTCTGTGCTGACGGCTTAGAGCCTGGAGCCTGCTTCAAATTCTATGTCTCCCTCTCTCTCTGCTCCTCCCCCGCTCATGCTCTGTCTCTCTCTCCTTCAAAAGTAAATAAAAACATTGAAAAAAAATTTAAACATCAATAAATACCATGGTCTCAAAGAGCAGGACTAAAAATCCAAAATAAGATACTTCCAGGATGTTCCCCTTGCAAAACACCACCTGACTCAAAACGACATACTTACTGAATGCCATCTAATCAACTGGGATGAAAAAAGGCAGAGAATTCCAAATGGGGGGGTTTTCTATATTAATAAAATTATTTATGCCCCCTTGATCCCCCTCCTTTCCTCTCTGTATGTGTATTAGGGATAGAGAGGGAGGGAAACACATTTGACTTAGGAGGATATCTTAAGTTGTTTTACCTAATTCCCCACCTTCAGTCTCCCACTAAAGGTGTGTTTATCAGTCACAGCTGGTGATTCCTGGACAACCACTAGGGTTCCTATGGTTATCTGCCTCAGAAACCCGAAAACCTTTCGCAAAATCTAAGGAGTCTATCTAAGGCCAACTTCACTAAAACCAGAGTAGATTTCTATCCATGCCTTTTCTCACGCCTTTTCTTTTCTTTATCTTCTTTTAGGTGATTCTACCACTCCCTGATAATATCACAAGTTGGAAAGAGCAAGGAAAAGCCATTTAGTTACCTACACGACTCTAACCATAATGCTGGGAGAGCCCCTTAGCATTGTTTTCAATTACAACGTATTTAATGTAGTTTTCACATATACACGTTCTTCTGTTATGTGGTAAATAAAAATGAACAACACAGAATCCAAACGAATGCGGAAGAATCCCAGTGGTATTCACACCAACACACTCTATCCGAAGAGGTCCACATACGGGGAGGTCCAATAACGGAGTCTAACGGGCGAGGAGTCAAGGAGATAAAGTTTTAGTCAACAGTCAGCTGCCACAATCACCGGGACTCTACCAAGTCTCTGTTCCGGGTTTCCTCATCCGGAGGAAGGGAATACTGAATCTCGGGAAAGTCTGGTAGACTGGCAACCCTATCAGGCACGGACAGCTAAGTAAGTTTCAAAAGAGGAGGGGCAAACAAATGTAAGAAAGTGACGTTTACGAGTGCTGACACATAAGGCAAGTACCACACAAGAAGTTTTATATACGTTCTATCGCATGTAATCCACAGGGGTAAAGGTGAAGCGTCTAGGCAATAAAACTACACTGAGCATACGCGTGAATGTGCTTTGTGAACCATAATGTGCCTATTTAGATACACTTTTTAAAATCGGATACCCGCAGAAAGGGCCACAATTACATCAAAGGTGGCCAGAACTTTAATATCTTGTTTTCATCCCTATAAAAGTAGAAATTAAGTCAGAAAAATGAACGTTAAGTCAGGGGAGAAAAGTAGAAGAAATAATAAGATCCCTCATGAAATCCCTCAACAAAGCCAGCAGAATCATTACTTTACCACACCAAATGTTGACAAAAGTGTGTGGCAGTAATGTTCTTCCCCTAAAATAACAAGCATTTCTAATATGGGACTAAATGCCACCCTTGCAGAAAAGGCTAACTTCATTTTGATATAGCTGTCAGTGCTCTTACCTTTTCAAATATCCCAAACTTCCACAATGGCAAAACATCTCTGTGATATTACACTTGCTAAAAGTATGAATTTTGCAGATTTTCTAGATGGTTCTCTGAAGATAAAAAGAGAAGATAGTCTTTTCAATAACAGGCATTCTGAATATAGGTCTGTTTTCTTGTGGATTTCTTATTGCTGAGTGTGTTACAGGAAAGAACACTAATAAGCTAATCCAAATTTTATTTTTATGTTATTCCTACACCTAACATAAAATCTTAAACAGAGGAGGCAATCAATAAATGACTGTTAAACGTAATTGAGTTTTTCTGGGTAAAGTGAAACCTTCTGCATTAATCGAGGATGTCAACATTTAGGCACACTAGCTGAGGAAAGACAAATAGAGTAACTACAAAAAAGCAAAACCACTTGGGAAAATCTGAACATATTCGTATTTATTCAAGGACACTCATAATTTTAATCTAAATTGGCAAAACAGTGTTTCAAAAGAGAGAAGGTCTTAGGTTTGAAAACTAAAGTTGAAGGGCACTCAGGTGTGTTCTAGGACAGGTGCACGCAGAAAGCTGCTGTAAAGGGATGAACTATGGGTTCACTGGGACTCCACCATTGCCGGGACTTTGAGTCCCGTTTCCTGCCATTGTGGAGTCTTTATGTTCACATCTGGGAAGTAGAGCTTTAAAAAACTCTGAAGCAAAATACGTAAAACTACACACATTTTAATAACTTATTAATATTAAACCTTTGCTCTTTATGCAGGAAGTGAAATGACAGCGCTTTAAACACTGGAAGAAAAAAAGGGAGGGAGGGGTTTAATTTTAAAACACCAAGAGAAATCTGCTCAGAGTTCATGGTAATCTCCCTAAGGCCCTATTTCCTCTGCTGGGATTTAAATGTATCACAGAAACTCAAGGTATTCAAAGGAGTAACCGCTACTACACAATAAAAAAGAACAGCTTTCAAAAATAGCATGTGAGAAACCAGGTTCCCCCGCCCCCTCGCACAGTCGCATAGCCTCAAAAAAGAAAAACAAACAAACAAGTAAAAACGTGAAATTTGTATAGTAGACTCATAAATGCACATACTCAAAATAAGTTTCAGAAGAGGAGAAATCATAACGAGATACATGAAACTAAGGGATGCCCGCCTCCAGAATGAAATGCAACCAGAACAAAGTCTAAATCATTCCAAAGTAAGCCAAACAAAGCCAAATAAAGTCACCTGGCCCCACCCAAGGAGCATATTAGGATATAAACTTACTGGATTCTCCTAAAAACAAAGGCAATGGGACCAGCCATGAGTCCTAACTGAATTATATATAGTTTCATCTATTTTTGAGATGGCACTCTGTCTTACTCCATGTTAGAGCTAGCAACGCTCTGGTACAATCTGCTGAGTTGTTTACACAAACTCTGCTCCAATACTCTTCAAATCATCTCTGAGAATTTTAGTGAAATGTACAGTTATAGCCACCACTACCATTCTTTCAACATCAGAATCTATTTATGACATTTTAACTCTTATACAAAAGACCTATACAAAAAATAAGGTTTTTGGTAACAAAGATGAAATGTTTTCTTTTAGGAGTTTTAGAATTCCGGCAGATTTATTCATAAAATCTCTGGGTTATTCTTTTCTCCCTAAACCAACTCCCACCACCACGTCACCCCTGTGTTTGTCATCTCCTGGCCACTCAGCTTAAAAACCTTAAAAGCATCTATCATTCATCCCTCCCTTTATTTCAACAATTTTCTCCTCTGCATTCTCACTGCCATCACTTTTTAATAATCTGACTCAACCTCATTAGCGAGATAATACACTAACCTCTTAAGTTGTCTCCCTGCCTCCAGTGGTAATGAAGGCATTTTGAAAATAAATGCTTTGCATAAATAAAAGGCAGGGAACAATTCACTTGTCTAGGTAACCTGAAAGTACCAGACTTTCAAAAATAGACGATGGGGTGGGATCTGGCTTTGAGAAGACAAAATACATGTCAAGAAGGGCATGTCTTTAAAGTTCATGTAACTCACATGTAACTCACGCCTACGATATTCACTAAGACCCCTGACTCTGGGCATAGCTATTCTTTTACTAGCAGTTTCCAGTGTTAGTTAACTGAAAGTTTTATTTATGTAAACCAAGACTTTTAAAAATGGTGCTCAATAAATTGTTATACATAATTATTATTATTTTGAAGCCAAATTTTCTCCAGATACAGATAATTACAAAAGACCAATCACATACTTTTGGGGTCATTAGAAGGTGTTAACTAAATCACTGTACTTCTCAACCACCCACACCCATGGTGAAAATAAAAACTGATGAAAGATCCCTACCTTACATGAGAAATTTTTGAAAAAAAAATTATCAGTATCAGGATACAAGTCTAAGATGGGAGCAGGATACTGCTGTGCTCGCTCATTCTGGACTTTAAGAGAAGACATTTACCTGTAGATCAGGCACAGCTTATGTACTATTGTCTCAGGGGACCCCACTCTGCTTTGACAAAGATAGTAATAAAATATGAAGTAAAAGGAAGACTTGTGACATACCACTCTACCCAGATCAAACCAGGGAGCTCCAGAGAGAAGGAGGGAGACTGGGAGGGAAGGGGGGAGGGAAGGAGGGAGGGAAGGGGGGAGGGGCACAAAATGCAGGGGACATTTTTGATTAAACTGACTTGGGTTCATCAAGAACAAATGGTGGTTTTCATGTCCCTGGGTTGCTAATATTTCCATTAGTGATAAATCTCAGTTTAAAAAGCACAGGGTGCTTACTCAGTTACTTTTTAGTACACAGATGTAAACCTGGAGTGTCAGAAGTGACTGGAGTCCTCAAATACAGGCCATCAGGGTCGTCCTTACACCAGCATGAAATTAAAACCAACTGCTGATTGTTTTGGTTCAGACAATGGTCTCCACTGGGTTCCCATTGATCCAGTGGGGAAAGGCATTAGACTTTGCATTACAAAGATAAGATTTCATTGTCCTGCGGCTTCCTTTTTGTTTCTTTTTCCTACCTCCCACTTTATACCAGGTGGTCATAAAGATACCCAGTATATGTACTTCTCAACTTTTCAAGATAAACCTTTCTCCTTCTCCCAAAACTTCCCTACACTCAAATATGTCAAAGTACCAAACTGATCCCACAGCAGGGAGAGGGAGCCCTCTGCAATCTCGGAGAAGTTAGAGACAGACTCCACAAGAAGACCTGTGGCTCTCCCATAACCTGCATAATAAAGCTATGGACTCAATCATGCAACTCCAAATCCCTAAGTATGTTCAAAAGCAAATGGCACCCAGGGCGCCGGGGTGGCTCAGTTGGTTAAGTGTCCAGCTTTGGCTGGGTCACAATCTCATGGTTCCTGAGTTCGAGCCCCGCGTTGGGATCTGTGCTGACAGCTCAAGAGCCTGGAGCCTGCTTCAGATTCTATGTCTCCCTCTCTCTCTCTGCCCCTCCCCCACTCAAGCTCTGTCTGTCTGTCTGTCTCTCTCTCTCAAAAAATGAATAAACATTAAAAAAAAAAAAAAGGCAAATTGCACCCAAAAATGGGAGGGAAACCATTGCTGGAGACGTCATTACTGAAGGGCATACGCGAGCCAGAACTTTGACAAAGATTTAGTCCTGTTTGCCATTCACCATCATCATTAGAACAGGTATCCAGGCCAAAATATATTACTTTATCACAATAAAGTCATCATTCCTACCATATGAGTCATCATAAGCTGCTCATTTTGTTTCTGGGAGGGAAAAAAAAAGGGCAAATGATTTAAACGACTCCCAGCTAATCATTTTTATAATAATCTGATCTAAATATTTAGCCATAATATTATTTACTATCTTTCTGGTCTAATAATCAGGTGCTATATAAATCTGAGAACTCTAGGAAATTAGCTATCAATAACTGAATGCTAAAAATTATATATTTAATTTTTGAATTAATGTTCTCACATGCACTGAACAGGGACAAAATGCACAAATGTATGCACGCAGATTCCACTGCACAGGACCACTGCTCTGAACACTTAAAAAATTCAAACGATAGCTTGATAATGAAATAAAGTGAAAAGGCACACACACCACAATTTAACATTGGATAAAATTTAGGTCCTGTAGAAGGAGACAACAATAGTACCTGACAGCTTTTTTTTTTTTTTCTTAAATAGAATGCATTATGAAGAAAAGTGGTTGAGAAAGCTTAGTCACTTTTTTGTAGCTTAAAGCTTTTTTTTCCCCCTCTTTTATTCCAGGCTTAAACAAAGTTCAGTGGGGCATCAAACTGCCTGTTTTAAATTACAGTCTGTATTTTAAAATAGAATGCATGCACGGCGTGTTCCTGAAGCTAGGGGGTGGGAGTGTTATTCACGGAAAATTGAAGGCTTGTTGAGTCAATAATCTTCTTTCACACAGTAACAATTTTCAGCTAAAATTTCTTGACCCAAACAAAAGAAAACAAGACCATTCAGTTATTTTACAACGATTTAGAGAAAGAAGGCAAAAGAAAAAGATGAGGAAGAGAGAGACACTTCTAAAACCCTACATTGTGAGGGAAGAATAAAAAATTTTGCTCTCTACATGTATTTATTTCCTCTCCCAAGCTGATGGTTAATATCAAAAATAGTTACTTCCATTCGAAACGAAAAATAAAAGCAATTAACCAGTCCACAAACGCTACTATGAGCTCCTGCTGGTTATAGAGCTCTTATTATATAACCTACATGTATGCCTTCAGTTACCTACAAAGAGGAAATTTGTAAATTAAAATCTATTTCCCACCTAACTTGGCTAGCACAAAGTAAAACGCATTCAACCCCTTACGCTGGCCATGGCTGCAGAACTGGGGGAAGCCCACTGACCCCTCTGGGTACCAGCACCCTGAAGAAAGGAGGAAGGAGGCTTTCTAGTTCAACACACCTGCCTTCGGCAGGCTCGAATGAGAAAAGGTACCTTTGCATGTCAGTCCTGGTATAAAAACTAAAATTAAAACCCGAAGTTGTTGTGCGGCTTGGCTTGACCACCTGTCCTACCCAAGCCCCCATGCAAGAATTTCCCACACGCCGTTTTTCTGTGCTTTATACTGAAGACAAACACGACTGCTCTTCCCCTTGTGCACAGAGACAGCTCATCTGTCGGAGAGGCTCATGTGTCCAGGTGTGGTTCGGTGGCTCTTTGTGGACACACCTGGGAGTTGCATGCGCCCAGCCTGTGGGGCCACAGAGAAGGCTCCACAGCCTCCCCCAGGTCATCTGAAGAGCAGCAAGCTGGCTCAAAACCTTCCCGTCGCCAATTTGTTAGGGCAAATCCTGTATGCTGACTTTTCTATCAGCCAGGAACATCTGCATTTTTCATCCCTTACTTAATGAGCCTCATTTATCAACTATAGATCATAGTTATCTTTCTATTATCAAAACCAATATCCTGCAAATCAGTTATGTTTCAGTCTCTCTTCATCTCCAATTTTGTCCAGTGTCTATTTTTTATAGTACTCTTTCATTAATTTTTTTAGAACTGACAGTCCCATAAAATGGGTTGAAATTCATTTCCCCCATACTTTAAATGGAAACCTTTAGAATGTTATGTGAACAAGTTTGCAGGGGGTATGCTTACAGTGTTTTTAAAAGTTAAACGAATCTTTTAAAATAACATATTGCCACTAAGCAAATATCTCAGCTATAATAAATTTAGAATTATCCACTTATTTCAACAGGGCTGAAGATCTCAATTTAGAAACACTTTGCACACAAACACTTCAGTTATTTAAAAGCAAACTCTAGTTCTTTTTAAATATTAATTTATTCAAACTTTCCATATATTTAACCTGCTTTTACCTGGAAGAAATCCAAACTGGTGAGGTTTTATTGGGTATTCATTTACAGAACAAACATTTAAGTGGAAGATTGTTTTGAAAGAAGGAGAAACCTACTTTCCCGCTTCCTACTACTTCTTGCCTTGTTCAAGTATTATCCTCTATTTTCAAAATGACTGCCAATATCACAAATGTAGTCTAAGGGATAAAATTATAGAACATCACATCTTAAAGAAATGAGCCATGTTGGAAAATAACGTTTGTCAAAGTCACTACCACTTTTCCTAAATTCGAACTTTCAAGTAAGGTCTTCACGTGTTTCTCTCAACCTTAATCCAAAAAGAATTAAGGTCTCCATATGGAATAGACCAGTTACTAAAATTACATTTGAGAAGATGGTAAATCCTACGTAAGAATTCCAACTATTGCGTGTTCCACTTAAAACTTTGCCAAGACATCAAAATGTGTCTGTACCTTCAGTTTGGAAACTATGCCACTGATGAAGGGGTATCTTCAGATACTCTACCTGACAAGGCTCCATCCATCACAGAACTTCCTGCTCCCTTCCATGACTGCTCACCTATCACCTCTTCCCTAACTCCCCAACTCCACGGACTCTACTAACATTTAGAAACACTCACAAACAGCTGATGTCACCAGCTACACACAGGAATTATCAGTGCTTCAATACTGAAATAAAGTGACAACAACTTACAATTTTTTAAATGTTCAGAATGATTTGAGAAGGATCAATCAACGGAAGACAGCTATACTCTTAACCTTTTACTGAAACCCATTTAAATCGAGTTCAAGATACAAGTAAAAAAAGTTTGGGAAGAGTTCATTCAGCAGCCAAACATGTAATTCTAACCTGGTAGATTTCAACTTTTGCAAAAACCTGCCACCCAACAGGTTAAGAACACTTTAACAATTTGTGTTTTCAATTGGGTTGAAAACTTAGTGAAAAGCAAAACCCAGTTAAAAAACGCTTCACCTAGCTTTTTCTAACAGTTTCCGATTGTTCACAGAAACTGTGTTATCAAATCTACAACACTTAAAATGTCCCTATTAACATATCATCAATATTCATATATGCTGCCAAAGTACACGACCTTTTACCACTATCCAAGACCTTTTACCACTATCCAACGTAAGTGCCATTAAAGATTTAAAAAACAAACACACACAGAGTATTCTTTTTCAGGGAAGGCAGATCATTGTAGGCTCTGTTGCTAATACCTAACCCCCAAAGAATATTCTTGGTAATAACAGTTTTCCAACCATCCCCTTTCAGGCTTCCAATATCCTGTTTAACACCCTCCATTTCAAAGAAAAACCGGCATTTACTACCTCCTTCCTTTCACAAAGGGCCAAAAGACATATGTTTTATCTAAACCTCGATATTCCCTTCTAATTGCAAACTTCAACAAAGGTGCCATAAGCAATGTTCCACGCGACACTTAGGGTTTTTTACTAAACTCTGAAAGATACAAAAATCCCTTTTTAGGTCGACCTCTTTAGATATTTCCTATTTAAAGAAGAAAGGGTCAGAAGGAGATTTTTAATGACCTGATGGGCCTTCTCAAAGTCTGTTAGAATGGGGCTGATCTTATTCTGCATCTGAGGCAAACCGAATAATGGGCCTACTATCTGAAACACAAACTGGTGGGAGGCCTCTGCGAAGAAGAAACCAGATCATGACTGCCAACCTAAGGAGAAGGACAGCTCTTCAGATCCCTGGAGGGGAAAACGCTGTTTACTTGGAAGGAGAAAATCAAACCTTTTGTTTGTTTACTTCCCTGTATCCATGTTTATACACATTTTATTAACAACATATCTGTGCCGCACTTACTGAAATTATTATCGTTCCCGTCAATTTATTTATTTTTACAATTAAAAAACCTGTATTACTAAGAAAAGAATGTTTTCACACTATTTTTAGCTCAGTTATCCAAAAGTGCCCACTTCTTCTCTAGAAGCTTAAGGCTACCAGGTTCAAGTCAAATGTCATTTTATAATAAAACAGTTTTAAGGAAAAACCCACCCTGCTAATACAGATACCTCATTATAATTCTTTAGTCTCAGGAGCATCAGAGAACATAGGCTCTACTGATATCAATTTGATACCTTGGAAAAAATCCCTTAAGCAATGAAAACAAAATTCTGAAACTGGAGGAAGAACGTGGTTGGAAGTTTTTACCTAAAATCTTATTAGGAAAATACTACTGAATAAACATCATAAATACTCTGAAAAGATCCTATTCTAACAGGGGAGCCAAGACAGCTATAAAAATAAGTGTAATAAAAAGATAAACAGTAAATGGCACAAGCAATGAAAATGTAACAAAAGACAACAAAAAAAAGTGTATTAAATAATATTTGGAGGGGTTATCTTAAAATAGACATTGAGATCTACTCAATGTTTATAAAATAAAGCGTTAGTAAGTTGTAGCATTTTTCTGGCCTTCCACTGTGTATTCTGCTTAAATGCTGGCTTCCTTTCATATCAATATTAGAGGTGGAAAAACTACCCAATGTGCTCAAATTTTAAGTGATAATATTCCAAGGAGAGAGAGTTCTGCAAGCTACTTTTAATATCTACTAGATGCTAAGAATTGTTAATAATGGTAATATCAAGGTATGGAAGCTAATGCAACTCAATGGGGAAAGGCTGTTGATTAAGAGGGAGAGCAGTGAGTGGACATTATTAAGAAAGATTTGTTCTGAGCTTAGGTCTGAGGGAATTAAGTGATAAGTAAATATCACTGGTCATGGCCCCAAGACAACAAGAGGACAAGTATTAATTTATGAGGTATTTGCTTTACCGTGGATGATCTCAGGATCTAAGTCAGCTGGAAAACATAACTGCGTTAGCTCCTGAAGATCACCAAGAATTTAATGACATGCAAATACAGACAGATACCAGTTCAAACAACGGTGGGAGGACAACTTACTGAGATATCAAATTACAGATCTAGCATAAGGATACTGGAAATACCTTGGTTTCTCATAATGGAAACTGAACTGCATAACAAACATGCTAAAGAAAAGATCACACGTACAGAAAATATTACAAAATCTATCCCAATATAATCAGAAAGATTAAGAAAGGACTACTGGAGAAGTTCCTTCTTAATAGTCACATATATAATAATCGAAGACTGAACAATCATACGGTAGAATCCTATACCACATTTTTTAAAATGTAAAGGGAAGACCCACAACTTAGTTCCAAATTATAAGCTACAGGTTACACATACGATGGGTTGCCTTTAAAAGACAAGATTTGTATCACTGACACATGAATCAAAAATGCAGCATAAATCTACAAATTACCCAACAGCAAATTCAGATATAATCACAATATAGTTTCACGGTACCTACAGTATCAACTTAGCCAAGTGGGAGAACTAAACTACTTAAAAGAGGTAATACTAAAAATACATGATATTAGAGCCATGGAGAATACCAACAAATCTTGCCCCCAAACTGTGATGACCTTAATTGTGTATAACATAGCTAAACACGCGTTAGTCAAGCCTGTACACAAACTTTCTACACAAACGATGCCTGTTAAAAGAAAAGTGGCATGCTAAAATCCATTTAAATAGAGCCAATTTTCGTTTTGACAGGTTGGCAGCAGGTGCGGGAGGGTGGTGGCTAGGTACACCAGCTGATCTATGGTTTGTCCTTCATTCAGTAACTGACACTTCCATATACTCGCCACAAAACCAGTAAAGTTTGTTCTCTAAAAAAAAGCTTAGTGAAATGTTATTGCATCAATCAGCATCTTATTTACCTGTGAGTTAGTTACAAAAACTGAAAGAAAATACCAAACGGGGCATTTCTTTCTCTCTCTCTCTCTCTCTCTCTCTCTCTCTCTCTCTCTCTTTTTGTTAGCACGTAAGAAAATTTGTGTCATAAACAACTAACTGTAAATCCTCTTACAAATTAGACACGGAAAAGATGGAGGAAGAAAGCAAGTCATTAAAAGTATTCAAATAGAACAATTCAGAAAAACTTGGAACTATTGATGAACAGATCGGTTCACTTCCCGAAATGCTGTCAGCCCCCTTTTCAACACTCAGCTTAAAAAGCACCGTCCCAAAGCGCGACTCTTCCATCGGGTTTTCTGGGACTTCGGCATTTCATTCCCTCCCTAACGGTGCTGCAGAGCCAGCTGAGCGTTGACACCCCCTTTCCGTGCAGAGCCACAAAAAGCAGCAGAGCCTAGTAAACGACTCCGAAGTTCCAGTGGATACAAAGAAAGCAGCACGCCACCAACTGTTCTTCTAACTACGTAAAAAAAATCTGTATCGATTTATAGCAGCCTTTCCAACCTGCAGCACAGCACACATCACATCACCAGCCAGGGGCACCCCTACGAAGCTGGGTTTCTCTAAAAACAATAAAAAGCTGGGGGAGGGAAAAAAGTGGAATTCGTTGTCCATCTGCTTCCCGTGAGTCCACTGAAATTTCCGAAAACCGCAAGCTAATTTCCAAATATCCAGCAAACATTACGTTTGTCAGCGCTGCTCCCCTGCATGCGTACACACGCGTACATGCTCACCAAGCTCAGGCGTCCGCTAAAGAAGAAAAGCTTACAACGCAAGACGCAGAACCCATCACCTCTCCTTCTTTCGAAAACCTAGTAACTAGACAGTGAGCACCCCGGCGTCGACTAGAAGATGACCACAACCGATTTCACCCACCTCCCATCACGGATGTAAAAGCTAAGACATTACGTCAAAAACATGTTCATCGGCTTCAGAGATACTCTACACCCTGTGGCCAGCACTTACCTTCTTCTCTAAGGCTGCACATGACTTAAAGACGGGTAGAGCATGCATGGCAAATGTCATGTAGAACGCTGATTACAAATGCTAGTCCTCGAACGCTTACAAGTAATATAATATTACTTAATGCAAAACATTGGAAATTCAAATTAAAATCCTGGCTAGCCTGAACTCCCATCTTAAATGAAACTTAACAAAAATGAAGCAATAATAATTCTTCAAATCAAAATATTTTAATAAAAAAGAAATATAAAAACTGATTTGCACAGATGTACTCTTTTAGTTTATAAGGAAAACCTCATTTGAATTAGGCTATCGTCCATTAAAAACAAAACAAAACAAAACAAAACAAAAAAACAAGTTCTTTACAGGCATCAACAATTCCCTATAATCTGGCCACTACCCTAATCAATATATATCTCCATCCCCATACTGTATTTGCTGGTGGAAATAAAGTCTGCCTTTTCCAAATTTAAACTAAAATGCTTTCTTTTGGGTAGAAAAGGATTGGGTGATTTCTCATTACATCTAGCCCCAGAAGCTGGGATGCTACCACTGGATGCTTTATCTCGTTCATCATCTGTGATCATTTGCCAAGTGGGAATTTCTTCACGTTTAACTCTTGTACAGACACCTCTGTTCTGTATCACTACAGAAAGCAACAGGCTAGGCAAAGCACAACTGTACAAGAGAAACACCTTTCTGCCACAAAACCCATCAGCTGAGTAATAAACCTTGCAAATGGACCCAGAGATACTTCCAGATGAAAGAGACCTATCCAGAATAAAGCCCTAAAAAATTAATAAACCACAAATACATCTGACATCTAGAAAGTTCTCCCCTGAGTCTTAATATAAAGTAGAACAAGCAAAAGTAACAGGTCTTTTTAAAAATCTTTAACTCATTACATTTCTAAATCAGCACATTAATGTCTTACTGGTAAACTTGATGGTCTTTCTTGTTGTATTAAGTTCAAGTCTTCGTGGTTAGGTTTTCCAGGAGCCAAAGGAGGTTGAGACCTAGTTCCATAGCCTTCCTGAGACATGTCCTAAACAAACACAAATATAAAGCACTTCATAAATATCTCAATGAAGTTGTAACCAAAATGAAGCAAAGGCTTATCGCAAACTATCAATTTACATTACATTTAAGCAGACACAGAAATATGTTCTAGCTATCATGTAACTTTATCAAAAGTAGAAGCAAATGACAAAGCAGTGAATCGTCAAGAGCAAAAAACATTATATACACATATGTATACATATACGTGTGTGTATACATATATGTATATATACACACACAACTAAATTTATCATGACCATACGCCATATTTGAGTTTTGCAGGAAGGTAACAGTCAGTAAAAGATGGAGAAGGAGGTAAGCTACGACCAAACTCTCTTTAAACCAGAGCAAACCAAAAGTTCGTGTTATTGTTTAATTCTGATTTGAGCTGAGCTGCCTTTAGCGTTACCTTGAAAATGTTAATATAATTAATGAACACTTTATTATCAACGGACTTTTAGTACGTCCTCTCAATAACCCACAAAACAACACCATTATTAAGCTCACGGTATCCTGGGGTTTCTACAAAACCAATAAACGCTCATGTACAGAATTCCATATGTTCACGTGGCATAGTTTCCAGAGAAGCACCATCAAGAATAAAACAGCAGTAGGGAAACAAAACACACCCAGAAAACCTGCTGAGGTCTGAGAAACTTATCATTAACATGGCCTTTCTGGCATCCTGTTGAACACTTTTCCAGGAGGTATTCAGCATGGTTTCAGTGTTCTACTGAAATACTATTGTAGAAACCAAATACCACGCCACACCAAACTCACTGTACACCCAATCTCGAGCTGTTTAACTATGTCTACTCAGCTACTAAACATCCTACCACCATTTGCACCCCAAGGCAAACAGCAGCACAGAATGAGAAATACTTATTACAGCATGTCTTAATTGGCGCTGAAAGCTGAAAAACCAGTTTCTGATGGGACAGGGAAAAAAGAATGGAAAATACCACTTAAAAGTAAAATTCTCTCCCTTTCCCTGTCAGTGTTCGTATTAAAGAAACATTACATACAACTTCTACTTCTCCTGTTAAATCCTCAAAATACTACTTTAAAAATTAATGTTTATTAGTTGAAACCCTATAAAAAGCTTCTGCTTCCCCACCCCTTTCTCACACACTATACGCTTAAAATTACATGGTTTCTTAAGCCAAGAAACTTTGGACCAATAGCTAGTACTACAAAGTATACAAACTGTACAAACCAGATTTAAGTAGCCAAGCACTGGTTTTAAACAGGCTCTGTGGTAAGAGCATGCCTACAATACAGCATTGCCCAAGCAACCCTTCTGTCCTTTAAATAAATCTACACACACACACACACACACACACACGCACACACACACACACGCACACGCGCACACACACACAATTAATCAAAATATCTAACCTCTAAAAGGAATGCATTATGCCCAGTCAGTACTATGCTTTTGTAAGAGAGTTAAATCCCAGTTGTCCAGGTTTTAATCTGGTAACAGTGAGGTGAGGCCTCAGTGAGCACATGCCATCCAGGACACCCAAAAGGGTCTCTTCAATCTGGCTGCCAGCAGAGGGGAACAATTGGGCTGTGGGGGACAAAAGCCAAGGCTGAAAGATTATTACCGCTCTCGCTGCCCACCCCCCTGCCCCCAGCACCGGCTCTTCCGGACCCCAGACCTCCACTTGTCACACAGACATCCCACTGGGTGCCCTGCAGGCGCCTTTAGATGAACAGCAAGGATTTCAAATCAAGTGGGGCACAAGGCCTCCATTCAGGGCCTTCACCCTGTTACAAAAAACCCCACAAAGGTGCTGGACAGCCTCACAATGGGCAAACAAATGAGCAGACCCCCCCCCCCCAGTTCCTCAAATACACGCGTGTGCGCACACACACTTTATGGGCAGTGCTCAGACACTTTTTTCTTTTTTTTTAGTAAACTTCAGTTAAGAAACAGGAACAGGCTCACATGCCCTATGCTTATTAGCCTTTTAAATTTTTTTTATTTTCTCTTTGTAGCTAAATGAACTGATTTTTAAAAGAGTTGAAAGAGACCATTACAGCGGTAATGAATACACATTTCAATTTCGATACTGTCCCCTCTAAAATAAGCAGCACTGAACTAATAGACTAGGAAAGCTATCAGAAAATTTTACTATGGCCTTGCATTTCACTTTTTAAGGCTTTAAAAGTTCAAAATAATTAGATCCCACCAAAGTCTCAAACACTATTCCTAACCACAAGAGGCTTTCAATTATTAAATTCAGTTGGAAATAAAACTGAAACAAAATTTAGTGAGAATGGCTGAAATGGGAACTTGTTCTGCCTCAATTTGTGTTGAAACATAAGGATTAATTTAACTGAGGAAACATCCAGAAAAGGTACCAAGGTTTAACCTAAAACAATCATCATCTGTATATAAATCAGCCTGGGACTATAAAGTCTACATTTGGCAGCTTTAATAAAGATAGAAAGGCTATATTCCATAACAAACCTGAGCTTTTTCCCCTTCAGAGCTATATTTATTTTCTAGTATGTACTTATTTTCACCTCAAGAAGAGTAGTAGTAATGAGTAATTTAATAGACAATATAAGAGGGCAATGTCAGTATCAGGAAATAATGTATTCAGCATTACATTTTATAAACAAATGACAAGATACAACCTTACATTTAAAAAAACTTTTTTTAATGTTTACTTTTTTTGAGAGAGAGAGACTAGAGCACGAGCAGGGGAGGGGCAGAGAGAGAGGGAGACACAGAATCCAAAGGAGGCTCCAAGCTCTGAGCTGTCAGCACAGAACTAGATGCGGGGCTCGAACCCACAGACTGTGAGATCATGACCTGGGCAGAAGTCGGACACTTAACCGACTGAGCCACCCAGGCGCCCCACATTTTTAACACATCACTGCCATCTCTGGTTATTTACAAATCTGAACCTGTGCACGCTAGTTTACACACATATTATTCTGCATTCATCTGCCGTGCATATGCAAGGCCATGGCCATTTAAAAGAGTTATCTCACTCTAATAATTCTGCAATGCAAAAGAACCACATGTGCGGAATGTGGTTTACCCTTTCAGAGTTCTTTATCAATATTATTTTTCTTCGTCACACCCACAAACTTTTACCCATTGATGGATTCTGGTTTTAACCCTCTTTATGTTATGAGTCAAAGAGTCGAAGGTAAAAAGGAGACTGACTCAGGAAACAACAAAGGTTTGTGAAAAGAGCTTGCGGGTAGGGGCACGCACGCATCTGTTCCACAAGTGTTCACCTAGGTATTTAACAGACGTGGTAGGCGTCTGCTGAATGCCCAGGAGAGAACACGCCTTTTGCTGGGTACTTAACATCTTACAGTGTGAACACGAGCAGGTACAAAACACTCGTGTCCCACTTACATTGTAAGGAAGGATAAGATCACAACTATCACGTGGGTGTCCCGTAGAGGCCAAGAGCCCAAGTGCTCCTGTCTTCTTTTATGATGAAATGAATTAAGTACTAATGGCAACACAAGACTTGAAAGAAAATGTAGAATAAAATGTCAAGGACTCTTTAAAAAAATAAAAAAGGGAAAATATTCCCATGGTATGAGTTCAAAAGATACAAGGTGATAAACAATGAAAAGAATGACTGTCTCCTCCACAGGATGCCCTCCACAAGGTTATCCTTCCACAACCACTCAATGCATTACCAAGTGTAAATGTGAACTTAAATCCTTTCTCCTTTGTTTCTCCTATACACAGCATGTTTTTGGTACCTTAACAATAGACCATACAGCTCATTCCATATCTGCACCTAAATGTCTATTCTTTGTGTCCTGCTACAGAGTACCGCATTATTTGTCAGAACTGTGACTTATTTAAGCAGTCCCCTACCGATGGACAGTTAGGTTGCTCCCAATCTTTCCCCACCTCATACAACACAATGATAAAATCCATGTGCGTTCATCTTCGTGTGAAGTATTTCTGTGGCATAAATCTGCACGAGGAGCATTTCTGCCAGACGGTTGGTACCTTTAAATTTTTGACAGAATCTAACAAAGTGCTCTTAACAAAGGGACTCTCGGTCTACATTCAAGGCCATCGTTTTGGAACAGAATGAAGCTTCACTAAAAATGTTGATCTTAACTCTCGATATGCCTAAAGCCATTATAAACAGCAGGAGAGCAGGGGCAGGGGGAGTGGTAGGAGGACTGGGAGACAGTAACACAAAGGAGAACAAAAACCCAAGAGCATGTAGAATAGAAACCAAAGGAAGATGGAGAAGTAGACGGGGTGAAGGGTCCTACACACACCGACAAATGGTATACAGGGTGGGGGAGGATGAGGCCAGGAGCCAGTGGAAACCGGTCTAGAAACCATGGTGACTTTGGGTGACTTAAGGAAGATTTCTCCAATAATCGCATGAAGTCCAGGTGTGTTACCAAGAACAAAGATGGCCACTTACTACTACTGCAATAATCCAGAGTGAGATGACAGGATTTGAATGGTATCGTAACGTCCTGCAACATCTAGGTCAGAATAAGTTTCCTGCTCCTTTTTTCTCCCTGCTTTTGGAACTGCCACCATCAATTCCAACTGCTAACGGGGAAAAGAAATGGCATATAAGACACTGTCGTGGGAGGGAAGAAGGACTGGGGCTCCTCCACAGGGTGCACGTCTGATGGCCACACAGGGTTACCAGTCACACGAAATCACGACTCGGATCAAGAAACTTAGCATGCCATTGACCTCCCTAAGTTTTAGCGTATAGGTAAAAAAATTTAACATATCCTTTCCCAAAAGAAAGCAATATAAGGCTATAAAACACCCACTTCATAATGGGTGTTCACGATCACCCCCTCCGCCAACCCAGGAACACGCTGAAGGAAGTACAAAGACAGCTGACATTTGCAGGCAGGGCTCTGTGACAGGTTCTGTGTGCTGCCCACCTTTACAATAAACCCCCGAGATAGTCCCTTCCACCATCTTGTTTTTACCAGGAGGAAACAAAACCTTAAGTGACTTGCACAGCTAACATCTAAGCACTGGATAGTGTCTCCATGTCATGGACAAATCATTTCTTTCCTAAGCGTCCTCCGGAGGCCACTGGAAACCTCACACGCTATCACATACTAAGTATTTAATATAATTTTAACTTTTTTAAGGTATTCCATATATTCTCCTAAACTCCCCTTTCAAAAATTATGAACCTTGCAAATTTTATATGTGGGATACTTCCAAAATACTCAATTACAATACTGTGAATAAATATTAAAATTTAAAACTTCCGCAAATTTGAATCTAAGACTACTTACTCTCTCTACCATGACCATGGAATAAAGTCCACAGGTCGACAGGAAAGACAGAAAGAGACCCGCGCCGCCTTCTCGCATTATGTTCGCGTAAAGCTCCTCGGCCAGTTCGGCCCCTCCGAAAACTGGCGTCGCTCGGATCTTTACCCCAGCTACTCCACGCTGATCCCTTGGGGTGACAATTCCTCTACTTCAAGTCCCACATATTTTAACTGCACTATGAATATCTCTACTTGAGGGTAAAGTCCCTTCCACACATCACGTCGGGAAAGGACTCTCCTCTTCGTCCTCCAACCTGATGGTCCTCTGTCCGGTCACCGCCCCATCTACAGGGGACTTCTCAGAGCCATCCCACATACCTTTTCATATCTTTCACTATCCACAAGCTTCAGACCCATCGAGTCACTGTCAAGGCCACAGTCTTCGTCTTCCCCCACCGACTGCCAGGCCCTGTACTTGAGCCGCTTTATATGATGGCCTGTGGCCGACTACGCCACCAGAACTGACTTGGCTAAAATTCAAATGCTCGTGGCACCCTATTGCTTGGAAAAGGCCTCAGTGCCTACAGAACGAAGCCCGCGGTCTTTGGTCTGGCACAGGAGAGTTCGGCAAACACCCTCCAGCTGGCACCCAGCTTCAGCTGGGTCTTCCCCCGGCAAGCCCGCACCTCACCCCCTCACCCCCTCGACTGTTCCCGAGCTCTCAGGATGCCACGTGTCTGCACGTGCAGCTCTTCAGTCCGTCCTGGTCCCGGAGGGGTGCCTTTCTTTCTGGATCTGCAAAGCATCTGGCTGTCCTCAAGAGCCTGCTAAAAATGAACTCCAGCATGCCCCCAAACAACGACCCTCTTCAGATGTACTCCTCCTGAAGAACTTACAATGCTTCATTTTAACCATTTGTTTGTGTATCTCGTGAGCTGCCCTCTTACTTCCTCCTGGGTTCCCAGTGCCACGTGCAGACAGGTACTCAGGAAGGGGCTGGTGAATGAATGATTGACTGAATGGCTCTGACAAGCTTACGCTTAGAATTAGACACAGCAATACAAAAATAAATGTAGGAGGACAAATACCTAAAACCGAACAAAACTTGGGCTCATGCCCAAGAATATTTATCATGGTAACAGCTACACTGCCTGGTAGAATGTGCTACAAAACACATTTTGTTGTTTGTCACTGGCAGTCTTGAATGCAGTAAAAACAATAATAATAATAATAATAACAATTGAGAGAGAGGAAAAAGACTATGGTAAGCATCAGTGGTGCCATCAAAAAAGAAAGAAAAATCAAGACATTCTATACTTCCTTAATGAACAAACCAGTAATGAAATATTCTTGCCAAAAAAAAAAAAAAATGATAATGAGTTTGATAAAGCCTATCTAACCACCAATTTATAGGAAATAAAAAGGACCAAAGAACATGCTAAACCATAGCGAATCAATCAGCAAATCTCAAACTGTAGGAACCTCTACTAGACATATGACCTACTTTCTTCAACAAATGAGTTGCAATAGTTACAAGGAGAGAGGGGAAGAGAGATGGAGATGGAGGAAAATCCTAGAGATGAGACTATATCAACCAACTCTAAGACTGGACCTTAGATCTTTATTCAAACTATCCTACAACGTAAATTAAACCTTTATTCCATTTGTGAGGCTACAGGAAAACTGGATAATTGGTATGAAAATTTGCATTTTAAATGTGATAACTGTATTATGTTGATGTTTCCTTTTTAAAGGCCTTTATCTTTCAGAGATACATACTGAAATATTTACAGATTAAACAACACACTATCTGGGACTTACTTCAAAATAACACTGAGGGTGGGGGTTGGGAGGTGAGGGAAGAGAGTATAGGTACAAAGAGACTGGACGTACAACTCTTAAAACCTGAGCAATGGGTGCACAGTGCTCCTGTCTACTCCTGTTTATGTTTATATTTTCCATTTAAATGAAAATAGAGTGAATGGCATTAAAGACCATCTGTGGGGCATCCACCTTCAAGACTACAAGAACTTCTCCCAAGAAAACCCATCAAACATAGATCATTTACTCTTTCTTAACCCCCCTCCATTTTAACCTGTTTGCTGTACCACTTAATCCTAACCCTTAGCTGTCTTTTAATCCCTCCATAATCTTAACCAAATTAACCTCACCAGTTTCGTCTTCCCTAGCTCTCCAAGGTCAAACCTGCCCAGATTGCTGACTTGGTGAGCCTTTCTCAGTTTCATCCCTTGATCAAGCTGTCCTGATCTCAGCTCCAGCTGCACCCCTGGCCCCAAACTGACACTCTGACCCTTATTTTGGTCCAGCCTCCAACACGACTTTTCCAGCCACAAACCCCTCCAAAGATCATGAACCTTCAAGTCAAAGAAACCCAAGATCAAATTCCAACTTCTAGACTATTCACTAGCTGTGTGACCCTGAACAAATTTTTCAGTTCAGTTTCCCATTCTAGAAACATCAATATTGGATTGAGCTAACCTGGGAAGGCTAAGGGTACAACGTGCCCTTGACACCGGGCTCATGTACACGAGCTGTGCAGTGCTCTGGGACTAAGGGCTGAGAGGACGTTTCACACCCGTGACAATTGGTATCTGTTTAGGATACTGGTAAGTCACGTTAATTCTCTTAAGTCCATACCAGTACTTTCCCCTGCATCGACCTTTAACCCTTGCTCCAAAAATCTTTGATAGCAGATTTAAAAATCACATGACCAAAGCTCACATGGTTTTTGACTGCTACTGATTCCGTAGGCAGATTCTCAACTTCAGGTAAGTAAAGCCACATAACCTGGAATGTGCCACACACACTGATTGAGTATAGATCCGGCTAGATTCAGAATGCTGCGCGTTTTCTACCAATTCAAAGGCATAACTATTTCCGAAACTTTAAACCATTCTGGGAAAAGGACAGGCCTATACAAGCGACTTTATATTTTCTTACTGATGTGTCTCATCATCACTGACAGCAGCATCAACACCACCGTTGTAGCCTGCTGTTGAGGAGGACGCCGCCTGGCACAAGACCCCCGTGTACCTGAGGCTGGGGCAGCCCCTGGGCTTGCAGGAAAGGGGAGCTCTGAATGGACTGGAGAACAGAGGGAACATGGCCACTAAGAGCAGCTGCCTCCCTACTCTACTTAAGCCGGAATCCTGGAGGCCATGTCCTCTGGCATGTAAGACTTTGGGAGAGCTTCTGGCCTTCTCTCGGTTTTCGCCAGAACTTCTTTCTAAACTAACAGGGGACCCAGAATGCAAAGGGGAATGTGGCTAAAATGGCATTTCCTAAAATACCAAAGAGAAATAGGAAGATACTCAACAGCTAAGGACTAAAATAATTAAGATTTTTAATAGACTAATATATTTTAAAAAATCACAAAGCCAAAGGAGACACAGTGAACGTCCAGTCATGCTTTTTGTTACACACACACACACACACACACACACGCACGGATTAAAAGAGAACTCGAGCTCTTTAACTTATTACCTAAAGAATTACCTTCCTTATCCACAAAACCAAGACATGAGGACTTACCTCCAAGAGCTGTATTAACAATTAAAGGAGAGGCTACCTTTAAGCAATTAGCACTGTGCCTGGTACATTTAAGGCTCAATAAACGTTAGCCATCGTGATTTATATTCTTTAAAACCACACTGAAGAAGGAGAAGCAAAGTTTTCATGGAACCGCGGGGGCTTTACCTTGTGACAATCGCACTGATGGTGATGAGGACAACAGCAGTAACAATTATTCGAGATTTACTATTTGCCAGACACTAAGTGCTTCATTCATCGAAAAAAAAGGGTCTTTCCGTCTGACATAAACCTCATGAAAGAAGTACTATTTTAGAGAGGAAGAAACTGAGGCACAGAGCTTGAGGAACATGCCTACGGTCAATCAGTTAGCAAGCGGTAGAAGTGGGTTGGGAACCAACATATTCCTTCCCCAGAGTCCTCACATTTAACTGCACTCCCACCCTGCTCCTCCCACAAGGGCTATTTTCTGGACGCCACCCCATAGCTGCTAGTTCTCAACCTGAGGCTGGGGTTCAGGAATCTCCATTTTTAATGCACTGCCCAAATTAGCCTGCAAAGTAAGAACTGTTGACTAAAGACAATGTAGTATTTTCATTAAAGCTTGATAATTAAGAAATTGCTACATTGTGGGTTTTAGAGTATTATGCCATCACCTAGCAGTATCCTTGGTGGAAAATTTTGCTGTGTCATTAACAAGAGCTGGTTTACCATGCCTTGATGGTTGGAAAATAGGTAGAACAGGAGTCTATCCAGCCCTTACCTATCCTGCTGTCAGGAATGGTCCTATTACTGTGACCACAGGAGCAGCTCAAAAAGGTCACCATCCACTTTGGAAAGAAGCAGAGTTGGCACGGGCCTCACATCCTCTCTGACCGCTGACTCCTACTGCCAAATCCCAAACCCCTTCCTCCCTGGGCCAGAGAGCTGACCGCTCCAGGCACACGAGCCAGAGACCTGGACATTCGGGGCTGCAACTCACATTTAGGGCCCGAGTTCTCAAGCTGGAGGGAAAGGGATTTGAAAACTCCCCTAAGACGGATTTTGTGTGGTGTATGTATTTTTCTGGGAAGAGGATCCCTAGCTTTCACCAGATTCTCAAGGACCCTCCAAAAAGCTAAAGCCTAAAAAACTAAGAGGGATAATAATATCAAAAATGGGACTCGCCAGTAATGAGAACATAATTTCATAAAGATTTAAAACCAGAGTAGCTACAATCTTTATCTAAGTTAACTGAAATAAAAGCATAATTACTAAAAATTCCCAAATACAGTTTGTGTCCAAATTGTATATGCAATAAACCTTAGGTTGCCTCTAGTCTAAAAAGTTCTCTGATCGGGACACCTTGCATTGTCAGACACAGGCTTTAATTAAAGGAGTAGCATGAGGGACGCAAACGGCGTGATCACAACCTGCTGAAACAGAATTTATGAAACCCATATGCTGTATAAACAGGTAGAGTTTGTTTTCGCCAAAGAGCGAAGGAAGGTGCCAGAAAGATCCTGCCTCATGCCTGTCTTGCCAGCTCATCCCTAAAGCTGTACAGGGAATCACTTTTAAAAAGTTCTCCCTGAAATGCCTTTGGACTAAAAGCTAAAACTACCAAAGGGCAAAAAAGAAAGAAGGCTAGAAAACAAACAAAAAGTGGGGTGCCTGGGTGGCTCAGTCAACTAAGCATCCGACTCTTGACTTCAGCTCAGGTCATGATCTCATGGTTGGAACCCTGTGTCAGGCTCTGTGCTGACCACGCAGAGCCCGCTTGGGCTTCTCTCTCTGCCCCTCCGTATCTCTCTCCCTCAAAAATAAATAAATACATATTAAAAAAAAAAAAAGAAAAAGTAACAGAAAAAACATAACAAAAGACAACAAGAGTCAGCTCTAGAGGACTTTGTGGCTGTTGTTTTGCATTGTACCGGTAACACTTTGAAAACTCAAGAAGCAAAAAGGATTCTGTTGAATTTTTTTTACCATGAGCACGTATTACTTTAATAACCTTTAAAAAGAAGTAAAATGGATCATTCATTTGGTCTATGAACTTAATTCTCTTCCCCCATTCCAGTTGTCATTTGTAGAGTCCCCTTCCTATCATCTTTACTAATCTTCAATGAAAAGTAAACAGAATTCATATGCTCCTTCTCTAAGAAATAACAAAATCATCTGAATTTTTCAGAGGTTCCCTGATAATTTTAAAAATATATATTCCAGGTAAGTATTGTTAGTGACTATAGGAAAAATTTTACCTTTAAAGAGTCAACTAAATTTCTCTTTTGAAAAAAAGAGGAAAAAGAAAACAGCAGAAATTTAGGATTACCATCAATTACATTGAAATTATAGTAAAATTTATTAAAGCAAAATTTATTTCTTAAGCCATTTACATTAAAGCAAACCTTGGGGCACCCAGCTGGCTCTGTTGGAAGAGCACAAGAGTTTTAAGTTCAAGCCCCATGTTGGGCATGGAGATTACTCAAATAAATAAAATCTTAAAAAATAAAATAAAACAAACACCTCGAATTCCCAAGGACATTCTGAGGATAATCCTCCCAATGCCTTTCTATAGAGGAAGCGAAGGTTGAGAACCACTGCTCTAAAGCAAAGATGATATTCCAAATACTTGCCAAGTGGTAAAATGGTGGGGGCCAGGGTCTTGGAGTCCCCTGCTGTGCAGGATATTAACCACAGAGCTGGAGAATCCTTGGGTCCCAGTAAAGAGAGGGAGGACCCTCTGAATGTGCTGGGCCCGGGGACTATTCCCGAACAACTCTGAACTACTGAGTTTACACAGTTGTTCTCCGAGGACAGTCCCTGGGTCAGTAGCAACAGAAGCATCATGTGGGAACTTGTCAGAAATGAAAATTATCAGGCCACACTCCAGACTGAAGAAGCAGAAACTCTGGGAGTAGGGTTCAACAACCTGTGTTTTAACAAGCCTTCCAGGGCATTCCAATGCACAATGCACTTGAAAAACACTGGGTTAACAAATGGAAAGCCCCACACCTATGGCCTTAAGGCATGAGTATCAGCCTACCTGGGGAGCAAAATGTAGCTCTATTATATATCAACAGTAGTAAAGGAGATAGTGAGCCCTTAGATTAAAGTCAAATTGAGATCAAACCCAAGCCCTACCACATTCAGGGAAAACTTGCTTGCTATATGATCTCTCAGGGTTGTTAATAAAAAATGAAATAATATCCGTGGGCCATGCAAAAATAAAAGATTGGAAAGCAGTGGCTGGTGTTTCTGCTCTCCAATGGTGCTCAAACATTAGGATGCATCAGAATAGGCTATAACGTTAAATGCAGATTCCTAGGTTCCCCAAAGACAACAGGTTCTTTAAAATGTTTATTCATTATTGAGCAAAAGAGAGCGCAAGCAGGGGAGGGGCAGAAAGAGAGGGAGACACAGAATCTGAAGCAGGCTCCGGGCTCTGAGCTGTCAGCACAGAGCCCGACGTGGGGCTGGAACCCACGAACTGAGATCGTGACCCGAGCTGAAGTCGGACACTTAGTCAACTGACCCACCCACGCACCCCGAGAACAGTTTTAAAGAGAGAACTGAGCAATACACCAGGTGACTTTTTTTAATGTTTACTTATTTTTGAGAGCAAGCGAGCAAGAGCGTGAGAGCAGGGGAGGGGCAGAGAGAGAGTGGGGGGGACAGAGGATCGAAGTGGGCTGTGCGCTGACAGCAACAGCCCAGTGTGGGGCTTGAACCCACAAACTGTGAGATCCTGACCTGAGCCGAAGTCAGACACTCAACCGAATGAGCCACCCAGGTGCCCCACCAGTTGATTCTGATGCAGATAATCCCGTTTTTCACTGTAGAAAACCGTGGCTGTACAAAGGCGGTTGTTGCCCACCGTAGTAAATTGTAAAAGTAACCCTATCATTTCAAACATCTGCAGATACTCATCTTCTGGAACACAATATCCAGAGAGCCTATTACTCTAAGATTTGTTAAATCAAAGAAATTAATGAAGGAAGAACTTTAATGCCATATATAAGTTATATTGTAGTTTATTCTCTGTACTTTAACAAACTGAAATGGGCACTGATAGACAAAAAGGCAGCTGAGAGTAGCCAAAAAAAAAAAAGAAGAAGAAGAAAAGAAAAGAAAAAGAAAGAATAGAAAAGACCCAAGAAAGAAAAATTCCCCAGTCTCCCTCACGTCAGAATTAAATTCAAGGAAAGATGACTGTGTAAAAAATAGAATGAGCCTTGACAACACTTTAGTTGCACATCCTTTTCTATCCTCAACCTCATCCCTGACTCCCGACAGAGGAGGGGTATCAGACAGAAAGGGGAAGGGCCTCACGCAGGTGCATGTGAGAGGTCTACACAATGTCCCAGTCTATGAAGGGACAGGCTTCCTCCTCCACCAGCTGAGAACGCGTGACTGGGGCAGAGAACCAGAGACCACGTCCCCAGTGCAGCCAAGGGCCAGGACATCTAGTTCAATCCCATAACTCCGTGTCTATTAGAGGAACTGATGGAGATAAGGACAGAAGGAAAAGAAAGGAAGGGGAGGAAAGGAACTTGGAAAGCTCATGAGTTAGAAACACAGGAAAGGGCATGGAATTACCTGATATTTAGACTAAATCCTACTCTTAATGTGGTTGAAGTTTTTCTTCAGCTTTTAATACAATGTCTCTTAAGTGACATAGTATTTTCCTCTTCTCTCAGTACTGCAGACGGTCAGTGGCCATCTGATTCGATCTTCCGCACATTTCTAAACATGCCCCATGGTCTGGTAAGGAGATGCCCGACAGCATATGAATGAGCCTGAAACCGGGACCAGGCTACCCCCACACTCCAAGCCAACTGCTTTCTGGGTTGTTCTTCTCAGGAGGAACCTTCCATCACCTTTCTAAGGTAAGGTGAGTATTAAAAATATTGTTATTATTGGGGCACCTGGGTGGCTCAAGCTCAGGTCACGATCTTGCGGTTCATGAGATGGAGTCTCGCTTTGGGCTCCACGCCAACAGCAAGGGATTCTCTCTCTGCCGCTCTCTTTCTCTCTCAAAATAAATAAACATCTTTTTAAAAAATACTGTTACTACTATATAATCCCTAATGTCCCAGTTTTATTTTCCTTTGATTCTGGTAACTGAAAGAAAAAAATATTTTAAAAATATTTTTAGGGCCACCTGGGTGGCTGTTGGTTAAGCATCCGACTTCGGCTCAGGTCATGATCTCACGGTTCATGAGTTCAAGCCCCGCATCAAGCTCTGTGCTGACAGCCCGGAGCCTGGAGCCTGCTTCGGATTCTGTCTCCCTCTCTCTCTGCCCCTCCCCCACTCATGCTCTGTCTCTGTCTCAGAAATAAATAAACATAAAAAATTAAAAAAATTAAAAAAAAAGAAATCAGTCTAGGACTGGGCCTTGCTCAGACCTCAAAGCAACTTAAAAGTTTTCTCCTTAGGTGCTCACGAGCTCTTTAAACTTAAAAGGAAATCCCCCCTAGCAATGGTTCAAAGCCTAAGACAACTGCAGAGAGGGTAAGCAAGACCAAAGGAGGAGATTCAAAATTCAAACATAACCCAAGGCTGCACTAGTATTCTCCTTTAAAACAGAATAATTTGTATCAACCTACATTCCAATAGTTTTTACTATCAAGTTAATTAATAGACTCCTGTGCTAATATCTATCTAAATGCTAGGCAATTAATGGCGACAAACTATAGATGTCCTTCTCTTTGCTTTTTCGTAACAAAATCCCACAAATGAGGTGAGCACTAGAGCGACTTGACACAGGGCTCGTACGAGCAATTTCCCCCCAAAAGCTGAAAAAGGAGCAGCTTATAAATTAACATTGTGTCACAGAAGTAGGAAGAAACATAGGTTAAATAATTAAATAACAATAATAATAAAGAGATATTTGTGCCACAATGGATCACTGCCACTATTCGTAATGAAACCTCGGAACTCCCTTTAAAAAGTGCCTTGAGTGGCAAGTTATTAATTCTAAACTATTTTACACTCATGCTTAAATGCTATCTTCTTTTCAAAATGATGCCCATTTGCCAAATACTTTCAAGTTTACCGTAACTCCTTTTGAAAACTGCTGACCGTGAAGATGTCTAAATAAAGCGGTATTTTAGAAAATACAATCGAAATGCTAGTACCAAAGTAGACTTAGAGTTCCACGTGGTTCGATATTTGGTAATCCAGTGTTAAAAGTTAACTGCTCAGTTTGTACTATTTTCTGTTTAAAGAAATTATTGAATAACCTTTTATTTCATTAAAAAAAATTTTTTTAATGTTTATTTATTATTGAGAGACCAAGAGACAAAGAGCATGAGCAGGGGAGGGGTAGAGAGAGGGGGAGACACAGAATCGGAAGCAGGCTCCAGGCTCTGAGCTGTCAGCATGGAGCCCGACGCGGGGCTCAAACTCACAAACTGCGAGATCATGACCTGAGCCAAAGTCAGTCGCTTAACCGACTGAGCCACCCAGGCGCCCCCCCACCTTTTATTTCATTTTTAATCAGTGAGGAAAAGCGGCCTAAGTCACCAGTTCCAGGCACAATTAACACGTTCCTTCTAAACGACCTTGACTATTTTAACCAGACTTCCAGGCTAATTCAGTTCCATTCATGGTTGGACGTTACCTCTCTTCTCACTAACAAAGAGTTGGTCCTGCCCCAAGATCATCTCTTCTCTCACCAGCAAACTCTTACTCATCCTTCAAAACTTCCTCTGAGACACCTTTTACCAGCATCCAGTCACAGCTTGAAAACGCACGTCTCCCACCGTACTGTCATTTTCTGGCCGTGCCGACCCGACCCTTCCTTCAACCAGCAGCTCCCTCAGATGAGATACGTGATTAACCGCTGAATTCCCAACATATAAAACATTCTCAGTCACAGAGGCCTTCGGTAAATGGTTTATGTTCTACTTTTTGTCTTCTTCAATTTTCCCAATAAACCAGAGGTAGAAAAGGGAAAAAAATTAAAAAGATAAAGTTGTACCTTGTATGCATTCCTAATACTCAGTATTTTTCAGGAGTCAGACAGCTCTATCAGCTAGAAGAAAAACTATACCTAAAAAGGCAAAGTGCGAAATTCTCTCACTGCTTTATACTTGGGTTTTCAAAAAGATTCATCCTGATACATTCTCTTTAAATAAACTGGAACTTATCTGAATGGAGTTACTTCCTACAAATCTTCTCTAAGGAAAGAAAAGATTGTTCTGGCTATGAAAACAACATTGTAGTTCAGAGTCACGAAAATAGAGAAAAGGTTCTGGCTGCCAAACGTCACAGTCCTAGGGATGGAGCTGAATCAACAGAAGACCACTGTCCAAGGAAAGGGGGTGGACAGTCAGGCTGGTTTCTGCACCACGCGGCTCCCTGCAGGTTACCGGATTCTTGGAACACTGCCTCTGACACCTAACAGATGCATCCAGTAGGAGCCACTGGGTGAAAGGCCCCCGAGAAGCCGGTGCCACAAGAGACAGCAGGACCGCTTTCTTCTCTAGCATCTCTCGACACTGGAGTGGGGAGGAAGAGGAATTCGAGATAAAAAGGAAAAGATTATGAGTCTACAGGTACAAGGAGGAGAAAGAAAGGTGATGAGAGTTTGCCAGGAGGGGACAGCGAACCAGGAAATAAACCGGGACATAATACTTCATGACCCGAGATTGATGAAATGGAAGGCAAGTGGAAACTTTAAAACAAAACAAAACAAAAAGTAAAAACTTTTGGCATTAAAGGAGGTTCTCCCTCCTATACAACAATATCAGATCTTAGCTAAAGCAGTTTGAGGAAGTAAGCAAGGATGCAAAAACACTTTAAAATGGAAGCAACTTCGTCAAATAGCTACTCTTTAAAAAAAAAAAAAAGCCTTAAAAATGAATACCTTTAAGAAGGAAATGTCAGAGGGACGCCCTGGGCGGCTCAGTTGACTGAGCATCCAACTTTGGCTCAGGTCATGATCTCACAGTTCATGGGTTCGAGCCCCTCGTTAGGCTCTGTGCTGACAGCTTGGAGCCTGGAGCCTGCATCAGATTCTGTGTCTCCCTCTCTCTCTGCCCCTCCCCCACTGACATTCTGTCTCTCTCTCTCCAAAATAATAAACATTAAAAAAATTTTTTAAAAAGAGAAGGGAATGTCAGAGGGTTGAGTAAATACAAAGTTTGCCAAATGAAGAGTCCACTTCACTGTTCACTAGTTATTCCCTCAGTCTATGACAGAAAGAATCAAGCAGGCCTGTTCTTACATTGTAGTTCTAGTTCTGCCCCCCTAAAATGAGCAGAGAAAAAGAAACAAATGGTAATGGAAGCAAACAATAAGAATCTGGGATAATTTAGGAGCCTCTGAGTTGAAGGTAAATCAAAAAATTATACATGTCCAGCTGTGTACTTCTTGTTGATGCAATCAAATTTCTATTATCTATTCAGTCTATGACCACAATAACACATCAGGCAGGTTCTATATCTAGTTCAAAATTCTGTGAAGTCTCTTTAACACTGCTGGGGCTCAAAAAACAACTATGTAGAATCCTTACTAAAAATAATGTAAGTATTATTGGAAAAATAAATATTAAAATGTATATAAGTGAGCTGGCTGGGGATATCATTTCTTAAAAACTTCTGGAGAGGAATTTGGTAAAACACCATGTCTTTAAAATGTTCTTTTACCCAGAAATACCACTGGGGCAGTTTACAGGAGGTAAAAATATATGCATGTGGGCACACACATACATGCACACACAGGGCATAATGGAATCAAGTATAAAAATGTCCAATAAAGCACTGTCTGCAATATCAAAAGAATTTTCCAGGTCTAAATACTTGGCAGTAAATGTTTATCTTCTTCAACACTGTAAAGTCCACTTACTATGTACTAGTAAATTTTAAAAAGTATGTATTTTTGAACAATTAAGTCAAAGGATGCCTGAGTGGCTCAATCGGTTGGACATCTGACTTTGGCTCGCTCAGGTTGTGATCTCACAGCTCGTGGGTTGGAGTCCCGCATCGGGCTCTGTGCTGACAGCTCAGAGCCTGGAGCCTGCTTCAGATTCTGTGTCTCCCTCTCCCTCCCTCCCTCCCTCCCTCTCTCTCTCTCTCTCTCTCTCTCTGCCCTTCCCCAGCTCATGCTCACTCTCTTTCTCTCTCTCCATCTCTTTCTCTCTCTCTCAAAAAATAAGCAAATAAACTGAATGATTAGGTCAACATGTAAATCCTGTGTTTCTACTTTGTGCTCAGTACTGGGGACACAGTGAGGACAAAACAAAGTCCTTTCCCTCATAAGGCTTATATTCTAATGGGGGAACCACAGAAGAAAACAGGGGAAGTATGTAATATGCCACATAGTGATCGGGGCCATGGAGAAAAGGAAAGCATGGTCAAGTGAAAAGGAGAAAGAGGGTTGCTTTGTTGTACACACAGTGGTCAGGGAAGGAGGCTTGCCTGATGAGCTATCATCTGATGAGCAAGGGCCTGGAAGAAGTAAGTCTTCCTTGGAAGACTTCCAAGGAAAAGCCCTGTGGCCATCTGGAAGAAGAGCCTTCCAGACAGAGTGAACAGTAAGTAAAAATGCCTCGAGATGAACGCAGCAAAGATGGCCAGGAGGGGACGGGGAGGGTGCACAACCCGGTGGCACCAGGCACCATAAAGCATCTATCTGGCTGCTGTATTCTATAGTGAATAAGGGCACTAGAAGGTGGGGACCAGTTAGGAGCTACTGGAACACTTCAAGCAAAGACATCATGATGCCTCGGCCCAATATGGTAGCAATAAAACCAGTGAGAACTACTTAGATACTGACTCTATTTTGGAGGTAGAATGGGTTTGAAAGAAAGAAATTATGAGGCACCCAGGGGGCTCAGTTGGTTATGCATCTGACTTCGGCTCAGGTCATGATCTTACGTCTTGTGAGTTCGAGCCCCACATGGGGCTCTGTGCTGACAACTCAGAGCCTAGAGCCTGCTTTGTAGTCTGTGTCTCCCTCTCGCTCTGCCCCCTCCTCCACTCATGCTCTGTCTCTCGCTCTCAAAATAAATAAACATTAAAAAAAAATCTTAAAAAGAAAGAAAGAAAGAGATTAAGGAGTTCAAAGTTTCTGTCCAAAGTGTTACAGAAAATCTGAGATAGAGGGAAAATACAGAAGAGCAGGTTTGTGGAGGAAGAAATAAGAGTCCTGAGTATTGCTTTGGATATACGAGTTTCAGAAGCCTGTTTCAGAAGACATTCATTTGGAGATGCCAAGTAGGAGCTGGGCACACAGTTACAGAATGGAGGAGAGAGGTTCAAGTTGCAGAAATAGATTTAAAAATCATAGCCTCTGGACGGCACTCCAAAGCCAGAAGGCTAAATGAGATCACACAGGTAAGGTGTGTAAAGACAAAAGAGAAGAGGCTCCGACACTGAGCCCTGACCACAGGCCAACATTTGAAGGTCAGGGAGATAAAGAAAAGCCAGCAAAGGAGAGCACAGAGTGGCCAGCAAGGTAAAAGGAAAGGCAGGAGAGAGTGGCATTCCAGGAAACAAGCAAGAAAGGTGCTCCAAGAAGGAAAATGCCATCACCTGCATCAAATGCTCCTGACAGGTGACATCGGGAAGCAAGACAATTGCCGGCTGGACTGCACAACAGGTAAAAACATGGGCAGCTTTGAAAAGAGCTGTGTCAGCAGAGTGGTCAAAATAAAAGCCTGTCCGGAGTCAATTCAAAGGATAAGCAGTAAATGGCAACGGTGACTGAAGAGAGAACTGTTACTGGTTCGGGTCAAGAAAGGTGGGTTTTTTTGGTCACTCCTATTATAGGTGTTCAACCACGCAAGGCTGAACGCGTGCATGGCATGGTTGAATTCTGATGGGAGTGACCGAAAGGGAAAGTGATGGTGGTGTTAGAGAAGGGACATGGGAAAGCTATGCACACAGAACGTGAGATTTCAAGCAGAATACACCAGAAGGCACAGGGTATGTGCAGACACAGGTTGGTTGGTACATTAAGTTCTCCTGATTGCTTGTATTTCTTCAACGAAGAAGGAAACAACATCACCAGCTCAAAACGCGGAGAGCCGAAGACCGAGGGGAACGTGCAACAGCCCTGGGGCAAGTGGAGATACAGGACACGTGTTAGCTGACATCAGCAGTCATGAACTTAAAGCAGTAAGAGTCTTCCCTGTGTCCTTCCCTACCCCATGCCCCTGGAGGAGGCAAGGAAATGGGTTTCACCAGGGTTGCTTAAGCAGGTTTGTAAGACCGGGAAGGGAGGGGACGGCATAATGTAATTAAGAGTAGACACAAAAGAGTAAGGACGGTGACAGACTTGGAATTTTTGCTGGGCAAGGAGGATGGCACGAGAGCTGTGGGAAACAGTGAAAACGAAAGAGCCACTGACTGTGTGTCTCACCAAGCTGAGCCACCCTAGAGACACTCAGAATATCTAATCTGCTCCACGGCTGAAACTGGTAATTCCTTTTGTTTTGTCATTAATGTAGCATCTTTTACGCAATATTTTAAAATATTATACACATTACAGGTTTACTGTAGATCATTTAAAAGATACACATAGGGTCAAAAGAAACGCTTCAACGGCATAGATAGCATTCTTACTGATTTGCACTGTGTATGTGTACTTCATTTTCAAGTTTAGGATACGTTGCCTCACTTGGCGGTAACTTCCCTTTTTATCAAACAGCTCTGTGAACATGTTACTAAAATGTTCTATACTTTCATTTTATATAATTGCTGTTGTGTGGTAATAAATCTCATGGATTTGAACCCTGCTCATGATTTCGAGTTGTCCATGCAATGTACCTGTAAGGCCTCATTTGCTCAGCAGAGTTCACGGACGGTTACTACACACACAGGTGCTGGCCTCTGACTGTCTCTGACAAGTCTGCTCACATGGACATGTCTGTGTGTTTACTTAGGAAACACAGTAGTTTACTATGAACTACTCTCCACCCTTCCCATTACATTTGGGACATCAGACTGATGTCTGAGATTTTATTAAGAGGCACCTCATATTACATATGAATTTTATTTCAGAAAAAATTAGGAAGCATTGGAGTTATATGTGTTGACAAGATTTCAAGACAGTTGTCACAAGTTTAAGAAACTCCAGTGAAATGTAGTGGGTGGAGGGCAGGAATGTGAGGTTATCCTACAACATGACAAGATGCTCCACACTACTTTCAAAAGTCCGCCTTTCATCTAGATTTAAACAAAATCACACAAAAAGCTAATTATTTGTTGGAGCTTAAAACTGAACTCCATTTTGCATATAAAAACAAACTATTCTTAAAATAATTTTATTACAGGGCACTGGCGTGGCTCCGGTGGTTAAACATCTGACTTCAATTTCAGCTCAGGTCATGATCTCACAGTTCGTGGGTTCGAGCCCTGCGTTGGGCTCTGTGTTGACAACGTGGAGCCTACCTGGGATTCTCTGTGCCCCTCTCTCTGCCCCCCCGCCAACTTAGCGTGCACACACACACGCTCTCTCTCTAAAATAAATAATCATTAAAAAATAATAATTTTATTACATACTGAAATTTCCAAGACTAAAACTACTCTATATATTAAGGGAAGATTATACTTTGTTTTGTTCAGATTTTGACCAAGAGTTGCTCGCCATCTTAAAAGATGAATCACTGCTGACAACCCTGATGAAGATACTGGAGCTGCCAGGACGCCTGGTGGTCACAATCGGACTCTTGATTTCAGCTTAGGACATGATCTCAGGGTCATGAGATCAAGCCCTTTGTCGGGCTCCACACTGAGAGTGGAGCCTGCTTAAGTTCTCTCTCTCTCCCTCTGCCCCTCCTCCACTTGTGCTCACTGACATGCTTGCTCTCTCTCAAAAAAAAAAAGAAATTATATATATATTAAAAAAAAAGACATCAGAGCTGCTAATGCAACATTCTCGTAGCTGCCAAGTTCAGTGACCCCACAGACACATGTAAGTGCCTATGTGTAATCATGCCTAAGCATTTAATTAATATGATAGTTTATTCACATAGTTAGTACATCATTCTGCCTTGCTTCAAATTTTGTGTAGGTAACGTATTATCTACAAATTTTATGTAGCTAACATATTAACTATGAAATTTCCAAAGAATAAAGGAGACGTTAGAAAAACTTCATTACAAAATGGGAATGTACTCTCTGTATGTTATAAACTACTATATTACATGCTTATTATCATTTCAAACTGTGTTAAGGATATCCAAAAAAGAACTAGAAAAATGGAAGAGAACCAGTTCCAGCCATATGGCAGATTAGATATTCTAAATGTCTATTGATTTAAATATCTAAAATACTAAAAAAAATGCCTTTTAAACGGATCACAGACTTGGCATGAATGCGATTAAAACCAAAAACAAACAGAAAGTAAACCAAGAACACAGAAAGTAAGAGCGGTACAGTAGAAGCTGGCTTGCTATAGATTTTAACTTTCCATTTCTGGACTATACAGGGAACAGAGAAAAGGAAAAGTCTACGGCCTGCCAAAAGGGCGTAAAATATGAGACCGTACATCTCAAATAAGTCAGGGACTAAGAGGGGCTATGCCCATTATTGGAGAATATGAAAACCCACTAAAGAGAACAGAAAAATACCTGTCTTGAACTTGATACTCAGAGGTAGGAGGAATTTAAAAATGGCTCCACTGAGAATTAGCAACCACAGGCTAACCTTCATCAGGGTTTCTGGTCAAAATTAACACTTAATGGTGTGGTCTGCAAAAACCTCAAGAAGATAATTCTATGTAAAGTGGTCCCAAAGGCCATCACCACCTGAACCCACTGATCAATCTGAACACCACTACTGTGGGACGACAAAACATTGATGTTTATCCTGATGTAATACACTCACCGCATCACCTATGAGGTACTCAAACCACGTTAGTCAGTAATGATGGGTAACAAACTGCCTGAAACTTGGTGACCTAAAAAGCCACCGGCATGCTCTATGCTCACAAATTTTGTCAGTAAGGAATCTGACCCGGGTGTAAAGGCGAAGGCTGGTCTCGCTCATTGGACAAGCAGGGCTAGAACCACTCGGAGGCTTCCTTACTCACAGAGAGGGTCGTACACCCCTCATTTGAACAGAAACAATGCCCTACATTTTGGGGACATGATTTACCACAACCACACGCACAAAAAATCGTTGACCTTACAGGATTAGAGGGGCTAGGTGAACACATTAAGCCGCAGCAAGAGAAAACTCCAAGCCAAGCCATTTCACAAGGCAGCTGACTCAGTTTTCCAACGTGCCAAAGGCTCTAATGGGGATGGGGAAGAAGAAACCGTTCCAGATAAAAAGACTTAAGGACCAAATCAATGGATTACATGTCTTTCTGAATTCTGCTTGGGGAAAAAAAAAAAAAAAAAAAAAACCCAAAATACTATAAAGGCATTCTGACAACAACTGGGGATATCTGAACATGACTAGGCTAGTAAGTGCGAGGAATTACGGTGGCACATAGACCCCCACTGTATCATTCTGTTGATCAGCCCAGTAAGAATTTTTGTACAGTAAGACTCAAAATGTGGTTCCAGATGACTCGCGTCCACAGGCAACTGGCAAAACATACATCGTTCTTTCCTAGGGAACAGAATATAAACCCAGGGACTCGATAAAACTGTCTTCCAAAAAACAAAAAATGAAGGGAAATAAGAAAATTCTTAGAACCAAAAGAAAACAAAAATAATGCACATCAAAATTGGAGACATTCAACCAAAGCAATACTTAAGAAGAAATTTTTGGTCTTCTATTTTGCTTCATCAGACAAACATGTTTTGAATAAGCTAAGCATTCACTTGCTTGAAGAAAGAACAGCAAAATAAACATCAGTAAAATGTAAAGCAGGACAGGGCGCCTGGGTGACTCAGTCCATGAAGCATTGGACTCTTGATTTCGGCTCCAGTCGTGATCTCCTATTGAACCCCATGTCAGGCTTTGCGCTGACAACAGGAAGCCTGGTTGGGATATTCATATCCTCCCTCTCTCTCTCTCTCTCTCTCTCTCTCTCTGCCTCTCCTATGCATGCACATGCTCTCTCTTCACACACACAAGATAAGTAAACTTGAAAGAAAAGAATATAAAAAAAGGAAAATGTTATGGATTAAATGCCTTTAACTCTGAATGTCATAGAAATTAATGATGACTATTATATGAACAACCTTCTTAATAAATTTGAAAAACTGGATGAAATAAATCCCTAATATGTAGGGATATACAAAGTGTTGTGTATACGTATATACACATATATAAATATAATCTATGTATATATAAAGGCAGAAAGCTGACTCAAGAAGAAATTGATTACGTGAATACACCTATATTCACAAAGGAAATAAGATCAAAAGTCAAAAGTCAGGAAAGGGACAAAAGCTAATAATCGAGAGGTATACATTCCTTTATGGTTTTACAGATAACTTCTACCATTCAAAAAACAGATAATTCCAAACTTTAACATAAACTCCTCCAGGAGATTTACAAAGGGACTAGTCTCCAATTCATTTTATAAAACTCCCTAATACAGACACCAAAACCTTACAAGGATAATTACAAGTCAATCTCATTCACGAACACTGTCAAGAAACCTAAAGAGAGATCCACAAACTGAGCTCAGTGATGTATAAAAAGATTAATACATCATGTAGCTGGGATGATTCCAGAAAGCATGTTTGGTTTAATACTTTAAAACAAAAACACACATAACATATCCCCAACGATGGATTACAGGAGAAAAACAAAGTGTTCATCTCAATAGTTATTAAAGTAACACATAAGATAAATTTTGGCATTCATTCATGATAAAATCCCTTCGCAAACTAGAAAAAGAAAGGTACTTCGCTACCTAGTAGTGGGCAGTCACTAAATTAAATAAACAAGTAAACAAACATTATACTTAATGATAAATGCTGAAAGCCTTCTTTTAAGTCTCAGAGAATACAAGAATGGATAGCCCTCTCCAACAATGCTTTGGGGAAGCTAGTCTGCAAAAAGATAAGACAAGGGAGAATGGGGTGATTTCTTCTAAAAAAAAAAGCAGCTTTGTTTTAAAAATTAAGAAAACCTGAGAGAATCTACATGTTGTTAGAATTAACAAGAATTTAAAGAGCTGCTAAACAAAAAAAAAATTTAACATATAAATTGCACTAGATTTATATACACTGATAACAGTGAGAAGATGAATTTTGAAAAGGACACAATTTACAGTGGCAACAAAAATATAAAATATAGACAACTAATTCTAACAAAAAAGTACAACTGTTCTTTTTGAAAGAATGTTCTAAAGGAAATTAAAAACACCTAAAAACAATGAAGAACTGGAGTACATTAACAGAAGGACCAAAGAGGGGCACCTAGGTGGCTCAGTCTATTAAGTCTCCAACTCTTAATCTCAGCTCAGGTCACGATTGATCTCATGGTTCGTTAGTTCAAGCCTCACATCGGGCTCTGCGCTGATGGCACAGAGCCTGCTTGGGATTCTCTCTCTCTCTCCCTTTCTCTCTGTCCGTCCCCATGTGTGCACTCTCTCACTCTCTTTCTCCAAAAATAAATAAATAAACTTTTTTTAAAAAGGGACCCATGAAAAAGAACAAAAACCCCAGAATAACCCCAAACATTATACCTATGGGAATCCAAGCAAATAATAAAAGGGGCATCTCCAATCAATTGGGGAAAGGTAACTGTAATGGTTAATTCTATGGGTCAACTTGGAAAGTGCTTTTGGATGAAATTAACATTTAAATCAGTGACTTTGGGTAAGGTGGGTAGGCCATCAGTTGAAGCATGAACAGAGCAAAAAGACCAACCTCTCCAAGTAATTCCAGGAATTACTTGGAATTGCAGTCCAGCAGACTGCCTTCAGACTTCATCACCACCATCAGCTCTGCTGAATCTCCACCTGCTGGCTCACAATGCAGGTTCTGGACTTGCCAGCTTCCATAATTGTATAAGCCAATTCCTTACAACAAATCTCTTTATCCTAACCAAATAGGATATGTGAATATGTACACACACACACACACACACACACACACACACATTCTGTTTCTCTGTAGAGCCCTAACACAATAGCTTACACAAGAGAAGGCACTTAAAGATCTGGCAAAAACAAAAAACAAAAAAAACCCAGTTAAGCTGGATTAGGGTAAGTGAAATGTAAAACCGAATCCATGAAAATACTCCCAAAATAACATGGGAGAGTTCCTTTGTAAACTCTGGAGTGTGGAAGGCTCAAACTCACACTTAAAAAAAAAAAAAATCCAGAGATCTTAAAAGAGTGATAATTTTGACTACATACATACCTTTTAAAATTTAAAAAGCTCCTCTGCAAGATCAAACAAACAAATAAACCATAATTAACGTCAAAAGATGAATGACAAGGTGAGGGAGGGTTGTTGGTAACTCATATCACAGGCAAAGATCCAGTCTTCCTAATATATATAGGTTTTTATTAAATCAACTTTTAAAAGACCAACAATTGAATAGAAAAATTCAAGATAAAAAGGTGTGAATTCACAATAAAAAAAAAGAAATGCAAATGCTTTTAAGTATATAAAACATTCAACAGAACTCAAAACAAGATAAATGCAAATTAAAATTACATTATCAGACTGGCAAAAATCCAGAAGCTTAGTAAAAACCATGCTACTGGCACGAGTGTAGGGAAACCGGTACTCTCACACACTCATAGTGTGAGTATACATTGGTACGACCCCTCAAAGGAACGATCTGGCAATATTTACCAAAACTGTAACTGCATACACCCATTGACACACTAGTCCCACTTCCGGGAATTTATCCTACAGACAGACTCGCACATTTACAAAATGATACATATACAAAGTTTATCTTGGCAGTCTCGTTTGAAGTGCAAATAATTTAAACTAATCTAAATGACCATCAAAAGGGAACTGGTTAAATATATCGCGGTGTGTCCATAAAATGAAAGGAAGCTATGAAAAAGAATGAAGGGTTACTTTAACGTGCTCCTTTGGCAAGTTCGACAGAAACTACCCTTAAGTGGGTGGGAGAGGAGGACAACAAAGAACAGAAAAGTGTGCATGTTACAGTATGCCACCATTTGTGGGAAAGTGGAGTAAAAATTTAAATATGGAATCTTGGCACCTGGGTGGTTCAGTCAGTTAAGCATCTGACTCTGGGTTTTGGTCACGATCCTGTGGTTTGTGGATCGTGTCGGGCTCTGTGCTGACAGCACAGAGCCTGCCTGGGATTCTCTCTCTCCCTCCCTCTCTTTCTGTACCTCCTCTGCTTGCACACACACATGTCCTCTCTCTATCTCAAAACTAAACAAACATTTAATAATTTAATACTAAAATACGGTATCTTGCTCTTCTGTATAAACATACTCCAGAAAGATGCAAGATAACATACTCACGTGGTTATCTGGCAAAGGGTGAGGTGGGGCTGAACTACTCAGGAGGACTGTGATGGGAAGCTTATCTGTATCCTTTCCTCATACTTTTTGAAATATACGAATGTATTGATTATTCCAAACATAACACGTTGACAAATGTTAAAGACACAGAGTGAGGTGTCTTCATGGAACCCGAAAATCACTTTTTGTATCAATCCTATTAACAAAAGACACAAAGTATTATTTGCTGACTGATTCCCTAATATAAAAATCAATAGACCACGTTACGCTGTTTGGAAACAAGAAAGTGTACAGAAAAGAATGTTTTGTCTGTTAGGAAATACTGGCTCACTACATTAAATACAGTTGAGCTTCCTGTGGTTTTTAAATGTATGTGAATTCAGAATTATAAATTCTTAGTAAAATTCAGCTTGATTTTGAAACTATCCTGTTGGTTAGTTGGGAGGTGCTAACCATATCCAAAATGCTAACTCTAATTTCCTAGGCAAACTTCCCAAATCTATCTGAACGTCTAACTCCCTAAATACCGAAGTTCTTCCTGTCAAACAAGACCCTCTGATTCAGCCACATAAATGTCTCTGATCTCCACCTCTTTGTCCCATAATGAACTTACCGAAAGTTAAAAAACATTCTACAGGTGGGGAATATGAAAACAAGAAAACCTTTCTCATAGAGTTCAAAAAATGTTTGTCTGTCTCAGAACATACAGGAATGACAATAATTACATTAGACAGCCATGGTTCTACATATAGTATTTCCTACCATATAATCTGCACACTCAAATCAATAAAATAATGGTAGTAGCAAAGCATACAATAGTCCTAAACCAAGCACATTAAAATAGTATTCATTAAAATAAGATTTCACCTGCAGTATGCTTTAAATATTTAAATGTGAAGGCTATTAAATAACTAACTGCCACGTGATAGAAGACATCAGTGAATGCTTCATAAAGGAAGTAAATTTGAGCTTGGTCTCCAAGGAAATGCCAGGCGCTCAGAATCCTTAATCAGATTGGTTTTACAGTCAGAGATTTATTTTAGCACACAAAGTAAAATACTAACGTAATCTCTCTATTCAGTCCTTCTTAAATTTTGATGGCATGAGAAAACGTCCTGTGTCTACCAAGAAGTTCAATCAGGTGCTGAAAGCCCTTGAAAAAGCCTAGAACTTTCTATATCATAAACTCAGACACTAGTTTCTCTCACTTAAAAAAACGATATTGGAAGATTATTTAATTCTCCCACATCTTACTACAAGACTAGACCATATAACTGAAATATACATTCCTACCTCCATAAATTCCTTCATCTAGTTTCAGAATTTTGAAAACATTTACAAAAAAACCCCACAAGATTCTACAGGATTTCAATCTCTGCTGTTTTAACATGTTTTGTTTAAAGTCATAAACTCTTTAAAACTCTTAAATAGAAGTCACAGGGGAAAAGATTCCAAAGAACCCAAGAAAATACTTATGAAATCAGCTGAATTAAAATTAAGCTTCAAGGGCGCGTGGGTGGCTCAGTCAATTAAGCATCTGACTCTTGACTTAGGCTTAGGTTATGATCTCAAGGTTCGTGAGTTCCAGTCCCTCGCTGGCTGACGCAGAGCCTGCTTGGGATTCTCTCTCGCCCTCTCTCTGCCCCTCCCCTGAGCACATGCAACACGTGCTCTCTCTCAAAATAAACAAAATAAACTTAAAAAAATAAAATAAATTAAAATAAATTAAGCTTCACATATTTATTTTTTTTAACTTTATTTTATTTTTAGAGAAAGAGAGAACATGAAAGCACGAGAGGGGAAGGGGGAGAGACAGAGAATCCCACACAGGCTCCGTGCTGTCAGCGCAGAGCCAAACTCGGGGGCCCAACATCACAAAGCGTGAGATCATGACCTGAGCCGAAACCAAGAGTCGGCCGCTTAACGACTGAGCCACCCAGGCACCCCAAACTTCATATATTTTTTTTTCACCCTGTTTAGCATCAACAATCTCTTCAACATGTGCAAGCACTTTGAAAACTGAATCATCAATGTCACTGCCTTCCCTCTCCACCCCATGAAAAGAGAAAGAAGGAAAATATGAAATGGAAAGTTACATTTTGACGCGTATCACTGGAAGTGCTATTAAACGTGTTATCTGGATTCAGAGTAAGAGTCCCGAGCTCACAGAGCCCTTTCCTATCACTCCGTGTCAACCTCTAAAAAACAAGAGGAGACTGAATCATTTCACCACGTGCATATGTACGATTTTTCTACCGATCACGGGAGCTGAAATACACAGCCCGATAACATAAAAGAGTATTTAATGAGGCTAATTTAAACTACACACTGCTCAATATCCTTAAAGTACATGATTCCCTCTAGTATTTTGAAGCAATTATCAGTTCATGAGGTAGCTTAAGAAGAGTTGCACAGGCAACGGTGTTTGATAGAGTAGCACTTACCATTAAAACAAAAACCCCCAAAAAGCTCAACATGGGAATACCACGTAGGTGCCAACTAGCAAGATGAAATGGTCGATAAAACCATTTTTTCCGAGTAAGTGTATTCTTCCCACTCTACAATTTCGAACATCCATCCGTAAACAAACGAGCAGTTCAGATCTGATGTACTTCGGCATTTTCTCATTATTACATCCCCCCTCCCCCCCCCCCCCCCCCCCCCCCCCCCCCCCCCCCCCCCCCCCCCCCCCCCCCCCCCCCCCCCCCCCCCCCCCCCCCCCCCCCCCCCCCCCCCCCCCCCCCCCCCCCCCACTGAAAACAGACTCTTTCAGGCGGGACAAGAAGACGCGTCAGAGCCCAGTCTGGCCTTGGGACACAGACCTGGAGGGCCGGGCCGGGGGCGGGGCCCAGCGGCTGCGCTCACCTGCTGGGGCTGGTACCGCTGCTGGGGCTGGGGCGGCAGATACTGCGCCTGCGGGGTGAGGTGCGGGGGCTGCGGCTGCTGGTTGTAGTAAGGCTGCTGGCCCTGCTGGCAGTAACCACTCACGCCTTGCTGTCCATACTGAGGCGGCATCTGTCGACAAGACGAGCAAAACACAAGCGAGAAGAGTCAAAATGTGCAATCCAGGGCGGTCAAATACGGTTTCGATTCATCAACGTGCGGGGGCTCTCGGCTAAGCAATTGAATTCAGTATTTTTAATCTTCCCTCCATTACATAAATCGCCATACTGTCTTCTGGACACATATTATCAACGAAGTAAAAAGAAAATTTGTTTAAAAAAATAATATTTCAACAGATATCAAATATTGATAACCTCATAAAAATCCAGCGGGGGGGGGGGGGGCATTTCCTAATACTGACATTAAAACACGTCGGCCTCTACTGAGTTGGCGAGGTGTAGACTGTACACGTGAAACTAATCAAATGCTGTTATGTTAAGAAAAAAAAACAATTAGCCTCTAAGAAAGTCAAAAGAGCATTATGTTAATCCATTCTCGTGCCAAGCTCAAAATGAAAATGAACTCCAACAGTCCGAGCGCACTTACTACTATTTTGTAGGATGCTTGAGGCTTGGGTACCTGTATAGGGCGTATTTTTGTTTCAACGAAGGTCAAAAAGCCCCAACTGCATAGCAGCAGATACTACACCAGTTACATCAGCAATTCTATTTACTGTTCTTGCTAAAAAGAAACTACATCACTTTACAATCAAATAAAACCCTTTTAAAAGACAGTACTATGCATGTAACACAATATAACCAACAACATGAGTTCTTGAGGGAAGGATTCATATCTAATAGTAAGATAGTATTTTCCTACTTGATGAAACACGTAATGGTGTAAAGCAGAGTGCACTACCCTGCAAACGCCAAAGACACAGGCAAAAAGGTTCTAGATGAGTCTTCCCTCCCCCATCTCTAATTTGCACGAACCTAAACATCCTTATAATCTTTGCTCATGTAATACACCACGGATGATACTTTTAAATTTTTTTTCAAATGAAATCTCTATTGCCTTATTTTTCCCCTCTAATTGGAAGAGAGAACAACAGAGGAAAAGGAAAACGGGACCAGGATAGCAAAAAGCACTCCAGAGACGAGGATGACCAAGGCACTCTTAATAACAACATGGTCCACCTGAAAACCCCAGAACGAGAAGCCCATGAGCCCACATACTCAAGGATTCAGTGATCTGTTCCAGACACACATTTAAAAACGCAATCGCGGGGCGCCTGGGTGGCGCAGTCGGTTAAGCATCCGACTTCAGCCAGGTCACGATCTCGCGGTCCGTGAGTTCGAGCCCTGCGTCGGGCTCTGGGCTGATGGCTCAGAGCCTGGAGCCTGTTTCTGATTCTGTGTCTCCCTCTCTCTCTGCCCCTCCCCTGTTCATGCTCTGTCTCTCTCTGTCCCAAAAATAAATAAACGTTGAAAAAAAAATTTTTTTTAAAACGCAATCGCTATAAAATACCAAATGAGGAAAAAGAAGGAATGGTAAAGGGAGAAAAATATTCAACGCTTTGCCTCTAACACCAATTAGCACGGTAATTTGTTAAGACATACAATGAAGAAAAAGGAGAAAAATGCCAAAAGCTAAAGTTCATTTTCTTTCTGACCTGATCTAGATTATCGTCAAGGCCTGTCGACAACAATCACGAACGTTTGGCCACAATGGCTCACAAATGCCTCATCACGCAGACCCTACGTTAGTAGAGCACAAAGTAGAGCAGACAAGTTTGTGCTGAAAACCATTTAACTGCACAGTTGAATTCTTTGCTTTTATTTATTTTACAGCTTGATATCTCATAATGAATGTATGTCCCTGCCATAAGCCAAGCCAAAGAATTTCCATAAAATACAACTCCACATGCTAGAATATCGTATACTACCACAACACATATCCTTCCGTTCAGCACCCATATGTTGATTTGATATCTAATACTAGATTTCACACAAGCATCTTTGCAGTTTGATTTGAAGCAGTTAGGATAACACTTTTGCCAGTGTTAAAACTACTGTAAAGCTCAATCAACACAGCCGGCGACTCCCCTGGGAATTGCACTTTAATATGTTGACTTTCTGGTTTACAGAAACCCTTACACACAGTATGAATGTGCCGTTTGGGGAGCGGGGCTCTACTTTCTAAGAAGGACAACAACAGAGCGTGTTGTAGGCAGCGACTAACACTGGAACAGCCATATACGTGTTAGACCCTCACGGTCTATTCGAGCTCTCCAAAGGCAGCGGGGGGCAAGTCAGGGTGCAGGGGAGCCCAGGTAGGCTGCTGGGACTACAAGCAAACGTTCAACGGAGCCACGGCCGCAGTCCGCAGAACACGGCCAACTTCGGAGGAGAAACCATCAAAAACTTCTGCTTGGGAAATTTTACAGCCGTCTTCCACCATTAAACCTATTTGCTCTCCTTTTAGATACATGGGCCTAATTCACCTGGTACTGACCTAACAGGCAGCTCCGCCTCTGAGAGCCGGGGGTGAGGTGATTGATAACACGGGACAATCAGCCTGTCAGTGAGACCTGGGTCCTGGTGCCCATCAACTGAACCCCGTCCCCTGTCCTTCCATGGCAGCCACGTTGAAGCGGAGATCACTGAACTCTGTTTAGCTGAAGAGTCTTTGGGTTAGAAACGTGTCAAGTCCAAATCTGAGTCCTACTGTGCCTCACTTGTGTGAAGATGGTCAGTCACATAACCGTATCTGTCTCACACCCCTATCTACAAGATAGGGCCTATTTTCTCTATTAACTCATGTTCCTATTATAACCAGCAATATAATAATCCTACCTGGAATTCTACACAGATGCCATTACTTCTTAAACTACAAGTTGCATGGGGCGCCTGGGTGGCGCAGTCGGTTAAGCGTCCGACTTCAGCCAGGTCACGATCTCGCGGTCCGTGAGTTCGAGCCCCGCGTCAGGCTCTGGGCTGATGGCTCAGAGCCTGGAGCCTGTTTCCGATTCTGTGTCTCCCTCTCTCTCTCTGCCCCTTGCCCGTTCATGCTCTGTCCCTCTCTGTCCCAAAAATAAATAAACGTTGAAAAAAAAAATTAAAAAAAAAAAACGAACTACAAGTTGCAGTGCTCTCTCTAAAATATTAAGTATTTCCTAAGTTTTTCTTTCAAAACTCAATTTCTAAATCTAATGCCTCAGTTGTCTGGAACTAAAGTCTACGTTCTTTAATCATCAACACTGCTCTTACTTTAATCAATTCAGAGACATGGCTTTCAAAGATCTATCATATACTTTTCTAAAATCTTAAGCCAAACAATCACCATCATAAAACATAAATCAGCAGGTTGAGCCAGGATACACTAAAGGCCCCAGAGCCTCTTGCCGAAAGCCGTCTGCACAAACCCCACTGGGTAACTATGGTCTCGCTCTGCCGCCTGCCTTATGTGCCACCCAGGCACCCGGCCATCGCTCACCGCTGACCTCCATCCTCAACAGAATCTGCTGAGGACTGAGGAGCCCGTGGCACTGGTTAAAAACACGAAGGCCCAGGGGACTCGTCCATGAGGGGAGCGTGGGAGCCGTTACCGCCTCAAATCCTGTAAAATCCATTTTGGCTGCTGAGGGTCTTCTCGGGTACGTCTTGGTTCTCAAACACCTTCAGGAGAAGTGACATCCCCAGAATGTTGGGTGCAAGGGAAATGCAACCAAGACTTCAGTGAGGACCAGGGACCAAGTGCCGGGAGCTGGGGTCACGAAGCACTTGTAGCTCAGATCCACCCTCCCCCGGCCAGCCTAACTACACAAGCACAGCCCCAACCGTCTTTCTCATGCCAGTTCCAACTCCATTTCACACGGCAGAGATGGTCTGACTGAGTCAGTAAACCCCTTAATTGGGTGTTGTGTTTACTGTTTGTCCTCATCACTAGACATTAAGCTCCCACATTCATGGAATGTCTCTGGGGAGAGGGCCTGCCAGTCAATAAATGTTTGCTGAATGAATGGATGTTGTTCAGTGGATTCCTGAATCAAGTTAGTATATAAAGAATTAAATTAACGAAGGAACATCTTATAAAACTGAAATCACTTGTACCACCCAACTCTTTGAGATGCCTATGTTCAGCTTCATCTAACAGGCAGACCAGTGAACTTCACGCTAACAGCGGCACAGTGCTCGGCTATTAACCGCTTACCCTCTAGGCCATTATATACCCAGCCAACGCTCTGGACCTTTATCACAGTTTGAATAAAAATATCACTAAGCTAAACCAAATGGAAATCTCCAGAAAATGCCTGAGAGCAGAGCTTTTCTGTTTTTTAAAAACAAGAATTTATTTCACTCATTTCTAAATAAAGAAGATCTTACGCGGAGCATGAGCACACATAATAACAAAAAATTTATTCCAATTTTCAAAGAGATATGAATACTTTCCTATATTACTGAAGAGGGAAAAAGTATAGCTAAAAATGATCCACTTACTTTAAGTATTTATTTTAGGAAACCACTCTGATAAAAAATGGGAGTATCAACTTTCACATCTCTGTATCATGTTAGATGTACAGAAATTCTGGGCCCCGTTTTTCACTATACCTTATCCTGAACCCTTTGCTCATATTTCAAAATTGAAGAAATAATCAAGGTTTATCTTCTCTCCAGTTTTCGTCCTAAAGAAGTTTTAGGAAACAGTTTCCTCACCAAGTTTAAAGGTGCACTGACCCCATAATCCAGCAATTCCCCTTATAAATATATGCATACGAAAACACTCACAGGTGTCCCAAGAAGGATACTCGATGCAATAGTATTTACAAAGCCAGAAAGAGGACACAATCAAACTCTGACAAGTAGATAAATGGAAAGAAAACATATTTTGCTATAGCCATACAATGGAATTCTATACAATTACAAAAAAAGAAAAAAAAAGGATGTAGTAAGGCCTACAGATCAAAATGGCTCAAATCTAAACAATATAATGCTGAATTTTTTTAAAAAGCAACAAAAGAATGCAACATAATAGCATTTGTCTGAATTTTTAATACACACAAAAAATACTGTTTGGGGGTTTATATATATATATAGTTATATTATATATATATATATATAGTTATATTATATATATATATATATATATATATATATATATATAGTTAAAGTATTCACTGAAAACCATGCATTGAAAAGGGAACAGATGACACTCTCTGGAGGGGGAGAGGGGAAGAGATGGGATGGCGCTCAGTCCTGCCTTTTTTCCTTTATAAAAAGACAGAGATATGGAGATGTGGCAAAATGTTAACACCCAACCATTTTGGTGTAGTTACACAACTGTCCGTTATATTTGTTTCCGTACTTTTCTGTATGCGTAAATTGTTTCATAATTTAAAATTCTGAAATAAAGAGCTCACCTCCCCCCATCCCACATCTCCCCTCCCCCAAAAAGGCAGAGGCATAGATGTCACCCCAGCATCCACACAAAGCAGGAGCCAGGCCCCATGAAGGGGCTGGAGAGGAAAATGCCTTGGTCAGCTGCTTTATTTAAAGAGGCCCAGCTAGATCTTTGCTCCAGAGACCCATCCCTGACTGCTAAGTCAGGTCCCCTAATCTCTTGCCTTTCACAAGGGGCAAGATGAAGCCAAAGACTTCACGAGGGTCTCCTACCTTTCCTGAAGATTGATAAATCCCTGACAGGAAGGACTTTACGCCAGCGAAACCTAATGGCACCTACAAGGGGCACTAATCTGGCAAGTTAATTCACAGAAATGAATCCTATAATCGAAAAAATTTGAGAAGTAAACATAAAAATATAAAACATAACGTACAAGTATATTAAAAGGTGTGTTAAGTATATTAAAAGAAGTTAGGAAACACATCCACCTTTAAATCTGGGATTTCTCAAATGTACCTGACTACAAGCATATTATCACACCCACTGGAATGTAAATCCCATAGAAAATGGGGTCTTGGCAGTTTAGTTCATCACTGCACTCACAAGGCCTGGCCCGCAGTAAGAGCTCAATGAGTATTTGTTGACTGAACCTTCTGGAATAGGTATATAAAACACATACTATAAATCACACACCACCGACATATAAATGTAAGAGCTTTCTGCCTTGGGCTACACAATCGTCCCGTCCAATGTTCTATCTCCACAACAGCTTACAAAAACATTGGGAACAGATATTATAATCCTCCTTGATTAGGAAGTTATGTTACTAAAATACACTTTGGTTTCTATTACAGATCTGTCACCTCTGGATTATCTGAATCTATTTACATTATCAGTTTTGTCCTTCCTTTTAGAGGGAAACAATTTAAGATCAAAAGAAATACTTTACATCGTCCTAAATTTATCACAGACACGTTAATATAGGGAAATCATCTTATCTAGTCATCCATCATGGACCCTTGGGTTGTTTCTATTTTGGGGTCATTACAAGCAATGCTGCCATGAAAAAGGACACACGAACATCTGTTCAAGTATTTACGGATAAACACCCAGTAGTGGAATTGCTGGATCACATGGTAGTTCTATGCTTAATTCTGTGAGGAACCGCCATACTGTTTCCACGGTGGCTGTACCATTTTATATTCCCACCAGCAGTGCACAAGTGTTCCAATTTCTCCACATCCTTGACAGCACTTGCTGTTTTCTGCTTGTTTGTTTGTTTTGTAATAGCCATCCTACTGGGTATGAAGTGGTATCATACTCCTTGTGTGTCTGACTTTCATTTCCCTAATGATCAGTGGTGTTGAGCACCTTCTACATGCTTACCGGCCATTTGTTTATCTTACTTGGAAAAATGTATTTATCTCCTTTGCCCATTTATTAATTGGATTGTTTTCTGTTGTTGAATTGTAGGAGTGCATTAAATATTTTGGATAGGATTTGCAAATATTCCATTGTATTAGTTGCCTTTGCATTGTCTTTTTTTAAGTTTATTTTGAAAGAGAGAAGGAGAAAGAAAGAGGGCACACACGCAAGTGGGAGAGGGGTAGAGAGAGAGGGAGAGAAAGAGAGAGAATCTCTGGTCCAGGCTCCACACTGCCAGAGCAGAGCTAGATGCAGGGCTCAAACTCACGAACTGTTGAGATCATGACCTGAGCCGAAGTCAGACCCTTTACTGACTGAGCCACCCAGGTGCCCCCATTCTCTTGATTAGTGTCCTTTCGTGCACAAAGTTTTTAATTTTGATGTAGTCCAATTTACCTATCTTTTCCTTTGTTGCCTGTGCATTGGCTTCACATTCAAGAAATTACTGCTATATCTAATGTCATGAAGCTTTCCCCTATGTTTTCTTCTAAGAATTTTATTTCTTAAATATATATATGTATATATTTATATAAATGTATATACTTTTATATATGTATATACTTTTACATATGTATATAGGTGTATATTACATATGTATATTACCTAAATGTGTGTATATGTTTGTATATAAGTACGTATGTATATGTGTGTGTATATATGTATATATATATGTGTGTGTGTATGTGTGTGTGTGTGTGTGTGTGTGTGTGTATATAAGTGTATATATATATATAATCTCTATGCGTCCAACATGGGGCTTGAACCCAAAATCCCAAGATCAAGAGTCACACACTCCACCGACTAAGCCAGCCTAGGCACCCCTCTTCTAAGAGTTCTACAGATTCTGGGGCACCTGGGTGGCTTAGTCAGGCATCCAACTCCTGATTTCGGCTCAGGTCAGGATCTCACGGTTCATGAGATGGAACCTCATGTCGGGCTCTGCGCTGACAGCACAGGGCTTGCTTGGGATTCTCTGTCTCTCAAAATAAATAAATAAACTTTAAGGGGGAAAAAAAGGGTTCTATAGATTTTAGCTCTTATGTTTAGGTCTGTGAATCCATTTTGAGTTAATTTTTTGTACATAGTGTAAGTTAAGGGTCTAACTTCATTCTTTTGAAAGACCTACTGTTCTTAATATAATTTTCACATCAGCCTCAGATCCTTTTGTTCTAAAAAGTATAGTCTGGTTTGGTATCTACAGTTCCCTCCAGAACTATATTAAGTATAGACACATTCAAAACACAGTATTACCTGTTTATGTGAAATTCAAAATCACACAAACTTAATATATGGTAATAGAATAGATCTTAACATTGGTTGTGAAATATGGAGAATGGCTAAAATCAGGCATGAAGGAATTTGTGGGAGTGACAAAAATATTCTGCATCTTAACTGGGTTGGTAGTTTAATGGATGTACCTATGTGTCAAAATTCATCAAATGGTACACTTAAGATCTGAGCATTTTAGTGTATGTTAAGTTATACCTTTAAAAACCACTAGCAGAACATGTATACATACTTAACAACTAATGTATCTAAAGTTTTGACTTCACATGTTTTATAGCATATTTATGTTAAACCATCACTGCCTTATTTATGCCTACATGTAAATTTCCTACTTGACAATGACTGTTCCTAGATACTTAACAAGGAGTTTTCATATTTTCACTTTATGTAATCCAAAATAGTACACAGCAATTAGGTATACTGAAATAATCATGGTGCGTATGTAAATTCAAACATCTAGGGCAAGTTACAATATGTACAGAAACAATTCTACTTTTAAGAATATACCTTGAGAAAAAATGTGAAACAAGTATGCAAAGATATGTGTAGCAAGCTCACTGCACCCCCATGATAGCATTGCCACTGAAAATATGTAAATAGCCTAAATGTCTAAATGTCCATCAATCAACAGGGATTGGTTGGGGTGGGGGCAGGATTCAAGAACATATCCGATTTTTTAAAATTTTTTTAAATGTTTGTTTTTATTTTTGAGAGAAAGAGAGAGAGACAGACAGAGAGAGAGAGAGAGAAAGAAGGGGAGGGGCAGAGAGGGGGAGACATAGAATCTGAAGCAGGCTCCAGGCTCTGAGCTGTCAGCACAGAGCCCGACATGGGGCTCAAACTCATGAACTGTGAGATGGTGACTTGGGCTGAAGTCAGATGTTTAACTGACTGAGCCACCCAGGCACCCCATATTTTTTAATTTTTTTTAATGTTTATTTATTATTGAGAGACAGAGAGACATAGCGCATGAGCAGGGGATGGGCTGAGAGATGGAGAGACACAGAATCCGAAGCAGGCTCCAGGCTCCGAGCTGTCAGCCCAGAGCCCAACGCGGGGCTCGAACTCACAAACTGCGAGACCATGACCTGAGCCAAACTCGGACGCTCAACCGAGCCACCCAGGCGCCCCATAATTTTTTTTAATGTTTTTTTATTTTTGCTAAAGAGAAAGAGAGAGAGAGAGAGAGAGAGAGAGAGAGAGAGAGAGAGAGAGAGGGAGAGAGAGAGAGAGAGAACATGAGCAGGGAAGGGGCAGAGAGAGAGGGAGACACACAATCCAAAGCAGGCTCCAGGCCCGACACGGGGCTGGAACCCATGAGCCATTAGATCATGACCTGAGCTGAAGTCAATGCTTAACCAACTGAACCGCCCAGGTACCCAGAACATATCAGCTTATTAATGAACCTCACTGGAGATAATATGTATTTAATAGCAAGAATGATTATTAAGGTGGGATTTAAGGGATAGCAGGATACAAAATAGTATATGTAACAAAATGCTATCCTGTAATATGAAAAATCTGTGTGTGTGTGTGGTTTTCTGAGTAAAGAATTTGTAGCTTAAAGGAATAAATGCCAAAATGTTATCTACCATTTCTTAAACAAACTCCGTGTTTTTCACAAATCTAGAACAAAATGCAATTAATTGATTTGGGATTATTTATTGTGGTCTATTTAAGAGTTATCAGAAGAGTGTCTTATAACAATTTGCCTTTAACAGCAGAAAGCTCCTTAATTTTTGTTTGTTTTCCATCATAGGCTTGAGACCCTCCAGGTAAATTCCACAAAATGGGAAGGGAAAAGGCACAGGACAAATCATAAGTGCACGACAGTTACATTTTTTAGTCATTACTGTGGCAAATTCTGCCGGCTTCTGATTTCACAGAAAGATCAAACACTGTTTTTCATGCATAAGAGTCAGACTGAAAATTCCCTACAGCAAGGAATTCAGATGTTAGGCCGATGTGTGGTTGAACCAATTGCATGAGGAAATTTTATTATGTCAACATGTCCAGTCAAAAAGAATGTGCTAGAAGGTAATAAATAAAGTTTACAAGGTCAAGATTCTACCACTGCCCCATAATCTACAATCCCTTAAGCTAAGTCCCCAATTGAGACTTCTAAACAATTTAGGTCCCTTTTTTTTCTTACTTTATTTTAAAAAGAAAAATAAATCTTGTTCTTAGGCTTGTCTTAAGAAAAAGAGATGAAACAACATACCTCCACAATTTCCTGAAATTACTCCTTCATGCTTGAAAAACAAGAAACAATCAACGAATGTGTACTGAGTGCTTACTGTATGCATAGTACACTCAAGCTAAGTTCCTTCAAATTGTGTCCAGCTTCCCTTAAGAAAAAAAAAAAAAGAGTACCCAGATTTGAAGAAGGAGTTGGCAAAGCATTCAGGGGTCAAGCAGTGTCTTAAACACCAGAACAGGCTTGATGACCAACCACACAAACAAGCCAGTTACACAGTTCACGTTGCTATGGAGCACACTTCCGTTTTTGTCTATGCCCTTGTTCCTAACAGATAACTTCCAGGCCGCAAACACTGCTGTTTTATGGCCTGAAAAATAACCAACATTATCTAGGCTGATTTAACCCTCTCCTTTAGCTTATTTTTAAACTATCAAAAGATACTTTTTTTTTCACCAATTTAACTCACTATATAAAATTTTAAACACATCCAAGAGTGGAAAGAACAGTATTAAAACCCACAGTTTAAGCAATTACCAACTTAGACCAATGCTATTTCATCTACAGCCCCACCCACTGTTCCCCAGCCCAGCATCTATCCCATCATATCATCTCACTGGAAAATTTTAGCACCCTGCAGCTCTTCGGTCCCATCTGGGAACCCAAAATAAATCGCATGCAGGGAACCCAACCCAGATGTCTTGCCTGGACCCAGCGGAGTCCACCTCAAAATCGGCCCAACCAACCCATAGACCCATGAGGGAAAAATAAACATCTGTTGTTATAAACTACTGAGACTTTCAAGCTGATCGATATGTAGCGTTATTTGCCAACAGTGACCCGAAACTTGTGACAATTACTAACAGCGGATTTCTTTGGATGAATAGAATATGGTGATTTTTCACTTTCTATTCTGAGCTTTTTGGGTTTTCCACATTTTCTTTTTTTCTTGTATTTTAATTCCAGTGAAGTTAACACACAGTATTAGTTTCACATGCACAGTACAGTGAGTCAACAATTCTATACATTCTCAGTGTTCATCACAAGTATCCTCTTAATCCCCTCCCCTATTTCACTCACCACCACCCCCAACTCCCCTCAGGTAACCATCAGTTTAGTTTGTTCTCTACAGTGGAGAACAAATTGCTTTTTGATTCATGTCACAAAGCTGGAAAGTTCTCATTGGTCGCCAGTGTAGAAGTCTTTTTACATGAAAAATGTGTTTTCTAAAACCTCTTGACAGGTGCACATACAATATTAAGGTTATAAACATAAGCACAGTGAAAATAATATACATACAACCTCCCTTAGACTTTTTTACAATTATCAATTGCCTACAAAATTTCACTGCTTAATTCTAAGTCTAACTGCTCTATATTTAGCAAATCACAGCTTCAGCGAATACTAGGTCAGACAATGTTCTGCAGAGTGAATATTCTGTATGGCTGTGGGAACTAAATGGTAGTGCCTCTCATGACCTCAATTTCCAAAAGTCAGGGATATGTCCTGAACAGCCTTTATTTCCGCTTTATAATCATTATCATTCTATTATCCATGAATTTATTTATACCCTTCTTAAATTAATTTATATTTCTAGCCCATGCTACCTCTTGAGGGTAACTACTTCTGGAACATTATTATCCATTTCATAAAGTGGTACATCCTTTTTCATAAAATTAACTCCGAGCTTCAAGGAGTGCCCCCTAATGCTTGCACGCAGAATCTGAGTAACAAACGTGTGGTCGACCAGTGCAAGCCGAAGCCTTTATTCTATCAGATCAAAGATTCCTTGTCAACTATCTCTCCCACTCTGTCCCTTGATTAATTTCGCTGGCTCATCAAAATGCTTGTAAGTCAGCTAGTCTTTATTGTGGAATAGCAACTAAAATAGCATGAATGCTTCCAAAGGCACAGTGAGTATGTCTCACACAAGAGTTAAGATTACTTTTCTGGTTACTTTTTTTTTTTTTTTTTTTTTTACACATTTTGTATTCTCTCCTCTACCTCCTAACTACAGATGTTTTCACCTTTTCTTCCAGGTCAGCCAATTAGAGGAGATTTTAAGTATTCATAAAATGCAGGCATTCACTGGCAGTAAAATGCTTCCTCTCTCATTTACAACCAGTGTTGAACTAAAGTCTTACTGTACACAAAATTAACACACAAGTGTATAATTGTAGTTTTATGCTCAAGTACCCTAATTATGCACTTTAAAACACTTTCTTCCCAAGGATCCATCGAGGGCATTCGATATCACAGATCTATAAAGGCTACAGTATGCTTTTTGATAAAACAAGCATAACGGGAAAAAAATTGCAGCTTCAGAGAAAAAGTCTGCGTGTAATGCACAACATGATAAATCTCATTCCAAAACTTTGGGCTGAAAAAGATAGCATGTTTCCAACGTACATAAACTTGGTATTGGGGGAGGGAAAGGAAGGGTGTGCTAAGAGCAAAAGACATACTACACAACATCTCTTCTTGAAGAAAACAGAAGCAACGCACAAAAACAAGTGATCTAAAATCTTCCATAAACTATCACAGGGGAGAAAAATCCATCTAGGAGTCTACATATCTTATTTCAATAATACAAGCAGCAAAAAAATTAACAATAAAAGGACAATGCTCGTTTCTAACACGGAAGCCTGCGACATCGAGGTTTCCAGAGTTTGCATTTAACACAAAATCAAAAATACGTCTTTTCCACACCCAACATATGCAGTCATTTTTAAATTAGAGAATCACAACTGGAAATATGCTGGGGTGACTAGCACACAGCTCTACTTCTGGGGAGGCCACGGTGCACACAGAAAGCAGTGAAGGTCTCTGAAGGCAATCTATACTCATAAATAGGTCAATTCGGCTAAGAGAAGCAACATTTTCCTAGAAAAAGCTACTTGAAAAGAAAAAGGCTTGTGCTGCCTCACAGGGAGTCCGTCGTCTCCATCCAAGAGAGCAGCACGTTCCCAAGAAAACAGGCGCGTTATGTCATTTAGTTCGTAAGGAATTCACCTCACTGGAAAGCCATTCGGAGTTTCCATCTTTCTTGTTATACTACTGCCCAAAAGGCAACAGGTAGTTTTGGATCAGTGAATATCATCTTCGAGTCGTTCAAAAATACAAGACGATGACAGGATCAGAAGTCAAAACAGTACAACGGTACCTCTCACACATGTCAGAACAGCAGGGTTTTCTAATAAGACTTTAAAATATGTGTCGGGCTACAGTCTGCTCATGTTTTTAAAACCCACCCACTCGGGCCCCGTGTCCGGGTGAGGTCGCCACCGCCAGCAGGTAAGGGGGAAAACACTCAGCGAGGGCAGCTGATGGGAACTGACCAAGGAGCTGCTTGCCCAGCTGCCCTGCTGGCCAGAGATTTCTATTTTTGTAAAGCACAAAAAGAGGAGCCAAGAGCTTTACCACTTTCCTATATAAACCCAGCTGCCAACACGGATGTGCCAAAGGGGAATTTCAGAGAATTTTAAAGAGATGACCTTTGCCGAGGCTGCAATGTCAACTTTGGAACCGCATGGCTGGAACATGTGCAGAGAATGCCAGATTGTGAAGACCGGTCTGCGCGAGAGAACCACGGAGAGGGGGAAACAGGGACAACAGGCCTTCACCACAGCACGACTGGAATGTTCAAACAGCCAACGGAGAGACAAGTAACTGGTATCTTCTGTGGAGGAGAAGTCAACGGTGGAGGGACAGGAGGAGAAAACTGTGCACTGCAGACTCTTTCTAGCTTGGGAGATTTCACACCATGCGTATAAATGACTTGGGGTGTGTGTGTGTGTGTGCGCGCTGTTTTTTTTTAATACAACTTTTAAGTTTTTCCTAATTTCTGTTTTTTTTTTTTAACGTTTATTTACTTTTGAGACAGAGAGAGACAGAGCATGAACGGGGGAGGGCCAGAGAGAGAGGGAGACACAGAATCCGAAGCAGGCTCCAGGCTCTGAGCTGTCAGCACAGAGCCCGACGCGGGGCTCGAACTCACAGACCACGAGATCATGACCTGAGCCGAAGTCGGACGCTCAACCGACTGAGCCACCCAAGCGCCCCCCCGAATTTCTGCTTTAAATGAAAGATGAGTGGAATGCTATGTGATTATACTGTTACTAACTAGCACTAGGGTGCTAGCTGCTTCTATAGCCTTTCTATATCTGTTTTTCTATCCTGCCCAAAAAAAAAAGAATTTTAAAAACTATATTGTATTAAAACATGATCCTTTAAAAATATACAATCTAGGGGTGCCCGGGTGGTTCAGTCGGTTAAGTGTCTGCCTTTGGCTCAGATCATGATCTCACAGCTCGTGAGTTCGAGCCCTGCATCGGGCTCTATGCTGACAGCTCAGAGCCTGGAGCCTGCTTCAGGTTCTATGTCTCCCTCTTTCTCTGCCCCTCCCCCGCTCGCTCTAGTGTGCTCTTTCTCTCTCAAAAATAAATAAACATTTAAAAAAAATTTTTTTTTAAATATACAGTCTAGGGGCGTCTGGGTGGCTCAGTCGGTTGAGCGTCCGACTTCGGCTCAGGTCATGATCTCACAGTCCATGGGTTTGAGCCCCGCATCGGGCTCTGTGCTGACAGCTCAGAGCCTGAGGCCTGCTTCGGGTTCTGTGTCTCCCTCTGTCTCTCTTCACCCCCCCCCCATACACTCATGCTCTCTCTCTGTCTCTCAAAAATAAATGTTAAAAAAAATATTTAAAAAAACATACAGTCTAACTGTTCCATGAGATTTTTTTTTTAAGGGAGAAACGTGTACTCATTAATCTATCTATCCCAAACTTCAAATGACACATATGGTGAAAAATGTATGAATGGAGAAAAATAACAGCACTGGTAATGCAAAAGGGTCAGCCTTCCCTACATACCATGGCCAAGACCCAAATCTGGCTATTAAAGTCTTCCTCTGAGACTCTGAGAATTCAGTAGGCTGCAGAATCTAAGAATAGGAAGTCCCAAGGGAAGAAGGAGTGTGGGGACCATCACTGGCATCCTCCCGGAGTGGAGGCACTGACACTGACTCAGAGGGTAGCCTTTGTCCTGTGCTTCCCAGGGACAGAACAGGCTCCCAATGAGCAGAACTAGCCGGTCGTTTTATTTTTTTTAACTTTATTTATTTAGACAGAGACAGAGAGAGAGTAGCAGAGGGCCAGAGAGAGAGGAAGAGAGAGAATCCAAGCAGGCTCTGTGCTCTCTGCATAGAGCCTGACACAGGGCTCAAACTCACAAACCGTGAAAGCACGATCTCAGCCAAAACCAAGAGTCGGACGCTTAACCTAGACTGAGTCACCCAGGTGCCCCTCAGTCATTTCACTTTTGGTCCCAACTTTCAGAATGAACCCATAACAAATAAAGAGGAGTGAGTTTATAAAGGACTCTCTTTTTTTTATTATTAAGTTTATTAATTAATTTTGAGAGAGACAGAAGTTGAGCACGGGAGGGGGAGGGAGGGAGAGGGAGAGGGAGAGGGAGAGGGAGAGGGAGAGGGAGAGGGAGAGGGAGAGGGAGAGGGAGAGGGAGAGACAGAGACAGAGAATCCCAAGCAGGCTCTGCAGGGTCGGCACAGAGCCCGAGGTGGGGCCTGAACTCACGAAACTGTGAGATCATGACCTGAGATGAAATCAAGAGTTGGATGTGTTACCAACTGAGCCACCCAGGTGCCCCAATAGAAGAGTCTTTTTGCATTAGAAGATGTTTCTCTACTACTAACCGACCCTCTCTCATAAAGCAGTGATTTTTTTTCCCTGAACCCCATAGACAAAGGTGAGACTAAAGGAAACAGTATGCACATCAGTGGCTGAAAAACTGACTTCATGCATTTTATTCACTGGATCATAGTCTGAGCTGGGGGTGGGGAGAGAAGGGAGCGGAAGATGCTCGAAAACATATCCAACACACAGCACACATATCTGGACCAATAAGCTATTGTTTTAAACTAAAAATACACGTGCGTTCCCCCATTCTCAGAAGGCTAAGCCTAATGACATTTTATTGTGAATTACTTTATCATGCACTATCAGAACGGATAGAGATTTCAGACGTCACTGGTTCAACCCTCTCCCAGGTCAAGGTCAACGAAGCTAGGTCAAGAAGCTAGATCAAGGGTTAGGAAACCTGCACAATTTCACCTAAATGGAGTAACAAACAGAACTCAACTCTCTCTCCCCGCGCCCACCCAGCCACTGCCACCCTCCATGCTCGTGTCACTCTCCCATGACCCTCAATCATGGAACAGCAGACTGGGGAATAACATGCAAGTGAAATAGGGAGGACAAGCTGTAAACGGTCACTCGGGCTCGAACAGGACGAGCACAGGACATTTGGGAGACCTCGCTCTATTCTTGAAGAAGGTAGTGTGAACAGACAGGAGTACCAGGGTACCCAAAGAACATACAAACGGGAAGAGGTCGTGGAAAAAAGAGACAGGTAAGTAAAAGGGCAATGGCCACAAATGAGAAATGCACAATTTTAAGTTTTAAAAACTGAATTTTAAAAAATCTGGGTGGTTTAGATGAATTCAGAAGGTACTGGGATATAAAATTTCTACCAACACAGACAGCATGCACTCAAGACAAAGTGGGGAGGGGGCAGGGGCTCTTCTTTTTGAGTCATTTAGCACATAAACATAACTTACGTGACAACCCTGTGATGTTGGGTAATAGTTTAAAGAGGAGTTCCATTCTGACGTTGAGGCAGTAGGAGGAAATGATGCTTTGGATAAAAATACCAAAACTCTTGAAACATAAATACATTTCAAAGCAAATGTTTATATAAAAAGAAAATAATATAATTATTTCCCTTGAGAAAGAAGATCTGCAATTTTTTTTATTTCATCAGCTGGAACAACATGTGCCAAATATTCTCCAAAGACTGGTCACAAAAAAAATAAAAACATAAAATGAAAATGAAAATAAAAATAAAAATAAAAATAAAAATAAAAATAAAAATAAAAATAAAAATAAAAAAATAAAAATAAAATAAAAAAAGAGGATGTTGACATTTTAAAATCATTAACAGAAAGACACCTGTGGGCGGATGGAGGAGGATTTACTCAATATAGAATTTTCAACAAATTAAATGTTTTGCTTCTTTCTACTACCTCCTCTGTGTATATTAACAGATCATTAAAATTAGTCTCACCTGTTCATTCTGAAAATCAATAAATAATCATAAAATCATAATTATCTCCCTCAAAACTATATCTCAACACAGACACAATCCCAGACTGTCCATTCTAAGCACCTCTGCAGGTAAATCAGTAGACTTTAGGGAAACACAGAAGCCATTTAACTGTTTGACTAAAACATTAAGGGGTATAAAATAATTATCTTAAGACATAGCCCTCCTGGGGCGCCTGGGTGGCACAGTCGGTTAAGCGTCCGACTTCAGCCAGGTCACGATCTCGCGGTCCGGGAGTTCGAGCCCCGCGTCGGGCTGTGGGCTGATGGCTCAGAGCCTGGAGCCTGTTTCCGATTCTGTGTCTCCCTCTCTCTCTGCCCCTCCCCCGTACATGCTCTGTCTCTCTCTGTCCCAAAAATAAATAAACGTTGAAAAAAAAAAAAAAAAGCCATAGCCCTCCAGTCCAATGACAAATAAGGATAACTGGGCCAAAAAATTCCTTATTACTCCTAAAATTAAACCATATTCTAATTCCACTTTATTTTAATTAAGAAAAATCTTTCTTCCATTACCGTTAGGAGGAAAAGGCTAGGCTTTAAACAGTGTCCCACCACAATTTCACCTTAATAAATCTTTAAATTTAAAAGATGCACCATAGATACAATGTGGGGGAATCCAACTATTCATTTGATGTATTCCATCGCCTTTCAAGAATGTTACTTATGGGACCTACGGAAGACAGTAAGACGAGGCAACGCCAAGGTCAGACTCTCTCTGATTCGAGGTAAGGTGTGTGGAATTAGTGAAGAATGGTCATATTTTCTAAGCAGAGATGCTATGTTCAATAATCACTCACAATCACTTAAAACATAGTTATTTCTTACTGCCATAGAAAACAATCAGCAACTCTACTATCTGGTCATTTGGTGGTTCCTGAAACTCAGGACCTCTTTCCAGTATACTCCGCTCCCTGTACCTGCGGTAGCCTAATCAACCCAGAAATCCCCGCTATCACCTTAGCAGCCTGTGATCACCTCATTCGTCCAGGACAAATCAACTGCTGGGGTTGGGGTGCCCCACCTTTACAGGTGCTAATGCCCCTACAGAGAACTCCCCATCTACAGAGGAATCTCCATCCAGCTGGCTACTCTTGTTGTAGGCTCCTTCTGGAGCCTTAGATCCAGAGCTTCTAGGGTGGCCATGCCCTGATGGAATGTAGGACACCTGCTGTGCAACAAGTAAACCACTTCACTGCGAGTGTGACTTTCCTTTGGGTTGCCCCGCAAATAAACCCTATTCCAATTCTACTTAATCCCAACCACAAACAAACAAATAAATAAAACATTTTCTTAAATCTCCATTAAAGGAGAAGGGGTTGGGGAACCAAAGGAGCTTTAAAATATCGAAGGTTAACCAGAACAATGGATTTCAAATGTTGTAAGTCCAACTCAAAAGGGGAAATATGTTTGATATCACAACCATGGATATATATGCTACCCTTACTACACGTGATACATTCATGTCTTCTACTGCTTATATTCCAATTCTTCCCCTTAAAAAAAAAAATTTCTAGTTGCAGCCTAATACATTGTTTTCCTGTTCCCATAAATGGATCACAATGAGCAGCTTTAAAAAAGACTGCTTTTGAGGATGATATTTTCAGAAAATCTCTGGGAAAACCGTTGCAAGTGATACTGCAAGAAATCTGCGTCCACAAATACTGGCCCCTGCATTTCCTGTCCCCAGACCTACAGCTGCTGCTGACATTCCACGCCACTGCTGGACAGACACAGACCACCGCTGGTGTGCACAGGGTAAACGGCTAGAGCAGTTCAACAGGACACAACTGGCGAGCCGGAGAGCCGGCCAACGGCCACAGAGCAGGGTGACTCAGACGGAAGGGAGACAGTAACTCCTGGAAGCGATCAGGAATCAAAGCAAGAGTGAAGACCAGAGTCAAAGCTGGGGTCAGCCAGGTAACGCTTCTGAGTGGAGAATCAGGAGAATGAGGTCATGCCGTGGAGCAAGGAGCAAGCGTCAGAGACGGTGTGCATCAAACTTACAGGCGAGGAAAAGAAATGAATTTGAGACTATGGAATGAACTGAGTTCCAGAGGAGGCAAAGCAAGGCAGACGAGATGGGAGTAAATTTTAAAATAAAATAGAATGAAGGAGGAAGGGCTGGGCCTTCTTTCGGCTTTCTACATAGGTCACAGAAGAAGTAAAGCAGCCCGGGAATAAGGTCATCTGTTTACCCAGGGGTGGGGGGGGGGGTGGGCATGGGGGACCCTCAGGGTGGAATCCTGATCACCATGTCCCTGGGGTAATTCTCAAGTTCCCTAACAGTGAGCTCTTTGCCAGGTTTGTATTAATATTCAGGCTAATCCTCTCTCTGGGAGAAATACTTGGCAAAAAATTATTACAACTACTACCTGAAACTTGCAATAATGCGACTAAGAATAAAAACAGTGCACACATTAACACTTAGGAGAAAGAATGAAGCAGGCAGAGGGGCGCTGGGTAAGCTGCTGCAGGGACGGAGAGCCCGAGGCTCCTGTCACACGCTCCCTGACCAACAACACAAGGGGACAGGAAAAACTAAAGGCAGTTCTGCTAATTGAGTTTACACCCTTAGAAAATACAGAAATTAAGCTGCTGAACTCTCCCCTCTGCTCAGGTTCCCCTCGTATTCCTTTATGGTAGCCTGACTTTGTGCCCTACCCTGGGGCCTCAGTGTGACAGCCCCCAGAGCACAAATCAGCCCGGACTCTTCTCTCCAAAACAACTGACTGTAGTAACTAGGAGACACACCTCATAAAATTTCTTCATCGAAGGGCGCCTGGGTGGCTCAGTCGGTTAACCGACCGACTCTCGATATCGGCTCAGATCGTGACCTCACAGTCGGTTGTGAGATCAAGCCCTGAGTCGGGCTCCATGCTGGGCCTGGAGCCTGCCTGGGATATATTCATTCATTCTCTCTCTCTCTCTCTCTCTCTCTCTCTCTCTCTCTCCCCCCCCCCTCCCCCACTCAGCTTGCTCTCTCTCAGAAAAATGTTTTTTCACTGACGGTATTTACGACAACACAAATACATCATATTTACCCAATGCTTTTAAACTTTTAAAACTGCTTTCACATAGAAGATTTCATTCAAGAGGATCCATGAATACTGTTGAAATGGGTAACGGGTAAGAATTAGTCTCCTTTCCCAGAGAAGAACCTTAAAATGTCTAAGAGCATGTGGCTGACTGGCGGCAGGATCAGCGCTAGATTTCTGGGCTCCTGATCCAGCCAGACCACGGCACTGAAGGACGAAGCAACAGCACGGCTCCTTGCAGACAGCGCTGTATCTATGCTTTGTTGTCCCAAATGCATTTCAAACTTCTCTATATTGTCCATTGTATCACACGTATCGATCCAGTATTTTATAAGCAATAAAAGTGTCAACAGCATCGTCCTAGGCCCCATAGAAGATACAAACAGGAAGACGACAAAACCCCTGCAAAAAAGCAGCCTGCAAGCAGAGAGACATGATACATGTTTACAACTCAGAATAAGCAGGGAGATTCTTAATTTTCTTTTTTAATTTGTGTTTATTTTTGAGAGAGAGAGAGAGAGAAAGAGACAGACTGTGAGCAGGGCAGGGGCAGAGAGAGAGGGAGACACAGAATCCAAAGCAGGCTCCGGGCTCCAAGCTGTGGGCACAGAGCCCGACGCGGGGCTCGAACCCACAAACCACGAGATCATGGCCTGAGCCGAAGTCAGATGCTTACTTAACCTTGAGACCAAGCCACCCAGGCGCCCCAACAGGGAGATTCTGAGCAGTAATAGAGCAGGAAGGCAGAGAAGGGAGCAGGCAATTTCCACTGGAAAAGCTGGGGATACTAGGGCTAGAACACTAGGAAATGCCGTTCAGACCAGACCTAGGCCTGGAGGGAGGACTCAACTTTCAACTGGCAGAAAAAAGAAGACGAGGAATCTCTGTTGAGTAACAGAAACCCAGTTGGGGAAGACAGGAACACATTAAGGACAGAGGAATAAATAGCTCGGTACAGTATGAGGTAATGATAGGGAAGAATTTTGATTAATTCCCAAGGCCACGCTATGCATACAGCAGATGCTTAAAAAAAACATACTGGCTGTATGAAGAGCTGACTCTGTAATAAATTAGTACATTTTATTTTAAAACACAAACATATGAGTTACCACCCCAAGTTAATGAGTTATGATGAATCCTTAAATGTCCACTGTGGATTGTCCAGGGAAAAACTTTCGGTCCATTAGGGCTTTCCCCCTTACCACACACACCTTCAGGATGTCTCCTTACAGTGCCAGAGAGGAATGTATCTTCTTCCTATTAACCCAAATATGTCATAATTGGACGGAAGTAAGTTTTCTGCGCTCTGAAATCAAGTATTGCATTCCAAAACCATGCAGTAATTCTTAAGGAATACCTACCGTTTAGAATTATTGCCATAATTTCTCTTCTTTAATCAACATACCCCAATGTGTACCACTGAGACTAAATTCCAACAATGGTGACAAAAGAACCTCAAGGATTGAGGGACGGAACCCAGGCAGTCAGACCTCAGACTCCCTAAAAGGGAGCGACGCAGAACAGAAGACAATACACCACACGTGCAGGCATTAAGAACCTGACTATGTTGCGGGTGACAGTTTGTATATTAGGCACACACGCGTGTGTGTGTGTGTGTGTGCATATGTGTGCACACATATGTGCTTCTTTGAAAAACAAAACTTAGTACTGAAATTATCCAATTTCTTCCGATTTCTTCTGGTGCACTATGTCGGAATTTCAAATCTGGTGTATCCAAACTTTCAAATAGCACATACTAGACCTCAGTCTGGGTCCAGGTAAGCAATGGGAAGGCTGTCCTGGTGAAATAACAGACATCAGCCTGCTGAGGGGAGAAGCGAGGACCACAGAGAGGCTGTTCCAGACCCCACAGGTGGGGTGGGCTGGCTGGGGGGCAGCTGACTCAGGCCAAGTCACAAGTCGCCTGGCAGAGCCGTGCAAAGTCCTGCAGGCTCAAGGCAATCCAGGGTGACACTGTGGCCACAGAGACAACGGGCATTTTAAATCCCTTCTAACCCCCATCAAGACACAAGACAGTACAGCTCCCAAACCCCTCTTTAGCCCTTTTCTCTACATTAGAAATAGGAGAAAATGACACACAAACTGTTGTCAATGTAAAATTTGTCTGTTATACAAAATTATCAAGTATTTTCTAAAATAATAAACGTTAGTAACTACCATCCACCAAAATCCATCAATTTTTTTTCTTGTACAAATACACAGTACGCTTTTCAAAGAGACACTTAACACTTTCTTACCCTTTTAAATCATTATGCAAATTTCTTAACCGATATAAAGCATCATGTTTGACACTTCAAACACTACACCAACTTATCAACTACCTTACAAAATACTCTGGAGTGAGCCTGTCTCTCACACAATTCTACCACATTCCCCCTAGGACTCTCTTTCTCCTCTTTCCCTCTGACTCTCTACTTGTAACAGGGTCACTCTTCACTCTGATGTCTCCCTTCCCTCAAAACACATCTCCTTCTGTGTCTCTCGTAACTCCCAGCCCTGTCCTCTCCAGGACATTTGAACCCCCACCTCCCAGTTCAATGCACCATCCGGGGCATCCAGGCTCTCCCCAGCCCTACACCTCCTGCAGAAGGGACTTCTAAAATCTTTTAACCCAGGGTGCCTGGCTGGCTCAGTCAGTAGAGAGCATATGACTCCTGATGTAGGAGTCATGAGTTCGAGCCCCACGTTGGGCGTGAAGTGTACTTAAAAGTAATAAAATAAAATAAAACAAAATCTAACGTGGAAGGGGTCTCCTCCTCCGGTGACAGTGTGCCATCTGCTGCTACAGACAGAGTGTGAGATTTTTGCTCCTGCTGTTTTTTGCTTTCTTTTCCTGCTACCATTATGGAAGAGTTGACTCTCAGTTTTCCAGTGAGATGTGAGAGCTCACTACTCTGAAACACGGGGACGCTGAGCTTCACACACGCACTCACACACCACTCTGCGTGTATATGCATGCCTCCTTCACGTTTATCTTAATTCACAATAAGAACTATGTGATAGTTTATAAAAATAGTAAGATAGAAACTCTCTGTCCCTATGACAGAAAAACTACTTCACACCCTTAAAATTCTTAAGAGTTTGCAGAAGTTTTAATGTGACGTGGAAAAAAAAAATCCAGAACACCTCTTATACCACTTGTTTTGAGACAGTTCATTCCCCAGACACATTCCCTATTGTCATAATCTTTTAAAGTGCTCGTCCGTGTGGCTCCGCTCACAGTACGCAAACTGTGAAACAACATACAATTAATTCACAGAGGGAAACACTACCAAGGCTTAATCTACTGCATTCCCATTCGCCGGAGTGCAGAGTTGTGGGGCACGGCCGCAAAAGCGCCTGTGAACTCCAGTGGCCTAATGAACAGATACAGTTTTCATAATTTTTATTGCTGTACTACACAGCTGAGTGACCGTCAGCCCAATGCCAAAGTACAGGTTCCATTTGAATGACATATGGCTTCAGTCAACCAGAGAGATGTTACAACACTAAACAACACAAGCAGACCGAACGAGAATACAAAATGCCAAATTAGGCCTCGCAGAACCAGAGAGGCTAGCGCACAGCTCTGAACTTGGAAGAGGCTGCGTGTGAGTGTATATTTTGTGGCCACAGCGCTCTGAGCCCTCACGGCCGCGCACCTGGGCACAGTGTCTTGCAGGCCAGTACAACACGAACAGCCCGCATGGGCCCTGGGGCCAGAAGCAAGGGGGCAAGCTTCAGTTCCGCCCTTACCAGTTCCGTGTCCTATGCTAGACTGCACTGCCTCTTTGCCCACCAGTTTCCCTAACTCCCTCCTTAAAAAATGGCATTAAAATCCTCCCTGCGTCTCACTGAATGAGATGCCGATGTGAAAACTTGCTAAATGATCAACTACTATGTAAGTAATAACACTGGTCTCATAATAAAAACTTCCTGGGGCGCCTGGGCGGCTCAGTCAGTTAAGCTTCCGACTTCGGCTCAGGTCATGATCTCAAGGTCTGTGGGTTCCAGCCCAGCGGGTCAGGCTCTGTGCGGACAAGCTCAGAGCCTGCTTCGGATTCCGTGTGTTTCTCTCCCGTTCTCTCTCTCTCTGCCCCTCCCCCACTCACGCTCTGTCTCTCTCGCTCTCTCAAAAATAAATAAACATTAAAAAAAAAAAAAACCCCAACTTCCTAAAGCCTAGCCAATCCACGTGGCAGAGCTGCAGTGTGGTGACCACCTGCTTGTCCCCTCGACTGCCCGGGCCATGCGCGCTCTTCACGTGGAAGACATGGTGGACAATTTCTCACCTCACGGGTCTGACAGGAGGACATGATATGGTGTTTTGTAATAAGAAATACATATTTGGTCTTTATTCCCATTTCTGGCACCAAGCTCCTAAAACTCTTGGAAATTTCCTAAGTGATGAGAGCCATAAAAGGCGCCTTTTGTTACGTTAATGAGGCGGCAGACAAAACTCATCTGAGGGTGGGGACTGGTTGCCAGGAGAACCACCACGTGACTAGAGGGCCCACCCCCTGACTTCGCGGGAAGGGAGGGGAGCGGGTGGAGGATGAAATCAATCACCCCAGGGAGTGGAGATGAAATCAATCACCCATGGCCACTGATTTATCCATCATACCTACATAATAACCCAGAGGATGGGTTCCAGCGAACTTCCAGGTTGGTGAACACGTGGACATTCAGGAAGAGCGCTGTGTTCGGAGGGCACGGCGGCTCCACGACCCTTCCTATGCACCTTGCCCTGTGCGTCTCTTCCATCTGGCTGCTCCTGAGTTCCACTATTTTACTATCAACCAGAAGTATAGCAAGTAAAAATGTTTCTCTGAGTTCTGTGAGCCGCTCTAGAAGTTAATTAAGCTCAAGCAGGGAGTCACTGGAACCTCTGGATCTATAACCAGTCTATCAGGAGCACAGGTGACAAAGAGACAGTATCACCTGAAGTCGGGGTGGGAGACCTGACTTGCAGGACTGAGCCCTTAACCTGTGGGATCTGATGCTTTCTCCAGGTAGGTGGTGTCAGATCTGAGTTAAATTGCAAGACACCCAAATGGTGTCTGAGAATTACTTGGTGGCAAGTGGGGAGAAAACCACATTGCAACTGGTGGCGGAATTGTAGAGGCTGACTCAGCCTCCCAAAAGAGAGGCCGAAGAAAGTACACACTTACTTTCCCAAACTCCCCTGCAGCTGGGTATTGGCACGTGACCCAGGATCAGCCAATCAGATGCACATGCCCTGATCTTTAACTCAGCCGGTAACACAATGAAACAAGGTCAGGAAGCATTCTTCCTGGCAGTACACCCAGCAGCACACAATTTCAGACTGTGTGTCACAAGTGTCACCAGGACACCAGTAGGGGCAATGATGGACAAACTGTGGGTCATGATGTTAGGCATCATGCTAAGTGACAGTGGATACTTCTGTCCTTGTGTCCTAGTTTTAGCATCAGTCTCCCTTGTGCCCGCCCTTCCTGCTGGCACAGTTCTTCAGCCTTCCTGGAGATTCTGTAGGCTTCCCAGTAACCAGTCTACACTTCCTTTCCTGCTTGGAATGGCCAGGCTCGGTGTTCACTGCGTACAACTAAGGATGCTGGCTGATACAAGCCGTTTCTGAAATGGTAGGAAAGATAAATAGAGAGACCACATGAGCACTTCCAAATGAGTAGCACTGCACAGCAAAAACAGAAGGCAGAACGTGATACCTAGCTGTCATGATACAAATGACAAAGGGCAGTTGCTTGATCAAGACCATAGGGCAGGAGCAAGAAAAGAACCAAGCTCTTCAAAATATTTGAAGAGGCAACTAATCAAAAGTCAAGAATTAATACAGTTATGTGAGAAGGCCCACAGGTAACTGGCAATGAGACTTGAGGGACAGACAGTTCCTCTTTGTTTTGAGAGAGAGAGAGAATGAAGGAGAATGAGCTAGGGAGGGTCAGAGAGGGAAGGAGACACAGACTCCAAAGCAGGCTCCAGGATCTGAGCTGTCAGCACAGAGCCCGACGTGGGGCTAGAACCCACGAGCTATGAGATCATGACCTGAGCTCAAGTCAGACGCTTAACTGACTGAGCCACCCAGGTACCCCAGGGACAGGCAGTTCTAATGTGTTAAGTGAAGATCACAAGTTCAGAAGTAGACACCTCGAAATACCAACCAGGAATTTCAACACAGAGAAGTATCACTAAAGTGGGGCCAGTGGACAAGGGAGATCTCACAGAGAGAGAGACATGAGAAGCAAGGAGAGAAGGGGAAGAAGGTACAGATCCTCTCTGACGGAGGGAAGGGTGTAACAAAGCATGGATGAAACCATACATGGTGTAATCTCCAAATGCAGGTATTTCAGGAAACTGATCCGAAGTCTAGGGCAAGGGGCCAGTAGGCGCTAAGACTGCAAAGCAAGACAGGCATCAGATCATAAGGGCCATGCCACCAGGTTGACAAGTTTGGATTTTACTGTTAACAGGAATTCACTAAAGAAATGCAAGCAGGAGACTAACACATCAGATGTACATCTGAGCAAGATTACTGTGATGACTCCGTATGAAGGAAGAACTAAACAAAACCTGGTTCTCAACCACCTGAGATTCATAGATGCTTTGCAAACATCATGGCCAGAAAAATGCACCCACCCACATACAGAAAATTTTAATATTTAGCTCCCAATGGTTCACAGCTTCCTGCAGTCCATCTATGAACAATCTGGGGTCCGTGGACCTCAAAATAATAATGATCTAGAAGCAGGAAAGAGACAAAGTCACTGTTTGGAAAGCTAAAACAACTGCCCACACCAGTGATGGCAAAGAACTCAACTTACAGAGAAGGGGGTGTGGAGCTGGGGGGGCAGGGGGAGACAGAAGAGGTCTGAAAAAATTTGCAGGGATTAGCCATTAGCGGATGTGGGCAGTGAGGGGATCACCAGGCAGGGTTTGCAGGTGGCTGACTCCAGTGACTGGGCAGTGCCAGGACTTTATGGGGCTAGTGACGGACCCCGGTAAGAAGCCAATGAGATAAGGGCGCCTGGGTGGCTCAGTTGGTTAAGCGTCTGACTGCGGCTCAGGTCATGATCTCGTGGTTTGTGAGTTCAAGCCCCATATCAGGCTCTGCACTGACAGCTCAGAGCCTGGAGCTGGCTTCGGATTCTGTGTCTTCCCTTCTCTCTGCCCCTCCCCTGCTCGTGTTCTGTCTCTGTTTCTCAATAATAAATAAGCATAAAAAAAATTTAAAACAAAAAAAGAAAAAAGAAGAAGAAGCAGCCAGTGAGATACTCAGAACTGAGCTGCAAGAGACACACACAGGTGGAGAGGCCCCTCTAACAATTAGAAACTGGAATCTCAAACTGAATAAGCTATAGCACTGGGCAGAATCATTGGACCAACACGGAACAGCAGAGGCTACAGGAGACAGCTAGACATGACAGGGTCTAGAAGACAAGAGCTAGGCCAAGATCACAAGGGGAAGCCAGGACTCAACATGAGTCCACAGGCCGGAAAGAGATGAGGCTACCACGGCCATGGGTTCAGGGTCAGGACATACATAACCACAATATCATTTTATAAACAGAAATACAAATGGACTAGTCTGTGCATGTGACATGAGTGTGATCTACTCTAAAAAAAATACAGACCCTGGACACATTTCTTTAAATAACTCCGTTCACTGGCCAGTAGGTTACAAGAAAATCAACAGTACTATCCAGAGATACAATTCTCAATCTTTTCAGAACTCTGACTTCAAAAATGATTGTGTGCGCAAATAAAAATTTTTAAGGATGTTTTTAAAATACCCATGTAATTTGGAATATTCAACAATATATACTCCAGTAACACTAAAAATCGAGAAGGAACTTCCAACCTCCTTTCAAGAAAGCAATTCTTCCAACAGAAGTATTTAGCGTGTTATATAAACATGTTATTCAGACAATGTACAACATAGGGGATTTTCATCACATTTACTACGTTTGTAGCCAAAATGCAGCACTCTTGTAATCACCAACAGAGCCGCAATAAAACCTCTATAATATTAAACAACAACAAAACATGGCAGTAAGCCATCCTTCTATTAAGAAAAAGAAAACAAAGAAAACATTCTCCATAAGTACAGCTTTCTTTGTGACTTTTTTCCCCTAAAGAATTCATTTTCAACAATAGCACACTGGCAAAAACATGATACTTTTCAATTTGGGCCGAGTCTGGCATCTTTACTTTGTGAGGGTGAGCTGGCAGGAGAAAGACTATAGTAATTTCAAGGTTCTATTATTCTCACGCCGAAATGCAAAGTATGGAATGAAAATAACAAAAACATTATTCCAGAATATAATTCATCTTGCCTTACATCTCTTTTTCACCTCACTCAACTTTCACCACGGAGTATTATAAATGCAATTAATTTAAATAAATGGCAAATGACTCTATACTTTCCTAGAGAATAAAATACAGATTTCACTAACTGAATTGAAAGATGAACACAGATATGAAGAAAGCTTATGGTTCTCAACAATTTGTAAAGCTCTGAAATCTGATCTTCTAGTCCATACAATCATTTCCTATGAGACTGAAGAATTCTTTACTTCTAACTAATGGGTTTTCTGCTATATCACACACTACGATACAATGGCACTTAAGGTCAATTTAATGAAGGAATGAGGGAACAATGAATAAGTGGTTATCAGTCTCAAATGTTCATCTAGGTACCACTCTTGAGCTGTATACAGGCACTGTGATGTGGTTCCCTATTAGTACAATAAAGCGAAGACTGCACGAAAGCAAGGTCAAATGAACCCTACGGTGTCGCCGTGCACATAAAAGTTACGTTCACACTTACACAGTCTAGTAAGTGCGCAACAGCGGTAGGTCTAAAAACCAACGTACGCACCTTAATTTACAAATTCTTCATTGTTAAAAAAAATGCTAATCATCAACTGGGCATTCGGTGAGCTGTGATCACTGATCATAGGTCACCTTAACAAATGATGATACTAATAATGAAAAAGTTTGAAATCTGCAAGATTTAGCAAAATGAGGCAGAGACGTGCAGTGAGCAAATGCTGTCGGAAAAAAACGGCACCGACAAACTTGTTAATCACAGGGTTGCCACAAACCTTTAATTTGTTAAAAAAAAAAAAATACAATATCTGTGAAGTGCCATAAAGCAAAGTGAGATAAAACAAAGTATGGCTGTACTCAAAGTGGCAAGTTAAAGACGATCTTTCAAAGTACACTGTAAATTTTAGCAGGTAAAAAAGGAGATATTATATGCCAACTAAAGTCAAATCTTTAACCGATCAGTTACTACGGCAGGCTACTCTGCTGGATGCCACAACAATGAAGTCAAAATATGGCTCCTGCTCTCAAGGACCCTCAAGGATCAAAGGACCAGTACTCAAATTACCCAACACACTGTGACCGAGATGAAATACACTTTAGGCACATTCTGGAGACACAGACAAGCTCCATGAAGGAAATGGAGCTGAGCTTTGAGGAGAGACCCCGGCAGACAGAGATACGTAAGTAAGGAGAACAGGACTTTCAAATCAAAAACAGCAGCACAAAAATGCAGGATATATTTAAGAAGGCAGATTTTGTCTAAGGGGAGGAACAAGAGACAAGGACAGAAGGAGGGGAGGGGCAGGCCAGCATAGAGAGGTCCTGTGCAAGAAGAGAAGGCAATGAAAATGGTACCCAAGGCCTCGGAGAATCATCTATCCAGAGACGGGAGGGGGAGGTGGCATTCCAGTCCTCAGGTCTACTATACAACGGGCACTAGACCTATACGCTAGGCCTTGTGCCGTGGTGTTTCACTCCCCTGCCAACCTGGTAAGGTAGAAGACATCATCCTCTCACTTCATAGATGAGGCGCCCACGGCTGGGCAGGTGAGTACTAGCCACATCACACGCCTAATAAACACGTCAAACGGGAAATCTGGTACACCTGAAGCCGGGGCTCCTACCCTAAAATAAACTAAACCCGAGAAGTTAACCAATACTGAAACCAAGGCAACCTCAAACATGACTCTTTGGCATGGCCCCATGAGGCTGAGGACACCACAGCTTTGGGAGGAGAGACAGGAGAGCAGATGGAAGAGTCGCTGTTTCTGAGGAGGCCTGAGAAACTCTTTGCGAGGCAGCGGAAAATGGCACACAGTTTGCAGACAGCAAATGTACTGCTGTGGGTCTTCACGGACATATATTCATATTTTCACTTCTCTCACAAATCACTCCTTCTCCCTTTAAAAACGATCAGTCTCTAATTTTTATACCAGAGTTCACAAAAATATTCTTGTCTAAATTTTTTTTAAGGTTACAGTAAGAAAAATACATTAGTATGAGTTGTCCTCTACTCAGAGTATGATCACTGCTTCACTAGAAGGATGTTTTCTAAGAAAAAAGAAACTACAGGGGCACCTGGGTGGCTCAGTCAGTTAGGCCTCAGACTTAGGTTCAGGTCATGATCTTGCGGTTCATGAGTTAGAGCCCCGCGTTGGGCTCTGTGCTGACAGCTGGGAGACTGGAGTCTGCTTAGAATTCTGTGTCTCCCTCTCTCTCTGCTCCTCCTCAACTCACACTCTGTCTCTCTGTCTCTCTCTCTCTCTCTAGATAAATAAATACACATTTAAAAATTAAAAAAACAAAAAACAAAAAACTACTTACTTACAAAATATATCTGTAACTTAAACTGAATTACTGTGCAATCAGAGTGACAGGAAATTCTACACAAGTGGCCTAACTCAGAATTTTCCAACTGTTAAATCTATAGGTTGGTCTTACATGGATACCAAAATTTGTGCCCAGGTCCCATTTATTCAACACACGTTCCCTAGGGGCGTCCTATGTGTCAGGCATTGCATGGGGTGTCAGGAACAAAGATTTGAAAATCCATGATCCCTGGCTGCCAATTCACTCAGAGACCAACAGGTGAAGAAAATTCCAATGGCATTTTTCAGAGAAATAGAAAAATCTATCCTAAAATCTGCACGAAACCAAAAAAGGCCAGAACTAGTCAAACCAACCTTGAGAAAGAAGAACAAAGCTGGGGCATCACACTTCCTGATTTCAAACTATAGTACAAAGCTACAGTAATCAAAACACAATGGTAACTGGAATAAAAACAGGCACACAGACCAACAGAACCTAATACACAGCCCTGAAATAAATGTACGCACACACCCTCAATTTTTGACAAGGGCATCAAGAACACACAATGGGGAGAAGATAGCCTCATCAGTAAATGGTGTTGGGGAAACTGAATATCCACAGGCAAAAGAATAAAAGTGAACACATACACACCATGCACAAAAATTAACTAGAGAAAGATTGAAGACTTATATGTTAAGACTTGATCCCATGAAACTCCTAGAAGAAAATACAGGGAAAAGGCCCGTTGGCATTGGTCTTGGCAATTATTTCTTAGATAAGAGACCAAAAGCAAAGGCAACAAAGCAAAAGTAAACAGGTGGGACTACATCTGCTCAGCAACGGAAATAATAAATTGAAAAGGCAACCTACACAGTGGGAGAAAACATTTGCAAACCGTGTATCTGATAAGGGGTTAATATCCAAAATATATAAAGAACTCCTACAACTCAATAGCAAAAAAACCCCCAAATAATCCAATAAAAAATGGGCAAAGGACCTGAATAGACATTTTTCCAAAGACATAAAAATGGCCAACAGATAAATGAAAAAGTGCTCAACATTACTAAGAATCAGGGAAATGCAAACCAAAACCACAATGAGACATCACTCTACACCTGTTAGAATGGTCATTATCAAAAAGATAGGAAATAACAGCATTGGCGAGGATGTGAAGAAAAGGGAACCCCTGTGCGCTGTTGGTGGGAATGTAAATTGGTACAGCCACTGTGGAAAACAGTGTGGCAGTTCCTCAAAAAATTAAAAATAGAACTACCATTATGATCCTGCAATCCCACTCCTGGGTACATATCCAGAGGAAACGAAAGCAGGATGTGAAAGGCATACCTGCACCCCCCGTGTTTACTATAGCTTTATTCACAATGACCAAGATATGGCAACAGCCTAAATATCCATTGATGGATGAATGGATACAGAAAATGATACACATACAATGGAATATTATTCAGCCATTAAAAAAAAATCCTGCAATTCACAACAACATGAATTAATGTGGAAGTGAAACAGGCCAAGACAGAGTAAGATAAAAACTGTAGAGTGTCACTTATATGTGGTATCTAAAGAAAAAGAACAAAGAAAAGCCAATTTCATAGAAACAGAGAATAGAATGGTGATTACCAGAGGCTGGGGAAGGAGGAAACGTACCAAGGGTGTAAATTTTCAGTTATAAGTAGTAGTTCTGAGCATCTAATGTACAGCATGGTGACTATACTTAATAATACAATATAGTACAGTTGAACGTTGCTAAGAGTAGATCTTAATCATTCTCACCACAAACACACACACACACACACACACACACACACACACACACGAGTTAACCAGATGAGGTGATGGATGTGTGAATTATCTTGATTTTGGGAATCATTCCACAATGTGTGTGTGTGTGTGTGTATACCAAACCACTACATGGAACACTTTAAATATATGCAATTATATTTGTCAATTATTCCTCAATAAACTTGGGGGGGGGGGGAGTAATAATGTACTACAGAGAGAGGGGGGAAAAAACATTAATTGTCCAGTGTGATCACTGCCTCACTGGAGCTGAGCATACAGTGATGCAAAGAGTGGTGGAAGGAGAAAGGGAGAGTCCCGGAAGGAGGAGGCTGGCCATTGTACCATATGGATGGGTAGATGCCTGGGAGCTCTAGGCAAGAAAGAGCTTGTAGAAAAACAAGGAGCCAAAAAACAGAAAGCGTAAGGATAACCACACCAGCAGGTTTGTGGAACATCAACAGTGTGGCAGGAGCAGCTGGGGAGAGAAGTTTGTGTGGTCTTATTATTTCCGAAATGCCTACCTCCCCCTTAACCTGTCCCTAGAAGGCTCTGTCTTGCTGAATGGAAACTATCGATAAATGTTTATCAAGTCCTAAAACAAGACAGACAAGGAACTGATGGGCTAATGAGATCAGCCAGGATTCCAAGAAAGGATGAAATGAGGGGAAAGAGCCTTTACTAAGCATTTAATGCCAGGTCCTAGGCTACCTGCTTCCACACACGAGATCTCATTTAGTAATTACAGCTACCTTTTAATAAGGAGGAAATTGTAATATAGACTGGTTAAGCAGCTTCCTCAAGATCACTCACCTTAAGAAGCAGCTGATGCTTATATCCACGTCTATTCTACTCAGCATAGACTCTACTCCACCCTCCCTGTCATACGGTACTTCAAGGTCATATATCGTTTGTCTTCATGCCACATTATATAAGCATATATTTATTATTTTTTGAATCTAAGAACATGGAGAAAAACAGAAAGCAAAAACTTAAGTGTTCAAGTATACATAAGCCATTCTAACACCAATAAGCCATCAGAAAAAAAGCACATTGTTGTTCCTCAAGAAAGAAAAAAAGAAGGGGTGCCTGGTGGCTCAGTCAGTTAAGCATCTGAATTCGGCTCAGGTCATGATCTCGCGGTCCGTGAGTTCGAGCCCCGCGTCGGGCTCTGTGCTGACAGTACAGAGCCTGGAGCCTGTTTCAGATTCTGTGTCTCCCTCTCTCTCTCTGACCCTCCCCCACTCACGCTCTGTCTCTCTCTGTCTCAAAAATAAATAAACGTTAAAAAAAAAAATTTTTTTTAAGAAAGAAAAAAAGAAGTAACAGCTTCTGTAACTCCTAATGAACCAAGTACCAACTGGCCCTGGAAGGTACTAGCATTCTAGGACACAGGACATACATACATACACAACACTACACCTGCATGGTGATGCTCCCGTAACCATGTCACAGAGGCGGCGCAACAAGGACATGCAGGCTGTCCCTGCAGTCACACAGTCCCAAAGACTATGAGCAAGTGAGAGCATCTAGAGGAAAGATCTTCATTCTATCAAAGACCTTTTTTCCACTGTCCGTTGCATAAGTCAACAAGACCATTCAGTGGGCTTCCCTCAATGTTCTGTTACTACCTTCATTTAACAAATTATTTAGCACCCCCTACTTGTCAGGAACTAGGCCAGCGAGGTGCCTGCACACAAGACATGGATAAGCCCTGCTCTCCAGAAGTTTGACTTTTCTATCCCACAGACTGTAGTTCATATGGGTACACATAAGGAACACAGGCTGTGCGATAAAGAAGAAACTGTGAAAGTCGTCATAGTTTCTAACTTGTTTGTGTATCGCCATCAATGGGTAGTCTTTCCTTTTCCATATTAATGACAAGGGAGAAAAAAAAACCTTCAATTCTAGTTACAAAGCTTACTGAGATACACACTAAAGCCCCCTCAAGCATAATACTAGGAAATCCAAAAATTCTAGAATCACAGAACAAGAATGAAAATCACAAATATGAAATTGGTTCAGACATGATGACTGTTGTCTGTTAGATGTTATTAGAGAATTTTTGAATACAGACTCATCGCTAAATACTGTTACAGATAGGTTTAACAAAATATTAGCTATAGGTCTAGAGTCCAATGTCATACAATTTTTTGGAACTTTAAACATACACGTAACGTTCAAATACAATATACCTAGGGGTTCTTTTTCCTATGTACGGGGATATACACTACCATTTCAAGTACTGCTTAACGTATTTTTATTCTCCCAGCAAAATCCAGAATCCACGTTTTTCCACCAGTAGTTCTAAGCTACCACACAGACTCAGTCTCTGACGGGACCTACTTCAAAGCAAGGTCCTCAATACATAGCCACCAAAGCAAAAGACGCTTTTGAAACTACAGATGTGTAAAGGACAATGAATGAAACCAACCTAGTGAATCTGTTAGATGGCAAATAGATCTGCTCCATGTTATCCTGAGCCCTGAAGTTAGGACACTTCCACGTGTCCTTGGCCTCGGGCACCAGGCGGGATGCACTGTACTCAGGGTCAGGCAGGGTCTAGCTATAAACAGCCATCAGAATGTAAGCTGGAGCTCCCTGCCAGAGTCCCATCGCTTAGCACAAGCCAGGACTGGGCCTCAGAACTGGGACTTGCTACCCTACCATATATGCATCTAGCTGGGAGAAAGAAGGGAGACTGATGGAAATTCCCAGTGAAACAGGGAGCTCTCTCCGGCCTCTCCCACTGTCACCCAACAGAATGCAGCATGATCATGTCCATTAACAAGGAGAGGCTAGGGAGTGGGTATTTCAGCCACTGGCTTTCCAACTTCTTCAAAGACCCCGTGATCCAGGGTGTTACAGAGCTGGGACCCTCTGGAATGAAAAGGACAAGTAGGAATGACGACAGAAGCAGAGTCTGACCCAAGCAGTCCTCAGGGTGAAGACGGTCCTGGAAAAGGCAGACAACATCCGGACTGGCTGCCCTCCCCCTGTCCGACTCCCCTCGCTCCCTGATGGTAGGGAACATTCACCAGGGCAATCAGTAATATCTGTAATTATCAACTACTCTGTCTTGTTACTATGAGTATTAAAACATTATTGGAAAAGATATTTAAATAGGCATCTTCAACAGATGTCTGAAGTTGAGTGTGATTTCACTACTGGCTTTCAAAACCAATTTCCCCCCATAGGAACGCATCACTTTATTTAGTATTTCTTACTTCCTTAAGGAATCTCAATGGGCACATGAAATCTGATGTAAGGAAATTCACTTTACAGCTCACTTTGGACAAATCCATTCCTTCACTGTTACCTGACACGCATATTAACTCTTGGTGGCTTCCACACACATGCCTGTAAGCCTACTAAATCGGCGTGACCAAAAAAAACAGCATAAGATGAAGTCTTTATCTGTCCCAACCCCTCAGAGTAATTAATATACATCACTGACACTCTTCTTCTTTAGTTCTATTTTCAGAGAAATCAAATTTATGCAGACTAGCAGCTTAAAAATTCATTAATTTGAACATAAATTTAGTCAATATTTATAAGATGGTTGTAATCTTCAATGTTTATCTTCAAATGATACTTTTCATCCAAAAATGTAAAATGAATTTCTATCAAATAAATACTATTATTCACTTTTTACAGCCAGATGCTGAGCCAGTGGAAGATGAATGAACTATTAAAAAAAAAAAATGATCTGAGAGAGATACAGAAAGTTTTTGTTTAGTCTCTTTGTAAGAATTACCATTAGGAAAAACAGCTAGAATTACTCAATCTGAGAATTTAGCCACTTCTGACACAAATTTGAATACAGATTCCCAGATTTTCAAATTCTTTTTGAAAAACATATATACAGTACACCTATTAAAATTAAATAGAAAGATTCAACTGATAAGACAGATTTAATGCACTGAAGAGAAAAACTAAATTCATTTTTTTAATCAGAAAAGTTTTATAAACCATCCAGCGCCTCTTTCTTCAATCACTTAAAATTAGATACCCCAATAACCACTATTCTTCACTAGTCTGTCACCTCTTCTGTTTTGTAATAATTTTGATGAATTCCTCTTCAAAATCTTTCAATTTCACATTGATAAAAAAATACCGTATTTAAAAAGGGACAATTAAAAAACCCCTTCTAAATCCTGTTTCTAAGTAGCATCATCTACTGTCCTGAACAGTTTTGTGTTTGAATACTGAATATGTTATTTGGTTGTGTTTGGTCTGAAAGCCTTTCAGAATTTTTATTTTCTAAGGTCAGTTCTTCACCATATTTTGTTTAGATCATTAATATTTTATTGTAATGTTGCAATGATAACGATGGGGCATCTAAGCCCGTCAGTCACAAAAACTAAAGAAACACCATTTTCTCTAGGAAGGAAGATTAGAAGTAACTGAGCTCATTTTTTGAAAAGTTACACTGAGGGCACCTGGGTGGCTCAGTCACTTAACTGTCTGACTTCAGCTCAGGTCATGATCTCACGGTTCGTGGGTTCCAGCCCCGTGTGGGGCTCTGTGCTGACAGCTCGGAGTCTGGAGCCTGCTTCGGATTCTATGCATCTTTCTCTCTCTCTCCCTCTCTCTCCCTCTCTCTCTCTCTCTCTCTCTCTCTCTCTCTGTCTGTCTCTCTGTCTCTCTCTCTCCCTGCCCCTCCCCTACCCATGCTCTGTCCCTCTCTCTTTCTCTCTCAAATATAAATAAACATTAAAAAAAAAAAAAAGTTACACTTTCTCCGAACCACCCAACAAATAGTAAAGGCCACGAGGAAGACTGATCCAAAGGAACAAATCAGATATCCATTCCTGGTTCGGCACTGACACAAGCATTCATCTGGCAGCTTGCTACGAGTTTCCTGCCTCAGAGATGCAGGATGAAGCGGCTGCTCAGCATGGACGGACCCGCAGGAAGGGCGGGAATGTGTACAGAGCGCCGGGAGGAGTGGCAAGTGCAGCAGGAGCGCGAAGATAAAGTGAAGAAGACGAAGAAGACCCGATCACTAACAGCACAGCAACCCATCCCGAATGTTCAGTTAATTCCTGAAACAAACGTCTGTGGGGGGTTTTCCATCTGTCTTTTTATGAAAGATTATTTTGTCCATAGAGCACTTGTATTTTGCACCCAAATGCGCGGAGTGAGATTTAAGGGGAGGGCGTGTGAAGAGAACAGTTCGAGACCTGCTGCTCCACTTCTGAAATGAAATACTATTTTTAAAAAGTCACATTGCAAGTAGATTCTCATTCTTATTCTTAATCTGTAAAGACAGACATTTAGAAAGCCTAAATGAAAAAAATAAAAGTATTCCAAAGCATTATTTTAAAACTTCAAAATAATATGTTCAGATACTTTTCACATATAACCAAAGTGAAAAAATTATATATATTATATAATATTCATATTATATTATATTACGTTATATTACGTTATATTACATTATATTATACTATATTGTACTTATTTTTTTTTTTTAAATAGGCTTCACACCCGGAGCGGAGCCTAACACGGGCTTGAACCCACAATCCCGAGATTAAGATCTGAGCTGAGGGGCGCCTGGGTGGCTCAGTCGGTTGAGTGTCTGACTTCGGCTCAGGTCAGGATCTCGCGTTTAATGAGTTCAAGCCCCGCATCGGGCTCCCTGCTGACAGCTCAGAGCCTGGAGCCTGCTTCAGATTCTGTGTCTTCCCCCTCTCTCTGCCCTTCCCCTGCTTGTGCTCTTTCTCTCTCAAAAAATGAATGAATGTTAAAAAAAAAAAATTTTTTGTTTTAAAAGATCTGAGCTGAGATCAAGAGTCAGGCGCCACCCAGGTGCCCCAGTATATAAAAGTATTTCTGATAATGACACCATCCAGGAGCTCTTTAGCACATTCGGTTGAAGACCCAAATATTCCCATAAAATCGCTACATCAGCTTTCCCCAGGAAGCGGTTTGTTCATACCTCTTACACCATCGAGGTGGGGAAACTTCTGTTCTTAGCAGCTATGCCCATGGAAAAGGAGGCCAGCAAACAGTCTTCCATACTCTTCCGGTCCCCTCAAGCAGTGAGGCCTCTGCAGCTCTTTGCTTCCAGCTGGCTTTCCTGCATCTGCTGGCCAAGCCCCCAGGACACCAGAGCTTGCTGGCGTGGCCAAGGACTTCCACCAGGCTCTAACTGGACGTCCACAAATTTTTCCACGAAGGCGCCTCACACTACCATCAAACTTGTATTTTAATATCCAGCAAGATAATCTCCTTTGTTCCTCTTTAGTAGGTCCAGAAATGTCATTTGTACACCTTCTGTTGGTCATCAGAGATCAAAGCTGTCCATCAGAGGGTGTAATAAGGGGCAGAGAGGCCCCAGAAGACTCTAGCGTGCAAGCCGCGGACCATGTCATCGCAAGGTGGCTGAGAGCATTTGCAGGACGGTGTGGGGGGGCCTGCTGGCTGAGAATGCGGCCTGACACGCTCCCACTCCCAGGCCGAGAGCATGCCATACCCTTGAAGCACGGAAGACACGGCAGGAGTGCCATGACGGATTATTCGTATGTGCACGCACCCACACTGACATGTACACATACGTGTCTTCAACGGGAAATAAAATTTCTGAAACAAATACCATTTTAACAAGTCAGCCCTGCACTAAGCCATGCTGCACAGGGTATTCATGTACAGGGAAAGACTGTGGTCACAAGTCATTTTCAGATGTCTACACAGAAAATAAGATGCACTAAGGCACATTTAAATGAAATAATTTCCATGATGCTTGCAAAATCAACCACGTTTTCAACTTGTGAACAGTATAAGCCACTCAAAAGAGATCACAGAGTGTAGACAGTTCTTGAGCTGTTAATTACATTTTAATGTCTGTGACAATTCTGTTTATGTATTGGACAGACTGTAACTCACAGTTAAGTACATAGTCACATAAATTACAACGGAATTTATAAAGTAGCACACACAGGTCAGACCCACAAATGTAAATGTACTGTTTATACCCTAGAAAGACACTGGATAAACATCGCAGATTCAACACTTACATCTAGTTATCATTCCCTCCCCCAAACAAAAATGACAGTACGGTTTGCCTTTTCATTCATTTTGTTTGTTTGCTTCCCACAAGAACAGGAACAACAACGGCAACAAAATTTTGGATGCAAGAAACAGATGGACAATTAGGAACTAACTCAGCCAACACAGTTGATGAGGGAGAATCTTCGAAAGGCTCGGAAATCGGTGGTACCAGATACCTCTGGGCCCAGAGTGGGTTGCTGGGGAGGTGAGGGTGGGGTGTCTCTCCCACTAAGCTCAGCATCTCCCTCAACCTGGCAGAAACCCAGAGATTCATTCCCAGAGGAGGGGAAACACAGCGGTTCTGCAGAACCACTGCTATAGGAGTGCTGTGGTTGATCAATACCTACTGAATACGGAGATACCTTCATACAACCCTACCAACTGCCCTCTTCCCATGGTCAATCTGAAGCCAGTCCAACAGGAAAACTCTAAATATATACTGGAATAGGAGTGGGGGCATCCTAAATTCCCCTCAACAGCCCACCCAGGTACCTCGCCAGTAGATCTTATGGTCAGCAAGCCCTCCTATGGCATTTGGACAAGCAAGAATCATTGGTAGCTGAGGAAAGCCTTCAACAGGAAAACAGAGACCAAAATAAACCGGGAGGCTGCGGGGGAGGGAGGCAAATTAGAAGGCAATGAAATGATGCAAAACACACCACAATCATTAACGTCTCCATAATATAAAAAATAATCGTGAAACAAGAATAGGATTCTATTAAAACAAAATAAAAAAGAACCAAGCAAAGGAAAAAAGAGGGAGGAGAAGCAGGGAGGAAGGAGGGCAGGGGTGGGGGAGGGGCTCGGAGAGGCCTAGAAAGAGCCTTGCAAATTAAAAATGCAATAGCACAAGGAACCCGTCCAGAACCGGGAATAAAAAGACAATGACATACAAAATAGTAGAAAGTCTGGTAAGTCCAGTATCAGGTGACAAAAGTCCTAGAATGAGAGAAGAGGGAAAATTAAGGAGTAAGGGAGATAAAAGAAGTAATTCAAGACATGACCCCAAGGCTGAAAGAGTACACAGGGCAGTGGGTAAAAAGGGATCTAGGTGAAACTGAAGGACACTGGGGAAAAGGAGGTGCTACATCGGTCAGGGAGTGTGGACAGGCAGCATCTAGAAAGGCCCCACGCAAAGAACCAGGAAGCAAGACGAACAGCTTCAGGTCTCCTCACGGCAACACCAGGGGCTAAATGACAGTCAAGCACCTGCTTCCAAATTCTAAAGGAAAATCATTTCCAAACCCCTATTCCCAGTCAAGCGGTAAGTCACGTATGAGGGTAAAATGAAGACATCTTCAGACATGCAAGATCTGAACATTTTACTTCCCCACAACATTCCTGAGAAAGCTACTGGAGGATGGGCTGCACCAAAAGAAGAAACACACAGAATCCAGGAAACCAGAGATGCAACACAGGAAGAGAGGTGGAAGGAAATTCCAAGATGAAAGTAAGTAAGGGGAGATCCCGGAAGTGTGCACTTGACACAGAGGTAACCCAGGGAGGGCCCAGCCAGCCAGAGAACCCACCAGAGACGCCTCTACAAGATGAAACTGATAACGTACCTGTTGGAACTGAACATCTTACAACAAAAGGCGGGCGGTTGTAACTAATTAAAAATCCTAAGTGGAGTGAGTAGTAAGTACATGTAGAAAAGTAAGCAAAAACCAACTCTGAACTCAGAGAAAAACAAAGAGCTGAGCAGGAAAGGAGAAAAGTTTACTATATGGCTCATTTCTGAATAAGTTTCCCCAGTCTCAATAATGTCAATACAACAGTGAGCAAAAAACCAAAGTCGCGAAAAAGCTATACAGGGAGAACGAGCGGGCATGAAGGATCCATGCTTATGATGAGGACAGAGTGAGAAACTGAAGGCAGCAACACAAGTAAGCGTTATTGAAAAATAGGGAGGCATCCTCGAAAAATCCGCTAACTAAAAGAGTTCCAAGTGGTTGCCTCTGGGGAAGTGAAATGGGGGAAGGAGGGCGGGGACTACTGTTTTTCTACAGTAGATCTTGTAAAACCACGGTCTTCGTAAACCATTTACATCTGTAACCTTGATACAAATAAAAACTTTCTTAAAACTAGGCCAAAAGAAAAGATTAAAGACACCACTAGAAAAGTACAGTATCATAAGCCAAAAAAAAATTTTAAAGCCATACTTTATATATTACCATTACTTAGAATCGAGCTAAAAGCCCAAGGGAGGCATTGAGGGTATATTCACTGCTCAAAGCACACTTCTGAAAGACAAGATAACAATTTGTCAGAGAGCGTCCTCTCCTTATCTCCCTCAGAGGGTTGCAAGATTATTAATCTTCAGAACACAAAGAAGTGGAAAACTACAATTCCCAGTATACCCTGCAGCCCATTCAATTACTTTAAGTACATGAGGCTTTGCTATGAGGGAGAAGATTAATTTTAAGAAAATACAGAACTAGTTCTCACAAGCCATTTCTAGCTCACTGTGTTCTACAGACATAATTTTTCCATTCTCTACTTGAAGAAAAAAAGGGTAGGAGATAAATCATCTGTTAGGGGTTGCACGTTATTTTTTAGTTACTTTAGAGAACAATCTCAAGATGATGGCACTGAAAGTCTAGAAACACGGAATGTTCAAACCAGGAAGGGTCTCTTCCTTCTCCCTTCTGCAGGCCCCACGCACCCAATTTTGCAGATGAAGAACCGGAGGCTCAGAGAGGTGCCGTGCCCAACCAAAACGCCCAGGAGCCGTGTGCAGCATCACGGAGGTCACGACAGTTCACTTGTCATCCATTCAACAACTGAAAACACATTTTTGGCAATTACTATATGCACACAGAACTGTCCACACTACACGAATACAGAACTGGGGTGGTTATTCATTAACCTACGTTCCATTTGCTGTTCACGCTTTTGGTCAGTCACTTAGTATTTTAGTTGCTTCAGCTCCCCCATCTGTAAAATAAAGAAAACGACTACCCTGGATCTATCTCACAGGGAGGTTTAGGAGAACGGAGCGGATACGTTTCTTTAAGATTCTTAAAGGACACAAAATACTCTCTCCACTATCCTCTGATACACAACTAACTGCAACCAAGTCAAACTCAGTATTTCCAAACTCAAATCCATCATCAGTCATCACCATCACCCACAAAATTTGCCTCTCCTTTTGTATTCAGGCTCTTGGCTTGGAGCCAAACTCTTCTCTTCCGACCAAAGCGGGAATGTGGAGTCATCCGACACTCGTCCCCTAGCACCCTGCACCTTCTTACCCCAATACGATCAGCCTCTGTGCCTCCCGCCCGGTCTCCCTTCTACAAAGATTTACAGCAACCTGTCTTGGCCCCTTCAGACTATAACAGAATTCTCATAAATCCAGTGGCTTATAAACAACAGAAATTTATTTCTCGCAGTTTGGAGGCTGGAAAGTCCAAAATCAAGTCACCAGCAGAGTCAGTGTCTGGTGCAAAGGCAGCCACCTTCTCATGGTGTCCTCGCATGGTAGAAGGGGCCAGGGAGCTCTCCGGGCAGCTCTACAGAACACTAATCCCATTCTCGAGGGCTGTGTCCTCAGGACCACACCCCAAGACCCCTCCTCCTAATACCACCGCACTGGGGTTTAGGATCCAACATATGAATTTTGTGGGGACACAAATATTCAGTCTCACCCCTTATTGTCCCTACCATACAAATCCACCGGGGTCCTACTTTACTCTGCTCGGAACAGGTTGTTCCCCATCTCCAGGTTCTCTCCATTTCTGTCCTTCTTCCTCATCAGGCAGCGGGCAGAAAATGATCTACCTAAAATGCTAATTTCAAGGTTCACCCCTCCTCCCCCCTTGAACTCGAAAGGCTCCATATTGCTTACAGGATCAAGTCAGGCCTCCCAGCTTGGCATTCGGAGTTCTCTGGGACCCAAGCCCATCTTCCAGTATCACCTCAAGTGAGCTACTCGCATGCAACTCAGGGCAGGTCCCTCTAACAAGCAAGACTGCCTGGCCCCCCGACCCTGCCCCCTGGTGCTACCCTTTCCACCTGAGACACAAGGCCCACCTTTTGAGACACAAGGCCCACCTTTTAAGTGACTTATTCATCTTATGAAACTCAACTCATCATCTTGAACTAAGTCGTCCCCTCTTCACCTGCCTCCTCACAAGACCATAAACCTCCCGGGGTAAGGAAGTCGCTTAGTCAAAACTGAAACTGCTGGGCCCCAGCACCCAGGTGGGCACAGAGCAGGCATTCGACAACGCAGAAGCAACCAGGACCTCACAGGACAAGACGTGCAGACTCAACGAACAGTCTACATTCACCGCCTCCCTGCCTTTCTTCGTTCACTCCTCAAACCACTGTGATTTAGCTCTATCAAATCACAGCCAAAAAAAACAAAAAAATCTCTGGCCACTTCTTAATCCTTCTTTCTTCTTGACCCTTCCACGGCACTGGACGTCGCTGGCCATCTACACTCCTCTGTACCAGCCCCACCCCCATCTCTCTCACGGCACAACTCTCCGGTGTTCGTCCCATTGCTCTGCCTTCTTTACCAGGCTTGCTCACTATCTCCTGTTTTGCCATTCACCCCTTAAGTGCCTGGGTAACCAGGTTCGTCCCTCCTCTTTTATTCTCCTTAGGCAATGCACATCCTTTCCTGGGGCTTCTACTATAAACCCACCATCGTGATTCTCAACCCCAGGTTACACAGGGTCAAGGACCCACCCAAGACAAAGTAAAATAAACCTGCTGGGGATGGGCTCACCATGTACAATTTATGTTAAAGTTTCCCAATGGATTCTGAAGAGATGCCACGACTAGAACCACTGAGCCACACAGCAACCCCAGAACGGAACCTCACATTTCTCTTTCAGCATCCACAACTCCCCTGACCCTCTTTCCACCTGCCCATTGACCACTTCCGCTTCCTGCAGGCTCCCACCATAAAACCAAAGTCACTACCTCCTCTCAGATCTGCTGCCCCTCCTGGATTCCTGCATCTCTGTAGCGACATCTCACCAGGTGCCCCAAGGCCCTCCCTTGCCTTGCCTGATACTGGTAACTAAGATCCGTGTATTCAACCTATTAAACGCACCCTGGACCAAGCGCTACCCCTCCAGCTCTAGTAGGGTCGCACTTATCATTCCCCCTTCTTCCACCTTCCATACCTTCTGACTTACGGGTCTCCTTCTGACATACAGATCTCCTCATTCCTTCCCAGCTTAAAACTTCCCACAATAACAGAAAGCGCTGTTATTTATTTTAAATTGAGACAGGGAGCAAGAGAGAGAGCGCGCATGCAGCAGAGAGGGGCAGGGAGAGAGAATCTCAAGCAGGCTCCATGCTCAGTGTGGAGCCCGACGCAGGGCTGGATCCCACGACCCCAGGATCACGACCCGAGCCGAAATCAAGAGCTGGACGCTCAACAGGCTGAGACACCCAGGTGCCCCACAAAGAGCTCCTATTTAGATAGGGTGAAGTTCAAATTCCTTGGAACGGTACATAAGACCATTCCCATTCACCATCTTTCTCTCCTCTTCCTTCCCAATCCAAACTTGTATCACCTCCTCCAACGTCTTTAGCCCTAGGAGAATCACACTGCTCTTCAACACAGCATATAAGTGTCGGATCATAAAACACCAGATATACTGTTTCCACTGTGGAGAGTGTGACCCACACAGGGGTGTCTGGGTGGCTCGGTCGGTGAAGCGTCCGACACTTGATTTCAGTTCAGGTCATGACCTCAAGGGTTCGGGAGTTCGAGCCCCACACGGGCTCCACGCTGACAGTGCGGAGCCTGCTCGCGATTTTCTCTCTCTCCCCCCCTCTCTCTGCTCCTCTCCTGCTCATTCTCTCTATATATCAAATACATAAATAAACTTTAAAAAAAAAAAAAAGAGTATGATACACTCGCGCGCACGCAGACACACACTCCTATTATTCTCTCACTAAAAGTCAGTTTAAATGTGACCTACCTTCCTGTCAGGCCTACCCACTTCAGCCTCCATAAAATCCCTATATCCCCCCCGCTCTTCTATATATAAACCTCTATCACACTCATGACCACACCATGTAAGATTATTGACACAGCTGCTCTCTGGCTCTCCATTTGTTCTCAGAGGCCTAGAACATACGTCTTTTTTCCAAAGCAAGTTTTTGTGACATTAGAGAAATTATAAAATGTGGCTGAACCACAGGCAAATACCCTGGCACAGACAGGGCGCTCAGACAGACAACGCTTTTTTCTGAAGAGACAGATTATCACAGGCTAGGAAATACCAAAGAGAGAAAGGGAAAATATCTGCTTTCAGCCCACTGTTTTAATTATGAAAAGCAGAGAATGCTGTTCCTCAAAAAATCAATCACTGACAAGTTAACTAACCATCTTTTGCGGGAATTACTGAATACTCCATTAAATGGAAGTCAGAACCAGAATTTTTCCAACTGAAGACTGAAATTCTTTACTTCTCTTACAGTCATCCCCAAGTAAATAAAAGGGTAGAAACCATGGTCTTCGGCTTGGGATGGACGGTAGATAATAAACTTGCAGGAAAATCAAAATTTACAGCCGTGGACTACAGGAAGACTATCATTTTATCTTACTACCTTTTTATTGGCATAAGTCCCATTTTCTAATGGTCTTCTTGTTCCTATTAGACATTATGGGCAGTTTACACTAACAGGCTTCCGTCATGTTTCATCTCCAAATCCTACTGTGGCTGTTCATTCCAATCAAAACCAAAATAGATCAATTTTTGAGATTAAAAAAGGAGGGACATTAAAAATATAAATTACGCTTCCTTTCGGCCAGAACCGCCATCTTCCAGTAATTTGCCAAAATGACCAACACAAAGGGAAAGAGGAGAGGTACTCGCTATATGTTCTCTGGGCCTTTTAGAAAACATGGAGTTGTTCCTTTGGCAACATACATGCGAATCTACAAGAAAGGTGATATTGTGGACATCAAGGGAATGGGCACTGTTCAAAAAGGAATGCCCCACAAATGTCACCGTGACAAAACCGGAAGAGTCTACAGTGTTACCCATCATGCTATTGGCATTGTCGTAAACAAACAAGTGAAGGGCAAGATTCTTGCTAAGAGAACTAATGTACGTATTGAGCACATTAAGCACTCCAAGAGCTGAGATAGCTTCCTGAAGCGTGTGAAGGAAAGTGATCAGAAAAGAAGGAAGCCAAGGAGAAAGGTACTTGGGTTCAACCGAAGCGCCAGCCTGCCCCACCCAGAGAAGCACACTTTGTGAGAACCACTGGAAAGGAGCCTGAGCTGTTGGAACCCATTCCCTATGAATTCATGGCATGATAAATGTAAAAAAAATAAAAGACTTCAAGACTGTTAAAAAAAAAAAAGACAGAAAAAAATATAAATTACACAAGCAATCCAAAATCCTTCCGATATGATCTATAATAAATTTTGAACATCAAATAAGATTATAAAGAACTATGAAATCATTAAATCTATGCTATACCAACTTCAGAAAATGAAATTTGTGAATATAGCATTAAAAACTTGTAAAAAAGCAAATTCTGCATAAGAAAATGTATCCATAAGTATGAGTGTTTTTATTCATTCATCTCACTTATGCCATAGACGTGGCTAGAGACTTAATGAGCAGGAAGGTTAAATATTGAATGCTTTCACGGTTTATCAGATTCTCAAATTTGCAGCAGTACTGTGCCCCAGCTCTTAAAATTAAACAATCTCTTCCTATGCCCCCCCCTTTAAAAATTAGGATAAGACCAAATGGCTGAAACCAGTCCTGCTGTATGCAGTTATGTAACTAGACAAGAAGGGTGTGAAAGTTTGAATGAAAATATTCGAAGTGACAGCTTTCCACCTTAGTCTTGCCGTGCCCTCTCCAAACTGCAGGGAGCAGATGGTAATTTTCAAGCACATTTAGACCAGGCTTGGAAGGACAACTCAGTGATAAAGAAGTAACTGCAAAGGGGAAGGGGGGCGGGGGGGGGGGACGACCCACATGTTTTGCAACCTACAGTTTTTAATCTAGAAAAGCTTTAGAATCGGTTCACACAAACGGAAAAGCTGCCATACGCACAGTTCCATATAAAAAATGCTGGTGTATAAATTACAAAATAAATTTTTAACAGTTTCCTTTTCACATTTGCACTATAGTATGCCAGTAAATACTGGAATGTTTAAGGTGGGGGGGGGGCACCCGAAAGTCAAATCTAAATATTATATAAGTCACTGAACAAGGCATACTCACTCTTCCCTGCTCTCAGTCTCGTCATGGCCAAAAACCAAGGCAATGGGTGACAATGCCATTGGCATCAATACCAGTACTGCTCTCCAGCATGATGGCACATCAGGTTTAAGGCCAAAAGTTTAAAGGATAACAGAAAAGAAATAAATTACACATTTTTAACTCATTTTCATTACAAATGCAAGACTGACTCCTGTACTGGTTAAGGGACAGAAAGCTCTCTGCCTCTTCTTCTCTTCAAACCACACTAAGAAAGAAAATGAAAGCAGTTCCAGAACAGGTGACCAGCACCTTTGTTAGGGCCCCTCTCCCAACTATAGCTCCACCTTGAATTTCCAGTTCAAAGAGAAAGTTCAGGAAAAAAGCCCTCCTTCGCACGACAGCCTAGGGAGGCAAACAAGTAACAACGCTCGTGAGCAGGAGGGCCTGGCGGAACCCCCACACCAGAAGTTTGGACCCAGGCCAAGGCCACACCAGGGCCTCTGCTTCTACCCACTGGGCCACCTGTCCTTTAATTTCAAGTGGCTTATGCCTGGCATTTACGCTTCCCAGGAGTTACATACTGCCTCTACATGGGGAGGAGACTAGGGTTCTAAACACTCCTGAAATCGTGGGGGATGGAAAGAGAGCAGCTGGGTTTGTGGTCAGAAAACCCAGGTTCAGCTTTTGACACTTCGAAACTGTATAACCTTGGGAATGCTACTTAACCTACACCTCAACCTCCTCATCGGGAAAACGGGAATACCTCCGGCACTATGCAGCAGGCCTGTGACGAGGTTCAAGTGAGATTACAGATGTAAAAGCCCTTAGCAAATGGCACTAATCTTACTAAGGCGACCTTCTAGTTGTTCTAATACTTCAAGCAAGCCCAGGGCAGGAAACAGAAGTTTCCCTCCATCACAGTGGCCCTCCGCAGGACTCCCACAGATTCAACCATTGGCTTTTCTGGGCCATTACAACTTTGGAGTAAATTAGAAGTCAGAGACCCCAAATTTCTATCTCTTGGCTATTCAGTTTAGATAACTGCATCAATCATTTTTTCTAATCCCCCCCCCAAGTTTCTTCCCCTTACATTTTATGCTACAGTTTCAACAAAATACGACTGACACATTTTATGAAGCAAACCAATGAGTTTTTTTTTAAGCAATAGGGGTCCCTAGATCTAAGCATTTTAAAAGCTGACATCATTTGCTTGACATCATGAGAATATACACATATACACACACCTACAATGCAATAAATGGGCTATATATATGGCTATAAGAAAGCCAACCAGGAGCATCGTCTTAAGAACAGGACCCAACGTGTAATGCTGGGGAGATGGCTTGACAAAGTGGCCAAGAGTCTGAAGCAGCACTAATTGAATTCAATTCCACCTTATTCACTGCGAGTACTGGGCAATGTTACTTAATCTCTCTGTGCCTTAGTTTCATCATCTGTATATAATGAGATAGCAGTATATACCTCAAGGAACCGCTGTGAGGTTGAATGAGTTAATATATGCAAAATACTAAAACAGGCATGTGGCACACAGTGGGGTGTTGTGTTTATACCGTCATTTAGTGCGTCCTGAAAAGTATAGATCATATGATCATCATATACACATATATGATGTGTTCTACACATTCACATAGCTGAATGTACTTGTGTAAGCATACACACATCTTTCCATGTGGAATCTGCAATAAATTCATTTAGGTTAACATTAAGCAACATAAGCTGAGTGTTTGCTCTGTGCCGGGCACTGTTCTAGGACGTCAATACGTATGAACACGATTAATCCTCATAATAAGCCAGCAAAGAGACTAAGCTCCAGAAAGACCCCAGACCCACTATCTTACTCACTATCTATAATCAGTTTACATGGCCACAGTTACAATCACAATACATGAACACAGATTATATAACCAAATTTTTTCCCTATAAATCTGGTAAGAAAACCATTGTAGTCTTTATTTTCATATTATTTTCACAAATTGTCTTGTTTATAAAAATATCATAGCATCTCTAAGGATCCAAGAGAGAGTAGCCAGCTGGTTCCTATATTCCAAAGCCAACTGCTCAGATATAAATCGATGGATTATATATTCCCATTTCCAACTGTCGGATTTCAAACAGATAAATACACTCATGCACACTCACATATCAGATTTAGGGCTCCATTTGAAAGGATAGACTCTTTTGATGAACTTAAGGTTTCATGGTTTTAACCAATACTCATATAGCTAACTTAGTGCTTGACTTGATTATTAACATTTCACCTTAACAGGAATTATAAAATGACTATTTTACAACTTTTATCAGAAACACTGCCTACAATAGGTGATATTTTGTCAAAACAGAGAACTAAAAATAAAAATAACCATACAGTTTAACCAAGCAACTACTCATTGGTGAAATAAATACCAGTTAAACCAGGACAACACGTGAAACGCACAAAAGAAACAGGTCTGTGTACTGTTTACCGTAATCACACGCTTCTCTTTTAACATACGTGTTCCACAAATGAAACAGCTTGTATTCTACAGAATGGAAACCTGTATGCACTTGTATATAGCAATATTTTTGTAGCCGAAGTTCACTCGCAATGTCAATTCAGGCTTAAATTCCCAGCTTTTGAAAATGAAAGAGCAATTTGCTTATTAACTTTTTAAAGTGCCATCCACACTTCCTGAAAGCTTACTGCTAATTCTGAATAATAATTTAGGTATTATTCTTTCCAAAACTAGATATTATTCTTTAATCTCCCTGACCCATGTTCATTTATCCCTCCATGTTAAAGTGAGCTGACCCTGAAAACGTTATCATAGCTTGATTTTACCTTTCACACATGTTCCATTCCATAGGAGAAGCACCTATCCCACTCCCAACAGCCCTGAGCTAGCAGTTTATCAATAAAAGCCTTGTCAAATGGCACAAAATGACCAAAAAAAGGGTCTAGTAGCTAACTGGAAGGGAACAGGACAAAGCAATGAAAGAAACAAAAGCCAATGTTACCACCAAACACGTTTTGTTAATTTATTCTGATGATCCTGTTTTTGTTTTAATTATTTGTGGTAATTATGGCAGTTAATGTGCTGTGACATTTTCGCAAAAGAAATGAACTCTCAATATCATAAAACTTTCCCAAATCTTTCACTGTTTCATCTGCGTCCAACACACTCAAACACAGCAACTAGATGGCATCGTGTTAGTTGACTTCCAGAGTCTGAACCAATTCTACGTTAACGGGATCATTTGGAGGGTGGAGAGGGGAGTTGAGTCCTCAGTCATTTACATCAGTAAGATCCAAAGCACAGGGAATAGAATAGTTTAGATTTCCTCAGTCCTGAAACAATTCTGTCAATTCTGAGATCTACCCACACCGTCTGCCTTGGGTCTGAAGAGGCTACTTAATAAGCCTGAAAAAATGAACCACTCAAAACTTCAGCAGGGTCTGCTACTCCCATCGTCCCTAACCCCTGCCTCCCAATGCCCCCCCCCCCCCACAAAGTGCCTCTAAACTGCCTCAGGTATGGGTGGTAAGGATTTCCATAGAAAATCCACAAATAAAAATTAACACTCACTCAAGCCCAAAGAAAATAGCCATTTCAAGTTCATTCTAGCTCATCATGGCAATTGTGTTCAATTGTTAACGAAAGAAAAGAAAGGAGAGAAAAGAAAAGAAAAGAAAAGAAAAGAAAAGAAAAGAAAAGAAAAGAAAAGAAAAGAAAAGAAAAGAAAACTGGGAAAGGGGGTACTAGTTAGCTAACTAGCTCTGGTTCACAAAGTAAACTGTTAATGCCATAATTCACAACTCGCTGAAGAACCGTATGTTTTGTGAAAACATTCATAATAACATTTTCACACACACACACACACACACACACACACACACACACAAATGTGTGTGGGGGGGAGGGGGTGGTTTCCAGTGAGTTCTACTGGTAAATTCTTTACAACTATCACCTCATTTAACCCTCATAAAAACCTATGGAGGCAGGCAATAATAAATATCAAACTCATCTCACAGAAGGAGGAACCATCTCTCAGGTTAAGACAGAGCTTGAGAGCTCAAAAGCAAACAAGAAGTGCCTGTGTCATGAGGGTGACACAAGATAAGACAAGAGCAACTGTCCCAGCAAGTCAAAAGAAATCAGACCTTTGTCCTACCACAAAATGCCTCCGTGGAAGAAGAAAGCAGCAGGTTTCCAACAGGCTCCAGCTGCACCCTATCCCAACCCACAGGGTGACCTGAAGGTAAAACCAAGGCCTCCTTGGAAAGGAACAGCAGGCCCCAAAATGACCAACTTTGGGATCCACCATTAGGACTCATTATCATGCCCTGAGTGGAAAGAAAAGTCATCCTTAGGACGATGTTGGGACTCTGAAAAAAGCATCAAGACCGTCTTAAAGAATATATCAAAGTATTTCAAATCACTCTCATATAGACTTTGATCTAGTCTCACAACACATTAGGATACAGGCTGATTGAAGGGCTATAATTCCAATGTGTTAGGATCTAAACCTGGAATTCTGAAGTTCTAATCTCTAATCCAGTCCTCGAGCTCTAGAAGATTATAAAGTACCACCCTATGCCACGGTCCTGCTTACTCCATCAGTCAAACAGATTGCCTATGTGCAAATGATGCATACAGCACATCCCTCAAAGTAACATTAAATGTTTCTAGGCATTACCCCTCCTATGGGCATTGTAACAAGACCCTCCTGCATTTTACAGCAAGCTCAGAAAGGCATAAGGAACGTTTCAGTTTTCAAGCCTAAATCTGTTTGGTAACCCTCTCTTCCTCTGTTCTCCCAATTATGTGGGGGAGGAAGAAACAGGGAGTATAAAAACTAAACTATAAATGAAAAGCGAGAATCTAGTCTCCAGGAAAGTCTTGTCTCTGGGAACACTAATGATTATATCTGAAAGCTCTAAAACACAGTAAAGCATGGCTCACAGGCAGAGGAAAATATAAGTCATTAGCTATTAATAGAGCCAGAGAGTCAATTGTTATAATTAAATCACAGTTTAACCTTCTGCGTAATTCTGATTTAGTCTTGACATGTTTCCTTGTGGTCAGTTTTGGAAAAACAACTGCTAATGGTACAATGTTTGGTTCAGAGAGAAAAAAATGACATCCTTCTAGCTAGAAAAGAACCATAGGCTTAGGGGTCTAATTTTAATAAAAACATTGTATCAATGAAGTCCAATCACTGGCTCCTAAATTTTTTAAGTGAAGAGAGACTTAAACACAGAAACAAACTAAATGTGAGGTGCCTGGGTGGCTCAGTTGGTTAAGCATCTGACTTCGGCACAGGTCATGATCTCACAGTTCGTGGGTTTGAGCCCCACGTCGGGCTCTGTGCCGACAGCTCGGAGCCCAGATCCTGCTTCGGATTCTGGGTCTCCCTCTCTCTCTGCCACTCCACCACTTGCGTGCTCACTCGCTTGCTCTCTCTCTCTCTCAAATATAAATAAACATTAAAAAAAGAAGAAACAAACTAAATTTATGAAGGCTACTGCAAATTGAACAAAGGAAACATTCTCACTCAAAGTCCCCCCATGCTAATGCCGAGATAAAGAGTAGAAACAGAACTTCCTCCAATTTGGAAGAAAATATGTAAATAGCAAGTATTTACACAACTGGAAGTGTCTCTTTTCTAGACTAACCCAACTTAAATGTAACAATTCGAGGTAACAACGCCTCTGTAATACCTAGAGAAGAAGCATTTCCTGCCAATCTGGCTAAAGTCATTTAGCTAACTACATTTAAGCCTCAGATTTTCTGAAAAGACAAATCAGCTCTGAACATGTGCTGGGCATATTTCGGTATTCTACATGAAGGACTCAATCGATAAATATTCAAATAAATTAACTGGGTAAGAAGTTTACTGCACTTAGTCATGCGAATGAAGTAGTAATTTCAACTAACAATCTTTGCAAAATTCCATGTTACATTGTACAGGTCCAATTCAAACCCACTCCTGACACCCTACAGCTATAAATTATCTCTGGAGCCTGAAAGGGAAAGACAGGCCAGGTCGGAAATAGCATAACAGTTGGACAGTTCCAGCTTACAGAAAGCAAACCCTGCAATAACCTAGACCCACAGCCTTCAGAAGTCTAATCCACTGTCGCAAAGAGAGAAAAAAATCCTTTCCAAAGAACACTCTTCTTTAAAAAATACACTCTTTATTTTTACTTCTTAAGTATACAATTAAATATGGGAACGTCAAAAAGCAAACCAGAAAACAGAAGCTGCAAAATAACAAGGAACGAGCCGAACCCTTAATGGTCGGATGGTGTTTGGAGAACAAAGAGGGTGTATGTTTCCTCTTCAAAGTCAGAAGTTCTGGGTCCCCATTCCAGGCTTCTGAAGACCGAGGAACAGTCCCTGCTGCTGGAGGGGGCTCTGGTATACACAGAGAAGCCAAGTATCTGATTCTTTCCGTATGTAATAGGAACACTCAAGGAACCAGAGCTCGTGCATTGCAACATGGTAATAATAACATACCCACACAGAATGTGTGCTAAACAGTGCCCTGGGTTGTTAATAAAAATTTGTTAAACGTGTATGCAAAGTTCTAGAGATTCATACAAAACCCTGTTAGCCAGTTTTTAATATCTGGGTAGAAGGATTATGGAGGGGTTTTTATGTCTATACTTGTTACATTATCTGGATACTTACAGAAAACACCAATCATTTCTCCTGTCAGGAAAAAAAAAAAAAAATTAAGCCGATTTTCCTTTTTTCCATTTTTTAATTCAATGTGGCTTTAAAGAAGGGATAAGTTTAGCATCTTCAACCAGGTCAGTGGCGTTCTTTCAAATATGCCCTCTGAGCTCCAGACCACTTACAAAAAAAAAAAAAAAAAAAAAAAAAAACACCAAACAAACAAAAAATAAAACGGAACAAAACAAAAAAACCACAGAACAGTTGTAATGACCACAGCAGAACCAGTTACTGGACAGACACGTGCCTTAAATGAATAACAGTGAGTATGCAATTCTTTCTACTTGGGGCGCCTGGGTGGCTCAGTTGGTTAAACATCTGACTTTTGATCTTGGCTCAGGTCATGATCTCACAGTTCAGGGGATCAAGCTCCACGCTGGACTCGGTGCTGAAAAGTGTGGAGCCTGCTTGGGATTCTCTCTCCCTGCCTCTCTCTCTCTCTCTCTCAAAGACATAAACTTAAAAAACGAACAGTTTTTACTCAGCAGAAATTCTGAAATATTAGGTATAGCTTTAACTTTCAGGAAGAAAAAAATACTTTAAGTTCTGGTGTTAAATACGTAATTGCGGAACTGTACTAATTACGAGAAGGTACTCTGTGATTATTAAAAACGACTAGACTTTACGTTTAGGGTGAGGGATTGTTAACAGTTCTTCCATTCACCCTACTCTACCTCATATGATTTTGCACACTTGCAGGCACTTACGGCTTAGAATGCCAATCAAATCCCCAACTACCTAGGGTCAGAAACTCAGTCATACTTTGTGGAGCCCTTTACACAGAATAGTGTTCACCAGATTACTGACCAATGGGCACTGTCCACTTTCTAGACTTTAATTTAGCTATTGTTGGACTACAACATCAAAAAGAACTCAAAAGCAAAGAATTCAAAGAAGTTTCCTAACATTATAGGGTACAGTACAGATCACCATACGGAAGGAACTAATGTTCACACTAAACAGACCATATTTCTCCATTTATTAATCAGCTATTATAAAATACAAGCAAAAGTTTTAAATTTTAAAACCTATTTCAGGTAAAGCTTTTCAACTGCAGATTAGAAACCAAACGAGAAAGTCAAATGACGCAAACATCCATTGCCAAACAAAAACAAATCCTGAAAGATTCTCCCCCTACCCCTCCAAACTGCAGTATACCTAGAGTCTTATATTTGCTAATACAGTAAAAGGATACTTTTTAAAAAGCAGAAAACCAGGCAAAGTTGAGTTCTGGGGTTTTGAATGTCTTCCTCCTGTTACAGGAAAATAAACCCTGACCCTCTGACCCTCCCCTTTCACTTCTAGGAAATTTATCTTGAAGAAATACTTTCACAAGGATTCACGGTAAGAGAGCACTCTTTGCAACATCATATGTCACAGTAAAATACTGGCATCAGCCCAAATATCCCTCAGTCGGAAATCTGGTTAAATAAATGACGATATAGCCACACAAAGGAATACGGCGCGACATTCTCTAGATAGGGACAGCGCAAACACAAAAGAACACGTCTGAGATACATTAAGTGCGGAAAGCAAGTTAAAGGAGAATATGTGTAACATTATACCGTTTTAAAACTTTATTTAGAAGTACATACAAAAGACTCACTATCTCTGAAGAGAGGTTTCAGAGAATTTTTAGCCTTTTATAATTTCTGCATTAAGCATTTCCAGAAAGTGTTTAATCTCTGACAAGTAGTACTTTATGATGGGGGGGGGGGGGTGGAGAGAGAATAGAACTTATTCCCCTCCTTCCCCCCAAAATGTGACGTTCAGCAGTTTCCTGGAAACACAGCAGAAACACTTGTAGTTGTGTGCACCTAATTTATTAAAAAACACCACGTGCAACAAGATTTGGAAGCGGTCCCTGCTCGTTCAGCCTCCTAACCCCCTTGAAGTTACGAATATAAAAGACATTAAAAACGGGATTGTTTCTACGGATTTCCCGGCCTACAAACTAAGGAATCCACGATATGAATTTACAAAAGTCACTTACGTGTCAGAGACAGTTCCTCCGAGAGAAAACTACGTACGCGGTTTCTCTTGAGAATTCCGTCCTGAGTAAGAATGCTAGGGTCCGGGATCACCCGAGCTGCCACGATAACAATACGGAAGTTCATACTGGCCAGCAACAGAGGATCTCCAATGTAACCATAAACTTCTCCGGCACCCTCAAGATTTCCCAGCACTGTGTCCCCACCTTCTCTATTTTCAGAAAAAGTGAGGCTTCGACGTGGGAGGGCGGTAGTTACGCACAGTGCGGCATGCAGACTGGCACATAGACTGGCACAGGTCCTTCCCTGCACACCATCTTTGATGCACGTAGGTAAAACGTTCTCTCCCGGGAATCGGCAGCCCTGTGTTGAGGAGCTGTCTGCTAGAACTGGTCCAGCACCACCTGCTCAAAGACAGCCGTGCAAGGATACTTCGAGTTGTGACACTTTGGCCAGAAACAGCCACAGGAGTGTCACAAAAAGGACAGCAGTGACGTTTCAGCAAACCCGGTGTCAAAAAGGTGCCCTCTTGCATTTTTAACTCGCCAGAGAAAGCCAGCAATTGTCCTTCAATCATCAGTGTCAGGGCCAATGACACGGCTTCCCTGCCTTCCTCGGGGTCCACAGGAACTGTTACAATTGGCTTACCATCTACAAGCTCCTTAAAGGCTTTAACAAAACAAAACAAAACGGAACACCTCCCCTCCCTAACCCACACAGATATTTGTCTTTTTCTTCTCTTTCCCCTTCCATCAAGTAATAAGAGAGGAAGGAAAAAATTAATGTGACTGTCTGCTCCTCAGGTCAGAAAAACATACAAAGACAGTTAAGAGTTCACACAAAGCAGTGTTTAAATTTTGACTCTTCGGAACTGCATATATGCAGAAGCTTCTATAAGTTAACATTCTGCTATTTAATATTTTTAAGTCTTCGCACAAGATCACACATTATGACTGACTGAAGGGTATGACCTGAAAATTGTTTTTTTTTATTTTTTTATTTTATTTTTTTTAATGTTTGTTTATTTTTGAGTGAGAGAGAGAGAGAGAGAGAGAGAGAGAGAGAGCGCGATCAGGAGAGGGGCAGAGAGCGAGGGAGACACAGAATCTGAAGCAGGCTCCAGGCCCCAAGCTGTCAGCCCAGAGCCGGACACGGGGCTCAAACTCACGGACCAGACCGTGAGATCATGACCTGAACCGAAGTCCACAGCCCAACCAACTGAGCCACCCAGATGCCCCTGAAAATTATTTTTAATGAAAATTCTATAACATTATTCCTCAGTTCACCAAATTCCTTACCAGTGTTTAATAACAAAACAAAGCAATGTGTCAATGACATTTATTACTTTAACCCTACGGGGTTTTTTTCAAAGTTTATTTATTTTTGAGAGAGAGAGAGAGAGAGAGAGAGAGAGAGAGAGAGAGAGAGAAAATGAGTAGGAGAGGGGCTGAGAGAGAGGGAGACACAGAATCCAAACAAAGCAGGCTCCAGGCTCAGGGCTGTCAGCACACAGCCCGATGTGGGGCTCGAACCCACAAACCTCGAGATCATGACCCGAGCTGAAGTCAGACGCTTAACTGACTGAGCCATCCAGACTCCCCAACCCTACGGTTTTAGAGTACGAAATAGTATCCAGGAAAGACAGTAGAGAGAAAAGGAGATTAAAATTATTTTCTAGGTACTGTTCGGGAAGAACTATAAAAACAAATGAAACCTTCAGAAGAAGCTACGCAACAATTTGAATAAAAAATAGCACACATAACCCCAAGGAAATTCCGGACATAATTTAGGAAAAATGCCACTGGACACAGAAGACCAGAAATGAAGACTCAATGTCCCAAATTTGTTGACATTTAATAAACATGTTTCTCTAGGAAGCTGGTGCTCAATTAATTAGTTAAAGTATATGTGCTCAGGCAGTGAAGTTTCTCCCTAGCAGATGGTACAACAGGCTTTAAAAATAACGGGAAAATGTATTTCAAGTTATCTCCTTAGTTGGTTTAACAAACACGTTACCCAAAGATATCAGAGAGGCGGTTGGCATCAGATTACTCTTCTATTTTGTCTATGAGGACAGAGCTAAGACACGATGGGGGCAGGGCCTCCCAAGCCAGAGAAGACCCTACCACCCCCCCCCCACCCCACCCCGGGCCACTCCTGCACCTCCCCCTGGTGCTAAGCTCCATTCCCAGGCCAGACGAGGCTATAAAAATCCTGGCCTCTGGCCAGCTGGCAAGACCACACACCGGGTATTTTTAACTGAAGGGGGCTTGAGGAGGAGGAGGCCAACACCAGGGCACCAGAATGCCCAGGGAAGAAAAACAACCTCTGGCCAGGATGGTGGACTACACGTGAGATCCCTTCCTGAGGTATCTTAATTACCAATCGGTGTTTTAATAGTGATGGAGACATAAAAACGGTAACATTTGTGGACGCTGATAGAAGCGGGCAGATACTTGATAGCGAGAGCGCAGGATCGCTTTGAAAGACCATATGTATCACGACATAAACAGCAACGTGAGCACAAAACACTGGCCAAATAAATTGGACTCTTACTTTTTATTCCTGACACATAAGACTTACGCACTTGACTTTTGTTATAATTACTCCAACAGTTTGCTGTTGTTGCTCTTAGCTTCACACTGGTCTTGGCACTGGGCCACACACACAGATACCAGGAAGCTATTCCCTCAGTTAAACACTCCAATACAGCAAGATCGCAGCTGAACGCTTAAGTGCTCAAGGGTCGCACTACTACGCTTGATGTCATTTTCTGGGTAGCGAAATATTAATCAGAAAGCACTTTTACTTTCACCCCTTATTGTTAAAAATTACACGTAACACAGACATGAGAGTAAAGTCTCCTGCCTTAAATGAACGCCATTTCCACTTTCTAGGAGTACTGAAGGTTCTCCAAAGTCTTTGTCATGATTCTTATGATCAGTTTTGAAAAGGGAATCGTCAGGACATTTGACAGGACAGGTGGAGGCAGGCAGGTGGGGCTTTGGGCGCCGCTGCTTCTCTGTTGGACTTAACCGTAGCACTTGCCGTTAGACTTGCCCTTGGACTTTCCGGATCCTGAGGGGGCTTCCAGGGAGCATGCGCTGCTCTCCGCATTTGGAAAATGGGGCAGGGAGCGCATACAATTTTTCTAAACCCAGGTCTACGGTCAGAAATTTTTCTTACTAACATAAGCTTAAAGTGTTTTACTTGATTTGTCCCTTTTTACCCCCTAAATTAAGCAAAGGGCAACCAGAAAAATGTTACCTACTTGTAGACTTGCTTTAATAATTTTATTACAGAATGTATCCACTACATTCGGTGTGTCCTTAAAATGTAAAACACCAGAATCATCTTGACCTAAGTGTCATTAAAATGTCTGCTCTCAGGGGCGCCTGGGTGGCTCAGTCGGTTAAGCGTCCAACTTCGGCTCAGGTCACGATCTTGCGGTCCGTGGGTTCGAGCCCCGCGTCAAGCTCTGTGCTGACAGTTCAGAGCCTGGAGCCTGTTTCAGATTCTGTGTCTCCCTCTCTCTCTGACCCTCCCCTGTTCATGCTCTGTCTCTCTCGCTCTCAAAAATAAATAAATGTTTAAAAAAAAAATTTTTTTTAAATGTCTGCTCTCACGTACAATTAATTCACCTCCAAATGTTTTTCCCCTTCATATTATCTCTTTCCACTAGACCCTCCTCTTAGTTCCCCTTCGCTAGGGAATTTTTATCCAGACAGGGGCACTGATTTCTCCTCTGGATGGTAAGAGAGCCTGACTGGCTTTCCTACTTCCGACCTCCCCTTCGCTCTGTCCTAAACACAGCTGGGGAGATCATTTTCCCCTGAGCAGCACTTCCTGAGTTCCATGAGGCTTTTCCGGCTCATCTAAACAAAGGCCACCACCCCCGCCTCACACAGCCTCCTCAGGCCAGGCTCCCAGCCAAGGAGAGGACACTCCAGTTGAGCTGTTCAATTCATTTATTCATAGGTTTATTCTTAGTGTACAAATGCCTTGTGCCACTGAAAAGTCCTAGCATACTACCCGGGAGCACATGCTGTGAGAACCTCGTAAGTGGACAACAGGTTGGTAAGAAAAAAACTGATTAAAAATGTCTTTGTAGAAAGTTCTAGTAAACATGTCAGACTAAATACGTTCATCTCTACTCCCTCCCAGAACCCCATTAAAACAAAAACCCACAAGGAAAAGGAAAACTTCAGATGATAGCAGATAAGAGGTCAAAAAATTTTTGGAAGGAGAAAAGCAGATAGACAAGTGATAATTAAAGTTTTAATTTGTTCTAGGTGAGAGGACAAGAAGCAAGCTAATTAAAACTCAGAACCCCAATGACTCACGAATCAGAGGGTGGCAGCAGGCTGGGTGAAATGTCTGTAATGAGTAGTTCAGGGCACCCTCCTTCCTAATCTTCACCCCAATCCTGTCAGAAGTCAAGAGGATTACCATCTGGAGAGGTTGGCAACAGACAGGAGTCCGTGCAAAAGAAAGGATTAAATGGAAGTGTGTATGTATAACACACACACACACACACACACACACACACACACACACTCAACTCCAGATGTCCTGATTTCCTCTCTGGATTGGGCGGGGGGGGGGGGGGGGGGGGGTGGGGGACGAGGAATAACAAGAGAGAGAACACTGAATGAAGGTCCTCAAACAACATGGCTTGATCCCCGCCACCCATCATCTAGGGCCACCAGTGGACACACCTGTTCAAGTGCACAAAGCTTTCTGCCGGTTCTTAGCTTTCTGTTGTTCTGCATCTAACAGTGACATATGAACAGAAAGCCAATGATCACCAAACATTTCAAGAACATCCAACAGGAAAGAGAGTGAAGACTAAGTCTCAAAGGAAACTACAAAGCAAGTCTTCAAAACCAAAGATCCTAAAATGATCTTCAGTGAAATAAACTATTGCATTCATGAAATAAGAATAAGATGATATAAAAAAAGAAAATTTAGGGGCGCCTGGGTGGCTCAGTCGGTTGAGCAGCCGGCTTCGGCTCAGGTCATGATCTCACGGTCCGTGAGTTCGAGCCCCGAGTCGGGCTCTGTGCTGACAGCTTAGAGCCTGGAGCCTGTTTCAGATTCTGTGTCTCCCTCTCTCTGCCCCTCCCCCGCTCATGCTCTGTCTCTGTCTCAAAAATAAATAAACGTTAAAAAAAAATTTTTTTTAATAAAAAAAAAAGAAAATTTAGTGAACAAAAAACAAGTTCACAGAAAGTGAGACTAAGAAAACAGAAATAAAAGATTCACCAGAACAGCTGGAAAACAAATTTAGACTATCTACCAGGAATTACCAATTAGAACAAATTACCAATTAAAACAAAACACATGAAACAGGACAAAGGAAATGGTTTAAAAAATAAAGGATTAATCCAGGATTTCTATCATCCAACTACTAAGATTTCCAAATAGTAAGAGCAGAGAAATCAAAATAAGGAAATTACCAAAAAATTTCCGAAATCGAGTTTCACACTGGATGGGTCCAGCAAGATTAACAGAAAAATACCAACTCCAAGACTTGTCAATATTTTAGAAATGAGAGAGCCTAAAGCCTGCTTCGAATTCTGTGTCTCCCTCTCTCTCTGCTCCTCCCCCGCTCATGCTCACGCTCGCGCTCTCTCTCTCCTTCAAAAATAAAAACATTTAGGGGCGCCTGGGTGGCGCAGTCGGTTAAGTGTCCGACTTCAGCCAGGTCACGATCTCGCGGTCCGTGAGTTCGAGCCCCGCGTCAGGCTCTGGGCTGATGGCTCGGAGCCTGGAGCCTGTTTCCGATTCTGTGTCTCCCTCTCTCTCTGCCCCTCCCCCGTTCATGCTCTGTCTCTCTCTGTCCCAAAAATAAATAAACGTTGAAAAAAAAAAATTTTTTTAAATAAAAACATTAAAAAAAATTTTTTTTAATATATTTTAGAAATCAGAAAAATAAAAAGTTTCTAAAGTCACCAGACATGAAAAAAATAGATGACATATGAAGGATGATTTACTGGACTTAACAGAAATACTGGAAGCTTACAGGATGACAGAACAATAGCTTTTGAGGGAAAATTATTTTCAATCTAGAATTCTATACTCAGTCAAAACCACCAATCAAGTGTGATGGTAGAAACAGCACCTTTCTGATATCCAGGAAGACTTACCTCTCCTGCACCCTCCTAAAAAGCTACTGGAGAATGTGTACCACCAAAAAAAACAAACAAAAAACCAAGAAAACAAATAAACAAACAAAGAAACAAAAACAAACAAACAAACAAAACAACCATAAAGACAGAAGACATGGATTCAGAAAGTTGAGTTTGAGACCAAAGTAATTCCAAGAATGATGGTTCAAGGAAGTTTTACTCATGTACGCAAGCAAGTCATGAGAGTAATGACGTACAGAATAGAGAACAAGTCAGAGGGATTCCAGTTATGACCAGGGACTCAACTACTACTGCCATACCACAGAAATTGGAAACAAGCAACATGTTTCATTCCGGATCAAAATCTGCTCTGATCAGTCTGAATGAAAGAATTTAAGTCATCTGACTGCTTCCTAGCTGCAAGAGAGGCTAAGGATTTGAGTTCTGAATTCTGAATTGTGGGAGCAGACCTTTTAAATGTAAGCATTTCACCAAACCAGAAAGGCTATTCAAAAGATGATGAGCATCCATCCATAAACATGAAAAACATTCACTCAAATTGATTAAGTGTTGGGTTCCACCTTACTGAGAGGAACTATATAGTTCTATCAGAGGATAAAGAAAAATTGTTGATATATACATTTTTAAAAGTAAAACAATGAGGCAATTATCAACTCCCGGATAACCAAAAGTTGCATATTAAGAAAATATATTAACAGTTCATGTCTCAAATACAGACAGTTATATAGTCCTATTAACGTAAACAGTGAATGTTGCTTTAACTTTCACTTAAGATATAATGAGATGAGAGAGGGAAAATGAATTATAAGGCAGGGCAGTATCAAAGAGTTAACTTTTACATAGTGGAGTTAATAGATACAGTCTAAATATGAAAAATGGAAAAATAGCAACATAATCATGTCATTTAGAAATATGGGCTTAAATACCAGAAAAAACCATTAAGAGTTGAAAATGGAAGCCTCCAGGGACTAGAAGTCGTGGGCAAGGAGTGATGGAATGGGAACTGATGTTTTTCACAAGAAACGTTGTAATACTATTTTTTAAACTGGGCATACATGTTATTAAGGAAACTTTTAAAAGAACTTTTCAATGTGTTTCCTCCACTAGACTGTGAGCCTCTCAATGGCATGTCCTTTATAATGAGGGACATACCACAGACCTTCCTTAACATGGGTCATCTGTGGCTAAATGTTCAACTAACGTTAAACACCATGTGATATTACTTCTTACAGTATATCCTCTTTTTTAAATAGAAAGAGGACAAATCCTTCAGAGCAGATAACAATTCACTTCTAAGAAACTGTTTTGTTCAGCTGCTGCATTCCACACCCAATCAGGCTGAACCTATGGTCCAGGCACAAAAACCAAAGCAAGCAAATATAAGAGCAATGCCAACAAGGGATAACTTGCTAATGCTGACAATGATGTCCTTTCTTTTTAAAAAACAATTTTTAACGCTTATTCATTTTTGAGAGACAGAGAGAGACAGAGCATGAGCAGGGAAGGGGCAGAGAGAGGGAGACACAGAATCTGAAGCAGGCTCCAGGCTCTAAGCTGTCAGCACAGAGCCCGATGTGGGGCTCGAACCCACAAACTGTGAGATCATGACCTGAGCCGAAGTCGGACGCTTAAGCCACTGAGCCACCCAGGAGCCTCAATGATGTCCTTTCTAATATAATCATTATAATTCATCCGCTGGATATTACAACCACAGTCTGTAGGGGTGTTTAAAGGAGGCATGTTTAACAAAACAATCAAAACGTAAGTCAAATTCAGTTTTCCAAGTGGCAGGTGAGCCACTAGGGCCACTAGGATTTATCATCTTCCTTTCTCATATTAGAATTAGGATAAGGTAATCAACATAAAACAAGCCGTCCCTCACCCTCTTTACCCCTTTTTTTTTTTAAGGATTTCTTTTTTTTTTTTTCCTTAAAGCTTTATTTATTTATTTTGAGAGACAGACAGCCCAAGTTGGGGAGGGGCAGAGAGCAAGGGAGAGAAAGAGAATCTCAAGCAGGCTCCATACTGCCAGCACTGAGCACAACGCAGAGCTCGAACTCACAAACCCTAAGATGGTGACACAGAGTCAGCGCTGAACTGACTGAGCCACCCTGGCGCCCCATGTCTTTACCTTTAAAACAAATCATTTGACTCGAGTCATGTGTGGCTCTGGACTTCCAAGTGACTAATTTTTAATAATCATATAATGCAAGTCTTACATCTTGCCATTAATGTAAGAACAATGTAATAAGTAAAAATGCTTCAAAAAAATAATGGAGGGGCGCGTGGGTGACTCAGTCGGCTGAATGTCTGACTCTTTATACCGGCCCAGGTCGTGATCTCACAATCATGAGATTGAGCCCTGCATCAGGCTGCTTAGAATTCTCTCTCTCCCTCTCTCTCTCTCTGCCCCTCCCCTGCTCACGCTCTCTCAACACTTTTAAAAAAATAACGGAAGGGGAAAAACTTGATAAAGGAATAAAAATCTTATTCATTATAGTGAATTATATAGATCTGATTGACAGAAATGAACAAGCATTCTATTACCTTTTCCTTCTTAATATGAAAAGATGTACAGTAAATGTATGAAACTTTGTATTACAAGAAAAGAAAGATGCCCTAAGTTATCAGGGCCAATAATAACAAATAAAACTGGCAATTTTCAGAAAAACCGAGGAAAGGTGCATTTTTTTGCATTCCTGTTCATAAAAGCAGAGGTCGGAGACTGAAATGTAAAAGTCAACTAGTAAGCTCAGTTAAGGGGAAAAATACACAATGTTTAAGATTTTATTCAGAACTTAGCTTCTTTATATATTTCCATATCATCATTCACCCTAGTTAAACACACTGGAATAAATGTTCCCAGTATTGACTGTACTGTCTAAATATTACTCTGGAGTTTCGGCAGGTTCCTATTTCTCTAAGCAGAATTCATGAGCACCACGGACAATAAGATCCAACGGGTATAAACTTGCCTGCCACAGAGGCGTTGTAATTGTATGATGCAGGCACAGTTTTGCATAACCTCTGAGGTAAAAGAAAATAACATTAACAGAATCGTAGGCCATTTTTATTTTTACTTTTTTTTTTAATGTTTATTTATTTTTGAGAGGGACAGAGACAGAACGCGAGTGGGTCGGGACAGAGAGAGAGGAAGGCACAGAATCCGAAGCGGGCTCCAGGCTCCAAGCTGTCAGCACAGACACGGGGCTTGAACTCAGAAGCTGTGAGATCACAACCTGAGCCTGAGTCGGACGCTCAACCAACTGAGCCACCCAGGCGCCCCGGCCATTTTTAAAAGGCCTACTTATTAAAACAAGGTTTATACACACGTCACATTTCTGCTCCCTCTTGATACATGAATAGATTAGTAATTGTCTCCATTCTGGAAGCCTAAGTATGGCTTAAAAAAAAAAAAAAGAAATCAAACAAGATCCAGTCAGTCTTCAAACAGGAACCCTGTTGCTTTCTGAACAGATCCATCAAAGCACTAATATGGGCAAAGATGAAAGGAAAAATTGAAGGCACCAGAAGAAGAAAAGTTAGATCCTCCGCTTGTGCAAACTTAAAATGTAAAAAATTCTGTCACATTCACAAAGACCCCTTTAAACCCTATTCGAACTGAAAAGCACCCCCCACATTCCTCTCCCAAACCCAGCAAACTCCTACTCGAAAATCAAGGTCTTAGGTCACCCATTCCATGCAGCTTCAGATGTGCCCAGCGCAAGGTGCATGATCTCCAAACCTGAACTACAGCACTCGGCACACGGCCTGCTAAAGACCTGCATCCATGTCCTTCCGTGAGTGCACTCGGAGCTCCTCTACAGATATCAACAAATGTCTCATGACAATTAGGTGAACAAGCCACTGAAGACCTTAATAATATTCTCTTAATTCAATAAAACAAAAATAACAGCAAGCCAAATGGATGCAGGAGATGATCATTTTAATCTGAACCCAAAATATCAACTTTCAAAATTCATTAGGGAGCTGGTATAATTAGAATCAGTCTGTATCCAGACATATAGTCTAACACTCTCTCCCTTCCTAGCTCCACCCAGGGGAGTGCCTGCCCCGCCCCCCCATCCCCCCGACTCCCCCCACCCCCCCACGGCCCAGCTCTGTGATGCCACAGCACCAGGCATGGATACCTGAACGCGCATGGATACCTGAACGCGCACGGATACTCGAACTCACTACATACGGCTCAACTTCTTTCCGTGCGAAGCATCCAGGGGGCAAAGACCTGGTTACCACCATTTTTACATTCCCCAGCGCGTGTACGATATAGAACACACAGGACACGCTCAGCGCATGTGTGCTGGGTTAAAGTGGAAGGGAGTAAACCCCACATACAATATGAGCTGTTTTTCTTTGAAGGGAATCACTTTTAATGCAAATCATTTCACTTTAAAGAAAACTTTCAATTTACTACCATAAATAGAAAACCCGTATTACCTGCCACAAATAGAAGATAACCACAAAATGCACGCTCTGAACACAACGCGATACGATTACATTCTAACTGGATGCTGATGCCCGCCCGAGGCTCCTGGACTGAGGCCTGATCTTCAGAAAATGCAAAGATGGTAGGAGGGGCTGTGAAGAGCTAGAATGGAATTAGAGCAGACTTCCATTCCTAAGAAAGACAACATGTGTAAGAAAATAACTTTTCTCCTAGATGATTCAGTGCTCCCTAGTTCTGTGTCTCCGTGCCATCCCAAATGATCTTGTGTAACATCAGCGGAACATGCGGCATCCGCCGAAAAGCCCTGGGCTCGATGGTCTTTAAGGCTGCACTATGACCTCAAGCAAGCTACCCACGCACTGCGTCTCCACACTGGCCAAGCAGCTACCTACCTGACAGCTTTGGTAAGGATGCTACGAGGTGATATACGCGAAGCGTTTGTTTGGTCAGATGCCCGGGCACTCAGGACGGTCCCAATCAACACCAGACCAATGTTAAAATCCTATTATTCTAACGTAAGATGGTACAGCCTCTACACTCGGCAGTTCCTTAAAGAGTTAAACATAGAATTACCACACAACTTAGCGATTCTACTTCTAGGTACGCACCCAAAAGCAGTTAAAAAAGGTATTCAAATACATACTTGTACACAAATGTGGGAAGTAGCACTATTCAGGGGCACCTGGGTTGCTCGGTGGGTTAAGCGTCCGACTCCTGATCTCAGGTCACAGTCTCACAGTTGGTGGCTCTGAGCCCCGCGTCAGGCTCTGCGCTGATGGTGCAGAGCCTGCTTGGGATTCTGCCTCCTTCTCTCTGCCCCTCCCCTGGTTGTGCTCTCTCGTTCTCGCTCTGTCTCTCAAAATAAATAAACTTTAAAAAAAGAAAGGAAAATAGCACCATTCACAGTAGCTCACGAGTGGAAATCCACATGTCCATCAACAGATGGAGAAATAAAATACGCTATATCCATACAATAGAATAACGTACAGTCGTAAAAAGGAATGAAGCACTGACATATGCTACCACAGAGAGGAAGTAAGAGAAGCTAGACACAGGAGGTCACATATTATAGGATTCAGTTTATATGAAATATCCAAAATAGGTAAATACATAGAGACGCAAAGCAAACTAGTGATTGGCAGAGGTTAGAGGAGGAGGAAACAGGAAATGAGTGTTTAACAGGGACCAGAGCGTCACGTGGGGGTGAAGATGATGTTGTCGAACTAGATAAAAATGGTGATTGCACAATTCTGTGAAATATAGTAAATGCCACTGAGCTGAACACGTTAAAATGGTTAACTTTCTGCTATGTGAATTTCACCTCAATAAAGAAAATCCCTGGGGCATGTGGGTGGCTCAGTTGGTTAAGCATCTGACTTTTGATGTCAGCTCAGGTCTTGATCTCATGATGGTTGAGTCCAAGCCCAGCACTGGGCTCTGCACTGGGCATGAAGCCTACTTCAAAAAATTAAAAAATAAAAAACTTCCTGACTCTGTGTGTGATAGACATAGTAGGTAACATTCCATTTTCAACTTGGTAAAAGTCACAAAGGACTTTCCATAAAACTAATGTTCAATGTCAAAATTAGGCTACCTTCACTACAGTCAATCTAACTATTCAAAAATCCAAATGAATTCTAGTCTCAGTGATGCGAAGCATTCCAGTTTTGCCAGAATCATAAAATTTATGCTAGCGTGGCCCCAAAATGTCAAGGATCTGAAATTCTCACTTTGCCACTGAGTGAGCACATAAATTCGAACAACCTAATTAACCTCCCTGCCTCAGTTTCCTCATCTATAAACTGAAGATTATAACACCTGCCCCAGGAGGCCATCATGAGGACTATGTTAATCCACTTAAAGCAGTAAAACAGTGCCTGACACAGAGTAAGCCCTTAATGAACGTTACCCCTTATTATTATTCATGAAGCGGAGATAAACAAACATGGCAAGGATCACATGAGAGCATCCACGTAAATGTACCTAGTGTGATCACCAGGCATGGCGACCGCTGGTATTTTCGGCATCTGGTGACAATCTCTCGTATGTTACAAATAGAAAACCGAGCCCAGGAAGATAATGATGATCATGATGAGGAGGAAGGGGACAATGAGACCGTATCTATACTGAGGCACTAAATCCCTGTACTTCCTTAAGAGTGAATTATTTATCCTACATCGTCAACTGAAATAAAGCACACAGGGATAATTTTTAAAAATTCAATCTAAATTACGTTTCTTCACTGGTAGGTGTAACTTTCATTCTAGGGGTGGTCATAACCTCTTGCTTCTGCAAACAAGCAACAGTGCAATGTAGGCAGGCGTAAGGCAACAGTTCCAAATCTTGGTCTATACCACACCTTTCCTTTGTCTTTTTCTTTTGAAATCTTTATTTAAATTCTAGTTAGTTAACATATAGTGTAATAATGGTTTCAGGAGTAAAATTTAATGATTCATCACTTACATACAACACCCAGTGCTCATCACAAGTGCCCTCCTTAACACTCCTAAATCACCCATTTAGCCCATCCCCTGCTCCCAGGTCCCTCTATCAACCCTCCGTTTGTTCTTCATAGTTAAGAGTCTCTTGGGGCGCCTGGGTGGCGCAGTCGGTTGAGCGTCCGACTTCAGCCAGGTCACGATCTCGCGGTCCGTGAGTTTGAGCCCCGCGTCGGGCTCTGGGCTGATGGCTCAGAGCCTGGAGCCTGTTTCCGATTCTGTGTCTCCCTCTCTCTCTGCCCCTCCCCCGTTCATGCTCTGTCTCTCTCTGTCCCAAAAATAAATAAACGTTGAAAAAAAAAATTAAAAAAAAAAAAAGAGTCTCTTATGGTTTGTTTCCCCTATTTCTTTTCCCCCCTTCCCGTATGTTCATCTGCTGTGTTTCTTAAATTCCACATATGAGAAAAGTCATAAAGTATTTGTCTTTCTCTTGACTGACTTATTTTACTTAGTTGCAAATGGCAAGATTTCATTCTTTTTGACAGCTGAGTAATATTCCATTACACACACACACACACACACACACACACACACACACACACACACACCACATCTTCTTTATCCATTCATGAGTTGATGAACATTTGAGCTCTTTCCATAGTTTGGCTATTGTCGATAATTCTGCTATAAACATCAGGGTGCAGGTACCCCTTAGAATCTGTATTTTTGTATCCTTTGGGTAAATACCTTATAGTGCAATTGCTAGATCGTAGGGTAGTTCTATTTGTAATTTTTTGAGGAACTTCCAAAACGTTTTCCAGAGTGGATGTTTGCATTCCCACCAGCAGCGCAAAAGGGTTCCCCTTTCTCCGTATCCTCGCCAACATCTGTTGTTTCCTGGGTTGTTAATGTTAGCCATTCTGACAGGTGTGAGGTCGTATCTCATCATGGTTTTGATTTGTATTTCCCTGATGATGAGTGATGTTGAGCAACTTTTCACGTGCCTGTTAGCCATCTGTATGTCTTCCTTGGAAAAATATCTAGTCATGTCTTCTGCCCATATCTTAACTGGAATATTTGGTTTTTGGGTGTTGAGAGTTTGACAGGTTCTTTACACATTTTGGACACTAACCCTTTATCAGTTATGTCATTTGTAAGTATCTTCTCCCATTCCGTAGGCTGCCTTTTGGTTTTGTTGATTGTTTCCTTTGCTGTGCAGAAGCTTTTTATCTTGATGAGGTCCCAATAGTTCATGTTTGCTTTGGTCTCCCTTGCCTCCGGCGACGTGTCTAATAAGAAGTTGCTCCGGCCGAGGTCAAAGAGGTTGCTGCCTGTGGTGTCCTCTAGGATTTTGATGGCTTCCTGTCTCACATTGAGGTCTCTCATCCTTTTTGAATTTATTTTTGTGTAACATACCTTTTCTAAAAGCTGAGCTTTACAGAAGTGCTCTGACTCCATCAAGCACGTGAAAACAATGTCTGTCAAGAGTAGCGGGTTCAACTGACCAGTGACACTTATGGAGAACTGCAGCATCACATTAAAAGTCTTTTCCCCATAAATCACTGGTTTTTATACAATTCCAGTACAAGCTTGGATGTAAACTGCTCCCCCGCGACGGATGCCCCCCTGGCAGCCTCCGCATTCCCACCATTCATGGCACAGCTCTGCCTCCACGGGGAAGGAATTCTTTTCCTCCAGCAGTAAATCCCTGCGGGAAAAATGTCTGTTTTCCATAAACGGCATCCTAACTATTTAGGGGCTTTTCCTCCATAAGCACTGTCAAATGACCAGTGTCAGGACCAAGATTTGAGCCTGTTATCACACTTACGCCAAATCCGATTCGGCTGCGATCTGGAAATCTTTGCTCGCCTCCCCCTGCTACTAAGTATTACACTCCACACAAGAGAATTCAGAAGAACGATACCAGCCATGACGTAAAGGAGCAGCTGTCTCCAATTTGCCCAGTGGGGTTAGTACCAGCGCGAGGACTACGGGCCCCCAACACCACACACACTGAAGTAGGCAACCTCAGAGAACCACTGTGCTGCACCAACTTCTCGGGTACCGGAGATTCCTCGCGACGTAACGGCAGGGCCACAAGCACGGCCCAGTACTGTCAGCACGGAGCTGGGCACTAAGAGTTCAGCCGGAAACAAAGCAAGCCATGGAGGAGACCTTTCAGTGTCGGGCCTCCCAGCTTTCCCTGGCTGGAGTCTACAGGTCTGCAAATTCTCGCCTTCGCTTGCTGTGCGGTGCCGTGGACTGCTGCAGACGAGGGGCCACGGCAGGGCTAAACCAAGTCCCTGCTGTCTACAGCTTATGTCCTAACTGGAACCGTAGCACGCCAACGACGCGCCTCAGGTGGTAAGTGACACGAAGGAAGTAAGACGGGGCAAGGGACGGGAGGAGTGTGCAGTTTTACTCAAGTTAAGTCTGAGCAAGTCAAATAAACATTTGAGCAGAAACTTAAGAGAAGTAAGAAGGCAAGCCCTACAAAGACCCGGCCAAGAGCCTTCCAGGCAGAAGGAAGAGGAAATACAAAGGCACAGAGGAAGGGGTAGGCCTAGGGGGAGCCTCGGGGACTCTGAGGGAAGTGAGGAGTCACAGGAGCCGTGTCACAGCTTGCCTCACACCATCCTGGGGGCGCCCGGGGGGCTCAGTCGGTTAAGCGTCCAACTCCAGCTTGGGTCGTGACCTCACAGTTCGCGAGTTCGAGCCCCGCATTGGGCTCTGGACCGTCTGGAGCAGGCTGGAGCCTGCTTCAGATTTCTGTGTCTCCCTCTCTCTCTCGACTTAAAAACTAATAATAATAAAAATAAAAAAAATAAAAGGATCATTCTGGTTGCTCTGCTAAGAACAGACTGTGGGGCAGCAGAAGCCAGGAGTTCACGTGGGAGATGGTGAGGCTTAAGCCCAGGGTGGTAGCCACTGAGGTGGTGAGAAGTATGCTGTTTCCGATATATTGTAAAGGAAGAAGCAACGGGACTCTCGAGCAGACTGAAAGGTTGTGAGAAAGAGGAGGTGCTGACCTGGGCAAGCGGAAGGATGGAGCTGCCATTTACTGGAGCAGGAGGACTGAGGAGGGAAATTTTTACACAAGACAAACTCCTTCAGGAGTAACTCTGCGTTCTCTACAAAGACTGGGTATCCAAAACACTCTGCCTCCCCCAACTGAGAATTCAGAACTCAGGTTCGTAGCTTCCCATGCAGTCAGATGACTTAAATTCTTTCAGGCACACCAACCACAGCTGACTCTGGTGTCGAAGTCAGCACACGGCATGTTGCTTAATGCCAATTTCTGGTGAGAACTGGAGTCCTTCCCGGAACCCTGTGCCTCACTCTCTGTTCCGTACTTTACGGCTCTCATGACTTCGCGCGTACATGTGGTAAATCGCCGAACTGCCCTCCGGGGGATTGCTCCAAGCTTGCCTTGACACATGAAGACTTAGGGCCAATGATATCACCAGGTTATCACTCTTTCTACCCTTTAGTTTTGAAACTACCAAGGAAGAATAGGGAAGAACTCAGCCAGAGAAACCAACGGAGAAGGAAGAGAGCTCTCCCTGGCAGCCCAGTGGACTTGAAAGGAACTTTTCCCCCTCCCAGGTATCAAACTTTGGCCAACTACCTGGGAATAAAATCTTCTCATCTCCAAGACCTCTGATTAAGGACATAGGACCCACAAGTAGGAAGTAGAGAAGATTTTCCTTCTCCAGAAGCCCAAAACACTGAGGAAAACCTGTGAGGACGTAAAATGCATAAAATATCTAGATTATTGGGCGATCACAAAAATCTTAGAAATTTCAAGGTAATAGACTAGTTAAATGAAAGGAAGTCTCCTTTTTTGGCTGACTTGTTTAAAGAAGTATTCTGAGGTCATACAGCCCATCGGCCAACAATTATTCTGACACTTTCCTCTTCCTCAACTTTCCCTGCAAATAATGATAACGATGACATCAATTATAAAGGGACACATAATCCTTATGTGCCATATTAGGAAACTGTCCCTGCTTGGCTGTCTTTTCTGTGGTTCATCTCAGATTGGAGTTCCCTTCCCATCAGACATTTCTTCGTAGCCCTCTGTGGGCCCATCTACAACTACCTGGGAAAGCTGGTTTTTCTCAGTCTGGAGAAGTGAAGTGAAATCTCAGTCCATGAAGTGGAATCCACGAAGTGAAATCCACAAGTGAAATTCAATGATCTCAGCAATGGTCTTTTTGCATCTTAATTCAATACTTTCAGTTTTTGCTATATATATTAGGCCCACTCTTTGTTCCTGAGTGTTTGATGTTTTATAGAAATTGACCTGGATCCTTGCCTTTGACTAACCCTGAAGGGCCAATTCCACTGGTGTGTTTGGTAGTTATTAAAAAGGAAAAAAAAAAAAAAAAGTATGCTCTTAACGATTCAATACCAATAAAGAGAGACTAATTTGGTGACTTCTTTGGAATACAGTCCATTTTCTCAGTTAAACACACTTCTTCACAGGAAATGGGAAGCTGCATAACTCCTGCTGTCACAGACAGTTGCTAAGTTTTGGTCTGGGGCTATGTTAGCAGGGCAGGGATATTCGCCTTATACATACACTCTGACCACACGCAGGTCTCAGCTCCAGAATTTCCAGGAAATTTCTAACACCTGATCCCACATGGGGAGTCCCTCCTGAGGCTGCGAAACCTGGACCGAGTCAGCTCCCCAGCATTGGGAGGCATCCGCACAGCCACTCTGAGAGAAGCGATTTCATTCACAACTACAGACTTAAGTTTCAAAGTTATTTTCCAAAATGAAATGGGCAAATGATGTTCATAAATTTACTGCCTACAAAAAAAACCAGACTGTCATAAAAAACTTTTTACCATAAAGATATGAACATATAGGTGCAGCTGGGTGGCTCAGTCTGTTGAGCATCAGACTTCGGCTCAGATCGTGATCTTGCAGTTCATGAGTTCCAGCCCCAAGTCGGGCTCTGTGCTGACAGCTCAGAGCTTGGGGCCTGCTTTGTTTTAGATTCTGTGTCTACCCCTCTCTGCCCCTCCCACACTCATGCTCTGTCTCTCTCTCTCTCAAAAATAAACATTAAGAAAATTTAGGGGTGCCTGGGTGGCTCAGTCAGTTAAGCGTCCAACTTTGGTTCAGGTCATGATCTCACAGCTTTTGAGTTCGAGCCCTGCATCAAGCTCTGTGCTGACAGCTCAGAGCCTGGAGCCTGCCCTCCCCTGCCCTGCTCACCCTCAGTCTCTCTCTCTCAAAAATAAATGTACATTTAAAAAAAAATTTTTTTTAATTTTAAAAATTGAACTTTTACTAACATGAAAGAAAAAACTTCTTTTACCCTTGGAAAAAACACGTTTTAAGGTAGAAAAATATAGACACCTAAATCACTCTTCATGGGATTTAGACAAGGGTGAAAGCAACAGAACAGAATATGTGAAAAGTTCTTATTTCTATTCTGAATTCACTGTACACAGTTTATCCTAATTGTGTCCAGTATATGCTTATTTTCAGAACTACTTAGAAAGTAATAATGTATTAAATAAGTAATTACTGGGTCTCTCTCTGCTTCCTTTTGTGAGCCCAAATAAAGTTAGCAACTCAATCTTATGATTTTCTACGTTACACAGGACAGACAACATTCTACATACCTAGTACACAACTAGTATCCAGGAGGGAGAGGTTATCAGAGAAAATTTTCACTTTGCAAAGAAAATACCTTATTGCACTGATTGCAACAATCTGCTAACCTCTGAGGAAGAAACAGCTCTTTCCTCTTTAGGAAGAATTTTAAAGAGGGTTAGTAGTTATATTAATACAACCCATCAAGCATCAACCCATAAATTTCAGAAGACTGTACTGGAAATGACAAGACCCTAAAATCCAAAACTAAAATGAAAAGACATTAATCTACTATTATTTTAAAAGGAGTATCCAAGCTGGGAGATCTTGCGGTCAAACTCCCTCATTTGGTGGATGGGCACAGCCAGGTCCGGGTTTTCCCAATACCACACACAGATTAAGCATTAATCAGAAAGGACTACACTGTCCCAACTCCTGAATCTGGGCACATTTCATCCCTTTACGGTAGTGGTCAACTCCCGACTCACTGGGCAGGGCCCGAGAATAAGCGCCCAAAGCAGGGCAATGCCGCTGGCCCCAAACCTGCTCTGGGGCCCTTACTTACTGGTCTATCTCTGACACCTGTTAATGCCAGCTGCACAAGGGAGCACGTGTGGCACACTCAAAAAAAGAGGGAGGCCTTAACACTTGGAAGTCTTTGATATAAGCATCCAAGCCTGGAGTTGTTTTGTTTTGTTTTTTAAACATTTATGTATTTTGAGTGAGTGTGTGTGTGTGTGCACAAGCAGGGAAGGGGCAGACACAGAGGGAGAATCCTAAGTAGGTTCCATGCTCAGCAAGGCGCCCGACGTGGGGCACAATCCCATAAACTGTGAGATCATGACTTGAGGCAAAATCAAGAGTCAGATGCCAAATTGAGCCACCTAGGGGCCCCCAAACCTGCTGTTTTTAAAGGACCCTCCGAGACTCTAACATTCAGCAAAGCTTGAGAACTACTGGCCTAAAATATGCCACTTATGCCACTTAGTCATTGTAATTAGCGACTTCCGTGGCTGCTTGTGTCTCAAGGAGCACTGAAGTAATGTGATTGGTTGACTTTACTGGTATCAACCGTTAACTTTATTTGAATTGTTTAAATTTTAACATAAATATCAGGGCACCTGGCTGGCTCAGTCGAAGGAGCAGGTGACTCTTGACCTCAGAGTCAGAAGTTTGAGCCCCAAGTCAGGTGTGGAGATTACTTAAATACATAAAACTTAAAAGACAATTTTAACATAAACATCACATTCAATGTTTCTTTGGTAAAAAAACAAATAAACCAAATTTATTTAAAATATACTCGAGCAATTCTAATGTTACCTAAACATATGCTTAAAATTCACATCTCAAAAATGAAAACGTAACAGAGAAGCTTAAGAGATATTTTAGTTGAAAGTCCATGAATGTAAAATACCTAGAATTCAGATGTGAGTGAGAAAACAGTATAGGCTACAAGCAGAGAACAGGCACAATACACCACATATAATCTTTAGAATAGCACAATGTGAATGTTCAGATAAAAAAAATATATCAGCATAGACTTTCTAATATAAAAGTAGCTATCCTAACTAAAATAAATCATCTCATTTTTTCATCACACATTCAAGTATAAAAGCTGGTCTTTGCTCATTTTTAGGGAAAAGGCTAAGAATCCTAAAATTTCGATTTAACTTGAAATGTGATCTCTTCTAATCCTCCTCCTCTAAGAATGTCACACTGAATGCTTCAAAATATGCTTAAATTCAAGTACAATATAAAAAGTAAATAGAACCAGTTACGTATTCCAGACATTTACATTTTAAGGAGCAAATAAAAATTACCGTACCTACAAATCTTTTCAAAAATATCCTCTTGGTACAAACATCCATCTACACGGAACTTTGGCATCAAAGATAGTAGCATCTGCTATCTACTTGGAAGCAGAAATAGGAGGTGTGAACGTATTTTGTCGGTAAACCTTAAATACCTTCATGTTCACTGATGAAGAACTGAGGAAATCAAGACAGAATGTGGCCAACAAAAGGCCATTATTGATACAAATCTGCAAGCTGCTGAAAGGACTCCACACGTTTCAGGTGTACGAGCAGGTGCAGCTAGGCTCCAAGTCTTTTAGCACAGAACACGCTATTCACAAATGCTGTAAACAGCACTGTGAAAGGGATCTCTCTGCATTCACTGTTTTACTGGCCAAAACGTTTACCTTCACTTTACGCACCTGTTTGCTCATATACGTACGTATATCTGTGTGCACATAAAATACATGTTTAATATACTGAATATGCATACGCAGATACATTTCGTTGCACTAAGATCCCACTGTCACACAGATGTTCTGTTCTATGTGTGTGCAAGCAAGCCCGTGCACACACAGGTGCAGGTGGGGGTGTCTTTCAGTGAGTGCAAACTATCAAAAAATTAAGGGTAAAACAGCCACTAGGACCCATTCTTCTCCATTATGTTAAGTCAAGCCTTCCTTTCTTATCCTATCACACCCCATTATGCTCCTTAAAAATAGGAACTCTCAGCTCTTTTTAGGCAAACCCAAAATTAAGCCCTGGTCACTGGATTCACATTTAGGATTCAGAGACTGAGTCCAAGCAAACATTTCATGTCAAAAAAAACTCCAGAATTGTTACATCTTTAACCAAGCCTCCCCACCCCATTAATCCCAACTTTTTAGAGACATTGTTCAAACCGGAACCAAACATAATTTAAAAAAAATTTTTTTAAGTTTATTTATTGATAGAAAGAGAAAGGAGGTGGGGGGTGAGGAATGCGTACCTAAGCAGGGTAGAGGCAGAGAGAGACGAAGAGAGAGTCTCAAGCAGGCTCCACGCAGTCAGCGCAGAGCCCGATAGGGGGCTCAAACTCACAAACCACGAGACCATGACCTGAGCTGAAATCAAGAGTCAGATGCTCAACAGACTGAGCCACCCAAGCGCCCCTCAAAACATAATTTTAACTGTATTTTTAAAAGTAAATCTTTTTTACCAGAAGATACCGACAATATAAAGTAACACAGGTGGGAATCCTAGAACTTGCTTGGCTGCCTCAATAACCCCAAAGAAAACATTTATTTTAGCCAAACAATTGTAATGTTTGTCTCCTTTTAGAAACATCTGCTGCCAAAATAAACATTTGCATTGGAAGAAGTGTTTTGGCTGTTAAGATGGTACCAAATAAAATGCTTATGTTCTGAAATAAATATTTTACTCAAAAAACACACAGCAAAATAGACATCCAAGGACTGCAGAAGATAAACTGAAGACACAAATGAGAATACCTATTGATTTCTAACACCTTTTTCAAAAGAAACTCAATTTTAATTAGGTTTTTATTTAGATTTAAAGTGGTAAGATCAGATGGATCACTAATCTCTATTTAATTTTGCCAGAATATCTTTCAAAACAATTCCATGTTCTTATTGTTGTAAAGGTTTTCGCAACACAGATGTGTTTTTAAAACTAAAAAAGTTGTCGTTTTCCATTATAAAAGCGCTCATAAACATAAATCTCTCACTTTGCCCTCTTTCCCTTTTCCTGGTTTTATAATGCCAACCGGCATTAGATTATACAAACTTCTGCAACAAGATAAGGAGAGTTAAAATATCAACCCACTAACCTTTGATAACTCAGGAAAAATCTCAGACTACATGCCGTAAGTGAAATGTGCTTGACGTAAATAAATATACCCGCACTTCTGTGGCCTATTTTTCCTGGGTGCTATTTCTTTTATACGAAAATCTTTTTTAAACCAAGTTGGCACAGACCTATGTATACATTTATGATCACAAAGGACAAGAGAAGTAAAACAAAACATTTGCTCACCCACATCCCTGATCCAGCAAAGGGTACCTTGGTATCTAAGTTTTTTACAACATCTGAAAAACTCAGCATCAGATTCTAGTAACCTTAAAGATTATACTTCCTCTGCGTTAGATGAAATCAACCGGTATACTTCTGTTAACCATCTCCAGGTTTGAATTCCAGGAGCCTAGAGGCAGAACATTCTCCACAGAGGCATAGAAAATTCATTTCCCCTCTCAGCTCAATAAAAACTCAAACAGACTAGTTTTTAGGGCACTGTGCAAAACTAATCTGTTTAGCTATGTATTTGCCTGATGATGTGGGAGAATCAGCACGTGAAAGACCACAAATCTATTTCCAGTTAATAAATACCAAAATGATGTAGTATTATCATATCATGCTCAAAGACCTCGTCGTGAGTATATTTCAAAAATAAAATTCTCACCATACAAATCAAGAATCAGCAGGTTAACACTAAAATCAAACACTCAGTGGCCAGTACCTCCTTAATCTCAGAAACAAAAAGCAAGCACTGATACCACCCATGTTCAGTTTCATACAAGCATGGCCGTTCTTTCTAACAGAATTCTCATTTAAAATTCCTATCACAGGAGTGGAATGCTAGCCAGGAATCACACTGTGACCCCTGAGCCAAAGACAACTTACCACTCAGCTGGTAAGTGGGCAACTCAATTTACAAACTTGAATTCCTGCATTTTAATCCTTTGCAGAAATATACGAGCAATATTAAATGAACTGGATTCAGCTCATTAGAGGTTCACAAACCAAACACAGAAAGCTTTGGAGGCTCTCCAAAGCAAAGTCATGCCTAGGTGGTGATGTCCACTCAATAAAAACTCAATGTCATCATTATCTTTCAACTTTTTCCCTGAAAAACATGAGCAGCCATGACTACAAAAACGCTGAGCCAATTACATTAATACTAGGAGAAAACAGCACCAGCAGCCAATCACTGTGCCAGGACCTTGTCCATGGACAAATTGTAATTATCCAAAATTCACAAACAATGCAACTCAATGAGAATTCCTCACCAAAGAACACAGGCTAAACCTAACAAAATAAATGTGATCTAATAACCTTTAGCCAATACCTTAACTCTTTTTTTCCACTTCAAAGCTATTAATTAGCCTACACCTGATCGCTTGAACTTGGTATTAAAAAGCTGTGTCTCCTTGAAAATGTTACACACATTCAAAAATGCATTCATAGCTATTTTTAGCCTTCCAGTTATCAAAACAAGATACTATATTTCAAGGCTATATTATCACTAAACGAAAGGGTGAAAAAACAGTACAGATTTCTTAGAACCTTTGATGATGATGAACTCAATATGGAAGTTTGACATTCTACAGTCAGGGCAGTCAGTTTCCTACCAGATACACTACTTTCCTTTCATTATCAGGAAGATCTGTCCTTAATCAGAATTAGATGTTTCTTCTGGTCTGCAGTAAAAATACCTAATCTAAAATCTTAATTAAAAATTTGCTGAAATACTCGGTGAGTTATCTTCATCAAGTTGTCCCTTCAAATAAACCCAAGAGTTCCTGTATTTCAAATCTAGGTAAAAGCCACGGGGATTTAAAAAACCCCAAAAAGCTGACAAAAGTAAAGTTACTCTATGTATTAGCATATGTCCTCTACTTGTAGCCTTACACATGTGGGGTTAGAAAATAATGAAAAAAAAAATCGTAGGTAATCGTTCTTTACACACCCTTTCCATTTGTTGGGATTTCCACTTTGGGACTGCAAACCGTGCCAATGTCAAAAGCCTGTGATAAGACTTGAACTCATTCAGAGAAAAAGATAAAGGAGCATCCAGGAGCTTGCCATGAACACCGCCTTTCGAAATGACTTTCCAATCTGACATGAGGAAAATACGGTAGAAAGAAGGGCCTGGGTGGCTCAGTCGGTTAAGGTCTGGTCATGATCCCATGGTTCGTGAGTTCAAGCCCCACATCGGGCTTTGTGCTGATGTGCAGAGCCTGCTTGGGATTCTCCCTCTCTCTCTCTCTGCCCCTCCCCAACTTGCGCTCTCTCTCTCTGAGAGAGAATAAATAAACTTAAATTTTTTTTTTAAAAAAGAGAATGCAGAAAAACAAGGAGTGGTTAGTATCCACTTCTTCCCGCCAGGTCGGTCACTTCTTCCCTCCTGCCTCTACTCTTGCCCGTGGCCAGAGTTTTCCTACAGAACTATCAGCCCCCACGTGAAGTCATCTACAAAGGAGAATTAGGATTTTTGGCAGCTAGCTGCCTGGGCCTTCTTGCCTTCAACTGAAGGCAAATTAGGTTAAAATTTGAAGAAGGAAGAGAAAATCACATCTTACTTTTCAATCATGTACAAATTATTTCCCCCTTACCATTAGCAACCTCAGCTGAAGATGTTTTACTCTAGGCAGCAAAATATTGCTGGAAGAAAGAAGTCATGTTGAAAAAAATTAACAGAGCAATTAAGTGTGCAAGTGACGGAGAGAATTCCGGGCAGCCAATTTAATAAAGGACAGGACGAACTAGTGACAGTAACAAAGGCTGTTTAAGGAACCAACAGCTAGGACTCAAAGGCTGAGTTACTTCTAAGCTGCCCTCTAACCACTGTAAAATAAAAATATCACTGAAGGAGGGGCAAAGATGAAAAGGAAAAACAATATTCAGTCTATAAAGGAAAAGGCTCACATGCAACTTAACGGACACAGCTCTGGAGCACGTAAAAGTGTATCGTTCTCCACATCCACTTTATAGAGAGCAGAAGCCTGAGCCAATTTTTTTCCCCCACAGATCATTTTTGGTTAAACACAGGGAAGGATCTGCAGAGAGGAAGTGTATGAAACCCTGGAAGAGGCTACTGGCAACACTGTGGAGTCACCTACCTGGAGGCGGTAAAATGCACACGGGTTCACCCAATGCACCCCCCCCCCCCGCCATCCCCGATTAAAGGCACGGTGTGGGAATTCAGTAAAACGCACATGGATCCTCCTAATGCACCCCCCCCACCCCAACACCCCCCCCCATTAAAGACACGGTGTGGGAATTTATAAATAAGGCTCTCTGGGGTTTCTAGTAATTAAACACCCTAACGAGTCTGAATTTAGTCTTTTCCTAATATCATGCTTCCTCAGGCCAACATTACAAGGATACACTCTCAGTATCCAAGAGACTATAGGTTTACTACTGCTGGAAAGTAGATGGGTATTTAAGGTAACTCCAACTATTTGATTCTAGAGAAAAATACTGAGTCGATAAAAGGAAGGAAGTCTTTTTTGTTTTAAGCAAAAACACAAAACCCATCAAAGGCTAAGAAAACAGATATATACCAAATCCTCTTATATGAAATTCATATGTTATTGAATAAATGCAAAATAACTTTTTGGGAGAACCCAAAACTTTTCTCAAAGATGATGCCATTTTCATGGTTATTTATTCTTTAAGTTAAAATGTCACCTTTAAAAATCTATTCACAGTTCAGAATCTGCCAGTCTGCCATCAGAAATGTTAGAAAGCCAAGTTCACGACAGGGGGTAGATCTATATAATTTGCTGCAAAATGATGACACTGCCTATCTTTCCAATACAGCCAATAACACAGTAACAGCCCTCTACCAAACAGATGTTCTGTCCACTTTGTTCTAAGCAGCTCACTTTTCCTTCTTGAAAAAAAAAAAGGAAACTGCACCCATGATTACTTGAAGAAACGATGATAATTAAAAGAGAGCAGAAAATCAGTGAAATGCCCCCTAACTCTCTCAGTACCAATCTTAGGTAGTCAGTAAAAGACAAAGACAAGAGGGTCACCCATTCGGAGAGGGGTGGGATAAAAACCAGCACAAACCTGCTGCTGTGGGTACTGCATTCCTCCCATGGCCCCTGGGGTCCGACCCTGGATGCTGATTGGATAGCGCTGTGGCCCTGGGGGACCGTAGGAGCCTCCGGGGTAAGGGCTGCTCTGCTGAGGCTGAGAATGAGGGTTACTGCCCATCCCGTATAACTGCGGCCTCTTCATCACCATAGGATCCATTGGGCTGCCCTATGAAGAAAGAAACAGACACAGATTTAAGTCATGATTTATTACAAAGGCAGAAACTGTGTTACACTCACATATATGTTAAAAACACAACTATCCTTACTTTTGAAAATATTAAAAACATACAATACACACAAGTATCATATCATTATGTTGTATGTAACACCTGAGATGAATATGCTGTAGGTCAATTATTGCATTAAAAAAAAGTAATAATAACCTGGCAAATAAAAACCCAGAAGAACATTTAAGAAAAATACCTAGATGGCTACAAGACATTTTTTTTTTTTTTTTTTACTTTTAGGGAGATTTTAACAATTAAGAGGGATCCGATGTAAACCAGAGAAGGAAAGAGTCTGCAGAAAGAAAACATTTGCATCTAAAATCCTGCTATACATATAGGAATGAGCATGATCAGTTAATCTCACCCAACTCCTGTTAGCTTTAAGTATAGTGAGTGGTTCGCAAGGCTTTCTGACTTCAAAGTATTCTTAGAACAACGACTTTGTTTTGGACCTGAGTCTGGAACTCCTGATCAAACATTAATGCATCTGAGTGCTCATGAGAAAGTGAAAGGGTAGATTTTAGATAATACAGAATGTCTAGGGTAAAAAGTTTCAAAGACTACTAGTGTGCATGAATAGGCTCCCAGACTATGAGTCACAAGCCACCTTCCCTATGTCAGTATCTTAACCAAACATAACTAGTTCAAAACTAGACTCTAAGTTTTATTTTTGGTTTAGTGAGTCAGCCCATGAGCCTCAGGGCCAAGGCCATTCAGCAGAGCCAGAACTAGAGCCTCAGCTGGGGCTTTCTTGCCCTGGGTGCTTCAAAGGAGCAATGCAGTGGTGGGGGAAGTCCCTCCCCAAGGGGCTAAAAAGGCCTGCAGCATTCATCCAACGATCCTTCTCGCCTGCCGGCGGCCTGCCTTCCTGCCTGCCTGCCTGCCTGCCTGCCTGCCTTCCTTCCTTCCTTCCTTCCTTCCTTCCTTCCTTCCAAAACCATATATTGATTCCTACTGCATGCCAGACTCTGTAATATATATGAAAACTCTCCAGAAGGCTCAAAGATTAGCAGAATAAATGAATGAAGAAGTGCCAGGCTCAAGGTGGGGAGGGACAGGGCGTAGAGTGCCATAAGGCAGAAGCCGCAGCAGAAACCACAGGCTCAACGGAGCCGAGCTTCCTGGTGTGGACAAGGAAACATAAGCAGTTCAGATCCAGATGAAGCAGGAATTTGCAAAGAAGCTGAAGCAGGCGGAAGCCAGTACGAGGGTGAGACTTACAAGTCAGCTTCGGACTGCATCCGGGGGATGAACCACCGGGTGCTTTCAACAGAGAGAATGATAATCGGATCCAGCTTTCGGAAGGACTGCTCTCAGGCAACTGGCTGGAACCAGGGTGGGCTGCCGCAGCGGGCAGGCGAGCTGAGGTCCTAAACTGGTAGCTAGCAGTGGTGGGAGAAAGCGAGCCCGGATTCCAGTGGCAGGATGGGGATGCGGCACCACTTGGAGACTGAGTGAGTGACGGGAGAAGACAGGAGTCCAGGGTGGCTTAATAGATGATAAGACACCAACTGAGATGGAACGTGTGGAGGCACAGGCAGATCAACCGTCTCCCCCATGCCAGAGGGAGCCTTCAGTATGCTATGTATGAAATCTGAGCTTCCTACAGGAAATCCAGTGGAAAACATCCAGAAGGAAGGGACACAATACATTTGTAGCTTGGGGAGTAAGGGCTGAGCTACAATAACAAATGGGGGAAAGTCAGCATATAGAGGATATATGCTCCTGGAAAGGTGGTGATTTTTCTGTTTCTCCACTGTTTCACCACTGTATCTCCAGGATGTAAGTCAAACAGTACACCTGGCACACAGCAAAATGTTCAGTGACTACTGGATGAGTTAATCAACAGGAAGCATATAAAACCTCAAGAACTTTATCTAGGAAGAGTAGATGAACAAAAGAACAATGCATAGAGGACAAAACTCTAGAGAATATCACCATTTAAGGGAAAGAAGGAGCCCACAAAGAAGCCAAAAGAACAGTCGGAAAATACAGGCTCTAGAGTATGGTGTCATGGAAAAGAAGGGAGTCATGCCTCGAAACACGACAGGCATGCCAAATGCAGCCCAGGTGTCCAACAGGTGAGGGCAAAACCCTGCTCTGTACCCGACGACTCGAAGGTAACTGCCGAGTCTGGCCAGGGCAGCCTCATCACAGAGGTGAGGGCAGTAACCAAAAGACAAGGAACTAAGCCAGGAATGGGAGGTGAGAGAGGTGAGCCGGGAGCACAGACCCAAAACCCAAGCTGGGGAAGCTCCGTGACAGCCGGTCTTCCCTCCCACCCGCACCCCAGCCCAAGGCCGCAAGCAATCTTTCCCCTCCTTCCTGCACGTCTGCTGTGTGCAGCGGGCCAGGCCCCGGAGAAAATGCACACGCATCAGGAGCTGTCCTGGGGAAATGAGCGATCCACTGAAGCACCACTGAAGCAGGCGGGCTGAATAGAGACTGCAATGCCCCCAGTGGACACCCTAAGTGGACCGTGCAGCGGATCCTCAGCGGGTCTGTGATGGGCTGTCACAAAGCCTTCCTGTAGGGAAGCTCAGGTCTGAGGGATTCGTAGGAATCTGCCAGGAACTGATCTCACCTGAACGAAAACGTGGGGAGGCCAAACAGTTCGGCTCGAAATTCACAATTTCATGGGCTTGTAAATGTGTTACTCTCACCCGTCAAGGAAATTTTGTACTTACGATGACAGAAGTTTCTCAAACAATACACTGATGTTACACCACCTGTGCTGACTTCACAATTCAACACACAAACATGTATGTTGACACACTGTAACAAAACTAAAATCGAGTATTGAGAATTAAGTTTTCCCAGAATCATATAAATTAAAATGGGTGCCTAAAAAAAGCAAAATGTAATTCTTTCCCACACTTTCTTTGAAAAGATAAAATAAAACTTTCTATGGAAGTGTGAAAATCAAGGCTGAGCTGGTGATTTCAGAATCCGCACAGCGAAATGAATGGCCAACAGAGAGGCTGAGTAAATCAGATTTCAGGCTAAATTTCTAATACGGGGCCCTGAGGCAGCCCTATCTCCACATTCAATCTGGATTAGCCAGGGCAGAGGAAAGGTCTACTTATTTCACTTTAAATAGTGCACGACCCAAACTGGCTTAATTAAAGCAGAAATTTAAAATGGAAAAATGATTGGAATGTCTATATTTTAATGCTACAGATAACAGTGCAGGAAATGCATCTTATCAGTGACTAAAACTGTTTCGTAATATCTATCTCATCACTGCCATAAACTCTCACAGTCCTGCTTAAAATTCAGTTAATTTGCACCCATGTCAAAAATGTTAGCTTAACCCTGAGATTTCTGAAAATCTAAAGCATGAAATACACACATTATCTGTACCTCTCAAAATGCATCTAATACCTTTCAGTGAGACTTCAGATATGAAAACAGATACTTATACAGTGCAAATTATTTAATTTTAACCTTCTCGCCTTATGGCCTTGTGTTAAGTACACATCCACACCCCAAATTCATCCTGCTGTGTATTCTTGCTATTTTTAACATTAAATAAATAACGGGATATTTCAACCCCTGCTTTTTACTACTATCTCCTTAAAGAAACCAAAGACCAAATCAAATCTAAGTCTTTTCCAAAAAAACATAAAGGCCAGGTCACTTCTCACATTCAGTTCTAACCCAAAACAATTTTACATTTTTATCATCTACACTTGAGATGATCTATTCCTGAGTATCAGTATTTTCATTTCTCATATAAGACATCTGCTGTATCAGAGACATCGTCCACATTTAAAAAGTCCTCAAATACTTTTCTAAATATGTTACTCCAAACGGGTTTTCCCTCTCCAGACACCATTCCACAACTGCTGGTTCCTGAACTTCGATTCTGTAAATTAAGACAAGAGCTTTGAAGCCTATGGTAAGTACTGCCCACTTTCAAAGAGCTCAACACAACTAGTGTAGGTTTGGTAACTCAACATCTCATGCAATTTTGTTTCTTGATAAGACTTTCTCATAACCCCTCCTTTGTTCAAATAAGTTTTTGTAAATATACATATGTATATTTACCATACATGTACGCACGTGCACACACTCTCCTAAATCTTCTGGGAAGCCGTCACAACTACCTACACCCTCCAAAATCCTCAGAAGGTTCTCCATTCCTAGGACGACTACACAAGAGTACAGTGTATATTTTTTAAATATATAGTTGATATAAATTCTAGACAATCCAGGTGGCACAGTTAGGCTGTATTCTAGGTTACAGAGGTTTGCAGAGGCCGGCCTGAGAATCCAACTACCCTTTTAAAGATTACCCAAGTTAAAGAACAACTCACTTCTATACCTTTGGGATACTTTAGATACACTTGGTGCTTTTTACTCTTACTCTTTCATTACCCCCTTCCAGAGTACTCCTACATATGTACTTACAATAAAGATATCTATGTAATTTGTTTACTACTGGATATCCAGTTAAGGAGATGGTTTATTAGTAGTTTCTTTCTGAATATAATATTTCACAAATTGAAGAAAGGCACTGCAAAACCCACCAAAAGAACTATCCGCATTTTTTTGATCTACAATTGTATCTATGTATCTGGATTAAGTAACAGCTTAGAGAAAGAAACTCTTCCCGTTTCAACCATTATTTGGGAAAATGTTCTAAATTACCAGCAACTTAAGAAAACTTCGAAGTAACATTCCATTACCTATAAAATGAAACCCAACTGGAGTAAATGAGTGTTTGTACTGGTAGGTTTCGTACCCACTAACAGGTTTCTTACCACTACTCTGAGAGATCATATGACAATAAGCTTTAACCAAAAGCTTTCAACACTGTGTCTTGCTCCAACTCTAATACTCTCTCTCAAGTGGGGCCGGGTGCTACTTATCCAAATCCGTCCCAGAGACAAGACTCCTCATACTGACGGGACACAGCAAGGTCCAGGGAAGAGAGGGTGGGCTTAGCTGCTGAGCAGACCCTCACCCTTATCCCCCCCCCCCCCAATTACCACCACTGTAGAACCCTGAATATATATGTTGCTTATTGCTTGGTCTTCTACTCACTAAATGGAAGAAATAAAACCGATCTCACAATTAACGTGAAAGACCAGTAACAGTTCTCAGAACCACTTACACCAACTGTCTGAAGAAGAAAACTCGAACGACGATCCTAGGATGTGGGAACGAGCCACAACAAATGAGCACCGCGGAACAGAGATATGGAAAAGGACATATGAAACAATGTCAAGTGTTTAAGAGAGATGTGCATGAATTACAGCCATGTGAAAACTCGGCTGATAAGGATCAGAGCCAGCCACAGTGACCTGTAAGTAGTGGCTGTCATATCATGAAGCAATCTATGTTTACTTTTCTGTGATAATGTCTAAATATAACTCTAAAATGCTTTTTCCCCCCAGGCGTGCTGCAAACATGACTATGGTTTGCCACAGGGCGGGGGTGGGTGGGAGACACAGCTGATCCGCATTCGCCCTCCCCCGTCCCGGCACCCACACTCCCGTTCACAGCACTCACCAGCAGGGAACGGCTGCTGGTCCTCATTCGGGGGGTGCCCCTGCTCTCCTCTCTGTGTAGCCCCAGGCTCACTCAAGTCCTGGTTCAAGGACAGCAGAGCATCCCCCTTCACCACACCCCAGAAACACTGTCTATGGGACGGACCCCGAAATCTCTCCTACGCCACTGGTAACAGACTTCTGAGTTGCCTCGTGCTGTTATGGAACTCGTGTACGAGTTTTTCATTCCTCAGGTGTTCCTTCTTACCTCCCAAGTAGTCTAGAATGGCAATGCCCATGCTCCGCAGCTCTGTATGTGTGTCTCACTTAGCACACCGCACAAATGACCTAGATTGTGCTGACTCAGGAACTCCACGGAATGAAGGCTGATGGCATAAAGTAAAACGTTCTCGAAAATAAAGTGCAACAAACTCCCTGGCCAATTTCTACCTTGATTCTGTACACATAAGCAGAAGACATGTAAGAAGCCAATGATGATTTACGGTGCAACATTCTTGCTCAAGCTCTTCTAATGGCATTAACATCAGTTTAAATCAAACACAGAGGAGCCAGGCACTAAAGACTTTCCTTCATCTCATAAATGTACCTATTTATGTACATATTCCTCCTCAGGCCAGAAAACCCCAAGACCCTCAGTTTCCACTGCCACCACCACCACCACAGAATCCCACCGCCCAGAAAACTCTCCATCCCAGATGACATCATCGGGGCCGGGAGTTGTGGGGACCTGCCCGGGGTTGTGGAACTCGTGCAGAGCGGAGACCAGGAGAGAAGCGTCCTGACTCAGGCCCACAGTCCCCTCCTCTGCAGCATGCATCCACATAGGCCATGAGACTGAAGCAGGGAAAAATGCACCCCAGCATCTAACACCATTGTGCTTTTACTTATACTAATAATGACAAGACAATAACGTGTATGAGGACCTGAACCAAAACCCGGAACTTCGAATCTGAGTATCGACACACTGCAAGTTCTCCTTGTCGATACAGGAATGTTTGCTATGTTCTACAATGGTAAGGGAAGGACCAAAAAGTGGAATTCTAAGACATTAGTCATGGCAGAAAAGGCTGTTGTGGGGTGCCTGGTTGGCTCCGGCAGTTAGCCATCTAATTTGATTTTGGCTCAGGTCATGATCCCATAGTTCAAGGGTTCAAGTCCCGCATCAGGCTCTGTGCTGACAGTGTGGAACCTGCTTGGGATTCTCTCTCTCCCCCCCTCTCTGCCCCTCTCCTGGTCACTCGTTCTATCTCTCTGTCTCTCTCAAAACAAGTAAATAGACTTAAAAAGAAAAAGAAGAGGCTGTTTTGTTGTTGGCTCCAAGAACCATGGTGCCCTCTAACCATGATGCCATCTGCAATGTGGGAAGAGGGGCAGGGACGCACCAAAATATTCATATACGGACTTGGAGAGACAACCACGGTCAGTATTTTTGGTTTGAGTTTCCTTCAGGCAAGTTACATAGAACATACATATGTGTGGAACCACAGAGTGAAACTTGAAAGAAGAGAGAGGGTAAGGGGATGAAGGGAAAAAAGTGTAAAAATAGGACTGTAGGAAATTTTTATTTGTGCAGTTTTTATCTGAAAGAAACATGTTTTGATGTGTAATTTTAAATAAAGAAGTTTGTCACATATACATTATCATTACACAGGACAGGAGCAGAAGACACAATATTTCTTCCTAATTATATCCTACATTTAAAATACCACTGGATTTTCACTTTCCAGAATTAAGATTAGCCATAAAATATTAATATGCTGTTACATATATATAAAGTAACTCCATAAACTACCAATAAAAAGTAACATTCAAAAAAAAGTACCATGCAGAAGAAGCTGAATCTTAACTTAGGGATACTTTAAAAAATGCATCTATGATGTATGTCTATCCCAAATATAGCCTATAATGTCAGAGGTCAATGAAATATCCTCGAAAAACCTATCCAAAGATCCTCCTGATCTCCATTATCAAATAATGACCAACATCTACCATGCACTTCCAAAGTACTTTAATACACGATCACTTGATCACAATTCTTAAGATACTCTGGATAAAGGATTCAGCAATGAAACAAAGCATCTGAGAACAGAAAAGAACCTCATTGGTTCATAGGTGATGTATGTATGAACCCCCTAAGTGTCTAAAACCATGAATGTTATTAATTCCTTTCTTCTCTGTAACAAAAATCTGTTCCTTGTGATTTACATCCATTGGTTTTACTTAGATCCTTTTGCAGAATATTTGAAGACAGCTATATCTATTTCCTTTTTCTGAGCAAAATATGCCAAACCTTGGTCCCCTTAATACAAAAGGGACTTGCTCCTTTTTCCCAGAGCCTATCCTGGTACTAATGTGGGCTTGGATCTCTGTGCTTGTTTGGCGGCCCCATCACACCTTTTTTTTTTTTAATTTTTTTTTTAATTTTTTTTTAATTTTTTTGAGAAACGGGGGGTGGGGGCAGGGGGGAGGGACAGAAAGAGAGAGGGAGAGAGAGAATCTTAAGCAGGCTCCAATTCCAGCATGGAACCCAACTTGGGGCTCGATCTCATGAATGCAAGATCGTGACCTGATCGAAATCAAGAGTCTGATGTTTAACCGACTGAGCCACCCGGGGGCTCCCCCATCACACTCATGATCCATCCCATCAGATGTAATGAAACCTCACTTCTCCCCTCTTCTATTATAAAGTTGGTTAGTTGACTCTAGTGGTACAAGTTTGTCTGTATCTCTGCTTATTTTCATTTTGCTTATTTCTGGTCACCATTCCAGCCTGACGTCTAACATATTAACTGTATTTCCTATCTTGACATCAACCACCAATTAAATCAGCATGCTATTTCCATGTCTTTGCCACTGTCACTGACAAAATTATTGAAGAGGTCAAGGAAGCAGACAGAGCCTTCAGCTAACCACCAGTGCCATTTTTAAAGACTGACATAAAGCCAGGCATCAGCATTCTTAGAGGAAGGTCCTCATTATAAACCTTAGGAAAATCCTTTGCAATGATGCACAGAACTCTGCTGATTCACTTACAGTGCTTACTATGCAAGCACAAACACCTGCCTTGAGTGACCACCTCTTCCCTGTTTCAAATCTCTCCATCTTTTTCATATAAAATAAACAGTCCATGGTTAAAAAAAAAACAAAACCCTTAGAATTCTAGACAAAAAAGGTATAAGGGAATGGCAGGGAGTTTAGAGTCCAACAGACCTGGTGTGTGAGTCCTACCTATACAACTTACTAGCTGTGTAACTTAGGCTCCCGTCTAACAGTAGGTCATGTTCACCTCTTGTGTTGCTGGGGGATTAAATGAAGCACCACAGGATTTATCACATAGCAATAGCTTCCTAAATCTTCTTTCTCTTCCTCTTAACAAATTAGCAAATGGAAGTCAGAGTGAAATCACTCAGTAATTTATTTATTTTTTTGTCTCCCAGCACACTGTTAATTAAAGGGAAAAATTCTGTTTTATTCATCTTTGTATACCTAGCACTGAGCACAATGCCCGGCATGGTTAACATGTGTTGAACAGAAGCAGTGACTTTCTCAACACCCCATCACCAGTTAAACAGGACTCTAACTGGAGTGAAGGCTTCTTGATGGTCAATAGTACAAGAGGTAAAGAATCAAGCATCATTGCACACAAAGCTTCACTTTTCACAAGTTCAGATAAAGCCACAGCTTCCATTACTTCTTCATGTCTGTGTCCCCCAAACGTGTCTCCCTTGGCTGATTCCCTGAGCCCCAGAGCTCTACACCCAACTGCCACCCAACATTCCTGCCCGGATGCCTAGTACCCTCCCCACCCGCTTCTGATCTCAGGGAAAGACACTCCCCATTCAGATGTACTGGTTAGGATCCCAGGATGCATCCTGACTCCTTCCTGTCCCACCATAGACATCCCTCACCAAGTCCCACCACAGCTGGACCCATCACTGCTGCCAAAGGGAATCGCCCCCTCCGACCAGACTGGCCTCCATGGGGCTCTAAAAAACCACCTACTTTCCCACCACTGGGCCTTTGACTGTACTGTCCCCTCCACGAAGGAGCTCTATGCTCCCGGAGAACTCGGCCCTACTGTCCTGTCTTCAGAGAAACCCTCCCTGAACACCAGAGTGAGGCAGGACTCCCCTCAGAAAACACAGTGCTTTTTCCTTCATGGCCCTCAGGAAAGCCTGCAAGAACATCTATTTGAGTGACTATTTGATACATGTCTGTCTCCCCAGCTAGACTGTCCCACAGGAACAGGAATGATGAAGTGAGAAGAAAAATATTAAACCCATTTAGAGCGATCATCTAGATTCCACAGAATCAAGTCCAGAAAATAAGACTGCTTTCGTTCCCCACTTTGGGGCAGATTTTTATAACCTGGGAAAACCTATTATTTGCCTAATCCCCCAAGCTCAGCAACTTAAGTCAATTCAGTGAGTAAATTACTGTCTGCACCATACTTTTAAATTTAATTTAGCAAATGTAATAATTGTATGAACCCAAGTATGTATGTATATGTGTGTATAAATATATATGTGTATATATACATACATACACATACACACATATATATATATATGTATTTTTTATTTCAAAATTAGATTAGATCTAAAGGGAATATCAAAATAGTAACGGTATATATTTCTATTTTCCTGCAGATTTGTTATTCTCAGCACCCAAAAAAAAAAAAAAACTGTACAGCTATTACCATGGCTTTGACAATTTCTAAAATTTACATCTCTAAGTATGCACTATCATTCATATTCATTGTGTCACAACTGACAACTTAGTAGCAGGCTTATTTAAGAAAGAAAAATCATATAGTATATTTCCCATATAAATACAGATTTAAATCAAGAAAGGAAGCTTTTGTAAGAGTATGTTAAATTTTGACTTCATCACTTTTAGCTGTGTAATGCTGAAGAAAGTCACACTTCACCTCTCTGCATCTCAGTTAACACATCTAAACACCAAGAACACTGCCACTCTCACTGTAGAGTTACAGAACTGGAGATCCTATAGTTAAGTCCTTGGCACAAAACAGGCTTTTAATAGGGATAGATTTTATTATCATCATTATTAGGTGGAAGTGTAACATCAGAATAATCACCAAGAGGCACGGATACCCTCCACCCCTCCACTAATGTGCAGGCGAGAGAAACGCTGCTAATCAATCCTAGTATTCATTCTCCCGAAGTCCAGTAAGCCTCAGAATCTTCCACCCTGCACAGCTGCAGGGAGCCACTACCAATTATCAGATTCTGCAAACAAGCAGAAACTAACATGCTGTGTCTACCACAACGGGAAAAGCATAACGTTTGACATTGGGTAGACCTGGGTTCATAATCCTCTCCTGCTGCTGACTGGCCACGAAATGTCGGGTAAATTCTTCCAGGGCTCTAAGCCACAGTTTTCCCATCTTTCGAGTGAAGATAATACCTCCCTCAAAAAGACAACCGTTCTAAAGATGTCTGGCGTGTGATTTGCATCCACAAATAATTCCAAAGACATGCCAGAGCAGCACCTAAAGACAGACCGAGAAGTTCCTGGTTTCCCCAGCAATCGCCGTGGTTGCCATCTTGCCTCTTTGAAACTATTTCATTAACGTTTTAAAATTAACGACTTCAAAATTGCATTAAAAAAAATACCAATAGAAATATTTGAAGGTTAACAACTGACTTACCAATCTCTAGACAAAGAGTGCCTGCCTACACAGACCGCCAGCCCCCCCGTGTAAACATGCTTTCCGGAGGCACGACCCCACAAAAGACCCACTTTATCAGAGCCATGATTAAGTGAAAGCATATACTGGTTGTAGTGTAATGTGACTGTTCAAAGAAAAAAAAAGTTAATATGACTAATACACAGTTGACCCCTGTACATCATCGGAGTTTGGGCACTGACCCCACACAGAGTCAAAAATCCACATGTAACTTTGGACTCTCCAAAAACTTAACTACTATTAGCCTACCGTGGACCAGAGGCCTTGCCAATACCTTAGTCTATTAACATGTATTCGTATATGTATTGTATGTTCTACATATATACGCTGTATTCTTACAATAAAGTAAACCAAAGAAAATGTTTTGAAGAAAATCATAAAGAAGGGCACCTGGGGAAGGGTCAGTCAGTCGAGCATCCGACCCTTGATTTCAGCTCAGGTCATGATCTCATGGTTTGTGGGATCGGGCCCCGCTTCCAGCTCCTGCTTGGGATTCCTTCTTTCCCTCTCCTTCTGCCCCATCCCCACTCACGCTGATGCTTTCTCTCTCTCTCTCTCTCTCTCTCTCAAAATAAATAAACTTAAAAAAAAACCATAAGGAAAAAATACATTTACAGTCCCGTACTGGACTTATCAAAAAAAAAAAAAAAATCCACGTATAAATGACCCTTGTTTAGTATACACTGAAAAAGGGCAATTAAATGAATATATAATAATTCCTAGGCAGGATCCCACACTGAAGGAAAGAAGATTGCTATAGAGATGCTATTTGGACAGCAGACAAAATCAGAATAGGGACCGTAGTTCAAGTACTGCACCCAAGTTAAATATCCCAAAGGTGCTAACGGCCCTGGGGTATGTAAAAGAACCACCTCCTCCCAGGAAATGCACTCCAGGAAAATCACTGGCACTATTAAGGAGTAAAGGGGCAGACACATGCAACCTACTCTCAAAAGCTCCTGAGAAAATACATTGTAGGTAGATCGGTGGGTGGGTAAAAGTAAATGTAGCAAAATGTTCAAAACGGATGTATCAAAGTAAAAAGTATCCGGGACCTGTCTGCACTATTCTTGAGACTGTCCTGTAAATTTGAAATTATTTCAGAATAAAGCTAAAAGAAGGGGGCAAAAAGAAACCGAAAACCAGAATAATCACTGTATCTTTTATCTACAAGTAGGGCCCTCAATGACCACACAGTGTCACCGGGGCCTCTGGCACCACTGGGGAGGGGGCCCTGTGAGGAGGAAAGTTGGGGAAAAGAAACATAGAGAACCAAAAGAGTCAAAACACCAGAAGCGTGCACACAGAATAAAAGGGTACGTGGTGAGATATAACTGGGGAGGAGTATGGGGCTGCAGTACTTTCCCTAAATGTACTAAAACTGGCAAAACACAGATTTTAACTTTTTTTTAAGTAGGCTTCATGCCCAGCACAGAGAGCAACACAGGGCCAAACTCACAACCCCAAGATCAAAACCTGAGCTGAGATCAAGAGTCAAATGCTTAACCAACTGAGCCCCCTGACTATATATTCTAAATACTTGTTAAAAAATAATCCTAGGAAGGGGTGCCTGGCTGGCTCAGTCGGAAAAGCACTCACCTCTTGATCTTGCGGTAGTTACGTTCAAGCCCACGTGGGGTGCAGCGATTACTAAAAAAATAATAATAATGTTTTTTTTTTAAAAAAAGGAGGTTTTTATTTTTTTTTAATTTTTTAATGTTTATTTATTTTTGAGACAGAGAGAGACAGAGCATGAACAGGGGAGGGTCAGAGAGAGAGAGGGACACACAGAATCCGAAGCAGGCTCCAGGCTCTGAGCTATCAGCACAGAGCCCGACGCAGGGCTCGAACTCACAGACTGTGGGATCATGACCTGAGCTAAAGTCGGAGGCTTAACCAACTGAGCCGCCCAGGCGCCCCTAAAAAAGGGAGGTTTAAAAAAAAAAAATGATCCTAGGAAGCTTACACACACACACACACACACACACACACACACACACACACAATTTAAAAAGAAAAAAGAAAGAAAGACCTTCCAGGTTAAAATCCTGCTCTGCTAGAGACCCTTCCCCACAAATTACATTTCCAAGTTAGCAGCCTCAACCTTCAAGATGTAATAAAGGCTTTTGTCCTTCCTCAGGTTTCTTACTATGCTTTTTAAAAGATCTCCAACCAGCTTTAAAGATGTAAATGTACCATCTTTAACCAGAAAACCTCCCTTATTTGTTTCTGTAACTTTCAAAATGTGCTTTCATAAGACCCCACCTTCCCCATGGGACCCTGCTCCCCGCTCAAAGGATGTAAACAGACCTGGTCCTCTAGCAGTGCCTCCTAGGGCAGGGCAGGGCGGGGCGGGGCAGGGCCACCCCCCCCCCCCCATCAAATTGTCTCGTTTAAAATAAGGAAAGCAACTATCCAAATGAAAACATTGCCAGTTTTTTAAATCTCAATACAAATACAAAAAGTGAACTATCCCCAAACTGTGGTTGACAAAGCTTCCGTTGGAGGAAGGAGAGGGTTCAGAGACCGCCACCTAATTAACGGTTGAAGTGCTTGCTGTGCTAGGTGGAGCCTAACTCTCTAGCTCTCCAGCCATCAGGCCTTCTTTGGTACAGCAGAGTGGGGTCAAATACAGAGTCTGGAACTAAGGCTGCCTGGCCTGCATGGCAGGTCCCCATTTACTGTGTGATCTCAGGCAAATTGTCCAAATTCTCTGCACTTAAGCTTCCTCCTCTGAGAAGTTAGCATAATACAGCCACCTCGTAGTACGCTTTTAAGTATGAAAGAACACAGCAGACCCAAAACACAGTGCCTGGCGCATACTAACTGCTCAATTAAGCGTGAGAGCTTGTTACTCCTGGGCAATTCCACCCCTGTGAGCCTTACAACTCCTCACGTGAAGTGAGGGACTGCAAGATGAGCCCTTACAGCCCCTTCCATTCTAGCATTCTGTAATCCTAGAATCATCCCTCCTCCCTGCCAGAACTTCCAACTGTGATGGTGAGAATCAAAAGGAATGTGGACAGTTAGACATATTTCTCCTTTCTGCCTCATTCATTGACTAGAAATCTTATCAATAAACTGCTCTACAAGTCAAAAAGGCAGGGAAAGGGCTATAAAGAGGTCTAAAGAACTCAAAACCCAGAAGTTCAACACCCAAAGAATCAAGGCTCACCTTAGGGTGCCACACCTGCCATCTGCCAAGTCTTCAACAACGAACCTACACTGAACCTTCAATGAACCTTCATTCGACAATGAAGCCCCTCTACACACCTCTGTGCCAATGCACTAAGGCACACCCTTTTCTAGAATGCCCTTGCACCCCACACGTCTATGGCAGCTGTAAACTTTAGAAACCCTTTCTAACCCCAAAAAGTACTACCAGATAAGGTATTCTGCATTCTCAGGGCTCCCACCATATGCTGCCACTATCTCATTTAACAGATACTAAACGGCTATCACAACCACTTGTAACTATGCTCTCTCGTCAGCAAGCCTCTCGTCAGCAAGCACCTTAGGGGCAGAGATGGGGTCTTCCTCATCCTAACTCTCCTCATAGCCCCCACCTTCTCATACACAGTGAACAATCACTGTTCCTGTTATTTCATTAATAAAAAATCAAAACTAAAGAAACTCAAGTGCACCTTAACCCTTCCCTCCCTGGGCCACCTTCTCCTAAATAATACTGGACCGCCTTCTAGACGCGTCAGCTCTAAATAATGAACACTATGACACTGGATCTCAAGTCTGGCTTCTAACAGGCACTTAACGAATGCTTAGTGTATGAACGTGAGAAGGACATCCAGCTGTGTCTCCTATTCCAAGTATGACTTCTCCAGGATTCAGATTATAATGCCCCACGTATTGGCATTTTTTATTTCCAGCCTTGAATGTTACTATTTCTAATATTCTTACAACACCATTTCCCAAACTATGTTTATATAGCTGTTCCTGTAATTAAGAATGGGGAATCAGAGATGGGTCTGACCCAGGACCCTACACCTCCAGGGACACAGCAGCCTCGTGGGGACAAAGTAGTCTCTATGCCCAGCCTGGGGCTCAAACTCAGAACCCCGAGATCAAGAGTCGCACGCTCTACCAACTGAGCCAGCCAGGCGCCCCTATTCTGTTCATTCCTGATAGAGGTATATAAAATCTACTTTGATTGTGGGTTTGCTATTTTTTCCTATTTTTTTTTAAATCAGTTTTTCTTTATATACTTTGAAGCTATGTTGTTAGGAGCATAAAGTTTCATGACTATTATAAAAAAAAGAATGGAAAATGTCTATAAAGCAGATGCCACTCTTTAAGATTCAGAATATATGTTAGCATAATAAAAGTCTAAAACATCCTACATAGAAAAAAAGACCTGTTAAACTTGGTCGTACCCAAACCTGTCTGGGCAAGTTTTTGGTTTTTAAGTAGAACACAGAAAAACATAAACCAGAATGGCAATAATGCATTCCATTTTCATTGTTAGCTAGGTCTATCTAGGTAGACAAACACACAAAGAGTAAATATGTAAGTTAGTGTGTGTGTGTGTGTGTGTGTGTGTGTGTGCATATGGCTTCTATCCCCATTCGTGTCACAGGATGACAAAGTGCTTAGCTTACCTGTGGATTTTTACAGAGAGCTGGGTAGTAAGAGTGACAACAAGGTATTTTTATATATAGCTGGATAGCAGGAGTAACAACAAGGTATGCTGGTCATACATCCTCAGCATTTATGGCAAATTATTAATCAAGTCCCACCTGAAACAATTTGTTAAATTGATTTTAATCACTGGGCCTCTCATGTGAAGCTTTGTATAATCAGCATTTCATTTACAAAATTAATTGCCTGATTGATTCTCTGGAGGCAGTTGCTGTCATTACCCTGCTGTCATAACTTCTGAGTAGGGTGTCACAACATGAAATTCTGACTATGAAAAGCACTGCTATTTTAAAAATGGGGGAGGGGAGAAAGGGATAAAGGAGGAAAACCAAAGAAGTCACATTACCCCCTTCAGCCTGGGAGAAACCTGAAAGTGTCTCATGGTAATTACGCTCTCTACCAATACCTATCTGCTAAATTAACTACTGTACAAATCTAGGGTTTGAGGCATAGAAGATTTTTATACCGGAAAATAACAACTAGAATGTAAAAGCACCCAGAGGTAAATTCTAACCTGTGTTACAAAATATGTATCTTGGTATACAAACACTCTGCCTTTCCTACACTTTCTAATAAAAAAATAAATAAAAATAAAAAGCTTTAAAAAAATTAAAAAAAATAAAACAAAAATAAAAAAATAAAAAGCTTGACCAGAAATCTTAGCTTACGACAAATATCCATCCATTTTAAGGAAGTCCAAATCACAGAGAAGCGCACACTCACTCAGGCTTCCCGAAACATCGATGTCTATTACTGTTAGATACACACACTTTTTATAGTTTATCGCTCACTATTTACCAGTCTATTGGTAATTGATGGGTCTTCACCTAAAAATCGGTCACCACAATCAATTAATAAAAATTAGACTAAAAATTACTTTTCATGGAAAAGAAAAGGGTAAGACGAGTACAGAACGGGGAGGAAAGAGGGAACTTTTTTAAAGTTATTGAATATCATTAAACGTAAGATCACATTACCAATATCGTATTTTCAAACTAACCTGCAAAAGCATCAAGCCAGCCAAAGATTCAATTTCTCTTTACCATGAATTTGCCTTTTCAGAAAGGACACCCAATTCTGCAAAAGCCCCTAAAATCTTGCCTCCTCCCAGCCTCCAGTTGCATTTCCACCATCTCAACATACCAAAAAGGCAAGGTAGACTGCACAAAGCCAAGTTGTTTTCAGATACTTTCAAATGTGCAAAATCACTTTCATAGTACAGAGGGGGCTCATTTAAAACAATCCCCGTGCAATGCAACCCAATTCCAAGTAAGGCCTCTTTAAAGGGGTCACTTTGAATTTAAAAGAGGCCTCCTCGGGAGACCAGACGTAATTCACCTTCTTTTCAGTACGCTGAATTTTGATTCATAGGTTCAGCCACAAATTTCCTTTAAAAAGAAAGATCACTTCATAAATTTGCTCTGTTATCCTGTGACCAAAGGTGTTTGTTTGCTGGCTTGGTAAAGAGAGCTAACTGGGACATTGTACCCACTCCTCCGCTCCCACGATGCAGGCTAACATGACAAATTCACGGTTAGAGAACAGAAAGGCCAAGTCTCCCCAGCCCAAACACCTGCGGCTTACAAGGGCAAGCCCCCTCCTGGACCTCTCAACTACATTTTACTCCCCTGCAGAGTAAGAGCAATGGTCTCTAATTTTCACTTGGCTCACAGGGATGTGCTAAGTGTTGATAAGGTAATGTCTGCAAAGTGCTTTAAGTTCTGGGGGGTGGAAAAAGGCTTTATAAAAGCATAATAGATGCTTAAGACCACTTCTTAAGCTACACACACAATTGTTTCAGCAGAGTTCACTAATTCAAATGCATATCAATTTAACACCTTTCGTTACAAAAGAACCGAAAAAGAAAGGCACAGAAATCTCTTCTCCAGGTGCAAAGGGAGTGAAGATTTTACATGAACACTGAATGCCTGCATCACCACCACCTAGGACAGGATTCTACGCTATGGCAGAAACGGCTCAGAGCATCTGGATTCTAAGAGGTGAAAATGGATGAATGCTATAGAAACAGGAATGGGGGCAGGCATGACGGTGCAGTTGAAAATGTATATTCTGGGTTATAATTTTCTATTTGGGGAAAAGGGGGAAGGAAGTATCATTTTTACAACATACCATGTTAAAAACAGCTTGATAAAATAATATCAATTGTTGAGGTTTTAAAGACAAAATCTAGCTTCTGTCATCTCAAGGGAGGTGAGGAAGTAGGGGACTTAGTCTTTTGGGATAATATATCTGAAAGCTGGGGAAGAGGTATGAAAAAATTTATGTTTATCAAAAGGAGGGATGAATTAGAAAAGGTTAAGAAACAAAGATTCAAGGACGTTTGGGTGGCTCAGTCGGTTAAGCGTCTGACTTCGGCTCAGGTCATTATCTCGTGGTTTCTGGGTTCGAGCCACCATATCAAGCTCAGTGCTGACAGCTCAGAGCCTGGAGCCTGCTTTGGATTCTGTGTCTCCCTCTCTCTCTCTGCCCCTTCCCTGCTTGTGTTCTGTCTCTGTCTCTGTCTCTGTCTCTGTCTCTCTCTCTCTCTCTCTAAAAAATAAACGTCTAAAAAAATTTTTTAATTTTTAAAAATATTTTTAATAATAAACTGAACAAATATCAAGGTGCAAAGCACCATGAAAGATACTAAATGTATAAGATGGCCCTTGATTTTAAGGAATGTACACTATAACAGAGAAAATAAGAGATGTATGTAAATAATACAAGGTATAAATAAGCTTGTAAACACCACAGGACAGAGAAAATAAAGTCCCGTGAGTGCTCAGCTAAGGGTGGGTAATAACTTCTAGCTGCAAGAAACGCAAGGATTAATGAGGAATTTATGTCATTTAAGGGGTAAACTAAGAGATGAAGAAGATATACAGAAATATCAAGACACAAATATAATAACAGCCACCATTTAATGAGTGCCTACTGCGAGCCAAGCCCTATGCTAGGTGCTTTACAAATGGCATGAGACGAATTCTAACAAAAATGCTGCAAAGTACTTAATATTACACACCACTATTTTTAGTTGAAGGAAATCATCTCCTAGGTTTAGGGAACCTGCCCAAAGTCACACTACAACAGAATGGAATCAGGATTTCCCCAAGTCTGGTTGGTGCTCTTTGGAGAAGTCTCTAACAGCCATTAGGCCCTGCTCCAAGCCACTCCAATTAATAACCCATGATATGGGGGTGCCTGGGTGGCTCAGTCAGTTAAGCGACCGACCTCGGCTCAGGTCGTGATCTCGCGGTTCATGAATTCGAGCCCCATGTTGGGCTCTGTGCTGGCAGCTCAGTGCCTGCCTGGAGCCTGCTTCAGATTCTGTGTCTCCTTCTCTGTATGCCCCTCCCACACTCATTCTCTCTCTCTCCCTCTCTCTCTCTCTCAAAAATAAACATACATTAAAAGAATAATAATAACCCATGATATGGAGGGTGCCTGGGTGGCTCAGTCGGTTAAGAGTCCGATTTTTGATTTCGGCTCAGGTCATGATCTCACGGTTCATGAGTTCAAGCCCCACATCAGGCTCTGTGCTGGCAGTAAGGAGCCTTCTTGGTGTTCTCACTTTCTCCCTCTCTCTCTGCTCCTCCCCTGCTCATACTATCTCTGTCTCTCTGAAAATAAATAACCTTAAAAAAATTAAAAGTAAATAAATAACCGGTGATATGAACAAACTGTAAACCTGAACTGTGTCCCCCCAAAATCTGTATGTTGAAGCCCTAATCCCCAGCATGAGTGTATTTGGAGACAGGACCCATACGCGGGTAATAAAGGTTAAATGAGGTCATAGGGTAAGGGCCCTCATCTCACAAGACTGATGTCCTTATAATAAGATGAGTAACCAGGGCATTCACATTCTTCCCCCCCCACCCCCCCCACCCCCGCCAACACACACACAAGAAGAGGTCATGTGAGCACACAGCAAGGTGTGCAAGCCAAGGGAAGAGACCTCAGAATGAAACCTACCTTGCTGGAACCCTGTCAGAACTCCCGAATTGCAAGAAATACGTTTCTGTTGTTAAAGCCACCCCAGTCTACAGTATTTTATTACAACATCCTGAGCAGACTAAGATGCACCACTTTTATTTTTACTGATTTATAACATGCAACCTGAGTTCTAAGAGGGCTCCCTGGAGTCCAGCCTCCTGGTGTCCACACCTTTGTGCAATCCCCTCACGCGTCTGGGCAAGAACAGTGACTTGCACCCGACCCAGAAAACATAGTGAAGGTGAGGGGATTTTACAAATGTAATTGAGATTCTGAGTCAGTTGACTTTGAGTTCATGAAAACAGAATATCCCAGATGGGCCTGACATAATTATGTGGGCTCTTGAGTCCAGCCTCTCTAGAAGTTAGAGACTCCCAACAGCAGAGACTCTCTCTCTCTGTTGGTGGCACTGAAGAAGCAAGCCGCTATGAAGCTATAGCCACACGGAAGTGAATTCTGCCAACAGTCTGAGGGCACCTTCCCCGGTCAAGCCTCCAGCTGAGAATGCAGCCTGCCGATTCCTTAGTCACAGCCTCCTGATGCCCTGAACAGAAAGCATCCAGCAAGTCATGCGTGGACTCCTGACCCACAGAAACTCTTGAGATAATGTGTGTGGTTTATAAGCCACTCAAGTTGTTATGCAGCAAAAGCAAACAAACAAAAACTATTTCACAGCTTAGGAAAAATACTTCCCACATGGCTCCTCCTCACGCCCACAGGAGCCGCTACGGCTCAAAAACACTGGTGTTGGTGCTCTGCTATCTTCCCTGACAGGAAACCTTACAACGTACGGTCCCAGAAGTTACTGGGAGCTCTCGTTTTTCCCACCTCTGACCAAAGTCCTACTTACCCTTCATTGTTTTTAAAAAACTGTTTGTTTATTTTTAAGAGAGAGAGACACAGAGCACGAGTGGGGGAGGGGCAGAAAGAGGGGGAGACACAGAATCCGAAGCAGGCTCCAGGCTCTGAGCCATCAGCACAGAGCCCGATGCGGGGCTCGAACTCCCAAACTGTGAAATCATGACCCGAGCCAAAGTCGGATGCTTAACCAACTGAGCCACCTAGGCGCCCCTAATCCTTCAAGGATCACCTTCCCTGTCAAGTTGGTCTTGAAAAGCCCAGGCAGAATAAAACCCGTCTCTTCTGTGGCCTCGGAGACCTTTGAAGAAAACTCTTATTATATTATTTAGGCAGTCTGGTAGCAATTTTCTGTTTGTCTCCTCAAAGGCACAGGCCAAGTTAAATGGCAAGATAGTGCACACAGATCAAAGAAAACACCCTTCGCGTCATCGCACACACAGGAGTAGGAGTCCCAACTGTAGTCCGCCAGCCAGAGGACCTGAAATGAGGCGACTTCTCGACTTCCCTAGGCCTCGATTCCCTCCCCGTAAGACGGTATGCTGCTTGCTAGCAGGCAAGCATCTTCCGCACAATACATGTGCCCCGAATAAATACGGCAGTAAACGTCAGCTTGTAAGGCCAACCTAAAGTTGGGCTCAAAAAAAAGGAAAGGAGTTACTAGTAATGGTACCAATATAAGAAAACGTGTACAAAATTGTGAAGTGAAATCAGTGACTAAAACTCATGGCCACTGTTTAACAGCGCATGTACGCTCACGTGGGATAAAAGTGATTTACAATGAAAGCTGTTGGCTTCCCAGGGCCTCTGCCTCACACGTGAAGGGCAGCCAGAGGCCTGGGAGATGGGGCCAGGGTCACGCGGGGTCCTCGGCGCGCTCCTGAGTCCCATTCCTCAGCTGCCGGCCACACGGGGCTCCCAGAAGACCACTTAAGCCCCCAAGTGTGGGGCTGTGTCTCGTCGCCTTTTTCATGCCACCCGACCACACGCCCGTCGCCAAACAGCTGGCCTTGCCCAGCGAGCCGAACCTCAGTTGAGAGACCATGTCCCCAGCTGCAGCCAGCTCTCCTCCTCCGGTTGGCTTCGGCCCAAGCGCTGGGAAAGGGCTGTTTTCTAATCACTGGTGAATGAGCCAGTGAACTTCAGGGAGAAGGGAGTTTCCTTCCCCATTTTTTTTTAGTGAGAAAAGCAAATCTGGAAATGCTCTTCGCAATGGTGGCGCAGAAGCCTCAGATTTGTTCACACTTATCTAGAGGCTACATCTAACCTAGTAATTCTGTATAATGCAATTGATTCGCTAGTATCATTTTACAATTCTGATTAGGTTTCTCTAAAATCCTGTTTATTAAATTGCTTCCTTTAAGCATGCGTAGTTACTAATTTGTTTCCAACTAAATCAGGTAGCGTATGAAAAGATGATACTGCAACAGTGCAAGGGCACTCCAGGGATTACGTTTCATCTAGATTTCAAAATTAAAACTATAACGTTTCTTTTGAAAAAGAGAGGCAGCCAAATTTACACAGTTGTTTTCTGGATCGCTAAAATGCCAATACCCCACCATAACACCCTGGGTGTAAAACAACCACGTCCTTCGCGAAGCACATAAAGCAAAGAGAGACCAGAGGCTCACAGTGGGTCTCATGTGCTCATTTCTTCACATCAGGAGGTCACGCGTGGCATGACACTGTTCAGTCCACAGCCAAAACACACTGAGCCTTCAAGGGGCAAACTTGATACGCAGAATAAGAGGTGTAAAGGAGGCCAAAAATAAGACAGGTAACGCTTTACTAGATTAGGTTACTGGTGTTTTACTTTTAATAGAGTAACAGCATATCACTTGAATAAATCAGACACAATCAATAAAAATCTCCAGAAAGTAGTATTTCAGAGATTTGCTCAGCCATGTGACTCTGATTAATTTTAGAGTCACACAGATGAAACAAAACTCCTATGGACAACTCTGAGAGATTTCTCCCCAAAGTCGATGAAACAAAAATCCTTAACCCCTTTTTTTTCAAAACATTTTTTTGAAGTTTAGTTATTTTGAGAGAGAGAGAGAGAGAGAGAGAGAGGGAGAGAGCACTCAAGCAGGGGAGGGGCAGAGAGAGAGAGAGAGAGAGAGAGAGAGAGAATCCCAAGCACTGACCATGCAGAGCCTAATGGGGGGGTGGGGGGCGCTCCAACTCACTCACCACGAGATCATCACCTGAGTCGAAGTCAGAGGCTTAACCGACTGAGCCACCCAGGCACCGACTTAACTGTTTTTAATCAAAGATTTCTGTGTCTCTAAATGTGTGGGTTTTTTTTTTAAGTTTCTTTCCTTTCATCAAACAAAAACAGGAGCAAAAGAGGGCAGGACAATCATTTATATTTTAAAACCAGATCAGCAAATAAAGAATTTGTCCAACTAATGAATAATGCCTTTTTTTTTTTTAATTTTTTTTTCCAACGTTTATTTTTATTTTTTTTTTTGGGGACAGAAAGAGACAGAGCATCAACGGGGGAGGGGCAGAGAGAGAGGGAGACACAGAATCGGAAACAGGCTCCAGGCTCTGAGCCATCAGCCCAGAGCCCGACGCGGGGCTCGAACTCACAGACCGCGAGATCGTGACCTGGCTGAAGTCGGACGCTTAACCGACTGCACCACCCAGGCGCCCCAATAATGCCTTCTTACAAACAAAACAGATGTTTTTATTGTCAATTTCCATATTTGCAGAGATTAGAAAAAGTTGTTTATGAAGACTTCATGTACCTAAAGCAGTTGGGTTTTTTTTTTTAATTTTCGGCTGAACTGAAAAAGAAACACAAGTATAAAAGAGAATGAAAGGGAAAAAGGTAATGACTCTAAGAAAATCTGCACCATGGGGACTATAAGAGAACTACAATGATTGACTTCAGCACCAGGGCCATTCTGGTTCAAGGTCAATTTTGGCTAGAGTCCACACTCACAAGACCACCACATGACAGACTGCCAAAAGACACGATGAAGGTTCCATTTTTCTCAGAGATTTTAATTACAAAGTTATGGCCTCCCTCTGACAAGGATATCTATTTAGTAATATACCTAAAAAGAAATGAGAATTCTGAAGTATTTAATTTTTTTTTTATTCTTTATTTATTTTTGAGAGAGAGAGAGAGAAACAGACTGCGAGAGATAGAGAGCGAGACACAGAATCAGAAGCAAGTTCCAGGCTCCGAGCCGTCAGCACAGAGCCCGACGCGGGGCTCGAACCCACGAACCGCGAGATCGTGACCTGAGCCGAAGTCGGACGCTCAACCGACTGAGCCACCCAGGCGCCCCAGAGAATTTTGAAGTATTTAAAAATCTACATTATCCCACTGCATGTTCTCCTTTCTGTTCTCTTCATTCTTATTTCTGACACTAACTACGTACAATGGAAATAACTTCAGGAAAAAAATCCAGCAGACGCCTTCCAAATAAGAAGTGCTCTCATCTTCTCTCAGTTACTTCTGAAATTTCAATCACTGAATTCAATTACTTTGAAATGTCTCCCTCTGCTTCAGCTTTGGGATACAACAGGGTGAAAGCTTCGAAGGTAACACATCTTGGCAAAGAGGCAGCCTTTTTATATCACACTCCTTTTAAGAAACTTTATGAACAGCACACAGGTAAACAAGGACACAAAAGGCACAGGACTGTATCTGTTGGGGTCAGAAAAAGGGGTGATGCAGGGCTCATGATCCTTCCAGGCAAACTCTTGGCCAACTGCCTCAGAAGACAATGACATTCCAAAGACGATTCAGCAGAGCACCGTAGAAATGACAACGCGAGGTTTTTTCAATTGTTCAGTGACTCCTTAGACAATAATAAGAGAACGTCTCTGCCACCACATACACAAAATTACCCCAAGTTAAAGAGCAGGACCAATGGGGTATGTCCAAAAGAGGCTTCAGTGGGGTAAAAGGGCCAATTGAATGTATATAATATGATCTTATACATGGATTATTTACGTTTATGTAGTTTTATGTGTTCATATGCAGTGTATTTTTTTAAATTTTTTTGCTTATTTTTGAGAGAGAGAGAGAGAGAGAGAGAGAGAGTGTGAGCAGGAGAGAGGCAGAGAGAGGGAGACAGAATCCGAAGCAGGCTCCAGGTTCTGAGCTGTCAGCATAGAGCCCGACGCAGGGCTCGAACTCACAGACCACGAGATCATGACCTGAGCCAAAGTCGGATGCTTAACCGACTAAGCCACCCAGGCGCGCCATATGCACTATTTTTAAAGGAAAAGTAAGTTATGGGGCGCCTGGGTGGCTCAGTCGGTTGAGCGTCCAACTTTGGCTCGGGTCATGATCTCACAGTTCATGAGTTCGAGCCCCACGTCGGGCTCTGTGCTGACAGCTCAAAGCCTGGAGCCTGCTTTGGATTCAGTGTCTGCCTCTCTCTCTGACCGTCCCCCGTTCATGCTCTGTCTCTCTCTGTCTCAAAAATAAATAAATGTTAAAAAAAAAAAAAAAAAGTTAAAAAATAAATAAAGGAAAAGTAGGTTAGAAAAAATACATTTAACATAAGAGTATATACTTTTGGGAAGTGGAAGCAGTAAAAGAAATTTAAATATTCAATATACATGTTTTGGCCAGTGTTTGCATTTTTTTATAGAACATATTCATGTACTACACTTCTGTAATTTAAAAAAATTTTTTTCAGAATAAAACTCAAAACTGGGGGGGGGGGGGGGGGAAGGGAATAAGGAAATTAAATAGAGTGCCCGGAATATGAAAAAACACAATGAAATCATAGCCAGAAACAGTTCAAACAAGATAGACTACTGACCAGAGAATCAGAGGCCTGCTTTCATGCGCGCATGCTCTTGCTAATGGGGTTGCCAACCTTGGGTGATCCATTCACTCCCAAGGGATGAGGACCCCAGTCTCGTTTAAAAGGCCGAAATTCTCCCAGCTCTGTGCTGGCTAAGGGCCAAGATCCTTGACCAAGATCCCAGAGGACAGAGCTGTGTAAATAAAGATGGCCAACTGGGGGGACAGTGGACGATGTAGATAGAACCTGAAACAAAAAAGGTCCATGCCGCCCGTACCAAGATCTACACCGGAGGGAGGCCCACTACGGCCTACAGGCCAAATCCAGTCCACCACCTGTTTCTGGAGGACCAGTGTGCTAAGAATGCTCTTTACATTTTTAAACAGTCGAGGGCAAAAATCAAAAGAAGCAGGTATTTCACAACATACAAAAATTACATGAAATTCAAATGTTGACATCCGTGGTGTTCTGGGCACACACCGCCTCCCCCTTTCTTCACACACCACCCATGGCTCCTATCATGCCACACCAGCAGCGTCCAGATCCTGAAACTAAGACAATGGCCATGAAGCATAAAACACTGACTACCTGGCCCTTCATAGGAAAACTCTGCCAATCCCTGACCTGAATGCTTAAATTAAAATGTCTGTAAGTTGAAGAATTACCGTAACACACCGGAGAGACGGTGTGCCGTGCAAACGCTCAGACTTGGAGAACAAAACCCAGTTTGATTTCAAGCTGCGCCCTTCACCGAGGAACCATGCTTCAGCTTCTGCAGGTACGAAACCAGGACATTAACCAAATCTCGCAAGATGGAGAGAACCAGGTAAGAAAGGCACTTCGGAAACTGAAATGATCTGCAAAGTTATTATTACTAAGTAAAATCAAATGATCCACATTTAAACTCTGGTTGCAAAAAAAGCCTGTGAAATGTATTTTTCTGTAAAATGTGCTCTTAGAAGAACAGAGAGCAGGGACACCCACAAGCCAGCGCAGATGACATTATGAAAGTCAAAGCCAGAACCCGTTCTTCAACTGGCTGACTGACACATTAAGGCACAGGGTCCCAACTTCAGAAACTAAAAGCACTTTTTGAAAACAATATGCCCGGGGCGCCTGGGTGGTGCAGTCGGTTAAGGGTCCGACTTCAGCCAAGGTCACGATCTTGCAGTCCGTGAGTTCAAGCCCCGCATCAGGCTCTGGGCTGATGGCTCAGAGCCTGGAGCCTGTTTCCAATTCTGTGTCTCCCTCTCTCTCTGCCCCTCCCCCGTTCATGCTCTGTCTCTCTCTGTCCCAAAAATAAGTAAACATTGAAAAAAAAAATTAAAAAAAAAAAAAAAGAAAACAATATGCCTTTTTTTTTTTTTTTAATGCTTTCAAGGTCTGTTTAGCTGCACTGTACGTAAGTTTAACATTTAGTGAAGACCTAGGCAGTATATCCTCATGACAGTCCACTTAATCCCCATTCTACTGGTAAGGACGTAGAAAACTCAACAAGGTTTGTGGTTAAGATATTCGGGCCCAGCATTAAACCTAATTTAGAGAACGTGACAGAGGCAAAGTGACCATAATATAAATTAGAAATGAGCCTTCTCACTGGAAAACAAGCACATCACAAGGTCTCAAAGTTTGTACGTAACTCTTCCTATTTTTTCTTCCATCCACATGCGGAAAAGGAAGAAAATAAAAGCGAAGTTGGTCTCTGAATGAAAAAAACATTTTTTTCTAGTAGGAGCTCTAAGAGCAGAGTATTCCTCTAGGCAAACCAACACCTACCTGTGTTTGAATAAAGTGGAAACCTTGTCTCCTCAATAACGGTAATGCTAATAGAGCAGTCAACACTTAGAAAACACTTTCTATGGGCTTTACGTGTACTCTCTCATTTAATCCCCAAAACAACCTGGCACTTCGTTACTTTAATTATCGCCACCTCACAAATAGTAAGTGGCAGAGGTGGGGATTCAAACGGACTAGCTTACTCACTGGATTATTCTGTCTACTCTTTCCCTCACTTAGCATACTGCCCAGCAAGAGGCAGGTGAAAGTTAAGTGTTTATGCTAAATTTGCCTTACAATTCAAATCCAAGGAGCCAAGACCAGATTCCAGAATAAGCATCTAGACTCAGGGTAAGCTGCGGGAGGTTTCTTCCAGCCTAAGCAATATAAGCAAACAAATACATACTTATGATCAGCAAGTATTAGTGAAACAGGCAAAGGTCAATGAGGAAAGGACAGAACTTTAGCAAGATGTTTGCATTTGTTAAACTCCTGCTCTGATTTTGTGTCTCTTTACAAATACCGGCAATTAGTAATCCTGCTTCATCTTTAAAATTTACAGTTTTAGGAAGAGAAAAAAACAGGGACATGAAGTCCAAATTTTTGAAACATACTGGCAAAAGGTAATGAAGACACGCAAGAAAAAATGTGTCTGAATGGCCCACGAAGGGCAGGATGTGGAGGCTGAAGCTTAAACTGATCCGCTGTATGTGAGCAGCTGAGGAGGGACAGAAAGAACTGGATCAAGAAAAAGAAAAGGAATAAAAAGACAAAAGGAAGCAAAAACTACACCATGAAAAGAAAAGGAGAATTCATTTGAAGGGGGGGGGGGGGCAGGGAATCATGAAGAAATGCAAAAACAAAAGCAAAGTCTAGGTAAGTCTGAGTCAGAGATGCACACAGAGGAATGAAGATAACAGATGCTGGAAGACAGACACAGGACAGATGGCTCTAAGATCAGAGCCAATCGAAAGAAGGGGAAAGGAAAATACTTAGGTTCCCTCTTAAAAAGGCAAGTGGCATCTACTACAATCTTTGCAAGACCCATTACCTCTCTATATGTGAAAACTCACAGGAAATATACATGCATTTCTATTGCATAAATTTACAAATGTAGTCTGCATTCCATAAATAAAATGCTGGCTCTTAAATCTTCATTGAAAGGCTTAAATAAATGTACAAAAACCTCACACACACACACACACACACACACACACACACACACACCCTCAATCATCTCTGCATACTGGCGTCAGTCCAATAAAATACATGGTTGCTTGGAAGCTGTGTAATCAATTTACTGTACTACGTGCATACACCTATCACTACAGTAGTAAGTAAAATAAGTATGAAAGAAGTGGGCCTAATCACATATATACCCATTGGAAGTAACAAGGAGAAAGAGAGATGCAAAGGTACTACCAGCTGCATCAGTGGGCCAGGATGATGCTTCTCTCTGTTTTCCATACTTGCCCTTGTATTAAATACGTACACGCACATATACAGGAGACACATACTCATAAACACACATACACATGTATTCATATAGCCCTTTGCTTGTAAGATGCTAAAAATACTCACAAATGTAAAAAATAACTTCTACTTAGCCACAGAAAACCAAGGCCCATGCATCATCCTTCTCTCTATTTATTCAATTCTTCTCCCCTCACACTCTCTACGGAACATCTTTTTTGCCCATTCTATGATCTATGCTTGAAATTAAAAGCCCCAGGGGGCTGGGAGAGCAATAACCTTCTATTTGCTGTATCTTAAATGCTAAGAACCTAAAGAGAAGCCTCAAAACGAAAGTGAAGGAGGAGTCGCCCAAAATATAAAGTGCCACCTCGTACATCTCTAGCTGGTCCTTCAATCAACATTTGCTATTTCAGAAGTAAAAAGCCCATGATTTAAACACTTCATTATCTTTCAGTTCAAGCCATTATCATTCAAACAACTAAACCCTGAAGTCCTAAATCCTAAAAAGGTTATTACTCTGAGTAGAACGATGCACAGCAAATGAACAGAGAAGTGTGTGGGCATAAAGAACCACTGACATACTTTACACATAATCAAGCTTCCAGAAACACTAAAAATTTATTTTTGCTTCATCTAATGATGATGTGCAGTAAGATGTTTGCAAACAGGAAGTTTATTTCTCCTAATCCATTGCCTATAGTACTTCTTAATTATTCCTCATAGCGACACTATAATCTAACACTTTCAGAAGGGCTGCGATTTTTCTGACATGGATTTAGGTCCTCCGGTGAAGACAAGCTGTGAAAAATCGGGTAGGAGAAAAGGAGAAAGGTGCCGTTTACACATTTATCTGCTCGGCTCACACCTTCGGTAGAGCATCACCAGCCAGTTAAACATTCAGTGCTGCAATAATTTTGTCTCCATCCTTTTGACAATTTCTTTCACGCCTCATTTGCTAGGAAGAGTTAAAACATTTTAGTCAACCTTCAGAAAGCAGTTCGATTTTTTTCCACGGCAAAATGCATAATCTATTCCAGCTACCAAGCCACTGGTTAAAGTTCAAACTGTGGCACAGACAGCAATCCAGGACTTGCCTTCAAATGTTTCAGAAGGACAAACAAAAACAAAAACAAAAAAGCCCCCACTACCCAGTCTGGCGATCGTTTCCGGTGGACATGAGACAAAAGCAAGGAAGACAGCCTTCCACATGCTCGGTTCCCGCCTACGAAAACCAGCCGGCCACACGGCTGCCCCCTCCGCTCCTACAGTCCTCAGGTGACAACTGCAGAAGAGCCTGGACAGAACACTCCAAAACGGAGAGAGAAATCCTTTCTCGCGACAGGCCGTTACTGGCTTTGGCCGTGCACTTTTCATTTGGGATCGGTACGGCACACCTCTGCACTGTGGATAACGCGGCCTACTTTCCAGATCGAGGTCGTGGCCTGTGTGCGGCCACCCGAACTCGCCAGCAGCTCCCGCCGTGCGCTCGCTGAGGGCAGCGCCCGGTAATCCTGTCTCGGTCGTGCTAAAAACCACATGATGCGCCCAGTGCCGAGAGCAGCACTGCCCACTAACGCTTTCTGAGCCGTGGAACGTTCCACCCCGGGCCGCATGTGTGCTTTCGGGCACTTAACATGTGGCCAGTACACGGCCCGAGTGCATCTTTCATTTTATCTAACTGCAATTCATCTGAACTAGCCACATGTGGCGAACGGCTACCACACTGGCTAGAGCGGGGGCAGAGGGTCATTTAACGCTAAAAAAGCTTTCTGCTGGGAAAACATTCTTCGGTCACGTTATGTATCAGGATGCTGAGCTTCCCCTTTAGGAAAGTGGAACAGTAATAAAAAGTAAACCGAAAGTACTACAAAGATCCCCTTCACGTTCCCATCGAAAAAGAAATGCATCTCATTCAAATCGGCTTCCTAACAGGTGGGGCAGAAGGGACACGTGTAACAGAGACGTGCGTCCTGAGGAGAAGGGGAGTCCCGGTGCTCGCCTTAGGGCCACATCTCCTAGGACAGACAGGAGAAGGAAAGGACGCTTCCTCCTGCTCACCGGAGGCTGACGGGCATACACACACTGTGTGGCTTCTTGGAAGATTCTATCTTCCGTGTCTAACCAAATGATAACCCGGCCACGGGAAGGGGACATCTTTCTTCAGCAACGTTTCCAATGTCCTCACAGAACATCAAATGATGTGAATGGAAGCAAGCAAGAAAAAACAAAACACAACATTATTACAATGACAGCTTCCACAAAGGGAAGGCAGACCACTCATCTAACTCCACTCACACCGGGCACTGTTGAGAGGAAATACAGCGTAATATCTGAGACGGCAGGGGAGTCAGAACGCCTGGGTGCACACACAGTCTATGCCACTTCCTAGCTATGTCGCTCGGGCTGATCGAGGCTGTGCCTTCATTCACTCCTCTGTAAAATGGGTATAATCACAGTACCTACTTCACAGGTAATGTTACATGGCTCTTAGCGCTGCTTGACACCTAGTAACTGTTCAATAAATTATTCAAAACTTCTCATTACTAAGAACTTAGTATTTCAGTACAGTGGAAAAACAGGTGATTTTCCTTCGAGGTACATGTAGCAAGTTGTCATTAAAGAATGGTTTCATGACACAGGAAAAAATGCTCCACATCCCTCCTCATCAGGGAAATACAAATCAAAACCACAGTGAGATACCACCTCACACCTGTCAGAATGGCTAACATGAACAATCCGGGCGACAACAGATTTTGGCAAGGAAGCGGAGAAGGAGGAACCCTTTTGCACTGTTGGTGGGAATGCAAACTGGTGCAGCCACTCTGGAAAACAGTATGGAGGTTCCTTAAAAAATTACAAAGAGAACTATCCTGTGACCCAGCAAATGCACTACCAGGTATTTATCCAAAGGATACAGGAGCGCTGATTCAAAGGGGCACATGCACCCCAATGTTTACAGAAGTGCTACCGACAATAGCCAAAGTATGGAAAGAGCCCAAGTGTCCATCGACAGATAAATGGACACACACACACACACACACACACACACACACACACACAAAATGGATGGAATATTACTTGGAGATCAAAAAAGAATGAAATCTTGCCATATGCAACAACGTGGATAGAACTAGAATGTATTATGCTCAGCAAAATAAGTCAGAGAGACAAATCTATGATTTCACTCATCTGTGGAATTTAAGATACAAAACAGATGAACATAAGGGAACAGAAACAAAAATATATATACAGAGAGGGAGACAAACCATAAGAGACTCTTAAACACAGAAAACAAACTGAGGGTTGCTGGTGGGGTGTTGGATGGGGGGATGGGCTAAATGGGTGATGGGTATTAAGGAAGGCACTTGGTGGGATGAGCCCTGGGTGTTGTATGTAAGTGATGAATCACTAAATTCTATTCCTGAAATCATTATTACACTACGTGTTAACTAACTTGGATTTAAATTTAAAAAAATGAAAAATGAAAAAATTTTTAAAAAGAAAAAAGGGTTTCATACATACATGTCTAACAAGTTGACCACCAAAGAATACCTCACACACAGAGCAAACAGTTTCAGAACTTTTAGTGGCTAATTCTGAATACCAGCTCCCAAACCGAAGTTTTCAGAGAGGATAATGCAAAAATGTGTAACAACAGGGGCGCCTGGGTGGCGCAGTCGGTTAAGCGTCCGACTTCAGCCAGGTCACGATCTCGCGGTCCGTGAGTTCGAGCCCCGCGTCGGGCTCTGGGCTGATGGCTCAGAGCCTGGAGCCTGTTTCCGATTCTGTGTCTCCCTCTCTCTCTGTCCCTCCCCCGTTCATGCTCTGTCTCTCTCTGTCCCAAAAATAAATAAACGTTGAAAAAAAAAATGTGTAACAATAACTTGTACTCCTACTGACCACTAGCTTAGCCTAAGATTACTGGCACAGAAGTGGCAATAACCAAAGGTAATTCCCCAAATGCAATCATCTCTGCTTCAAGAAGTCTCTCCAGACACGCACAGATGTCTTTATGAGACCAGCTGACTCACTACTTCATGTTTACAATCCAGTTGACTAAAGGTATCAAAAGCACCCAAAATATATTGATATATTACAAAACTTATTTTTATTTTCTGGAAACATTTCTAAACAAGCTTTATAAAATGTGACTCTAGGCGCACGGGGGTGGCTCAGTGGCTTAAGCATCCAACTTCGACTCAGGTCATGATCTCACAGTTTGTGGGTTCAAGCCCCGCATGGGGCTCTGTGCTGACAGCTCAGAGCCTGGAGCCTGCTTCGGATTCTGTGTCTCCCTCTCTCTCTGCCCCTCCCCTGCTCACGCTCTGTCTCTCCCTCTCTCTCAAAAATAAATAAACATTAAAAAAAAAATTTTAAAACAAAAACAAAGAAACACCCCACTCCTCCTCCTGCTGTCTGGAAGCTTCTTTCTCATTTCCTATTCGCCGTGCAGCCTGTCGCAGCTCAGCTCCTCCTGACTATTCTCCCAAAGGTCTTCCGTGACCAAATGGCAAGACGTTGGCTACCTACTCTTACCCGACCATTCCTCAGAGCCCGCCACAGCTTTGCGTGTCTTCTCTCCAAAACCCTCGTTCCTCCATGGCTTCTGTGGAGCTCTCCCCATGCTTTCCGTCTCCTTTTCTGGCTCTCTGGCTGCCTCCCTTTCCACTCCTTCAATGTCAGCGCTCCCTAAACCCCTTCAGCACCCGTCTCTTCTCCGCACCCACGCTCCCCCGGGCAATCCGGTGAACCCCATTTCAGCAGCACACCGCGCTGAAAGCCCACATGGATATACTGGGCCCAAGTCACCCTCCCGCACTGTCTGTCTAGGGGCATGTCCAGTCAGCTCTTTGGAACACATCTCAAACCCAACATGACCAAAACCGCGCCTGCTCACTAAACACACACGATGATTCTGAAGTGGATGCCTTCAGAGAGTTACAATACCATCTGACTTCTCTCTAGGGAGTCAGATCGAGCGCTCTGTGTTTACACCACTCCTGCCCCGGCCTGGAGGAAACGAAGGTGGTGCTGGGCTGCCGTCTGCCATTTCAACCACTCACTGCCAGTAAAAATGCTACGTTTCCTCGCTGTCCTCTGACACGAGAGGTGCGCGCTGAGCATCTCTGGGACTACGGAAATAGAACCCTGACAGTTCCTTCGCGAGTTGGTTTTTGTGACATATTCCTAATATTGCCTCATTAATCAATAAGCAGTTTTTGAAAGTGTTCAATTCTCTTGAATCCCCCTGTGCTGCTATTCGTTCCCACTCCAAAGGCCGCCACCTGCATGCGGACAGGTGCTTCTGCAATCTCTAGGATTAAATTTCACCGGAAGGTGAGCCTTATGAAAGCAGGGCCTGCGTTTTATTCACTGCCGTGGCCCCAGCACCTAGAGCACGACCTGCCACACAGCAGGTGAACAGACTAGACCCCAAGAGCTATTTCTCGAGTGAGTCAAGAATGTACACGAAGTAGCACAGTATCTGGCCGTCGACTCAGAAGTCTCCCACCGACCCTCGACCCCGGCTCCCCGTTCTGCTTTCCCAAGGTTTTTTGGGGTATGGAAGATATCCCTCAAAATGCCTCGGGGGCCCCCCCCCAAATGGTTTTTCACTCAGTGTTTTCCCTACCGGACGGGTGTCCAAGGCTCTCAAAGACAGCCAGGTGTGTGAGGCTTGCCCTGCTTCTCACCTGATTCCCTGGGAAGGTCACCAGGGACAAGCTAGCACGGCTGGTTTCCTCCCTGCGGTCGGCAGAACTTGCCACATCTCCTGCGCCTGCTTCCACGTGCCCCCCACTTCTAACCTGCTGCCCACAGCTGCTCGCCTAACTCCTCCACTCTGTACTGATAATGTGGCAAAAAAGGAAGTCACCATGGAGAACCAAATAACTATCATCTATGCCTGAAAAGGGAGGGAGGGAATGGCTTTATTCTTGTCTGGCGGAGTCGGGTTCGGGAGCCTTGTGACAGCTATTTTCTTAGGGCTGTCTCAGCTGTTTCAGAACGCTAAGATTGCACTGATGGAAACCGCAGCACTGGACGCATGATACATCACTACAGGCATGTCCCGAAAGTTCGAACGCAGGCAGACACGTGTTCACTTTCTAGGCAAAAGACAGGTATCTCTCATCGTAACAAATGAGACTGAAACGTGACCAACACACTGAAGATGCTCATTCCCTGCATAAGCTGGAAGAGCCGAACAAAATGAAAGGTCCGGTCTCCGAGAAAAGCACATGCCAGTGACAAACAGCAACGGCCTAAACAAAACACAGGTTACCAGTTTGTTTGGGTTGCTTTCTTCCTGCGGGTTCTTAAAGACAGACTGTTAATTCATTTGCTTGAGATGGCTTAGGTGTCCTCAGCATTAACTTCAGACACTGTGCATCCATGATTACTCTAGTAGCCATATATTACTGCAAATAATGAAACAAAATCACATGTTATTAGAAAATAGGGAACAAGAGACAGGAAAGCCTTCATTTCATTTTAAGCTAAAAAGAGCACTTTGGAGGCACGTCATTCAAGAATATTCTCAACCTCAAATTGAGCAGCAATCAGGAGGTGAGGAAAACACGAGCTGAAGACCCAGGAAACCTGAACACAGCCAGTCCCGTGGTCTCTCCCGCTGCGCAGATGTTTGAGCAGAGTACTGGTTAAATGGAATGTCACTTCCACCACTGTCTAAGACAAGGTTATGGGCCAAACTCATTTTCTTTAAAGCTGTGAGATTTAATTTTTTTTGACAAGTTTCAAAAGAGAGGAATAGTTGGGGACGTACAGGGGAAACTTCCCAGTATTATATCATCCTATTAGACATAATTAGGGAGAGAAAGACTGAAAGAGTCTCAGGACACATCTCAATACCCTTTGGCCTGGCCAGCCTAGAAGTTCGCCAGTAAGTAACAAAGGAAACAGGGATTCGACTGGGTCCATTGATAGAGTGCTTTTACTATTCTCCCAATATCACGGACTCTGGTTCCAGAATGGCCATGTGGCAACAGCAAAGACATAAATACTCAGGACTGCATGGCATGAAATGACCTCACGAAAGAACTGGGAGGATTTTTCTGCCTTATGTTTGTTCTCGTAACTATGCATCAGCATCTTGATTATTTTAAGATTGCCAATTTGGTGGGGGGGGGGGGGGGGTCCTGCAAATTTCACCACGAAGTAGTTCACTCAGGGCATTAAATTTGTGTGTTGGTTTTTCACTCTAAAGTTCTCTTTTCCAGCTGCCTGTATTCTCCCTTCTCTCCAATCTTCTGGTCCCTGACTGTCACCTGCCCTCCATGGTCATTCCCATAGTCATTCTCCCTTCATACATTCTTGGATTTAAGATCTCTGGCCTCATAAACACGCCTAACTTGTGACCCTGAGACGCTGTCCAGTCCATTCATCCATTCTCCCACCCAAAACTGTTCTAGAGGCTGGTCCATGGCCTCCCCACCCCAGAAACTTCAGTCACAGCCACGTGTAAATAACTCACAACAGAACCTGTGCTCCTCTTTAAACATCAACAGACTGTATCATAGCCTCCCTTGATAACTCATAGCAATGACCCAGATCCTAGCATAGAGTTTCTTCTCACAGTCGGATGTACATTAATGTCCAGTAATATTATCAGAAAAAAATCCAATAGCCACCTTCACAGCCTTGAAGCACACATTCTTTCTTCTCTTTGCCCGGTAGGACTACGGGGCCAAAATACATTCAAAGCTCAATTATAAGAATGTAATGCCACAAGTCTTAACAACAATAAAAAAAAAAGTCTACTTAAATTCTACCAATAAATAAATTCCATCAATAACCTCTGCGGGAAGAGAAGGGTGGGCATGCGGGCCATTCCACAACCCGAGAACACCAGAACTGCTGGAGGAAGAACTTAGACGCCTGTCTGCCTCCCTGGGGGATTCGGATGCACAGCCAGGTTTCAGAACCACTCCTTTAGTGGAGAGAATATACAGGCTGTAGCACCGGACATCCCTGGAGACTGAACAAATTTCTTAATTCTACGAGTTTACTTGTTCACAAATGGGGAGACTGCCTTGCAAGACTGTTGAAAAGTCTACAATCAACATGTGCAATGTGTGTAAGTATACTTACACAGGTAAGTATTCAGTAACAGGAGCTATTATTACTGTTGCTGCTTTCTTGTATCACTATTACCCAGGGCTCTTCTAAAACTTTTTCTCTGAACCTGCATTTCTTTGAGAAGAACAGAAAGCAGTGTGTTTGTAATAGTTTTACCAATGACACCTGACTAGAAGGACAGACAGATTTCCCGTGTCCGCACCTAAAAGTCTCATACAGGCCACTGTTTACAAGGAAACAAGAAAAACCCCTCAAGGAGTGGCTGCTGATTCACTACCATCTTTTCTGCTCGTCCCGTCCACACCCAGGCGCCCACTCTCCTGGGAGGGTCACTCGGCACCTGTCCCCACGGTTTCTGTGTTCTCAGTGGGGCCCCCCGCGCACCCCCCCCACGACCCCAGCCTGGCATTCATCGTCCCCGCTGCACCATCTTCGCAGCTGCACAGAAACAAGCTGGTTAAGCCCCGAGTCCTGCCATCTGTGGACCATCGCTCTCGTGCCTGCATGTTAGCAGAAGTCCACGGAAGACCCCGTGCTCTGCAGGATCACGACCAGATACGTGTCGCTGTTTTTCTCAATAGTCCTCGTATGGAAAGAAACCAGTCTTCTTCAGGTCAAGGGATAACTGTGTGTTCCTCTTCGTCCACTGTATCCAGTAAGCACATTACCCATGCAGACGTCCTTTTCTGCACCCCATAGAACGGGCTGGATGTCAACAACACCTCCCCCAGAGCCAGCAAGCGAGCCTCTGACCCATAGTATTTCACAAGCCCTAACGTACCCAGGGAAGGCTCGGCTCTGAAAGCCATACCAAAGCACTCATAAATTTCAGACTGCCCTAATCATCCCCTCCTTTTGCTAAGAAACCAGTTGGAGTACCACTTCAGACCCATTATTCTTATAATGAGAACTTTCCTTCGCAATCCTCTGTCATATCAACCTAATCAAGTGTCAGGACTATTACTGATACTGAATTTTACTTTAATTTCAAGTATGTTTACTAACAAAGCAAAGGTGAACATTCTTTAAAACTGGTTGTCTAATGAAAATACAAAAATTCTTTGGTTATTTTTGTTCATTATTTTTATTAATCATGACGAAACTCAGTAAGAACTCTCACGTGAGTAAAACTATCTCTTTAAGTATCATTTCAAAATTTTAGAGCGTAGAGACAAAGAAACATGCCGATTCTTCTAGATACAGGTGACACATTCATCTCTCCAACTTTCTAACGACTTCCACTTTTGAAAGACTCATCTAGCTTCAACATATTTAAGCCCACGCTCGCCCCCGATATTAGTATTATTTAATTCTCAAGTAGGGTTTAGAAATTTTTACAAATTCGAAAAAGACTTCAAAAACTTAGGTTAGAAAGGAAGAGAAAGAGTAGAGTCAAAACTAATTAGAAAGGCCCATAATGGCAATTTCCTTTTTTAAAGGCCACTGTTCCAAAGTGCCTACATTTATCTATCTCCCTCTGTATCTGTTGCTTTTCAGATCCTTCGCATCAGCACATTATCTATACCGCGGGATATTTTCATCCTCGACAAGGTAGAAAGCTTGTCTGCCTCCCTGTGTTATCTGTCCGCGTTCCATTTGAATCCAATTTCCTTGCATTACCTCTGCCCAGGTCAGGGATGAATGGCTGTCAAATTCCCAGTGGAATAAAAAGAAAAACCCTTTCTTCCTGAGGCAGCAAGTTTCAATTCACAGAGCACATGGCTAATCTACATATGTGAAGGTCACGGCACTTCAGTCAAAGAGGTTAAGAATGGAACAGCTCACGTAAGGGGTTGTCTTAAACATCTTGGCATGATGCCCAACAAGTAAGATTGTTGAAAAGCAATAGATAGCTTCTGGCAGCGGTAAGGGGAAAAATATTTTGATCATGTGATGCCGCACACACTACCTAGTTTATTTCATGTGTGAAACTTTGCGCGTCCCTAAAAAATACCACGCGTGCAAATCAAACCCAGATTTCCGCCTCCCCAGTTTAGCCATGCTAGTACACCTTCCTCTTCATAAAATACATTCATATGAAGTTTCTAGACGCACCAAGAATAAAACGTCCACATATTAACAACCAGTTGGCGCAAATAATCTTAAGAGCTGATTACAACGTCTTTACATTAGTTTTTCAAAGAACCATGAAACACCAGGAAAGGGTAGTTAGACTAAAAAAGCACATTCCTTTGAGTTACCCAAATATAACTGTCTTAAATAAAATTCACCTTCTCCCTCCATTCTTCTCTCCCTCCTCATTAATAATACAGCAATACGGAAAACTACAGGAACTTAATGCACAATAAAAGACAAAACACAAAATTGCTTTTCACGTCCTATCTTCACTAATTAATTGCTGAATAAAAGTACACCATTACTGTTTTAAAGTGTTCATACTTCTGACAAATGTCTCAATGGAGGAGGAAAAACAAAGTCTCGCCCCACATAATGGACAGCAGGGGAGAAACCAAGACCTTCACAAGGCACGCCTCTGCCTGCTGTAGCATGGCACCTTCTGGAGTGTTCTCTCTACTCAGCCAAATGAAACTGAAAGGGAGCTGGCACCAACAGTCGGGAAAGGGAAGACTTTCAAACCCAGCAAAATCATAACAAATGGAACTATAATTTTTTAAACTTTTCAACAGTTAACAATAATAAACTGTTTCTTTCGCACATGGAGAAAATTAATTAAAAGCAAAAGATCCATCTCACCAATCTGCAAGCTGTCTGCCTACCACCAATTTCCTTCCATTCAAAATTTACACTGCTTATGAGGCCTGAGTTATTCAATCCATATTCTAATTACATGGGATAGGAAGTAAGATGAAAACATTCCACAAACCGTCTTCTTTATTTTAATCACCAATATTCACTTTATAACCTAAGGATACCCTACGCATGTTCTTCTACGCTAACCAACGAACACCACGATGTTTAACAATTTTTCAATATTCCCCGGATATCTTTTCATCTGGTACAGTGTCCCGACGCCAAGGCCACTAAATATTTGTTGATGATGGTGAAATTAAATGCTCCAATTATCGATCTTCTGAATTTATTTTTCCTTACCAGTTAAAAAACCAGGACTGTAAGAAAAGACTGGAAAACTACAGCAGACATTTTGGAAATGTGATCGACTGCCCCAGCACTCACTCTTCCCAAACACATGGCAAGGGACAGACACATGAGGCAATAAAAAACGAACTGTCTGGATTCGAAATAGGCTTCAAATGCTAACCTACTTGTTCCGAGAGGAAAGACTAATAGGCTGTTAAATTAACTTGTCAAATTAACTAATACCGAACCACAGCTAACTCATTTTAATTCCTTATCCATGAGAAAATACAATCCTTTGTTACTTTTTGAAAGCATCCCCTTCCTTGCCAGGCAGTGTACCAGAACTTTATCAAGTGTCCTTCTTAAAACAATTCCATGGGTTAAGTCTTCCTTCCCATCTCCTTAGACCAGAGGGAACTTCAAACGCCAGGGAGTAAAGAGGCTAGCCCAAGGTCACACAGGTGGTGAATGTCCAATCTTGCAGGTTCTCTAACCTGCACACCTTTGGCTCTTGCCCTTGCCCGTCCTGCTTCCATTCCCAAGCCTCTTCACTAATGTAACTTCTAACTGACCAGCTCTCAGCTTATTAGACCTTATTTAGCGCAGCGCCTTCTTACCCCTACCCCGACCCCAGTCCAGTCTGTGTGAGATGAGACACCAACATCAAGACTTCTCCCACCAAACTATTTACACTGTATTGTGTAGCATGGTTACTGGCCCTTAGGCCCTGCGTTGTCATTTTACCAAGGTCCACCATCCAGTACAGTACAGGCACACATACCAGGTCGTCCACAAACATCTGCCCGATACCCTGGCTCTTGCTATGATGACACAAATCTCTAGTCCCAAAGCCCTGACGACACACAGGAGATTGTTCAATATGGTGAAGGTAAATGAACTGAATTCTAAATCCTTCATGCTAATGACACTATAAAGTCATCTCTTTAGCTGAAAATTCACCTTATGATGCCCAAACAAAAACCCAAATTAAGATCAGTTTCTCATCAATATCACAGCACCTAAGAACAAACTCCAAGTATGCTGACCCTCCACATAAAACCTTGAAGCAGTAACTGAACAGATTTTCTTGCAACGGATGTTGGAAATGTATAATACACGCATCAGGAAATTTTCAGTTTGGATACATTATCAACTATTCAAATAGTTCTTAGATGATGCACTTTGAGGGATATAGTCTTTCTGCAGAAGAATAATGTAGCCATTCATTTTAATTTCCACTTTGTAAAACACCAGGAGTCCATGACAATTCACCAGGGAAAATTATGGATTATACGTTATATTTACTCTTTGTATCTTAAGCACCAAGTGGTGCTCAGTAAGATTTGTTCATAATAGAATTAAAGTTTGTCCCTGATACTTTTATAAATCTCAGCATTAACAGATAGAAAGGAAGAAAGAAAGAAAGAAAGAAAGAAAGAAAGAAAGAAAGAAAGAAAGAAAGAAAGAAAAGAAAAGAAAAGAAAAGAAAAGAAAAGAAAAGAAAGAAAGAAAGAAAGAGAAACCATTCCTCTCTACATATCCGAGGCAGGCCCTTGGCATTCATTCTCAGCTTTGACATTCCCTACTTTGACTATTTGAGAGCAGCACCACCCTTGGTGATACACAGAGTAAATGATAATCTTGCTAAGGACCAAATGTGAACCACAGAGTCAGTAAAATTGAAACAGATACAGAAGTAAGTTACTTAAGCATGAATCAGAGACCAAAGTCCACCATTCAGAATTGCAAAAAAGCCTAGTTTTAATTTTTTGAAACTTTGTTCCTTTGCAGAAAACACTTCCCCTAAAAAAGCTAGTCAATTTCATAGATCATGAAAGTGGAAAGGACAAAGACCTAGAAGATAGGAACAATTCTCAGAATCTACTAATTAACATTAACAACGGAATACCGTGAGGCAGCACCTGAGATCCAATGACGCCATCCATCACAGTTCTATTGATCAACCAAAACCAATTCATCCAATTGTTCACAAGAGTCCCAATCAGTACAAAACTACATTTTGTGAGGGAAATTGCCATGGTATTCACAAAATCTGTATATTTGCATAGACCTCAGTTTATATTCACTGAACATGTCTGGGACCCAGTATAGTTTAATAAGATGTTCAGTGGTGCATTGCTGATTAGGCACCATATTTTTTAAAATTCAGAGCAGCACAGAATTTTGCAGCTGGGAGGGACTGGGGTCACCTAATTGATGGAGGCAGGGGCTTATCTGCGACCACACCCCTGAACCGCATCAGGGCCAGGCAGAGAACAAGAACTCAGGGCTCACTACACAGTGGGAAGGCAGGTGGGAAGAAAAGAGACACCACGGAACAATGCCACCGATTTACAGAGATGACCTCAGCGGCGGCCCCGCCCAGCAGCCAACATTCCAGATCAGGAAACTGAGCCTCTGCCATATCTCAGAGAAAATGGGCACTCAAGCCTACAAATGAATCAAAGTCTGACCAACTCCAAGCCCAAGATCTTTCCATTACATCAGGATGCCTCGTGATATATTCGCATTCTCCCATAAATCCTCATAATGACAGAAATAAACTAATATACAACAAACATACCAGTTCCCTTAGAAATATGTCTGCTTCTTCAGACAGACTCTTGCTCAGCAGTAGCAATGTTTTACGTTTCTATTTCCAAGGTCATTTATAATTCATTGGGTAAAGTGAATTTATTATAAAAAAATATGAGCTGAAAGCAGAAAATTTAAAGGATATTAGAATGGGGTTACAGCTTGATATATATAAATATATGGTCACGGAAACTTCAAATTTGCTTCTTAAGTTTTCATAAATTAGTTGCCAAACTCTAGACAAATTTTAAAATTACCAGTCATTTCAAAATAAGGTTATGAAGCGCGGTGAGTGGTTTAACTTCTAAGATGCTCATCACAAAAAGAAACAGGAGATACTAAGAATTCTGGAACAGCCTCCACTAATCATCAATGCCTCGCTTTCTGAAAGGTTTATTTCAGGACCCAGAAGCAGTAGCTGAATTTACTCCTCAGCCAGCATACATTATCTAAACAGTTACCAAAAATACTCCAGCAATCCAAGTATCTTCCTAAATCTGAGCAGACTGTTTTAACTTTTTTCCAAGAGCCTATGTAATGTAGAAAACTGAGAAAAAGAAAAAGGACCATTCTATATAAATTTCGAACTGATTATATTTTCCTTCTCTTAGTTATTATTCTTTGTAGCGGGATCTTTATTTTGTTCCAGCACAAAGCCAGTAATTGATTGGTAGAAATGGAAAAGAGTCACTAGCTCACATCAACTATATCACAACAATCTACAATTATTTGTTTTGCCAAAATCCACTCCCCCACCCAAAAAAAGCTGGCCAACAGACTGCTGACCCACATGGTTGCTATTTGCATTCTGTTTAAATGAGCCAGTTCTAAGTCAACGATGCCAAAAATGCCATGCCCAGGTTCAGTGGGGAGAGGCTTGGCACGCTGTCTCTCTGAACTGCACACAGAAGCAACAGCCATCCCCAGACCCTAGCTACCGTCCGGCACTGGGCTGATTAGGAAAATGGGTGCTTAATAAATATTTGCCAACCGATCATCTGGAGTAGATACTTGTCCACCACACACGTCACAGCATGCACAAATGCTAAGTGTTTACACCTTAAAAAATCATTGTTGCTTCCAAGCACACACTCTTAAATCACAGTTCACTCTCTGTGTCCTCTGTGGAATCCATGGTTAATATACACAACTGATCGGCTAAAGATGCGACTACATATCAGCATCAATGGCAGCGAAAATACAATTCCAAATTTTACACACAAAAAAGCCTCTTCTGAAGACTAACCAGGATTCAAGAAGCAACCCTTTGCAGCTGCCTCTAAATTTAATTAAAAGACCAATCATCTTAATTTAGGAATTTTTCCACATACAAAGAATTTCTGCAGCTTTACAAAGGACTACAAATTAAAAACATAAGGGGGGAAGCACAAACTTGGGGGCACAGAACACTATGAAAAAAGACCCAGCATCACACGGACTGGCTGTTTGCTCAGGCTAGGGGCAGGGGGGACTGGGATGGCCCAAAACCTAAAACACAACTGGAAAAAAAATGACCATTGTAAATGACTTTGACCGATAGAAGGATATAACAAGTAATTTAAAAAAGAAGCTAAACATGCAAAAGATAAGAGAAGTAAAGGGAAAAATGATCATGCTAACAGTTCGTTTCCACATCCTATCATCTAACCAAGTACGAGGCTTCTCTCAACAAAGTATCCCAAACCTTTCAACAGAAAGGCTTCAAAAAGCTGCTTTTAAACTTTTAATGACCTGACAATGAAACAACGAACCCACATAGGACACACTTACACACTTCGGAACAGACAAAACCTGGGAAGATCACCCCAAAGTCAGAGCTGGGCAGAAGTAGTGGAACGAACACACACATACACACACGCGCGCACGCGCACACACACACACACACACCCCTTGAGCACTGCTAGGGAACATGTGAGGAAGGATTTACTAATCAACTACAAAGCAGCAAGATTAATGGCCATGAAAAGATTATTTTCCTTATAATACACATTATAACTAACCATTTGAAAGTCTGACATGAAGGAAGGGAAGGAAAAAATGTACTTTTTTATTTCCGTTTGGGAAGACAAAAAGTTCTGGAAATCAGATGGTGGTCCACAACAATGTGAACGTACTTAATGTCACTGAACTGCACACCTAAAAATGAGTAAAACGGTAAATTTTATGTTCTGTGTTATTTTACCGCAATAAAAAAATACACAGATATAATTTTTTTTAGCAACCCGTAGTTTTCAAAGCGTGGTCCAGGATTTTCTTCCGGTTTTCATCAAATATGGCTTCCCTTCCAGAGTCACCTAATAAGTAACGACCTGTCTGAGTCTCAAGTTTCATCTTTCATCAAGGCCCAAATGAGACCCTGAGAAGTGCATCCTACAAAAGATGGTGAGCAGAGGCCAAATCTACTTCAATTCAAAAGGTCGGTCTTGCTATGACAGATCTGTTCCAGATTCTACTGCCACCTACCTAAAATAAGAGTGTCCATTGGTAAACCGGATATGCTGAAGATCTTAGAGCTCTGGTCTCTTTCCTACCAATAAGCATCATCCAAGAAACAAATTAATTTCATCATTAGTTCATCTGTCAAACTCAGTGGCCTTCTAGTATTCTTGGCACTGATCCATTCAGAAGTGGGCTTTTGAAAACTGTCTATTGGATCCTATTCAAATACGTAAATCTAAGGAAATAGTTTTCTCAGAATTATTCCAAGTTAAAGCCTTTGAAAATAGAACATGTTTGCTGAAAACTTACTGCGGAGCCACACATTTTAGTTTGATAAATCCACTCGCTCACTCAATTAGTGTGAATTGTTAAGTTAAAACCACAGTATGCATGTAGCAACAACTCCATTCATTCCAGTGTTAGCGTAAGGCAAAATAAGCGTGTACTTAATGACACCTGGGTACCGCTACCTCTATCATTTTCTCTTCACCAAAATTCTCAGGGGAAAAAGTCACCAACGTACACCAAGTTTTTAGATCAAAGTTATCATTCAATCATCCAATTAAACCAAAAAGAGCCACTTAATCTTGTATAAATAGCCTCCGAACTGTAAAAGCAGTATCGTTTGATAGTTGTACATCTGTGATATGCGCATCCTCAGTGGGTAAGCAGTTGTGCCCGGTACTTCTCCCCCTCCCTACACACACACACACACACACACACACACACACACACACAGAAGTCAAATAGAGAACCCTCAGCCTCCCATACACATACACAGCCAGGTGTGCTCCTTCACATATCCACAGAGAATCTGCACAAATATCCTGATGAAGAAAGGGCACCTCAGAAAAACCCTGTGACCAACAAGTATCTGTTTCTAAAAAGGCCTAGGATGTGCAAGTGGCCCGTAAGCATAAACAGCATTATAAAATGTCATAAAAATTTTGTAACATCCACTCTGAAAATCTAATTATTGCAAGAAAAAAATTAAAGGAATTTGAGTTTTATTAACATTCCTTTTGAGCCTCCATAAATCTGTTGGTTTAAGTGATACATGACAGTTCTTTCAAATGTAAATATAAGCTTCTAACTTCCAAAACTACACACAGGCCAAAATGAAAGTGACACAAGTGAGTTATTAGTTCCTTTTCCTCAATGATGGATCAAAGTACACAGATCCATTAACTGAGCAGTGTCAGTCTAGCATAGTGAGAAAAACCTCTAAATTTAGGACGCGGGGCAAAAAGCTAATATAGTCAGTCCCCAGTGCAATACATCCAAAATTTACATGTCCAAATCAGTCTTCAAAATAAGTAGCAAAATTTCAGAGACCCCAACAAATTTTAAATCGAACCACTCTCATCCTAGAAGAGAACAAGAGTTAAATAAGTGAAATGATCATCTTTTCAGTTTGCCTGTCATATAGGTATTTATCCTATGGAAGTAAGTAAGTTCCTATTACATCAGAAGCCATTTTTTTTTTTTAGATGTACTCTGCCCCAAAATATAAAGTAACAAAGTCCATTAATAAGAAATAGAACTGAAAACTCAACCCCATTCTCTTACACCTGTTTTCTTTAAAACGTGTGTCTAATAAAACTACCAAATGAATTTATGAACCTTCCTCTACACTGTCTTACATTTTCAAAATTGGTCCTCAAACCAGAATTAATACTATTTTCACACCAGCATGAAGATGTTATTCTCTCAATTCTAACGGAATAACATGATATTTAGAGGGAAGGTACATTAGTTTAAGTGTCTAAGAGTGACGTGGATTATTTCCATCTCTACAACACGCTTGTGATATTCTGATACAATATGATGCCGGGGAAAATGGAACAAGCAGAAAAAGCCCTGCCAAAGATTGATCCCGAAATACAGATAAAAAGCACAACCAAAGTAAAAAGGGGAGTTAAGGCTTCTCATTACAGAGCCAAGACAAGAATACGATGCTCCCTAGAACATACTTATCAATTTTATGTTAATATAAACGTAAATTTAAGTGACAGCTGCCTTAAAGAGTAGTTATCATCAAAATAAAATGGTCAAAACTAAGCACACAGAAATCAGGATATCCAAAGAAAACAATTTCAAACCACGCACCCTTTCCTCCCAGGTAACCTAGGAAAACAGAAAACTGTAAATATTTTCTATGTATTTTGTTTTGGTTTTTTAAATGCTAGGCCTTTTCTATGAACCACAGCTGCCAATTCCACATTCTCTGACGACACAGCAGCCAGCCAGCCAGCCATATCTCAGCAAATATATTAATTCAGGGCACAACAATTTCTTTACAAGGTTTAAAACATCAGATAGGGTAAAACATCACTGGGAGGGGAAGTGGGGAACGATGTTATGCTATAATGTATCTTATACAAATTTTAAGGTCATCAGGAACCAGTCTGTAACTTCCTGCTTTGTAAGCCAGCTAGTCACTTCTTTGAATGATAAATAAGGCTCTTTTTATTACGTTGTGTTATATTCTGTTAAACTGAAGTGAAAATAGCATTAATGGAATTTGGCACAGATGTGGACATTATACAATATTACTTACAGGAGCAGACCTCAGTACTCCTTTTGAACTGCTCTATCGAAATACTTTATCTCACAAAAAAACCCAGCAACAAACTGTATCATAAAATGGCTTATTTCACTTTTTAAAAAGACCTTCCCAATACAATATACAGACATATTTTGTTCCCAATTATCAAAACATTTGCTGCCCAATATAAACAATTCCTAAAATCAAAAATGAAACTAAATGTGCTAAAGCCACAAGAAAATTTCATCATTTAACAACGTGATTTAATAGTACTTTATGGCCTATAGTGGCATAGTGATTCAATATTTTGGATAAATAACTATGCCTTAATATAATGATCACAACAAATACTAAATAAATACTAGCTTCCCAAAAAGAAAATACATAAAAAAGACACATTCCACACATTATACGGCAAAGTACCTAAGAGAAATCTGTGAATCTAGGTCATATGCCCAGCAGTTTCCTTGCCCCTCAAAAATAAAAAAGCTATTCCCAAGGGTCACACCGAGGACATAATGGATTCACTCTCATTCCAAGAAAACAAAATACTTAAAATGATTGGTACCATTAAGAAATAATACTTTAAAGTAACAAGGACCTACATCTGCCTCTATCATCTCTCCGTTCTAGTTTACCAAGATGGGAATTTTAAACTATCCCTTTAAAAGCAAGCTGACAAAGCAAATCTTTTTAAAATTAATTACGTGGGTTTAGTTACACGAGCCTCCTCTGTGTTTTCACTTGTGTGCATCAAAAATGAAAATTGATAATCACAAATTTTCTATCAAGAGCAGGAAAATACATTCTCATTAAAAGTTAAACTCCAGTAACCAAAGATTTGAAAGCCAGTGGACACTAATGTCCTCGGCCAGGGATTCACAGGATTATCTGTTAAATTCAGTCCTGTGTTGACTCTGACGAATCTCTCCCCTAAGATATGACTGTTATTAAAATACGCCTTCCTGAAATAAATAAGCTAAGTAGATTACAACCGCTGTTATTCCTTCCTAACAAATGAGGATTTTTAAAACTTTCACAGCATTTAAGATGTCTACAACAGAAAGATTATTTGGAAGAAACACACCCAGAACAGCTTGCATGAGATAGTTTCCCTAATACATGTGTAAGCACTTCAAATAAGGGTCACACCACCGAACCCAACAAAATAATCAAGAAGAAAATAATGAAATAATTCTCAGTATTTCACAAGATTATCCATGTTTCCCCTTTGATTAATTCTTGTGTACAAAATTATAGTTTCCTCACTTCATGCTTATGTCAATTCAATTGAAACTCCTTATCCACATTTTAAATGATCAGCACCGTTACAACATAAATTACTAGAAATACAGCTTTCATCTTGTTATAAAGCTAATTCAATATCCCTAAAAGAGACCGCTGCATATCAGGATCTTGAAATGTTAAGTTATCATTTTTAATTTTACACTAAACTACGTGTGCTGACAATTCACATTTTTCCCCCCACAGTTTAATCTGGAAAGGGCACTTCAATAAACGCTTTGCAAATCCAGAAATTGCTAAAATTTTTGGCTTCATTACATGTCAATTGCCACATCTTCATACTACAATTCAAGTCCGTGATATATGCAGTGTCCACATTAAGACTGTCAAAGATCTGATTTTTGTAAATGCCCAATACTGGACACCAGCATAATGTTTTCAGGATTTAATCCTCTTATTAATAACTATGATTCATAATAACTTAAGCTTTAAATAATATTCAACCTTACATCTGCTTGTAATAGAGCTCAGTTATTATTTGTGGCAAGAATTTTTGTGACTGTACTGCTCAGCACTTCTATTTACATCAGCAGTGCTAAATGCCCAATGGTGAGAGGGGAGCCAATCAGATGGCAGATTAGATGTCAACTCAGAGGCAGCTGTCTGGAGACTATTACAGCCAGTTTACCTCCACAATTCAAATTCCAAACCTTGCAAAGGAGATCAAGTCAGTCTTTAGGCTCAGCCTACGAGCAAGAAACAGCAAGAGTGCAGGACACTTCCTAATAACGCCGTAGGACTTGGGGGACAGCAAATTAAAGAAAATCCAAATAAATCTGATCCAAAAAGATCAATTTTCACTGGCCTGCTATTTTCCTGGACTTGCTGAATAAAATGTATGCCTGTTCCATGATCAAAATAAGTTCAACTTAACCGGGATGTGTCCCTTTAACGTAGCCTATCTGTTGAAGGTGACTCCTTTCCAGCAGCCTATAAGCCAAATAATGGATTTCCTGGCTATTCTCAGGAAGGAATCGATTTATTTTAGAATATTTTACCTCCACGTCGTTGTAAATTGGGGCATTCTTTTTGCTACGAAACATCCAAACTCAAAGCTCGCATCGAGTATCTCTGAATGGCCGGGCAGAACTACGAAAAACACACTGGGTTTGCCACAAAGCTAACCCATTTTTCCTGCCTTCACCTTGCAGGCTAAGAGGGAACGCGGTGTGGCTGGAGGTAGGACAAAGTTCCTCATTCTTTTCCCAGTTAAAGCTTATTGTTGGCGCTAAACGAGAAGACGGGGTCAATATTCCTCCCCGCACCGTACCGGCCGGGAGCGCCTATTTTGTTACAAAAGCCGCCCGAGCCGTCCCCGGCGCCCACGCCGCTGCCTCGCCGCGCGGTCCCCGGCTCCGGACGCGCGGCTCCGCGCCCGGGGTGGGGTGGCGAGGCGGGGGTGCTCGGCGGCCGGCCATCGCAGCGCGCGTCCCGGCCCTCGGCGAGACCCTCTTCCCCCAGGCCCCCGGGGCCCGGGCCGCGCAGTCGGGCGCCGCGCGCTCCCCAGCCTCCGAGGGAGGCAGCCGCGAGTTAAAATGGCTTTGGGCGCCTCGCCCCCGCCTCCCCCCCGGCAGAAGACGCAGAAAAAGTACGCGGAGAGAAAGAAACTAGGGCTCGAGGCGCGCGGCGAGGCCGCCGCGGCGGAAGCAGGCCCGGCCGGCGCGGGGGTTACCTGGGATCTGCCCATGGTCGGGCCGGGGGTGCCGGGGCTCATCGCCGGGTGGCTCCTTTGTTGCGCGGCCGCCCAGGCCGGGCTGGCAGCGGCGTACTGGGCGCCCATGTCCTTGCCCAAGCCCATGCCCGCGGCCGCCTGCTGGCCGCCCGCCGCCGCCCCCGCCGCCGCCGCCGCCGCCGCCTGGGACTGGGGCTGCGACGGCGGCGGCGGCGGCGGCGCGCTGGGGCTGCTGTAGTCGGGGTAGCTGCCGCCGTAGCTCCTCATCATGGGGCTGGGCGAGGTGAGCAGCTGGTTGAGGGTCGGGGTGGCCCCCGACGGGTGCTGGTTCTGCCCGGCGAAGCGCTGGAAGCCCCCCGCCGCCGCGCCGGCGGCCGCCTTGCTGAGGCTCGCGGCCCCGCCGCCCCCGGGGCCCATCATCATGCCGCCGCCCTGCTGCCGGGGGGAGCTCAGCACCCCGTACCCCGAGGACGAGCCCCCATAGCCGCCGCCGCCGCCTCCTGCTGCTGCCGCCGCCGCCGCGGCCGCCGCCGCCACAGCTCCCGCTCCTGCTCCTCCTCCTCCTCCTCCTCCTCCTCCTCCTCCGCTGCCGCCGCCTCCTCCTCCTCCTCCTCCTCCTCCTCCTCCACCGCCGCCGCCGCCGCCGCCGCCGCCCGCGCTGGGCCGGCTGTAGCCCGGATAATGGTTGTACTGGCTGTTGGGGTACCCTTCGTGGGAGTTCTGCAGGGGGTCCATGCTGTTGGGGGCTCCGGCGGCGGCTGAGGCGGAGTGCATCATCCCCATCCCGGGGCTTTGTTGTCCGCCATGTTGATCAAAGCAAGGCCCAGTGCGGCCGCCGGGGCCGCCGCTAGCAGGGGCAGCGCTGCCATAGTAATTATTAAACTCCGAGACGGCCGCCGGGCCGCCGCCGCCGCCGCCACCGCCGCCGCCGCCCCCGGGCACGGCGACCGGCGGCTGCTGCGCGCCCAGGGCGCCCAGGCCAGGGTGCTCGAACCGGCCGCCCGCCGGCTCCCCCATCTTGGGCGGTGCGTCGTCCTCGTCGCCCGGCTTGCTCAGCAGAGGCTGGCCCGGGGGGTCGGCCTGGCTGCCCGCGGCACTGTCCTTGGCGCCTCCATGTTGCGGCTGCTCCATGTCGGGACCGGGCTGAGCGGCGCCGCCGCCCGCGCCGCCGAGGCTGTTGTTGGAAATGGGATGTTGCTGCTGCTGCTGCTGCTGCTGTTGCTGTTGCTGCTGCTGCTGCTGCTGCTGGAACTGGTTTAGCTGCTGCTGTAGTGCGTGGTGGTGGTGGTGGAGGTGGTGGGCATGGTGGTGGTGGTGGTGGGCATGGTGGTGGTGGTGGTGCTGCTGGTGGGGCGGTGCGGCGGGGGCTTCGCCAACGGTTTTCAGTTTGTGGTTGGGGAGCAGCCCCGTCTCCATGGCCGAGCCCGGGCCCGACGAGGAGGAAGAGGAGGACGCCGCCGCCGCCGCCGCCGCCGCCGCGGAGGAGGAGGAGGACAGCGCGGCGGCGCTTCCACCCTCCTTGAGAGCCGCCTCGGAGCCGCCGCTCTTGGCGCTGTTAGTGCTGGCGGCGGCGGCCGCCGTGCTCGCGTTATGGGCCATGTTCAGTTCGTGACGGGGGTGCAGGGGGTGGTGGTGCACATTATTCAGGCCGCCGCCGTCGCCGCCGCCCCCCAGCATGGGTCCCGGTGCCGCCGCCGCCGCGCCGCGCGCCCCCGCCTCCAGGTCCCGGGCCCCGGGCGCCGGCCGCGGCCCGGGGGGCGCCCGCCGCTCGCCGCTGCCCGCCCGCGCCGCCGCCGCCGCCGCCGCTGCTGCCCGCGCGGCCATGATCGCCGCGGCGTGGCGAGGCCGGGCGGGGGGCGGGGGGAGACAATAAAACCCACTTTTTAGTCAGCGGCCCCTCCTGTGCGCATCCACACGCCCCGACGGGAATCGAGCGAGCCCCCTCCCCCTCCACAGGCCCCGCCGGAGCCGAACCGGGAGTCACGCCTTACGGTCTGGGCCTGTTCCCGCTGTGTGATTTCATGGTGAAAGTTTTTAGTTCAGGTTTAAATGAAACTTTTCTCTTTTCCTCTCTAACCCGGATATGGGTAAATACACGACTGACTGAGCCTATCGGGCCCAGCATGGCATGAGAGGGAGCCGAGCGAGCCCGAGCAACTATTATCCACTTCTCTCTGATTACTCGTGTGCACTCGCAAAACGCGGACTGGACTCTGCGCCGGCCGCCGCCGCCCGCCGGTCCCTGCGCCCGCCGCCGCCGCTGCTCGCCCGCCCGCCGGGGCGCAGCCTCGCGGGCACCCGGCGGGCCCGGGCCCGGGGCTCGGGCCGGCTCCGCAGGCGCCCGGAGCGCGGCGGCGTGGGGCAACGCGAGGCTGCACTTTCCCCTCGTGCCTCGTCTCCTTGCCAACCGGCCGTTCGCGTGTTTGTTTTCACGTCTAAAAGGAACGATACAAAGGTGGAAAACGAGTCTGACGAGCAGACAAAAGAGGGAGAAGGGCTGGGGAACAAAGTTGTCTGTTGGCCTCCAAGGTTTGGAGGAGCCGACGGAGCAAGAAAATACTTGTGCAATCTGTGCAAAAGCACTGCCTCTCCCAGGAGTTATGTAATTTTTCAGAACGTTAGCCTCGCTGCCTTGATTTGGGGCCATCAGCGTAATTCCCACCAACTTCTTCAAGCTGCGAAATTAGGGAAGAGTTTAAGGGAAGGTTGGCCGCATTCAAGGAGCGCTGTGCCCTGTACACAGCAAGTACTCAATAAGTGCTGAGACTGACTGCACCTGCCCCGAAGATAATGTTTATATAACTATTTTTTAAGGCACTATATATATATATATATATATATATATATACACATACAGACATATATATATGTATGTGTATATATATATACACACATACAGACATATATATATGTATGTGTATATATATATGCACATATATATACATATATATATATACACACACATATATATGCATGTAGGCTTATCAGTGAAAACTCAAAGTATTCCCAAAGGGGCATTTTTCTTGTAATGCACTTGGCTGTCCTCTCTCTAAAGGGAAAGTCTTCAAATAGGTACACTGGTGTGTTATGCTCCAACGTGCACATGGAAATTTAACTATTGGTGCCATAATAGTGACAGCTCAAGTTTAGCTCGTATCTTCATAAATCTATATGACGTCTCTCATCATATTTCAGAGGTTAAGGTGCACAGTTAATCTTCAATATATTTCTAAGCAATGTGAAACAAAACTGAAATAAATGCATATTACATTTAATAAATATAAGATCATATATTTAATTAATTAACATATTTAATAAATATGAGTTGGCCAGACCTAATCCTAGAACAGAAGTGTTTCAGACTTCATTTTTTTTTAAATACTCTTATCCCTTTATGATGTTTTAAATGTTTTCATTTTTGTTAATTTATCACTTAGTAACCTTTTGAATATCTTCAGGCAGGTCTTCTTAACTGAAGCCATGCCTCCCTTATACTAGTGTGGACCTCGTTTTCATGGAGAGAAAGCATTTGAGAGTGGAACTTTGAAGAGGTCACACTAGCTGCAATAGTGTATATGATTTTGGTAGAACATAGCTTTCTAAAATCATTTCATTCTTCAGCTTTTTACAAAGATTATTTTAGTTTATTTCAACTGCAGTAGTTATTTTTATTTGCTTGAGCAAGTGCAAATATGTTAATGACTAAGTAGAAAAGGATAGGTGGGAAAAACTGGTGACTAATGGGGGGGGGGAATCAGGTGCACACCCAAGGTCATTATAGAGTGTACAAACAACAAGTTGCAATTCTATGCAAACAACTGGAAAACAGGGGTTATATCATTGTGTGTAAGAGAGAATAACAGAACTGTAAGATGAATTCATGCCAAATCATTCATCAGTTTTTGCCAAGAGAATACTACATCTTTGTTAGTGGGCCTTTTTGACATTTTCTCCTGGATTTTCTCCCTTTATATATTCAAATACATACTAAATATACACAATACACCACAAAAGCTGAATTTTTAAAGTTTTTCATGTACAAATATAAATAGTATGTTTTGTGTGCATATATACATATATTCTACAATCAAGTACATATTTATGCCCTTAGACATTGAGACTCAAACTAAATACATACATGTAATCATAAAAGTGCATTTTTCAAACTGATAAAATATGTCAAAGTCCATGTCAACAAGCGTAACTATGTTTTGTGGCTTATTTTCACAACTAATCCTAAAAGGGAAAATGAGTCACCAAGTTCAGCTCTGGCCCTTTTCCTAAAATATTTTTTCATATAGAAAAATCATGGAACTAAAAAATAGTAATAATAATAATAATGTATGGTATGTAATTCAAGATCTCTTTTAATTCTATTTGTTTCAGCAAGCCAACTAGAAGATTGCAACCAAGAGGCTATGAAATAGAGGCCCCAGCACAATGAAATCAGCCTGCTATAAAAGGCGACACATGCCAGTTTCTCCTCCCCGACGGCAGATGCCACACCCTGAAGCAGACAGAAGGCACTGCAGTCTGTAAGAGAAGCACAACACAAAGCCAGCAGGACTTGGTTTTGTCTTTTAAACCACAGAGAATGCTAAAATACCTTTTTAAAGCATTCTTGCTGAAGATGATGGTGGGCTCCTAATCCATTCAACTTCTAGTTTTGAAACCCACCTTGTCAAGAAAACAAAACAAAAGCCTCTTAGAGTTTCATTTAAAAATCCATGACTTAAGAGACAAAACAGCAATTGTCAGGGGTCTGTAAGGAAGCGATGAAACAGGTTCACATTTCACAAACGCACAATTGAAACTATAGATGGTAACCCATCATACCACTTGCCTCAATCACCCCGTATGGCACCCCCACATTATTGTTTCCTTTTGGTGAAAAAAAGGTACTAGAAATCACCAGGTACATTTTTCCTAATGGAGTCCTGATTTTTGTACACCTCTTGCCCAATTTCAAACAATAGTGACAACTTTAATAAGTTACTCGAACCACAGAAGGCTCCAGGGGTGACGGCCCGAAAGCTGCCGGGTGGCCACAGTGTACCTGCAATGAACTTCCCACCCACAGGTCGCCCTGTGCCCTCCTGTTGAGCCAGAAGATTACCCATCGTTTTTTTTTTTTAAACATTCCTTTGGCGCCACAAAAAAGTTTGGGGTTTTTTGTTGTTGTTGTTGGGGGTGGGGTGGTTTTTTGGTTTTTGTTTTTACTATATGAAAATATTGCTCCTTTTGAATAAGTTTTAGGCGCTGAATAAAAGACTCTTCAATTTGCCCACTTAAAGAGGATTGAGCCAGATGGTAGTTGAAGAATGCCACAGCTCTGTTCTTTTTGCCTCATCGCAGCCCATCATTCTGTTTGCTTTCAGATTAGTCCCCTTTTACCATTCTGGTTATTTATTCAATAACTGAAACTATCACGATTCACTAACCATCATATTTCTCAGCATTCTTTATGTAATTTGGAAGCAATTTAGAATAAAGCCCTGTCAAGGTTTTACAAATAAGAACTATTAAAGAATAAGGCTTTGGATACTTGCTTTCCTTTTAGATTTATGAGAAATGCGATGAATGGAGCTAATGGGATTTCCCTACTGATCTTGGGCAGGGACTTTAAAAAGCACTAAACAATTGTCCTTTTCACTTGTCTGATTTAGACGTTAGCAATGAATAACTTGAGTAAATGCAAGATATGGGATATAGCATTTGAAACAACTATGCAAATTAACAGTGGTCCGTAAGTTTAGGAGGCAACCAACTAGGTAGGATTTGAAAAAGTCTAGGCAAAAATAATTTAAAGAAATCTGGGGACCCTGACAAACAGGAGCAGTATTGTACTTAGTAAGAATATTATCGCATGGATAATAAACCCGGGTGGGGATAAACTACACTTATTTATCCAACAAATGTATCTCAAGCTTGCTTTGAGACTAAAAAGAGAAACATTATCTTGGTTCTGTCCTCAATAGGGGAGATAAACAATTACCTTAAAACATGCCCTGAAACGTCATACAGGATTCGGCCAATAAGGAAGCAAGCTCAGACTTCCCCACCCAACAGCCTTCCCTGCAGCTGTGCTTGCTGGCGGCCATCAGCCAAAGCCCCTCACCCTAATCGTCAATCAGGCACAGCTCGGACCTGACGCTGGGAACCCGCCACTGTTGGGGCTAGACTTCCAGAACCTTAAGTCAAATTTACCATTGGGCGCCTACGATTCCCCTCCCCCCCCCCCCCCCCCCCCCCGCCGCCGGGATCCCTAGAAACATAGTAACATCACTGAAATCTAGGAAGAAACACCTGATTACATTTTAGAACATTGTACTTTTTATCTTTTACTTGATTATCCACATTTTGAATGGTGTGTCACAAACATTTTTCACTGTAGCCTACTTTAGAAATTTTCTGTAACTTTTCTTTAACAAGTGTGTGTTTGGTGGCATTTCTTTCATTTTTATGCCCAGTATTGTCCTCATTCATGTTGCCGTCATCAAAATCTTATTGGGCACTTACCAGCGCATTTCAATATTCTCTCCTTCTATGATTATATCATGGCATATAATCATGTATATGACTTCTATCACTGATAATCTGCTGTGTGGATAAAGGCACTACAGATAACGCCACTCTAGTTCCTCCTAAGTAAAAACTGGGAAGTAAATATACTTGAGGTCATGTATAATAATCAAGAATACAAAGGTAAGTCATTTGGAGGGGTAATCACTTCAATTTTCTGGAAAGATTTTAGTGACTTATCTGAGGGCCTTCTGGGTCTTCCTTGTATGTGATTAATTACTTCAAAGTACACATAAACTTCTAAAATGAAACTACTCCTCACGTACAATAAATTCCAAATTTATTACTGTCGTGCATGTGTGATTTCTATTTCGCCCTGCTTAAATTCAATCGCTTTTTCCCTAATCCATCAAGAGACTCGGTGGGCACCTTTAAAGGTAAATTGTTGACAGTTGCCTGATTGTTCTGGTAAGGGACAGGATTCGGTGATCTACTTTTTTACACAAAATGAAAATTTCTTTGACAAATTTGCTTGTCAATGCATCCCTCTAAAAGCATCCAAGTTGTTAAACATAAATCTTTTTTTTTCCCCCTCTACCTAACTTTAAGGAAATTTCCACATTGTGGTATGTCACTATATAGGCCTTAAAACGCAGTGGGCTAACCCTGGCATCTTCTCTGACCCTCAGATGTCTCTTCTCAAGCTGCCCCTTCTCTCTGGTGCTGGTGACCTGCTTTCGCAAGGACCGTGTGTGTGTTAAAAGTTTTCCCTCCCAAAGCATAGCCCACAAGGAGCAGCTGGGAAGGTGGCCTCTTGGCTCAGCCCCATTCATTCAGCAAATAACCGCTGACTGACTACTCTGCACAGGCCCAGTGCTAGACTCTGCAGCCGTGGTAATGGGGTAGGGTGCGGGGACAGGGAGGCGGGATTTACCACTGGGAGTGCACCTGCCAGACAATCCGATGATCACACTAATGAATGTATAATTGTGCAGAGACAACATGCTCTGAAGGAAGAATACAGGGTTCTGGGAGGGCAATAAATGAAGAAACTGACATCGGCAGGGGAGGGTGGCTTGGGCTGAGAGCTGCAAAGTGGGAGAAATCACCCAGAGAAGGGAAAGGGCCTCCCAGACAGCAGGAGGCCAGTGGGGTGGAGGGGAGAGTGGGGCAGGCCTGCCAGAGGTGGGAGCAGAGGTGGGAGCCTCCAGGCTGGTTCCAGGAGCCAATTCCATCAGGGCTTATATTCCAAGAGCAATGCTACCTAGCTGCAGCTTGTAAGCAGGGGGCTGACACGATCGCATCTGGGTTGTCTGTCACACAGCCCACTGGCTGCTGGGATAGAGCTGGAGCCAGAGCAGATGGGAGGCAGAACGGGGGACTGTCCCGGGGGTCCAGGCTCATCTCACAGGCCAGGGAGACTTGACCACCTTCAGTTATGGAGGCTCCCACTGAATTATGGTACCAAGAAATACTAAGAGGACCATTAAAACTTAGTTTATATTAATGTTTACACTTTTTTTAAGTTTATTTTTTTGGAGAGAGAACGAAGTCGGGGAAGGACAGATGGGAGTGGGGGGTGGGTCAGAGGATCTGAAGCAGACTCTGTGCCGACAGCAGAGAGCCTGATACAGGGCTCGAGTTCCCGAACCGTGAGATCATGACCTGAGCCAAAGTTGGATGCCTAACGGACTGAGCCACCCAGGTGCCTCAATGCTTACATTTTTTTCTTTAATGTAATATGTTCAGCCTCAAAAATACAATGCAATCTAGGTGTGCTTTTCACACTTAGAAGAAGTCTAGGACTTCTTTTTAATTAATTCATAGTGCCCTAGAGATGTGTGGTCTGTAATAGATCACAAGTTTAAAAACAATATGCTTGGGGCGCCTGGGTGGCGCAGTCGGTTAAGCGTCCGACTTCAGCCAGGTCACGATCTCGCGATCCGGGAGTTCGAGCCCCGTGTCAGGCTCTGGGCTGATGGCTCGGAGCCTGGAGCCTGTTTCCGATTCTGTGTCTCCCTCTCTCTCTGCCCCTCCCCCATTCATGCTCTGTCTCTCTCTATCCCAAAAATAAATAAAAAACGTTGAAAAAAAAAAACAATATGCTGAAAACCTTTTCATCTAGTCACTGTATCTCTGGGACCAAATGCATACCCTTACTTGCTGACAACACTAGAGGCTAAGTCAGAGACTGTAAATGGCTCCCTGGATTATCTGTTATGATGAAGCATCATCCAAGTGAGGAGAGTTGGTAAAGTTGGATGGGGGCAAGAGGCATCATGGGGATGGAGATAAGTGAACTGACCCCAAAGAGTCCCGCACTTAAGAATGTGTGGATTGGGGCGCCTGGGTGGCGCAGTCGGTTAAGTGTCCGACTTCAGCCAGGTCACGATCTCGCGGTCCGTGAGTTCGAGCCCCGCGTCAGGCTCTGGGCTGATGGCTCAGAGACTGGAGCCTGTTTCCAATTCTGTGTCTCCCTCTCTCTCTGCCCCTCCCCCGTTCATGCTCTGTCTCTCTCTGTCCCAAAAATAAAATAAACGTTGAAAAAAAATTAAAAAAAAAAAAAAAAAGAATGTGTGGATTGTTCACTGCTCAAGGGCAACCAGCCAGGGAGATGAGTGGGGGCTGCGATCCAGCCAGAGCCTTACTTACTGCTCATTGAGCCCTGGCACGGGACTGAGCCCACTGGAGGATGGATGTCTTTTTCCAATTTACACGAAGCCTGGTGCATGCTTGCAGGGGCCCTCCATGGGGCAGATGGTGAGAAGATGGCATGAGAAGACTCGGTAATGGACGAGATATACGCACATGAAGCAATGGATGATCAGGCCTTACCTCTCACTTATTTTTCCTCCCCCACCCCTTCCTGGCCCAATGTATGAAGCAGCTGGAAACTCCAGCTCGAATCCCCACCATCCAGTCCACCCCACCTGTCCATCTATCCTACCAAGCTTTGTCTATACTGGTTCCCTGGCCCCCTACTACTTTGCTCGTCATAGACTCTCAGACCTAAAGACAGCTGAGAGGTTTTAAGAAGCTCCTCAGATCCATCCTGGGCAAACATCTTGTGACCTCAGAGCCTTCTCTCATATCTAGGAATTTGTGAGATCGAGATGATCCATGGAAAACTCTGAAACAAATGAACAAAGTGAGTCAAGACATCAGCCCCCCTTCCCCGGGCCCCCTGTTTGCACAGCATCCGGGGGGTACCACGCTCGGTGTCATTGATTTAAAGGATGCCTCTCTGCAGTATGACTGCTTGTCCCCTGGAATTATGCAGTGTGGCTCTCCTGATCCCTCCCCATTTGCCAAAGGCCAGGGCTGGCATTTGTAGTCTCTGAAAGGGGACATAGGAAGAAAGGAGAATTCTAATTTAGGAAATGCCATGGCCCAGGCACCATCCTTGCTTTGTGATTTGGCTTTCTGCCACCTTTCGACAGCCGCCAACCTTGGGGCAAACCACCTCGCATATCCGGAGGAGAAAAGAAGAGGCAAGCCCTGGGGTCAGGGCAGCATTTGGAACACCTAGTATGCCTTCCCTGCTCACTCACACCCCTGTCTAGAGACAGGGCATCGATCTAGAAAAGGGAAAACTTCAGGCAGAAATAGTTGTATTTAAATCAACAAACCAGGCCATTTCTAGGTTGCTTTGAGGGTTTTTTTTTTTTAAGTTTATTTATTTTGAGGGAGGGAGAGAGAGAGAAAATGCAAGTGGGGAAGAGGCAGAGAGAGAGAGAAAGGGAGATAGTCCCAATCAGGCTTACCACCACCAATGCAGAGCCCAATGGGGGGCTTGAACTCACTGCAAGATCGTGATGTGAACTGGTCAGATGCTTAGCCAACTCAGCCACGCAGGTGTCCCTAGGCTGCTTTGAGTTTTATAGCTATTATTACTGAACATTTATGGGGTCTATCCTGTGCCCCAAACTTCACATATATATGGCAGAGAAGCAAGTTACCTAACCCAACATTGGTTCTGGTTCCCCTTAAAAGTTGAAGCCCCAATTTTTAACTGGGCACATGACCACCTATTTAAAAAAAAAAAAAAGAGTCTACATTTCCCAGATCCCTTGGAGATAAGCGTGTCGATGTGCTTAAGGGGCACCAAGGCCCTGGCTCAGTTACTACCTGCCTGCAGACCTGGTTTATGAGTGGGAAAAAACAAATTTCTATCTTGTTCAAAAAACTGATATTTTTTGCTTGGTTTGGGTTTTTCCTCTTTCTTCTTCTTCTTTGTTTGTTAGTAAGAAACAAAATCTAAAGCTGATATAGTGCACATGATTTCTCATATCATTCTCACAACACTTCCAGAGGTCAGTAAACCACAGGAGCCTTGATTTTGTCCAAGAAAACAGAGAAACCAATAGTATCTACTTCACCGGGCTTCTGAGGGTTAAATCAAATAATCCCTGCAAAGCCCTGAGCACAGCGCCTGGCACAAGGGAAGGGTGTGACGTTATTCTTTATTTTATTAAGCCCCTTATGTCTCTCCACCTGCGTGGGGCTCTGTGCCGACATCGTGTGGCCTCTTGGGATTCTCTCTGCCACCAACGCCACCCCCCCCCCCCGCCGTCCCCTCCTCACTGTCTCTCTCAAAATAAATAAATAAACTTTAATATAAATAGATACAATAACGACAGGACTCCTAACTTGTTTTTTATTTGCTTCAAAGGTGTTAAGAAATTTTTCTTAAAAGGTCAGCTCAACCTCGTATGTTGCTATAGGTTGTTACCTCTATTCAGAGAGCTACCACTCTGAGAAACTGATTTCCCACCCTCCTCTCCAAGTAAGACCTCATTATGTTCGCAGGCTAAAGGAGTGTCGTGTGAGCATGAGATCTGTAACTGGAGAGGGTGGCTTTGAATACGTTTAATGCTCAACCCCATCACAGTTAAGTCTCAGTCTGTACTAGGTTAGCATGGCACTTGTTTATAAACAACGTGATTATTCGTGCCGATTCTACGAGATTGGTTGCCCACTGACCTCAACAGAAACAGTGCAAATAGGGGCCCTCGGCTGGCTCAGTTGGTTAAGCGTCCGACTTCGGCTCAGGTCATGTTCTCACGTTTAGTGTGTTGGAGCCCCGCATCCTGGAGCCTGCTTCAGATTCTGTGTCTCCCTCTTTCTCTACTCCTCCCCCACTCTCTCTCTCTCTCTCTCTCTCTCTCTCTCTCTCTGTCACACACACACACACACACACACACAAAAATAAACATTTAAAAAATTTTAAAAAAGAAACAAGGCAAATATTCCCCCCCACTTTTAAAGCATAGTAAAACTTCTGTGTTTTTTTAAGTTTATTTATTTATATCGAGAGAGACAGAGACCGCACGTGAGCAGGAAAGGGTCAGAGAGAGAGAATCCCAAGCAGGCTCCATGCTGTCAGCACAGAGCCAGACGTGGGGCTTGAACTCCTGAAATTGAGACATAACCTGAGCCGAAACCAAGAATGGCACGCTTAACCGCCTGAGCCACCCGGGTGCCCCTTAACTCCTGTGGTGTTTGAAACGAGACCAAGAACACATGTAGAAAAGCCCATGGATTATTTTAAGGGAACTTCTTTTTTAATCTCATTAACTTTTCACCATATGCTGTTCATTTTTTATATCCTGCATAGGCTGAAAAATGAAAATAGACCAGGCCAGGATGCTTCATTTGGGGCACATCGTTACGAGAATGACATACACAAACTGGGAAGTTCAGAGAAAAAAACACAGACAATTAAGAGGACTTTTTAAGATGACTTAAGAGGTTTTTAAAGCTCTGTATGTTCCTTAAGTAAGCAGCCCAGGAGGCAAGCAAGAAAACTGCTTCCCGCCACATGAAGAGTGTTACCTCTGGCGGCTTCCCGATCTGTAGCAAGAAGTTGGATTCACGTTTCCCAGTTCCACGTTTATGGGCTGTGCAAGTTTGGGCAATTTACTTAACTTTTTGGGTAGCAGAATGTACATGAAACACTGAATACCTTGCCTATTTGGGGGGGGGGGGGAAGGGGTGGTTGGAGTAAAAATTAAATGAAAAACACATATATGTAAAGTATTTAACATATTGCCTGGAATTAAATAGATAAGTAGGGTGTGGGCGGGGGTGTGCACGGGTGTGCATTTAATTTCTAAGTAGAATAAACATCTGTCATGTGATTCCAGGAAAACCAGGTATACTCCACTCAATCCCAAACATTTCTCCTGCTACCTAATTAAAATTTCTCCATTAAAGACGGATGGATTTGCTCCTTTCTTTAAAGGCTCTGAGCCCTATCAAAATACCAACGTGCTTCTACTGAGTAATACCTTAAGCTTTTGTCAGTCACTCACACCTTATTATGAATATATGTCGGATCCATTCCTGAAGGCCTGCTTGGATGCAGAAGAGGAGAAAGAGGCTGCAGGACCAGAGAGGATGCAATGAAGCCCGATGGAATGCAGTGGATAGGGGCACTGCGATGCTGGGGATAAATTCTGTTCACTGCACTCATAAACAGCCCCACCTATTCCCCGGCTGAAAGTGTGGAAAGGAAAACACACCTACACGTTGAAGAGGTTGTCTTTCTATCCTGACAGTTCAGGCCTGTGGGTCCTCAACCCGCTTCCTAAATGCTGGAACCCCGGGATTTGTCATTGCTAACCTGTTACAGTTGATCTTTGGTAGATGAAGCTAGCCGGGGACTGGGAGGGGGAGCGGGAGGGGGAGGGGCATGCAGGCTGGGGGTGCTTTTTCAGCCCAGTCATTCCATGATTCTGTGGCTAGATAGGGCAGTGGATGTCGCGAAGCATTTTTACTTTGGAGGTGATAAGGAAGCACAGCGAACCTCTCCACCGGCTAAGAAGAATGTTGGTACTAAGGCTGGAGGGAGGGGAGAAGTGAAGGGGGCTGCTGGCCTCCAGCACCCCCTGCATGTGGGGCCCATGGGAACCTTTGGTTGCAACAACAAGGAATGGGGGATAGGCAGGGTAGAGAACCAACCATCCAGGGTGGTTGCAGGGGAGGAGAAGACAAAGAAGAAAGAAACCGTGGCAGAAGGGAAAGAGGGATGAGAACAGTAGGGAAACTTCTAGAGAGAGCCAGACACACTGTTACTAGAAACTTCACTGGGTCTGGAAAAAACAATGTTGCAAATTATAATTCATCCTCTGACACATTTATCATTAACTAGGCTAGACCATCTTACTAACATGAGATAATTCATGGAAGGAAAATTCATAAAAATTTTAGGTTCAAGGTTAACACTTGAGAACAGTCTTCCTCGCTGACTTTCTATGGACAAACCCCCTGGACACTTGATCCACCTGCCTCCACTGTATTTCATAATTCCTGCCATATTCTCATTTCTTTTTTTTTTTAATGTTTTAAAAACATCTATTTTATTTTTGAGAGAGAGGCATCGCATGACTTGGGGAGGGGCAGAGAGAGGGGAAGACACAGAATCCGAAGCAGGCTCCAAGCTGTCAGCACGGAGCCTGACATGGGGCTGGAACTCACAAACCGTGAGATCATGACCTGAGCCGAAGTCGGACGCTTCACCGACCGAGCCACCCAGGCGCCCCTATATTCTGATTTCTAATGTCACCTGGCCACTGGAAAAGTTCACCTATGATCTCTGATGACCTTTTTTCTTCTAGGAAAACCCATGAGTTTTTTTTCTTGGCTTTCCTCCGCTTCAGTCTTTTGGAAATAATTTCACCAAGAAATCTGAGGCATGGTGTTCTGTGATTTTCATTCTACGCCTATTTATTAAAGCCAGGGTGAGAGGCCTATGTAGATCATCTAAACTCTTCTGAGTACCAAGCAGGAATGAAAGGCCCTCAGGGGTGTGGGGCGGGATGGGAGTTTCACGGACACATGACACAGTCTTTGACCCCCCCCAAGCAGCACATGCGGGCAGAGACTTCAACTTCCTTCTCTACAAAAGGAGACAAGTGAACCACTTAGTTGGTGGCTACTCTGCTGGCTCTTCAGGTCTCAGAATGAGCTCTCTCTTCCTCTGCCCTAAGACCATCCTAGCCCAAAGCTCCTCCATGTTCTTTTTCCTTCACCAGTTTTTCTCCCTCCTCACCAACAGCCACCCCCCACCCCCCACCCCCCACCCAGGATGGTCCTGCTCTTCTTCGGGGCCCATTTCTTGTGGCCAGCCAGCTCATCATGGTGACCCTAGGGACAGCCCTGCCTGGTCACAAAGGTGTCCTCTCTGCCCTGACCCACTTTCGCTGGTCCCCCGCGCTGTGCCTTTGTGTGACCATGCCTTCAATGCTGAGCCATCTCCTCCAGCGTCTGGCCCTCCTTTTCTAATAACCTGCCCCACCAGGCTGTCTCCTTCCTCTCTGCCTTTGCACTTGCCACTTTCTGTGCTTTTCCCCCGCTACTTCGTCAAAAGCTACGGTCTTTCAAACTGCAGCTCGATGTCACTCCCTTTGCGAAGCCCTCCTGACCCGAGTTTTGGTACTGGAATACACCCTGGAATAGTCACCTCTGGGCTATGAAACCGACTCGTGGACCTCACATCTTCAGCCCTTGTCAGGTTGTAAATATTTGTGAACCTTCACGTCTGCACGCCTAGACTGAGTGCTCCAGGAGGGCACCCCACGGTTTCGCATATCCAGGGCATGACCTAAGACCTGGTCCTGCATTAGCGTTCCTCGAATGAATGAATGACCTCTGCCACCAGTCAGAGTGACAATAGGGCAACGTCCCCTTCCCCAAGAAGACTGATACATCCGAGCTTTGCTGACGCTCCCTGAACTGCCACAAGGTCCCTGTGCATGAGTAATCAAGGAAGTATCCTCAGTATTCCGAGGAAATCAAGCAGAATCCTTTTCATGGTAGGACACAGGCAGCAATTTCAGAAGGTCGCCTGAGAGAACCACTGAGATGAGCCACTCTGCTCATCTGAATGCCCTTCGTGATGGTTCGTACAGAAATGAGGAAGTGAGACAGCCTCCCTCCTGTAACGAGACAGAGCAGCGACATGCTGCTCTTGGCGCCAAGACACCATCCCCTCAGCATGACCTCCTCAGGGTCCCTACTTAACAAATGGGGAATTTTGTCTCCAGATGTTACAAAAGTCCTCCGCTCCGATAACAAGACTCAGAGACCTGGCAACAGCCATCATGGATGCTTCAGTGATTTTCAGCTATCGGTGTTGGGATGTCTGGAATGGCATGGAGGAAAATATTATTTTTTTGGAGAGGAATATACATATGATCGTAAACTAGCATGAAAAAAGATTTTGTGGCCATCCTACAGACTTCGGATTTTTAAAAATTTTTTTCAATATTTATTTATTTTTGAGAGACAGAGCTCAAGCAGGGGAGGGGCAAAGAGAAAGGGAGACCCAGAATCTGAAGCAGGCTCCAGGCTCCCAGCTGTCAGCACAGAGCCCCACGCGGGGCTCGAACCCACGAACCGCAGGATCATGACCTGAGCCGAAGTCGGACGCTCAACCAGCTGAGGCACCCAGGCGCCCCTAGCCTTATATCTTTTTAAAGATGATGGGGCGCCTGGGTGGCGCAGTCGGTTAAGCGTCCGACTTCAGCCAGGTCACGATCTTGCGGTCGGTGAGCTTGAGCCCCGCGTCAGGCTCTGGGCTGATGGCTCGGAGCCTGGAGCCTGTTTCCGATTCTGTGTCTCCCTCTCTCTCTGCCCCTCCCCCGTTCATGCTCTGTCTCTCTCTGTCCCAAAAATAAATAAGAAACGTTGAAAAAAAATTAAAAAAAAAAATAAAATAAATAAAGATGCTATAACAAAAATATACTGTTGAGCGTTTCAGTCGGTTAAGCGTCCAACTCAGGCTCAGGTCATGATCTCACGGTTCGTGAGTTCGAGCCCCACATCCGGCTCTGTGCTGACAGCTCGGAGCCTGGAGCCTGCTTGGGATTCTGGGTCTCCCCCTCTCTGCCCCTCCCCCACTCATGCTCTGTCTCTGTCTCTCAAAAATGAATAAACATTAAAAAAAAATTTTAATATACTGTTGCAAAATCTTTCTTACTAGACTTTCAAAGAACTTGAGATTATTAAGATACAGTTACTCACTATTCCTTTGTACTACAAACAAACAAAAAAATTAGCATGACTGACACAAAACTAGGCTAACCATAGCTGAGTTGAGATGTATTTTCCAGATACTTTGCTTTAACCTCTCAATTTTTTTTCACTCAAGAACAAGTTGCTAACTATTACGTGGTGCGTGGTAATACTCTTGTATGATTCTGTCAGCATCTAATTTAATGTCTTTGTTTTGAAAAGTTTTAAAGTTAAAAATTTTGGAATAGATGCATTTCATCTTCTCAGAAATGTGTCCCTTTGGCTTCTGGCAACTTTCATTTGAAAATTCTACAGTGAAAGCAGCTAAAAGTTGAGCAGCAGGAACCTTGCAGGGAAGAGGAACACTCTCTCCAGCACAGAGACGGGAGTCCCGGGCACCCAGGACAGTGCTGTCATCTCTTACAGTCGTGAGCACCAAGAATGTCCTCTGTGTTCACAGAAACACTTCACGCTTCTCAAGTGGCTTACTCAAAGCCATTTTTCATGACCCGAGTACCCATGAAAAAGATGTGTCCCTCTCTATCAACACTTGATGAAAACAAAACTTACTGAAAACAACCGAGCCGCTCCCACCGACCTGAGGCACTCTGGCTGGGGCCTCTGGGTAACAGCGTCACGGCTACTCCTTTTCTTAGTCCACTGGCTGTACTTCATGCAAGTCCTTCAAGTTCTTTCCGTGGCATCCCACGTGCCTCAGGTAATAATGGAGGGCAGGGAGTGGGCACGGAGATGTTGAGTCAAGGCCAGGAGGTCGACCTGATGTCAGGCGGAGCCTGGCACACGTTGGTGTGCAGAATCTGGAGGGGGCTCTGGAGCCTGGATGTCAGTCAGGATTCCAAATTCTTCATCTTACCTACCCTGGCCAGTGGGATCCATTATATCCAGAATGATCCAGGTTTTGGAATCCAAAATTAAGGTTTTGGAATACATAACTTATATATTATATATAAGCCTATATAACTAAACACGAAACATTTGGACCTATGGTGTTTAACGGAAAAAAGAAGGAAGGAAGAAGGAACATTCCAAATAATAAAGCATTACCACGTACAATTCACCTTTCATTCGACTTCAAAATTATAACCTCCCTGCCAGCTTGATAACAATCGAAAAGTCTGACAATGTGCTCTGCTGGTGAGGCTGAGGGGGAACAGGAATTCTCAGATATTCGCTAGTGTTCGCAAAAAATGGAAGTTTTTTTGGAAAGATTTGATGATAATGAACAAAATCATCAGTGAACTTACCCTTTGACCAGCCACCACACTCCTCAGCGTCTATGCTATCGATGCCTTGTAAAAGTACAGGCCACATCTGTCCAGGATCAGGCCTTGTGACATAGTTTCCAAGAGCAAACGATTAGAAACAACCCGAATGTTCAGCACTAATAGGGCCTTTGTGCGAAGTAACTGGGTGCATCCACACAGCAGAGTACCATGCGGCCATAAAAGAGGACAACGAGGGGCGCCTGGGTGGCTCATTCGGTTAAGCGTCCAACTTCAGCTCAGGTCATGATCTCACGGTTCGTGGGTTCGAGCCCCATGTTGGGCTCTGTGCTGACAGCTCGGAGCCTGGAGCCTGCTTCGGATTCTGTGTCTCCCTCTCTCTCTGTTCCTCCCCTGCTCTCACTCTGTCTCTCTCTGCCTCTCAAAAATAAATAAAGATTTTTTAAAAAATTAAAAAAAAAAAGGGCAATGATTTCCATCTTTTGGGGCAGAGAAATCTACAAGACATATTGTGAAGTTAAGAAAACTATATATGGGTGTGTGTATACTTTCTTTTGTGTGCTTTCTTCTGTATAACAAGCAGGGTTAGAGCAACCAAGTAAGAATATGTATACGTAGTTGTTTCTATTTGTGAAAACAAACACTGAAAGGATACCTGTCTGTAGGGGGTGGTCATCCGTAGGGGGCAGAAGAAGAATGGAGATGACGTGGAAACAAGAATTCCTGTGTATACCTGTCCATATGGTTTTGATTTTTGAATCAAAAATGTACCTCCAAAAATAAGTAGGGGCATTTGGGTGGCTCCTACTTATTAAGTGTCTGACTCTTGATCTTGGCTCAGGTCACGATCTCATGGTTTGTGAGATGGAGCCCCGTGTTGGGCTCTGCGCTGACAGCAAGGAGCCTGTTTGGGATTCTCTCTCTCCTTCTCTCTCCCCCTCCCCTGCTCACACATGCTCCCTCTGTCACTCTCTGTCACGAAAAACAAAAACAAAAACAACCTAAAGAAAAATAAGTAAAGCTAAAGCTGAAAAAATTGCATTCATCTTCCTCATCGGGCATGGCTCCCTCTGGCTCAAGGACCAGTCATCAGCTCACGGGGGTGGGGTCGGTGGGTACGGTAGATTCGAAGAGCTACAGCCTGGTGCTTTAGACCGGCCATCAATTCCCCCTTGCTGCTGGTCCTCCAGGTCGATGTTGGGCCTTGGAGCTGAGATCAGTCGGCATTTTGCCCACCACATGCTCGTCTTGTTTTCCTGGGATTGGGTCTCGGCCACTGAATCCCACCTATTAGTCTATCCTTCTGAGTTGGGGGCTCTGATGTGCTCAGTTTTATCCTTCACCCTCGCTTGGCCCTGGGGTCTGGTCCCACAACTCTTGGCTGACTGCTCTGGCCTTGGGATCCACTGGTATTTCATGTTGCCTGCCTGTCTGGGTTGCCAAATGTGAGCTCCCTTCTTACTGAACACCCCCGACACCTAGCACCTCGCACCCACCAGCAGTACTAGAGTGACTGTAAAAATCCAAAGTCTCTAGCTGGTCCACGTGTCAGGGAGGGCCCGTGACCGGTGGCCATGCTCTCCAGAGCCTGTGTGGAACCAGATGTGCTGCACCTCTCCTGGTTTCCCAGGCTGAATTGGGTTCTGTAGCTTCTGCCCAACTCAACAGATGGGTCAAATTCCAGGGCTGGACACCGCCGGGCTGTTCTAGTTCGCTGCAGTTAGCCCTTCCATGCATACCTAAGCCATAACGACGGAGCCATTTCCTTCCTTCTCCCAGCACAGGACTACCAATAATTTGGAAGGGGAAATGCCAGGCTTATAAAAAAAAAAACAAACACATTATTTGTATTTGGTTAGACTTTATTAGGTTCTTTTTTTTTTCTCCATTTCTTTCGTTCTTTCATTTTATAAGTAAAACTTTAAAAACATTTCTCTTTTTTAAAAAAAAATTTTTTTAAGTTATTTATTTTGAGAGAGAGCGCAAGAGGGGTAGGAGTGGGGGCGGGGGGGGGGGGGGGAATGAGGATTCCAAGGAGGCTCTGCACTGTCAGCACAGATTGTGAGATCATGAGCTGAGCTGAAATCTAGAGTCGGACGCTTAAGCAGCTGAGCCACCCAGGAGCCCCTTAAAAAACATTTCTAACGTCTTTTGGGGCGCCTGGGTGGCGCAGTCGGTTGAGCGTCCGACTTCAGCCAGGTCTCGATCTCGCGGTCCGTGAGTTCGAGCCCCGCGTCGGGCTCTGGGCTGATGGCTCAGAGCCTGGAGCCTGTTTCCGATTCTGTGTCTCCCTCTCTCTCTGCCCCTCCCCCGTTCATGCTCTGTCTCTTTCTGTCCCCCAAACAATAAATAAACGTTGAAAAAAACATTTCTAACGTCTTTAGAAATTTGTAACATTTATAAAAGATGTTTATATTCCATTGAAAGTCCATTTGGGGAAATTGTCTTCCGTGTTTTGTTCCACTGGCAATCTTCTATGCAGAGTTATTTTTATTTTTATTTTTATTTTTATTGTTTAATAAAAGGTTTTATTGTTAAGTAATCTCTACACCCAACGTGGGGCTCGAACCCACAACCCCGAGATCAAGAGTCGTATGCTCTACCAACTGAGCCAGCCAGGCATCCCCAGAATTTGCTTCAATAAAATTTACTGGAAAGGCTTTCTGAAGAAAGAAGGGGCCATGAGGAAAATGTTCAGATAATATACTGGGTGATTTTTTATGTGACATTTGTGGAGAATAATTTAGATTTTTAAAAACCCTCAAATTAAAAAGATTTCAGTACGTTCGTATTGGCAAATCATTTAGAGAAAAACATTATTTAAGCCTCAATAATTTAAAATTAATTATCATTTGAATAGGAACGAGATTAAAAGTAAATGTATTCAGTGAAAGAGTAAAAAAGAACCAAAAAGCATCAGACACAGACACATCACGCCCCCACCAGTCTCCCTCAAATACACATACGCACCCTCACTTCCCAAGACACATCCCACACCCCCAGTTATACCCAGAAACAGACATACATAAATATCATTAGGAAATTGAAACGTAGACATTTAAAAAATTATCAGTCCAACAATCTCAAGGATACCTGAACTTAATAGTAACTATTAAATACAAGGATTGAGGAGTAGAGACAGGGGTGGGAAATATCTTCCTATTCAGAAGCATAAAATAACTAGTATTTATTTATTATAGAACACCGGACCTTTCCTGACACCATCTGTTGTTCCATTTATTGCATTTACTCGAAGAAATAAAACAGCATTAAAAATATTCTAGCGTTAGGGGCACCTGGCTGACTCAGTCAGGAGAACATGTGACTCTTGATCTCGGGGTTGTGAGTTCAAGCCCCATGCTGAATGTAGAGTTTAGTTACAAATAAAATCATTTTAAAAATATTCAAGCTTTAGACTAATTTAGATTCATTTTCCTCATTTAATCTGAATTGGTGATGTTTTATTGTAATGCATGCTAAAGTCAAATGTAAAATAATTAAAAAAATTTTTTTAACATTTATTCATTTTTGACAGAGAAAGAGCATGAGCAGGAGAGGGGCAGAGAGAGAGGGAGACAGAATCTAAAGCAGGCTCCAGGCTCTGAGCTGTCAGCACAGAGCCTGATGCAGGGCTCAAACCCATGAATGGTGAGATCATGACCCAAGCCCAAGTTGGATGCCCAATCAACTGAGCTACTCAGGCACCCCTAAAATAATTTTAGAGCTTTGTGTGACCTCTCCACCTGGTTAACATAGATAGTTAAGAGTAAAATTATTTTTGAACTGTATGGTAATATGATACCACAACCCACTTTTCATTTCAAAATTAACATTATTTGATAGTAGGGGCGCCTGGGTGGCTCAGTCGGTTAAGTGTCTGACTCCGGCTCAGGTCACGATCTCACAGTTCGCGAGTTCAAGCCCCGCGTCAGGCTCTGTGCTGACAGCTCAGAGCCTGAAACCTTCTTTGGATTCTGTGTCTCCCCCTCTCTCTGCCCCTCTCCAGCTCATACTCTGTCTCTCTCTCTCTCAAAAATGAATACAAAAAAATAAAAAAAAAATTATTTTATAGTATTTTCAGATATTAAATGTATTGCATAGTCATTGAATGAGGTCCAGGAAATAAAAGTAAGGCTTTACTAGAAAATCAAAATCACCCGTAATCCCACTCCATGGAGAGTATTTATTTAAATGTGGATGTAAACTTGGGTAGATCAAGACTGCTACTACTTCTGGTTCTGGCGACATGAAGGGCTGATGTGACACTCTCTTGCAATAAACACATAGGTATTTTGGATAAAATATAACAAACACAATAAATTACTGCTACACAAATAACTTGTGTGTTTTTAAAAGTAGATAACTGAGGGGGGGCTCAGTCAGTTAAGCGTCCAACTTTGGTTCAGGTCATGATCTCACGGTTCGTGAGTTTGAGCCCCGCATCGGGCTGCATGCTGATGACTCAGAACCTGGAGCCTGCTTCGGATTCTGTGTCTCTGTATCTCTGCCCCTCCCCCTACTCACGCTGACTCTCTCCCTCTCCCTCTCTCTCAAAAATAAACATGAGAAAAACTGTAATAAAAGTAGATAACTGAGCCAACAGGGAAGAAAGGGAAATCTTCTGGTAGCTGGAGTTATAAGGTTGGGCAGGAAGAACCAGCACCTAGAGAATGGGGGTTGTGGAGCAAACCTCACATGGAGACAAAATGCATGGCCTTGGGTCCACTCCAGATGAATATCTGGAATTAAGATATTGAATTAAGGAAAAGCTTCTGCAAAGTTGCTTAGTCCACAAAAATGGCACTAACAAGATCTCCAACAAGAAAAAGAGCACAGCATCTTGTAATCCTCAAGGCATTGGGTGTGAAGGAAAAAGAAACATCTCTTCCAAGAAATTAAACCAAGCCTGAGTGTAGGATCGAATTTTTTTTAACATTTATTTATTTTTGAGAGAGAGAGAAGCAGAGAGAGAGAGGAGGGACAAAGGATCCAAAGCGCGCTCTGTGCTGACAGCAGAGAGCCCGATGCGGGGCTCGAACTCAAGATCATGTGAGATCATGACCTGAGCCGAAGTTGGACACTTAACCGACTGAGCCACCCATGCATCCCCACCTTTTTTTTTTTTTAAATAGGATTGAATTTTGTACTAGTTTTATAGAACAAGAATTCTCAACTGACACGCTAACAAAATGTTGGGCAAGAAAAAAAATTTGCTCAAGGCCTGTGAAAACTCTGGGATTCTTGCATAATCAAAAATAAATCCATATCATGGGGGCAAATCCTTAATCTAGGGTACCCAGGACTCCCACAGAAAAGACCATTACTGCTTAAGATGAGCTCACAATAAAAAATTACAAACCATGTGAGGAAATGAAAATGAATCAAAAGACTCAACAATCAGGGCACCTGGCTAAGTCTATTAAGCATCAACTCTTGATTTTGGCTCAGGTCATGATCTCACAGTCATGGGATTGAGCCCTGAGTCAGGCTCTGCATTCTCTCTCTGTCTCTCTCCCTGCCCTTTCCCTGCAGATGTATGCACTCCCTCTCTCTCTCTCTCTCTCTCTCTAAAAAAAAAAAAAAAAGGCTCAATAATCCGCAAAATTAGTACTCATAGAACTATAGATAATTGAACACTCTGAAAGGGACTATAAACATTACTATGTTTAAAATGATTAAAGAGGTGGGGCACCTGGGTGGTTTAGTTGGTTGAACCTCTGACTCGATTTCAGTTCAGGTCATGAGCTCATGATTCCTGAGTTCAAGCCCCAGAGTCGGACTCTGCATTAACAGTGTGGAGCCTGCTTTGGATTCTTTCCCTCTCCCTCTCTTTCTGTCTCTCCCTTGTTCATGCTCTCTCTCAAAATAAATAAATAAACATTTTTTAAAAGGTAAAATGATTAAAGAGGTAAAAGAAGGAATTGAAGTAATGGAACAAAGGGACAATATGAACAGAGAATAAGCAGATTTGAACCAGGACCAAAGTGTACCCCTGGAAATGAAAGATTTATTTCTTCACATTAAAAACTCAGTGAATAAATCATCACGTAAAATGGTCAACTGAAAAACAGATCTGAACAAACCACCTGTAATGCAGCACAGAGATAACAAGATGAAAATATAAAAGAGAATTTATGAGATGTGGAAGACAGAATGAGAAGTACTAATATATACTTCTTTTTTTGTCAAAATTTTATTTAAATTCTAGTTAATTAACATATAGTGTGACATTTCAGGAGGAGTGTTTAGTGATTCGTCACTTACATATAACACCCAATGCTCATCCCAACAAGTGCCCTCCTTAATACCCATCACCCATCTAGCCTGTCCCCCACCCACATCCCTCCATCAACCCTCAGTTTGTTCTCTAACGTTAAAGAGTCTCTTGTGGTTTGTTTCCCCTCTCTCTTTTTTCCCCCTTTCCCTTATGTTCATCTGTTTTGTTTCTTAAATTCCCCATATGAGTGAAATCATATGGTATTTGTCTTTCTCTGACTGACTTATTTGGCTTAGCATAATACACTCTAGCTCCATCCATGTCATTACAAATGGCAAGATTTCATTCTTCTTGATGGCTGAGTAATATTCCATCATGTGAGTATTTGTATCTGTGTCACACACACGCCACATCTTCTTTATCTATTTATCAGTCAGTGGACATTTGGGCTCTTTCCATAGTTTGGCTATTGTTGATGCTGCTGCCATAAACATTGGGATGCATGTACCCCTTCAAATCCCTATTTTTGTGTCCTTTGGTTAAATACCCAGGAGTACAATTGCAGAGTCACAGGGTAGTTCTATTTTTAAATTTTTGAGGAATCTCCATACTGTTTTCCAGAGTGGCTGCACCAGTTTGCATTCCCACCAATGGTGTATGAGGGTTCCCCTTTCTCCACATCCTCACCAACATCTGTCATTTCCTAACAAGTTCTTATACTTCTAAGCCACATTCCAGAAAGAAATTTGTAGAGACATTCAAAGAGATAATGGCCGAAGAAAAATACTGTTACATTCTGCATGTTGTATATATATTTTTTTATGTAGAGAGCCCAAAATTATCCACACAGAAATTATTAGCATTGAGGAGAGAGTTTAGCAATATAAATGCAAAATCAATACAAAATTTTCTGGATATTTGCATGTTTTCTTTTACATTTCAATTTTTTTAAATAAAAATTTTTAATGTTTATTTATTTTCGAGAGAGACAGAGACAGATTGTGAGTGGGTTGGGGCAGAGAGAGAGGGAGACACAGAATCTGAAGCAGGCTCCAGGCTCCGAGCTGTCAGCACAGAGCCCGACGCAGGGCTCGAACTCACAAGCCGTGAGATCATGACCCGAGCCGAAGTCGGACACTCAACCGACTGAGCCAACCAGACGCCCCGTACATTTCAATTTAATCAGCATAAAGTTAATTAAAAGTATCTGCTTCTCTTTTTGTTACCTCTGTTGCACCTAAACTTATGACACCTTTATCAATTTAATGACGTTTATCTGTGCCTTTTCCCTTTTTTCTTGAGTAGTCACACCAGAGTTTATCTATTTTGTTAATCTTTTTAAAGAACAAAATTTTGGCTTCCTTGAGCCTATTATTTAATACAATTACTGTTTAATTGATCTATCATTTATGTGATGATTATTTAATTGGTTTCTGCTCTTAGTAGAATAGTGTTTTTTATTTTACTTCCTTTGTGGGTTTTGTTTTTTTCTGTTATTCTTTCTTTAACTTTCAAACTTGGAAACATAGCTGCTTAGTTTTCAACCTTTAAGTATTTTCTCAGAGTACCATTTTCCTGTTTCCCACAATATATCCCCTTCATCATATCATATACAAAAATCAACTCTAGATGAATTAATGGACTATATATAAAATATAATGTTTTTAAAAATTTAGAAGTCCATATGGGAGAATACTTTTAAGATCTCAGGGACACATTTTTTCAAACAAGAAACTAAAACTGAAAAACACAGAGAAAAATTGACAAGGCTAAATTAAAAATAACAATATCCATTTCATCAAAAGCTATCATGAGAATGAAGTGATTGGCCAGACTGGAAGGAGATTTACTAAATATATTTTTATATGTAATATATACTTGCTAAATATGTAATTGTCAAGGGATTAGTGTCCTGAATATGTATTCTTATAAATCAATAAGAAAAAGATAAATCAATTTCTTTAATAAGGCCCAAAGGTTTACAGAAGTATTTTATAAAAAACATAAATGGCTAATAAACATATAAAATGTCCCTTGGTTTCATTACCAATCAGAAAAATACAAATTAATTCTATAATGAAGAACCATTACATATCCACAAAATTGGCAAAAATTCAAGCCTAAAACTACCAGGCATTGGCAGCAATGTGGAGAGCAAGGCAATTTGTCATAGGGTACTGGTGGGAATGTAAATTAGAACAATGATTTTGGGAACCAGTTTTGCTTTATGAAGATGTCCGTACTCTTTGACCTAGAAATTCCACTCCTAAGTATAAACTCTAGGGAAACCATCCATTTCCAGGAGGCATTTATGAAAAGGCTTAAAGTAGCACTATACCTACTACTGGTAAAAAACTAGAAATAAGCCAATGTCGATTGACAGTAAAATGGATAAAACATGGGTGATGGAATCCAATACGGTAGTGATTAGGAATAAGTTACAGCTGTACTCAACAACACAGTAGACTCTCAGGAACATAATTTTTTTTTTCTAATTTGAGAGAGAAAGACAGAGGGTGCCAGTGGGGGCGAGGGGCAGAGAGAGAGAATCTCATGCAGGCTCCATGTTCATTGCAGAGCCTGACTTGGAGCTCGCTCCCACAACCCTGGGATCATGATCTGAGCCAAAATCAAGAGTTGGACACTCAACCGACTGAGCCATCCAGGCACCTCAGGAACATAATTTTGAGTGGAAAAAACAGGTTGACAAACATATACACCGTTAGTCCGCTGATATAAAAAATTTAAAACATGTGTAACAACAAATTTTTTCTTGTTAAGCTACGAAGAAATAATACATAGTCAAGGTAGGATAATAGTGGCCTCTAAAGGGAGAGGAAATAAGTAGGGTCAGCGACAGATCTCCACCGGAAGAATAACTAAAAGATGGACTTGGACAGGATGTGAGAAACGAGGAAGAGAGGTAAGCAGACAAACTGGCCAACCTTTTTGTAAAGCTAAACAAACCCAAAACAAACAGAGGTGAATCTGTGTTTTGTGGGGTCTAGAGCCTGCATAATTTGGGGACCCCATTTTAAGAAAAAAATACGAGCTGCGGCCGCTCTCTCTTGAGCGGGCCGCTCTCACATCTCCAGAGCGTACTTTCACTTTAATACATTTCCCTGCTTCCACTGCTCATCCATCCTGTCTTGAATTCTTTCTTGCAATGAGACCAAGAGTCTCCAGGGACATCTTTAGAATGGGCTGGGTGGAGGCGTCTGGGCCCGGGTCTCCCCAGTCCACCGGGCAACATCTTTTTTGGCCAGCCAGCCAGGAGGCGGTAACAGCATATTGAGACTCCCTTCATAGGAGTCAACTGATGGAATTTCCACCTCCATCCCCAAAGACTTCCCTCTGGGGTGTATTTTGAGAAACTGAGATCAGCTCTTATTAGACAGTATAAATAGAGACACTTCGGTGGCCCAGTCAGTTAACCGTCTGGCTCTTGATTTTGGCTCGGTTCATGATCTCACGGTTCGTGGGATCAGTCCCTGAGTCAGGCTCTGTGCCAACAGCATGGAGCCTGCTTGGGATTCTCTCACCCCCCTCCCTCCCTCTCTCTCTCTCTCTCTCAAAATAAATAGATAACTTAAAAAAATAATATGCTAAAGTATTAATAGCAAATTAGGTACAAAAGTTTAGATTTCTGGACGCCTCGCTGGCTCCGTGAGTAGATAATGTGACAGACACTTCATCTCAGGATTCTGAGTTCCAGCCCCACTTTGGGCGTACAGTTTACTTAAGATAAAGTATTTTTTTTTTTACAAGTTTACATTTACTTAGAATGAGAACAGAAATCACAACAAATAAGTTTAAATAGCAGAACATAGGCGAAAAACAAGAGAGGCAAACCATAAAACAGACTCTTGACTATAGAGAACAAACTGAGGCTTGCTGGAGAGGAGGTGGGTGGGGGATGGGTGTGAAGGAGGGCACTTGTGATGAGCACTGGGTATCAATGTAAGTGATGAATCACTAAATTCTATGCCCGAAACATTACACTGTATATTAACGAACTGGAATTTAAATAAAAACTTGAAACTAACTAAATAATAAATTGCAGCTAAATGCTACAAAATCTCAGAATGTAATACAATCTTTAATTATTTTTATAACTTCACCTCCTCTAGAATACATTTTTATTCCCTACATTTTCTGAGTGCATACTCTTTGCTCATCTCTTAATGTGATGACGACTTCCAAATATTGTCCTATAAAAGAAGTAGAATGATGCATCAGTCCTCTCACACAGTGGGTCAAAATTTGGGCATACAGTTGAAAATGAACCATTCATTGTTTAGAAAAATTTATTGTAGCTTTACATTCACCACTGGTAGTGGAGGGAGGCTTCAGATGACTCCAGCCCTTTGATCTCACTGTGCCAGCAACCTGTTCTGGTCTGCTGGATTTCACCACACCTCATAGGAGTAGTATCCCTCGCACCCCTACCTTGCCAGGGCAGTTCTCAGCAGTGGGGCGTGCCAAGTCACATGGCCCTCGAGCTAAGAGCGGAGCAGTGTCTCAGTCAGATTCTTCTCTTTGAGGAAGATGCTGACGCTCCATGGGATCCATGGGGTGCAGGGGACTGTTGCCCAGTGCCCACCCCCTGTCCTGAAGCTCCAAGGCCACCACCAGGGTGAGGAAAATGACCTCCGGGCCAGCAGGACTCCATTCCTCCAGCTATCGTAGGGTGCTGCTTCCTCCTGGTTTCAGAGTCTGGGGAGGGTCCGTCAAGTTGAGGATGCTGAAGCTAAAATCTCAGCTCCACGGTAAATCAGCATGTAGCAGGAGCTACAGAAAATAATACTACCAAGAACAGCAATGATAGTAATAATCGTCAGAGGAACAATTGCTTCCCACTCCTATATCCATTGAAAGGAGAGAAGTTCTATGAACCCATGCAAGTGATAATATAAAAACACTCACAGCTTTGTTCTGCATCCTTAACCATCCCACCCAAAGGCAGGAGAATGGGAATGTTTAGGAGGAACACCTCAACATGCTTGGCTCGGCCCTGCTATTCTCTCTCCTCCCGATCCGCCTGCCTCCACAGAAGGAACATTCTGGTCTGCCCGGGTCCAGGTGGTGAATAACCAGCCTTATTAGGGAGACCTGCTGTTGTCTCACTGTGCCATCGGGGGCTAAGTCCATCTAATTCAGGAATAAAGTATCAGCAGGCCCATCTGGCCACAGATCTAAAATCACTTTCTCCCATCAGCTTTACCTGAAATAAAGCTAATATTGTGTTTTGATTCTCCACCTCTAATTCCTGCCTTTGTCCCCCTCTTCTTTCTCCATATTGGTTCTGAATTTCAGAGAGGAAGAGAAGTGCTCTGCGTAGCATACCCTACAACCCTAATAGTAAAGGTTAATTTGGGGACACTTTTAAAAACAGGTGAAACTAACAAACTAGACAACAATAACACCAGAGAAGAGAGAACAGAACAATTGTTTAAATGTTGGCTTTCTTAAGTCGATGGCCGTATATTCAGAATTTAAGGGAAACCTCTAAAAGAAATAGAATATAGATCTTCCAAAACATTGAAGAAGGAAAAAGGGAATAAAATCAATCCAATAGGAATCAGAAAAAAAAAAAACCAAATACTAAGAAAAAAATGGTAAACACATAAGATGGTTGAAATAAATCCAACTATCAGCAATCCTAATAAATACAAACATTAAATTCATCCGTTAAGAAGCAGAAATTAGCTGAATTGAGACACAAATTCTATCTGTATGCCTTTTGCAAGCATAAAAGACAACAAAATTTGAAGTAAAATTATGGAAAAAACATGCCATGTAAATATTAAACAAATGGAGGTAGAAAAGCAGTATTAACCAGATAAAACAGAATTTAAGGCAATAGGGGCCCTGGTTGGCTCAGTCAGTCAGGAGAGCATACAACTCTTGATCTCAGGGTTGTGAGTTCAAGCCCCCTGTTGGGAATGGAGCCTACTTAAAAGAAAAGGGGGGGGGGCTATCATTTAACAGCAATAGAAGCAATTACCAAAAAAACCTATAATAATCCTGAACTTGCACACACCCAAAAATACAGCCTTAAAATATATATAAAGGTAAATAATGAGGGGTGCCTGGGTGGCTCAGTAGGTTAAGCGGCCGACTTCAGCTCAGGTCATGATCTCACGGTCTGTGAGTTGAAGCCCCAAGTCAGGCTCTGTGCTGATGGCTCAGAGCCTGGAGCCTGTTTCGGATTCTGTGTCTCCCTCTCTCTCTGCCCCTCCCCCACTCATGCCGTCTTTCTCTCTGTCTCTCAAAAAATGAATAAAAATGTTAAAAAAAATTTTTTTAGAAGGTAAATAATGGTATATATATTAAAGAAATGATTAAATGCCTTTATCATGGTAGGTATTTTTACCACACATCTCTCAGAAACTGATACAGAAAGCCTTACAAATAATTAGGAAATATAAAGTGTCTTGAACAACACAATTAATAAGCTTGCTCTAATGAATGTATACAGAATCCTGCCCCCAATAATTAGGGAAAACAGATAATTACTAGAGAGTGACACAATCCAGTCACAACAAATACCAAAGTATTCATTTCATACATAGCACATTTCATATCACAATGCAGTATAGTCAGAAATTTAAAACCCAACAAAGTAGTTTAGAAATTCTATCATTTTAAAAACTAAAAAGCACTTTAAGATAGATTGATCAATCAATAGACAAAATAGAGGAAATGGCAACTAGATAAGAAATGATACTATAAAAACTATACTATCAAAACAGTTTGATGGGGCGCCTGGGTGGCTCAGTTGGTTGAGCATCTGATTTTTGAGTTTTGGCTCAGGTCATGATGTCGCATTTGGTGGGTTCAAGTCCTGTGTCAGGCTCCATGCTGACGGCATGGAGCCTACTTGGGATTCTCTCTCTCTCTCTCTCTCTCTCTCTCTCTCTCCCTTTCTGCCCCACCCCGAGTCAGCTCGAGCTCTCTCTCCCTCTCTCAAAATATAAATAAACTTTAAAAAAACTATTTCATGAACTGCTTTTGTCATTTAATAATACATTGGGCATCTCTTTCCATGTTAATAACAATAGATCCATAACATCATTTTAACAATAACATAGTATTTCACTGTCTGAATGAACCAGAGCTTATCTGTTGTGGAACCATTTATGAGTCAACATTTTGGTTATGTGGCAGAGACTATAGATTGTCCCCTAATGCCCCATCTTCTCTTCTTCCTTAGTAACACGACTCCAGTTTTTAGCTGGCAGGTGCTGTCTGGAATTAAGGCTTATTTCCCAGTTTGCCTTGCAGTTAGGTGTGGCCATATGTTCATCTCCCAGGACGTATCTTTAAAGAGAAGACCTGTGCCTTTCTAACTTTGTATCTTCCCAACGTATCTTCATACACTACTTCCTGTGTAAATGGATGAGATGTCTGGAGATCGAGTAGCTATCTTGGACCACGAGGTAGAATCCTCATGTTAATGGGATTGTAGGCACAAGACAGAATAAACCTGCGTCACTGTTAATCATGGCGTTGCAATATCAACTATGGATTGCTTATCTCAAGATTTCATTTACATGGCCAGAAAGTACATGTCTAACTTATGTAAGCTTTTGGGATTTGCCTGAATACCACCCCACCTTTTCCCAAATATTTTGCTGTAATGATCAGTGGCTATAAGCATTTCTTTTTTTTAAAAAAATTTTTTTTTTCAACGTTTATTTATTTTGGGGACAGAGAGAGACAGAGCATGAACGGGGGAGGGGCAGAGAGAGAGGGAGACACAGAATCGGAAACAGGCTCCAGGCTCCGAGCCATCAGCCCAGAGCCCGACGCGGGGCTCGAACTCCCGGACCGCGAGATCGTGACCTGGCTGAAGTCGGACGCTTCACCGACTGCGCCACCCAGGCGCCCCTATAAGCATTTCTTTATGCATGTTTCCCTACTTCTACTAATGGAAGGTAGAAGTCACGGGATAGATCTTTTAAAGTCTTTTAGGAGGTGTTGCCAAATTTCTCTCATTTGCACTTTGCCGATCAGATGGGTCAGAATCTGATTGCACTTTTTGGATTACTAGGATCATTGAACATTTTTACAAAATTGGTCCCATTTGTGTTTATTCTTTTATATGTCGCTTTTTTAAGTTTCTTACTCATTTTTCTATCAAGACATTCTTTTTCTGACTGATTTTAGAAGACTATAGATTGAGTATTTAACCCTTTGTCTTATATACTATAAATATTTTTTCAGTCAGTTCATTGTTATTAAACATTGGTTATGATTTTTTTATGTAGAACTTTTAAGGTTTATCAGGACTTCCCTTCCTTTTTAATTTCTGTCTTTGGTATCATTTTTATTTTTTATTTTTTATTTTATTTTATTTTATTTAAAAAAATTTTTTTTAACATTTATTTATTTTTGAGACAGAGAGAGACAGAGCATGAACAGGGGAGGGGCAGAGAGAGAGGGAAACACAGATCCGAAGCAGGCTCCAGGCTCTGAGCTGTCAGCACAGAGCCCGATGCGGGGCTCGAACCCACGGACCGTGAGATCATGACCTGAGCCGAAGTCCGACGCCTAACTGAGCCACCCAGGCGCCCCTTTGGTATCATTTTTAGAAAGTTCTCTCTTCTTACAGACTATAGAAATACTTAATTATGATATGCACTAACACTTTTATGTATTGTTTTGTTTTTATTTGACTTACTTAGGAATTGTTAATCTATGTGGTATTTATGTTGTTATATTGCAGGTATCCAAATTTTTTTTTCCCAAGTGATCAACCAAATATTTCAACCTTTGTTTAATAAGTCCTACTTTATCCCCTGATACAAAATGCCATTTCTGGGAACAACTAAATTCTCCTTACGTACAAGGATCACTTTTGAGCTTTCAGTTATGTTCTATTAATCTGTATATCTATTTCTTTACCAGTGCCATACTTTAATTATTCTAGCTTTTAAGTATTTGTATAATAATTGATATGGTATATCCTCCTTAATATATTTTTTTAAAAATCTCAAAGTGATTTTTACTCCTTAAAATTTTTAAAAAGTTAATCTCGACACCCAGCGTGGGGCTTGAACTCACAACCCGAGATCAAGAGTCGCATACTCTAAGACTAAGCCAGCCACGCATCCCTATGCTTTTTTTAATGTTCCAGCGAAACAACAAAAAACAAACACTAAAATTGGGACTTATATTTGAATTTCATTACAGTTTTAGATTGACTTACAAACATTTGACCCCTTTTCACTATTGACTCGTCAATATGATATTGATAGGACCAAACCATATGATGTTTTTTTAATTTTCAAAGGAAGTCACGTTGGTCTTTTCCTGAGAGGTTACCAGGCCCTTGAAATTAACTAGGTCACGAAGGTTCCTGTATGTAGTCAACATTTTGGTGAGAGTAAGAAAATTGTAAAAGCAGCCTTTACCTCCAATGTGCTAATATTCCACTAAAGATCATTAAGCTTGCATTGAATTGACATGAAGTCATGTAAAACAGAACTAAAACTCTCCATAACTTTATTATTATAAATACACTGCTCTGTACTTCTACCCCGCGAGGCTGGCTAGAATAACAAATGCCATGAAGGGCAGAGTGAGACTGATCTGGAATGGCAGGAAAAGCAGAGGGTGAAAGCTCTGCAGGGGCGCCTGGGTGGCGCAGTCGGTTGAGCGTCCGACTTCAGCCAGGTCACGATCTCGCGGTCCGGGAGTTCGAGCCCCGCGTCGGGCTCTGGGCTGCTGGCTCGGAGCCTGGAGCCTGTTTCCGATTCTGTGTCTCCCTCTCTCTCTGCCCCTCGCCCATTCATGCTCTGTCTCTCTCTGTCCCAAAAATAAATTTAAAAAAATTAAAAAAAATAAAAAGCATTGCAGATGGCAAAAGTCCCATTTGGACTGGGCAAGGCAGATTATGAGGCAGATTCCCATGTGTTCTAGGGGAGCAAAGATAATACGAATGTGCAATAACTTTTAAAGAGGGAAATTAGGGCGAAGGGACCAATTGTTAGAAAACCTTTCAACATGGATCAGCAATATGGATTTTACAGGAGGAAAAAAAAATTTTTTTTAAATGTTTAATGTTTATTTTTGAGAGAGAGAGACAGAGCGTGAATGGGAAAAGGAAACAATCTGAAGCAGGCTCCAGGCTCTGAGCTGACAGAGCCTGATGCGGGGCTCGAACTCATGAACGGTGAGATTATGACCTGAGCTGATATCAGACGCTTAGACCGAGCCACCCAGGAACCCAAGGAGCAAAATTTTTGACTTATTATAGCTTCTGAAAATGGGGCTGAAAAATCAAAATGGTGCCTAAGAAAGATCATGCTTGCTGCAATGAACACACGAGTGTGCAGTAAGGTGACGATTAATAGACTGTTAAGGGAATTGGTGCAATAATTTATTTGGGAATTTCATTTATATACTCAACAATTTTTATAGAGTCTTACTCATTATGTGCCTAGCATTGCGTTAGCATTAAAATGACTTTGTTTGCATCCCAACATCTATTTTTACAAGGTCTTCATGACAGATGTCTAATACCACCACAAACGAAGAGGGAGACATTCCCCAGGTATTTCTGTACTCTGTTCAACAGAAATTTAACTGCCCAAGTGGATGTGTGATTGATGTTATTCAATGATTAATGCAGCAAACTCCCTACTTTCTCCTCTGCAGCAGAAATCTCCATTTAACCCCTTGGGATATGTAAGTGCCTCATTTCTTAAGAAACTACAGTGAGATTAGGGAGAAGAGAAAGCTTCACAAAGCAATTAGGGTGGGGGCAGTTGACTTCAGCCTCCTCCTTATTGAAAAGCAGCTTCAACCAAGGTACTGCCTCCTAAAATAAACTTTAACCTCCAAGGGAGTTTGCAAGAAAATTTGATAGGAATGTAAGAGGACTAAATAAAACAGCCTTCAGGACAACCGATTTCTCTTCTGTTTTGTTTTTTCTTTCAGTGCTTTGAGTCCAACAGCAGAAAATCTCCCTGAAATAAGCCTTTCTGAGTGCATCCCAGTTGCTCTCCAGTCTGCAAAAGCCACTTTCCCGTAGCATGAATATTTAATTTTTTTCTCATCATGTAACTGACATCTACATGATGCGAAGCACAATACTTCTGGTTCTTGTTGTCACTGCTCTTTACAACTGGAAAAGTTATCTGGAATCGGATCCATCCTACAAGAGAGCTTCAGAATGTTTGCTTCATCTTGTGCCTTCCATTCCTGTCCACTTAAATCTTAATTAACAGCAGCTAAGCGAGACGGTATGAGAAAAGATGAAAAGGTGCTGCATGGAAGTATAGGGTGTTTTCATGAAAACACAGTTAACTTTTGTTTTTAAGGCCCACTTGCCCCTCAGACTGGGTGTGCCCATGTCCCTGACCATCTTCTTCTGACCTCAGAGCACCTCTGTCTCTCTAGTCCACGACTAAAGAAGAATCTCGGTACTAGGAATGCCATGGGGGAGAAGAGAGAAAAAGGGACTGATGATAGTCCTAATGGTGTTCCTGTTCTTGGAAAGAGCCCATCTGCTGTGCTTCCCAGAAGATTTAGGAACACTGAAACAAAATATTTAATGAAAGTAAAAATTATTTTCACCTTGGGGAGCCTGGGTGGCTCAGTCGGTTAAGCGTCCGACTTCGGCTCAGGTCATGATCTCACAGCTTGTGGGTTTGAGCCCCGCGTCGGGCTCTGTGCTGACAGCTCGGAGCCTGGAGCCTGTTTCGGATTCTGTGTCTCCCTCTCTCTGCCCCTCCCTGCCTTGCGCGCTCTCTCAAAAATAAATTTTAAAAAAACCCTAAAAAATTATTTTCACCATTAGCTACATATTTTTATATAAACAATAAATGCTCATGGCAACAACCAAACAAACAAAAGAACAAACAAAACTGAGCAAAACCAAAACCAAAGAGAAAGAAAAGCCAAGAAATGGTACGGGACAGAATAATGTACCAATAAAAAGTACTTCTACTTTGCCACTTCCCTGTGGTTTTTCCAGAGCATACACATAAAATATTTATTTATTTTAGACAAATGGGATTATGATATAGATGTTCTCTAACTTGCTTTTTTTCTTGCACAAAACAGTTTATCTTGGATTTTTTTCCAGTAGCATATATAGCTGTTTCCTTCCTACGAACATTTGCATGTGGGCACAAATTGTGCCCTAACATATAAAAGAACCAGGTTCTTATGGATGGCTCTTCAGCGGGTTTTGGCTATTTACAAATAATATGGCAATGTTTATTCTGTTTCACGTGTAAAACACTATTAATGTCTAAATGGAGTTGGAAAATCAAAAGGTGTGTTATTTACATTAAAAAAAAGTGAAACTTACAAGGATGCCCCGCGGGGCTCATTCAGTTGTGCCTCTGACTCTTGATAGGGGCTCAGGTCGTGATCTCACAGTGGTGGGATCAAGTCCCGCATCGATAGATCGAGCCTGGGATTCTTTCTCTCTCTCTCTCTAAAAATAAATAAATTAACATTCAAAAAAGGTTAAAATTTACACGTTAAAATTTAATACATCCTGACAAATCACTCTCGAAAAAGGCTGTATCAATTTACATTCCTACTGATGGTACCTGGGAGAACAAATTTCCCACGCCCAAAACAAATATTTTCATCTCTGGCAATAAGAAAGAAAAAAATTCACTTCTCAGTTTTAGAAGTTTTTATTTCTTCAATTATAATTGAGCTTGAACTTTGTATATATTTATCAATCAGTTTTTTCACTGCAAATAAACTTTTTTTTTTATTAAATTGACTTATTTACCTTTGTATCAATATGTAAGAACATTGAACATTAGGGCAATTAACACCTTGTCAAATGTACTAAAATGTTTTTCCCAGACTATGTAATAAACATTCTACTTTAAACTTTTTAAAATTATTTATGTTTTGAGAGAGAGAGAGAGAGAGAGAGAGAGAGAGAGAGAGAGAGGCAGACCATGGGCAGGGGAGGGACAGAGAGAGAGAGAGACTCGGAATCTGAAGCAGGCTCCAGGCTCTGAGCTGTCAGCACAAAGCCTGACGTGGGGCTCAAACCCATGAACTGTGAGATCATGACCTGAGCCGAAGTCAGACACTTAACTGACTGAGCCACCCAGGTGCCCTATAAACATTCTACTTTAAAAGGATATTCCAGGTTTTACAAGCAGATTCCTTATCCAGGGAGAAGGTGATTTAACATTATTTCTGTTTTACTCTCCCACTAGGGAACCTGGATTTAATCAATTTTTCCCAAGTGCATTTTCCTATTTGATTTAATCTTAAAATAGTTGTCCAATGTAACTTTAATACGTAGCCATTACCTCAAAGATAGATTTATGTTTCAGAAAGAAGCAAAAATTAGGAAAGAACAATGGAAAGTCAAAGAATAAAGATGATCATCTTCATGTCTCATGAAATCTTTAGATAGAGGAAATTAGGAACATAAGGCATAGGGGCACCTGGGTGGCTCGGGCGGTTGAGTATCTGACCTCGGCTCTGGTCATGATCTCCTGGTTTGTGAGTTCAAGCCCCACACAGGGCTCGCTGCTGTAGGCGGAGAGCCTGCTTCAGATCCTCTGCTCTGCTTTCTCTGCCCCTCCCCTCACCGCACTCTCTCAAAAATGAATAAAACATTTAAAAAACAAAAAGAATATAAGGCATAGAACATTCATAAGGATTTCAGGCCTTGCTGGGAACCCTGTCCTTACTTACTTTGCCAAAGTTTTTCTGTATCATTCTATTGAAATTCTGTTTGGAAGATGTATTCCAGAATTGCTCTTTATCTGTGCCTCCTCTCTTTCCAAATTGCCACACATATCCTCAGGAATGTTATATTTTTTGAGGGAAATAAGGCCTGACTTAAAAGTTAATCACTGTTAGGGGGTGCCTGGGTGGCTCAGTCAGTTGAGCATCTGACTTAGGCTCAGGTCATGATCTCACAGTTCGTGAGTTCTATCCCCACATCCAGCTCTCTGGTGTCAGCACAGAACTTGCTTTGGATCCTCTGTCCCCCTCTCTTTCTGCCCCTCCCCTCCCCTCTCTCTTTTAATAAACATTAATATATATATATATATATATATATATACGTGTGTGTGTGTATATATATATATATCTTTCTGCCCCTCCCCTGCTTGCACACGTGTGCACATGTGCTCTTTCTCAAAATAAATAAACTTAAAAATATATATATAGGGGCGCCTGGGTGGCGCAGTCGGTTAAGCGTCCGACTTCAGCCAGGTCACGATCTCGCGGTCCGTGAGTTCGAGCCCCGCGTCAGGCTCTGGGCTGATGGCTCAGAGCCTGGAGCCTGTTTCTGATTCTGTGTCTCCCTCTCTCTCTGCCCCTCCCCCGTTCATGCTCTGTCTCTCTCTGTCCCAAAAATAAATAAACGTTGAAAAAAAAAATTAAAAAATATATATATAAATAAAATATATACATACTATATATAAAAATAATATATATACATGTAATATATACATACTATAATGTAATATATTACATACATATATAATATACATAAATAAAATATACATAAATATACATAAATAAAATATATACATACTATATAAAAATTATATATATATATATATATATACACACACACACACACACACACACACACATACATGTAATCACTGTTAGATTCCATACACAATTTTTCAGGAAGGTCATTGTCCAAGACGTGGATAACCAGCCATGCAGTTTATCAGCAGCAGTGTTTTCACCTTACTTGACTTAACTAACTCTCATCAAAGCGTTATCTCTAGAAATTTTGGTATAATGATGCTGGATGAAGCAGTCTAAACACTAAATGCTAATTTATGTAAAATGAAATTCTCTAATTTTTCTCAATTTCTGAGAATCATATCACTCTCTGATTGAACCCCTAATTTCTACAAACTAATGATTCTAGGATTTTATACGGAGATAACTATTTACCTATGTGTACAAACCACAAAGTTCCAAATACTTTTTGGCGCTCAGTTGTTTGTTTTTCAATCAATTAACTAACTTTAAGAAATAAATGATTCCTTGGACAAAACAGTCTGTTCAATTGCAACCATTGTAATGAAGTGACTAAATTAAAATCTGATAAAATTAAAGGGAGGTAGAGAAAACAATATGCTGGAGGCTAACTTTTTAAAAAAATTTTCTAAACGTTTATTAATTTTTTTTTTGAGAGGCAGAGGGCGTACGAGCAGGGGAGGGGCAGAGACAGAAAGGGAGAGAGAGAATCCCAAGCAGGCTCAGCACTGTTAGCACAGAGCCCAACTTGGGGCTCAAATTCAGAAACTGTCAGGTGGTAACCTGAGCTGAAATCAAGAATTGGACACTCAACTGACTGAGCCACCTAGGTGCCCTGACATTTTAATTTATTCATAAGACAAAGGTGGTTTTGGGGGAAAAATATCAGTACTGCTAGTTTAATAAAGCATTTACTTTTATACGTAAGAGAATTATTATTGATTGTAACCCGCTTTGCTCTCTGAGGATAAATTCTTGCAGCTGGAGAGCTACCAGTTTACAGGGTGCTGGCATAAGCTAGGGAACTTGGGCTTGGTGACTGAATTACCCTGCGTGATAGGCAAGGTGGGTGGCAAACAGGATTACTTTAGGGAACATCCTGGGGGAAGGTGTATCAACGGAGTCTCCAGCTGAGGCTGTGTTACAGAGGGCATCCTTATAGGTGACTCCTGATAGCTGGGAACTGGGGAGCAAGGGTGATGTAAGAGATGTTCAATGGGATTGTGGGGTGGAACTTTGCAAAGTGTGGGACACAACCTTTTAGGATGCCACCACAAGTCTTCGTTAAGGATTTTGGATTGATTGTATTTCTTTCTTTTTTTTCAATGTTTATTTACTTACAGAGAACGAGAGGAGGGGCCGAGAGAGAGGGAGAGAGAGAATACAAGCAGGCTCTGTGCTGTCAGCACAGACCCCAACTCAGGGCTCGATCTTACGAACCGAGAAATCATGACCTGAGCCGGAATCAAGAGCTGGACACTCAACTGATTCAGCCACCCAAGGGTCCCTGGACTGACTGTGTTTCTTGTGGAAGCCAGTGAATATAGAGAGTTGATGTCAAGATTGGCTCCAGGTAAAAACAAAGAAATAGAAATGAAAAGGAGAGGAGACACCTCAGTGACATATACCAAAAACTAAAAATAAAAAAAGGGAGAATTATATGTCAAATGCTTTGCCATTTGGTTGTGCCTGGAGTTGCTACTGGGCCCATGCAACACTCCCCAAGGCACATTGGCCCACCTGCCCTATTTGGAATAGCAACCAGAATTCTCTAGAAACACATTCAGGGATTAAATCTTTCCAAAGCAGACCTCTACGGGTGGTTTATTAAAGAATTTACATGCACGTAATCCTCAACAGAATTTTAAGTCTTAAGGGAGCCCGAAGGCAACGTTATCATGTTTTTTAAAGTCAATCGAGACATTTTTTTTCTTTTGCAAAACACATTATAAATTCTTAAAAGTCTATTTAATTTTCGTAGTCAGATTTTAAGGGAAAAATAAGTTTTTCTATCGATGCAGTCTCTGCCCCATCATCACATATTTCAGGCCATTCTCTTCTAATCATTTAAACGATGAATCCATTAATACATGTATCTAATACTTAATACTGGTGAGAGAATACTGTCCTCAAGCTCCTCGGTCCTTGAGGTCAGTAACTTTCCTCTGTAAGGCTGTGCTCACTGGGAAAGCCCAGAGGAAGTCTCTATATGCTGTGGAAGAAAGCAAAATCGGTTGGCAAGAAATTTCTGACTCCAGCAATACTTATCTTGCACATATTGGTAAGAGATTTGCACGCTAGTCAAGGATGTTGCAAATGCCTCTCCGATTTATATCACCAAGAGGGAGAAATAAGACGATGACAGAATGTATGTGAAAGCTCTTTGTAAAGTACCAACAAAATATGGTTCTCTAGTATCACAGCCAGACACAGCTAACAAAACAGTCTCAGAAACAGCCATGAGGCAAAGGAAAAGGATGTATTTACGAAACCGGAATTATAAATAATGAGGTACCACATACCGTAAAGATGCACTTTCTTGTATATATTGATAGAACTTTAAAAGATGCAATGCATCTGTTGATACGGTTTGTGCCATTCAGACCCTTTTTATTGACATGATGGTCATTTTTCATTTTCCTAGCAGCTATTGTTGGTTATTAATTTCTTATTTCACGGCCTTATGATCAAAGGATATGCTTTATAGGAAACCAATTTTTTGCTATTTATTGAGATGTCTTTTGTGGGAAATGTTGGAATTGTTGGATTTTTCTCAAACTAGATGTACACTTGTTTTTGTTTTTCCTACTTGGGAATCAGTATATTTCTTCAATTTTTAGATTCTAATATTTCACTATAGAACATTTTCATTAACTTTCTGTTTGACTATTGTTTGCCTCCCATTTTCTCCTCTCTCCCTGTGTCTCCCTGAGACATAGTAGGTGTATGTTGGACCTTCTCATTCCGTCTTGCACATCTATCATCACTCCGTCATCTCCTCTCTTTCACTCAAGGTGGTTTCCTCAAATATATCTTCCAATTGGCTAATTTTCTCTTTAGATGTGTCTAATATGCTAATTTACCTGATCCGATGAGATTGTAATGAGTGTACTTTCCATTGCTAGACATTCCATTTGTTTCTTTCCAAATTTGCCTACCCTTTAGGCATCCTGTTGTGTCGTTATGTTTTCGACTCTTTTGTAAGAACTTTTTGCTTGCTCATTCTATTTGTTTCAGAGTGTCTGATTTTTGTTCTGCCATCTGCAGTTGTTTTGGTGCTGAGTCTCTTGATAACTCTCTGATGACTCTCCTATAAGGTGGCACTCCTTGTGTACGTTGTAACATTTTGTTGTGACGGTTGTGAATTCATCTTCCGCGGGTTCCGGTTGCTTTTCTGAGAGGCTTCTGTTAGGAACTAAACTGGGTTTCCCACCTGAACTCATACATTGTAGCCCTAAACCCCCACGTGGCTGTATTTAGACATATGACCTTTAAAGAAGTGATTAACATTAAACAAGGTCATAAGGGTAATCCGAGATGACCAATGATGGCCTTTTGAGAAGTGGAAGAGACGCCACGGATGCATGCACACAGAGGAAAGGCCACGTGAAGACACAGCAGGAAGCCAAGCGAAGCAGAGAGGCCTCAGGAGAAAGCAAACCCGCTAATGTCTTCATCTTGGACTTCCAGCCTCCACGAATGGGAGGAAATTCTATGGCTTAAGCGACCCAGTCTGTGGCACTTTGTTAGGATAGCCCTGGCGGACTAACCAGCTTCTGACCCACAGGTTGTGAAAGTGATCTCATAGAATGCTCTGCTTCTGTCAGATTCCTAGGGGTCTCAAGGCTCTGGGTGTATTTTTATGTTAATTGATTGGCTGAGAGAGTGCATTCTAAGGAAATGGACTTACAGTTAGCTTTCTAAGCAAACAGTATAAATTCAGGCCTCTTAGGAAGAGGCCCAGGGCTGGTATCAGTTTCTCTCAGATGATGTCCCTTCCCTGGCCTGTGCCCACTCTCAGCCTCAATAACAGCAAACCTCTGGCTCCTTCCATAGGCCGATGAGTGGAGTTCTACTAGTTCTGCTCAGTCTCCAGGTTTTCTGCAGGAGACTGGTTTCAGCCTCCCTGCCCAATGAGTCTAAGGCCTCATCTCCTGTCCCTAGCTCTTCCTCCTCCCCAGTCCCTCCTCATCCCCAACGGCCTTTACCCAGGGCCGAAACCCCCAGAGGTCTTGTGCTTTTTGCTTTAACTTTGGTTTCTTGCTTTATGACATCTGGGCAGTTTGTTGTTCCATTTTTTCCATCACTTCCATGAATTTGTACCAGTAAGCGAGTCTTTCTTTTTTAAAAAATCTTTTAAGTTTATTTACTTTGAGAGAGATAGAGACAGTGTGAGTGGGGGAGGGGCAGAGAGAGAGCGGGAGAGAGAGAATCAAGCAGGCTCCACGCTGCCAGTGCAGAGCCCGACATGGGGCTAGAACTCACGAAACCCTGAGATCATGGCCTGAGCCGAAACCAAGAGCCGGACATTTAACCTAATGAGCCACCCAGGCTCCCCAGCAAGTGAATCTTTCTACGTCACATTTGTCTGCCATGTTGGCTTTCTAGTGTGTACTAGAAAGTGTAGATATTTTTTCTAACATGTAAATTTGTCTTTGTGAAATAGGACTAAATTTGTCTTTGTAGAGTTAAGATTATGTGAGTTAGCCAATAAATACATGATAACAATTTTTAAAAAGGTTATACTGTGGGTAGGGGAATAAATTAATTTTAGAACGAGCAGCCTTCAATAATGTGATGACTCTAACATCAGGGACCTTATTTCCAGACTTGACATCAGTATGATGTATACACTTAATACTTGTGGTTTTAGAGACAACAAATATAAAAAGCATATAATAAGTTGACAAGCAAGAAAACAGTATTCATCTTTGTGCTTGTATTATAATTACAAAGTCACCACCGTCTCATCAGCCTTTATTGCACTGCTATTAACTGAATGGTGGCCCCCCCAAATTCACATGTTGAAGCCCTATCCCGATGTGATGGTATTTGGAGATGGGGCATTAGGAAGATGCTTAGGGCTAGATGAGGTAGGGCATCATGAGGTTAAGACCCTCAGAATGAAATCAGTAGCTTTATAAGAAGAGGAAGAGAGATGGCTCTCTCTCTCTCTCTCTCTCTCTCTCTCAGCCACTCGAAGGCAGAAGAGGAAGCCTGCCTGCAAACCAGGCAGAAGGCCCTTCCTTACCAGGAACTGAATCAGCTGGCACCTGGGTCTTGGAGTTCCCAGCCTCCAGAACTGAGAAATCAATGTCTGTCGTTTAAGCCACCAAGGCCACGGTGTTATGTTATGGCAACCAGAGCAGACTAATGCACCCACATACTGTCCGTAAAGTTGGAATGCCCTTTCCTACCATCTCCTTATGCTGTCCCTACATACTAACCTGATAAGTAATAAATGAGAGTCTGTGATTACCCCAAATTCAGAATATTTAACATGCGCTCAAGGGTCCAAAAACCCATTTCCCCCATTTAAAGCTCTTCTGACTTCAATGCCTCCTTAATCATTCAAAGTTCTCCCTCTTATTCAGCTATCCGTGGTTTGATTAAGATTAATGCATTCGAGAGCCCACAACACCAGACTATGCTGAGGGCTGTCAGATGATCTTACCACTATGCAGCCACCAATAAACAGCATGTGCTGGGCAGAGGCCGAACGGGTGAAACGTACCTGCTGTGAGGTGCTTGCAGCGTTAAGCGTTCTCTTCACAGCTTAGTTTGTGGGACGATGAAGGAGAAGCACAATGCTCTCTCTTACTCAGGCATCATGAAATCGGGTCATGGAGTCTATTGCGTGAACAGAATGTGTCCATGTTTCCTGTAGCCATCTGATAACTATGATCACAGGAAGAGAGGTATTGAAGGAGGCTATGCATGAAGCTCCAGAAGGAACCAGGAGACTTTCTTCCTGTCTGCCTGTTCCATGACAGCTTCACCCTTAACCAGTAATCCCAGTTGTCCTTCAAGGTGTCTTTGGGGCGCCTGTCTGGCTCAGTTGGTAGAACATACAGCTTTTGATCTCAGGGTCATGAGTTCGAGCCCCACACTGGGTATGGAGATTACTTTTAAAAAGTCATAAAGGGAGGGCGCCTGGGGGGCTCAGTCAGTTAAGCGTCTGACTTCGGCTCAGGTCATGATTTCGTGGTTCATGAGTTCGAGCCCCACGTCCGGCTCTGTGCTGACAGCTCAGAGCCTGGAGCCTGCTTCAGATTCTGTGTCTCCCTCTCTCGCTGCCCCTCCCCTGCTTGTGGTCTCTCTCTCTCTCTCTCTCTCAAAAAATAAATAACATTAAAAAAAATTTTTAAAAAACGTAAAGAAGTCCTTGAAGCTTTAAATGGACTCATTTTCTCCACTTCCATTTGCAAAGCAAGCGGTTTGGTTTTGTTATCCCAATGCCATTCAACTCCCCGAAATGGCGACAAAGCAAGTTACACCATAATTGTGTGGATTTCTTTGTAAAATAGTTCCCTGCAGCCTGCCTTCTCCAAGAGGGGTCCTGAATCAGCAGCCTGGGCATCCCCTGGGGGCCTCTCCAATGCAGCAACTCAGGCCCCACCTAGGAGCTACTGAATCAGGATCCACAATTTATCCAGATCCCAGGAGGATGGATATAGACACTTGAGTTTGCGGAGCACTGGTTTAGAGTATCGTTCTCTCCACCTAACATAAAGTTCCCTTTTTTGACTCGTTAATAATACCTACGGAACAGGATGAAAGATCCCCTAGAAACCTACCTAACATGGCATTTTGATATTCTATTAACAATTAGGAATCACAGTAGGCTCTCTCTTTCCATATATAAGAAAACCTAATATTTAAGTCTATAAATGACTCAGAAAAATCGTTTCCATTTTGATTCAGTATGAATGTGGTCTTGCTCACCACTGCTAAATTGGAGGCAAAGAATGGTTTCCTTTCGGGTTAATGGGTTTCCCCTCATCAAGCTGTCCTTCTTTCATGTAATGTAGACTTGCCTCCACTTATTTATTTTGTTATAACTGTTCTCCTTTTTAATAGGATTATTCATCCTCCCAATATTAACAGCAATTAGACTCACCTCATGGTGTTTCATGCCAACTCAATCTGCGGCTGTCGGAACAGGATGACCGGACTCTCGTCTCAGTAACGAACTCTGACAACCAAAACAAAGCGGCAGGCCAAATACACGAAGAGAATTAACAATAAAGGATCACAAATGACAAGAACTTCTCACCCACGACGGTTGCCTCCGTCCGTTCTGGCCACGTGGAAATAAGGGCGCTCAGTCAGCTACGACTCAGGACACCGTGACGTGGTCTGAAACTGTCTTTTTCAGAAAAGTTTGTAGAGAAGGCTCTTCCAAAAAAAATAAAGAAGACTCTTTAAAAGCCTTAGAAACATTAACATTCTCTTTCCAAATCTAATCTATTTAATTTTATTGGAAAACATTTACATAGCTCATCAGCAGCCTCGCTGGTATTGAGTAATATTTAGCATGCTGTAATCACAGGAAGGAGAGATTTAGATTAAATGCTGCTTTTTATTACTATTCAATCATCATAAGTTGTTCTACTTTTTATCTTTTTAGTCAACAGATTTCAAAGGTGGGAAAATATCTTCATTTGCAGGCATACCTGTATTTATCTCCTATTATATTTTCCATTAGTGTCTGCATGAGATTTATTCTCAGTGACTCCCAACAAAGTAAATGTGGATCTTCTAACACCAGATGTTAATAATATAGACAAATGCACCCTATCTCTTAGAGATGCTGTGAGAATAAATCAGATAATATTTACAGGGGAATTTGACCTCACTAGAGATAGTACATGAATGAAATGTGAAGGAAAAAAAAAAACCTTTATTTTTTTTAAATTTTTTTTTCCACGTTTTTATTTATTTTTGGGACAGAGAGAGACAGAGCATGAACGGGGGAGGGGCAGAGAGAGAGGGAGACACAGAATCGGAAACAGGCTCCAGGCTCCGAGCCATCAGCCCAGAGCCCGACGCGGGGCTCGAACTCACGGACCGCGAGATCGTGACCTGGCTGAAGTCGGACGCTTAACCGACTGCGCCACCCGGGCGCCCCAAAAAAACCTTTAAAGAACAAAAAATTCCATTCAATTATAGCCAGATTAACTTCACAATACCAAATTATATTCTGAGTAAAGAAAACAGGCCTATTGATAGTGGTTCTACTGCTTGTGAATAAATGTCAACTATAACAATCAATTCTAGGTCTGGGCTGAAACTTCAGGCATCAGTTTGGATATGTGCAAAATAAGGTCTCTCTTTTTCTCCACTTACTATACTTGGGACACTGGCAAAGCTTTGCCTAGTGGAGTGAATCATCAAAATTATTTTAAACCTCTTTCTACATTTAAGAACATATCAGGATTATTAATAAAGCATCGATGTAAACAATTGAAGGACCTACGTAACACATATACATCTACATAAACTGCTTTTACATCTGCATTACCTAAAACCAAAAAGAGAGCTTTCAGCAGGACAACGGGCAAAGAGGGAATCCTACTTACTATAGATCTAAAGGCCAAAATTTCCCTACAGTCACAGGGAAACTGTCAATTATGTTCTTAGTAGTATTTGTGGGACACAGGAAAGTCCCCCAATCCCACATATTTTTCAAACATCCCACCACGATGCCCCAAATTCTACCATTTTAAATGCTTCTGAGTAAAGGGAAATGGCTCCATATTCATATAAAAAGACAAGGTTAAACATTATAGGATGATAAAAACATGCAACAATGTAGTAAACCAACACTTAGTGCATACCTACTATGTGCCAGGCACTGTTTACAGTGCTTCATCAGAACTATCTCCTTAATCCCCTCTTCAGCTCTAAGAAATAGATGCTATTATTATTCCAGTCTTACAGATGTTGAAACAGACACACAGAGGCTAAGAAGCTCGCCCAAGTTTACACAGGCTACAAATGCATATTGGGACTCCCACTCTGGTAGCCTGACTCTAGGGTCCATGCTGGGAATCGACACGTTTTCCAACAAATGCAGGAGTTAGCTCCGTACAATACACACTGCTTTTACTTTAAATACTTAAGTAATCTCCACACCCCATGCGGGGCTCAAACTCGCGACCTTAAGACCAAGAGTTGCACGCTCTTCAAACTGAGCTAGCCAGGCACGCCTACATTACTCTTTTAAAATGAAACAAACAATACTTTGCAATAATTGACACAAAGAAAAATGTGAAAGCTGAACGTGTATAGACTGTGTTTGAGCAACTGCTGCATTTTGCCAGGAAAGCCAAAAAAAATATTTTTTTTGAGAGAGAGAGAGGGAGAGAGAATCTTAAACAGGCTCTACACAGTGCAGGGCTTGATCCCACGACCCTAGGATCCTGAATGAGCTGAAATCAAGAGTCAGACGCTTGACCGACTGAACCACTCACGCGTCCCAGGAAAGCCAAACTTTGAATGTTAGTGGGGGGCTTTGCCTTTCCATTTTGAACCGAAGACTCACGAACAGCAGTGTTCATAGCACTACCTTGTGTTGAACCTGTTCGCCAAGAACACGGTACCAGGTAGCATGCCAAAATGATAGCTCTTTGTGGCACCAACAGTAGACATTCAGGCAGAATTCAGAAATGCAACACGGAGATGAATTTAGAGGTATACATATCAGAGGAGCTTAGGTAATCAACTGTCATTGACATCTATAACGTTATTACCAAATTCCACAGTAAGAGGCTACCGTGCATCTTTAAATGCATAACAGTTTCTTGACACATACAATGGAAAAAAGGCCTTTAAAATATTTTCTAATGTCACAAGTATGTGCTGTACGGTTTTGTTTTGTTTTAGGCCATAAAACACAGTTTAAAAAAGGGATGAACTGATATTCCGGTCTTCCTGCTCCTAACAGAACACTGTAATATGGTTAAGTACAAACCTTTCCATAGCAACAGACATTGTGTATCAGACACGAACCCTATGTATCTCCCTTGGAGAAAGCTTTAAGGTTATAACGGACAAATTCAAAGTAAAGCCTATGATCCCATCACCCTGAAACCAGCTTTCCCAATGAGCTCAAGAAAGGATTCATTGACAAATGACTCACCACGACTTCCTATAGCTCATTTCTTTGCCTTCCTTTTTCTTTAAATGGCACTTCAGCCTTAACAGTTACAAAGGTTTCAAGAGAGAGGACTGGCACCACCTGAAAAAGAAAGGCCAAAAAATCCAGTGCAATCGTGGTTTGCAGGAGTTGGGCATCGGGCCTCTTGAGGAGCGTCGGGGGGTACCTTGAGACCAAAGGCGTTCATTCTTGCCACCCTTCAGTGCTTTATTTACTGCTGTTTCCACTCTCTGAGCATTATGTGAACAGTGACTGCCTGGTTAGCTATAATTCTAAAATAGATACTCTGCATAAGGGGAAAGGTAACTTGGGGGACGATATCTTGAAAGGTTTTCCTAAATACATATAAAAAAACATGCTAGGAAGCCACGGAGAGTAGTGGCTAAAGAAAGTGCACACTGGGCTTATATGCATATGGTTGCATATGCAAACTATAATTAAATTCCCCAAACACTTGCCCGTGCAGAGTGGGTGCCTGCATTTGCTCACCCCAATTAGGCAGGAGGCACTGCCTAGGGCCGGAGAGTAATCTGCTCACTATTGTTTCAGTGTGGGGAGAAGTGAATGCTCTGCGCAGCTAACATTGTGCTTTGTCTTTAACATGCAGAACTGGGCTTGCAGACGCTATTGATTGTGCTTAGGAGAGAGGAAGTTAATGATATGTTGTGAGTTTATGTACTATATTTCATCCCTATTCAGGTTTAAACAGCATCCTCCTCCCAATAGTCGACTCGAAAGGTTGCATGCTGAAAAGTGAAACAGATGGTCCAGTTTTATATTTCTTCTCCTTTAGAATTTCTTATGCAGCTCAGGGACCTAGGTCTTCTGGGATCTCAAATTATATTTCAGCCCATTATACGTATATCAGTTTTTATACTAAGATGGTACGTAAGAATTATTCAAAATCCACATGGCCGCAGCCTTTGCTGGTTTAGTGTGCCATGTGCTGTTCATTTTAATTGAAAATATTCTAAAAGCAAGATTGATGTGTTTTCTATCCCCCTAAAATAGAAGCAGGTTCTGGGCTCATAATTGAGCACTCATAAGCCCCCTCTCCTTATTAACATGCCCTCTCTAATTTGTGCCTCTGTTTGTACAATATAAATGGCCTTTAACAGCCCTTCACTCATACAATGGTCTCACTAACCCAAAGAAAATTAGTAGCAGGCAAAAGCCTATTTTTACTGACACAGAGACAAAAATGCTAATTACCTTAAAATATTCTCAAGTGTGTATCTTTGGCATCCTTCCAGGCAAGACTCAAAAGTTTTTTTTTTTTCCCCTGTTATTTACTAGTTATGGGGAAAGTTGTTTTTGTTTTATATTCAGGCATATACATAAGTAAGTTTATATTTATAATTAGAAGTCTTTTCTTTGGGATCCAGAGTGCGGGTGGTGGGTGAAGCACCTGCTTTGCTTTCAACTTTCTCATGAGCACACTTGAGCGAGTTGCCTATGTTGATAATTACGTCTCGTGCTATTTTTGTTAAGACACTCAGAGACATTTGCAGAAAAAAAAATAGTCCCTAAAAATTTGAATTTATTTTAACATGTTAACTACCACAAAATATTAATGTTTTCTCAGAATCTCTTTTTAATCTTTCTCTGATAATTAAATTTAGGTTTACTGTCTGAAGCACTCCTTCCTTTCAAAAACGGTTTTCAGGGGCACCTGGGTGGCTCAGTCAGTTAAGCGTCTGACTTCGGCTCAGGTCATGAGCTCACGGTTGGTGAGTTTGAGCCCCGTGTAGGGCTCTGTGCTGACAGCCTGGAGCCTGCTTTGGATTCTGTGTTTTCTTCGCTCTCTGCACCTGCCCCACTCACGCTGTGTCTCTGTCTCTCTCAAAAATAAATAAAAAACACTTTAAAAAAAACCGGTTTCAACACAAAATGAGTAATAATACAAGAAAATTAAATGCGACTTACTAAATTATGATGCCAGGCGTGCTGATGATATTTACATACAGATGATGAGTTTCTATCATTTATGTGACAAATATTCATTGGGGATATACTATTTTCAGAATAGTTTTACTATTCAGGTCTGGCTTATAAAAAACTAAATAAGGTGAAAGTGCTCTTCTTCTTGAGGAAGTTTAAAAATCAAGTTTGGAGGAAAAAAATGTGTTCGTACTGAAAAATCAAAGAGCGGTACCGAAGTATAGTAACGTTGGAAGGTAGCAGGAGAGGAGAGACCGCATGTCAGTGGAGGGGGAAGTGGTAATTAATGGCAAAAGACAAGCAGGGTCTAGCTCAGTGACAAGCAATCAACCCAGTTTTTAAAAATAGGCACATTTGACTAGAGATTTAAAAACTAAGATATATGAATGACAAATAAGCACACGAAAAGACGCTCAACGCGATTAGTCATTAGGGAAACGCAAATCCAAATTGCCATATCACCACACACCCACCAGGCTGGCTATCATCAAAGAGACAATGTCAAGTGTTGGCAAGGATATGGAGAAATTGGAACCCCCACACACTGCTGATGGAAATATAAAAGGACAGAGCCACTTTGGATAACAGATTGGCGGTTCCTTAAAACATTAAACATAAACTTTCCATAAAACCCAATTCACTCCTAGGAATCTACCCAAGAGAAATGAAAAAAAAAATGTCCAAAGACACATATGTGAATGTTCATGGCAGCATTTTTCACAATAGCCAGACACTCGAAACAACTCCAATGTCTTTCAGCTGATGAACAAAATGTGGCATACCCACACAATGGAATACCATTCAGCAATAACAAGGAACCGAGTACTGACGTATCTTACAACACAGATGAATTTCAAAAACATAAGCTAAATGAAAGACACCAGGTTCATAAGACTCCACTTCAATGAAATGTCCAGAAAAGGGAAATTTATGGAGACAGTAAGCACATCAGTGATTTTGTGGGGCTGGGGTGAGAAAAGGAATTAACTGCAAATGGACATACGGGAACTTCCCGGGGTCATGGAAATGCTCTAAAACTGGGTTCTAGTGATGGCTGCAGGACTATATGTGTTTACTAAAAAGTAATCTCTGTGTACTTACAATGATTGGATTTTATGGCATGTAAATTGGACTTCAGTACAGCTATCAAAGAAAAAACCCATAAGCGTCCCGTGTTTTCACGTGGAGTGGATAGAAACGGTCATCTGAATTTTTCATCTCTGCTTCCACGCTGAAATGTAACACAAATACATATCTGTACCAGTGAACGGGAAGAGTTCCTCACGGTTTGCAATGTCCCTTACAATTTTCAAATTTATTTATTCACACCAATCCTGTGAGGCGCAGTGAGCAAGTATTATCCGATCTACAATAAGCACTTCTCTTTTTCCTTTTAGTTTTGTTCTGAGGAAACCTCAAATACTGTATCAATTAGATATCATTTACAAATCAAGGCCATCCTGAACATAACATAGTCTGAATAAACCAGATAACCGCCATGATCGTTGTCCCAAGGACCCCCAGATGCTTTTACAAAGACAAGTATCTTCCATTTGCCAAACTATACGGAACAACAGTGAAGCCTCCGCCTGGAGACTCATCACGGGATGCTGTGGACAGACTTGCCCCGCCCCCTTGTCCAGCCACCTCCCCGAAGCCTGCTGTGTTTGTTCCCGCTGAAGCATTTGCATCTACAAATATTGAAATGCATGTAACCTAATTGTATATACAATTAGGCACACAACGACCAACATTACAGGAGCTAATATTCCCCGGCAGTAGCAGAAGCTGCCAAAAAAAATCAAAAATGGAAACTAGCGCATTGATTTGGTTCACAGCAAATCCTTCTTTAGTATTTCTCTTAAAAGCTCTGAGAGAACGAAAACAAACAAATCCAACTTCGCCTGAAGCACAGAATAGCATGTTTAAGAAATGCGCCTTATAAATAAAACGTCCAATTATGTAATTTGAAGATGTATGTGGCGTTTGCACAAATATGCTTGACAAGTTAAAACCCACATGAAGCTCTCTTATTTGGGCGATCCGTATGCAACACAGGCCAAAGGAGTCGTCCTTTGCATCCAGAGAAACATTAAAAGCTGTCCGAGAGCGTCAGCCTCTGGGATGGCCTCTCCCCACTTGCTACTCAAGGAGTTAAGTGTGAAAGGACCTCTCAGTGTTGAAAAGCATCAGGCTCATTTACACCAAAGTTTCAGCTTTCCCATCTCCGCCTCACATTTGCAATTTCAGTGTGTGTTTTGCAAACCCCCACTTTCCAAAGAACGCATGAGTGCTTGGGAACCGTGGTGTTCTTTGTCTTCCCGTGTGACCTCCTGAAATCCTTTCCCCGTGACACGTGTTGCTTAAGGATGTTTCCACGATCTGCGATCAAACACAAGCTGTGCGTCTTGACTATGACTTAAATCGTGAACCGGACTGGATTAGTCTAAACAGATGCACAGATAATGGATTTCTGTCAATAGTTACATTTTGTTATTTTCAAGGTGTAAAAATTTCGTATTAGTTTATACAGTGCATGACCCACGGTAGTGGAAAAAAAAGCATGTGACTTGGGGCCCAGAGACTTGTGCTGGGGCCTGGAATGCACCCCTATAACCTTGGTGATCTCCCTCAACTTCCAGGACCTCAGTATTCTCAGCTGAAGACAGATCACCATTATGGGATGAAATAGCCTCTAAAGTTCTAATCATAACCTGACAATCGTTTCTTGCGATGCTACTGTTATTTTACAAAATAGAGCTATGTCTCTAAACAACTTCATCGAGGGCACACGTATTGTGGCCCAACATGCCTTCTGGCCTTTTCTGAGCTGCCAGGATGAAAAAACTCAGAATGTGAAACTTACAGACACAGAACCATTTGCACCATCATAAAATGCCGCAAAAGTTGCAGTTTGGGAGTAAGAATGATAAAGACAGGAACTACGTATCAGTTGAATGATAATTCACACACACACCTGCACACAAAATATACATACTTACATACAGGTGCAGGGAAGAGCTGTGTCATCTAACAGGGCTTTTATTTATTTTCTTTTTGACAAGTCTTACAACACTACCCTGGCTTTCACATTCCCTCATGCCCTAATGTTTCTCAAAGGTGCTTTTGTGGCCCTTAACGAGGGCTGAAAGGCCTAAAACCTGTTCCTCCATTGCCCCCTCAACACCTCTGTTTTTCTGTTTTATTTATTTGTCTTCTACTTAATATTTTGTTTGGAAAAGAGTATTTAGAAAAACGTCATTTGAAAACCACCACACTATATGATGTAAAAGATTTTGCCTAAGTGCCGTACTTTTTAAAAAGTGTTTCATGGGGCACCTTGGTGGCTCAGTCAGTTGAGCATCTGACTCTTAGTTTCGGCTCAGGTCATGATCCCAGGGTCATGGGATCGAGCCCCATGTCAGGCTCCAAGTTGAACGTGGAGCCTGCTTAAGATTCTATGTTTCTCGCTCTCAGTCCCTCTCTCCTGCCTGTGCTCTCTCTTTAAGAAAAAAAAATTGTTGGGGCTCCTGGGTGGCTCAGCCGGTTAAGCATCTGACTTCGGCTCAGGTCATAATCTCACCGTCTGTGGGTTCGGGCCCTGCGTCGGGCTCTGTGCTGACAACTCAGAGCTTGGAGCCTGCTTCAGATTCTGTATTTCCCTCTCTCTCTCTCTGCCCCTCCCCCACTCACACTCTGTCTCTCTCTCAAACAATAAAAAAATTAAATTTAAAAAATTTAAAAAAATTTTAAAGTGTTTCACAATTGTACATACCACTTAAAATATAAGTTACTAGCAAAAACTGAAGGCGAGAAAATAATTTTTCATTTATAGTTTTATAAAAGACTATAAATGACATGCTATATTTAATTTTAGAGTCCCTGTACACATCATTAAATACTTTAACAACTATACAAATATTAATATTTGATACAAGGGATCTTTGAAGTTATGGTACAACCAGAACTCTGGATTGATAGGGTGCTAAATGGGAAAATCCTGTTTAGAGAGTTGTAGGAGAAGAGAGAATGTTTAATGAAACAAGTTTGATAGTCTTACCATCATAAAATTGATAGATATTTGGTGCAATTAAATCTTTGCCAGAAAGAATTTTGAGAAAAGGAACAATCAGGAACTTAGATAGCTTCCTCCCCACCCCCTAGGTCCAGTTCATCCTGCTCTCCTTCTATGAATGGTCCCTTGGTCTGCTGGTTCTAGAAAATTCTTTCTGCACTATGATTTAAGTAATTAAGAGTTGGGTACCCATTATTTTTTAAGGACACATGTCAATGTTGATTTGTAAGGGTGCCCTTAGGATTAAAGCAATAAAGTCAAAACCAACATTCGGCACAAATCTAAGCTGATTCTAAAGAGGGCAATGAATTCTTACTGTTCTCTGTTTCCCTTATCTTTATGTGGAATCACATTTTGTCTCAATTCTCTAATGTTTTTATATTTCCAGCAAAATAGTTGTCCAAGCCCTAAGTAAAAGACTACCCCACTCTGAATACGATTGACTTTTCTCATTTGTCTAACTGACCCAGAGAGCATTAACAAAAGAGTAAAAACAAAATGCAATCTTTGGGTCATTTCCCCATGGTTTCGAATCTACTTACCACCCAGATAGGTTCTTTGTTACCGAGAGACTTTATAAAAAATAAATAATTTCAGCCAAAGGATTTTCTCATTTCGGTTCCCTGAAATTCTGTATTTTTCCCATAATAATAGATGAATTCAGATTCCTCTGTAAAGTGCTTTGGGAACCACTGTGATATAAAAATGACCACAATTGTGGAATAAAGTAAAAAACAAGGCGCTTTCCTCTTTACAGAACACCCTCCAGTAAATAACAGGGGGGTTTAGAGGCAGCTGGTGTCCACGAAGTCCACTGGACAATGTCTTGGAGAATCACGAGGGACGGAGTCATTTCTCAGCTGTTTGCAAACCCCATGGAGCTGACAGCATGATGTGCGCATCAATTTGGGCTTGTATGTCTTCGGGGTCTGACTTGCAGTACATCTGAATTTTCTTTTAATGTTTCTCCACTTTTGAGAGAGAGAGAGAGTAAGTGTGAGTGGGGGAGGGGCAGGGAGAGAGGGAGACACAGAATCCGAAGCAAGCTCCAGGCTCCGAGCTGTCGGCACAGAGCCCGACGCGGGGCTCGAACTCACCAACCATGAGATCATGGCCTGAGCTGAAGTCGGACGCTTAACCGACTGAGCCACCCAGGTGCCTCGGACTTCCCGTGGGTCTAGATCGCCGTACAAAGCGGAGTGGGAAAGATTTCCTTTATCTTTGAAAGGTGGTTCGCTTATCTCCTTTTGTTCTCTTCCTGGTCTTTCTAGGTCCCCGTCTATTCACCAGGCAGGCATTAATAAACACCAACAAGCTCATGCTACAGGGAGCTGAAACTTCCAGCTTTGTCTTTGTTATTATGGGAACCTGATTTGAGAGGGCAGACAGATTTTCCAGGACAGGATTTGGTGTGACTGGGGGGCCATCCCAGGGCTTTGGAACGAAGCCACCTTAAGTCCCCATCCTTCTGTTGCTCTGACTTCCCATCCTGTCTCTACATACATCTGAGGCCTGGGGGCTCTGAGTTGGCCCTGGGGAAACAGTCCGGCACAACCTGCAAAATCATACCAACGGCATCTCTGCGGCCAGGTTTCCAAGGCATGTTATTTGCTACAGCGGCCAGAGATCTGCAAATCGACAGGCTCGGAGGAAAAAAACCAGGAGTTGCTGACTGTCCCCAACACCGTAATTTTTATGAGTCTTAGAAAGAAACGACTATTCTTCTGGAAATGTGAAAACATTAGAGAGTTGGGACAAAATATGATTCCCCATAAAGATAAGGGCAACAGAACAGTGAGAATTAATTGCTTTCTTTAGGATCAACTTAGATCTGTGCAGAATGTTTGTTTTGACTGTATCCTCTCACGTTAATCCTAAAGACTCCATTCCGATTGGTGACAGAGCTCTGAAGCATTACTTCTCTCTGAACATTAGCTAGCGAGGCTTCTGAAGATGCTGGGGGTGGAGGTAGAGCGGTGGAGGGAGTGAAGAGGTGTCCTAAGCCTGCGGCCCACACTTCACAGTGACCACTTTCCTCCTTATTCACGGGCCAGCTCGGTACTCAGCTGGGAAGCCTTGTGTTCCACGACTTTCGGAGCGAAGGCAGGTTGACACCACGTGGCTCTAGTGGCAAAGTTGCAGGACTGCTCCAGAAAGACTGGCACATGCCTCAGAGGAGAAGAAGAAGTTCCACAAACAACCCCCGGTTCCCTCCACCCAGGTCTCATTACACCTGATTTCTCAAGAGCATATTGCTTAAGCCAACCTTAATCATCTCCGAGGAACGCTGGGGCAGGAGGCCGGATTCCAACTACCTTTGCCCTAATTTATTGTGGGCTTTAAAAGTAGAAAATAAAACTTTGAACTCAACTCATCTGAAGCTTTATGATTCAGGTGTACCACTTGCCTTCAGGGGCACCAAAGATCACCGAAGCTGAAGAGACACAAAACCTTCGAGCTGCAGAACAGAAAAGCGTGTCCAGACCCGACCCAGCTGGTTCTCTGACCATATTAATTTGGCAGGAGGAGCATTAAGTCCCAGCTCTGCCCTTGTCCTTTCCTGGTGGATAGCATCTCCCTCCCCTTCATTTCTCTTTAATCCTCCCTCCTCTCCAGACTTCCCAGAGTCTAGAAAGAAGTGACCCTGCGGAGAAGGGAGAGAAAGGAAGAGGGAGAGAAATAGGGAAAGAAGGAAATGAAAATAGCTTCTGAGAAGTGGTTGCGGAGAAAACGAAGTCAAGGGTGAAGTCGTTTCCATTGACCTAGTATAGCAAGCTGGGAGTTTAAATAGCTGGCCCAGCAAGGAACGAGTCTGTGTGACTTCACATCAACAGCACAGCCTAGGAAGGCCTTTCTGTCGCCTTCCTCCCCCAGCAGATGTTAATAGCAGCCCCAGTTGGGCTGTGTGAGGACACAGGAGCTAATCTTTGTGGACGTGCCCAGTCTGGGGCGCCGTCATGGTAGGAGATGGATTTAATTGTGAAACGAAGATCCCACCATCATTCAACAGAAAGCAATTTAGTGAAACCGAGAAAAATATTACGCTAGAGGTAGCCCTTTGAGTTATAGGGAAAGCCAGGCCCTCAGGAAAGAGTGATTTTTGGCCTAGCCTCAGGTGAGGTGGACTTCTCTCCTTTGCCAAAAGAAAGTCCAAGCTTCCAGGCAGTTCTAGAGGCTGACCTCTCTCTCACGTCTCCCTGGGGGAGGTCTGGAGCACAGACTGCCTTCAGATCATCCTTTCTGCTGAATTCAGCTGCTGAGCACGTCCTCAGACAGGAGGGGCACCTATTAGCAATTCCAACAGACCCAGGGTGCGAGTGTGTGTGTGTGTGTGTGTGTGTGTGAAATTCCAACAGAACCGGGGTGCGTGTGTGTGTTTGTGTGTGTGTGTTTGTGTGTGTGAGCGCGCGCAATTCTTACAAACCCAGGGTACGAGAGAGTGTATTATTCCTACAAATCCGGGGTGAGAGAGTGTGTGTGTGTGTCCACAATCCCTACAGATCCGGAGTGTGAGTGTGTGTGTATGTGTGTGTGCACAATTCTTACAAACCCGGGGTGCAAGAGAGTATGTGTGTGTGTGCAATTTCTACAGACCTGGGGTGCGAAAGTGTGTGTGTGTGCAATTCCAACAGAACCGGGGTGTGAGTGTGTGTGTGCGCGTGCAATTCTTACAAATCCAGGGTGTGAGAGCATGTGTTATTCCTACAAAGCCGGGGTGCGAGAGTGTGTGTGTACAAAATTCCTACAGACCCAGGGTACGAAAGTGTGTGTGTGTGTGTGTGTGTGTGTGCGCAATTCCTACAGACCCGGGGTGCGAGTGTGTGTGTGTGTGTGTGTGTGTGTGTGTGTGTTGGGGGGCAGGGTTTGGGTTTGGAAATTACCTAGGTTCCTCAGAGGTCCTGATTAGCAATGCAGACAGAGTGCACATATTTGGAGGCCCTCGGACGCGCCGGGCAGATGCCGGCTGTTTTCACAGGCTCACCCGAGTATCGGCCTGCCCTCCTCTGCCAGATCCCGGGGTGGGCTGACCCGAGAACCGGTTTCACTCCTCCCCTGCACCCGCTCGGGCCGGGAGAGTCCCGTGACGGGGTGGGCGGGGCTGAGGTGCAGCCGTGGGCGGGGCCTCCCCGCGCCCGGCAGCCCCGCCCCCTCGCAGGCCGGCTCCCTTCCCGGGGAAGCGTCTAGAACGCGGGCAGTGGCTTGCGAACGCAGGACTGCTCTCCCCAAGGGTGTGTGGTGTGTAAACAAAATTGTTGTCAGTCAAGCCGCGTCTGCGAGTTACAGGAACCTCACGGTGGAGTCTTTGGTGGAAGGAAAGTCTTTGCTGGGAACGCGCTTACCCACCCCCACTTCTATCTGTTAATGTCTGGGTTGTGTAACCTTTTCCAGCTTCTCCCTGAGTTTCTTTCTTCAGCCTTCCTTTTTGATGATCCTTTCCGCTCTCGTAACCCTACATTTCCCACCCGCTGGAACTGCTGAGATCCTGTGGGCAGGAGGTAGAATTTCCCAGTTTTAAAAACGAGAGCCTTTAACCCAAAGGTGGTGGGTGAAAAGATGAGAACTTCTGCAGACTTTGAGCCTCCAGGACGGAATGTGGGTCCGTTCGATTTACCTGCCTTTTGATTGTGGCCGAGGCGGGTCCTCACCCCAGGGTGTAGCCACTTGGGACAGGTGACCACTTCCTTCTCCCCAGGAGACGACTATATTTCACTGGGGATGAAATGATTTATGTGCACAATTTAGTGCTTTGGAGCTCTGAGGCACAGAGAATGCAGCATAACTGGAAGGTACGGTATACTTAAGGGAAAATGTGGAATGCGCCGAATGTTTTCTTGTCCTTCTTTTAAAGCGAGTTGAAATCTCTTTCACTGACGAAACTGTTTAACCATGTGCAAATGTGTCATTCTGCCCTGTGACAAAGTCGGCCAGGGCTTGGATGATCGGCCTCGGCAAGGCTGGAAGCGGGGTTTAGTCATCCAGGGCCTGCTCTGAGCCACAGAATTTCCCCTGAATCCAGAATATGCTGAGAGAATAAAATGCCTATAACTCTTTACAGATTCAGCCTTTCTTTACCCCCTTCTTTAAATGTGGATGTTTTAGGGAGGGGGGGTGCATAGGTTTTAATTTTTCTCCCAGTAGAGATAATTTGGGTTTTAAACAAAATTGGATAATAATTATAATCAGATATTCTCATTGAAAATCGTTTCTGTTTCTGCAGGAATTAAAATGTTCTGGTTTGGAAATCTTGTTTTGCCAAAATAAAGATGTAAAAATAGTTTTAAAAATTAGTCCAGTTGGATTCCTCATCCCTCACCCCAATCAGTGCCCCCCCCCACGTAATCAGTCCAAATGTCCATGATTGCACCTCCGATTAATTACATTTCTTTCTTTTTTAATGTTTATTCATTTTTGAGAGAGAGAGAGAGCAGGGGAGGGGCAGAGAGAGAGAGGGAGATAACGGCTAGCAGGCTCTGTGCTGACAGCCCCAGATGTGGGGCTCGATCTCACCAACCGTGAGATCATGAGCTGAGCCAAAATCAAGAGTCATATGCTTAACATCTGACGAGGCCACCCAGCCCCCCCCCCCCATTAATTCCATGGCTAGAGGTAAACTTAATTTAAAATTTTTCTTTCATTATATGAGTACTATTTTATTGTGAGACATTTCAGACATGCGCGCGCGCGCACACACACACACACACACACACACCCCACAGAGAGTTATATAACAACAAACACCTGTCCTCTACTACTAGTCCAAGAGATCAAGCGTTACAGGTATCCTGGCAGTCCCTGCCTGCCCCCCACACCCCCATCCATGTGTTCCATTCCCCGCCCCCCCATCTCGTTTCCCTTCCTCACATTCCACAGATAACCTTTGCCTTGCATTTGGTGTTTATCATTCCCGTGTACTAAAAATACTTTTTCTACATATGCATATATACATAAACAATACAGATACACATACAGTTTTATTTTGCTCGTTTTTAATCTTTGTATAAACAGTAGCATAGTCCACCTACATTTCTGCCCTTTTCAGATATATATCACTCCACATTATATTTTTTTGTGATATGCCCACCTTGCTTGTGGTGCCTCTGTTTCCTTCCTTTTAATTGCTGCCTAGATATCCGTCTAATATCTATACTTCTGGATAGAAGCATAGGTGGATGTAGGTTGTTTCTGCTTTTCCTCCATCATGACAGTGTTGCTCTGAACTTTCTGGTACACGTCTCCTTGAGCACAGGTGAGGACTTTCACCCAGGAGTGGAAATGTTTCCAGATTGTAAGTGTGCAGTCCACACCTTTATTAGAGGCTGCCTCATTGCTCTCCAGAGTCACCAGTTTTACATTTTCACTGTGGGAAATCTAGATTAGAGATAAGGAAAAAAAGGGAAAATCATTTTCCATCTCTCCATTCAAAGAAAACCACTTTTAAGTTTTAAAAAAAGGTTTTTTTAGGGGCACCTGACTGGCTCAATGGGTGGAGCATGCGACTCTTGATCTTGGGGTTGTGAATTCAAACCCCACGTTGGGTGTATTCATTACTTTAAAATAATACCTTCAAGGGGCACCTGGCTGGTTCAGTTGGTAGAGCATGTGACTCCTGATCCTCAGGGTTGTGAGTTTGGTCCCCACTTTGGGTGTGGAGCCTACTTAAAAAAAAATAAAATAAAACCTTTAAAAAAGAAAAAGTTTTGGGGTGCCTGGGTGGCTCAGTTGGTTGAGCGTCCGACTTTGGCTCAGGTCATGATCTCGTGGTTCGTGAGTTCGAGCCCCGCGTCGGGCTCTGTGCTGATGGCTCGGAGCCTGGAGCCTGCTTCGGATTCTGTGTCTCCCTCTCTCTCTGCCCCTCCCCCACTCACGCTCTGTGTCTCTCTCTCTTTCAAAAGTAAATAATCGTTAAAAAATTTCTTTAAAAAAAATTAAAAAGTAAAGTTTTTTTTTGATGTATAACTTTCAGGTTTATTCTGTTGTGTATATTATTTAAATATAATATATGTATATACACAAATATCTTGTATCATATATACATATATGTATATACATATACATGTATGCATCAAATATATATGTTTGTATATATTTAAAGTTTGGGAATCCTATATTTTTAAAGTTTATATAGTGAGCATTTCACTATGTCACTAAATATTCATGTAAAAACATGATTTTAGTAGCTGTAAATTAGTTCATTGTAGGAGGAATTCTTTGGTTTTGTACTGTTTACCTGTTAAATGTTTATTTATTTATTTTTTTTGTTTGTTTATTTATTTCTTTTGAGGGTGGGAAGGGGCGGAGAGAGAGAGGGAGACAGGGAAAGCCAAGCAGGCTCCACACTGTCAGCGCAGAGCCCGATGTGGGACTTGATCTCACAAACTGTGGGATCATGACCTGACAGAAAATCAAGAGTCAGATGCTTAACCGACTGAGCCGCCCAGGCACCCCTCACCTCTTAAACATTTAGAGAGTACTTTCTTGCTCTTAACAAAAAGTGCTGTGATGAAATACCAAGTGATTGTAAACCAACATATTTTTTAATTCTTCTTTTATGGTAGTTTTAGTGGCTCAGTCAGTCCTCTTGTTGTTGCACCGGCTAACGTCTTTAAGGATAAAATAAAAGCCTTCCATGCATTTTAAGTTTTTTGGATGCTCTGCATGTGAATCTGTCTTGTTCCTTTCCCTGGCTGTATAGCATCCTGGTATGGAAATGTAACAATATTCAGTGGTCCGTTCTACAACGGATGGGCATTTGTGTTGTTTCCGGTGTTTGCTGTTCTGGGGCTGCTGTGTGGCTGTCTCTGCTGATGAGTGGGAGAGCTTCCCTGCAGCCCCAGCTTCTCTAGCCTCAGCCACCAATAACCAGCGATGTGACCGGACAAGTTACGTCACCCTTCCGAGTCTCAACTTACATCATCTGCAAAATGGAGCCAATTGAGGTAATAACTAACATTTATTGAAGGCTTGTGATGAGGCAGAGGCTACTTTAAGTACTTGATGTAAATTACCGCATTTATCACAGTTCTGTCAAGTACACCATTTCACAGATAGTGAAACTGACATAAAGAGAGCTTAAATAAATGAGCCAGATTACCATTAATGAGTATCAGAACTATGATTCAAATTTGCAGCCTCTGCCCCTAGATAGAGCCTGCCCCCTACTTTCGAAAACACATTTTATCATATTTGCTTTTTCTTTTCTCCTTCCCATTTTTTTTTTTTGCTGAACCATTTTAAAGTTGTAGACATCCTGGCATACCACCCCTAAAGACACCTCCCCCCCTTACCAATTTGTATGAGCATTTCTGTACTTTTACATTCTCATCAACCCTTGGTATTGTAAGACTACAAATTTTTGCTAATCTGATGGGGTGTGAAACGGTGTCTTATTGTGGTTTTAATGCGCATTTTCCTGATTATTTATGAGGTTGAACTTATGAGACCATTCTTCCCCTCCCCCTTACGTGAAATGCCTATTCATTTCTTTTACTCATTTAAAAAATTGGTTTGTTTGTCTTAAAAGCTTTTCTTTTTAAGATGGAATCTGGCATGACAAATTCTTTCTGTAACCTCTAGTTACTCAATGGCTCAGCATCACAAATAAATGGCCCATGGAGAATGAAGCTGAAAATAGAGGAATGCTCTCCTAAAAGCGATTACTTGGAAATTTGGATTTCAGAGGTAGAAATGAAGCATACGGCTCCATGCTGAATAGCAAAATATACCAATACTTATGAAATTTCCCAAGATAAGTCACAGAAATAGAAGCAGTGCTATATTTAAGTAAGAGAGATGAGTTGAGTTCCGTGTCCTATTTCCCACCTGTCCTATTTCCAGGCGCCGAAGTCTAAGTTACGAGGATGGTTGGAGGAATGAGTTCCAAGTACGTCTGCCTTTGTACCTGTCCTTTAGACAGTGAGTGGACTTCAGTCATTAGTCCTCAAATCACTCCATTTCACCAGTACTGAGCGCGGAAAATCAATAGTAGGATCGTTTAATAATGCTCCAAAGACTTGAAAAGAGCCTGTTAAGAGAGGTTTAAACCAAAATAAAGGAACTTCAGAGGAAGGTGTTCCTGTATTTGTTGTTATTTTCCTTTGACTTCAAGAGAATTATTTGTAGCTCTGTACCCCTGTTGCTACAATGGAATTCGGCCTAGGCTGTTCATCCAGATTTTTCAGATAGGACAGAAGATAAGGTGTATTGGCTTATTCATGAGGCAGTATAAGAAAATTTGAAAAGAAAATAAAGTATGATTAATCACTTTTCAGCATACAAATTGTTAAGATTTGTGCTTTAAAGTACAAATCACTTTACAGTGATTTATAGCATTTTCTGTTTCTTATCTAAATGACTATGGAAAGTGGAACTATTCTTATAGATGGGGTAAAATATACTATTTACTACCCTGTATCTCATTATCTTCACGTCTCGGATGCTAGTTCTAAGATTGCAAATGCAAGATATTTGGAAATAAAAGCTATCATGTTTCACTGCCATTGGATCTATTCAGATAATAAATTTCCTTAAAGGGCCACTTTATATTGAACCATGACTGGGATGGATGTATCGTTCCACCAACATGATTTGTGTATTTTGTATGTCTAAAATTGTATATTTATGTTTGTATAATTATAATTGTATATTTAGAATTGTATATGCAAAACATGCATGTTTTGTAATATGTAAAACACACCTCAACAAACAAAGAGAACTGGGGGGAAGTGACATTTCAGAATCCCTCTTTTGACCGGAGTGGCAGAGGTCGTGATGTCTGGTGGTCTCGAAGGATTCACGGGACCCTCCCAGGGTCGGCGCTGGACTGTCCCAAGATGTCATGTCCGGTGGTCTTAGTGTCTGGGTGAAAATCTTTGTCATCTCTGAAAAGGGACAGGAGAGCAGGGGCTGTATTTTAGTCGCCACAAACCTAACAACACAGCCTGTGAGCAACTTTTCCTGCCGATACTGTCCCCGTGGCCGGCCTGCATTGAGAGAGAGAGAGAATTATATCCCACTTTCCCTTGTTGTCTGGCCTAGGCCAGGGTGGCCAACTCTCTGGAAAATTGTGGGGAGAGGAAAGGTAGAAAGCTGAAATTGATTCCAGCTCTCTTTGCAACCGATTCTTCGCCTTCCCGAGAAACGGAACGTGTGGGTAAAGTAAATGGGGGGTTTACGCCGGTTTACACCTCATATCCCCCTTCTCCTCCTTTCTCTGAGCCCCCCACCCCGAGTTAAGGCAAAGGGCAATGAGTGGAGGAGCCTTCTGAACTTGAGACTTTTTGAATTGGAAACGTCCCAAGGGGCTTTTTACTCCTTGGAGGTTTTCACCCGGATATTTGCATACCAGCACGTTGGAGAACTAGTCGCATGGTGGACCGTTTTGCCTTCGGAAAGAGATTTTATTGGTCAGATTATCCTTATTTGTAAATATTGTGAGGAAACAGGATCTTCCAAAATATGCCTACTCACCTCTATCAAATATTTAAAAAAATTCTTAGAGTCACGTGACCCTTCCTTCACCTCCTATCAGTCTTTCCCCGCACAAGTTAAACCCATTTTGTCTCCCAGCAGATTTCTGCAGTTAGAATGTTAACAAGGATAGTAGTAACTGAGGACACACTATTATCAAATCATCCTTCACAGGTCTTATTTCCTGCTCATTCGTGCCATATCTGTTTCTCCGTACTACTTAATTTGTTGAGGGGGCAATGTTTTTCTTTAAAGTTTTATATTTATTTAAGTAATCTCTACACCCAGTGTGGGGCTCGAACTCAAGACCCTGATATCAAGAGTTACATGCTCTTCTGACTTAGCCAGCCAAGCTCCCCAAGGGGACACTTTCTTGTACTGCTTATGTAGAATTACTCTTGCATTGAATAGCTCCTTCCTTCCTTTTCTTCCTTTTTCTTCCTTCCCTCCTTCCCTTCCCTTTTTTCTTTCTTTCTTTTTTTTTATTTTTGGTTTCTTTCACAGTACAGAAAAAAAAAAAAACCACAGGAAGATATATTGAAGCCCCTTTATACTTGTTTTCAGTTCCAATCTCTATCCCCTCTGGAGGTAGCCATTGTTCTGAAATTGGTGACCATCTTTCCTATCCTTGTTTTTATATTTTTGTGCATATATCTGCCCATTAACAATATTTTATATTGATCCATGTTTTTGTTTTCAAATATCTACTTACACTTATATAATGTATGTATGTTTAGTCAACATTATGTTTTTTGATTTTCTGTTTAGAATTTATTTAAATTTGTATTTCTGGGTTTTTTTCACCCCCATCCCCTCCCTCCTTTCCTGCTTTTTATTGGATCATCAAGTTCTTTTTTTTATTTGAATGTTTACTTATCTATTTTGACAGAGAGAGAGAGTGCTCACGTGTGCGAGCAGAGAAGGGACACACAGAGAGAATCCCAAGCAGGCTCCACACTGACAGTGTAGACCCCAACATGGGGCTCGATCTCACAAACTGCGAAATGATGATCTGAACTGAAACCAAGCATCGGATGCTTAATCGACTGAGCCACCCAGGCGCCCCACCAGTGTTACTTTATTTTTAAAGTTCTCTCAAACTGATCATCAGTATTTTTTATTTAGAGTGAATCATTATTTAATTTTGACAATATGTTTACCAGTTTTTTAATTCACCCTTAAGTTTGGTCCTTGACTTCTTCCTTCTGGATTCAATTGTTTTTGTTACTGAAGTAAACCCTATAGTAGATCTTTTTTAAAAAAGTATTTCTTTTATGGTGATTGTGAGATAAAGTCTCAAACTTTGTTGGTTTGAAATGTCTATTTCACTGTCAGCCTGGAATAAAAGTTTAGCTGGGTATAGAATTTTAGGATGAGAGTTATTGTCCCTGTGCAGCGGCAGGATGCAGTTCTGTTCCCACAGAGATCTACGGTGGCTGATGACAAATTGCATGATGTTCTAATCGAATAATGAGAGCGTTTGCTTTTTAATGATTTTTTTTCTTATCATTGACATTCTGAAATTTCACCATGTGTATTAAATTGTGAATTTAAAAAATTGCAGTGGTAAGGTGTTTGTATGTTTCTGAACTTTGAAGACTCATTTATGTTTTAGTTCTGGCAAATTCTCAGGTGTTATTTTCTTAAATATCAACTCTTCTCCCCTTCTTCTGCCCTTTGTTCTGTCTGGCATTTCTATTTGATATATATGAAACCTCTTGATCTGTTTTCAGTGGCTCTTAGCTATAACTTCATAGTCTCTCTGTCCTACATTCTGAGAAATTTCCTCAAATCTGTCTTCCTTTTTTTTTTTTTTTTTTTTACTGTTTACTCATTTTTGAGAGAGAGAGAGACAGAGAGACAGAGTGCGAGTGAGGGAGGAGCAGAGAGAGACGGTGACACAGAATCTGAAGCAGGCTCCAGGCTCCGAGCCGTCAGCACAGAGCCTGATGTGGGGTTCGAACCTTCAAACTGTGAGATCGTGACCTGAGCCGAAGTTCGACGCTTAACTGAGCCACCCAAGTGCCCCACCCTAATTTAATTTTTTGTTTAACTTAATTTCTCAGTTTAGGATTCCTGGGTCAAGCAAGGAGTATACATTCAGACCCCCTGTACACACTTATCTCAGGCCTAGAATTTCCATTTTTCACGGGTGTTTTTCTTCCATTCAAGTTTCCAGACATACAATATGTCATTTATGGATGCAACCAAACCCTGCTACAGCAGCCTAAGTGGGGAGAGTTTTGTTTTTCTAACATAGCAGGAAGGCTGGAAATAGTTAGAGAAGGGAAGAAATACTTTCAGCCGGCTCTTCTTCCTCAAGCTCCCTGTATCTTCGGGTCCCTCCACCCTCAAGGAGTGGCTTTTATGCTTCTGCTTATCTCTTGGTGGCAAGTGGGCTACTCCATTTCCAGCCTCACAGCCATGGTCCTGGGGGGAAAAGGGAGAAGAAACAAGGAGGAAGGGATGATCTATAGATCAGGAAAAACCAGCTTTCCCAGAAATCCCTTGCCTGCTCCTGCTTCCATCCTGTTGGCTAGAACTGTAACACGTGGTCACCCAGAGCCTCGTGGGAGGTAGTCTGTGCAGTGTATGCAGAACACCTTGCCTTCCATGTTTCTCTTCATTTGTGTTCCTTGGAGATTCCCCCTCTTCTTCAACGTGGCCGCTAAAACCCGTTTTTATTGGTTTTAAATCCAGAATTTGTATGCATTTACTTAGGCTGTTGGGTTGCCTAAGGAGTCCTTCATCTGTCTACAAGCTATAGGATTCGTTCATTCATCCACTGAACAGATACTGAGTACCTGAGGTGGGAGACAGATTTGACTTTAGTGGGGCTGCCGGAGTTATACCCACTTTCCCCCTCTGGGTCCAGTTGGAAGTCCAGAGAGTATAGTCTCTTCTCTCTTGCTCCAGCCTCCAATGTCCACACCGGGGTTCCTTCCCAGAGAACTGTTGCCCTTGGTTTGGAAAGCAATTCTGAGACCTGTAGCCGGGGACACAATGCTCAAAACACATAGGAGAGGGAGGGCACAAACTGGCCCAGCTAATTTTTAGCCTTTAATTAATTACCCTGATTATTCGCTCCACTGTCCGTGTAAGCTCTCCATACCTGCTGAGGGTCTCTCTGGGAGGAATGGCTGCCATTTCCACGGCGGCCGTCACTGGTGCCGGTTTCAATCTGTGGTTTCCTTTGGCTTATCCATCAATAGGAGCCCATCTGCTTTCTTGTCTTTAATGAATTTGTAAAGTTTTCTAATTGGCTGTTGGCACCCTTTCTTGTTTAAGCATTATTATGGGAGCATTAGTTTTTGTGTATCATCATTTCAATGGGATTTGGGGAAGTAGGCGAAGTAAACGTTTACGTGTAACTTGCAACCTTGAACCAGAAGTTCCCGATATGTGGTCCTGTATCCTATTTGCTCGGTAATAAGCTTGGCGCTAGCAAAGACGAGAGAATCCAGCGTAACATCTAGTTCTTCGTACCAGGCCTGTACTGTAGCCAGCTTGCACCGACTCGCAAGACCGATTGTTACAATTTTAGGAATTTTACGGGTTGGTTGACTTTGCTTTGGTATCTCGAAAGAGATCATCGTAGGAGTGTTTATACCGCTGAAGGCAGCAAACACTGTGGATGGACACTATGAACCAGCTCCCTCTCCTCCTTGAGAGCCGGTTGTTAAACATTTATCAGCACACCCGTAGTCTTCACTCTTGGGCAGTTTGAGATGAGACAGACACTGAAGAAAAAGTGAGTCTGACTAAGATAGCCATCAAGTGTAAACCAGAGGAGTACAGACACTCCAGCTGCTAAGGAAGTCAGAGAGCAGAAATCATAGCTGACTGTCATAGTTGAGGAGCTTGGCGACGTGACAGAGCATTGGGCTCTTCGTGAGGTAAGAGGGTGGGCTCCGAAGCAGAAGGTTGAATTTTCGCTCTTTCCACTTGCTGCCGTGTGACCTGGGAGGGTTACAACATCTCTGTAGCTGGCATAATGACCGTCGGCGTTTATGGAATCCTTATTATGGGTAGGCACTGTGCTGGGTCCTTTCCATAGACGGACTTAATCCTTCCTTGGATCACCTTCAAGCTATTGCCTATCTCCGAGGGCTACGCTGAGCATTCGATGAGATGATTCACGTAAAGAGTGTGGCATAGGAGTACCTGGGTGGCTCAGTCGGTTAAGCGTCAGACTCTTGGTTTCAGCTCAGGTCACGATGTCGTGGTTCCCTCCGTTCGAGTCCCCCCGTCAGGCTCCTCTGCGCTGATGGTGCGGAGCCTGCTTGGGATCCTCTGTCTCCCTCTCCCTCTGCCCCTCCCCCACTTGTGCTGTCTCTGTCTCTCCCAAAATAAATAAATAAACTTAAAGAAAATTTTTTTCAGTTAAAAAAAAAAGAGAGTGGCATAGTAAAATCTCCAGAGAATTAGTTAGTTTTTTTTTTTTTTTTAAGAGAAAGAGTGCGCTCGAGCAGGGGATAGGGGCAGAGAGAGAGAGAGAGACAGAGAGAGAGAATCTCAAGCAGGTTCCACTCTCAGTGTGGAGCCTGACACAGGGCTCCATCCCATGACCCTGGGATCATGACCTGAGCCAAAATCAAGAGTCCGATGCTCAACTGATTAAACCTCCCAAGCACCCCAGAGAATTAGTTTTTTTATTGGCAAATTTCTTATAGAAGGTAAGTAATTTCTGCATGTAGATTTTTCCTCCAGGGCCTTGAAAGATGGGTGAGATTTGGTTATGTGAAGAGAGTAGCAGAGGGCGTGTCAGAGAGGCGGGTACCAAAGCAGAGAGGAAGGGCAAATAGGAGTGTGGGAGCCAGTTCTGACGTGGCCTTAAGGCGAGCAGGAGTCGTACTTCGGGCAGTAGTTAGAACACTGGAATGAGTCAAATAGGGAGAGATGGTGGCGAGTCTTGTGTTCTAAGTAGACAACTCTGCATTTCATGTGATGGGAAATAGGGAGCCGCTGTAAGTTCTTGAAAGGGCAAGGAAATAATTAAACTAGGATTTTAGAAATAGGATTGTGTCAGGCAGGTGCTCGTGCAAAATAGATTGGAGAGGGGCAAAGAAGTGGGTGGGTAAGAAAAGGCCAGGTCTGGAACAATTCAAAAGAGGGATTCATACAACAAAGAATTTTGTGAAAAGGCAGAAGAGTCAGATTATTTTATAAGTGAATAAGCTAGAGATACATGGTCAAAGTATTTGTACGAGCAGTCGGAACCAGAAATGAAGAAAAATAAGGGAGAATTTTCTTGATTCCTACCTTCCCCTCACCCCCCAAAACCCACTCTAATTTAAAAGTAAGAATATACATAAATATAGATATATACACTATCGATAGAAAGGTGTGTGTTTGTGTGTGTGTGTGTGTGTGTGTGTGTGTGTGTGTGCACGTGCGTGCGTTTGACTGTGGCTTTTGGTACTTTCTCTTAATTAGATTAAATTAATGTGCCTAAACTTTTTGAGAGTCTGTTTAATTTTATAACTGAATATTGAGGCATCTGTAGTTAATTCTGTTTTCCTAAATACCCACAAAGTGATGTTAAATAATGGTTTTATTATGGTTCAGAGCTATAATTTTTTGCGTAACTTCTGCAGAGGGTGGAGAAAGCGGGCAGGACGTGTTACCGTGTGTGCGCAGGGAGCGTGTTCGTGATTGTCGGTGAGCTCCTGGCAGAAGGACTCGCAAATAAGAGCTTGATCCTCTTGGGCACATGTCTTGCGGCAGCACCCAGACTTTGCTTCACTCTTGTCCTTGTGCTATAGGCAGCAAGGACGCGGAGAGCTGTGTGTGGCCCCACACCAGCCAGACTTCCGCCTCATCGTTCTGGTAATAACTAGCTTTGGCAAAGGCCTCTGGTGACCTTCATGTTGCTAAACCCAATGGTGATTTTCTTTTCTTTTCTTTTCTTTTCTTTTCTTTTCTTTTCTTTTTGATTTGTTTTGATGTTTATTTATTTTTGAGAGAGAGAGAGAGAGAGAGAGATAGAGAGTGTGAGCAGGGGAGGGACAGAGGGAGAGAGGGAGACACAGAACCCAAAGCAGGCTCCAGGCTCTGAGCTGTCAGCACAGAGCCTGACGTGGGGCTCGAACCCATAAACTATGAGATCATGAGCTGAGCTGAAGTCAGTGGCTTAACCCAGCGAGCCACCCAGGAGTCCCAATCCAATGGTGGTTTTCTTGAGTTCTGAGCAGCCTGGACACTTAATCACTTCATCTCTTTTGAAAAAGTCTTTTCTTATGGCTTTGGAGACATCATATTCTCCTGATTCTCCTTCCTCCTCTCTGGCCAATTCTTCTTGATAAGAGTAAGTTTGTCCCCAGATGTTAAATTTTGGAGCTTCTAACCATTTAATCTTAGGGGTACCTGGGCGACTCAGTCAGTTAAGCATCTGACTCTTGATCTCAATGTCATGAATTCAACCCACATTGGGCTCCATGCTGGGTGTGGAGGCTACTTAAAATAATAATGATAATAAAATGAAGTTAGGGACATCTGGGTGGCTCAGTTGGTTAAGCGTCCGAGTCTTGATTTCGGCTCAGGTCATGATCTCGTGGTTTGTGGGATCGAGCTCCGATTCAGCCTCTGTGCTGACAGTGCAGAGCCTGCTTGGGATTCTCTATCTCCCTCTATCTCTGCCCTTTCCCTACTTTCTGTCTCTCTCAAAATAAATAAATAAACTTAAAAAAAAGTCAAACATTTAATCCTAAAATCAGTCTATCTATCTATCATCTATCTATCTAAATCTTTTTTACTATTTACTCTGTACCTAGCAAACTGACTGCTGCTTATGGTTACCATCCATATACAGTGATTCCTAAGTTTGTCTCTTTAACCTGACCTTTGGGTTCTAGACCTGTGGCCAGTAGCCCACTGAACACTTGTCTGCCTCAAAGGTACTTCAGGTTCAGTGTGTGTGTGTGTTTTAATGTTTCTTTCTTTCTTTCTTTCTTTCTTTTTTTTTAAACACTCTGTCCCTACCCAGCCCCTCTCCAAGAAGGTCCTGGATGTAGAGATTCATACTTTGTATTGTTCTCTCCTGTTCTTTTTTTTTTTTTTAATTTTTTTTTCAACGTTTATTTATTTTTGGGACACAGAGAGACAGAGCATGAACGGGGGAGGGACAGAGAGAGAGGGAGACACAGAATCGGAAACAGGCTCCAGGCTCTGAGCCATCAGCCCAGAGCCTGACGTGGGGCTCGAACCCAACGGACCGCGAGATCGTGACCTGGCTGAAGTCGGACGCTTAACCGACTGCGCCACCCAGGCGCCCCAATGTTTATTTATTTCTGAGACAATGTGAGAGACAGAGTGCCAGCAGGGGAGGAGCAGAGAGAGAGGGAGACATAGAATCTGAAGCAGGCTCCTGGCTCTGAGCTGTCAGCACGGAGCCCGACGCGGGGCTCGAACTCACGAACTGCAAGATCGTGACCTGAGCCAGAGTTGGACGCTTAACCCACTGAGCCACCCAGGCGCCTCAGGTTCAGTGTGTTCTAAACTAACCTCATGATCTTTTAAGTATTGTTCTCTTCTTTTACCCATTTCTTTATGAGCCATCCGTGTCGATCTGAAACCTAGCCAGAAATTGAGACATCATCTCTGATACCTCTGTTTCTCCATCCCCCTCTCCCACCAAGGATCCAAATCTATCACTAAGCTCTGAAAATTTTATCTCCTAAATAGCTTTGGCTATACCTACATCTTTGTATTTCTGTGTTCACCAATGTCCACTTTATTATCATCCTTTACTTGGATCAATGTAATAATGACTTAACTTGTTTTCCAGAATCTACTTTGGTTTGCTTCCAGTCTGGTTTCTTAACAGTAGTTACTCATCTTTTCAAAACACAAATTTGGTCATGCCCCGTAAAATCCTTTGTATCTGTCAGAATGAGTTAGGGCATACTGTCGTAACAAACAGCTCCAGGAATCTCATTAGCTTTCACCAACAGCAGGTTACTGCTCATTCACAGCACGTCTGTGGCTTTGCTCCATGAAAATTTCACTTTGGAATTCACACTGATGGAGCAGCCTCTGTATGGAACATTGCTGGTCATGGTAGCAATGACATGACTGAAGAGAAAGTGTGATCCACATGCTGGCTCTTAAAGCTTCTGCCTAGAAGGGACACACACCACTTCTGCCCGCATTTCATTGGCCAAAGCAGGACACAAAGTCTCCCTTGAGTTCAGTAGGGAGGGATGCACGGTCTTCCCACAGGACGGAACACTGGAGGAAGTAAAGCCAGAATATTTGGCGACCGGGAACTTGCCACAATTCACCACACCCTTCAGTGGCTTCCTATTGTTTTGAGGATGAAATCCCAAACCTTTACCAGGCCTGCAAGACTCCTGGTGATGTGCTCTGTCCTGGACTCCCCAGTTTTAACAGTTACCTCTTTATCCCTCATTCTCTGTACTCCACCATACTATTCTTTCCTTCTTTGACCCTGTACTCTCTCTTTCGGGATCCCCGAACATGCCGATCCCTCTGTCTCTTCTTTTGTCTGTCCTTCTCTTCACCCTTTATTCCACTGTTTGTTGGAGTCTCAGCTCAATCACCACTTTCTTGGAGAAACCTTCCCTGGATCCCTGACCAGATCATGTTCTGCCGTCATCTGCGTGTACAGAATGCCACTCTTTCCTTTCAGAGCACTTAGCTGAGCTTTTAATTATCAATCCATTAGTGTGACTGGATGATGAATGTCTGTGTTCTCTGCCTTGACTCTGAGTTCCAGGAGAACCAGAACAATGTCCGCTTTTGCCCATCATTATACAGACCGTAGGCAGCACAACACTTTAAACTTAGTAGATCTTCAGTAAAAGTGAATCAGTGAATGAAGAAGAAGGAAGCTGAAATGCCTAGAAGGACCACGGGAAGAATGGAGTAGACTTGATTTGGAGAAGAGAACACTCATGCGGAACAAGCTGAAACATTGCACGCAAAAAGAGGGCTTCCTAGGAAAAGTGGGTAGATTGATCTTTATTCCTTCAGAGAGCGTATCTAGGACCAAAGTTTAGAAGTTAGAGGTAATGAATCAAATTTCAGGTCACTATAAGAATGAGCTTCCTGATAATGTGAACGTCAATATTAGAAATGTTATGTCCACTGCGTTTGTTCAAGCAAAGAGCGGATGACCAGGTATAGAAAATGTCAGTAGACATTCTAAGTAGTATTGGTAGTGGGAGAGAGGCATATATCTGAGCCCTTCAGACTCCAATAGTTCTAACATTTTATTTAAAAACTCAGAGACAGTAAATAAGGAAACAAGAAAATACAAGGCATAATTATGAGGTGATATCATTGTGTCTCTAGACTGGCACAGCCCATAGGAATAGGTTCCCTACTGCAGTTCCTATCTTGGCATGAGATTTTTAAGGCTTGTCACGAAGGATCTTTGGTTAGATGATCCCCAGTGTGTGCCTTCATCTATAATTGCTTAAATAAATTGATTATATATGTGTCTCTTTTAGAGGGCCGAGGGTGCAGGCAAAGTAGTTTTTAAACACAAACAGCCTTAGGAAGCTAAAAACTCCCAACATATATATGTAGTGAATAAACTCCAATATATATGTGTCATACACGTAGTATACTTGACAAGAAGAAACTCCCCTCTTCTGCATTTTTAAAAAAAAAAATTTATGGGGCGCCTGGGTGGCTCAGTCGGTTGAGCGTCCGACTTCGGCTCAGGTCACGATCTCCCGGTCCGTGAGTTCGAGCCCCGCGTCAGGCTCTGGGCTGATGGCTCGGAGCCTGGAGCCTGCTTCCGATTCTGTGTCTCCCTCTCTCTCTGACCCTCCCCTGTTCATGCTCTGTCTCTGTCTCAAAAATAAACGTTAAAAAAAAAATTTGAAAAAAAAATTTAACGTTTATTTATTTTTGAGAGAGAGAGAAAGACAGAGCATGAGCGGGAGAGGGGCAGAGAGAAAGAGGGAGACACGGTATTTGAAGCAGACTGACAGCTCAGAGTCTGATGCAGGGCTCGAACTCATGAACCATGAGATCGTGACCTGAGATGAAGTCAGACACTTAACTGACTGAGCCACCCAGGCACCCCTACATTTTTATGAAAGTAACAGAGGCAGGGTTTATTTCACATGGTAAAAAAACAATAGCATGGATGAGATTATAATATAACATTGTAATAATACGTTCAATAGATGTAAATCAACATAATTAATATAAGACAACATTTTTCAAACTATTAGTTCAGAAAGAGAGTCATACAGTGGAATAGTTAAGAGTTTTCTTGAAGGGGGAGCGTTTAGAGAAGTTCCTAAAAAAATGGGATAGATTGTAATAGATGAACGGACAGGAAAAAATACAGTGAATATGACCACCTCGTATTCTCCATCTTCTGAGACAGTTTGATTTCAAATATAATGATAGTCCGGCAAGTATGGCCATAAATGCTAGAGCAGGGGCCCTGCTTTGGGGACTGTAATATGGTCGGTGTGGACATGAACAAGTGCCTGGAAACGAAATTGGTGTTGGTGAAGCAATGAGTCCAGTGATCAGTGCGTAATCGGAGCACAGGATGGGGGTGGGTGGATCACCAACTGTGCTCCGCCCCCAAGAGCCAATCACTGGCCGTCTTTCCAGTTCGAATGCCCGCCTCCCATAGTAAACCAAGGTGACATCCTGACTTCCCAGCGGGAGAAATATTTGCAACTGTTGGAAATGTGATAGAAGAAGAAACATGCAATCAGTCCGTGCAATTGGCCTCATAGATTGTGAAACAATAGTCATGGTTCTATTTCTTCCGTGACAGGATAAAGATTGCAAATCTTTCATAAGGTAGAAACTCAAGCTGAAGAGAAACAGATCGTGAGCACAGGTTTCCCACAGTATGCTACCAGGTTACATTTTTCAACCCAGTTGTCCCTCCTCCTTCTCCTCCTCCCTCTCTGGTCTCCCTTCCCAGCCCCATTTTTTAGTAGGTATTTGCCCGTGGGGCACAGGGCACAGGTGTTGGAGGGTGGAGCATTTTGGTGAGATTTTGCTCAGACACCGTAGGCTTCTGGGTTTTCTTTGCTGTTACAGTGGAGAGGCCTTAGAAATAAGGTAGAAAAGGGAGGATAGGACTCAAGAGTAGATAGAGCCAAAAGCAAATAGGATTTTTAATTTTTGTGTTTTCCAGGCTATGAATAAAACGCTTATGAACAAAGAAAAAAGTGCCCATAGAATACGTAAAATGTAACTAACATTAGTTCATTCAGAGGAAGAATCTCCTAGGATAAGAAAAGCACTTCATGGTTTTTACTTTTCTTGGGTCTTGGGTCCAAGGGTCATCCGAACAGTTAAAAATTGCTATACTTTTGGGGTGCCTGGGTGGCTCTGTCATTTAAGCATCTGACTTCTGCTCAGGTCATGATCTCATGGTTCGTGGGTTTGATCCCCACGTCAGGCTCTGTGCTGACAGCTCAGGGCCTGGAGCCTGCTTCGGATTCCGAGTCTCTCTCTCTCTCTGTCCCTCCCCTGCCCATGGTCTGCCTCTCTCTCTCTCTCTCTCTCAAAAATAAGTAAACATTAAACAAAATTTTTTAAAAAATTTGCTGTACTTTTTATACAACAGGAGTCATCATGAGCAACTCCATAGAAAATTGAATAGTCAGGCAAGATTCATTGTTTAGTCAAAAAATTTTTTTAAATGTTTATTTATTTATTTATTTATTATTATTATTTTTTAAGATTATCTTTTTTTTTCAACGTTTTTTATTTATTTTTGGGACAGAGAGAGACAGAGCATGAACGGAGGAGGGGCAGAGAGAGAGGGAGACACAGAATCGGAAACAGGCTCCAGGTTCTGAGCCATCAGCCCAGAGCCCGACGCGGGGCTCGAACTCACGGACCGCGAGATCGTGGCCTGGCTGAAGTCGGACGCTTAACCGACTGCGCCACCCAGGCGCCCCAAATGTTTATTTATTTTTGACAGAGAGAGAGAGAGAGAGAGAGAGAGACAGAGGTGTAGTGGGGGAGGAGCAGAGAGAGAAGGAGACACAGAATCCAAAGCAGGGTCCAGGCTCTGAGCCATCAGCACAGAGCCTGACGTGGGGCTTGAACTCACAAACCGCCAGATCATGACCTGAGCTGAAGTCGGATTCTCAAATGACTGAGCCACTCAGGAGCCCCAAGATTCGTTGTTTTCATGTTGTTTTCCTTCTTTGGCTGATTCTTACTCTTTTCTTTTTATTTAATAGAGTCTTGTCGTAATTAAGAAAATCCAGTGTCTGGCATCTATGTGGTGAAATCAAAAGGCCCAGGAGACAGGACTGTAGGCACAGCGGAGGTTCTGCTTCCTGTTAGCTCATCACACTGGGAAATGCCGTGCACTCACCTTTTGTCAGAAATATGAAGTTTTGGGGGCGCCTGGGTGGCTCGGTCGGTTGAGCATCCGACTTTGGCTCAGGTCACGCTCTCACAGTTCATGAATTTGAGCCCCGCATCGGGGTCTCTGCTGTCAGCCTGGAGCCCGCCAGATCCTCTGTCCCCTTGTCTCTCTGGACCTCCTCGGCTCGTGCTGTCTCTCAAAAATAAAAATAAACGTTAAACAAAATAAATAAATAAATAAAGTTTTCCCCTTGGTAGTGTCTCATCTCACTTAGGCCTCCCATTTACAATTTCCTAGGTTCCTGCATTCCTTCTAAGTCTGCAAGATTATCACTACATCCACACTCAATTAGAATAAAGATCCGTGCTAGATAAAGGTAGCTTCCTTTCTTGTCCCCTTTTACCGCAGTTCCTTTCAGTTGATTCAGCTGTCATCTGCACCCCAGAGCAGCTCGGAGCACGTGGTCATAGACGCATTACTCGGAGCACGTGGTCATGGAACTCATTAGTGTGTAGACAGCACCTGCAGCTCAGTCTTTAGCGCGTTCATTCGGACGTTTCTGGAAGACAGTTAAAAACCAGCTTGTAGCATGGCTCTGTGTTCATGAAGAGATCACCCTGTAGGGGACTAATAAACATAGCTAATGTGTTAATAGATAAATACGCTCATTCAATGTATCTAGTTTTGTTTTGGATTTAGTACCCTCCAAAGTTGTCTTCCAATTGGCGAGACAGTCAGCTTCTCCAGATGGTCGGGAAACGGGAAGAATTTGCGGGTAGGTGGATGATTTTACTTGCGGGGTTTGGTTGAATTCTAGAAGTCAGTGATTCTCCCAGTGACCTCTCCAATTTGACCAGGGAGTCAAATGATATGGAGAAGACGTTATAGCAATGATGCTGGAGAAAATGGTGGACAACGTAAATCTAACATGAAGACATGTTAAGGTCAATTCACGTAGCCTAATAAAGAATAGCCTCATAAAGGCCTAATAAAGAACGTTTGTTATTCCTTTTTAGCTGCATGATAGACTGCAATCCGGGCAATACGTTTTGATGCATTACCAACTTCACAACTTTTTTTAAGCTTGGTTAATCGACTTATTGATTCAGAGACGTTTACTGAGTGTCTATAGCATACCAGACTGTATGTACTGAGTTAACCTTCTCATTTGATAACACCTCCTCATCCTGCTTTTTCTTCTTTCTCTGACACCTCTGAAATTTTCCTACTCAGATTTGACTTGAATTTTTTCTGTAGTTTTTCTTCATCATATGGATGTGAAAATTTCCCAGAAAGTCTATTTTTTCCCCTGCTTCCTCCCTCTTGGAGAGGAACATTCTTCAACTGGAGAACTGAAAAATATCCACGAGTTTTAAATGTGAAAATAATTATGCAAATATATGACTGTGTTGTTTCCTTAGTTGTTGTGAAATAATGGACTTGGTTGTTGCTTTATTTTGTATGTGTCCTTGCTTTTTTTGGGAATTTCTGTTCACTTTGAGAACCATCTTTCTTGCATTCCTTACTGAAAGGACCAACAAAGACAAAACAGCTTAGCTAAGAGCAAAATAATTTCAGCAACTATGAAAATCTGCAGGAAAGCGTGGCCAACAGAAAGCCTTCATTCTCTGTGTTTACATTGGTACTGATCTTAACGGCTCGCTGTTAACTCAACATAAAGCTGTGCTTTTTAAAACAATTCAAGTTCAAGGGCATCCAATCATGTTCCAGCCCTGTAAAGTATTTGCAATTACGAGCTCGACTGGCATATATGTTACAGCTCACCCTGGGCAGCTTACATTTACACGATTAGCCTGGGACTTGCTCATCGTAGCACTGGAAGCACAACCTCACGGTCAAGTGCAATTCACATCTCACAATTCTAGCAATCGATGTACATGGATACACCGTTATATTATTATTAAATCCAATTGCTTTGCAATTAACCCAATATGACACCTATACAAATGATTCAAATAAAGAGCCTCATGTTTCACAGGAGACAATCAATAAAGTGAAATCACAGCTACTGACAATGCCAACAATTTGACTTGTTACTATAGCACTACATTTTTCTCAGGTCGAGGCTGCTGTTCCCCCAACTGAATCACACCTACCGTAACTATCAACTGTTGGCAATGTCCGGGCCTCACTGAAACGTAACATCCAAACGTGTTTGGCCATTCCGAGCCCATCTTAGCCCGGTCATGAAAAGTTACAATCAATCTGGGACGTGCTAAATCATAAATTCCCCTAATTTCCTCCCAAAATGGAATTAGGACTTTTCCTTCCCCAGGAAAGTTTCCTTAATGGCCAGCAGAGAAAATAGTTGCATTTGTTCTTAGAAACAAACTCATTCTTATTCTTCCTCTTGCACAAATGTTTTGCAAGCAAAACATTTTCTGAAAGCAAAACCGAGTTATAATAGCATCTCTCTGTTATTATTATTGCCGTTGCTATTATTCTGTAGCTTTATTATCTCCATTTTAATCAAGTAAAAGCACTTCACGGTTAGAAGCCTGATCAAAACCAGCCTTTTGCAAAAACTTTACAGCCCTCTTATTATATCACCCTCTTTTGGCAGTTTCCCAGTGTGGTTGTCAGCCAGACAACTCAGTGTAGAGAATCGATTTCTTGAGAGCGGGGACAGTGAACTTCCTTCCGAGAGCCAATAGAGTATTGTGTAGACATTCAGAAGGTGTTTATTTCCTTTTTTTATTTTCAAAATTTTTAAAAAAGTTTGTTTATTTTAAGAGGGGGGGGAGAGAGAGAGAGAGAGAGAGAGAGAGAGACTGAGAGCACAACCAGGGGTGGGGCAGAGAGAGAGGGAGAGAGAGAATCCCAAGCAGGCTTTGCACTGTCAGCATGGAGCCCAACTTGGGGCTCGAACTCATGAACTGTGAGATCAAACCTGAGCTGAAACCGAGAATCAGATGCTTAATCTACAGAGCCACCCAGGTGCCCCCGGTAGGTGTTTATTGACAAGCTTCTTGGGCGCTGCCTTCTTCTTCTTCTTCTTTTTTTAAATATAATTTATTGTCAAATTGGCTTACATACAACACTCGGTACTCATCCCAACAAGGGCACTGCCTTCTTAAGGTCTCGTAACACTGTTATTTTAAGTAGATTGAACTTGACCTTATGGAGCACTTAGGACAGACACTGACCAAAAATGTATCTTTTCCATGTCTCTCCTTGTATTTCCATGTCCTGCCTATATCTGCTTGTTTCCAAACAGAGACCAGTCAAGTCAGGGTATGTTTCCATGAGGCCATTTTTATCTGCTGAAATGGAGGGAAATAGAACATTACATATGCAAACTGTCTCTCTTTTTTAACACACGGTGGAGATGATTGAAAACAATGACTTATTTAATACTCTAAGCAGAGTCTGTTCTCCATGAATCATACTGTACACATAACGGTGATGAAAATGTTCAGTTTGAAATGTCTCCCTGGCCAGGGAGGAAACCATGGGGGTGAATCATACTTTTAGTGATGACTGTCCTAAGCAAGCTAAATTGAGAAGCCACAGGTTAAAAAAGGAGTGGGGAGTGAATCCTTAACAGGAATGCAGCGGTCATAAACTCCCAGCAGGCAACAGACGCCCCCTTCTGCCGCTTCCCCCCCGCCCCACCCGGGCAAGAGCTCTGGGATGTACACCCACAGGAGAGAGATTCTGAAAGCGGAGGCTTCCAAGCACACTATGTGAAGTTACCCATAGCTTGGGAAAAGAAACAGGAGTCCTCATTGAGGGGAAGGAGACAAATGGATGCCTGAAAAGAGGAACACAATGGCCCGCACTCGCTCATGTGAAAGAAATTCATTTAAGAGCAATTGGATTAGAGATGGAGATTTACGTGGACGACTTTAAAGGAGAGGAGCATGTAAGAGACAGTGAAGGTGAACATCAGTCATTTGCCACAAAACCGTAAACAGCACTGGGGACTTCGGGTACGACATTAAGGGGAAAGAGGGGCCACTAAATTATGATTAAACTAGGATTGCAATTAGGTAAAAATATGTGTGCTCTGGACAAAGACTGAACAGGAATACTGAGAAATTAACATAGCTCTCGTGTGAACGTGGATGTGGGGATATTTGTTTTCCACTGTTTAAATCGTGTGCGTGTGAAAATGAGGGCAGGGTGGGGAGAGACTTGTATAGAGGGGGATAGTCCGCCCGCGACACAGGAATCAGGAAGCCGGGTGCTGAAGTTTTACACGCCGTGCCCGCTGTGAACTTGGCCTCTCTGAGCCTCAGTGTCCTTATAGAGACAGTGGGAATAATGACACCTGTTCTGTACTAACAGGGTAGTGAAAACACTTTGTAAATTCAAAGTATCGTTGGAGATTGTGTGAGGAACTAAGAACGGAGTGCTATATAGACCAGAGATTTAAAAAGCCCAGAACTCAAAAAGGTATTCTGAATCTCTTTTCTCAGCAGTCCCCGAGAGGGCTGGACGGCACACGTCATCTCATCTAATTGTACCAGGTACGTTGGTTATTACCGATGCTTTTTGGGCACCTAATGATTGTTTTACTAACCAATTTCCCAGGACCATTTTAGAATAATTCACTTTTTCTTCCTTTTGAAATGATTTGAAATGCTCCCTTTATCATATACCCGAGTTTATTTCTGAACTCTACTGTTATACTGCTTGCCATTCTGTTTTAATTATCATGGCTTTCCAATATTTTTAATCTGGTAGTGCAACTTTTTTTTATGGGTCTCTTGGTTTTTCAAATAGGATCCAGTGTAGAGTGGGAGGTTTTTGTTTTTTTTTATAGTTTATTCATTTATTTATTTTGAGAGAGAGACAGGGAGAGAGAGGAGGGGTGGGGCAGAGAGAAGGAGAGAGAGGATCCCAAGCAGGCTCTGTGCTGATGCAGGGCTTGAACCCATGAACTATGAGATCATGACCTGAGCCAAAACCAAGAGTCCAACGCTTAACTGACTGAGCCACCCAGGCACCTCTAGAGTGGGCACTCTAAAGGAGGAAACCCACGTTTGGGCCCAATGAAGTAAGGAATCAGCCTAGGAGTGCATGGCAACATAGCAAAGTCTTAGAAGAGTCTTTGGGATCAAAGAAAGCTTAATTCAGATCTCAATTTATTACTTGCCACCTGGGTGACCCAACGTATATTACTTAATCTTTCTAACCTCTTACCTCATCTGTAAATTGACGATAATAATACCTACCTCAAAGTGCTATGGTGTGGATGAAATTACAAAATGCAGGTGAATTTCCCAAGCACGGTACCTGCCTCCTGGATGTTGCCACCTGCCCCTTCCTTAGTGTGTGCTCCTCGTGGTGAGGACAGGGCTTCCCTCTCTTAGGTTTTCTTGAATCTGCAAAAGAAGAGGAGGAGAGCTAAGAATTATCAGCAAGTTCCACACCGCATTCTAAAGGCTGGTTTCATGGTGACTGTAGAGTAGGGAACAGCATTTAAATCGCACATTTGTGGGGCGCCTGGGTGGCTCAGTCGGTTGAGCGTCCGACTTCAGCTCAGGTCACGATCTCACGGGAGATCTCTCTCGAGTCCCGCGTCGGGCTCTGGGCTGATGGCTCAGAGCCTGGAGCCTGCTTCCGATTCTGTGTCTCCCTCTCTCTCTGCCCCTCCCCCGTTCATGCTCTGTCTCTCTCTGTCTCAAAAATAAATAAACATGAAAAAAAAAATTAAAAAAAAATCGCACATTTGTATTCACTGCTCCCCGAATATGGCAAAGCAGGAAATACTGTGTGCCATATAATTCATAAAATGCACTGTCACTTTGCAGCCAAGAACGTGGGATGTCAAACAGATAGGAATGCCAGGCTGTACGCTCCTGTCAGACCTGGAGGGAACAGAGCTCAGGAGAAAGGGGACTTTGCTGGGGGTGGAGGGAACAGGAGAAAAGTAATGGGAACTCTCTTCTCTCTTCTGCTCTGACAAGTTTGGATTTTAAATGATTTGGGGGCAGAGTTCACATCTATTACCTCCCTTTTTATAGTTTCTAGAAGATTATTGAATAATATTAGCCGTATTTGGTGATTACAGTGAAGAAATGTCACGTAGGGCCTCCGAGAAGCCCTCTGTCTCTGAGAGTGGCCAGGACGACTTTTTGCCGGAAGCCTCTGTCTTCTCTCCCGGGGAAGCGATGGATGGAGTCTGATCATAATTAATTTTAATAGAGACCTATCGTGATGCGATAGAATCTTGGCCATTCAAATGAAGCAGAGCCAGCTGGCCAGCTTGGACGAAAATCATCTCAGTTCTCCCTCACCGCTGGCTTTAGAACGAATCAAGTCCAGTTGGAAAGTATTTCTTTCTTGAGGGATTTGGAGCCTCACACTATGAAAAGGCATATGACGTTCGCCATCTGAATTGGACAGGTATGAAACATGCTACAAAAAATAATAGGTACCATCTGTTGAGCCCCTGACTTGTGCCATGCATTGAGTTACATGCTCAGGGTACGTTATCTCTAATTCATGACTTCTTTCCACAAATGTTTCTTGAGTGCCTTATGTGCCAGGCTTTCTAGTTGCTGGGAATACCACAGGTCACCGGGAAGAGGAAGTCTCTGCCTTTGGGGAACCACATTCCTGTGGTTACAGGCAAGTGAGTATATAGTATCATTTCAGGTGATGGTAAGTGTTATGAGGAACAGTAGAGCAGGGTAAAGACACAAAGCAGTATTCTGTGTGTGTGTGTGGGGGGGGGGGGGACATTTTATTTTATTTTTTAATATTAAAAAAAAAGGTTTATTTATTTTTGAGAGAGAGAGGGAGAGAGCAAGAGAGCGTGAGTGGGGGAGGGGCAGAGAGAGAGAGGAGACAGAGGATCTCAAGCAGGTTCTGCGCTGACAGCAGAGAGCCCGACGCGGGGCTGGAACTCACGACCCGTGAGATCATGACCTGAGCCGCAGTCAGACACTTAACCAACTGAACCACCCAGGCTCCTCTTTAAAATTGTATTTCTAGATAGTCTCTACACTGAATGTGGGTCACAAACTCGTAAGCCCAAGCTCAAGAGTCACGTGCCTACCACTGAGCCGGCCAGGGGCCCCTGTAGGGGACATTTTAGGGCAGGCCTCTCCAGAAGGATGGAGAGGCGACCCACAAGGTACGCAACTACCAGAGGAGGAATGCCCCCAGGCAGAGAGAACAGCAAGAGAGACAGGCCCTTGTGAACCATGTAGGGCCTTGAAGGGAAAAGATCAGCTTTTCAGATTTCATTCTGAGGACAATGGGAAGCTCTCCGGAAACCAGGAGCTGGGGAGAGTTCTCTGGAAAGGACTCTGAGCTGCAGATCCGCCCACAGGAGCAGTTCTCTCCTGGTTGTGAGCATGTGAGAGAAGCAGGACAGGGGAGATCACAAAGATCTCAGCTGACCTGCCGGAGGCTGTAAGGTTGGAATGACCCTTCAGAGTTTTCCCAGATTGCGGCAAAGGGCTGGACCTTGTAAGCTGGCCTCAACCAATTGATGTCTCCTGACAGGGGTTTCAAATCCCGGCAAGGCAGCCCCCTTCAGGGCTGACACCTGAGAGGTTTGCCGCTCTGGGCCACTGGCCGCCAACACCCCAGCCACTGGGGCCAGGACACCGCAGTCCCCAAAAGCGTACCTGGGTGACACATCCCCAGCACCCTCTATAGATCCCTTCATGTTTTAATGTTTTAATTCTCTCAACACCCCTCCAAGCTAAGCATTCTTTTTTTTTTTTTAATGTTTATTTATTTTTGAGAGACAGAGAGAGAGAAGTGAGCAGGGGAGGGGCAGCGAGAGAGGGAGACACAGAATCCGAAGCAGGCTCCAGGCTCTGAGCCGTCAGCACAGAGCCCGACGGGGGGCTCGAATCCTCGAACCGTGAGATCATGACCTGAGCCGAAGTTGGATGCCCAACTGACTGAGCCACCCAGGCGCCCCCAACTTAAGCATTCTTATTTCGTCTCGGAGACTGAGAGAGCAACCTGTTGAAGGTCACATACCTACCAGATGTTGGATTTGAACTTAGGTCTGAGTCCAAAGACCAGGTACTTAAAAAAAAACTGGTAAAAGACGCACACCGCACAACTCATCATTTTCGCTATCTTTGAGTGAACAGCTCAGCAACAAGTACATTCACACTGTTGATCAGCCATCACCACCGTCCATCTCTGAGAGCTTCTTTGATCTTGCAGAACTCAATCTCTGTACCCATTAAACGATAACATAACAATAACATTGATATTAAACACGACTCCCCGTCCCTCTCTCCCTCCAGCCCCTGGAAACCTTCTACTTTCTGTCTCTATGAATTTGACAGCTCTGGGTACCTTATGTAAGTGGAATCATACAATATTGTCCTTTTGTGCCCGACTTATTTCACTTAGCATAATGGCCTCGAGGTTCATCCATGTTGCAGCAGGTGTCAGAGTTTCCTTCTTTTTAAAGGCTGAATAACAGTCCATTTTGTGTATGTACCATGTTTTGTCTGTTCTTCTGTTGATGGGCGTATGGCTTGCTTCTCCCCTTTGGCTCTTGTGAATAATGCTATGAACACTGGTGTACAAATATCTGCTTGAATCCCTGCTCTCAGTTCTTTTGCCTATATACCCAGAAGTGGAATTGTTGGATCACACGGTAATTCTATCTTTAATTTTTTGAGGAACACCATCCTGTTTTCCAGTGTCTGCACCAATTTACATTCCCACCAGCAGTGCTCGAAGGTTCCACATCCTCACCAACACTTTCTTTCTTTTCTCCTGCCCCCTTCCTCCTCTTCTCTTTTTCCTTCCTTCTTCTTTTCCTGATAATAGGCATCCTAATGGATGTGATGTGTGGTATCTCGTTGTGGTTTAAGACCACACGCTTTTCATGCCGCCATGCTGTCTTTCAGAAAGGGATCGAAGATTGCCGCATGTATCCCATTCCACCATTCCATCTGTGGGCAGAAATTATGACAACCCCAGGTCAAGACCTAAATTCAGTTAGTCTCCTTGGATTGACAACGAGCTATCAAAAACCATATTCTGTATATTCCCTAAGACACTCAGACACCTACAAGACAATTCAAAATTTGGTGCTGTATATGGAATCAATCTTTAAAGGCTTTGCTCAAAGACCCTAAAATAGTTTAGAAAACTATGCTTTTCTTCGCACATTTAAAAATTGATGTTTATGGGGTGCCTGGTGGCTCAGTTGGTTAAGTGTCCGACTTCGGCTTAGGTCATGATCTCACGGTCGGTGAGTTCGAGTCCCGCGTCGGGCTCTGTGCTGACAGCTCAGAGCCTCGAGTCTGCTTCAGATTCTGTGTCGCCTCTCTCTCTGCCCCTCCCTTGCTTGCACTCTGTCTCTCTCTCTCTCTCTCTCTCTCAAAAATAAACACTTAAATTTTTTTAAATTGATATTCATAACTTTATTTTAAATTTAAATTGTTGCAAAGAGTATCATTTCTGGAATATCATAAATATTGACATTTTTAAATGACACTGTTAATTCACTGTTTTAAATGCATCCCCGTGGAATCCCCATCTCATTACAGTTTACTTGCCATCATCCATTTAAGAAATACACAAACAAGCTCATCTTTAGCAAGCAAAAATTGCATATTGTGCTGTTTTCTCTTTGAAATTTTATTTACATTTTACTTCCCCTTCAGAATTTTATGCTAATATATTTATGATTGTACATCTTTCACTGAGTCTCCATCATATTGTTATCTATCAAACATTTGCATAAAAATTGAAATTTATACACTTCTCAATTCCGGTGACCATAGGCTGTAAGTATTTTCTGGATTGAGTTACCATTATAAGTATTAGTATTACACAATCGATCAAAACAGCCTAAATGAGTAGAAAATTTTGATAAATGTTAACATTGAAAGTAAAGTTTTATTGGAAGTTTGCATTTCTTTTTTTTTTTTTCAACGTTTATTTATTTTTGGGACAGAGAGAGACACAGCATGAACGGGGGAGGGGCAGAGAGAGAGGGAGACACAGAATCGGAAACAGGCTCCAGGCTCTGAGCCATCAGCCCAGAGCCCGACGCGGGGCTCGAACTCACGGACCTCGAGATCGTGACCTGGCTGAAGTCGGACGCTCAACCGACTGCGCCACCCAGGCGCCCTGGAAGTTTGCATTTCTTAATAAGATAGATGATACCGTCCTTTTTTAAACATTATAGATGTTATGGATACGTCTTACTTTATTGCTAGAATGACTGTGTTTAGGATTCATTCTATGTCTAGTTTTCATTTTTTAGAGATGAAAAACCCTTGTTCTTATAAATAAGGGAATGGGAATTGAAAGAATTTTGTTTTTAGAAAAACATCCTTAAATGTTTGGAATGCCTTCTGACTTACTTGTCCCAAATCACAGGGTAACCCATTATCAAATATTAGTTTCACTGATCTGTCAGCTGACAATTTCACTATTTTCTCCTTCCATTTTGTTGAAAGCAGGGTATTGAAAACCACCTGGCTTGCAAAGGGTTTGTTATACCCAGTCTGTGATGGGTCCAGCTGTGTCCCTCCCGAATTTATATGTTGAAGTCCCACCTCCCAATGCCTCAAAATATGATCTTATTTGAAGATGTTGTTGCAGATATAATTAGTTAAGATGAGGCCATTAGGGTGGGCTCTAGGCCACTATGACTGGCGTCTTCATAAAAAGGGAAAATTTGGACACACAGACAGACATGCACAGAGACAAGAGGATGTGAAGACACAGGGAGGAGACGGCCATCTACCAGCCAAGGATCCCGGAACAGATCCTTTCCTCTTAGCTCTGAGAAGGAACCAACTCTGTCCCTACTTTGACCTTGGAGTTCTAGCCTCTAGAACTGTGAAGCAATAAACCTCTTTTTTGAAGCTATTTGTTCATGGTACTTAGTTACTGCGGCCTTAGCAAACTAATACACAGTCCTCACAGCCATTCACCTCCCCACCACCTACACCAATATTTTCCGTTTTTCCTTGACTTGGCGCCCGGGAGGGTTTTTAAACCCCAGAGCAATGCACTCCAGGAGGCTTGGGAATACAAGAGAGGGGGACACCTTTCTTTTGTAAAGTGAGGGGAGAGCTGTCGGGAAAGGGGGGCAAGGGGTGTGCGATAAAAGGCAGGTATTGAATTTGAAGATCTGCATGTTGCTTTCCCTCCAAATATCCTTGACAGTGTACCCTTCTGGAAAGCCTTAGTAAACCCTAGAGGAATAGGTGTATCTGCTTTGAAGATGATTGTTCTAAAAGGTAGAAAACCTACTGTAATTCGGGGATGTGGCAAAGCTTTTGTCAGCTGGAGGTGTCGTGACATCTTCATGGAGTCTATGACATCTCTTGGCCTTGTATGTAGAATTTTGATTTGTGGCAAGGGGAAGGAGGGGCCTTCCAGCCAGGGTGGAGACAACTTGGGAATGGACGTCTAAGAGGTGGTAGACCAGCGAGCCCTCAGGGGACCTGCACCACGGGCCTAGGAACTTGTATGTAGGCACAAGAGATTTTTACGTGAGCAAGTGACGTGAAAGTGATGCTTAGTCGGGCATCAGCACGGAAGATGGGAGGGCATGTGCAGAAGCAGGAGGTAGGAAGCCATCCGAGGATGTGGTCATTAATGAGTGGCTCGGTGGAGTGGTTTTGGAAACGGAGAGGTGGCTTCTTGTTGGCTGTGATGGAAATAGAAATCACTTGCCTGTATTATGGTTAACTTGTGGGACGACTGCTTGATGATATTTATTTCAGATGGGCTGTCAAGTCCCAGAGCCAACTTTCTGCCTATCCTCCACTTCTGCTGCTGCCTTCCGTATTGGCGGAATACTTAGTCTTGAACGACTATGCTTTTCAGTCAGTCAAGTAGAGGCACAGTAGAAGCAACATCTCTCTGTAGCTTGGCTGATCCTTTCACCGTAAGGATGAAAGGACTAAATGTATGGGAAAACTCTTGGTTAACTGTAAAGTACCCTGAGAATGTAAAGATATGACTATTCATTGCTCATTACTCTTATTGTTGCGTGCGACTCTTTCTTAGAGCTCGTGAAGAGGTTTTCTGGGTGCCTCATTTACCATTAGCCTTGCGTAACTGAAATCCAGGTAATAGAGGCTCCATTGTGTGTCGCCTGAGAATTTTGTCGGGTTCGCCTCCCTTCTCAAATTGGGAAGGTGCTGTGATACCCCCTGCCGAGCCCCACTGGGGAGAAGAGCCACTTTTCCCACTCCTTCTGGATTCTTTGAGGTGTCTGGCCTCGTGCCCAAACATCCTCAGAGGACTGTTCATTTTCTGTCAGAACCGCGAGACTTCCTGATTATGTAGCAACAGAAACAAAGCCTTTCTATACCCTGAAAATCAGATTTTTTTATGGCCACGTGATCTCTTCACTCCACAGTCTACACAGTGAAGCACACAGAACATCGGAACAACCCAGAAACACAATTCTTTCTCTCTCTTATGTTACAGACCACTGTGTTTGTTAAGACTCTGAGATGACAGAAGATGGTTTTGTACTAGAAGAAATTGGTGGTCAGTGTCCTTCTAGCCAACTCTCTCAATCACACTCACATGAATGACTCTATCCGTGACTCTGAGGATCACTAGGACCTTCCTGTGTTCCAACCCCCTCACCCCACCTTGGCTGTCATGGTAGAGATGTGACCTACTGGCTATGTGACTGCTAACTGTACTAGTCGTGAGGCCTTTCTTCAAGGACGAAAAGGAGATGATCAATAATATTTGAGTGACTTTTCTTACCTACGCTGACCATCTCTTATTCATGTCTAAGTATCTCTATATGGTTGCTATGGTAGAAAGACAGGTGGCAAGCATCATTGGATCCTCTCAGTCTAGACGCCCGTTCCCATTTGACAGATGGGGAAGAGCCCCTATGGTGAGATCCTAATAATCCCTATTGTTTCACAGGTACCCACCAGGCGCCAGGTACAGGGCTGAGCACTTTAGACATTAATTTGTTTTTTCCACCCACCTATGGAATGGGAATATCAACATCTACATTTCACCGGGGAGGAAGTGGAAACTTGGAGAGGTTAAGTAGCTTTGCCAAGGTCACAGAACGAGGAAGTGTCAGTCAGCATGAGTTACGTTGGGCTTTGTGACAAACAGCCCCCAAGCCGTAGTTGCTTCCAACAACAAAGGTTTACTCCTCATTCGGGCTACATGTTTTGGAGAGGCACTGGTTTCTGCTTCTCCTCAATCTGGATTTGGGCAGAGAGAGCAGCCACCGCCTGGAAATGGCTGGTCGTCGAGCAGATGGATAAAGAGAACATGGCAAAATGCTAACTGGTAACACATGTTCCTTCTGTTCGTTGTGTTGGCGAGGGCCTGTCACGTGGCCACTCCTAACGTCAAATAGGTGAGGAAGTACAATCTCACCGTCTGAGGGGTAGAGAGGGAATATTTATAGGCGGCTCTAATGGCTACCACGGCAGCAGAGGGGGGAATCCGCTAAGACAGGTGTTTTCTAAAGCCTGTGCTCTTTCTCCTCCATGAAAGCTTCCGCTCACAGACCACCTCTCAGGAGCCAGGTGCACACGGTGCAAAGCCTTTTACAGATATTATAGCCAGTGTTCACAACAATCCTGTTAGGCAGGCACTATTACTATCTTCATTTTACAGGCAAAGTTATTGCATCCAGACAGGTCTTGAAGTATCTTGAGCCAAATGGCACAGGGAGTAAAAAAAAATGGCATCCTGTGCAGCTCTCAGGTCAACCTGCCTCCATATTCATCTTCTTTCCACTTGACAGGGATTTCCAATGTCACAAACATCACTTCTGTTTCATAAGAACTACAGTTGAAAAAAACTAAAACTTTATTTAATCATGTGTTTGTTTTCTTTTTCTCGTATTAAAATTTTCTTAATGATTATTTATTTTGAGAGAGAGAGAGAGAGAGAGAGAGAGAGCAAGAGAGCACATGGCAGGGGAGAGGCAGACAGAGAGGGAGAGAGAATCCCAAGCAGGCTCTGCATGGAGCCGAGCGCAGGGCGCGAACCAGGATATCGCGTCCTGAGCCGAAACCAAGAGTCAGATGCCCAACCGACAGAGCCACCCAGGCGCCCCATGTGTTTGTTTTCTAATAAAAAGGTAATAACTGCTCAGTGTTAAAATTCAGACAATACAGGTTTGAAGGAGAAAGTGAAAAATGACTAATAATCGTAACATTTAGAGAGAACCATTGCTAACGTTTTAGTTATGTCCTTCCAGACATTCTGACTTGTAACGTTGCTTCTTTACATAACAATATATTGTGAATATTTCTCCAATAAATACGCTTCATTTAAAAAACATTTTTTTAATGTTTTTATTGTTGAGAGAGAGACAGAGTGTGTGAACAGGGGTAGGGCAGAGAGAAGGAGACACAGAATCCCAAGCAGACTCCAGGCTCTGAACTGTCAGGAGAGCCCCACACGGGGCTCTAACTCACTAACCCTGAGATCATGACCTGAGCCCAAGTCGGACACTTAACCCACCAACCCACCCAGGTGCCCCAAAATACACTTCATTTTTAATGGCTGCATAATAGTCTATTGACTGTGCCACAATTTAGTTAGAATTCCTTAATGATGGACATTTATCTTGTTTCAATGTATTGCTGTTCTCTTGTTTCGAGTTCCATTTCCTTCTTAATAGTGATGTCTAATATCTTCTTTTTTTTTTTTAAACAATACATGCCTTCATCAATAAGAGACTATGTAATGTTACCTTTCTTCTCTCCCTCTTCCATGCAGACCCCTCCCCCCCAAATGCTATGGTTTTGTTTCTCAGAGTCCCAAGTGAGGGATTTTCCTAGGCATTTCTTTTTGGTTTCATATAATTTTTTCTGAAATTCCCCCCTAAAATGTTCTTTTTTTTCTTCTTTTGACTTTTCTCTTTCTTTTCTTCTTTTTCAAAAAATATATCCATCCTCTTTTTCATATTTTATATTTGCATGTCCATCTTCTAGAATCGTTAAATGAGATCTTTTGTGAGTTTCCTGGCTGTTGCCACTATGGCAAGGCATTCACTGCCTTCAGCTCCAGCCTTCTTGCTTCCTTTTGTTTTTTCTTTGTTTTTATCTTAGAGAGAGAGTGAGCAGGGAAGAGGGGAAAAGGGGCAGACGGGGAGGCCGAGAGAGAGAGAGAGAGAGAGAGAGAGAGAGAGAGCGAGAGAGAGAGCACGAGAGCAAGAGAATCTTAAGTAGGCTTCACGCTCAGCGCGGAGCCTAACACAGGACTCCATCCCACAACCCTGGGATCGTGACCTGAGCCCAAATCAGGAGTCGGACCTCACCCGACTGAGCCACCCAGGCGCTCTTCTGGCTTCTTTTTCTATGCCCCCGCCTCCCCCCTGCTCACATCCGCCACATTTGCATCCACCGCGCACTCTCTCTTTCACTCACGTGGTCTCAATCTGGAATGGCCTGCCATCAATGGCTGGTCTTCAGAGTGCAGCCCAAATGTCTGCTCCTCCAGGAAGCCTTCTCTGACCCCTCGCCTTAACCGAAATTAAGCGTTCTTGCCTCTGTGCTTCGCAGCATTTTCCCATCACCTCCAGTACGCACTTGTTTAGAAAAACATGTACTCAAGCACTAATAATGGGGTGCTCCGAAGTGTGGGGACAGATGCAAAGAACCAGGCTTGCTACCCCCTCCCTGGGAATCTTCAGCCTCTGGGGAGACAGGTAAGTGAACACATAATTTCAATCCAGGCGGGTAGGTAGTGAAAGGCAGGTAGGGGCCACACGCTACCGGAATAACAGGGCCCCAGCCAACAGTGGGTCACTTTTATTTGAGGCATGTTTTCCTTAATAAAATTATTCAAGATCCTGAGGGGTGGGATTCATTTTCAAATCCACCTCTTGGTCCCGGCCGAATGTGCCGCAGTACTTAGTCGACAGCAGGCACCCACCGCGCTTCGTGATCTTAAAGGCCGGCCGGCTCAGGTGTGCTGGGGGGAAGGGACCGGCGGGTGGGCGGCAGGCACAGGTCCAACCCCGTTACCCACGTTTCCCAGAATCGGTCTACTTTTCACATGTTTCTTTCTCCCCTGAAATGGATGCGCGTATCCCGCCGGATTTAGACCAGAAGTAATGACTGTTTCACGAAAGCCTGGAAAGTAGGACTTTTCCAGAAATGGTTTCGGTCGGTTATAGATCTTCGGGTTCCCGGCGACTGGAGACGGGCTGCGCCCCGTGGGGACGCATCTCCCCGAGGCCCGACGGGGACTTGGCGCGGGCCTCGCGGGCCCCACACCCGGGCCCCCACCCGGTGCGGGCTCGCGGAGGGGGCCCGCTCGGCGCGCGCCCTCGGGGCCGGCGGGGCTTCTCCGGCTCGGCTCGCGGCCGCCGCGCCGCCTCCCCGCCTCCCCGGGCCCGCCGCGCCGCCCCGACCCCGTCCGCGCCGGCTCCGGCCCGGGTTTTGCGGCCCGCCCGCCGCCGCGCTCGCCGAGCAGGGAGCTGGCGCCGCCGAGGCCGCCGCGGCCGGGGCGTGGGGGGCCGCGCCGCGCACGCGCGCCCGCGGGGGCGACGGGGCCCCGCGCCCGGGCCCCGCGCTCCCGGAACCCTCGCGCCGCCGCCCCGCCCGCAGCCGCCCGGAGCCGCCTCGGCCCCGGACCCCTCGCGGCCCGCGCCGGCTGGGACTACTTTCCCCGCCCGCGTCCTCTCCCTGCGGCGGGGAGGAACATTCCGGGCTCTCCCCGCCCGGCCAGCGCCTGTCCCCGCTCCTCCCCCGCCGCGTGTTTTCCGCCCCAGTAAAGACCGTGCCACACAAATAAGCCCGGCATGCCCTTTGCCGAGCGGGTGGGAGGGCATCGAGCGCAGGGCCCGAGCGGGCCATTTTCAGGGCGCGTCTCCGGAGCCGCTAAAAGTCTTGTTTTCTCCCCAAAGTGGAAGGTGTGGGGGGCGGGGGGCGGGCTAGGGGCCGCTTCCAACTGCTATACACGCTCGAATAGTTGTCAGTAAAATCAAACTGACGTCAGCCCCGGGGAAAAAGATAGGTCTCTTTTGTTCTCGTGTTCTTCCCCCACCTCCCCCCTTGCGATCAAAGGCGAAAAAACATTTTTTGGAGGTGGGGGGAAAAGACAAAAAGGAAAAAAAAAATTGCAATGCAAAGAGATAGCTTCCATTAGCGCTCCAGCCCGGGCGATGGGAATGTTTAATGAATGCATCAAGCCTTTTGATCACCCTCGCTCGGTTGGGTTCAGTAGTGCCGGAAGGTTAGTTGCATATCCTGTGGCTGATCTGAAATTCGATCAGCAGAGGGGGCAAAGAAAAGAAAAGCATTTTAATGGGAATCAATAGAGGATCATAGGTCCTGGAAGGAAATACGTGTTGATTAAAAATGCCACAAGATTAAAAAATGTTCACGACTGGTTTAAAAAAAAAAAAAAGGAAAGAAAGAAAGAAACAGAAGAGAGAGAGCGAGAAGGAGAGGGGGAGGAGGGGGGAAAAAAAACCCTTAGCAATCTATTTTCTGTGTGTGTTGCTGCCAGAGAGGCAGTCAGCAGACCAACAGTTTGTGTAATGCTTCAAGCTACAGCGGGCAAATTTAAAGCTGTATGCTCAGAACAACATAATAAATACTTATTGAAAATGCATTTCTATTTCTAAGCGGGGTTCACTCATGCATTATACAAAACACCTAGGGCTGCAGTAGAGAGACACAAGGGGACAAATAAGGTGTACTGTGACTCAAGTTCTTAAAACTAAACTCTCAGGCTTTTAACAGTTGAGAGCAAGAACGTATGCACTTGCTTGTGTGTGTGTGTGTGTGTGTGTGTTTTTCCTCATCAAAAACTAAACTAATAGCTTTGAAAGATGTCACAGCCTTCACTCTGAAACTTTAAAAAAAAAGTTGTAACATATTAAAGAAACTCTGATATCTGTGTGTGAGGAGAAGGGTAGGTAGGGTGGGGAGGTAAAAGCCTATTGACTGGGTTGCAGAGTGGAAAATTGTTGTCCTGTAGGTGGAGAAAGTGATCAGTGGGGCGATAAAAACGGTTGAGGGTTATCTGGCTATTTACCTACTAGAGTGGGAAAGGGAAAAAAGCCTTTTAAACCCACTCTTTACCACAAAAACTCAAGTATACACCCTGTCTGCATGGCCTCTTGGAGAGGAATCAATAGCATTTAAATGTTTACGCATTTAACAGAATTCCTTCCTTGTTTTGAGGGAATCCAGCTAGCAATGGTGGATAGTCTCTTGGTGCCTCTGTGGGCTCCTGCATTCTCGGGGCTTGCCCATTAGCCCGTTTTCCTTATTCTCCCCTTATTTCTCTCTGAAGAACACAACAAGGAGCAAGGAGAGTTTTCAGGGCAATTTCCCTCGGATGGATATTCCCCTGATTTCACTTCGGTAGTTTGGATAGAGCAGGATCTGTCAAAATTGAGATTTCCTTGTTCAGCAGCAAGGATAAATTCAATATTTTCGAGCTCCCCTGGGTTATAAAATATTTGGGAGAAGGGGATTTCACTCCTTTCTCCTTCCTATTTCCAACGGTGCTCCTGAGAACAAAGCCTTGCACTCTAGAGAGCGCTGGATAAGGAAGGCTATTTCAGGTTAATAGTGATCACACATTGACCACACCCTGAATCCATTCACAGAGGAGAATTCTTGCTATGTGGCATCAGACAAGTAACTTGGCTTCTCTTAGCTTCAGGTTCCTCATCTGTCAGATTAGGGGTGCTTCTACCTACCTACTAGGTCTTTTGTGAATGAAATAATGTATGTAAAGCACATTGTGTAATGTCTGGAAATATACATACAGTTTTTTTCCCCCTTCTCCAAAGTTGCTCCCACCCAGGAGCCATGCCTCCTTTATTCACACTCCTGTGTAGCCCCTTGAATCTGGGCTGCAGCTCAAGTGACACTCTGTGACTTTCAAGGATAGATCCTCAAGAATCTCGCTGCCTCTCTACCCTGGGTCTCTTTGAATGTTCCTTCTTGGGACACTCCCTCTCAGGACCCAGCTGCATTCCTCAAGAAGCATGTGGAGGCCAGGTTACCTGTCGCGCACAGCTTGATAGCATGCAGTTACTCCCAGCAATGCATTCCCAGCCGACAGATTAACATCAACTGCCCACCAGTGAGTTTGCCATCTTGGACGTGCAGTTCCATTGAACCTTCCGATGACTCCAGCCCCAGCTGCTATCTACCTGTAATTGCGTGAAAGACCCCAAGCAAGAAGTGCCCAGCTGAGCTCAATTAACTCGTAGAACCGTGAGGAATAATAAATGATGACTATATAAAATGAGCGAATGCTAGATTTCACCAATACCTTAATTTTACAGTACGTACTACACCGGTTTGTTGAATAAACATAAATAAAATACCCTAGTTGCTTGGTGGTATCTTACCTGCCCCTTTCATCTTGTCCCTGGGTTATCGTTCACCACCCCCAATACCACGGTAGCCTTTATTCCTGAAGGCTATCAGGCTGGATGCTGGCAACACGAGACACAGAATTTTGTAAACCCTTTCCTCCCAGGCTTAGAGTCCAACTGGGAAGAGAAAATGCTTATTCCAAGAACGAGAAGCCATTTATTCACTGCTAGGTCCTGGCATAGCAATGAGTGTTGAACCATCTGTTGTTAAGTGAAAATATTGTTTATTTTCTATAACATGTGCTTGTGTGTTGGGGTGGGGGGGAGGCTCTCCAGGGTTTGCGCTGGCCTTTGCTCATACGAATTTCTTTCCTTCTGCTTCTTTCTGATGTAGTGCTACCTTTCCTGGGATTTTCGAAATGTGAGACGTTAGGAGGACACACTTCCACCAGTTTGGGAGCCACCAAAAAGGGCAGATCTAGTATCTTCTTTTCTTCATTCTAGCATTTATAATAACGAGTGATCATCTTGGGGATATATACCTCCTGTGTGTAATATGGTCAGTGCCCCTTCGTCTTTGGTCGAGAGTAAACAGTGGTTTGTACGTAGAAGGAATAGTTGGGCATGACCCTCTTTCCTCTGAAACCTGCTCCATCTACCAGGTGCTTCATTTCCCAGGGCTACGGAGGTCACCAGACGTCTCTTCCATCACGAGTAGCTCTACCCAAGCAGGGTAAGAGGGAATGGGAGGCATGGGCAGGAAATCAACTGAGGCTCCCAAATGAGTAAAGTACAGCTTAATTTGTACTTACAATGTTTTTGTGTTATTTCTTACATTTACTATAAAATATTTAGACAGATTTTTTAAAATAAGCTTTTTTGATCTGGTTGACATATTTGTGTACATGTGCACGTAATGAGCTTGGTTGAAAACACTTTTTTTTTGCCAGGAGCAAATGGGTCAGCTCTCCCTCTTCACAGCCCTTCACAGATTCTTCAAGAATTGTATTGTGAATGAGATCGTTAACAGTAACCTGCTGGAACAGAAATTGCTTTCTGGCATGCGCCAGTGGCAAAGTGCAATGCCTTCTTATAAAGTACTGGCCGAAATTGCATCCCACCCCTTGCTGCTGTCTTGGGCTGGTTTTGCCGTGTCTCCATGGTGGCTCATCATGGCTTCCCTCTCAACAGACAGATGCTTAAGCTAGCCCTGATATTAAAGAAAATGTAAACAGTGACCAATGTAAGACATCATCATTCGGTCACCTAGCCTATGAGCTGTTTTTCAGACCTGAATGTGCCCACTTTCACGGATGCCCTCACAGTGAAGGCTTCTCCTGTAGGTGACTCACCCTTTTAAAAAGGGTTTCATTGGAATTAGTGGGTAGGCGCTGCCATTTTGAGAAAGCAATTTTCTTCTTCTACTTTTTGACTGTTATGCCCTCCTGTCCTTGTCGATGTTGATTCTGTTCCATAGCCCCAGATGTTTTCTTTTGGGCCCACAACCGTTCTGATTTGCACTTATTTCGTAGTTACGGTATTTGATTGCATTTTACATTTTTAAAATTGCGGGGAAATATTTATATAAATAAAATTTACCATTTTAACCACTTTTAAGAGTGTAGTTCAGTGGCATTAAGTGCATTCATATTTGTTATGCAATGATCACCACCATCCGCCCCTAAGAACTCCCCCTCCTTCCCTTCTTCCATGCTCTGGAAACTCCCATTCTCTTTTGTCATGGATTTGACTCCTCTAGGTCCCTCATAGAATCATTTTACCTTTTCAGCTTTTTGGCCGAATGGCTGTCAGACTCGAAGTGGAGCTGGAGAAAGATTTTACAAGATGAATTACTGAAATTTTTAATACATGTAAGTGTTCTGCACACAGATGTTTAATTTTCCGTGAATATGCAATTTCTTCTGAAGCTGGCCGTATCAACGTGTTTCAAGTTACTCTCCATGGGGTCAAAACTTTTAGCCTGATAAAGACTATTGCACAATTAGGATGGCATAATAATACTATAAGTTAAGTCATGAGATCCTACCTCATTTCATTTGATTGGATCTTCCCTCTGTATGTAGCGTGTCTTCCAGCGAAAACAATTTTATTAAACATTCCTTAGCACAACTTTGTTGTTAGCTCCCTTAACGTATGAAAGATGATGAGTGCTATTGTGGCGTATTTTTATAATCGCTCATTTTACTCATTTCTGAAGATAGTAAAAACAACACTTTATTTCACTCACAAATATCTGAGAAATAAGACGTTATACTTTAATGGATAAAAGTTTCTTGACTTAAATAGCAAAAGCGACTCTGAGAAATAAAGATAGGAAACACAGCTTATATTGTCCTAAGCCTTTGGGAAAAATATATTGCAGGGTGAGATTATAGACGTACACTTAGATTATAAATGATTTCATTGCTAAAAAAATAACTTTATTGCTAAGTTATCCATGTGAAAATTTAATTAATGAAAATTATGCATTGCAATAAAAATGATGTCTATAATGGCAAAATTTAGGCTTTTACAGCTTTTTGCTTTCAATATGATGCCATTTTTGCCAGAATGATTTGAAAAAGGCCTTCACTCTTAGAACTAATTTCTTTATAGGAATTTCAGTTCTTAGGTGGCAGTAAAGACAGAGGAACCTCATTAATTCTCACTTTGCTAATCCATAAACCCTATAATTTCCACCCAAATTCCTCAGCAATATCATTTTACTTCACAGGAAACATTTTATAGCCAGGAGCCCTCGGAAAATCTCAAATCACTAAGAATTCATTACTTTTGCCAAATATACTACGGGCCATTCACTAGCTGACTATCGTAAAGTATTATGACTCAACTATATTTATCTAAATAAACCAGTAAAGCAAATATCTTCATTCCAAACTCAGATGTAACACTATCATGTTGTGCAGATATTTTCACATATTTCTACACATAAAAATACATATCATGTGGTAGGTTATTATAATACTAGCCCCTAATGCATTACATTTCCCTGTAATGCACGTCTTTTGCTGTCCCTTCAGTCAGGATGTGGAGTATGTCTTTCCATCCTTTGACTATGGGCTGGCCTGGTGACTTGATCTGACCAACAGGATAAGGCGAAAGTGACACCGGGTGACCTCTGAGGCTAAGCTAGAGGCTTTGGATTCTAGAGGCTTTGCTTTCTCATAGTCCCAAGACTACCATGCTTGTGTGTTCATAGGCTCAGCCTGGAAGGCTTGCTGGAGAGCAAGGCCCAGGTGAACCCAACCTGCCGGTTGATTGCAGCCCAGGAAAAGACCAGCAGAAGAACTCCCCAGCCAGTCCACAGAATAATGAGATGGAATACATTGTGGTTGTTTGAAACCACTAAATTTTGGAGTGTTTTGTTGTACAATAATAAGTAACAGATACAGAAATTGGTATCTGGCAGTGGGTGTAATTGAAGCAAAACCCCAAGACTTGTGGCCTTGGCTTTGGGACTGAGTCAGTGGAGGCTCAAAGGATAGCATGGGGTTTTACAGCAGAGGCTGGAGGGGCAGTGAGAGAAATGCTGCCGGAGGCTGGAAGGGAGTGACCCACGTTGTGTCGTGAGCAGGCCGATGCCACAGGGATGAGGGGTGTGGAAAATGTGCTCGGTGACCTTGTGCACTTGGCCAAGGCCAAATGTTGAAAATGTCTGTTGGTTGTTTTTTTTTTTTTTTTTTTAACTTGGGAAGAGAGAAATGAACTGAAGAAGGAAATATTTAGTCTGAAATTAGAATTTGCCAGAAATATAGACAAGCCAGGACATTTTTGTTTAGAAAATAAACAGATTTTACATTTCTAGTGTCTGCAGTCAGCAAAAGATTCTCAAAATAAGAAACGGACTCAAGGTAAACATTGAATCAAGGGTGTGGCCGTAGGATCTTTGTTCAGACTTCTGAAAAATTTAAGGAGGTGCCTAAGTAACCCTCTCAGCCAGACACATTGTTTTCTAAGAACTCTAAGGGCATATCTCACAGCAATTTGACATGTCTAACATTGAGACAGGGATGTCTTAAAAGGAATGATGGATGTGCATCTTTGGGACACGGAGGCAAACACTATAAAATTCACGGGAAACCCACAGAAGTTTTGAGAGTATTGTATGTAAGAGAACACTGCCAGCTTGGACTGAAAGGGACACTTCAAAATGAAAACAAGGTCTCTGGGCTCCCAACTTTCCATGGACAGGAAAAGGACTAAGAAAGCTTAGCTACAAACTTGGGGCCATTTTTTTGTGATAAAGGCAGGCGTCTCAGAAGGTAAAGCCATGAGTCTGGGGCAGAGGGCAAAGCTGGGGAGACGAGTAGTTGAGGGGTCCACTCCTAGTAACACAACTGGTTCCCAATAAAGGAACATTCCCCATTCTCTAGAGAGGAAGCTTGAAACATGCACCCGGCCAGATTTCAGAATTGTTATGGACCAGTGACAGTTCTGTGCCTCTCTTTCTCCTTTTTAAATGGAAGCGTCTATTGCAGTTATCTTATTCCTTTCTTTCTATTTGGACTTGACCTACATGAGCTCATGGGCTCTGAGTCTGATGCTGGAATTGGATGAGACCTTGGGAATTTTGCATGTCAATCACCAAGGCCAAAGGGAAGACTGTGGTACAATAATATGTAAAATAATGGCCCCCAGTGAATCGCGCCTTCTTGTGTCTGTGCTTCTTTGCAATGTGACTTTCCTGCTTCTCCCATCAGGAGGTGGGTCTGTTTCCTCACTCTGTGAATAAGGGCTGGTCTTGTAACGGGCTCTGACCAGTAGAAAGAGCTTGAAACAACAAGGTACAACTTTGGAGGCTAGGGCTAAAGAGGTCTTAGAGCCTCTGCTTTGGTTGTCTTGAACATCTGAGATCACCAACCTGTGAAAAAGCCCAGCACAAAAGACAGAGAGAGAGACAGAGAGACAGAGAGACAGAGAGAGAGACTCAGCTATCTCAGCCATCTGAGCTGAGCACAGGCCCCAGCTGGTTTACCACTGAACATGCTTGTATGAGTTGGCTGAAGTGACAGCAGCAGAGGACCTGCCTGGCTAACGCATGGTATCATGGGAAATAGAAAACTTGTTTTGAGCCCCTAGGTTTGGCGGTGGTTTGTTTGTTAGCAATATGTAACTGATAAAGTAGAATTTAGTGCTGATTGATGAGACTGAAGTGTTTCCTTAATGATTTTGCCTGCCTACGGTCAAACAGCTCCTCACTGCGTGGCTTGGGTGACACTATGATCCGCTTGGCTGTTGGAAGGTAGAATTGGGAAGCCTTAAGAGAAGGGGCCAAAGAAACAGAGAGTGCTACAGGGCCCAACTCAGTGGCTTGGGAACTGCTGCTTTAATCTTACGATGTTGTCGCATTGCCAAGTTAAGCAAAGGTTTTACAGTTAAATTTACCCGAGGTCAAATCTGAGCTCTAAAACTTATTGTTTTTTTAATTAATAGACTTTATTTGTTAGAGCATTTTTAGGTTTTAGCGTAAAGTACTGAGATTTCCCATACGCTCCCTAACCCCACACACGCACAGGCTCCCCCACCATCCCCACTCGGCAACACAGTGGTACCTTTGTTACCATTGATAAACCTACTTTTGACACACATGGTCACCAAAAGCCTGTAGTTTATATTAAGATTTGCTCTTGGTGTTGCACATTCTATGGGTTTTGACAAATGTATAATGACATATGTCCACCATTACAGTGTGGTACGGGTACGTTATATTATAGTTTTGCTGCCCTAAAAATCCTTTGTGCTCTGCCTATTTATCCTTCCCCCACCCCAACCCCTCCTTTGGCAACCACTAGTTTCTTTTTACTGACCCCATAGTTTTGCATTTTCCAGAATGTCATGTAGTTGGCATCATATAGTGTGTAGCCTTTTCACACTGGCTTTTTCCCCTGAATAGTGTACATTTCTTTTTTCTTTTGTTTTGAGAGAGAGAGAGAAAGCACGTACATGCATACACAAGGGCACAAGCCGGGGAGAGGGAGAGGGAGAGGGAGAGAGAGAATCTTAAGTGGGCTTGCACTGGGTACTCTATCCTGAGACTCTGGGATCGTGACCTGAGTTGAAATCGAGAGTCAGACACTCAGCCGACTGGGCCACGCAGGAGTCCCTCTATCATTTCTTTTCAATTCTTTCTTAGAATTGCCATTTTTTTTTCCTGTTTATACTATCCATCCATCCTATCATGTTGTCTACATTTTCTGTCAAATCCCTTAGCATATTAATCACAGTTTCGAAAACTCCTGGTCTGATAATTCCAGCATTTCTATAATACCTGACTAGTTCTGATGCTTGTTCAGGCTCTTCAATCTGTGGGTTTTTGTTTTGTTTTTGTTTTTTGCCTTTTAGTATGCCTTGTAATTTTTTATTGAAAGGTGGGCGTGATGTACTGGGTGAAAGGAACAGGAAGTAGGGCTTTAGTAATGTGGTGGGAAGGCGTGGGGGGAGGGGAAGCATTCTGTAGTCCTATGGTTAGGTCTCAGGTTTTTGGTGAGCCTGGTCCCCTGGACTGTGAACTTCACCAGTGTGTTTCAGTTTTCTCCCCCCCTTAAGCGGGATAGGATGGCTGGAGAAGGCTAGAGTTGGCCATCTCCTTCCCCTAAGGGGGTTATGCTCTGATACAATAGGTTGTCCTGAGGGCAGGCCTTGTTAAAAAGAATAGAATGCTGTGACATATTTCCAAATGGTTCCTTTCCCCTCTTCCTGCCAGAAGCATGGGGATTTTTCTCTGATACTTACTACGAGGATCCAGCTGAGCTCTTGGAGGTGAGACTCACAAAAGTGTGGGTTCCCCCTTATGGTTGGGTCCCCCTGGCGTTTTTAACTTTGAGATTTGCCCACACCCAGGCTCTAGCAATTTGTCATTATCATTCAGGTTCTTCTGCCCTGGCTCTGGTTTCTGTGTTGGCTTCTGCTCTTTGGTGTCTGGTGTGGCATGTTGTGTTTCTCCGCATCTGCTCATCCGTCTCTCCAATTTTGGGGGCAGTAGTTTGGGGGCACTTCTTTGATGGACCCAAGAAGAACTGTCGATTTTTCAGGTTTTTTTCAGCTTGTTACTTATTAGGACAGAATGACTCCTTTCAGCTCCTTCTATGCTGGACGGGAAACCAGAGGTCCTCTCTATTAACTTTTTGACCCTTGACAAATAACTTGATTCTTCTGGACGTCAGTGTCCTCATCTGGAAATGAAGATTAGAATCCTTATGTGGCATGGTTGGTGTGAAGGTTAAATCAGGTACGGAATGGAAAGCCCTGGTACAGGTGCTTGGTAAATAGCAACTGTGGTTGACGTGACTCTCTTCTCTGAAGCCGTGAGACTGGAGCCTTGGTCTGTGTTCTCTAGTCAATGTCTCTGACCAGCATTGCATGCTTCCCTGTTCCCTAGGTTTTTGGGGGAAGGTATGTCCCCCCTACAGCAAGATGGCTCCTCAGCTATCCTTTGTAGCATCGACTTCTTTTAAAACACAGCCATGAGCCGATCACCTCGCTGTGGGCAGGAAAGCATGAACTCCTTCCCCTCGGAGTAAAGGCTTCAGGTTCACCGTGACCCTAAGCGGCAGAGCAACAAATAGTGACAAGGCTGCAGCAAATCATGGAACAATTTCGAGAGCGTGGAAAAGACTGGAGTTTCCCCGTCGGTATTTAAGCCACACGCTAAGGCTCAGAGAACAATCACCGTCAGGCCTATTATCGTTGAATCCAAAGGACAACAGAGTATAACGCAGTCTGCCATTCAGTCCAACATTCTTGTTGGTAACATTTTCAATTTTTAATTTTTCCCACTAGTCGACACTGTCATGATTTCTGCCTCCGGGGGAGGAAGCGACAGGCCCCTGCCTCTTTCCCAGCCAGGCTCTTACTGAGGCTCCAATATAAACCTCTGGAGACTGCAGACACATACACCTTTTCTCCTTTAAAGCTCCACGCATGTACTTGGTTCCCATTCATCTGCCTTCCACTCTGGTCCCCGCTGGTACTGAGGACAAGCCCTAAGATCTCACTAATCTTGAGAATTAGGTTGAGGCCTCAGAGCTCGTGATTGTAGAGTCAAATCACGCAGGCTTGGCAAAGCGGTCCCTATTACCTGAATTAAAAAACATGGTGCCTGGTTCCAAGCTGTGCACTCATTCCAGAAACTGCTGTGTTTTTGGCATCGTTTAGCTCTTAGGTCATCACAGTTTAAAATACAGCTTTGCCTTCTCCTGGTAACACCTCATATAGGACCCTGCGTCGTTTTGGAAAAGCACTGTCAATATCATGGTACTTTTTACTTGGAAAATGAAAAGCAAAAAAAAAAAAAAAAAAAAAATCAGACTATTTCTTCCCAAACAAGCTAGGCCGGAAGTAGGCAGTCAGACTCGGCGCTGATATGAACCTTACGTGGTGTTGAAGTCAAAGAATCTTTCAAGAGAGAAGGGCACTTAAAAAAATCCCCATTTTCTATTGAGTCGCGGTTTGTCGTTTACTCTGTAGCTCTGATGCCCAGCGAAGGAGTGAGTGATTTTGTGCTTATCCGAGAGGGCGTGGCTTAACAGAGCTTCGGAAGACAGTGGTAGATTTCAGTTTCATGCTAAAGTCACTGCTCAGTCTCTTATGCTTTGGCTCTCTCGCACTCTAACCTCTTTTTTTTTTTTTTCCTTCCCCTCCCCCATGGGTTCCTGTTAAGTTTCTAAAACTGAGAACAAACTGAGGGTTGATGGGGGGTGGGAGGGAGGAGAGGGTGGGTGATGGGTATTGAGGAGGGCACCTTTTGGGATGAGCACTGGGTGTTGTATGGAAACCAATTTGTCAATAAATTTCATAAAAAAAAAAGAACACATACTATTAAAAAAAAAAAAAGTCACTGCTCATTTGAAGGGATGGTTGCTGTCTCTGTCTTCTTTGAGAGAGAAGCCAAGGGGCAGGCAGGTTCACTACGGAAAAACACTGCACCTTGGAAAACTCTGCTCTATAAGTGGATTTGGCCACATTTCTGGAGGCGAAGGGAGTTGGGAGGGAGTGCTGCCGGTGTGGGGAGCACAGCGCGTCGGGGGCATGACTGGCATGGGCTTTAAGTAGTCACGAGGGGTGGGGGTGGGGGGGCCCTGGCGAGTGCTGCCCAGGGGCATGCGTTGTATTACAGGTAACGCCACTGCCTCTAGCCCCGTAGCCTTATTTCTGCCTTTTTCTTCCATCTCGAAGATTTTTTTTTTTTTCCCCTCAGTGCCAACTACATGCTCTGTGCTGTATGGAGTCAGAAAATGTCATGGAGGAAGGGACTCACACGCGAAATAATGGCACCGCTCAGGTCGCGCCTCATCAGTGAGGCCTTTCTGTTACTTTAGCTTAACCCTGGCTGCTTCTCCTAGCTTGTCCCATAGTCCCTACCCAGTTCTCCTGCCCCCCCCCCCCTTTTTTTTTTTTTTGGTCTGCTTCTGTTCAGTACTGCATCCCCGGGGCCTACAACAGTGCCTGTGTGAATCACCGGAATTGTGTGTTGGACGAATGAATGCATGAGAGATCGGGGAGAGAATGAGTAAAGGCAGGTGGAAGGGGGCCTGTTCCCTTTGCAGTGAGGGCATGGGGGTTGACGACTGTCTTCTCTGTGCATTGCTTAACAAATTGAAGGTCCAGAGAAAATCCTGAAGACCTCCGGGCCTGTCTTCTTGAAAGACACAGGAAGCCTCCAAGAGGCCATTTTGTTTGTAACTGAACTTCCTACTTTGTATAATAAGACGTCACCCGGTGGGTTAACAATGTCGTGGCTATCTTTCCTTTCAGAGCGAGCGCTCTGTTAGAGATGGCTCTCAACACTAGGTCACTCGAATAACAGTTGCTCAAGGTGTATCGTGGGAGGTCTGCTGGGTAAAGTGAGGCTGGCACTGAAGCGGTCCGAGGGATCATTCAATCTGCTGATCGTTCCCCAAAGTTGGCTGCCTAGGAGGATCTCCGGGGAGCTTTTAAAAAATACCGGGGCTTTGGCCTCCACCCCTCCCCCCAGATTCTAACTTAATTGGTCTGGGAAGGAGGGGCTTAGGCCCCATGGTTGGTTTACAAGTTCCCCAGATGATTCTAGTATGCAGTCAGGGTTAGAGCCACCAACAAATCTCCTTCCATCGCTTCATTTGTGAGGGAACCCAGGCCCAGCGAAATCAAGCCACTTGTCTAAAAGTGACAGCCTGTTATTCCCTTCAGAAATACACCAGAGAATCTGCGAAGAATTTCTTTGGGTTGACAGTGTTCAGTTGGCCCAGTTCTGTGGTGGATTAAATTAATCGAGGTGAGATAATTAAGTCCTAGATCAGGCCACGTTTTAGAGAAGCAGAAGGGACCTATCTGGCTGGTGGAAAGCCGGGGGAAGATGGCTAGAGAGCTGCAGAGCTGCGTACCGTAGGGACCTACCTGTCGTAGAGACCACAAATACGAACAAGTAATCTTGCCCAGGGGGGCTGCGAATGAAGGGGTTGAACATGAGTGGCGCTTCAGGGTCGGGAAAGGGAACTGCCCTGGCTTTGTTCTTTCGAGGAAAGCCTTAGTGCAGAGCCCATTGTCCTGGCATGCCCTGCTCTGCGTGCCCAGTGGTGTCACGTTTGGGTGCTTTACCCCGTCCCGAGAGGCCTTTCTGAGGTTGGTCTCTCAGTAGGGGCCATACATGGCATTAGAAGAGTCAAGGCTTCCCTTCTGTGCTGGGTGCTCACAATCGTGCCCAGGGTGGGGGGGGGGGGTGGGGAGGGGAGGAAAGGACCACACATCTTCACTACCAATTTACTGGTCTCAGACAGACACGTGGGAGAACGAGCTGTCACCGCCACCTAGGACAACTGAGGCTCCAACTGAGACCCCTCATCCCATCGGCAGTGGTAAAAAATACTGATTCCATGTTATACACGAAATTAAAGGATAAAAGCTCTGGGGAATCCAGATAAGTAGGGAAGCCCCCTCCCAAGGTTCTTTTCCTTCTAGAGAGAAAGGGACACGAAGAGATGGCTCTGCCCTAAAGCCAGGTGGACGTGGGGCTGAGTGTCTTTGCTCCCGCTCCTATCGTTCTCTGCTTTTGTGACTCCTGGTCCCCTGGCTGTTCTCTGGGAAGGGACTGTGGTAGTCCTCACTGAAGGCGGTGGCCCTAAAAGAGAACTGTGGTCAGTGGTTAGTGCCATCAGTATTTCAGATCACCTGGAGGATATCGAGCAGTGGAAAAGGGATACAACATTCTGTTTCTTGGGGAGAGGGATTCATTCAGAGATATTTGTGAAGTTCTTAATTTATACTCTGCTAAGTTTGGGAAGAAGGCAGTGGTTATTTTAGGTATAACCAGGGGGTGCCTGGGTGGCTTAGTCGGTTAAGCGTCCAACTCTGTTTCGGCTCAGGTCATGATCTCATGGTTTTGTGAGTTCAAGCCCCGTGTTGGGGTCTGTGCTGGTAATGCGAAGCCTGCTTGGGATTCTCTCTCTCTTTCTCTCTCTCTCTCTCTCTCCCTCTCTCTCTGCCCCTCCCCCACGTGTACTGTCTCTGTCTCTCTCAAAAATAAATAAAACTTAAAAACAAAAAAAGAATCTTAGGTATAACCAGAAACAAAAATTAAAAACCAAGAGCTGGACAGGAGAAAATAAATGCATATCTTTTTCCCTTTCTGCTCGTGGGTATAATTATTGGGGAAAGGAAGCCCTAAGAACTCGATCTGGCTCAAAGAACATATAAACTACAATTTCATAGTTGGGTATTCTTCGTGAAGCGAAGACGGGTGATTAGGGAGAGGTGATTGCTGTTTCTAAGGGACACTTTGGGGATACAGCATCCCTACTTTTATAGAGCTTGTATCCCACTGGGGCCACCTAAACTTACAACAAGCTGTACACGTATGAGCGCGCACACACACACACACACACACACTTACACTTAAAGAACTGATAATTTCAAGGAAGAAAAATGAAGTAGGTGACAGTTGGAGAGTATTTTAGGTATAGTGGTGGAGAAGACTCTAGGGATGTGCCATTTGGGCAGAGACTGAAGGGGTTGAGGGACTCGGCTCTGTGGAATCTGGGAACAGCTTACCGGGCAGAGGGAACAGCAATCACAAAGGTCCTAGGGATGAATGACTAACATCCAGCATGGACACATAGTATGAGGTGAAGAGTGCAGTGGTCAGCGGTCACCCTTGGCCAGGAGACCAAGGAGAAGTCCATGGAAATGGCACATGGACCAACCCTATAGGAATCATAGGATTTCAACAGGCCAGATTCCAAACAATCCAAGGGAAGAATAATGCCCTGATATGCACAAGCCCTTGCAGGTGGGAGATATTCAATAGTATTTATGGAATAAGTGAACAGGTGTAGATGAGGACGGCATGGCAGACAGGGAATGTTGAGTGAATAAAGACGGAGAAATGAGAACGTGTGGGTCATACTCAGTGAATGGTAGGGTTTGGTTGGGATATTGATGGAAAAGCCCTGAAAATGTCACGATGTGAAGAATGCAGATTGAGGGCCTGTTAATAAAGGGCAAAAATATGAAACTCGGAGGCTTGGACCGTATTTTATAGGCATGTAGGAATCATGGGGCGTTTTTGAATAGTGGAACTTCACAAGCAAGATAGAACACATATGAAGAAGAGTAGGCTGGATGTTTGGGAGAGAGGATAGAAGTGGAAAGCTGCTGTCTTTCCTCCAGGGATAACACGGATTTGAGCTTGGGCTGTGTTTCTAGTAACAGACCGGTGAGACTCTCCAAATAAAATTGCTAGTATTTTGTGACTGATTTTGTGATTGCTAGTATTTTGTGATGATGTGGGAAGGGACGAGAGAGGTGGAGTCAAGGAAGCCTGATGTTTCTAGTGTGATTGAGCGGGGAGATCGTGGTATTGGTAATAGGAGAACAGAAGGGAAATGGTATTGTGTGAGTCTGTTTGGGCTGCCCTAACAGAATACCACAGGCCGGGTGGCTGATAGACAACAGAAATGTATCTCTCCCAGTTCTGGAGGCCGGAGGTCCAAGATCAGGGGGCTGGCTTGGGGGGATCTGGTGAGAGCCCCCTCCGGGGTGCAGACTTCCCACTTCTGGTATTCTTACATGGTGGTTCCAGGGCAACAGAACTCTTTGGGGTCCTTTTCACGAGGGGACTCATCCCATTTACGAAGGCTCCGCTTTTGTGACCTAATTCCCTCCCAAGGCCTTCCCTCCTAAAACCATCACGCTGGGGGTAGAGAGCCAACATGTGAATTTTAGGGGAACACTTTCAGCCCAGAGCAGATAGGGGATGGTTTTGAGGCGGCAACAGTGCCCCCCCGGGGTTCGATGCGTAGTTAACGGAAAAGCAGGGCTGATGTGCAGAGAGAGGTTCAGAGCCTCTGTGGCGAGGAGATACAGGAACTACTAAAGTAGGTGTTTTAGGAAATGAGAAGAGAAAAGGGAGCAGGATAGAAAGGTCACGAGGGGGAGGAGGCCCGCGGTGTCAAGTGTTGTCGTCCGCAAGCATTTTGGCGATTAGAAGTCACAGCCAACTTTTGGAAGACGTGTGAGCTAATTATTAGCTGTGTAGTGGGGACCTTTCTCAAGGGGAACCAGTCTGCCCTTAACTCCAAAGGCTCGGGCGTGGTGAACTAGCTCAAATCTAGGAAATTGTTGAGGGGCCACCGCTCTCTAGTGTTGAGAATTTGCCTCAGATCTCTTGTCACCAGGTCTAGGAGGTGGTACATCTATTTCAGGTCTAGGGATACCAAGATTATTTGTCCATGCCAAAGATTTTGATGGTTCAAATCCTTATGATCCTTGCTTTGGCTCTCCTGCTCATTCTTGTAACCTGGCTAACTTCAACTTTACGACTAAGGCCCCCTGGTGTCCCAGGACACCCCCCCCCCGCCCCCAGTGAATTTGGTAGTTTAATGGCAGGAGTTCCCATGGTTACTCTTGGCCTGCTGTTAAGAGCCACCATAGAGCTCTTCAAGGATACCAGGGCCATCCTCATAAACTCATTTCTCACAGGCTTGGTGACGGGAGGACCGTGAACCCTGGTGGCAGGCACAGTCAGGGAGTGAGAGAACAGGTCAGATATGATAAATCCACTCTACAATTCTGATCTTCCATAGCCTCTAGATACCTTCTTTTGTTTACCAAGGAAGTTCTGCCATTTCAACTTCATTCAGAATAGGTCACTTTCTTCTCTGTGTTTCCAGAGACCAATGACACAAACTTTTAGAAGCACTCCCAGCGGCCTGAGTTAAAGCATTAAATCTAGAATCTCTGCTCAATGCACCCTGTCAACAGAGTTGGCCCGATCCAGTGGTTTCCCTCTACCCTGACCCGACACGTGTAGGGTTCATTCCAAAGCATACTTCCCAGGATGCAGTTGATAAGAGTTGACAGAATGTTTGTACTTCTGGTGTGTGTTGTACTTCTTCATGGGTCACACTTGGTGCTGTAGCCCCTGAGGCCTGCTGGACCTTGCGTCTGGTCATAGGTCTAGAAGCAATGGAGTCATATGGATAGGTCCTGGGAAGAATCAGCAATCCTCTCTGAGGAAACTTCCTCAGTGGAGACCTTTGTAGTTCCTCAGGGCCGGGAAGAGCTCAGAAAGAGAAAACTCGGGGGCGCCTGGGTGGCTCAGGCAGTTGAGCGTCCGATCTGGGCTCAGGCCATGATCTCACAGTTTGTGGGCTCGAGCCCCGCGTCGGGCTCTGTGTTGACAGCTCGGAGCCTGGAGCCTGCTTCAGAATCTGTGTCTCCCTCTCTCTCTGCCCCTCCCCACTCATGCTCTGTCTCTCTCAAGAACAAACATTAAAAAAACAAAACAAAAAAAAAAGAGAACACTCAGACAAGGAGGAAGAGGTGTTTCCACTGACAGATAAGGTTTGGCAGAAACTCTTGTTTTCAGCATTTCAATCAATGTCCTGATACTTTTTTTTTTTTTTTAAGTATTACCTTCCTTTATCTAATTTTTCTTTCAAAGGACACTAAAAGTACAACCACCATCATGTGATTCTGTGTGTGTGTTGGCAGGAATGCGAGGCATGAAAATTCGTAATGTTAAAAAGCTTCCTCCAATTCAAAAAGTTTGAGGATCACAGTGTAAAGAGCGACCCATTTGATGAAGCAGATTTTTCTTCCGCAAGGATTTTTTGTGATAAAATACACATAACAATTTTAACATAACTAAACATAAGAGATCCCGCAGGGTTGTGAATTCAATTTGTTTTGTGATTCAGCAATCCTTAAGACTGGTCTTTTCTTTTTTTCTTCCCCCTAGAAATCTTGGCTACAGGAGCTCTGTGAGGGCAGTCCTACAAGCTTTATGGTCCTCTCCTCAAACCTCAACCTGGGATTTGGAGGCCCCCAATGTATCCTTTTCTTTGGTTAAGTTTTCTAGTACTCTTCAAAGCAACCAACTGTTACATTCTTTATTTGCACCAAAATCCACGATAGCAGTAACTACTTGATCATGAAAAGCCTTTTCTTCTAGACAATTACAAGTATTTTGTGACAATTTAATGAACATTTGGCCATTGCATGCCACCGGCTACCAGCGTCCCTTTTGCCGCTGGTGACAGGGCCATTAATGCCTTTCAGTCTAATCATATCAGGGAATAAATTCTACATAAACCCGTTCCGAGTCAAGGAACCCCAGCTTTAAGCTTCTGTTCCCCTGGAGTCACTTCTAGTACCAGTATGTCCATCAAATAGTGTTGAATCAGAGAAGTAGAACCACTGTGGGCGGCCTGCATGTGGAATTTCTTATAGCAACTGGACCCCGCAGAGAAGTCTACGGAAGGCTGTTGCCTCTGTGTCTGGTGGGGGCCAGAAGTTGGGAAGAAAGATTGGATATGAGCAGTGGGAATTGAGGACAAACTGAACTTGTGAAGACAAACGAATCCCACAAAGACAAACTGTAACCTGCACCTGTCTCTCACCACCTCCAACCTTGATGACACGGGTGACCCACAGAAGCCACTGTTCTTTGCCATGGCGCCACACACGTGCTTGGCCCAGGACTCAGAGAAGCGAAGGAGGAGATCCCACAGGAGGAAGAGCCGTGGGTCTGAGTGCACCCCTGACAACACACGGAGCCAGCAGCTCGTAGGCCCTCCACCGACCTCCATCAGGGCACGGCCCTGCTGCTTGTCTCCTGCCCTACGAATTTCGAGCAGACTTCTCTGAGTGGCCAGCCCTCACCCAGAACCTTGCAGGTTAGGAAATTCTGGGACTTGTAGTTCAACTTGGCTTTGTCGTCATGTTACAAAATACCCACAAGAGAAACGTTTGTTAGGGTGGGAGCTTTGTAGTGTGCTTCTGCGTGAGCGGGAGGGGAGGACGCAGCCGTGATTGTAGCCCAAGGGCTCAGCGTGTGCAGGCACAGAAGAGAGAGCTGGAAGGAGCTGTTTCCCAAACTTGCCCAATCACGTAGATTCCCAGGCCTTGTCTCAGACCTGATAAGTCAATATCTAGGGGAAAGTTCCTGGGAATGTGTAGCATTAAAGAGCACCCAGGTGACTCTCATGACTGAGCAAATTTTGTAAACCCGGTTACGAAGAGGGGCATAGGTAAAAGGAAGGTTTCACCTTTTTTTATTCATGAGTTTATTGTATTTCTTAGAGGGTGGGGGTAACGCAGGTTTGCAAACAGAGGGGAAGAGGCTGAGAGTAGGACAGACGGAGGGGCAAGAGGGATAATGGTCGAGTCCGGGTGCTTGAGTAGACTAAGTGCTTTGGAAAGGAGAAAGAACATCTGTTTTGCCGAAACGAAAGGGGGAAAAAAGAAACCCCAAAAGGGAAGATGTATTGAACTGTTGAGGTGACAAGGGAAGAAACGAAAGAGATTCAGGTAGGAGGGGCCGGAGCTTCTCCGTAAAGTGGGGAGCAAGCAAGTCTGAGGTGGGAGGGGAAGGGATTCAGACCAGAGGGCCTGGTGCGGGTGGGGTAGCCCGCAGCTGAGAGCACTTCGGGGACAGGAGGAGGACCTGACCTGGCTGGGTTCTCAAAGTCTGGGGTGGGCTCCAATCGGTTAAAAAAAAAAACAAAAAACTATGGAATCTCCTGCATGTCGGGTCTTAGTAAAATTCGAGGAGCCTGATTTGCTAGGCTTAACGTACATACTTTCTTTTTCTTTTTTTTAATTGCTTTTTAAAAAAAGTTTATTCATTGATTTTGAGAGCGAGTGCGCACGCGCGTGCACGCACAGGCGAGGGAGGGGCAGAGAGAAGGAGAGACGGAATCTCAAGCAGGCTCCGCACCGTCAGCACAGAGCCCAGCCCGATGCGGGGCTAGCGCCCACGAAACCGTGAGATCCTGACCCGAGCCTAGATCAAGTGTCGGAGGCTTAACCAACTCTGCCACCCAGGTGCCTACATACTTCGTTTTTCTAACAGCGGTTTCATGAACTCTTCATAGGAGCCTAATTTCTTTTCTATATTCCTTACCCTTTGGCCTCTGCTAAACAAGAAAGAGTAGAAACTGGGGACATCCTTGCTCTACCATCTTGGCAAGGTTGATGGAGTTCAACCGAGTTGGCTTTTACTAGTTGGGTTTGGAAGGCTATGAAGTGTTTCTGGCTGTTTCCAGAGGCGGGGCCTGTAGCGTCCAACGAACGTTGTAGTTAGGGGTGGGGACCCTGGAGTCGTATCAGCAGGGTGCAGATCCCAGCTCCTGTGCTGCTGGCTGGGTTCCCTTGGGTAAGTTTTCACTCCAGGTGTGCCTTTCCTCGTCCCTAAGAGGGATGCAATCACACGTGCGCTGGAGGGAGACAGAGGGAGGCATCCACACAAACACGTGGTGCCAGGCATGACCCAAGTGCACGTGTGAGACTATTAGCCATGGCCGTCAGGTTATTTGGGGGATTGTCAAGGGACATCTAGTAAATAGCGGAGTCCAGATCTGTTTTCGTTTTAAAGAATTAACATTTCTTTTTAAATTATTTCTTTTGAGAGGGGGGAGGGGGAGGGGCAGAGAGAGGAGAGAGAGAATCCCAAGCAGGTCGCACAGAGCCCGATGTGGGGCTGGATCCCCAAAAGCCTGAGATCATGACTTGAGCAGAAACCAAGAGGTCCATGATTAAACTACTGAACCACCCAGGCGTCCCCCTGGATCTGGTTTTAAAAGGCATCTATTTGGGGTCTGGTAAAGAAGTTTCCTGGTGGATTTGGTATCTTTGATCTGATCCTGCCATACCCAGAATTCTTCTTGGGTAGGCCCGCCCTTCATCAGCCGGGCCCTCCCTCTCCCGCCCTCTTGTTTTGCCTTGGTTTCTGTCCTAGTGATTGCCACCACGCAGGGGAGAACTTGGAGCCAAGGGGTGCAATCAGCTGCAGGCACCGGAAGTGGTCCCGAGGAGATCGCCTCTCCTCCCGATCGCCTCCTCCTCGCCCTCTGAGCGAGGCCCTGCCTCCTCTCACGGCTCCCTCTCTCACTCCTCTGCCCGTTCAGGCCTGTTCCGCGTTCAGACTTTCCAAAAATTGGAAGTGGGAGAACAGGCTCCGTGCAGGTGACCTTGGTGAGGCCTCCTGAGCCTGGAGTATACAGCGCCCTCTAGAGGGCGACAGCGGCGGCGGCCCGCTAGGTTACTGCCTGTCCGGTGGGAAACACGGAGGGGACGTGGCAGAGGTGGGCAGAGGGAGGGGGCCGGGTTCAGTAATCTGAGCGCTCTTGTTTCCCGAAGCCAAGACTCCGCTCCTGTGCTCCTAGGAAGGGAGAGGGGATAGCAGTGACAATTCTGGCTGCTCATATGTATGGAACCTCACGGATATTCACACCACAATTCACCTGTGTGATGGAGATAAGAGAATTTTATTAGTTTGGAATTAATGTGGAATTAATGGTTTGTCTTAGTGATGAGTCTTCTTTCTTGCTTTTTTTTCCCCCCCTTCTGGGAGGACAGGGAGGCTGCGAGGAATATTTTATGCATTGTAAGGCTGTCTCCCCTCTGCTGAATTGAAGAAGAAAAACTTAGAAACCCAGCCGTTGTAAGAGTTCCCTTCTCCCAGAGGCTGGGAACATCCACGTGTGTAGTGCTTTTGATTAGATCTGCTGTTTCGCCCATGGCAGTCATCCATAAAAACACTCTTTTCGTATACACATCATTCGAGCCTCGACACACGATGCCGTTGTTTCTTTCTTTCTTTTTTTCCATCAAAGCCAAACAGGGTGGTGTTTTTCCTTAGCAGAATCCCCCTCCTTTTTGTCTCCATGCCTGGCTCTTCCCAAGGTGCTTGGAAAGAAAGAAAAATTCCGAATCACTTCCTTTTGCTCTTGACTGGCTTACGGGTGGAGGGAGAAAGGGGTGGGTTTCGGCTTGAAACATGGAGCGGTGTTCAAACAGTTTTCAAAAATGGTGTTCATTAATCCTCATTGTGTGGCCCTGCCCTTTCGTTGCAGGTTCTGTTTTGTTTTGCTTTCTTTTGCCTTTTTCTTTTTGTATCCACCTTTGAACGGCCATCACCTAGCCCAGTGCCTGGCACATGGCGGATGTCTGGCAAGTGTAGGACACAGAATGCTCGGACGCTAGATCCCGTGTAGCGCATCGGGACAATCACGTGGTGTGCTATGACATGACTCGGTCTCCACTTTGCGCACCCCACACAAGAGTCATGTGGGAGCAGGAAAATCAAACCGGTGCTTCCTTAATTATAGCATGGGTTTCGAAAGCAGTTATCGACCTGTAGCATCTCATTATTTGTCTTTCTGTCCATCCCTATATCCACGTGTCCGATGTAGTCAAGAGGCCGGGTAGGAATACAGGCAGAAATATGGCGTCTCTACTGTAACCGATAAGAATCTGAACTGGCGTGAGTCTATGTGGCTGGGGTCCATTTCCAGCAACAGAGAGAGAAAGGAAGGCCCTTTGGCAAGACGCTTTGGCTAATATCATTGTGTGCAAGAAGGGAAAGGCTTTTATAAGCACATTTTACGAAACTGGGAAAATAAAAGACAAAAAAAAAAAAGGCTGGAAAAAACGAGTACTGTCTTATACATCTCTTAAAAGGAAAATTCATTCTGTTCTCCCTACCAATGCAGACTTGCTGCCTTAGAGGAAAAGCCTGTTAAAAGAACGGATTTGTGTGTGGAAGAAGGTCATGCACTTATTGGCTTTCTGCTTCACGGCATCAATATACCAGACAAGGAGAATCCGTTTGCTTTCACTATGGCCTTGTAACTGTGCACGGGGGCTGCGGCACATATATATTCTCAGATGCTGCCAGCACCAAAGTCCAGAGGCATCCAGAGGCATCCAGAGGCTGGGCTTTCACAGTGAGAGGCGAAGAGCCAAGTGTTCGTTGTAAGAAGTGAATATGTTACCTGGAAACATCATTACACTTTGAGCAATGAGTGTGGGTGGTGGGAAGGGGCAGGTGGGCCGGTGCGGCCCAGGTGTCTCTGACACTTGTCAGACGGGGACGACTTCCCAAACGTTTCTCAAATCCCTCCCTTCTCTCCTACAGCCATCTGTCCAACCATCGCAGCTTGACTGGCATTATTAATCGTGCTGCTCTGACTATTACTATTACTAATATGGCAACACTTCATTTCTCCAGCATCATCAGTGATGAGCTGTTTCCAACAGCGGCATTTTCCAGCTGACTGAACTTCACTTCTTTGAGCCCCCAACTTTAGTTTGTTTCCGTCATTTCGAATAGCGATCTTTCTCAAATGTTTTAAACACCTGTTTTCTTGCCTGGCTTCCACAAGCATGATGGACGCTTATCTCCGTGGTTTGGGGGACATTTTTATATCTATTGGTTATGCCTTGCTAGAAAACAGGGCTGTCCCTTAAGACCGTTACAGGCCGCTATGTCCCTAGGACCGCTTGGCTATTCTGGATGGCCCCAGACTGCTGCTCATTCGGAGTTAGTGCACATTCCTTTACTCTTCTTGGCCTCGATATCTTTTTTTTTGTTGTTGTTCTTTTTTGTTTTTCGAGAGACAGCGAGAGCGAGAGAGTGTGTGCATGAATGGGGGAGGGGTAGAGAGAGGGAGACACAGAATATAAAGCACACTCCAGGCTCTGACCTGTCAACTCAGAGCCCAATGTGGGGCTCGCTCTCACGAACTGTGAGATCATGACCTGAGCCGAAGTCGGACGCTTAACCGACTGAGCCACCCAGGTGCCCCTCGACATCCTTTTCTGTAAAAGAGAGACAGCAATGCCTACCTTGTTGGGCCAACATGAGAATTAAGTGAAATAATATAGGTGAGTCCTCGCACGCTGCATGGCACACGGAAAGTATTTAATTAATGTTAACCATTCTTACTTTATTATTTTTTTTAATGTTTATTTCTGAGAGAGACAGAGAGCGGGAGTGGGAAGGGGCAGAGAGAGGGAGAAAGAGGAGCAGAAGTGGGCTCCATGCTGACAACGCAGAGCCGGATGTGGGGCTGTAACTCACGAACCACAAGATCATGACCTGAGCTGAAGTCGGACACTTAACCAACTGAGCCACCTGGGTGTCCCTAGGCATTCTTATTTTAAATGAGGAATTACAGTGGTCGTAACCACCACAGCAACAGTACAATACAGATGAAATTGGCACGCAGAGATTTTTCTCCAACAGTTTCATATCATTATTGCCTGGTAGTGCTGTCCTGACTGATTGGGGATGGTGAGGGGGTAGTAGAAATCCATAGAAGATGGGAGTGGGCCAGCTTCTCTCAGCTCCCTCCTCCCTTCAGAGTGTTACCCGGTCAAGTTGATGCTCTTCAAGTTTCCTTCCCCTTTTTGACCCGACTCGCATCCCCTCAGCCCTGGGCACTCGTTTGTTCTGTGGCAATTTCCATTTGTAGATAGGTTGCTTCTCAGGTGTTCTTAGAGGTGAATGTGGACTTGGACCTATGGGCTGAATCAAGTCAAGGCATTTAAAGGTCCATGCAATCCATCCAGCATCTTTCTGGATGCATAGAATGAAAGATGAGGACACATTTGTGGGGGTGCCTGGGGGGCTCAGTTGGTTGAGTATCTGACTTCGGCTCAGGAAGTGATCTCACAGTTGGGGACTTTGAGCTCCACATTGGGCTTGCTCTTGTCAATGTGGAGCCTGCTTCGGATCCTCTGTTCCTCTCTCTCTGCCCCTCCCCTGCTTGTGCTCTCTCTCAAAAGTAAACAAAACGTTAAAAAAAAGATGAGGACACATTTGTAACTAGCCCACATGGGAGGGAAGGCAGAGTCTAAGCAGGTGCAAAGGGCTCCACAGGAGGGAGGTGCTCCAAAGGATGCGTTATGGCTCCAAAGGATGAGCCATCTCCATCCATGTGTGCAGACTGTCCCCAGGATGAGGAGGCCGGTGGCACCGAGGGTGAGTCGGTGGACGGGTTGGAGGACTGTAGTGCCCCTGGCTGGGTAGCATTGGGCCATTGTTAGGCACAAGCCATCTCTGGCTCCTAGACATCATCTTGGGCTTTCTTCAGCCCTGTAGTCATCCACCAAGTGCCTCCTTTGCCCTTTAGGAGGGGTCTGCCTCCTGTCACTCAAGGGCTACCCCTCAGCTGTTTCCTTGAACTGCTATTTAGCCCGATGCATAATTGGTGGTTAAAGGTGATTCTATCCAGAAGTGCCAAGTACAATCTGCATTTAGTTATCCCTGGAGGCTCTTTATATACCATTTCCTCTGTCAACAGCTGGGAGCAGAGGTCGGGCTTTGTGTCCAGCATGTCCCCCTGGGCTCCTCCCACTCGTCGCCCTGAGATGTCCTCCCACTCGTCCAAAGACGCCTCCCACTCGTCTTTGCCGAGAGATGTCCTCCTCCCGCAGAGCAGAGGTGACCATGTGCAGTGGCCCCATGCACGAGTTCTCGTGCGTCATCCCCCTCCACGTCTCTCAGAGATGTGGCCTTCCCGGCTCCCGTCGCTGCTGGCAAGTCGCTACGAGAAGAGCAATTTTAATCAACGCTTGAAAAGCAAAGTTCTTTCTTTCACACACTACGTTACGTAATCGATGTGTTTCTGAGAAGTACATGATTGAAATGGTGTAAATGGAATTCTTCGTAGGCTGGTTGTTCACAAACGCATTCAGATGGTAGTGTGAGTGGAAGTCCACACCAGACCCACGATGACGAAACATACCCAGGAATCCCATATGAGCGAGGGACCACCTTACCGGCAGAAGGTATGACTGTGCCATATAAGTACGATGTAAAACCACAAGCCTAAAATCCTCAAAAACGATCAGGTTGCCAAACGTGGCGTGATTGGTTCTTTCTGACTGTTTTCCAACAGGATTTTTTTTTGGTTGTTTACTTGCTGTTTGGTCGACTCTCTCTCAAGAACAGGACTAGATGTTTAAGAAAAATGTATGGGAGACAAAACTGAAATGGTTAAACTTCTAGTCACTAGTCTGTGCTTTTCTATGTATTGGGAATTCTGCCATTAATTTCATTTTATTTTTTTCGGTTTCAGTGACCAATTTTGTTCAGCTTATGGGCAGTGCGATGTAGCACCTTGTTTGGCAAATTTCTCACTGCGAAGAACCTTTTTGTAAACTGAAGAATAATTTTGTAATGCAAATCATAACCTCTAGCCTTTTCGTTTTGTACTTTTGAAAGTTTGTGTGTGTTTGTGGGTATTCTTCTCTCTTAATTCCTAACGTCAGAGACGGTGGCTAGTTATAAAGTAACCTTTTTTTTTAAAAATTTTTTTTTAATGTTTATTTATTTATTTTTTTAATTTATTTATTTTTTAATATTTATTTATTTTTGAGACAGAGAGAGACAGAGCATGAATGGGGGAGGGTCAGAGAGAGAGGGAGACACAGAATTGGAAGCAGGCTCCAGGCTCTGAGCCATCAGCCCAGAGCCCGACACGGGGCTCGAACTCACGAACGTGAGATCGTGACCTGAGCCAAAGTCGGACGCTCAACTGACTGAGCCACCCAGGCGCCCCTAACGTTTATTTATTTTTGAGACAGGGAGAGACAGAGCATGAACGGGGGAGGGTCAGAGAGAGGGAGACACAGAATCTGAAACAGGCTCCAGGCTCTGAGCTATCAGCACAGAGTCGGACGCGGGGCTCAAACTCACAGAGTGCAAGATCGTGACCTGAGCCAAAGTCGGCCGCTTCCCTAAAGTAACCTTTAACATCTAAGACGTAGTTCAATATATTTGGTTATAGTGAAATACCAGTTTAAGAGATCTCTTATAATGCAGTATGATGTGTGTTCCACAAAGCTACTAACGACCCAGATCAGCATTGTTTGGGGTGTTTTAGGAAAAGAGCAAATTTCCAAATTTCCAGGGCATTCCTTAGACCTGCTGAGTCAGAATCTTTGGGGTGGGGTTTAGAACTTGTTTTTTTTTTTTTTTTTTTTAAATTTTTTTTAATGTTTGTATTTGAGAGAGAGAGAGAGAGAGAGAGAGCGAGCATGATGGCAAGGGGCAGAGAGAGAGGGAGACACAGAATCCGAAGCAGGCTCCAGACTCTGCAGAGCCTGATGCGAGTCTCAAGCCCATGAACTGAGAGATCATGACCTGAGCCAAAGTCGGACGCTCAACCGACTGAGCCACCCAGGTGTCCCTAGAACTTTGCATTTTAAGCAATATTTCACATGATGAACTCTTGGTATAGTAGCTCAGAGGACAGTCTCTGAAGTCAAATTCTGCCTCTGCTGCTGATTGGGCCTGTGGCAAATTACTTAAGTCTTGCTTTCTTATTCTAGAAAATGGTGAAGAGTACCTACCTCCTAGGGTTCCTGGAAGGATGAAATGACACAGTGTATGAAAATCATGCATAGAGAGTATCTGGCTCAACAAAGGGGCTTACCCAATGGTAGATGTTGCTTGTGGCCAAGACTATAATTCTTAATAATAATGATTTAACTCAGAGCTCATTATGCAATTGGTGCTCACCTGTGACTTAAACTATATTGCACAATGTGCATTGTCAGTACATCTACTCTAAGCTGTGTGCGTTGGTGTCCAAGCTACTGTAGCAATTCAATTAATTCGATTGGCACATTCCACATTGGTCCACAATGGCTGAGAATGAACAGGCTCACGAGACTAGGGTTCTTGGAGTGTCTGTGGTGACCGGATCGAGGTGTTGAGTTGAGCTTCCACAGTGGAGAGCCCGCTGGCAAAGGATGGCAGTGTGCTTGTTCTTATGACTTGGTTCTGTGAACAGAAAGCTTCCGTAGAAGGGAGAATCAAGGGGAGAAGGGGAGTCAGAGTGTTTTGAATAAGTAGCTGGCAGCTAACAGTGGTAGATATTCACCGCGTCTCAACCTCCCTCTCTCCTTTCCTTCCTGGCAAATCTCTGTACCTCCCCCCGCCTTTTTAAAATATAAGACACGATTTTTACCGAAACAGAAAATCTTTTTTTTTTCCCCCTGAAAATCTTCCCTAGGCACTTGTCTTAGGTATTCATTGCTTTGGTCGTTACATGGATCATGCATTTCCTGGCTTTTTAAAAGGGAAATTTGTCCTTGATTCTAACATCAAAACCACGTCATTTTATGCCACTTCTTATACGGCAGTCAAGCTGGTCACTGCATTTGGACACCACTTACCGACCGCAAGATAGATGCCTGACAAATGATTACTGAAGATAGAAGCAAAGAATGGGCTTCTATTCACTTTCAGCGGTCTGCAAAATTTTGAGTTCGTACCTCTGCCTCTGAAAAAGAATGTGTGAGCACACGGTATGCGTGTACGAGACGCACACACACACACACATACACACACACGCACAGATAGGTAACGGTCTTGTGCATGCATCGTGAAGCGTATGCAAAAAGACAAACTAGATAGGATGAGAATTACGGGAGAACACATGTTTTAAATGTGAACTTATTTTACTTTATGTTAATGGTTGTGACGGTTAATTGTAAGTGACAACATGATGGGGGCAGGGAATGCCAGATATCAGGCTGAACATTATCTTGGGTGTGTCTGTGAGGGTGTTTCTAGATGAGGTGAACATTTGAGTTGGGGGTGGAAACAGGGAGACATTGGTAAAAGGGTACAGACTGTCGGTTATAAAATGAATAAGGTCTGAAAATCGAATGTATAATGTGGTGCCTATAGTTGATAACATTGTAGTGTACCACTGAAATTGGCGAAGAGAATAGAACTTAAAGGTTCTCACCATAAAAAAAAAAAAGGAAACATGTGAGATGATGGATGTGTTGATGCACTCAATGGGACAATGGGAGGAGTACTTTCACGATAAGCATTCTCTCCATGTCCAATACTTTCACTATGGGCACCCTTGTCGTAGACCTCTTTGCATAACTAATTGGCCATAAGGTAGTTTTGCTGTAAAAGAGAAAACAATGAAAAATAAAAGGGAGATATTAAAAAGGACATAGTGAAACATGAAAAAAATTAATAACATGAATTATTAATTTCTGCCTTCATTAAGAGAGGTAGCAGTTTTCCAAATACCAGGATCCATATTTACAACCGAGCTTTGTATTATGTTGTGAAAGCCTTCTACACGGTTGTTGGTTCTTGGCATATTGTCACATGTCCATTGATGGATGGTTCCAAAGTTCTGTGGAAATTGTGGAAGAAATATTAATGCCGTAACGCATTTGTAATGGAGCTTTGTTATCATTGTCACTGATATGCTATCATTTTCTAGTAGAGTATAGCAGGCAGTCTGGCTTCACATGCTGTTATTCATGCTTCCAGTGTGTTTTATCCCTGTGTTTTTTATCAAGTCAATACATGTAATTGTTATCATCCACTATTGGGAGATCACCATGTCTACCAGTCGCCCTATCGACACTTCGGAGAGCTGGCTGAGATTTATAGAATAGAAAGATGGAAACTTTGTCAGTGGAGAAATGAAACCAAACTGCTAACTTAGCTTCAATACATTAACTCTGCTGAAGACAGTTGATTTGTCAGTGGAGAAGTGAAACCAAACTGTCAACTAGTTACTTTATTTTTTTATGGCAAAATTGCATCATGGCAAATTAGTTATGCAGTAAAAATGCTCTGGGACAGATGCCTACAGCCAAGATGCTCACGTTAAATCAGTTACGTTAAATCGGTTACGTTAAGTCATCACGTTGTGCGCCTTAAATATTACACAGTTTTGTCAATTATACTTCCATAAAACTGAAAAAACAAAAAACAAAACAGTTTGAATTGGTAGACGGGGTAAAGCGGATTGCCCTCCCCGACGTGGGTGGGCCTCATCAAAGTTGTGGGAAGCCTGAACAGAGCACAAGGTGAGGGAAGAGAGAAGTCGCTCTCTCTGCCTGAGGGGTTGATTACGGCCTTGGGTAGGAGGGACATAAATCATTGGGGGTCAGAGGGTGGACTGTGGTAGCCAGCCTCCACGGTGGCCCTCCCTGATTCTTGCCGACTGGTATTCAGACCTGTTCCCTTCCTTTCCACAGTGCATCAGGGCTGGTTTCTGTGACCACTGTGACTTCTGAGGTCATGCAAGATTTTGTCACTTCTTCCTCGTTCTCTGGGATCCCTCAGTCTTGGGGGAGCCGGCTGCTATGTTTTGGGGACACTCAAGCAGCCTCCTAGAGAGAGACCCCTGGTGACAATGAGGCCCCTCCCCACAGCTAGCACCAACTTTCTGGCCGGATGAGTGAGCCATCTAGAAGGTGGATCTTCCAGCCCGAATCAAACCTTCAGATGACTGCTTTGTGGCCAATGTCTTGACTACACCTCTTGTGAGGCCTGAAGCCAGAATCACTCGAATACGCTGTACCCGAATTTCTGATCCGTAGAAATTGTGTGAGATGCTAAATGTTCGGTGTTATTTTCTGTCACTGTGTTTGGGGGTGTTTGTGGCATGACAATGGATAACTCATATAGATTTGAATATTTTTCTAGACTGCTTTTCCAATGGGAACTTTCGATCCTTTTTGTCTTCTGTGTGTCTAACAGGTGTTCATACTAGGAAGTGGAGAAGCGTTGGCTTTGCCGTTTGTGAGTTATTCACTTGTGCCTGGGTTATTGGTATTTTCTTCCATCTGAAGGTTTTTTGTTGAAATCTTTGAAGCCACGTGCCTGTTTTGTGAGTGTTACAAATACAGTTGTACTGGATGACAACACACTGACAAGGAAGGGAAGGGCGAGGACCCACTGCCAACAATGCTGCATTTGGGGACATCCTTTTTTCCCTTGTAGTTCCTTCCATGCTGTACATGGGCTCTTAGGAACTTGGATTCAATGAGGGCACCAATGCCAACCCATGTATGAAATACTAATAGATCAATTCCTCTCTCCCTCCCCCCTTTCTTCCTTCCTGCCTTCCTCCCTCTTCCTTCCTTCGTTCCTTCCTTCCTTCCTCTCTTTCTTTTAAAAAAAATTTTTTTTTAACATTTATTCATTTTTGAGACAGAGAGAGACAGAGCATGAACGGGGGAAGGTCAGAGAGAGAGGGAGACAGAATCTGAAACAGGCTCCAGGCTCTGAGCTGTCAGCACAGAGCCCGACGCGGGGCTTGAAGTCACAGACCGTGAGATCATGACCTGAGCTGAAGTCGGGTGCCCAACCGACTGAGCCACCCAGGTGCCCCATCTTTCTCTCTCTTTCTGTCTCTCCTTCCTTCCTTCCTTCCTTCCTTCCTTCCTTCCTTCCTTCCTTCCTTCCTTCCTTCCTTCCTTCCTCTCTTTCTCTCTTGTGCTAAAAGATACAAACAAAAGCCCTGATGCTTTTCTCCACACCCTATGGTTCATCTTGGATTCAACCACTTTGGAGATCATTGTTTTAGAAGAGGGATTGGCGGACGACAGCCTGTTTTGTATAAATGCAGTGTGATTAGAACATAGCCACACCCATTTGTTCTCGTATTATCTTGGGCTGCTTTTACACCACAATGGCAGAGTTGAGCAGTTGTAGCAGAGACGGTACAACTTTCAAAGCCTAAGCTATTCACTCTCTGGTTCTTTACAGAAAAAGGTTGCCACCTTTGCTTTAGAAAATGGGTGACGCTTGAGGGGTCCCAGGTGTCTAGCATCCAGTGTGCACTCAATTCATGTGCTGACTCAGGCAGGGACACTGTGTAGTGTAAGAGTCATCCGTGGACTTCTGAGAGAATGCGTTTCCTTGCCTGCCCCTGGCAGTGTAATTCTGGCCGAGGCTCAGGGCCTGGCTCTGGTTCTCCCACACCAGCTGTATCCTAGAACTCAGTTGCAACTTGAACTTTACGGGAACCAACGGTGATCTGGCAGTGCAAACAACTGAGTGTATTTGTTCCATGGCATTTTAGTTGCTATGTTTGATGGGAAACATCATTATCCTTCCTTTCTACCTATGTCTATCTTAACTGATAATGCTTCTTTCTTGTCTCAGAGTTTTGTCCTTGCTTTTTCTTGTCCTTGGACTGCTTTTCTCTCAGATCTTGGCCGGGTTGGTGCCCACTCTTCCAAATTCAGCTTAAATGCCACTTCTGTAGAGAGGCATTTTGTGAACGCCCACTGTAAGGTAGGCCCGAGAAGCCTCATTACTCTCTGTTATTGTTCTGTACCATTTTTTTCTCATTGTACGCATCAAAGTCTCTGAAATTATTATATTTTTGCCTATTCATTGTTGTCTAGACAACACAGTATGAGATTGAAAGAACCAGAAGACTAAGGAACTCATCTGTTTTATTTATAATTGCATCTTTGGGGCTTAGAACAGTGCCTGACTCTAAGTTTGACCATTTGAAAATGAGCAGGAGGGATTCCTGATGTTATTTTGTTTGTGGCTGTAGAATGGATATTGCATCATGGCTCATAAATCATGTAATTCGCTGGTTAAAGATTCGGGTCCGAATAAAACATGTCGCTCTTTTCCTTGCTCTGGATTCAGTATCAGTCAGACCAGTGTTTAATCCATCCAACGGTTCTTTTTTGAAAATTATGGCAGTATATTTGTTTATTTCTAGAATTCCCATTTAGTTGTTCAAAAAAAAAATCACACCTCTCCTCTCCCTTTCCCTGTAACTCCCTTACTTTTGTGTTATTTCATTATGGTTTCTAGACAGTCTTTTATGTTTTCGGTAAGAATGTATGCTTTACATTCTCTCGGATTTTTCTGTTGTCTGTATCTCTTGGAGAACAACTTTTCGCACGGTGACCCATTTCCCCAGGTTTGTCATCTTTGAGTGTGAGCTCATCTTCATCGGGATGTGCTCCAGAGTGACACAGTCTCCTGATTGTGCTCTCATCTGTTTTCCGTTTCCTTGCTGGTGCCTAAAGAGTTTCAGTGGTCTTGTATCAGTAATTTTTTTTTTGTCTTCAATTTTTAATCGCGGAAAGACGCAAACAACAGTTACCGATTTAACCACTTAAGGGTATAGTTCAGTAGTGTTAGGTAAATTCACAACATTGTGCAACCAATCTCCGGAACCTTTCTCATATTGTAAAACTAAAACTCTATGCCGATTACACAGTGAACCCTCATTCCTTCCTCCCTCCAGCCCCTGGAAGCCACCATTTTTTCTGTTTCTATGAGTTTGATTACTCTAGATAACCGTATGTAAGTGGAATCATATGGTGTTTGTCTTTTTGTGATTGACTTATTTCATTTAGCATAATGCCTCCAGATTCATCTGTATTATAACATGTGTCATAGTTTCCTTCTTTTTTTTTTTAATTGTTTGTTTATTTTTGAGAGAGAGAGAGAGACAGAGTGTGAGCAGGGAAGGAGCAGAGAGAGAGGGAGACGCAGAATCCGAAGGAGGCTCCAGGCTCCGAGCCGTCAGCACGGAGCCTGACATGGGGCTCGAACCCATGAACCATGGGATCATGACCTGAGTCCAAGTTGGATGCTTGAGCGACTGAGCCACCCAGACACTCCAAATTTTCCTTCCTTTTTAAGGCTGCATAATATTTTTTATATATACCCCACATTTTGTTTACCCATTCTCTGCTGATGAACATTTGGCCATTGTGAATAATGCTGCCACGAACATGGGTGTAGGAACGTTTCTTGGAGGGGAGCCTGGGTGGCTCAGTGGGTTAAGCAGCTGACTTTTGATTTTGGCTCGGGTCATGATCTCATGGTTCGTGGGTTTGAGCCCCACATTGGGATCTGTGCTCACAGTGCTGAGTCTCCTTCTGATCCTCTGTCTCCCTCTCTGTGCCCCTCCCCCACTTGTTCTTTCCGTCTTTCTTGCTCTCTCAAAAAAAGTTAAAAATTAAAAAAAAAAAAAGACGTATCTCCTTGAGACCCTGTGTTTGATTCTTTAGGATAAATACCAAGGAGTCGAATTGCTGTGCCAGTGTTTGTATTCATTTTTCAGTTGGGATTCTCTCACCACAAAAACACTACAGATTTGTACAGAGGCACCTTGGTTTCTACTTCCTGTGGGTAACTTTTTATACTAATTGCCCTAAGCTGATGGCAGTCTTCCTTGCTGACTCCCTTGCCCAGTGCTCTGAGTACCTAAATTCGGTGTCACAGTACCGGCAAGGTTTCAGGGCTCCCAGTTTTATGTGGGGGCTTAGCTTCTTTCCCCTGCCTTTCGTGGGCCCCGGGTTTTGTCTTCTGTCCCTGTGAAGGCATTAAAAGCTGAGATACCACCTCACGCCTGTCAGAGTGGCTAAAATTAACAATACAGATGTTGGCGAGGATGTGGAGAGAGGGGAGCCCTCCCACTGTTGGTGGGAATGGAAACTGGTGCATCCACCCTGGAAGCCAGTATGGTATTTGCTCAAAAAGTTAAAAAAAGAACTACCCTATGACCCTACAGTTGCACTGCTGAGTATTAACTCAAAGGTCACAAAAATACTGATTTGAAGGGGCACATGCACCCCAATGTTTGTAGTAGCATTGTCAGCAACAGCCAAATTATGGAAAGAGGCCAAATGTCCATTGACTGGTGAATGGATAAAGTAGATGTGGTATATTTATATACGATGGAATATTACTCAGCCAATAAAAAAGGAGGAAATCTTGCCATTTGCAATGATGTGGATGGAGCTAGAATGTATTATGCTAAGTGAAGCAAGTCAATCAGAGAAAGACAAATACCATATGATTTCACTCGTAGGTGGAATTTAAGAAACGAAACAGATGAACACAGGGGAGATAAAAAAAAGAGAGAGATGGAGGCAAACTATAAGAGAGTTTGACTATAGAGTCAAGAGATTGCAGACTCTCTCTTGACTGGAGAGAATAAAACTGAGGGTTGATGGAGGGAGGTGGGTGGGGGATGGGCTAGATGGGTGATGGGTATTAAAAAGGCCACTTGTTACGATCAGCACTGGGTATTACATGGAAGTGATGCATCACTGAATTCTACTCATGAAACTGACATTACACTATATGTTAACTAGCTGGAATTTAAATAAAAACCTGAACAAGAAAAAAAAAAGAATGAAGAATCAAAAGATATTGGAATAAATAAATGAAAAAAAAAAAGCTGAATCCCTAGCCTACTAGGCTCTGTCTGTTTAAACACCCCTGTTGTATGTTTGGCTTCAGCCCCCGCTACTTTTCCTTCGAGTTGTCCTTCATTTCTGACATCTGGGGATTTCCTTCCCTTGCTTTTGAGTTTGGCTGTGTTAAAAAAAAAAGTTTATCTCTCATTTTCATGTGTTTAGAGTGTGTGTGTTGTGTATGTGTGTATGTGTGTGTACATGCGTCCTTTCAGGTCAGATTGGCCTGCAGCGCCAGCAGATATTTACTTATTCATTCAGTATTTTTTGAGCATTTATGGTCTGCACAATGATAAGCCCAAAACGACTCCATAGTAAATCTTCTGAACTCCGGCAACTCGGGAAGACGTTTAATCATAACACACAAAATGGCAAAGTACAGATGTTGCTGTTCATGTAGGGCAGTGGAATCCATTTTTAGCTCAGACCCCAAACAGAAAGGTTTTCTTCCTGCCAAAGCTGCAGAATTTGCCCCTCCTCTGGCTACATTACCGTGGAGAAGCCTGGGGCAGGGTCCTGAGATGGTAGACCAGAACTCTGAGCACTGAGGTCCCAGGGCAAGCCTGGGGCACCGCAAACCAGGCAGAAGGGAAGCTGTCCTTCTTCAGTAGGAAATAACAGGCAGGCAGTTTTGAGATGTATGTTGAAGAATAACCCAGGCTGCGTAGAGGCGACATTGTTAATCAGTATTTAGATATACACGTAGCAGGCACGTCTGCGAAGACCAACGATCTTCTGCAAATAGTAATAAGGGCAACGAGACAAAAAAGACTCTACCCCTGAGCAACTTGAGATGGGAAAGGGACTGCACTGAACATGCAGCAGAAGGATTAGCAGAATACGGAAAATGCAGGGGCGCCTGGGTGGCTCAGTCGGTTAAGCGTCCTACTTCGGCTCAGGTCATGATCTTGCGGTTCGCGCTTCGGGAGTTCGAGCCCCGCATCGGGCTCTGTGCTCATGGCTCAGAGCCTGGAAGCCTGCTTCAGATTCTGTGTCTCCCTCTCTCTGCCCCTCCCTTGCTCACGCTTTGTCTTCCTCTTTCTCGAAAAGAGATAAACATTAAAAAAAATTAAAAGGATGTGGAAAATGCAGGGAAAAGGGATATGTGGACCAGACCAAAAGAGATCCTTTTATCACTGTTGTTGTTATTGTTATTAATGTGACCTATATTGGTTAAAGATTTTCACTAATCCCTTACTGAGGAGTGATTAGAAGTTTATACCAGATCATCATTATAAAGCAATTCTAGTTTATTGCCTACATTAACTGAACAGTGAAATATACATGATCCTCATTTTCACTTTCTTCAGGCACAACTTACGGTTTTGGGCCGTGTATAATGTTCTGAATTAGAGGGCACTTTTAGGATGATAGCAGGTAGATACTTGAACTGAGAGGGTCTCACCCAACTTTGGAGGCCATATTGTGACGCTCAGAGTGTCCATAACCAGGAAAGAAGCCATTCCACAAAACACTGTTCAACAAGTGTGCTTCTAATTATAATAATTAGTATATGCAATAATAATTCACCAGCACCTCAGCGAGGTAGATCTCATTATCCCGCTTTTGTTCAGATGAGGAAACTGAAGTTCAGGAAGATTAGGTAATTTGCCCAAGATCATACTCATAAAAGGAGGAAGAGAATTGATCATCGAAGCGTGGTGGGACTTTTTGTTTTTTTCAAAAAAATTTTTTTTTATCATGAATGGATGTAGAGTTTTTTCAAAAGCTTTTTTTTTCCCCTGCAATGATCGATATGATCATGTGATTTTTCTTCTTCAGGCTGTTCATATGGTAGATTACAGTGATTGAACCAGCCCCACTTGGTCATGATATATAAATTCTTTTATGTATTGCTGAGTTCTATTTGCTAGTATTTTTCAAAGAACTTTTGCATCTATATTCATGAGGGATTATTGGTCTGTAATTTTCTTTTTTGTACTGTCTTCTTTTTGCTCTGGTGTTAGGGTGAGACTGGTATTACAAATCAGTTGGGGAATGTTCCCTTCTCTTTTATTTTCTGAAAGAGATCGTGTGGCATTGGTGTTAATTCGCATTTAGCTATTTAGTACAATTATCCAGTGAAACCATCTGGGCCTTGAAATTTCTTTTTGGGAATTTAAAAGTTATGAATTCATTTTCCTGAATCGTTAGGGGGGCTGTTCGAACCATCCCTTAGTGTTGGGTGAGTTGTGGTAGTTTTTGTTTTTGTTTTTTGGAGAAGTGCTCCGTGTCCTTACAAGGTGCCAGATTTATGCGTGTGGAGTTGTGTCCTTTGTTACCTGAATCGAGGCTTTCCATTTTTTCGTTTGTTTCAAGCATGATTATAATTGCTTGTTGAAGCACTTTTATCACGGCTGCTTTAAAATCGTTGTCAGATAATTCCAACATCTCTGTCATCTTGGGGTTGGCATCCATTGATTGTCTGTTTTCATTCAATTTGAGATCACCCTGGTTTTGGGGATGACGAATTATTTTCAGTTGCGGCCTGGACATACTTGAATCGTGCTCCGAGACCCTGGATCTTATTTAAACCTTTTGCTTTTGCTGGTTTTCTCTGACACTGCAGTGGCGGTGTGGGTGTGGGTTCTGGCTCCCCTCACGGTGTCCCCTGACACCACTGGATGGGGCATGGGGGGATGGGCGGGCTTGATTATCAGTTGGTGGGGACGAATGTCCTGACTCCTTATTTGGTCTGCTCTGATATGACCCTGATGCAAGTGTTGTGGTTCCTTTTTACAGGCCCAGGAGGGAGGAAGTTCAGGCTCCCACTCCACCTCCCCACAAAGTGTTTCTGGTGGCATTTGGCTGGCCTAGGGCGGCCATTATTCAAATGTTACCTGTCATGTTAAGCTGCCCCTCTCCCGGTCTTTTGGTTACAGAGTGCAGATTTTTGTTTTTGTCTGTGCCTATTGGCATAGAAGGGTTTCCGGCTTCTCCAGTTCTGAGTCTGGGATATATGAGACAAAAAGAAAACCCAGGGAGCTCACCGCCGGGTGGCTGGCTCCTCAAGACCCAAGGTTGTAGGCAGTCTGCCTTCTCTTCTCCATTTTCCAGGGCCTTCTAATGTTTGATTTGTATGTACATAAACAAATTATTTGTATTTATATGTAAAAACAAAACTGTATACGTATATATAAATGATATGTAATAGTATATACATAAGATATGAATGATATATACTTATTAACTTATAAATACCTAAGTAGAAACATAAATATTTGTACCATCCAGGAGTTTTAGTTGTAATTAGTGGGAGGAGTGGGAAAACTATGTGTATTCTATCTTCCCGGTGGATTTTTTTTTTTTTTATAGATGACGCTTGTGTTATTTTCCTCTGATTATTAAGATGCTGTATGTTTATTAAAATTCTGATCATACAGAAGGCTGACGTTGGAAGTAAAAACTGGACTAAGATTGTGAAATATGGATCAAGAAGAAAATATAGTTCAGGGAGGGATGCAGGGCTAGTGAGACTTCTTTTCACTTCACTACTATTTTAAACTTTCTGTCCACATTTCTCCCTGTCACTAAATTTTTCAATTTTAAAAAGGAAGATGAATATAGATGGACTTTTTCTTTCTATTTCTTTACTTCTTTATTTATTTAGGGAGGGCAAAGGGAAGAGATAGAGAATCTTAAACAGGCTCCACGCCCAGCACGGGGTCCGACCGCAGGGCTCGACCCCACCACCCGAGCCAGGAGATCATAACCTAATCAAGAATCAGATGCTTAACCGACCGAGCCACCCAGATGCCCCAAGATGGACTTTTAAAGAAGAAAGCCTGAGTCATGCGGACTTGGATTTGCCAAGTGGATAAATCAGGAGGCAACTCTTGCGTTTCACTCGGAATCACACAAAAGACTTCTCCGGAACTCCTGTGTCGTGTAGCGTCAGCTCGGAATATTGTCACTTGCCAGCTCCTTTGGATTCTTGGTATGGAGACGGTTCGTGTAAGTGAGTGCAGTCAACCCTCATGTAGCAAGTTCTTTGCTGTCATAGGTGATACTGGCATTGATTGCTGATTAAATCACTTCCCACATATACTACCTGATCTTCGACTTGAACAGAACAACCTACGTAGCAAATATTATTCCTGCATTCTGACACAGGCGTCATAACAGGGTTCTACTGGATTCTTAGTAGACGACATCTTTAGGGAGCTTCCTAGCCCTGGATGCAAACTGCAGTCAGGCCCTCGTGTTTTCACAGTAGCGTCATCACGCTGAGTATTACTGTAACGGCTTTCTCATGTCACACAACATTGGGGCCGGAATGAGTTTTTCCTAAAAGCGGTCTACTTCGGGAGGTAGCCACAGCCATTTCACGCCATTTCTTCCCCGCCTCTGTGTCATCAGACATTTTCCTATCTTGTTTTATCTTTCTGCAAGAAGTAAGTGCGACCCACAACGTGAATTACAATTTTAACCGTATCGTAAAGTGGTTATTTAAAAACCAGAATATACGGTTTCGATAGGCAAGTGTAAAGTGGAGAAGGGCAGGCAGCCCCGTCATCAAAGGATAAAAATCTATACTAATCTTAAAAGCAAAACACAGCACAGAATTTTTCGTCTCTTTTTCTACAAAAGAAGGCCATTGTGCTTCCGTTCCTGGCCATGTCAGCAGTGATGGGCCCCCTCACCCCCACCATTTTTTTTCCCCTAGCATTGATTGTTGACTTCCCCTGACGCCCCATCACAACCCATTAGTCCTGAAAACTGACAAGCCCAGCTGCAGCCGCAAAAAGGCAAGTTCGAAAGAAAATACCGAAAGTGCAGGCAAGGCTGGGCTATTAGGATCCACACTCAGCCCCAGATGCAACCATCCGCTCTCCTCGCCCCCACGGCACCCTTGTGAAGGTCAGCAAAGTCAGCAGATTTTCTTTAATCCAGACTCCAAGGTCTGGAGGAAATGATGAGGAGTATCGCTTTATTTTTACTTTCATTTTCAAAGGAATCTGGGTTGAGGAATATGAAAACAGAGCTGGTCAAAATGCTTTTGCTGATAATGCTGACGTACATGATGTTTCTTTTCAGACCCAGTTGTCTGGGATGTTAGTGGCTCAGCAGTCCTGGGCTCCTGAAGGCCACGCCGGAAATCCTGGCGGCTTCTTAAGATAGGAGTCTGTCTTTTTCTTCTTCCTTTATTATTATCACTATTATTGTTATTATTGTTGTTGTTTGAATTCAGCGGAGTTATATGGCATCTGTGTCCCCAGAGTTACAGTAATGGCAATGGCAAGCATTCCTTGTGATTGTACATTTGATTGCCCAGGGGGATGAAAGTGACAAGTCCAGATTTCCAATAGACCTTGTATTTGCAGAGACAGAAGTTGTTCAGGCAAGGGCGGCCGACTTGTCAAAACCTTAAGAGCTGAGACGCAAGTTAAATCTAACTTTAGTTAAAAGACTGGATGCAAGTTTGGGACAGTCAGAGCCAGAGGGATGGGGGTAGCCAAACAGACAGCGGTCGTCATTCCTCTGGGTGAAAAGTCTAGCTGGAGATGGTCATTGGGCATAGGAATAGGTAGGAATAAGAGCCAAAGCAGCATTGAGCAGGAGCTTGTGTATCCTCGCCTGCTGTGGAGGGTACAGAGGATGCGGTGACCGAGTGTGGGCTAATAGGAATCAGCCGATAGCCGGTGACCTGCGAACTCCCCCCCCCCCCCCCCCCCCCGTTTCCCACCAGCCCGCCACGCCCTTTGCTTCTGTGCTTCTGGCAAAGGCACCTGCTCTGGGAGAGGCAGGGTCTGCAGGGAACTCTCCACGGTCCTAGGCTTATGGCCGCATTTACTCAGCTTCTCCAGCCTCGCTTCCTCCGACAGGGTGGATGCTGGGTCCCCATCAGAGGGAGCTCTTCAGTGAAGACCACGCGACCCGCACATGTCAGGACCGACTAGGACACAGAGCCACTACCTGGCGCCTGTCCTAGCCTCCAACCCTCGAGAAGTGGAAGTGCCGCGTGGGCAGGTCGGCATTCAGCTCTGAACGAGTTCTTTTGTCTACGGGAGGCTTCGAGGAGACCTGGCTCACTTGGCCCTTGGTCCTCCAACTGCAGTCTGTACTTGATAACAAAGACCCAGCCAGTGTCTCGGCATCCCGGTTCTTGTCCCCACCCCAACATCTGTAGGGCTTCACCACCTGTGTCTAGTGCCAGGTCACTTCTGTCCCTACTGTCCGTCTTCTACCCGCGGATATACGTGAATGCCCTGGGACCACCTGTCCTTCCCTAATGTAGACCTTTGGGTGGGCTGGGTCCGGATCTTTGGCTCAAGGCACGTATGTGTCTGACTAAAGACACTTTCTGGTTTGGTCCATCTCTGGACCCTTGGCCCTGTGTGCTGACTTTCCACTTAACCACCCTGTGACTTCACTTTCATGCTCTGACCCCTGCCCTTGCCCCGCTGAGGATGACCAGAACCTTTCTTGTTCTAGAACATCCAGGATGCTCTTGCATTCATTCTTTATGGAAGTTATTCTTATGTATTACTTGGCCAAAACGTACCTAGTGGTGTCCCAAAGTGTCTGGTCCCCTCCTCTATGGGGAGGAGGAGGCCTCATCTGTCGTTGGAGTGTGAGAGAAGAAGGGACACACCAGAACTGGTACAAAGGAGACGTTTGACATTGAGCTAGAATGGTGGGTCCAAGGTGGGCCATGAAAGCAAGCAGACCCTGACTGTGTCCTGGGAGCTGGGGCATATCTCTGGAGAAGTCTCAGAGATCACAAAAGGGGGATGTGGGCTCCAACCAGGAAAGAATTTTTGCATGGAGAGTGGTCCACATGAAACCCAGAAATGGGGTGTTAGAGCCATGTTCTAGCTCCTGTTTCTGTGAATGAGGCAGGTCCATTTAAAGCTGTTAGGATATGACAAATGCTGGCTCGTCATCTGTAAGTATTTATTAAGCCCCCGAGTATCTTACCTTTAGAGAGCTGAGGTTCCGAGAGAACTTCTGGAGTGGAGATCGGAGGGGTGGTCGTGGTACCCAGAGAGATGACAAGTTTCCAAAACTCTCTGATGAAAAGCCTCATGTTCTTATTTCAAAAAAGTATGTCACAGTGATGAAAAAATTAGGAGACAATGATTGTATGCTCACTGCATGTTAGGCAATAAGCTTCTCTTTCTCTATTATATATACATACATATATATATATATATATAACATATAACATTATATATTACACATAAAGTTATATATTATAAAATACTTATATATATAATAGATAACATATAATATTCTGGCCAAATCATATGAAGCAAATGTTACTATTATAAATGCCATCGTATAGACGAGGTACCTAAGGTTCCAAGATTTAACTTGTGTTCACACCTAGTTCACATCTCGTTCCTTCTCTGACCCTGTAATAATTCTTTCCTATTGAAGAGACAGCTACACTAATCTGTATTTTTTTTCAATATATGAAATTTATTATCAAATTGGTTTCCATACAACACCCAGTGCTCATCCCAAAAGGTGCCCTCCTCACTACCCATCACCCACCCTCCCTGCCCTCCCACCCCCCATCAACCCTCAGTTTGTTCTCAGTTTTTAAGAGTCTCTTATGCTTTGGCTCTCTCCCACTCTAGCCTCTTTTTTTTTTTCCTTCCCCTCCCCCATGGGTTTCTGTTAAGTTTCTCAGGATCCACATAAGAGTGAAAACATATGGTATCTGTCTTTCTCTGTATGGCTTATTTCACTTAGCATCACACTCTCCAGTTCCATCCACGTTGCTACAAAGGGCCATATTTCATTCTTTCTCATTGCCACGTAGTACTCCATTGTGTATATAAACCACAATTTCTTTATCCATTCGTCAGTTGATGGACATTTAGGCTCTTTCCATAATTTGGCTATTGTTGAAAGTGCTGCTATAAACATTGGGGTACAAGTGCCCTATGCATCAGCACTCCTGTATCCCTTGGGTAAATTCCTAGCAGTGCTATTGCGGGGTCATAGGGTAGGTCTATTTTTAATTTTTTGAGGAACCTCCACACTGTTTTCCAGTACACTAATCTGTATTAACAAAAGTGCAGCTACAAATGATTACAATTGTCTTGAGATAGACAGATACCCTGCTTTTCCACTTAGTCAGGTCTGAGACAAACAAGACTATTTTGAAATTTGTAACTTGCAGTGAAAACATGAAGAAAGTTCTGAGGAAATCATTATTTAGGCTTTTCCATGAAAAAAGGGAAAAAATAACATTCTCTGGGTTAATTCTTCAGCAGGATATTTTGGTAATGGTCAAGAGATACATTTAAAACAGTGGTTGGGGGGGGCACCTGGGTGGCTCATTCGGTTAAGTGTCCAACTTTGGCTCAGGTTATGATCTCACAGTTCGTGGGTTTGAGCCCCACCTCGGGCTCTGGGCTGACAGCTCGGAGCCTGGAGCCTGTTTCAGATTCCGTGTCTCCCTCTCTCTGTGCCCCTCCCCTGCTCACGCTCTGTCTCTCTCACACACACACTCTCTCTCTCTCTCTCTCAAAAATAAAAAAAACCGTTAAAAAAAAAAAAGAAATTGGCCCGTTAGCATGAATGTTCATGTATTTTGGTGTGTGCAGTAGCAGAAGGGAGATTAGAAGAGGAAAGAAAAGAATTAAAAATCGTTTCAAACGGTAACCCAACAAATCCTTATACAGCATTTTCCCTAACTCTGCGTTAATGTAAGACCTTCACGTAAAGTGGCCAGTGGGCAGCACATCTATGACTTGGGTGGGGGGGTCAGCAAGCAGGGTTCTCTGCCTACCTGGGGGTTACACTGGTTAGCTTAAAGTGTTTCTCTAGGCACAGTATTTAGTAGACTCGTGTGCGTACTCATAAGCCTACTAAACAGAATTTGAGAGAAACAGGGTGTCTTGGAATTTGGAGATGCTGGGATGGCCTGGGAAGCCTCAGAGAGGGACTGTAGCAGCAGGACACCGTGTATCATCAGAGAAGCCAGTAAGTACTCTGATCGGACAGAGGCAGCGATGCCTAGTTGTTTGTGTAAGTGTAGGACCAGATTCAGAAACGTAGGAGCCCTGGTCTAAGCGCTCAGCAAGCGCATCCTTATTGTTTCCTGTCTCCACTCAGCAGCCTACCTCAGTTCTGTTAAGTCACTATAAAAGGCACATTGAAGCAAAGTGACCCTGGCTCCTTAGCAGTTTGCCGCAGGCTGAGTTTGGCTCCCCACCTGGAGCTGGGCACTCGGGTCCTGTTTATCCTGTGAAGTCACAGTCCCCTGCACGGTGACAGGTGATTTTTCATTATGCAGTAAAACACTTCCCGGCATGCTGTTTTCACTGCAGCGATAGGAGAGTCTCTTGATTGTTTTCATCATGTCATGCCCCATGAACCTTGAAGGGACTTACCTGCCTCATATGTCACTGTAAAGCTCTTCGTGGTCTCAGGGCTTGGCTCCGCATCCCAGGTGCCCTCCTGTGGTCCTGGACCCTGCTCATCTGCCCCGCCCCGCCCCCACCATGTTTCCCCTGAGTGTCACTGTGTCCAGCCTCCTGGTTATCTTACATTGCTATTGTAATAATAATGAGAGCTACAACTATTGAGTATCTACGACATTGTCTTACACATGCTATTAAATCCTGGAAGTAAGACTGTGCGGTGGTTACTGCAGAAAGGTCTGGTAACTGTGTGCAAGGACATGCTGGGTGGATGGCCAAGCCAGGACTTGAACCCGGGGGTCTCGCGAACCCTTACACATAACCACCACCTACTGTCTTTCCAACAAAAGGCCTTCCTTGCTCCTGTCCTCAGAAGAGTGCCCCATCACCCCCACACCTACGGCCGGACTCACTTCCCCTAATAACCTCCCTGAATACCTTAACATTTCAGTTTCCATCAACAGTATTCAATGCCCATTGCTTTGTTGAGAGTGTGCCTTGATAACTCTTTTAAATTAACCACATAGCATTTATCTTTAGCTCATTGTAGCATACAATTTAGGTTTCATTTGTGGTTTATGAGATAGAATGGTGGCTGATAGAATTTTCAAATGGGTGTATCAACTGCATTCTTAATAGATTTCAAAATAAGTTTGCACATGACCAGAGATTATGGAAATATGTAATTATATTGAAGGTTGTAGATCAAAAATCATCCATACCTGTTGTTAATTATACATATGAGTTATTTGTATATAAATATATACTCATGTGTATATCTATATCTGCAAAGAGAAGGGTCTATCTATCTATCTGTCTGTAAAATTTGGCCCCTCTACTACTGTACCCTTGATTGTGATTTACCTAAACACAGAGCCCACTTATAATTTGGACCTGAAGTATAATGAAGAAGACATTTCAACGTACACAAGAGAGAGAGCCACTATAAAGCAGAAACCAGTGTGGACTCTTTTGAGGCTGGTTTATATGCTTACTACGCATAATCAGGTGTTTTGGTTTGATTTGTGAAATAACTGTTTTGCAAAGTTGTAAGTAAATACAATCTTATTTAAGATGCACTGAAAGGAAAGACAAATGGCTAATTAACATATGAAAAATATTCAAACTTATGAGTATCAAAGAAATGTAAATTAAAAGAACACTGAGAATTTTTTATCTATCAAATTGGCAAATTTAAAATGGCATTACACTGAGAATTTGAGAGGATGAACATTTGTTGGGAGAGAGCTTTGGCAATGTGTATATATATTTAAAAAAATGTTCATATCTTTTGTCTCAGTAATCCTATTTCCAGCACTTTATCCTAAGGAAATATTGAAATATTTATGATGCAACAGTATGTACAGTAACTACAAATTAAAAACAACAAATACCCATAATGGAATAGTAAGGAAAGTATGGTTGATGGCTGTGGTTTGTGTGGTATGGAGACATATAGAATATAATGTATATATTTGATATATTTAAGAAACATTATGTATTATGTATTTTAAATTAAAAAAAATTAAATTTATTTTTATGTTTTGAGAGACCATGTGTGCACAAGTGGGGAGGGGCAGAGGGAGAGGAAGGGAGAGAATCTTAAGCAGGCTCCACACTCAGAGTGGAGCCTGCCTCGGGCTTGATCTCATGACTGTGAGATCATAATCTGAGCCTAAATTAAGAGTTGGCTACTCAACCAATGAGCCACCCAGGCACTCCTATATTTATGTATTTTATAAACACTATATATATATATGTGTGTATATATATGTGTGTATATATATGTGTGTATATATATATATACACACACATATATATACACACATATATAAACACGTGTTCATACATATGTGTATATATATGTATGTGTTCATATATATGTATATGTTCATATATATATATATTCATGTACATGTACATATGAACACTTAAGAGAAAGTCCATTATATATTAAATGAAAAAAGGCAAGTTATAACCCTAGGTATTACACTAGTGCCACAATCCTATAAAACAATATGTTTATCAATATGCATAGAAAAAAAGACTCAAAAGAAACGTATCAAAATGTTAACAGTTGTGGCGGGGTAACGGTGATTTTAATTTGGCAATTTGTATTATTGGCAATTATTTGGCAATTCCAAATTTTTATAAGAGTAAGCCTATCTGTAAGAATCTCAAATACGAAAATATGACAATTAAAAAATGCAGTGGGGTGGACTTTAGGCCACTTGTCAAAGTGAATAAATGTGGAAACCACCCATACCGGAAGCAGGAATGACTTATAAACAAAAGTTAGAATGGCATAGCTGTGCTAAAGGACAGGGGGATAGCCTCCTATCCAGCAAGGAGCAGAGCCCCAAAGCAGCGAGGTTAGCTGAGGCTGAAGGCCTGGGGTTGGGGGTAAAGGAAGCAAGTTTGGTATAGAGGAGTTTGAAAGGGGGGGGTGGGTGAGTGGTGAGTCCTACTTGAGGTGCTTGTCATGAGGCCTGTGTGACCGGATGCTGTGAGAATTTCAGCCAACCCATGTGGAGTTTCAGCTGGTTGCAAGCTGCTCACCTGTGGTGGAGGGCAGGCAGGAGGCCCCTATAAGACTAGCAGGGGGACCATGTTCCATCCTGGCATGGGGTCAGGAACAATGAAGGCCCAGCCTAGGCAGAAGCTTCCTACCGCCCCGGGGTGGGGGTCATCCGCTCTACTGGTTTGGAATGATCTTAGCGGCAAATAATTGTGTCCTAAACTCTATAGACACTTATCTTTTCTTAATAATAGGAACTGGAGACAAGCTCTCTCAAGAATGGATTCAAGCTCACTCTTTCTCTTCTCTGTTATGTTTGTCGTTGCTTTATGGTTGTAAGAGGGTGACTGCAGCTCCAGATACCATAATTCCTGCCTTCCCAGAAGCTCCTGAGCACAATATCCCTTGTATCTTGTTAGGCGCAACTGGGTCACATGGCCTCCCTTGGTTCCAAGGGAGACTGGGAAATTGAGCGGCCAAGGGAAACAAATAGTCGCAACTGACTTGGACCTGTCTGATCTATTGTCTGGACACATTGCTACTCAAGATAAAACTGAGTTTTATCAGCAAAGAAGAGGGAGGGGAATGGCTGTTAGGTAGGCAACCCTCCTACAGTATGGACTTTTAAGCAAGGTTGGAAGAACTCATACCTGGGAAACTATAAATAAGAGAAGAATCTGAAAATTATTTTAAAATAAATTTTAGAACTACCCTATGACTCAGCAATAGCACTGCTAGGAATTGACCCAAGGGATACAGGAGTGCTGATGCCTAGGGGCACTTGTACCCCAATATTTATAGCAGCACTTTCAATAATAGCCAAACTATGGAAAGAGCCTAAATGTCCATCAACTGACGGATGGATAAAGAAGTTGTTGTTTATATATACAATGGAATACTACTTGGCAATGAGAAAGAGTGAAATCTGGCCATTTGCAGCAATGTGGATGGAACTGGAGGGCATCATGCTAAGTGAAACAAGCCAGGCAGAGAACGTCAGATACCATATGTTTTCACTCATATGTGGATCTTGAGAAACTTAACAGAAGACCATGGGGGAGGGGAAGGGGGAAAAACAGTTACAGAGAGGGAGGCAGGCAAAGTGTAAGAGACTCTTGGATACTGAGAACAAACTGAGGGTTGATGGGGAGGGTGGGGGAGAGGGGAAAGCAGGTGATGGGCATTGAGGAGGGCACCTGTTGGGATGAGCACTGGGTGTTGTATGGAAACCAATCTGACAATAAATTATATTAAAAAAATAAATACATTTACAACCTTTCATAAGATAAAATAACAACTAACAAAAAACAGGAATTAAGTAGGCAATTCCATTAAGAATAGATGGATATATATAAAAATGAAACGGAAATCTTGGAAATGAAAAATACAGTCATTGAAGTAAAAAAGCAACCCCTATGAACGAACTATTGAACTGGAGAGAGTTGAAGAAAGTGAGATGGAAGGCCAGAACTTTGCAAGGCACCTGGAATGTGGCATTGAGAGAGAAAGAAAGGTGAACCAAGAAAGGAAATGTGAGGGGCACGGAGGGCAAGCTGGGAAATTACAAGTTGTTGTTAATAGGTATTCTGGGAGGACCATAGCAAGAATGGGAGAGAGTGGGGAGAATATTTGAAAGGAGAATGGCTAAGACTTTTCTAGAACTAAAGCAAGGCACATATCCCAGAATAAAAAAAGCCTCTTACTTGTTAAGCAGAGCAAAAAACCCTCACACCTAGATACATGTTAGTGAAACTACAGAATGGCACGAATAAATAAATTAAAATGTATCTGAGGGGCACCTGGATGGCTCACTCGGTTAAGCGTCCAACTCTTGCTTTTGGCTCAGCTTGTGATCTCATGGTTCGTGGGATGGAGCCCCGTGCTGGGCTCTGTGTTGACAGCGTGGAGCCAGCTTGGGATTCTCTCTTTCCCTCTCTATCTCTGCCCCTCCCCTGTGAACTCTCTCTCTCAAAAATAAACGAATACACTTAAAACAATTAAAACGTATCTGAGAGAAATATAGGTTACTTACGGAGCAGCAGCAGTCAGATTGACAGCAGATTATTCATTAGCAACATGAGACGTCTAATGATAGAATGTCTTAAAAGTGCTGAGGGAAAACAACTAGATTTCTACACCTGGCTAAATCATCTTTTCAGATAATAGGTGCAAAATCCAAAAAATGAACCCATACACACACAAAACAAACACCCCACCCCAAACCTGAACCCTACAACAAAACAAAATAGAAAAACTAGGGGTGCCTGGGTGGCTCAGTTGGTTAAGCATCCAACTTTGGCTCAGGTTGTGATCTCGCAGTTTGTGGGTTCGAGCCTCGTGTCGGGCTCTGTGCTGATAGCTCAGAGCCTGGAGCCTGCTTCAGATTCTGTGTCTCCCTCTCTCAGTGCCCTCCCCTGCTCACACTCTCTCTCCGTCTTTCAAAAATAAATAAGTGTGAAAAAAAAAAAAGAAAAGCTAAAGCTATAAAACTGGAAAAATATAGGAAGAATATTTTTGACCTTAGGAAAGACAAACATTTCTCAGAAAGGACATAAATAAGCATGAACATAAAGGAGAAAATTGGTACGTTGAACTTTATAAAAATTAAAAGCTTTTGTACTCTGTAAAATACCATTCAGAAAAGGAAAAGCTAGAGAATGGAAGAAAATATTTGCTACACGTGTCTGATAAAGGGCTTGTATCCAGAATATATAAAGACCTCTTACAGTTCAATAACTAAAAGACAAACAGCCCGATACAAAATAGAAAAAAAAATACGTGAATACTTTCCAAAAGAAGGTAAATGAGTGATCGGTAACCTCATGAAAAGATGTTTAGTAAGTTTGTCCACCAAGGAAATGCAGAAGAAACCAATCACCACCACCCACCCACAATCTTCGCTTTACTTATAGAAGAGCTATAATTAAAAAGGCCGACAATATCAAGTGTTGACAAGGACGTAGAGCAAACAGAACTCTCATGAACTGCTACTGAGACTATAAAGTGGTTCAGCCACTTGGGAAATCTGTTTGGTGGTTTCTTAAAAAAAAGTTAAGCATATACCTACCACGTGATCCAGGCATTCCACTCTTAGGTATTTCCCCAAAAGAAACAAAAACGTGTGTCTACATTAATATTTACACAAAACTGTTGATAGCAGCTTTAATCACAATAGCCACACCTGGAAATAACCCCAAATATTCATCAACTGGTAGATAGATAATATGTGATATATCCAATATGTGGAATATTACTTAGAAGTAAAAAGGAACAAAGTATTCAAATGTACAGCAAGATGTTTAAGTCATGCTAAATGGAAGAAGTCGGCTACAAAAAGGTACGCACTGTGTTTTCCCATTTATATAAACTCTAAAATAATCTGTAGTGACATAAAGCAGATTTGTGGTTGCCTGGGGCTGGGGCGGAGCTGGAGATGGACCGCAAAGGGGTGCGATGCATCTTTTTGGGGTAATGGAAACGTATGTATCTTGATTATCATGGGGATGTTTTGAGTATTTACATTCTTTTTTTTTAATGCCTATTTATTTTTGACAGAGAGAGAGAGACAGAGCATGGGTGGGGGGAGGGGCAGAGAGAGAGGGAGACACAGAATCCAAAGCAGGCTCCAGGCTCTGAGCTGTCAGCACAGAGCCTGATGCGGGCCTTGAACTCACAGACTGTGAGATCATGACCTGAGCTGAAGTCCGATGCTCAACCGACTGAGCCACCTGGGCTTCCCATGAGTATTTACATTCTAATGAAACTCACCTAAATGAATGCAGTTTGTTATACGCAAGTTATTCCTAAGTAAATGTATTAAGGAAAAAGATGACATTTTCAAACATACAAATATAAAAGTTTACATTTGAAGACTTGATAAACTAACTTATGAAATATTTGGATGGAAGAATAAGAATGGAAGTTCCTCGGGGCGCCTGGGTGGCTCAGTTGGTTAAGCGTCCAACTTCAGCTCAGGTCACGATCTCAAGGTCCGTGAGTTCGAGCCCCGCGTCGGGCTCTGGGCTGATGGCTCAGAGCCTGGAGCCTGCTTCCGATTCTGTGTCTCCCTCTCTCTCTGCCCCTCCCCCGTTCATGCTCTGTCTCTCTCTGTCTCAAAAATAAATAAACGTTAAAAAAAATAAAAAAAAAGAATGGAAGTTCCTCAAAAAACTAAAAATGGAACTACCATACCATCCAGCAATTGTCCTATTGTGTATTTACCCAAAGGATACAAAAAATGCAGAGTCAAAGGGGTATACGCCCCCAATGTTTATAGCAGCATTATCAACAATAGCCAAACTATGGAGAGGGCTCATATGTTTTTCGACTGATGAATGGATAAAGAAGATGTGATTCATATATATATATACACACACATACATATATATGTATACATGTATACGTATATATGTATATATACATATATATACGTATACATACATGTATACATATACATGTATACATATACGTATATATGTATGTGTGTATATATATATATGAATATATTTATAATGGAATATTACTCAACCATCAAAAAGACTGAAGTCTTGCCATTTGCAACAATGTGGATGGAGCTAGAATGTATTATGCTAATCGAAATAAGTCAGAGAAAGGCAAATACCATATGATTTCACTCATATGTGAAGTTTAAGAAACAAAACAGATGAACATATGGGAAAGGGGGGGCAGAAAGAGGAGTGAAACAAACCACAAGAGACTCTTAATGATAGAGAACAGACTTAGGGTTGATGGAGGGGGGGTGGGTAGCAGATGGGCTAGGTGGGGGATGGGCATTAAGGAGGAGGCTTGTTATGATGAGCACTGGGTGTTGTATATAAGTCATGCATCACTGAATTCTACTCCTTACACCAACATTGCATTGTATGTTAACTAACTAAAATTTAAATAAAACGTAACAAAAAGAGAGAATCCCAAGGGCAAGAATATATTGTAAGAAATTTAATGCTTCAATGGAACAAAATGCTTTGAGGGTCTCACATTCCTGGATGAATCTCTGTGTAACACAGCCAACTAGTAAAACTCAATTATTCTAATTAAAACATTTTTTATTAAAATTTCAAATGCGTAAAAATATAAATATTGGTATAAAGAGCTCCCGGATATCTAGGAAAATCCGTACTTTCATACATTTGAGCTTGCTGAGTTAGGAAATAGCTGTATTTGTTAATTTTTTTTAACACTTATTTATTATGGAGAGACAGAGACAGAGTATGAGCATGGGAGGGGCAGAGAGAGGGAGACACAGAACTCGAAGTAGGCTGCAGGCTCTGAGCTGTCAGCACAGAGCCTGATGCGGGGCTTGAACTCACAAACCGCGAGCCCATGACCTGAGCCGAAGTCGGACGCTTAACCGACTGAGCCACCCAGGCGCCCCTGAAATACCTGTATTTGTTAATCATTACATAACATTCTTTATTTTAAGAAGGTTATTTCCTTTGCATTCCCTCCAAATCAGTCAGATGAAAATAATCATTTTGCATATTTGCAGTATTTAAGAAACATGAAAGATAATTAAAAGATCAAGAATGCAAAATGGCGTTATGCGTAAGCCCTCAAATCGTATAACAAGTATCTTGCAATTGCAAAAGACCTCCCTATAGTATGTACCCATCAAATAAAGATTTCTTGGACATTGATTTTATTTTTCAAATATTTATTTCACAACTTAAACTCTTATGTAGATTAACTCAAATTCCAAGCTTATTGAACAACTACCTTTTGCCAGCCACTAAACTCAATAGGCAGGGGATAATATATTTGAAAAAGGCTTGGTCTTAACCCTAGAGGAGCTTATCTTTCTACAAGAACTCTGCTCCATTACTGTAGATTTCCTACTGTATTGATAGAGTATGAATATTGTTCCTCTCTTTTTATTTAAAGTTAAGCGGAGAGGGGCACCTGAGTGGCTCCGTCGGTTAAGCGTCCGACTTCGGCTCAGGTCATGATCTCACGGTCTGTGAGTTTGAGACTCGCGTTGGGCTCTGTGCTGACGGCTTGGAGCCTGCTTCAGATTCTGTGTCTCCCTCTCTCTTTGCCCCTCCCCCGTTCATGCTCTGTCTCGCTCTGTCTCAAAAATAAATAAACATTAAAAAAAAAAATAAAGTTAAGCGGAGAGAGTGGATGTCTCTGCTTTCGCTTACACCTAAGATATGCACATACTGGTTTGGACCCTTTTTCTCAGCCTGGACTCCTAAACCCCATTTCCTAAAACATCCTTTTGTTTTAAGAGTCGGAGAAGGGAAAAGTAAACAGTATTCTATCATTCCTGGCACATACACTGTCTCATTCCTGAAAATTTATGACTAAATGCACACCACCTCGTGGGTGACCAATGGTTGTCCTTACAGCAATTTGTAATGAAATAATGTCATAAATCACAAGGGACTGGCCAGTGCCCCAAATAAAATATCTATGACTTCCAACTACAGATGTCTCATGTGTTAAGATATGTCCTGTTCATTACAATCACAGAATGTTAGAAGAGTAAGGAAACCAGGAGGCAAAAAAAAAAAAAAAAAAGTTTTATAACCTCCAGTCTGCCATATTCGCTATAAATTGGTAATAAACACACCTAAGTTACTTCATTACAATGTGATAGATTGTAACAGCAACTCTGAAGGTCCATTATATAAATCATTTAAATAGCGATTCAGACAATTTGAGAAATTCCCATTAATTACCAGAAAGTCAGAAACAGTAATACCAATGAGGTTCAGTTTACCTTGCGTTTGTGAATATGGACACTTTAACATGCAGATTATGACTCAGTGGAATAGAAGAGCTCATTAGTCATGTAATACCTTTTTATCTTTTAAATCTTGGTGGGATGAAGATTGTTGAACTAGTAGATTGTAATCGATCTTTTACAGTGAAGAGGCTGTATTATCTTTAGCTCAACAGAACGCCTGAGATTGTCTGTGGTCTGTCCATATTTTCAGAAACACTCAGGGTTTATCACACAGGGAGCACTTTGGGAGGGCTGAGCACTGTAAGGGGGTTGCAAAATGCAAGATGTTTAGTCCTTTGCCTGGAAGGAGAGGGGAGGATTCCTCTTCCCCTTTTTCCAGTTTACCGAATTTCTTAAAACAAAACCCAGGAATGATACATGGTACAGCTCCAGTATGGGAAGGGGTTTAGAAGGAAGCGATTCCTTTTTAGTGCAGCCAGTTCGTTTTTGTCTTCTAAGAATCAGTGTCCCCAACATCGTCTGTGTCAAGGATGCCGAGCTGTTACACATTGTTAGTCTGTGAGACTGTTTCCATTTCTGCCTTCCACCCTCTGGTTTATTCTCTTCGATGACGGAAAGAGATGCCTTACTTCTCCACTAGAATCTGAAGATCTTGGGGGCAAGGATCATACGTTTGTCACAGGTTCCCGTGCATGGCTCTTGATTCAGCAATCCGCACATTGTGCCACTGAATTCAGTCATTAAACACACACGCGTGTTAGCCCACCCGACAGGGAAAAAAGCGGGATACTGGAATCTGGAATCTGAGCAAATTGGATAAGGCCTGGGGATCCTTGCCCTCCATAATGTGGTCTGATTTCCTGCTAAGAGGGCAGCCCAGGGCCCTGGCATAGGCCCGGGTACCTAGGCTCCGCTCTACTCCGTTACCTCTAAGCCACCTGCCTAGCACCGCCATCCACCCTTCTGTCTCCACCCCAGCCGTTGTGGACTGATCAGGTCCCCAGAATAGCCTCTGATTTGGCCCATTATGTCTCTTTTCTGATTGCTGTCCGGTCTGTGCTTGTTGAAACTGTACCCGTCCCGCAAGATCCATTTTGAACGTCACTCAGAACGTTTATCGAGATGACCCGTCCTCGCAGTGTTTGTGATCTCTCCTTCCTGAGAAGGCTTAGGAGCTCTGTGTGCCTGCGGCGTTCAGCAGACAGGGATCTACCACTGCCTGCCCTGTATCGGGCACTCCCCAGGCACCGGAGCGGCACACGTCCCCACTCCTGTCCAACATCACTCCTCATCATTCTGTGGATTCTTTGGAGATTCGGTTTCCAGGTTGCCCAGTCCCTTGAACCCCTTGCCTTCCGGTTCTCAGATTTCAGCGAGCAGCCTTGGTGTGGTCTATGTTTAGCCAGTGTGCTGCAGATTTGGTGAATTCTTTCAATACGGAAACTCTAGTCTTTCAATTTAGGGAGGTTTTCTTGAATGAGTTCATTGAAAAACCCCTCCTTCCCCACGCTGTTTTTCCTGTTCTCTTTTTCTGGGATTTCTATTATTTGGACAGTGACCTTCTGTACTGATTCTCGTTTTTCTTTTCTTTTTTTTTTTTTTTTCTTGCCTATTTTCTATCTCTTTGTTCTTTTGCTCGATTTTCTTGGAGATTTCCTTAAAATTTTTTTTAAGTGGGCTCCATGCCCAATGCGGGGCTTGAACTCATGACCCTGAGATCAAGAGTCACATGCTCTGCCAACTGAGTCAGCGAGGCACCCCTACTTTTTTTTCTCGAGATTGCCTTAATTTTATTTGTCAACCCGCGACTGAGTTTTTAATTTGTGCCATGATTTTATTTATTTTTATCATGGCAGAATACATACAGTACAAAATTTACCATTTTAACCACTCAACCATTTTTAAGTGCATAACTCAGTGACATTAAGTACACTTATAATGTTGTGCAGACATCAACACTATGTCCAGAACTTTTGCATCTTTCCGAAGTGAAACTCTGTATCCATTAAACAATAATTCCTCATTTGGTTTTCCCCAAATCCCAGCCCCTAGCGACCTTTCTTCTTTCTGTCTCTAGGAATTTGCCTATTGTAGGCACCTTGTGTAAGTGGAATCATATGGCGTTTGTTTTCTGTTGGGCTCGTTTCACTTTGCATGTGTTCAAGGTTCATTCTTGCTGCAGCATGTGTCATAATTTTCTTCTTTTTAGACGGGCGAGTGATATTCCATTTTATGTATATACCATCATTCATCTGTTAATGGATATTTGGGTTGATTCCATTGTAAAGTCTATTTCATTGTGGTTTTTGATTTGCATGTCTTCAGTGACAAATGACATTGTACATCTCTTTATGTGGCCATTTGTGTGTCTTCTAAGAGTTCTTTTTATATTCTGAATAGTTTAATTTTTCAAGGTTTCAAGGTTCTTCAAGATTGTTTTGGCTGTTCTGGGTCCCTTGTGATTCCATATAGATTCTAGGATGGGTGTTTCTATTTCTGAGAAAACAATGCTGTTGGGTTTTTGAAACAGATTGCAGTGAATCTGCACATCACTTTGGGTAGATGTACATCTTACCACCTATACATATAACAATGTTAAGTCTTCAGATCAATGAACATGGGATGCCTTTCCAGTTATTTATGTCCTTCAAAATTTCTTTCATCAGTGTTTTAGAGATTTCAGTGCGCAAGTCTTTTGTCTCTTAAATATTATATAGTAAATAAAATGCCTAAGTATTTTATTCCTTTTGAAGCTTTTGCTTGCTGTCATTTTAATTTCTCAGATATTTTTTCCCCTTGTCTGAATGCCTCCTCTCTTCCTTTTAAAAGAGATAGAAATCTATTCTTATGTCCGGGATGTAATATCTTTTCTTCTCTGATTATACAAATGATAATTATATTTTTAAAAGTTTCTTCTTCCTGCATTTTGTTTGTTTGTTTCCCTCAGGCTGCTGTCTCCTATTTTATCTATCTATCTATCTATCTATCTATCTATCTATCTATCATCTATCTATCATCTATCATCTATCTATATATGCTGTCTCCTATTTATTTTGGTCTCCTGTGTTAGAGATTTTCCATGAATGTCTTGTCATCCTAGCTTGTTTGTTCATGATTAAAAGTGAAGACAACAAAGCTGCTTGGGTGGGGCTTCTCAGTTTTGAGCTTTACTCTAGGACGACCTAGGTGGGCTGTTTGTTAGGGAACCCGGGAATTGGTCTAGATCTCTGCTCCTGGGCTGGTCAGACCCTTTCAGAGAGAAAGTTGCTAGTCTCTCGCCTGGAGAGCAGAGGTCCAGCTGCAGCTTTCTAGAAGTCGAGGGGAGAAGAGGGCTGGCACTCTCAGCTTGCAACATTTGACCATTCGTGTTCCTTTCACCTGGCACCCTGTCTCCTTCCGCCCAGATGGGGGCCTGCTTCTGGCCACTGACCCTTCCCGTGTCCCCCTCCAAAATCCCCCCACCCAGTAGTTGATGTTGCTAGGACATGTGAACGCTGAAGTCAGGGTGACAGGATACCTGAAGAATAGAACACTTCAAAAAACTGGGCCATGTAGAGTCATTGGAAGTGGAATTACTGGGACAGGTGGACCGAAAGTCTACAACAGGTATGATAATATAATAGTTTAAAGCGATAAAGGGGAGATCATTGTCCTGTTGATCTTCCTGTGATTTTTTAAAGGCTGTTAATGTGGGCAACCGATCCCTGTGCCCGTTTTCCTGTTGTCCCTGTGGGTTTGTGTCTTAAAAAAGAAGCCAAAGCAGACAACCTCTTGCTCTTCAGGCTTCGGGTTTTGCCAGATGGCAAACTGACATGGGCTACCGGCTCCCTTCCTCCCAAATCAACTCTGGCGCAACTAGACGTTAACGTGGAATTCAGGAACTAAACAGCAATGGCACAAATAGAAAATAAAAACAAAACCCAGGGACACCTGGGTGGTTCAGTCGGTTGAGCGACCGACTTTGGCTCAGGTCACGATCTCACGGTTCTTGGGTCCGAGCCCCACACTGTCGGCATGGAGCCTGCTTCAGATCCTCTGTCCCCCTCTCTCTTCACTCCTCCCCTGCTCTCTCTCTCTCAAAAATGAAAAGTAAACTTTTTTTTTTTTTTTTAAAAACAACAAGATCCAAACAAGAGAAAACCTGGAAGGGGATTATTGATGTGTGTGGGGTCTTAGGTGGGCGTGGGGTGTGGCTGGTGGACATCAGGCAGAGGATAGGACGAGTGTGACCTTAGAACACATGCGACTTTGGGACAGTCATTATTAGTCCTGTCAGTGGGAACCAGGCCAGACAGTAGATGCAGGTGTTCACAGGGCGGCCTGGACTCCGCCGGGCAGGGTCTGGATGAACATCTGTATGGAGTGGAAGAAGGCAGTTGCCTTCGGCCCCTTGCTTCCCTGCACGCTCAGGACTGGTGGGCTGTACCTGAGCAGATGCCTTTCAGCCTTGGCTGCCCTTTCGAATGGCTGGGGTTTACAAACCCATTTCCCAGGCCTCATTCCAGGCCAATGCACCAATCAGAATCTCTGGGTGTAAGAACAGGGCTTTAGTATTTTCAAAAAGCTTCTCAGAGGATTCCATTGTGTGGCTGCTTGAGAGACGCTGACCTGGGGCGGGGCGGGGGGGTGGGGGACCCATTTCCCCCAGGCTGCTTCTCCTTGAATTTTGCAAGTCAAGTCCTACCCTTGAGATTTGCCCAGGGAGTGGCAGAAAAGAGGTGAGCCAAGTGATTCTTTGGGGCCTGGGGCTTTCACTTGACGCGCTGTCTCCTTCCGCCCAGATGGGGGCCTGCTTTGGCCACTGACCCTTCCCGTGTCCCCCTTCAAAATCCCCCCCACTGAGTAGTTGATATTTCCAGGACACATGAACTCCAAAGTCAGGGTGACAGGATACCTGAGGAATAGAACACGTGGAAAAAACTGGGCCACATGGAGTCATTGGAAGTGGGATTACTGGGACAGGTGGACCAAAAGTCTAAAACAGGTATGACAATATAATAGTTTAAAGCGATAAAAGGGAGATCATTGTCCTGTTGATCTTTCTGTGATTATTTTAAAGCCCGTTAACATAGGCAACGGATAGTTAGACCTTAGGTTTTTAAATTCAGCAACACTCTGTTTTCTTTTTTACATTTTTATCTGAATTCCACTAGAGTTAGCATATTAGTCGATATTAATTATAACTATTCTATTAGTGTTTTATTAGTTTCACATGTCGTGACTCAACCCTTCCGTCATGGATATTACTCAGTGCTCATCACGACGAGCGCCCTCTTTTTTTTTTTTTTTTTTGGTTCTCTAAAATCTTTTTATTTTTATATTATTTTTAAATTAAAGTTTGTATTGAAATTGCAGTTAGTTAACAGACAGTGTAATATTAGTCTCAGGTGTACAATATAGTGATTCAGCACCTCCATACCACACCTGGTGTTCATCACAGCAAGCGCCCTCCTTAATCCCATCACCTACTCCCCCAGCCCCCCACCACCTCCCCTCTGTAACCACCCGCGTGTCCTCTAGAGTGAAGAGTCTGTTTCTTGGTTTGCCACTCTTTTTTTTTTTTCCCTCTGCTTGTTTGTTTTGTTTCTTAAATTCCACATATGAGTGAAATCATATGGTATTTGTCTTTCTCTGACTCATTTCACTTAGCATTATCATTCATCAGTTGATGGACACTTGGGCTGCTTCCATATCTTGGCTGTTGTAAATAATGCTGCTGTAAACATAGGGGTCCATGCATCCCTTTGAATTAGTGTCTTTGTATTTTGGGGATAAATACCCAGTAGTGTGATGATTGGATCTTAGAGTCGATTTATTTTTTAACTTTTTGAGGAAAATACCGTTTTCCACAGGGGCCGCATCATTTTGCCATCCTATCAACAGTGCAAGAGGGTTCCTTTTTCTCCACATGCTCACGAACACTCATTGTTTCTTGTGTTTTTGACTTTAGGCATTCTGGCAGTTGTGAGGTGATATCTCATTGTAGTTTTGATTTGCGTTTCCCTGAGGATCAGTGATGTTGAGTGTCTATTGGCCATTTGGATGTCTTTGGAGAAATGTGTGTTCGTGTCTTGGCCATTTTTAAATGGGATTATTTGTTTTTGGGTATTGAGTTGTATCAGTTCTTTCTATATTATGGGTACTAACCTTGTATTGGATATGTGATTTGCAAATATCTTCTCTCATTCAGTAGGTTACCTTTTAGGTTTGTTGATTGTTTCCTTGACTGTGCAGAAAATTTTATTTTGATGAATTCCCAATAGTTTATTTTTGCTTTTATTTCCCTTGCCTCAGGAGGCGTATCTAGAAAAATTTTGCTATGGCCGATGTCAGAGAAGTTGCTGCCTGTGTTCTCTTCTAAAATTTTTATGGTTTCAAGTCTTACATTTAGCTCTTTAATCCATTTTGAATTTATTTTTGTGTATAGTGTAAGAAAGTGGGCCAGGTTCAGCCTACATGACCAGCTTTTCCAACACAATTTGTTGAATTGTGTTGAACTGATTTTTCCCCCCTATTGCATATTCTTACCTCCTTTGTTGAAGATTAATTGACCACATAATTGTGGGCTTGTGTTCTATTCTGTTGACCTATGTGTCTATTTTTGTGCCAACACCATACTGTTTTCATTACCATAGCTCTAATATAACTTGAAATCAGGAATTGTGCTATCTCCAAGCTTTATTTTTCTTTTTCAAGATTACTTTGGCTACTTGGGGGTCTTTTGTGGTTGCATACAAATTTTAGGATTGTTTGTTCTAGTTCTGTGAAAAATGCTGTTGTTGTTTTCACAGGGATTGCATTAAATCTGTAGGTTGCTTTGTGCGCTATGAACATTTTAATAATATTTGTGCCAATCCATGACCATGAAATGTCTTTCCATTTCTTGGTGCCATCTTGAATTTTTTCATCTGTGTTTTATAGTTTTCAGAGTACAGGTTTTTCGCTTGCTTGGTTAAGTTTATTCCTGGGTATTTTATTAATTTTGGTGCAATTGTAAATGGGATTGTTCTCTTAATTTCTCTTTCTGCTGCTTCATTATCAGTGTATAGAAATGTGACAGATTTTTGTATATTGATTTTGTATCCTGTGACCTTACTGAATTCCCTTATCAGTTTTAATAGGTTTTCTTTTCGTGGCGTCTTTAGAGTTTTATATATATAGTAACATGTTATCTGCAAATAGTGAACGTTTTATTTCTTCCTTACTGATTTTGATGTCATTTTTCCCCTTTTCTTGTCTGATTGCGGTGGCTAGGACTTCTAGTACTAGGTTGAGTAAAAGTAGTGAGAGTGGACATCTTTGTCTTGTTCCTGACCTTAGGGGAAAAGCTCTCAGTTTTTCACCATTGAAGATGATGTTTGCTGTGGGTTTTTCATATATGGCCTGTACTATGTTGAGTTATGTTCCCTCTAAACCTACTTTGTTGAGAGTTTTTGTCATGAATAAATGTCATACTTTGTCGAATGCTTTTTCTGCATCTGGAGTGATTGTATGGTTTCTATCCTTTCTCTTATTGATGTGATGTATCACACGAATTGATTTGCAAATATTGTACCACCTTTGTAACCTGGAAATAAATTTCACTTGATCATGGTGAATGATTTTTTAAATACATTGTTGGATTCCGTTTGCTAGTATTTTGTAGAGAGTTTTTGCATCTGTGTCCATCAGAAATATTGACCTGTAGTTCTCTTTTTTGATGGTATCTTTATCTGGTTTTGCTATCAGGGTAATGTTGGCCTCAAAGAATGAATCTGGAAGTCTTCCTTCCTCTTCTATTTTTTTGCAATGATTTGAGAAGAAGAGATATTAACCCTTCTTTTTAAAATTTTTTCTATTAAAAATTAATTTTTTTAACATTTATTTATTTTTGAGAGACAGGGAGAGAGAGAGAGAGAGAGAGAGAGAGAGAGAGAGAGAGAGAGAGGGAGAGAGAGAGAGAGAATATGTAAGCTGAGAAGGGGCAGAGAGAGAGGGAAACAAAGAATCTGAAGCAGGCTCCAGGCTCTGAGCTGTCAGCACAGAGCCTGACATGGGGCTCAAACCCATGAACTGTGAGATCATGACCTGAGCTGAAGTCCAGCGCTTAACTGACTGAGTCACCCAGGTGCCCCAGATATTAACTCTTCTTTAAATGTTTGGTAGAATTCCCCTGTGAAGCTGTCTGGTCCTTGAATTGTTTGTTGGGAGTTTTTTGATTACCGATTCAATTTCCTTTCTAGTAACTGGTCTGTTAAAACCTTCTATTTCTTTCTACTTCAGTCTTGGGAGGTTATATGTTTCTAGGAATTTATCCATTTCTTCTAGTTTGTCTAATTTGTTGGCATATAATTTTTCATAGTCTCTTATAATTGTATTTCTTTGGTGTTGGTTGTTATTTCTCCTCTCTCATTTGTGATTTTGTTTGAGTCCTTTCTCTTTTTTTTTCTTGATGAGTCTAGCTAGAGTTGTCTATTTTGTTGATTTTTTTCAAAGAAGCAGCTTATGGTTTCACTTATGTGTTCTATTATTATTATTCTTATTATCATCATCATCATTATTATTATTTAGTTTCTATATCATTTATTTCTGCTCTAATCTTTATTATTTCTTTCCTTCTGGTGTTTTTAAAAAAATTTTTAATGTTTATGTATTTTTGAGAGAGAGAGAGAGAGAGAGAGAGAGAGAGAGAGAGAGACAGTGCACAAGCAGGGGAGGGGCAGAGAGAGAGAGAGAGGGAGACACAGAATCCAAAGAGGCTCCAGGCTCTGAGCTGTCAACAAAGAGCACGATGTGGGCTGGAACTCACAGACTGGGAGATCATGACCTGAGCCAAAGTCGGATGCTTAACCAACTGAGCCACCAGGTGCCCTGTTTTTTTTTTTTTTTTAAGTTTATTTTTATTTGTTTTGAGAGAGAGAGATAGAGAGCAAGCTAGGGAGGGCCAGAGAGGGAGACAGAATCTCAAGCAGGTTCAGCACTTGTCAGCACAGAGCCCAATGTGGGCCTTTAGTTCATGGACTGTGAGATCATGACTTGAGCCAAAATCAGGAGTCAGACCCTTAACTGATGAGCCACTCAGGCGCACCATGGGTTTTATTTGTTGTTTTTCTAGCTCATTTAGGTGTAAGGGTTAGGTTTTTTTTATTTATTTGAGATTTTTCTTGCTTCTTGAGGTAGGCATGTAATGCTATAAACCTCCTTCCTAGAATTGCTTTTGCTGCATCCCAAAGATTTTGGACTGTTGTTTTTATTTTCATTTGTTTTCATGTGATTTTTGATTTCTTCTTTGATTTCTTGGTTGACCCATTCCTTGTTTAGTAACATGGTATTTAGCCTCCATATATCTGTGATCTTTCTAGATTTTTTTCTTGTGGCTGACTTCTAGTTTCAAAGCATTGTAGTCAGAAAAGATGCATGGTATGACTGCTCTTTTTGAACTCATTGAGACGTCTTTTGTGGTCAAATATGTGATCTATTCTGGAGAATGTTCCATGTGTACTTGAAAAGGATGTGCATTCTGCTGTTTTAGGATGGAATGTTCTGAATCTGATAGATCTATCTGATCCAGTATGCCATTCAAAGTCATTATTTCATTGTTTCTTTGCTAATTTTTTGTTTGGATAATCTGTCCATTGATGTGAGTGGTCCGTTAAAGTTCCCCGATATTAATGTATTACTATTGATTAGTTCCTTTATGTTTGTTATTAGCCGTTTTATGTGTTTTGGTGCTTCCATACTGGTTGCATAAATATTTATAATTGTTTCATCTTCTTTTTGGATTGTCCCTTTTATTATTATACAGTATCCTTGTCTCTTGTTGCAGTCTTTGTTTTAAAGCCAATTTTGCCCATTATAAGTATTGCTACACCAGCTTTCTTTCTTTTTAATTAATTAATCAATTAATTAATTTATTGAGAATGAGCTGGGAGGGGGGCAGAGGGAGAGAGAGAGACAGAGAGAGAGAAAGAGAGAGAGAGAGACTCCCGAGCAGACTCCACATTCAGTGTGGAGCCTGACGCAGAGCTTGATCCCATCACCATAAGATCATGACCTGAGCCCTGAGCCGATTTAAGAGTTGGCCACTCAACCAACTGAGCCACTCAGGCGCCCCTAACCTAGCTTTCTTTTAACATCCATTTACATGATAAATGTTTTTCTTTCCCTTCCTATTTTTCTTAATTTTAATTTTATTTTAAGTAGGCAACATGCCTAATGTGGGGCTTGAACTCACAACCCTGTGATCAAGAGTTATATGCTCCACTGGCTGAGCCAGCCAGGTGTCCATTTAGATTTAATGTAATTACCATCATAAGAAGATTTCTTTCTGCTATCTTATATTTTCCATTTGTTTTTCTATATTTATCTTTCTATTTTCCACTGAATGGATTGAAATTTCTTCTGTACCTTAATGATTTTACACTCTATTTTTTATTCTGGTGTTTGTTTTTAACTTTAAAATAATATTCCTGTTTATTTTATCCCTACTCATTTTTAAACTAATCAGTCAGCTTCTGTATCTTTGTTCTAAAAGATTACTCACAAAAATACTGGCTAGAATTTCACTTTTTATTATGGATATACTTTCCCTTCTTTTAATTTAGTGCCAGCCTTTAATTAAGAAACGTTAAGACCTCAATAAACTTTGTTCTTTTTAAATTTTTTTAATGTTTATTTATTTTTGAGAGACAGAGACAGAGCATGAGTGGGGGCGGGGGGCAGAGAGAGAGGGAGACACAGACTCTGAAGCAGGATCCAGGCTCTGAGCTGGCAGCACAGAGCCTGATGCGGGGCTTGAACCCATGAACTGCGAGACCATGACCTGAGCCGAATTCGGACTCTCAACTGACTGAGGCACCCAGGCGCCCCGAGACCTCAATAAACTTTGATTATGTTTCCTCTCCATACTTTTTGCAGTCTCTCTTGGTCTTATGTATGTTCATATTTGAGTTTTTTCTTACAAAATGTTCTCAGTATAGATCATTTTGTGGCAAATCACTGAGGCACTCTATTTCTAAGAATACTTTTATTATATCTTTACATTTGAGTGGCAATTCAGATAAATATAACACAATAGTTCAAAGCTCTTTTCTTTCAATATTTTCTTTTCTTTTTCTTTTTCTAGAGAGAGGGAGTGCACGAGCGGGGGAAGGGGCAGAGGGAGCTGGAGAGAGAGAATCTTAAGCAGGCTCCATGCCTGGTGTGGAGCCCAATGCAGGGCCTGATCTCACGACCTTGAGGTCATGACCTGAGCTGATATCAAGAGTCAGACGCTTAATTCTCTGAGCCACCCAGGTGCCCCTCTTTCAATGTTTTACAAGTGTTGCTCCATTATCTTCTTGAATTCAGTGCCGCTGTTGAGAAGTCTGTTGTCAGTCTGCTTCTGGTTCCTTCATATGTGATCTTCTCTGAGAGTTATGCTCCAGAAAACAAAACAGAATTGCATGGTAGTAAGTAGTTTAGCTTTCATATGGCATTTACCTTTTCAGTGTTACTCTCCTCGGTGGAACACAACATACTCCTTAGGATTCGTCCCTTTGTGCTTTCTCTCTGGTATTATAGGGATCTGCTCTTAGTAAAAGCTCTGGCAGATCCATCTACCTACCAATGTCTAAATGATCGATATGACTCGATGAATTTGGGCAATAAATAAGCCCTAAGCTAGAATGATGAACTGTCATGGTAGAACCCTGGCCGCAGGTTGGAGAAGCATGCAGGTGACTGTTCAGACAAGTATCTTTGTGATACCCTTTTAGAGCCCACCCTGTACATAGAGCTTACTTCATGCCTAGGGCTGTTCTATGTAGTTCACACACACCAGTTCGTTTTAGCCTCATACCCTTGATGTGGATATTACCTCTTTTTTAATAGACAGGAAAACTGAAGGGCAGAATGGTTAAGTGTCTTGTCCAGAGTTGCACAGCTAGGAAGTAGGCAAGTTAGGATTCAAGCCCAGTTGAGTTCCCGGTCTGTGCTTCTAACCACTGCCCCTCATTGACTCTCTACTGCCAGGGGCAAGGAGGGTGCTAGACTTAGAAAAAAATGGCAAAAGTCTAGATTCACTGGAAATTTACTGAGTACAGGTAGGGTACTGTATTTCACATACCTTTTTCACTTTTCAGTATTTCAAATTTCGGTGAAAAATTTCAGACATGCAAAAAAGTTGCAGCAATAGTATAAAGCACGTCTGTATACTCTTCACGATACAGAGCCACCAAGGGCTAACATTTTACCATAATTGTTTCTCTTTTCCCCTCTCTCTGTACATACAAACATCTACATCATGTATACATCACACACACACACACACACATTTTTCTGAAACACTTGATAATAAGTTGCAGATATATTGCCTTTTTTACCTCTAAGTACTTCAGTGTTTATTTCCTAAAACACGACCATTTTCTTCCACAACCAACACAGAGACCAAAATCAGAAAGTCAACATTGATACAATACTATTTTCTATTCTACAGATCTCACTCAGTTTTCAGTTGCCCAACTAATATCCATTTTTTGGGGGGCCCAGGATTCACTCCAGGAGGTACATTGCATGGACTTACACACCTCTTCAGTTTCCTTTAATCTGCAACAGGTTCTCATTCTTTTCTCTCATGACTTTCAGTTTTCCATTGCTTCTATATCAAGTTACCACACAATTATCAGTTTTAGCAACACAAGTGTATTATCTTACAGTCTGACATGGTCTCCTTAGGCAAAAATCAAGGTGTCAGTAGGACTGTTTATCTTCTGGACACTTTAATTGAGAATCTGTTTTCTTGCCTTTTCTAGCTTCTAGATGCCACCTGTATGCCTTGATGGGCGGCCCTGTCCTCCACCTTTGAAGCCAGCAATGTCCAGTTGGGTCGAGACCCTCTCAGATGGTTGCAGCTCCCTGATGCTTCTTCCATTGTCACATCTCTGACCACAACTAGGGAAGGCAGGTCTTCGCTTTATGGCCTCATCTGATTAGACTGGACCCACCCAGATAATCCAGGATGATTTCCACATCTAGAAGACATCCAGATGGCCAATAGACACATGAAAAGATGCCCAACGTCACTCGTCATCAGGGAAATACAAATCAAAACCACACTGAGATACCACTTCAAGCCAGTCAGAGTGGCTAAAATGAACAAATCAGGAAACAACAGATGCTGGTGAGGATGTGGACAAATGGGAACCCTCTTGCACAGTTGGTGGGAATGCAAACTGGTGCAGCTGCTCTGGAAGACAGTGTGGAAGTTCCTCAAAAAGTTAAAAATAGACCTATCCTATGACCCAGCAATAACACTGCTAGGAATTTACCCAAGGGATACAGGAGTGCTGATGCATAGGGGCACTTGTACCCCAATGTTTATAGCAGCACTTGCAACAATAGCCAAATTATGGAAAGAGTCTAACTGTCCATCAACTGACGCATGGATAAAGAAGATGTAGTTTATATATGCAATGGAATACTACTTGGCAATGAAAAAGAATGAAATCATGCCATTTGCGGCAACGTGGATGGAACTGGAAGGTATTATGCTAAGTGAAACAGGTCAGTCAAAGACAGATATCATATGTTTTCACTCATATGTGGAACTTGAGAAACTTAACAGAAGACCATGGGGGAGACGGATCTGAAGCAGGCTCAGTGCTGACAGCAGAGAGCCTGAAGCGGGGCCCGAACTCACCAACGACAAGATGATGACCTGAGCCAACGTCGAACGCTTAACGGAGCCACCCAGGTGCCCCATATGATTGTGATATTAAACAAATATTTATTTTATTTTGAAAGAGGCAGAGAGAGGCAGAGAGAGAGGGAGAGGGGAGAATCCCAAACAGCCTCCATGCTGAGCGTGGAACCCGACATGAGGCTCAGTCCCACAACCTTGAGATCATGACCTGAGCTGAAACCAAGAGTTGTACGCTCAATTGACTGGACCACCCAGGCACCCCTGTGGGATTTTTGGAGAGTATAGGCCAGTTATTTTGTAGACGATCTCTTGATTAGAGTCTGTGTTTCCTTCCACATGGTTAGATTTGGGTTATGTGACTTTGGCTGTGCAGTGGTGCTGTTGGGTCGCCTTGGTACCGTTTAACAGGAGGCCCGGGATGTAGCTCTGTTCCATTACTGGTGGCATTGTAGCCTTTGGTCCTTGACTAGGGTGGCGCCTGCCTGTTTCTTCTCTGTAAAGTTACTATTTTTTTTTTTTACCTAGTATTTAATAAGTATCTTCTTGGGGAGATCCTTTGAGACCGTGTAAATATCCTATTTCTTATCATACGCTGATGCACTAATTTTATTTTATTTTTTTTCAATATATGAAATTTATTGCCAAATTGGTTTCCATACAACACCCAGTGCTCATCCCAAAAGGTGCCCTCCTCAATACCCGTCACCCACCCTCCCCTCCCTCCTACCCCCCCCCCCCATCAACCCTCAGTTTGTTCTCAGTTTTTAAGAGTCTCTTATGCTTTGGCTCTCTCCCACTCTAGCCTCTTTTTTTTTTTTCCTTCCCCTCCCCCATGGGTTTCTGTTAAGTTTCTCAGGATCCACTGATGCACTAATTTTAGCACCTGTTGAGGATTCTTTGCCTGAGATCGTGATTACTGTGGTGGTCACCAAATGGGATTACATTTTCTCACTTAATCTTCACAGCCACGGCGGGTAGTATTATCGTCCTTCTAATTACAGATGGGGAAATAACGCTTACCTAACTCAGATAACTTTCCCAAGGTCCTTCAGCGAATAGATGAAAAATGTACGGTGGAACCACAATATGGAAGTTTCGGGGCACTTGCACTGGCTCTCCTGGTTAGAAAAGGTAGCAGGCAAGATACATGTTAGCTGTTCTAGAAAAAATCAGAAAGGTCAGTGGACTTCATTGGATGTAACGCCGCATAAAGGTTGATCCATATATTTTGGATCAAGGAATCTTGTGGGGAAAAGCCTTCACAATGCCAAGTTCTAGAAACAGAACTGTAGAAACAAAGCCCTAGTCAAAAGTGCCTTCTCCGAGGAGGGTCTTTCTCACGGAAAAGCCAGTGGCACTTCGGCCAAGTCCCCTCGGCGATCGTTGTGTTGCTGACCTCAAGGTCCCCGGGCAGGGCTGGATTAGAGACGAGTCATGTTAGACAAGAGCCCTTCTGCTGCTTTGTTAACCAAACCTCTTTGGAAGACTGGTGTTAGATCGGGTTTCCCCCTCTCGCGGGCGGATCCCCCAAGGCCCAAGCGAGTTTGTCTGAAGCCTCCTGCCCTCTTCTCCCACGGAGCTCCCTTAGCTCCTCCTCAGCTGTGGCTTGCAAACAAGCCACCTGGAGGGGTTTCCGTGACAAGTAGGAAGCCTGGGTCTGGCTAACGCCCTACAGAGGAGAAGGCTGAGGGGAGCCGAGGCTGCCACGCTGGGTCCCCCGCGGGGCTGGGCCCTTGTGCCCTGCACGCCCTTTTAAGAGAATGTCCTTCTGCCTTCTCCCGGTTCCATTCTCCCGACTCTCCTCTTAATAAGTAACTCATCACACAACAGGGATAATTAGAAACAGGTGACTCGGGGATTGCACCTGGAGAGTTCCAACTGCTGGGCTGTGGGTTTTCCGTTTCTCGCAAGGGACAGGGAATTAGGAGCTCAGGACTCTCTCATCACTAATTCTGGGCAGCAGGTTAAGTCCTCTTACTGGGCTTTAACTTTCCCACCAGGGAATCGTATTTTATTTCCTTGCAGAAACGCGGTAGTGCATTAGGACTAATATGCTTGTGATGTTCTCTGAGCAGCCCAGAGCCGGGGGCGGCCGCGGAAACCCAGCAGCACTGTGTCTGCGGAACAGATGGTTGGGGTGGGAACAAAGCAACCTGGTGCTGAAGACACCGACTCGACTCTGTCCGCTTCTGGGTGTGTGTGCGCGTGCGGGCAAATCCTGGCTTTCAGCATTGGAAATCGACTGGATGGTCCCTGAACTTGGGTCAAGTAAGTGTAAGCCAAATACAAAAATGCTCGATTCATTTCTTTAAAAAAAAGTTTTTGTTTTTTTTTTTTTACATTTTGTGTGTGTTTGAGAGAGAGAGAGAGAGAGAGAGAGAGACAGAGCACAAGTGGGGGAGAGGCAGAGAGAGAGAGGGAGACACAGAATCCGAAGCAGGCTCCAGGCTCCGAGCTGTCAGCACAGAGCCCGACGTGGGGCTCGAACCCACGGACCGTGAGATCATGACCTGAGCCGAAGTCGGACGCTCGACCGACTGAGCCACCCAGGCGCCCCTGGAATCATTTCTAATTGCCTTTCTACACGTACGTTCCTAAGATGAAGTGGATATTCCCAGAGGTAACAAGAAACCCAAGCCTCGTGCTCAGAGAAGTGTGCAAGCAGGGGCTTGGTGTAATTTCCAGAGGACATCCAGGAGCTGTGTGAGGGCCTTGGACTCCCATGTGTCTGAAGTTCTCTGGGAGGATCACTCGTTAAATTTTCTGGAGAAGCAGATGGCGCAGCTTTTCTTAAGAATGCACTCCATTGCCTTATAAGTTCTTTGCATGCATAGTTACGTTTTATCACCTGAGCCCTGTTCCGTTCTTGGCACATGGTATTTAATATGTAAACATGGTGTTTAAGAAACACTTGTTTTTTTAAAAAAAATGTAATGTTATTTATTTTTGAGAGAGAGAGAGAGAGAGAGAGAGAGAGAGAGTGAGTAGGGGAGGGGCAGAGAGAGAGAGAGGGAGACACAGAATCTGAAGCAGGCTCCAGGCTCCAAGTTGTCAGCACGGAGCCCGACGTGGGGCCGGAACTCGAACCGTGAGGTCATGATGTGAGCCGAGGTCAGTCGCTTCATGGACTGAGTAAGCCCCCCAGGTGCCCCAAATAAACACTTGTTAAATCAATATCCAAGAGATCACAATTGCTGCACTAGGTAAGTTCTTATTTATCAATGTTAACGCCTCCTCTTGCAAATTGCACCCTTATTTTCTTTTTGGAAATGGAGTAGAGTGATTCAGTTACTCAATGTAGGGGTAGTTCTCTGCACACAGCCTTTCCTGGTCTGAATGGCTGTGTCCCATTGGAACCTGCCACCCCTCCCAGCCTTTGATAATCGGGCAGAGGTAGGGGACTCCTGGCTCCATGCTGTCTGGGGACCTAGGTCTTGTACGGCATGGCTCCTTCCTGTAATTTGAAATTATGAAAATGAGAGACACTGTTGCCAGCATGCAGGCCGCATAGACTTAGAGTCTGGCGGGCTGTCTGGGGCCCTGGCGGGCTGATGGATGCGCGCGGGATGCTGTCTGCAGGGAGGGGAGAAGGCAGCAGGCACGCAGCCTGCAAGTAGATGAAAGGCCGCGTGGTCCCAAGAGGTGGAGAGAGTGGCCTTTTGCCGAGGACACCACGAGTCCAACAGCACGTGGTCTCTTGGCTTCTGAGAGGCATTTCTGTATCCTTACGTTAAATTCTTCTCCCTGTCCTTGTGCTTACTCCAGAGAAAATCACTTTTGAGGCGACTCTTGTCGTATCTTGTGATCACTTTCTAAAATGTAAGTAAATGCCCATCTTAGCCCCTTTAATAAAAACAGCTACATAGGCTTACGGCCACCAGTTTGGACTTAGGTAGTCACTTTGTAAAACTTTCAAGTGTCCTTCGTTTCTTTACAGTAGCTTCTCCAGCATTTGTGTTGCTGGTCTCTACTGGGGTGTCCTGAAGAGAATGTGGTGCTTCTAACACAAGTCTGACAAATGCTGTTTGGAGTCAGGACCTCAAAATCCTGATCCATTTATATCTCAGTTATATTCCTGTCCTAGTCGGCTCCGGCTGCTGTAACAAATACCCAGGCTGCTGTCTTAACACACGCTTACTGTCTCAGAGTTCTGGAGACTGGAAGTCCGAGGTCAAAGTGCCAGCGGATGTGATGTCTGGTGAGGGCTCACTTCCTGCTTTAGGGACAGCCGCCTTCTTGCTTTGTCCTCACACTGTCAGGGAAAAAAGGCTCTGGTTCCTTCCTCCTCTCCGAAGGGCACTAATTCCATCATAGAACACCACCCTCACGACCTCATCTCAACCCAATCACTTCCCGAAGGCCCTACCTTCAAATACCATCACACCAGTGGCGGGGTGAGGGGGGTTTCAACATACAGATTTGAGGGAGATACAAACATGTGGTCCACAACAACTCCCCATGACCGTTTTTTAATTTTTATTATTTTTAAAATGTTTTTATTTATTTTTGAGACAGAGAGAGACAGAGCATGAGCAGGGGAGGGGCAGAGAGAGAGGGAGACACAGAATCCGAAGCAGGCTCCAGGCTGAGCTGTGAGCACAGAGCCCGACGCGGGGCTTGAACTCACGAAGTACGAGATCATGACCTGAGCCGAAGTTGGACACTTAACTGACTGAACTACCCAGGCGCCCCGACCATGATTTTGTTTTTTTAAAATAGCTTTTATGTATTTGAAAGTAATGTATATTTTCTAATTTGAGCATTCAGGTGTATATATATATTTATTCTTCGTAATTGTGTTTTTCTCTACTATCCTTCTGCATCTATGAAGATCTACACCCCTTCCATGGTTTATTCTATTCTATCTACCAAACTTTCAGAGACATTGGTAGGATCTCCCACAGTGTTTGTTAGTGTGTTCCTCTTACAATTTTAATAATTCTATGTATTTTGAAGTTGCGTCACAAAATACAGTTTAAAATTATCCTCCTGGTGAACTTTTATCACTGTATAATGACCATCTTTTCCCCTACTAATGCATTTTCACTTAAAGCTTGTTTTATCTCATTTTCTGTAGCTGTGCCATTTTCACTGGGTTTGTTTTCTTCTGGTATCTCTTTTCTCTGTTCTTATATTTCTAATCTTTCCGTAACTCTGTGTTTGAAGCATGTCTCTTGTAAAAAAATACAGCCAGGTTTTGATTTTTCAAAAGTAATCTGAGAATCTTTTACCTGGTAGATCTACATCCATTATTTTTACTTATTTTTATTTTATTTTATTTTATTTTATTTTATTTTATTTTATTTTATTTTATTTTGTTTTATTTATTTTATTTTACTTATTTTATTTTATATATTTCATTTCATTTCATTTCATTTCATTTCATTTCATTTCGACAGAGAAAGAGAGAGAGAGACAGAGACAGAAAGCGAGTGAGCATGCATGGTCAGGGGAGAGGGGCAGAGAGAGGAGGAGAGAGAGAATCTTAAGCCGGCTCCACGCCCAGCGTGGATGTGGGACTCTATCCCTTGACTGAGATCATGACCTGAGCCCGAATCAAGAGCTGGACGCCCAACCACCTGAACCACCCAGGTGCCCCTACACCTGTTATGATTACAGATTTACTTTTGCTTTTTACCCTGTCTTTGCTTTGGCTTTTCTATCTTCCCCTCTGTTGGTTAATTTAGTTTTCCCTATTTTCTTTCTCCCCACACTTCCGTTTCTTTGGAAGCTATGTATTCTGTTCCTTTTCCTTTACTGGTTACCCTGCAAGTGCCACATGAAAGTCCATACAGGCAGATCTTGTCTTGTTGCAGTTCACTTTGTTGTGCTTCACAGAGACGACATTTTTGACAGATTGAAGGTTTGTGGCAACACTGTGTCCACCAAGTCTATTTGCGCTCTTTTCCAATAGCATTTGTTCATTTTCTGTCTCTGTGTTACCTTTTGGTACTTCTTGCAATATTTCAAACTTTTTAATTATTATAGCTGTTATGGTGATCTGTGGTTAGTGATCTCTGATGTTGCTATTGTAACAGTTTTGGGGTACCATGAACTACACCCACGTAAGATGGGGAACTTAATCGATGGATGCCGTATGTGTTCTGCTCCGTATGTCTGCTCCACCGACCGGCTCCTCCCCAGTCTCTCTCCCTCTCCTTGGGTGTCCCCATTCCCCGAGACGCAACAGTCCTGAAATTAGGCTAATTCACAGCCCTTCACTGGCCTCTAAGGGAAGAATTATGTGTTTCTCACTCTAAGTCAAAAGCTAAAAATAATGGAACTTTAGTGAGGAAGGCACATCAAAGGCCAGGATAGGGCGAAAGCTAGGCCTCTTGTGATAAATAGCCAAGTTGTGAGTGAAAGAAAAAGTTCTGAAGGAAATTAAAAGCACTACTCCGGTGAACACATGAATCGTAAGAAAGAAAAACAGCTTTGTTGCTGATAAAGAGAAAGTTTTGGTGGTCTGGATCCAAGATCAAACCAGCTTCAGTGTTCCCTTAAGCCAAAGCCTCGTCCGTGAACAAGGCCCTAACTCTCCTCAATTCCATGAAATCTGAGGGGGGGGGGTGAGGAAACTGCAGAAGAAAAGTCTGATGCTGGCAGAGGTTGGTTCATGGTATTTAAGGAAAGCAGCCGTCTTCAAACATACAAGTGCAAGGTGAAGCAGCAAGTGCTGACGTAGGAGCTGCAGAACATTCTCCAGAAGATCCAGCTGACAGTATTCATCAAGGTGGCTACACTAAGCAACAGATTTATTTATTGATTTGTTTATTTATTTATTTTGAGAGAGCGAGCGAGCGAGCAGGGAAGGGGCAGATAGAGAGGGAGAGAGAGAGAGAGAGAATCCCAAGCAGGCTCTGTTCTGGCAGCTCGAACCTGTGAACTGCGAGACCATGACCTGAGCCAAAACCAAGAGTTGGACGCCTAACTGCCTGAGCCACACAGGGGCTCTGGGAAGAGATTTATAATGTAGGTGAAGCAGCTTTCCGTTGGAAGCAGATGCTGTCTAGAATGTTCATAACTGGAGAGGAGAAGGTAATGCCTGCCTTGAAATCTTCAAAGGACTAGCTGACTCTCTTCTTAGGGGCTGATGCAGCTAGTGACTTCAAGTTGAAGCTACTGCTCATGTACCATTCCAAAATTCTAGGGCCCTTAAGAATTATGCTAAAGTTACTTTGCCTGTGTCCTCTAAATGGAACAACAAAACCTGGATGACAGCACATCCGTTTACAGCATGGCTTACTGAATATTTTAAGCCCACGATTGGGACTTAAGCTCAGAAAAAAAATTACCTTGAAAACATCGCTTCTCATGGACAACGCACCTTGTCATCCAAGAGCTCTGATGGGGATGTACAATGAGATTACTGGTTTTTTGTTTTTGTTTTGTTTCCCTCATGCCTGATAACCCAGCATCCATCCTGCAGCCCATGGATCAAGGAAGAATTTTGACTTTGAAGTCTTATTATTGAAGAAATATATTTCTTCAGGTTATAGCTGCCATACATAGTGATTCCTCTGATGGATTTGGGCCATGTAAATCGAAAATCTTCTGGAAAGGATTTACCGTCCTAGATGTGATTCAAAACACTTGTGAACCTATTCGTGGGGAGAGGTCCAAATACCAACATTAACGGGAGTTTGGAAGAAGGTGTTTCCAACCCTCATGGATGACTTTGAGGGGTTCAAGACTTCAGGGGAGGAAGTCACTGCAGATGTGGCGGAAGCAGCAAGAGAACTAGAAGTGAGCCTGAAGATGGGACTGAATTGCTGCAATCTCACGATACAACTTTAATGGATGAGGGGTTGCTTCTTCTGGTTGGGCAAAGAAAGTGGTTTTTTGAGATGGAATCTACCTGATTGAAGATGCTGTGAAGATTGTTGAAATGACAACATTTCGAAAATGACGTAAATTTAGTTGAGAAAGCAGCGGCAGGGTTTGAGAGGACTGAGTTTAAATCTGCAAGAAGTTCTACTGTGGGTAAAATTCTATCAAACGGCATCACATGTTACAGAGGAACTGTTTGTGAAAAGAAGAGTCAAATGATGCAGCAAATTTCATTGTTGTCGTATTTTAAGAAATCGCCACAGCCACCCCACCCTTCAGCAGCCACCACCCTGATCTGTCAGCAGCCACCAACGTGGGCAAGACCCTCCACCAACAAAAAGATTATGACTCACTGAGAGCACAGAGCATGGTTAGCAATGTTTTAGCAACAAACTCTTTTTAAATTAAGGTGTGTACATTGTTTTTTTTTAGACACAATGCTATTGCAAACTCACTAGACTACAGTATAGTGTAAAAATAACTTTTCTCTGCACTGGCAAACCAGAAAATCACTTGACTCACTTTATTGAAGTATTTGCTTTATTGTGGTGATCTGGAATGAAACACAGTATCTCCCTGGTATGCCTGTATTCATGCTGAGTTAAAGCATTATATTTACACACTTCTTGACTGATAACACATGACTAATACTGCAAACTGTTTTTAACTTCAACCGTCCTTCTCACCTTTTATGATGTTTCTGTCCAGTGTTTCGTTTTATCTTATTTGCACCGCCATATGTCATTATCCTTGCTTTATACTAATCACAGCTTCATTTAAGTACACATATTTACTAATTTCCTTGCTTGGCTTTCTTGCTTCTCAATCTTTCCTTCTATGTTTAATTTCTTTCCTTGCTAAAGTAATATTCAGTTGTATTTTCTAAGTGAAGTTCTTGTAATTAAAAAAAAACTGTCTTAGTTTGTCCGAAAATGTTCTTAAATGTCCTCATTTTTCAATTATAGTTTGGGTGGGTTTAGAATTCTGAGATGACTGTTTTTCTCTTAGCCCTTTGAATGCTTTTTCCATTGTTTTCTGAGTCTGTTATTGTAGTTCAGAAGACTTGCTAGCTGCTTTTCCTTTGTGGGCAGACTGTATTCTCCACGCTTCACATAAAATTTTTCTCTTTGTCTTTAGTATTTTGCAGCCTTCCTCTACAACGTCTTGAATATGGACATATTTTTATTTATTATGCTTGATAGCTATTCTTGAATTCAATTTATTCTTAAATTGTTCTTTTTTTTTTGACATTTATTTATTATTGAGGGACAGAGAGAGAGCTTGAGCAGGGGAGGGGCGGAGAGAGGGAGAGACACAGAATCCAAAGCAGGCTCCAGGCTCCGAGCTGTCAGCACAGAGCCCGATGCGAGGCTCAAACTCATGAACCATGAGATCATGACCTGAGCCAAAGTCGGACACTTACCCGACTGAACCACCCAGGTGCCCCAAGTTATTCTTGAATTATAGAATTCCTGCCATTCTTCAATTCTGGAAGCATTGCCTCTTAATCCTTGTATTATCTCTCTCTGAAGAGAGATGTTGGATCTTCTCATTTTGTCCTCAATGTGTTCAAATTGAAATGTTTTCCATTTCTTTACCTCTCTGTGATTCATCCTGAGTAATTTTCATAGAAATATCTTCCAATTCCCCGATTCCTTTCTTCAGCCATGTCTAATTTGCTGTCTAATTCATCCATTGAATTTAAAATAAAAATGGCTGTATTTTTCATTCTAGAAGCTCTATTTGGATGTTTTCAAATGTCTGTCATTTTTCATAGTTTCTTGTTCTTATGTCTCTGTTTTTCTCTTTCATGAGTAATAATTTAAAATGCACTCACTCATAGAGTCTCTAATTGTTCTATCATCTAAACGGCTTGGGGGATTAGTTATGCTGGGTTTTTTTGTGGTTATTGACCTTCCCCCCGCCCCCCATAGTGGATTATTTCCTCATGCATCTTTAAGTTCTAGGTTATGCACATGTTTTTGGTGGGGTGACCTTGTGAATTTCTCTGTGGCCGGAGTTTGGGATGTGCCCCTTCAGAGCAGTTTTAAGTTTGCTTCTGCTGGACATATTAAGGATATTAGCATTTTGGAAACATTTTTATCTCAATTTCTTGGCATGAAGGTTTCTGGACCGCATGACCCTATAAATTTAAGCCAAAAACTGGAGTGAGAGCTGGTCCATTGTTGCAAATTCTGAGGACAGTCTTTTTCCAGCTAAACCTCAGGTCAATAATGAAAAGCTTCCTTGATGTTTCTCTGGGGGCAGTGGATAAATTCCCTCCACCCAACTCATCCTTTCATTGAGAATGCAGTCATTTGAAAGTCCTGGCTTCATTCAGGAGTCTGAGTTCTAACTCCCAGTCTTGTTGGGGGCTAAGGTCTGAGTCTCAATGTCGTGTCTGTGAGATATTACAACCCGGGGAGATTCATTTTGTTGGAGTACCTCCTGCTCCAACATAGATGACCTTAACCTTGACTTTCTTTCTCTTTTTCTTTGAGAGAGAAAGAGTGAGACAGTGAGAGTGAGAGCGAGAGAGCGAGAGTGAGTGAGAGAGAGAGAGAGAGAGAGAGCATGAGTGGGGAAGAGGGGCAGAGAGAGAGGGAGAGAGAGAATCCCAAGGAGGCTCCAGGCTCAGCATGGAGCCCAACACGGGGCTCAATCCCACAACGCTGGGATCATGACCTGAGCTGAAATCAAGAGTTAGGTGCTTAACTGTCTGAGCCACCTCAGTGCCCCAAGCTGACCTTCATTTTCTGATTTATAATTCCTAGTTCATTTTTAGTGCTTGGGGGAGTTCCTCTACTTTATTATAAATGGAGCTCTGCACTTTATAGGATCTTTGTTCTACTTCACCTGCATTTGAAAGTATTCTTTTAGGGGGTGGGGTTTTCAGGCTGCATGTCCCACCTATAGCCAGAAATAAAGTTATCACTATTGTTTCTTAAATGTCAGCATGAACTCCTATATTCTTATGTCATTTAAGCTAGAGAGAAATAACTTGGTCAATAAAGTGCAAAGCTTAGTATTGTCAGTCAACTCTGTATAAATTACTGTGTTATAAAAAGTGAAATAAACCCTCCAGATTAGTTTTTCATATTTTATCTTAGAATGTGTTTTGGTAGTATTATTATTGTGTATAACTGGAGTAATAATATAGAGATGTCATGGTAAAACAGTGATTTCAATAAACCAGTTAAGATATGTAGCCAGCATACAGCTTGAAACTTGTATATATATTATATGTATATGATACATATTTCAATATACACAAATATATTTAAAAGTTGTTGGTGATTTTGAGATACTATATAACTTTTCTGTGGCACTCCACCAAAGTGTGTTCCTTAGTATGTTAGTCCTTCAAACTATTTTACCAGAAAAGTTTCCATTGGTAAATAAACTTGGAAAATTTTGCTGGTTATACCTCTTCTGGTGGGTCGAAGCATGGGAGCATACAAAACTCACTGAAGAGTCTTGAGGTAAAGAAATGAATTTGAAAATTTTTTAATGCAGTGTATTCCAAATCTACTTGGCCAAAATATATTCTTTATTGTTTTAAGTAAACTTTTTTAGTATTCCATTCTATAAAACACAACTTTGGGGATGCTGTTCTATTGGACATACGCTTTCTCAAGATAGTCTTTCAATTGTTTCCTTAATTTCCAAAACAATAAGTATTTCATATATTCTCATACTATAAGTGTCTTATTTATTTAAAATGAAATTAAGTTAAAATTAAATAGCAAAATCAAAATATAAAAGAAAATACAAAAAAGAAAATACAATCATTTTGTTTTTGACAAAAGCTCTTGTATATCAAACAAATGATTTTTATGTAAGGTAAATATCTAAATGCTAATATGTTGGTAAGAAACAACATTCTAAGTACGAGTTTCATTTCTTAAAATTAAAAGTAATATTTAAAGTTTTATAGAATTATGTTTGGAACATTTGTATACCGAACATTATATTACCCAATGTTAGGGGAAATATCAGTGTAAGGTGGGTTTGTCTTCTACTTCCAATGACAAAATCTGAGCCAAGGGAGTCTGTAATGGCAAGAACCTCATTAGTATTTATTCTCTTTTATTTTTTAGATCTCTCCATGGCTTGAGTCCTCAGGACAGAATGATAGAGAAGCCCCAGGGAATTTATTTTTTAAATTCTTTCCAACAATCTATGTATCCATGTATCAATCTAATCTAATCTATCAATCTATGATCACATATGCTAGGATGTCAGATATCACAGGATGTTCAACACAATTCTGCTCATCTCTGAGTTTTAGCTGGAGCTTCAAAGGCTGGGAACAAATGTTAGTGGCCACGTGTCACCACCACCTGCTAAAATGAGGTGTTGGACGGCCTGGGTAGGACCGGTAAAGGTGAGTGTGAAAATATAGTTCCTGTCAGGGTTAGTCCATTGCCCCCTTGCTCCAGGCTACATAAGAGGAGAGGGACTTAATTGGGAGGTGTCTTAGGCTACCTTTCGAGAAGCAGAGCTGCTGTGGACACCGTCGAATCGGGGGTCTTGGAGGGCTAGACCTTACGCAGCTGTGGGAGTTGGTGGAGGGGCCCTGCAGGCTCCGTATCTGAGGTTGGGCCTAAAGTCGTGGAGCATCAGCGGGACCGGCAGAGGGAAGGGTGTGCATGTGAAGGAGAAACAGGAAAAATGAGACTGTGAGGATGAACTGGGGCCCCCGAGAACAACCGGAACTTTGGAGGGCAAACGGGAATCTGCACCTGACCCACCACTTCCGGCTCCATGCTGCCTGCGGCCTGCAGGAAGCAGGAAGTGCAGGTGTCCTCTGCCCTGGAGCAGCGCCCCCGCTCGGCCAGGACCTGGAGAGGCAGGCGGGGATCTCCAGGGAGCTGCAGAAGCTGCGTGTGTCAGTGTTGCCCTGTGGCAATGGGGGCACCGGCAGATCAGTGAGCCCCATGTGGGAGAGCCAGGTGCCTTCAGGACATAAAAATGACTGCCGGTCCTTCACTTCTGCCTTCTGTGTCTCTGCAAATTGTGTCTTGTGGCCAGCCAGCCCAGAGCCATATAGGGAAGGGAATTCTGGAAAACATAGTTCAAAGCCACCACAGAGGCAAGAGGCTAATAGTGAGCAATTCTATGGAGAGGATATCAGTGTGCTCTGTCCCCCGCTTGTCCCCTGTCCCCAACCTGCTGTGGGAGTATTCTCCCACTCCTCAAGCTATGTTGGGGTTCTTCAGGAGACTCATTCAAAGGGTGCGACATTGTGTCCCCTGGTGTTTGGGGACACAGGAGCCGAATGTCTGCAAAGGGAAGTCTGAAATGTGAGATGTGATTGCCTCTGCCTGAGGCATATCACAAACACGAGGCAGCTTGGAACAGCCTACGTGGCCAGCGTTCGTCAGGGTCAGGATGCAAGGGTTCCCTGAGGGCCAGATGTGGACTTTGTAGAGGACAGCTGGCACAGAGTCGACATTCAGTGAACATTTGTTGAATGAGTGAAAATATTTAGGCTCTGTGTAAATCATGACTTAATCAGTTATTTCCCAATGTCCAATTTTCCCTTCTTCCTTAAAAGCAGACTCCTGATTTTACTTGTGGTAACAATGTGCTCAATAAAAAGACCAGATTGTCTGATTTCCCTTGTAGGGAGATAGGATCACATGGCTACGTTTTGACCGTGTATGTGTGTGTGTGTGCGTGTGTGTGTGTGTGTGTGTCTTACATACATTTGTAAGGAAGGCTACTTAAGGAGAGTTGAGTGAGCTGGGAGAGATCCAGTCTAATTTTTCCATGGCTGGTGGTCCTTCCGCCATTTTGGACTATGAGATGACATTGAGGATGAAAGCTATAGGCTGGGGTGGAAAAGCAGAAAGACAATTTTCATTGGTTCTTTTGTAGCACTAGCTTAAGCAATATGAACAGTATCATCCTAGAGCTCTTCATTCATGCTAAACCCAATATAATGTTTTTGGACTGGAACAGCTGTGGCATGGTGGTACTGGTATTAAAGGGAGAGAGTGTTAGGGGCATCTGGGTGCCTCAGTCAGTTGAGTGTCGACTTCGGCTCAGGTCATGATCTCACAGTTTGTGGGTTCAAGTCCCGTGTTGAGCTCTGTGCTGACAGCCCCTCTCTCTCTGCCCCTCCCCCGCTCACACTCTGTCTCTGTCTCTCTCAAAAATAAATAAACAGTAAAAAATTTTTTAAAGGGAGAGAGTGTTGGATTCTTTGTAAAGAGGAGTATTAAAATTTTTTTAATGTTTATCTATTTTTGAGAGAGAGAGAGAGAGAGAGTTTGAGCATGGGAGGGGCAGAGAGAGGGAGACACAGAACTTGAAGCAGGTTCCAGGCTCTGAGCCATCAGCATGGATCCTGATGTGGGTCTTGAACTCATGAACCGTGAGATCATGACCTGAGCCAAAGTCAGATGCTTAACTGAGTGAGCCACTCAGGCGCCCCATGAGAGGAGTATTTAAAAAAATTAAGACATAATTGACATGCAACATTGAGTAAGCTTAAAGTGTACAACATGTTGATTTTATATATATATATATATATATATATATGGTAATATGAAACCACTTTAGCATTAGCTAATATCTGTATCATGTTATATACCTACCATTGTTTTTTGGGGGTAGGAATAATTAAGATCTAGTCTTTTAGTAACTTTATAAGTTTATAAGACAGTATTGCTGACTATAAAGGGCAAGCATTTTTTGAGGCAAGGGGTCCAAATGAAAAGCTATGTCAGTGGGCCTTCGTTAAATGAGGAACAGGTAAAGACTAGGAAAACAAGTTATGGATTAAACTCTCTTTCTGCTTCTCCAGAAAGTTAAAGAGAATGATTGTTAGAAAGATGCTGGAAAATATAAGCTATAAACTGTCACCTGTGGTCTGTGCCTTGGTCCAGTGCTTCTCCCAGACCATTAACAACATGTGTGGAAGGGACAGGGTGTTCTCAGCTCCCTTTTAGCCAGAACATGTAGTAAGTACCGAGAGATGATATGATTAATTGTGCTTACATTCACAGAAACACAACCGGCTTTAACCTTTTTTTTTTAATGATAGTTTGTCTGACTCATTCTTTAAAGGGCAGAAGAAGTTCAAGTGGAAGCTTTTCTGTGTGTATCTTTATGTTTGTGCCTTTCGGGATAGAGTTCTCTGTATCTATGTGTCTTTGGTCCTCATTATGTGGCTGTTTTGGCACATTTCTTTGAGTGTGTGTGTGCGTGAGAGAGAGAGAGAGAGAGAGAGAACAGAGAGAGAGCTAGGGAGAGAGGGGAGCCTACATCAGTCGCCTGGTTCCCCGTTCCCTCATATTTCCCCCTTTCTTTCTGGCTCCTTATTTCCTTCTTGCTCTTCCTTCCATTAGATTTGATGCCATGTCTGCCCCAAGAATGGATACGGCCGTGGTGCACCTGATTCGATGCGCTTGTCCGGTGGGTACTATTAACACCCCTGCCTCTGTGGCAGCTGCTCCTGCAATGCCACCTTCATTCGAAAGTAGCTCAGGTGGGGCACCTCGTGTGTTCGGGAAGTCGCCGTCAGTTTTCAGGAAGGTGCTCGTTGCTAGCAGCTTCTGTCACGAGCCGGCCCCAAAGCCTTCTCATCATCAGTGAGTTCAGTGAGATTTGATACACCCCCGGTGGGTGTGTGTGGCACTCAGGGCCGACCGCACTCTCAGCTGAGTATTTCCGCGGGTTCTCCCGTCTTCCAGAGCACCTCTAGGACACGAGGGTGGGCAGGACGGAGAAGTGTGCACAATTCCGGAGCCCAGGGGCGGCCGGGCCCGGCTGTAATAAAGCTGTCTGTTAGGAAGCTCTCTTTCATATACAATTGCTTCCCCTAAGCTCTTAAGCACATTAACTGCACCTGTAATTATACGCACCTCGGAAAATATGCATGAAAGCCGCCTTCTTGGGCAGACTAAAGAAAACTGCCGTCTCCTTCACACCCTCTATCGCCCACCATACCTTAACGCGAGGGGAAAAGAAGGAAAAAGGGATGGAGCGAAAAGAGAAGAGGTAATTGCCCATTAGAGAGCTGCTCATCAGTGAACTTTGTCTCTCGTTTACGGCATTAATTTTGCTCAGCGTGAACTGCGCTTGACGCCGCTCGGAGGGCTCGGGGGCTCGCGCTGCTCTTGCTGGCCTGCACGGCTCGTCGCAGCCGATTTGCATTTCAGACCGCGTGTACGTGTACGAGCCGACAACAGCGGCGGCCACAGCAACGACGTTTGCCTTGACTCTCAGGAACCGTTTTGCATAGGGGTGGAAAAGCGCGTCTGATTTTTGCTGGGCGTCCGTCCTTTCCCGCTGACCTACTTTCTTCCTGCATTTGACTATTTTGCACCGTTTCGTACTAATGATCTAAAACCCCTGCTAAGATCTTCCTTTATGCCATACTGGTCTCCTCCTCCTCCTCTGGTGGCTCTTTCTCAGGTGTTTTGGGGGCTAGAAGGAAAAGACAAATTCCCCGAATCTGGGCTCTTCAGGCGTAATCCCTTCCAGCTGGGGTTTAGCCACGAACGGCAGGACATGGCCATGGACACAAATCTGGCCCAGTAGCCAGACACACTTCTCACATTAGGAGAAAGTGGCTAATGGGGAGTGACTTACCATCGCCTACTTTCAAAACCTACTTTAATATAAACCATTCCTCGTATGGTGTCAGTAGAATTAATTGGCTGGTAATCCACAGGAGACGTTCAGATCGCCTACAGTTTATTTTATGAGTCCTCCAGGATCAATTTCATGTTTGAATGACGATTCCTATCATATATTTACATACACAGTTGTCCTTTGTATTCAGAGATGACTTGGTTGCCTTTTTACTCCCCAGGCATATTCTTTCTGGGAAAGAAAGGTGGAAGTTTTACCTGAAGCCCTTCTGGAAATTAGCAAATATTTATCCAGCCCCTGATCTGCAAATACACGGAGATCGGCTGTGGAAGGAATCCAGATGACATAAAAAGGCAAAGTGTCTGCCCTCAAGAATCTTATAATCTCCCTGGGGCGGTGGGGGGTGGTTAGCACTTGCGCACACACACACACACACACACACACACACACACACACAATAGGCTGGGAACAATTGCAACAACAACATAATAAGTGCACAATAATGGTGTTGACACTGGAGTCCCGGTGGGCTGCTGGGCAGGGGTAGTAACTTGGGAAAGCAAAGTCACCAGGTCTTGAAAACCAGCTGGATGCTACGTCTTGCATTGACCTATCACAGGGACAAAGTATTAATTTCAAAGAATTGGTGATGCTCCTACTTCCCTTGCTTTTGGGAAACTGTTTTCTTGGGATGCCCCATTCCTGGACCTCTCTTCAGCTGATCTGGAGAGACGGTGAGGGAGAACTCCGGGACACAGAGGGCTTTCATCATATGAAGTGTGTGGATTTAATATTGCAATTTAATTTTTTTTTTACATTTATTTATTTTTGAGAGACAGAGAGAACACAAGTGGGGAGGGGCAGAGAGAGAAAGAGACAGAATCTGAAGCAAGCTCCAGGCTCTGAGCTGTCAGCACAGAGCCCGATGCGGGGCTCGAACTCACAAACCGTGAGATCATGACCTGAGCCGAAGTCGGACACTCAACTGACTGAGCCACTCAGGTGTCCAGAGGCCCAGTTAACTTTAGAAGGAGAAGCTGAGGAAAGGGAATGAAAACCCCTTAACATTTGATGATAGGATAGATCTCTTGCTGTATTTTGTTTATTGTTAGGGATGTGAAAGGTTTGTAGGTTAATCGTTCATTCATTCATTTGTCACATATTAATCAAGGGCCTTCTGTGTGATAGGTCCTGTTCTAGGCTCTGACGGTGCAGAATGAGTGAAGCAGACGAAACCCCTGTTGTCCTAGAGAACATTCTAGTAGAGAATGTCTTCACCGTTGGTGTCGGAGGCAGCTGTTTTCCTGCTTTGGCAGACCTTGAGAGCATTCCAGTGTGACTCAAACCTCACGCGTGTTACTGACAAAGTTCAGCCAATGAGTGTTGGAACAAACTCAATCTTGTACAGCAGTTCAGAAATGCAGGTCTGCAGGTGGGCATTGGTGTTCCACAGCAAAGCTCCTGAGATGCCTACTAAACACGCAGAATCCTGGTGGCCCGCCCATCAGAGACTGCGTCCCGATGTCTGGGGTGGGGCCAGAGAATGTGTATTTGTTTTTTTTTTTTTTTTAATTTTTTTTTTCAACGTTTATTTATTTTTGGGACAGAGAGAGACAGAGCAGGGAGGGGCAGAGAGAGAGGGAGACACAGAATCGGAAACAGGCTCCAGGCTCTGAGCCATCAGCCCAGAGCCCGATGCAGGGCTCGAACTCACAGACCGCGAGATCGTGACCTGGCTGAAGTCAGACGCTTAACCGACTGCGCCACCCAGGCGCCCCGAGAACGTGTATTTGAACAGGATCCCCAAATGATTCTTCTCATGAATTAAGTTTTGATGAATATATAGTATTGTTTTGTGGGCTTATTGTTTCCTATAAATGGGATGTTATCTCTTTAAGAGAACATCCGAGTATACGGGTGGACGCAAGGCTTAGCCTATCTTAGAGCAGCTGGGAAAACTGGTTCCTTGGAACCAGTGTTTGCTTCCTCTGGAATGAGGGCAGTGTCCTCACCATGGCTGGCAGCAGCCTGCCCAGGGTATCACAGGGACATTTGTGGCGGGGGCAGATTTACCCTGGCTGGCTGGACCCCCTGGCTTGGGATGCTCTCTGCTGCATCCTCCACACGGCCTGCTGTCGGCTTCTCCTCCCGCTGCTGGGGCTCCAGGGATGGAATCCCATCTCGGCCCAGGGCCCGTCTGCTAGAATCCCTAAGGATGCTGGTACCTAACAGGGGATATTAAGGAATGCGGACAATCCTTTCCTAAGACGGTAGCCTATCCTTCAAGCTTATTTTCTTGCTGCAAAATAAAACCCATTTGTGCATGTCAGAGGCCAAGGTCCTTCTCCTGGCATTCTTTTGGTAACACATCCTAACCATCCTGCAGACAGACAGATGTTCAATGGAGCAGACTGGGGGTAGGTGTTTAGAAAGGTGAATAGGGCAGGACACGTTTTTAAAACATTACTACTGTTCATCTCATAAGCCTGTGGTCTGGCCATCTTTCACTGCTTTGTGTGACCAGCAGCCAAAAGTCAGCCGGAGTGTTTACGACATTTTGCGCCATTTTCCCAAATGGACACATTCAAATGACGCATTTCTTGGTCAATGTTTAGGAGAGACTGTGCTTCCCTAGCCAGGCCCTAAATTGATTAATCTATTCTTTTTATAGTTCCGTGAGGAAATGATTCAGAAACCCAAGAGACTGACATCAGTCAAAAATCCTTTACAACAGTTCCTTTTATTTTCTACTACAGAAAATATGGGGTAATTGTGGTGGACATTCCATAAGGTGACTCCCCGTGAGTCACTTCTTTGCACGATCCCTCTCCTTGAGTGTTCGTGGAAACTGTGGCTTGTTTCTGGCCAATGCAATACAGCAACAGTGATGGGATGTCACTCCTGTGTTCATGTTATATGGTAAAGATGAACAGGTTTTGGAATTGAGGTCCCAGGTCAGTTGATTTTGAGTTAATCAAAAAGCTTATCCTGGGTAGGATGACTTCATCGGTTGAAAGCCCTAAAAGGAGGGACTGGAACCATCCCTGAGGTTAGGGACTCTTTCCTCGAGGAAGCAAGTGGCTATGAGTTCTATGCCTGTAGGGAAACTAATTCTGCCAGCAAGCTTGGATGTGAATCTTTCCTCACCCAAGCCTCTGATGAAATGCAGTCCAGTTTTCTGTGAGATCCTGAGCCGAGGAACCAGCTAAGCCTGTATGTCATACTCCTGACATACAGAAACTATGAGATGATGGATGCATGTTGTGTGAAGCCGTTAAGTTGATGTTAATTTGTTAGGCAACAATACAAAACTAATATAATAAGAATTAGTTAACACCCATCCTGGTTTCTCAGCCCTCTGCTGATGAGGCTTCTCCCTCTATTCCTTCCTTCCATTATTTCTGTCCTCCTTTCTTTAAAAAAAATTTGTTTATTTATTTATTGAGAGAGAAAAAGAGAGAGAGAGAGAGAGAGAGAGAGAGAGAGAGAGAGAATGCAAGCAGGGGAGGGGCAGAGAGAAGGAGAGACAGAATCAAAAGCAGGCTCTGTACCATCAGCACAGAGCCTGATGCAGGGCTTGAACCTGTGAACTGTGAGATCACAACCTGAGCCGAGATCAAGAGTCAGATGCTTAACCGACTGAGCCACCCAGGCACCCGTCTTCCCTTCTTTTCAAAAGATTAAACGGTGACCATCTCCCTCCCAAGGACAGGGGAAGAGGAGACCATGCTTGGTCAAGTTCGGGGATGGAAGCTGATCACAGAGCTGAGATGAATTTACTTAAAAAAATAAGACTTTGGTATTTGGCGTAGTTTTTTACGGTTCATTCCAAAATTGAGCAGAAAGCAGAGTTCCCATATTCCCCTGGCCTTCCTCCCCACAACTCCCCCTACAATTAGCATCCTGCATGTGAGTGGTACATCTATTATAACTGATGAATCTACATTGACACATCATTAAAGTTTACATAAGAGTTCACTCTTGGTGTTGTTTGTGCTATGGGGTTGTGTAGGCTTTGGCAAATGTACAGTGACATGTCTCCACAATTGTAGGGTCATATAAAATTTTGTTACTGCCCTAAAAACCCTCTGTACTCCTCCAATTCCTTCCTTTTTTGAACCCCTAGCAACCACCAATCTTTTTTCTTTCTTTTTAAAGCCATCTCCATCGTTCTGCCTTTTCCAGAATGTCATATGGTTGGAGTCACAGTGTGCAGCCTTTTCAGATTGGCTTCTTTCACTTAGTATTATGCACTTCGGGTTCCTCTATGTCTTTTCGTGGCTTGATAGCTCATTTCTTTTTAGCAGTGAATGATGTTCCATTGTCTGCGTCACTACAGTTCATTCACTGACCTGCTGAAGGGCATCTTGGTTGCCTCCTACTTTTGACAATTACGAACAAAGCTGCCGCAAACATCTATGGGTCGGTTTTTGTGTAGGCATAACGTTTCTCTTCATTTAGGTAAATTTCCAAGGAGGACGATTGCTAGATCATATGGTAAGAGTATGTTTAGTTTTGCAAGAAATTGCCAAACTGTCCTGGGATTGCTTTGCATTCCCAGCAGCAGCGAACGGAAAGTTCTTGTTTCCACAGCCTCACTAGCATTTGGTGTTGTCATTGTTCTGGACTCGGGTCATTCTCACTGGCATGTTCTGGTATCTCACTATTGTAATTTACATTTCCCAAATGTTGGACAACTTTGCTCACTTCCCTTTTATATCTGAGATGATTAGCAGTGAAGAAATCCACCCGTGACCCTTCCTTTTTCCTGTGGGGCTCGGCGAGCCGGGCTTTCTCTATTCTCCAGGGAAAACATTGCTAAGTGGCAAGCACGCAGCAGGCCTATCACAAGGAAGCAAGAGGTTAAAAACTCATGGCACGTCTTCACATTCGGTTCCTCCTTTTTATTGTAATTTATATAATTTAACTTTGGGAAACGGACTGATGTAGAGCTTCAGTTTCAAACGGAGGGAAGACGGACAAATGAACGGAGGCTCTCAGGACAGGGTTCCCCAAGGTCTCCTATCGCCAGGGTGAGCCACAGAGGTGGCACCTTGCATAATTGCTTTTGTTACAGTTTTTCTTCTCAGGGCGGCCCGAGGGAAGCATTCGGGCATCGGTCTCAGGTTACGGTCTGCTCCGGTCTCCTCCTGTCTCCTCCCAGCTTCTCAGTGCCCGCGCCAGGCGTCTGGGCCGGACGAGGCAACTGCTCATTCAGCTAGTGTCAGCAATCAGCAGAGGTTCCCCGCCCCGGGCATCAGAAACACAACCCAGACAACTGGCTTGGTTAGCTTCGTTGTGGCGCTCAAGGACCAGGATGAGAAAATGACATCCATTCCCTTTACAAGGGAAATATGCTTCCTCTGTTTTACAGTTTCAAGACTTAGAAGTCTCAAAGTGTCCAGAGCTCTGGCAACGGTACAAGTTAGGCGGCTGCACCGTTTCGTACTCTCATCCTAAAATAACTGTCGCTAAGCTTTGTGACACGTAGTCTAACTCATGCCTGCAAATGATGGCCTTGTTACTGGAGACATGAACAACTGTGGGCAGCTGGCGTTGGATTTTCTCACCTTTCTTTCTCCAGGCTTGAAGGAGACCTTACAATTGTAGGTGGTCATCTTTGAGGAAAACGTGTGCAGTCACCTGTTTACAGTTAGAGCTTCGGGGGCCGGGAGGGGCGGGGGGACATGGGGGGGGGGCTGTTAACATTTTGCACGTCGCAAGTAGGCCACCCAAACTCTTAGATCACATAAGGGTTTAGGCACACGTATTTCTTGTCCGCGAACATACTTTTGTTTCACAAGAGCCAGCTGAGCATGGCAGATGGAACAAATGTGTTTATAGCTGCTTTCTCTGAAAATTGCCCTAAAATGATAATATAGGCACAGAAAAGGCCTCGGCCCACAAGGACAAAGGGAACAGGGTGGGGATGTCCATGGCAAGCGGCCGCCGTCCGGAGGTTCGGAGTCAGAGGGATGGTGGTTCCCGATTTTGCAGCAGGAGAAAGCTATCACTTAGGTTGACCGGAGAAGAAACCCAGACGCAGGCTGAGGTGAGCCACAGGCCGGAAAAAGCCTCGGCACCTGAAGTCACCAGCAGCTTCCTAGAGTTGCACGTGGGGGCAAAAGCGGGATTGGCCGAAAGTCTCTGAAGCAGTGAGAACCGTCCTGACCAACAGAGATCCCTTGTCTTCTCCCCCAGGAAAGGCAGGCAGCCTCACTCCTGAGCAGGACGCAGGTGCGACGGGCCGAAGAGGCAAAGTGGAGACCTGAGACTTGGGGACGCCAGGCTCGGCTGAAGGCAGAGCCACAGTGCAAACAAGGAATCCAGTAGAAGTCTGCGTGCTGACCATCCGTCCTGGGCTTCCCTCCCCCACTGCAGTGGCACCACTCAATCAGGGGGCTCTTCAGCCAGCGCTTGTCCCCTCTGCCTGATAACGGGGGACCTAGCTTCGGGGTCAGGTAAATTTTGCTTCTGTTAGCTGTGCTGCTGTCTAGCTCTATGACTTTTTACCTGAATCTTTTTATATTTCTGTTTTTTAATTTTTTGAGAGAGAGAGAGAGCTAGAATGGGGGAGAGGGGCGGAGGGAGAGAGAGAATCCTAAGCAGGTTCCATGCTCGGGGTGAAGCCCCATGCGGGACTGGATCCCACAACTTGAGATCAGGGCCTGAGCTGAAATCAGGAAATGGGTGCTCAACTTACTGAGCCATCGAGGTGCCCCTTTACTTAAGTTAGTTACATATATATGTATGTTTATTTATTTTAGAGAAAGAGAGAGAGACACACAGCATGAATGGGTCAGGGGCAGAGAGAGAAGGAGACACAGAACCCGAAGCAGGTTCCAGGCTCTGAGCTGTCAGCACAGAGCCCAACGTGGGGCTTGAACTCACAAACTGTGAGATCATGACCTGAGCCAAAGTTGGACGCTTAACCCGCTGAGCCACCCAGGCACCCCAACTCAATCTTTCTTAACAGTTGTCTGAAATTGTGGGTAGGAAGAGTTTCAAAGATGACCACCTCATCAAGTGAGGTGATGCGGTAAAAACTCTAGGAGGCAACCATTCCTGAAAGCCATCTCCTGGTTTCTGGGTGACCGTATAGAAATGTTCTCCATGCTCCTGCCAATAATCTATTCTTTCATCATCTGACTCTTTAAGATTCAGTCCAATAGATACCATCCTAAATAGTGAAGAGGGCTTTCTGAACCTCCCCTCACAGATGTGGTGGCCATATTTAAAATGTTGGCCACAGGAAGACACTAGTTATGTGTTCCTGTTTAATCAGTTTCCAATCAGCTCAATGGCTCTTTTTCTTTTAACTCCTTTCTTTCATCTCATGTGCACATCAGTTTCACATCCTGAATAGTTTCAAAGACGTAAGTTTGATTAGAAAACATCCGTAGCGCTCCAGAACACATTTTACGTACTGCTCAACTGTAAACGCTCTCCAGACATCAGTCTCTCGCAGACTGTGTGACATCTCACTATTGTTGAATGAACATCACTTATACCTATACCTCGAGGAACGTCAATCTAAATTAAAATATGCCAAGTTTCTTAACAGCACCAACAGATTTCCTAATTAACCTATGAATACTGTCAATCTGTTAATATAGTTCTCTTGTTCTTTTAGAAATGAGTTATGTAACATTTCTCTTATTTACTCCAGCAATTTCAGAACTAAAGTGCTCCTTAGGGTATTCCAAACTTCCCTTCAAAAGTAAAGAAAATATGAATAGCATGAATTGATTTGTTGAAATGGCTGAAGGCTTTTTGGCCTCTCGATTTTTTTTTTTTCGAACCAGTCAATTGAACTTCACACATTGCCCTTTCTGCAATGCCTCTTCTCTGGGTTGCTTTCTATCCTTACAGAACTCCTGTGGTGATGCAGATTCCTAGGGTTGGTCCAAGGAGCCTGTAGACTAGCTTTTATGATCCTTGGTCTGGCTTTCTCGACAAAATACCTACAATGTGTCCTTTCTCCTTCAAATGGACCCCAGTGCACAGAATTGGATTAGCCGTGATCCTTATTTCATGCCACAGTCTCATTATTAGTCCATGCATAGATGTTATTTTTATTGTAATATAATGGATGGATACCTAAGGATCCACCACTGAGCCCAATAAATATCTTACATCTACTTATATGCCTTTTTCCCGTCCCTCCCTCTACATTCATCATAGTCTTCTGGGACTAGCATTTTTCTTTCCTTTTCTTTTTTCCCTTAATCACTTGTGTTCCAAGATTTGTTGATGTTGTAGCATGTAGCCATAGTTAATTTTTACTGCTGGGTATTATTCTACTCTGGATATAGGATAATCTATGTATCCATTTTCCTGTCGATGGACGCAATCTGTGTCTTTACCGTGGGCAAGGCTTGGCACAATTGTGAAGTAGGATGAAGTTCGTCTTTGATGCCTTTAGTATGTTTTTCTATCTTAGCCTCTTCTCAGAAGATCATCTGAGCATCCCGCCTGGCACATAGTAAAGTGCATTAAAGGCTTATTGAATGAATATTGTAAGGGCCAGATAAGGTTGAGGACAACTCCAGTCAAGTGGAAGTTGCTGCCTGAGGACTGACCTGTAGAAGCTTTTGTAGCCTCATTTTGGCTCAGAGGGAAGAGTGCCAGGATCAGTGACCAACGTCTGCATGGATGGGGCGATAGGCATGGCAGTTCAGAGCTGTTTATTTCCACCCCAGACTTAGTGTATTATCTCCTCATGGACATTTACAAATCAGCTGGAGTCATGAGTCAGGGGCAGGAGTTGAAAACAAAGGAATAAAACTGTCATTGCAGAGTTTCAGGTTTCAGCCAGGCTGGCGGAAGGTCAGTCGTGGGGGGTGGTAGTTGGGTTGGTGAACGTCGGTGAGATTCCTCGTCCTCTTAAGCCACACGATCTCCCACACACTTTCAAGATCGATGCTGGTCTTTATGTTAAATATCTAAAGTAAAAACACATTTAATAGAAAAAAGCACATTTCTCAGGAAAACAACTGCGCAAAGCATGTGATTTTTCATCCCAATGGCTAAACGTAGCTTTTTCTGTTTAAAAGTAAATCTTTCACTTTGAAGATTGGATATGAAGACACTTAAAATAATGTGTTTTTAAGTTGTCTAGTCGTTTCAATGTAAAGTGCTGAAAAATTGATCAATATTTGCTATGGACTCAAAGTTCTTTCCCTAAAATTATTTCTGCATAGATGTTTTGTTCTGACTTATGTCGACAGCATGTTTGTTACACCACACCTTTTGTCTAAGTTTTATTTATTTTGAGAGAGAGAGAGAGAGAGAGAGAGGGAGAATACAAGTGGGGAGGGGCAGAGCGAGAGAGGAAGAGACAGAGAGCCTCAAGCAGGTTCCACACTGTCAGCACAGAGTCCCCCACGGGCCTCCAATTACGAACCGTAAGATCATGACCCGAGCTGAAGCCGGACGCTTAACTGACTGAGCCGCCCAGGCGCCCCTGTTGCATCATCTCTTAATGGCCTCATCCCATGTGTACCTCCCCCTGTACACTCCCCTCCATGGGGACATTTGGGACACAGAAGTAGAGTATTGGGTTTTTTTAGATGCTACCTGATTTTCCTATAGTTGAAATCAAGTGAGCCCCACTGGGGCCCGCATGCTGGGGAGTCCTGATCACCGTGTTCCTTCCCGCCTGTCATTCACCTGGTTTTTAAACCCCTGCGGTCCCCACCTTTTTCTATTGGTTTTTGTGCTTCAGCTGGTGGAAGGACCGTATTCACCTGGAGCACGTGTGTGCGCGTCAGTCACTCATTCTAAACGTCATTAAGCACCAGCGTCTCCTACGGATGTCTTCGGTTTCCCAGGCAAAACTACACGTTTTCTTTCTCCTTTCTCCTCTCCCCACCGCCACCTCTGTCCCCGGGAGCAAATTCGGGGCTGCTCTGGGTGTGTGTCACCTTAGATTAATCGCTACTAACGCAAGTGGGAGCAGAGTCCCAGGAAGATGTGGGCTGCTCCAGAGGCAGGAGGTCCCCATCTCTGTGAGCTCTCAGACAGGGCAGGTGATACAGGGCAGAGAGGAGCTCCCCGGACGTGGCCAGGCCTGGGCGCCACAGGGCTTGGTTGAGAGCGGCGGGGATTCAGGACCGCTCTCTGCTGTCTACAACTAAGAAGCCGTGGGCTTGGAGCAAATGCGCGTCAATTTTCTGGCCATAGATTTCTCCAATGGCGATCTTTGCACCTAACGCTGTCATCTTACAGCTTGTTTCCTGTTTGTCCCATTTGTTCCGTGTTTCCTTTTATTTCTGTTCTCGCCTGTCTTTTGGACTGTTGGATATTTCAAAATGATTCCATGTCCCCTCTCCGTCAGTTGTTAGGTTCTACTTTCTTTGCCTGGAGACCCGGGGGGCCTAGACATTATGGCCGCACTGCCACGTGAAAACTGAACGAGAAGTCGTGCAGACATTTCTTCCTGGATGACACACAGACCTTGAAAACTTCAATTCCATTTGCCTCTGATCCTGCCTGGTGAGCTCTTTTTTTCCACGTAGCTTATTTCTTCATATATCTAAGACCCCACAAATTCTCATTGTCATTGCCATGTTAACAGTCAATAATCTGTTAGGTTTACCCTTATTGTCATTGTTTTCCTTGTCCTTCATTTCTTCCTGTATGTGGTAGACAGAATAATGCCCCCACATGCAAAGATGTTACGTCCCAATCTCTGGAGCTGTGACTATGTTAGGTTATATGACAAAGGGGAATTACGGTTGCTGATCAGTTGACTTGAAAATAGGGAGATTATCCTGGATTCTCTGGTTGGGCAGTGTGATCACAAGGGTCCTTAAATGTGGAAGAGGGAGGCAGAGGAGGGAGCATCAGGAAAATGGCGGTGTGAGAAAGACTCAGTCCAAGGAGTTGGCTTTGAAGGTGGAGGAATGGGGCCGTGATCCAGAGAACTCCTGGGATCTGGAAGCTGGAAAAGCAAGGTAATGGGTTCTCCCCAGAGTCTCCTGACGAATGCAGCCCTGCCTGCCCCTTGGGTTTAGTCCTGTGAGACCCGTTTTGGACTGCCGATGTCCAGAACGGCGCAATCATACATTCAGGTAGCTTTGCACCACCACGCCTGTGGTGAATTATTCTGGCAGCAGTAGGAGACTAATACGCTGTCGCTCTGATTTCATTTATCGTTTTGCATTTACCTGAAAACTTGTTTCAGTAATTTCCTTTAGGGCGGGTCTGGTGATGATGAATTTTGTCAAATTGTGTTTTTCTGGACATTTCTTTACTCTGCCTTCATTTCTCTGTTTTCAAGGTCGTCGATTTCTGCTCTTTGTTTCCTTCCTTCTGCTTGCGTTGAGTTTGGTTGACTTTTTTCTAAGTTGGTAAGGTTTAAGCTTAGATGATAGATTCGAGACCTTTCTTCTTTTCTAATATAACCACGGAATGCTACAAACGTCTCTCTAGACACTGCTTTAGTTGCATCTCGCAAATCTCGATGTGCTGTATTTTCATTTTCATCCAGTTTCAGATGTTTTCTAAGTTCCTCTAAGACTTCCTCTTTGGCTCATGGGTAATTTAGAATTGCACTATTTCTTTCCAAATATTTGGGGATTGTTCCAGATATCATTCCGTTATTGATTTCTGATTTAATTCCATTATGGTCTGAGAATACTTTATGTGGTTTCTATCTTTTACAATTTGTTAAGGTTTGTTTTATGGTCTCAATATGGTCTCTCTTGATGAGTGTTGCATGTGCACTTATAAACAATGTTCTGTAAATGTCAATTAGGTTGATTTGATCGATAGTATTGTTCAGGTCTTCTGTATTTTTACTGACCTTCTGTTTACTTGTCCCATTGATTACTGACAGAGGAGTATTGAAGTCTCCAGCTATAATTGTGGATTTGTCTGTTTCTTCTTTCAGTTCTATCGGTTCTTTTTTAAAGAAATGTTTATTTATTTTGAGAGAGAAAGAGAGCGAGAGGGAGCATGTGTGCACATGTGTGTGAGAGGGAGAGGGGCAGAGAGACAGGAAGAGAGAGAATCCCAAGCAGGATCCATGCTGTTAGCACAAAGCCCAACACGGGGTTCCATCCCACGAACCATGAGATCATGACCTGAGCTGACATCAAGAGTTGGAAGCTTTGGGGCGCCTGGGTGGCTCGGTCGGTTAAGCGTCCGACTTCGGCTCAGGTCATGATCTCACGGTCCATGAGTTCGAGCCCCGCATCGGGCTCTGTGCTGACAGCTCAGAGCCTGGAGCCTGTTTCAGATTCTGTGTCTCCCTCTCCCTCTGCCCCTCCCTTGTTCATGCTCTGTCTCTCTCTGTCTCAAAAATAAATAAACATTAAAAAAACTAAAAAAAAAAAAAGAGTTGGAAGCTTAACCCACTGAGCCAGCCAGGTGCCCCCTGTTGGTTCTTGCTTTATGTAATTTGAAGCCGTGTTGTTAGGTGCACCCACTTTAGGCTTGTTTTGTCTTGGAGAATTGACCCACTTATCATCACACAATGATGTTCCTCTTTTTTTTTTTTAAATTGGTTTTAGAAGTAGAATTTAGTGATTCATCACTTATATATAACACCCAGTGCTCATCACAGCAAGTGCCCTTCTCTTTAAAAAAATTTTTTTTAATGTTTATTTATTTTTGAGAGAGAGAGAGAGAGAGAGAGTGCGAGCAGGGGAGGGGCACAGAGAGAGAAAGACACAGAATCTGAAGCAGGTTCTGGGCTCTGGGCTGTCAGCACAGAGCCCGAAGTGGGGCTCAAACCCATGAACCATGAGATCATGACCTGAGCTGAAGTTGGACACTTAACCGACTGAGCCACCCAGGTGCCCCACAGGTGCCCTTATTATTATTTTTTTAAAATTTTTAATGGCAAGTGCCCTTCTTAATGCCCATCACCCATTTATCCCATCCCTCCACCCACCACCCTCCAGCAACCCTCAGTTTGTTTTCTATAGTTAAGAGTCTCTCATCGTTCACCTCCCTCTCTGGTTTTATCTTATTTTATTTTTCCTCCTGTTTCCCTATGTTCATCTGTTTTGTTTCTTAAATTCCACATATGAGTGACATTATATGGTATTTGTCTTTCTCTGACTTATTTCGCTTAGCATAATAGGCTCTAGTTCCATTCTTTTCATGCTGTCTGCGCAGAGCCTGGTGTGGGGCTCAAACCCACGAACCGTGAGATCATGACCTGAGCCAAAATCAAGAGTTGTACACTTAACTGACTGAGCCACCCAGGCACCCCAACTCTAGTTCCATTCTTTTTGATGTCTGAGTAATATTCCATATATATGTGTATATATGTAAATATATAGATAGATAGATAAATCACATCTTCTGTATTCATTCATCAGTCAAAGAATGGTTGGGCTCTTTCCATAGTTTGGAAAGCCAATAGTTTGGCTATTGTTAATATTGCTGCTATAAATGTCAGGGTACATATGTCCCTTCAAATCAGTACTTTCGTATCCTTTGGATAAATACCTAGTAGCACAATTTCTGGGTCATAGGGTAGTTCTGTCTTAACTTTCTGAGGAACCTCCACACTGTTTTCCATAATGGCTGTACCAGTTTGTGTTTCCACCAACAGTGTAAGAGGGTTCCCCTTTCTCCACATCCTTGCCAACATCTGTTGTTTCCTGAGTTGTTAATTTTAGCCATTCTGGTAGGTGTGAGGTGGTATCTCATCGCGGTTTTGATTTGTATTTCCCTGATGATGAGTGATGTTGAGCAGTTTTTCATGTGTCTGTTGGCCATCTGGATGTCTTCTTTGGAGAAGTGTCTCTTCATGTCTTCTTCCATGCTCATGGATGAGAAGAACAAATATTGTTAAAATGTCTACACTACCCAAAGCAATCTACGTATTCAGTGCAATCCCTATCAAAATAACACAAGCATTTTTCACAGAGCTAGAACAAACAATTTTAAAATCTGTATGGAACCAGAAAATACCCTGAATAGCTAAAGCGATCTTGAAAAAGAAAACCAAAGCAGGAGGCATCACAATCCTGGACTTCAAGCTATACCACAAAGCTGTAATCATCAAGACAGTATGGTTCTGGCTCAAAAACAAACACATAGATCAATGGAACAGAATAGAGGACCCAGAAATGGACTCATGACAATACGGTCAACTAATCTTTGACAAAGCAGAAAAGAATATCCAATGGGAAAAGGTAGTCTCTTCAACAAATGGTGTTGGGGAAACTGGACAGCTACATGCAGAAGAATGAACTTGAACCACTGTCTTACACATACACAAAAATAAATTCAAAATGAATGAAAGACCTAAATAGACTGTTCACATTTAATGTCATCACCAGTATAGCTGGATTACAATCTGTCGCCTTATTGGCCATTTTCTATTTGTTCTATCTTCATTTTTAGCCCCTTTTTCTCCTGCCTTCTCTTTTTAAAAAACATTTTTTAAAAAAAAAGTGTTTATTTATTTTTGAGAGCATGCACGAGAGATGCAGAGTGTGAGTAGGGGAGGGGCAGAGAGAGAGGGAGACACAGAATCCGAAGCAGGCTCCAGGCTCCGAGCTGTCAGCGCAGAGCCCGATGCGGGGCTCAAACTCACGAACGGGAAATCATGACCTGAGCCGAAGTTGGACGCTTAACCGACTGAGCCACCCAGGCGCCCCTTTCCTGCCTTCTCTTATGTTCAGGGAACATTTAAAAATTTCTACTCTTCTCGGGGCGCCTGGGTGGTGCAGTCGGTTAAGCGTCCGACTTCAGCCAGGTCGCGATCTCGCGGTCCGTGAGTTCGAGCCCCGCGTCAGGCTCTGGGCTGATGGCTCAGAGCCTGGAGCCTGTTTCCGATTCTGTGTCTCCCTCTCTCTCTCTGCCCCTCCCCTGTTCATGCTCTGTCTCTCTCTGTCCCAAAAATAAATAAAACGTTGAAAAAAAAAATTAAAAAAAAAAATTTCTACTCTTCTCTATTGACATTAATAGTACAAATTAAAATTTATTTTAATGATTGCTCTAGGGTTTGCAATATATATATCTTTAATTAACAATTACATTCAAATAATATTATACCACTTCACATGCAGTGTAAGTATGTTGCAGCTGTATACTCAATTCCTTTCATTCTTTGTGCTATTGTCATATTTTCTTTTTTACATGTAATAAAACACACGCTACATGGTTACTATTTTCCTTTGAGGTTGTCAGTTATCTTTTAAAGCAGTTAAACATAAGAAACACTTGGGGTGCCGGGTGACTCAGTCGGTTGAGAGCCCAACTTCAGCTCAGGTCATGATCTTGAGGTTCACGAGTTCGAGCCCCGTGTCAGGCTCTGTGCTGACAGCTCAGAGCCTGGAGCCTGCTTTGGGTTCTGTGTCTCCCTCTCTCTCTGCTCCTTCCCTGCTTGTGCTCTCTCTTGCTCTCTCTCTCTCAAAAATAAATAAAAACATTGAAAAAATTACAATAAGAAACACTTTTTTTAAACTTCATTTGTTCCATTTCTAATATTCTTCATTTCTTTGTGTAGATCCATGTTTCTGTTTGATAGTATATATTTTTCTGCCTAAATAATGCCATTGAACATTTCTTCTAAAGCATATTTGCTAGCCCTGAATTCCTTCAGTATTTAAGAAAGTATTTCTCCCTCTTTTTTTTTTTTTTTTGTCATGCAGAAGATTCTGGCTGGCAGTCTTTTTTTCTTTCAACACTTGAAGATGTCACTCCAGTATCTTCTAGCTTGCATGAGTTCGGATGAAAAGAATCATCTGCTTCATTCTTATTTTGTTCCTCTGTATGTCATATGTGGTATTTCTCTGGCTGACTTTAAGATTTCGTCATTGTCTTTTTTGTTTTCAGCAATTTAAATATAATATATGAAGTTGTATGTGTGTTCTAACAAATGTGTTTTCTGTTTCACTACTGTTTCATTCCTCAGCCGGGTCAAATCTACTGATGAGTTCATTGAAGACCTTCTTCTCTATTAGTTTTTTTTTTTCTTTTTAATTTTTAGTTCTTGTATTTGCTGCTTGTTTCGAGTTTCAGTCTCTCTGCTGAAATTGCCCATCTGATCCTGCCTGGTTTCTACATTCTCCCTTACAGCCTTTAACATAATAATCATAATAATAATCATAATCATCATAGTTATTTAGCCTTTAACATAATAATCATGGTTCTTTAGAATCGTTGTAGTAGACAGTTCCCAGTAGGTAGTTCCAACATGGGTGTCCTGAGTACTGTTTTGATCATTGCTTTGTCGCTTTGAATGTGTCGCCTTTTTTCTTGCCTTTTAACAAGCCTCAATATTTTTTGTTGAGAGCCATATGTCTTGCATAGATAGTAGAGAGTGGAATCCATAGCTTGTTTTTTTTGTTTTTTTTTTTGTTTTTGTTTTTTTTTGCCTGGAATGTGCGTACTTTTTCTTCTGCAAAGTGTTTAGTGAAGGGACTTGAATTCAGCTAGATAGGAATGGGGCTGGGCTGAAGGTTTGTTGTTGCTATGGTGACCTTAAGTACACTACAGGCTTCAAACTTCTCTAATGACATCTAGTGTTTAGGGTGGGGGCAGACTTGCCAGGGGATTTTTTCTTCAGGATATTCCCTCCTCATTTTCAGGTCTTCCTTTTGTGCTGCTGCACCCCAGAGGTCCCTTTCTATGCCCTTGTCTCTCTTATCTCTCCCTGCCAGCTGTCCTGCACCATTCTTTGTTATTTAGTGCTACTCATCCTTGTGATGGGGAGGTAACGGGTGTGTGTGTGGGTTCTCTGTTGTTCTAATTAAACCTTTGTCTTAGGCAGGGCCGTCCCTGTGCCTCAGAAGTGTTGCTTTTTCAGTGTGCCACTATTCTGTTAGTTCGATTGAGTACGGCAATCATTTCATCGTATATAGGTCTATCAAATCATTGCACTGTACCCTTTAAATATATATAATTTTTATTTGTCAATTATACATCAGTAAAGCTGGAAAAATGATTGGACTGGGTTCATCCAATATGTTGGAAGTGCAGAGAGAGAAAGAGAGGGTGACTTGTTTCTGTATCAGCCTCTAACTAGAGTTCTGGGCCCGGCGCATCTTCATGTCCTGCTCTCCCCAGTGGAATAGGGTATTTTTTTTTTTTTTTTGCTACTTCCCTTCCTTATGCTGCGGTGTGTTTTCATTAGTGTCCTAAGGGCAATGGTTTTTGTTGCCCTTCCTTGTACAGGCTTTTGTTTCCTAGACAAGACAGAGGAAAAGAACACAGGCGGGGTTGGTATTGGTCTCTCATTGCACCTGCTCTCCCTCTCCTCCAGGTCTCCGCCTCAAGGAGCTCTTTCATAGGACTCTTCCGAATCCTGGGAGTTCCTGGTAGGGTCCAAGGACAAAGGGCCTGAAGTGGGTGCTGGCTCTGATTTCTCCGACTGCTAAGGGCTTTATGCACCTGCCAGTACAGAGCCTGCTCTTAGCAGGTCATTATCTACCCAGCTGAACTCTTCTCACTAGTGTCCACCTGCATCTGTCCCGGGCAAACCAGCAATCTTTCACCCGAATTGGACCATCTCTCTTTAGATTTGGGGCCACCTGGTTATTCTGCAACCTGAGTTCTCTGATGGTTTTCGGAGAGTAAGCAATGTTCATGTTGTCCCGCTGTCTCCATTTTAGTGTGGGAGCAATGCTCTTCCCAACTTTCTACATCCCTAAACAGCTTGTCTTCAGTGTTTGAAGGACAGCTTTGTTGGGCCCAATGTCTGATTTTAGAGGTCGGAAGTTATATTCTTGTAGTCCTTTGAAATTGTTATTTTACTGTCTGTTGTATTCTATTGTTCCTATTAAAAAGTCTGTTGTCAGTCTTACTGTTGCGTCCTTGATGGTAATAGGTCTTTCTGGTTGTTTCTCAAAAACTTTTATTTTTTAGAGAAGTTTTAGGTTTATTGCAAAATTGAGCCAAAAGCAGAGTTCCCGTATATCACCTGCTTGCCGCCTCCATAACCTTCCCTACTGTCAGCATCCTGCATGTGAGTGGTATATTTGTTACAATCGATGAGCCTACATTGACACACCATTATAGTTTAAATAAGGGTTCACTCTTGGTGTTGTTCATGCTATGGGCTGTGTAGGTTTTGACAAATGTATAATGACATGTCTCCATCATTATAGAGCCATACAGAAGTGTATCACTGCCCTAAAAACCCTCTGTACTCCTCCAATTCCTTTTTGTCCTTGCCCGACCCCCTAGCAACCACCCATGATTTTTTAACTGTCTCCATAGTTTTCCCTTTTCCAGGATATCATATACTATGAATATGAATGAATTATATACTATGTAGCCTTTTCAGATTGGCTTCTTTCACTTAAAAATATGCACTTAGGGTTCCTCCATGTCTTTTCATAGCTTGATGGTTCTTTTTTTTTTTTTTTTTTTAGCAGTGACTGATTTCCCATTGTCTGGGTTACTAAAGTTTTTTTTTCTTAATTTTTTAAAATGCTTATTCATTTTTGAGAGACAGAGAGAGAGAGAATGTGAGTGGAGGAGGGGCAGAGAGAGAGGGAAACAGAATCCAAAGCAGGCTCCAGGCTCTGGGCTTTAAGCACACAGCCTGCTGCATGGTTTGACCCCATGAACCATGAGATCATGACCTGAGCTGAAGTTGGACGCGTAACTGACTGAGCTACTCAGGTGCCCCTGGGTAACTCAAGTTTGTTTATTCATTGACCTGCTGAAGGACCTCTTCGTTGCTTCCTAGTTTTTATAATTGTGGATAAAGCTGCCACAAACATCTATGGTTGGTTTTTGTGTAGACATAAGGTTTCACTTCATTTAGGTAAATGCCAAAGAGCATGAGGAGCATGATTGCTAGATCGTATGGTAAGAGTATGTTTAGTTTAGTAAGAATTGCCAAACTGTCTTCCATATTGGCTGTACCATTTTGTATTCTTACCTGTAGTGAATTAGAGTTCCTTATGCTTCACAGCCTTCCCAGTATTTGCTAGTGTTCTGTTCCTTTTTAAGATTTACTCTTTGTTTTGCTTCATAGCAGTTTTTTTCTATGATGTGTGCTTCTTTATAATTATGCTTGGGGATTAAGGCTATCATGATTCTTTTTTTAAAGTTTATTTATTTTGAGGGAGAGATAGCATGAGAGGGGGAAAGGCAGAGAAAGAAGGGGGAGGGAGAGAGAGAGAGAGAAGGAGGGAGGGAAGGAGGGAGGGAGAGAGAGAAAGAGAGAGAGAGGATCCTAAGGAAGCTCTGCATTCAGTGTGAGCTTGATGTGGGGCTCAAACTCATAAACTGTGAGATAATGACCTGAACTGAAATCAAGAGTCAGATGCTTAACCGACTGAGCCACCCACGTGCCCCAAGTCTATCATGTTTCTTGAATCTGTTTTTTTTTTTCAAGTGAGGTATAATCAACATATAACATTATATCAGTTTCAGTTGTACAATGTCATGTTGGATCTGTATTTTGATGTCTTTCATCAGTTTTAAAAAATCAGTTGTCATCTCTTTAAATATTGTTTCTATCCTGCATTAGGGTTTATCACAAAAACAGAACCAATGGAAGATCTATGTGTAGACACACAGAGAGATTTATTATAGGGTTTTGACCATGTGAAATTGCCTAAGCTGGTTCAATACTCTAGGGGAAGGTGTTTCTCCTGAACACCTGAAGTAAAAAGTAGATAGTAAGAGAAGATCAGGATCCCACAAGAATGGACTGGAACCCATAGCAGTCTCTCTACTGCCTCTAAGACTCCTACTTTGCTGATGGAGTGTCCTCTAGAAGGAGTTTGCATCTTTTGACAGGGAGCTAAAAATGTACTTGGCAAGGTGGTTACAGTTACAGTTACAAATATTAGACATTTCTTGTCCCATATCTCTTATGCTGTATTCTGTACTTTTCGTTCTTTTGGATCTCTGTCCTTCGGTCTGGATATATTCCTATTAATTCTTTTCCATTTGACTAATCACTCTTCTACCATTTTGAATTTCTATTAAACTCATCCACTGAGTTCTTAATTTTGGTTATTTTATTATCTTGTTCAAAATTTCTATTTCTTCCTTTTTTGTAATTTCTGGTCCTCAACTGACATTGTCCATATTTTCATGAGCATGTTAATCATAATTATTTTCACATTTGTATCATATAATTCTAATAATCTTTGTGGGCTTGTTTCTATTTTTTTTTTACTTTTATTTCTTTTGGTTTTTGTATTTCCTTGTCCTTCTTTTAAAAAAAATTAATTCTGGGGGCACCTGGGTGTCTCAGTCGGTTAAGTGTCCAACTTTGGCTCAGGTTGTGATCTCACAGTTTGTGAGGTTGTGCCTCGCATTGGGCTCTGAGCTGACAGCTCAGAGCCTGGAGGCTGCTTTGGATTCTGTGTCTCCCTGTCTCTCTGCCCTTCCCCCTCTCATGCTCCGTCTCTCTCTCAAAAATAAATACACATTAAAAATTTTTTTAAAAATTCGATTGTAGTTAACATATAGTGTTATATTAATTTCAGATGTACAATCTAATGATTCAATAATTCTATACATTACTCAGTAATCATTGTGATAAGGGTACTCTTGATCCCCTTCACCTATTCCACCCCCCCCCCCCCCACCTCCCCTCTGGCAATCATCAATTTGTTCTCTATAGTTAAGAGTCTGCTTTTGGTTTGTCCCTTTTTTCTTCGTTTGTTTTGTTTCTTAAACCCCACATATAAGGGAAATCATATGGTACTTGTCTTCTGACTTATTTCACTTAGCATTATATTCTAGATCCATCCATATTGTTACAAATGGCCAGATTTCATTCTTTTTTTATGGCTGAGTAATTTTCCATTGTATAGATATGCTGCATCTTTATTTATCTAATGATGACTGGAGCATTTAGTTCACTTACACTCAAAGTAATTATTGATAGGTAGGTGCTTACTGCCATTTTGTTGCTTTATGGTTGTTTTTGTTGTTCCTCTCTGTTCCTTTCTTGTCTTGTTCTCTCACAGTTCGTTGGCTTTCTTTAGTGATATACTTGGATTCCTTTCTCTTTAGTTTTTGAATATGTATTATGGGTTTTTGATTTGTGGTTACCATTAGGTTCGTCTATAACATCTTACACATATAGCAGCCTATATTAAGTTGATGATCGCTTAAGTTTGAACACATTCTTTACTCGCCTCCCATCCCCTACCTTTTAGGTATATGGTGTCGTACTTTACATCCTTTTATTTTGTGAATCCCTTGACTAATTTTTATAAATATACTTAATTTTACTGCTTTTGTGGTTCTTACTTCTCTTATTCCTACTTATGGTCTTTCCTTTCCATGCAAAGAGTCCCCTTTAACATTTCTTGTAGGCCAGCGTGGTTTAGTGGTCATGAACTCCTTTAACTTTTGCTTGTCTGAGAAACTCTCTATCTCTCCTTCTATTCTGAACAATAGCCTTGTTAGGTAGAGTATTCTTAGCTGAAGGCTTTTTTTCTTTCAGCACTTTGCCTATATCATGCCACTTCCTTCTGGCCTACAAAGTTTCTCGTGAAAAATCAGCTGGTAGCTTTGTGGGGTTTCCTTTGTATATAACTATTTTATTTTCTCTTCTGCTTTTATTTTTAATTTTTTAATTTTAATTTTTTTATTTTTTAGAGAGAGGGAGAGTGTGTGAACAGGAGAGGGGGCAGAGGGGGAGAGAGAGAGAGAAGGAGAGAGAGAGAAAGAGAGAGAGAGAGTCTTTCACAGGGCTCAATCCCATGACCCTGGGATCATGACCTGAGCTGAAATCAAGAGTTGGATCCTCAATTGACAGAGCTACCTCTGAGTAGCTGCCTCAGGAGCCCCTCTTTCTTTCTGCCTTTAAAATTCTCTCTTTGTCACTACTTTTTGCTATTTTAATTACTATGTGTCTTGGTGTGAACCTCCTTGGGTTGACTTTGTTAGGGGCTCTCTGTGACTCCTCACTCTATATTTCTGTTTCCTTCCCCAGATTTAGGAAGCTTTCAGCTATTAGTTCTTCAAATAATTTTTCTGCCCCCCCCCCTTCTCTCTCTTCTCCTGGCATTCCTATAATGCAAATGTTATTGTACTTGATAATGTTGCTGAGTTCCCTAAGTCTATTTTCATTTATTATTATTCTTTTTTTCTCTCTCCTGCTCAGCTTGATTGCTTTCTCTTACTCTGTCCTCCAGGTCCCTGATCCATTCTTCTGCTTCTTCTAGTCTACTATTTATTTCATCCCCAATGTATTTTAAATTTCATTTATTGAGTTCTTCATCTCTGGTACTTTTTTATGGTTGCCGTCTCTTTGATAAGGATCTTATTGAGATCTTCTACTCTTTTCCCAAGTCCAGTAAGTATTTTTATGACCATTAATTTAAATTCTCTATCAGGTATATTATCTCCATTTTGCTTTGGTCTCTTCCTGTGATTCTGTCCTGTTCTTTCATTTGGGACGTATTCCTCTGTCTCTTCCTTTTGTGTAACTCTCTGTGTTTGTTTCTGTGTGTTAGGAAAGTCAGCTTCATCTCCTGCTCTTGAAAGTAGTGGCCTTATGAAGAAGAGTTCCTATAGTGCCCTGTGGTGCAACGTCCCCTGTTCACCAGAAGCTGGCACTTCAGGAATGTCTCGATGTGCATTTCATGTGCCCTGCTGTTGTGGCTGAGCCCCCTTTACCTTCAGTCCAGTTGTCTGCAATGACTCTCCTTGCCTGTTGTGGCATGGGTTTGGTCCTTGTGTTTTAGTGGGCCAGTCCAGGATTGCTTTGGGCTTGAGTCAGACAAGGTGTTTGCCAGAGATGTGATAGCACCAAACTGCAGGAGAATGTGGGGGCAGGGTGTGCGATGTTGCCAAGGTCTGCCATAGGAGGGGACCTCTGTTCCAGGTCTGGAGGGGGTGTGTCCACCAGAGAACTTGGGGGCAGGGTGCACTCTTAGCTGGTTAGGTAGTGGGTGTTGTGCCACACTGGTTCTCACGTTCCTTGCCCTTTTGTTGAGTGAATTTTCCTAGTTATTATTGGTTGAATTATAAAAATTTTGTATGGAAGTTTGGGAGGTTATTTGAGACCTGAGTGACTTTATCTTATTTCCAAGAGAATTTAGTTTTGATTCTTGCAGACAGTAAGTATAAGGATCGATCACGTCAATATAATGAGCTGATTCAAGCTCAGGTTAGGTTTTTGTAAGGGTTTATCTATTTCTACATACTCCTACATAGAAAAGCATGTATTCTCAAAGGAATAACCTTTTAGGGGTCCTAACTGGAAGCCTTGGTGTTTAGTAGGACCCTCTTTGGGGGGTCCTATGTTCCACTCTGTCTCCCCAGCTCTGTGATACTTCTGAAGTTTATGCTCTGCCTCTCTGCCTCTCTACTGCTACTTTTGAGTAAAAGTACCTGTAGGGAAAAATTGACTGCCATTCTCTTGAAAGACCTTGGTCGTTCAAACCCTTACTGCTTTGATGGTCCTTTGACACTTGCGAACAAATGTTTCTCATATTTTGTCCACGTTTTCTAGTTATTGATGGGAGATATAGTCTGAAAAAATCATTTATTGTAAGAAGAAGATATTACCTGCAAGTGGCATTCTTTAAAATTAGTTTTCAGGTTTTTTTGTTGATGTTTAGTTTTAGGGATTCTGGAATTGATCATTCTGAAATGAAAGCTATTTTTGAATTCCGAGCTGTAGCAATCTTAGGTGTATGTGGAGAAATGCTCTCGGTGAAGTTTCGGTGGTCTGTTATTTACTTTAGCAGGTAGTTTTACAGTGCTATGTCTGGGGAAGTTTGTGATCAACATATTTGTTTCATAGAGGAAGAAACTGAGATGAGAATAATTGGAAGCCTGAGGATTAGATTACACAGGTTTATAAGAGACAATTGAAGACATGAATAGAGTTTGGGTTTGTATCCTCTAATCTTAAACTCAGAAAGTCTTATACTTTCTGACTTTCTAATGGTATTTTTGCTAATACTCATACATCAGAAAAATGTTCTAGACTCTTCTCCTCAGCCTGTCTTGTATGGTTTTTGCTGAATATGTCCACATCTTGAACTCACTGGGGTCATCTTGTTTAAACCTATACACAGCAGGAAAATCAACATCCTTTCAAATATATGTAGACATTCTTGAGAGCAACTTCCATTTTTCCCGGTCACCCTCTCTTCAGATTTTAATTTTGCTGAATTCTTGTCTCTTTGGCTCCTGTATTTATTGCATTCTCTGATGTCTCTATGCTCTTCTCAGGCATGGCCCTACTGATGTGCATCCCTTCCCAGCTCTGGGGTCATGTTGGTAGCTTGGAAATGACCACAACAGAAGTATTTACACCGTGGGAACTGGGAGATACCACCTATCAGGCTTTTATTTCCCAGAAAGTTCGTTGTCAAACATTTACCAGCACACCCTTGCCCTGATCCCTCCATGCAGCACTGCACAGTCCAAGACAGAGGTTGGTTTGGCGCAACTGGGGGTGGGGTTGCCTCACCCACTGCTGGGTCTCACAACCAAATTAGGAATGGAATATTAACTCTTCTTATTCATAAAATTGCCCAGACTATTCCTGTTTCCATCATCATCGCCTCATTCATTTCCTATTCCGGTGCTCGCCCCTCACAGGGAGGGTTGCGAAAGAGGAGTGGAGTCATTCCTCTTGCATTTTGTGCCTTCTACCCACGGTTTACACAACTACAGGGAGCATCGCTCATGGTATATTGGATCCCACAGCCCGTGAGTGGAGTCCCTGGTACCGTGTGAGACAGTGGTGTCCAACCCGTATCCCAATCCCCATGGTGACACATTTTCCAGGTCTGCCTTGGTATTACGGCGTGTGGAATTGAGATACGGACCAAACTTGGGGTCACAGAGCTGACATTTCACAGGAACAGCAAGTATTAGCCTCGCTGTGCCTGGTCATACTGTCCTTGGAGCTAATGAGAAAAGTCACTGCTCTGCCCACCACTGTGGGGGCTCGCTTTTTATCTGCCATTGCTGTTTTGGGTGTTTTCACAAGTTACCTTCTTTGTGTTTATTTATTTACTTATTTATCTATTTGCTTGTTTGTTTTACAGTGATTTGTTTTGAGAGAGAGAGAGAGAGAGTGTGCACATGTGCGAGTAGGGGAGGGGCAGAGAGAGAGGGAGAGAGAGAATCCCAAGCAGGCTCCACACTGCCAATGCATAGCCCAACATGGGGCTTGAACTCATGAACTCTGAGATCATGACCTGAGCCGAAATCAAGAGTCGGACATTCAACGAACTGAGCCACCCAGGTGCCCCAAGACGGATAACCTTCTTAAATTTTTACAAAACTCTGTGAGATGGGTGAAGGAAACAAAACCTACTGAAACTTTAAAATGATTTGTCCAAGCCATCACAGGTGATGACAGATACAGGATTTGAACCTGACGTAGGAGTCCAAACTGCATTCTTCATCACTGTTTCCTCTCAGAAAAAGAGAGAAAGATGGGAGGAATGCATGGGGCTCTGTTGTTTGCTTCTCAGGACAGGTGGTGAGATTGGCCTTCTGCATGGTCCTCAGGGCTGTGGTTGGGGCCATGGTGTGGTGGCCAGTGTGGATTCGGCCACTTTTCTGCTCGCCCTCTCCCCCCCCCAGTAAGTTTCACTGAGACAGGGCTGCCACTGTCTGGGGAGGGAGGCTCTCCCTGCCAACTGGGTCTTTAATTGCAGCGCTCCAAGGGGATGAGCACCATGGAACCAGTGTAGAGACCCAACCTGGGTGCCACAAAGTAAATATTTCCCATTTCATGTCAAGTCATATCCTAAAACAAGTGTGAAGAATTGGGATTCAGTGAGAAACCCACATTTCAGGGATCAAAATGGGTTTTGACTGGGCTGAAATCCAGCCATCACTCTGCCCTGTCCGACCTTTCCTTGGGGTGCCTGGCCATCCTGTCCCGTGAGTGTCAGGGGACGCGTCCATCAGCAAGAGGTGAGGAGGTAGGGGTGGGGTGGGCGGGGTGGATGCTGTGCGTTAGCCGCACAGGCATCCCAGACTCAGGGAAATAAAGTGGGGCTTGGGGCTCATGAAAAGATACCCTTCTGATTATGCATAAAAATTTACAGAAGAGGAGAGTGGGGCCAGGAATAGTGACAGATGGGTAAATGCAGTGTCTATGAGACTAATTCAACATATTTTTACAGCGATGAAAAATTATAGCCCTGGGCGGTTTTCCTTGGATGCTTGCTTTTGTGGAGCCACTAGCCCTATATTGTCTTTGCAAGCGGTGGCATGAAAGTCTCAGTAGTGCCCACACGGCTTGCTTTTAGGCTGGGGTTGGTGATTTGGGTTTTATATGAATGGTTGCATGTGTCACCTGTGCTTTGCTACGCTGGGGGCGGTCCTCATGTGAAGCAGAATCCTGGGCGGGTCCCGGAAGAGCTTCCTCCCCTCCCCCCCTCTGTCCCCTATTCCTTGCATTTCCTGGTGGTGAGCTGTGGTCTGTGAAGGTTTCAGACAAAGGCAGTGTTCTGCATGTACAGGATGAGGGTCTCATGTCTCGGGGACAGTGGTGAGGAGGAGAGGACGTGTGACCTCATTAATCTGTGAGCCAAGCGCCCAGGAAAGCTGAGGTCAGCCTTACCGGAGGACATGCAGGGCTGTGCCCAGGCTGGAGAGGCACAGCTTATTTTTAGTTCTTCCCTTCTTACATTGCTTAAGTGTTTGCTTGCTTCACTAAGAGATTTCTGAGGTTTTTAAAAAGTGTTTGTTTATTTTTGAGAGAGAGAGAGAGAGAGAGCGAGAGCATGAGCAGGGGAGGGGCAGAGAGAGAGAGGGAGACACAGAATCCGAAGCAGGCTCCAGGCTCTGAGCTGTCAGCACAGAGCCCCATGTGGGGCTTGAACTCACAAACCACGAGATCATGACCTGAGCCGAAGTCAGACGCTTAATTGCCTGAGCCACCCAGGCGCCCCTCACTAAGAGATTTTTGAGATTGTGTGTGTGTGTGTGTGTGTGTGTGTGTGTGTGTGTTTTGCTGTTGTAATTCCAATACAAATACTGGGAGGAAAACTTCATGAAAAAAATTTTTTTTCCAATCAGATTTTTCTGGATAAGGGGCCTCCTTTATGTTGTATGTGCTCGACACAGGAATGCTTATAGCTCTGCGGATCACAAATGATGTGTTATTGACAGCCCCGGTGGTATCAGGGTTCCCCTTCCTTGTCACCCGTTTTCAGTTTTCAGTGACAGGCCAGGTGTCCCCCACGAGAGGGAGGCTCACTGGAATTTGGGCGCCAGGAGCGCTGCCCAACTTCTGTGCAGAGCGTTTTGCAGAAAATGTGATTCGTGTTGACCCCTTGGGTCCAAAGCTCTGCAGGGACCCTCTCTTGGGCTTATATTAAAGCTGTGTCCTTTAGGGGCGCCTGGGTGGCGCAGTCGGTTAAGCGTCTGACTTCAGCCAGGTCACGATCTCGCGGTCCGGGAGTTCGAGCCCCGCGTCGGGCTCTGGGCTGATGGCTCAGAGCCTGGAGCCTGTTTCCGATTCTGTGTCTCCCTCTCTCTCTGCCCCTCCCCCGTTCATGCTCTGTCTCTCTCTGTCCCAAAAATAAATAAACGTTGAAAAAAAAAATTTTAAAGCTGTGTCCTTTAGCCCACAAGAGAGGGTGGGCCATCCACTGCGACCCGGTCCTCCCCCTGCCCCCGGTTCCCCTCTCCGGCCTCGTGACTCCCTGTTACAGGGAGCTGCGGAACCCAGTACCCACCGGACCGGTCCCCTGGGGCTGCTGTAGCCGAGAGCCCACACCCGGGACTTCAACAACACACATTTATTGTCTCGTGTGTCTTCACGTGGTCTGCCCTCCGTGGGTCTGTGTCCTCATCTTGTCCAGAGAGGACACAGTGAGCCTGGCTCGGGGCCCACCCCGTGACCTCATTTTAAGCTCACAGACCCCGTCACATGCCCCGCTTTGCAGACCCCGTCCCCGATCACAGCCACCTTCTGAGGTGCCGAGAGTTAGGACGTCCACGTGGGAATTCTGGGGGGACACATCTGAGTCCGCCACGCTGATCAAACACAGATGGCCGAGCTGCCAGCGGACGTGACGTTTGGATGGCCCTCGAGGGCCTGTGGGAGACCAGAGAGGCTGCTCCTGGTGTCTGCAGGCGGCAGGGCCGTGGTGATGCCAGGCCAGCGCGCCAGTCCGCTTCCACCACCTCCCCTCCAGCTTTCCCGTGCCTCTGACCCCCGACCTCCGACCCGCATCCTCACCGCCCTCTGACCACCGGCCCCTTTCCCCTTGCTTCGCAGCCAACCCTGAGGCCGTAGCCTCCCTTCCTTCTACTTGGGACGCCCAGAAAATTTCAGGGTCAAATTAGAAACATTTTTTTTTAACATTTATTTTTGAAAGGTGAGGGAGGAGGGGCAGAGAGAGAGGGAGACACAGAATCCGAAGCAGGCTCCAGGCTCCGAGCTGTCAGCGTGGAGCCCCACGCAGGGCTCGAACTCACGAACCGTGAGATCACGACCTGAGCCAACGTCGGAAGCTTAACCGACTGAGCCACCCACGTGCCCCTTCCGGGCCAGACTTGAATCCCTTTAGCTCCAGAGTTAAGCCCTGTGCCAACCGCTCTCCCTCCTCCCGGGTGTGCGGGAGTCTGTGGCGCGGGCACGGGTGTGAGAGCAGGTGCTGGCAGAGGCCCGCGTGGCGGGTGCAGGGGTGGGAGAGCGCGCAGGGGGGTAGGGGGGAGAGGCGGGTGGGCGAGGTGGGAGAATCCGCCTCGTTCTTCGGGCACAGATGAAGGGAACCTTTCACTCCGTGGACGTGGGGCCCCAATTCTCCCAATTCCGCCGAGCAAACCACCCTTGTTATAATATGGAAAAACAAACGGGGCCCTCAGGTCGTGATCTCTGGTGTGCCTGCACCTCGTTGGTGACCACGGGGCAGGTGTGGAGGCTCCCAGTGCTTGAGTAGAAGCCCTCCTGCCTTGAGGAGCGTGGGGACGCCGGGGGGGAGCCCTGGGGGGTCCTGGTGGCCCTGACACAGGCAGTGTGCACCGACCCCTGCTAAGTGAGAGCGTGGTAAGTTCCAAGGCCATGGTTCTCTGCGGCCTGGCCAGCAGCGGTACAGCCCCCTGGAATTTACTAGCAATTCACACCGCCGAACCGGAAAATCTGGGGGTAGGACCCAGCAATCTGTGTTTTTAAAATTTATTTATTATGAGAAAGAGAGAAAAAGCGCGAGTGGGGGAGTGGCAGAGATAGAGGAGAGAGAGAGAATCCCAAACAGGTTCTGCACCATCCGGGCTGAGCCTGTCGCGGGGCTCAAATGCACGAACGGTGCGATAGATGCTCAACGGACTGAGCCACCCAGGCGCCCCACAACCTGTGTTTTTACCGGATGATTCTCTGTTTCTAAGGGTTGAAGAGCCATCGCTCTAAGACCACACGGTCCATGACTCAGGTATCAACTGGTCTTTGGAGGCGGGGTTGGTAATTGATATGGGAGAAAAGAGACAGATCACTGCTCTTACACGAAATACCAGCTCTTAGTTACTCAATTCAGCAAACGCTTTTAATGACTTTTATATTCACATTTTACAATATACTGTGAAGCCGTAGTGTTTGGTCATCGGTGAGTCGTTTCATTCAGTTACAAAAATTTGGACCTCTTTTATGTGCCAGGCAATTTCCCGGCCCTTGGCTTCGATGGTTAGCAAAACCAGGAAGAATTTTTCTGAGACTCCACGAGTGTGTCCGTGAGCGTGTGTGGTGGTCAGGGGAGGGGCAGACATCTCATAACTCATCAAAGGAAGAGCAGCTGTGATTGATGCTTTAAGGAGAAGCGGAGGCAGCCCTCGAATGACCAAGCAAATAAACACAAAATTTCAAATCTGATACACTCTACAAAGGAGAGGTATGTGGCAGATGAACCGAGGGTCCGGAAAACTTTTCCTGCAGGAAGTAACTTTTAAGCTCAGGTCTAAAGTGGCCATTAACAACGGTGGACACCAGCCTGCTGTGGGGAAGCAAGGCTGCTTTGAGGAGATGTATGTAGGTCTTGGTGAGAGGTTATGGAATTTGGATTTGAATCTAAGAGGAACAAGAAGCCTCATGTGTCAGTATTTACTAGGTAATGCCGCGTAACAAGCAGGCTCCAATATCTCAGTAGCTGCCAGTAGCACACGTCTGTTTCTCGCTCATCTTGACTCTGGGCTGCCGCAGCTTTGCTCCCATGGGTCCTCCTCATTGCAAGACCCAGGCTGAAGGAGCCACCTGAATTTGTGTCATTCCTCTCTATGGCAGAGGGAAAAGAGCAATGGCTAAGCCCCGCCACACACTTCTCCCTGTGGCACCGGTCACCTCTGATCACGTTCCACTGGCCAACGTAAGTCACATATTGTGAAGGGGCAGTGGTGGTTAGGATCGGGGCCCCCTTTCAAGTAGCTGGGTGCAATGTTACTACCTTATTTGTAATAAGATCCCCCCCACCTCCTATATTATTTATAATAATATACTATGTGGGGGTGCCTGGGTGGCGCAGTCGGTTAAGCGTCCGACTTCAGCCAGGTCACGATCTCGCGGCCCGTGAGTTCGAGCCCCGCGTCAGGCTCTGGGCTGATGGCTCAGAGCCTGGAGCCTGTTTCCGATTCTGTGTCTCCCTCTCTCTCTGCCCCTCCCCCATTCATGCTCTGTCTCTCTCTGTCCCAAAAATAAATAATTGTTGAAAAAAAAAATTAAAAAAAAAATAATATACTATGTAATATAATATAAATAATATACTTATTCTTTGTAATAACTTTTCCCCCCCAATTTTCTTTGAAATATTACCTAAAAATTATCCTGAGAGTAACTTTTTAGTGGAAATAAGCTTCGTGTGATCATGTTTTTTCACTCTTAGGGTACTTAGCTATTCAAACATTGTTCGCGGGTTCCCGAAGTTGTCCTATTTTTTGTCCCAGGTTATTTAGAAGGAAACACGCTCTCCCTTTATATTTCTCATCTATTGGTACAAGTGTTCCTGCTTCACCACAAGCTAGAGAACGTGCCTCCTTTTCCTTGGCAACACGCTGGGGTGGGAGCCAAGGGATCGGCATGTCGGGATCAGAAGGTGTCTCTTCCACCACCATGTCTGCAGACCTCCCAAACTGAAGCGCGGTGTTGACCTCATCCAGCATTTTCACATCAGAAAACTGGCGAATATAGCCAAGGCTGATGAGCAGCTGAAATTACAAGGGGCTCTTGGACCAATGAGACAGATTTTAATCCTTTCAGGATCCGCCAACCTTTTCTGGGTGATGCTTCATCTTATGTGCATTATTAGAGTTCACGTACGTTCCGTATTTATCAGACAAAACAGGATGGGTTGGAGCTTGCTTTATTGTTTCCTCCAGTGTTCCTAGAGATTAATACAGTTTCAGAAAACATGCCGCTTAATTTATGAAGCCTATTTTGACTGGAACGTTGGCAAAACCCCTTCTTTTCCAGGTAACACCCTTTATGTAATTCATGATTGGAGTCCGTGAACCAAGGTGACAAGTCTTGTGGACTGTCACGTGTCTCTGCGTCTTACATGAAGTTTGGAAAGGCTTACTCAGAGTGTTTTAGTAAAAATCGAGGTATTCTGTTTTCTCACCTGGATGCCATCCAAGAAACGATTTCTCAGTTTCTTTTCATTCACACCAAAAAAGTTACTACGTTTGATGTTCCATATTACTCCTAAACGTAAGCCTGATGAGTCACAGATTGGGCTCAACAAATATTTGTTTATTAGATGTGAGCTCCAGGAGAGCTGGGACTGCCTTCCCCTTGGCGTCTCTCAAGGCACCTGTGACTGACCCAAACAGGGGCCCAAGTAGGGTTTGTTGGATTGAGTCAGTTGCCTACGCTTTGGTTTGGAAAGAGAGTATCTACTCTCCAAGGACAGCTTCCCCCTACGGGTAGGGGATGAGTTTCACATGAGCTGACTAAGCTCCATGGTGGTGAAGTCGGGCTCTGAGGTCATGAACTCCCACTTGGACCGTAGGCTATGATTTTCCAGTGGTGCAACCCTGGGCAGCTGTGTCATCTTCCAGCCCTAACTTCCTCACCGAGTGCGTGTGGGTCCTAAGAGGTGCAGTGTGCAGACAAGCCCATAGGTCACGAATAACAGTAATGTCAACGTCGATAATGGGGACATCATAAACCCCAGCATGGGTTTTGTTTGGAAAGCACAGGTAGATGTAGGGGCACCTGGCTGGCTCAGTCCGTTAAGCGTCTGACTCTTGATTTCAGCTCAGGTCATGAGCTCACGGTTTGTGAGTTTGAGCCCCTCACCTGGCTCTCTGCTGACAGCGTGGAGCCTGCTTGGAATTCTCTCTCTCTCCCCTTCTCTCTCTGTGCCCCCCCCCCCCACTCAACGTTTCTCTTTCTCTCAAAAATAAATAAACATAAAAAAATAAAGCAGAGGTAGACGTGAGGAATTCAGCCGTGAAAAGGAAGGACATCCTGACATGAGCTACACTATGACTGAAACTTGGGGACATTTATAAATGAAATAAGCCAGACCCCGAAGGACACATATTGTATGATTCCCTTAAATGAGGCACCTAAACAGGTGAATCCATAGAGACAGAGAATAGAACGGTGGGTGCCAGGGGCTGGGGGAGGGGCCGGAGAGTCAACATTTAGTGGGGACGGAATTTCAGTTTGGGAAGACAAAAAAGTTCTGGAGAGGACGGTGGTGATGGTGGCACAATGTCATAAAAGTACTTAGTGCTACTGAAATGGCCACTTAAAAATGGTTAAAATGGTGAATTGTATGGATATTTCACCACCATCCAAATTGTGGCCAAAAGAAAAAAATCCTAAAAAATGTAAAAAATCCAAAAAAAAAAGTCACAAACTTTGCAAAGTATGGCACAAACTCTGGTTATAATAAGCATTGTCTCTGGTCTTTTTTTGCACAGTAAGAGAGACTAAGGGAAGACAGAGAGAGGAAGCTGGGGTTAACGGGTAGCTCTCGTGGCCCTTTGCACCCCCGGCTCTGATGAGGGTTGTGCTGTGTTGGCTGTGACACCGTGAACTCTCTGATCCTCAAGTGTCCTCACCTGTAAAACGAGGGGTTCGAGTCCCCACCTCACCCCCATAGCCCTGCAATTCCAAGTTTCCTTGTCTTGATCCAATTTCATTCTTTTCAATGATTTTATCCTCATTTGCTTTTCTAAACACAGGGGCCCAAGTCCTATTTGATCGTTAACTTCCATTTTTAACCCGGAAAAACCCCAACACGGCAAAACAACACGTAGATGTCCGCACATTCTGAAAACCACCCTTTCCAGCGGGGAAATCGACACCCCGGGCGGGGCTTGCGAGGCCCAGGCGGCGGAGTCGCAGGGCCCTGGAGGGGGCGGGCTGCGCTGCTCTGCGGCGCCCTCTGGCGGCCGCTCTCCGTTATGGTCACCGGCCGCAGAGGTTCTCCTGGGCTTGTGCCTTGGGCAGGGGGAGGACACTTGCCCCAGGAACAGATTGACTCCACCGAGCACACGTGTGTCTGAGGCTTCAGAGAAGAGTCGTGAAAAATGACGTCTTTCTATTCGGGAAGTCTCTCTCTCAGTGGCCGGTGATGAATATACCAGAAAAAAAAGGGGGGGGGGCCCATTCATTATATTTATGTTATGTGATATTACACCACCGAGAGCAAAGTCAATGAGAAGAATAAGTAATTGAAACAAGCATATTTTCCCCCCTTTGGCAGAAATTCGCTCATTAGCAATATACCTTTTTACAAAGGGAGATTAGATAAATTAGAGATTAAAGGAAGTGGAACAGATGTTTTTCCTCTGATAAGCATCATTCTATAAGAAAACGCCAAGGCTGAGTTAGAACCGGGGCAGAAAGCACGATGCACTTTTTTTTTTTTTTTTTTTTGGTGATAACATTTTTAGAAGGCAAAAAAAAAAAAACCAAACAAAAAAACAAACAAAAAAAAAACAAACAAAAAAACCCAACAACCCAGGCAGGAGGGAGAGCTGACCCAGCTCCCAGGGTCACGCTCACACAGCCCTCTGACACGCCCCTAGCGATGGAACTCAAACCACGGTGCCTTGCGTCTTCCAAGGACCTGCTAGGGGCTCTGTGAGCCCGGTGCCAGCTGTCTTCTGGACGTTACCTTCAATCCTTTCAATAAGGGCAGTGTGGCAGCTCTCCTGGCCTCTGTTTTACAGGGGAGAAAGGCTACGGAGGTTCGGAGCGGGGTAAGAGTTTGATCGAGATGCCGGTGCCGGCGCCAGCGTCGGCGCCGACCGGGAGCTTGTTAGAAATGCAGATTTTCGGCCCCACCCCAGACCCACCGAGTCGGAAGCTCAGCGGGGGGGGCGCCCAGCAGTCTGTATTTTAACGCGCCCGCCCGGTGATTCCGTTGCTACTGACGTTTGAGAAGCGCTGAGCCAGAACGCTGGTTCTCAACCCCAGCTGGGGGTCCGATTCCTCCGGGAAGTTTAAAAAAAAACAACAACCAAGCCACAGGTGCCTGAATCCCAAGCCCGGGAGACTTGGATTTGGTTGGTCTGGGATGGGGCTCAGGGAGTTTTAATGTGCAGCCAGGAGTCAGAACCGCTGGGGTAGAGAAAAAGGCATGGTGGGGACTGAATTCAGGTTTGTCTTGTCTTGTCTTGTCTTCAGACCCCTGCTTCTTACCTCTTGCTCGCCTGGCCTCTCCAGAGCCTGCCTCGCTGGTGGGCAGAATATTGAAGACGTCCCCCTCCCCGCCACCCCGGCTGAATCTAGAAGGCAGAAGAGGCTGGCAGTGAGCGAGGAGGCTCACATGGCCATGGCATTGCGTGTGCCCCTAATTGAGGGCATGCGTCGGGCACAGAATTGGCTCGGGGCCGGGCCTCCCGTCCACCCTCAGCTACGTGCCTTGGCCAGAGTTGGCTGTGGGGCTTCTGGGAAGAGTTGAGTTTCCTCGAAGAGTGAGCCACGGGAAGAGGCCCCAGACTAACCAGTCTGTCTTCTTCGCCTGAACTTCGCCGTGCCTGGACGGACGCCTGCCCTCTGTGCCTTCTTGCTCCCCGATGAGCCCGCCCGGGCACGGCAGGGGGACAAGACGGGCAGAACCCATCCCCACAAGCAGACGAGGGCCCCAAGGCCAGCCACGACAGGACACGTTCCCAGGCTGGGTCAGGAGCCCCGATCCAGCAGGCTGTCCCACGCGGCCGAAAGCGTCCCAGCCTCGTGCCTGAATCCCACCCGCCTTTCGAGGCTGGCACACAGACCCTGCGGCTTCTGTCAAGCCTTCGAGAACTGAAAGAACTCCATCTAGCCCAGTTATGATCGCCCGGACACCCTGCTTGCCCCCCTCTTCTGCCGCGTATCACGTGGGTTTTTGTGATGCGGCTGTGTCTACGCCTGTCGTCTTTCTCTGCGGGACGTTGAGACCCATGTGAACGTTGGAGTTTGTCACGCTGCCCAGCACCCCGTCTGGCAAGGCTGGGGCCCTCTCAGGGATCGATAACCAGTTATCACATAAGGAACAAACCGAGGGTGGTGGACACCCATCGGAAACTGGGGTGGAATCTCAAGATGTCCCGTCTGGAAGAGGCTTTCGAGAGGTGAGTGAGGAAACGGAGGCCCCAGAAGCGACGCACTAAGGCAGGTAAGTGTCCACGGGGCAGGGATTGGATTTCTCTGGAGTCGTGATTCCCATCACCCGACCGGTCCTGTTCTAACGTGGTCACTCCTTGGTTAGAGTTTTGCTTTTCTGGAACTGGAATGTTGGCTTGATTCTTTCTGTCTCCGACTCTGGACCCAGGGAAGTGGCCTTGCACGTTTCAGCTTTTTCATTCTTAACGGTGCCCTTTCGTTTCCTCCCTTCCAGGTAGGAGCGAGGACCCATCCCCTCCCGTAACAAGAGCTTTATAATGGGGCCCACGTAGATGGCAGGCTCCCAGGGGAGAAGTGTTAGTGGTGATGGTACGTATTTGGTTGTCTGTCGTGCCATTCACTTCTCAGTTCAACCAAGGTTTATTGAGTATCTACTGTGTGCCAGACGCTCAGTTTAATGAACCAGTGGGAACTGAAAGTATTACTGTTTACAAAGTTTTGCTAAGGGGAAAGTGTGTTTCTCTGGAAGCCGAGAGGGAAAGCTCCTCATTGCCCTGGGGAGGGGTGTCTGTTAGAGCACCCCAGGAGAGGTGGTGAGCGTGCTGCATAGTGTGGAGGACTGCCCAGATAAGAAGGGGGGGAGGGCATACCCACACGGACGTTGGTGCCACCGAGGGCTGGGGGCTGGGCGGGCAGGGGCCTGGGAGGTCCCCGCGGCTTCGTGTCACAAAGCACACCGGTGGAAATGCGGATGGAGAGGCAAGTAGAGGCAGGTGTCACACGCACAAGTTTGGATTTTATCCCGAGAGCACGGGGAGCCATCCAAGGGGTTAGAGTGGGGAGGGGCACACTGGGCTTCACAAAACTTGAACGTCACTTTGGAAATGGGAAGCTGCCAGCAGGGGGGACCGTGAACCTCCCCGTGTCCGTCGCCCGGTTCCAGCACTGATCACCTTATGGCCAACTGTTGTCTCTTCTCCCCTTGCTCTCCAACTCCCTGCCTGAAATTGTTCTAAAGCAAGTCCCAGACAGCACATCCTTTCTTCTGTGAACGTTTTAACGTGCCTCTCTGAAAGACAAAGACACCTGAGACATAACCACAGTATCATCACGCCCAAAACTTAACAATTCCTAAACAATACCAGCGGATCCAGTTAGCCTTAAATTCCCCGATTTTCATCTCTATATGAACGAACTGATTTTCGTATATGTGAACAAACTGTATGCATTTTACAGCTTGTTTAAATCAGAATCCAGTAAGGTCCATATACTGTAGCTGGTTGATGTATTGTATGTCTCTTGTAATCTGTATCCCCTTCATCTCTCTCTCTCTCTCTCTCTCTCTCTCTCCTTCTCCCTTTATATTTCCCTGAAGCCTGTTGGTTTAAGAACGCTTTTTATTTTTGTCCTGTAGCCTTTCCCACAGTTTAGATACACTGCGGGCTTCCTGATGGTGTCATTTAACATGCTCCTCTGTTCCCTGTAGTTCCTGTGTATAGGGAAGTGGATGAAATGTAAGTGTGGCCTTTTGGGTGAATGAACCGAACAGGTGGGACCTTGGTTCATGGCGTGATCTGGTCGCTCCTTGGTTAGAGTCTTGCTTTTCTGGAACCGTAACGTTGGTTTGATTCATTCTGTCTCCAACTCTGGACGCAGGGAAGTGGCCTTGCACGTTTCAGCTTTTTCATTCTTACGGGTGCCTTTTCGGTTCCTCCCTCCCAGGTAGGAGCGAGGACCCATCCCCTCCCGTAACAAGAGCTTTATAATGGGGCCCACGTAGATGGCAGGCTCCCAGGGGAGAAGTGTTAGTGACGATGATACGTATTTGGTTGTCTGTTTTGCCATTCCTTTCTGGTGTGCCCGTAATTTTTTCATGGTGCCCTCAGCCGAAAGAATAGCGGTTCAGTTGATTAATTCATCATGGTGTAATTCATTAATTTATTTAAAATTTATTTTTATTTATTTATTCTGAGAGAGCACTAGGAGGAGAGGGGCAGAGAGAGGAGGGGGGAGAGAGAACCCCTAGCAGGCTCCGCACCGGCGGTGGTCAAACCCGTGAGCTGGGAGATTCTGACCTAAGTTGAAATTGGAGGCTCAACTGGCTGAGCCGCCCAGGCACCCGAGTCGTCATGTGTTTATTTTTTTTTTATTTTTTTTTTTTTTAATTTTTTTTTTTCAACGTTTTTTATTTATTTTTGGGACAGAGAGAGACAGAGCATGAACGGGGGAGGGGCAGAGAGAGAGGGAGACACAGAATCGGAAACAGGCTCCAGGCTCCGAGCCACCAGCCCAGAGCCCGACGCGGGGCTCAAACTCACGGACCGCGAGATCGTGACCTGGCTGAAGTCGGACGCTTAACCGACTGCGCCACCCAGGCGCCCCTAGTCGTCATGTGTTTAAACAGCTCAGTGTTTGTGTTCTAACAACCGAGTGGCCCATTGGAAACTACTGTGCGTAAATCAAATCAAAACAGTATTTCCACTGCATTCTTAGCCACAGTTTCTTACCAGTTGGGCACAGAATAGCTTTTCACGCCTGGGGTCGTATCCCACACTGTCATCCTCGTTTTCTCTTTCGCGTTGATTGTTGCGAGGTTTTACTTTTTTTTGTAATATGAAACTTAGTTTTTATATTTATGGTATTTTTATATCTAATATATCTAATACATATACTTATATGTATTTATATTTATATAAGTTATATATAAATTATAGATTAAATTAAATAAAAATTATAAATACACAAATATAAATTATATTATTATAAAATCTAAGTCACACATATATTAAAATATATAAAAAATATATAAGTTATGTACATGTAAATTATGTGTATATTTATGTATAATATATTTATAATATAAAACTAAGTTTTAATATACAACTTACCACTGTAACCGTTTTTAAGCGTTCACATTAGTGGCATTAAGGTACATTCACAGCACTGTGCAACCGGCACCATCATTCACTCCCAGAGTTTTGTCATCATCCCAAGCTGAAACTCTGTACCTATTAAACGCTAATTAACATTAAACACTAATGCCCCATCCTTCCCCAGCCTGTGGCGACCACCATTTTGTTTTCTGACTTTAGGACATTGACTGCATACTTCCTGAGAGTGGAATCATACCATATTTGTTCTTCTGTGTTTGGCTTATTGTTATTATTATTATTATTGTTATTATTATTATTATTATTTGCCTAGCATCATGTGTTCAAGACCTGTCTGTGGTGCACCAATGAAGTCCTTCATTCTTTTTTGGGAGTGAATGATATTCCGCCACACGTAGAGACCACATTTCGTTTATCCCTACCTTTGGGATGTTGCTACCTGTTGGCTATTGCGAATAGTACTTCTGTGAACCTTGGCGCACACGCGTCCGCTGAGTCCCTGCTTTTGTTGCTTTTGGGCGGGTAATAAGGGGCTCACTTTTGTCACAGTGATCTGGAAAGGCCAGCTGCACAAAGACATGATGTCATTGAAAGGTGTGTAGCCTGATCTAATGAGGAAAAGTGGGACCCGCCTTGGGCTCGTAGCTTGCTCAGTGCCTGACAGACACGTTCTGCTTTTTTCCTTCAAGAATATAAAATCTGTGGCAGCTGTGTGAACGGAAGGCGGGGGGGGGGGGTCTTGAAAAGACTGAGGGGCCAGGGAGGCTGGGGACTTGGCTGTTACTGGCTGGAGGCAGGGATCTTGGAGGGACCTGGGGCTGGATTTGAGAGGTATTGAGTGAGTGGAGTGACCGTTGGTAAAGTTAGTGCTCATTAGCAGGGAGACCTTTTCCAGAGTCTTCAAGGCCTGGGATCCACAGAGAAGCACGGTGCGGCGGCCAGCTTTTGTCTTTAAATAGCAGTGGGCCAGGGGCGCCTGGGTGGCGCAGTCGGTTAAGCGTCCGACTTCAGCCAGGTCATGATCTCGCGGTCCGTGAGTTCGAGCCCCGCGTCAGGCTCTGGGCTGATGGCTCGGAGCCTGGAGCCTGTTTCCGATTCTGTGTCTCCCTCTCTCTCTGCCCCTCCCCCGTTCGTGCTCTGTCTCTCTCTGTCCCAAAAATAAATAAAAACGTTGAAAAAAAAATTTTAAATAAAAAAAAAAAATAGCGGTGGGCCAATCCATCTCTAGGTGGAGGCCATTGCCGGGGTGACCTGTGTCACAGGCTTGAGTACTTCTTGCATGCATCTTAAATTCTTTTATCGCTTCAAAGAATCCTGTGGTTTTTTCCTAATTCTTGATGGATCCCTGAAATTGTCTTGATGACTGATGAGAATCAGGCTGATTCAGGCTGATACTTCTCTTCTTGGTCCAAGAGTTATCTATAAGTGCTAGCTATTTCTGGTGACACTGTTAAAAATGTATCAAGTGACCCCAGAGGTGGCTCTGATAGAACTTGCGTGATAATCCTGTATGATAGGATCAATTCCTGGTTGGGGTCATCCGTTGGTTTATCCACAAGTCATTCTTTGAAAGCCATGCTGTTTTCTGTTGTATTGAGGGGCTTTACACACGCCGGGAGGAGACCAGCCCTCGCATTATCACTTGTGTGATTTACACCCTCTGTCCTCATCTGTGAAATGGGTTGGTGACACGCCCATGACTGTCGGCACTGGATGGTTGTCAGCCTCCCCGAGATCACACTTGAAGCGGAGCTCTACGAAGCATCAAGAGCTGGTCAGGCAATATCTTCAATCAGGAATCTGTGGCCTGGAGCAGGCTGTAAGCTGTGGAAACTTCAAGAAATCAGATGCCCCGCCATCTCTCCACAGATGGCAGTCGGTGATGCTGTGTTTCCTCACAGCCCTGAGTTCTCACGGCAGTCCTGGAGTGAGGAGACTTAGGGCCATGCTGTTTATCTGAGAGTCAACACATCCCTATACCGCATCATGCCACGAAGAGAGGCGTTTAGGTTGGACCATTCCACGGTATTTATAGATCACCTCCTAGGAGCCGGGCACTGCTTTCTGCCAACACCGGGAGAACAAATAGACATTATTCCTGTTCGTCTAGGGCCTGTAGTGAGGGAGAGAAAGAGAGAAAAACCCAATGGCAACAGCAAACAACCCCACGCTACTAAATATGTGATCAAGAGCTGTGACGAACGCCACGAGGGAAAAATGAAGGGTGTGGAGGGAGTTCGAACAGGAGGTGGCCTCTCTGAGGACATGGTCCCTGGACTGAGCCGGGCAGGGGAACGATGGGGGCTGGGTGGGATGCACAGCAGGTGCAGGGCAGGTGAGGGGGGAAGGCAGTGAGGCCAGGATGCCGTCCTGGTGGCTGGTAGGTGCGGCCGAAAGCCGGAGGTCCTGCTGACTGGGGGGGATTCTGGCCCAGGGCCGGGCATCGTGCTAGTTTCCTCGGGCCACGAGCCAGGTGGCTTAAACAATAGAAATTTATTTATGTGGGGCAGCTCGGTGGCTCAGTCGGTTAAACATCCGACTTCGGCTCAGGTCATGATCACACGATTTGTGAGTTTGAGCCCCACATCGGTTTCTGTGCTGACAGCTCAAAGCCTGGAGCCTGCTTTGGATTCTGTGTCTCCCTCTCTGTCTGCCCCATCCCCACTCTGTCTCTCTGTCTCCCCAAAATAAAATAAACATTCAAAAGAAGACACGAGGCCCTGCACATGAACCTGAGGACCCGCAGAAGCCGAGAAACTCGCAAAGAAGACCGAAAAGGGATTTATGTATGTTGCACCTTGTTTTCTTTTGCAGACTAGACACTTTCCTGTCTGGGGCCTGCCAGGTCTTAAGCATTCTGGATTTTAGAGGCTAAATATATATTACTAATTACTGTTACTCATAATTAATGATTAATGCGATTTGGGCTTCTGCTACTTAAAAGAACTTTGATTAATCCTTCTGCAAAGCAAACACCCCTTTTCTAACGAGAGGAGTCAGCCACTTAATGTAGTATTTGTTGCATCTATAATTCCATCCATCAGTTGCACCCGTGAAGCCCCTCTCGCTGGACTGACTCCTGGAAGGTAATGAAGGATACTGTTATTCCAAGGCGGTTGATAATCAAGATGCACGCTGAAATGAAAATGGACAGTTGTACACAGGCCAGAACGAATGGGCAAATTTCCATGACGTCTGTCGACTGGATGGAGCCTCCTTCGAAATGAAATAATGTGATTGTTCAGTACCTTGGTTGAGGTTGAGTGGGGGGCCAGGGGGGCAAGGGTACGGGCACCAGTGTGTTTGGTACGTCACGTACGCTCTCCTGGGAGAGGTGTTCGTGTTAGCCCCACGCTATGAATGAGGAAATGGGAGCACTGAGATCAAGTGATTTATCCAAGGTCGCACAGTGCAGCTGGGACTTGGTTTTTCTTTCCCAAAGCAAACCTTCAATATGGTCTGTGTGACCACTGAAGGAATCTTGCCAGGGCCTGCCCCGGTCACATTGGTGAGGCACAGTGGCTAGGTGGGTTGTGGAGTAAAGCAGCAGACTCACCTATGGAAGAGTAAGGCAGCTGTCAAGGCCTTGTGAATCATCTGGGTGACTTTGGGATCTTTATCTGAAACCACACGCCAGGCACACCGCTAAGCCTACTGAATCGAAATCTCCCCACTGAGGGTGGGAGAGATTTTTATTAGGGAAAATATCCCCAGGAGGTTTCCATGCACACTCTTCTTCCAAATGACCCTGGTTTCTGTTGGCCCTTAGTTCTGCGGGTGACGTGCTAGTTGAATCGAGCCTGACCTTGGCCTTGCCGAAGGGCCTGGTGAGTTCTCAGATCACGTGAAGCTTTAATCTAAAGCTAGAATTAATTATCAGCTTAGAGAGCCTTGATTTCCCGTGTCGGGGAGGCACGTGACCCTGGGTGAGTATCAAGGCGCTTCGTTCTAGCTGGGTGTTTGGCTGCCCACGCAGAGCTAGAGGTAATGGGCAGAGAAGTTGGAGAGGTCTGGGATTGAATCCCAGCTCTACTGGCCATGACTGGGTGAATTACTTAACATCTTTGGGGTTCATTCTCCGTATCGAAAAACGGGAATATCCCCTCAGAAGGTTGAGGATCAACGTCAATCATTAGGAAATAATGAACCTCCATTATGAATAGTAGAGAGCATGTTGTGTTGCCTTGCCAGGGTGACCAACCTGGGATGCGCCTGGGAGTTTTCTGGTTTATTATTTAAAACACTTTTATTTTATTTTATTTTGAGAGAGAGAGCAAGCATGTGCACAAGCAAGCGGGTGAAAGGCAGAGAGAGAGAGAGAGAGAGAGAGAGAGAGAGAATCTTAAGCAGGCTCCACACCCAGTATGGAGCTTGATGTGGGGCTCGATCACATGATGGTGAAATCCCTGGGAATTTTCTGATTTAAACGTAAAAGCTCCTTGCCCTGGGAAACCCTTCGGTCCCAGAGTTGGTCACTCTGTGCTTGGCACAATTGAGATGCTCAACAAAAAGGATGAATAATCTCCGTTGTCGCCCTCCCTCAAGTCATATCTTGTCAGTACACCTACCCGTGAAGCCAGCTTTTCCATGAGCCAAAGTGAGGGAAGTCTTCTGTGATCTTTCTGTGGGATGACAGTTCCCTTGAGACACTGATGAAATGGCAACTCTGTAAATTCTACCTCTGACCTAGACCAGGTTTTGTCTGAACCCCCTTGTGACATGTGTCCAGCATTTGCAAAATCACCCATCAGAGCTAACGTGCAAACAGTGTGCATGGAATGTGGTAAGCGTACAGTCTTTCGGGGGAAGCAAATGACCTTATCGGGTGGGCCAGGCAGGTGGTTACTTCTTATTTTATGGGTGAACAGGGCAAGGTACAAAGCTTCTAGAATCTAAATCCCCTGGGTAACAGGGGCTGAGGCAGGTTAACAACGCCCCTAGGAAAGATTCCCAGTTCTACGTATGGAGATACTGAGCTACCCATGAGCAATCTATATACAGCACTAAGCTCCTGAAACTGTGCTAAATGATTTGATTTAAATACCGGTCTATCTACGGATGAAGACCTAGGCAATGTAGATTTCCATTAATAATGAATGATTCACTGTATTCTAATCCTGTTAAGCATACAGCTTCTCTGCAAATGTATTAGTGGCGGTGTGTGTTTGTGAATTAAGCCCTTGGTGTATCAGGTTTATGAGCCTAATTGTCTATTCAAAAGGCTATCACTTTATCACGTCATGAAAATTAAAAAGGCCCCTTTTGTTGGAGTGTTTTGTTAATCCTCCGAACGATATTTTCTCTTTCTTTCTCATTTTCTTTTTATTGAGCTTTATTAGGATTTAGATGCAACGGAAGCAAATCCTGCCATTCCGCTGAAATTGATTATTAAAATAACACTGATAATTATACACAGGTACTAGAAAATAACACATATGGTGTGCTGGCAGGAGAACGGAGCATTTTCCCCCTCAGATTATGCTAAAGAAACTCCAGGGCACTAAAAATAGGAGAGCAGTACAATACATCTCTGAAATGGGTTAAAGCTTTAGTGACTGTTCTACCTTAAGGAAGTTTGAGTGATTTCTGCTAAAATTATCATCTGGATCCAAAAATGACATCTGACGAGAAGGTATGAACAATTTATTGGGCGATATCTTCATTTCAGGCACTTATATGGCTGACAGGGCTTTCCTATTTAGCTCCTTTATATGTTCTCTTCCAACTATGTCTTTTTCTTTTTTGAAAGAAAAAGATCCTTTCAGATAAAAAAAAAAAATCTGGTGCCTGGTCTCAGTCGCAAAATAGAACTCAGGGGAAAGTTTTAGCTAAATTCTGCTTGGCTGTATTTGAACACCAAAAGAATGCATCTGTCTTTTTTGAAAGTTAAAAAAATAACCTTTTCTTTTCATATGTGTTTAGAAAACTCAAAAGTATCTTTGTTTTTAAACTTCAACGAAGGACTTGTAACTGCTTTGTTTGAAGAAATTTGCTTTTGAAAAACAAAGTTTGGGGAGTTGACAGAGCGCATACTCAGTGCCCTCAAGTCTTTCTCCCTGTCGCCTCTATAGGGATGTCCAGAGATTCAATGTCTGTGTGTTCCCAGCACTGGAGGCAGGGACAGGGGACCATCTGAATACAGAGCAGGCAAGGAGATGACCCATGAGGTTTACTATAAAGTGCTGGAGCTGGTTTTTCAGGAAGTCAGGTGAATGTTCTTCTTTTCACAGATAATTTCAAAATCATCCACACTGGGAGACCAGAATGCCATTCATTTAGATTCCCAATAGAGTGAGAACCCTACACTGTAAAGATGGAAGGGACCTTCCAGGACACATTCTAGTCTAGACACAAGATATGGATGTCTTTATGGGGATGAGAGTTTTTTTTTTTCTTCTTAGAAAATTGATTTGGTGTTTGAAAATTGCCCAATGCCGGTCAGCGTCAAAATGGATAAATAAGGTGGCTTGCAGAAAGACAGAGGTATTGGTTTTGACCATCTAATGTTTCTTGTCCTTTTTTTGATAGTGCTTCTTATCTTTCCCTTTGGGAAGGCACTCCTCCCAGACTCTCAGTCCACAGGGTTGGGATTGGAATCCTCACCTTCTGCTCTAGGGGTGGGCATAGGCTCCCAGCTTTGGCCGGTCGGCAAACTCTCTCCATGTCTCCCCAGTGACCGTTCAGCAGTTGACATGACCCAGATGAGCCAGCGAGAGTCAAGCCCAGGACTCGTGCTGTACCATCTCGGGTGAAAGGATGATGAGAAGTGGCCTGCTGACCGCCATCTTGTCACTCTTGTCAAGAGTAGAGCCCTTTGGAGAATAAAGCAAACATAGAGGAGAGCAGAACCAAGAGCTGGAGTGAGACCAGGGCTTTCAGCCCTGCCTGTCCTTGACTTTACAGTCCTTTCCTGTTTTTAGTTCAAGTCTGTCTGAATTCGAGTTTGTATCACTTAAACATGAAAGGGTTCTTCCTCATAGTGTCCTCAAGCTGGTAAAAGACTTTGGGAAACAATAACTGAAATAAAGTTACAGATTGATACTCCTGCATGGCTCTCTAAAAAAGGAGTTAACTCTTGATTTGTCCTCTTCAGAGAACCTGTGTCACCATTGTAAGGTAGGGCAGTGCTCTGGTTTGTAAGAGAGAGTAGAGCATGGTCGTCAGACAGCTCTGATTTTATGTTCTGGTGGAGATGAGAGAATCTGTATTTGCATGTAACAGGTGCCTGAGCATGTTAGATCGTTCTCCTAACCTCTAATCTATTACACACCAGACCCTATACCCCCCAATCCTAAGTTAGTAATTTGGTTCGGGTTGGGGTGATGTATTCCTGAGGAAGCAGGAACCACACTCCTGGGTGTAGGGGCATGTGTACTAGCTATTGATTGCTCTGTAACAAGTAGTCATGACTTTGGTGATTTAAAACAAATATATTTACCATCTCGCTCTCTGTGGATCAGCAATCTGGGCATGGCTTGCTTAGCTGGGTCCTCTGCTTGGGGTCTCACAAGGCTTCCATCATGGTATAGGCCACATTGGGTTCCTATCTGGGGCACGGGGTCCTCTTTCAAGCTCAGGTGGCCGTTGGCAGAATTCAGTTGCTTGTGGTTGCAGGACTGAGGGGTTATTGGTGGTTGTCAGCTGGGGCTGCTCCCGACTCTTACCCAGTGAGCCTTTTACATCTGCTCTGCCAAGATGGCAGCCATCTTCTCCAAGGCCAATGTATCAGTTTCTTATTGCTGCTGTAACAAATTACCACACATTTAGTGGCTTGAAACAGCATGGCTCAGCTGGTTCCTCTGATCTGGGTTCTACTAGATGTTGGCAGGGCTCTCTGTGACCCTTTCTGGAGGTCTTAGGGAAGGAGCTGATCCCAAGCTGCTTCCAGTGGTTAGCAGGACTGGGCTCCCTTGTAGTTGTGGCACTGAAGTCTCCATTTCCTTGCTGGCGGTCAGTTGGGGGCTTCTGTTGGTTCCTAGGGGCCTTTCCCTGGTTCTTGCACTTGGCCCCTACATCTCAGAAACAGCAATGGCGTGTTGAAGGCTTTTGTGCTGAGAATTTCACCTGCTTCTCTCTTGCCTCCTCTTTCTGACTCTGGCTAGATAAGGGTCTCTGCTTTTAAGAGTATGTGATTAGACTGGGCCCGCCTGGATGTCCCAAGATAATCTCCCTGAGGTTTCCCACGGAGTGGTAGGGCCAGGCCTTACTTGTACACTCTATACCTGCAGAATCTAATGCCCAAAGCATTAGGGTGTAGATGCCCAGAGCCCAGGGTTTAGACGGGGAAGTCATTTAGCATGCAAGTGAGGGTTGTGCCTGAGGACATGTAGGGCATCCCTCTGGCTCCGTGTGTAGGGCAGACTCTTGGCCTCACTGCCTGACAGGTGGAGCCCGGCAGGGAGCGCTGGGTGGTCGGTCCCACAGTGGGGACACCTGAGACAGGCCTTTTCAGCCACACGTGGAGCTCGCTGTCCTCGGGCTCGTTCTCGCTGGGCACGGTTCTCAGCTCCCTTCTTTCCATTTCTCCAAAACTTATTTGCAAATTAAGATACTCTTCTGACATTCCTCACCATTTACCAGGCACCAGAGATATATCCCCTCTCAGAGAATGAGCCCCAGTCTTTCTGAGATAATAGTCTCAGTTACGGAAAACTGGGTGTCTTTGTTATGTAGAGCTTTATCACAGCCGCAGCAAGAATGAGTACAAAATACCATTAAATATCAGAATACAAAAGTGTTTCCTGGATTCATATTCTCCAACAAAACACAATTCTGTTCCTCCCTAAAATAGTGATACTTATTTTGTATCTTTTCTGAAATAGACTGTTTTGCATTTTTCCTTATCTAGAAAACAGCCAGTTTCTGTCTCCTGTGCCATTTGCTTAATCTAAGTGACCCACTGCTCTCTGGGAGTTTCAGATTGTGTGTGTGAATGGTATGTGTGTGCATGCGTGTGTTTATGGCTGGCTATCTCGGTGATCGGTGGGGGTCTGGAAACTGACCCTCTTTAAATGAGTTGTGTAACCCATGAAAACCCTGCCCCTCCCCATTGTCCGTTTGTGTCGTGTGGGGGTTATTCTAAGCCCCGACGTAGTGGCTATCATTTAGCGTTTACACCTAACAATGCTCAAACACTTCCCCATCTCTAATAAGGCACAACTCTACACATCATCCATGTGCGGAAGAGAAATGCACACATGCCCTTTTGGTTATAGGTGCGAGGTTTTTTTTTTTTTATGTTTTTATTTATTTTTGAGACAGAGAGAGAGACAGAGCGTGAGCAGGCAAGGGGCAGAGAGAGAGGGAGACACAGAATCGGAAGCAGGTTCCAGGCTCTGAGCCATCAGCACAGAGCCCGATGTGGGGCTCGAACTCACAGACTGTGAGATCATGACCTGAGCCGAAGTCGGATGCTCAACCGACTGAGCCACCTAGGAGCCCCTAGGTGCGAGTTTTACCAACACCATGAACTTGCTGGGGTCCATCTCACACGTCTACCTGAAGATGCACCTTAGAGACAGAAACTAAAATTCAGTGAACGCGGTCCTTTTGGTTCGGTGGTTTCATGAGCGGATTAATTCTGAGATGTATTTAACCGGCTTGGCGTATCAGAGATTTTGGTAGATAAGAATAGGAACTCTAAAAGGATCCTTTCATAAATGAAGATTGTTTTTGTCCTCCGACAGAGCCATTTCATCCGCATGTTTAGGCTTCCACGTCCATGGCCACACCATCCTTTAGATAGATTGTCTTATAGCACTTTGAAAATCCCAAGCACTGGGACTCAATGTGCTTTCTTCCCCCCTTTTGACCCGATTTGTCCTCAGAGCCGCCCTGACTGTTCCTCTCTCGCGCTGTGAAGAGTGGTATGTGGAAGAGAAACTCAATCAGGCCAATGGGGATTTTTGCCCAGGGTCCCAAATGTTCCCGGGTAGAGACAATGCAGAGAATGCAAAGTGAATGATGTGTTTGTGGTTCGGTTTCTGTCGAGACGCATGTACGGACTTATTAGTGAATAGCCAGGTGCCCCCATCTTTGGGTGGAATGAATCTGGGGGGAGGGGGGCACCCTGGTGTGCTCAGCTGCCCTGTGCATGTCGCCTAATGTCCTGGGCTCTGCAGAACATTCAGAAAATTAACACGCTCACCAAATATGTTTTTCTTGCTCATTAACTCGATAAAGCCCACTGGTTTTTTAGAATCACAGCAGCAAGTTGTAAATGATGTATGAAATGAAAAATCTTTTCTCGCCCAGTGAGCAGGGAGAGACAACTGACAGTGCTTTCTCACTGTGGCAGCTTCCAATCACTTCTAAACACGGACATGGCCACATAGCAGCGGTGACCTCAGGAGGCGTCCAGAAGGAGCACGCAGTGAGCTCACGGTCAGACTCGTGCTCCCGCAGCGTCCCCTCCTCCTTCGCATCCTCTGCTGGAGGTCAAAGGGAATGTGGTGGAAAGAAATCCAGAAAGTGACCTGCTTGTCTACCCTCTGAGGACAGGGACAGACCGGGTTCTGTTTAGAAGTCAGGACCGTCCCTGGTATTGGAGCCACTGGCATGGGAGGCCTTGGCTGTGGGCTTCCCATGTCAGGGCTCTTTGGTTTATGTCACGTGGCTGTAGTCAGCTGCAAGGTGTAGTTTACTCACTCGATAATCTAACACCTGCTTGTGAACTCCTACTCACAACTGGGCCAGGCCTTGTGGAGGACAGAATGAACATAAAACATAAATACAGAAAATATAAAAACTCAGCATTTGCCCTCAAACTGCCTGCCCTCAAAGTTCACAAGATGGGAAACTCACTTACTAACATTTCTCTCCCAAAGGAAATAGTTTTATTCTTTTTTTTTATTAAAAAAAATTTTTTTTAATGTTTACTTATTTTTGAGACAGAGAGAGAGCATGAACGGGGGAGGGGCAGAGAGAGAGAGGGAGACACAGAATCGGAAGCAGGCTCCAGGCTCTGAGCCGTCAGCCCAGAGCCCGATGCGGGGCTCGAACTCCCAGACTGCGAGATCGTGACCTGAGCCGAAGTCGGACACCCAACCGACTGAGCCACCCAGGCTCCCCGAAATAACTTTATTCTTAATGTCAGCACTTTGTGGTGCTATCACAGTGACTCATATATAATAATTGGTAATGTGTTATATGTTGGCCCACTTTTGTAAATAGCCTGAGTTCATTGTTTTGAGAAACGGGCGAAGACTGAAAATGGAGGAAGAGTTGTCATCGGCTCTGTCTCCTGGGGATGGACGCATATTCACCAAACTCAAAAAGGCTGAAGCATAGATCAGAATCCTAATTTACTGTTTTGAAATGTGTTTGTGACCTGTGAAGGCACATTACGGTGGAAAGATTGCGGCGAGCACAGACTTCTAACAAATGCCCAGGTCAAATGCTTACTGGCATCGGGTTCTGAGAACCAGCTCTTGTCATTTCTCTCAGAGAAGCCGACCTGCCCTTGGGACTTGATATTGTGTCCCAGGGCCTGGCAGCCCTCCCCTCTCAGTCGAACCTCTAGCCAGTTCTCTCCATGTTTCTATGATTGTCCTTCCCTCCTCACTAATACGTTTTGTCTTTGGACACTTAGCCTAATCAACCAGATGACTGTCATGTCCTACAAAATGATGCTTCTTTCTTTCTCTAATTTTAGGAGGCTTTGTGATCTCTTTGGTTTATAGATATTAATTTTATCATTTGACTACAAGAGGCAAAGCTGTCTCCAAATTTGTGTGCACTATTTTGTCCCTGTTACCCTCTCTTGCATGGGAATGGTCACGGCTCATGCCCAGAGCTATAACAGAGTAGACAACGTCAACTTTGGAAGTCTAGAAGTCCACCAGCACCGGAAGACCAAAGAGCTATAGATTTTCAGTTTGGCTTTGGTATGGGCTTGGGGTTCATTTCGGGGAGTTTATCTTTATCCATTTAATCTGGCTGCTTTAATGATGTCCACTGAATGGCTTGGGGGTACACAAGTGTGAACATATTAATGTCTTTCTGGGGAAGGATACAGGGCACATCTCTGGAGCAGAAGGACCAGGTCTTGGCTCGGCTCTCCTGGCCTTTCATCCATCTTAGTGACCACTGCGTATTGCTACACCATTAAGGGTTTTCATGGTGCTATCCTGTCTCTCAGTGATGGAAAAGTAGCTGAAATGCCTGGGTTGACTGCCAATGTTTATTTTGGTGGCTGTGTGTGTGTGTGTGTGTGTGTATATATATATATATGTTTTGACTCCTTTTTTTATTTAAAATTTTTTTTAATGTGTATTAATTTTTGAGAGATGGAGAGAGACAGAGAGCATGAGTGGGGGAGGGGCAGAGAGAGAGACACACACACACACACACAGAATCCGAAGCAGGCTCCAGGCTCCGAGCTGTCAGCACAGAGCCCGACACGGGGCTCGAACCCACGAACCGTGAGATCATGACCTGAGCCGAAGTCAGATGCTTAACTGACTGAGCCACCCAGGCGCCCCTGTTCTGACTCCTCTTAATAAAAATATACTGATAGATTAAAAGCCTCCACCAGCTTTTGTCATTACATTGAATGTATGCTGAGAAAGACTACCTTCTAGTAGGGTGAGAGGTCCGTCACTGACGGCGGTCGCCCTGCAGATGCCAGGAAGGCAGTAATGTTGGGCATTAGGTGTACCCATATTTGCAGAAGACAGAATTTCCACATTTCAATATGCACAGAGATTACTCCATTGTCCCCCCCTCCCCCTCCCCACATACCAATGCTTTGGAGCCCATTTTATTTTGCACAAAGATTAGCAAACACCAGTCTGAATCCATGCAGACATTTATATAATTACCGCAAAAGAAATAGCATTTTTAGACAATGAAAATCTGGATAAGCCTTAAAATGAAGTTACATCAGAAGCCGTAGAATTCAGGCAGCTTTGAAACACCACCGTGTTCACTGAGGATTTCGCAACGACAGATGGGGGAGGTTTAGGGAGGTAGATAACCCGGAGGAAGAAAGAGGTGGGCACAGTGGCGGGGGCCAAAACAATACCCCTTCACAACCTAAACACTTGAGGGAATGGTGCGAACCTCATCGGGGTCCCTTTACAACCACAAGAAGAGTGCAAATTGAATGTGGGCTGTAGAGGCTTAAAGAATGTGGCAGAATGAACAGAAGACAAAAGTGATACGTCAGCTGTAGAAAAAAACCCTCAGATCTGACCAGTGGTTTATCCCTAGGAATGTCTGTGGTGTTTAGGTGGCTCCTATCACCTGAAATGGGTGGCTCCTGCATTTCATTTTCCCTCTGAAAGAAATTCGGAACATCCTGTGTGCAGAATCTGCCTCTGTAGGCCGGGTCAGCCTGAGAAAATCACACTGGATTTTGCTGTTTACATATCTTGACAAACCCAGCCTCGGAGGCGATGCATCTAGAAAGAGCTGTGAGGACATTAAAATGAAAAGCTGGCATCTTCCCTATTCACTGAAATATTCACTTCAAGGCGAACTCACTGCTCAGCCTGAATGTAAAAGCTGCTGCTTGAAAGCAGGTTGGAGTTAGTTTGAAAGTTAGTTCACTGCAGAATGCCCTGTAATCAAAGGGGACATTGCCCCTTAAATTTTGAGAGAGTCAGACATGTACCCCACCTAGCAGGATGAACTGATGACAGAGAATAAAATACACATGCATATTTATGACGCTTACCTAGTGTTTCTAGACAGCCTTTCTTTTAGGAACTCAAAAGCTTTACAAGTCTCACCTCAGGGACTTCTGGTGCTGGGGGAGTCCCCCAAGACCCCCCGGTTCACCTCTTTGCCTCCAGGCAGGCCTGATCTAGGCAGGTTCGAGCCTTTCCTCCTCCTGCAAGTCTCCTGGGGAAGGGAGCTCACAACCTTTATGAAAACCCATCTAATAATGAGATTCCTCCTGTTACCCTTGAAGCCCATTTGTTCTTCTTTAAAAGAGACTTTAATAGTCTGATCACAATTTATATACTCAGGCTGTTTTAAAGTCACCTTCTCAGCATGCTACGGCTCACTTAAATCTTACAAACCATTTTTCTCAGGTCCTAGGTTTGTCTACTTGATTTCCTTGCTTCCCTCTACTTTGGGTTGGGGTCTGGGGTTGAGGGGCGGGTAGGAGATGGGTGTTTAAGGGACAGGACGTCTGGGCTCAAACAGCCGTCGGTCTGAGTGTGTGAGTCTCAGCTCCGGTATTTCCTGGCTGTGATTTGGGACAAATTACTTGGGCCCTTTAAGCTTTGGTTCCTTCGTCTGCAAAGTGGGGATGATGGAGTTGTGACTCCCTGAGTTGGTGACTGTCTGCGTGAGACGTTTGCGTCAGCCGTCATGCCATGCTGGGTGCAGAGCTGTTTCCTCGCCGTGTTATTTCAGACACGGTTTTCCTTATGCTCTGAAGCAGATGTGCTTTTGAGAAGCTGCATACAAGTTCCAGTTTGGTGAAGGCAGGACTGGAATATGGATCATTTGTGTCTGGCCCCTGTTCTGGTTGGCTTGATTTCTTTCTTTAAAAAAATTTGTTTTAATGTTTATTTATTTTTGAGAGAGAGAGAGAGAGAGAGAGAGAGAGAGAGAGACAGAGAGAGAGAATCTGAAGGAGGCTCCAGGCTCTGAGCTGCCAGCACAGAGCCTGACGCGGGGCTTGAACTCATGAACCCCGAGATCATGACCTGAGCCGAAGTCGGACGCTTAACTGACTCAGCCACCAAGGCACCCCTAAAATAGTAAATTTTACGTTACATGTATGTTACCACGATGAGAAAAGAATAGGTAATGAGTAATTTCATTTCTGCAAAGAGAAACTCTTTTGATCCTGTAAGTGATGGGTTCTTGAGTTTTACGGAGGCACAGTTTCACATATTAGGCAATCCAGTAGTCAACCAAGAATGTATTTCATACTTTACCATACATAGGGTGTGTCAGAGAATCATAAAAGTGCTGTAAGACCATTCTCTTGTCTGGTTGGGTTAAGGATACATTTAGACAAAGAGGGGGCAGAACAGAAGTTGGTCTCCGTTATGTGATCGATCCCGAGGAAGAGGCAGGGGACGAATGCGCAGGGGGCAATGGGGGAGAAGTGGGGAAGAAAAGGAGGCCAGCAGGGCAGGGGGTGAGCTGTCTCACTGCCGTGTGGAACCAAGTGGGAGAATTAGAGTCTTTCCCAGGGCCTTTTAAGCAAGGCACTGGCCTTCTGAGTTAAATCAGCAAGGAGCCAGTTTTAGAAACTGTTTTTGTAAAGTTCGTTTTTGAGAGAGAGAGAGAGAGAGAGCGGGCAGGAGAGGGGCAGAGAGAGAGGGAGAGAGAGAATCCCAAGCAAACTCCACACCATCAGTGTGGAGCCCCACGCGGGGCTCGAACGCACGAACCGTGAGATCGTGACCTGAGCCGAAACCAAGAGTCAGACGCTTAACCTGCTGAGCCGCCCAGGCGCCCCGACAAGGAGCCAGTTTTAAACTGGAGAAAGCAAGCAGTGTTGAGGAAATGTTTGCCAGTGGCCCGGAATGGACTTGAGGGAAGGAACCAGAAGTGCCAGCAGCCCATCTTGTTTTCTCTCCGTGTCTGTGTTGCTTTTCCGGACTGACGCAACTCTTTTTATATAGATGGCCCCTACCCCGATTGGGGTTCCTGTGCCTGGAGAGCTTGCTCAGCCCTCCTCCCCCCTCCACGTGGTTCCCCTCCCAACTTCCCTCCCTCTGTTTTGGCAACGTGTTTCAGACACACACACACTCGAAATACTAATGTTGTCTTGGCCTCCTGCCTTTCCCTCAATCTGCATATTGTAGACATCAAATCATTTTCCCTTTTTCTCTTGACAGAGGCCTGGTTACGAGGATAGGCAGTCTCATGCTATGGAAACTAAGGGGAATAGGAACTTAGAAGGAGCCGGCGGATTTGGCAATGAGGTGATCCCTGGCTACTCTTTTGGAATTGTTTTTAGTGTAATGGTTAACAGTGGGTCTGGGATTATAAACGGCCAAGTAGGGAATTTGGTAAGCAACACGTGGCTGGGAAGGGTATAGTGCCTTGTGTAGATTTGTTTCTGGTAGGAAGTATGTCCGTATTAAGGGCAAGAAACCCAGGAAGGTTCTTCTCATCCAAGCTTGCAGCCCAGAATCCTGGCCTTTCCCCTCATTCCTTCGGTTTTCCCTGGATGGTGGTGATGGGTGGCTTCACCCTCCCAAACTGTCTACAGTGAAGCAAAGCACACCTGCACTTCACCATTGCTCGGAGAAATGTGTGCTACTGATCTGGCTGTAAGCCTAGCAGGAGTTTGGCGTTACACACACTCCAGATATAAAGAATAATGCAATTTCCCCCTCCATCCGAAGCCGGCTCCAGGCTCTGAGCTGTCAGCAAAGAGCCCAGCGCGGGGCTCAAACTCACATAGATGTGAGATCATGACTTGAGCCCAAGTTGGTCGCTCAACCGACCGAGCCACCCAGGTGCCCCTAGATAATACACCTTCTTGAATGAAATAATTGATGACTTTTAAAGCATTACCGAGTTCACTATGTATTTCTTTTTAGCCTGTTGTTATCAAAACCACAACTATTAATGACCCAAGAGAGTAAAAGAGAAAAACTAAAACTTGGATTTCTGTAAAATGTAATTCGCATGGCTGTTTAGATGATCTGTTTTCGCTCAGTCCCTCCCTGCTGTTGGGCAGTGCACCAAAGGGAACCATTAACAACAGTGCCTCCTTTAGCCGAGTGCCCCCACTGCTCCATGTTTCCCCCCAATTTCTGTTCTTGCTCTGCTGAGCCTGGGCTGTGGGACTCATGGCTGCACACCGGGCCTCCCGTGGTTTGCCACCTTTGGCTTCTTGGGTAGAAGCTTCTGGTCACTCTGCTCTCCTATCCCTGGCGTTGGCCTTTCTCAGAGGTCTCCAGCCTGGTCTTGGCCCAGAAAAAACCACCGTCTGGGCTGGGCCTTGCCTGCTTTTCTCTGGGCAGAAGGTGAAGGTCAGGATGTGGTGGGATTCAATCTTTTATGGATGTGACATCATTTTTAAAAAAATCAACAAAACCGAAGTCAGATTGTGTAACTTACCGGCTTAGCATTGTTCCCAGGGACTCTCAGCTTCTCCTCTCTGAACTCCTTCATTCTTGTCACTCCGACTTGTTCTCAGTGGTCTAAGTCTGTCAGTCTGTTCCCTGTCACCATGGAACCTTTGCAAGCAACCACCCCCCCCCCCCCCCCCGCTACTACCCTGGAAGTTCCCCAAAGCATGGAAGACCAGTGTAGAGGAAAGACATCACATGGGGCCAGACCATGCAATTCAGACTGATGAAGCCAACTGGTGTTCCAGAGGGCCGGTTCCTGGGGAAGAGAACAAAGTCTGGGCCCAAGTATATGGCAGGGAGTCTGGTCTGGCCACAAGAAGGATCTTAAAGATAAGCTCTAGAAATTGTTTCCCAAGTTTCCAGCCTTTGGCCACAGAACTCTGATGACAGTGCTGCATTATCACAAGGGGTTTGTGAATCCATTCGAAACACTGCCTATAGAATGAAGAAGTGTTTCACACATAACTTTTTCAAATGTATACTGATATGGTCATTAATAACGTACATGCAAGTATGGCTGAGTTCACGGTTGCTTTTTTTTTTTTTTTTTTTAAATCTTTTTTTTCAACGTTTATTTATCTTTGCGACAGAGAGAGACAGAGCATGAACGGGGGAGGGGCAGAGAGAGAGGGAGACACAGAATCGGAAACAGGCTCCAGGCTCTGAGCCATCAGCTCAGAGCCCGACGCGGGGCTCAAACTCTCGGACCGCGAGATCGTGACCTGGCTGAAGTCGGAGGCTTAACCGACTGCGCCACCCAGGCGCCCCCACGGTTGCTTTTTTTTAACATTATGGCGTCTTCTCTCATATAATGGCTACTAAAATGATAATTTCCAAGCAAGCGTACTCAGATTTTCAGTAAATTAGGTTCAAATCCTAGCTTCAACCTTGTGCGATGTTTCTTAACCTTTTCTCTCTATTACTTCACCTACTGAATAAGGTTTATGATACCAGAATCATCACATTATTAAATGACATAATATATATGGCAGGTTATGAATATGCTCTACAACACTTGAATACAAGAAATATGTGAGGTTCCTTGCGTGTGTTTTAAATCTGTTTTTAAACAGATTTAGCAGAGAGGTTGTATCTTGCACCAAAATTCAGTGAGAGAATTCAGTGCTATGCCTGGATGTTAAAAACCGGAGCTCTGAGTATGCTTTTGACTTTTGCTGGTCGATATTTTTATTTGCATGAATGAGTTACAGGACAGTAAAATAATGAAGATGTGTTTCAGAAGCGCACTACTTTGTAACGTCACTAGATGTATCTCCTTTACTGAATTGGATAATAGTTCTAAATATTGGAAGAATATTTCTTTAATGTTTTACGCCACTCGCAAACACAACTACGGTCCACAGACACAACACATTTTTAAGCTTGATCTGCATTATTTACATTTTCTTCATCGCTTTTTAAAAAACAGTGAGACATAATTGACATATACCATTATATTGGTTTCAGATGTTCAATATAATGAATGATTCACTATTTGAATATATTGTGAAATGATCACCACAATTCTCTATCACTTTCTTAAATCTGGATCAGGGGTCAGCAACATTTTCCTGTAAAGGAACAGATAATAAATATTTTAGGCTTTGCAGGTCACACAGTCTCTGTTTTCACTATTCTATCCCACCATCGTAGAGAGAAAGCAGCAAAGGCAGTAAAAACTTTCACGGCTAGGTAAGGCATACATGAATGGGCATGGTTGTGTTCAAGTAAAACTTTATAGAAACAGGTGGTGAACTATATTTGGCCCGTGGGCCACAGTTTGCTGACTCCTAGTCTAGAGCAATACATTAAGCCCTGATCTGTAGGGTTTGCCAATTTCTGTGGTATAAATAGTCCCATCCAGGTATAGTGAAGATAGATGCCTTCAAGATGCCATCGAGAACATAGATTATAGTAAAATGTAGTCAAATAGGTAGGAAATAGGGAGTTTTTAAAGCAAAAAAAATTTTAATGTTTATTTTTAAGAGGGACAGAGAGAGAGAGAGAGAGAGAGAGACAGAGAGAGAGAGAGAGAGAGAGAGAGAGAGAGAGAGAGAGAGAGAGAGAGAGACAGCTCAAATAGGGGAGGGGAAGAGAGACAGAGGGAGACACAGAATCAGAAGCAGGGTCTAGGCTCCAAGCTGTCAGCACAGAGCCCGACGCGGGTCTTGAACTCACCAACCGCGAGATTGTGACCTGAGCCGAAGTCAGACGCTTCACCGACTGAGCCACCCAGTCGCCCCTATTTTTAATAATGACTGTGTTTCATAATGGGCTCACAAAATTCCTCAAAATTTAACAATCGACTCTTGTGAGCCAGTAGGCCGGCTGCAGCAGGATCCTGGTTGCCTTCCCCCATTAAAAGCTCATATAAAATTCCACCATATAAGGTGCTAGAGAACAGAAGAGGAGTTTGTTCCAAGAAAAGCCTTCCACTCAACGTTGCCAGTGATATATCCTGGCCCAGGCTGGCGGTTCCGTTCTCTTTACGGTCAGGGGAGCATAGAGATCTTACGCCAGCTCTTCAGGCATCCGCCTCTCCAGGACCTACGTTCAGCCCCATCGGAGCTGTGCACGGGCCCTGGCTCCTGATGGAATCCACCTTCTCAATCCTCTCCCCTTTCCCCTTATGTAGACCTTCCCCTGCCCCCCAGGTACAACCCCCTGTCTCCAGCCGCCTCACCTGGAGAGTCCTCTCCTCTCAGGCCTGCATTTGCAGATGAAAGCCTGGGAGCTGGGGGGCTCATTTGGACTTGTGTTTCTTTGTGCCTCAAACAGGAGGGATGTTAGAGCCCCCCCCCCGTACTCTACCCCCCTCCATGTCCAGGCAGAGTGGAAAGAGGAAGGAAAAAATAATACCTCTCATTCTTTTGAGATTCCACCTGCAATGAGAATAAACGAGGAATTACTCAAAGAATTCACTGGCTACCTGTTTCTCTTGTTTAGAGCAGTGTTAGCTATAATTGTTAACAGATGTTAGCCATCCACGGACACTTAGGTTGCTCCCGTATCTCGGCTGTTGTAAGTAATTCTGCAATAAACAGAAGAGTATGGATACATTTTCGAATTAGTGTTTTTGTTCTCTTTGGGTAAATACCCAGTAGTGGAATTATTGGATCATATGGTATTTCTATTTTCAATTAAAAAATTTTTAATGTTTATTTATTTTTGAGAGAGAGAGAGAGAGAGAGAGAAAAAGGGTGGGGGGGGGGGAAGGGGCAGAGAGAGAGGAGACAGAATCTGAAGCAGGCTCCAGGCTCTGAGCTGTCAGCACAGAGTCTGACATGGGGCTCAAACTCATGAACTGCGAGATCCTGACCTCAGCCGAAGTAGGATGCTTAACCCACTGAGCCACCAAGGCGCCCCGTTTTTAATTGTTGAGGAACTTTCTTACCGTTTCCACAGTGCGCGAGGGTTTCATTTTCTCCACTTCCTTGCCAACACTTGTTATTACTTGTCTTTCTGATTTTAGCCGTTCTGACAGGTGCAAAGTGGTTACTCATTGTGGCTTTGATTTGCATGTCCCTGATGATGAATGATGCTGAGCATCTCTTCATGTGTGTATTGGGTCATCTGGATGTCTTCTTTGGAAATATATCTATTCAGGCCCTCTGCCCATTTTTAAATTGGATTGCTTGTTTTTTTGGTGTTGAGCTAAGTGTCCCATTGATAGACAGATGGATAAGGAACCTGTAACACACACACACACACACACACACACACACTCACACACCCACACCCCACTGGAATATTATTTAGCCGTAAAAAAGATGAGATTGTGCCATTTGTGACCACATGGATAGGACCTGGAGGGTAGGATGCTAAGTGAAATAAGTCAGACTGAGAAAGGCACACACCATATGATGTCACTCATTTGTGGAATCTAAAAAACCATAGTGAATAATAAAGAGCAGAATCAGACCTGTAAATATAGAGAACAAACTGATGGTTGCCAGAGGCGAAGAGGGTGGGACGGTGGGCAAAATGGGTGAAGTAGGGAGGGAGATGTAGGCTTCCAGTGATGGAACGAATAAGTCATGGGGATAAAAGGCACAGCACAGAGAATATAGTCAAGGGTATTGGGATAACAATGTATGGTGACGGATGGTAGCTATACATGCTGTGAGTGTAGCACAGTGTATAAACTTGTTGAATCACTGTGTTGCACACCTGAAACTAATGTGACACTTTATCAACTGTGCTTAAAATTTTTAAAAAAAATTTAGCTATCATTATTAATAAATAGAAGAAACTTGCTATCTAGGTTTTACCATAAGTTCTGCAGTAAAATTAGGAGAAAAATTAAATGGAAATAAAGGAGACATCGCCTTAAGCCATGTATTTACCATAGATATTCTAAAAACGCCTTACAGAATTAGGTCATTTGGGCCAAAGTGTATATTCAAACTTTTAAAAAAATGTTTATTTATTTATTTTTTGAGAAAGAGACAGAGCGTGAGCAGGGGAGGGACAGAGAGAGAGGAGACACAGAATCCAAAGCGGGCTCCCGGCTCTGAGCTGTCAGCACAGAGCCGGATGCGGGTCTCGAACCCACAAACCACTCGAACTCGTGAACCCTGAAATCATGACCTGAGCAAGAGTTGGAGGCTTAACCGACAGCCACCCAGGTGCCCTGGTGATGTATTGACAATGATGATGGCCTAGCCTAGATAGCGTGTAAGAAAATCAGAAAACTAGTAGGCAAGTGCCAGCCTTTTAAATTGTTGCCTTTTAGGGGCACCTGGGTGGCTCAGTCAGTTGAGCGGCCGGCTTCGGCTCAGGTCATGATCTTGCAGTCCGTGAGTTCGAGCCCCGCGTCAGGCTCTGTGCTGACAGCTCAGAGCCTGTTTCAGACTCTGTGTCTCCCTCTCTCTGACCCTCCCCCGTTCATGCTCTGTCTCTCTCTGTCTCAAAAATAAATAAATGTTAAAAAAAAATAAATTGCTGCCTTTTAAATTTGGGGGATGTGGCAAAATTTGGTCTTCAACTTCACCAGTAAACAGGCATGTTCCTTATTTCGTTTTTTGTCTCTTAATATAAGTATCGGTGTCTGGGCCAAAGGAAGGTAGGTATTAAGTCTGCAACTCTTCCAAATAACTTAGGGAGGCATAGTTTTTCTTCCTTTCTTCTGAGGTGAGCTCATTGACGATTATCATTGCCCTATGAAAGGTGCACAGCAAAACAGCACCGCTCCTGGTTCTGAACATTTGCATCCCTGGGGCAGTGAACCAGCCTGGAGAACGTTACGTACAGTGCACGGGACACCCAACTGCTAATCTTTGTGGCTTGCATTGACCTCTAATACCCCAGCAACAGAGTTTTGCACTGTTTTTTCTTTCCTATCTGGATTCTTTCTTGGCGTCTAACTTAAATTGACTTCCGTCTTACCTTTATTTTTAGAGCAGTTTTTGGTTTGTAGAAAAATCGAGTAGAGAGCCCCGAGCCCCCCTGTATGTTGCCTATTGTTATCTTGCTACAATCCACGAACCGATATGGATACATTTTTATTAGTCAAGGCCACAGTTTGATTGGGGTTCCCTCTTTGTGTTGTGCAGTTCTGTGAATTTTGACAGAAGCACAATGTCTCACGTTGTATCAGAGAGAATAATTTCATCGGTCCTCTATCCGTGTGGCCTCCCTTTTGCTTCCCTTTGCCTTTGTTTAATTCTATTTTTTGTTTTTTGGCTAGGTTCTTCCTGCTACTTGGAAAGGCCACTTTGTCTTACTTCGTTTGCCACCTCCATTCCAAAATTCAGTCCTCCACGAATTGGCTTCACTGTTACAAATTTAGTAGATAAGCCAGGGAGTTCTATATAGAGGAAAACACTTAAATCCTTTGAAATCTACTGTGGTTTTCTGTGCCTTTTAGGAAGCTTTTTCCTTAAATATCCCACAATTTCAATTAGGTCTGATACAGCATGTCCAAGTTGGGAGGCAGACCTGAATCACATCTATTTTGCAAGCCCATTTTCTCCTTTAATTATCTTGAGCCAAATGTTTCTAGTGCCTAAATTATGCTCCTACTTCCCATAAATGTGGCCCTTTGGAAGGTTTATTCTCTCTCTCTCTCTCTCTCTCTCTCTCTCTCTGAGGTTCCCAAGGTATTGTTTACTGTGCTACAGCTTTAGTTAATGGAAAGCATCTTACTTGGATCTTGGAGCTGACGGCTTATTCGACGCCCATCTGCCTAAAGTGAGTTATACTTAAAGGATAGGCAGTCTGTAAGTGTGATTAAGTCGTATGTAAATAGCAGTAATCCCCTTTATTTGGGCTGTTAGATCTGGTGCAGTTGAGACTCCCAGTGAGAGTTCCTTACGTAAATATACAGTCTTGAGAGTAGCCACATAGACAGAAATGTTATATGAAGCAGTATGCCATATTTAATTTTGATATTAGTTTATGAGATTAGCAGTGATGAAATTTATCTTGGGAAAGAGAACTGACAAAGGTCACCCTAAAGGAAAAAAAAAATCTCTTTGATTTTCAAATTTTGCATAGAAAAGAATTCCCTCTTGTCTTTCTTCTTCCTTCCCTCCCTGCCGTCAGAGATCCCAGGTTCTCCCTTAAGCCCTTCTAGCTGGTGCCAGTTCTCTTTGAGACATACCCTGGGAATTGGCTTTCTTTATAAAGAAACAGAGTTCAGGAATGAAGTTCAAGATGTTTTGCCCATGACTGTTACTTGGGGCATTTTTCGATCTCTATTGCCTTGTTCTCAGTCAATGGGACCTTAATCTCTCTCTTTAGAAATTTTTAACAGTACGTATTTTGTGTTTGGTAGGTATCCTGATGGAGTTCAATAAAGCCCTCGGATCTGAGAAACCAGATTGGCCTGGGGCATTTGTTTTTCCTTGCCTCGGTTGACCTCCAGTCTTATTTCATTCATTTATTTGCCATAGTTTTAACTGATCTTCTGTATTATAAGCACTGAAAATACGACTCCTATTACCATCATAGTGAATCCATTAAATAAACATCTTGTGTGCTTCTCCTGGTACGGCAAACCAGAGAAGTTTCTGGAATGTAACAGCATAACACCACTGTCTATCCACACACATGGGAGCAAAACCCCACGAGTTATTTACGGAGTTCAGATGGCTTCAGTCTCTTTCTTCCTTTGCCTCAGTGGGCTGGGGAGTTTCTGCTTTTGGTGGTGGTTCAAAATAAGTTAACTTCATGCACCGCATTCGTGAACCCTTGACCTGCTCTAGTTTCTAAGTGAGGTACCTTGGGAAGGTTGGTATGAAAGTGCCGTAACGGTAAGCATTTGAGCCCATTGGCTTTTATTTACAGTTTGCAAATACTTTCCCATACCTAGAAATGCAAGAGAACTGATTCTACAAAACACAACAACAACAACAACAACAAAAAACACATGGTCACAACAAATCCATCTATTTTTAGGCTGAGAATACTATGTTGCTTCTTCCCACATAGCATCAAACATTTTCTCATCCTATTTATACCCCAACTCCAAGAAGATTTACAGCCTTGGTTGCTTGTGGAATTTGAAGTACAGGAAATGTTTTAGTGTATGTCTACAGTGTCTGGAAAGTGCTGTCATGGGCATGAATGATGTCGACTAAAATGTAACGGCGTGTCAACTGTGTGCTAGGTTCTGGGTGTGCGGGCACCTGTTTCATTTACTGTAACAGTAACAATGGCTCGACATTAATGCCAACAGTGGTTAAATGTTAGTCCAGAGGGAGGCGGGTGGCTGGGTGGGAGAAGAAAGTCTCTGTGAGGTCGCTGTTCACTAGCCTTCTTCCCCTGTTGCCGTGGCCATGTGGCAGTCCCCTGCGGGCTGAACCCTGTCCCTGACTTGGGAAACCATGCTGAGGGCCTGTGAAGAGCCTGATTCAGGCATCCAGATAAAACTCACCATCAGATCAAGTTGAATTTACTGTTCGTGATTCTTCTACCAAGTTCTGGTAACTGGGCCTCTGGGCTGGTCCTGTAACCACATCATGATGCCACGCCCAGATCTAGGGGCTGGACTCTCGTCATGACCCACGTACCTGCATATCCTGCCAGGACCTGCCTTCCAACCATGACCTGGCTCCTGCCAGTACTCCTTCTCCCCCCGGAAGTGAGCCTACCTTCCTGTACTTCCCTCTGTTTGCCTTCTCTCAGAGTCTTCAGGGTCCTGGCTGCAAGGCATTGTGATTCTTGGTTTATGTCTATCTCCTTGAATAGACTATGAGCTGCTTAAGGGCAGTTACTGGGCCATTTCTCCATCCATCCAGACATATGGCCACCCGTCCATCTGTCATCTGCATTTATTGAGCACCTATCATGTGGAAGGTGTTTAACACTAAGAACCAGGCAATGAGTAAGAGATCGTTTGCCTGTCCCCTTTGTAGCCTTAGCATCAAGCAGGACACTGTAACTAGTGACTGGTAAATAAACGTCGGTTGAATGAATGGATGAGCTGGGGACTTATTGGAAGTTACTCATGATGCCGTGATCTGGCTTCTTACATGGATTTCCTCTCCTTGTCTACAGCAGGGTGGGCTCCTTGGAGCTGGTGTCTCTACAGGACATGCCCAGTTTCCTGTCTCTGTCTTTCTTGATCCCATGTGTCCAAGGTCAACAGAGTTCCAGAACTCTAGTTGGATCCAAATTTTGGTTGCAGCTCAGCCAGTGGATTGGCAGTGACTGGCATCTTAGAAGGTGATTTTGCTGTGGGTTGATGAAGGCGGGAGCAAAGTCCCCCTCCCTCCTCTATCCCTCCACTGTTGTGCTGGTGCCCTTTTGAGAACCTGAAGTGATGAGTGCTTGGTGCAGAGTAAGTGCTAGTCAATTTCTCCTCCTCCTCCTCCCTCCTTCTTTCTTCTTTTTCCTCGTCCTTCTTCTTTCCCATCTCCTCTCCCCCCTTTACCTCCTTTTCTTCTTTCTTTCTTAAACTGAGTGACTCAGTTGGTTAAGCACCTGACTCTTGATTTCATGTAAGGTCATGATCTCATAGTTCCTGAGATTGAGCCCTGTGTCAGGCTCTGTGCTGGGATTCTCTCTTGGGATCTCTCTCTCCCTCTCCCTCTCCCTCTCTCTCCCTCTCTCCTGCTCGTGTACATGCTCTCTCTCTCTCTCAAAATAACTAAAATAAACTTAAAAATAAACCAAAAAACCTCAGTGTAGAGGATTGGGTTTCCCTGGGACTCTTTCCAAAGGGTCCACAAAGTCCAGATCATTATCACAATAAAACTAAGATGTTACTTGCCATTTTCACTCTCATTCTCTCATGAATTGACAGTGGAGTTTTCCAAAGGCTACATGACATGTAACACTGAAATAAATTAAGCACAAAAGCAGATATATAGGTATATAGTTCTTTTCTGTTAACCTAGACATGAAAAGATTTTCAGAAAGATTAAATAATACCATTTTTCTCACTACAATTTTTTTTTTTTTTGGTTTTGGAAATAGAGTTGTTTTAATAAAAGTGTATTATTTGTATTAACATGTCATGGGTTTTCATTGTTATTTTTAGATGAATTAAGCATTCCTCAGCTTTAAACATTATGAATGGTATTATTACATATATCAATAGCAATAATCTGCATAAACAACATTCCTTTGGGGGTTTCAATAGCATAAAAGGATCCAATACAAGAAAGTTTGGTAATCTCTGATACGACTGATGGTTACATGTGTACATTTGGCAATCACAGGGCCCGGGTTTGCCTACGTCACTTACAGCTTACTGGCCACACCAATTACTACTGCATGACCTTGGGTAAGTTACTAACCCTTCCCGGGCCTTCAAATTTTTTTTTTTTAACGTTTATTCATTTTTGAGAGACACAGAGAGACAGAGCTTGAGTGGGGGAGGGGCAGAGAGAGAGGGAGACAACAGAATCCGAGGCAGGTTCCAGGCTGTGAGCTGTCAGCACAGAGCGGAGCCTGATGTGGGGCTCAGACTCACAGACCACGAGATCGTGACCTGAGCTGAAGTCAGACGCTTAACCGACTGAGCCACCCGGGCGCCCCTCCTGGGCCTTAGAGTTAAAATGAGAAGAATAACAATCATTATCTAGCTCGCAGATTTACTGAGAGAATTAAATGACATAATACATACTAGAGATTTTGAATAGCCCTTGGCACAGAGTAAGCACTGATTGGTTATTAACTCACGGTAGTGTTTCAACATAACATATATTTATTTCAGAAAATTTAGGAAATACGGCGAACTATTGGGGAAAAAGTGAAAGTCACCCATGATCCAACTACTCAGAAATAGCTGTTGTTTACCTTTTAGTGCCTTTCTTTCCACTTAGTGTGTTTGTGTGTCTGTGTATTTCGTCTGCTTACAAAATTGCGTTCCATACACTGTGTACACATATTTTCAGCGATCGGTTATATAGTCTCATGAAGCATGAGTTTTCATGGCTCTATTATATTACTTATATTCCATTATGTCATCAATATGTGCCATAATACATTTAACTCTTCTCTGTTTAGACTGGGCCCAATTTTTCACCATTATAAATAATGCATAATTAACACTCCTATACATAAATCTCTGTCTATATCTGCGATTATTTTCTTAGGGTAAATTTGCAGAAGTGTAACTACTGGGCAAAAACTTTCCATGCATAATTCCAAGTTGCTATTTGGAAAGTTTGTATCCGTTACATTCTTTTCAACAGTGTATGAGAATGTCCATTTTATGGCATGCGCATTGGCCGGCATTTAAAATTATTGTTTTGTTTCACAATTAATTACTTTTTGCCAGCCTGATAGGGTAAAGTGGCACACAATTTGAAAATTTTTTGCATGCTCATTGATCACTAATGAGTATAGTTTTTGGAAATTTGAACTTGTTTTTCTTCCATGCAATGTTGATTTATCCCATTACTTGCGACACTAACTCTGACCACTTGGTAAATGTGGTGTCTGCCTGGCTTCCCCTATTTAAAAAAAAATTAATTTTAATTTTTTTAAGGTATAATTGATGTACAACATTATATTAGTTTCAGGCGTACAACATAATGATTCTATATCTGTATACACTGTGAAATGACAACCACAATAAGTCTGGTTAACATCTGTCACCATACATAATTACAGAATTTTTTTTTCTCGTGACGAGAAATTTTAAGATCTACTCTCGGCAACTTTCAAATATGCAATATACTGTTATTAACTATGGTTGCCATGCTGTACATTACGTCGTCATGACTTATTTATTTTGTAACTGGAAGTTTGGACTTTTCGACCCCCTTCACCCGTTTTTCCCCCCTTCCCCCCCGCCCCCCCCAGTAACCATTAGTCTATTCTCTATATTCATGAGCTTGTTTTTTTTGTTTTGTTTTGTTCTTTAGATTTCACGTATAAGTGAGGTCGTACGGTGTTTGTCTTTCATGTCTGGCTTATTCCACTTAGCGTAGTGCCTTTAAGATCCACCCATATTGCAAATGGCAAGATTTCCTTCTTTTTTATGACAATATTCCATTGTGTGTGTAGGTGTGTATGTATGTATGTATGTATGTATGTATCTATTCCACATCTTCTTTATCCGCGCATCCACTGATGGACACTTAGGTTGTTTCCGTGTCTTGGTTATTGTTAATAATCCTGCTATGAACCTAGGCGTGCCGATATATTTTGAGTTACGGTTTTGCTTTCTTTGGTTAAATACCCAGAAATGGAATTGCTGTATCATATGGTAGTTCTGTTTTTAATTTTTTTCAATGTTTATTTGTTTTTGAGAGAGAGAGAGAGAGAGAGAGAGAGAGAGAAAGGTAGAGAGAAAGAGGGAGACAAAAGATCTGAAGTGGCTCTGTGCTGACTGCAGAGAGACCCATGTGGGGCTCGAACCCATGAACCGTGAGATCATGACCTGAGCTAAAGTCAGACGCTTAACCGACTGAGCCACCCAGAGGCCCCTGGTTTTAATTTTTTGAGGCACATCTATACTGTTTTCCACAGTGGCTGCCCCAATTTACATTCCTACTAACAGTGCACCAGTGTTCCCTTTTCTCCACATCCCTGCCAAATCTTGTTATTTTTTTGTGTTTTTGATAGCAGCCATTCTCACAGATCTGAAGTGATATCTCCTTGTGGTTTTAGGTTGCATTTCCCCGACGAATAATGTTGAACATCTTTTCATGTACCTGTTGAAAAATGTCAGTTCAGATCTTCTGCCCACTTAAAAAATTGTTTGTTTTTTGCCAATGAATTGTATGTGTTCTTTATATATTTTAGATATTAACCCTTTATCAGATATATGACTTGCAAATATTTTTCCAGTTCAGTAGGTTGCCTTTTCATTTTGCTGATGGTTTCCTTCACTGTGCAGGAGGTTTTTAGTTTGATGTCGACCCGCTTGATTTTTACTCTTGTTGCTTTTGTTTTTGGTGTCAAATCTAAAAACTCAATGCTTATGTCAAGGAGTTCACCACTTATGCTTTCTTCTAGAAGTTTTGTAGTTTCAGGTCTTACGTTTCAAGTTTCAACCCATTTTGAGTTCACTTTTATGTATGGTATAAGAGAGTGGTCTAGTTTCGTTCCTTTGCGTGCAGCTGTCCGGTTTTGCCAGCACCGTTTATTGAAGAGACTGTCCTTTACTCCTTGTATAGTCTTGGCTCCTTTGTTGCAAATCAAATGACCATCTGTTCATGGGTTTGTTTTGGGGCTTCCCATTCTATTTCATTAATTTATGTACCTGTTTTTACCACAATACTGTATTGTTTTAATTACTATAGCTTTGTAACATATTTTGAAATCAGAAAGCATGATGCCACCAGCTTTACTCTTCTTTCTCAAGATTGCTTAGGCTGTTTCAGATCTTTCGTGGTTCCATATAAATGTTAGGAGTATGTGTTCTATTCCTGTGAAAAATGCCGTTGGAATTTTGACAGGGATTGCGCCGAATCTGTATATTGCTTTGGGTAGTATGGACGTTTTAACAATATTAATTCTTCCAGCCCATGAGCACAGAATATCTTTCCATTTATTTGTGTCTTCTTCAACTTCTCTTGTCATCGTCTTTCAGTTTTCAGCGCACAGGTGTTTCATCTCCTTGGTTAAATTTATTCCTAGGTATCTTATTCTTTTTGATGCAAGTGTAAATATGATTGTTTTGTAAATTTCTCTTTCTGATAGCTCATTATTGGTGTATACAAATGGAACGGATTTTTGTCTATTGATTTTATATCCTTCAGTCTCACTGAAGTTTGAATTTTCATTCTATGACTTGCCGTTCATTTCCTTTGAATCTAAAAAAGGAATGCATTAGTATTTTTCCTACTGACTTACAAGAGGTTTGCAACTTTTGTCTATTAAACTTGTGGGAAATTTTTTTCCTGGTTGGTTGATTGACATTTTTTTTTCAGTTTAAAAATTATGCTGAAAATATTTTGTGAAAAGTTTTACATGGTTATAACTACTTACTTATACATTTTTTTCATTGCCTTTCTGTTTGAGTTTAATGACATTTGTGACTTCTGTTTTCTCATCTCTCCCCACCCTTCCCCCTGATTTTCTTTCCTTCCTTTCTCTTCTCTCCCTCTTTCTGTCGTAGTGACCTGCTACTCATTCAATTCTTCTTTTATTTTACCAGGGAAGGTTTGAATTTCCTTCACACAAACACTACACATCTGTTGTCACGATTATTTCTTGGATTTTTCTCTGAATGACTTTCCATTTCCTTTAGAGGCTCTGTTTATTGCTATTATGTACACAAGCTATTGATTGTATATTTATCAATATACAATAAGAGCTGTTATATTAACAGCTCTTGAGTGTTGCTATTTTCAGAGTCTACATAAGCATCTCTTGGTATTTTTAGATGTGTAATCATATTATATCACTGTAATTTGTTAATTATTTATTAATGTCATCTACTCTTATATGAAAACATTATCTATAACGTTACGTATTATGTTATACAAAATATCTATTATATTATATATTATTTGTTTTATGTCATATTGGTTAATTCGAATTTACAGCAGGCTGTTAAGTAGCTACCGTGGTAGCAGATGTTCTTATCTGGGCTCATCTAGTATTTTGCAGTTAAATGATGGCTGATGATGTGAGACAACCAGTCTTTATTAGAGTGGCTATATGTCCTTCCACTATTCCTCCTTCTCCCTTCCTCCCTGTCTCCCCCCACCGCGCCCCCATCCTTCTCTCCCTCCCTCCTTTCTTTCCTTTTTTTTTTTTCCTAATAAGACACAGGCAGGATCTTACCAAATGGCTTTTGGCATTGACTGTACTTAGTGAAGTTTTTCCTATGTGATCTCTTAAAAATTTTGGTAAATTAAAAAATATTTTTTATGTGATCTTTGATACGATGTATCAACATCAGCGAGTCCCTAATAGTAAGCCATCCCTGCATGGCCAGGGTAAGCCCATCTGGCCAGGTTTCAATTCCTTCTGAGGTTGTAGGATTCCCTCATCTTCCAGAGATTAAAGATGAGGGAGTTTGACTGATTTTGTAGGTACTGGTAATGCCTTTAAAGATGCTTTAAAGATGCAAGTGTTTAGAAACTTTCTAAATTCAGTGGTAAAATTTATTCCAGAAATTACTTTTTAGGTTTGAAAATAATACCACCTTTTTTTTTTTTTTCCTGTGCAAAAGCCACTTTGTAAACGATATTTCTCACCAGTAAAGGTGTCCTTCCTCATCCTTTTCCCTCTTTTTCTTTTTAATTTGACTTGTACCTCACGTGTTAGCAGTAGTTTGAGAGTTGTAATCCTAATCCAATTACAGAAAATGGTTATACTGCATTAAAAATGCATTAAGGGTTTCATTCCTTCATTATTTACATCACTCTACAGAAAACAGGGACTATAGGGCTAAAATATGGGTGGTTGAGAGACCAAATGTGGAATAGATTAAAGTGTCTATAATAATAACTAAACTATAATACTTCAATTATTTAACATGAATGTATTTTTAGTGTATTGGAATGTAGAAACATTATTTTTCGCGCTACTGACTGAGATTACATTTGTATCTCCAAAATAAAAAGGATTATAGTAGGTTACCTCAAAAGAATTTTTTCCCTCATTTTAGTCTCAGAAATTACTTTTTTTATTCTAGCTGCCAGTGGGATCAAAACCAAATAATTATGACTTCAATTAAAATTAGTGAACTATAAAAGAAGCCTCAAACTTTTAAAGAAAACACAGAATTGAGAAAGTTTCTTTCTAGTAGATTCACTTTTGGATTGGAGTCGGCTCGGCAGCCCTGAGTCATTTCTTCAGCCATCAGTAAGGACGGTTGTCTAAGTGTGAAGTCTTGTTATCACCGCATTTAGAACATACGAGAACTACCACTTTCACTCTCTCTACAACTTGTCAGGCTTCAGCTGGCTCCCGCGGACACAGGGGTGCTTAACTGCCTGTGTCCTCTCTCTCCAGGGTGCAGGGTGGTCCCTCAATTCCCCCCATCTCAGCTTTGTCAAGGGGCATCACCTATCTTCAGGCGTTGGAGACGATTCCTCAAAGTAGCTCCCGCAACCGCAGAATACTGGGCTTTGGTCCTCAGAAGGGGGTTTTAGTCATGGTTCCATGAACAAGATCAACACTTGAGTCCATTTGCTTCATACTGGCCCCAGAGGAAACTGGAAAGGAAAGTCCTGTCTCTGGCACTGCGTTAACCCAGCAGAGGGGAGCAGGAGTGACTAAATGTCCCGACTACTTGTCCGTGTAGATGCTGCCTATGTCTAATTGGACATTCACAGTTAAGTATTAAACTCCTACTATGGGCCAGGCACTGTGTTAGGCTCTGGGGCTAAAAACATCGGGGTGGCATTGTTTCTGAAAGTACCTAAAACATTGTTCTATGTTACTCACGTGCCTAAGAAATGCTTGTTGGGTATCTTCTGCATATTTGGAGTTTAAGGGAGGGCAGGCTATTGGTCAGATGGTAAAACATAACTGGGCTCCTTGGTTTCATGTAGAGGAGACCGTTGACAGGTCTGTGCCGACGGAGGCACAATGGCTATGGGACCGTTGGTCTAAGACGGTAAGTAACACGATTAATGTTACAGATTCAATTCCTTGGATGACATGAGGATGAAAAGTAATTCCTAGTCAGCTTCGTGTCTGGCTCAGCAAAATAGTATGCTCAGTTTCAAAATTAATATTGCAGAAAATATCAAAGTGTGATTATTTATACTAATTGTTCAAAGCTATTAACCTTAAAGGATTATTTTTCTTGTTTTTATATCTCATGTTTATATCTTGGTTGTAGCAAAACCAAAATAATCAACACTGGAAAGAGAGCCTAAAGGCTTTAAAATCATGGAGGGAAGAATCTATTTTTAGACTGTTAACGAATGTATTTGGTTTTGAATTTTCAATCGGACACACTTCATTAATATATATAGTGTAGCGATGTCAAGGAGCAGAGAGATGGGGTGGCTTTCGCTGTAATTCAGCATCTTGTTGGCTTGTTTTGAAGAATCTGTACAAGTGGCCTCCGCGGCTGGAGTCCCAGAGATGTCTAATGGTCTACATGGGACACGCCAGGGCTCCTCCGAGGGGCTTGTGCGCGGAAGCTGACCATTCCCGGCCACGCAGGCTTCAAAGTATCCTTTCCTTTTGGCATAATTGGAAAAAATGCTGGTAATGGGAAGGTGGCAGGGTGGCGTGTCCGGGTTGGAGAGGGAGATGTAGATACAAAAAAATGCCCAAGGCACCTGTGTGCGACCAGCAGGTGCACAGCATCCTGCCGGGGAAGAGCACAGGAGTGGTTCAGGAAAGCCCCACCGGGGGCAGGAGCTCCAGGGTCTGGGACGCACTTCCTTCTACACACACCAGGAAGTCCTGGGAGGGCAACAGAGGGACTCTTGAGGGAACTGGGGTCGGGCTCCTTCTCTCCAGTGGCACAGCCACCGGGGTCAGAGGACTCACCCCCCTGGCGGGACTCCTCGAGCCCTCAGCCTTGTCACAGTGGCACCCTTCCCGGGTTTACCTCTCGGCCAATTCTTTGGGACCTCTGTAAGGTGCAACATGCCCCACACCACCACCCTCTAAAATCCACATTCTTCAGAAGGGCCTATAAGGACGTGAGCCCTGGGGCGTAGCCCACTGGCTTTCTGCCAGCTCCGTGGAACAATGGGACTGGTACCACCTAGTGACCGCCTTGTGGGGAGTGAGTCCCAAACCGGCTTTGGGGAAGGTGGCAGAGCATTAGCAATGCAGCCAAGGCCGTTCTGAGGTGTTGTCTATGAGAAACAGTTAAGTTCAAGAACATCTGGGGGAGATTTGGGAATAGGTGAAAATGGGGAGATGGGGAGAGGGAAGGGGGAGGGGGGAGGGAGGAGAGAGGGAAAGAGGGAGAGAGAGATCGGTGGATCTAGGTCACAGCTGCTGAGGAGTTAGGAGGGACGAGACAGACACTCTGGCATCACGTTGCTTCGAAGTGAAATCGGGATCGGCCAAGACTGAACAGCCCTTTAAAGGGAAAAAAGACTCCAAACCAGTACTGTGATAGATCTGTTATTTTTAAGGAACATCCTTTAAATTTATGCACACACACAAATAGAGAGACAGGGAAATGATGAACATATACCCTTTCCTCAGTGAAATCAGGTTAGGAAGTATAATGCATTATCGTTTAACTGTTTAAAAAATATCCTTTATTGGTTATAAGCACTAAGAGTTTGAGAGGAAGTTTTATTGGGGTTCAGCATCTTGTCACCAAGATGGAGTTTGGTCATTTAAAGACCCGAGAAGCTAAAATACTAGGAGAATAGTTTATTAAGTTCTGTTTCTTTTGCTCCAGATCTTTACCTATAAGAAGATGAGAAATAATTGTGTTTTTACCCAGAGAACTCATATGCCTCGGGCGGGGGGGGAACCCCTTTCTGTTTCTAGGATGGGTTTAAAAGTCACTTGGCACCTGGGGGTGGGAGCCGGGGCCTTGGCCGCCCTCCAGGGGCTCTCCGTGACGTAGACAGTTCCAGTGTGGGCCTGTCTGAGGTTCAAGGGGAAAGGAGTGAGGATAAATGGAGTTTTCCTTTGAAGTTAATAACCTCCTGCAAAGGCTTTTAGTAGAACAGCAGACACCTGAAACAGCACTTAACATCCCCCTTTCTTTCCCTGCGACGGTCAAACTCAGTTCGAGAACATGTGGTCTTTGAGAGGTGGGTGTTGGCCAATCACCGGGTCTGTGTGCCAGGCACACCCTGGGCAGGACCCAGGACTGGGTGTTTATGCCCCTTCTCAGCTTCACATGTGGCTTCTCCTCAGCTGGGGGCCCCGCGCAGAACAAAGAAATGCTTGGCTCTCCTGAATGCCTCTGTCCCCCAGCCCAGGCAGGAAGGAAGCCAAGAGAAATGTCTGAGTGGCCGAGGTTTCTCTTTTCCGTTCTACTGTAGGAGGCAGGAGACCCTTTTTGAATTAGCTCGGTTTTCTTGTTCAAAGGCACACTCTCCAGACGGCATTTGCAGAAGTCTGTCTGTAACAGTCTGTGTCTTCTTATGCCTGGGACTTATTTGGGGAGTGAGAATCTTTCCAGGATGGATTCTGCTGGCCATTTTGGGCCACTTTGGAAAATGCTGTGGGGACACATATTCTCAGATATGTTCCACCTGGGGCGACACGTGGATGCTTCACAAGGAGCACAACCAAACAAAACATCACGGTGGCCTCACGCTCAGACAACACACCAGTGGGGGCCGGACGTTGTGTGTACATGAGGGTGAAGTACATGCTGGTGGGGACGTAGGATGGGGGAAGATGAACTCTGAGCGTTTGTAGGCTGTCGCACGCGCATTATCTCAGTCTTCCCAAAGACCATTGTGCGGTGAGATATTTCAGACTCCTATTTTACCCATAAGAAGACAGAATCAGGGAGGTGAAGCCATTTGTCCGTATCATAGCTAGTATGTGCTATAGCTGGATGGGGTTTGCGCCCAGCTCCCAGCTCTGGTCACAGCTTCTCTGTGCCCCTTCCCTCCCTGTGGTTAGTGGTACAGGCGGTGGCCTGGGGGATGTCTCAGCGTCTCAGCCGGATTTAGGGTGGTTCGTTGGGTCCCCTCAGATTCAGATGCTTCTGCCGCAAGAACATCCAGATGGCACCCTTTAACCCAGAACTCTTGGAAGCAAAGTTCCAGAACAGAACCTGAGAACAACAGAAGGAGAACCAGAACAACAACCTGAGTTAACACGATGCAGGTTTCCTCAACAGCTATGTGAGAGAGTACAGAGCATCGGGCTTTGGTTGCAGAGGACATAGGTTGGAATCTAATGGCATGATCTCGGCCAAGCTACACAACCTCTGAATTCAGTTCTCCTCTGGCCTATAATCGTTTGTACCTCAGAGAAGTGTGCGTGAAGGAGGTAATGCAAGGAATTACTTAGCACAGTGCCTGATGCACAGTGAGAGCTATGTGGAGTGCAGTGTTAGTATTATGTATAACTAGTTGAGTTAATTGGACAGATCTGACTTTTTTCCAGTTGTTGCATCACTTGGGTTGGATTTTGTCTCACCACTGGTATCTAACAGGCCACCTTTCCATGTCAATTCCTTTATTCTCACTCTAAGTACAAGCTTATGTGTTGATTACTCATAGGATATAGGAATTACTTGGATGGGTGTTATAGGAAATAAATAAACTTCTGAAAAGAAAGCCCAGCGAAGAAAAGCATTCATTAGGCCCACAGCAGTGTAAACGTGACCAAGTATTGCTGCATGGACCCATATTTATTTTCCAGTAAACATTGCCACTTGTAGTTTGGGGGTTTTAGGATCTTGGTATATTTATGCTATGTCTCTGCTGTGGTTGACTGTGGATGTACAGGCTTCTCCTTAACGTGCCAATGCTCTGTGAAAGAAGACCTCAGTGTCAAGAGTGATCTTGGGGTATGCAACACGGTTCTAATGTGGGCGTGTCTTGCTGTTTTCCCTAGCTCGAAGGACTAATGTACTTACAGCGTGTATATTCTGGTAGTCCACAGGCTTTTAAGGAACCATGCTTGGGGCGCCTGGGTGGCTCAGTCGGTTAGGCGGCCGACTTTGGCTCAGGTCATGATCTCGCGGTCCGTGAGTTTGAGCCCCGCGTCGGGCTCTGTGCTGACAGCTCAGAGCCTGGAGCCTGCTTCATATTCTGTGTCTCCCTCTCTCTGGCCCTCCCCTGTTCATGCTCTGTCTCTCCCTGTCTCAAAAATAAATAAACGTTAAAAAACGAATTAAAAAAAAAGAAACCATGCTTAAACCTGAGTTTAGAAAGTCTTAAAACCCCCACTGTCTTAGTTCTGGCTGCTGAAACAAAATACGTGGCTTACCAACCACAGAAACTTACTTATCGCCATTCTGGGGGCTGGAAATCTGAGACCAGGGAGCCAGCGTGGTCGGGGTCTGGTGAGAGCCCACTTGCGGGTTGCAGACCCCTGACTTCCTGTTGTAGCCTCACCCGGAAAAGAGTAGAGAGGAAGTAAGCTCTCTGTGATTCTGAGAAGGGCGCTAATCCCATTCATAGGGGCTCCACCCTCCTGAACCATCCAACCCTGACCACCTCCCAAAGGTCCCACCCCCTAATACCATCACATGAGGAGGGGTTAGGGTTTCAACATATGAATTTGGGGGGAGGTACCAGCATTCCGTGTACAGCACCCACCCATGCCCTCTTGTTTCAGGCTGAGTCTGAAGGTCAGTTGCGATTTCTCGCTGACCCTGCGCTGCTTTTATCGGCAAGGAGTCTGCTTCACTCATCTGTTACCGCCCGTCCTCTGTGGGTAGTTAGGTGGGTGACCTCCATTCTTGTCACCTTATCAGGCAAACCTCCTTTCTGACTTCCCTTTCCTATAACCCAACTGCCCTTTTCTGTATTCCCTCCCCTCCCACCTGGATTACCGCTCGCGTTCTCTGGTGGATATCCCATCTCTTTCAGTGGAAAAAAAAAATCCCGCTCTGGATTCCTCCATGGATCCTCCTGAAGTTTTCACTAACTAATCCTACATGGTTTCAGCCCTGCTGATGATTCCAACAGACACTCAACAAGGAGGGAGAGAGAGGAAAGAGAAAAAAATGATAAAACTAGTATTTATTGGATACTTATTAGATAGCTGGAACTTTTAGGTTCTGTCGTTACCTTTTGAAGGCAGAAATTGAGGCCCAGAGAGGTCAGAGATCCCACAGTTTTATTTGTGGCAAAGTAGGACCTACATCTAGACCTGTCTGATTCAAAGGTCCACATTCTCTACATAATAATAGTGTTTATACTTTTTTTTCTGGGATTATTGTTGTCTTTTAACCTTGGTCCTTGCAAAACAGAACACAGATAGAGAAAACCACATACAACAAATATGTAGCCTAGTGGAATTTTATGAAGTGAACAAACACCCTTGTAAATGCCTTGCAAGTCAAGAAATAGAACTTTGCCAGACACCCTGAGGGGCCTCTATGTGCCTTATCTCTTTCACGGTCCACTCCCTCCCAAGGCAGCCACTACCCTGACTTCTTCTGCTTCTTCTTCTTTTTTTTAATATTTATTTTTATTTTGGGAGAGAGAGAGAGGGAGAGAGAGGGAGAGAGAGAGAGGGAGAGAGAGAATCTCAAGCAGGCTCCGTGCTGTTGGTGCAGAGCCTGATGTGGAGCCTGATCTCGCAAACCATGAGATCGTGACCTGAGCTGAAATCAAGAGTCAGAGGCTCAACGGACTGAGCCACACAGGCGCCCCTACCCTGACTTCTTTACAATAGTCACTTCCTTGCATTTTAAAATGGTTTTGCCATTCAACTATGCATCCGAGACAGCATTTATTTGACATATATATTTTTAATTTTGTAATTATAGATTGCCCTATATCCCTGTATTTTCTTTAAAACTTATATGTTAAGGAAGTTGGCCGTTTGAATTTCCCAGAGTTAAGGTTTGGTGCTTGTAGATGCACGGGATATTTTGACATGTGTTTCTATCCTGTGTGTTCTCTGCACATTGGCAGCTGAATACAGAGGCTGGTTGAGACTCTGGTTTGCTCTCTTCGACAAGACTATTAGTGACCTTGTGATTTTCATCAGGAGGAACACAATGCCCGCTTTTCACTTTTTTTTTGATGTTAGCAACTGCTCATCTTCAATGCTTAGATCCATAAATTTATAGTGCTTGCCGAATGGTGGTGTTCTAATTCTACCATTTTATTTTTATGTATTAGCTGGAATAATTTTATAGCATAACTCCCCCCATCCCAACTACTATTGGTTACCCAGAGGTATCATTCAGACAGAGAAGACAGTCTAAGTTCTTGATTTTGTCCTTTTATTTACCCAGTTTTTGAGATTATGCATTGGTTCTCTGCCATCTTCAGAAAGTGACCACTTAAAAAATTATTCTAAAAGTGTGGATTTAAATATGTATGTTAAATTTCAATCCATTGCAATTTTAATTCTTACTAAAGCTCAAACAGGCCTTGAATGTATTCTTGATATCTGGTATATTAGGATATACTAGACTTGTCTTCTTATCCTTACATTTCTTGTCCCACCCACTGCCCCAAGAAGCCCTCCCCCCATCTTTTCATTTTTATTTTATTTTTTAATGTTTTTTTTTCTAACTGAAGTATAGTTGACTGATGATATTACATTGGTTTCAGGCACCCCTCCCCTTCCACTTTTTAAATGATGGGAAATGACATTTCAAGGCTACCATCTAGGAACCCACAATACTCACTGTTACTGGATTGCTCATTTTTCCCCTAGGCTTTTCCAGTGGATAGATCTAGGAAATAAACACAAGCATATGCACATTTAAAAATAAAATACCTCATGATTAAAAATAAAATACCACTGATACCTCCAATTCAAATTTAGTACTATGGGATTTTTACTTAAGCAGGATGTACATTGTATCTGTATCTTCTTTCTTTTATGTCAAGAAGGACACAGAATGAGGGAATTCGAAGATCCCATAATTACTTGTTTGCTTAATCTCATATCACCCACACACAAAGTATAGGAGTAGCAATGCTAATAGTATGTCACCAATTTTTTTTTAATTAAAAAAATTTTTAAATGTTTATTTATTTTTGAGAGAGAGAGAGAGAGAGAGAGAGAGAGCGCACACAAGCAGGGAAGGGGCAGAGAGAGACAGGGACACAGAACTCAAAGCGGGCTCCAGGCTCTGAGCTGTCAGCACAGAGCCTGACACGGGCCTCAAACTCGTGAGCTATGAAATCATGACCTGGGCTTAAGCCAGATGCTAACCGACTGAGCCACCCAGGCACCCCAGTATATCACCAATTTTGATTAATAAAAATAAGTAAAATTATTAAAATTAGTTAAAGTATTTTTTTAATGTTTATTTATTTTTGAGAGAGAGGGACAGAACACAAGTGGGAGAGGGGCAGAGAGAGACGGAGACAGAATCTGAAGCAGGCTCCAGGCTCTGAGCTGTCAACACAAAGCCCAACACAGGGCTGGAACTCATAAGCCGTGAGATCATGACCTGAGTTGAAGTTGGATGCTCAACTGACTGAGTCACCCAGGTGCCCCAGTAGAAATATTAAATAAAGTTTTTATTAAAAAGAACAAAAAAAGCAGGCAGACATTGTATTCTTCCTAATGAAAGAATGGAAGAGCACCTATAATTTTTCAAAGGAATCAATCCTGAGTTTTCTCAGGTCTCTGAATGCAGAGACTTATAAATTTCTTCCAGTTTATAGGAAATATGCTATCTTCACTCCTCTCCCATTTTAAAAATGACTGTGCTATATCCATACTACCATATCATTTAGCTATTACATATTATAATCTCTCCCTTTTAACTTTTTTAGCCTTAGTTCTACAATTAACTATGTATTTAATACTCATCACAATTCTTTTTGTTGATGCCCTTCTAGTCATTTTGTCTGTCTGAATTCATTAGAAATAATGGATTCCTTAGGATAGGCTCATGGAAACAAAGCTCTCTGAGTTTTGCATGTTAACAAGAGTTTGAGCACTTTTTACCTGAAGGCCAGGTGTGCTGGGTATAAAATTTTGAGCTCATATTTTCTTTCCCTGAGTATCTGAAATATATTTTCTTATTTTCTTTTGGAACAAGAGTTGGTATTTAATAGTCTACTGAAAACCCACTTTCATTCTTTTATAAATCACAAGTTCTTTTTATCCAATGTCCAAATGATTTTTTTTCTTTTTTCTTTAAAGTCCAGTGGTTTTTTTAGAATACATGTTGGTGTTGATCATTCTGGGGTAGTCTCAAGGATACAAGAATTCAAAGAGCTCTTTCAATATGTGGTCTGACACTTTTTTTCTTTTAATTTGAGAAAAGTTTTGTTTTTTTTTTGTTTTTGTTTTTGTTTTTTTTTTTTTTAGTTATAATTTTTATGATTTGTTCTGCTCCCTTGATTTGGTTTTCTTTTTCAGGGACTACTATATCGATATGTTAGATTTTCTTTGCTTATCTCCAATATTTGTCATTTTCTCTTGATCCTATTAAAATCTTTTTACAAATTTATTTTTTTAAATTCCTTCCTTTTTTACTGTCTGAAGTCACTATGTTATTACCTTTATTTGCTCTTGTGTTCCTTCTAATTTAGTCTTCTAGTGATTATTTTATGTGTAAGTTTTTCTTAAGTTTTGTCCCTACATTTCTGAGTTTTTCTAATTCTAATTCATTGCTCTTTCCTGTCTCATATCATTTTCTTAAAGCCTTTAGTTTGTTTTGAAAGAGTATATTGCAAGGTTGTGTCTCTGTGTGTGTGTGTGTGTGTGTGTGTGTGTGTGTGTGTGTTTAATATGTCTTTCTGGGATGTTTTTCTTGTTTGTAGTGATGTTGTTCTGATACATATTTTATTTTTTGATAGTCACTTTGTATGGGAACTGACCTATATATATTTTTTATTCCTCATTTTAATGCGAATTTAGTTCTCATGAATTTTTAGATGGAGGCTGAGTTCATAGAGTTTTGCTTACTTTGTGGAGCTCCCTCTTATGGTGTTTTTATATAATGTTAAAAACACAGTGACAGCTTGCTTCCTGAGATTTCACAATTCTCTTCCCTTCATCTCTGTCCCACTTTTCTCTGTATCTTATCTTTTCTTTGCCTCTATCATCCCTATCCTGCTCAGTTTTGGTTACATTCCTGACTGTCTCCTCATGGGGCCCCTTCCTGGAAGGAGCCTTTGTTAGTTTGCTAGTCAGTTTGGAGGGTTCAGAGGGGCCAGATGGCTGGAGAATCTTCAACCTTCTAGTCACAGATTCAGCTGCTCTTCTCAGATTTGCCCACCACACTTTCCCGGATATACCTGTCGGTTATTTTTGTTTTCGCTTTCGCTTTCGTTTTTGTTTTCATTTTTGTTTTGTTTTGTTTTGTTTTTCTTCTCCTGCTCACAGGCTTGCTCTAAATCCTTCCCTTGGATCCTACCTCGCAGTTGCCAGTAACGCTCAGGTATTGGGGCACTAAGTACTTTAGCAATATCCACTTATATTTTGGGACTTGTAAAGAAATCTTGTTGCCTACTTTTGTCACAGATGTGGTCCATGTGTTTCAGTTGTGCCATCTACATGCTCTGTTTTATGTCACAATTCTGGAAGGTCCAAAACTGTGCCATTGACACCACAGCCATCCTCCCAGAATTCCTCTACTAACTGGTTTTGCAGGACTTTACATCTGTGTTCCGTGTGATATTATACAACTTGGGCTGAGCCCACCAGTTGTTCCCCTGAGGCTGAAGGGCACCCAAGGACAGGAACCATGCTCTTCTTCCTTCTACTAACGCTTGTCACTGGACAGAATTGTGCTCTGAATGCTAACGATGGACCTGCCTCCCCATGACCACTTGTGTGGTAAACAACAACTGGTTAACATTTCCTTATTCAAATTCAAGAGGAAACCAGCCTTTGTCCTTTCATTTTTCTCATATTCTCTAGAATTAGCAGTAACATCTGCAGCCGGATCCCTAGAATACGCCTTAACATGTCCACGTTTCTCTATTCTAACCCCAGAAGATGGACTGTGAGCCAAGATTTAGAGTTAACATTGACCCTCCCTTTTATTATTTTTTTTTTGGCCTATAAAACATTTACTTGGTCTCCGTGTAAAATGTGCTGTTATAAAAGCACAAGGGCATACGTGTCTGAAATAACCTTAAGTGAAAAGAAGTAAATTAATTAGCATCCAGTGGATTCTTATTGTTAAGTGGGAATGTAGCCCTTCCTGTGGGGATTGCTGTTAAACAAGATGATTGATAAATTGTTATATTCGCACAGTGTCGCTCAGTGATATAATCATGCCTTTTGTAAATATTTAGTCAAGAGAGCAATCCAGCTGTTCCCAGTCAGGTTTCATCCAGTGTCAGCCAATGCTCTGTGCCTCTGATTTATCTCTCGTGCTGTTTAAGCATTGAGGAAGCTCACATTTTTATGAGCCTCTAAATACCCATAATAGTAAATAGTGAAAATGATGGCTACAATAGCAATAGCCCAAGTAATTATAAAGAAGGATATCTGTGATGGCCAGAAATAAGAATAAGGAAGAGGCTATTTTTTTTCTTTCTTTGTGTAGAAATAAATGTCACTACCTCTACCTTTAGAGCCACTGTTAATACCAAGAAGCCCATCACCCCTCCTTAACAGGGTCATAAAAGACCCAGGGATGAGACTAGAAAGTTCTGGTGAACTGAATTTCTAACCTTTGACCATTTGTTGGCTGAAGAATAGAAAAACATTCTAGAATGTACTTTTCCATTGCCTTTTTTTGAGTTGTTCAGTACGAAACAGTGCTTGTTTTAGGAGTTTAGAGTGATGGCATTGGAGGAGGCAGAATTATTCTTCCTGAGCCCTTCAGGCTGCCCTGTGGAGGTGGGGGCAGAGAGGAAAGCCCCATATGGAGCAGGAGATGTCCTCTGCAGACACTTGTCCTACCAGAGGAGAGTGGGCTGGTGGGCTGGAGCCATGGTGGGAGAGCCCCCTGGAGGCAGGCACCGCACGAGTCTGGGAGTGTGAGGACTGAGATCTCCACCCCAGGCAGACACAAGAGTAACAGAATGCAGGAGGGTCAGGCAGTGGCTATCGCTGAATTAGCAGATTTATTAGTCCAAGGGCCACCAGATGGAACAAAAGTAGAGGTGTAAGATACACCTGTTGCTCATGTTGTCTCCTGCTGTATTTCATGATTTGTCCAATTCCCTGTCCTTTGGAATCCGGACATAAAGAACTTCAGAGGTACCGATATTGAGAGGCCTTGCATTTCATCACCATTGTTTTCTGGGTTATGGCAGCCAGTCGCTCTACTATAAAGGTAGAATTATGGCAATCAGGGTAACAACGGGGAAAAATACACTAAAAATATGCAGGTTACATTTTGGTTTTTTTTACCTAGAAAAGGTCTTTGTTGCATGAGCTTCAGTTAAAGCTTATATGGTTGACTATTATTTAAATTAAAAGAAAGAGTGTATTCATTTTTGAGAGAGAGAGAAAAAGAGAGAAAGAGAGGGGAAGAGAATGAATCTGAAGCAAGCTCCATGCTATCAGCACAAAGCCCCAGGTAGTGCTCGAACCCCCGAACCCATGAGATCATGACCCGAGTCAAAGTCGGTCACTCAACTGACTGAGCCACCGAGGCACCCCGTGCTTGATCATTATTTAGAGGTTTGGGCTATGTTTCCATTTATGCAGTGAGCCACTGAACTTAGTATCTATTTTTTTTCCTAGAGGCTAAACTGATTCATGGAGAGGCATCGAGAACCCCAGTAATAATTGTAATTCAGGTGGATGATATTAAAAGAATCAATGTTGTCAGTGTCTGCCCACCTCCGAGGAAAATATTGTAAGAAATGTGAGCCAAAAGTGGAGCAGTTCACCATCAAATGAAAGGCCCACTACAAAAAGCTTTCCCAAAGATCCTGGCCAAGAGCTAGGCCATATTTTATGGGTGTAGTCAGCCCAGTGGGAAGAATGGGGAAACTCAGCTGGGCCCATTATACATCTTACAACAGCCCCACCATTAATTGAGGATCTTTCTTGAAGGTAATATGACATTCTAAAGTCATAGCTTTAGAGAACCTTTTTAGAATTTGATAAGCGCTTCCTTGCCTAATGACTACCTTAGTTCCACAAGCAATAGGAACCGCAGTGAAAGACCCATTATTTACATTATTCCAATTGATATTTCCTCATAAATTACACTTTTGTTTTCCAGACCCATTACATTTCCTGTGTGGCTAATTATATTAGGCAGTTCCTTTAATTTACACACTGTTTCCTGCAATTTACACTCATTTCTCAGAAAATGCTTGGTAAGCATCCCCATTCTTTGCTTTCAAAGAGCAGACCAAGGTTATTGCAAGCATCCTACCAGTGTTTAACACCTTCCTTAAAGACCGATCGCTTTCTTCTAGCGTTTTCAGAAGGTGATCCAATAGCAGATACTTTGATGTGACGGGCTAATAAATAGGAACCGAGACTATGGGTAAATATGCAGATGTGAACAAATTGGGAGAGATAAAAAAAAATAGCATTGATAAGGGGTGGTCTACCATAGGGGATGGGCAGGGCAGCCCGGGAACGAGTAGATTATTTATAAGGAGACAGCACGTTCTAGAAGAGATTTAAATTTCACACACTGGTGGCGTTTTTGTTTTTCCTTTCCTCTGATCTTGTCTTGATGGTTTTGTCTATTCACTCCATACCTGAATTGATTTAGTGAGGACCTGGTTATCAGTGACACTGTGCTCTAAATTCTACAAGGATGCTTCTACGGAGCAGTGTTTCTCAAACTTCTACAGTGGAACCCTTTCTTATCAGAGTTCCCAGCAGAAGCATGAAAGAGAAAGGGGGGGTTGTTTGCTTGAAGCAGAGGTGTCTTGCCCCCGCCCTTCTAATTCTGGTCCTGGTTATTCGATTTATTGATTCACTAATAAGCATTTATGCTGCACAAATCATGACCAGGGTGCTGTGGACAAGCCTGGCTACAGCTTGTGAGCAACCTGGACGATCACACAGGGCCCAGCACTTGGTTTATTGCTCTGCTGTCATGCTCTTGCAATTCTTAATTTTTGAACCAGCAGCCCTGTGGTTTCATTTTCAAGTGGGCCCTACATATGATTTATCTGGTCCTGATATAGCAGATACTAGAGGGGAAAAACACTAAGCCCAATAGGGATCCTGACCCTAAGGAATTTACACTATACATCTGTTCTAGTTACTTAAAATCTAAGCCCTGTGGCTTTCCCTTCTGGAATATCCTCAAGAAAATTGCAAGGAGTATCATGGTGGCCCCAAGGCTGATGGTCATTGGGTTGATGCTGCTTAGCGATGGCCACTCTGGAGGCAAAGTCCCCTCCCTCTGGGCTGGAACATCAGTGGCTCCCACATGATACCGAGGTTCCAAGAGCAGATTCTGGACGCTCTTTGTTGGCCTCAAATGGGTAGAGTCTTTCTATATTTAGCCGTTGTTTGTGAATCAGACTGAATTTAGGACTGAGGGGTTCATCCAGTTTTCCCATGTCTACATTTTGGAAGCTGTTTTGATTTAACCAGGAAGCGTATACAAAGGCAACCTTCTCAGGCATTTACCGGATGATTGGCCTGGGCTGTGAATGGGAAGAGGGAAGCGTGACAGGATCGTGAAACATTCCTGCCGCGCTCAGGGGACTGTTCGACTGGAAAATCCCTTTGCTGCTTGACTCAAAGCAACCAGAATAAGCAGACACAACTCTCTTGACCCTTCCGAGTTTCTCTCCCTGTGGCCCACAGAAGTCCATGATTTGGACTGTTGCCTAGCATGAGGGACTTTCCTCTGTTGTGAACAGGACATCAAGAAAGAAAAAGGAGACACAAGGAGACTCTGAAATAAGCAGCGTGGTTGTGAGACCTCATTCCCTTACATTTCTTTCTTTCTTGCGGGCCAACAAGCTCTTTGTAGGATTGTGTGAGGTTGACTAATTTCACCGGTGCAGTCCTGCAAGGCAGCTGGCTGGCTCCGGGGTGGGGTCAGTGCCCCACCCTGTGTCACTTAGGAATCTTCGGTGGCCAATGACAGAAAGTGAACTCAAACTACCACAAACAAAATGGGGATTTATTTGAAAGGTTTTGACCGACTTTTGGGACCCAAGGAGAAGAACATGGCTTATCTAAGGAAAACGGGGACAGGAGTCTTGAGCCTTCGGGATGCTCTTAGTCTGTTGCCTGGTGCCTCCCTGCCTTTCTATTTCTGTCTTCTCTCTTCTTGCTGGGGGGGGGGGGGGCGTCCCCATGGCCCACATGGCTGAAAACATGGCAGGTCACAGTTTCCAAGCACCTTATCTTGGGCCCAGCCACCAAAGAGAGATTAGTCTCTCTGCCTCAGTTTTGGCCTTAACTCCTGTAGAAAAAATGCTGTGGGCTCAGCTTGGGGCAGTTGACCAATTGGACTAAGAAGCTGAGGCTGTGGGATCACACTGACTGTGTGAAAACGACAGAGATGGCATGGGAAGGAGAGGGATAGCTTCCGGAAGGGGTCGGTAAGCCCATTCAGGAGTTTGCTCCGTATACACAAACTGTAATTCAGTAATTCATATAGTGGTAAATTTCTTTCTTTTCCGGATAAGGTGACAAGACTTGATATATTTCAGGGCACTATTACGTGATAGGTCTGGACTTTATTAAGGGCTTTGACAAAGTTTCCTGTAATATTTGTGCAGATAAAATGAAGCTGTGAGGTGACAGACTAGCTTCAGGGAGAAGGGACGTCATACGAGGGCAAAAGGAATAATGGAGGAAAGTCAGCTGGTTTCAGGGGGATCTATAGCAGGCAAGTTGGTCCTTTGGGATTGGAACCAGGAGCATCCAAGCTCAGAGGAAAGTCTGATGAGTGGGAGGGACGGCAGGCTTTAGTTGGAAGCGGGAATACCGACGAGGGCCCTTAAAGGGGAAGCCAGCCCATGAGGCGGGGGACACAAAGCAGCAAAGGGGGCAGTAAAGTAGCCGATCCAGGGGGATTTTGCATAGTTTCTCTCTCTTGTCCTTAAAGTAGCTATTGCCTGCAGCTGAGCCTAGAGCAGTGCCTGACCGGAAGCGTGTGAACTGAATACCAGCCGAAGAAATCCACTTCTCTTTGGATGACCAAAGGGAGTAGATTAATGAGCTAACACCAACCAGCGGGCGCTCGCCATGGCCTGCTTTAGGGCTGTACTCTAGGCTCCAGTCCTTGAACTGATTAATACTTTGAAGGAAGGCACAGAAAGTCCGACTTAGACATCCAGGCAGGATAAACAGTGTGCTAGAAGGTAGAGTCAGGAGTCGTAACAACTCGGTAGGCTGAAGTCATGGGTGTGAATACAGAGAGCACTTAATATTTCTAAGTGTGAAGTCCTTCACTGAGGTAATTAACGGCACAGGTACAGAATGGGGGTTTGGTGGCTGGAAAATGTGGCGGTGTCTATGAAGTGATTTTGAGGAGGTCACTTGGAGTCCATGGTGTGAATGGAGATTCCCATCAAAGCAAGCAGAATAGTCTCCAGAAACTGGTCTCTAGAATAGTCTCTAGAAACTCCAGAACTAGTCTTACCATCTCATGATGTCAGATGGTATTTGGAATAATTTAAAAGTGAAGTGCTATTCTTCTGAGGGGTTGGACTCATCATCTGGAGACTTGCCTACATCTCGGAGATGCTACGGAGGGGATTCCCGTTTGAGGTGGAAGCTTCAGCTACGAAACCTTTCATCTTCCTGGTGACTGAGAATCCAGGAGACCAGGTTCCCTTCTGAGCCCTGCCAATGAACAGGCGAAGATCTGGGGCAAGTCACTTGCACTCTCCTGAGCCCCCATAAAATGGGGTTAATAATTCCTGCCCCCTCTCTCTCCGAGGATCGTCACAAAGTGCAAATGAGAGAAAAAGAAAAAAAAAAACCCAGGTGAAAGGAGATTGAAAAGTGGAAATCATTCTCCCCTTGTAAGATTTTATTTCGACTCTTCCCTTTGTGGAGTTTTCCACAGCTGCCAACCTCCACGAGCCCTGCTTCCTGCAACCTCGCTCTCTTGACGTTTCATCCTCTGGAAAGTTTTGTTCAGGGGTTTACACTCGTGGCTCTGAAGCCATCTATCAAAACTCCTCTGCCAGGAACTGCATTAAGATGTTGGCAGCAGGTGGCCTGTTCTCCCCAAATGTGCTGCTTGTTCCAACCAAGGAACGTTGGAGAAGGGTGGAGAGTGGGTTTTCTCCTCCTTCTGCCAAACCACATCTATTACGATGCCATCCAAAATCTAAAGAGGCGGCTTCTTCCTCAGGAACCTTCCACAGGATTAGAGTGGGCTAACTTCATCGCACTAATTATTACTTTCTCTTCTTTAATAAATACGCGAGGTACCATTGAATGGGCACCCCGGCGACTACGGTGTCAGGTGGCCCTCACACTTCCCGCACTCACCCCTCCGGGAGGGCTCCCCAGGAGCAGAACAGTGATCTGTACGCAGCAAAGGACGAAGGCAGTTTGTAATTCCATAAAACACTTTGAGGCTTTCAGAGGGTGCTGTATACATCAATAAATAATAATAATTTTCACTCTCTCTTCTTTGTAATACTCCCTTAGAAGGTTGAAAATAAAATTTCTTTTGCTATTGATTTTGTCCTTCTACATTTGGCAAACATTGATTTTTCCCTTTCCTAATGGAGCAGAAGCCAACAGAGCTGTATTTCATTTACCTCGCGCTCTGAACTCGGCATCACGGCTGATGTGAGCAGGACCGCGAGCGGCAACCAGGGACACCAGAGGCACTTGTTTAACTGGAGGGCACGGGGTCTCGTAAGACGTCGCCTTGCGTATCGTGCGTAGTGAGTTCCTGGTAAATGCTTGACTTCGGTGTAAGTCGGACCATTCTGACTGGTGCAGGAAGGAAAAGAGCTTTGAAAGGTGGAGCTGCACAGGGGGGAATGTTGTTAACAGCTGGAAAAAGAGGAATGCGGGGCTAGGACGGGGTAAGGTGGGTGGGAGATGAGAACGTGACCGTCTTAGGCTGCTGGCGTTGCCATAACACGATACCACGGGCTGAGGGGCTCAGTCAACAGACACTTAGCTGTGACAGTTCTGGAGGCTGCAGGTTCAGGCTCAGGGCGCCGAGCATGGCCAGGTTCCTGGTTAGGGTCTCTTCCTGGCTTGCTGTGTCCTCACGTGGCAGAGATAGAGAACGAGTTCTCTGGCGTCTCTTCTTACAAGGGCGCTAATGCCACCCTGAGGGCCCCACCCCATGGTCTCATCTCAACCCAGTCACCTCGGCTGGCTCCCTAGCCATCGCACCGGGGATTAGGGCTGCCGCGTAGGAATTCGGGGAGACGCGTTTCGTTCCGTAGCGGTATCCTTCCCTCGTTGTCGATTTTGTGCCCGTCGTTTGGAGAGTTCTGCGCACAAGCATCACCTAATTTAATCCTCACGCCAGTGTCACTGCCCCTGCAGTGTGGCGAGCAGGTGCGCCTGGCACTTTGTGTTGCGTGCCAGGCCTGCTAGGTGGAGGTGCGGGAGCCAGGTTCAGAGGTCCCGCTGTGTCTCAATGAGCTCCGTCCCAGCATGACCCGGGAGCCAGCTGCAGGTAAGAGAAATGCCCCGGGTGCACATGTTTATTTCCATCTCACCGTGCTGAGCTAAGTAGGTTAAGTAGAGGATGCCAGTTTAGCAGGCGCACAGTCGATAGCGTTACCTAGAAATGGAGCTCCCGGTTTTCTGAGGGGAGGAAGGAGGGACTCAGGGTGAGGCTGGAGCAACTTCTTAGGAAGGGCAAAGTCCGGGGCAAGGAGCAAGTACATCAAGGTCAGGCTTTCAAGCGAGATCGTTGCTGAGGGTCCTTGTGGTGTGGTGACGGTCGTGATGGTCACCACTGCCTCTGGGCCATGTGCCACGTGCCGGAGAATCTGCCCCCTGTGGCCACAGCTCAGGAGCGCGCAGGTGCCGGGAGACGCAACCAGGAGCTGGGTGCTGTGCACACATTTGCTTAATTGAGAAGGTGAGCGCTGGGCTGCGAAACTCTTCTCATCAAACACTGAGCACAGTCCTGTGCTGAGCACTGGGAGAGAAAGTACACATTATGGGAAGACCCTCTAGGGTTATCGTTTTCTTCTCGCACACCGTTCAACCAACTTTTCTCTCTCTGGCGGGAAGAGGGGGGCGATTACCAGATTTATTCGCAAGAAAACAAAATACACTCTAGCATGCGTGGAGGCAGTGGGCCCTGAATTCCCTAAAACTGACCTTTGGGTTTCCAAGAAAATCCAAGGGAGTCTGAGCGCACTGCCGGGTGATGTGACATCCTGGCATTAATGACTTCGGAAAAGATGTCTCTTTGGCGAACTCCTTTAAACTAAACTGTTAAGAATCAACATCGTCTTTTGAAGGTGTGCTCTTCACGTGCTCACTTATTGTTTGGTGCCCGCTGCTTCCGAAAAAGGTTTGAGGCAGCTCCTTGCTCCGGGGCTTGAAACTTTATGGTTTCCATGATATGTACAAAGGGTGGGGGTCAAGGCAATTATCCTGATAACGAAGGTTAAAAAGCCTTTCTCCTGAAACCCCGGATAATTGAAACTAACGTCTATTTCGGCTTCGGCGGCCGGATAACAGCTTCAGGTCTATACTCTGCACACGGTAGACTCTCCAAGCAGAAACTGACGCAGTTTACAGGTTGGAACATCAGGAAATCTGACTGCAGCGTTAATGACAGGCCGGCGGCTGCTCTGCCAACGAAGAGAAAAGGAACAAATGCGGATCAACAGCCGTCTCATTCTTGTTCTTTTAAGCGATGTTAACCCACACGCTCAATGAAAACCAGAATGCACTGATGCAGAATTCCTGGAGCTCATGGAATTTTTGAGCAGTGTTTAACTTCTATATCCACTTTTCGGGAGGCGGTCTGGGGAGAAATTAACAAGCGAAAATTGCTCGGCTCTATAAACGTGAAGAAGTGGGCATGGGGGATGGATGGTCCTCATTTGCTAAATATACAGCTCCTTCCTCGGAGACATAAATAAGAACACCGCCTAAGTAGGTCAGATTTGAGCTTGGGTGGGCCTTTCAGAAGCCTTGAAAGCTGCACCGTGAATATGCACTTCAAAGCCAGAATCCATTTTTTGTGTGCACATTTTGTTCCCGAGAAGTTTTCCATCTGTTCTCATGTCATGGCTGTGCCACCGTGGCGTGTCCTCAGACTCTGAATTTCTGGCAAGCCACGGAGTTGATTTGCAAGCGTGGCAGGTAGAGGGGATCACTGGGAGACCCTCGCGGCTAGCGCGGGGAGGGTGGGGGCTTCCGAGGAACGAAGGGGAGGTGCGGATGCTCGCGGGGCAACATCACTGCCAGGGTCTCTTTCTGGGCTGCAGGACGTTGGAAGAGAGGAGGGAGGGGTCGCAAATGCCTCCCCCGCGGGGGTGGGGGTGGGGGGCTGCCTGGAATGCAAAAAAACCCAAAAAAACAAAAAAACAAAAAAAACCACCCAGCTGACAAAGGTTAGTGAAGCTCTGCTGTTCTGAATTCGGGATTCTGACAGATTTAAACGCTTTTTCATCAGCGCCAGTGCTACGTGATCCGCCTGTCACTTTCCCAAGTGCCATCTCCCCGACTCCTTTTTCGAGGAGCCCCGCGAGGGGAGGGAACTTTCTCACTAACATGTCACTCAATCCACCCACCCAGACACCCACGGCTCGTGGAGACTGGCAAAAAAGAAAAAAAAAATCTGGATTTTGTACCAACTTGAGAAAATGCTTTAAGCCTTCCTCCCATACGTGTGATTTATGGGATGTGACACGACTCTGTAGTATTGTTATCAAAAAGCTCGAGGTTTTAGGTGAGGGAGGGCGTGAAGGAACTCTTATTTTCCCAAGCTATAGTCTCACGAATAAGAGGAGAATGCACGTTTCCGGTACCGGGATTGGCTGGCATCGGCAGAATTCGGATGGTGCTGTTAGGAACCATGTATGAGAATTGCTTTTGTCTGCCCTTTGAAATGAAACAGTTTTCTTTGCTGGCCACTCACTGGTTCCATCCACTGCCCATCAGCTTCCAGTGCCCATCCATATGGCCCTATTGGTGTTGCAGCCCATCCAGTGCCCATCCAGTGCCCATCCATATGGCCCTATTGGTGTTGCAGCCAATAGATCTCAAGATGGCACCCAGCCTCTCCCATTGGAAGGCACAGAACCCCAGGATCAGATCCTACCAGCTCCCTCCAGCCAGGAGATCGTGACAATAAACACCAGGGGAACAGAGGGCTTCCAACAGGGGAGCCACGGCTGAGGGAGCCCCTAGTAGCTTTGCAGCACCCACATCTTGGGACACAAGGGGATACCTGAGCCAGAGGGCACAGGTTCTCATCCCAGTCCCATGGCCTCTGAGATTACAGGCCCTGGCTCTGTTTCTTTATCTGTAAAAGGAGAAGGTTGAATTGATGATGTCTCCTGACTCACAGAGTTCTGGAATGCTTTTATTCCATGGGTAGATTTGGGGATAATTGGTATTCACATAGTTAGAAGTGCCTTATTAGAATTCGTCTAGTTCAAGGGATATTAACTTGGGCTTTATGAATTGATAACAGGCTCGAAGATAACTTGGGTAGGTTAGATGGATCCCTTATAAGTGTACATAACGCTTGAGGTGTTTGTGCATTATCTCTGGGAAGAGTGACCATAGCATGCATTGGAGTTTTCAAAGGAGTCTAAAATCTGGAAAGGTCAAGATCTACCTTGAGCAGGATCCTCTGGTCCAAATTCCCTATTTTGCAGTGAGGAAAGAGGGTGGGAAGGCACATGGCTTGCATAAACTCTTGGTGCCACAGCTGGAAGTTAAACAGGGGTTTCTGCCTTCTGGTGTCTGCTCCCTCAGCCCCATTGTGGTGTGCTCTGGGGGATGGTGGCGGTGGTGGTGAAAGGGTCGTCTACGGTGACCAGGGCTCATCTACATCTGGCTGGCATGTCCTAAAAGAAGTCCAAGAGAACACTTATAGCACCAAAGCCACAAAACACACTCAGAACCCAGAGTGGCCATCTTCTCCCACACCCGGGTCTAGTCTCGGTTGTCCTAACTAGCAGCTCGGAACCTCTTCCACTGACGTGACCTTCCCTTTGGAGACAGCAATCCAAACTCTCACCTGATTTTTATAATTTAACCTTTCCCTTCGCTGTCTGCTCAGGCTCATTTCAGCTGTCTCTTATTTTCCCTATAAAATGGAGCGGAAGGGAAGAGGCAGTCCAGGGAAGGAGGCAGGGCGAGAGAGAAGTAGGAGTGAATGTGTTGCATCCTGCCTAATTTGCTAAGTAGAAGGATTCTGAACCTAATGTGGGGGGGGGGGGGATCGAAAGAGAACTAAAATTTGAATGAAAAACAGCACAGTTTGCTCCTTTTCTATGGCAAATTGAAATAGTTCGGATACTATAGGATGGAATATGAGTATCGTTGTTGGACTCTCCCAGGAGAAGAAGATGATTTGATGGCATTCTGCTCATGCCTCGGATTATAAGACCTGGAAAAGGATCTCTCAACTCCACTGAAACATGCGATTTTTATGAGAAGTGTGGAGAAGGAAGTCTAGGATCTGTGTGGTCGTTATTCTTATTTGTTCCTGATGTTCTGTGTCTCTCTCTGATCGTATTTATGGATGGATAATATGCAAGGTAATTGAGGCGTTTTTCCTTCAGTTTTGTATGTGGCCCCTCTAAGGCCACCATTATACAACCACTATTTTCTGAGTAACCTAGCTTCAAACTCCATCTTCCCTCCAAGTGAGAGAGAGTCTTTGGGTTGACGCTGAGAGGTGGTATAATATACTGGCAAGGGTCTAGATGCCGAGTTGGGAAATCTGGATTAGTGTTGACCCCACTACCTCTTTGGATTTCTATGTCATTCCTCTGTTGTTGGAGCTGCCTCCCTTCCCAGTCTCTGCTGAAGGGTAGGCCTGGTCAGTCCACGGATCCTGGTCACGGTTGATTGTATCATACTTGACCTCTGGCCCCAAGATGAGCCAGTGAAATCCACAGTTTGCAGACTGTGGAGAAGGTGGTTAGAAGGGGTTGGGCTTCGAAAGTGGAAGGTCATACGCAGGTGGGATCAGATTTGGGTACCATGGCAGCCCAAAGCCACATGCAAGCTGGAGTCACAAGGGACAGGAATGAAGACCGTGGCAGATGTGAGAAGGGGGCAGACGTGTAGGAAGAAGCAGAAACAGGAGGCAGTGGCTTTCCATTTCCGGCAACCCCCCAACTGGATTCTGTGAGAGTCCCCTGGACTCTTATAATAATAAATCTCCCTTTACTTAATTAAGCTAGCCTTGAGCGGGTCTGTCTTTCTTGCAACGCAAGCTTCCCTTACCAAGACATTGTGCGACCTAGTCAAGCCACTCTTCTTCTCTGGTCTCCGTTCCATCTTCTGTAAAATGAAGTGGTTGAATTAGATAGCCTCTAAATTCCCTTTAGATTTCAGGAATCTGTACTTTTAATGATCTCTGCTGGCTGTGCATGAGGCTTTAAAAACCAGGGGTGCTGGGAAACTCTGTCCTTCTCTTTGTCCTGTGTAGGCTGGGGATGCGATGTACTTAGTCCAAAGTACCTTCCAGTGCCAATCGAGGTTATGTCTGAATGGAAAGGTGCTGGCTAGGGGGAGAGGCGCTCCTGCCAAATGGTACGTGATGGGCCGGATTAAAGGCTTCCTCGGGCCCAGCCTCTCCTGAGTCCCCAGTAGACTCAGGCACTGCGAGAAAGATGTTGGCAGCTCCTGAACATTCTCACTCTACATGAGCTGTATAAATAAGCACAGCCTTGTTGATTGTACATCAACTTGATGGACTAACTATGGAACAGTAATTAAGCCAAAGAGAACATTCAGAAGTACTTATTGCTATTTGCTGTCTGTTCAATCCCCAGAGTGCTGCAATAAATAGAACCATAAGTTTAATTAATACCTGCAGGTCTGATTACCCATTTAGGATAGGCTGTAGTGGACCAGAGGTTACAAAGACATCCCGCTGTGAGTGATGTTGAAAATGTCTGTCTTCGCCTGGAGAAGAAGTTTGCTGTGCCCTGCAGAGTCCTTCGGGGTCCAACAGAGGTGGCCCCCCGTCGAAAGGAGGAGACCACGATCGGGCAGTCCAGGACCGCAGCACCGCCCGACTGGCTTCCACTGGGCTCTGAAGGCCTTGAGACTTTTCGTATCCTCCCCTGGTCTTCTAAGGTGGCGCCGTATTTCTGCTGGCAGATGTGAGGCCGCTGTGCCCCTCCCCAGTGCATCCCAAATCTAGGTTCCACAGGATGAAGCAAGTAGAGGGGCCTGCCAGGTGGCCGAGACAGCCACTGGCCCTGCAGTGGAGAAATGATAGCCAGGGGAGGACCATCTCATCCGTCGTGACTGTGTCTGGCCCGCAGCCCGTGCTGGTCAGGGCTCAGCTATCTGGATTGTGGGTGTGAGTAGGATCTTCCTTGGAGCACTTACTCGGGTGTTCATTTGTCTCCTTTCGAAGACGTGGATGATGGCGCATGGGGCCCGTAGTGTTGCCACGAGGCGATGCAATGTAAGTGGTTCGCTCACTGCTTGGCACAGGGAAGTATTCACTAAACAGCTGCTATACGCGGGTTCGTATTTGTCAGGCACCGTGCGAAGGGCTTCTCTTTAGCAATTGCCTCATTCAGTGTTTATTACAGCGACGATTTTGATTATCCCCTTTTTACAGAAGAGGAAACTAAGACCCTGAGGATTTACGTAACTTGCTGAAGATCACAGAGCTGGTTCCAGTGAGGTTTATCCGACCCTGGAGTCTATGCCCTTAACAATCATGCATAATAACTAGGAAGACTGGGAGTGTGTGAGGCTGATGCCCTTTGGGAGCTGAAGTGAGGGCCCAGGAACTGGGAAGTGCTCTCTCTTAGCAGGTAGAGGTGTGTTTGAATTACAGGAGGAGCATTCCTGGCTAGAGGCTGGTGACTTATAGAGCCTTTCTCCTCTCCTCTCCTCCCCTCCCCTCCCCTCCCCTCTCCTCTGCTCTCCTTTTCCCCCCTCCCCTCTCCTCTTCCCTCTTCTCTCCTCTCCTCCCCTCTTTTTCCCTTCCCTTCCCTTCCCTTCCCTTCCCTTCCCTTCCCTTCCCTTCCCTTCCCTTCCCTTCTTTGTCTTTTATTCCTCCAGCTTTACTGAGATATAATCAACACATAAAATGGTGGGATATTTAAAGTTTACATGTTGACTTGAAATACATATACATTTGAAAGGATTCTCCCATTGATTCCATTCACACATCCAGAAGACCCCAAATAGCCAAGGCAATGTTTAGAAAAGCTGGAGGTATCACACTTGTTCATTTCAAATTTTACCACAAAGCTATAGTAATCAGAACAGCGTGGTATTGGCATAAAAGCAGACATATGGATCAGTGTAATAGAACAAAAAGCCCAGAAATAAGCCCACGCATATATGGCCAACTAATTTTCAGCAAAGGATCCAAGAACATAAGGGAGAGAGAGAGCAGTCGCTTCAGGAAACGATCTTGGGAAAACTGGACCCCTATCTTACACCATACACAAAACTCAACCCCAAATGGATTGAAGGCTGGAATAGCCTTTCTGACGTAGAGCAAGGGGCCTGAGAGCTTTCTTATGTGTGGCAGGGTTTTGTTTCTAAAGAGAAAATTCAAGGAAAAATAGTATATTGAGGGTAACGAACAAAGAAGTAATAATTGAAAAGAAAAATAATGTGTTTATAATGAAAAGAAAGAAAGGTAGGAAATAAAGGAAAGACAAAAAAAAAGAAATGAAATTAAAAATAAATAGGGACGGCGCATCTGGGTGACTCAGTTGGTTACGCATCCGACTTCAACTCAGGTCATGATCTCCCTGTTCATGAGTTCAAGCCCCACATGGGGCGCTCTGATGTCAGCACAGAGCCTGCTTCAGATCCTCTGTCTCCCTCTCTCTGCCTCTCCCCTGCTTGCTGTCTTGCGTGCTCTCTCTCTCTCTCTCTCAAAAATAAACATTTAAAAATTAAAAAAAAAATCAGTTCCTCATTTAATTCCTCATTTAAGTATATGACTCAGTTGCAAACCAAAAGGCTCTATAGTCCACATGAAACCAATTATACTATATAGTTTGATGAATAATGAGTTTGCATTATAATGGGGTCTTAAAAACGCAGTTAAGATTCTTTTCTTTTCTTGTCTTTTCTTTTCTTTTCTTTTCTTTTATTATTTTTCATGTTTATTTTTGAGAGAGAGAGAGAGCGAGAGAACATGAGTGGGTGAGGCGCAGGGAGAGAGGGAGACACAGAATCCGAAGCAGGCTCCAGGCTCTGAGCCGTCAGCACAGAACCTGACGTGGGGCTTTGAACTCAAACTGTGACATCATGACCTGAGCCGAAGTCGGATGCTCAGCCAATTGAACCGCCCAGGCACCCCCCAAATAAATAAACATTAAAAAAAATAAATGGGGCCGTAGGGGGCAATGAATAACGAGAAATTTAGGAGAAAGAAACAAGAGGTGAAAACTGTTGGACAGTGAATCCATCTACTGGACACAGACACCGTGTAGACATTATCAGCATCAATATTTAAGAACTCAGCCCCCTGCTGGGCAGGCCTGATTCTGATTCAGGAATCACGCCATGTTTAATAAAGCCAGAGAAGGGACAGCAAGCCACGTCCTGCGTCTGGGTGAGAAGCGCTTGGCATTCTATAAGAAATGCTGCTTCTGAGTCCACAGTGATGGCTGTGCTACAGAGAGGGAGTCTCTGGACCAGGCAGCTTTCCTGCTTATGTCTTGTGAGTGCTTAGTTAGTGAAGGAAAATTACTCAGAAACGATAACATGGGGATTTTCCATGAATTATATAGCAACAAGAGTGAAGAGATAGGGTGTAATATTTGTGACAACATTGAACATTTAGAAACACTTTCACATAATGAGAATATCTACATCCCTCCTCAGAGACGTAAATGGATGCAAACAGGAATCTATGTTTTTTGGGAGATTGGCTTGAAAAAAAATTCCTGATATACTCGTGGAAGCTAAGCTCACTAAATTGGGACAAGGCACGTGGTGGTGACTCAAAGCCACTTCTGAATCCAAAACCAAACTTCAGATACAGAATTTATAATGGGTCCAAGGCCAGTCAACTCTTTATTGGCTTTCAGAAGAAGCTTGCAAGCATTCTTACGTCATCTCGTGTCCAGTTTCTCCAAAATTAAGTTGAGATCCTACTGATTTATAAAGGGACAGGCCAACCTTGTTAATAAAATATACTAGTTGGCGAGAATACTGCTTGTTGCTTTGAAATAACCGGGCCGCCTGGCCCTGGCAGCTAGAGTGAAGGGAGCGGAGGTCAAAGCCAGTACGGCTGGTCCGGTCTTTTTTCTTTCTCTCTCTTAAGAAATCAGATCAATGCACGGTTGATACAGTTCAGCGTCACAGAATCAATTGAACAACGAAGGCAAAGGCACAAATAGCTTGTTGATCGTGCTATAGTGATATAGTTTCATTATGTAGATGTGGTCTGAGTCTGCACAAGTAAACGTAGTGAAAAGTGAGGAGGAAAATTGAGGCAATTTCATGAATTATTCAAGGAGAAAAAAAATCCCTTTGCCTCAATTATCCATAGAGTACTTTCCTTTGAAAGTGAGAAAGTGGAAGAAAAAGGGAAGAGAAAAGAAAGCAAGCTTGATTGCCTTAATTCTCCATTTTGTAGATTAAGGCACATCCATAGATGCTATTATTCCTCCCTGTGCACTGCAGTTTACTTCTTGACAAAATATTTCTTTGCCATTGTGTTTATGCAGATTTTACGCACCCTTCATTTTTCTCTAGTTAAATGGTGAGAACTTGAACTGATGCTGTTCTTGTTTCCCATAAATGGGGTGCCTATTCAAAAGACTAATTTCCCAGTAATCCAACTTATTCCAAACATTCCACCCACAGGGCCACAAGTTATAGAACAGGATTCTGCCTGAAGATGTAAGTCATAATTACCATCAAAAGATTTATCCCACCTTCATTTCCTTGGTGATGGGAAATAACAGTGTTTGGACCTAGAGTAGAAATTTTTGTGCAAAAAGTACAAATGTCCTCAAAGTTTATCTGCTAGGGGCCACCGTCTGTGGTTTGCATGGGCCAACTGGGAGCTGTGTGTGTGTGTGTGTGTGTGTGTGTGTGTGTGTAAAATCTGCCAGTCACATTACAGATATTATGCAGTTGTATATTAGGACAAATTTCTGTCAGCAGTGACTCGTCCCAACAAAACTAATATTTGTGACAATTTTCCACGAGATGGAAGTAAAGTGTCTTGAGGAAGATGTGCTTTCGAGTTCACATAAAGTCACCGTGTGGACTGATGGAAGCTCTGGTTGCCAATTATCTCAAGACTGAGAGAATGTGGAGAGGGTCTAGAGGAAAGCAGTGGAAATAATTAGTTTGGGAAATAAACCTTAGGAGGAGATGCTGCTGGAACAGGGTTACAGAACCAGGAAAAAAGAATGTTAAATAGGGAATTGGTATTGGTCTTCTAGAACAGGAGGACGTGACGTGTAAACATGGGCTAATGGCTCTTCTCGGTGTCTACCAAAGGGAATGTGAAATGGTGCGGGCTTAAATCGGATGGATTTAAAGTATATCTGGGGCGCCTGGGTGGCTCAGTCGATTAAGTGTCCGTCTCTTGATTTCGGCTCCGGTCATGATCTCACTCAGTTCGTGAGTTTGAGCCCCGCATTGGGTTCTGCGCTGACAGCACAGAGCCTCCTTGGGATTTTCTCTCTCCCTCCCTCTCTGCCTCTCTCTCTCTCTCTCTCTCCCTCTCAAATAAATAAACAAACTTAAAAAATAAAGTATATCTAACTTAAGTTAAATATAGTTGCTTGATTGGAGTTCGCTACGAAAAAGTTCCCATGTGGCACAAATTTCATAACAAAGTAGGTCCTTCTTAAAGGAGGGATTTTTACTGTTAGCATCTATGACCTGATGTACCTTGTAGGCTGTGAGACACTTGGAGAACAGCTCAGTGCACTCACCATGTGTCTGTGTGACCAGAGGCTTTTCAGCTGATTCTCTTTAGCTTGTAAAATGTGCTTCTTCAAGGGTGTGGTGAACTTGGGGCTCTCATTAACAATGCTGGTTTCTGCTTCCCACCTCTGGCTTGCTGAATCAGAATCCTTGGTGGGTGGGACCCTGGATGCTCCATTTTCTCATATATATTTGTTCTGGAATTACTAAGTTAAACAATGAGCTATTTGGTGACAGGCATCAGATATTATTCATTTTAAAATGCGCAGTATTTTGTGTATCAGGCTCTCAAGAAATGAATCTCTTAATTGTTAATGCAATGCAATGAACTGTGCTAACAGTATAGCAAATGATAAGGCTATGATATTTAAATAATTTTACAGTAGCAACTCTGATTTTGTGAAGGTTTCAGGGTTATTACATAAAATCACTTTGCGGGTTTCTGAAAGATTGGAAAATTATAAAGCTTATTAATAAAAATGTACTCTAACCTCTTGATGACTGTATTTAGCATAAACAAGTCTTAGTCTGGGTGAAACCGCGTGTGAAGTCTTACTTGCAAGCATTCTTTTCTTATGTTGATAAGTGCCTTTTCTGTATCAAAATGGAAGGAAGGAATCAAGAGATTTGTCTGTAGGTAAATGAGACATACCGAGTCCCGGCAGGTGGTATACAGCTGATCAAAAATTCTGAACTTGTACTTGTGATAATATTAAAAAGGTAAAAAAAAAATAATGTTTTAAAGTGGAATAAAATAATAGAGCCTATGTCAGCCACTGGCTGGAAGGAAGCTGCCTGCTTTCCTGCCTGCGTGCTCTCTCCTTCTCCTCTAATTAACGATCTAGAATAGCATTCAGCAGTGATCCACCGATCGGTGGTTTTTGCTGTAAAAGGAGAGGACAGATTTCATTATAACAAGAGCATCCCGAGAATGTATCCTGAACAAATTATGCAGGCTGTGTAATCTTGAACTTCTCTGTCCATCTCTCCCTGCCTTTCGCCACGTGACTCCATACAGATGTGCCATCTGGACTTTGGTCCCGGTCTTTACCCCCTCCTTTAGTTCTTTTCCCATCCACCGTGCAGTAGGAATGCACTTTGTTGATAATGTCAACCTTTGGCTGCATAGCCACAAGGCAGAGATGGCTGGGGTAATACATTCAATGAACCCTTGAACCTCTTGGTAATTCAACTATTCAACTGTCGCTCAACTAAAAGTTTCAACTGGGGTAGCCAAACCAATTGTCTAAAGTCTTTTCTAACTGGTTTCCTGGCTTCCTGTTCTCTACTGATGGCCACAAACACCTGGGTGGGTCGGGAGAGGGGGAATCGTGGAATTATTGCCAAGGGGTTTTGAACCAGCCGCTCGGTCATTTCCTCAGCCCACTCCCGCTGCTGTGCAATGAGTCCTTACCCCGCACTGGCTCTGCGAAGGAAGCTGCCATTTTTGTACGTCAAAGGCAATTGTAGATAAGCAGTTTCCTATGACTCAACCTAATAAGTGTTATCTTGCTTAATCTTTGAGGTAACTTTATGAGATGAGTATTAGTACTCTCATTTTCCAGTTGAAGAAAGATGAGGCTCGGAGTGATCACAGTGACCCAGCCAGGATGTAGAGTGTGGAATGATGCCGTCATCTGCCAGCTCCCTTGGGCCCCACCACTGGGCTGGCTGACTACTCTGTGTGCATCAAACATTGTTCATCATGTGAATTATTACATTTCTGGCATCAGACGTATGTTATCAATCTCGGATGTTTTGTGATTAATAAAATTTAACTAAAATATCTTCTAAATTCATGGTGTTGTTTTTGAAATTAGGTATCTTGTCAGTCAAAGGGTGTGCAGAAAGGGGTGCCTGGGTGGCTCAGTGGGTTAAGCGTCTAACTCTTGATTTCAGCTCAGGTCATGATCTTGCAGTTCGTGAGTTCGAACCCTTCGTTGGGCTCTGCGCTGACAGTTCAGAGCCTTCTTGGGAATGTCTGTCATCTCTGTCTGTCTCTCTCCCTCCCCCACTCATCTCATGCTTTCTCTCTCTCTCTCTCTCTCTCAAAAATAAATAACTTAAAAAAAACGTGTTCAGAGAAATTGCCCCAGTGTTCCATGGGTATACAGCATTGATTCTGCTTCAAATCTAACCCTCCGAATAATCATTAAGCCCTTTCTTTCTTGGGAGGAGTTTGGAACTTGTTCCCTGGACCCCATTTACCAAGGTGTGTCAGCTCATACCTCTCAATGTCTTCCTTCCCTTTGAGCTGCTTTGAGTCTTTGTACCGTTGAAAAGATTCTGAGGTGTGGACATAATCCATACGGAGAGATCGGTGACATGCTCAGCCCAATGCCTGTAACAGAGTAAACACTTGGTGAATGAACATTGTTGTTAGTGTTATGTGGGCATTCTCATGACTCAAGAGCTCAATCTGTCAATACTTTTGAGTTGACTTGTAATATATTTAGGCTTTTTGATTCTTCTTTTAGCCATGTGCCTCTCATCTGTTAATTCCATCTAAAAATATTTCTAGATATTATCTATTATCCATCTATCCATCTTTCAGTCAATCTTTATCATCATCATCATCATCATCATCATCATCATCTGTATCTTCCATCATCCCTCCTTCCCTCCCTCCCTCCCTCCCTCTCTCCCTCCATTCATCTATCTATTATCTATCTATCTATCTATCTATCTATCTATCTATCTATCTATCATCTATCTATCTGTCATCTATCTCATCTATCTATCTATCTATCTCATCTATATCTTCTATCATCCACTCCAATCTTATAGGCATAACCTGCATATCACTTTCAAGTTCTCTTATTCTAGGTCCCCTTCTCTAATTTTGTTCTAGACTGGAGTTATATCATTTTTACAAGTGTCATGCTTAGATGTGTCAAAAATGACAAGAGGTTGTATGTGTGCAGTAGGCAGATTACGGATGTACAGTTTTGTTATTAAACATATCAGTTTACATATGTTGCTTCCAAGTGTTTGAGGAGGGCTTTCAGGTACTGACCCAAGCCACTGAGGCTGAGTACCTAAAGGAGGCAACAGGGCATCGTGGCGTGATGGCTATTTTGTGATACTTGAATCACAGGCTCTGAGTAGTTTGCTTGAGAGTGGGTAGAAGGAAGTATTAATTAGCAGGTTTCAGTTTCTACCATTCGAGGAAAAATGGAAATGGATGTGAAATAACTTGCAGGTATTGCCAGTGTAAAGTGAATAATGGCAGTCAGTTGGTTTTATAATATGGTGGCATTTGAATTGGATATGCTAGCATTGAATCACCCAAAATATGTATTTATGCATGAGATTGGTTCAAAATTCATGGTGCAGTTTTATTTTTAACAAGAAATAAATGGCGCTTCTGACTTTTGTCCTTAGGTTGTTCATGACAGTGATTCAGTGTGGCCCTGTACTAAATGGGATTCATGTGGGAGATAAACACACTTAGAAACTGGTTTGAAAGAAGCCGTTCATTGAGGCAAGAAAAAAACAAACGAACCCTGCTTGAATAGACAGGACTTACTACGTTTCATCACCCTCAGCAAAGATTTATACAGCACCTACTATGTGCCTAGTTACAATTCAAGTAACTTTGGTATGGGCTTAGCAAGGAAATGGTTTTAGTCGAATGTTAAAACGAAGGGCCATTTATGGATCGTGTTCATTATGTGCACTTATGGGGAGTGTATTATTTGTACCTGTTCATAGGTTATTGGCTATTATATATGTATTTATGTGTTTGGTCGTGCTTTATGTATTGAACATGTTTCAGATAGCCGTGTGCATAACTTTTTAGTCAACTAAACGGGAAGTTTTCTCAAGAGAGTTCTCGCTGCCATATGAGTTTTGTGTAACACCTGTGCACAAATACTTAATGTTTTCCTTCAGAAACTGCACTTCAGTGAGGGAATTAGCTCATGGCATTAAGTGGAGCCAAAACCCAATGAGGATAGTGTTTTAGACACCTGTAATTTCAGTTTTTAAAGGGTGTTATGTACACTCGTTAATCATCGGATGGCATCCACTGCGCTTTTGCTGAATGGAACGTATTATTCTGGCAACCTCATCGAATCCTGTCAGTCACCCTACGTGGAAGGTACCGTTGTTACCCTCATTTCACAGATGAGGAAGCCGAAGCATCCAGTTGCTGAGCGGAAGAGCCAGGATTTGGATTCGGGTGTTCCGGCTATAGAGCTGCTGGTCTTGATTCTTCCGCTGTTCTTGCTCCGACTTAGCGTGGTTTTAAAGATTGGCACTGAGGGTAGTTTATTCTTTGAAGGCTGAAGGTAGAATGCAGGAGAGCAGAGCAGCACAGAAGTGGAGCCAACAGCTGGGTTATCTGTCTAATGTTCATCCGACTGTGTTAATGCGACCTAACGGCCCTATTTGCAGGAACCATCCAGCATTGATTTCTTCTCCTTCCCTCCCCCCACTTCAGCCCAGGCCCCCCCTCCCCTTTCCCGGATTTATTTCCCCTCATCCTCTACTTCATTCCTTTGAATTGCCCCTTTCCACACCGCTCCGAATATTTCCCAACACTCAGCAGTCTATCAGTCCATGCATACCCTGTCTGTTGCAGTCTGAACTTGGTCAGAGGGTGACAGAGACGTGATTTGATGTGTTGGGGGTTTATTTCAAATACTGTCAGTCCTTGTTTTATTTTATTTTATTTTATTTTATTTTATTTTATTTTATTTTATTTTATTTTATTTTATTTTATTTTATTTTATTTTATTTATTTTTTCACTTTCCCAGTCCTATCCCTTAATTGCATCCCGGGAAGATTTCTTGGACTTCTGATCTCTTTCAGTTAAGAATCCACACTAGTTCATTTGAGACCGTGTTCTTCCCCCTCTCTCCCATCTAAACCCTGTGCCCCCTCAGCCTAGGCCCAGGGTTTTCAGTGGGCAGGGGTGGGGCCCCTCTGGCACTCTTGTGACCCCCTTCCTCTGGAACGGGGGTGGAGGAAGACAGGAGAGCCCTCAAGGGCCCTCTTGGATTTCTGGCTCTGCTGGAGTCCCCTCTGGGCTACTGCTGATCCCACAGGCTAAAGCTGACTTCTTCTTTTTTTTTTTTCTAACCCTGTGTGCTCCCTTTAGGAGTGTGTATTCTGCAGAGAGCTCTGCCCTCACTGCGCAGATTTTTGGAGGTCATTTCTTTCTTGACCCCTTAGAGCCCTCCCTCAGCTCCTGCCTCCGTGGAACACCCCATGGTGTCTGGCTGAGAGTGGAAGTCTCCTGGGTGGTCAGGCTAGCCCCTCGCATGTCGCATCTGCAGTGTGGCTCAGGTGTGTCCCCTTCTCTGGGGCCAGGACAGGGAGAATCATGCATCTGCCCACACACACTGGTGGGGAACCGATTGCCCCTCTGGGTGGTCCCACTTCTTGCCTTGCTGTTGTCTTTCCAATTCTTGCCCCACCCACAGAAGGCAGAACTCACTGCATGAACAGATGCCCAACCAGGGTAAGATGCAGCCTGTTTTCCCCTTTTGAAGGCAAACCCAACATTAATGAGACATTATCTTGGTCCCCTTTTTTTATGGAGGGAATAGTCATGGTACTCTTCCAACCTAGGTAGACTATGCATTTCTTTCTCAGCCTTCTCTACCCTCACTAGTGTTTTGTTGTATTTTATTTTATTTTATTTTATTTTATTTTTTATTATTAAATTTTTTTTCTTGAGAGAAAAAGTGTATGTGCTCATGTGAGCAGGGGAGGGATGGGGGGGGGAGAGAGAGAGACAGAGAGAGAGAGAGAGAGAGAGAGAGAGAGAGAGAATATCTCAAGCAGGCTCCCCAATGTCAGTGCAGAGCCCAACACGGGGCCCAAACTTGCGAATCACGAGATCATGACCTGAGCTGAAATCGAGAGTCTGACACTCAACCGACGAGACACCCAGGCGTCCCTATTTTATTTTTATTTTTTAAAAACTAGGCTGACTGATTCTAAATAAGCCCTGAGGATTTATCTGGTTCAATTTCAGCTGTGTGTGTGTGTGTGTGTGTGTGTGTGTGTGTGTGTGTATGGCTTATCTTTGTCCTTAGCCTTAAGTCCAGCAAAAGTCATTTAAAATACCTACTACCTTGACAATTACATGTTTAACATACATGTTTGACAATTACATGTTTAACATACATTAACATGCATTGAATGTAGTGCAGTACTCCCTCGTAATCAGTTTCTTCCTGAGTTGCTGTAGGTGAGAAGTGTGGGACAGGAGTGTAATCAACAGGAAGGCAACGCTGATTGAAGTGTCAGGGATAACATGGTTTAAGCCAGATTGCAGAGATCACCACCATTTGCCCCACACCTTCAGTATTCCATTTTTGGTGGAAGGTGTTTGTGAGGAATAAATAATATCCAGAGTATTTGTAAATATGATGGGATACATAAAACCTTGGATTGTGAGTAACTTGTTCCGTGAGTGTTCCACAAAATGAACAAACTTTTTTTTTAAATTTTTATTTATTTGTTTTGAGAGAGATAGAGCGAGGGAGGGGCAGAGAGAGGGAGTGAGAGAATCCCAAGCAGGCTCCGCACTGTCAGCGTGGAGCCCAGTGTGGGGCTGAAACTCACGAACTGTGAGATCATGACCTGAGCCGAAACCGAGAGTCGGACACGTAACCGACTGACCCATCCAGGTGCCCCGATGAACAAACGTTTCTAATAAATTTTAATTCGATAAACGAGCGGTGTCTTGCAATACAAGTGGTAGGTGATGCCGAATGTCACTTGATCACAGCTGAGCCAATGGTTCTTGGAATTCACTTTGATATACAAGAGCTTTGGATTACAAGCTTGTTTCTGGAATGAATTACGCTCACAAACCAAGGTTTTACTGTACTTTATGCCAGAATTAACTATCAGTTAGCTACTGGGATAGGGTAGAAACAGAATGAATACATAAAATCAATATGTTACCATAAAATTAAAATATCTAATATTTTCAATTCCTATTCATGTCAAACTCCTTAGTAAAATTCCTATAATTATGTTTAATTTCCTTCCTTTTTTCTGCCCATATTCTGGGAACTGTCCTATTAATAATGAAATGGGAGATAGTAGAAAGATAAGAGAATCGAAAGGGTTGCTTATTCTTTCCTTAATTCTTTCCTTTGATTAATCAAGGAGTCATTAATAATATTTGAAGAATATAATATGTCATTAACAACAAAATATTAGAAATATGTGTAGCAAACCAATATATGCAAAAGTTTCTTCATTAGGAAGGAGTTTAGACTTCACACTTAAGATTAAAGTTCGCTGAATTTAAATTATAGTACAAAAAGAGATTAATTCCTTTAATATTTTTGCAGAAATTTCCAGGGCTTAAACACAGTATGGCAGTTTTCGTCTATGCCATTAGGTCCTTCCTCCACATAAGATACTGCCCCTTTCTCCCTGGCGTCCCCCGTTCCCCAACTGCACTCCTGCAAAATGATTCTTTTCCTCCCCACTCCACCCCAAATCATCAATGTGAATTAGCCATAGTGAATTTCACAAATAATCAAGCTACGGGCTGGGATCCATTATGGAACCATGCAAAATATTGGTAATTGTCCTAGGGTATTTCTCCTTGGCTGTGTAGAGGTCTGTGGTGACGTGGGGAAATGTTGTCGAACTCTGAAGACAATTCCTCGTCAATATAACTTGTTTGTTTTTAAAATTTTAATTCTTTTCTGCATCTAAATTTAAGGAACATTAACTTAATTCAACTTAATATTTATGAATGGCGACCTTAAAAGCAGCGAGGATGCTCCATTAAAAAAAATATACCTTGAATTAATTTATTTTTAAAAAATTGTTTATAACGTAGAGGGTGCCTGGGTGGCTCAGTTGGTTAAGCGTCCGACTTTGGCTCAGATCATGATCTTGTGGTTTGTGAGTTCGAGCCCCACATCGGGCTCTGTTGCTGACAGCTGGGGGCCTAGAGCCTGCTTTGTGGATTCTGTCTCCCTCTCTCTTTGCCCCTCCCCTGCTCGTACTCTGTCTCTCTCTTTCTTTAAAAAATAAATAAAGCATTAAAATTTTTTTTTAAAAATTATGATAGATTTCAAACACACACACACATGATAGGAGTTAGTGTAAAGAATACATATATACCTGTCACACGTCTTTATTAAGCCTTAATGTTATATTACTTACTGCAGATATATTTTTCAGTTATAGAAAACATTAAGATGCACACTGGGTGTTGTACATAAGTGATGAATCACTGAATTCTACACCTGAAAGTAATAATACACTCTATGTTAACTAATGAGAATTTAAATAAAAACTTGAAAAAGAAAAAAAAAGATATAGTTGAGCCCCCTTATAAACTCCTCCTTAATCTTATTTCTTTTCCTTCCTAAACTATTATCATGAATTCAGGATTTATCATTTCCCTGCATATTTTTGTACTTTTACTATAGTATAATAATAAAACATATGATACTATTTAACATAGTATAGTATTGTTTTCAAAAGTTTAAATGTTTTATTAGTGGTATAATACTCTACTTATTCTTCTGCAAACTGTTTTTTTTGTTCGACATTATATTGTTAAGAATTATTCATGTTGATGGATATAGCTTTAGTTCATTCAGCATTAAATGCTTGTCTATTGTTGCATTGAATGAATGTACATTATTTTATTTATCCATTCTCCTGTTGACAGACATTTGGATCATTTCCAATTTGTTTGTTATACAAATAATGCAGAACTGATTATGCCTGCTGGTTCACATGCATGAGTTTTCCTAGGGCAGAGGTTCTCAAAGTGTGGTCTGTGGGCTCCCTGGGCTCCATGTTACCTTTTTCAGGGGGTCTTCAAGGCTGAAACCATTTTCATAATAATACAGAGATGTTATTTGCCTTTTTGACTGTGTGGATGTGTGCACTGGTGGGGGAAAAGCGATGATTGGTCAAACCATTGCAACCTTAGCATGAATCAAAATAATGGCACACACAGCTATTTTCTTCTTCACTCCCATGCCCTTGCAGAAAGAAGCCATTCATTTAAGAATGTCTTTAGTGAAGGACTTAGTAAGTGCTTAATAAAATGATTTTAACATTTAAGAAAATTTTGATTACATTTCAACTCTTGAGTACATGTCTTCTTAAATTTACGTGTGGCACAACGGGGAGTGTACAGGAAGCACTTCTGTGAGATACGGTTTAAGTTACAAGCTGAACTAGCTACATTTTCATGGAACACCATTTTTACTTGAAAGAATGATGGGAAGATAAACTATTGGGAATCTAGTAGACATTTCCTCAAAAATGAATGAAGCAATCCTTTTACTTCAAGGAAAACAACTGGCCATGTTTGTTTTCAATGATACAATTCTAGTTTGCAAGCAACAATTAGGATTTTGGAAAATGTGTGACAATGAGCTTAACATTTCCTAATAGTTAAAGACTTAGGAGATTGGTGATCATGTTAACAAAGAACATTATTTTTTGATGTTGCGTAATGAAGTATGACCACATTTGGAAGATCTGTGTAACTCAGCACACCAGTGTTTTCCAAACGATCAACCCACGATTTTGCAAAATTATCCATGGATAAATGATTTATTCTAAGTGCAAGCTAAAATTTCTATGCATATTTCAACCAAAACAATGTAATTGTATGGACTGCGCAGAGGAAAATCTGAGAATCCAGCTATGCTAAGCCAGATACTAAAGAGATTTGCAGAAATCTGACTAATTTTTTCTGGTTTTGGAAAATATAGTTAATAGGTATGTTATTGGAGAATTAATAAATATTGAAAATTTTATCATTTATATTTTCTAATCATTTATAGATATAACACGTATATAAAAGCTCTTGGGACCTTCGATAATTTTAAGAATGTAAAGGGGTTCTGAGGTAAACAAAAATTTGGGCACTACTATTTTAGGGCATAGCTATGAGTGGGATTTCTGGGTCATGGGTGTGGATATCCTCAAAGGTGAATAAGAATTTACATTCTCACCACTAGAATATGAGAGCCCCATTTTCCCACATCCTCACCAGAATTTTGTTTGTCAGACTAAAATGTCTGCCAATCTGAGGTATGTGAGATGATATCAATGTTATTTTTATTTTGTATCTCTCTGACTAGTGAGTTTGACATGATTATACACATTTATCGGCCTTTTGGTTTTCTTCTCTGTGAATTACCTATTCATATCCTTTGTTCAGTTTCCATTCCTAACATCCCATTAAATTGTCTTTTTTTTTAATTTGTTTTCTTAACGAATTTTTAGGAGTTCTTTATATTTGTTAGTTTCTCATCATCTGTCAGTTATATTTGCAAATGTTTTCTCTCACACTGTGGCTTGTCTTTTAATTTCACTTATCATGTCATGGTTTTGTTGAACAGAAGTTTTAATTTTAATACAATTGGGTATGTCAATTTTTTGATTCATTCTTTTGGTTTTGTAGTAAAAAAATTTTTTTTAATGTTTTTATGTTTGAGAGAGAGACACACAGAGTATGAGTGGGGGAGGGACAGAGAGAGAGAGAGAGGGAAACAGAATCCAAAGCAGGCTCCAGGCTCTGAACTGTCAGCACAGAGCCGGACCTGAGACTTGAACTCATGAACCATGAGATCACAACTTGAGCCGAAGTCGGACGCTTAACTGACTGAGCCACCAAAGTGCCCCTGGTTTTGTATTTTTTTATGTTGTCTAAGAAATTCTTCTCTATCCTGAGCCCATGCATGTCTCCATGTAATAAATGACTTTGATATATATTTTTTTTGATGGTGAACAAATCAATGAATTGTCTGCTATTGAGCCATCTTTGAATTCTTGGAATTAAATCTAACTGGACACGATACTTTAAAAATTATTAATAATTATTTTATATGCTGCTGAAATTTATTTTTGGATATTTTATTTGGGATTTTGCCACCCATGCTTATTGAAGTGATTAATTTATAACTTTCGTTTTTATGGTAACTTACCAGTTTGGTATTCTGATCTTACCAACTTTATAAAAAATGTTGGATAATTTGCTCTCCTTTTCTGTCTTCAGTATCTGCTTGGATGATAAAGCTATTGTTGTTTCTTTGTTCTTTGAAAGTTTGAATGAATTCACTTGTAAAATATTCTGGCTCTAGTGTCTTTATTTGAGGGACTTTTGATTACCAATTCAATTTCTCCAGTTATTATTTGTTTATTCATCTTTTTTGTTCCCTCTTGGGCCAGTTTTAGAAATTTATATTTTTCTAAAATATATTTCTTTTAAGTTTTCAAATTCATCACATAACATTCATAGCATTCTTTTATGATGTTTAACTTCTACTGTATATTTTTGTGTACCTTTTCATTGCTTTCTTCTTTTATTTTTGATCAGGTTTGCTAAAACTCTCCCTACTTATTAGTTTTCTTTAAAAGAATCTCCTTTCAATTTTATCCTTTCTATTATTGCTTTGTTTCTGTTTCTTTATGACAGTCTTATTATTTTCTTCTTATTTTCTTCAGGCTTACTTTTCAGTTATTCTAGATTCTTGAACATTTATTTTACTCTTTCAGTTTTCTAGTAAATGGATTTAATGCTATAAATTTGTCTCTAAAGAGTGATTTAGCTTCATCCACATGTTTTGATATGTAGCAATTTCTTGTTAACTCAGGCTTTATTTGATAATTCACTTTAAGATATCTAAACATATACATTTGTTGTGTTTTTGCTACTTTGCAACATTGCTTTCAAATTTAATGAACCACAATCAGAAGAGATGGTATGAATGATATTTGTTCTTTAAAATCCTGGTATCATGCCAATATTTGTAAACGTTCTATGTTTTCATGATAGATGATATGGTCTTTCTGTGGTGTGGGGTTCTCTCTATACCTAGTTAATCAAGCTAGTTAATTTTGTTTTTCCAAGCTGCTGTTTTCCAACTAGTACTAATTTCCCTCGATGATTCTAAATTTACCGGTTTTTTCATTTAATTTTGCCAATTTCTGCTTTATATATTTTAAAGGTACGATAAATACTAATTTCATGCTTGTTATCTTCATGTTGAATTGTGTCTTTCATTATTATATACTGTATTTACTTTTATTAATTCTTTTCAAACTTTAAATATATTTGTCTGATATTAATATTGTTAGATCAACTTTATTTGTCTAGTATTTAAATGCTATATCTTTTTCTAGCCCTTCATCTTCATTCTCCTGCGTGTTATTTTGCCTAGATGTTTCTCTTCTAAGCGGCATATGGCTTGATTAAAAAATCAGTATGATAACCTCTTAGTTGATGAACTTAATTAATTTACAATTATGATTACTTGTATATTTGAACTTAGTTCTACTATCTTGTGTATTCTGTTCACTATTTTTTTCTTTATTTCTCCTTTCCCTTCCCTGCCTTTTGTTGCAATGACACAGTTTTTAATATTCTGTTCAGATGATTTGGAAGCTGCAAACTGCATTGACAGTGTTTAGAGGTTACTTTTAATCTTAAAAGGTTCTTACTTATCCACATTTTAAGAAAACCAAAGTCTGTAGTTATTCAGTATTTCCTTCTTCCAATGACAGTGAGTCTTAGCATAGGTACCTACTGGGTTGCCGTTGACTGTTATCGTAATTTTGAGTTATTATTTGCTGTTTTTATAGCCAATATTTAATTGGATTATTAACTTTTTAAAAAAGTTCTACATTTGTCTCAAATTCCACATGTTCTTTGTTCACTTTTTTTCCTGCTAAATTCCTTTTTTTTTTTAAAAACACCAGTTCCTTGAGTGATACATTCCTAGTCTTTATATGCCTTTAAAGTGTCTTTATGTTGTCTTTACTTTTAAATGATAATTTGGATGAATATCAATTTTTTGGTTGTCACTTTTCTTTCAGTATGTCAAAGACATAATTCTACTGCTGTTGCCATCTACTTTTAGAAAGAAATCTGATTTATTTCTTTAGTTAAGTGGTAAATATCTCCAGGAACTCAGTTTGACAATTTTGGACACTGAAAGAGGTTGGATTTGCAGGGTGAGCCCCACTGGGGCCCACGGTTTCCTCTTCAGCATCATGTCTGTGTCAACTTATTGATGGATCTTTTTGTGCAGTGCTGAGATCGATTGGTACAGGAATGTTCGAGACTCAAAATATTTGTCATGAATATCCATGATATTTTTTCAAAAGAAACTTCTAAAAATATTTAAAACATTGCACACATATGAATTAGATACATTTCTATATTCATAATAAGAAAAAATAGGCTCTTGAACACGTTATGAAGAGATCCCTTTGCAAGCAGAGTTGTGTTATAGGTAAAATGCTGAAGCAGGACTTTGAGGCACTGACTTCTAATTCTGGTTCTACTTGCATGACAGTGGGCATGTTGCTGAGCCAATCAATCAATCAATCAATCAATCAATCATTCTTTCTCTCTTCAGTTGGAGAGTGAAAGTGTTGGACCAGATTAGTGGTTTTCCAACTGTGCTCTGTGGAGTCAACTTGGAGGTCTTTGAAATGGTTGGAGCCACGCACGTGAGCTCTGGGCCTTCCATTCTTGCCTGGACTGTTCTTTTCTTTTTCACTAGTGCCTTGTCATGGTGTTTTGTGTAAGGTTTCTTCTAAAGAAAGCATTCTGGTAGCTACAATAATCAAGCCACTAAACTGTGTAATCTGAAAAGCCATTTCTAGCTCTGAGGCAGTTTTCATACAGATACATAAGGATGACCACTCACTTGTCTCACATGTTTTCAATTACTGCTTGCTTTGTTAAAGTTAAATTCCAGTTTCAAACCTTTACTCACCTCAGGGTTTCCGGGCATCATAAAGCAATTTTTGTGTCATCTCTTCTCGAGTTCCATGTGCTTCTGGAAAGCCTTCAAGATAGTTTAGAGCCAAAGTCACAGCCCTTACTTCTTTGTTCCTGTCTTCACACAGGACGAAGGATACCTTCCTTATTCCTTCTGCAGTAAGTTCTTCCAAGGAGCTTGAATCGCTGCCCCCTTTTTTCTATGTCCGATGTGGAGGCCCCAACATATGAACTCAGGGAAATCATGATTATTCTCCCTCCCGCCAGTCTTCTCTGCACCTTCTGCTTAGGACAGTTTCAGCTGGATGACTAAATTACAGACCCAGGGGATTTACTTCCATTGTGATTTGCAGAGTTTTAGCACCAAATGGAATGAAATGTCTCTGGGCTGCAGTTCTAGGGTTTCACAAATTTCTACTGACGGCTATTTTATATATACATTTTTAAAAAAGGATTAAACTTTTTAAAAGCATGTTTAGCATAATAATAGTTTTTGAATGTAATTATTATTTTTTTTTAATACCAAGAGAGAAGATCTTTCTTCTGCACCAAATGATCTTGATTTGGTGTGAGGTCCCAGTACGACACTGGCACCTTCCATTTGTAGAATCCGCTTACAAGTTGCTGCTGTTTGGAGAACCCAGTTAAATGAGAGGTCGTGGTAAAACATAAGAGACTCTTAAGTACGGAGAACCAACTGAGGGTTGCTGGCAGGGGGATGGGCTAAATGGGTAATGAGCATCAAGGAAGACACTTGTTGGGATGAGCATTGGGCGTTATACATGGGGGATAAATCACTGGAATCTATTCCTGAAATCGTGATTGCACTATATGCCAACTAACTTGGATGTAAACTAAAAGGTAAATCAACTAATTAATTTACAAAATGAGAGGTCATGGTGTCATTCAAGAAGTGCTAGAGAGCTTTCCTTGCGTGTGTGAGTATTTAAAATGAAACCTTCCACTACTTGCAAAAATTCAGCAAGTGTTGATACCAAGATTTTGTTGTTCATAAACCCTAGGTTGCATACATACACAGGGTCCATGGCTATTATAAATATTTTTCATCGTGTGAGTGGATTAGTGTTTGTAGACTAATCCTTGAACATTCTGAATAGCAAAGTTTCATGTGCAACTAACTTGTGTCTGAACAGGTAATACGTATTGTAATGGCCATGCATTTTTCACGAGTTTCCATTTCTCTTGTTTCTTTTATGGTTGCTCGTACTAGTCGAGTTCTTAGCTTTTCTGGGTTAATTCTTTTCTTCCGTGATACTTGAATATGTTCCAGTGTGCTCTTTTTTGTGGGCTTGTAGTGTCCCTTCTAATGGGATATATTGGATTTAGACATTTTTTAAGAATTTACTCCGGTGTCGTATTCCAATGGTGAGATGAACTATCTGTCATGTCAGCTTCAAGATTTCACTGCAGTCCGCTGGGAATGCAAGGCAATAAAAAGGTACCGTTTCTTAACTGTAATCAAGGAACATTCCACGTGGTGTTTGCAGGAGCATGGGATTGTAGGAGAAAAACAAGCAAGCAGATCCTGTCAATTTAGTCTAATCACACCTTCCTGTCAGTGTTATCGTTGTGGTCTAGCCTACGTACAGAGCTTGTGTTTCTGTTGGGGTCTCTGTTCTGGGAACTCTTTCTTTCTTTTCTGTTTTTGTAAACTGTTTAATTTTTGGACCTAGTATTGAGGGAGCAGCGGGTGGCAAAAATGTATATTTTGCTTGGTGGTTTTTACATGGAAAAGGAAAGAATAACATCATATTTTGGAATATAATTTAAACTTAAATTTCAGTTTAAAGCTGAGTTAATGGCCCTTCCCCTAAGATTGTGTTTATAATTCTTAATAGCACAAGTACTATTCAAAAACCGGGATAGAGTCAGTTCTTTAATATCTGTGTAAACACTGATGTTGTCATCCCTTTCACACAGCTAATCAATGAATGGAAAACAATTTTAATATTATCCAGATCAGAACCCAAGTCTAGCAATACCCCAAATATGATATAAAATACCTTCTACCCATAGGTATTTTGAGGAACACTCACGCCCCTCGTGTGATTTTAGAGGCAGCCATGGCCTCATTTGGCATGACTATGGGGAAACAGTTCCCCTCTAGCCTTTTGGGAAGGCAATTAGTCAATGTACCTCTAAACCCGTAAGGTTTATCATAAGGCATTTACAAAATTTATGTTCAAGAATGTCAGTATAAAGCCACTTAAAATAGCAATAAATTAAAGGAGAAAAAAACCACTCTGTATGGACTGAATGTTTACGTCCTCCCCAAATTCATAGGTTGAATTCCTAACTCTCATGGTGATGGTGTTAGGAGATGGAACGTTTGGGAAGTGATTAGGTCATGAGAGTGGGGGCCTTATGAATGGGATTAGTGCTTTATAAAAGAGAGCCCAGAATGCTCTTTCCCTCTCTTCCATGTGAGGACACAATGAAAAAGATAGCCATCTGCAACACCGAAGAAGGCTGTCTCCACAACCCCTCCCCCCCCAAACTGTGAGAAATACATTTCTATTGTTTAAAAGCTACCCAGTTTGTGGCATTCTGTCAGGGTAGCCCAGGTTAATAAAGACACCTTCCAAAAGCTCCGTAAATATGAGAGTGGTTACATAAATTCAGATAGATTTGTATATTGGAATAATATGCCGCCATGAAAACCTTATACCCGTATAGCATTAATTAAAAATAGTGGAAGCCAAGGTTGTACAGAGAATGCGTTTCCTGTTTCATGCTCGAAACAACGCCAGGCCCACATACATGCATTGAAAGAAGATAGTTCCTTAGGGTAGTGGGGTTTATTGAAGAAAATGTCCGGAACATGTCCTGTGAGGAGCAGTGTAGTGTAATGATAAGGAGCCGGGAATAGGAAGTCCTATTTTCTGGCTTCAGGTTCAGGTCAACCATTCATTATCAGCAAGGCCTTGGACAAATAATTGAACATTGTGTGCCTCAGTTTCCTCACCTGTAAGATGGGAATAATGGTAGCCTTACGTTATAAGCTTCGTTGTAGGATTAAATGAGTTATTGGTACTGAAGGAGTTATACCTGTTTGGTAGAGAGGAAGTGCTGCATAAATTCTCTTCCTCTCATTTTTAGGTGCCAGGCACTGCACTGAGTGCTGAGTGTCCACTGATAATCGGAAAACAAGGCCTCAGCCATAGAAGACTCAGAATCTGGAGGGGGATACAAATATCCCCCCAATAATCAAATAGGTCGATAACGAAGAGGTATGATAAGTACCATAAAGAAAAGTAGTGTTTTTAGACAGAATAACTGGGGGGGGGGGGGAGAACCTAGTTAGACTGGAAGGTCTACAAGTGTCTCCAGATGGAAGTGACATTCAGTAAGAGAGATGAGCCATAGTTGTGCTGGGAGCAGAGAGGAACAGCATATATATGAAGTTCTGAGTCACATACGTGAAGGCGGGGAGCCGGCAGAGGCAGAGGATGAGGGCCAGGCTGCTGGAGTCTGGTGAGTGCCGTGGCCAGCGATGCAGGGAAGGTGGAAGGGTGGGCCTGGCCTGATCAGAGGTGCCTGGCGGCATTTATCCCCCGTGGACAAGCAGTCCTTGGAAGAATCTAAACAAGGGAAGGACGTGCCCCACTTTCCTGTTGAAAAACACTCTGATTGTGGAGTGAATACAGAGTTGGAGGTGAGGGAGCATGAACGTAGGGTCATTTGGGGGCCTCTGGAGCAGGACAGGCAGGAGACAGAGGTGAGGGGGGTGAGGTGGACTGGGATGCTGGCAGTGGTCGAGCAAGAAGAGAACAGACGCCAGACATTTTGGAGGAAGAGGCAATTTAGGGTTGGAGATGTGGGATGAGGCACAAGAAAGGGTCTATGTCAACTTCCAGAATGATCTCTTGAGTAGTTGGGTAGCTGGACGCCCCTTTGGAGGGACCAATGGGAAGAGGGCAGTGGGTCAAGAGGCAACAATTTTTCCTTTCACTTTTCTATGTTGTACATATTTTATCTCAAAAACAAGTTAGGACAGCATTTAGTTTAGAATCATTTAGCCGTAGGACAACTTAAAAGTATTTGCTGACAAAAGTACAGAAAAGGAACAGAGCAGGAAAAAGAAAACGCAGCAAGGAAATAGGTGTCAAAGAATGCATGCAATTTGCTGGGACTGTGCTTTTTGGTGTTTATGAATAGACTACTTTTTGAAAAAGAAAATCAGATCACATAATACAGTCTGATGAGTAACGTGTTTTTGATTCACTATAAAATGTATCTTGAGCATTGTCTCAAGTCACCAGATATGCTTGCAGACGTATTTTAATAGCTGCGTACGTAGTATCTAGTTGTGCGGGTGTGAACTATTTTATTTCATTCATTGTTAGTCACTTACGTTGTTTTCCGTTTTTCTCTGTTATAATGAGGTAGGCAGCCATGATCATTACTGCAGCTCTCTCTCCGCATCCATCATAATTACTTAAGGTGAGCTATTAGAAATGGAATTATTCTTTCAAAAGTTTTTAGTCTTCTTGAGTTCTTTCACATGATATTAGCATCAAGTGTCCTGCATATATGTGTGTATATAAATATATTTATGTTATATATGTATATATATGTCTAATTTATATATGTATATATATTTATGTAATACATACATATAAATATAAATATAAATATAAATAAATAAATATAAATATAAATATAAATATAAATATAAATATATATAAATAAATATATATAAATATATATATAAATATATAAATATATATATATATAAATAAATATATATATATATATATTTAACTTTGCCCTGATAGGTCTTTGCATCTTCTGAACTTTTTTGGAGGACGTTTTGCTTTATGTTACCTCCTCCCTTGCCCCTCTCTCACTCTGTCTTTCCCGATCTTTACCCAGCCAGTTTTTAGCTCATTGGAGAGCTTAATGCATTTAAACTTATCGGTATATGCAGCGTATTTGGTTTGTGTGTTATTGTGTGCTTCCTTTGCTGCTTTCTTTGATTTTTATGTTTTAGATGTAAACTATGTTTTCATTCCTTGGAAAGTTTGGCAACGTTTGTATCTTTCTAGTTCATGCTGAGCACCTAGTCGTAGCCGGCACTCAGCAAACACTTTGGAAAAACAAACAGATTCTACTTACGGTTCTACTAGGTTTTGGCGTTTCTGTTGCTGTTTTCAGGAGCACTGTGGGACATGTTTCTGTAAGTGTTCTAGGCTAAGGTGAACGGTCCTCCTCGGCTTGTCTCCTCCCTTCCAAGAGAAGGGGCACAGCCGCACCCTTTTCTCCTCTTGCCTCTATTTGCCTTTGTTCCATTTATTTTGTTCCATTCTAAGCATTAAGATTCCCCTTGTTCGTATTCTCTTTATTGTACACAGAAGCTTATTTTATTTGTACTCCATTTTTTAAATGTTTATTTATTTTTGAGAGAGAGAGAGAGAGAGAGCAGGGGAGGGGAAGAGAGAGAGAATTCCAAGCAGACTCTGCACTGCCTGACACGGGACTCGAACCCACGAACCGTGAGATCGTGACCTGAGCTGAAATCAAGAGTCGGACGCTTAACTGACTGAGCCACCCAGATGCCCCTTCTTTGTACTCTGTGGGGCGCAAAAAGAATTTTCTAAAAATTTTCAGGATCCTGCAGTGGATCATTTTCGAAGAGCTCTCTTCCACTGAGCGTCTTGAGTGTGGATCCTGCTTATTGCTGTTTTCCTGTCATTACTCACCCTTGAATCGTGTCCAGACCCAGTTTTTGTCCACAGACAGGAGCCTTAGATGTGCTTGGTCTCTTCCCTGCCTTCATGTGTGATATTGACTCTTCTTTTCAGAGCCACAGCTAAAGAGATGGTTGTCCGTCTCTCGGTCTGAGGTTTGGTGCCCAGCAGGGTTCTGTCCAGAGCACGTCTGCTCTAGCAAGGGGGATTTTTCTCCTCTCCTTTACTCCTGAGGATTAGGATGTAGACCTGTTATTCCTTTGGGGCCGCCGTTCAGTCCACTCGCTACACACAGGTTTTGAAGAGATTGGATGTAGACCAATTAATTCTGCATACCTAAACCCCACAAGTGACTTTTTTTTATTGAGCAAATATTATAGCAAGTCCAAGGCTTGAGTGTTCATGAGAATGCAGACAAAGGTTGTACATAGATCAACCCCTATTTTTTTTTTTTTTTTAGCCAGGGTTTAAAGTCAGCAAGTGTAAGGTCCCCTTACTGTGACGGTGAGTGACTGGGCTGTCATTGGTTTTATACCCTCCTTTTCAGCAGGGTACCCAGCCCAAAGGCACGCTGCAGAAGAGCCTGGGAACATGTAACTCTAGTGTCTAGTCCTTGAGTGAGAGTTTGTGGCGACTGGCTAGAGGAGATGGAATTGAGGAGTGTTGGTCGTGGAGAAAAGCAGGTGCTTCTCTCTTCTTAGAGGAAAACTATAACCCCAAGGGATGTGCCAGACCTCTTTGGGCTTCTCGGGACGTAGAAAAGATGAAGAGATGATGGTGAGGTGATCAAAGAGGAAAGAGGTCTTAAATATCAGAAATGATTCAGTCTGCCATCAAGGATAGCTGGGGAGGGAAGTCAGCAAATCAGGAATATTCCATATTCCCTGCTGCGCCCCCCCCACCTCGCCCTCAGGAGGCAGGAAATAGGTGATGATCAAGCAGAATAACTTGCATTTTAAAGTACCTTTCTCTAAGGACTTCAAAGTAATTGTTGATTTTAAAAAGCATTCATCTTGCAGAGTTAGCTCCTGCTTTATTTTTAACTTGCGAGACCTCAGCTCACAAATGCCAGGGTTACACAGGAAATTAATTTGAAGGTCTCCAGGCTCACATGGGACCATTTTTCACCATCGCATCACCTGATCTATCTCGGCAACATTGACCTCCGTCCCCCCCCCCCCCCCCCCCGGGTTCCTGGAAAGGGGGGCAGTGCTGAAGGTTAGCTCCAGGAATCAGGAGCTGCTGGAAGGAAGACCTCACACATTGAGACCAGAAAAGGCTCCTTTTTCTTAATGTTCACACAAGCCACCTTGGCTTCCTTGGTTGCTATTACAAGAAGGAAAAGGGGAGGGGGAGGCACGAACCCTACTTAGGTTGTTCCTGTGTGCCAGGCGTTGCATAGTTACCCTTCTCGAGTGATAAAAGTATTGCTGCTGTTTTGATAGAAACAGGGGAGAAAAGGTTTCTGAGAGTTTCGGTCACGTGACTGAGGTCCCCGAGAGGCTCTGAAATGGCTTTGATCCCGTGTAGGTGAAGCTCTTGCTCCTGTCTGTGCGTGATCTGCTCGGCCTCCTTTTCCCCCTTAGCCTGTTTCACTGTCCCTTTGCCGGCATTGCTGCAGCCACACGGGTGGCTTTTCGGTTTGTTGAACACACCAGGCCAGTTCTGGTCTTAGCTCCTCTGCTGTCCTTTCTGGAATGTGTTCCCTCGAATCTTGGCCTCCATGGCTTTTCCTCATTTTTCAGCTTTCAGTGCAATAGCATTTATTCAGCAGACCCTTCTCTGACCCCCCCTCCCCCCCCCCCCGCCATTGAAGCTGCCACTCCATCCGGTTTTCTTCATGTCGGGTGTCCTGTCCACCCCACTGGAATGAAAGCACCATGAGGGCAGGGTTCTTTTTTCTTTTCTTTTCTTTTTTTTTTAATATGAAATTTCTTGTCAAATTGGTTTCCATACCACACCCAGTGCTCATCCCCACAGGTGCCCTCCTCAATACCCATCCCCCACCCTCCCCTCCCTCCCACCCCCCATCAACCCTCAGTTTGTTCTCAGTTTTTAAGAGTCTCTTATGCTTTGGCTCATGAGGGCAGGGCTCTTAATCAGCTCCCCCATCCACTGGCCTGGCATGTAGTAAGTCCTCAGAATACATGCATCGAATGAACGAATGAATGAATATGCTAACTTCCTAGTGACATTTGCTAGACATTTTGGCACCATTTTCCTCCATGGTCCACGTGGGCCAACCTTAAGGCTAATTGTGGTGCCGTTTCCTTTGGACCTGAGAAATTATCTCCAACATAGTCCGTGTATCATGTGCATGTCCAAAACTAAAGCAGAAGAAGTATCAGTATCTACACTAAATTGTAAAAAAAAAAAAAAAAAAAAAAAAAAAAAAAAAAAAAAAAATTAGATTGAGCGATGTAAATAACCAATCCTCGATTTCTGGAAAAATCCAGACAATCTCCCTGTCTGCATGTAGGCTGAAGAAACCACACAGATGATGGGAGATGTATTTTATGTAATGGAGGTGTGTAAGAGAATAATCTCTTGTCTTCAGTTGACTAAGTAGCCCAATAGCAGTCGATTGTGGAACCCAGGTATTAATATTAAGAGTTGGAAGCCATTCACAACTCTCAGTACAGTAGTGAGGGAAGTGTCCCAAACTGAACCCATTATTTTTCCTCTGAAAACGTTTCTCCTCCAGGATTCCCAGTCTTAGTGATGGCACCCAACTACTTTGTTACCCAGGCCATACGCTGAGTGGAGAGGGGTCACGCTTAACTTCTTATCCCTTTAAAACCCAAAGCAAGAAGTCCTGTGGAGGCCCCTCCTCTGCTTATCTTTTTAGTTCTATCTCTTGTTAGCAACTGCATTACCTCCTTCCACTTGCTAACCCCCGGGTCACGCTAAACATGAAAATTCCATAGCGCATCACATTATTTAACAGTTCTACGCCTCTGCTCAGACGCTGCTTAGAATGTCTTCTCATTTTGTCCACCCCCTCAACACCCACTGCATTTCCATTACTCAAGTCAAGTGTCCTCTTCCCATTGATATTCTTGTCTGTTTCTTTCTACCAGTAGAATTAGCCCCTCCTATCTGGGAGCCTGGTGTACCTTTTTCACACTTCATTCATCTTTCTTTGTGGTGCCTGACATAGTACCTTTTCGAAAGTACTCCATGCTTGCTTAATGAACGAAGATTGAGATCCAGAGGCAGTTGGGGGCAGTTGGGTTGCTTCCTTCTGCGCCAAAATCTATAGTGTTGTGAGGAATTTCACACTACCTCCCCTAAGTCTGTCTGGTTGAAAAGTAGGAGAGCCTAGGATTTAGAAATTCACAACGAATGCTCTACAAAGCGTGTCAGGGATAATCTTTACATGAATAATTGATAGTTGACTGTAGTGTCATCAATTAGTAATGGAGGTCAGTCTTATTTCATTAGAATGTAACTTCCTGGAGGTACAGCTTTTGTTCATGTAGGTCCTAATTTCTTAAAAGTACAGTGTCAAAAATAGTGTGGGTGCTCAAAAAGTTGGAAATCAATTAATCAAGTATATCAGGTTCCAGAGTGACCAAAGGAGAGGCTGATATTCAGGAAACCCATTTGTTCTCATTAATAAAACAATCTTATCCATATTAATAAAACGATCTTATCCATGTTAAAGTAACAGAAGGTGGAGGATAGGATCTATTAGTGTGGTCCAGCTGGGGACCTCTGAGATCATTCCTTCCTTCCCGGAGCTCATGAATAATAAAATAAATCGGTGTGACACCAGGGAATAAGCTGTAAAGTGTCACAAAATGCCAGGAACAAAATCCATCCAAAGTGCTCTTTTTCTTCCTGAGGAAAAACCTAAAAGAACTTTTCTGATTACCTGACAGTCCATTTAATCCCCAGGAAACATTCCTTTGTTATAGTTTCAAGGAGAATTACTTGAAATAATCCTTTGTACAATGTGCCTGGTTCTATTTTAGTTTTAAGTCGTGTCCCTTTTCTTTTTGAATTTGTTAAAAAAAAAAGACATCTAATCAATGCCCAAGTGGAAGTGGTGTGGCCAAGTCTGAGTTTCTTTTTCTCCAGGATGAAGTTACCTTTTGTGTAGAGGCCTTTTAAAAAGAGACTTAAAAGACTCTAGGAGCTGAGAAAGAATAATAAAAAAAAAAATCCTGAATGTTATAATTAAACTGGACAGACTTAACCATCTCTCTTGAGTATTATTGGAGAGGAGCATGCTTTTTGACCAGCTCCACTTATGGATGTTCACAGTGACCCAGATTTTAGGGGACTTGGACATTTCTTGGCTAAGTACCCAGGAGGATTCATCTGTAGCATTTGGTCAAGGGGAAGACACAGCCCTGGCAGTAGATAGGTCAACTGGTCAACTGTGTATCACTTGAAAAGTGGGATGAAAAAGGATAGGGAAAGGAAGAAAAGGAGTCCAATGTCCTGTGTGTCTTTGAGACTTTCCCATATTTTGGTTTGGAAATGCATCAAAGCAACAAGAATAAAAAGGAAAATAAATCAGAAGGATTTTAATTTAGAAAATAAGGCACTATGTAGGTCCATGCACATGGATTCTGTCTAAGAGAGAAAGGTGAACCACTTTGGGTGAACTTCTGGTGGTGACCTCCCCCCCTCCCCGTTGTAAGGTCATCAGCCAGGAATTATTCTGTGTTTTTCTTATCTTCCTCAGTCTCCTCCTTCCTCTTTCCACTCTCCAATGTGGGGAAGAAGATTGGGGTAGGGGACAAGTGCAATTCCTGATGAAGTTCTACCATTTCCCAAACTCATTCCACCCAATGGCTCAATTCCAAGTTCAAAATGCAAAATGAATTAACAGTTAACATGGATGCAATAATTCAGTTCGCTGCACAGGTACTTTGTTTTTTGTCTTTCAAAAACGTATTGCTTTTTTCTTTCTCTAGAGGCAGTTTCTTTTTGATCTTTAAATAGTAACTTAAGGTTAAACCACAGAATAATGTTTTTAAGAATGAAAACTGTTCTGATAATTTTAGGGTAGCTGGTTGGGAGAAAGATTCATGAAAAATTCAGGTGGAAACTCTTCTTCACTCTTTTGTTTAGAGGTCTTCAAATTTTTCTTAGAGCTCTTTTTTTCCTTTTCTTTTATCTTAGAGGAAAAATGGTAGATCCCATGATTGCGTTTTAAAACAAATGCTTAGTTAAAAATAATATCCAATTTGGCCTTAACTAGTGCATAGCAGAAATAACAAAAGGCAGTTAATGTGGTAGGAACTAAATGCCCATGTCAAGTTGCCAGCGCATTATCTTTGTGTCTTTTACAAGGAGGACTTCACTTGCTGAAATGGCTCTTGACAAAGTTAAGTGGGCCCAGATATTGTTTGGGAAATTGCCCTTATTTTGTGTGCTTCTTGTTCCAGTAATGGAACCCATGAGCAGTAGATAATTGTAGCGGCCTCATCTATCAAATAATATTAGAAGTCAACAGCTATAATCTGAGCCACTTGCTTTACACAGCTTTTCTCTATATTTTCTGTTCAAATTGTCAGTTGTTACCTGTAAGTGTCCCCATTCCCTGTGGTTGATGGAAGCAAAAAGATTTAAGTAAATCAGGAGGTGAGTTGTGTGTGGGCTCGGGCCCAGGCTCCACAGACAGCTTACCACAGCAGATGATAACAGCTCCCTGAATAGGGAAAAATCATGGTTCTTTGTACTACATTATATGTTACTATTACTGGTGCAGAGGCTGGGAGAAAGGGTGTTTTTTAGAGATAGTCTGGGCTGTTAAAAACTGAGTTTAAGAGGGCCAGAATGAAACCTCTCATTACAGGAGGGTAAATCCACATAGCGTTTCAGCATTCTGACCTACTTTTGTTCATTTCTTAGACCCCTTCGCTAAAAGCAAAGTTGCCTAAAGAGAGAATTGTGCAAGCTTGGTGGTAGGTGCGTGGGTATGTATTATACTTTTCCAAAAGCTCATTTGTAGGCATAAAATATTTCATAATCAAAAGGACAATGTTTTGTGGGCATAGTCATTATAACCATGTTTGGGTTCTTTATTCATCAAAGAAAAATCAGAAAAATACCAAAGCAATAGAGTAAAAACATGAATGCACTTCATCCAATGGTTGACATTTTTTAATGCATATAAACCTATATATATGTTTATATATGTATATATATGTTTATATGCATTAAAAATATATGTGTGTGTGTATATATATATATATACATATATATGTTTACATATATACAACTGTCTATATGTATGAATTACAGGATCACATTGTATCTGCTTGCAGTAGCCTGTGGTTTTCCCACTTAATATATTGTAAGCATATTTCTATGTTCATAAATATTCATTTGCTATACCATATTTGTTGGTTGCCTTATAGTCTATTATTCTTCTATTATTCTATTCTATGCAGTATCTATTATTAGATACTTAGGATATTTTCAGATTCTCACTATTGTAAACAGTGCTTCAAAGAATATCCTTGCATCTAAGACCTTATCCACACCTATGACAACTTCTTTAAGTGAAATTATTAGAAGGATATTGAATAGTTAAACAGTTTGTATGAAAGAGGGCAAAATACTTGCTATTATTTTAAGCAGTCCATGAACGATCCTGCCTTGCGTTTTCTCCTCAATGTCAACTAGGCACAGATGCTTCGTAGATGTTTATAGTCATGGAGACATGTTCTATGGAGGCGGGGGTGGGGTCTGCATGTCCTAGAGCATCTGTGGATAACAGTGATCGGGGACAGCTCCAGTAAGGAGAAACTTCAAACACATCCATGATGGGGGTCCTAACAAAGGGACGGGGGCACCCGTGGTTGGGGAGCGATACGGTCAAAGACGCAGGGATGGCATGAAAGCCCAGAAATAAGCAGACTGACAAATGCAGCTGTCTGGTTAGGTGGCCCCTGATGTTTTTGCCACCAGCCTCTCCTTTCTCTGAACCCCCTATGGAATGTAAGTTTATATCGTCTACTTTAACAGGGCAAAATCATCTCCTCACATTGTTCTGTCACCGAATATTTGCTATCATTGCTCTCCCAAGGGGATTGTAAAGTATTTGGGGGCAAGGAACAATACCAGCCCCTCAGAGGCCCCAGCTGCTCTGAACAGAGAAAGTAATTAGCAGAGATCTGGAAACCTGTTCCATGGTCTGAACTGCCCCTTTCTGTCCTTGAATGCCAATAGTTCTGCTTGTTTCATTTTTCCCTCTTATGCATGATTCTGTTTACGAGAGAGAGCTGGGATTATTAAACATACCCCTCCCTGCCAACACGCAAACTTTTTCTTTTTCCTAACAAACTTTTTTTTTCAACCATTCAACCCAAATGATCAAACTTGTGATTTCAGTTTTCTGTTTTTAGTGGTATTATTATTTTGGGGCATTTCCTTGACCATCCTTTTCTCAACTTGAGTATCTTGTCACCCAATCACTAAGTGTTGCACGCCAGGTTTGTCATTATAACCCCTGGGTGCTGAGAAAACAGGAAGGGAAAATCAGCATCTTTATGTAGCCTTTATCTAGTGGGGTGGTAGAAAATAATTTACTCTCCAGGGCTATCCTTCTATAGCTTCTTGCACTGAGCTGCACCAAATGAAGCACAAAGTCAGGTTAAAAAAGCCACTGATGGTTTTCTGTGGAGCTCAATGAAAAGATACTTGCTTCAATAGAAGTTTCTGTGTTGGGGACTCTGGCCCAGCAGCAGCTGTGTTTTTCAGCCTTTGATTGCTGCAGAATCACCTTTCTGGCTAACGGAGAGGCTGTGTTTCTATTTCCATTACTAAATAGCAGCACAGGGCCAGGGCCATGAGCGCTTTCCTACCCAGAGCCAATATTTCAGCCCCGATGTCCTGAGACAGTCATTTACATTCCTAACATGTAATAATTTTTCGTATACGGTATTTCAACAAAATGTTTCTATAGTTCAACAGTTGTTCATGGCACAAATGAAGGAAGAAAAGGTGATAATTTATACAACTGTGTGATGAAGAATCACCAGTTGCCATTAGAAATGTGCCATGTAATTAACACCAATCCTTTGCAAACTCTTCTAAAAAATCAAAGAGTAGGGAACACTCCTAAAATCATTTTATGAGGCCAGCATTATCTTCATATCACAACCAAACAAGACCTACTAGAAAAGAAAACTACAGGCCATATCCTTGATTAATATAGATGCAAAGATTCTCAATAAAATAGTGCAAAATAAATTCAGTAGCACATTTAAAGAATCATTCATCATGATCAAATGGGATTTATATCTGGAACACAAGGATGCTTCAAAATACGCAAATAAATCAATGCAATACATCAAATTAATAGAATGGAAGAAAAGAATTATATGATCATCTCAACAGATACAGAGAAAGCATTTGACAAAATTCAACATCCATTTGTGATAAGAACTCCTAGCGAAGAAGGAACATATGTGAATATAATAAAGGCCATATATGACAAGCCCCCAGCTAACATCATACTCAGTGGTGAAGGGTTGAAAGCTTTTTCTTTAAGATCAGGAACAAGACAAAGATGACGGTTCTCACTATTCCTTTTAAGTATGGTACTGGAAGTCCTAGCTAGAATAATCAGGCCAGAAAACAAAAACAAAAACAAAAATGTCAGAATTGGAAAGAAAGAAGTGAAATTGTCTCTATTTGTAGATGACATGATTTTATATATAGAAAATCCTGAAGACTCAACCAAAAAACTGTTAGATCTAATCAAGGAATTCAGTAAGGTTGCAGGATACAGAGTCAATGTATAAAATCAGTAGTATTTCTACGCAGTAGCAAGAACTTTTTTGAAAAAGAAATAAAGATATCTATCCCATTTACAATAGCATCAAAAACAATAAATTATTTAAGGAATAACCAAGGAAGTAAAAGAGCTTTACTCTGAACATCACAAGACCTTGATGAAAGAAATTGAAGCCACATATAAATGGAAAGGTATCCCATGTTCATGGATTAGAAGAATTAACATTGTTGAAATGTCAATGTTATCAAAAGCCATCTATAGATTCCATGCAATCTCTATTAAAATTACAATGGCACTTTTTTTTTACATAAGTGGAAAACAATCTTAAAACTTACATGGAAGCACAAAGACCCCAAATAGTCAAAAAATAAATCCCAAGAAAGAAGAACAAAGCCAGAGGCATCACAATTCCTGATTTCAAGCTATACTATAAAGCTATAGTCACCAAAACAGTATAGCACTGGCATAACGACAGACAAGTAGACCAATGGGACAGAAATTGATAGCCCAGAAATACACCCAAGCATATATGATCAACTAATATTTGACAAGAGAGCCAAGAATACTCAATGGAGAAAGGACAGTCTCTTCAATAAATGGTGCTGGGATAGTTGGATATTCATGTTCAAAAGTATGAAACTGGACTCCTATCTTACACCACTCACAAAAATTAACTCAGATTGAAGACGTAAATGTAAGACCTGAAACCATGGAAGTCCTAGAAGAAAACAGAGGAACAAAGCTTCCTGACATGGGTCTTGGTGATGATTTCTTGGTTATGACACCTAACACACAGGCAACAAAACAAAAAATAAGCAAGTGGGACTGCACTAGTCTAAATAGCTTATGTACAGCCAAAGAAACCATTGACAAAGTGAAAAGACAATGGAATGGGAAAAATATTTGCAAATCATATAGCTAATAAGGAGTTAATATAAAAATATGTGAATAGCTTATACAGCTTGATAGCAAAACTCCAAATAACTCAATTAAAAAATGAGCAGAGGGCCTGACTAGACATTTTTCCAAAGAAGATATACAAAAGGCCAACAAATACATGAGAGGATGCTCAACATCACTAGTTATGAGGGAAATGCAAATTAAAAACTAGTCATGCCTGTTAAAATGGCCATCATCAGAGAGATAAGAGATGACATATGCTACTATGGAAAAAGTATGGAGGATCCTCAAAAAATTAAAAATAGAACTACTATATGATCCAGAAATTCCACCTCTGGGTATTTATCTGAAGGAAATGAAAATACTAACTTGAAAAGATATGTGCACCCTCATGTTCATGACAGCATTATTTACAACGGCCAAGGCGTGGAAACGATTAAGTGTCCAGTGATAGATGAATGTATAAAGAAATTGTGGTGTGTGTGTGTGTGTGTGTGTGTGTGTGTGTGTATTAATGGGTGTGTGTACATCAAATGAAATATTATTGAGCCATAAATAAGGAAATTCTACCATTTGTGACATGTATGGACCTTGCAGGCATGTTATGTTAAGTGAAATAAGTCAGACAGAGAAAGACAAATACTGGAAGATCTCACTTATATGTGGAATCTAAACAAAACAAAACAAAACCCAAAACAAATAACTCATCCCCCCAAAGTCATACTCATAGAGAAAGAGATCAGCCTTGTGTTTATCAGAGGTAGAGGGTCGGGAAGTAGGAATTGGAGGCAGGTGGTCAAAAGGTACAAACTTGTAGTTATAAATAAGTCTTAGGGATGTAATGTATACCGTGATGAGTAGGTTACACTGTTATATGACATGTAGGACAATTTGAGAGTAAATCCTAAGAGTTCTGATCACAAGGAGAAAATTCTTTTTCTTTAAAATTTTTTTTTTTAATTATTTATTTCTGAGAGAGAGAGAGACAGAGACAAAGCATGGGGGCGGAGTGGTGGAGAGAGAGGGAGAAAGAATCGAGGCAGGCTCCAGGCTCTGAGCTGTCAGCACGGAGCATGACTTGGGACTTGAACCCACAAACCATGAGACCATGACTTGAGCCAAAGTCTGATGCCCAACCGACTGAACCACCCAGGCGCCCCGAAAATTCTTTTTTTTCTTCTTCCTTTTCTGTTTATTGTATCTATATGAGATCATGGATGTTAGCTGCACCTATCGTGGTATTCGTTTCACAGTCTGCGTAAATCAAATCATCCTGCTGTCCCCCTTAAAATTATACAGTGAGGTGTGTCAATTATTTCTCAATAAAACTGGTAAAAGAAGAGGCGTGCCATGTGACTCTTCCCCAATGCATGCTGCCTAAAAAGCAACAACAAACAACATCAGCAACAACAGCAACAACAACAAAAGAAGCAGTAGAAATTTAAAATGGTGCAGCCGTGTTGAAAGTTGTGGCAATACTAGCAGATAATAGAACGTGCTCCTGAGATGCTGAGCTGTGGGTGGCTGACCCGGGATTTTGAAGCGATCCTCTGATACTCGAAATCATTTCAAGGTTAAATGGAAAACGTGAGCTCGGATTATCTGAATCCTCCTGCACCTGGATAACGTATAAAGAGGGAGCGAGAAACGTAACCTGTGCGAGTGTCGCTGTTAGTGCGCCGTTCTCCAGGACGTATTTCCATTGCTAGAGAGCAGCCTGACCATTCACTTCTTTAAGTTAGCTGCTCTGAATCCGAACATTATCATTTTTGTACTAAGCGGAGATTATGAAGGACTGACCTTGTTTTGAAGTGTTTATGTTAATTTACCAGTCTTTAGAACATTTAGTGTATGGACAAAGTCCTACATATCCTGAAAATAAAGATGGGAACACTCTATTCAGAGACTACTCCAACGTCTGTTATTATATTCTCACAACAACACTGCTAGGTGCTTGTAATTAATCTCATTTTACAGATGAATAAACAGAGGCCCGGAGAGGTGAAATGAAAAAGCTAATAAGTGGTAAAGGTGTGAATCAAACACAGGTCGATCTGATCTCCAAGCCAGCGTGCTCAGTCACTCGGCTCTCCCAAATACTTTATACTAGAACCCCTTTCGTGTTTCTGACACAGAAACTTCTCTGACCTGGAGGGCTTAAAAATGACTGTGTTGATTACAAGATAACAATATTTCATTCCACTCGATTTCATTTCTTTAAAGGAGAAAAAAATCATCCATTTGCGGCTGATTGCTTTGCCCTTTTGTGCATCTATTTTGTGTGTGAAGGTTTATAGCAATGTATTGACTTTCTTCATTATCTAAATTTTATGCACCTAATGATACTTGTTAGTGTGCTTAGTGACCTTCTTTAAAATTTTTGCAATAAGAACGCACCCCAAACAACTCATGTGAGTAGCTTTTAGTTGGTAAAATGCTTTCAGTGACCAAGCTAAAGCCATATATACTCATTTGTGTGAATGCTATTCTTGCAATTACTGTTGGAGTGACAGTTTCTCTGAGGTATTTGAAGGATGCAACTTGTTCAAGTTTAATGCCATCTATTATGAACTCTGCTGCATGCTGTTAATAGCTGGAAGGCATTGATTTTGTTTTCTGCTCTCTTATCTCAAGCCCATACATTTTGCTTGCATTATTGACTGTTCTGATCATTTCATGCACCACCTCTTTAGAAGATGTATGAATCAATGTCAGCCATGAAACTTAAGTTGTTTATTAGGCTGCCATGTAGGTTTACACCTTCATGAAAATCATCTAATGTGGTCGGTGTCAGACGTTTCAAACAATTGTTGACCAGGTCTGATGAAAGAGGACAGCCTTGGAACATGTCACCCCTGGAGGAGGAAAGTTCACTCAATTATTTATTTGGGTCACATGTTATACTTGACTGGATGCACTTTTTAATGATGTTAATTAACTTCTTCAGGGTGTTAAATTAGTTTAGAACTGCTATGATTATAGCATGACATAAATTGGACTCTCTATTCTAAGAGATGCATTTGAGTTTTACACACCGAAAGGATATTTTGTACCGAATTAGTGCAAAGGGCGCTGCACTGCTTACATTCGAGCCTACTTGATAGAGGACCCGCACCGACTTCAGATCAATTTCACACTTAAATCACAGAGTCAAAAAAACAAGTGTAGGAGCCTGAAAGCCTGTCCATCATTTTATACAATTACTGAGTTCTTTAGCCAGCACCCAAAGAGCATCAAATTGCACCTCTAATCCAATAAAAAGTGTTTTCCATAATTAAGGCAATTATGAAATGCCCTACAAAATCCATTCTTAGGGTTCAGCTTCTAAGTGCTTCCTGTGCATACAGCAAATTTTGGATGAGTATAGGCTAGATTTTCTTCCCTAATTTTTACAATGCTTTTGATTCATGTGGCTTGCTTAGTATTTTGTGGGGCATTTTTCAAATATGGAGATCAGTTCTCCTGTCAGTATAGGAGGCGAAGGGTTGCACGGGGTTGCATTACTCATGGCCAATTTCTGGGACAGCCGTGGATCCAGTAATATCATGTGACCGGTTCTTCTACACACGTGGTGGGAGGGGGTTTTGGGAGAGTCTCCCTCGGCAATCAGTCACCCGGACCTGGACATAATGTGAAAACCCTGCTGACTAGTTAAAAATTAAATTCAGAAAAATGGTAATCAAATTGTCGTTAAGAATTTATTGCTCAGATATTTTTTTGATACAATTCATAATCAAATAGAAGTACAAGGACAATTTATTTTAAATATTATACATTTATGGGAGAGATGCCCTGTAGAGGCTTGAACTGTGTCCCCCCTCCCCCCAAAGTATGGCCACCATGAACTTGAGAATGTAACTTATTGGTATAAGAATCTTTGCAGAGGTAAGGATCTTGAGATGAGATCATTCTGGGTTAGAGAAGGTCCTAAATCCAATGATAAGTCCTGAGACGAGAAGAGAGGGAAGAGAAGAGAGGAGAGGGAAGGGAAGAGGAGGGGAGAGATGAGAACCATTTGAGATGGAGGCAGGGGCTGGACTGGATGCCAAGGAACGCTGGGGCTCAGCCGCCAGCAGACCCAGGCGAGAGGCAGGAAAGAATTCTCCTGCAGAGCCTCCAGAGCGGACTGACCCTCTGGTGCCTTGCTTTTGGACTTTTAGCTTCTTGAGCCACGAGAAAATACATTTCTGTTGTTTTAAGGCGCCAAGTTGGTGGTAATTTGTTATGGGGGCCCGAGGACGCTAATACCTGCTCCCAGCTACTTCCTGAGTCTGATACGCCAGTGTTACTCGCTTCCTCCTTCCCATTAAGGAGTCTCCTCACCACGGCCCCTCCACTGGAACGCCATTTGCTGCCACTTCTGTCTGCTGAGATCCCTCAAGCTTCCAAGGCCAGCTCACGTAGCCCCTCATCTGCCGGGTTCCGGTACCTCTCTCTTCTCTGGATGTCCATAGCACGTGTCTCTATTTCCAGGGCACTGCTGCCCACGTCCGCCTTATATTATGCTGAACGTATTTGTTTCCTCCCTTGATGTTTGGAAACATGCCTTGTTCAGCTTTAAATATGCTAGAATGCTTAGCACAGACCTTCGTCTATAGTCAGGTTTCAAAATATGTTGAATCTAATTGCATGGCATCCTTTGCCATGAGAAAAATTCTGTTTTTGTTTCACAATTTGGGTATCAAATTGTGTATGCAGAAGAAATTGAAGCCATGGGAGAAGTAATTTCAACAAAGCCAAAATTCGATGATTCTAAAAGCAAGCGTTGTAAGAACTGCTTATATTTCAATATGTTTTTGAATGAAAATATGTTGTTCAATGGATAATTCCAAGTCCAAATATTTTCCTGGGGAATATGATGTTGAATCATACTTACAGTTGGGGATAGTTAATTCACTGTGTTAATCAGTATGCATTTGACTTCTCTATTTTTAGTCATATTAGTTACTGAGATATTCTTCTGAAATACATTATGCCTGCATAATAAAAATATTGAGCTAAATCTCTTTATTCAAGACTTTAAAAGCACCTTATTCACTGCTAGTTGATTTCTGACCGGTTTGTTTAGCGATTCAAACAAGACGATGTGTTTTGTACAAGACAATGCGCTTTTAGAACTGCCGTGCGTAACATACTAATTGTGAAGTTTAAAAAGCAGTGCTCACCTCTGAATCGGCAGATCCAAATAAGCGCTCAACATTTAACCTTGGTTCAGATCACCTTTCCATGCCATCTTTGTTTGGTACGTGCTTGCTTGCTTTCTTTCTTTTTTAATTTCTTAGTGTTTGTTTAGTTTTGAGGGAGACACGGTGTGAGCAGGGGAGGGGCAGAGAGAGAGAGACAGACACACACACACAGAATCCGAAGCAGGTTCCAGGCTCCGGGCTGTCAGCACAGAGCCCGACGCGGGGCAAGAACCCACAAACCGTGAGCTCATGACCTGAGTTAAAGTCAGACGCTCAACCCATTGAGCCACCCAGGCGCCCTGGTACATGCTTTCTGGATTTAAGTTCTTTCATGCCGTGTCTATGTGTGATGTGGTCTTGCCGTTGCTTCCATTCTCATGATGTTAGGCTTTGGCGGGGTGTGGTGTGGTTGAGAGGAGCCAGCAAGGTCCTTGGCTTGAGGGAGACTCAGATGTGTACACTGGGTCGCCTTTCAGCCGGTTGTGTGCCTGTCACCAGACCACTTAGCTCAACTGAGCCACAGTTTTATCATCTGTGAACATGACTAATGATAACTCCGTCGTAACACTGTCATGAGAATTAAAGTGAATAAAATGCTATCCGTAAAGTGTTTAAGCCAGGTCTTGGCACATACAAGGTGCTTAATACGTGTTCAATGTGGTGTTGTTGTAGATGATCAAGAGTTCAACCATCTGAATTTAATTCTTTTAATAATATCTGCTGTTGCAGGTCCTGGCAATTTAACAAAGGTGATTCACAGGGTCTGCCTTTCCAGGGAGGAACCAGATATTTAAATAGGAAATTCAAGGCCGAGGGTAGCCCGAGAGATGGTCCGGACACTATATTTGGCCCACATTATCACCCAGGCCATTCAAGGTTCAACTTGACCTTTTCTGGGTAAACATGGCAGAATATGTAGCTCCTTTCCCTCCCCGAATCCAATTAAGATGGCCGCAAAGGAAGAAAAATGAATAAACACGCAAGCAGAAGGTGAGTGGAGACCCCAGTAAATAAAAGAACGTTTCCAGAAGCTTGGCGGGGCCGCTGACTGAGCAGAGCAGAGGAACTAACAATCCCACGGGCCTCCCCCATGGGGGAGAGTGTGAGGAATTAGCTGATCCACTCCGCAGACCTAGAGAGCGGGGGCACGTGGAAGATCCAGGTGATGTGGATGGCAGGCAGTGGGGAGGCATCAGGCTGAAAATAGGAGATTGGCACAAAGTCTGTACATGACCTGGTTGAACCCCACGCATCAGCTGGCTTCCCCCACAGGTGGTTTACATCGTGGACAAATGAAATCAAGAAAGAATTTGGATTTAGACACAAGGAGGCACAGCAAAGGGTAGAGACAGAGCGGAGAATGAAATTCAGGGGATGAAGTGAATGTCTCTGTAACTGACCTCTAGTTGCCCTTTCCCTACTCCGCTACCAAGATACTGGATGTCAAGAATTTTATCCTGACCTCGTCTCCTCCCGCCGCCCTCCCCCCCCACCCCTGCCATGTACATCGAACAGGGCAGAGTATCCATAGATTGTTTTTTTGGAGAAACAAACAGTATGACCATAAAGAAAAGACCTTTACGTATTCAGAGATGATTCATATTTGCTTTAGCTGGATGCTTGGGCGGGATGGGTAGCCTGGGGTGCCTTTAAAATGAAAGTCTTGGTTTTCCAGAATGCCAGATAGTATAATTTTGAAATCCATGCTTATCCGAGGGGTCTTCATTGTGAAGGCAGATTCAGAGGGGAGATTTTTTTCATTTTTTTTTTTTTCTTCTTCAAGATTTGAGATGTGATCCTCCTTGTGATCTCCTGGAGAGTGGACGATGTATTTTTGGTTTATCCTTATTGAGACTATGGCCTTTTGGGATTGTAGCTTGTGGTGGAATGGAGTGTGTATCTCCTATTTTACATTCCATCTTTAGGCTTTGTCTGCTGTGCCTTGTGCCCCTTTGAGGCCTTAAAGACCAAGTTCAAGTTCATCTGGTTTGGTGAATGACTTCAGATGAGAGTCAGCTTTGGGGCTCTGCTGTTCATTCTTAGACTGGCTTTTACCTGGATTTTGCCATCTGAGTATTCTTTTCATTTATTTGTTTTCTGTCGGCTCAATGATGCAGGCTAAAAGATAGCTTTTAGATTTCATTAGGCATTTTTAGTTGTTTATGGCAAATAGTGTGGTTAGAGTATATAGTTTACTATACCACCGGAAATAGAAGGCAGTAACTCTTTTCAAGTATATCAAACAATATTCTTACACTTAAAATCACCAATTCGTTCTTTATAGAGAACTGAACAAAAGAAAATGTGTCTAAACTATAAAGAGTCCAGTCAAATTGCCACGATTGAAAGGCTGATTGGATACTGATCAAGTAACCAAGAGAAACCGAAATATCTTCGGATATTCAAAAAACACAAAGCAAAACAAAACCACACACCGGGTCATTTATCTTGTCGGGTGGAATGCTCCTTTGCCCGAGGCAGGGGGCTGGGGAAGATGACCTGTGAATGCCCCTTCAGTTCTGTCATTTTATGATATTTGTGAGGAAAAAAGCTAGACTTTCAGAACAGTTTTTCCCTGTGAGTTTGTGAAGTGATATTATGAAACTGGTCTAGTTTCTGTCTGTCAATTTCAACTTCCTGCAGTGAAATTTCCAGGTACTGAGTTTTACTCTGCAGGACACAAATTTCTTTTTCTTGTGATTTGTCCGTTTTATTAGGCCTTCCAAATCACATACAAAAATGTGTAAAGAATGGTTCCCTCCATCTGTGTCCGTAGGGATTCCCTTTGACTTCTCCGCGGATAAGATAGACTGAGCAGCAAAAATAACGAAATCAATTTTCCATTAATAGCTGATAGAGTAATGAATGTAAAGATGAAAGGAAGCGGAAATACTTTTAGTATTCAGAGAGATTTTGTCATTGTTGTAAGTCACCAGGGTCTTTTGTGAGATGACTGACATAGAAATATACTCATCAGGGGTTATTCATTGATGTAGAATTTGATGTCTGGTGCCTTATTGGTTCCCCAAAGTTTACCACCATGTGACAGTGCCTGTCCCTTTCAGTTCTGCCTAATTAGGACATTCTATGGCCATTAATATCTCCTACATCGCCGATACTGATGGTGGAAAGTAAATTGGCCTGCATGAAATCTTTAACTTAATATTAAGTATGTAATAATATAAATAAAAATAAAGCAAAAATATAATCTTATATTAAAGAGTTAAAAAAAGACACCTCAGAACACAGCTGTATGTTTTGCAAAGTATTTTCATATTTCCTTTCTCCACCTGGTTTGTCTAACACCCTCACGAGGCAGGAGGGTAGACATAATTGTCACCATTTTGAAGACCCTCCTGTGTCCTTTTGCCTAGGGAAACTGCCTTTCCCCATCAGTAGGCTAAGTTCCACTTACCTCCCATTCCCCTCACCCACCACCAAGAAATTAAATTTAACAACAGTACAAAAAAAAAAAAAAATCAAATACCCATGTCCCACCATCCTGAATTAACAACCATTAATATCTGGCTTTCTTTTTAAGGAATTAACACATTGTAGGTATGTTGACGTCTCTTAATGATTTCCCTTTGTCACTCTCCTTCTGAGAAGAAATCACTAATATGTCGATTCAACCAACCCCGCAGTCACCTCCTCCGAGAAGGCTTCCCTGGTTGTTGGGTGCCTGCCCCTGAGCTCTGCCCCCACTGAGCCCTGCTGGCCTGCCAAGCATGGCTTATGTTGACTATCACACCCTGTATTTGAGCCGTCTTGTCCCAGAGGACCATCGCTGGGTTCATTTTTGTGTTCCTTATGCCTGCCATGGGGCCTGGCCTAGAGCTGGGGCCACTAAGTGTGCGTGTTAAAGAAATAAATGAGACGAGGGAATCCTAGACAGTTTAATTTGATTTGTCCAATTTCACCGTTTCCAATTTCTTCACTGTTATATTTTTACAAAGAGATATCGGCTTTGTCCTGGGGAGCAGTAAAGTGCTTCATTTAATCGGCACCTACTGAATGCCTGCTGGGGTCATGGATGAGTGCGCTCCCACCTCAGGGGCCCTGCATCCCCACAGAGCCCAGGCCTCTTCTTCCCAAGCTGCTGGTTAGCCGAAGCAGGTAGGCGAGCATGATAATAGTCTTGATGACGTCTGCAGCAGGCTCTTTTTTTTTTTAAGATTCTTGACTCTGTAGTAAAACACTATTACAGGTAACTTTTTATATTTTTATCTTTATTTTTTGTGGTAGCTATGTATTATTTTATAAGAAAAAAACTTCAAAAGAATTCGTTAAAAAGAAAAGATAATGCTAACTCGTACCCTACTTTGGGGAAAGGGAAAGGCTAAACTGTGGACCTGTGTGTTCCGTGAATCATACTCCTGGGTCAGTTTGGCATTTTCTGTTTGTTTTCTGGAGTTTACCCGTTTTGGGGGAAGAATCACTCTGGGCCTATTCAGTGATTTCACTTGCTCATCTCCTAAGATTTCTGAACATGAGGTGAACAATGTTAATACCACGGATGACTCTGTATCTTTACGGAATCCAGTGGCCTTGAATTCTTTTCAGATGTGGAGTCCATTACAGGGAAGTTTGATGGGGGGTGGGGTGCACACAGTAGGACCTCATGCTGCCTGTTGACAGCATGTGATGGGTGGTTCCACGTGGCTGCTGTGGTGTTCTGGGCTAGCCTGGGGGTGGAGTCTGACTGCTCTCCTCGTCTGTAAAACCATTTGACCCCACACTTCTCACTTCTGGTTATTTATTTTACTTACAAATGATGTCTAAGTATCACTGTCCTAATGCGTTTTATTTGTTGTAAAACATATACAAAAATAGGGCACCTGGGTGGCTCAGTCAGTTAAGCAGCTGACTTCGGCTCAGGTCATGATCTCGCGGTCCGTGAGTTCGAGCCCCGCGTCGGGCTCTGTGCTGACTGCTCCGAGCCTGGAGCCCGCTTCAGATTCTGTGTCTCCTTCTCTCTCTGCCCCTCCCCCACTCGTGCTCCGGCTCTCCCTCTGTCTCTCAAAAATAAATACTGAAAAAAAATACAAAAATACAAAAATAAAGTTACCATAGGATGAGGGAACAAGATATATATAATGTAAAATTTTCTTCCACATTCTACTGGATTAATGTAGTCCCCACCTTGTGGGGGACGCCAAGTAGAGGCTATTGAAAGACCTGAAAAGGATGTCAGAGCAACTTCTATGTGGGAGAAGAAACAGGTGTTAGCCCCAGTGGAATTTTCCGGGCAGGTATAGACAGCTGCTGCTCCAGACAGAGGAGAAAATGCGTGCTATTTGCCAGCCTCCAATATTTTGGGTTACCATGTCGGTTGGTAGCAAACAGTATCGGAGAGAGGGGAAATGAGGAGACACCTAAATTATGATCAAAGGGAAATAAGAGTGTCCCTAATTAATTGTGTCCATCTGTAGAGATCGCAGGGAAGGAAATGAAAGGCGGTAGCAGCCGGCAAGGCAAAAATCTTGCGAATTCTTCAAATGTGAATAAGATTCTGTGATAAACCCTCACTTTCTGGTAAGCATTTTAATGGATCCTTTAATTAGCTTTTCTGGAAAGTTCACTGATGATGTGCTGGAATAATGATCCCCTGTGCTCTAAAGTGTCTAGTCATTAGCTCACAAGGTGACTGAACATACTAATGCGTTTGCCTTTTAGACAGTTTAAGCCTATGTTCCTAATAAGGGCCTTGCTTTGTTTTGAGTCAGCCACGGAAAGGAGTGTATGGGCTGGGCCGTCGCCCAAACGGTAATGACAGTGAGCCAGACCCAACTTTCTCCCAGTCCCCGTGTAACTGTAGCTCCTGCAAGGAGATCCTTGGGGCAGATCTTTCTGGAACTGTTCGCGTGCTGCCTGCCACCTCTGTGGAGACGTTTTGGCTCAGCATCGACAGGCACCCCGAGATTTGGAATCCGTTCTAGAGGAGGGAACCGGTTGTGTCTTGTCACCCACATCGGTAGCGTCTTTCGGAGGACGCACCCCCCCCCCACCCCCCATCGATGTGTATTTATTTTTCCTTCCAAATGGTGCGTTATGATTCCATTTTATTTCCTGGGCATGCTTTCCACCCTTTCCAGGTGCAGGTCGGTCCAGTGAGTGGGAGGTTAAGCAAGGCGAGTGGGTGGAGACTGGGACGTTGCCTCTGCTCACAGCTGAGCCAGGGACATGGCCCCGCACCAAGCCAATAGCAAACTGGGCTCGGGATCCGATGTGATGCTCCCAGTCGGGTTTGGTTCCAGCATGCTGGTACATGCTAGCCTACACAGTCTTTTGCGTTGCATAACTTCTCGTGCCCCTGGCTGAGAAAAGCTAAACTGCAGATAATGTATTCAGCATAAATTATTGCTAACCTTAGCTGGAATAGCACAGGCTTTTGGTCCTCTTCAGATATGGAGCCAATGGGGAATTGTCTGGCTGCAACGTTTCCCTCCGCATCTTACGGTGCCATCAAATTCCAAATCTTGGGGACATCTGATGTTCCTCAAAGACATTAAATCTGTAGAACTGGGCCCTGAATCATACGCTAGGAAGTGGAATTCGCAGTTTGTTTTGTGAGTGTGAGCTATCAGTAACATTTTAAACGTCTAATTACATTTTTCGTTTAATAATTCATTCTTGTATAATTCGCAACGTAAGCTATGCAACATGCTTATGTTACAAGACGCGGACGTTTTCCTTAAGTGTTTTTACACCGACGTCTGTGAGACGGAGCAAAACACCAAATGCATATTGTTACAAACTTAACGTTCTGGCGACACAAGTCTTGTTATTTGGTCTGGCCCACCCATTAGGCGGTGTTGGTCAGGTGTGCTCCGAGTGGTAATAAAATCTCCCACCTGCCCAAACTATATATTCTTCACCAGGCTGTTTCGGAGAAATCTTCCCACCTTATTTGCTTTTAAGTTCCCTATGGATAGATTTTTACCCCCAAAGTATGGTTGCTCAAGTCAGCAAGCAACCTTATCAGGGGATTTTGCACCAACCAGTTGAAATGTGTGTGTTTTGTCCTACAAAAACCAAGGCTCCCGTGGCTCCACATTATACTCATTGAGAACAGATGCCAGAAGGCAAGTATTGCCCACCAGTCATACCGTGGAGTTGGCGAATGTTGATCATGATCATGTGGAAAAAAATTATCTAGTTTTTAAATTGAAAACGTAATACTCCAAAGCGATAAAAAATAATTCAAGCAGTGCAAAAGGGTATACAGCGAAAATAGATTCCCTTCCCACCAGATCCCAATCTCTAATTCTGTTTCCCATGGGCAACCACTCTTCCCACGTTCTTACGAATCTTTTCCGAAATAGTCTGTGCATCGACAAGGTTTATAGGTATGCCTCTCCTTATTTTAAAAACACCCACGGGGTGTCCTACCTGTAGCAGTTAGCATCTTATTCATTCCACTTACCGGTTTATCTTGGTGAGGTTCCAGATCATCTGTACGATTATTTTCATGGCTGCATAGTAATCTATTCTTGGGAAGCACCATACTTTATTTTAACCCATCCCTATGGCTGGACATTTGGCCAGTATTAAAAATAGTGGAAACAGGTGTGGATATCGATCTAGAGCATAAATGACTTGAAGCAGATTTGTATTATCAGAGGGGATCTACACTTGACTTTTCAGAGACATTGAAAAATTGTCTCCCCCAAAAGATCACACGGTGTGAGATTGTAAGAAAAGTAGACTCTTGTCGCTGGAGGAGGATACGTACAGAAACTCGTGCGTCCCCAGGTCTCAGAATAACAACAGCTGAGTGAGGAGGCTGGGGTGAGCAAGGCTCACTCATTGGTTGCCTGGCTCTACCCCTCATGTCGGTCTTGTAGCACATGTGATTTAAGGTCCTATAAAATGCTTCCCACATATTCTTAAATCCTCAAGGCACACCTATGAAGCAGATATTATTATCTCATTATAAATCACTACACGGCACTGATATTGGGGATCAATCAAAAATAAAAGAAAATGTGATTGTTCAACGTGTGCTTGCCAAGAGTGTCTTTGTAATTGAAATAGTGCACGCTGCTTACAAAGACTATTCTAGGATCTCTGTGAAGCGTAAGTAAATTCCATCATTATGTGTCTCTGTAATACTTGAAATCAAAGGATTAAAAGCGGCACACTTGTCTTTTAGTGCTATTTGAGGATGTGATAGACACAAGAGTGTTTGAGTTGAAGCCACTTAGGTTACAGTTCGGGCTCAATACAAATTTGTGACCTATTCAATTTCCCTTTATTTAAAGATAGCAGAGCGTATTCGAACAAGAAGAACAAAATGCACGATTAATTCCAAAGTCTGTACGAAAAGACTCTATCCAGCGGGGCTTCCTATTTACTTATTTGGTGAGTTATTAGGAACAATTCATATCAAATTAGAATAACTGAATATCGAAAAGTCTAAAATGCACCGCGTAACAACGAATGTATGAAAACTCCTGCCGTGCGTGGATGTGTACTGTGCATCATGAGGATGAGAGGTCAGGAAATGCTTAATGGAAATATCGCGTAACCTTTGAAATCCTCCCGGGGACCCCCAAAATCACACAACGCCTTCATTGCCACAAAAGGCACCCATTAATTTGCTTGCTTATTATCTGAGACACGTAAGTCACGGGCCTTGTGTACTCGTTCTGGCTTTATCTCTATGTGGGTTCTCATCCTGGACCACAGGCATGTGGATTGCTTACCCCACGCACCCTGGCTGGTCCATGACTGTCTGGCTGCCGTTGTAGAGGTGACGCTGTATTATTTCCTGGTGTGGGGGGGGGGGGGATGCGTTTGAGAACCAGAACGTGTGGATTTGAATCCTGGCCAGTCATTATCTGTGTCTCTGGGCTTCAGTTTCCTCTTCTGTAAAATGGGATCTTGGCATAAACAATCTCACAGGGTTTTGGCAAATGTTAAATGAATTCATTATGTAGAGCTCGCAGAGCTCAGGCCCATCACTCAAAACAGGTTGTTTAAAAAGCCAGCTGTTGTTATTATTTTATGCTATCCCTTTTATGTTCAAAGCGCTGTACTCAGTACTGTGAGGTAAACAAAAATTTAAGAATGGGAACATCCTTGTCATCCGTTTGCTCATTATGTAATGATGAGAACAAACCACACGTTAGGAGGGAATAAGGAAAGGACTTAACCTAAATAATGAAAGACTTGAAGTTTTCACCACGGGGAAAAGGGCATCCAAATAGAAGCTGAGTGCCTGGGCGCATGTAACTCACGCATTTAACTAGTCATTACTGGCTACCTGTGATTATGTGCTAGGTAACGCGTTAAGTACGGTGATACTCGTTAAAAAAAAAAAAAAAGTAGGTCCCCGCCTACATGGGGCTTATCATTGAGACGAACAAACTGAGTGATGTGTTTGTGCCTCCGTCAAGAAAGGAGGTCCAAGAGGAAGAGGTGCATACCATACTTGGCTTTGTGCGTTATTGTATATGGCTGTGATATAATGGTTGATTTATAAAAAGTGAAATAAGGATCCCGGTGTGTCATAGAGCAAGCCGATAGCAGTGGAGCCGGTTAATTGTCAGGGATAATTTCAAGTGAAATGGAAGAGACTGAAATTTTCATGTATTTTTTAAAACGGAAAAGAATATTGAAGACAATCTTAACCTAGACTGATTTTATTTTTTATTTATTTATTTATTTATTTTTATTTTTTTATTTTTTTGTTATTTTTTATTTTTTCCAATATATGAAATTTCTTGTCAAATTGGTTTCCATACCACACCCAGTGCCCATCCCAACAGGTGCCCTCCTCCATACCCATCACCCCCCCCTCCCCTCCCTCCCACCCCCATCAGCCCTCAGTTTGTTCTCAGTTTTTAAGAGTCTCTTATGCTTTGGCTCTCTCCAACCTAGACCAGTTTTATACGTCAGTAGCTCAAATCACATTTGGAATGATTTCTTTTAGGGTGTGCTTGTGCTTTTCTTCTTCTACTTCCATCATTCGTTCAACAAACACTATGGAGTCTCTCCTGTCACAGGTAGAACAGGTAACGGGAAACAGCATTGACGTAGATAGAATCTTTGTTCTTTTTTAATTTTTATTCGTTTATATATTTTTTTTATTTACTTTTTGAGAGACAGGGACAGAGCATGAGCTGGCGGGGGGGGGGGGGGGCAGAGAGAGAGGGGGAGTCACAGATTCCGAAGCAGTCTCAGGCTCCGAGCTGCCAGCACAGAGCCCGACGTGGGGCTCGAGCTCATGAACCACGGGATCATGACCTGAGCTGAAGTCGGATGCTTAACCAACCGAGCCACCCAGGCGCCCCGATAGAATCTTTGTTCTTACCGGGTTTATGTGTTACTGAACCAAGTTAACAGAACACTAAATAATGAAACAAATAAAGAAACCACCACACACAGTGTGCTCAGAGCTTAGGTATTCTACTAAATGAACCAGGTGGATTCTCAAAGGTAGGTGTGGAGATGATGGGATAACCAGTGTGCGGTGTAAAGAGTAGGAAAGATCTGCGGCTCACGGGGGCAACGGGTATGAGGACAGTTAAGATGAAGGGTCAGCTCTAACCAGCGGTTTGTATGGGAGTAGGTACAACACCATGGTCAAGGTGAGGAAGGGAGGCTTTCTTCCCCTCCAGATTGTGCCATCCACTTTGGAGTGTAGAATGGCGAGAGAGAGTGAGAGAGAGAGAGAGAAATGAAAACTGAGGCCATCGTGGTGGGCGTGCTGGCTGGTTGTGTGGTTGTTCAATTATTGCTCTCAGCTCCAGACCCACCCTTTGTGCTTTGCTTGTAAGTGGAGTATAGAATGGGCACGAGGAAGGACCATCAGGCTTTGCTGTCGGCTTCCCAATTTGCTGCTGCTCCTTTGACTTTCCCACCCAAAGGCATTTGAGTCCAGGACCAGCATTCTGGCCCACAGAGCATTTCTAAGGGTGGCTGCAGCTTCTTGTTTGCCTTGAGAAGAACTAGAAGTCAAGTTAGTGTGAGATATTTGCTCCGGGGAGGAACTGTTAGTCCTAGAAGGACTCAGAACTGGCTGGAATCAACCATTTGCCCTCGATTCAGGGCCACGTGTGGGCTGCTGGAATGTGAGCAGTCTCCACGCCTGCCTGTCTTGTGGTTAGGGAATGGGAAGTGTTTTCATATTTCGGATTTTATTTTAATTGTGGCTCAGCGACAGAAGGCCCGGGGGGCTTTTGACCACCATGGGTAGAGATCGAGGAGCACAAAGCCAGAAGGAAACCCTTTTGTGAAACACTGGAAAACTATTCCCCAGCGGGATCCAATGGCAGAGTGATCTGGAAGAAACTTATTTAGAGTTCTTTCCGATTATCTGCTTTTCTAGGCAGGGAAACATTTGTCTTCTTGTTCAGTGAGTGCCCACCCAATGAATATATCATTAACTAAGAAGCCCAATGCACATCGAATGATGCTGACATTTTATGTCTAGAGCTAATGGCAATCTTAATATGACAACCCTCTGTGGCATCCAGGGGTACCCCGCACGGCAGCACCCTCAAGATTTCGCAAACAAGCAGCAGAGGTCTCTGAAAATTTGCCGTTATAATCAAGAGTTTATGGTTGCTTGCATTTGAAACAAAAATGTTTTCGGGCTGCGGGGATTAGCTTGGGCGTGCCAGTGACCTATTTTGTAACGCCGAGCTTGCATCCAAGACCCTCCCAGGAATCGTGAGTCATGTGAGTGGAGCAGGAGACTAAAAACATGAAACAATTCCAGAAACAATTTCAAGTTTCAGATAAATTATAACGTAATTTGGTGTGTCTTTGAAGATGAAAGTTGTCGAAGGTTTTTATTGCGGCCCGTTGCGCTTTTTAAAGTCGTTAGAAACGAATCAAAGATTCTAGCTTTTTTTGGCTGATAATAATAGACCGCTCATAAAAGTGCCAGCAGAGAGGGGGTCAGCAGGTGCAGAGGTGCAGGCAGATAGAGGTGTGGAGTCCGGGCACGTGGCAGGACTTCTTGGGCCGGGAGTTCTTGTTCGTCCTAACCCGATGGGGCTGTATTTGTGTTCATTCCAAGAATTTCTGAGAAGTAAAGATCCAACGGTCACAACGCATGAAGCCCACGTATCCACACAGAGTGAGTAAATAAAGATGCCTAAACTGCTCTCAAGTAAATCCTGAGGGATATTTTGGCTCAGTACATTTTTTTTTGAGTAAATGGGAGAGATAATAAAGTGATTTCCAGGAAAGACACACGGAGAAATTTCCAGGGGGGGGCGGGGGATGAGGCCAGGAGTCCCCGACTTCTCCACCTCAGGTCTGGGAGAGATGGCCCTAGTTCTTAGAGCAAGTCTTCTGTTGAAATGCCTGTCTCTAAGGCATGTATTTGTTCTTCTGGGTTAGACGCATAGGGGAATAAAATCACCCGAATGCAAAGTTCATATTTGCTCAAATAAGATTTTTTTTTGCCACAAGGTAACGGAGCCGTGCGGTACCAAGAGACAGCAGGTGGAGACAAAACTTGCCACGTAGCTCATTGTACTAAGCTGCGGAGGAACCCTGCACGCACAACACGCACCTCATCGGCTCCTGGGCCCCAGGTCACCTGTGCGCACCGTCCCGGGAGTGTGTACCACGCTCTTCCCCTGCGTGTGCATGTTTTGGTGATCAGATTATTTAATACAATGATCTGGTTATAAAAGTTCAAGCAGTGAGCATAAAGGGAGGGTCTTAGGTATCGAGGGGAAACTGAAAATAACAAAAGGCTTTAAAAGATACGAGAAGGGGAGAGGAGGTAGGAGGGCCAAAGGAGTCCTCATTGGAGACAGTGCTGGAGGGAGAAAGAGAGAGAAAGGAAAGCCGAGGCCATCGTGGTGGGTGTGCTGGCTGGTTTTAAAACATGTATTAAGAATCCAAGATGTTTACAACTCTGGTAGCATTTTAATTGTGCTATGGCTTCTCTTTCTTCTTTGTCTGCTTTGTCTGGTGTATCACCGAGGAGACATAAAAGGTCTGAGCGCCTGGCCCAGTCCTATTATCCCATAACCATGTATCGTTTGGGGGGTTCCCAAGAAGAAGACCCTGAGGCCAGAATTCAAGTGCAAGTAATTTAATTGAAAGGTGGAGGAAATGCTGGAAAGGAGGCAGGGAAGAGAAGCCAGCTGACGAAGGTGTCTGGAGACAATTACAACTGTGGGCCACGGGCACATAGACCCCTTGGGGAAACGCAAGGAGCCAGTGTAAGACACGCTCTGAGTTATCCCACCTGAGGGGGAAGGGAGCTTTACACCCCAACTCCTGTTGGACGTTGGTCAGAGCTGCTCCGGGGAGGCATCAATTCCCCAGCATCCCTAGTCCTCTATGTGGGCAGGCAGAGAAGACTCTAGAGGCCAGACAGACCCGCGGCCAAAGGAACACAGTCGCGGGGCTTGTTGCGGGAAGTCTGGCCCACATGCAACCAAGGGATGAGCGTGAGGGGCTATGGTTGAGGCTCTTGGCAGCGTCTGCTGTCGTTAGTATTTTTATTGCATGAAATCCCATAACGTGAAGAGACGTAGGAGCACATGTTCATTGTTATAGGAGAAATCCTGTAATTTGATTTGTCAACCCATAATCAATTCCTAGGGCTCGGGAACCTCTAATTCTTGTGTTGAGGGGCTCATTTCTAGCAGATGCTAGATCCCTCTGGGGCATATTTAGAATCAGGGGCAGTGTTGGACGTGGGATCTTGGCTTTCCCCAGTTTATCTTGCGAAATTTCCAAATACTAAATGATGGAAGATTTTAAAGGGGCGCAAGAGTTCTAAGGAATTTTAAACACTAGGGCGACTCCTTTCCTGTGTTCAGATGGGAAGATCGAGGAGAGAGAGAGGGGAGTGGAGAAAATGGAGAAATCGGACACGGGAGAGGATCAAGGGTGGCAACCCGGATAAAAATAGAGTGGGCAGAGTGGAGCGGATAGGAAGGTGGCCTGTGAATCAAGAAAGACAAGTGAAGGGGGAAGACGGATGACTCGTGTTTTCACTAAATATTAAATCATAACTGGTTCACACAAATGAAAGAGACGCCAAGCCTACCTTCTGTCTTTCGGGAAGGTGTGGTAGATTTTGCATGCTAATTTACAGTCAGGAACAGGTGCCAGTGGGCATGAGGACGTTAGTCCCTGAAATCCGTGGATCGTCGTCTGTTGCACCCAAATTGCCACGCCAGGTTTCGTGGTCTCAGGCCACACGCCGTAAAATATATTTTGGTGGGATCTCTGAAATTGTAGTGTCAGTTTGGACAGGTCCCCAAAGCAGTACCCACGCCACCTAGCTTCTCCCCTCGGGGTGTCGTAAGAATACAACTTTCAGTAAGATCCAGCTGTGGTCTGCTTGCAGCCCGAACTCAAGTGGCACGGGGAGCCCTTTCAGTCCCGCGTCCCTGCTTGTACTCCAGAAACGTAACAAGGAGAGAACCAGGCAGCTAGTGTGTTTGGAAGAGGATTTGGAGAGGATTTGGAACCATCAGTAGTTGATGGCGTTTGTTACGGTTTTTCGTACCCTCCGAATCAGATAAAAGTATCACATCGTCTGTCCTGTTTGCCAAACCTGGGAGAAACTATTCGGCGGGAGCGTCTTGATGGGGACATTTACTACTGAGCAGTAATGGTAGCCATGAACTTTTCATAACGGAGTGAAAAAAAAAATCCTTTCCTTTCTTACTTGCAGACATCACCTAGGCGGTGCGATTTGACTTGTTTGTTTTTATTTATTACCTAGAGGTTCCCTGTGACAAATGCCGGGCCTTCAGGTTTAAGCAGACTTGATTTAACAACATCTCCAGATAAAATTCAAAACAGCTATAGAAGAAAATGAATTGACTTTACAGCCTGCTAGGATGTCGACAATGGCTCAGGACGTACACAACTCAGAAAAAAAAAAGGGGGGGGGGACTGCGGAAGCAATCCCCTTTTCAGAGACTGAGCACGTTGGTTTGGAGTAGATTATAAGTAAAATGTAATGACGTCCACGTAAGCTTCCATCGGTGATGATCAGGCGCTGGAATGCTCGCACATGGGCTCATCTGAGCATGACTAATTCAGGACAGTTCTGTTTGTATGGAATTATTTGCATTTATGTTTTGCCCGAGTTCAAAAAGGGTACCCTCAGGTCTTGCTCAGAGCATGGGGGACTAAACACGCAGCTCTCGTTAACAAGCCTGCGAAATGTGCAAGCCTGCTCCACTCCCTAAACGCTTTGCAGGAAGTGTTCCTTCTGCCAGCGTGCGGTCTACAGCAGCACCTTCCAGATTGGAAAGCTCAGCAGAGTGGTATAGCACCGAGGAACAAGCCACCATATGGGAGGTCTGTCACCCAAAAGGTGGCTTGGGAGCCAGACGTTTTCTTGGGACCAAGCCAAACAAGGAAGTTCGGGCAGGTGAGAGCTGACCAGCGCTGTGCCTAAGTTCACCAGTGGACTTTGCTCGAAGGGACCCTCTCACGGCTGACAGAGGGCCTCGGAACTCTTGGGTCCCCTTCGTGTGAACACGCGGCAGCTGTGGTGTGTCAGGAAGGAGTCCCCTTTGCCACAGAGACGATGCCACAGTTCAAAGCGTGGCCTTGAATGTCAGACAGATTTGGGTCCCCTGCTCACCAGCTGATTGACCTCGGGGATGCTGTTCCGCCCTTTGAAGCTTTGGTTTCCCCCACCGCAAGATGGGTATGAAAACATGACAACTTGCCTCATGGCTTGTGGCGAAGCATCTTAACATAAGAACTGCCTAGCGCACAGTAACCACTCAAGAAATTTTGGCTTTTTTTTTTTTTTTTTTTTCCTCAAACTCTCGGAGCCCAGGGATCAGTCCATTTGGGAAGCAATTTCCTCAGCACTTGCAGTTGCTATAAATCAATGGGCAGATTGCCTGGATTTGGGGTGGAAGGCAATTTAATTCCGGTGTCTCTCCTGTTTGCTTTGTTTTGCTCTGAATTCAGGCCGTAAAAGGTAAGTTGGCATCAGCAGTCAGCTGTTGCCACCTACATCTGAATGCCAATGTCCTCTCATCTATTGACACAAGAAGAGAGTAAATAAGGTAATGTCCCCGGAATTTTCTTTACACTAAACGTGTAATTAGCCACTTACCCATGATGAGTAAAATTTAATTTCAGCTAAGTGAAAAGGAATGCTGATTAGATTTATTTTATTATCTGTTTACTTTCTGGGAAGAGGGCAGCTGGATAAAATATCGTCTTGACTCTACTCTTAATGTCCTGCAGTGCTTACCACTGAAACGTGCAGAAACTTGAAGCGACTGCACGCATAAATGCAGATATTCATTTTATTGGCATTTTCCTTCTTTTTATTAGTTGGAGTGGAGGTGAGCATGACCCCCTAGCTTCTGTCTGCCCGAATGCAGAGGCGAGAGGGGCGGGAGGCAAGCCTGGGAGAGAGGCAGAGACAAGTTAGGGCAGGGCCAGCCCTGTACAACACTGCTTGAAGGGGCCTCTCCCCTCTGCTTTCACTGTTTCTCTCTTTCTGGTGACCTTGCCTCCCCTTTGGCAGCTCAGAGCCCCTGCTGGGGCCCCTTTCCTGGCCTCCCTTACCCCAGGATTCCTGGCTGTTCCTGAACCATTGTTCTCATAGCCCTATTTCATCAAGACCCCTTTTCCAAAGGCTCTCAGCGAACAGTTGTAAGGAAAGAAAGAGTATACATTTCTGCAAAGGTTTTTATTTATTTTATTTATTTTTATGCTTATTTAGTTTTGGAGAGAGACAGAGTACGAGTGGCGGGGGGGGGGGGGGCAGAGAGAGAGGGAGAGACAGAATTGGGAGCAAGCTCCAGGCTCTGAGCTGTCAGCACAGAGCCGGATGTGGGGCTCAAACACACAGACCGTGAGATCATGACCTGAGTCGAAGTCGGATGCTCAACCGACTGAGCCACCTGGCGCCCCTCTGTGAAGGTTTTTGTAAATGATAGTAGCTTCATGGGTTTCCTTGCTGATGTCGTATTTTTGTGGAGTACACACTTCAAGACATCAGTATTTAAACCTTAGGGAATGAATCAGAAATGTTGGAGTTTCAGGAAGGACTTTCTAATTGCCCTTCCAAAAATTTTTTTAATGTTTACTTATTTGAGAGAGACAGAGAGAGACACAGAGAGAGAGAACATGAGCAGGGGAGGGGCAGAGAGAGGGAGGGAGACAGAGAATCCAAGCAGTCTCTGGGCTGTCAGTGCAAAGCCTGATGTGGATCTTGAACCCACGAACCATGAGATCATGACCTGAGCCGGAGTCAGACGCTCAACCGACTGAGCCACCCAGGCGTCCCTCCTTTCAAATGTAACAAGAAAAACAAACCTGTCCATTTCTACAGTCTTAAGACACTCCTGTTAACCAGTATCAACCAGTTCCTAGAAAAAGAGACCAGAGAACATCCAGAGAGCAAGTCTATGAATTCCACCCCCTCATTTCAGGGATAATTACGACATTGTTTACCATCGGGACTCCATAAGCTACACTTGATAGAATATCTCATTCTATTTTGTTTCAGGCTATGTGTAAATGTGGGGATGACAGATGACTTTTCCCCATCCTTCCTGTCTTTGTGGTTTCCCGGTCATAGAATTTGAATGAAAAGCTTTTGATCGTTGTATTTTTTATTTGTTACTGAAATACTCTTTTGCTTACATTTAGGCAGCTCTGGGAATGGCCATTGGAAGAGCACACTTTAAATACTTCGGCTGGCACCACCATACTTCGGCCATCTGTCTAGGTTTTGAAGTACATGGCCTTCCTCAGGACCTCACTGGGGTGATACTTGGGGGGTGAGTGTGGAGCATCTGTGAGCATCTAGGTCTTGACATGACCCCATTAAGATGCTCTGGCCTCTGTTCTCACAATCTTAGCTGTTCACTTTAAACTGGGTGTCTAGGTGCCCTTTTCTTTATAAATGCTGTCAGCCCAGGTTGGCTTTGCCACAGCCTGACATGACTTTCTTTGGGTCTGATGATCTACTGGAGATGAAGGCAATTCTTCCTTTTAAAGTGGGCGGATTTTCAAACTGGGGTGTGCTTTGCAGAACTGCCATGAATCTGCCTATGGCTGTGACTTTGAAAAAAAAAAAAGCTACTTTAACCTTGAAAGTCATTGAGGACAGGAAGTGCGTGCTGGGGACGTCACCAGATGTTCCACTTTCCTGGCCCTGGATGGCCACTGTCCCCACTCATCCCCCTTGCTTCTGGACCGTGGAAATCGGGGTCAAGGGGTAAAGGTATAGGATTGGAGGCGAGTGAGTTAAAGTCACGTGGTCAGCGAAAGTTGACTCCTTCCTACAGTGATAACTAGATTATTTACTCGAATGGGCAGCAGAAGCAATATTTGTATCTCCTTTTGAAAGACGGCTTACTGCTGAATTAAAATGATCTCAAACTTTGGGAATGGTGCCGTTGAGCACGTGGAAGAGGCCCAGGAAACACTGTCCCCTCCCCTCAAGATACTGTATTTATTATTTTCTGATGTGCTGTCTCTTCCCAGTGTGGCTAGGGTTGAATTTTAAACTTGTCATCGTGTGCAGTTAAATGTGAAGGGGTGAAGTGTCAGAAGCATTCACCTGCTTCCCTCCTCCCCCTGTTCTCTGCTCTCCAGCTTACCTTTTGAAAAGCGGATCATCAATGGCTTATTTATTTAAAGAAGTGTTAGGGCTATTAATAAATATTTTGGTAGCACCGTATACTTTAATACGGCTGAACAGTAAACAAATCTGTGCCAAAAGAAAAAAAGAACAAAATCTCCTTCGCCCCAGGAGTAGAAAACTTCCTTTTATTGGCCGTTGCCACCTGTTCTGATAGATGCATTTTGACTGCGGCTCATCTTGTCTCTGTTACTTAGACAACGGACGCACCTGTTGTCTGTCTCTGGGGACGTGACGAGATGCTTCATACCCAGTCTTTGCTAGGACCGAGAGGGAAGGAGGACTTTGAGTGTGGGTCAGAGTTCCTGTCTTAGGAATTTCAATTCCTTCTGATTCAAACACTGAGTAAATGAAGTCGATAGGAGTTTCCCACCTATTGAATATTAGCTCAGGCGAGGTGTTTCAAATAAATGACTTTTCTATCGTTATTCTCAAAATCTTTCTAAAGATATACACACTTACTTGCCTTTCATCATAAGGGATAAGGAACGGATCTTAACCTTTTAAAAATAATTTATTGTAATCACTGTGGCTGTCACCCAGCCTAGTGGCTGTATTTCAGGGTGACAATTCCAGGGACTCTTGTTTGCCATACTCTTTTACCCTGTCTGCTTTCCGTAGACAGTTCCTTCTTTCGTTGAGCAAATATTTATTGAGTGCTCACTATATTTGAGGGAGCACAGGTATGAAGCTATGCTCAAGGGCATCTCTGCCATTAGGAGTTGCGGAGTGTGGCTGGAGAGGTAGACGCATCAAGATCTACGTTCAACTCATTGGTACAAGTGTGCAGACGTGTAATGGAAGGTTTCACACAGAAGGGGCCATCTGGGTTGGGTGTTGAAAGATAAGTAGGTGGTTGACGCCCAGAGACCCTAGGAAGGAGCATCCCAGGTACTGAACCCAGCATGGGCAAAGGTAGGTGACTGTGAAAGTACATTGCATAGGACATCAGGGTGCCTGAAGGGGTGGGTGTGCAGGAGATTCCCGGAGATGAAAACTCTCCACTGGCCCCAGGGCTCTAATTTGTTTGCTGTCACTTTGCCTGCCTGGATCCTCTTCTCCTTCCTGCCATGACAGACCTTCATCTTTCATTGGCTGTGAAACTCGATACCTAACCTGGTTGGAAATCGTGTTTAAAACGAGAGTAGTCAGCTTTCAGGGGACGGCTTCCTCTATGAACAAAGGGTGAGGGCTCTGGTGCATCCATTTTGGCTATTCAGGGACTTCCTGGCTCTCATTTGCATATTGGATGATGAAGGAGGGTAGAGAGGTCACCTTCAGAAAAACAAGGTGTCTTGCTAACTGTTTTTCTAAAGGCCAGAGACATAAACAGTTAAAATGGAACTCACTTGTGATGGAGGATGAATGAGTCAGTGTGTGCAAAGCATGTGGTTATCTTTCTATGAAGGGTGAGGTTGGATGCAGGAACACTGTTATTCCAAGAATGATGGATGGTGGCAAATCTCTTTGAGATAAATCGTGTCAGCTCCCACCAACATCCTTCCAACTGTATGAACTCTGCCCTTTGATTCTTGGATAACCCCCTGCTCACTGTAGATGTGAGACCTTGATAGGTATCAAAGCACCAGGGAAAAATAATATCATAAAAATAACCAACATCAATAGAGCAGGGAACAAGAATTACCTCCACTCCGTGGGCAGCAGCCAGCGAGGGACACAAAAAAGAAATGATTGACATCAGCATACAAACATACACCCTGATGAGACCTGGCTATGTAGTTCAACAAGAAAGCTATAGCCCATGACAACAGGAATGGACGTGGGCTTGAAAAGTGAAACACTTTGTGGATACATCCCCCCACCCCCCAGTGCATTGCAGCTGGCCTCTGAGGAGCCATATTGTCAGTTCACTGACCCCATCCCTGCCTCTCAACTCTACAGCTCTGGAGTCAGGTTCAAACAAGGTTGAACGCTGGGCTTCCTGGCGGGGACTATCCTTTCTGCAGGCCTTATAAATGGAGCCTAGGTGCAGGCATGCTTTGCAACATGCCCTCCTCCCTTGGCCCTAATCTTTCCTGGAGCTCTCCTGAAGATCCAAGGTTATATGACATCACTTGCTAAAGGAGTGGTGTTGCCACTTGAGTTGGACCCAAGCACAGGAACACTGTTGAGGGAGAGTGCAGCTCCCAGTTGTCCTGAAGTTTTGTTGAGAAAGCAATCATTTTATTAATACGTACTATCTACAAAGCATCGTTAGGTACTATTTGAGGTATTAAAAAATAAAAAGACAGGGTTATTTTAGAAGATTTGATAGTCCTGTTGGGGGAGAAAATACATAAATACAAAGATTAACATATCATCTCATGTACTCTGGTTGAATGGAGATTGGGTTTATCTGACAAAGCTTGCTAGACAGGCACGTTCTTATCCAATGAGGGAGGTGGCAGAACAGGCTTCATGGGCATGGGACCTATGGAGTCACACGTGGCCATACTTAGAAGGGCCCCCGTGCTTGGTTTACTGCTCTGCTGTTGCATGTTAAATTCTTAATCGTTTTTGAACAAGGGGATCCACATTTTAGTTTTGCCATGGGCCCCGCAAATTACGCAGTTGGTTGGGGGAAGGGGGATATTTGTGACATGGCTGCCTCCGTCACCAAAGTGATATCTTGTAGAAGAACAGCTAATAGATTGGCTTGGTTGAGCTGAAAAGCCCACGTGTAAGAAGCGTGGAAAGGGAAGGCTTAGATGGGGGAAGGCGAGATACTTGATGGTAGTATGGGATTTCAGGAAGGAGTTGCCAACCATGGCCAACACTTTCTTTTTTATGCATTTGCACATAACTTGTATTAGCATATGCTGTCCTGAGGGGTGGAAAGGGTTAGAAAAGGCTTAGGTTTGCTGTTTCCCATCTGTCCCCATCAAGGATGTCGTGTGGACTGTTACATCCTTGCTTGTACCTCGGTGTTGGGAACCAGGCTCTATGGGGCTTTCCCCGAAGGAAATTCATGCCAAATATCTTGGAAACCCCTTTGCTTACCCTCACCACTTTTCTACCAGGAGGACTTAGGTAGATCAAAATTCATTCCATTTAATTTATGAGGTGTGAGGATCAAATAACCCATAAAAAACTTTAATTGTGTTTTAAGATGTCTAATTGAGATTGAAATTCATCTGGTTAAATTCCAAATAAACTGACTCCCTTGAAGTCTCCCCGGAGTCACTCTCAGGTTCACTTGTGATCATGGTTAATGTTCTGAGGCTGGGTCAGGAGAGGCAATGAAAGGGGCTTCCCTAAACCCCAAGCCCATGTGATGATTTGAAATGAAGTAAAGGGATGAACTAATTCATTTCTCCGAGCCACTTTTTTGGGGAGCTGTGTGCTTGGAGAACTGCACTTGGCATTGAAGATCACGCAATGTGAGCTGAAGACCAAATCTCTGATGATGCTGTGTGTCCTTGGGCAAGCTCCTTGGTTACCAACTCATTTCTACTTTCTTCCTCTAGCGTACTGAGACATTACGAGGTTCAGCTGTGACTTGCATGGCGTTCTTGGAAACCAATTCATTATATAAACATGAGGTATTTTCATTAGCTATGTCAGATCTTTGAGAGGATTTCATACAGCCATGCTAGCTTCTCAAAACATGTAAATGTTAATGGAGTCAGATTCCCTAGCCAAAAAATAAAAATAAATTCCAGGACCTTCATTCTCTCTGTACATCTCCTTCTCTTCCTCTTGGTCACTTTTCTCGTATCACCTCATGTGACATCTTGGGGATCTCAAAGTTAGTCCTATGTGGTGGTTGTTCATGGGTGTCATGCAGCATTTTATAAAGGGAGAGCAAGTCTTAGCAACAGGAAGAATTGAAACTGGACAGAATAGGTAGTTCCATGGCATCAGGTCCACTCTGGTCACTATTAAATCTGTCCCCTGTCTGTGGGAAATTACCTGGTGGCATAAGAGGATTTTTGTAAGTAGCAAGAAAGTGTAAACGGGTAGAACTCTTAAATTAACCAGGTTGTTTTCTGATCACACTTTATAATCAGACATAATTAAACCCCCAGCAAAGGCCTAGAAGAGTTCGTAGGACTTCTTATGTCCTTAGGGGTTGGGTTCACGTCGTAGAAACTTCTCATGTCCTTAGGGGTTGGGTTATAGAGGCTTCACCTTTTTTGTCAGGTGGGTCATCGACTCAGGAGGTATCCAAGTGGTGGAACTAATATTTTTGAGACCTACTTGGTGAAGTGGGCATCTCTAAAGAAAGTGTTATATGCTTGTTAGAAGCCTAATAAGAAACTTGTCTTTCCTTTAAGACCAATTACTGGCACCAAGAGAGATATTTGTTGAGGATTTAGGAGAAATGACCACAAATTACAAAAAATGTAGCATCGATTGTAATATGCATTATATCAGTAGAAAAAAGGTAATGGGCCTGAAGAAAAAGATGTAAATTGTGAGGAAATAGAAATAGTGACCTTGTGAAAGAGGGATTCACTGTGGTGCTTTGCTGGGCATCCCCTTCACCTTGTAGGAAGGCAGCAGTGGCCTGGAAATCTTGACTCCAGGTGGGTAGGGTTGTGGCCATCCTGCTGTACTTCATGGCAAAGTGGCCCTTGTAAGAATAACTCCCAAATCAAAATGTTTTCTCAACCAGTTCGCATCGTTGCTTCTCTGGGTAACGTTGTGGTTACCACTCCAATGGTGCAAGGATCTGTGGGCTTCTCTTCAAGACTGAGTAGAGACCACCTTTTCTTCTTTCTCCTCTTTTGGCAGCTTCCCATCTTCACCTGGACAATGGCAGTGTGGGGCTCATGATGGTTTGTGCCTCTGCTCATCTGTGTAGTATTAGTTTTCCTTATCTGACTGTAAGCTCTGTGACTGTAGGAACCATGTTTGTTGTGTTACCAGCTTAGTCACCCAGAAACGCGGGCTGGTTGTGGATGTTGTCATCTGTTACTCTTAGTGTTTCCATGTGGGAATTCTTTCTTGGCATTCCTTGGGAAATTTACATGTTTTTCTGAATGGTGAATCTTGAGAAAAATCAGTTACAAAAGTGGGAAAATTGGGCAACAGACCTACTTTTGTAAGAACAAACACTTAACAGAGACTGTCACGGGTTCTAAGGCATCCCCTGAAGTCAAGTAGAAAGCAAGAGCCGAAAATATCGATACATGGATACAAATATAAAGGTCAACATTTGTAGGAATGAGGATGGGAACACATATGAGAATACTGGCCACAATCTAATCAGTCATCCTTGGTTAGCTGCTGCCATGTTTTAAGTATGTTCTTGTGGCTCTGTCTGCTTCAAACGGTGAGTCTTTATTGAAAATAAAATAAATACGAATGTCTATATGGAGAGTATGTTTTCTACAAATCCTATGAGTGGTGCTCCAAGAATAACATGTTTTAGAAGCAAAATAAACCCTTCAATAGGCTATTCAGGCACATGATTCTTTTAGTACTTGCTACGAGATCTAAATGTTACATTTATTTGAACACCACCCAATAGTGTTTACTGACATTTTCCAGTGTTTGAATATCCTCTATAGGCTATAGCTCTTTGAAGATACTACTAAATGTGATATTTCGTACGTATTAAAACTTTGAAAGCTATCCATAATAATGAGTACAAATTATGACGAATGTTGGCAGTATTAAAAACAACTTCTAATTCCCAGGAATTCAAAATTCCCATTCCCAAACCCTAAAGATTAATATCTGTCGTGATTTTAGAAACACAAAGCTGCATAACAAACCACCCCACAAACCAGCCCCTTAAAACAACACCGATTAATTTATCATAGTTCTCTGGGCTGACTGAGCTCAGCCGGGTGGTACTTCTATATCTCATGTTGTTGGCGGGATCTGCAGTCATTTGGGGCTGTTTTGGCTGGGATGACTCATTTGCAAGGTTGGCAGTTGATGATGGCTGCCAGCTGGGGTCTTAGCTGTGCCTTTTGGTCCTGTTCTCATGGTTCCCTTCTAGGTATCCTTTTCATGTGGCTTTAGCTTTCAGTGTGGAGACTGGGTTCTGAGAGGGGGTGACCCAAGGGTAAGCTTTCTAAGAAGAGAAGAGAAGCTGCAAATTCCTTTAAAACCTGGGCTTGGTGGCCCCAGGGTGTCACTTATGCTGCTTTCTATTAGTTAAAGCAATCACAGAGCTATGCCACTTTTAAGGGAGTAAAATTAAGCTCTATTTGCTGGTATGAGGAATGGCACATGTGCTCAAGGAGGAGAGGAATTCTGGGGCCATCTTTGGAGACTGCCAACCATAGTCTGTCCACTGATTACAAACATTTGTGTCACTCTTACTTCCCAAGGTCTCCCAAAGACTTGTCTTTGATCTCTTTATATCCACAGAGACTGCATTATCCTGGATGTTTTCTTCACTCATATGCTGATATTGTAGCAAATGGGGCTCCAGGGTGGTCAGACTTCTGGGTCCTTGGTTCTTCCTCTCAGCTGACCCTTCAGTCGTCTCCATTTCACCTCAGGGCCTCTCCTCTATGTGATTTCTCCACCACGTCATGGGATGTTTTACATGGCAACTCAGGACTCCCAAGAGAGAGCATTCTGAGATAAGCCTTTGGAGCATATGCGTACCATGATTGCCCCTGTCCTACTGGCCCCAGCCGGCCACAGCGCCGAGCCCAAAATCAATATGGGAGGGCCCCACAGAGCTGGGAGGAGTGGCTCATTTGGGACCACCAAATTCATAGGGTGCTGTGGATGCTCGGTAATGGTATGGATGAATGAATACATGAATGAATGCTCTAGTTCGGTCACTTCCAAATCCCATTTTGGAAAAGTCAGGGTATTTCTCTGAAGGGGAACACACTTCGTGTTTAGTCCCCTCTGTACCACGCATCTCAGCTCCTGAGCCATCTGACTAGACTGATCGTGAGACATGTTCGTGGAGACGGGAGCCCTCCCTTGATTCTAAGCCCCTACAGATTTACTCGGGCTCTGCAGAAAATCACTTACCTCCTTCCTCTACTCCTGGTGTTTGCTTTCTAGTCTTTTTCCACTTTTTTTTAGTTTAATCACGATCTGCTTTGTCACTACCCACCTCACCCATGCCTCTCCAATTGTAGGTCATTTCTACCATGGGCATTAGCTTCGAAAATCTAACACGGGCATATCTCATTTTATTGTGCTTTGCTTTATTGCACTTCACAGATACTGCATTTTTTACAAATTGGAAGTTTGTGGTAACCTGTGTCAAATGGGTCTGTTGGTGTCATTTTTGCAACAGCATTTGTTCACTTCGTGCCTCCGTGTCGCGTTTTGGTCATTCTTGCAGTATTTCAAACGTTTTCATGATTATATGTATTATGGTGATCAGTGATTTTTGGTGTTATTATTGCAACCGTTTGGGGGTGCCACGAACGGCACCCATATAAGACAGTGAACTTAATAAATATGTGTGTTTTGAGTGCTCCATTGACTGGCCATGCCATCATCTCTCTCCCTCTCCTCAGGCTTCCCAATCCCAAGACACAATATTGAAATTAGGCCAATTTAATAACCCTGTAGTGGCCTCTGAGTGTTCAAGGAAGAGTTGCCCGTCTCTCACTTTAAGTCACAAACTAGAAACGATGAAACATGAGGAAGGCATGTTGAAAGCCACCATAGGCCAAAAGCCAAGTGGTGAATAAAAATTCTTGAAGGTGTGAAAAGTGCTACTCTGGCGAACACATGAATGGTAAGAAAGTGAGCAGCCTATTGCTGATATGGAGAAAGGTTTAGTGGTCTAGAGAGAAGACCAAACTAGCCACAATATTCCCTTAAGCCAAAGCCTGTTCCAGAGCCAGGCCATAACTCTTCTTCAGTTCTCTGAAGGCTGAGACAGCGTCTAGAACTTCATAGCTAGAGAAGAGAAGTCAATGACTGCCTTCAAACTTCAATGAACAGGCTGACTCTTTTGTTAGGGCCTAATGCAGCTGGTAGTTTTAAGTTGAAGCCAGTGCTCATTTGCCATTCCAAAAATTCTAGGGCTCTTAAGAGTTATGCTAAATCTACTCTGCCTGTGCTCTATAAACGGAACAACAAAGCCGGGATGACAGCACATCTGCTCACAACATGGTTTACTGACTATTTTAAGCCCACTGTTGGGAATTGCTGCTCAGAAAAAAAGATTTCTTTTAAAATATTACTGCTCATTGACAATGCATCCAGTCATCCAGGAGCTCTGATGGAGATGTACCACGAGATTACTGTTGTTTGTATGCCTGCTAATACAACATCCATTCTGTGGCTCACGGATCAGGGAGTCATTTTGAGTTTCAAGTCTTACTATTGAAAAAATACTTATCTTAAGGTTATAGCTGCCATAGATAATGATTCCTCAGATGGATCTGGGCAAAGTAAATTGAAAAGCTTCTGGAAAGGATCCACCGTTCTAGATGCCATTAAGAACATCTGTGATTCATGAAAGGAGGTAAAAATATCAACATGGGGTCCTTTAGGGAAGGGAAGAAGTTGATTCCAGCCTTCACGGATGACTTTGGGGGTTCAAGACTCCAGTGGAGAAAGTCACTGCAGATGCGGTGGAAATACCAAGAGAACTAGAGTTGGAAGTGGAGCCTGAAGACAGAACTGAGTTGCTGCAATTTCGTTATCAAACCTGAATGGATGAGGAGTTGCTTCTTATGGGTGAGCAAAGAAAGTGGTTTCTCAAGATAAAATCTACTCCTGGTGGCGATGCTGTGACGATTGTTGAAAAGATAACAAAGGATTTAGAATATGACATAAACTTAGTTGATAAGGGTGGCAGGATCTGAGAGGATTGACCTCAACTTTGAAAGAGGTTGATTAAATGTGGATTAAATGCTATCATATAGCATTGCAAGCTACAGACAAATCGTTCATGAAAGGAAGAGTCAAAGTATTTTTAAATTAAGGAATGTATATTTTTTAGACATAATGCTGTTGCATACTTAAGAGTCTTCTATAGACTATATTATAGGTTATAGTATGGTATGGTATAAATGTAACTTTTGTATGCACTGGGAAACCAAAAAATTCATTTGACTTGCTTTATTGAGGTATCTGCTTTCTTGTGGTGGCCTGGAACCAAATCCATAATAGCTCTGAGGTATGCTTACTTGTGTGCTTCTTAAATCACACAGACACACACACACACACACACACACAGACACACACACACACCCACACACCTAAACCCATAATTCCTTCTCTCTTCTTCGCCCAAACTGCTTTCTCCAGAAGGACCGGGCAATATTTCATTTTTGTATTCGAGCTTGGGCTGTATTGAAACTTCCCTGCTGTATTTAAACTTTGGCTCATCTCTTATAGACTAGAGATCAAGAGCCAATTTGAGGTATGGATTTGCTCTTTCGGACATGCAATCCCAAGGGGGATGAATTATTATCACTCCCATCATTTCAGATGTAATAAAAACCTTAATCATGCAGGGGGCTTGGTTTCTGAACTCCTTGACTTTAAAAAAAATTTTTTTTTGCAAGCTTAAATAATGTCAACAAATCCTGAATGGAAGGGGTTGTTCAAAGATTATAACAAAGCAGTAATGAGGACATTAGGCAGGGAAATGTACATGAGTATTATGCCTTCTTTTATCTCATCGAGTAAAATCTTTTTAAGAGAAATTTTGAGCTTTGTTACCCTGGAAAACATAACTGCTTATAGGGAGAGATGAGATCATGGTTTTTTATTGCACTGAGGAAACTTAATTATTAGAAATTCCAGACTTTCTAGGGGACTCTGACTCATGTTTTGAGACCACATTTTATCCAGCAAACCGTAACATTCACATGACCATTTCTCTCTCAGTTGAAGCATCCGGTGCAACATTATGCCTGAAAATGTTTACACATTTTTCGTAGGGTAGAATCTTGCATTTGTCCCTGCCTTATTTCTTTTACCTCCCACCCACATTGTTGGCCTCAGAGTTGGAGGTACAAAGTGCATATTAATATTCTTCACTCCCTTCAACCGGTGGGCTGCAGAATAAACTCATGCTCTCTAGTCAAAGATGGGAAGATTTTATTATAACTTTGGTTCTACCTCATGGTCTTTGACCTAAGTCTCCTTCTCCCCAGTAAAAATTCAGATCTGACATGCTTTGGGTCAACCCTGGACACAAACTTATCTCTTAAATAAATGGTCACACTTACATATTTGTTTATCTGTTTAATAAGTATGTGTTGAGGATCTCCTGTGTGTCTGGTACTGTTCTATGCCCAGGAAGTAGAGCGGTGAGCAAAACAGACAAAATCCCTGTCCTCATGCCGTTTACTTGGAGGGTGGGAATACGGGCTGTAAACATGATAAATAAGTATCATGTAATATGTTACCTACATGTAATTAGAATGTTAGCGTTAATAATTAGTTGGGGATAAGGACTCTGAGGCAAGTGCATCAGGGAAGGGGATAAGAGGTGGCTGAGCAAAGGTTGCAATTTTATTTTATTTTTTCAAATTTAATGAGGAGTAATTGACAAAGTAATTGTATACATTTAAAGTGTCCAATGCAGTGGTTTGAGATACATATACCCTGTGGAATGTGACCAAGACCAAGATAATTAAGGCATCTACCACCTGTGTGTGTGTGTGTGTGTGTGTGTGTGTGTGTGTGGTGAATGCTTAAGATCTATACTCAGTGGCTCTCAAGTATACAATGTTGTGTTATTAACTATAGTTGCCATGCTGCACATTAGAAACTCAGAACTTCTTTTTCTCAAATGTTTATTTTGTGTGAGAGAGAGAGAGAGCAAGAGCGCAAGGGGCAAGGGAGAGGCAGAGAGAGAGAGAGGAAGCAAGCTCAGCACTGACAGCAGAGAGCCCAGTGCGAGGCTTGAACTCACAAACCACAAGACATGACCTGAGCCGAAGTTGAAGACTTAACCGACTGAGCCACCCAGGCGCCCCTTCTTAACAGTTTGTATACTTGGGCCAACAGCTCCCCATTTCCTCCTCCTTGCAGTGTGTATTTTTTTGACTCACGTATAAGTGATATCATATAGTATTTGTCTTTCCCTGACTTATTTCATTTAGCATCACACACTCCAGGTCCATCCATATTGTTGGACAGGGCAGGATTTCCTTCTGTTTTACGGCTGAATAATATTCCATTTTACACACACATATACACACCACATAGATAGATGAACACATATATGTCTATGCACTGACACACACACACACACAAATATATATATATATATATATATATATATATATATATATATACACACACACACATCACGCCTTTTTTTTTTACCCATTCATCCATTAAAGGATTAAAAGACATTCAGGTTGTTTCTGTATCTTACTATTGTGAATAATGCTACACTGAACATGGGAGTGCAGATATCTCTTTGAGATATTAATTTAATTTCCTTTGGATATATACCCAGATATATACTATTACTGGATCATGTGTTATATCTATTTTTAATTTTTGAGGAATCGCTAAACTGTTTCCCATAGTAACTGTACCAATTTACATTCCTTTTCTGGATATCCTCACCCCCATTTGTTACCTCTTGTCTTTTTGACATTAGCCATCTTAACAGGTGTGAGGTGATGTGAGCTATTTCCCTGACAATTAGTGATGTCAAGCACCTTTTTGTTTATCTATTGGCCATTTGTATGTCTTCTTTAGAAAAATAGCTATTTAAATCCATTGCCCATTTTTAAATTGGATTGTTTGCTTTTTTTTTTTTTTTTTTTTGCTATGGAGTTACAGGAGTTCTTTATATATTCTGTATATTAACCCTTTAAGAGATATGGCTTGCAAATATTTTTGTCCCATTCTATAGGTTGCCTTTTAAATTTATCTTCTCCCATTCAGTAGGTTGTCTTTTAGTTTATTGATTATTTCCTTTGCTGTGCAGGGTTTCTACTGATGGTTTTATTGGGGTTCCTTTGTATTTGATGAGTCTCTTTTTCTCTTGCTGCTTTAAAAATTCTGTCTTTGATTTTAGAGAATTTGATTATAATGTGTCTTGGTGAAGATCTCTTTGGGTTGAAAATGTTGGGAGAGCTTTAAGCTTCATGTATTTTGGTGGCTATATTTCTCCCCAGACTTGGGTAGTTTCAGCCATTCTTTTCTTTCTTTCTTCCTTCCTTCCTTTCTTTCTTTCTTTCTTTCTTTCTTTCTTTCTTTCTTTAAATTTTTTTAATGTTTATTTTTGAGAGGGAGAGAGACAGAGCTTGAGTGCGGGAGGGATGGAGAGAGAGAGCGAGAGGGACACACAGAATCCGAAGCAGGCTCCAGGCTTCAAGCTGTCAGCACAGAGCCTGACACAGGGCTTGAACTCACAAACCATGAGATCATGACCTGAGCTGAAGTCAGACACTTAACTGAGCCATCCAGCTGCCTCTCAGCCATTATTTTCTTAAATAATTCTTTCTTTCTTTCTTTCTTTCTTTCTTTCTTTCTTTCTTTCTTTCTTTCTTTCTCTTTCTCTCTCTCTCTTTCTCTCTCTCTCTCTCTCTCTCTCCTTTCTTCTCTCTTTTGTCTTCTAGGACTTTCAGTATGCAAATACTGTTGTGCTTGGCATTATCCCGTAATCAACATAGGCTTTTTTCACTCTTTAAAAACACTTTTTTTAAGCTTATTTATTTATTTTGAGAAAGAAAGAGAGAGATGGGGGAGGGGCAGAGAGAGAGGGAGAGAGAGAATCCCAGGGAGGATCCATGCTCAGTGTGGAACCCAACGTGGGGCTGGATCTCACAACTGCGAGCTCATGACCTGAGATGGAATCAAGTGTCGGATGCCTGACTAAGACACCCAGGGGCCCCCTTTTTCACTCTGATTTCTTTCTTCTCCTCTGAATGGATAACATCAAGAGATCTGTTCTCAAATTTGCAGATTCCGTCTTCTACTTGAGCCTGCTATTGAAATTCATATTGCATTTTTCATTTCATTCATTGTATTGCTTCAGTTTCAGAATTTCTGGTTTTTTTTTTAATGATTTCTATCTTTTTGTTGAACTTCTTGTTTTGTTCACACACTGTTCTCTTGAGTTCATTGAATTGGCTGTGTTCCCTTGAATTAAACTGAGATTCCTTAAAGTAATTACTTTGAATTCTTTTTCAGATCTCTATTTCTTTGGGGTCAGTAACTAAAAACTTATTGTGTCCTTTTGGTGGTGTTATGTTTCCTCACGTTTTCTGAGTTTCCAATGGCTTTGCATTGATGTCTGTGCCTTTGTGGGAGGAGTCACCTCCTCCAGCCTTTTTCGACATGGCTTTGGTGGAGAAAGACTTTCACCTAAACGTAGATGTGGGTGTGCTAGCTAGGCACAGTGTAGCATCTCTCATTCCTGGGAGGGCACAATAGCATAGTCTCCATGTAGCTCCATCAGCTTAGGTCAGTGTCAATGAAGACGGTGAGTTCTTCTGTGACCAAGACTACAAAGATCCCAGTGGTGGCTAGGGCTATTGGGGTCCTTGAAGGTAAAGGTTGCTGGAGTACTCCTGTTCTCCTTCTTTGCCTGTGGGAGAAAGTTCGAATGGAGGGGGTTCCTCTTGGTTCTGGGTCTTGTGTGTCTGCACTCAGAATGGCAGTAGACCCAGGGTTCTGGGGTCAGATGCGCTCTGAACTACTACAGTGCCTGCACTTGTTGGCCCTGGTGTCCGACGTGTAGGTATGTGTGGGTCTTTCATGGAACTGGGTCCTGGGTCGCTGGGACTCACTGCAGTGACTAAGGCTCCAGAGGAGGGTCGTGCCTTAGTAGCATGGGTCTGGGATGACAGAGTGCACTGGTGGTTTGGGCTCAGGAAGCAAGGTGCATACCATGGGGACGGTAGCTTAAAGCCCTGACTCACTGCGGGCGATGGTTAGCATCAACAGCAGGGCCCTGGTGATGAACCATTAAAGCCATATGTCGAACTGTCAGAGCGGTGGCAGCTCTCCAGTCCTATAGATTGTGAGGCACTATGACATCCCAATGCCAGAGAGTGGGGCAGAGCAGTGACTGGGGTTCTGGGGGCAGGTCTCACCACCGCAGTGGCTCCAGCTGTAGGGAAAAGATGTAGCAACAGGGACTCCGGGCAGCTCCATTAGCTGGCTTCAGGGTTGGTGGGGGTCCTCAGCAGCCAAGCTTGTTATCATCCGTGGCTATGAGGCTTTATTTTAAAAGCACCGCTCTGGCTGCCGGGTTAAGAACAGATGGTAGGGGGCTAAGAGCAAAAGCGAGGAGAGTAATTTGGAGTCTGTTGCTATGACTAAGAGAGCAACAATGCTGGCTGGCAGTGGGGTGGGGAAAAGTACGGGTGGGAAGCGAGAGAAAGAGGAGAGTCGAGGTGGTGGTTGATGGGAAGGACAGAAGTGCCTCTAACTGAGCTGGCAAGGCTTTGCAGGAGCAGGCAAGGAGGGGGTCATGTGGAGCTCAGTTCTGGATATGTTCCGCTGAGATGGCTGCTAGATGTCCAGTGTGGATGTTGAGTGCACCTGTGACTCCATGATCCAGAGTTGCCGGGGGTGGGGGGGGGGGGAGGTGGGAATGCCGTAACTGGACATATAAATCCTCTCTTCTTCCTCAGATTAGACCCTGAGCTCAGCGCATGTGTCTGAGGCCTGCTTACTGCCCGGTTCAGGCCTTCTGGCCCCCTGGAGGCCCTCCGTCCCAACCCGGTTTCCTAGAATAACCCAGCCCTGCTGGCTCTGGGACACTGATTGTGTCCTTGTCCATTCTCTCACCTTCTCTCATTTATTGTGGACCTAATCCAGAGTTCAGAGTCCTTTGCTACACCCCAACTCCTGTGATGATTCTTGGCCATCTCAGCTCCCAGGTGGATGGTCTACACCACATCCTGGCCTCTCAGTTCCTTCACCTTCTCGTCGGCAGTGTTTTGCTTTTTTCAGTGTTGGCTAGCCACCCCCTCCCATGGCCACGTCTTAGATTCCTTCACCATAACAGCTTTAGAAGAATCCCCTAAATATATGAAATGGTAATATCGTGCTCCTACTAAAGGTTTTTGTCCTTCTAGCTAACTGTTCAAGGAACCCCCAGTATAATCATCCCTTGACCTCATTGTGGTCCACTGAACCCCCTAATTGCATTAACTCCCTTCAGCTTCCCTTCATTTTTTGTCCAGCCTAGGCTCCTTGCTCAATCAGTACGATGGTCTTGCAGACATTTTCTTCTTCTGGCTATCCTACTCTCTTTTCCAAGCCTGTAACCAAAGCACTTTGACCATACCAGAGAGCCTTCAAAATTACCTATGCCTGGGCCCCACTGTGGAACAACAGAATCAGTCTTTGAAGGAGGAGCCTGAGTCTCAGTATTTTTTTTTATAAGCTCCTAGATGGTTCTCGTGCCCAGGCAAGTCTGAGACCCACTGCCCTGATGAACCCAGCTATCTGCCTTGTTCTGCTTGCATCTGAGTTGTAGAGCCTAGTCAGAGGAAAGCACAACTGAGCAGACTGAGTTCCTTTTAAATTCTTGGTTTCAGACCCCAGGAAGGTTCCCTCTCCTGGGCCATCTGAACACACCTCTCTGCCAGCTCCGTGTCCCCTTAAGGGATGGTTTTCTCTGTCTCCGCTCTTCTCTCCCACCTCTCTCCAGTGCACACTTAGTTGGTGACTTTACCTCACACCTCACCGGAAAAATACAAGTCATCAGGTGGGAACACCTTGAACTCCTCATTATTTCCCTTTGATGTGCTGGGTGTGGCCACTTTCGTTCATATTTATACCTTGTTTGTATTCTTATTTATTGCCTTTCTCCTATGAGACTGTGAAATGTTGGGGGGGGTCTTCTGAGGGGGCCTTGTTGCTTGTTTACCGATGTATACAATTGGTAATGTATACAACATCTAGCATAGGGTCTAGGTCCCACCTAGAGAGAGGAACACTCTAAAATTGTCTGCATGATTAAGGAAGCCAAATCTGGATCCTATGAGTTAAAGCAAAGATATAGAAATATTGTCAGTGTTTTTTTGTGGCTAGGAAAAAAGTTAGAGATCATTCTAGTTGAGCAATCTTGCTTTCTAAAGGCCCAAACCGAAGCAGGTCAAATGCTCCTCCTAATCAGACAGATGGTTGTAGAGATGGGACCAGAAATCTTACCTAGACCAACCTGTATGGTCAACCACAGTGAGTGTACGAGTCAAATGCCATTTTCCCATTTTCATTGGGCTTTGGCATGCAGGGTCTTATTTCTTAGGGAAGAAGAGTTTCCTCTGTGGCGATGTTGGGTTTAAGCCAGTAAACTGGCTTGTGTTTCCATAGCGCGGACTGATAGAGATGGGGATGGCCCCAGGAAGGAGCTGGTTGTGGAAAGAGGCCAGCCTTACAGAGCACAGAACTGAATTGTTCTCACCCATGCATTCGATACTTTTGCCTCCAAATCCTCTTCTTAAAAGCACTTTACTAAAAATAAAGTTTCTAAGATATTGAGTAACTTTAAGGAAAAAGTACCTATAAGGACTTACATTGTGCTTGTCACTGGGTAATCGCACACATTTTGACAAAGGTACCGTTGAAACAAGAAATAGTAGAAAGAGAAGCAAAGATATCTCCTTCTTCCACATTAAACTTGTTAAAAAAGAAAAAAAAAATCCTAGGTTGAATCAGGTAAAGATTGTTGCCAAACAGAGTGTTTTCTTGCGTGATTTGGCCGACTTGTCTAACAGTGAGTGCCCGGATGGGGACTGGCTGTGGAGTGAGAGTTTGTTAGTGAGAAGGTTGAACACCTTCATTGGAAAAGTCATCCGTTTTAGAGTGTGTGGAGTAGGGGACTTTCCTGAATGCACTCAACCTCAGAGAGGACCATTAGGAGGTAGTAGCTGTCTGCCCAGCTCCAAACCCAATGAGTGTCCTCATGTGTTGGTACCATGATCCCCTTCTAGGGTGACCAACCATCCTGGTTTGCATGGGACCGATGGATTTCTCAGGATGCAGGACTTCCAGCGCCAAACTGGGAGAGTTTTAGGAGAGCTAAAATGGCTGGTCACTCTAAATACTGGTACTTGTTGGGGAACGACTTTTCTCTCCATGGTAAGAAAATCCGCCCCCCCCCCCTTTTTTTTTAAGTTTTGTCCATAGAAAAGGGCGCCATGAATCCAGACCCTGCCTTCTAGCCTGCCCACCATGATTCTATCCTCCTTTGGAAATTGGAATCGGTTGTAGATGCTCTGCCTTCAGAATAGTGTTAGCTGTCCTACAAGCTGAAAACCCCAGCTAGTTTTCAGTTCTTATCTTGAATTTTCTGAAGAAGCCCCAGACCTACCCAGGGCCTTTTCCTACCAGGAAGATTATTGCAATATTACAGGATCCAGGGTTGTAGCCCACCCTTCCTCCACCCCCTACCCAGTTTGGAGTTAGACCAGCAACGAGGGCGAGTTTGCCACTTATGATGGGGAAGCCGCCTGAAATCTCTAGTCCTTCATTTCCACATTTGAAAATGAAAGCGTGGTATTTCCCACATTTAAACCATCTCAAGCTATAATATTCGGAGACTCCAAGATTCTCTGTGAGAATGTATAGTAAATAGGATAAAAAATTCTCCCATAAATATTTCCAAAATTCATATAAAATTAGGTTGTCAAGTTCCTGTCTACTCATCTTTTCAAACTTGCTTGCTACATCCTGACACGGGGAAGAGTTGTCAAAATAAATAGAAATCTCACCGTTTGAAACATGCATTAATGATATTAGATGAGAAGGATTTTCCAGACAGTTTTGAACTCTTGTTACGGTGTGATTTATGTTGAAGTGTTTGAAAAGTTGTCCCGAAGTTTGGCAAATGATCACAAATTACCTGGTATTATTTAGCTCTTTATGACTGTTTAATTTTTATGAGCGTGTGCCTTGCTTTCCCAATTACATTGTAAGACACTGGGGCCAGGAAGGAAGGGCCATACTTCCAGAAATTCTCCACAGTGGGTAGCACAGAGCTGTGCACACAGTAAGCGGGAAGGCTGTGTGCGTCGTCATTCAGTGAGGGCATCGTATTTCTCCAAGTATTGGCATTTGTGTTGGTTGGTGGATGGCCGGTCAGCAGAGTGGCCCTGGAGAGTGAATTATGTGTGGAAATAGCTCTAGGTTATGTGAACAACATCCATTCATTCATTAGGTTGTAATTAACCCTACAGGTTCCCACCGTGTTGTTACGTTGAATAAAAACAGAGACAAGATGAAAAGCTCTTTCATGTTGACACAAACTTGAATAGGCCAGCTATTAACCACTGATGTTGAGCTATATTTTGTCAAGATAATTCATGCCTCACTTCGAGGGGAATCTAATACTAAGACCATTTCCTCTACTGCTCAGCTCATACACCCACCTTCCGGTAATAAGGTACCATATCCTAAGATAAGCTGTGGGAGAAACATCAGAGTCATCACTTTACTTATTTTTAAATGCCAAATGAAATGGATCTTGTGCTGTTCATTTCTGATGAAAATGAAGCTTTCTTGTCCTATATTTCTCATCCTGTTTAAAACGGAAACAATTCTATTTGTGGCTATGAAGACTTGAGATACTTACATATATCATGCCACAGACGTATACAGTATAATTATTAGCATTGATGAATTTTCCCAGTGAATCTTAAAACAGTTGGAATCATTGCATCCCTTTAAAAAGGGAAATCACACATAATACAGTGATGGAGGCTGCTATGAATAATTTTGACCCACTCTGACAGGGAGGGAGACAGGTTTCATCTTAACTGTCCCCTCTAATCTGTTGGTAGGAAGTTAACTAGGGCCCTGGGGTAAGGATCACGAGGCTACCAGAAGCCAGGAAGTTGTTTTTACAAATGATCGTATGGTAAATATTTCAGACTTTTAGAACCATGGAGTCTCTGTTGCACTTGCTCAACTTTGCTGTTGTAGCATAAAAGTAATAGGTAAACCAAAGGGTGTGGGTGTGTTCCAATAAAACTTTATTTACAAAAATGAGTAGTAGCTGGAAATGGCCCACCGGCCATAATTTGCCAACCCCCTGCTCCAGACTCAGAAAAAGCAGTGGCTAATTAGTTTTGTCTGCTGTGGGCATGAACGCAAGTAATGATACGGATACCCTTCTTCCCTTTTCTGCAAGTGCCCATAGCTTTCAGTGAAAAAGAGTTCTGATCATCATTCTGGCTATGGATCATGTGTATAACCTAGTTATATCAATGGAAGTTTTAGATAAGAGTTAGCCCATTGTTCTGTACAAAAATTAATACAGTCCATAATTCCTTATTCATAATTCTAAAATCCTAAAAGCTCTGAAAACGCAAAGTGTTTTGTTGCAGGCTGCAAAATCTGAGCTGACCTGAACTCATTGGGCAGCAAAACCTGGCCAGAATGGACATAAGGCCCTTCATCATCTTTATTTATCCTGCTTAATGCGACAATTCACGCGTCTTGCTGTTTGATTACAGAATGCCTTCCCAGACCCTGCTAGGACTGTTACATACTGAAAGGTATATGTACCAAATTACCCTTCTCAAGTCCCAAGATTTCTGAATCTCAAAACCATCTGACACTGGTTTTGAGTCTCTGATGAGGGAGTTTCTGATGAATTTCTAATGAGGGACTGTGGACTTACAAACACAAACTCTCCTTTTTTTGGTGCTGTGTGTAAGAAATACATGTCCGAATAATGACGATAAATTAGTCTCATCAAGCCATCTGACCGATTACTGGTTATAACGGTGTGATCAGCTTAATCACCTGTGTTAATGAAGAGTTAAGCTTCCGATTTTTAAACCCAAGCAAAGCCAGGAAAATCAACATTAATCTTTCCCATAATGACCTTTTCTCTGCTTTTTTTGTATGTAAATGCATGTTGGAAGTACTGTTTGCAGCACCTCTATCCATGCAAAACTGTGCAGATCTTTTTGGCCAATAATTGGCTTCTACAAACTTGGGTTACCGCAGCAGGTGCAACCAAGTGTGGTGTGTTTCGGTGAATGTCAAGGCGATGCGTGAGCCATTGAGTCACATTAGATCTCAGGACCCATTAGAGCCAGAAGTTAGGACTGGACCCAGTTTTGCCCTTCCACTGGCTGTGTCATAGGTTTGTTCTAGTTAATCCATAAAACGGGACTGTTGACATAAGAGTGGAACAGCACATCTCTCATTGTCTTTATTGTTTCTTATTGCCACCTTTTATGCACTTCTCTGCCAGCGTTTACTATTTTCCCCTTTCCGTGGGACCATAATTTCCTTGAGAGTCAGAAAATATGTTTTGTTCCTTTTATATCTTCAGTCTTTAGCATAGAAGTGAAGATGTTTGTTGACAGACTGACTGAACGTTCCTAGACTCAAGGACTCAAGACTAAGGGGGACCTCAGAAACCATCTTAGCCAAAACATGAGGAAACTGATATCTGAAAGGGTTTATTAGACCCTCTCGTGTACTGGGCACCATGACCAAGCACTGTGCTGGCACTTCATTAATCCAGCGACAGTTGTGTGACTTAGGTGTGTCACCAATCCTTTCACAAACAAGGCAACTGAATCTCAGGGTCGGCAACCCGGTAGAAAGCAGTGAAGATTCGACCCAGGGTCTGTCATGCTTCCAAGTGTGTGTTTTCCCCCATTATATCGTAGGATCATCCCTGACTATTGTCTGACCATCCCAGACTGATAGATGCTTCTAGATCCTTCTAGGATAGCCAACTCATTTTGATTCATATCCACTAAAGGGTATTAAGGTGAGCTAAACATGATCCCTGCCTGCTAACGGTTTACAATCGAGGAGAAGCAGATGTGTGCAAACCTGGAGTATTGCCATAGCTTCTTCCCCCAGTTTCCAGACTTATTGAGGTATAATTGACAAAATTGTAACATGTTTAAAGTGTACGATGTGGCGAATTGATATGCATATACATAGTGAAATGAATACAATAATCAAGTCAGTTAATATATCTATCATCTTACATACTTTGTGTGTGTGTGTGTGTGTGTGTGTGTGTGTGTGTGTGTGTGTAAGAACTCTCAAGGTCTAGTCTCTTAGCAAATTTCAAGTATACAGTACGGTATTATTAGCTGTAATTAACATACTGTACATTAGATGCTCAGAACGTATTCACTTAAAACTGGAAGTTTGTACTCTTTGACTGACCTCTCCCCTTACCCCCCACCCCTCACTTCCCTAGGCCCTGGCAACTACTGTTCTACTCTGCTTCTACGAATTCAACTTAAAAAAAATTTTTTTTTTAGATTCCCCATAGAAATGATACCATCCTGTGTTTATTTTTCTCCGTTTGGCTTATGTCACTTAGCATAATGCCCTCCAAGTTCACCCCTGTTGTTGCAAATAGCAGGATTTCCTTCTTTATGGCTAAATAATAAATGGAATATTATTTATACACACGCACGTGTGTGTATGTATATATATCACAAATATAAATATCAGATTTTCTTTCTGTGGATAGACACTTGAGTTGTTTCTATATGTAAGTGGTTTTAAATAATGGTGCAGTAAACACAGAGATACAGATATCTCTTTGGGAAATGATTTCATTTCCTTTGGTTACATACTTACAAGTGATATTGTTCTATTATTAATTTTTTGAGGAAACTCCATACTGTTTTCTATAATAGCTATACCAATTCACATTCCTACCAGCAGTATAAAAGGGTCCCCTTTTCCCTATATCCTCGACAAGACTTGTTAACTTTTATGTTTTTCATTTTAACAGCTATGGGGTGCTATCTCATTGTGGTTTTGATTTGCATTTCCCTGATGGTTTGTGATGTTGAGCATCTTTTCATGTGCCTAATGGCCATTTCTATCTTCTTTGGAAAAAATGTCTATTCAGGTGCCTGGTCCATTTCTTAACTGTGAGATCTAGATCTGTACCTATATCATCTATATATCTATATCTATATCTATATCTATATCTATCTATCATCTATCTATATAGCTATTGAGTTGCAAGAGTTTCTTGCATACTTTGGATATTAACCCCTTATTGGGTGGACAAAAAGCTTACTTTTTGTCTATTTTTGTACTTTATACAAATGGAGTCATGTTGTATGTACTGTTTTATATCTGGTTTATTTTGCTTCTTGTTTTTGAGCTCTGTCTATACTATTTTGTAGATCAGCTGATAGATGATATACATTCTTATTTATTGCCAAGTAGTATTTCTTTATACATGTGTTGTTTATCCATTCTCCTGTTGATGGACTTTTTGGGTTATTTCCAGTTCTTGGCTATTCTTATGAACAATGCTGCTATTATCATCCTTATATATGTCTTTTTGTGGAAATACATTTTAATTTTGCTTAGGTAAATATCTAGGAGTTGAATTTCTAGGTCACAGGGTAAATTTATGTTGAACTTCATTAGAAGCTGTCAATTTGTGTTTTTTCTTTCTCTCTTTATTGTCAGTCACGCTAGGGATAAATCAATTTTACTAATATTTTTGTTTTTACTATTTATTTACTTATTTTGAGAAAGAGAGGGAGAGCGCATGAGCAGGGGAGGGGCAGAGAGAGAGACTGGGAGAGAGAGAGAATCCCAAGCAGGTTCCACACTGTCAGCATGGAGCTTGAGGCGGGGCTCAAACTCACAAACTGGGAGATTGTGCCCTGAGCCGAAAGCAAGGTCAGTTGCTTAACTGACTAAACGACCCAGGTGCCCCTTACTAATATTCTTAAAGAAAAAACCTTTTGATTTTGTTAGTTTTTCTACTGTTTTTCATTTTATTTATTTGTGCTCTGATCTTTATGATTTTATCCTATTTATCTTGGGTTTAAATTCCTCATTGCTTTCTGGATTCTTAAGGTGAAAATCTAAATCACTAATTTTAAACCTTTCTTCTTTTATCATATAAGCATCTAAAGCTATAGTTTTTCCTCTAAGCACTGCTTTAGCTGTATCTCATACAATTCAATATGTTAGATTTACGTTAATGTTCAATATGAAATGTTTTCTAATTCCCTTGTGATTTCTTCTTTGACTCATTGGTTGCTTAGAAGTATATCACACTAAGTCCAAACACTTGAGGGACTTCTCGCTTTTTAAAACTGATTTAAGATTAATTGCTTTGTGGTTAGAGAACATACTTTGTACGATTTAAATCCTTTGAGAGTTATTGATATTTGTTTTCTCCATTTATTTTTTGTTCCACTTTTGCTCTTTCTTGCTCTTTGAAAGTTAATATTTTTCGTATCCCATTTTATCTCTTCTATTCACTTTTTAGCTTAATTACTGTTTTAATTTCCTATTGCTGATATAGCAAATTACAATAGATGTAGTGGCTTAAAACAATGTAAATTTATTATTTTATAGTTTTAGAAGTCAAAAGTCTAAAATTAAGATGGCTACATTTCTTCTGTAGACTTGAGGGGAGAACCCACATTCTTGCATTTTCCAGCTTTTCGAGGCTGCCCATATTCTGTGGATCATTGCTCCTTTCCATCTACACAACCAGCTCTTATGTCACTCTGACCTCTGCTTCCATTACCACATCTCATTTTCTGGCCCTCTTTCACTTATAAGGACCTTTGGGATTGCATTAGGTCCACCTAGATAAAACGCGATAATTTCCTGATCTCCACATCTTTAATTTAATCATTATCTGCTAAGTCACCTTTTCCACGAGAGATTACGTATTCACAGGTTCTGGGGATTAGGGTCTGTACATCTTTTGGGGGCTGTTATTTCACCTATCACAATGACTTTGTCCTATCTATTAGTAGTATTTGCTGAAGGGATTATAATACACATCTTTTATTTATCATAGTCTAGCTTGCATTAATATTCAATCACTTTATGTGTCATTATGTGTTATGTAAGAACTTAACAAGCATATAGTTTTATACCCTCCAATCCTGTGTGATACTGTTGCGACACATTTTACTTTTATGTGGGGTATGCCTCCCAGATACCTTGTTATTATTGTTTCTTTAAACAGGAAATTTTCATTTAAAGGAATTAAGAAACAATAAAGAGTCTTTTATATTTAACCATATATTTACAATTTCTGGCATTCTTCCTTCCATCAGGTAAACCTGTTTCTGTTTTATACAATTTTCCTGTAGCCTGAAGAAATTCCTTTAACCCCATTATGAAGGTCTCCTGTTAACTAATTCTTTCAGGTTTTGTTTAGCTCATAAGGTCTTTATTTCACTTTCATTTTTGAAGAACATTTATGCTGAATGTAGAATTCTAGTTTAATAACTTTTTTCCCTTTACCACTTAAAAATTTTTTTTTTCTTAACGTTTTATTTATTTTTGAGACAGAGAGAGACAGAGCATGAACGGGGGAGGGGCAGAGAGAGAGGGAGACACAGAATCGGAAGCAGGCTCCAGGCTCTGAGCCATCAGCCCAGAGCCCGACGCGGGGCTCGAACTCACGGACCGCGAGATCGTGACCTGAGCTGAAGTCGGACGCTTAACCGACTGCGCCACCCAGGTGCCCCTCCCTTTACCACTTTAAAGATGCCATCGTATTGTCTTCCTGCTTTGCATGTCTGATGAGACTGCATTCATTCTTTTTGGTGTTCTTTTGTATAGAAGGTGTCTTTCTTCTTTTTTTTTTTTCTTTTTGGTTTGTCTGCATTTGTGATTTTCCCTTATTTTTGGTTTCCAGCATTTTGAATATTATGTATCTTTGTGTGGAATTTTTGTGTGGGTTATTGGGTTTCACTGATTTTTTTTTGGTTCTGTACCTTTGAAATTTGGGAAAAAAAATGGAAAAAATTCTGCCATATTTTCTTAACTTTTTGTACCTCAATTTTTCCTTCATTGTTTTAAGTTCCAATTACATATATGTTAGATTTTTTGATATAATTCCACGTACTATAAGGTCTGTTCATTTTTATTTAGTCTATTTTCTCTCTGTGCTTCAGTTTCCTTGGTTCCATATTTGTCTTCAAGTTCACCAATATATTCTGCAATGTCAAATCTGCTTTTAATTCCATGCAATGAATATTTGACTTCAGATGTTTTATTTTTTAGTTCTGGAAATTCCATTTAATTGTTTCAAATATTTTCCCTTTCTCAGTTTAGATCCCTTATCCATGGAGTCATTTGTTCATATTTTCTTTTAAATATCTCAACATATTTACAAACCTGTTTTACAATTTTTATCTGATAATTCTAACAGCTATGTCATCTCGGAGACTGTTTATATCAATGTTTTTTTCTACCAAGGATTATGAATCACATTTTCTTGCATTTCCATATATCTAGTGCTTTTTGATTATCTGCTAGGCATTGTATATGCTAACCTATCGATAGTGTGGATTATGTCCTTTACTTATAAGGAATATTAGCTTTTGTTCTGTCAAGCAGTGAGTTAAGAGGCTTAGTTTAATACAGAGCAGAAGCGCTCTTAAAGTGTGAACTTTCTTAAGTGAATGCCCAGGGTGTCCATCTTGGGATGGCCACTTTGCTCGGTCAATGTCCCATGTCATACCGTGATAAAACCTCCAGAATCTTGGTTGGACCTCCCCATGTGCTAGGCTTTCTGAAGTCTTTCAGTGAGCACGCACTGCATCGTTTTGTTTGAAGACTCACAGTGACCCCATGCAGATTTCTGGGAACCCTTCACTTTTCGCCTTCTCCTGACCTGCAAATTCTGGCTGCCGCAGTAACCCCAAGCAGATATCTGTTTCCTTTTTCTAGTGAGACCACCAATCTCTGTTTTGGTTTTGCTTTCATGTGCTGCACTTTGTCAAGTGCTTCCAGGCAGAAACCCGGGGTAGATGTGAAGTTGATCTCTTGTATTTCCCTTTTTTCATGGATCACAGCCTTGTGATTTGTAGTGCCGATGTTTGAGATTATTTGCTTCATACAATTTGTGAAGTTTAGTGGCTGTTTACAGTGGCTGAGTAAGTCTGATACTCCTTCCTCTATCACGGCCCAAACTGGAAGTCTATCATCAAAGCTATTTGAGTTTAATTCCAATTATGAAAACCTGCTAGTTCCCTTCTTGGCGGCTAAACCACCACAAGGTGCAGAGTTGACTAATAGTAGGCCGGCTGTGTTGTAAGTCATATATCTATAGACAGATCTTATTTCATATGTGATTTAGTGATGGGCCTAATAGTGTAATCTCAAAGTATTGTCGAGTATAAATATTAAGACATCTGCAATAACTGTGATGGGATTCTTATTGATGATAAGATCACAGGCATTGCTAATATTACTTGACTTATAATTTCTATTTGGCCTAGTTTCAGGTTCATTGATCTTTTCTTCTTCAGTGTCCAATTTGCTGTTAAGGCTATCCAGTGAATTTTTAATTTCAGATATTGTATTTTTCAGCTTTAGAAATTCCAATTCCTTTTTTGCCCCCCACTCTCTGTTTTTATTAAGACTCCCTATCTTCTAATGCTACTGTGGTTTGCCGTCTACATTGATGGTTAAAGGAAGTGCAAAATTTCAGTAAGGGTACATAGATGTATTTTTTTTTCCTATCCAAATTCATGGGTCGCCTGGGATCTAAAATATTAGTAACTGTTACCTCTGGGGGAGGATTATGGGAGATTGTTTTTTCTTCTTTGTTATTTTCTGTTTTTCTCTCCTAACATTTCTTCAATGAGCACGTATTACTTTGTAATTATAAAGAACAAATGTAGCTGAAAATCTATTAACACTTAAGTGTCATGTAATATTCTTTTCAATAATGTTAATGTGAATTGAAAATATACTGTATAATTTTTTCATTATTATATTCTATTTAAGGTGAAATGATTAAACAGACATGTCAAAATGACGGTGATTTTTCTTAAGGATGGAAAACATAGAAAAAAGCAATATGATTAAGATCATATTGATATCTTTTGTAACTGTTTTTTCAATTTTAACATATTTCATATCCTCTAATAAATTCGTTTCATATATAGAAAAACCATTACTTTAAAAATGATAATTTATATGACTAGTATAACTGCAAATACTATGTGATATATATGTGCATCTTTAGTCTATTACATTTTATTTTTCAGTGTTGGAATTCATAATAATTATGTCTTGTCATTGAGAGGAGATAGTTACTTGATTATTCATTACAGTTAACCACAAGTATCTAACCAGATTATTTAAAGGTATGAGTTATGTCGTGGGAGTAGGTTAAACTCTTGAGAAGTGAGTATTTTTTCCTTCAGGATATGTATTAAATCACTATTATGTGAACTGAGGTCATAAGCCAGTACTGATTAACTTCCAAATAATCATTTTAAGCAATCATTACTTAATATAAAATGATGCCACTTTCCTTTAGCTGTGTGTCTAATCCTGCTAGGCTTGGGCAGTGGTGTAGACAGAATAGATGCTGAAGGAAGCAGCGTTTCTAGATAAATAGTGAACTCTATTTAGAAGGTGACCTATTTACAGATTTAAAAACACGAGACAGGTGAATGTTAAGTGAACCATCCCATGGGACTTTAATAAAAGCACAAAGTCTTTTCTCTGAAGGTGAGCCCTCTTACAACTTGGGGTCTGGGGCAGTCTGTGGGATTCCAGCATGTTCCTCAAACACTGCCCTTCATGGGGGAAAAGGTGACCGAACTCTGGATTTTGTCTGCCTCTCCAGTGCTTCACTGCCGTGTTCTGGGTGCCATTATTAACATTACTCAGTTGTACATGGCTAAGTGATCCAGCCCGGGACCATTAGTGCATTTCCCTTAATGCGTCTGGCATACAAATTCATTTCTAGGGGTATGGAAACAGCACTCCATCTTGAGCCCGAGCCCCAGTGATTTGTAGTACACTCTGTATTAATTGCTCACTATTCTGGGAACTTCACATATCAATTTGACTCTGTCATATAGTGTGATCATTCACCACAAATGTGTTTGAAATATATCCTTGCAGCAGCAACTGCTGAAATGAACAGATATTCCTTTTTATCATAAAATGAGTTATATCCTAGGCCCTCAGGCTTGAAAGGGGGTGTGTGGAGCCACCTACATAAATAACAAGGGAAAGAGAGACCTTCATTTATAAGTTTAGGTGAAACATCTGGCAAGTGGGCGATATTTAGATTGTAGGAAACATAGATGCTTGGCATCTTCCACGGTGGAGACGGTCAGGTCCTCCAGAAACACAGTCGGCTCACAAAATGTGGTCGGGAAGCGTGCTCTCTGCTCGTCTCAGGAGAGGCCCCAGGACAGTGAGGGTGGCTGGGAGATTCCTGGGGCCTCGCATCACTTTTACATCAAAATGAAGAGCAGTGAGAACAGGTTCCATCACTAATTTCCTCTCCAAGGCACTCCAGTTGCAAGAACTTTCTGGAATTGCTGTCAGGGCACAAATTCCCAGAATTGCATTTGGGCCCCTCACCTGTATTTCCTCTCTCTCCGCTGACCTCAGAACGCAGGTACCTCTTTATTCTGGGTCCTCCACAAAAGAGGATACGCCGTCTACTACTCTTAATTATTCAGACTCCCCTTTCTTGAGTATATAAAGCTGTTGGCAGGGCACTTGGGTGGCTCAGTCGGATGAGCATCAGACTCAATTTTGGCTCAGGTCGTGATCCCCACATCAGGCTCTGTGCTGAGTGTGGAGTCTGCTTAAGATTCTCTCTCTCTCTCTCTCTCTCTCTCCCCCCCACTTGTGCTCACACACTCTCTCTTTTAAAAAAATAATAAATAAAAGCTGTTGTCTTGCTAATAACCACAGGAAGAGAGATAGGTATAGTATAAAATGACAAATCAGAGAGCTCATAAGAAATCTAAAAAAAAGTAGAGTAATGGTCCCCCCTTCTCTCCTGGTCTACACAGAAATAAAAAGTGAGGCAGGATATCTCTTAGGGCTTGCCTATTTCTTTGTGTGTTCCTTCCAAGTCATTTCCGTCCACACCCCTCCCTTCTATTCTTTAGGATGAGGTGAATCCTGATTTTGCCCAACCGCACAGAACACAGCTTGCCGAACCACCCAATTATAGGAAATAACCGAAGCTCTGGGCAAAAATATGGATCGAAAGGCCCCACTCATGAGGTAAAACGTCAGCCTCTTCAGAGGAGAGAGTCTGCTTGTCTGTGTTTTAAATAATTGCTCAGGTAATTTATATTATCAGACAAACTTGGGAAACATAGTAGAGACCGGCTTTTAGCACCAAGTAAAAGTCCCTCTCCACTTTTCTATCCACTGCTGGACTTCACACGGAGTGGGGGAAAGGTAAGGCTGCACAAGCTGGTGTGCAGGGCACCTGGGTGGCTCAGGCGGTTAAGCGTCTGACTTCCGCTCAGGTCATGATCTCGTGGTCCGTGAGTTCGAGCCCCGCGTCGGGCTCTGTGCTGACAGCTCAGAGCCCGGATCCTGTTTCGGATTCTGTGTCTCCCTTTCTCTCTGCTCCTCCCCCACTCATGCTCTGTCACTCTCTCTCAAAAAGAAAATAAACATTAAAAAAAAAAAAAAAAGGAAGAGTATGCCTGGTGTGATCTCCTCTCGTATGTGTGGAAATTCACGGAAACGTCCGAGAGAACACAGCCCCCTGTTACTGGGGTGCGGAATGGGTTTGGGTTTTGGTCTATGTAGTTCAGTCTTTGATGGTCTTCTACCCATATGTTGCAATACACAATAAATATTGTCCCTATTTTTAGAACTAATAAGAGTTTTTAAAAAAGACAGTCGCCTTTCTCAGCAACAGCCTGTTAAGCTTTCTCCACCTTCAGGAGGCCAGCACAGCCATTTGCGACTGATCACAGACAGCAGCTGAGGCCACCCCTCTGTGAACTGAATTTGATTGACGCTTTCATTCCTGTGTCTGGTTCCTTTTTGGCCATGATTAGATTTTCCGAGCCTCTTTTTTTCCTGTGGCCTTTTCAGGGAGCTCTGCAGAGGCCCCTGCTTCTCAGGAGAGCCATTCAGGAAGCCCGGAGATGGGCCGGAGCAGGGCTGCATGAAAAAAACAACAACAACAACAACAACAAAAAAAACCCCAAACGCCAAACTGCATAAGAAAACAATCTTCCTGCCATCCAGCAAGTAGCAAAGTGCTCTTTTAATTGTAGCCGTTGCTATAATTTAAACGGAAAGTATTTTACATCCATTTTTCTCAAACTGCTCTAATCATAGTAGTTTTCGTTTTGCCTTAATGTAGCAAATACATCCGACTACTTAATCTTGCTCCTTTATAAGATCGCACTTTACAATTAAGCGTCGCAGGCTGCTCTTGTGTGTTTCCAGAGTAGAAATAGACCGAGACATCTCCCTTAGTTATGCTATGACTTTAAAAAATTAAACTGTACTTCCAAATGACTTACTTCATTCAACTCCAAATGAAATAATGGCTTTAGATGTCTCTTGTATTTTAAATTTAGATAATTAAATTCAACACAAATCACATTGGGTATATAATAGTCAAATATCATTTTAAGAGATTATTATTTGAATGGATCATTTTCTCAGGGGCTACTATTTGTAGCTAAGTGAATAACACTGGATTCTGCCTATGCTTATTAATGCCTGGATATCTTTTCTTGTTTTCAATCCTACAGATAAAAATCTTTTTCCAAAGACAGATATATAGGGAGAGACAAAAATTCCCACGGGGATATTGTACTTCTTTTTTTTCTCCTAGGATAGATAAATTTCTCCATACACTTATCTTGAAATATTAGCTTACCCATTGCCCAGAGAGTGGCACTAGATTGAATGATTTTAAGTGCACTTTGAGATTATAATTTTTCCTGTAAACATTGTGTTTCAGGTTAATCAGCATCATGGGTGGGTCCTCAAATGATCGCAGATCCCGTGAGCCGTGAGGTGGGGGGCCGGGGCGGAAGTAAGCAATCACATTGGATGGGAGTCTGAACTTGATAATGTTAACCTCTCAAACTTGATGCAGTCCTCTTCCGATTATTCTCTTGCCAAATCTGGACCAAGAGCCTGAAGAAGTGTAGCAAACCTGCCACAGAACAGAAGACTTTCCTACAGGTGTCGGTCACGGTCGGCCATGTCGTCATGTAACTTTTGTGATAACCTTACGCTGCTTGACAGGACTAGTTTACCTGTCTGTTCTCACTCTTTTCATTTTAATTAAAATTTATGAAATGCACGAAGAGTATAATTAAGAGAAGTTAGCACCATTGGGCACAGATGTCAGCCTCAGGCCAAAGAAAGGGCTCATACCTGAAGGTAGAAGGTCTACTCTTCATCATTTTTCTGTGCTCATTGCGATCTGGGGAAGGCGCCGAACATTTCAGGGCTATGTCCTCCTCATCTGCAAAGTGGAGATATGCTGGTGTGGCCCACGATGGACTGCATCTCTACCTGCACATCGAGCTAGATCACTTTTCCAACTGTGGTTCCCCCTCACTGTGTCCTACCATGAATTGTTTAAACATATGAAACAAGTCTAAAAGCGTCTTTAAATATCTATCGAATGCAAAGCATTGCCTTTAAGAGATTTGACATAGATCTTGGCCACCTTAAAAAAGATAGGATTTCAAGGCAGGATTCTGACATGAAGAGGGGAGAGGCAGTTATTTTTGGAAATCCTAAAAATTAAGCCTTATCTTTCCTGAAGAGAGAAAAATAGCTCTTAAATTTATGTTGACATGGATATTTAAAAAAAAAAATTCCTCCTTTGGTTCTGTAGGCAGGCCTCAGATGGACTAGGGCTGATAGGCAGTTTGTGGCAAAGGCTTTGATCTGTAGCTTGGCTTAACTTTTTCTGAATTACATTAAAAAAAAATCGCTAAGCAGGTAACAAATTTCCTTAACTGGTTGGATGCAGCTTTTGCCTGTATTTAGGGTGTGCGATGCCTATTTTTAAAAAGCAGGACATAAATAAAAGATATAAATAAAATATCATTTCACTAACGTTTTTCTTTTTTTTTTTTTTCCTCCGGCTTTTTCCAAGGGTGTTGAAATCTGCTGAGATTTATTTTGATGAAGGTACGTCGCTTCTCGTTATCAGGCAGTAAAGATGTTCTGTTATTGTTTACTGTTTCAGCAGCTCTGAAAGGTGCCATCTGAACACTTGTGGTTATAATAGGCAGAAACAATGAAAAGCCATTTTTTTGCTGGTTATGTCCAAAGCTTTGATTTACCTCTTCAGAAGGTGAGAGATTTATTACTGACACCTAAGGTGGTTTTGAAAGATAACGGGTCACGGAGCCTCGTGAGAGACTTTCGTGGTTTGATCTTGGGAACAATGGTTAGTAGATGGAGGACGGTTTTCAGAGATGTAGATCATGGTCACGGACGCTGTGAGGCTTGTGCGGACCAGGCGACCGCAGGTATAGTAATCCAGGTCAACCAGAGAAGGTGTAAAGTCATCACCTTGAGTTGCTTCTCGGAAAATGCCATGTGTTAAAGGGAGCACGTGTGTCTCAAGGGCAGTAATGAGGCCTGATCGTGTCCGTATATAACAGACAACCCTAGACTGGGGAACAAGAGGACCTACCTGGGTCTGATGCTGGCCATGTATGTGATCTTGAGCAAGTTGTCTGCATTTTCTGGAACCCAGCCCGGACTAGATCGATGACCAGGGAGCTCAAATCCCCCGAATGAATTTATTTTATTTAAATATGCATTTGTTGAATATCTAGATGTTAGGCATCTAAATATGAATAAAACTCGGTTCTGGTGGTGGTGTTGAGCTAGATACAAAGGTGAATATGGACAGTGCAGCGTAGTGAGAGACATATTGGAGAATGGATATGGAATGACAGACACACAAATTTGGAAGCCATTTCTTTAGGGGTGAAAGGACTACTCAGGGGAAGTTAGAGGTTGCTTCTGGACTTCCTATGTGATGGTTCAGAGACAAAAGGCTAACAGGGAAACAAACGTGTTTCCCATAAAGGGCCAGACAGTAAATGTTTTTGGCTTTGCAGGCCACTTGGTTTCTGTGACAACCACTCTACTCCGACGTAGCACACAGGCAGCAATGGTAAGCGAACATACGTGACCGTGTTCGGATAAAACTTTATTTATGGAAACAGGCCAGCTTTGGCTGGCTTGCAGTCTTTAGTTGGATGACTCCTGCTACACAAAGATGATTTGCAAAGATGAACTTCATCCAACACCCTGGTTAACTCATTGTGGCGCTTTTTCCCATCTTTGGGATTTTTACGAACGTGACTTCACAGACTTGTATATGGGGGTGTATGTCTAAACCTGGGCACGTGCATCAGGAAACTGCTCATATCCTTGCACCGCTTACAATTTCTAGGCGTGGGAGCCCCGCTTCCCTCTCCCACACTTGCAGCTCATTGTCTGCCAGAGCTATGGGCCATGCATGGGGAGCGGGGCAGGCGTGACTCTCCCCTCCCCTAGGTTCTCAGTCAGTGACTGACTAGACGTGGCGGAGGAGCGTCTGGGCTCCTCCCCCCTGGGGGGGGGTTCCCTCTCAGCATGGGCTCCATGGACTGTGTCTGAGCTCCCCAGTGGGATTAAATCCAATGGCTCGCTGTTGTACCTTGCTTCACAACACGCTCTTATTGGCTTATTTCCTCCCCTGTGTCCCGTACCTCCTTCGCCTATACATCCACGCTTATCTCCTAAAGCACCACCTTGTACTCAAACCCATACATTAACATTCGTTTCTGGAGGAATGCAAACCAAGACGGTATTTGGGACTTGAAGGACATAAGCTCACCTCTATGTGATTACTTAGAAACTCCTCATTAAGCGAGGCTGTGGGAAAATAACAACAACAACAACGACAACAACAACAACAACAAAACGGTTCATGAGTTCAAGCCCCGTGTTGGGCTCCGTGCTGATTGCTCAGAGCCTGGAGCCTGCTTTGGATTCCGTGACTCCCTCTCTCTGTGCCCCTCTCCTGCTCATTCTCTGTCTCTCAAAAAATAAATAAATGTTAAAAAAAAATTTTTTTTTAAGAGATGGTGTGGAAAGCCCTTCTCCAAGTAGGGTCGCAGTGCCATTATTGAAAATTTTATTTGGATGCAGAGACCCAATATTTTTCTTAACGATTGACAGATTCCCCTACTTATTGGTTAGGGTCAGTAGCAGAGGCCGTTGATCTCCCTCTTGATGACCCCCACCCCTGCCCGTGGCTGATGATAGTACCCCCCCCCCGCCCTCCCCCATCTCAGGCACCTACATTCATCTCTTTTCCTCCTATTTTAGGGCCGGGCACAGGTGCATCCTGGATATGTTGAGTGATCAGGGTTGGAGGAGGTTTGGAGAGATGGGGCTTACTGGGATGGCTTGGGAGGAGGTGAGGCCAGACACACTGCAGAGGAGGGGTCTGGCCGTGATGGGCCCCGAATGACTGGCTGAAGAACTTGGATTTCATCTTGCACCTAAGTTGAGCTACTGGCCATCTTTGAGGACAGTGGCAAGAGAGCTCAGTAACATTCAATAAGTACTTGTTGATGACCGACATACGCTACAAATAGTGAACAGGTGCAGCAGCGAGGACAGCGAGAGGCTGAAGCGTCACCTTAAAAGTCACTTTATGAAACCCCTCCTGATCCTGCAGGTAGACGGCACCCCTCCGCATCCCACTGTTCCTTCTAATATGGCACCTCCCTCACTTTGGTGCATTTATGAAATACCACCCGTCTCCACCCCTACAGCCTGTCTTATCCACTTCCGCATTGAGCTTTGTGCTACAGTTAGCCATAATTAATGGGCTTCCCCAACTTTTTTTTTTTTCCTGTATGTGTCACTAGGTTAATAAAAACATTGAGCTCAGCCTCTAGGGAGAGAGAAGTCATAATCAGTCAACACGCTTCCTGAGAGGGGTAGTCTTCTTGCCCAAAGATCATCAATCATCTTTACCCTAATGCCCGAGACCTCAGGGCTCTTTAAGTGGAGCTTAGTTAGTGAGCTGTCTCTTTCTCCCTCCGCCAGATAAACGCCCAGGAAACTCTTAGACCCCTGGTTTATGGATCTGCAACCTTTTTGAGTAAGGGGAACTCCATTAAGTATTCATTGTGAAGATTTTCAAACATACACCAATGTCTTAATCATGACAACAGTAATAATGAATCCTCATATGCCCTTGACTCAGATTCAGTTGTCCAGAGTTTCCCTTTCTTGTTTCCTCCATTCACTTCTTTTCATTTTTGCTTAAGTGTTTTAAAATAAATCCCAGCCAGTTCTCATTTCACTCATACATACGTGAATATGCAGCTCTTAAAAACATGGCCATTTTCGGGGCGCCTGGATGGCTCAGTTGGTTGAAGGTCTGACTCCTGGTTTTGGCTCAGGTCACGATCTCACAGTTCCTTGAGTTTGAGACCCACGTCGGGCTCGGCCCTGACAGTGCAGAGCCTGCTTGGGATTGTCTCTCTCTCCCTCTCTCTCTGCCCCTCCCACACACTCAGTCTCTCTCTCAAAATAAATGAACTTAAACAAAAAAGAAACAATGGCCATTTTCTCTCATGTTACTAACAAAATTAAAAAATTAACCATAATGGGTATCATCTAATGCCCAGTACTACACTTGTTTCCCTGATTTTTTTTTTTCCTTTTTTAAAGTTTGAATCGGGAGTTAAATGAAATCCACATGTCACTTCCTTGTGTTTTCCTCAATTTCCCCTCTGTGAACTCAGCGTTCTCTGCGATGTGACCTGACTTCTGCTGGGGACATCTAGACTTGTGACAATCCTTCTGTGACAGTTTTTCCCCACCTCCTCTTTCTTTTTGCCCTTTCTTAGTAGCAGAAAATTAGGCTGAATGTAGATCGTTTGGGCGGGGTACTGAATTTGAACCTGTGTTTTTATGTTAGAATGCTGGTTCTCGTCTTTGAAGATTTGGCCGGAAGGTTAAAGCATCGTGAAAAATAAAACTTCAGGTGTCAACCTGCTGTCTTTTTACCCCTTACAGCTTTGGCCTTATTACCGCAAGCAATAAGTCTGACCCTTTTTCCTCGGTGTATTGAAACTAAAGAGTAAGTAGTTGATTCCCACTGTTCTTCCCACAAGTTTTCAGCAGGGTGAGGCCAATTCGCTGCTTGTTTTAGGCTTAAAACTGCTCCTGACATGTAGGGATGAAAGGTGGTGTGTAATTGAAGTCGCTGGGTATTGTGTGCCTAAGATGGGAGAGTGAGTTGAATTTCATGGGCTTTTCTGAAGCTTTCTCTCTTAACTAAAAATGTTGGCATTTTCTGCGAAGTCTGCTGTATGTTTATGGAGAAAGAGAGACTACTCTTCAAGCACGGTGTGACATTTCTACAAAAATCAATGATTTAGAGGCAGGTAACCGAAATGAAATGTGCAACTTCACTTTCCATCTGTTGGAAAGCCTGCTGGGCTGGTTTTGAAATCTTCATATATGTTTGGTGTCCCTTCGGGGGGTAAAAATTATATTGACTCTGCACTTTGGAACATGTAACAAATATCTTTCGGAATGTGGCAAGAAATAGAACAGCCACCTAGTCCTATGTTTTCCAAAATGGATTTTGTAGTAATGTCTTAATTAAACAAACAAACAGAAAAACACCCACTTTTAGGACTAGGGTTTGCTTTTTCCTTTTTTCTTGAAAGATTTTCATCTTTATTAAACCTGATTACCTAATCCAGTGGAGGGGACAGTCATGAATGTGGCTCAGCACTGCCTTATCCGTGTGTCAAGCCGAAACTTGTTCTTTGATTATTAGAGGTAGTGAAGCTTATAGGAGCATGATGATGTTTTAATTTGAATTTTGAAAATTAAAAAAGCCAGGCGTAACTATTGACACAATGAACAGGGAGAGCTCAAGCCGCTTTGAAATCCAGCCCCTCCCCCCGGATCCTCGAGAGGTTTTATATCTTCTTTAAAGTCCTTAAAATATAAAAGGATTAACTTCTAAAGTGACTGATAAAGCCAGAGAGAAAAATACGGAAGAGTAAGGAAAGAGTCTAATGAAAACTCAGCACAGGGCTGGCACTTAATTCCATCTCACAATAATAAGAGAAAAAGCATAATGGAGAGTGAGAAGCAGAGCCATTTACATAATAACTTCCTAGCAACAGCTGTAATGAACAAATACGGGCAGATGAGTCAATTCTCCAAGACACCACCTCACATCAGAGCTTAGAAAAAAGGGGGAAAGGAAGGCACAAGTAAATATGGGAGAGCCCCTGAATTCGGGTTCTTTTCTATGCAGTTGCAGACCGGATCGCTTGCTCTTTGCTATTGTGGCTTAAAACCCGTTTGGCAAAGGAGAAGCAATCTGGTGAGAGAGAGAGAGAGAGAGAGCGAGCGAGCTCGGGCGGCCATCCAGGCCCAGCCGCGGGGGATGGGAGCTTCCAGGGGGAGGTCTGCCTTTGCTGCAAATGGGTGTTTAGGGCTGATGCCTGTGAATTTCCTGGCTTGGCTCCAGGGGCACTAACATCAAAATCCCCCCCTCCCCCTCCCCCTCCTCTCAATCCTCAGCATCACAACCATCATGTGCTGAACACTTCCTCGCTCGGTCAGGCACGGGCGCTCCACGCTCCACGTCTGTTTCTTGCAGACCTCACAGGACTCCTGTAAACGTACGTATGATCGTCGCCACTTTACAGATAAGGAAGCGGAAGCTCAGAGCAGGAAAAGCGATTGATAGTGAAGTAAAAAACAGTTCACTTTCATGGAGCCTGTCCTGACCCCATGTGCCCGGCACCGTGCCGAGCGCTTTCCACGGGCTGTGGGATGCGACCGAGCTCAGATCGTAGATGAGGAAGGAGAGACTCCGGGAGGGCAGATAATTTGCCTGAGGTCGCATAGCTGCTCTGGATGAGAGCCGAACTCGAATTCAAGCGGTTGAGTCAGGAGGGGGGAATGTTAGGAGTCAGACCTAAGGGTGCCTGATGCTGGAGCTGGCGCTGGTGCAGCCGCTCACGGGCGTGCACTCACACTTGGAGAGTGTAGCAGCCAACGATCAGACTGGATGTCCTCATGGCCACGCCAGCGGATGGGACAAGATTATGAGCGGGCAACCTGGGCTTCTGACATCTAAGTCCAATCCTGGACAAAATCGTAGAGAGTCTGCGTGTCTCAAAGTGTGGCGTGTGTGTGTGTGTGTGTGTGTGTGTGCGCTTCTTTTGGTGGCACTCCAACTAGACAGTATCTCTCACCCCGGGACTTACCGTCAATATGTACTTAACTCACTTACCTGTGCCTCGTTCGAGTAACTGGACGGATACCCTGAGAAAACTCTTTGTGCCACAACTTGAACAACTAAGAATGGATCAAAGGATTCTCCTTCCAAAGTAGCACACACATTTTTTTTTAGATGCAGATGTTTTCAGTGCTTTAACCAAAGATATGAACTTCAGGCCCTTGACAGGGAACAGGGGATATCTTGGTGTGTGTGTGCAGATGCACAGGGGGAATGGCTCAGAAAGGATTTTCCGGGCAAAAGAGAGACCTGAGTCTCTCTCTCTCTCTCTCAAAAAACTGTCAAGCAGGCCCCTGTTGCTTATTCTGTCTACGTTGTGATCCCCAGACCTACTCTTTTCTCCCTATTGGTTAACAGGAAGATTCAGCGAGGGGCAGGGATCTGGGGAGATGTAGCCCAAGGAAAGTGGGTCAGTAGGCTGAGAGACAGGGGACAAATCCCTATTCAATTTCCTAGATTGTGCCCTTTGTCAGAGTTGCCTACAGATATGTTGCCTGTGTTCCAATTTTGCAGAATTACCTTCCCTGGTTAGCACCTACCCCCCAACCGCAGGCTCTGCAGAAATCCTCCCGACCTACACCCTCTTCCCTTCCCCTCTCCTTCAAGCGGTTCATCCTCCTCCGGCTCTGCCGGCGATTTGGGGTATCTGAGGAATTCGCCATTTATCGAGCAGGTCCTTAAGCACAGGTGAATGTCTCCACTGCCTTATTTTAAGCTGGCTCCTTGTCCCAGGGCACCTCTGAGTTCTCTTCACACAGGAAGGCTCCTCGGCCTCCCCGCCACCTGGAGGTGGGGGGTGGGGACTGGGGCGCAGTCAGCAGCCTGGGCGCGGGGCCCTGGCGCGCAGGGACCGCCGGCTCTTGTGATCTCGGCCTGGCCAACGCTGCTCCACGGGGCTCTCTGGTACTCACACCTGAGGCCATTAAAAAAGGCCTAAAGCTTAACTCGCTGGCGCGCGGGGGGGATGAATTACCCAGTAACCTCAGGCGCCGGGGCTGCGCAGAGACAACAGAGAAAACTGGGACAGCGGAGGTGGGCGGTGGCGACGTCCCCCGTGGAGTTCACCTGGCGTGTGGGCACCACCTCCTGGCAGCCTTCCCCTCGCATCCGGGGCGGGTGGAGGCGCTCCCCCTGCGGCTGCAGTCCTGGGGTGCGGGGACGCGGGGGTGACATCCGCCGACTCCGTTCTCCAGCGCTGGTGTCTGAAGGTCGTAAGCTAGACTCTCTTAAACGTGTTTTTCTTTTTTTCTCTCCCTCACGTTTTCGCCCTCGGTTCCTCGCTAATCCTGGGATTGGAAACATTCTTTGATTTCCAGCCTTGAAATGGTCGGGGGGGTGGGGGTGGGGGGTGGGGTGGGGGGAGACCCATCAGGCTTGTTTTTCCAGCTTTTGTTTGGGGTCCATCGGAAAGGTTTTGCATGGACAGGATGGTGCCCGGCAAATTTCTTCTTTCTTCTTTCCCAGGTGGGGGGGGGGGGGGGGAGTGCAGTTTACCTTCACAGTGAGACCCCCCCCCCCACCTCTCTTTTGGAGAATTTCGTTCACAGCCACGAACATCCTATATTAATAGACCAGTAAGGGCTACATTTCCCACCATGGAGGTTTCCCTCCGAAGCGACAGTCCCGTTGGGAGACTGTGGTGGGGGCTTAAACCGAGCACCTAAGGTCCTGGGCCGGCGAGCATTTCCCCTCTCATCTTTTTCCCCGAACCTTTCAATGGAACTTATGCTTCTCTGGGTAGGAGCAGGGCTTCCAGTTGGAGTTTCATGGCTTAGTTCGGTTCTTTAGAGAAGATTCTAAGACCCCCCAGTTGCATCCAGAGATGCATTGGTGGGCCTGGGTGTCAGAAGAAAGCGTGAAGCCTCACGCACATGCTGCGCACCGTGGTTTCAAATCGGGGCTTTGGAGATGAAGGCGTGAAGCCTCCCAAACCCAAGCCCCTAGCCGAAATCACCGGCTTCGATTTGCACGTTGGCTTTGCCACAACGTTTTTGCTCAGCCCCGTTCCAGGGGCTGTGACGTCTGGCGAGTAAGAATATTTTCTGATGTTTAAGCCCTCTTGCTCTTTCCAAAAGTCAGCTGCCTGAGACAACGGAGGCACCTGTGCTGTGGTTTGCACAGTATTACTTCATGTACTCAGGGGCTGGCTGTTCCTCCAGACTAAATAAATCTGGTGTCACCCTCTATTAAGTTGAAAAAAGTATCTTTCCGCCGACTGAAATACGAAAAGAAAATGCAGAAAGCTTGGGCTTTCCTTTGTGGTGCCTTCTCTTTTCAATCCTTGCAGAGGGTTGAAATACATATTTCGGTGTTCAGCCAGCGAGGCTGTGTTTTATTAACGGCAGTTGGCATCGTAGGCTTGAATTTACCATTTGCTGTAGGGTTGATTGACCTGGTCACAGCCAGACCGGAAGAAGCCACTATTTCGCCGCACCTGTCGTCATCTTTCCCCTCCCTTCCGTACTGGAAGGCAAAGCAATGTCTCCAATCGCAAGGGGTGAAAAGCATGTTTATTGGTTTTTCATTAATTGGTAAAAGAGAATTAAGTCCGTTGGCAACAGGTGTCTATTCTACCATGCGTTGGGAAGGGAGGCACCAGCTGACGCGGGCCTTTGCCTGTGCCTGTGGATCTGGGGCGAGCCGAACTCATGACCGCTAACCAACCCCCTAGCAAAGCCCATTTAGTTGCAGCAGTTGGCTCATTTGGCAACTGTTTGAATCACTACCCAGGGTTTCACAGATGCACTTCTGCTGCAGAGACCCTTCTCTTAGTCACACAGGAAAAGAAAAGGAGAAGAAAAAGGAAGGGGAGCCTATCCAGCAGGCACACTGCTCATTGCTCAGGGTTGAGCACCTGCTGGCCTGATTGTTACAGAGTTTGTGGGAAGATGGCCTTTTCCTCCATGACCAAAACTCGTAAAGAACTATCAGGGGATGAGGCACCAAAAAGAAGGCTGGCATCTTTGAAATTTTTATTTTTAATGCTGAGTTATTTTTAGAGAGAGGGCGAGAGAGAGAGAGAGAGAGAGAGAGAGAGTGAGCAAGTGGGGGAGAGGCAGAGAAAGAGGGCGACACAGAATCTGCAGCAGGTTCGAGGCTCTGAGCTGTCAGCACAGAGCCCGACGCGGGGCTTGAACTCACGAACCACGAGATCATGATCTGGGCTCAAACTCACAAACCACGAGATCATGACCTGAGCCGAATTTGGATGCTTAACCAACTGAGCCACCCAGGTGCCCCTGAAATTTTTAACTAAGGGTTTTGTACTAAGAGCGTTACATGAGGCCCAGGTAGCTTAAGGCCCCTTTAGACCTTTCTGCTCTGAGAGCCTTCTTTTAATTACTTACAGGAAAGAAAGCTCTTCGACTGCTGGTTGAAATATATGTAAACAGATCAGACATCCCACAAGTTTTTGATCTTGAACACTGCTGTAATTGAGTATGCCACGTAGAATGTTAAGGTGAGGGGTCAGTCTTATTGAAATATATTCTAAAATCTCTGATGCAGAAGCATTCGTCTCCTTGTTAAAGATGTATCTTGGAGACTTTGATAGTTGATACAAATCTTGAAAGCTCTATTTTCTTGAACTGATTTTGTCAAGGCAGATTTCATTTGGAGTAATAATTGTCCATCCTGGTCTTACGATATCTCAAGGCACTACTAATTCTTTGGCACTGAAAACTTTTCTGTTTTCAGAACTTTTCATAGATCTTTTCAAGACAACATTTTGTCCCATCACCTTGTCTCAAGACTTTTGATGGTTCTCCATTGCCCTTTGAATCTCGGAATGGGAGGGACCATCGAAGGTGGAAATAACCTCCCCAGTAATCTTTTTTTCTGTCCCCAATTTATCGTTTCCAGCACTAGGGACTTCACTACCTCATGAAGTAATCGGTTTCATTATTAGGCAGTCTGAGGTATTAACATATTTGATTTTGTATTATGGTGAGCTCAGTTCCTTGAAGGTTGTACCAGTTGGACCCGATTTTGCCCATGAGAGCAACTAATCACAATATCTGATCTCTTTTAGATATGATATTTGAAGACCTTACTCTGTCTTACATTATTCTCACCGATGTGGGCTCAGAGTCCTTTCACTATTTCACATGTCTGGTGGCAAGACTAGGAAAGCCCTGGGGACGGTTTCATTCACCATTGCTTCTCTCAAAGTGCTCAGCCAGATCAAGCCCACACTTACCAGCTTCCAAGAGCTGCCCTGCCAGTCTATTGTATCTTATCCACATTTGCTTCCAGGACTTCCCAGTACAAACCCCCCCCCCCCCCCACCCCAACTCAGGCTGTCTCTTCACTGTTCCCTACATATAGGAATGATAATTCTTTTTGGTCAGTCTGAAAGAAACAAGAGAAATCTAAGTTATGGTAATATAATAACATCATGATTTCAGGATATGTGGAGTGCTGATGCTGGATGAATGAATCATAGTCTCTGCCATCTTGGGGCTAACAGTAAGCTGCTTAGATGGACGGTAAAAAAGAGAACAAAGAGATTAGTGATTGCAAATTTCAGTAAGTAAATTTCAGCCACAAAGCTGAGAGCCATGGGGCGCTGTGCTGGAGAGTTATGCCTTGGGTAGGTTTGTGTATAGGAAACCCAATTTAGATAGGATTGTCACGAAGGCCTCTTTAGGGAGACAGTATTGAAGTGATGTCTGAAGGATGGTAAGAAGCTGCGGCTCTCGGAAGAGTGGAGGAAGAAGAGGAGAGGAGAAAGAGAAGGAGGAGGGAGAGGCGAGGGAAGAGGAAGAGGAGACAGCTGCAGGTGCAGGCGTCAGAGGCTGCAAGGGCGTCCGTGCTCTAGGAACCTAAAGAAGCAGCAACGGGCTGGGGTGTGGAGAGAGTGTTAAGGGCAGAGGCCAGATCTTGAAGGGCTTTGCAAGCCATTGGAGGATTTGAATTTGTCCCTAAAAGCAAAGGGAGGTTCTACTCTGAAAGTAATAAAACAAAAGTGTGCCTGTGTGTGTGTGTGTGTGTGTGTGTGTGTGTGTGTGTGTGTATGCATGCATGCATGCACGTGCTTTTGTGTGAGAGGGAGAGGGGAGGAGAGAGGGAGAAAGAGGAGGTTCAATTTCAGAAAGATTACCCTGGCAGCGATGTGAAGAAGGATTTGTATGTCCAGCCCTGAGATGGGTGCCATGGTGGGGGAGCCTGGCCCTGGAGGGGGCGGTGGAGAGCATGCCTGTCTGGTCAGAGCTTGTCCTGAGAGTCTCTCAGGGTCACTGGGTATGAAGTAAGACCACTGCAGGAGAGCTCAGCGTGCGCCTGCCCACCAGGCGGGGCTTGTTCGGAGGAAACTCAGGCAAGAATGGTAAGGAGCCGGCACCTGAGGTCTGGGACCGTTGGTCAGTTCCCTCTACTGTCTTGCTCTCTCCTAGGGACCTGGAAAGCCACCTGACAGTAGGGTCTTAGTGACTCCAGAGGGAAGGATTGCTCTATTTGGAGGAGGAGATAGACGTGACGACAGGTGCATACGTGGGTCTTCCTGAGTTGTGGGTGGGAGGCACCCGGGAGAGATGTCAGGTGAATGGAGACCAGACTGGCTTCCTTCAGTCTGTGCCCCTAACCCTCATCTTTTCAGTCTGGCTTCCTGGCTTCTCAGAAGTTCGGTGAGGATCAAGGTGGTGAAGAGGGAGGGTAGGTTTGTTCCTCACCCCAGCCTCAAGGAGGGGTATTCCTTCCCTAAGCCCCCTCCCCCATTTCCTTCCCATTGTTTTCAACCCCCCTGGTCCTTCCTTAATTGTACCTGAACTATAGTCCACACCACAACCCAGCGAAATGAGAGGAAGGATTTAGGCGTACGCGTGCCTCTAACCTCGACCTCTGCAGGTAAGGCATCAATCTATTAAGCAGACATCACAGGAAGAAAGCGTCCTTGTTTTTAGTTATTAGGCTTCTGCACTTGAGGAGAAACAGCCTGCTCTGGGTCCGAGTGCATGAGGCCCAGGGAGAAGGGCAGTTAGCGGTGGGAGAGCGGGAGCTTAGAAGTGGAGAAAAGCCATTGAGAAAGTTCATCCGGCGGCTCCTGGGTTGGCTCAGTGGGTTGAGTGTTCAACTCTTGATTTCAGCTCAGGTTATGTTCTTACAGTTGGTGGGATTGAGCCCCGAGTTGGGCTTTGCGCTGACAGTGCGGAGCCTGCTTGGGACTCTCTCTCTCCCTCTCTCTCTGCCCCTCCCCTGCTCATGCTGTCCCCCTCTCTCAAAATAAATAAACATTAAAAAAATCTTATCCGTTTCTGCTGGGCGGCTTCTGTAATGAGACTCCTCCCCTATTTCTCCAAAAGAAAAAAAAAAATCAGCTGAATATAAATTTCCCCCTGATCTACAGAATTGGACTTCTTTTTGGCTGCCATGAGTTAAAATGCTTCTTGCCAGCTCGATGCCGAGGGCAGGGTGTGTCTGTGGGGCGCTGTGAAATCAGTTCACAAACATGCGAAATAAAGGGTGTGCCCGCCACACGCACATGTGTTTATATTGGTTTTGTCTTGAGTTTTGGTTGCCTACAGTTTTTGGTTACTCACGAGGCCCGTGCACCTTAAAATTCTGCATTATCGTTGATTCACGAAAGAGAAGAATCTGGTACTTCCAGAACCCTGGCACGGTATTCTGTAATTGCATTATATTTCATAATTGTTTGGAGCTGGATTATTTGTCCAATTCCATCACACATGATTATTTCCTTCTCTTGCCTTATAAATTGGATAAAGCTCTTATCAGTATTCGCTCAGCCATAGGAAACAGACTGAGTTTTTCAGGCCCTCACATCGTGCTTAAAGAGAGTTTTAACGTATCTAAAAATACCAGGCCCGGCGCTATTTGTTTAACACTGTTATTGCAGAGCCTTTTTTTTTTTTTTTTTTTTTTTTCCAACTAAACCAATCCCAGCTGCAGAAAGCAAAGACTACAATGAATGAAAATCCAGAAATCGGGAGCACTGCTAGCTGGCAGATGGGAGATGGAGAAAACTCAGCGGCTGCTGCCTGGGGTCAGTAGACAGGGTCTTTGGCACAGAAGGGGCAGCTCGCCATTCCCGCTGGTGGACGGCCGGGAAACCCGCCTTCTTGGGTTTCCTCGTGGAGGGTCTCAGAGCCTGCCTGTGTAGGGACAGAGGCACTTTGTGTGGCAGGCAAGGCTCTGGACCAGCGGGGATATGGGTGCCATGTGGCCCCGATGTCCGTCTCCAATGATCTCTTCATCACCTGTATTTGTCGATACCATGATGCATGTTTGAACATACTTTTGCTTCCCACCAGCCTTAGGAAGAATGCAGAGATGGTGGGATTTCTGTGTACAGATGAGTGATTCCCGTCTACAGGCTCAGAGAGGGCTCGTGGCACAAATGCAAGTCGGAGACTTCACCGGGCCTTGAACCTTTGCTTTCTGACTCTGCTCTGAGCGCTCTTTCCACAACATTTTGCTGGCTTATTCCGCTCCCTGGGGCAAATGCTTCTAGCTGTGCAATAAAAGCCTTGAGTCAGAGAAAGGCTGAGATGGCTGGGTTTGAACATTCTTGACGTCAACAGAGATTTTAGCAGAGAGAGAAGAGGAGGGTTTGGGCTTTCGCCCAAGGGATTGGCTCAAGCTGTTTTGTGGACGTTGTATAGACCAGAACATTCAATAACGCGGCCTTGGATCTGGACAGGTGTAGGTAGCCGAGACCCACACCTGGGCTTGAGGTGACCTTTGCATGACGTTCCTTTGGATTTGGGTATTCCTAGCTTCAGCCCCTGGGTGTTATAGAGTAAGTAAGGATTTAAAAATACCCTGAATCGTGAATGTTCACGATAAGGGCAGCAAATCCTTTTAACGGAAGGAACCATGAGCACCGCCTGAGTTCGGGGAATCTGATATAATTTCAAAGAGAACACTCACTATTTTAATTTTTGTTGTTAGCTGTAATATTCTTAACAATCCTAATGTATCCCTAACCAGTTTTTACAGAGTTAAACATTCTGGTTAAAAAAAAAAAAATGTCAAAAAAAGTTAAAATTTCTAAAACGGGTTCCTGGGTTGGATTTATTTAAACTCTACTTATGTATTAGTATATACAAATAACAAATATAAACAATGTCACAAAGCAAGAAACACAATCCATGTTTAAAATTCTATTATTATTCAACTAAGAAAAAGCTGTTCTATTTTTCATTTGAAATAACAGCTTTCCTAAGTGAGTAGTCACTAAGATTACTGATAATATAGCATGATGAATTTCACAATGTTACAAGTGCTTCTTAATTTCTCTTGTGTTTCTTTCCTTCTGCTTTTCGACTTTGCCTCCCATTCAGTTGTACAAGTTTTCTGTTCTTTTCTGAATGGGCCATCTTTCTTTTTTTTTTTTTAATTAAAAAAGTTTTTTTAATGTTTATTTACTTTTGAGACAGAGAGAGACAGAGCATGAACAGGGGAGGGTCAGAGAGAGAGAGGGAGACACAGAATCCGAAGCAGGCTCCAGGCTCTGAGCTATCAGCACAGAGCCTGACGCAGGGTTCAAACTCACGGACTGTGAGATCATGACCTGAGCCGAAGTGGGACGCTTAACTGACTGAGCCCCCCGGGCACCCCAAATGGGCCATCTTTCTGTGTTTTCATCTCTGCTTCCTGTCCACCTTGGGCCTGGCTCCTTCAATGTAAAGGTCCTTGATTTGTATATGACATCTCAACTCTTCTTTTAGTAGCTATGACTGGTGGAACCATCTCAACCGACCGTGGATGTGGTCCCCCCTCGAGGATAATGCTTTGGTCCCTGGCACCTGAAGCCTCAGGTAGCTTTCAGCCTTCGTGGCCTTCACTGCTGACCTGCCTTGGGATCTGGGTTCCCCGATCAGGGGCTTGGCCAGGTCTAGCTGACCAATGTGATGGATGGCGCCAACATTTCCTTTGTTCTTCTCTTTCGAATTCAAAAGGAGACCTCAAAGGGAATTCAGAGCTATTACAAGTCTCCAGGCGGATAGGTTGCAAGTCAGGAAGGCTTTTAAATGAAGATACAACCGAGGGTGTCTGGGGGGCTGTCAATTAGTATCACATGGAAAGGTGTTTTGGAATCTAGCCTAGACCCCTCTTGACTTCCACCGAGAATCTCCATGGGGGCCTCCTCTTTGGAAAAAGTTGTCGGGGGATGCTGGCCGACCTCACATTGAAGAGCCACTGGTTTAGAAAAAATTACCCCTCGAGTTGTCTGGAGGCCATCGGACATCTGGGCTGTGGGGGTATTCCTCCCGGCTTTCATCCCCTGCGGCACACATTGTTTCCTAGGGCACCAAGGTATCTCTCACTCAGAGCGCCTGACATAGTGCTGGAGGGCGGACCGGTGGGTGCTCACTCAGGAAAACAAGTATTCAGCGAGTTCCGTCATCCTTAACTGTGCCAAAGAACGTAGGCACCTTCACTGGGGAAGGGCTGGGCCGAGAGCCATGGGCTGGTGATAAGCAGACAGATTCTACTCCCAGCTCTGTTTTTAATTAGCTCACTTGATTTCTCTGGGCTTTGGTTTTCTTGCTGCTAAAACGATTAGATTGAGTAAGGGTAAGGTCCTCTGAAGTTCTAGGCTACTTTGAGTTCAACTTAAAAAAAACCTTAAAGTGTTAGACAATTGACCTATTTTTACTGTAGAAAACCATAAAACATTGGGGTAAGCAAAAAGGAAAGAAAAACCTCATTATCCCATGACCCCGCCACCCTGAGATGACCTTTAAATATAATTTTTTTCGTTCTTATGCGATGATAAACACAGATTTGGATGTGTGCACATAAACATAAAAATTCATATATTTTAATGTGATAGTATTTTCCCAAAAGGTGTTCGTCCTGTGTGCTACCTTATGATCTGTCTTTTTAGTTAATATAACAGGAACACGGGAAGACCTTTCCAGGGCACTAAATGCACATTTGACACCTTTAACTTGGGGGCAGATAACTTAGTGATCAAGAGCCTGGCCTTGGCGACTATCACTGGCTCTGCTGTTCACTAGCTGTGTAACCTTGAGCAAATCACTTCACCTCTCTAAGTCTCAATGTCCTCCCGTGGAAAATGGCCATAATAATAATACCCACTTCATAAAGTGTTCTGAGGGTTAAATCAGACAGTGCATGTTAAGTATTCAGTGCAGTGCCTAGTAAGGGCCCATAGCAAGGACCCAATAAATGGTAACTAAGAATGCTGCATATCATTTCATTTTGTTAACGTGCATAGTTTTTTTTTTTTTTATTAAAAAAATTTTTTTTAACGTTTATTTATTTTTGAGACAGAGAGAGACAGAGCATGAATGGGGGAGGGTCAGAGAGAGAGGGAGACACAGAATCTGAAACAGGCTCCAGGCTCTGAGCTGTCAGCACAGAGCCCGACGCAGGGCTTGAACTCACAGACTGCGAGATCATGACCTGAGCCGAAGTTGGACGCTTAACCGACTGAGCCACCCAGGCACCCCTAACGTGCATAGTTTAACCAATTCTCTATTATTGCTTATTTAGATTTTCCTTTGCCATTATACACAATGCCGCACTGATTGTTTCATAGATAAATATTGTATCTATTCTTAAGGCATACTTCTAGAGGCAGAATCACTGTGCTAAAGGACACTTACTTTTAAAGATGTTGATATGTAAACCCAACGTGCCCAGTAGAAGGTTGTAACAGTCTAGGAGAATGCCCATCCCCCACATCTAAGGGGCGCATTAGTTCTCCTTTATCTTAATTTATATTTTTTTAAATGCTTTTTTATTTATTTTATTTATTTATTTTTTTTTGAGAGAGGGAGAGACAGAGCATGAACAGGGGAGGGTCAGAGAGAGGGAGACACAGAATCTGAAACAGGCTCCAGGCTCTGAGCTGTCAGCACAGAGCCCCACGCGGGGCTCGAACCCACGGACTGTGAGATCATGACCTGAGCCGAAGTCGGCCGCTTAACCGACTGAGCCACCCAGGCGCCCCATATGCAAACAGAAGAAAAAAATGGGTGAAAGGGCCATCTTTTTATTTTGCATTTACTTTCGTAAACGCACTCACTTTGCCCAGGCTTCTGCAGTGTTTGCCTCGTTATTGAGGATTTGGGACGATGTTCACGCATCTAGAGACGCAGCCCTTTGCTTCAGGTATTAATTCATGAGCGTGAGCTCCGCAGTCAGGGGCTGGGGTGGGCGCCGGTGGTGAAGACAGCAGTCCCAGGTCCTTGCCCTCAAGCATGTAAGGTTCAGGGAGGAAGTGGATATTAAAGGAATAATTAAAACCTGCGACGAAGGAGGAAGACAGGACCATCCTGGGAGACTTCCCGGAGATGGCGATGAGTGAAGAGAAACTCAAGAGGACTAAGCTTGGCACAAATGGGGTTTCAGGCGTGGAGAAACATTTTCCTTAGTTGGTTCTTCGCTTTTTTTTTTTTTTTAACTTGGCTCATGGTCCATGTTGAAATCTCAAGGTTTTTAAATGAGTAAAATTTATAAATGTTTATATTCATGTGTATTTTCCACCTTTGGTGTTTTGCTTGGCAAGCATATCCAATTAGGTTTTTCTTGTAAAATTGTGATACTTCTAGAACCCTTCATCCTACGTGAGACAGATGCATGTTTAAAATAAACACCAAAGATTGTACTTCTAGAAGTATCTTGTGGGGCTAGGTTCATGGACAGTAAGACTAATACTTAAAACCTGTGCTCGGTGGTGACAGAAGCTGGATAAGAGGGAAAATGTGATTCACAGAGACCTGGGAAGAGGAAAGTTTATTTTCAGACCTCTCTCTTTTGAGCTATTTGATTTGTGGTACCTCATACTGTTAACAAATCTCTATGGCCCCAGGTCTTGGTGCAAGAAAGTTTTCTATCAAACTAATTCATGCTAACATGTGAATGGCTGAATAAGCTGTCTGTCCTTAGTCTATTTAAATTTAACAGAGCACCATAACGAGAGATCAAAGCTTACCCAAATAAATGGGAGAATTTCAGACATCCAAGTCAGACTGAACGTCGGAAATAGTTTTGGTCAAACGAATCCTACCTGTATTCCTAGACCTATCCACGAAAGCATCAGACTTACTCACCTTAGATGCTAAAGGCTGAGAGGTATTGAGTATACTGGGTAAGAGAATGAACCCAAGAGGCAGAATACCAGGGTCTGGTTCTAGGTCTTTCATTGACTCATTATGTGACTGTGGGCAAGTTTATTAATCTCTCTGTGCTTCAGCGTCCTCATCTGTGACATGACAATGAATGTACCCATCTCATAGTAATGGTGAGAAGACTGAATGACTTATTAAATGTCTGGTACCCAGACCACTGCCTGATACAAAGCCGGTGCTCAACAGATAATAGTAATTGTTGGGGCGCCTGGGTGGCTCAGTTGGTTAAGGGTCTGACTGTTGATTTCGGCTCAGGCCATGATCTCACAGTCATGGGATCCAGCCCTGTGTCAGGCTCCACACCCTGCTTAAGATTCTCTCTCTCCCTCCCTCTACTCCTCCCCAACTTGTGCACACACACATGTGCATGCATGCTCGCGCTCTCCCCACCCCCCCCTCAAAAGCAGTAATTGTTATTTCGACTGAGGACCTTTCCTTAAGGAAAAAGTAGAAAGCTGGAATCTTCCCTTTATGCATGCCCTGGGGATTTCAAGATTTCATTCTCTTGGTTTTCCTCTTACCTACCTCTTTGTTTCTTTGTTTCTTTTTTTTTTCCTTCCTTCCTTCCTTCCTTCCTTCCTTCCTTCCTTCCTTCCTTCCTTCCCTCTTCTCTTCTCTTCTCTTCTCTTCTCTTCTCTTCTTTTTCTTTTCTCTCTTGACTCCTCCGTGCCTCACACTTCCCTTACACATGATTTACACAACCTGATTCTTGTTGTCTTTTATCCCTCATTCCTCTCTCCCTGGACCGCCCTTGCTCTCTCACTTCATGTATCACCCCTTTGAACTGGTTTCTCAAATGTCTATGACCAGCCCATGATACCAGTACATAGCATTTGGATATTTTGTCAGTTAATTAGCTGGAAAATCCAGAATATATGGCTTCAGGTATGGTTTGACCCAGGGGCCCCCATGATATAATGAAAGCCCTGGATTTTCTCATGTTTGCTCTGGCCTTCCCTGTGATTGGATCCATTGTCTGACAGCCAGGGGCTGAGCTAGAATCAACAGAGTGCTTCTTTGCCTACCATACTACTGATGGAGAAGGGAGAGCCTCTGTCTCTTATTTCTGATGGGAATCAGTTTTGCCACAGTGCACAGCTTAATATCTGGGCACTGCTTTATGGAAAGAAGTGTGAATGGACGCCGATGTGCAAAGCAGCAGAAATTCCCTACAAATGTATTGCTTTTCCTCAAATTTATCATAACACAACCAAGAGTGTACTTAATTCCTCTGTTTTGACTTGACTAATTCTATTGGGGCAGTTATCATTATCCATGATCCCATAGGTTCAAATGTTCAGTATACACATTTGTGTTCCCTTCTTGATGACGTCACTTGTGTTCCAGTTCATAGATCCTAGAATACACTCCCACCTTGATGTTGATGCCCCACCGATTGGTCCCGTTCAGTATAAGACCTATCTGCTCTGTGCAATGTTCTGTGGACACTGGGATCCACACTGAATTCATCTGCCCAACTCTTATAACAAGGATATTCATAGTATTCATGCATTTCTTATTCTATTCTGTTTTATATTATTATTTATGTCTACCTTATGTCCTTTCCCAGTTGGGCTTGGAATGCCTCAGAAGCATATCTCCTATTTCCCTGAGTCTTTTCACACTGTCTGGTATAAGCTCTCTGTGGTATGGAGACTCAGTTAAAGCTCCTGTTGACTGGGAGAGACCGGACCCCATGGAAGCATGCTGGGGTAGGATTCTCTGCAGTCAGCATGTACTTTGGGTCGGCCCAAGTCTTCACAGAGCTGCCCAATGATGTGCACTGTGGAATTGTGTGTCCACAGCATATGAAGAGATGTGATATGGAAAATGTCCAGGGGTCAGATATGTTGGAGGAATGGCGTCTCAAACAAGGTTAGCATTTTCTTCACTATATGAGTTTTCAGATCCTTGATAGTGTAATATGTGTGTGAATCTGCATAAAAAGGGTTGTGATGGCTAGACTGTATACCCCCCAAATTCATATGTTAAAGTCCTGACCCCTTGTGGAACGTGACTGCACTTGGAGTAGGGTCTTTTCCCCCAAAATGTTTATTTATTTGAGAGAGAGAGAGAGAGAGAGAGAGAGAAAGAGAGTGAGCACTCATGCCACAAGTAGGGGAGGAGGAGGTGGCAGAGAGAAAATCCCAAGCAGGTTCTTCTGTTGGCACAGAGCCTGATGCAGGGCTTGATCTCATGAATCATGAGATCATTACCTGAGCTTAAATCAAGGGTTGGTCATTTATTTTCATTTTTCCCCATATTTATTTTTTTAAATTAAAATCCACGTTAACATACAGCGTAATGATGATTTCAGGAGTAGAATTTAGTGACTCATCACTTACATATAGCACCCAGTTATGTATAATACCCAGTTGTAATGCCCATCACCGATTTAGCCCATCCCCCCACCCAACACCCCTCCAGCAACCCTCAGTTTATTCTCTGTATTTAAGAGCCTTTTATTTAACAGCCTTTTGCCTCCCTCTCTGCTTTTACCTTATTTTTTCTTCCCTTCCCCTATGTTCATCTGTTTCGTTTCTTAACTTCCACATATGAGTGAAATCATATGATGTTTGTCTCTCTCTGACTGACTTATTTCACTTAGCATAATACACTCTAATTCTATCCATGTTGTTGCAAGTGGCAAGATTTCATTCTTTTTGATGGCTGAGTAATACTCCATTGTATACTGAAACCACGTCTTTATCCATTCATCAGCCAATGGACATTTGGGCTCTTCCTATAATTTGGCTATTGTTGATAGGGCTGCTGTAAACAGTGGGGTACATATGCCCCTTCTAGTCAGTATTTTTGTATCCTTTGGATAAATAGTAGTGCAATTGCTGGGTTGTACGGTGGTTCTATTTTTAATTTTTTGAGGAACCTCCATACTGTTTTCCAGAGTGGCGGCACCAGTGTGCATTCCTACCAGCAGTGCTAAAGGGTTCCTCTTTTTCCACATCTTCACCAACATCTGTTGTTTCCTGAGTTGTTCATTGTAGCTATTCTGCCAGATGTGAGGTGGCATCTCATTGTGGTTTTGATTTGTATTTCCCCGATGATGAGTGGCATGGAGCATCTTTTCACTTGTCTGTTAGCCATCTGAATGTCTTCTCTGGAAAAGCATCTATTCATGTCTTTTGCCCATTTCTCCACCGGATTATTTGTTTTGGGGTGTTGAGTTTGATAAGTTCTTTATAGATTTTGCATACTAACTCTTTATCTGCTAGGTCATTTGAAAATATCTTCTCCCATTCCATTGGTTTCCTTTTAGTTTGGCTGACTGTTTCCTTCACTGTGCAGAAACTTTTATCTTGATGAGGTCCTAGTAGTTCATTTTTGCTTTTGTTTCCCTTGCCTCAGGAGATGTGTCAAGTAAGAAGTTGCTGCAGCCAAGGTCAAAGAAGTTGTTGCCTGTTCTCTCCTCTAGGATTTGGATGGTTTCCTGTCTTACGTTTAGGTCTTTCATCCATTTTGAGTTTATTTTTGGGTATGGTGTAAGAAAGTGGTCGAGGTTCATTCTCTTGCATGTCACTGTCTGGTTTTCCCAACACCATTTGCCAAAGAGACTGTCTTTTTTTCCATTGGATATTCTTTGGTGCTTTGTCAAAGATTTGTTGGCCATATGTTTGTAGGTCCATTTGTGGGTTCTCTATTCTATTCCATTGATCTACTTGTCTGTTTTTGTGCCAGTACCATACTGTCTTGATGATTACAGCTTTGTAATACAGCTTTGAAGTCCGGAATTGTGATGCCTCCAGAATTGTTTTTCTTTTTCAACATTGCTTTGGCTATTTGGGATCTTTTCTGCTTCCCTAAAAATTTTAGAATTGTTTGTTCTAGCTCTGTGAGGAACACTGATGTTATTTTAATAGAGATTGCATTGAGTATGTAGATTGCTTTGGGTAGTATCGACATTTTAACAATATTTGTTCTTCCAATCTACGAGCGTGGAATGTTTTTCCACTTCTTTGTGTCTTCAATTTCTAACATAAGCTTTCTATAGTTTTCAGAGTACAGATCTTTTACCTCTTTGATTAGGTTTATTCCTAGATATTTCGTGGTTTTGGTTGGCCATTTAACTGACTGAACCACCCAGGCACCCAGAGATAGGGTCTTTAAAGACACTATTAAGTTACATTGGGGTCATATGGAGGGCCCTAATCCAAAATGACCGGTGTCCTCGTAAGAAGAGATTATGGCATAGACCTGCACAGAGAAAAGACCATGTGAAGACACTGGGAGAATATGAAGAATATGGTTCGTAGACCCCAACCCTGCCTACACTTTGCTCTTGGACTTCTAGTCTCTCGAATTGTGAGAAAATCAATTTCTGTTGTTGAAGCCCTCCAGTCTGTGGTACTTTGTTATGGCAGTCCTAGCAAACAAATACAGGGGTGTATTTGAGTGTGTTTTTCCAATGAACTTGACCGTACAGTTCCTCTTTTGAACCAACAAAATTTCCGAAGGTGACATCTGCTGTCATTCCTTAGGCTACAAGAGTTGTTGGCACTGCTGGGCATGGCAGATGCCTCCTAGGGACAGACTGACTGGTGCTGTGTGCTCTGCCCTTTACACACATCCATACACTTGGGAGCTCTGCTGTGTCTCATACCCACATTCATGTTCTGATAAGCTGTAGAAAATGATGGGTCCTAGTTTGGATCTTCATAAGCTATGGAAGACTCTGATTTCTACAACCACACAATCTTAGTTGGGAGTCCCTGGGAGTCAGAGATGGTGTTTAATATGTATGCTATAAAGTGGACACTTAATCCTGAACTTAGGAAGGAGATTTAGATAGGCATGCAATATATTTCTTTTTCAAAAAAGATCTGTATTAAAATCCTCGCTTTGAGTAGAAGTTTCTTTCTTTTCCTTGACCATCGTGTTGTCCTTCTGGAGCATACTATCTCTTTTTTAGTGAAAGGTTTGCCCTATGACATAATGGAAAGGTTTAATGACAAGGAGATAAGCTCTTTTCCTTCCTCATGAATATTTTCTCTTCACAAAGATTTCTCCTGGTTTCTGTCTTGTTGTTGTTGTTGTTCTGTATTTCCCTATTTGGTAACAATAATGGTAGATTGGAGGATGGCCAATGAGACAGAGAAAAGAGACGGTGCTGTTTATTTATCAGAATGTGTAAACGGATGCTTGAGAGTGGTGTCAATGTCGAGCACACATGGTAAGTAGTTTTTGTAAGACTTTCATGGAGGAACAGAGAGGCTCTTAAAATAATCGTTGCTATTGGAAGTATAGAGAGAAGAGGCGGGGCTCCTGTTTTTCTCTGATAAATGCAGCACTTGTTCATAGGGTCAAACTAACTTCTCTAGAAAAGTCACAGCACAGGCTTCTCCGGAGAAGAGAGTCAGGTAAGGACTTTTACTCTCTTTTATAAGTGCACGGCTGCATATGTGTTTCTGGATTCAATGGAAAGTAGCAACTCCAGTGAGGATGGTGATGGTGGAGAGTGGGACCAGGGAAGTGGCTGTGGACACTGGGTTTGAAAGGTGGTCCCCCAGCCTTCTGGCGCTCATATGGGGTGGCCGGGACTGACCAAACACAACTCAACACGGACGGTCTCTGGACATCAGGAAATTAAGATGCATATCAAGGTTCGTATATCAGTCTTCTGAGGTCAGACTACTACACTGAGCTGGAGAATCCCCGTTGGATGTTTGTTCAAATACAGATTCCAGGAACTCTTCTCCCCAAGATTTGGATTCGTTACACTGGAGTCTGCATTTCTAGCGGGTGCCCAGGTTATTTTGACATAGTGAGTCTACAGACCCAGCTTGGAAACAACTGGCCTAGAAGCTTCCATTTCTGGGCGGTGGATGGGCCCGGCTGTCTCTCTCCTGCAGAAGGGCTGCCAGGAAACCATGCAGCCTGGCTGTGTTATTGAGATAATACTGCAAACGGAACCCAGATGAGTCATATGTAAACTTATTAAGTTCAAATGTTTTCATAAGCAACTTGTCCTTTCCAAAAATCAGGTTATAATAGATCTGAGAGGAAGTCTTTGGGTTTGCTTGTCAGAAGCGATACCAAATGTAGATTTGGGGACGTTGCCACCCAAGCAACGGATTCTGTCATCGTAAGAGCGCAAATCTTTTTGACAATCAGATGACAATTACACTGGACTTCTCTGTAGGGGCCCAGCTGCGTGTTAACACATATTTGTGGCCTCTTATTTGGAATGCAATAAGCTAGATGCCTATTAAAAGCCCTTCATTCACTTTAAAATGGTCTCAGGAGATTATTTCTTTCTGTCCCACAGAGTTTAGACACTTGCCTGAGGAATGGGCCTCAATCTTTGCTAAATTAGCTCTTCAGGTATTATTCCTCAAGAAGGGGCATCTCAATTGTTCACAAATGACAGAGTCCGTACTCAGTGGGTCCCTTATGTAATTTGCAGCCCTGTGTTTAACCTAATCCTGAAATGGCCTAGAGTTTATGCAAAGCTAGTTTAGTACTGATCACTGCTGTACTCTCTTTCAAGCCGCTGATAAAATAATGTAAGAAAATTGCAAAACTTTTCTCAAGGTTTCTTGCTGTTTCATTGGTCTTTAACACCTAGACAGGAATTTTTTTTTTTTTTTTTTTTATGGTTTTTAAAACCTCAACACGTATCTCAGGCCATGAGGGGTTCTCAAAGTCCAATTCGTAATGCTATTGCCAGAATCAAAGTGGGAGAGACGTGGTTTTTGTCAAGTCAAAATCCAGTTTAAGTGATATAAAACAAGGCTGTTCTTCGGTTAAGCATGTATGTAAGTAGTGATGCAGGAATTAGATAATTTGGATGCTTCTCTATCTGTCATGGGAACTGAGAAGACACATACCCACTTTTATGTTGATGACATAATCTTAATATCACTTATTGGAACAGCTGTAAAATACTGATGAGCCTGTTGGCTGATTATTATCAGAAAGAACCACTATCAACTAAATGAAAACTGAAGTTGCCGTGGTTGGCCGAGATGTCTCAAGAGTTGAACCGGATTTTGTCATAACTGGAGAGTTTTACATGAAAAAGCAACTCATTCAATGTTAAAGAATGATAATGAGTGAAGGTTTTTGTCACATTAAAGAGTGCTTTTGTATTCTTGGGTCTCCCTGTGGGAGCTAATATGGTGGTGGGCTCATCAGAACTCAGAGCTATCGAAAATCAGAAATCCTCCTGGGGCCATGTTGGGATTTTAAAATTATTGAGGTAGCCAACCAGTAAGACTTAACCTTAAAACGTTTCAGACCAAAATCCTTTGTTTTCTTTTTTGACATAGAAATTTGGGAGTTGCAACCCCAAATCTATGGGTACTTGGCAGGTTAAAAGTCCAGTTTTTGTGAAAGTCTTTGGCCCAACATCTAGGCCATTGGTTCTTAACGGGGGTTATTCCCCCTACCCCCAGGGACAGTGGACATTTTGCTTGTCACACCTGAGCAGAGGTACTACTGACATCTAGTGGGCATCTAGTAGGATACTAATCATGCTACAGTGCAGGGGACAGCCTTCTCCCTGCCCTACCCACCTCCCCCCACCCATGTCCTAGAGTTTATCCCTGCTATGTGTCAATAATACCACAGTGGAGAATCCCTATTCTAGTCCATTGTGGGACCACACTGGGTGTGGTTCTGGGCTGGCATCCCCTCCATGACTTACTGATAATGAAGACCTTGTCAGCGACGTTCACTCCAAAAGCGATTCAGAATTTGCCAGAAGGTCAACTGAGTTTTGATTTGAGTGATATGGTCCAAGGAAAATTTTGCCCATTCACTCCACTAGCGTCTCTAAAATCTTTCCCTGCATTGCATAGATGTTGAGAGAAAACAAGCAGACAAACTCAACATATGTGCATTTTATTATTAGTTTTCCAGATATTTCCTAATTGAGGTGATGAGATGATAAGCCCCTAGGATGGGCTCAGTTAATGAAGGAAAACTGTAGAGTGCTCTCTGAGTCTCCTGTTGATGATGATGGTGGAAGGTTTTCTTATAGCTTTTCCTGTGGCGGTATTTAGGAAGCCTTCACATGAGGAAGATTTCTGTGACTTTATACATCCCACATGCATAACTGTATGTATCCTACAAGCTAACAGTGTTGAGTTCCTGAGAGATACAGCACAAGGAAGATTCCAAGCCTGCTTTCCACACTTATTAAATCTCCCCAGGTGACACAGGAACCTCAGTGGCCTACATAACCTGGACCAGACCCAGCCTCGAAGCTTTAGACCTTTACCTTTCCAACCCCAGGTGCTGGCCTGGCCCAGTATCCAGACCCAAAGCTCTTCATAAGGGATCAGCACCCTGAGTCCCAAGTTTCATCTTCCAGAGAGAAGGCGGAGGAAGCTGGAAGTTTCTTTAACCCGCAGCTTGCTTCTGAAGATTCTGCGGGATGCATTAGGTGAACATGAGGCCATTACAACCTCTCTGAGAGGCCTTTGTGCGGAGTTTGGGCTGAGGTGGTGAGTAGGGTGTGGGATGGAACCCACATTAGAGGTGGAGACATCCCTTACCTATCACTTTTTATATAAGCATGCCAGCAGTAGCATCATCCTGGAATATGGTAGCTGGAAGATCAATTAATCTCTTTTCAGTGAACTTGGATAGTTCCTTCTACTAGGAAACCAGTGTCAGCTAATAGAAAGCCAGTTGGAATGCACGGTTGTAGCAACTGATTAAACTCAGATGCCTGCCCCTTAATTGGTTTTGATCTGTTTTTTGTTTTCTGTTGTTGTTGTTGTTGTTGTTTTAAACCTTGAATTTTTCTACATGATTTAATGATGTAAGACAACTTATCTACTTGGGAATGTGAGCAGGGTAGAAAGGATAAGTAAGTGTCAGGTAAAAAAAAAGATATGAAATTTTTCGTTTGTTTTCTGAGAGAGGATGCAAGTGAGTGAGGGGCAGAGAGAGAGAGAGAGAGAGAGAGGGAGAAAAGGAGAGAGAAAAGCAGGGTTCACCCAAAGCGGGGCTTGTGCTCACCCAAATCGGGGCTTGGACTCATGAACTGTGAGATCATGGCCTTAGCCAAAATCAGATGCTTAACCAACAGAACCATCCAGGCCCCCAATATATGAAGTTTTAAAATGAATGCCTTTTTACACACAAAACTAACCAGGAACTTTTGCTAGCTGTGGTATGAATAAGGAAATCATGGATCATTTGTGTAATTTTTTTAGGATGTGAGTGGTTCCCATGGATGTGAATGGCTTCCCCAGCAATACTTTCTTACCTGCCTTGCTCATCTGTCATGGACTGGATGCGCTCTAGCATTCCTACTGTTGGTATTCTTCTCCCTTCTCCAATTCTACTTGTACCCTTGCCCAAGCTTCGATAATTTTAAGACCCACAAAGCCTTGAAATAGGTTAATTCCTTTGCAAAGAAGATTGCCTGTTGGTTGTCCCTACGCTTGTTACAAACAGCACTCCAGGAGAGCAGAAATCATGTTCAGTTCCTCAGTTTCTGAGATGACTGGCTTTAATGCTGCCAGTGTGGACTGGGTCCTCCTCTTTCTATCCTTAGCATCTTCTGCTGCACTGAAGCTTCTCTTTCCCTTAATTCTAGTTCCATCTGCCACAAGGAACCTTGGGGATTACCCATCCTCTCCCGTTGGATAATGGGACTAAGGCCCCCAAAGCATGAGGACCGTTGTAAATTCTTCTTGCGGTCTGATGCCCTTCCTATAATACTCTGCGGGACTAACTCCCAAACCATTTGAAACTGAGTTCTGGCCATTGTTATTTCACAGAGCAAAGTCATAATAATTCAGGTGTCCTAAAGTTAGAATTTATGGTCACTCACCTTTAGTTAGCCAAAGTGTGATCTTGTGCCAGATGTATAGAAAGGGTTTGCTAAGTCAGCATTTCCTATGGTGTGATATTCTGAACGGCGAACAGTGTGCTATTCTGTCAAATGCTGGAAAACACAGTTTTATCATCAAATAAACAACGTTTGGGAACCACTACGTATTATGCCTAGCTCTTAAGAGATTCAAAATGTACATTATTGGTACATTATAGTCTCAGAGCATTCTTGCAGAGTTCGAATTTATGTATTTATTTAACTCCATATTTCCCAAACGTGCTTAACCATAACTTCCTCTACTCCCTCTCTATCCTCCCCTCCACCCCTCCATATGTATATATAATCAGCTAATAACATTCTGGGAGTTACGATTCCCTGGAACACAGTTTGGGAAAAGATGTCCTAAGCAAAGACATGGGGGGACTCTCAGAGCCCCTGACACCGTAAAGTTATCTGGAAAACCGTATTTTGCCATTCTCCATGGAGTCAGCCTGCATTTCGCATCCATCTCCATGTAATAGAACATCTACATGCATCCATTTTATCTGGATACTTTGAGGGCTCAGTATTTTTCTGGTCCATAGTCTCTCTGATGGCACCAAGTTATAAACAACTGGCAAGACAATGTATTTTAATTTTTTTTTTCAACGTTTACTTATTTTTGGGACAGAGAGAGACAGAGCATGAACGGGGGAGGGGCAGAGAGAGAGGGAGACACAGAATCGGAAACAGGCTCCAGACTCCGAGCCATCAGCCCAGAGCCTGACGCGGGGCTCGAACTCACGGACCGCGAGATCGTGACCTGGCTGAAGTCGGACGCTTAACCGACTGCGCCACCCAGGCGCCCCAAGACAATGTATTTTAACCACAAAATGAAACTGCAGTTCCTGCAAAAAAAGCCGGGATTTCATGAAGTCCATGAAAGTGATGTTGGAAAACAGCTCAAAGCTTATGGAAAGCCACCTACAAATGAAATTCCGTGAGAGTTAACCTACATAAGAGCCAAAGAAGAAAAACTCAGGAAGAATGAAGACTAGACGGATCTTCCCAGCAAAAAAAGTTCTGAATGTCCAATGAATTCGAGAGGCTGCAGGCAAAATCCATCATTCCATTAAATATGTTTTTGCAAGATGACCTTCTTCATATTCATGCTTTGGAACTCAAATGCAAAATAAAGGGTATCAGAGAATTTTATCAGAAATTTAGTAAAATTGGTCTGCTCAAGGGTCATTTGCTGTTTATCCTAAGAATTCATGCCTTCCTAGTTTACCTCCAAAATGAAGTCTTCAAAGCTATCACCTTCATCATCATTGACCACTGAGTTTTGGCCACTGCATTTATTTTAAGTGCCCTTTTCCCCCTGGTATTAACTATCCTCAAGGGAGAACGGTGGGTTTTGAGAAATAGTACTTCAGAGGACAAGTGGTTTTAGGGACTCTCAGACGTTCCGTATGTTACCTGGGGATGTTGCTGATTTAAAATGGGTATTATTTTTTTTTAATTTTTTTTGTGTATTTATTTTTGAGAGAGAGAGAGAGAGCATGAGCAGAGGAGGGGCAGAGAGAGAGAGAGGGAGACACAGAATCTGACGCAGGTTCCAGGCTCTGAGCTGTCAGCACAGAGCCCGACGCGGGGCTCGAACTCACAGACCGTGAGATCATGACCTGAGCCGAAGTCGGCCGCCTAACTGACTGAGCCACCCAGGCACCCCTAAAATGGGTATTATTGAATGCCGAGGCAGCTCCACTGAGTAGGTGTTGTGTGGTGATGGTGAGCATGGGCCTCATGGGAGTCAGACTGTGGCATTCAAGGCCCAATTTCATCCCCTGCTGCTTCTGTGACCTCAGACGCTGTTCTTAGTCTCTCTGAGCCTCAGTTTTCTCTCTGAGATGGAACAGGAAAAGCACTCACCGGATGGGAGCATAGTGAGGATTTAAGGAATCACCTGCATTGGTTTCCTAGAGCTGCCACAGAAAAGTGCTGCCAACTGCGTGGCTAAAACAGCAGAAATCACTTTCTCCCAGTTCTGGAAGCTGGAAGTCTAAGATCAAGGGGGCAGCAGGGCTGCTCCCTTCTGAGGGCTGTGAGAAGTCCGTGAAGCCAGGCTTCTCTCCCAGCTTCTGATAGCGTTGGCTAGTAGATGGTGTTCCCGGTCTCTTCAGACCATCTTCTTCCTGTGCACTTGAATCTCTGTGCCCCGATTTCCCCTTGTATAAGGGCACCACTCATATTGGATTAGGACTCACACCAATGACCTCATCTTAGCTTGATTACCCCTGTGAAAATTCCAAATAAGGTCACATTCTGAGATGCACAGGGTTCAGAGACCAATGTATCTTTTTTGGAGGATACAGGTCAGACTGTAATAATGTTTAGGAGGAGGTGTTAATAACACAACACGTGGTAAGCCTTCATCAAATTTGAATAATTATTCTTGGGTTCATCCACATGAAATTGCTGATATTGACCATTTTGCCCTATAAAAAATGCAGATATAATATAATTAACCTTTTTTTTGCTTTCCTTTACTTCCCATGGTCTCCGGCTAGATGCTCTTTGTCCCTGACACAGATCCCTGCTTTGGGCAACGGGCAAGAGGCAGGCTCTGCTTAACCGCAGAAGGAGAGAGTGCTGGACTGACTCCTTTTGCCACTTGCATTCAGAGGCATTCATCTGTCTCAGCGCTGGAAGTTCTTTCCAAATCTTTACCTCCTGAATGTAATAGATGTACCATGAAGCTTACCTGTCAGGCCCCCCCACTTGTAAGGGATCTTTCCAAGGCCCTGGGAGAGGCTCCCCAACATGTATGTGTTTTTGTAAAATTTGCAGAAATAACATGTTTCATCCCGGCCAGATTAAGATCACCATCTCTTTGCTCTCCAACTTCTGTCACGCTTTCCCTCATCTTGGGTAGCCCTGGGGTGGCCCTGAACACATTTTTAAAAAGAAAACTTAATTTTTTTAGAGCTCTTTTGGGCTCACAATACAATTGAGCCCCAAGTGCAGGGATTCCCCATATACCCTCTGCTGCTGCCCATGCACAGCCTCCCCCACTGTCCCTCACGAGTCGGACGCTTGTTACAACCAGTGACTATGTCAACATATCCAAACCCATAGTTTACATTAGGGTTTACTCTTGGCATTGTACCTTCTCTGGGTTTGGACAAATGGATAATGACATGGATCCACCATTATAGTATCACACAGAGTAACTGTGCCTTAATAATACTCTGTGTGCCACCTATTCTTCCCTCCCTTCTCCCGACACCTGCCGACCAGCGACATTTTTCCTTTTGGCACAGTTTTACCTTTCGCAGAATGTCATATGGTTGGAGTCATACAGTATATAGTCTTTTCAGATAGGTTCTTTCTCTTAGTAATACGCATTTAGGGCTCCTCCATGGCCTTCATGGCGTGATAGTTTGCTTCTTTTTCAAACCGAGCACATTCCAACGTCTGGAGGTACCGTAGCTTCTTTCTCCAGTCACCTACGGAGGGCATCATGACTGCTCCCACGTTCTGACAACTATGAACAAAACTGCTATAAAGCCCTGGGCAGTCTTGAGATAACTTGAAGGAAAGGAGACGGGAGCACATTTACAGTGGGATTCGTGGGATTCACGTCTATGAGTTGAGGTCGCTCCACGTATCACCAAGCACTCTTAGCTATCCTGGTGTAGGAATGTGCCGGGTTGTGGCCCGGATGTGCCGGGGTGGACATCACCCAGCCATATGACTGTGTTCTCCTTCCCTGCTTCCCGAAGTGTGTGGCCTGGGGGGGGGGGGGGGGGGGGGGGGGGGGGGGGGGGGGAGAAACCAGATTTGAAATGTATGGAGTCAGAGGCCAGTTAGTGAAAATTTCATCAGATGTATGACCTTGTAAGTGGAAGAGTTGGTCCTTATTAACACCTCGTCAAATGGAAGTTCTCTCTGTCAGGAATATATCTGTTAAGGCAGCACCTTCCTATCACCTCTGCTAGAGGAAAGATCGAACTATCATTCTCTATGTAGAATACATATAACCTTTTTGTCTTGTGAAGAGGTGCTCAAAGAACATCCAGCCCAAAAAAAAAAAAAAAAAGTGAAGGAAAAAGAAAGTATTATAGAGTTATGTTAGTTATTTGGCTTAAAAAAATATGGTTTTGTTGGATTTTCATCCTTGGTATTTGTCAGATTAAATTACATAATTTGTTGAGATTTCTTTTCTCACTTATATATTAAATATGCTTACATAGAAAATTTTAATTTTGTATTCTTTTTTCTTAAAGAGGGACTCAGATTGTGGAGCCTTCTAGTCTGCTGAGCCTAGATCCTTCTGTGTCCCTGGGCTCCTTTATCTTAAGATCTGGCTGCTTTTTGTGTGGCATCTGACCAACTCTTTTTATTACATCTGGGCCATTTTCATACCCAACAATAAAGCAAATATTAATTTTAATATGCTCTTGACTTACAGAGAAAGTAAAGGCAACTGTGTATAAAGTTGTGTGTCTTAGTATGAATGGAGGGATCTGTATGAATGGAAAGATGGAGGGGCGCCTGGGTGGCGCAGTCGGTTAAGCGTCCGACTTCAGCCAGGTCACGATCTCGCGGTCCGTGAGTTCGAGCCCCGCGTCAGGCTCTGGGCTGATGGCTCAGAGCCTGGAGCCTGTTTCCGATTCTGTGTCTCCCTCTCTCTCTGCCCCTCCCCCGTTCATGCTCTGTCTCTCTCTGTCCCAAAAATAAATAAATGTTGAAAAAAAAAATTAAAAAAAAAGATGGAGAAATAATCTTTTATCATATAATTTTACAAATGTTGCTATTATGCTCGTGGAACAATTAAACAATGCTTTATAATTCTGTAAAACTCCTATATTTTCTTGATGTTAAGAATGTTTCCTATATGTTTCCTATATCTTGATGTTTCCTATATTTTCTTGATCTTTTATCACAACATAGGTGAGGTCTACTTTTAACTAGGGAATATCTGACTCTGGTTAGCTATATTTTAATTTAATATAAACTTTCTACACCTGCTTTTCCACTTATTCATAAAATGTTGAAAAAGATCATAAATAATGACGTGGTTTTGTCTGTGGAGGATGCCGTTAGGACTGGCCTTAGTTCACAGCTAGTAGAGAGATGATATACATTTCTAAGTAGCTCTGTTCCCCAAGCCCCACTTTTGTTGTCATTTATTTGTTACTTGAGATTCAATTTGGTTATTTTACTTGAGCTGAACACATTTTGGCCTCATTTAGGGGGGCAGCCTTAGCTTCAGGTAGATGAAAATTTGCATATTTTCGTTCTAGAAAGAGACACAATAAAGGATTTTGGATATTTTTGTGGCTAGTTAAATTTTCTTTTAATGTTTATTTCTGACAAGAGTGTGAGCGGGGGAGGGGCAGAGAGAGAGGGAGACACAGAATCCACAGCAGGCTCCAGGCTCCGAGCTGTCAGCTCAGAGCCCGACGTGGGGCTCGAACTCACAAACTGTGAGATCGTGACCTGAACCGAAGTTGGAAGCCTGACTGACTGAGCCACCTAGGCGCCCCATTGTGTGGGGTGTGCCTAGAAAAAGGCTGGGCTCCCTTTTAGTTCTGTTAGTTTCCTGAGTATTGCTGAACGTGTGCAGCCAGCCTTTGTTGCCAGCAGCAAAGGGACCGCTGCTGGTTTACATCAGTCTGTGTCAGGACATTTAAACCTTTGCTCCCATTCTGCTTTCCAGAGTGGAATGCATATGGTGTCCACGTTGCATCTCACGCCTTTACCGTAGGAGATGTCGACATTACACAGAGCCGGTGAGGATTGCAAATCCTAAGACTCTTGAAACACATTTTCTGGCATTGCCTTCAATTGTGCAAATCTTACAGAGTTGTCCTTAAATTATGCAAATTGTGTTATAAAAAGGAAACAACATAAGAAGAACTATGTCGGTGTCACATCAAAATGACTATAATGCCATATAAAAGAAAAAACGGCTTTTAAATTTGATTTCATTCACTCATTATTGGCAACATGCTTTGAGGTACAGAAAATGTTTCTAGTCACACAGGCCTCGCTGGAGTTCTAACCCACAAAACGTGGTGGATCCCAGTCATCCCTGAGGGGTGGTAATCAAATCATTAATGTTTTCAATCCTCAGCTCCTTCCTGAGCCACTGCTGTGTGTTTGGCATGGTTTCCAGCCCTACAGAGGCAGTGGTCAGTGTGGCACAGAAGTCCCTGTTCTCAGAAGGTTTCTCTTTTAGCGTGATGGGAAATAAACCAGTGAACAAATGCGTGTGTCACACAGGCATCACACAAGCAGGGTGAGAGGGCGGAGACTGAGGGAGACGGTACTTTAGGGACAGCTCTCCAAGAAGGCTTCTGGGAGGTGGTGACATTGGAGTAAGGACTCTACATGCAGGAAGAGAGGACGTCAGGTATGTTTCTAAGAGAAGAGTTTTCCAGATGGAGAGAACGCCAAATGTCTTGAGGTGGGAACAAGCAGGGTGGTTTAAGGAATAGCAAAGGGCTGGCGTGACCAAATGGAGTGTCGGGGCTGGTGATGTAGGCAGAGAGGAAGCCGGGGAGGGGAAAGGTGCGATTTATTTGGTTTTCAGTTTAAAAAGACGGCCCGCTGTCCTCTGGAGAGGATGTCCTACGGAGAGGACACGACTGGGAACAGTGTTTATTCGTTAGTGTTTGCAGATAAACCATCCCAAGATGTAACAGTTTAAGGCAATAGCCATGCATTTTGGCTCCCAAGACTGGGCGATAGTAATGTGGGCTGAACTTGGCGGGTCGTCTCCTCTGTGCTGAAACCTTTCAGATCAGAAGGGCAAGGTATTCATGAATGTTGTGTGGGTAGAGAGGCATCATGCGGGAGCTGATACTTGACTCTCTCAGACAGATGTGGTAGGTGTGGACAGTGTGGTGAGGGCCTTTGGGAGGAGGGGGAAGCATGAAGAAAGAAGCTGAGGGGTGAATGCACATGGTGTGTTGGTCATAGGGTGGGAAACCAGTCCAACTGGAGATGATGAATCTCGGCCAGTGCTGCATAGGTGGGAGGGTATGGCCAGGCTTTGGAGACACTGGACAGCAAGAGGATTTAGTTCTGAAGTCAGAGGAAATAGCCACAGAAGGCTTTTGACTATGAGAGCCGCATAGAAGATGAAGGGGAACCTTGCCATTGTGCTTGATGATGGGGACTGGGTGGGGACTAGGAACTTCCCCCGCCACTGGAGAGCCTGGCACTGAGAGAGCCCCCCTCCCAGGAGTGATCACCATGGAGTTGGGAAGAAGATAGGCGAGCTAACTGGTAAAGTGAGGCGGAAGGACTTGCCGATGCGCTGGATGAGAGAGGGAGGGGAGGGGTTCACAAGAGGTGATCCTGTGGCATTCCCGAAAGTGTGTTCTCTGTTCCATAGTATAATGCTGTCTACTGCTGTTCTCCTATCATCATGATGGTCAAATACAAAGAAATGACTCTAGGGTGTTCAAGAAGGAAGAGATTTAATACAGGGAATAGTTAGCTTTTAGAGAGACGGGAGGTTGTAGGCGTCTCCAGGAACCATCAGAGGCAGCTGCCTCCAGCACAGAAAGTTTAAAAAGAGAGAAAAAAAATCCCTGTCTTGCCAAAGCCCTCACTCACCACGCCCCGCCTGTCCGAGGAGCACTACCGTGATGACGGTTTCTCTGGTGCTTCCCAAAGCACGCATGAGTGCTCCTCCTGGGTAGAATCTGGCTGGGAGTCCTGCAGGCAGAGATTCTGGAATTGTAGGTATTAGATTTCCAGCTCTGAAACGCGGGGGCATAAGGGCAACAGAGACCGATTCGTGTGGGTCATTCCTTCCTTCCTTTCAATTCCAGTTGTGATTCCTACAGAGAGCCTTGCCATATTTTATAAGATTTCTTTTAGCAGAGTTGGGTCAAAATCCACTTTGGCACTTCCATCGAAGTTGCAAAGAAGAATTTAATTTTAAAGACCATTCAGCGGTGTTTCTTATTATTTCCTCTTACGGAGCAAGGCTGGATAGAAAATTTGGTGAAATAGCTTATTGGGTTGGAGGCAGACTCATTTGTACCTGCCCTATATGTGTACATTTGTGTATCTATACATCTCTCTCGATATATATATTTATATATTGATTGAAATAGAGATACTGATTTTTTACTTGCTAGCTGATTGAATTTCAGACTCTCCTGCTATGGACCGTAACATCAGAACATACAGAGATGGAGAGGCGTTGCTCAAAAATATCTTTATAGAGCTCTACAGGCCAGCTTTCCTAATTTTTTTCTCCTGAAAGCTTTGGTGGAACAAGAAAGGAAGAATTAATAAAGGAGAACAGAGACTAAGAAAAGTTAGAAAGAAGGCTCATCAGAAGCCAAGAGTGAGAGGTAGATTTCTGGGGCGCCTTCTTGAATCTACATTGCTATTAAGTGTGTCAAGAATGCTCAGTGGTCATTCTCACGCCATCTCCCCCACCTGGATTTTTCTATCCCTTCATTTTACAAATGTTTATTAGGGGCCTATTGTATGCCCAATATTGTGTTAGAATTGGAAGTTGAAAATCTAGTCTTAACTCTCAAAACCTCAATTTAATGCGAGGGAATAGATACATTGATGCATAATTACCATACAGTGTGAGCCTCGCATAGCAGGACCACAAATTTACAAATATTTCAGGAGGGTAAACTTAGCTTCTCTGTGTTCTATCAGTGTCTTCTCTGTAAGTCACTGTGATGGTTAACTTTATGTGTCAGCTTGACTGGGCTATGGGATGGATGCCCAGAACATTACTACACCATTATTTCTAGGTGTGTCTGTGAAGGTGTTTCTGGATGAGATTTGAACCCGAGAACTGAATAAAGCAGATGGCCCCTCCAGTGTGAGTGGGTATCATCCAATCCTTTAAGGGCCAGAATAGATCAAAATGCAGAGGAAAGGAAGGGCAGCTGGGTGGCTCAGTAGGTTAAGGTCTATGCTGTCAGCGGGGAGCCTGCTTGCAATTCTCTTTCTTCCTCTCTGCCCCTCCCCCACTTGTTCTCTCTCTCTCTCTCTCTCTCTCTCTCTCTCTCTCTCTGTCTCTCTGTCTCTCTAAATAAATAAACTTAAAAAAATTCAGAGGAAGGGTTTGCTCTCTTTCCACTTGAGCTGAGATCATCATGCCCTTGGACATCAGGGCTCCTGGTTCTCAGGCTTTTGGACTCAGAACAGGACTTATGTTGGTCCTTGGTTCTCAGCCTTCTGGTCTGGGACTGAATAACTTCACCGGCTTTCCTGGTTCTCCAGCTTGCAGGTGGCAGGTTCTGGGACATCTTGCCCTCCATCATTGTGTGAGCCAGTTCCTATAATAAATCTCTTGTATCTACCTACCTACCTATGTATCTACTTATCTACCTATCTTCTGTCTGTCTATAATATATCTATCAATTATCTATCTATCTATCTATCTATCTACCTATCTATCATCTATCCGTCATCTGTCCATCTATTATCTGTCTGTCTGTCTATCTATCTATCTATCTATCTATCTATCTATCTATCATCTATCTTATTGGTTCTGTTTCTGTAGAGAACCATGACTAATGAAGTCCCCATCCCACTCGATCTGTGTTTGTGTCTGTCTCTATGTATTTTAGACTCTAACGGGCCAGTTATCTCCGTCTAGCTAGTTAATTTAGTTACTAAATTAAATAGTAAACTAAATACAAAATACTACCAGTTAGGTAAATTGTCTCACTTTCTTCCAGCATAAATAATCTCTTACCAGTAATTTAATTCCTTTTCAGTTATATGTTTAACCTTTTTGCTTTCTTCCCCCCATTGCCACCCATTCTAAAATGGCATGAGCACATGGTTGCTGGTGGTGGGGAAGAGAAATGGCTCATAGGCTTCTGTGCTGGTCCCTCTGCGGTCCTTTATGTCACCTGGCCTCTTCATGTACTATCTTCTCTCTGGGACAGATGTTACTTTGGCCCGGTGCTCTTCCCTCAATGACAGGGCTCCTCCTCAGTGCTCCCCGGCGTTTCCCCCAGGCCTTGGCAATGTAGTGACTTTTCCCCCAACTTTCCCACATTACCACCCGCCCCCTCCCACCCCCCCATCTCCTCACCTTGCTAAGAAGCACCGTCAGCAGCTACCTTCCATTTCCTGATGGGGCAGGTGGGAGCTTCTTCTGCCTAGAGAGGTAGAGGGAACCATGGAGGTAACCAGTCAGGTTCTCTTTCCTTTACCACGGCGTGTACCATTTTTACTCAGTGCAGATACCCCACATTGCTAGCGGGCTAGCCTGCCAAGCATTTCCTCTTTCATTTTTATTGCAAATAGAAACTGGGGCACAAAGCCCATCTCTTTTATTTTTTTTCTCAACCTAAGCCTTCAATCCACAGGTGAGAAGCCATAATCTGTATATTTTACCAATTGTACCCTGTCTTCCTCCAGTTTTTCTTTTTCTTTCTATCCTTTGCTAGGCTGGAAAGGTCAGGATTTCCATTTCTTCTTATCCCTGGAAAGGACATCCTCATTGACATATGCTCATTCTTGCCATGGGAAATAAGTTTCATTGGCCTGACCTCAATGGTAGATGGTACGCAGGGAGGGAACGAGGTTTACCACGGTTTACCAATATGTGTACAAAGGCACACATCTTGTGAATACTGAATCACCATCTCTGTGGTACATGCTATCTGGGAGAATCAGTGGGAGCTTCACAGAACAAGTAATTCTTTTTTTTTTTTTTAATATTGATTTTTGAGACAGTGCAAGCAGGGAGACAGAAGATCTGAAGTGAGCTCTTCGCTGACAGCAGTGAGCCTGATGTGGGGCTTGAACTCATGAACTGTGAGATCATGACCTGAACCAAAGTTGGATGCTCAACCAACGGAGCCACCTAGGTACCCTCAGAACAAGTAATTCTTAAATTGGGACTTGAGGAATAAGCTAGAATTTTCTAAGTAGACCAGCATAGGAAGAGCATTCCAGGATAAAGCACAAATATTTTCAAAGTCCTAGAAGTACACAAGTTTGATAAGCTCAGAAAAAGAGTTTTTGGTCTCTGTTATTTCAGAAAGTCCTGGACAAGAGTTGGTTTTTGTTGTTGAGAGTAAACCAGGCAGTACAAATGAGCTGAAAATCAAAATGTGTGGCTCCAATTTAAGACAGACTCTGAACTTGTGCATGCCTCTTTCTTCTCTCCAAAAGTTGCCTTTCAAATGACAATAAAGGGATAGCAACAGCAACGATAATGATAATAATACAGAAACAAATGACAAAAATGTAGGAATTGCCTTTTATGACCTGACCCTTTATATGTTTAAATTATAGTTCCTGGAGTGAAATCTGAGGGAAAAAAAAATCATATGTAACACCTGAACCCATAAAACATTGAGGAGGAAACATAGGCAATAAGCTCCCTGACATAGGTCCTGGGGATGACTTTTTGAATCTGTCACCAAAATTAACAGCAACAAAAGCAAAAATAAACAAGTGGGGCCACATCAAACTATAAAGCTTTTGCACAGCAAAAGAAGCCATCAACCAAACAAAAAGGCAACTTACTGAATGGGAGAAAATATTTGCAAGTCCTTATGTCTGACGAAGGGTTAATATTGAAAATATATAAAGAATGCATATAACTCAATAATAACAACAAAAATAATCTAATTAAAAATGGGCAGAAAGTCTAAATAGATACTTTTCTAAGGAAGTAAGATAGATGGACAACAAGCATGTGAAAAGATGCTCACATCATTAATCATCAGGGAAATACAAATTAAAATCACAATGATATAGTACCTCACACCTATGAGAATGGCTATTATAATAAAGAAAAGAAAGGCAAGTTAGGGGTGCCCGGGTGGCTCAGTCAGTTAAGCGTCAAGACTCTTGATTTTAGCTCAGGTCACGATCTCACCATTCGTGAGATCAAACCCCACGTCGGGCTCTGTGCCCGACAGCATGGAGCTTGCTTGGGGTTCTCTCTCTTCCTCTCTCTCTGCCCCTCCTGTGCACCCTCTCCGTCTCTGTCTCTCTCAAAATAAATAAATTTAAAAAAACAAAAGGTAAAAAGTTTGGGCTTTGAAATTCTACAGAACCAGGTTAGAATTCTAGCACTGCACATAGTAAAGAAAAAAATCATAAATAGTAAAAGAGTGAGTGAGTTTTCCTTGGAAGAAAGAGAATACCCCTGAGAGCTCTTTGGCATCCACTACTCTCTTGCTTATTCCCCCCAGCCAGAAGATGGGTAGTTTGACTTCTAGGGTCTCAGTGTCTGCAGTTCTGCCCTCACCTCTCTTCCCAGCCAGAAATACCCCGCTCATCATTTATTCTCCAAATACTGCTTTTGTATATTTTATTCTTGAAAAAAAATTTTTTTCATGTTTATTTATTTTTGAGAGAAAGACAGAGTGTGAGTGGAGGAGGGGCAGAGAGAGAGGGGAACATAGAATCTGCTCCAGGCTTGGAGCTGTCAGCACAGAGCCCGATGTGGGGCTAGAACTCGTGAACCATGAGATCAGGACCTGAGCCGAAGTTGGACACTTAACCGACCGAGTCACCCAGGTGCCACTGTGTATTTTATTTGTAACATAGCCTTCAGTCCTGTACTGTCTCTGCTCTTCTGAACCCTGAAGTCTCTTCTGGCCCCATGGTTCCACTATCTGACCTATCCTGGACTTTCAGCCATACCTCACTTTCCCTCTCCTTCCTGTTTCTATGCAACCCAGAGTTGCGAAGAGTGTCACCAAAATGTGTTGATTGAGTCTCCTAAGAGTTCTTTTCCTACATCATACAGAAAGTGGGAGTGTTCTTTTTCCCTAGCTAAATTCTTTTTCTCAAACTCTCAACCCAATGCCCCTCAAGCTTCCATGGAAAATGGCCTTGATTCAACTTTAATGTGAAGAGTGTTCCCATTTATTTATTTTTTAAGTTTATTTATGTATTTTGAGAGAGAGCATGCATGCAAGCAGGGGAGGGGCAGAGAGAGAGAGAGAGAGAGAGAGAGAGAGAGAGAGAGAGAGAAATCGAGAGAGAGAGAATCCTAAGCAGGCTCTGAGCTGTCAGCCCAGAGCCCCACGTGGGGCTCAGACTTATGAACTGTGAGATCATGACCTGAGCCGAAACCAAGAGTCAGATGCTTAACTGATTGAGCCACTGAGGCACTCCAAGAGTGTTTCCATTTACATTCGGCTCCCTCAACATCTTTCCTCTCCAGCACTTGTCTGTATTTTCTCCTGTCCTTTCCTGTGTGGAGGGAAGAAACTGCCATTTGCTCTTACACCCTCCTGTACCCAAGCTGTGGGTTGAATTCCCTTCTACCTCCTAGCCCAGCTGGCACCATCAGTTTTCTGCACTTTTAACCCCTTTCCTCAACCTCTCTCTTGCCAGGGCCTGTTCTTTGTCTTTATATATATTAAGATTTCCCAATCGTAAATCTTCCCTGTACTCTGCCATCTCCTTGAGTAACTCTTCTAAATTCCCCTTCTTTCTGCCTCCAGAATTCTTGAATGACTGGCCAACTCTTCCTGTTCCTTATCCTGTGCTTCATCACTCTAACCCTTAAACATTGGCTTTGCCTCCAATCGTCTATTGGTATTTCTTTCTTGAAGGCCATGAATGAACTTGACTTTCCGTATCTGTGATCTTTTCTCAGGTATAATTTCCCCAGACCTTGTTTTAGCATTGGATATTGTTAATTAGCCTTTCCAGTTTTAAACCCTCTCTGCTCTTTGTTTCCGTGGCAACTCATTTTATAGGTTCTCCCCTTTTTGTTTTCTTTCTTCTTTTTTTCTTTTCTCTTCTTCCCCAAATGAGCACATCTGTTTATGGTGATGATGATGATGTTACTAGTATTGCCATGATTATTATTACTAATATATTTTCCTTGAGCCCTAAATATCCACCAGACACCCCTCTAGGTGCTTTCCATATGTTAGCATAGTTAATAACGACCACAACCCTTGGTGACTACCATTATTCCCCTTTTTACAGATGAGGATACTAAGGCGTGGAGAGGTTAAAAAAAAAGCCAGGTATTCTGACTCTGAAGTCCAAGTTCTGGACCATTTTGATAACCTTTTGTACTCACCATGATGTTTTCCAGGCTATCTCCTCTCCTCCTAGGCTTTGACTCTCGCTCTTAGTGTATGGTGAGCATCTGTACCTTTTTTTTTCTCTCCAGCCTCACACTATGACCTCGACAGTGCAGCTTTGACACCCAGGTCCCATCAAGACTGTGTATTTCCTCCCCCAACAGTTTCACCAACCTGGCATCATTCCATTTGTTAACAGTCCCACCTGGTTCTAAACTTGTCATTGTCACTGATGTTTCTGCAGGTAATCACACCTGTAAATTCATCTCATCAACATTGCTGCCTCTGCTGACATCATCAACTTCATGCTCAGTGTTCTTCTCCTTCTAGTGGCCTCTAGGCCAGTTTACCACTCACAAGAAAGCAAGATTGATGATGTATGAATAAAATATATAGTTGCCATTGAGTGGGCTCTTTGGCCAATTTCTCTGTGTTTGATATGTCACCAAAGGGTTGCTCCCATTTTAACATCCCTTTTACTCAACTCTGTGTCTGTGGGCAAGAGCCTTAGCCAGGCCAGGTCTTAAACATAAATGTTTACAACTTTGGAAAATAATCTCCCATTTGCCTCCACAAAAAGGTGCCAACAGCTCCGTGAGTTGGCTTCCAAACCCTCTTGAAACAAACGGATTTTGTGTGACTGGTAGAAGACGGAGACAAAATGTTTTCCCATGAGATGGAGTTGGCTGTGTGCCAGGCTGGAAGAGCAGACCCCAAAGCAGACCCTGTTGAGGGGGAACCATGGAAGTTGGTCCTCATGATAAGTCCTCTCGACAGTGTGCTGAACCCTGACTTTGGCACGTTGGTTCAGCTCCTGTTCTCATACCTAGTTGTGCCCGGGGCACCGTATCTTGGACTTTCCCTCCCCATCCTTACCACTGTGGCACATGAGTCTCCTTCTCTACATTCTTAACCCTAAGGTTGCTTTTCTCAATGATCTAGTCTAGTGTATAGAGTACTCTAGTCTCTACACTAGACAGAGTGCTCCCTCAGAGCCTGGGGAACCTGGGGGATCCCATCTAGCCCCTGCCTTCTCTCTATGCAGCTCTTGAAGAGGCCTTGGTGGGCGTGAAAGGACAGGAGCGTGGAGGAATGATTTACATGGAGTCCTTGGTGTGGGGTTTCCTTCCTTGGTGTCCTTGGGTAAAGCACTCAATCCCCTGCAACCTTGGTTTCCTCGTGTTTATGACTTGTCTAGTAAATAACACTTACCTTACCTATCCATACCTTAAAGGATCATAGGTAAAGTCTTTTTTGTTTTTTAGAGGATAATATTAAAAAAGGGGGAAATTCCTGCAAAACTAGGAAAAGTTTTGCAAATTTTAAATGCTGCGTTTGGATTAAAAGAACTTTCCCAAATTTAATCAATATTTAATAAGTGAATAGGTCTCTATAATTATTTGTAGCTACTTCTTTCCCATCGTGGCTCCTTCAGTAAACAATTCCAAAGGTTACTGTCTTAGGCCAAAACACTATAAATGTGCATAACAAATCTCATTCTTTCTAATGTGAAATGGGTACACACTAGGGCATATTTTGTGTTATAACTGTGGGATGCTTTGAAAGTGTATCATTGACCGAAAAATACAGGTGTTATATTTGTTCTTATTTTTCATGTTCTACATCTGAGAGCTACAAGAAAAAATGCCCCAAGACCAAGGTAACGGGGGCTCGTTTATGTATTCAGCCCTTTATGCCCTGCAATATAATTCAATTGCTTGAATGTATTTTGCATGATTTTCCCATAGAGCATGCTGTATTTAATAGCATCTGGCACATCTCGGAGAGCCCCATTGCATATCGTGAGATGTTTAAATTGTATTGAATACTTTATAAAAGCAATTTCCATTCTGTTGTGTTCTTTTTGCAGATGGTGATCTGAAACAGTTAACAGCAATAATACTCTTTACTTTCTTATTTGTGACTTATCACTGTTGCAGATGAAGAAACAACATTTATGGATCACTCTTTCTATTCCCTGATTTTGAGGCTGACTTCTCCTTAGACAATACACCGGATTTCGCATTTAGGTCTCTAGTGCCAGATGGAAGCTAGGATTTGTGCGCGTGGACTTGATTTGTACCTGTAATAGTCAAGTAGAGTGCTCGATTTAATAATGACTGGTACCTACAGAGACCAATGAACTCGATTCTTAAGGTAGTGGAACCAACACAAATACCATTTGAAGAATGTGTCTGTCTTGCCCAATTTCAAATGCCCATGAGCACACACTTATTCAACGAACATTGAGCAAAGTGGTTGACTCTATGGGGATGCACTGTTAATAAGACGCACTTCCTGCTCTCAGGGATTATATAATCAAGCAGGGAGGAGTTAGGCAATGATAACAGATATATATCAGATGCCTCCTTTGTGCCAGGTATTGTATTGTTCAAGACAGTACACTCGTATTTTATTTAGAATATTTCAAGGTAACTCAAAAAATGCACAAGTTGAAGCTTTCAGGGGGAAAATAAATGCTATGAAAGTCACTGTGATAGATTTAATAGCCTCACCCAGTAAGCTCTATCTTGGTAAACTGGACATTCTGGTTGGCAAGCCAATCGTCACCTATTAATTCATTCACCAGTTACCAAAGATGTTTCCAACATTCTGCTTCCAAAGATGCAGAAGCTAATGTTTTGATCTAGGGAAGAGAAATAAAACTAATATAAGGAAAGTTTCCTCCAATTCATTTAGAGAAATGTCCAGATTATTTACATCTTCATGATGGGATTTTTAAATATAACTGCATATGTATTCACACACACATGCTAAAATGCCTTTTGTATATAAAGTGTAACCATATCATAATGAAGTTGATGAAGTACAAGAACACACACACACACACACACACACACACATCTTCATATATATGTATGTATTTCTATAGCTCTCAAATGTCCATTGTCATTCTATAGGCAGATAGATGTTACTGAAATCACGCAGTTGAGGATAGAGAAGAAAAAATATGTCAACATTCATCTATTTGTTCATTCCATCATATAGTCTTTAAAAATATGTACGTACTAATACATATAAATGTTTAAAGAGTATCTATTATGTGCTAAGTAAATACTGGGTGTTGGAAAGAGAAATGAATTAGGCAGCATCCCTGCCCTCAAGGAACATGAAAACAAATGCCTTTAATACAGTGTGAGGAGAATTTTTGCAGAGGTAAGCAGTGGACAGAAAAGGATGACTTCTGCCTTGGGGGCAGGGTGAGTGGTGTGGACCGTATGAGTTAAGCTTTCTCAGAAGAGAAGATGGCAAACGTGGGACAAATCAGAGCTGTCCAGGCAGGTAACAGGTATGAATGCACTTGGGTGGCGGCACTAAGGTGCAGTGTGTGTGTGTGTGTGTGTGTGTGTGTGTGTGTGTGAAGGCTCATGGGCTCGAAAGCTCACTCTGCGTGTCCCATGGTGGGTCATTAGATCGGAGCACAGGTGACTGGAGACAACTGGCCAGAGATGAAGGCCAGATGATGGAGGGTTTGCAAGTGGGTGACGCTGAAGAGTTTGGACTCCAGGAAGTTCTCTAGGCAATGAAGGGCCAACAAAGTGTTTTAAGCCATGTCATGTTTTCATTTTATAATGATGCCTCTGCGAGTAGTGTTGAGGGTAGATTCAGAAGGGGTACATTTGCAGACAACTATTTAGTTAGGAAACTGATCAAACCACAATTAGTGAAGGGCCAGGGGGATGTTCAAGAAGGGGGCATTGTGTAGGGATGAATGGATGGAGGCTGGGATGAGGGAGAGGAAGGTTCTTAGGGCAAATGCCCGATTTTGGAAAACCAGAGGGGCGGCGGTGTGTACTTCTCAGGAGAGAGAAATGGCGAGAGAGGCGATCTTTGGGTGCAGGGTAGTAATTGAGTTTTGTGTCTGTTGAGAAGAAGGGGATGCTGGGCCGTGTGGGAGAGAAGTCCTACAGGCAGGGTTTGCAATATATGACTCACTCTATTCTGCAGCCCGGGAATATGAAGGTAAATAAAACATGAGTTTCTGCAAGGAATTCACAGCTCAGTGGAAGACTGAGTGTCCACATTCTAGAAGAACGCAAGCCCAGGCTGACCCTGAGCTATGATGGAAGACATTCCCAAGCTTCTGCTCCTACTTATCTTTCTGCCTCCAGCCTCTCGGCAGCTCTCCAGCTCCCTGAAATCCAAGCCCCAACCCCCGGCCAGACTTTGGAATACATATTTAATTACATCACTCCCTAGTTAAGAAAACCCTTTGATGGCTCTCAATTAACTGTGGGAGAAATCTCACACTCAGTGTGTCCTTTAGGGATCCTCAGGGCTCACACTCCACACACCCCATAAACACGGATAATTGGAGCCTGCATTTGACAGGCTATCCTTGTGCTGGTGCAGTTCACGATCCTAAACTTGGCCTGATGCCTTTTCTCGGCTTGGCAGGGCATCCCTCGCTGCTCCGCGGGGACAGTGGTCCTTACTGACACTCGGCCTTGACTTCTGCCGCACCTAGTATAATTGCTGTGTGATAGAAGAATATGTAATGAGGGGTGGATACCAGTTGTGAGACCCGGGTTCTTGTCTCGGCCCTGTGCTTTCCAAATCACATGGCCCGTGGTCAGTCGTTAAATTTCTTTAGATTTCATTTCTTCATCTGTAAAATGGAGATAAAAATGGTCTTGCAGTTTTCCCTGGGTGATGGAGAAGTTCAGAGTGATAAATAGACATAGAGTAACTTGTAAACGAAATGCTTTATGAATGTATTTTGTATGGACATTTCACTTTAGGCATTGAAATGCCCATTTCTAAATAATATGGCAAAATGTACAATTAATGACGTCTTTCGATTGCAAACCTTTTTTCTTCCTGAGACATTTTTGATGAATACAGACTGCAAATAGGGAGGAGCCATCTATCACCAGCCTAAATCGATCACTTGCTTTGTACTTGGGGCCCCGCTAGGTACTGAACACTTATCATTTATTTTCTCCTTTTGGAGATTATGCGTATTTATATGTCACAACTGACTAAGAGACCATGTTCCCTTCTATTTTGGAGAAATTCAGCTTGCTCTCGGATTCCACAACCAACTTTTCCTTAGATGTGGCTGCACCATGGGTAATAGATAAGTTCTTGTACTTTGGCTGGCTAGTCCTCAAATATTTATGATTTGTTCTTCTTCTCTCTGCGTTGAGAGAAGATGCACTTAGCATATCCCTCCGTGAAGACGGTGCAGCTGGAACGACGGTGACGGGTAGCCCCCTTGGCAATGACATTCAACTTTTTATCTGCTTGTCCATGCATTTGCAAAAGTGAATGCACAAACACGGAGAGAGAACAGACGACGAGGCTGCTGTGCAGATAAGCGTTTGAATGTGTCATCTGAAATGCGAGTCCTAATTGGCCCTGGACAGCTGTTAAAAACATTCCTGTGCCTCTGAGTTGACCAGAGCTTCTGCGTCGGAAGTAATTATTTCTTTTTTCTTTCATCTAGGTTTCTGTACCCACCAGCAAATATACGCGAAATATACGCACATCTCCGTTTTCTGAAAATTCGTGTTTTCACCCGCCGCCCATCCTGAGCTGCTGACCTTTGGCTTCCGGCATCACTTAGCAACACTAATAGCAACACTTATCTTACCAATATTGTAGCTGGTTTTATCGAACATTCCACGCGCCAGGCTCGGTGCAGAGTGCTTTGTTCGCATCATCTCTTTTATTCTTACAATGTAGGTCGGTAGGAACAATTATATTAATAGATAAGCACTAGGATATCCCTACTTTCCTGATGACAAAAAGGAAGCATGGAAAAGTTAAATAATTTGCCCAAGGGCCCCCACCCTACACCAGGTAGGGGGAGGGCAGAGTGGAAAATCCAGAACTTTCTGATTCTGAAGCCCGGACAGCTAACCACTGAACCCACACGAGGTCCTGGGGCTCTGTTTAAGGGACGATGCGTTAGATTACGTCACAGGCTGCTTCTCTCTCCTCCTGTCTTTCTCTCTGCCTAATTAAATCCCAACATGCACCTGCCTGAAAGCAAAGCGTCTGAACCGGAGGGCTTTGAGTGGGGGACCAGGGGTGATGAGTGATCCCCTGTGTCCCTGGGGCTGCCAGGCCTGTCCTGAGGTGGCTGGTGGCTCGGGCCATCGCTGGCTGTGAGCAGCACCTGTTTACTCCACGAGGTACACAAAGTTGAGGGTCGGTTAGAGTCTACGCCAAGTCTGTCTCCTTCAGGAAAGCCTTCCCGGAGTTCTGGCTCCTCTGCTCTCATGACATTACATTCACTGAATCCAGCTGAATTGTTCACATTCACTGATCTTTCTAGAGTCTGAGTGTTGACTTCAATTAGAATAAAACTTCCTGAGGGCAGTGCCAGGCACACGGGAGTTGCTTGTTGATAGATGAGCATTATTAATAAATAAGCAAATAAGCTTCTGCCCCGTACAGTGACCTGTTATCATCCTGCGACTAGGTTTCTGAGTCAAAGCGAAATGGAAAATTGAGGTAATTATCTGGGCAATTTAGCAGGAAAATAGTGGCCGGCTAAATTTTTCAGATAATGTGTGAGTGCTTCCCGTATCACTTAGATTAGGGGATCTGCCCTATGTTTGCACACCTGGTCCTATATATTAGGATTCAGCTTTCAGCCCTTTAGGAGAGGACTCTGGTTGTCTATCCAGAGAATTCATCTAAATTCACGTCTCCAGCCTGGCCTCTAGGAACGTCCGCAGCACGGTCGTGCATCACGCGGTCTGCAACTCCCCTTGACCGCCCTGTTGGAGAACCAGGTAACCCATGTATAAACATACATGGGTCACGTGCCCCCCAAATGTTCATATACGGTGGTGGTGGGGGGGGGATGTTTGCAAATGCCGTGATGTGCACGCCACACGTGGCCTGGGTAAAATGCTTTCTTTATAGAACCATCCCAGGCGCAACAATCCTCATCTAATTAAGGCACCAAAGCCCGGTCCACCAATAGCAGCAAAGGACACAACAACACCGAAGCATCTCTTTCTCCCCAAAGGCACGTTATTTTGTGCTGGAGACTCTCCATAGGTGGAAAAGCACAAAGAGAGACAGCACAGCATTTGGGCTCTTCCATTAGGGCAGAGCGGTGGGGGGTATGAGTAGGGCAAGAGGGTGGGAGACGACTTATTTCTGTTTCTAAATCACACCTGCCACTGGCCTCTTCCCTTGTAGCAGTCTCGATACCCACGGGCGGGCGTTTCCCTTCCTGCCCAGCTCTGCAGTTGGGTATTTCCTCTTTGATTTCTCAGATCAGTCTGTGGTAGCTGGTATAAGCCAAACAGATCCTTAGAGCACTTAATAAATCCAGAAGAGGCATATAGGGGAGCCCTTGTAAATTTATAATAGCCACCTCTGGATAACACTTAGACATTTTAACTCCCTGAAAGTGATGTATTTGGAGGGTCCCCAGTCGCAACCTCACGAAAGGAGCCACACGGGGGACGTGGAAATGGAAGAACATAATGCATTTAACATGGCTTTTTCGGACCACTCTTTCATCAACTATTGATTTGATTGCAAAAGCCTTCAGTTAGTGCAGGAATTCCACTGGTAATAATTAAATTTTCAAGGGATCCGCTGGTAGAAGCAATGAGCAGGGGAGGGAGGGGCCGCATTGTGGAGTGGGTTCCACGAATGTTAATGACTCTGTTAGAGTTACATAAAATTAACAGAAATTAGATCTATGGTTATTGAAGAGCCTCCTTTATATTGAGAAGAGCCATTTAAGTATAACGATTGGGGATTATGGTTCAGTGGAGCCTTTTAACTGTTCATTTGCCTGCCTAACTGACCGCCGGGCGGGCGCGATAAATTCAGGATCTTGTCAAGCGGCCCCCGGTTTCCCTTTCATTTGGATCCTTTCCCCAGTTCTCTCCGGAACATCACAGCGAGGGTCAGGGCCGGGATTTGTCCTTTGCTAAGTGGGGTGCCCTGCAACTAGGAATTCTTGCAGAGCCTACAGTAGTGAACTGTCCCCCCAGCCCCATGTGCCTGGATTTCTGTCTACAGGACCTTCCCCCTCATTTCCGAAGAATCGAATGGGACTGTCGCTGTCGCGTTCGTTAGGGTTTCCCTCCCACACGGTCCCACAATCGCTGTAAAAGGTTACCATGATCCGATCGTGCCTTATCTCAAGGTGGAGGTGGGTGAACATTCTGACTGCCAACAGCAACGTTTAAGACAATGGAGGGCAGCTCCTGCAATCGATGGGGTTTTTTTTCTTCCTCTGGAAATATTTCGTATGCTAATGTGCGCTTCTGATGGCGAGACCCGACTTTTTACTGCTAACTTCAGCACTGCTTGCCGAGTGTGTTAGCTCAGGTTTCCTGGGAAAAGATATTCTTTGTGAGTAATGAGCTGAGAAGTGAGGGGAAGGATGTAATCTGACTGCTCATGATGGAGACTTGACAAGAAAGAGTTAAAACCCAGTCTATTGTCTGAGACGCGCTGAGTGTTAGGAAACTGGGGCATATAGATGAATTCACTGGGGGCCAACTGTTTGATTTCTCTCCCTGCTGCTTGGCACAGGAATGAAATTGTAGCTGCGTTAATAGCAGAAGGTTGGATTATATTCTCTTTTGTAGGAATTAAACCCCACAGAGTAATTTATGGACAGCCAAGCAAAATCAAGCCAAAACCTGTAAAGAGAGGTTGGTGGAGTTATCTCGAGGCAAATGCCCTCGCTTTCGGTGTTAAACGTGGGGTTCGTGGTGAGTGCCATCTTTGGATGACCCGTGTCCTTTGGGAGAGAAATGTATGCAGAATCTGCTGTCGCCCCTTGCGTGGGGTTCTCTTTTCCACTTTTCTTTCTGCCAGAACCGAGGGAAGCTGGACTCCTTCAGAGAATGGACAGGCTCTTTCACAGTGCCCCTAGGATTCACCACTAGCTGACGGACATGATGCTTTTACTGGGATATGAGTCCATAGGAAAAAGCGTGTCACCCATGAGCCTGTGACTTAATGTGCATTTACCCAGGGTAAATAATTCAGGTGGTATAGGGGGAAAGCTAGGTTTTTACATCAATGTTGAAGGATCTGCTTTAATCGCTTATTGTGCCCAGACGGCCACCACCTATTAGACATGCGAAGGCCAATGTTAAAATGATGAACTAAGGCACGGGATGACTATTGTTCTAAGGGGCTGTGCCAAGAAGCGTCAGGAGGGTGAAAGGAAGATCAGTTGCGGGACATTAGTTCAGCGCCCCTCCCCCCAGTATGCGATGCTGTTTTAACAAGTGCTCCCCAAAGTACTTAAGTGGACGCGGCACTCATAGCCAGACACAAAGGAAACCTCCCTCAGGAGGGGGCCAAGGGCCCTGGTTCTAGATCAGGTTTAAACCCATCGGTATTGTTGTTCTTATTGTAAAACCACAGGTGATTTTTTGGGGGAATGTAGTGTTTTTTGAATTGAGGAAGAACCCCGTCGTTGCCAAAGAGCTGGGGTGTGAATGCGTATATGTCCGTTCTGCTCTAAAGCTTATTTTGAAACCTCGAATTTATTCCAGCGCCATTGATCCACCAGGGGACGGGTTGAATACCAAGCGAATTTTGTTTATGTTGGCTTGCGCCCGATTTCGTCAGCAAGGGACACTAGGTGGATGTGGGCAACTGTGCCCAGCTGAATCAAGCCGCATCGGGACACACGAAAGGCGCACGCCTCAAATATCTGCCACCGGGCTCAGTTCGCCTCGTGTGTCATGAGCCACGGCCACGCACAAGGAGAATAGCGGTGCACCTTCCCATCCGGTTCACAAAACCTGCAGCCATCACCTGAGAGTAATTCACAACCTTCGACACCCACAACATGATGATGGTAAAATGCCTTTTTTCACTGTGGTATGCTTGTTTCTTAACTATCTCCCACTGTATTTCATAGGTTCTTGTTGAAAACATTTTGAAAAACATGTCACTAAGTTGGTGTTTTTTTTTTCCATGTCACTAAGTTTTTGAGTGTTGTGTCCTAATCTCATTTTTCCCATAAACCCTGTGGTTTTTACTGTGTGATTTTGCATAGTGCAGTGCTATTTAGGAACCCGTATGTCACATTATAGCAGAACTGACCATATTTGTTCCAGTCATTCGGCAAAAAGTGAAAGTTTTTGTTCTCTCTCTCCCCTTTAAAATATGTGTTTCCTGGGTTCGTTAGAACCTCTCCTAGTTCTCAACTAGCTTAACATGAAATAACCTTCACCATCACCCATACATTTGGTTTTATAAAACCATAGATCTCTTCATATTGAATAGTCTCAATAAATGTTTGTTGAAATAATTTGAATTGGCTTATTCACTGTTTCAATAATAGAACCCGCAATTAGGGATGCTGAGATTCCTGTCTTAGATATCTGTCCAAGCTCACCACACTCATGTGCGTGAATCTTCCAGATCTTATTTGCAGAAATAAAATTCTGTGGAGACAGCAGTATTTCCAAGGATTGGATTTCATAATCACCCACTGACAGCAAGATTTTGGTGACCAACGGTGTGAGGATCAATCCACCTTGCCTTCTCTGTGGCTTGTAAATGCTCTCAGTCACAGCTTAATCTGGAAGTGGGCTTACCAGGAACTAACTCTCAGCATGGTCCTTCCTGTGTTAAGTTCATTCTCACCTTGGCGTTGGCCAGGGTATAGACGTGGCCACAGCTCTAGCATTGCAGGCTGGATTGACAAGGGTAGTGTGAGGAATTGTGTGTGGAAGTACTTCACACATGGTTTATGAATAGATGTCATTCTCTACTGTTTTCAGTTATTTCATAATTCCCTTCCTTTTTTCGGAGGAAGAAAAAAATGCGGTAAGTATGAAGATTCCCAATACTTTTTCTTTTCCCAGTATGGGAAATAAAAGTTTCCCATCCTTGTCCAAGAAGAGAGAAGCACTTAAAACAGATATTCCCACCAGTTATAGGCTCAAGTTTAAATTCGGTGACCTCCTTCTTCCTCTGGGGTTACACCAAGTGGAGGTTAGGGCAATCCTGGAGCAGATCACAATGTTCTATTTGGTTGACGAGTTTCTTAGAACAAATGTCTTAAAAAACTGCATTTGCTGTCAGTGAGGTTTGAAGCATTCAAAAACATTTCGATGAGATTTTATTCTTAAAACATTAAATTAAAAACTTTAAAAACATTTAGAAATTCAAAATTCAAAAAAAGAAACACACAACAAAACTTTTCCTTTAGGGTAATTTCATTTCCTGGCATTTTTCTGTCATTTTTTTTTTCCTGATTCTTTTCTTTTTCTTTGCTATCTTAATATTTTTGTATAGCTTTTAAGCTAATTCCTTTTTTATTACTGCTCCTAACTATTCGCAAGGAGTTCCTGTCATGGAGAGGCCAGAATCATGGCTATCAGCCATGATATTCTGTGGAATAAAGAATAGTTCTCCTTATTCCATAGGGAGTATGTGAGAGAAAATTCTTTTACTGCTCACTTCTCTTCAGCCAACAGAATATGGAGATTGTAGACCTGTTTACAATCTGACTCTCTCCTTCACCATATCTCATTGACAGATTGCTTCCTACAAATATGACTTGTTTGTGTAATTCTTTGTTCAGACTTAGTATTCCACATATGACTGAATAAAGCTAGAGAGGAATATTGCCCAATGGGAAGTCGACATGCTGTCTCTTGGATGGTGGGAAAGAGAGATTGATTTTAGGGAGGCACTCAAAAATGTTCAAAATACTCTCACATAACTTGGAACTAATTATACTCAAATTCTACAGATAATTCTCCAAATTGATTTAATTAATATTTTCTACTCCCCCAGTACTGGGACTTCACCAGAAGGGTCACTACATTGGAAAGGGACTGACGGTTCTAGAAACTCGCTTTCCCCCCCCTTGTCACATACTCTCTGGAAAAAGTATTGAACATAAGACAATAAAAAGAACAGATAAAGGGAAATCAAGGCTGAGTACAAAAATCCATAAATTAAATCCTAGTGTTCTCATAAGTGATGAACTGTCTTGTATTTTAGTTAGTAAAGTGGAACAAAAATAAATATGAGGACCATTGGAATAAACAATGGATCTAGGAATTAAAGAATTGTCGGCCATTTTCATTACTCTGGCTTTTCTTTCATCTAGTTGTACAGTCTTGAGTAACTGTATCATAGTCCCCCTGATCTTTATTTCTTCATGTATATACCTTGGTTTTTAGTGCCAGATGCTTCTTTAAAAATAGAATATGTTAGGAGCACTTGGCTTGCTCAGTCGGTTGAGCATCCGGCTTCCTTTCTGGTCATGATCTCGTGGATCGTGAGTTCGAGCCCCACGTGGGCTTTGTGCTGACAGCCCAGAGCCTTGAGCCCGTTTTGGATTCTGTGTCTTCTCCTCTCTCTGCCCCTCCTCTGCTCATGCTCGCTTGCTCTCTCTCTCTCTCTCTCTCTCTCTCCTTCTCTCTCCTTCAAAAATAAACAAACATTAAAATAATTTAAAAAATCAGAATATATTAATAAACTTCGCCGCTTGGTTCGTGTGATAAACAGGTTCGAAAGTCGTTCTAGGAATTTCAAAAATGTAGAGTCCTAGATATCCACAATAAACACAATATGCATACTGAAAAAAATGTGTTGGTGATGATCTCAAATGTTCAGAAAAGACTAACGGTAGGCAGCGGATGTTTAGAAATCGCAAATAAATTTCCTCAGCCAGGCTTGTTAACTTGCTCTCGGTTTGCCAGGCTCTCCTCTCTCCCACAGACTGACAGACTGAAAGTCCAGCAGATAAAATCATTCTGCAATACAGAAGCAATCACACCAACATTGTGCCAGATAATAGCCCTGTTTAAGTCTGCAGGTGGGATACTTTATTGACTGTAAACTCTTCGAGCCTACGCACAAATATTGGCAGGCAGGTAAGCAACTAACAGTTGGAAAAGGTAGGCAAATAGATGAGGTAGAATCAGAGTCTGAAAAAAAAGGCCCTCATTATATGGCCATGTGAGTGGAGACTATTTTTCCTTATTCCTTTGCTTTTACCCACAGAATTGCCATTCAGTCATTCTTTCTCCAATGATTGCTTCTGGCCACACCTTTGGTCTACACCAGTGGTTTTCAATCTTGGCTGCACGTTAGAATCACCCTGGAGGTTCTGAAAAATACTAACGCCTGGTCGGCACCTCTGGAGATTCTGATTTACTTGAGGTGGGATGGGGCCCGGGACTCGGTGAGTTCTAAAGCTCCCAAGGTGACTCTCATGTGTAGTCGGCATTGAGCGTTACCGATCCCATCAGTTTCTTCGCACCGTAGAGGTTCTCGGGTCTAGAGAAATGACTCTTAGCCTTGGCTGTATATTAAAATCACCTGCGCAGCTTTAAAAAAATGCCTATGTCCAGGGCACGCCCCTGAGCAATTAATTCAAAACCTCTGGAGTTGGAATCCAGGGATTGTTATTTTCAAAAGCTCCTTAGATGATTCAGCTATGCGGCCGAGGTAACGCACCCCGGATGGGGAATGATGTGGGGCCACGCAGGAGAAGAGTCCGGGTGTGAGAAATACCTAGGCGTGGAAGGATGTAGTCTGACGGCGTAATTGGCTCTGTCATAGAGAAAAAGAAAAATCCCTAGCACCTAACAACACATAAAGAGTTGAATTGAGTTCCCTACTTTGCAGTTTCTGGAGCTGCAGCCCAGCCGTATAGGAATATAGGAGCCATCTAGTTTATTCATGAGAAAATAGAAGTGCAAAGAGGGAAGTCACTTGTCCAATGCCACACAGATGATTAGTGGTGAAGTCGTGATTCAGATCCTGATTCACCTGAACACCAGCCTGGTCTCTCTCTACCCCACCCCCATTTTCTCGGGAGGCTGCCCTGATGGATGGGGGTAGGGGAAACAATGCCATTCTCTTCCTGCCCCTGCCACACGTGGGGTGCAAATCACGGCAAGTCCTTCGTATGGGCTCAGAGTCTGAATGCGTCATCTGTCTTCTCCCTGAGACCTCCTCCATTTAATTTCCTTTAATCTTGAGCTTTCTGTATGCATTCCTGCCTTGAAAGAAAGGATTCTACAACTAAAATAAAATCCCCAAACTGCAAGACTAGAGGATTTCCAAGGTTGTCTCCATGCTCCCTCCGAGCACTTTGATTTGAAAATTCTAGATCTCAGAATTGGCTCTGAGGCCCCAGATAGAGAACTGCAAATCCTCTTTGCCGTGATTTGGAAGGTGACCCTTCCTCTTCTCATCTCTGACCTCTCATGAACAGCTTACAGAGGGCAGAGGAAAATTCTGGGGTGCTCGTGCTTGGGTGTGGCCATATTAGGTACCACACTGTGACTTATCAGCACAGGAAAATAGAAGTGGAAGCTCCCGTGCGGGGGACTCACAAGAAGACAATCGTTTCTAAATGGGTGAAATCCCCTTTATTGGAGGATGGTAGGCAAAGATGCATGAGATGGAATTCAGGGCTATCATCTGTCTCACTTTATCAGTCCTGTTTTTCCTCTTGAGCCTTGTCACTTAAAGCGCAGCTTGCAAATCTCCCATATCAGCATCACCCAAGAGCTTGTTAGAAATGCAAGACCTTGAGTCTACGCTAGATGCACTGAGTCAACATTTTCGTATTAAAGACTCCCATGAAGTTTGTGTACACATGAAGGTTTGAGAAGTCTTGCTCTTGAGAAATACTGAAAGCCACCGTCATGTCGGATCAGAAACCTGTCACAGAGGGAGAGGGTGGTAGACGATTGGTCTTCGGCGTGTGATGGCCCGCATAAATCCAGCGAAAATGCATTACGAAGCTTAGCAATCGCAAGGACAGATTCTACTGTACGATGCAATTCCCCTTTCCTCCTCTCTTTCTAGGATTCTAATCCGTAGGCAGACACTTGCTAGAATGCCCAAGTTGGGTGTGATATGGAACTCTATGTTGGGATATAACAGGCAGCTCAGCAAGGAGGCAGAGCCGTTTGGGACCGGTTGGGGCCAGGGGAGAGAGGATTCTCCCGGTTGTCAGTCACTTCTCAGTGTCTGAACAATAAACCTTGGTAGGATTTGGCCCCAACTGCAGGAAATCTGCTGCTTGGTTTAAAAATAAATCACGTGGGATTGTACTTCCATGAAGGCTGAAGGTCCTTAGTACCTGTAGCTCTGCCAGATTGAATGGTGGGGGCTGACCCCGGGCTATGGTGAGCATCGGTCACGAGCTTTATGTTGCTGTTTTCAGAAGAATGAATCAGACTAGTTGCCATAACAGACACGCCACCTCTCAGTAATAGAAGCTTATTTCTTGCTCATGTCGTAGTCTAACGTGGGCCAGGTGGCTAGCCCCCCCCAAGCTTCGCCTGAGGGACCCAGACTGCTTCCTCTCTGTGGCTCTGTCCTCTTGTGGCTTCAGGTCACCTTGACCTCATTCAGAGCTGAAGCAAGGGTTGTGTGAGACGCTTTCATGGACCAGGCCTGATTGGTATCCACTGCCTCTACCCGTCATCCAGAATCTGGTCACATGGCCCTACTGAATTAGAGGACAGCCTGGGAAATATTGCAGAGAGGGAGGAGATGTAGTGGCCATCCAGCAGAATCTGACATTGTCTGAATACATAGAAGAATGAGTACTGCCTCACTCATTGGGAAAGCGATGAAAAAAAAATCTCTTTTTCCTGTGTTTCTTTAGGTGAAGCCCATTTGTCTGCGGTAAACGTAATTTGATGCGTGTGTTCTATATAAGTGAGCGTGGGGGATACAAGTTTGACAGTGTCCTAGGATTGATGGGTAAAGAGTGCACGCTGGTGAGTTCATCTGAAGACCGTAAGGAGGAGTTAGGGATCCCGTAAGAGTCCCGTATGCCTCCTTGATATGGCACTTAAAATCAAGAGGTGGCACAAATGGGCACTTTTTAAAGATGATCATGTATGTGTGTAAATGGTGGGAGGAAGGGAAGAAGGAAGGAGGAAGAGGAGAAAGGAAAGACTGTTCTCGCTAGCTTGTTCATACAACGTGCTTCCCTGGAAGAATCCCAGTTGCTGAATTGGGCTGGCTCAGCTTTTGACTCCTTGTTTTCCTTCCTGGCTGTCCACCATGACTTTGGCCATGTGATTGCTGTCTACCTGCCGGCTCTATACCTCCCTCTACCCTTTTCCGATCAGGTATGCCTGCTCTCCTACAAAGAACCACACTTCCTTTCTGCCCCAGCTCTGTCCTGCTATTATTTCCCTTTCTTCTACTTCTTGATTTCATTTTGAGTTTTTCATTTTCATACCTTGACCGGTTTCATAGTGGAAGGAAGGAAACCAGTCCTCACTGAGTACCCGTGTGCCTGGGACTGTGAAACTGGCCTAGTTTTCCAGTCAGTCGTTGAGGTGGGTGTTAATAATCCCGACTCTGATGCTGAGAAAGGGTAAATAATCTTTCTATGGTCACGCTTCCAGTAAGTGCTAGAGTGAAACTCTGTAAGAGTGGGATGTGTGACTCTAGAGACGGGCCTGTCTATTCCAGCTCAGACCAGCCTGCTGTGGACCCGCATTACCACCGAATGGGAATGTTTGTCTCCATCAGTGACACCTCTGAAGTTCAGTCCCGGTGTCGAGAAGCCTTCTCAAGGTGTGGGAGAGTCTGGGCCCAGACTGGGGTAAAAACCGTGATCCTGAGACTCAGAGAAGAAGAGGTTAAAAGTCAGGCACAAGAGCTAGCATGAAGGGGCAGAGCCTATATCTTTGGCTTCTTCTGAAGACATGATTTGCGTGTGGGAAGCACTTAATAAATTGTTCCGTGAAGGAAAACCCACATCTCTAAAACAAGAGCCGCGGGGCTGACTAGAGGTGAAAACCCCTGTTTGGGTTGCTCTTGGTGACCTCCCCTGAAGCAAGGGCAACCAGGGGCACAGAAAATCATGGCAAGATCATTGCTGTCGGGAAGCAGTGTGCAGTAAGCCCTTCTATGTGCTGCCTTGTGCCATGGAACCTTGCACCACGCAGAGAAGCAGCGTGCTGAGAGAAAAGCATATGAGTCTGGAGAAACACAGGTAGGTTTGCGTCTGGCTTCGCCACTTCCCGACAGTGTGACTTTGGGTAAGTCACGGAACAGATCTGAGCCTCAGTTCCCTTAGTTTTAAATTTTGATTAACAATACCTTGCAAAGGCTATTGTGTGGAGTGTCTGTGTGTGTGCACGCGCGCGCGCGCGCGTGTGTGTGTGTGTGTGTTGGCAAAGAGCAAGCTCTCGATAAATTGTAGCTATTATCTCCATTCCGAGCAGACGTAACTTCTGCCCTGTAGAAATGTGTGCTCTGAACCAGCTAATATTTACTCCGATTCCTTATTGAAATGATAAATGGCAGTGATCGGACGGGGTTGGCTTGATGTGTGATAGGAGCTAGTGTCGTCTAAGGCTTTGCTACTCAGCGTGTGGTCCGTGGACCAGCAGCCCTGGCATCACCCGAGAGCCGACAAGAGATTTAGGCGCTCAGCCACCACCTCCCTGCTCCAGACCTCCGAACCAGAATCCGCATTTTTAAGCAGATCTCCTGGTAATATGTCTACACGTTAAAGGAACTGGCAGGATCTGCAAATCTTACATCCACGTCTTCAAACTAAAAAAAGGGTAACTGTTAACTCATAGCTCGAGAAAATGTTGTCATTTTCTTAATTTTCTCTCTGGGGGCAAATATATTTGTCATGTGGTGTGCTGGGTAGCGTCTGATGGCTTCTCTCCCATCACATGAAAGAGGGAGCCACCATATTTCCAATGTTTTTTCTCGGTCTGGTAGAGAGATGGAGAGAGAGAGGAGCTCCCGGCTGGCGTCTACTTTTGACCTCGATCTAAGTGATTGCTTTTGGTGGCTTGTGGCCGGGGTGTGTGACCGGTGCTGCTGAGTCAGGGCATGTTGGGGAGGGGAGGAGGGCATGCGTCTGCTGGTGGTGGCATCTGCAGTTGTGACCTGTGGCCTCCATGGAGCACAGTGCAACAGTTGCCATGGTAACTGCAGCGCGTGGCCAGGGGTGACTGGCTGCGCTGTAGGAACTGGACCAACGGCCCCTCCCCAGTGTCCTCTTGTCGCTGACACAGCAGGACAAGCGTGGTTTGGCTCTGCCCACGTGGGAATTTGACAGAAAGGCAACGAGCCTCTTGGTCCTTGTTTTGTCATATGTCCTTCACTCTGAGGAAAACCAAGAGCCCAAGAAATTGAAATGAAAAGAAATTAATATGAACTCAAAAGTATTCTGCGAGAATGAATATGAAGCACACACAGTGAACATGGAGCATGGATGGTACATAGGAACTAAAGGCACAAAGGGATGGACCCCCCACCTTGCTCCCCGAAATTCCCGTTTCAGAGCTAATTGAGATGAAAGTTCAAGGGGCTAAGAGGTCGCCTTCTCCAAGCCCTCCATTTTACGGATGACAAGTCTGAAGTCCAGAAAGGGTCAGCAATTTGCTCAACATCACACAGCAATGGGCAAATAAAAGAAGCTCAGTTTATGATCTTTACAAGCTTAAAAGAAAGGCTGATTCTAGAGCTGGTTCCGATTCTAGAATAAGGGTTCCTTATTCCTAGTACAGTGCTCTTTCCAGTATCACACACAGACTCTTTGACTTATTATTTATGTTCTTTGGTTCTCAATTTTCCCCAAGCAGAGGAGAGTAATGTCACCTGTCCTCTGCTGTGTGGTGATGTGGTCCCGAGGAAGGGCTGTGCCAACTTAGGCTCCAGCCCTGGTTCTGATACCTACGAACAGTGGCTTTGGTCAGGTTATTTTCCTGCTCTGAGTCTATAGGTATAACACGGAAATAATAAAACCAATAGCTAACTTACTGGGATGTAGAGATCATGGATGGAAAGTGCCTGGAATAGTTGGTGTTCGATCAATGTTAGTTTTCATTTCTGCCCTAGCCTTGGGGTGGAAGGGGCTTCCCCTTTGTGTGCGTGACCTAATTACTCTAGAAAATCGGTAATATTGAATGAAGTGCATATTAAATGCATGTCATTAGCATGTGATTTCAGACAATGAGGAAGTGGGGGGCCAACAGCAAAGGGGTTATAACCTCTAAACTCCCAGCAGTCTGTGGTTCCCATGTAACAGTAGCTGGTACTTGAAACCACAATGATAAAGCAATACAAAAATGTACCAACAGCTTTGAGAGGTGTGAATAGAATATATTGAATTTGAGTCAAAGAGAATTATTCTACCATTATATGAAAGGGCTAGCAGAGTCTCATTTTGAATATCATCTTCAATTCTTATCACTTTGGTGTAAAAAGGATGTTGTAGCAATGAAGAAGGTAAAGCAAAAGCAGTGAAACTCATTCAGGGACTAGGGGAATTTGGTCATATGGAAAAGCCAAAGGATCTAGGTTCTTGTCGATTAAAAAAAGAGAACATTCCGCTGGTGCCATAGAGGCGGAGGCAACTGTTTGGAGACCATGAAGAATCACTACTCCAGAGATACTACGTTTGTGCTTATGTGAGGAGGGATGATTCAGGGGGCGGAAAGTAAGTTTTGTGCAACAGAAAAGCAAATTCCCAAAGATTCTGGGGGGTTTATGTACATGGTATACCAGCTTTCTCGGGCTGCCAGACAAAGCGCCACAAACTGGGTGACTGAAAACAATAGGGATGTATTCTCTCGCAGTCTGGGGGACTTGGGGTCCAAAGGCAGCACATAGAAGGGCTGACGTACGGTACGTTCCAGAGCCTTCCCCCACATGGCCCACCACACGGCCCTCAAAAACCCAAAATCAAGGTGTTGGCAGGGCCAGGATCTCTGAAGGATCGAAGGTGGAATCCTCCTTGCCTTTCCAGCTTCTGGCCTCTGGTGGTGTTCCTTGGCTGGCACCCGCGGTGTTTCCGTCCTTGCCTCCATTTCCATGTTGCACGCGCGTGTGCGTGTGTGTCTTCTTCCTATAAGGACGTCGGTCCTATTGGATTAAGGGCCCACCCTACTCCAGTATGACCTCACCTGAACACATTATGTCTCCTATAACCCTGTCTGCAAATAAGATCGCATTCAGAGGTTCCAGGGATTAAGACTTGAACACAGATTTTGAGGGGAACACAATTGAACTTACAACATGTAGAGATAATTCGTTGAGTTTTCTATTGAAAATTGCCCTCTGCTACCAGGAAGGTAACCTGGTAGATATTTCTGACTACGGGGCTGTTGTTATTGTTATTATTGTTGTTGTTGTTAGTAATTATTGTTAAACTTGAGAAACGCTTTCATTTAAAAAATTGTGGTAAAAACACAAAACAGAAATTTTACCATCTTCTCCATTTTGGAGCATACAGTGCAGTCGTGTTGTCATACGTGAGACCACAGGGTTTTTGAGGGCCGTGTGGTGGGCCATGTGGGGGAAGGCTCTGGAATGTACCATAAGTCAGGCACCGAAAATGTGGGCAAGAAACTGACTTTACTCCAAGCAATGGGACTTCCTTTTTGGATGAATATTGATTGTGAAAGTTGGCGAATGGGCAAGAAAACACTTACCCGGAGATGAAAAACGAGAGCTGGCAAAAACAAAAGTTGAAATCCATCGAATGGAGAGTAGAGGTGGCGATGTTTGGCTGTGATCCCCAAAGTAGAATTGACGAGGAAAGCGGCAGAGGCCTCCTGGGCCACTCATTCTGTCAGCTCTGGAAGCTTCCCTTCTGTTGGTTGGGACCTCTCCCACACCAAGGGTATATGCAGTGTGCCACCCGGAAAAGCAGGAGGAGGAAATGAACACTCTGAAGATCCCGGACCTGCTTCAGGACTTCCTGCTCTGGTCAGGGTTGGGGGATGGGGAACAGGGATCCCCCGTGTAGAGAAAGGACTACCTTCTTCTTTAGCTGGGCTGTGGGAGTTGGGGGTGGGGGTGGGGGGATGAGAACCAGCCCTAGAGTGAAAAGAATGAGACCAAGAACGAAGCTGGTACTTTCTGTCAGCTTGTCCCCATCCTACTTTCCTTTCCACTGAATAAGAAAACCTGGTCATTCTTTCTCAGAGAGAGAGAGAGAGAGAGAGAGAGAGAGAGAGGGAAGGAGAGAAGGGGGGACAAGAAGGAGAAGAAAACCATTACTCTAACCCGCCTCCCCACTTCTCTTTTCTTTCAGGTATTATAACTGGGTTTCAGGAGACAATCATGACTATTTCATGAAGTAGTTTTGAAGGCTGCCCAGAGGCAGTTGCCATGTTTTGTGTTGGGATGCAAAGGTGACTAGCAACTTTACAGGACAGAGTAATAAATGTTTGAATGGGAGAGGGCCCAGTGCTAGGAAGCCCAGAGAAGGCACATGTCCATCTGGAAAATGAGGCGTTACCTAAGCTGGGTCCTGAGGGGTGAGTAGGAGCAGCCAAGTGAGAGGTGAGGGGAGTAGGGTGTCCTGGTGTGAGAGGTGCGTGGGTGGGCCCACTGCGCAAAGGGTAGGGTGTGGGACCGCCGTGGGCAGTGGAGGACCTCAAGGCTGGGGGGATGAAGTTCCACGCTCTATTGAGAGCTCCTTATGCAAAGTATCCAGAGAAAGACTTTGGTTAAGGGTAAAAAACAAATGAAAAGGCTGTTCTAGTAGGTTACCTCATGGTAGGTAAACTCTTAGCCAAGAATTATAGGCTAAATGTATTCACTCAAAATTCGAATGTTGAAGCTCTATCCCCCAATATCATGGAATTTGGAGGTGTGGCCTTTGGGAGGTAATTAGGTTTAGATGAGATCGTGATGGGATTCGTGTTCTTTACAAGAAGAGGTAGAGACACCAATGTCCTTTCTGTCCCTCTCTTGACATTGGAGGACACGGAGAAGGTGGCTGTCTGCAAGCCAGGAAGAGGGCCGTCAACAGGAACAGAATGGAACCTTGATCTTAGACTTCTCAGCCTCCAGGACAGTGAGAAGTCAGCGCGTGTTGTTAAGCTACCCAGTCAATGGTATTTCCTTACGATGGCCTTAGTGGGCTAATCCACAGAGTTTGTGATTGAGTTTAATATAGAGCTCAGACCGTAATTGGAAATGTGTAAGTCTGTCTGAAAGGGCAGAAAGAAAAAGCCCCTTAACATCCATAGCGCGGAAACCCTATGGCTTTGAACCTCATCTGAACATTTCTGAGTCCCATTGCCCTGCCCTTTACTGCGCCCCTCTGTATCTCTGCATCCCTCTGTTCTCTGGGTCCAAAGTCAGACCTGCATTTGCCTGTCATCGGAATCCACTCCTCCGCCCTCACCATTTCAGCAGTGCGTGGAAGGCCAGGTCAAATTTTAAATACTAATGGTTTGGAACTCTTTCACAGAACAAGTCGGGGGTGGTCCAGTGAGCCTCCCCCTCTCCTCCTCCTCTTCTCTGCCTCTCTCCCGATCCGTCAGTTCTGAGTCATCTGAACTCCTCAATGACCTGTCAATGACACCTCCCCGTACACCTCATCTCAAAGCTCACGCACAAGGTGCTGGCCCAATCTTTTAAAACCCTAAGCAGAGAAGGGGTGTGAGGATTGTAAATGAGTCTTTCCCACCGCGTGGATGAGAGCTAACCTCGCTTTCAGAAGCAGCCTCAAGCCAAAATAACTCTTGGCTGCCTGGAGCCATGATTTCCCAGGGTGTTGTTGACAGTGAACACATCAATGCACAGCACTTGCTGACATCAGGAGATGTAAATGTGCAGGGAGAGGCAGGCCAGGAGGCAGCTGACTGGGGAGCTTAGCGCAGGGCAGATAATAGTGCAGCGTAGTGAATTATTTTTACGTGGATAATTAATACTGGAGAAACAATATAGCGACAGAGAGCCTCCCACGAGAGAACACTGTCAGTCTCCTTATTCATTTATTCTTTTCTAACCAAATTGATGGGCCAGTCGGCCGCCTTTCTAGATCCACACGGATGATGAAATTGCAAACAAGTTTCATTTAAATAATGGGCAAATCTTCCAATTAGTCAAAGCCTAATCCTCGTGCCTTAAAAATGACAAACTACTCTTACCGCCGCCTCTGTTTGTTGAAAAGATAAAAAAAGGCGAGGGGGGGGGAACCTCAAATGAAAACATGGATTGAAAAAAATTTAAGATGCACAGATTCTATTGCACATTAATCTAGGGGGAGCTTTACAAAGTCAATAATTGTCATAAAGATTCATTGGTCAACGTTTAAGACCTAATTAAAAAAAAATATATTTTTTGATGGTTTTATTCCTAGAGCCTATGCACTTTCTGACTATCAGAATATTTTAATTTCTCTGTAAAACCAAAGGGGAGTTTTCAATAACGGGACAGGTGTAGCTGATATAAATAAGTAGGCATTTAGAAATAAGGACTTTAAAATGAATTTATTGTCTATGTGTTTAAATGTCTCTGCTGCTGACAAAGACAAAATGAATCTTGTACTGGGTAACTATTTGGGTTCTGGTCTAGAAATTGTTCCCAAATGTGCAAGAGCAAATTACCTTCAACATGTTCTTTAGTTATTCCTGTATGTATCCAGCAAACGTTAAACATCTATGATGTAGCCGGCTCTCTGCAAGGAACCTGTTAGCCACAAAAATGGCTGTCCTCAAGGAGAATGATATGTAAATAAGCAACTGTTGCACTATTATGTTGGCCAGTTCTCTCATTTCTTGTGCTTTTCAAATTGTAATGTGAATAGGAATCACCTGAGATCTTGTTAAAATGCAGATTCTGAGTTAGTTGGTCTGGAGCAGGGCCCAAGCTTCTGTGTTCCTATCCTGCTCCCAAAGGATTCTGGGTCTCACTCTTGGAGGCCAAGGTCCGAAAGGAGAGCCCCAGGAGGCTGGAGAAAGGAAGAGGGCACCTCGGCAAGTGGGGAAGAGGCTGGGGATCAGGAGAGGGCTTCCTGGAGTAGGAGATGGGTGATGTGGGAGAAAGGAAGCAGGAGGAAGCCTGGTTGGGATCCTGTGGGAAGATGGGCGTGGCCTCATGTTGCAGCCTCCCTCTCTGAGGTTAGAGAGAGAGCTTGTGTTTGGAAAACTTGGATCAGCTTGATCTGGCTGGAATGGAACTCCTTGCGTTATCCATTGTGTGTGCCTTGGTGTTCTCTCCCCTCCTTTTCCCTTGGCCCCAACCCTGAGCAACACCACACGTGCTTTCTTGAGCTAGTATGAATTGGTTTCCAGTCACTTTGAACTGAGAAACTCCTGAGAAGGTGGGGTAAGTGTCAGGGGATGAGGTTGGTGAGTGGTCAGGGGCTGGGAAAAGTGTTCTGAGTTCATCTTAATGTCCTTAGGATGAGTTTAGAGGTTGAAGTCGCTTACACAGTCATTGGTGCCACACTTTGTGTGTGTGTGCGCTTGGCTTTGCAGTTTCAACCCCAGAGGGGGTGAGTTCCACTCGTGTTTCTCTAGAATGTGATATGAAAGTCTACTGATCCCTTTAGAAGGTAAGGGTTACAAGCGGGCAGCTGGACGGTGACTCAGGCCATGGAGAGGCTGTGCCACACCAGCAATTGGGGTTGTTTTGTCTCTTCTCTTGGTGGCATTTTCCTCATTTGTGACATCTCTTTTATTTACGAAACTTTCCACCCAAAAGTTACAACCTCGGACATGCTTTCACTGCCAGCCTCCCGTAGTGCTGCTGGTCTCTGGGCCCCTTCTGTTCCCCTCCATTTACACTGGGTCAGGGGAAGTTTTCCTGCAATATGTCGTTTAAAAAAAAATCATTCACTCTTCCGGCCAGGATCTCTCTGTGACTCTTTTTCTGTTTAAATATTTAATCCGAACCTCTTGGCCAGCTGTTCCAAGTTCTCCTTAAACCGCTTCTCAGCTTCCTCCTTTTCAGACATCACATCTGAATACCTGTGTGCCCTTTTCATCCCATTTCTGCTGTTTTACTTTGCCTGTCCTTCCTCCAGGCCGTGTCAAATCCTCAATTTCCCTCCTCCCTCCTCCATTCCCCACTGCATCTAATGAGAACATCTAAAGAGAGCCTGCCATGCGATTGGACATTCTGCGAAGCATTTTGTACCTATGGTCACATTACTCCTCATGGCCATCCAATGGAAAAGATACCGTTATACCCATTTCATGGCAGAGGATACTGAGGCATAGAGAGATAATACTACTCGTCCTAAATCATAGTGCATCTATAATCATACCAAAACCTGGCAGAACCAGAACTCAAGGTCAGGTCACTTGTTCTCCAGAACTGGTATTTGTAACCATTAATGATTCTATCTTCCATATCAGGCTCTTCTTTGTATACACAATAACTTCTATATGACAAGTCTTTCCTCATTCCTGCTCAATCTTTGTCTCTTTTTGCCCTTCAAAATTTGGCTTCCAGGAGCCTTTCTACTCAGATAGTCATGCCATTCGGATCTTTCTTGCATTCCATATCCCTCTGCTCTCCATGGTGGCATTGGGGTCTTGTCTCATACCCAGGCCAATGTCGTTCCATAACTGACCCCTAGATTTGCATCTGCAAATGTCTGTCTTTTCGCCTTTACTGTGCTTTGGACTATTTTTATACACACAAATTGCTTTCATTGATGTGTGTCCAATACTTGTCAGAGAAATGACTTATTTTTGCAGTGTACTCTTGAGATGGATATTTACTCTTGCACATACATAGTGGGGGGGATTGGGGAAAGCAAAATCTTTCTGTAGATATTCATGTCTCTAACTATATTAATTTTGTCTATATAAATTTGCACAGGATAGGTTGACTTTCAAAGTGTGATGCACAGATCTTTTGGGGTCCCCAAGACTATTTAAGGGGGGAAATCTGTGGAGTAGAAACTATTTTCATAATAACCTTAGATGTCATTTGTCTTTGTTGTGACATTTGCACTAATGGTGCCAAAGCAATGATGGGACAAACTATTGGTGCCTTAGCAGGATCAAGGCAGTGGCTCTAAACTGTGCTACTATTCATTGCATTCCTTACCACTGAACGCTCATAGCAAAAGACAACAAACAAAATAAAACCCAACGAAAACCAAATGCCAATTTCACATAAGAATGTTTTTAACAAAGCATTAAAAATTATTTTATTAGATCTTGGCCGTGGATATGCATCTTTTTAAATACTAGGTGTAAAAAAGCAGGAAGTACAGGGGTGCCTGGGTGACTCAGTCAGTTAAGCATCCGACTCTTGGTTTCCATTCAGGTCATGATCTCACAGTTTGTGAGTTCGAGCCCCACGTCGGGATCTGTGCTGACAGTGAGGAGCCTGCTTGACATTCTCTGTCTCTCTCCCTTGCTGCCCCTCCCCCTCTCACTCTCTCTGTGTCTCTCTCAAAAAGAAATAAAGTTTAAAAAAATTTTTTAAAAAGGCAGGAAGTACACAGAAAACATTTCTCTTGCATAGTGAGGTACAATATTGTCTGGAGGAGAAATAGGTATGTGATGGAGCTGTGAGCTGAACGAGCTGCTTTTTTCATGAAACACTAGTTTTTACTTGAAAACGTCTGACAGGCAAACTGGTTATTCAAACTTGAATATTTGGCAGAGATTTTCTTTTAAAAATGAATGAGGGGAGCCTGTCACTTCTAGGAAAACAACTGACAGTATTTGTTGCCAATGATAAAATCTGAGCTTTCAGGGAAAATTAGAATTTTGGAAAACCTGTACCTGCCATTATGAGGTTGACAGCTTCCCAATGCTTAAAGGCATTTTTGATGAGGTTGGTGGTGATATTAATGAATGTGACTTTTTTGATGTTATGTAATGACAGAGTCAACAATTGGAAGACTTGCATAAATTAATGAACCAATCTTTTCCAAATAATCAATGCATGAGTCAAAGATCCATTCAAAGTACAGAATAGATGAATAGATTTTAATGTAACCAAGTAGGGAAAAAGTTCATCAATATAGTCCCCGATTCCATATCACAAATAACTTTTAAGAAACGACCACTGTTGAGTTTTGGTATAGTGTTGAAGAATATCCACAATTATCTGAAAAAAGCTATGAAATGCTCTTTTCCAACTACGTAACTGTACCAGACTGCATTTTCTTCATAGGCTTCAACTAAAATAAATATCTCAACAGACCAAATGCAGAAGCAGAAATGAGAATTCAGCTGTGTTCTATTAAGCCACATATTAAAAGAGATGTGCAAAACCACAAAACAATGTCGTTATCACTCTTTTCTGTTTTAGAAAAGTTGTTTTTCATAAAATTGTATCATTTATGGTGATAGGTAATAGATATTTGTTGTTTTTTTAAAAATGAGTCGGAAGTATTTTAAAATATTCATCATTTAAAAATTTAAATATATTAATCACTAGACATCATCCCCACGAATAAAAGCAATTTAGCATTCTGAATGAGTTTTCAGAGTCTGAAAGGGTCCTGAAACCAGGCATTTTGAGGATGGTTATTGTACACACTTGTGGACACAGAGGTGGGAAAGGATAGATTTTATTGCTTCCCCTACCGTCTATTCGTGAACAAATGTCATTACATAGTTGCTCAGACCCCAAACCTAGAAATCACCCAATGGTTCTCCATTCCCCTCATCCTCGATGCTAATCAATTACCTGGTCCTGCGGGCTCCACTTGCTTCGTATAATAGAAATCCATCCACTTCTCACCGTTCCCATCTCCATGCCACCACCAGGGGCAAGGTCACAAGAGGGAGGTTGCAGTAATAGCCCCGTGATTCTTTCATGCCTCCCTGTGTCAAGCCCTGGAGTAGTTTTCCTGTTGGATGATTCTTGGCACGGCCACATGAATTGCTTTGGCTAATGGGATGATAGCAAGCATGATGTCGAGCGGAGACTTGAAAGTCGCTTGTGTTTGGGACTTGCTCTCTCTGACTGCTTTTGGAACACCGTGAGTACCACCACACGAATCAGCTTGGATGGTTAATCCGCGGTTTGTTCCCCTACATCACCTCCTTAACTTAGTCACACCAGTTGACCACAGATCCACATCCTAACCCAGCTGAGATCGGCAGAACTATCTAACCGAACCCAGCCCAAATTGCTGACCCACAGAATTATGTGCTACATAAATGATTGTGTTTTAAATCTCTAAGTTTGGGGGGCAGTATGTTAACCAGTAAGAGATAGCCGATGTATCACAAAACATGTAATATGCTGCTGTGTTCTCCAAACTTGCACGAACGCAGGAATCACTAATATTAATAAAATACGCAGTTTGGGTTCTATGGGATCAGAATCGTAGGGGAAGCTGCCTGGGAATCTGTAGTAAGCAAACACTTCAAGTGATTCTTATGATTAGCAAGAAGGAACACAGGCTTGGAATCAAACAGCATCAGTTTTAAATTCTTCCCTGGGTCTCACTGGTTGAGTCATCTCATCCTATTCTCTTCCTCCCTCTGTCACTCATTCATTCACTCCCTCACTCCCTCACTAATTCATTTAATAAACCTTTAGTGAGCATGTACTATGTTTAGACACAGCTCTTGTAAAGCAATGAGCCAGTGGGTAAGGTGCCTGTTCCCATGGGGTTACTTGAGGGGAGACAAATAAATGAACAAGGTAATTTCAGATCAGGTAAATCCCATATATGGGATGAAAAGAGATACATAAATCAGGATGACGGAATAGGGACTAGAGGGTGCTTTTAGATTGGGTAGTGAGGAAAGGCTTTTCTGTAAGGCAGCCTTCGTGTCGAGTTTGAATGACAAGAGGATCCAGCCTGGACATGAAGCGTCACTAAAGCATTCAGTCGGAAGGAACAGCGCAAAGCCCCTGGCCTCAGTGAGTCTTGATTTCTTCATCTTTGAAACAGTAGGAACCCAGTGGTGGTGTTAGGTTATGAAAGAGTGTTGGAGAATACAGTGTATCCAGTGCCCGATGCATGGTGGCTATTCAGCAGATGTTATTTTCCTTCTCGCCTGGGGGCAGGAGCTGAGATCATTTCCTCCTTCATTTCTTCAACATGTGTTTATATGTGTGAGGCACTGAGCATAGGAGGGTTTCTCTCCTCAAAGGACTTGTAGTCTAGGAGGTAAGCTAAAGCAAGTGTATAACCTCAGGCAAAACAGAAAGTGGGAAGTGCTTGTAAGTTATTCCTATTGTCAGCGGAGTTTTGATGGGACCCAGGGGGCAGTGAGATGGGGTGGGAAGGAGGGAAAGATCTGGGGATATAGCGCGATGCCCCAGACCCTCTTAGGGTATTCATTCCGGGGCTGTGCATAGCTGAAGTCACCTGGGGGTGTTGAGAAGGTTCTTAAAGGACGAGAGGTGATTGGAATGGTCTTGAAAATGACCTTCACCTGCTTATTAATTTGCTTTTGACTCCCTCCCTCCATTTCCCGCATCCCTCAAGGTCCTAAGAATCACTTGCCAGAAAGTTAGAGTCCATGTCAGGGGCCAATATCCATCAGGGAGCCCCTTGGCTCCTTCTACTCTGCGCCTGCCCTGGTTCTTACCAGCCGTACACAATCCAGTCACCGCTGCTGGGGGACACGGGCTCCTTCAGCTCGCCAGCAGGCAAAGGGGGGAACAGGAGAAAGGGCAAAGGAGAGTCCCCTTCCCTGCCATGCCCAGGTGACAAATATCTCAGCAGGCCAACAGGGCATGTCATGTACTATTTATTTATATTTCTAGTATCATTTCTAGGAATTTGGGTATGATTACAATTTTTTATCATTAAAATTAAAAATTAAAATTTTTTTTACAGCTGTAGGCACCGAGGTAATATAATAGGTAATGGAAACCGTTCTCCCTTAGGTTGATTAAGGACAGGACTTTATTGTCAGTGTATAGATGCCTTCGTAAGCACAGAACTGAAATCTTGTGATGCCGCAACGGACGATGGAGCTGACCATCTTAGTTCAACAGCTGCTTCGGTAGGGCAGGGGAATCAGGTATTTGATGGAATCAACTTGTAGTTGAGATGACAGCCTGGTGTTGTTTAGAAATATGGCTGAAAACTAGTAGCTTGGTGAGGGTAGATTCTGAGCCACGTGCTTTATTTATGTCATACGATATGGTTATTTTGGAGGGTATGTTTATCTGACGGACCACCAGGCGAAAGGTGGAAAGCGCTTTGATAAAATGCTTCAGTGAAAGAAGAAACTTAATTTCATTAGAAACGCGGGAAGCAATAACAGTGAAGCAAGTCTCCGGTAGGATCATGAGCATTTTGGGCTTTTGAATCACCAGACTGGAAGCCATTAATCCTTGTGATACTGTGGCTCTGAGCCAACCTCAAAGTTGTGAAAATTATTGCTGTTTCGCCAACTCAAAAAGACACCGCTATATGCGTGTTTAGCATCACTGAATGGCGTGTTTGACTTTGATCAAAATTACTATTACATTTTGCATAGTACTCATTATGGTGATAAGTAATCATAACATTTAAGCATCATGAAGTATCTCATTCCAATTGCACTCACATTTGCTATGTTCCTGTTCTTTAATTTATATTGATATTTTGTTCCATTTCTCTATCTCTCCATATTGATATTTATACCCATCTATCTCATCTGTCTGGTTAAATTCCAAGTTACTTTTTATTACCTAATTGTTCATGGAATGCTACTTTTAGTGGAAAGCACCCTTCTCCTGCAAGTCTCACTAAATTTTATGGACAATGAAGGCTAGTGCATATTTAGAAAGGAATGAGCATTATTTAGAATTCAGAGAGGAGTCAAAGTAACAATTGAGCACAGCAAAAGAACCTTGACATTCGTAGAAAATAATGAACTGTATCTTTCAACTTCGAGCCTCCACGCGCGTAATCAAGCGTAACACTGGGGAGAGAGGCGTTTAACCAGCAAAACTGCATGGAATGGCGCAGTGCGGAATAGCAGTGTCACCAGCACTTTGCACTTCTAAGGGTTCCTGTTATAACCTCGGACCCAAGAGCATTCGCCTTAAACACAACAACGCCCTCCTAGACTTTTAGATCTGATGCTGCCTCTAATAGCTGTGTGTGATTTGAGGGAAGTCAATTCACATCTCTAAAATCTCATGTTCTTGCCCTTTGAAAAAGGAAGAGATTGGACCAGCGCGGTGTTTTGCAAACTTATTGTAGCTGTCAAAGGTTTTCTTACTTCCGTTTACTAGGACGCATGAGCACTCCATAGGTAATGGGGGGCAGGGGCAGCTCTGGCTGCAGGATGAGGGTGAATGACCCTGAAATTCCTCGGAGGAATGTTTAGGGTTCCAAGGAACACAGTTTGAAGATGCCTAGGCTAGTCAGGATTTAGAATCCTAATACCCCATTGAAAATAGGCATTGGTAACATACCTTTTCACTACTTGCCACGTGATTGGCAAAGTATACTAGTATACTAGTAAGAAACTCGTAATTATCCTCACCATCCTAGTTATGTTCTACAATATTCAGGTTTTGACCCACATCTTGGTTTTGTACAACAAAATATAAAGCTTTGAAACAATGGACAGAAATATTGTGATGATGCTTTTCCAGTCGTGGCTCTGCCCTGCGCATTAAAGCAGGGCAGTGTCATGCGGGAAAGAGTTTGGGCTTGGGCCCAAGTAGACCTGGGCTTAAATCCTAGCTCGCTGCTGATTGATTTTGTGATTGGTCTATTCTTTTACTAGTGTAGGGGGCAGTACCTCAAAAGTTTAGATGATATTTATATATAAGAGCTTCTAGAAGGAACCGTGAGTAAAATAGTGCTCAATAAAATAATATTAGTAATAGTAATATAATAATAATGATAATTATAATAATTATATAATAATATATATTATATATTATATAACATATATAATAAATATTATATATATTATACAATAATTATATAATAATAATAATAATAATAATGATAGTCATTGTTTGGCCCAACCTTTTTTTTGGAGTCCTCTTATTGTGCAGACATGAACAACACAAACTTTTAATTTCTATTAAAAAAAATCACTTGTTCATATTATATTAAAAGTGGTATCACCTCATCCTAATGCCTCAATAAACAGGGAGAAAATTAAACGAGGGAAGGGTGTTTTTTTATTGTATTAAAACACATCACATCTTTTATCATATCTTTATTTTTCTTGAAACATAGGCTCTCTTAGTCAATCTTTCATATTTTTCACTTTTTCTAGAGATACCGGTACAAGAAATACATCCATATCTTAGCTTCCATAAGAAAATCTTTGGCCAGAACATGAAAATAAAAGGCAACTCTCTCCGGTCTTGGTAGCAGGAGAGGTTGGAGGTGGGACCCCTTGAGGGGGAAACAGCCCCCAGCCCCGCTCTGCCCCAACCAAATATTGCCACCTGTGAATCAGGGTCCAGTATGTCTAGACAGCACAATTTTTAAAAAAGGAGGTGGAAATCCAAAATTTTGTGTGGAAGCTCCTAATTTTAAATGTTGACTCTGTTTTTAAAGATGTGTTACGTAACAAGGAGACCATCTGTAGGCTGCTCAGATTCAGCAGCTAGAAGCTGATAGGAGACCAGATGGATGTCATGGCGCATTGGGTGTCATGGCTGAATCACTACTGGACACCCGGGTCTGTCTAACCGTCCCTCCTCTGCCCTTTGGGGTTCCTAAGGTAGAGATACAGATATGGGATAATACCTGGATGGGAAGTGAAGTTCAGCAGTATTAGCAGGACAAGCTCCTGGCCCCTCTAATACAGTCTGGTGGGTCCTCAGGCTGGAGGCTAAGTGGGGTCTTCCTCTCTCTTACTCTCCCTGCTCTGCCCTTCCCTGGTTCCCACTCCTCGGGGTCTAGTCCTGGGGACCAGACACTCCCGTGTGCCCACAGTGGGACAAAGACAGAGAGGCTGAAGCCCTGGAGGGCCCAAGTCCACTTTTGCCCCCAGCCAGACGGGCCCTGGAAGGGGCCAGGGCTGGGGGCAGAGCTTAAGAAGAGTGAAGTTTTAGAAAGAACATTGCCTCCTTCAGAGGCACAGCAACCCCACCCACCAGCGCAAGTGGCCCGTTCAAATCAATACCTCCGGCGACTCTAGTAGTGTGCTGATTAGAGGCTTATCCTTTCTGGGGGAAGGGGTGTAGAGGGGGTTCCCAGGGAAAATGGGCAGGAGCAGGGTTCCTGTGGTGAAGAGTGAGGGCACGTGCGACCTTGCGTCGCATTTTTCTTCAGCCTTTAAAAGAAGTCTTTTGGCCAGTCTTGTCACTTCATAACTTCCAACGTATCGGAGCCACGTTTCTTCAGCATCCCCATGTCTGTGACCTTAGCCCAAGGGGTGGACACGTCGTGCCTGGCGTGGTTCCGCATGGCCACTCTCTCGTCCAGCTCCCCTTACTCAGTGACTTCTCTGGGCTTTCCGCAGCTGGGCTTCTTCAGCGCATCCTCTTGGCCAGTAACAGCGGCTTCGCGTGTCTTATTGCGACCAGCATACACCCCCTCTCTGTTCTTTCCCCCCATTCCCCAGTCTGGTCCCATGCTGCTCTTTCAGGGTTGATTTTCCATTCCGCTGCGCTCCTCTTGGTCTGACCAGGCAGCTTTCTCCCCAAGGAGATGCTAAAGCCACCATGCTTCACGCTCGAAGGCCAAGGCTTCCATTCTCTCCGTTTGACTTTGGCCAAGCATTAGGGAGAATGAACACTGCCGCTCAATCTCTCACGACTTGGAAAAAAAGCTGGATGCCAAATTTTATAATTACCGTAATTACAATAAAGTGTTTACATGTGGGGAAATCCTGGAAAGAAGTTTTTTAAATCGCGTTAAGCGTGTTAGAGGGTAGAAATCAATAGGAGGTTTTCTATCGTGTAACTTTTCTGTAGCGCTCTCATATTGCTTTTGATAAGTACACCGAAACAAAGGTGATGCGTTTTATTTTTTAACGTAGTTAAACTCTGCACCGATGAAGATCTCTATTAACCCAAAATCTCCAAAAATGTCAAGAGGAAACGAAAGGGTGATTAAGTTCACGGATAGTTTGTAGCACTCCGCAAACACAATATTCACATATGCAACCATAGCTAATGCAAAATAAGAAAAGGTGAAGGTGAAAATTTCTCTGTGTGTTGAGTCAAGAACCCAGATGATGAGCTACAATTATTCAAGAAACGGGGTGTCTGGGTGTCTCAGTCGGGTAAGTGCCCAACTCTCGATTTCGGCTCAGGTCATGATCTTGTGGTTCGTGGGTTCGAGCCCCGTGTCAGACTCCGTGTTGGCAGTATGGAGCTGGCCTGGGATTCTCTCTCTCCTTCTCTCTGTGCCCCTCCCCTGCTGTTGCAATTTCTCTCTCTCTCAAAAATAAACCTTAAAAACAAACAAAAAATATTCATGTGCCAATCTTTGTGCAGACATGTTTTCATTTAAAAAGAAAAAAGTGGGGCATCTGGGTGGCTCATTGGTTAAGTGTCCAACTCCTGATTTCGGCTCAGGTCAGGCTCTCATGGTTCATGAGTTCGAGCCCCACATCGGGCTCTGTGTTGAGAGTGCAGAGTCTGCTTAGGATTCTCTCTCTCTCCCTCTCTGTCTGCCCCTCTCCCACTCGTGCTCTCTCTCTCTCTCTCTCTCTCAAAAATAAATAAACGTTTCAAAAAATAAAAAAAGAAAGAATATTATATTTCAGAAAAAGGTTCTCAGCTTTTTTTTTTTTTTTACCAAGCATGCTATTAGAGACGAGCTTTCAAGGTTTATCCTTTTATTTGTCTTTTTTTTTTAAACATACTAAGCCAACTTTAAAAAAATATGGAGAAAGAAAAAAACAGCCTCTGATAGATTGCCCAGTAGAGAATTATTTATATGAAAAATCCTGCCTAAGCATAATTTTTTGAGATAACATGTGCTTTGAAAATACAATGTGATTTCATCTTGAATGTAAAAGTCACTGTCTTTTTTTTTTTTTTTTTTTGCTGACACCAAGTGATACAGAACCTGCTGATGTAACACGGATGATAGCTGACTCAATCAATCCGAACACCTATAAATCTAGGTGTTCTACAGCGGACGGTATCGTATTGAGGGAAAGATCACTGATTTATGTAATTGCGAATTTGAGTAATACAGTTTTACTTAATTACGTTTGGTTTTCCTGCCCGAGAGCCTGCCTCTCTGATGAGTGGGGACGCGGTCATGATTCACACAGAGCTGCCGTTTCCTGCCACCCGGTCCCTCTCTGGAGCGTGAGTTTGGGTCTGTTAGCGCTGCCTTGGTGGCCCGCTGAGTGTGACAGGTGCAGTGGGCTGAGAAGTGAGGAGGTGCGCGGGTTGCAAGGGTTCTTCACGCAGAAAACTCCAGCACGTGGCACTCAGGGAAACAAAACCACAACCGGATCAAAGCGGGGCCGCTGACCAGCGTGCTGACAGAACAACCTCAGGCAGGTACCAGCCTTACCTCCGTGCAAATGGGCGTTTTCGTCGCGTGTGATCTTTTGCTTCAGGAAGGATGCTTGTTCTCTGTTAGCTCCTCTCTGGGGCAGAGACTGTGTGCTCCAGACCTGTTTATGGAGTGAGTGACTTTCCTCTCCTGGGAAGCCCACACTTCTGCCAGGAACACCTCTCTCAAATCACTTCCCAAACCTCAGTGGTCCCGCTGCCCCCAGAGCCCACACTCATTCCAGGTTCTTTGCAGTTTGGGCTCCCCCTCCCCCTGGCTTTCTGACACCTGCTCACTGCTGCCCCGGAGAAGCCCCCAACTGTGCCTGATATCCAGCTCCCCGCGGGCTCTGGAGGGACGGGCCCTACCAAGAGCTGTAGCAGAAATCTTCTCACCCTTTTCCCTCTTCCTGACATCAGAACTTTCCCTGCTTAATCCTGAATCCTGGCTGCTTCTATGAGACTTTCCCTTCAGCTCCCCACCCATACGTGGTCCAGCCCAACCTGTAAGCGGTCCCTAATGCCTTCCTTTAAAGTCATACCGCCCCCGGCAGCAGCAGGAGCAGCCGCAAAACTTTTCGTTTTGCCCTGAATCCCGGCCTTTGCTGTGATACCTGCGCAATTGCTAATGTTCGTGTGTCCGCCGTGCCGCGTTCTCCGGGGCAGGAAGCCTAATCCTATTTGGGATCCCCGACAGACCCTGACACGGTGCTGTGTACAGGGACATGTACCGTGGGCCGAACTGTGGCTCCCCCAGATCCCGATGTTAAAGTCCTCATGACGAGTACCTCGGAATGTGACTGTATTTGGAAATAGGGGCATTGCAGAGGAGTAGGTAGTATGGGCCCCTAAACCAATATGACTCGTGTCCTTACAGCAAGGGGAAATTTGGAGGCAGAGATACATACATACGGCAAAAGCCACGTGAACACAAAACAGAGATCAGGAACTCCAGAAGCTAGGTGGGAGGCGTGGAACAGAGTCTCAGAGCCCTCAGAAGGAATCAACTCTTACCTATACTCTGACGGTGGCTTTCTAGCCTCCAGAACTGAGACAATAAATATGTGTTGTTTACACCCCCCAACTCGTGGTACTTAGTTAAGGCGGCTCTAGGAAACTAATATCACATAATAAGCATTTATTAAATCACGGCGGAAGAGAGAAAGGGGCAAAGGGCTCACTATGGGCTTTTTATTTATTTATTTTAAAGAAAGCAATGCGTTTGTCAGAACAAGACTTTTAAAAAATAGACTATTTTTGGAGGTGTTCTAGGTTCGTCACAAAATTGAGCGGATCAGAGACTTCCCACACTCCCTGTCCCCACATATAGGCAGCCTCCTCCACTATCAATAGCTGTTTATCAAGTGGTACATTTGTTACCATTGATGAACCTACGTTGACACATCATTATCATCCAAAGTCTATAGCTTGCCTTCCGGTTCATCCTTGGTGTTATATACTCTATAGGTGATGACAAAGGTGTAATGAAATGTATCCATCGTTCTAGTAGGACGTTCAGTGTTTTTACTTCCCTAAAAATTCTCCGTGTCTTGCCTGTTTATCTTTCCCCCCAGCTCCCCTCAGCCCCTGGCAACCACTTAGCTGTTTACTGTCTCCATAGTTTTGTCTTTTCCAGAAGGTCACATAATTGGAATCGTACAGTGTTGTGATCTTTTCAGATTGACTTCTTTAACTTAGGAAGTTTCTTCCATGTCCTTTCATGGCTTGATAACTCATTTCTTTTACTGCTGAGTAATATTCCATTGTTTGGATGGGCCACAGTTTGTTCATTCACCTGCTGAAAAACATTTTGGTTACTTCCAAGCTTTAGAAACTACTCATAAAGCTACTATAAGTATTCACTTTCAGGTTTTGTGTGGACATAAGTGTTCAACTCATCTGGGTAAATGTTGAGGAGTGTGATTGCTGGATTGTATGGTAAGAGTATATTTACCATGTATATATTTACCAAGAATATATTATAGATTTGTGAAAAAACTGCCAAACTGTCTTCTAAAGTGGCTGTACCATTTGACATTCCCATCAGCAATGACCCAGAGTTCTACTTGCTCGGTACCCTCGCCAGTATTTCGTGGTGTTAGGATTTTGTCACTCCAATGGGTATACGGTGGTATCCCATTGTGGTTTTAATCTGCATTTTCCCAATGACGTACTTTAAGCAGTTTTTCATACGCTTCATTGCCATCTGTTTATCTTCTTTGGTGAGTATCTTTTCAGGTCCTTTGACCATTCTTGAGCTGAGTTGTTCATTTTCTTATTGTTGAGTTTTAAGAGCTCTTTGTATATTCTGGATACCAATCTCTTATTAGATTCGTCTTTTGTAAATATTTTATCCCAGTCTGTGGCTTGTCTTCTCATTCTCTTAACAGAGTTTTTGCAGAGCAGAAGTGTTTATTTTATGCAGCTTAGTTTATCAATTATTTCTTTCATAGATCCCGTCTTCGGTGTTATATTTAAAAAGTCCTTGTCGGGCGCCTGGGTGGCGCAGTCGGTTAGGCGTCCGACTTCGGCCAGGTCACGATCTCGCGGTCCGTGAGTTCGAGCCCTGCGTCGGGCTCTGGGCTGATGGCTCAGAGCCTGGAGCCTGTTTCTGATTCTGTGTCTCCCTCTCTCTCTGCCCCTCCCCCGTTCATGCTCTGTCTCTCTCTGTCCCAAAAATAAAAAACGTTGAAAAAAAAAAATAAAATAATAATAAAAAGTTCTTGTCATAAAAGCCGAAGTCACGCTTTTTTCCTATGTTATAGGAGTTTCCTTTTGAGTTAATTTTTGTGAGGAGTGTAAGGTCTGTGTTTAGATTTATTTTATTGTTATTATTATTATTATTATTTTGCACAAGGATGCCAAGCTCTTCTAGCACCATTTGTTGAAAAGACTACCTTTGCTCCAATGTAGTGCCTTTCCTCCTTTGTCAAACATCAGTGGACTCTCTTTATATGGGTCTATTTCCGGGCTTTCTCTTCTGTTCCATTAATCTATCTGTCTATTCTTTCACCAATACCACCCTGTCTTGATCACCCGTAGCTTTAATGTAGTGAGTCTGAAGTCAGGTCTTGTCAGTCCTCCAACTCTGTTCTCCTTCAGTATTGTGTTGTCTATTTCGGATCTTTTGCCTTTCCATATAAACACCAGAAGCAGTGTGTTGATATCCAGTGTCCCCATGTCCTTAGGTGGGACGTGATGCCTCGAGTGGGCTGGAGCTGGGTATTTCCCTTCTCTCAGGTCAGTTAGGCTCTGATAAAACTCCACTATTTTAGGCACCTTAAATAGTTTCTCTTGAGGACAGAGAAAGAGAGAAAACTTCTTGTTAAGAACACAATGCTCTGGCATGTTTCTAAATCAGTCCTTCCCCTTGTCCCAGGCCAGAAGCACAGGTTTTTTTTTTTCTCTGCTAGTCACCGTAAGAACCTGGTCCATCTCCTGGAGGTAAAACTCACAAAAGTGCGGGGCGCCCCTCTGACTGAGTCCCCCTGGAGTTTTTCTCTCTCTGACTTGTCCACACCGAACCTCCAGCAATTTTTCAACTGTAGTTCAAGATTCCCTACTCCGGGACTCATTCCTGTGAAGGTTTCTGCTCTGGTAATTGTGATTCTCTGTATCCTCCTGTCTGTCTTTCCAGTTTTTGAAGCAGTGGTTTGCCCTGTGACCCCACTTCTTTGACTTGTTATCAAGAGTGACAACTTCCAGGCTCCTTAGATGCTGGACCAGAAACCAGAAGTCCCGTGGACTGTATAATTACGTGCTGGAGTCACACACAGCTACTCTGGCTATGCGTTTAAGGCAGAGATGGACTCCCTGTGTTTTGAGTATTGATACAATTTTAAAATTACAATCTGTTATTGGAATTTCAATAGGAGTTCATTGCACACAACAAGAGCTTGGATTAAAATATCACAAGAGAAGGTTTTGCAAGTAAATTAATTGCTGCAAGAAGTGATCAAATTCATGAAAACAGAACAAAAAACAAATTAGGTAAATTTAATCATTTGTATTTCATTAAGAGCCAAGTATATATCTGTATTTATATATATATATATATATATATATATATATATATAACGTCATTCATTTTCCCTTTTTCTGCTGTAATATGTGGCATTCAAAAATACCTCCATTAAAAAATGAGCACAGTGTATTTTAGCATTTTTAGGAGCACATACTCATCTAATATCAGAGGTCAGGCTGGATCATTATGGTTGGTGTAGACTCAGATATTCCTCTGCTCTCACCCCCTTTCTTCACTCATAGCTCAAGAGTGTAAATCTCATTTCACAGGACTTTCTCTTTAATAAATGGAAGAGAAACATCACTGCACATTTTACAGTAGTTGCATTTTTTTTTGAATTAGGTTGCTCCAAAAATTAATTGGTTCCTCTTGTAGAGCTCCCATCCTGACTCTTTTAGAAATGGGAGCTATAGTTTATCTTCTTTGAAGTATTCCATCATTTTGCTTGTTTTGTTCTGACAGTTTGAAAATGAAATACGACTTTTAAAAATATTTTAATGTGAAATGTCTTTCAGTCATGGAAACATTTAATAGTAATATTAAATATGCAATAAACTGCAATGTCCCAAATCTATCTTGAAGTATAACTATATAGTAACATAGAGGAGAGGTAAGTGGCTGCCATTCATATATCTGGTGGTTTCCCATGCTGTTCTGGGCATGCCTACCTAAAGGCATTATTATGTATTTAATATATAATAACTATATATATAAATATAATTGCCAGTTTGGACTTTTATTTTTCTTTTATTGTCACTTTGGTCCACAGAATGACTATTGCTGACTCCAGGAATGCTGTTTCATCAGGGATTAGTATTCTTTTCCTCATGGTGGGTACACCCAGATAGGGTTTATTTGGGTGGTATAATTTATTTGTGTACTGGGAGAACTTATCAAATTACATTGTGCATACACATATTATATATGTATAATATATACATGTTATATTGTATGTGCTATGTATATAAATGTAGTATATATGTATAATATATATACGGTATAGCTATGATTCTTTGGAAGTGGAGAAAGAAATCTCTGCACTGGGATAGAGTTAAGCTCTGGACATTGTCAACTTCTTCTCTGACTTGTTTCTTGATTTTGCTGCTTCCAATTTGATGAACTAATGTTAGCCCCATGACTACCCATTTCTTCGAAACTCTGTAGGAGGCAAGCGCTTGATGCTACGTCTAGAAAACCCCGGGCCCTTCGGACTTGGCAAGGTCTTCCCGTTTGACTCATTCTAGCTCAGACTGGTTGGTGTGCACCCTAGGTTCCTCAGGGAGGAGTTTGAACCGTTACCTCATCTTTACTATGGAGACGAGGCTCAAACAGACAAGCATGCCGCGTTTCCACTCAGCATGTGTTCTGTTCCAGCCTCTCCCTCAGTTGGCCATACCCCGTGTCTCCTGTGGAGGAAGTCCCAGAGATGAGTTTACAAAGGACAGTTGCCCAGGTCTGCGGCCATCAGTTAAGCCTTTCCCTCCAGCCCTCAGCATAGCATGGGGTGCGACCTGTCTGGGCCACATTATCCAGAAGAGAGGAAGGCACAGTGGAAAGTTGGCGCATGTATGGAGAATAATGTAATCACGCCCCTTGCCAGTGTCTCGTCCTATCTGACTTTCCTCCAATGAAAGAATGGGAAGATCTTGGTGAAGGTAGATATTCCAAACTTTTGTGACCCAGGCAGCAGTTGCATTTTCTTTCCCTTGGGAAAACTGTTAGCCGCAGTTGTTGGATGAAATGAAGCTTTATTTTTGCCTCTCTCCGGTTTCGCCAAATAACTTTAAAAATTGTGCCGCTGCTTTTAGGATCCTGAGTATGCATGCATTCAATATATACCTCTCTGATATATGGAGGTGGTTTGAGTAATTAGCATCATATTACATTTTATCACTCAACCCTACAGTATTTAGTTATATACTATCAATTAAATCATGCAACCTGACAAAAAATTCTAGAAAGTGGTTCTTATTAATAGCTGGTGTTTGGTGCAACGCAAAGAATCAAAGTAGCATAGACCTAAGGTGCACATTTCTGTTGTTGCGATAGATGCTACTTTCCCGGATTCCAATAATTTTTTTCACGTTTGAAAAATACCAGAATAGCCTTCTCCACCGCTCACCAGCCCTCAGTTTCTTTTCTTTGTTTTTCTACACACCAACATTTTTATTTTTGAGGATGGGAATACACAGAGATGCTGACATATGAGAAGGAGCTTGTTCTGACAGAATTTCCAGATTAGTTCAGTGGATGAATTTCATGAGAACAATCACTTTTATAAGAATTCCGGGATTTCATCAAACTGGTCAGGGAAGGTAGTAAGGAAATGAATGTCCACCTGCAATATTAAGTAATTTTTGCCTTGTTCTTCCCTTTCCAAGACATATAAAACCGGGAATAAACAAGTCCCTGAAAAAAATGCTAGTGTGTGTGATTTTTTTAATTTATTTTGAGAGAGAGAGAGAGAGAGAGGGGGGGGGTGGGAGGTCCAGAGAGAGAGAATCCCAGGCAGGCTCCACACTATCAGGGCAGAGCCTGACCTGGAGCTGGATCTCATGAACTGGAGATTATGACCGGAGTCGAAATCAAGAGTTAGGTGCTTAACCGACTGAGCACCCCCATGCGCCCCACCAGTGGTGTTTTGCCTTGGAGTCCCCAAATAATGAAAGGTACTGGGTTCATAACCTGCAACGTCCTCCTTTCTTGCAGAGTGCTTCAACAGCGCTGGCACCTTCCCGCTCCATTTGTTGCCCCCCCAGCAGGATCTGAGCCGTTTTGCTCTCTGACTCCTTCCCGTCTGCTCTCCAGGGGACAGGTGCCTCAGAGCAGCCTTCTGGTCTCCTGACCAACTTCCAGGGGCTGGGGAGAGGCTCTGTGAGTGCATCTCAGTATCGTACGTGAGAGCTCAGCTGTTCTTGTCAGATAAAACTCGCAAGGACTTCAGCTGATTCCTTCCCCAGAGTAAACGTTCTGCTGCCAAAGAACATCTTTCATTGGAGTTTGGGAAGCCACTTACACTTTTTAAATTTATTTTTATTTTTATTTATTTATTTATTTTTAATTATTTTTAAATGTTTACTTATATTTGAGAGACACACACACACACACACAGAGCATGAGCAGGGGAGGGACAGAGAGAGAGGAAGGCAGAAGATCCAAAGCAGGCTCCATGATGTCAGCAGACAACCCCATGTGGGGCTCAGACCCACAAGCCACGAGATCATGACCTGAGTCGAAGTCGGACGCTTAACCGAGCCACCCTGGTGTGCCCCCCACTTTTTTTTTTTTTTTTTAGAGAGAGAGTGTCAGTTCTGGTGTTCAGAGGCCCATCTCTCCATCCAATGTTTTCTTCACCTTCAGAACAAAAAACTAAAAAACAAAAACCCAAAACCAAAAGACCAATTCGAACCTACAGATTAGGGTTCCCTTTTTGTGACAACTGAAGCTGTCCGGTTTATAATTTGTGGTTAAGAAAATGAGTGTGGGGGCACCTGGGTGGCGCAGTCGGTTAAGCATCCGACTTCATCCAGGTCACGATCTCACAGTCCGTGAGTTCAAGCCCCGCGTCGGGCTCTGGGCTGATGGCTCAGAGCCTGGAGCCTGTTTCCGATTCTGTGTCTCCCTCTCTCTCTGCCCCTCCCCCGTTCATGCTCTGTCTCTCTCTGTCCCAAAAATAAATAAACGTTGAAAAAAAAATTAAAAAAAAAAAATAAATAAAAATAAATAAAAAAAAAAGAAAATGAGTGTGCAGGTATATCACGAGTAATCCCACAAATTGCAATATCCGTCACTCGTCTACCTAAGACCAATAACAACGCATGCTGTTACTACGTTTCTGGACTATATCCTGGAGTGAAGAAAATTTAGAAGGAAGATTAGTCTCACTAAATCATCTGTACTTGCTTGTAGTGGTTTACAACGCACACATGTGTTTGGCACTTAAAAATTCATTTTGCCCTCATTTTCTGTTTCTCAGTGCTGCTGAGTCATTCATTGATTTATTCAGTATATAGGTGTTGAGTACTTGCTACATAATTGCACCGTGTTCTGTGCTACAGACACCATAGTGAACCAGAGGGACATGAACTCGAACTTACAGCCTTGTAGGCTAGTGACTGTAGATCACATTAGTAGTTAAGTTCATTATAGCTGCCCACCTCAACTTAGAAATGATTATCTTTAGCCACCTGGGTGGCTCAGTTGGGCAAGTGTCCGACCCTTGATTCTTGTTACGAACCAGCACTCTGGTTACTTTCAAGGTGAGAGCAAATTCTATTTTATTTTATTTTATTTTATTTTATTTTATTTTATTTTTTATTTATTTTATTGAGAGAGCGAGTGAGGGAGTGTGAAAGCGTGTGTGCACAAGCAGAAGAGGGGCAGAGAGAGAGAGAAGGAGAGAGAGAGAATCCCAAGGAGGCTCCATGTAGTCAACACAGAACCCAATGTGGGGCTCGATCTCCTGAACCGTGAGATCATGACCTGAGCTGAAATCAAGAGCTGGACGCTTAACCGACTGAGCCACCCAGGCTCCTCAGAGAACAAACATCATTTTAAAGCACAGTAGTCAAATAACTCAGAGAGGTGCTGGTAAACGTGACTGTTTGAACAATGTTAATTTGTAATGTGTTCCGCCTTTGGCACTACGCTATGAGACTTGTCCAGAACCGTATCTGCTTATCAAGGCACAACGGTTAATTGTAAATATAAGATGCTTGTTTTGTATAAAATGCAAATTGACATGTCAACAATACGTTTGGTCTTTCTGAGAAATCAACGTGAATCGTAGAATGCCGTAGGGGCCCAGAGAATGTCTTATCCCAGTCCTTCATTTCACAGAGATTCCCATGAAGAGGGGCGCAGTGAGAGCTCTCCCCTACACCCTGCTTCACACGCAGGGTTTAACTGAGATCAGCTGGGCCCAAATGACATCGCCACTGGCTCCAACCATAAAAAGAGAATCGCAGAGGAAAACAAAAACTTCAAAGAGGAAGCTGGGCTGTCTCCAGAGAATTGGTCTAGTACAAAGCCTTGTCCTCCAGGATGGCTCAGAGGCAGAAGCCTAATAAAAGAGAGGAGGTCTGCTTGAGATTTCCAGGAAGAGGAGACAGACACCTCTGAAACCCTCAAAAGTAAGATCACCAGGGGCCAGGTCTCAAAATTTCACTCTAAAGGTAGAATTTCCTTGGGAAGTCTAGCCATTTAAGAATAAAACGCAAAATGCTTTAGAGAGAAAGAATTGGCTAAAATAATTTATTAAAAGGCAGTTATCCATTTCATTGATTCTAAGTCACAATTGCTTTTAAATGGCCTGTTATTTTATATACCACTAAGAAGGAAAAATCACTGCCCATTAAACTATGATGCCATGCTCTCTCATCACTTAGAATTTCTTTAATACAGAGCCCTTGGAACGTAGACATGGGACTTTGTCATCTGTCACTCTTTTGTCGACAGAAAAAAAAGGAAGATATAAGGGAAGTAAGTCAGTTGAGGTGTCCCTAAAGCTTCTTCACCTCCAGAGTCCTGGTCTCCTGTGTCACTTCTCATTTATTGTCATTGCTGTCCACGTTTGCGGATATATCTGTGCCTTTGAAGATGCCGACGACGCATCGTTTCTTAAAGGATCCATGAGATAACTAAAAGCCATTGGTGCAGAATATTTTAGCCGGCTCTGTTGTTAAGTAGTACAAGCCTGCTTTGACTCCCAGGTCAGTACCATTTGGTACCATGGTACGATGACCATTTAGTACCGCAGACCCGCCCCCCCACGAACACTTGACTGCGCGCTCTTTCACAAAAGTGCATTTCTCATTTCCCAAGAATTCTTCTCCAAGTTGCTGATGTTTGGCGATACTTGGTCAATGCGAACTCTGTCAAGATTGTCACAGGACAGACAAAGACGGTCAGACACCGACTCTGAGACATGTCCCAATTTTGGATTTCGGAGACGTAAACATGTAAAACGAAACGTGACTCTCAGAGCTAATGAAATAGGGCACTAAGAGATTCCTTGCCTTTAAAGCTCCCCCCCCCCCCCGTGTGGTATTTGACCCATTTTGTTGCACACAAAGTAAATTAGCTGCTTTAGTTTTGTTATTGCACATAATTGAGTTTGGGGTTGTGTGTGGTATCTGCATGGCATTCCTCTCGGTCGGCATTTCCTACACTGCCTTTTTGGAACACGGGTGATCTTGGGGAGTTGTTAGGACGTGTTCCATGTGGAAAGAATTCTGTGGCTACAGAAGTTTGGAAGGTGCCATCCACCACATTTCTTTCTGTGAGAAGCACAATTACCATGAGCATATTGAAGCCTCTGAGAAGTCCTGTAGTGAAGAATCCCATTTAAATGCTTACTTCTGTGTTCTCAAATTTATGTGACTGTAAAAGTCTTCCCCCGCCCCCTTTTTTATGAGTGTGTTCTCGCAGAGTTTGAGAGATTCTCCTCTAGGGTATTTTACTGCTCAATCAAAATAGCTAAGCCTGAAACACCACCGAGGGCCTTCGGTAAGGTCCTAACATTTATTACGATGCCATTGAAAATGGCTGCACCCCAGGGGAAGGGCATGTCCACAGAAGAGCTAACAAGTCCCAGGGGATTTTCCCCGTCATCCAGCAGCATGGGACTGTCACAGAAATAAGACTTTCTTCCCCCAAGACTCTTTTCCAGAGACTCTTCTCCTCATACACACCTGTCCTCTCAGACTTTGTGGCTGACGCCTCTTATAGACTTCCTCACACATCTGTCCTCACCTATGGTCCTGCACGCTTACACGGCTTTCCTGGATCATCTTCTCCATGTCAAGGCCTCACTGCGGTCATCATGCTGGAAATTTCCAAAGCTGTTCTCCATCCTGGATATAATCTGGAGCTATCAATTTGGTGATTGATAATCCTCAGGCCAGCATTTCATATGCCCTTTGACCTCAACGTGTCCCGAAAGAAATTAGTAATATTCACATTTCCCTCAAACACACAGTTCTTGGGTTCAGTCTATTGGTTAATAAGCGTCTGGGAGATAAGGTCCCCATCAGAGCACCTGCCTTAGTCCCCCACTGTCAGCCTATGAATTCACACTCATGGATCCCTAGGCTGGGTCCTTCCCTGTTTGCCCCTCTTTGACTCCAGCTGGAATATTGGTGCCCTTGGAATTCTTTTTTGTTGAAATCCAGCTTCCATGCTGCTCGGGTTGTTTCTTCACAATTATATCAAGCCATTCCTCCTCTTAAATTTTCAAGTTCCCATTGAATGAGAATACCCAGGATAACTTGTTTGGAAATCATGAGAGGGGTTGGCTAAAAAGAAAATGACATAGGCACTTATAGTAGGGTACTAAGCAGACTTTTAAAAAGTTGTACTTTATTTTTATGTTTTAAAAAATATTTGTTTATATATTTTTGAGAGGGAGAGAGAGTGCAAGGGGGGAGGAAGAGAGAGAGAGAGAGAAAGAATCCCAAGCAGGCTCTGCACTGTCCACACTGTCCACGGGGCTCGATTCCATGAACTTAAACCAAAAATCAAGAGTCGGATGCTTAGCTGACTGAGCTCCCCAGGCACCCCTATTTTTATATGTTTTGATATAGAAATATGCTCGTGCTATATTTTTAAGTGAAAAAAGTCAGATCACGAGATAGTATGTATCACCAAGAATACATTTAAAAGTTGTTTATCTCTTGGCACTGGGGCCCCAAACGGTTTTAATTAATTTTTTCTCTTTTTGCCTGTGTGGTTTTAATTTTTGAACTGTGAAGTCGTATACTTTTAAAATAAAAAAAAATGTAAAAACATATCGGTTGAAAGATTTGGTGCTAACAAAGCTCTCCTCTGTGAAAGCTTCTCTTTTCAGCACTGACCACCCACATGCTTTGTTACTTGGAGAATTCTCAGGGGGCGCCTGGGTGGCGCAGTCGGTCAAGCGTCCGACTTCAGCCAGGTCACGATCTCGCGGTCCGTGAGTTCGAGCCCCGCGTCGGGCTCTGGGCTGATGGCTCGGAGTCTGGAGCCTGCTTCCGATTCTGTGTCTCCCCTTCTCTCTGCCCCTCCCCCGTTCATGCTCTGTCTTTCTCTGTCCCAAAAATAAATAAACGTTGAAAAAAAAAATTTTAAGAATTCTCAGAGCACAGACCGGGAGGTGCTGAAGTTACCTGCTTCCATCTGTGGCCTGAACTGGACTATAAACTCCTTGAGGACAGAGGCCACACCTTATTCATCTTGCATTCGGATATTTAGCCCAATCTGACCCTTAGTGACCGTTCAGTAAATATTTAATGAATGGTTGAGGCTGACGTTTTGTTAAGGAAGACTGGAATGAAGATTCCCTTGCTGCTGGTACATAAATGGGTGCGTGTATATATGCATGCATATGCTCATGATAGGCTGCACCCTGTTCTAGGCATATTGCGTGCATTATCATATTGCGTGCATATAGCGATTATTACTGCTATGAGGAGGGATAAATGGAGGCTTGGGGGTTAAGAGTTGTCTGTGGATTTGCTGTGAGCTACGTGGGCCCCGCTTGAAAGCTTGCTCTCAAAAACTGTTGAACCGTCTCCTAGGGATCAGGGCGCCTGGGTGGCTCAGTCGGTTGGGCGGCCAACTTCGGCTCAGGTCATGATCTCGCGGTCCGTGAGTTCGAGCCCTGCGTCGGGCTCTGTGCTGACAGCTCAAAGCCTGGAGCCTGTTTCGGATTCTGTGTCTCCCTCTCTCTGACCCTCCCCCATTCGTGCTCTGTCTCTTTCTCTATCTCAAAGATAAATAAACGTTAAAAAAAAATTAAAAAAAAAAAAAACTGTTGAACCGCCTCCTAGGGATCTACATTATCCCACAACCATTTTGGAAACAAACACGCTTCGCCACAGCTTAGGCCACGAGACAGACAGTGGGCTCCTGGTGGAGGGGAGGGTGGTTCTGACCAGGGTGGAGACTCAGCACTATGTTTCTCCTGCACAGTTTCACTCAAAGCTGGCTCGTGAGTCGAAACTGGTACGGACTGGAGTCAATGTGCCATCCTGAAGCCACAGCTGTGTCTTTCAGTTGGCTCCGAAAGGTGTGCTCCTGGCATTTCTGAGTTCCTAAGACCTGAGTAGCAAGAGGTCTTGCTACTTTGGGGAAAGCAAAGCAAATAAGTCTATACTTTTCTGTTCTGATTTGATATCAAATGGCTTTATTACCTTGACCTGAGTTGGCAGAGTGGCTCTATAGATGAAAAAGAAAACACGGTTCCAACACAGAGTTACTCTTACCTTTACATGGAGTGGGGGAGGGGGTGGTTGTTTGGCCCTCCAAATTTAAGGATCCAGAGCAGTTCATCAGGCAGAGGTGATTGGTTTCCAGTTGGTAGGAAGAATAGTGGCTCCGGTATTACTCCCACATGGGCAGCATCTGCAACATCCCTGGACCTGGTTTCCTCTGTGCTGACCAACCATCCATGTTTGCTTGGGACTGAGGGTTCTTCTCCGCTTTAGGGCTTTCAGTGTGGAAATTGGGATGGTTAGTCACCCACCATCTCACTCCCGTATAACCCCAATGGCAGCTCCTCCTTGCCCCTTCCAACACACACACACACACACACACACACTATTTATTCTTTTCTCATTAAAAATGAATACATAATAAGAGGTCTGGAGAATATAGGAAAGTATAATGAAAGACAAAACACACATGCACACAATCCTACCGTTATCCAGGGATAGCTGCTATTGGCATTGTGATAGATTTTCTTCTAGTCTTCTTTTTCTATATGGACAACCTTTCTGTGACTTATTTTCACATTTCATAGCTGCCCTCAATACTCCTTCCAACTGGATTATCTTCATAACATTATTTGCAGGAGTGAGGGAAGCCTAGTGTGATTTATGTCATCCTATATTCCTGAGATGTGGCCCCAGACAGACGTCGAAGGTGTAACAAGAAGTACCAAGGACTTCGGAATCAGGTAATTAAATCCTTAACAGGGGTCAGCTCCCATTTTTGAGGTCTGTAGATAAAGGAAGGTAGGTGACGTGGCAGAACATTTAGCGGAGAACCATAATACATTTGGACTCTCTCATTATGAGATCGCAGAGCCGATTCTATAATTATTATCGGTATATGAGTATTTCTTATATGGAAGAGAGTGATAAATTTTTCCCCTTGCCTCTAGTGAATAGTTAGACAAGAAAAAAGTGAGTCTTAAGCATAGTGTGAAGGATTTAGGCTAGATAATAAGAAAAGTTATTAACTACCTTAGTGGGTTAGAGAGAGTATAAGAAATCTCCTCTGAAAGTCTTTAGAAACGAAAGAGATTTTCCTATCAAGGAAGGATTAAGCGTGGGCCTGCCTAATGCCGAAGAATAAACAAAATAGCCTGTCGGGGTCTCAGCCAGGCCTCTGGTTCTAGGATTCTGTATAATAGAGAACACAGAAAAATACGGGTAAAAATTGATTTTTATTTTACATTTTTCCTTTGAGGAACAAAAATAAATAGATAGTGATATTTTTAAAGTCTGAGTTTGATTTTCAAACGGTTATGCAGCGACATGTTGCTCTGGGTTGGACGGTAACATCACGGAGGAAGAAGGCACTGGAGTGTGACGACGTTGACTGTCATTATTTTCCCAAATTGCATTCTTGTTGCTTTCCCTTGAAACTTTAAAATAGGTTCATTTAGTTTAGTGACTGTCTTAGCTGGGATTTTAAACCCTATTTGTATTTCAAGGGATTAAAACAAATCTACATGGCTTGCAACACCACGGGTAACTTCCGGCCTTTGCTTCTTCATGCCTGCTATGTTGATCATTCTTAATTGTTAACAACATTCACTTCAACACTCTTTGTATTTTCTGCCGGCCTTTCTTCCTCTTGCACATTCATGCGGATAGTGTATTCGTTGTAAATATGGTCCGTAGAGAAAGCATCCCTTTCTATGCAAATTGGCAGCTCAGGGAATAGTTGGAAGCTTACAATGTCATTGAAAGTCACACAAATCAATTGGCAAAAATTACTTTCTGCGATTATCTTGTTTTTGCAGTTACGTTTTTAATTTTGACAGCTTAAGTGTGTTTAGGGTTCACGGTAGTGAAAGGCCAACCAGAATGTGGGGCAGGTCACTGCTGAGATCCCCGTTGCTTGGCTAATGAGGTTTTCTTTGGACTTCTGGTGTCATTTAATCTCATTAAGATTGAAGAGAGATACTTTAGAACAAAACAAACGAACAAGTATTTATTGGGTGCCTATGATGTGCGAGGGTTGCATTAGTAGAGTGGGGCATGAAAATTAGGAGCGCTTGCTTTCAAGAGCCTTACTGTCTAATTAACAAGAAAATAAGTAGTAATAAAATAAAAATATGGAGCACGTAAGAAAAGGTGCCACAAAGCAGGGCACGATTGAATGTCAATTGAATTATACAGGTGAAGATTATTTGATGTTGGAGAGAAAATTGTGTCAGACTCCTTTCCTGCAGGTGATAAGCTATGAGTTGGTCTCAAAGGCCTTGGCTAAACAGAAAAGGGGCCTTCCAGCACGGCAAATTAATGTGTGTAAAGGCTGAGTGGGAGAAAGCAAAAGGTATGTTTAGGAACCAATAAATACATTTTGTTTGGAAAGGAGACTTGGAGCTGAAAGAACAATGGAGAAAGCTTGGGGACCCATTCTCAGTGAATACCAAGTGTGTTCTTTTTCTTTTTCTTCTTATTTTTTCCTTTAATATTTATTTATTTTTGAGAGAGAGAGAGAGAGAGTGCGTGCGTGAGCAGAGGAGGGGCAAAGAGGGAGACACAGATTCCAAAGCAGGCTCCAGACTCTGAGCTGTCAGCACAGAGACTGATGCGGGGCTCGAACCCACAGAGCGTGAGATCCTGGTCTGAGCCGAAGTCGGATGCTTAACCGACTGAGCCACCCAGGTGCCCCACGTGTGTTCATTTTCTATTGCTTTGTTATAAATCACCATAGATTAAAGAATGTTGAACACCACCCATTTAGCATCTCATAGTTCTGTGGGTCAGGTACAACTGGGGTCTCTGTTTAGGTTCTCATAACACGAAAATCAGAGGGTCAGTGGGCTTAAGCTAGAGGTTCTGGAAAGAGTGCTTCCAAGCTCATTCAGATTATTGGCGGAATCCAGGCTCCTGTGGCTGCAGGAGTGAAGTCCTTGTTTTCTTGCCGGCTGCTGGTGGGGCCCACTCCCCACCCCTACAGGACACCCTCAGGTCTTTGCTCCACGGTTCCTGCCATGTCAGCAACAAAGAGATACCCTCCTGTTGAATGCCTCCCCTTCTCCTGATCTGTCTTCTTCTACCGCCGCCAGCTGTAGAAACACAGTGTTTAAAGGTCTCATTTGATTAGCTGAGGCTTTCCCACACAATCTCCCTTTTGAGGAATTCAAGGTCAGCTGATTAGTAACCTTAATTACATCTGCACAGTCTCTTTCTCCATGTAACGCAACATAACCATGGGTGTCGCGCAAGGGGATGAAGACCAAGGGGGCCAGCTTAGAACTCTGCCTACCACACCAAGTTGTGAGACGATGCTGCCACGTCCCTTTCTGTTGCCAGAGACCGCCGACCTCAGGGTGTGTGAAGAAGACATGCCTGGTTGAAATCGTGGCGGACGTGTGGCGGAATTTCGCACTTTTGTCAGCTCTGCTTTATTTCCAACCAGACGTCCTTTGCATGGAGGAAAAACGAACATGTAAGGAAAGGTCTTAGATGGTTTTCCATTCATCTTTCAAGGTTATAAGCATGTGAAAGGCTTCCTTATGCCCATAAAGACTTTGGCAGCGTTACTGACTTGACCTAGAGGGGAAGACAAACTTGAAAGAGCAAGAAAAATTCCTCTGAGGGTGTGTATACTATTCACAAATCCCTTTTGTCTTTCCCCGGACCAAGTATCCTTGCCTTTGCTACATTTTAAAAGAGTCACGTCATTCCAACAAAAAGTACAAAATCTTATCGCAAGGGGTAGGCGGTAGAGTTGGTGTCAGAATTCAGTTAAGAAACAATAACTCAGACGTTTATAAGTAAAATGTACTGTAGTAATGGTATTCGCTTTTCCAGCATGGCTGTACCATGTTGATTCATTGAGGGAAGAAATGGTATTTATATTCTCTCACTGAGTCATGGCATCCGCTCTGAAATTTGACAGTCATGCGAGTGGGCAGAAGAAAAGGGGAAGGCTGAGTACCTAGTGCGGCAGAACAAGGAAATAGTCTCTTGTCCAATATCCTTGGAATCAGTTGCTGACAGTGTAGCCAGTTGGATGCAAGTGGGATAAATACTGCCAGTCAACACATTCATAATGCTTTGGGCAGAGCCTTGGGCAGAGCACTGCATAAGGTGTTGCTGGGATTTTTCAAAATTGCCCAAGTCCTTTTTGACTATGAAAGGAGCTCTTTCCTTTCATTGGGGTTGCTTAACTTCATTTAGGAAGAGTGTTAGGACCTTTCTCATAATCTGTGAATCCCAGCTAATGGATGAATGCAAATATTGTTATCATCTCCCATTGACAGAAGACTCCATTGTTACAATGGACAGAAGTGTTAATCCTTTTGTAATTAATACCTTATTGGGGTCTGCGTAGGTCAAGGATGTGGTTGGATTTTGGTAAATTAACTTTGAAGTCGTTTCCTTAACTCCCATACTCCCATTTTTTCTTTTCTTTATTTCTTTTTTAAAAATAACGATTGCATATAACTTTGTCCTTTTTCCTTTACCAATGATATAAGACCTAGTATATATATTGAAATGAAACTAAACTGGACAAAAGGCAAATATGAAGGACACATGTCTTTTTCTAGAATACTTGCTAACAAATCACATAGATAAATCCAACACAGAGGAATTACTGTGCTCATGTGGTAAAGATTAACCACTGGCATGATGATTTGCGGTTTATTATATCGGTCTCCCCAAGAGTGATCAGAAAGAATGTTTCTTCTAAATTCTATCACTGACAACATTCTCTTAAATCCAAATGGAAGCTGAAGCCCAATGTATTATATTAACTAATGAGCTCATCAATTCATGAATATTTGTTCCTTTAAGGATTGCGTGACATATATTTTTCTGTCTTGGTTGTAACGTGCAACTGGGGCGATGCAAAACCAGTGAAGAGCCTGATGGTGTGTTTCAGTTCATGAGTGCTGAGTGTGGCTCAGAGACGAGGGACAGGTGTCTGGGAAGGTGCCCAAGGGGAGTGGACATGAAGGAAGCCCACTGGGGAGTACGATCTGGATGGGTGGGGGCTCTGTAGGGTGGGCTTAGCAGGCCGGGAATGGCAAGAGTGAAGGCAGGATCACAATAGCATTGTTATAATTGAGAACCATATGTATGTATAGGTGGCGTACAAAATAGCGAGGCGCAACATGGGCTTAGCACACAGGAAGAGCTTGGTTTAAATCTACACCATTTTATGAAACGCAACTTGGGCACATTACTTAACTGCCTTGGATTTCAGTTTCCCTATCTGTAAAATGAGAATAAAGACAGTAATTATCTAAAGGTTGTGAGGAGGACTGAGTGAGATAATATCTAGAAAGCACTAAGAATGCATCTAGCATGTGGTAAACATTCAATATCATTTAGCTTCTATTATTATTATCACGATGATGATATAAAAATAGTCAGGGGGATGATCAACCAAGAGCTCCGTTTAGCACATGGATAGAATTAAAACATCTAACAACTGTTGAATGCTCACTACATGCCAAACATTCTTTGGGAGTATGTGACATGTATTATCTTATTTACCACTCACACCAATGCTATGGGGTAGGCAGCATTTTTATCCCCATTTCACATATGGGGCCAGGAGAGGCATGGGGACTTATAGAAGGTCTAACAGTTTGTAAGAGACAGGGCTGGGATTTCAACCCAGGCAGTCCAGTGCTGGAATCTGGCTAGTCACTCTTCTGGACCACTCTGAACTCTCACTCAACTGCTTCTTAGGGAGCAGGGGGGCCATCAATGATTAATTCCCTGTCTGCATGGAGCGTATTGAGCATCCCCCAGATTGTGGGGCACCAACCTCTACCTCAACCCTTACTAAAAATGTCTATCCTTTATTAACTATACTAATGAGTGGTAATGGGTTCAAACATTTTGAAGAATTAGGAACTTTGTTTCAGACGAAGAATTAAAATAAATTAAGATATAGATTCTTTGAAATTTATTTATTTATTTTGAGAGAGCATGAGTGGGGGAGGGGCAGAGAGAGAAGGAGAGAGACAACCTCAAGCAGGCTCCATGCTGTCAGCGTGGAGCCTGTCGTGGGACTTGATCACACAAACTGTGAGATCATGACCTGAGCTGAAACCAAGAGTCGGACACTCAACTGACTGAGCCCCCCAGGCACCCCTAGAGTTTTTTTCAATAAAATTTTTAAAGAATTGTAAGAAGGGGTAGAGAGGGAAATAGAGTAATATATATATATATATATATATATATATTTTAATTTTTTTTTCAACGTTTATTTATTTTTGGGACAGAGAGAGACAGAGCATGAACGGGGGAGGGTCAGAGAGAGAGGGAGACACAGAATCAGAAACAGGCTCCAGGCTCTGAGCCATCAACCCAGAGCCTGATGCGGGGCTCGAACTCACGGACCGCGAGATCGTGACCTGGCTGAAGTCGGACGCTTAACCGACTGCGCCACCCAGGCGCCCCAGAGTAATATATATTAATTCTACAAGGCTCATGAATCTGTTGAAAGTCCATTATTTAAAAAAATTTTTTTTAATGTTTATTTATTTTTGAGACAGAGAGAGACAGAGCATGAACGGGGGAGGGTCAGAGAGAGGGAGACACAGAATCTGAAACAGGCTCCAGGCTCTGAGCCGTCAGCACAGAACCGGACGCGGGGCTCCAACTCACGGACCGCGAGATCACGACCTGAGCCCAAGTCGGCCGCTCAACCGACTGAGCCACCCAGGCGCCCCGAAAGTCCATTATTTTATTGCTTGTGTTGGAAACACTTCAGCATACCCAATTAATGAATGTAGATGCCAAGCATTTGCCATGTGCCAGCCACTGAAAAAGGCTGGCCAGTCTCTGATTCTCAAGGAGTGGCCAGTCTAGTTGAAGATACGGAATACTAGAAGAGAGTTTGGTATCTGCACTGTATACAGACCCAGACCTGAAGCACAGGTTCCCGACTTGCTAGCTGTGTTCTCCAGGCTTTGATGTTTCTGAGATTGATGATGTTTTGATGATCGTTTGTTTGATTTCTTTACAGGGAAAATGGCGATAATAACACCTACCTCCCAAGGTTGTTAGAAGTAAATCCACTGAAGTAATATCTACAAAGCCTCTGGCACCATTCTTGGAATGTAGTGATTCTTATTAAATAATATCCATTATGATTATTATCATTTGACATACATCCTTATATACCTCAGAAGAGTAACCAGCCATGACAAGGACATCAAACCAGAGGTGCAAACGATAACTAGGCATTCAGTTCCCAGAGGCGAGAGAAAGGGAAGAGAGTGTCCAGAGGTTATTTTTCTGAAAAAGGTGGAGTTTGGAGTTTGGAGTTTGAGGTTGCTTTCCTGAATGGTTTCTAAAAACTCCTAATGTTTTAGGATTAAAAGGGTCCTGAAGTCAAATTTGTTTAGGCACCACTGGCTAAAAAAGGTTAAACAGGTTTCCTCACTGTGTGACTTCTCAGGGCCATTTCATGACAATTACATAATAACTCTCCAAACAGAAGATTCAGTATGCAGTGTCCCCAACATATTCATCCTTCTGTTCTTTCATGGAGCTCCCATGGGCTGGGGTAGTGGAGCAAACTCTGGGAGATGTGAAGGGAGACTGTATCTGGAAGGATGGACGGCCAAGTAGCGGATGGAGATGGGGCAAAGGGCATGGAAGGAGGAGAGACAGGAGTGTGATGAGCCACCAGAGACCAGAGTGCTTAAGGGGCAGACTGGGGACACACTGGGGAGAGAACTGTATTGGAGAATTGGGGAAGGAATGGAAGGCTTGTTTTGGTTTTAGAAGTATTGTTTTTCTTTTTTTTCTTTTTTAAAAAAATTTTAATGTTTATTTATTTTTGAGAGAGATAGAGTATGAACCGGGGGAGGGGCAGAGAGAGAGGGAGACACAGAATCTGAAACAGGCTCAGCTCAGAGCCTGATGCGGGGCTCAAACTCACGGACTTTGAGATCATGACCTGAGCTGAAGTCGGACGCTCAACCGACTGAGCCACCCAGGCTCCCCGAAGTATTGTTTTTCTTAAGGAAGATTAATCAGACTGATGGTCCAGAATGTTCTGCATGGGCTAGGACTGTAGCAGGAAAGCCTGTCAGGTTTTTGAGTTAATCCGAGCCTGAGAGGACCATGTTCTTCTCAACCTTGTTTTTATTTATTTCGTTTTTTACCTGAGGGAGAGAGCTTGAGAATTCAAGCAGGCTACACGCTCAGCGTGGAGTCACTTGGGGCTTGATCCCATGACACTAGGAACATGGCCTAAGCTGAAGTCAAGCGCCGGATGCTCAACTGACTGTGCCACCTAGGTGCCCCTCAACTTTGTCTTTATATTACGATTTTTTTAAGCTGATGGTTGTGTGTTGACTGATGGGCTTGGCTTCTACCACTGCCAAGTGTCTGATTTTATCATAGGCACCCAGCATTTATACCACATCTCCAAGGCAACACCTTCATTAACTCATGGATGTATCTTAGAACATTTCTACTTCTCTAAGCACCCCCGCCTCTCTCTCTCTCTCTCTCTCTCTCTTTTAACAAAATCATTAGGAATAATAAACAAACAAACAGGTGGAGACATTCACAGTTAGGTACACAGTTTCTGGCCAGCCTATCTAAACTTCCGGAGGCCACACACCCTTTATGGTACATTTCATGTTTGCAGGTCTGTCATTTGAAATGCCTCCTGGACAATGTCGGCAATAGACCAAGCAAAGCACACAAATGGGATGGCCTACCAGCCTTCATGGCCCATTGAGTTATCAAAGGAACAAAATCCGAGTTTTTTCAGTGTGAATGAGAATTTAAAAGAGAACGAGAGAAAGTGCCGATAAATCACAATTTACAATTGCTGGAAATCCCAGCGAAGCAGGTCTCGTGATCTTCATGGGAAGAACAATGATTGTTTTTGTGGAATTCTCCCCCTCCTCCCCACTTCCCATCCCCTTTCTCTCTGCCCCTCTCTGCTCCTCTCTCTCCATCCTTATTGGGATTAGCAGGCCTGCACCTGGTGAGTAATACATGCTGGATGAACTCCCTGTCTTCTTTCCCTCATTCACTTTGACCTTGACCTGGAAGATAGCCTTCTACCTCGCAGGGATTTGCAGAGTTTCGCACTGTTTGATCACTTGGCTATTGGGCGTGTGAATTGCTTTTTAAAAAACATACACAGAAATTTCTATTTCCTTGTTTAACAAGTGAGGGGTGAAATAAAGGAGTTCTTCCTAGATCTAGAGATTACAAACAAAACAACAAATTCTAACCACCGTCCAGCCAACAGCTGCCCAATTAATGTCATGTGCGTTTACGGCAAAAGTGGCCAGTGACAACATAGCAGAAGGCAGCTCAGGTCACAAATCCAGAACAGGAAATATATTTTCATCTTGTTATTTATGACCCAGCCTTAAAGGAAAACAGATGGTACTACTTTCAGGACTGTTTTGCTCTTGTTTCAAATGGCTAATTCAAATCGAACACGGGATTCTATTCTTAGTCAAGGCAGCTGCTGCATTGTCTGAGCCGCGTTGTTTTTCCCAACAACATCCCCTCCCCTGAACAGAGCAGCCCAGCCGAGGGAGACCACAGCTACGTCACCAGCACACAGCAGCCCTAGGAGAATTGCCTCTGCTGGCAGGAGAGTCTCATACCGAGGGGGACAGCACTTAGGGCAAAATGTGGCCCCCTTTTGAGTATAATCCACAGCCTCCACTCTCTCCACTCGTGCAAGGAATCCCGTCAAAGGCATGACTTTCCCTTTGAAAGCGGTAGTTCATTCCAATTTTAGAGCAGTGTGACCTCTCAGGGACCCTTCTAGGATGGAGAAGATTGCAAAGATGGGAACAGAAGCCAGAGAGGGCTAAGAGGAAATGGAATGTGAGAGAAGCTCCTACAAGACAAAGGAAAAAGCAGATACTGCTGAAGTGCTTCTCCCTGGGTGGCCATATTGCCCTGCTGGTTTTCTTTAGCCAAAGGCTGTATTCAGGAGACTCACTGACAAGAGGTTGAAAAGTAAACATTTGGAGGAACCATTCTTCTAAAAAAAAATCAATTTTTGAAAACCATCGAAATAACATATGTACATAATTTTAAAAATAAAATACTTCAGGGGCGCCTGGGTGGCGCAGTCGGTTAAGCGTCCGACTTCAGCCAGGTCACGATCTCGCGGTCCGTGAGTTCGAGCCCCGCGTTGGGCTCTGGGCCGATGGCTCAGAGCCTGGAGCCTGTTTCCGATTCTGTGTCTCCCTCTCTCTCTGCCCCTCCCCCGTTCATGCTCTGTCTCTCTCTGTCCCAAAAACAAATAAAAAACGTTGAAAAAAAAATTTTTTTAAAATAAATAAATAAAATACTTCCTGTTTTCTTCGCCACTCTCTGAGAGAGAGCCTCAGCTTCATCCTCCTACTAGGCATCCCCTCCCTGCCATCCTACACACTAGAAACAGTCATCTCAGATTCTTCCAATGTCAACTCCAGGTATTCCATATTTCGGAGAAATATGCTTATATTGTTGACGCTTTACTTTTAGACAATATATCTCAATGTTCTCTAGTGGTGTTTGAGGATTTAGCTTGCCTACAACTCCTTGCCTACAACCTACTCATTCTCCCGATTGAGTTATAGTACACTTTTGGTTATCTGGCGGTTTTTATATTATTATGACTAAGTAAATCTTTTTGTTGTTGTTGTTGCCAAAACATATAGCATAGTGTTACTAGACTTCTTTTCTCGTACAACTTTTTGTTTTTCCTGGAGTTGACTGTCGTGCAATTTTAAAATTTACTTCTTTTTATGTGTTTTTTTAAACTAATTTTTCCTTTTTGGAATTAAAAATTTGTCAAATGCATAACCATAATTTTTTTTTCAAATAATCAAACACATCCACCTACAAACACCTACTACCTTTCCTCCCCCTCCAGGCCCCTCCTCTCTGTGAAATTTCCCTTCTCCCTCATGCCTCTTGCTTTGATCTATTTGTTGGCTAGGTCCTTTGACGAAAGCTTAATTTAGGACTTCCTGTTACTTTTTCTTTCTGTTGGCTCCTTTTCCCAAGATTCCATTTCCTATGAAAGCATACTAAATGCAGATATGCATGGGAAGCAAAATGTTTGATTCCTTACATTCCTGAAATTATTGTTAATTTACCCTCACATTATACTATTGTAGCTTGACATGGCAGAGACAGTGAGAGTTCAAAACTAGTGAAGTTGAACATATACCAACAGAAATCCTTCAGAATAAAATGGAGACTTAAATGTAAAACCTAAAATCATAAACTTCCGTATGAAAACTTAAGGGGAAAGCTTTGTGATCTTGGGGTTAGCAAAAAATTTCTTAAATATGTAACTGAAAGCATGATACATTACAAAACTAAATTTTACCCAAATAAAATTTATTTTGGACTCATTCCATAATTAATTAAACAGGAGGCCATAGACTGAGGTTGCTCTAATGCCTTGGAAGCTGATGTTAGCAAACCAAAATTTAAGACTGGTAGTGCTTCTAGGTTAAGAAATCAAAGCCTAATGGCAATCAACCACAAAGAACCTACTAGCCTTTTCCTAATAAGGCAAACGGTTAAACTACAGCCAACCAAATAATATTGCTTCTGTCCTTTCTCTGTACAGGTCTTTCCCCTGACTCCTGTTGGTAGAGTGTTCCTAACGGCTTCTGGTTTGGTGCTGACCAACTGGAATGAATTTTTGTTCAAATAAACTCTTAGAATTTTTAATATACCTCACTTTATCTCATAATGAACTGGTGTCACAAATGGAGACTCCTGATGGCCCCCAGGAGCAACAAGTAATGAACCCACTGAGTCTGTGGGCTTACTGCTTTCTAACTGTCTCTGGAGATCAAGTCCGTCTTAGATATTCAAGCTCAACAGCTTTTGTGTTATAAGCTCTTAGACTTTGTACGAGCATTTCTTTTTCTGGAGTAGATCTGGAGTCAGACTGGGTTTGACTTAACATGGATAGGGTCCAGTGTGAGATCTCAGGTTACTCAAATTTTGTTTTAGGAGAAAAGAGGACAGAGGGAGGGATAGGGGTGGGGGGAGGAGAGAGTCAGAGACAGAGAAAACTCAGTTCCTCTGAGTCCAAAGAGTCTGGGAATCTTCCCTGTTGGACTCTGGCTAACTATATGTATACAAATTATGGGCCCAGACCTGTGTTAGTCTGAACAAGTGGGTTAACTTTACAAAGATAATTTAATTTTTTTAAGTTTATTTATTTTTCTTTTTGAGAGAGAGAGAAAGAGAGCGGGGGGGGGGGGGGGGGGGACACAGGGGGCAGAGAGAGAGGGAGAGGGAAAATCCCAAGCAGGCTCTGCACTGTCAGCACAGAGCCTGATGCAGGGCTGAAACTCACAAACTGAGATGACCTGAACTGAAATCAAGAGTGGGACACTTAACTGACTGAGCCAGCCAGACGTCCCTATCAAAGATAATTTTAAATTACAGTGGTCACAGTGGGAAACTTTTAACCTGAATAAGCATATCCATTTACTAGATGCCCTAGAGAAAAAGAGGTCTCAGCCTAGAACACACTGTAAAGGGTAGAGAGAAAATTACTTTTCTTCCTCTATAGTTTCTGGTGACTAGGTTGGGACATGCTGAGACACCACACTCAACGCTGGAGCCTGCAGATAAGATCCTGGGAAAACTGGCAGAAGCCAGGAAAGGGTGAAAATCCTTACCAAAGTCAGCTCTCTTGGATCTTTGCCTGTAGTGCCTGGTTTGAGAAAAGAAAGATGACGTTTCATGTTGTCCCTTACTTTTCAAATTCAGACTCTTACGGATATGGGTTTGGGGTACTCATTGGTTATTGATCCTTTCTCTTCCAGGAACAGCTATCACTTCCTTATGTAGTTCTGAGAACTTAGCTGGGCTTTCTGCCTGTCATGCACATACTCCATTTGTGGCCAGTGTCCTATGGACTGTTGACACCTCTCATGGGACTTGAGACTTAAGGACTTAAGTCCAGATTCCAGTGGTTCTGGATCCTGGGAAGACTACGTATTTGTACCCTCTTTGGGGAAAGTCTATGGGTAAGCCATAAAAGGCTTATTGGTTTTGGTTGGTATACCGTTGGTTTAAAAGAAAAAGGAAGTGAAAAGGGAGTTCAATACTGCCGGGAATATTTATTGTTTGTCCAAGCTAAAATGTGATAATAAGATATTTTAAAGGACTAAAAAAAAGAATGAGTTCTGTGGTCAAAAGGTGACCAAATTAGAAGCTTATATTAAAAGTCTGATAGAAATGTTTTTAGGCCTTTTCCTTTCAGCTAAAATGAAACTATATGCCCACGGGAAAAGAAAACATTCTGCCATTATGGAAGGATTTAGTAAAACATTCCAAAGACACACAACTCTGAATGAGAACATAGGAATCTTCCGATTTCCATCTTAATTGGAAATCTTCTCCCTAATAAGCAAATTGAAAACACTGTAGCTGGATGGGTGGGCCCATCCTTTGAGATCATTCAGGTTGCAACTGAAACCTTTGACGAATTAAAAATCACTTGTCTTACAAATCAAGTCCTTACAAGAACAGAAATGTGGCTCTAGGAGCAATTCAAGCTCACCTATCCTTTTTATTAACCCCCCAACCTCTCCTATTCATCTCTGAAGGCTTGCAGATTGTAAGAGATCTGGACTTTGGAACCAGAAGTCCTTCTTGGAGAAACTTACACTTTTTCTCTGCCTTTGAGATGTAAATGTTCTACCGGGGTTTCTCCAGGAACCAAAAGCCACCTCTTATAAATGCAAACTTTAGGGAGGTAATTCTTATGAGAACAACAAGGACAACACGCTATCTGGAAACCAGGTGAATGGAAATGTTAAAAGTCTTCTCTGCAAATATTAGTAAAAACTTATGCCCTCTGAACAGGAAAACTTAACTTACCCCACCTGCCAGAAACCAATTTGGATTCAGCTGTTCTTTTATAAACTAGCAAGATTTGCATGATCTTACCTGTCTCATGACTAAAATTTTAAAATGAAAGCTATAAGATCTTTGTTTGTATCTGACTGTTTAGTTATGTCTATATATGTATGTTATGTATATGTTATAGATGAGTGATTTTTTTCCCCTTTGGATGGTAATACCAAAATTTGTAAAAGATCTCTATTTAATTGGCTTAAAGAAAAATAAGCGATTATATACATTAAATATTTCCTCAGAAATGTCGGAACTAACCCAAATGTTTTTCAAGTTCACATGATCTGGGATAATCTTCAGTAAATAAAACCTAACTTAAATTTGCTGCTTTAATCAGAATATGCATGTCTTCAGAGTTATTAAGATTAAAAACAGCACATCAGTAATGTGACCTTAATCTACCTGAGTTTCTTAAAAGTCAAAAAAACGTGGGGTGCCTCGGTGGCTCAGTTGGTTGAGCATCTGACCCTTGATTTTGGCTTGGGTTATGACCCCAGGACCATGGGATGGAGAGCCCATGTCAGGCCCCTCACTGAGCATGGAGTCTGCTGGAGATTCTCTCTCTCTCTCTCTCTCTCTCTTTCTCTCTCTCTCTCTCCCCCTCTGTCTTACTTGCGCTTTCTCTTAAAAAAAAAAAAAGTAAAATGCGCTCATGTTATCTTTGTTACAAATTTTTCCATCGAGAAAAATAACTTAAGATGATGGTTAGCTGTTTAATATTTTGTGAGATTTTCGTGAGTCAGCTAAACATAATTTGTTAAGAGCAAGTAAATCAAATAGACGTAAGTAAGATAAAAATTTATAAGTGAACATTTCAATAATAATTTAATGGTATATCTACTTAAAAATAGTTCCCGAAGTCTTTTTGGTAACTTGAAACCTTAATGTTATAGTAAGTTAATTAAATGAAGGTATTCATGGATTGTCTAGAGCATTTCCAAATAAGATAAAATTCTTAAACATTAATTTCTGGACATAGATTTATCTACTTCCAGCTTCTTCTTAGAAGAACTTAACATATTGGCATTTATTCGTAAACTTATACCAAGTTGAAAAATTTACTCTAAGGTAGAATAGACTTCTAGAAATTATGAAATGTATTTATAAATTTTCCAATGCACGGACAGCCAGTTTGACAGTCTGTTATTGCTTATTGTGGTGTCTCCCCCAATCAGACGGAGGCCCCCAAATGTGGGGTGAATGGATCAGGTGGAAGATGGCAGCGTGGGTGGTGAAAGAATTCACCATAGGCAGAGCAAAGGAGATAGAAGTTTACTGAATAAACTGCAAGGGAACGGCAGGTAAGACAGCAAAGCTGAGACTGCCACAAGGCAGTGGGTGGGGACCATATTTCAAGGGGGAAGGTGAGGAGGTATGGGAACGTATGGAATTTTCCTTTTTTGGTAACTGTGCCTGGCTGTAAGTAGCCCATTGGTCAGCTAGGGCTTATGGGTATTTTGAGGTGGGTCACCAAATAAGTCCGTGTGTAATCAGCCAGGGGGTCTTACTCAGGTTTCCATTGCTCACGCCTGTTGCCTAAAAGTGGCCTCTACACTCACTTCTTAGTTTTGATTAGAAATGAAGGTTTCTAAGGGTTAAGAATTCTAGTCAATATATGGAATTAAAACTTGTAGAAATAATAAGGGTGAAAGGAGACAACTGTGTATGAAAAGCAGATAAGGAAAACGGTGGTCCTCTTTTTTGGATAAAGAAAGGTACTAAGGGCATTTTTGTTGTTTTTGTTGTTCAAGGAAAACGGGTAATTTTGTCCTAATGTAGAGTGACTGGTTGTTCCAGAGTGAGAAAAAGGAAACATATAAGACAACAGATGTAAAAAATTGTAGCAGGTTTGTGGAAAAGGACCCTTAGGAAAGGAATTTCATGTGTGATCAAGCTGGCTAAGATTAGAATAGATTTATTTAAAGAATAGGCCTTAATACCAAGAGTATCCTGATACAAAATCAGAATGTGGTTTTCTCTTGTTAAAAGGACATAGTTTTCTTGGACTATTGGTCTTGATAAGAGATTGTGAAATGATTTTCTTTACCTTTTTGGTAGTCTGCTTAAAAAGCAAGGATTTTATCTTACCAAGATAATTTCCTGGGCTTAATGCTGTCTTTCTCAGGTCTTCAATTACTTGGGAGAACAAAGTCTTCTCAATATTAAAAGAGCTAATTTCCCCCCACAACTATGTCGCCTTCTGCATTTGCCTTTAAAATCTATTGTCACTTTGGTTAAAAGATTATTAATTCATAATGATCTGTCACCCTATTTGATCAATGTTCAAATATTTTTCCAGTTTGGAAACTTTCCCCAGTCAAATTCCAAATGGAGTCTTTCTGGCCATAAACTAGCTTGGAGATCTTCTAGACGGTCCCTGGAAAATCTAAAAGGATTTGTCTCTCACCTTATAAAAGAGAGATATTAAATGAACTAGGTTTATTTTGTATGTTAAATTACATGGAAAGCATTGTCAAATAAGTGATGATAAACTTTCTTAAGTTACATGTGTATGGATGTATGTTACTAATATAGGTATTTCAGGAAGCTTTTACAATTCATAGAAATTTGTCAATACTCTGATTATTATCTTAAATTACCGAATGTCATAGAAATAATTAAATCTCCTTATAATGTGAACTCTCATCAAATTTCTAACCATGTTTTACTTTGAGGCTTTTGCAAAAGTGCTTTTTTCTTCAGAGAAAGCCGTGGAAAGGACTCTGATAAGTGCTCTAGAATACATGTTTCTGAAAATCTCGAGACTGTACCATTGGCCTGGGTCAGAATTTGTAGAACTTTTTAAAGGGAAAACTAGGTTCAAGTAGAATAAGAATTAATAACATGGATTGACAGAACAGGTAAGGATGAATATAATTTTCCATGACTCTTTGTTTGAAACATTGCCGGTTCTTTAATGTTTTGGTTTTCCAGGTGTAAGAAAATCTTTTGCTCTTTTCTTTTTAACCTATCTATGCTTTACAGCAGTTTGGCAAGGTATACTTTTATAAACAGGATTGAGACATTTGTTTTTTCTCTTTACCCAATCCCTCCAGAATTCAGAAACTTACTGAATATTCTTATTCTCAGGGCATTGTAGTTATTTACATAAGTTTAGTAAGAATCTGTTTTGCTTAAACCACAGGCCACAATTGGACACTTTGGTTATATTATACGAAGGTTTTGACTGAAATGTCATCTTTGAGAATGATATACATAAAACCAGATATGACCAGACAGTTTTAAGAAACTAAGGTTGACTTTATGGAACCAATAAAGCTCTTTCAAGAACCCACCTGGTATCTTGCTTACAGGGTTCCAAACATTACCAAGAAAGGTGAGGAAGAAAGGTCACTGCTTGGCAGCCATAGGAAACTCAGGATATTTGGGGGACTTCAAAACAGAGAGGAATCAACCAAATCTATAGGTATTGTAGACAAAGTTTGGTGCTGAGGCCTTGGCTTGGCTTCTTAGCCATGAGAGGCTTTTAAGAATCCAATGTATTTATGAAAAAATTCCAACAAAGATGACTTCTACAGAGCTGATATGGTCAATCACTATTCTTGCTGCCCTTACATAAATAATCAGGCCAAGTTTAACGAGACTGGAATTATTTTGCAAACAAATTAGCCTTCCTGTGATTATCTTTGGTAGAAATGAAGATGACTGTAGAGAGGAAAAAAAATTTTGTTTCAGTAGGAAACTATAACACAATCTCGTGGGTACTAACGTCCTGTAAACCAGTCCGGATCTGGAATTCTTCTAGTTTCCTCCAATATCTGGCTATGACTCTCCAAACTAATGTCTCTTATGTTTTCCAATTTTTCTGATTTGCAATCACTAAGAACAAATGCTTCCCTGGAGCCTTGTTGGGAGGGACCAAACCCGGTCCTCTTCCTTACTTTGATTGTAATACAACTTCAAGGTCTTGAACCTTGAATCCCCATCTTCCAATTATATGGGGCTCCTCTAGACTCTTGGAACTCCCACCAACTGAAGATCCAATATTAAAATACACTAAGGAGGTTCCTCCCCGGAAGCAGATGACACCTTGAGAGGTGGGTAGTTCTACCAGGATCATGGATCCAGATCCTCATCTCTGATATGTAACTATTATTCCCTTTGCCTTTTCATGACTTGTCTCTCTTTACTCTCTGTTAATGCGTGGGAAGACAATATTCCTTAACTCTGGCAGCTCTCACTAATTCTACTGTTAAGGCTACAGCTGTGCAACGAAAGTCCCTAGGCTTTCTCGCCAAGGTGGTTTTCGATAATAGAATTGGTTTGGATTAGTTCTTGGCTAAACAAGGAGGTGTCTGTGCCATGGCAATAGCCGGATCAATAACTCTGGTTTTGTGGCGAACGCAAGAAATTAACAACCCCCCTACGTGGCTAAATTGGGTTGATGACCCTTCAGGCACATTCTTTGATTTGTCTGATAACCAACTGGTTTGGTTCGTAGGAGCCCTGGGTAGGGGAACATAATCCAGTCCCTTGGTTTTATCCTCCTGATAATCATCATTGTAGTCTCCCTGGTGGGCTGTGTTCTCTCAAGGGTCTTGCATGTACATTTGCAGCCACATCAGATGGCCTCGCTGTGCTTGGAGAAACAAATGAACAACCAGACGGTCAACAAAAACAGCTCTTCCGTGCACCTGACATTGTGACCCATGAATTTCCCAATGAGACAAGAACAACTTTATCCTGATGGTGACCGAGAGTGGCACTGATGCCACATTTGGGGCCAATCGCTCATGTATGAGAGAATGACCAAAAGGGGGAACTCTTAAATTCTCAACAAAATTCTCCTCTTAGAAGGAGGCCATGAGACTGAGGTGGTTCTAATACCCCGGGAGTTTGTGTAAGCAAACCCAAGCCAAAGCCTGTAAACGCCTCAAGGATAAGAGATCAAAACCTAAGGACAACCAACCAGTTGAGCTTTTCCAAGTCCAGCACACTGAAGCTATGGTCAATCAAATAATTTCCTTGCTTGGCTTCCACATCTTTTCTATAAAAGTCTCTCCCCTAGTTCCCGTTGGGGGAGCACTTCTGACCAGTTCTGATTGGGCACTGCCTGATTTGAATTGATTTTTACTCAAATAAACGCTTAATATTTCTAATATGTCTCTGTTTGTCTTTTAACCATGTAAAGAACTCTGACATTCAACAGTCAGAAAATACACAACGCAATAAAAACTTGGCCGAAGATTTGAACAATTCACCAGAGATCTATGGATGACAAATAAACACACGAAGAGATACCCAACACCAGCCAATAGGCAAACATAAACAAAAGTCACAGTGAAATACCACTTCGCACCTATTAGAATGAAAAATTAAATAGACTCATCACAGGAAGTATCAGCAAGGATTAGGAAAGCTGGAGCTCTCATCTACCGCTGGTGGGCATGTAAAATGTTCCAACCGCTTTGGAAAGCAGTCTGTTACCAAGTTAAACTTACACTTACTATATGGTCAGCCGTTGCACAAATAGATATTTACTCCAAAGAAAAGAAAGTGTGTGTCCATTGATATACATAACATGAATGACTCTCCAAGTAACGATGCCGAGTGAAGGAAGCAAACAAAAGCGAGTGCGTGGCGTAAGTCCATTTATATAAAACTCGAGTTAATGCAAATTAATCCCTACTCACAGGAAGCAAATCAGAGGTTGTGGGGGAGGGGAGAGGACTTGAGGGAAGGATTTTAAAGGGCTCCTTGTGTTGGTGTGGTCAGGGTTTCATGGCTGTTTACATACGTCAAAACTTATCTAATTGTCCACTTCAAATGTGTGCTGTTTTTAACGTGTCATCTAGAACTCAATAATATTTTTGTAAAGTTTTTAAAGAGAAAGCACCCCACAGATGTATCTGGACTCATGCATTTTCTTAATTCTAAGAATACTTTCAAATCGCTGGTATCTATTCATCCATCAACATCTATTCAGCCAAGCACTGAGCAAAACCGGCCCTGACTTACCTGGCTGTCTGTCTAGTGGGGGAGAGAGCCAATTGTATATATAAAGTAATACTAGTATGTTATGCTTACAGAGCACCTGTATTTGTGAGGCGGTAATTAAAATAGATTTTACTGATTTTACCGATTTTTTTTGTTGTTATTTTACTGATGAGGAAACGGAGGCAGGGAAGGGTAGGTACCTCACCCAAGGTGGCTCAGTAAGTGACAGTGTGAGATCAGAACCCAGGCAGCGTGGCCACAAGGGTTGGATCCTACCCAGCTCACTGCTCCACCTTCTGGGTGGCAAACTGAGAGGCGCCGTGTGGTGCAGAGGCCAAGACAGGTCACAAGGGCCCTCTGCCTCATGCAGGTGCCACCTGGAGGAGAGGCCGCCTCAGGGAAGTGAAGGGCAGTGAAGGCGGGTAGGAGCCACGCAGGTGAAAGAGGCAGCCTCACATCAGACCTGGTTCTGTGTCTCTGGTCACACTCTCCATTTCTCTCCCTGACTCTCACTGTCCTCCTCTTTCTCTGAAATGGGTAGGCCCGGGAGAGCATCTCTGCCTATGCTCTCGACCACTTCAGGAAACAGAACCAGGTGGGTCCCAAGGGCTGGAGGGCGGGCATTCCTTTTGCATCACTCTTTTCCGCTGGAGTCTCTGAAGGCTTGACAAGAGCAGGTGGAGAGCCGTAAGCGTTGGCCCAAGACCTGGGCCTTTCGACAACCAGGGGCGTTCCTACCTTTTCGGATACTCCCATTGAGCCTTCTGAGTCCCGCAGCTACTGAGAGCTGCACCCAAATCCAAAATCCGATTATTTTTTTTTGAGGTAAATATGTAACTGACTATGATATGGTAATAGCGTCATTCGTGGCTCAGTCGGTTAAGCCTCCAACTTCAGCTCAGGTCAGGATCTCATAGTTTGTGAGTTCGAGCCCCGCGTCGGGCTGTCAGCTCAGAGCCTGGAGCCTGCTTCCGGTTCTGTGTCTCCCTCCCTCTCTGCCCTTCCCCTGCTCGTGCTCTCTCTTTCTCTCTGCAAAATAAATAAACCTTAAAAAAATTCAAAGTACTGGTGTGACCTTGTACTGTTCACATCATAATCTTGGATTTGCAATCACTAAGGGCCAGAGCAGATCGTACCCAGCTCCCCAGATCTCTAACCTAAACACATTACAGGATTAAAATTGACCATTAGCAGTGGTCCTAAAGAGGGTAGGGTACTATTGTAAAGGCTCTGTAACCTGCTGATATTATTATAATTGTTTTCAAGGAAAAACTGGTTGGAGATGAGGCAAGGCAGCACAAAGGCCATTCAGTTTTGGTGGGGGGTTGAGGCAGGCAGCTCAGGGGCCCCACTCAACCTCCAGTCCCTGAAAGGTATATTGTTAATACTACACGACAGATAAATCATACCATGAACCCCAAGAAATGCCTAGAGGGAAATCAAAAAAAATGCCGTTAGCAGACAGACTTTTTATGATTTTCCCAGGATACCGTTATGTTTCCAGAAACTCAGCTCGCCGCCTTACTGAATCACATACGTCACATTACCAGAAACAGTTGCTGACAAATACTTCATTTAAATGCTATTGAGATAAAGGCAGGAAGGCTGCGAACAGTTAGAGGCAGAAAAGTAACATATGTGTCCATTGGTATATTGTCCCAAATGGGGAGCACTTTTATCATTTTTTTCATTTGGTGCTGCTCTGCCAGGGGACTGGAAGACATATGTCACTTTTCCACCTTAACGGGGCATTTTCTAGTTTGTTTGGATTTATGTCACAAGCTTAATGAGATTTAAATGGAATTTTTGTATGTGAATAATACGAAACATTAATGCAAAAACTTTAGTGTGCTGTGCTGCTGGCAGAATTTGCATAAGGGTTTTTAAATATGAAAGAAGAATATGGAAGGCCCTTATCAATCACAAGGCATGAGCAATACTGGAGCCATAGAGGGAGCAGATCAAATTATGTCAGTAACTATAGTTTCGGAAAAAAAGGTGACGTGTGCAGATTTATGAAACTTGCCTCTGTTGGAGGACGGCAAAGTGGTGCCAGCCTGGATGGGAGACGAGGCACCCGCGGAGGACTCCAGCATCCTTGGTAGGACTTTCAAGTTCTCACCTTCATCCAGACCAGCCTCCAACACATAAACGGACAGCCGTGCGCTCCTATTTCGTACTGTGCTGGGTAGACAGGGTTTCAAGGAGAGCACCTGGGGCCATTAACTCTCTTGGGAAAGGGATACACCTTGCTCCGCGTTTGCAAACAACTCAGCATTTGCAGTTCTGAGAGGCACGGGAGCATGGAGGTCATTTGACAGCTCCCTTGACAGCCTCAGGGTATTCTAAGACGTCTTTCTTGCACCCCCTGGGCCTTGGGGGGATCTCCATGACGTTGCCTTATTTGCTTTCGCCTTGTCACAGTGGTGCCCACCCTGGCATTTTATACGCCCCCTCCAGCAGGGCTCGGGAACAAAAGGAGGACCTTTGATCCACTCTTGGGGGATCAGAGGCTTTGCCGTCGAAAGTCGAGACTTGCCTTTGCTTCATTCCCCTTCCGCGCTATGTCACCCTTCTCTGGGCGGTGAGTGGGAATGCCCTGCCGAGGCCCGCCAGGCCAGGGCGAGGAAGCACACGGTGTGCGGAGAGGACAGCCTTCCAGAATTTTTGAAAGTGTCCCCCATGCTGTCTTCAGTCCGAAGCTATAGTTTAATCAAGTCAGTGCAAGTCAGGGTACAGGGTGGCGCCCCGAGGCAGCCTGCTGGAAGTCTGCGCCCTCCCAAAGCTCTTAGGGAAATGAGATTATGATTTCAATCTTGATCACACGGCAGAGTCCTGATGTGAAGCCACATGAAGTCACTGTCTCCCCGGGACAACGGGAGGAGAATTAGAAGGAAGGCGCCAGTCTCTCTCACCGGTCGCCCTGAAATGCTCCTAAGGGGTTTTGCTGGTTGGACCTCCCTGTCCGGGTCTCAGGGGCTGGAAGATGGCCATGTGCCCGAGGAGACTAGACGTCTAGCCCCGGAATGTTAGAAGTAGATGGTGTTTAGAGAGGATCTGGTCGGGAACAGACCTGTGTCAAGACCAGGAGAATCAGTAACCCTCTCAGCCTGTTATTATTGAATTGAAGCATTTGATATTTTGTTCATCATGGATTTTTTTTTGCGTGAATTTTCATTTTTGGAGCCCCTGTACGTTTTGCGTGGGCGGTGAATGCTGAGTCCCGGACCTGGCTCATATCTAGCTGCTTTGATTTTCAGATGAGACAACGGAGGCACAGAGCTCAAGGTGGCTTCTCCAGAGTGGCATAGATAATTAAGGAGACTATGAATTCATGTGTGTTTTCAGTCTGGTGGGTTTTTTACTTTTTCTTTGCTTCTACTTTACTATGCTGCTCCTTCACTTGCTTTTTTTTGTTTTTTTTTTTTAATTTTAACGGAAGAAAAAATTTCCAGAAGTCTAAGGAAAGTTTCCTTCTCATAGAGTTTAAGGTCTACTGTGTGGGGAGCAAGAGACATGACAGATGTTCTGTAGGAGGGAGAGACCTGAGAACCCTGAGCTGGTTTTACAGAGCAGGTCTCAGTAGAACCTACCTTTTCTATAGCTACAGGTTATTTCTTCTAAGGTAGGTCAAGTAGAATCTTTAAATGGCTGCTTCTTCAGATTTATAGCTATTTTAATTTAACTCCAAGTGCTCAGAGGAGTGCTTTTATTTAACTTCAATAGAGTATAGCTTTATTAAAGTCAAATAAGAAACAGGCAAAAAAAAATGAACCCAGAGAAAATATGCCAATGGAAATTCTCATTTGAGAAATGTCCAGATATTACATGTCTTTCATTTTAATTTATTTCTTAAGCATTGAATGAAATTTTAGGCCCACCTGAGAAGCAAAATAAGATTAGTCTACCGAACAATAGGTAACCAGGTTAAAAAAAAAAGACAGCAAAATTTGCAGAGATAAAAGTTTAATTATGTCCTAGTTGCTTGCTGAGATCTGGAAATCAATGTAGTTATTTCAATATAATTCTTGGTGGGCTATCAAATGACATGGGGGATCTTTGTACCCCTTCTGTTAAAATATAGCCACCATAAAATAATTAACAATAATGGAGTTGACATTAGATTAATGTAGCTAACCTCAGGTTGGTAGTGGAATTGCTTTTTGAATGAAACAGAAAAAAAAAAATTAAGAGCAGACCTCTGTGTGAGTGAAATAGCAAGGAACGTGCTTAGAACTCTGAAGACATTTCATCCTTTGTCTCAGTGTGGAATAAAATTCTGTACCCTGCTTAAACACTTCTTCCAGGAATATTTTATGGAAAAATATCTTAAACGGAAAAACCTGGGTGGTGTGAAATCGATCACTTTTATACATCTTAGAATAGATCTAAAATGTTTAAGGGGTGCCTGGGTGGCTCAGTTGGCTGAGCGGCCGACTTCGGCTCAGGTCACGATCTCACAGTCCGTGAGTTCGAGCCCCGCGTTGGGCTCTGTGCTGACAGCTCGGAGCCTGGAGCCTGTTTCCGATTCTGTGTCTCCCTCTCTCTGACCCTCCCCCGTTCATGCTCTGTCTCTCTCTGTCTCAAAAATAAATAAACGTTTAAAAAAATTTAAAATGTTTAATATACCATATCGGAAAAGCTGATCAGCACATTTTCTTTTTTATGGGGAAGTAGGAATGGTGGTGGTCATTGGCAATGGACATAGATTTGAATCCACCTTGAGGCACTTAGCAGCCAGACAACTGAGCCTTTGTTTTTTTTTCATGTATATAACTGTGATAATAATGACACCAACTTATTTATCTTTCAAAGTTGTTGTACAAGGCAAAGTCCCGAATCTTCTGTCTCTCTCTCTGTATGTGTGTGTGTGTTTATATGTAGATACATGTGTGTGTATATACTTCTATTATTTATTAAATATTTATTAAAGGTAAATATTTTGGTGGATTTTTGGAAGTTAAAAATATCTGCAGAGGTACTTGGTAAACTGATTCAAATAGTCAAGTGATATCACGTGGGTGGGATCAGGACACAAAGAAAGGACATTTTATTAAAAACAAGAGAAAAAACAAACCAACCTTGCAAGCGTTCTGTGCACGTGGGCATTCAGCTGGTTAGCTGAGTCTTAGCAATGAATTTTCCTGTGTTAATCCCATGAAAATACCAGTGATTTCCATTGATATCTTGCTACTTGACTTGTAATGCCGCACTTTGTTTTCTGAACTTTCTGGAATCAGATTCCATGATATCCATTCCAGAACCAGCTGCTTTAGCCTAAATACTCAAGAAGCTTCCCAGGGACCTAAAAATGTTTGTGGATGTAGTTACTGTAAATTCCTTAATCTGCCCACTTTGCTAGGAAATGCTTTGGACTTCTGGTTCCAACAGATGTCTGGATTGGTCTTTTTGTACATCATTTCCAGCTTGGTGAAATTATTTAAGTACGTATTGGTCAGAGAAGTAAAAGGAAACCTTCCATGGTTTAAAAACAACAAGTACAACAAGCCTGGGGTAAGAAATGTGGAACCAACAGATATAGGGGATACTCATGAATCATTGGTCTTCTAATTAATTTATGGATTTAATGAATATTTATTGAGAACGTACTATAATGCCAAACACTTTGCTGGATGATGGGGATACACTGGTGAGTAAAATTCAAAGGCAGAATCCTTGCCTTCACAGGGCATTCAGTGCAGTAAAGAAGATAGATTTTAATAAAAGAATCACATATGTGAACGTAAAATATGACTCTTGTAATCGTGTCATGGAAGGGACCCATGGTGGTTTGAGACCATGTGATGGAGGATGAGATCTAGACATGGATGCCGACCAAGGCTTCCTTGAGGGGGATATATGTGAGATGAGATCTAAAAGCATGGTTATTACAAAAAAATGAAAAGCAAAGGAAGGGTAGAGGGGAATAAGCATCCCGGGAAGAGGGCACAGCAAGTGCCAAAGCCTGTGGTGGAGGGCATGGCGTGTTAGAGAAATTAAGGGCGGTCTGGGAGGCCAGAACACCCCGTAGGATGACCATGTGGAGGCATAGAGGAGCCCAGCCATGTTGATAGCCACATTAAAATTTTTATTCTTGATTCTAAGACCAATGAGAATCAAATGGTTTAGTGTCGTTTGTGTGGGGCGTGCACGTGTGTGTGTGTGTGTGTGTGTGTGACTTATATTTTAAAAAGATGACTGTGGTTCAAATATGAACAGAAGATTGAAGATGGGCTCAAGTGAATGCAGGGAATTTTTTAAAAAGTTTCTTGTCATTATCTAGGGAAGAGCTGATGGTGGATGAGCTTAAGGTCAGTTGGGCTGGGGTGGGGAAAGGTAGAACATTTTGAGATACTTAGGAAGTAACTTGGTAAGACTCAGTGGGAAGATAGGTGATAGGAAGATAGATTTAGGAAAACCCATTTTCTTTTACTGATTTTTCATTTTCTATCATTTCAAATTGTATGTATGTATGTATGTATGTACATATGTATGTGTGTGTGTGTGTATTTAAGCACACCTATAAGCGTCAAGGAGTGTGCAAGGCACTGGATATTCCATGAAGAGCCAAAAAAGATGTGCCTACCCTCATGTACTTACAGCTGAATGATATGGTCACTGTCTTGTTTTTAATTTTTTTTTTATTTTAGAGAGAGAGAGAGAGAAAGAACAAAAGTGAGCAAGGGAGAGGGGCAGAGGGAGGGAGAGAGAGAATCCCAAGCAGTCTCCATGCTCAGCTGTAGCCCCATATGGGGCTCATTCCCATGACTCTTGGGATCATGACCTGAGCCAAAACCAAGAGTTGGGTGCTCAACCGACTGAGCCACCCAGGTGTCCTCAGTCACTTTCTTTATAGGGACACCATATGCTCATTTCTGTACTGACATGTTTTATAGGTTTCCCTCAACTGCACCTTAGAATGTCATGCAGACAGTTGGGCATTGTGACATTTGCCATCATGAACTGTGCTGAGCTGCTGAAATCTGTTCCACATACAGAGAATCAGGTTTCTTACAGTGTTTTCATTTGTGGGCTTCTGCCTTGCTCTTATACTTAATATTCTTGTTCAGATATATTGAAACTTCCCTGTGGTCTAAAAAGTGCGAGACATCCCATCTTTTTCCTTTGAAAATATGGTTTTCATTGCTCAAGTGACATCCATTTCCAGTGGCACTTGGCATCAGATTTTGAACAATGATGGAGAGACTGGGTACCCAGTACCTTAAATGAAGTAGATTGGGACGCCAAGCTATAAATGGAAAGTTGTAATATTAAATCTTGACCAAATAGCTCTACAGAATTTAACCTCCCACTGAGCAGTTCTGATATGTGAGGGATGAATTGTGCAGGCTGTTTTTTGGGAAAAACTGTCTCTCTAATAGCTACTTCAAAACCTTTCCCCTTTGACTGGTATGGAGTCTTTGTTGTTAAAAACAGAAGGAAGCTAACAGTGGGAAGAATATAAAATAAAGAATAAAAGGTACTCTTTTAAGCTGTTTGCTAATCACAGTAGGGACTGTAATATCTGTCTGTCTATCTCTCGAGTTATTATCTACATAAATTTTAAGATCTTTATTTCTATTTAGTAGAATAAAAAAAGTTAAACATCAAATTTGTCTCTATTGGAAGCGGAATGATTTTCTCATAATACCCTTTCATCTATCTCTGCTTTATTTAGATGGACACGTTTAATGACTTCCCATTTGTTCTGATCTTGAAAATCTCAATTTTTAAAAAATACCACTTCTATTGGGGTTTAATTTCTCTGGGTTCTCGTGGGGGAAAATGCTTTCTGTCTGTGATGCATTATGCTTCTCCTACTGGATCTCTCACAAGTGATCTGTCTCTACTAGGGGTCCTCAGAGTTAATTGTTAAAATCCTTTGTGCTAAGGCCCCCTTAGGTCTGGGATGAAGCTAAGGGATATGGTTTTTATGTAATGCCTAAGGCGACTCTCTTGTATAGCATCCTTGGACCACTCTTTGAGAAAGGACCTTTTTGACCAAGGTGCCACCTTTTAAATAAGGCAGTCCTGCATATATGGCAAACTTAGTGCCTATTTTAAAACGTTCCTGAGATGAGGTATCACTGGAGTGGCACCGGCTGTCTACACAGTTTTGTTCTCCTAGTTTCTGGCATACTGCTGCATGTACAATTCATCCGGTTGAAATGTCATTCTTTATTTTCAAATACTCCTATTGGGAAGTTTTTCTCCCTCCGTCTCTGGGCACCCTATTATAAGAGAAAAAATAAATCTCAATATTCGTTCAATAACTTAAAAATATGAGAACATTAAACCCAGAATTGAGTCTTCAGATCGCTCAGCCCATTGCTAATTTTTGTGCCGTAAGTGATGTAGAGTTTCCATTGTTATCGTTTTTATTTGATAGATCTGTCATACAGCTGTCACATCCCAGGCTTGCATTTTGCCAAACTTTCTTTAAAAATGCTTCACGTGGATGAACATCTGTAATGACAAATTTATCCCGTGAGTACAGAGTATCCTGAGCCATCATCCAGTAGGAAGTTCAGTTCTCCTGGCCACCATGCTATGGGAATCGAGTTGTATACAGTGATCACTAGAATGAAGAGAACAACAGCAACGAAAAATCATTTATTTCCTTTGGAACATGCTCCTGGCTCCTGCTTGTGGGACACCTGAGAACCTCAGGTGATACACAATGAACATGCCATTTGCAACAGTCCGGTAACGCTTTCGATCGTCTTGCTATTGTTACCTATGAGAGGTAATTATTTCCAGGTGCATCTTGAAGCACTCATTAAAACAGCCCCAGATGGGTTGTAATTGATTAACTGGAACAGCATCTTCAACCTCTGTCTCCTGTGAGCAGTTGAAATAAACTGGCACGACTCACTCACTAACTCACACACGTGGTGGTTTCTAGAATTTTGAAAAGATATTTTCCAAAATGTTTTTCTAAGGTGGGACTCAAAATAGGTAAGATCAGAGAACACGAATAAACTGCTTATGTTAGAAATAATCCAGAAGCAACAGTTCACTGGGGGAGAGGGTCCTAGGGCATATGGTGAGTTTTTGTTGGACTGTTTTGGCTAGTTAACTAAGAGTCTTGGCTCAGTGGTTGCTAAACTTATACTTCTTGGCGAGGCTGAGATTTGAAATATTTGTGCTGCACTTGAAAAATTGAACTAGAAGTCACTCATGGGTTTTTCCCTATTATTACCACGGGGAGTATATTTATCAAGACAAGGAGCGCAAGCCGCCAAAAGAGCAACCTCGAAATCTTAACGGCTTTCCAAAATCAGGCTTTCTTCCTTGTTCCTGTAACAGGTTGGGACAGGTTGGGCACTCTTCTGGGAAGCCCTTCTCTAAGAGATAGCTGGGAAGTCCTGCCCCGTCCAACCCGAGATGCCACCATGTTACACATGTGACCTCCATGGATGCAGAAGGAGCAGAGCCAGAGTGGACAAGACTGGAAGGTGCTTTCTGGCCAGGTCTGGACAGAGCTCACGGTTAGTGGCCAGAACCTGGTCTCAAGGCCCGGCCTATGTTCAAGGGGGGTCTGGAGTGTGGTCTCCCCAGGTAAGATAGGTAAGCCTCAGGGCGGTACCCACTGGGAGAATAGGGAAAACTTTCTTAGTCTGATACCTCTCCTGGGTGTGGCTGTGTTTTAATAGAAAGCAAAGAAATTAATCTTAAAGTAAGGAGTTGGATTCTGTTTTGGGAAAGAAGGCCTTCAGAGTTTGATGGTCTCAGGTTCCACTTACTCCTATGTGGTGTGGGATACATTTATAACATGAGAACAGTATCAGAATTTCATTCATAAGGTTGGTATGAGAATTAAGGGAGTTTAGTGCTTAAAAGTTGCTTGTATATGCTCAATAATAATAGTAAATATTATAGATAATTTATGTTATATACCATATATACCATATGATAACAAAATACAACTAATAATATAATAAACAACTAATTATTATTGCTAGTTGTTTATTTCCTCAGTGACCTGAGAGGAAAGAGGTTTATGCAACAGTGGTTTTCAACCCTGCCTGCACAGGGGAGTCGTGAGTGAGGGTTTTGGGGGGTGTGCTGCACCCAGCTGTGTTGAACCTGAACCTCCTTCCATCAGTGTGTTGAGAAAGCCACTCATTGTGAGCTGCTGCACAGCTGGAATTCAGCAGGTGGGTCTGTATCTGGCACAGGATGGCTGAGGAGTTTCAAAAGTCTGGAAGAACAGTGTATTGGGGGAAAAGCCTGCCCAGTGTGAGTGTTTATGGGGAGTCAGAACACGAAGATGGAGGAAAATTGGGGGCTTTTATAGTGGAAAGCAGGTCCGGTGTCCAGCACTACATGGCATTCCAAAATGTCAAGGAATCAACCTAAAGGTTATTGGGAGACATAGCTGGTGAGCCGATCCATCCATCATGCCTGGTGTTGGCTCCTCTGGGCCTGACAGTGCCCTTTGGTGTTCCTCCTTGCAGGCCTGTCTCATGATCCAACCTTATCCAGCCTGAGCCATCTGCCTAGGAGGGCTGTGTTGGTAACTGGAGAAAAGAAAATCTTCCTCTCCCTTGTAGGGTAATGGGCAGAACTCCATATGCTCTGGATGTAAGAAATCATCTGTCTTCTTTGAAACATACAAAAAGTTCACATCAGCAAAGGCCCCCAAACCCAGCAGAGGCCTGCTGAGGGCTTTCATTTTCTACTTCTTCTCGATTCTCTTCAGACGGAAAACACAGGAGCATTTCAAGAGTGAAGGTAAAAGAAGGTATCAGTCAGGATAGGCTTGGTTATGCCGTAGTAACAAATAGCTCCAGAATTTCAGTGGCTTATTACATCCAAAGGTTATGTCTTGCAAGGTCACATGGGAGCTCTGCTCCATGCTGTTCTGTCTCCAGGACCTAAGTGGAAAGATCCACCCACTGAAGAGAATATGGTATAATTTTGAAAAGGGAATGCTGAGCATGTCCGTGGACAATTAAATGCTCCTGCGTGGACAACACGTTGGTCTCAACTAGGCATAGTCCATTTCCTCAGCACCCCACCAGGAGGTCAGGAAGGTAGGTCTTTTGTGTGACCAGAATGACAGGGGAACGGGATGTGGTTGAGAATTAGCCGCTGCAGAGAGTCAAAGGTCAAAACTACATTTGAATTTCAAACACCTGCCTACGAAAGCAAAACTATCTGATTAAAAAAACCCCGAAAAACAAAAAACAAAAAAACAAAAAAACGGCCATCTCAGGCAAATATGTCAAGGCAGGTCCTCTCCTCTCAAACCTACATTGAGAAATCACTCATTTTTTTTTAAGAGGGGATATTTTTTTCTAAGGTTTGTGAAATTGGATAAAACAGAGATTGCCAGTGACTTGGTCTTTGGCTAAGAGCTGAATTCTCCTAAAGATTTTTATTTCTCTATTTTCTTTTATCTATTTAAAATTTATTGGGGAGTCTAGGGAGATCTTTCTTGACTTTAAGAACAAATGACTGGACTTTTTGTTTTAGGGTATTTGTTTCTCTGCTCCATGAGGGTGGCGACTCTTATGAATTTTTAATTCATGAGTCCTTATTGCCTATACAAATGTGCCCAGCATAGAATAGTCAATCTATTTATATTGACCAAAATAAACATTTAATGATGAGTGAGCATGAAAAATGAATGAACATAGGTTTTATAACATCCCAGCGTATGTCCTAAGTATTTCTTAGCAAGTTGTGAAAAATCTCAAAACAAACTTAATTTCAATTGATTTTCATAAAAAAAATAGCGTGACATTTCTGGTAATGTCACGATTACAAACAGTAAAACCATATCTGTTATGGGGCTTGGGGGATGGTCGTATGAAGATTCCCTTCAACACCAGAGTGAAGATTGTGTTACATCTTTGGTAAGAGATTCCTGCATGCATGTGGGCACGTTGCATAACAAGGTAGATATTAGGTCCTGATTATGTGGTGTTTGCCACGTCATCACTTTTCTTACTTGGAAAATAATTTGGGGCCTTTTCTGTTGATGGCTATTTTGTGACGTTCTATCTAGAATAAATGTACTTCTCAAGGAGAAGAAAGGAGCTTTCTTACATCCTTAGTATGAAAATCATGCCTCAAAATCAGGATACGTGAATACAGGCTAATTGTGGCTCAGTTCAGCATTCAGCTTGTGAGCCTAATTAAACAAATGAAATCATTTTCATTCAGAAGTTTCGTTTTTGAATTCAATTCCTCTTGCCTTTCAACATGCTTTAAGAATTCCATTATTCTTATTATATGCCTTCTGTATCTCATAATATTTCTCTCCCTCTTCATGTAAGATGTTGCTTTTCAAATGCATTCACAGTGCTCCCAGCTCCTACTCAGCCCAATGCCTCCTTCCTCCCCAAACTTCCTCCCCAAACTTCCTCCACAAACCCCCCACCCGCCCCAGCATTGGATTTGTCATGGCCATTGTTTAAATATTGGGTACAATTACCCAGTGTCATTGCATGTGGCCGGTTCAGCTTCTCCTCTCTGCTTTGGCCCAGGCAGTGCAGTCATGCCTGAATGGGAGCCCCATTAGTCCTTCTATCCATCGATACAGAGAATAGATCGCACGGAAGCCAATTCTTTCTTAGCTTTCATTGTTCCCTGACTGTAGGCTTTCTTGAGGTTAGAAAGAACTAGTTTTTTAAAGAAGAGAATGCCTGCACTCACCAAATATGCTTTAAAGGTATGTCACAAATACTATATTTGTAACAATTTTAAAGCTGAAGAAAACCATAGAAGTGTTGCAACAATTAAGAGATGTTCATTACTTCTTTTGCTCTAGGAATGATATATTTTGTGCAACTATAGTTGGTGAGACTTAGCGGTCTCAGACCCACATTTTAGTGTCCAACTCCTAGAAGCGAATGGAAAATCACAGGCTTTGATGTGTAAAATAACTGAGAAAAAAGGTGGAGAGCCTTATAAAATACCGGAGTTTAATCTGGACCAGCCAGGAGCAAGACTTGAAATCCTCTTACTCAGGAAAATGAACGTAAGCACACTTGCCTTTTGAGGCACAAAATAAAAGAAACCTATAAAATTTGTGTGGTGCAGTGTCCCAGAAATCAATTATGTAATTTTGTACAATCATATCAGGTAGAGTATCAACCCATTACTGAAACTCAGAGCTTTCAAACCTAATGGAGACTATTTGACATTCCTAGGCGAGCTGCCAAAGGCCCATTTCCAATTGCCAACATGACAATTATTGACACAGACATGTTCAGGCAGGGAAGGGTTTTCAAGGAAATAATGTCAATAATTTTCCACCGTGTTTTAAGCTAAAAATCAGTAGAAGGTGAGTGACTAGAATCCTTATGGAATCCATACATACAAATCCCTCGAGTCTTGGAATAGCGAGGGGAGTAATGGGGGACGTGGGTGTCTACGTGAAATCCAATTAAGTTGGAAATGGAGAGCGAGGCTGTACATTCCGGCAGTGTTCAGAATTTGATTCATCTACTGTCCCTACGTGTAGAAGATTACACCTTCAAGTGTCTCCTTGCTCCATCCACTGAGCAAAGTATGGCCCTGCTGGTCCTTCAGGACTCTGATTTCACCAAGTTTTGCCTCGCTCCAGGGCTCGTAATGGCCGCCTCCTGTTGGCGCCTCAGCTTGCTTCCTGGTGTGTCAGTCCTTTGTTTCTTTACCTGACCTTACCTGTCACTGTTCCCCCAAAGAATCCCTCTCGCCATCTAAGCCCTTCTCCTGAATCCCTCCTGTATCTGCTATGCTTACTCCTCCTTCTGTGCTGATTCTCACGCTGCCCCCTCGTCCGGCATTATCCTCTCCACCCAACTTTCCCATCTATTTCTGTTCATTCCTTGAGGCCATGCTTGAATCTAGTTGTCTTTATTCTTAACACCAGCTCTTGCTTGCTCAGGGTTTACTAAGGCCAAGGACTGCAGTAAGGGTGGTTTGTATGCTGCATCTATGATTTTGGTATCCTGTGTGGGTCTTTCTCTCATATGTGCATAAACAAATGGATGCATGCAATTAAACACATTCTTTTTTCCCTTAGAGAAACGCATAATACACATACATAGTGGGTATTACTGTTCCCACTTGGCAGGGGAAGAAACTGAGCTTCAGAGGCATTGAGTTTCTTATGTAAATTTGTTTAGATAGGCAAATGTAGATTCAAATTCAGGCCCCTCTGACTCTAGAACCCATGGGAAATCCTGAAGTGTTCTGTATTTCTGGCATCCAGGGATCTCCCTTTCCCTGACGTTTCCTAACACTTGAGTGAGAGCTGTGGTGGCCACAAAGCAGTGATGCTAACAGCGAAAGTTTGCCAGCAGCTTGCTTGATGGCCAGCCCTTTGCTACATTCCTGACATCCATTATCTCAGTCTGCTCTTCCAATGGAATGTAGCAAAGGGCTGAAATTGCAAGCGAAGGGCTTGCTATTTCTAGATGAAGCAACCGATGCACTGAGACGTTCACTCTTTTGCCCAAAGCCATACAGCTAGTGCTGAAATAAATTTCCAGGCCCAAGATGGAGCCACTCCTGCCTGGGGTACCACATCAGCAAGCCGAAACTTTGATAACTTTCATGGCCCTGTACGTGTTCTGAATGCCAAGCCGATGCTGGGTCTTCTCACCCCACACAAGGGGGGACTATGTGGCCCCAGCCAATCAGATATTTCCTGTTTTTCTCTTCCTTGTTCTTTCTTCTCTAAAAGCTTCCTGTCTTCTTTTTGCCCCATTTGGCAGTTCTCTGAAAGGAGACTGTCCATTGCATGATGGGTTAAATACGGTTTGTTTGTATCACCTAAATTGTCTTCTTTAATTTCTTAACACTAGTAAAGTCATTGTTCACAGCCAGGTCTTCCTGACTCCAGAACTACTCTCTTGAACCCTATACTATTCAGCCGGCTGGACAATCTTGTTTTCTGGTTGTTCTTTCGTGCCATGCCTCCCTCGCTAGGCTCCTCGAGGCTGGGGGCACCATCCTCTGCTCCCCATGTCCCTCCAGTCACATGCGTTTGGCCATACAAGATGTTGCCTTTGAGACTGACTCTGGGTATCTGGGGTTGGGCTTAAGTGGGCCATGAGGTCTCTGCAGTGACCTTGAACCCAAAAAGCCACATAGGGTTACTTTGGTCCAGAGCCAGAGTCCAAGCATCTTTCTGTGCTTTGGTTCTGGGCTCGTAGACGAGGGAATATAGAGTAATGGGAGTTAAAAACATGCCTTCTATGTGTTAGAGATACAGAAGAGCTAGCGTAGGCTGCAAATTATGAGGAAAATAAATACCAAGGATCACCTAAGCCAGGCTCTAAGGAGCGCTATACTGTGCTTTGTACCATCTGTGTGGTCGGTCCAGGGAGCTGGGCCCATCAGGCAATGAATGCTGTTTTGTACAGAGCAATGGGTCCTTCAGGGACCTCCTCAGAACTATTCCTAAATGGAGTGATGTTACTTTTCTTGTGTTTTGCATGAGGAGGAATCAGATGAACTTTGGTTCGGCCTCTTAAACAAAACTGTTGGGGGACATGTGGTGGGGACCACTCAGACAGTGCCCCCGAAGACCTTGTTCTCTGGATGATTTCTTTCCTTTCTACAAAGAGCCATACAGTTGATTTCTTTCTTCATGTGATGGTAGGCTTTCAGATATTACATGAGATACTGTATTACTCTATTAGATGGATAATAGTTGAGAACTCTATAATGCATTCATTTTACTTTTTAATGTCTATTTTTGAGAAAGAGAGAGAGAGAGACAGAGTGTGAGCAGGGGAGGGGCAGAGAGAGAGGCACACACACAATCTGTAGCACACTCCAGGCTCTGAGCTGTCAACACAGAGCCCGACATGGGGCTCGAACTCACGGACCGTGAGATCATGACCTGAGCCGAAGTCGGATACCCAACCGACTGAGCCACCCAGGAGCCCCCCCGCTTTACTTTTTATCTTGGCTTCTAGGAAGCCCAGAAGGACAGGTCTTTCCACGCATGGACCACAGGGTAGCCTTTGTTCCTTGAAGATCAGGAACATGCAGTTCAGACAAGGAAGACACCAGCAGAGTCAGAGAGAGAGAGAGCCCTCCCCATGAGCGGCAACACTGTTAGGGAGGGTCTGAGCACTGTGGTCATGATCAAGGGCTATCCTCAAGTGGCATCTGAGGTAGGGGGCACCAACAAAAGGTGGGGAGGGTTGAGTCAGCCAGTAGGACACAAGGGTAATGAGGGGAAGCTCTTGAGAGGGGTGGGAGATTGGGGCGCCTGGGTGGCGCAGTCGGTTAAGCGTCCGACTTCAGCCAGGTCACGATCTCGCGGTCTGTGAGTTCGAGCCCCGCGTCAGGCTCTGGGCTGATGGCTCAGAGCCTGGAGCCTGTTTCTGATTCTGTGTCTCCCTCTCTCTCTGCCCCTCCCCCATTCATGCTCTGTCTCTCTCTGTCCCAAAAATAAATAAATGTTGAAAAAAAAAAAACAAAACTTCTTTAAAAAGAGAGGGGTGGGAGATTCATCAACCCATGTGACCTGCACCCACGCAAAGACATGTACATGTCATGGGGCACCTAGGTGGCTCAGTCTGTTGAGCGACCGACTTTGGCTCAGGTCTCGATCTCATCGGCTCATGAGTTCGGGCCCCGTGTCGGGCTGTGTGCTGACAGCTCAGAGCGTGGAGCCGGCTTCTGATTCTGTGTCTCCCTCTCTCTCTGCCCCTCCCCCACACACGCTCTGTCTCTCTCTGCCTCTCAAAAATAAAGAAAACTAATAAAATAAAATTCTATGTTTCATTACTTGGTACAAACGAGGGGTGCTGGAAATAACGTCGAGCTGAGACAACAACAAAAGGAGATGCCACGGGAGGCTCCAGAAGCATGGGGGGGGCGGGCAGAGAATGGCCCGGGGCGAGGGCATGCTGGGTGGAGTCTTTGATTCACCACTCATTCCTGTTAACCTTGAGCAGGTCGCCTAAGCATTCTGCGCCCAGATTTCTTTCCTGTGGAGCTGGGATAGGAACCCCCCCCACAAACATGGGCGGTCTTACAGGCACGCGTGTGGGTGTGCTGGCTGCGCGTAGAGGGGGGGAGTGTGCTCCTGACTGGCCACCATGGCACCAACTTCGCAAGCCACGCAGGCCTCCGTGACCTGGTGATGTTGGAGCCTGGTGACGATCAGGAAATAGCAAAGGGATAAGTCTTATTTCAGTCAGGAGACCTGGGTCTTCGAATGACCTCTCCATCTGTTAGAGAAGTTACAGAATAGTCCAGGCCCTTATTTCCTCATCTGCGAAGTAAAGCACTTGGATAACAAAAAAACCCTCCAAACTGTCTCTAACCCTTATGATTCTGAGATCAATAAGCTAGCTGGCCTCCTTGGAGATAGTTGCTCATTAAAAATTTAATCTGTGTGCTTCCCGCTACCTCTTGCACATAGTAGGTGCTGGAAAATACTGCGTGAAGGACCAGCGAGGTGGCCCCAGGAGTTGAATTTTGTCATCCTCAAGGGAGTAAGGTTCCTCGCATAAAACCAAGGGATGCGAAACCTTAATTCTCTGAGTGCTGAAATATCTGAGTCGTGCTGTTTCAAAGATTCAGGCTCGTGGCCTAAACTGATAACAAATTCTTTCCATTAAGAAATTGCTCTCTCTGGTGAGCCTGACTTCTGAGGCGGGACAGACAAATGCGGACCCTGGCAGAGTGGCTGGGTCTGCGCATAAAATGATTGCAGCCGGGTGAGGCCGTCGGGGCGAAAGCACGCCACACCCCCGACGATAGCAACAGAATAAAGCAAAGAGCTACAGCCCGACTAGGAGCCGGAACATAAATACCAAGGATCACCTAAGCCAGGCTCTAATGAGCGCTATACTGTGCTTTGTACCATCTGTGTGGTCGGTCCAGGGAGCTGGGCCCATCAGGCAATGAATGCTGTTTTGTACAGAGCAATGGGTCCTTCAGGGACCTCCTCAGAACTATTGCTAAATGGAGTGATGTTAGATACTTTCCTGTATGCACCTTGTCTCCTCTGCGTCAAGATTCACAGACCAGATTTGTGAGATGATTTTTTTTTTTTTGAGTAAATATTCACCTGGAAGCACCTGAGAGAAACACGAGGGGAATCTCACTGTCAAGACCATCTAGTTTTCGTGCCGAAAGGGTTCGCAGACCGACCGACACGGGGCAGGTAGACACATGGAAACACCGTCCTGTGTCTTTCTGGACGGAAGGTTGAGCCGGACGGGATACAGTCTGAGGCTCTTGCTTTCTTTTTCGCCTCCTTTTGGGCAAGGTAACCATCAGGCCCCAGCTAGAGAGTCAAATCTGGAGCCGGATGGACAGGGAAAGGTGTCTGTATGTCCGGGATTTTCCTTCTCTGTTGAGAGGGGAGAGGGAGGAGAGAAACCTCTCGCTTCCCACCCAGAACCTAGTTACTCACGTCTCTCCCGGTGCAGTGAGTCTTAAAGACTCTCCATCCATCACGGAGCCTGGCATTTGGCAGGGACCCCCTGGAATATTCATTGCTTCCCATCAGGTGGACGTCCCCCTACCAGCGAACTGGAGGGGTCACCGGTCTCTGTTTGTTTTTATTTTTTTATTTTTAAGATCACTGGGGGAAAGCGTGCCTTCAAGGTTGCATCCACAGCAGAGAATGGCTGCTATTGACTTTTATCCACTTCCTAAGCACTGCATTTCTTTCAGGCTTCATCAAAGGCATAATCCTTCATTCAGAATCTTTTTCATCACTTAAAATAGCCCTCCCGCCTTTGTTGAAGTTTGCTGCCTTTAGAGAGACGAGGTCAAATCTGCTCCAACGGAGGAAATAAAACGGGGGAGGAAAACCAGCTGTAACCTTTGTGCTCAAAACCTGAGAGGTGGCATAGGATTTTATTTTATCTTATTTTATTTTTAAAGCTAGCTGCCGCTTGGCTACCCTGATCTCTGAAGGAGCATCTGAAAAGAGAGTGTGTGGGTTTTGTTTTTTGTTTTTTTTTCCAAACAGAAAATTTTAAGGAAAAAAGTCTGGGCTAATATATATATTTCAACAAAGTTTCTAGAGAGAAAAAATGATCTCCAAATTGTTTGAGATCGTCAGGCTGGCTCTATTACATCTGTGTAGCAGTAGTGTATAACAAAGCGAAAGATTTAAGGCAATTTTGACACCTTCGAGGAGAACTCCTAGCACTGCTCCGGCTTTTAAACCCAAAGAGGATTCAGCCTGCTCACTTATTACTTTCCACATCTTCAAAAGGACAATGTCTCTTTTTTAATCTTTTGGCTTTGCTGCGAAACCACGGGAAGTTATTGACTTTACAGGCACTTTAAGTATACAATCAGGCAGAAAAGGGACATGGGTGCACTCGGGGGGGGGAGGGGGGCTGTGAGTTCAAATTCTCATCCCTTTGGGGCGCTCTCCTCCCCGCTCAGATAGAATCGGAAAGGGCAGGGCCAACCGCGAGGGGCTGCGGTGGGTTTTGACGGGGGCCCTGTCGTGGAGTCAGGGGGCTCCTGGACCGGAGCCCTTCAGCTCCAGATGGGGCCCCTTTGTCGAGGCTGTTGTTGTTTTTTAGTCTTGACAGCTCCCGGGGTTCTGCTGGATGGTGTGCTCGGAGGTGCCACGCTTCCTTGTAGCCCCTGTGAGCTAAAATAATGAACAAGCAATTAAATCTCATGCTTGAGGGCCTGTGCTGATTGCTTGCAGGAGAGGGGCCCGGCCCAGCCTTGTGCTCTGTGCGTGGGGCTCGGGGCCTGGTTCCTGGCTGTATTTCTCTCAGGGGAGAAGCCCTGTCGGCCTGTGGGTTGCAGGGGGGCCCAGAGCCCGCCGCGGGGCTCGAACTCAAGAGTGGCGAGATCATGACCTGAGCCCAAGTCGGACCCCCCACCGACTGAGCCACCCAGGTGCCCCTTTCTTTCTTTTTTTAAAATAATATTGTCTACAGCCAACTAATGTTTACTAAAGGCATTTCATTTTTGTTGACATTTATTCAAAAATAATGACAGAGCAGGAGCGGGGGAGGGGCAGAGAGAGAGGGAGACACAGAATCGGAAACGGGCTCCAGGCTCTGAGCTGGCAGCATGGAGCCCGTCACGGGGCTCCGACTCACGGACCGCGAGATCATGACCTGAGCTGAAGTCCAACGCCCAACCGACTGAGCCACCCAGGGACCCCATACTAAGGGCATTTAAAAAAAATGTATTCTTGGTCTGTGGTAAAGACTGGGTTTTGCTTTACCTGGTTGCTGCGAGGCTGTCTTTCGTCCTGCTGAGTTCCTACGCAAGCTGCCCAGTTTCGGAGAGGGAGTGTTGGGGACGGTGGCAACTTGACCGACCTCACACAACCAGTAGGATTCGGGCAGTTTGCCTGAGGAGGCAGGGCTCTTAACCACTCTGCCAGTCTACCTCAATATTCATTAATTAAAGAAGTAATTAATAATTTAATAAATAATTCCATTAATAATGCAATAGATACATATTGACATTGTACGGGGGCTTTGCCACTGGGAATTCAAGCATAAGCAAGACATACTTATTTCCTGTTCTCCTGGATCGTACATTCTAGCCCGGGAGACTGACACTGATGAAAAGGAACCCGTTATACAATAGCCTGTGATAAGTGCCGTGCAAGAGAATTGTGTGATGAAATGGGACATCTAAACGAAGGGTCTAAACTAGTTTGAGGGGGTCATAGGAGAACTTTTGGAAGAATGAGCTTGAACTGAGATCTGGTGGCTGGCTAAGGGGGCAAGGAGGCAGGGTGTGCAAGGGAGGGAACGCATAGGAGAGGAGGCTGGCCAGGCAGCCAGGTCGTGGGGGGATCATCTAAGTCCCGTGAAGAATTTTAGGGGCACCTGGGTGGCTCAATCGGTTGAGCGTCGGACTTCGGCTCAGGTCATGGTCTCGCGGTCTGTGAGTTCGAGCCCCCCGTCGGGCTCTGTGCTGACAGCTCGGAGCCTGGAGCCTGCTTCGGATTCTGTGTCTCCCTCTCTTTCTGCCCCTCCCCTGCTCATGCTCTGTCTCTCTCGGTCTCAAAAATAAATAAAAACATTAAAAAAAAATAAAAAAAAAAGAATTTTATTTCTGATTCCAGGAGCAATGACACTGGTGCCTGGAGAAGGGTGAGCCAGCTGCAGTGCTGGAATGCGCGTGCGAGGGGAGGGCTTAGGAGGCACATGACTGTAACTTCCGCCTGTGTGTGAGGAAGAAGAGGTAGGTTTACAGGCATATTTGTGAGCTACTTAGAAGCCGCCGTGGACGGGGCTTAGGATGGTTGGAGTTGAGGGCTGAGTGAGCATCGGGGAGGACTCCTTGGTTTCTGGCTCACACGGCTGGGTGAATGGAGTTAACCGCCAGACGATGATGGCAGCTGGGGGGAGGACTCTCCCTTTGGGAGGGAGTTTGAACTTGGTTTAGACCTACTGAGTGCGAGATGTCCCCGAGTGGAGATACTGTGTAAATGCTTGCACCCAAGGGTCTGAAATTCAAATTTCAGACAAAACTGAAAATCAAAGCCACCGATGAGGACGAGATATTTCCCAGAGAGCCCGTAAAATGGAAAGGGGAAAGTCTTGGGCGAAAACATGAAATCTGGTGGGAGGAAACCTCAGAGTGGAGGCCCCTGTAAGAGGTCGGCCGAAGCAGCAGGAGACGGGAGTGTGGGCTGCTCAGGGGGCAGAGACTTTCAGAGAAGGGCCGGCCAGGGGGACTCCCCCTTTCCTCATGAACACCTCATGGGGCAGGAATGATTATTTTCTTCATTTACTAGATAAGGGAACTGAGGCTCAGGGAGGTTCACTAACTCTGGCCGATCACAGGATGATAAGAGGGGGGGCAGGATTTGAAAGTGGTTCTGCAGGTCAGACCCCTGCTTCTGTCCCCGTCTCCATCACTGTATTTCGTTCACATTCAAGTTCATATTTTTCTCTCCAAAAGAAACGATATAATGTTATTTTGGTTTGTTAGGGAATCATGGTGAGAAACAGAATGACAACTGACATTTAATGTGAGGCTTATAAACTGATGAAGGGTTTTGAATATATGATAAATACAGAGGCTTTAAAACCCGTGTGTCTGACCCCTTATTAGGCTGTTGATTTCAAAACTGAGGGCACAGCCAAAACAGGGGCTGAGGGACCGCATATGTCTTCTGTCTCAATTACTCTCAGAGCCAATTTAGTAAAGATGATTTCTCTGAAGTTAGCCAATGCAATTCAAAACTAGCTAGGTAAAAAGGAAGGCCAGTGGTTGAAGATGTATGCAGAATGAAAATGAACTGAGGGGTTTTTTTCTTTTTCTTTTTCTTTTTTTCCCATCTTTATGAAGATCAGAAGTTGAGGCAAAAAGGATAAGGTGAATGCCTGTGGACTTCAAAGATAATCTCAAGCACACTCTACTGGAAATTCACCTTCCCCAAATCATCCGTGGGTTAAGAAATGCAGTCCGTGGGCTGCGGTGGGTTTGATTACGGGGGTTTTGAGTGTTCTGATGCTCGTGAGAAGGTGAGGAGTCGAGGTATATATGACTTGCTGGCTGGGAAGGATTCAGACTGAGAAGTGGGCAGGTTGATCTGGTGTCTGTGGGGGAAGGTTGAGAAAAGGGGAAATATTTAAATACTTAAATGAAACTGAGCTCTGGAAGCACACAAAACCTGAGGAATAAGGAGAGCGAGACAGAGCCCCCAGGTGGGGGAGGGTTGGCCCTTTTTGAGGGCCCTGGGCTTAGCTCTACTCCTGCCCTTTCTCTAATGGCCTAAAAAACTGATCTCCCTCAGAAGAGCATGAGTTTACTTACGTGTCTTATTCATCTTTGATTCCTGGCGCATAGTTGGGTGCCTAGTCCATAGTAGAGGGCTGTTAAATAGCTGAACATTTGTTAGGAGATTAAACACACGCAAAAATGCCAGAAAAGATTTGACAAAGGAGGCCGAGAAAAGGGAGAGAAGACGACCCTGGTCTTTGTGCGAGGAGAAAGAATTAGGGAAATTGTGCGTTCACGGATATCCAGGGGAGCCTGCCTCGTGACTTGAATGTAAGCGTAAGACCTGGACAAACCCAGTAGAAAGGTCTTCCAGTCTTTGGAAGGGAAAGCACCAGAGGGCCACTCAAGAGTGGTTCGGGTGGAAGAGAAATTCTATCACGGATGTAACACAGTGGCGTTCGGTGTTGGGCGGGAGGCCCGAGGAATGCCAAGGCTTGAACCACCCACAAGGATGGGGAGCCCACGTGGTAGTAACAAGAAAACAGCCCAGTGGTAGTAGATGTCAAGGAGGTGAAGGGAAAAGACCTTTACTTCAAGGATGCGGTCTGTGGAGACGGGCCTCTCCTCCTCTTCCTTTTCTTGCTTTGGATCCTAGGAAGAGGGAAGTCCTAAACCTCAGTGATTAGTCAGATTATAAGCAAATCTATCCAGGGGTAGAAGTAAGAATTAAAAGCAAGCAAAAGATGACCGGTGTGATTTGCTTATTTGTAACAACGGATCTCTCTCCTAATTGATTCACTGGAGGCCCGTGTGCAGATTGCGCAGTACATTCTCGAAGACCTAATTTTCTTTGTGACCTCACAGAGGACATGCTCCCCTCAAGGTGGGCCGCCAGCTGTCCTGAAGTTCAGACACTACTGAAGGATCATTACATTTCCTTCTCCTTTGTGGCCAAGAAGGTCTCTGGATAAGAAAACTTTATCTGCCAGGGGCATTGATTAATTAACTAACTAATTAATTAAATTAATTAATTAAAGTGTATCATTGTAATTCACTGTATTTCATATAAATTAGTCTGTTGAAGGGGGAATCATCAACTGTCTTGAAGTTGGTTGCTTTGTGGTTTTTTTTTTTTTTTTTTTTTGATTCCTTAACAGTCTTTTAACAGTCTTTGAGGCTTCATGGTACAATACCCTAGGTTTAAAAGCAGTTGGATAGGGAAGGATGAAGCTCAAAATAAGTGTCATGTGGTATAAACTCATGAACATCAAAGTAGTGGAAATATGTGCTTTTTATCTGAATTGCTTGCTATCAGGCTTTGGGAAGAGTTTCTATAAGTAAGATTTTAATGGATTTTTGATTCCCAGTTTTTAATGTTACAAAATGATGGCTTTTAGATGTTTCCTCAGTGCAGGGGAAGAAACAAAAGATAAGACTCAGTTCTCTGCACTAATTGAGAAGCCAGAGAAAAGGCTAGGCAGCTTCAGTGAATGGGTTTGGAGTCAGACAGCTATTCACACCTGCTGGACCTTTGACAAGTTTCTTAACCTCCCTGAATATAGAAGATGGGAACATCTCAAATGAGTTTTGTGACGATGAAATGAAATAATGCGTGTGTGATCCTGCCACCCTACCCGTCCTGGTATACAAAAAGTGCGTAGAAAATATGGACTGTTATTTTGTTTTTTTTTTTATTATTGAAATTTGTTATTAGAATATAATGTGACTTTCCTTTGTTGACCCTTTGACTCAGAAATTTACCCCTGAGAGCATTTTCATCTTTCCCTCTGTGTACGACTTTTTCCCCTGGATTTGTCGACATTGGTTGAATCCATAGATATTTTTGATAAATGTTCTCAGACACTGCCTATTATTTGAAAAAAAAAAAAACATGGGCATTGTACCTTTGGAAATCTTAGATGTCATTGTAGATTGAATATATTAAAACCTTTTAGAAGACATTTCTGCTTTTAAGGAATTCATCCTCAGGTGACTTTCTTATTTAAGACATCCCCTTAAGCTCCAACTATAAGTTGCAGTTATCTTTAAAGAGAATTTTTTAGTCCTTTGAAACATTTTCTAAAGGGCTTCTCAGGATTGCATCATGTAACATCTCCTATCTGGTTGAAGTTATGTTCTGTGCAAAAATTCCTATGCTCCTCAAATAGATTTATCCTCTATTGCTAGTTGATATGCTATTGATCAACCCACATATTATATGACAATTGATTGGGACATGGGCTTTACTTCAGTTGGTATGACAACAGAAGACCTTGACCACGATTTAATTTTTCCTGGGCTGCAGTATTGATGGTCCAAGTACTGGATTGAAGTTTGGGCACTATTTCTAACTTTCAGCAGTTTCCAGTTTAATTTCTATCATTAGCTTCCTAAGAGGCTGGCATATACCTGTTTTATCCCCCCACTGTTCTTTTTTCTTTCCCCCCACTGGTATTCAAACCAGCTGTTAAGATTTCAGAAAATAAAGCAGGTAGAACACATTGGGCATTAGGGGCTGGAAAATTCCAAGTTTCTGGCTCACTGTATGTGATTTGTTTGCTCTGTCTATGCCTGTCTTGGTTTCCTAGCGATTAAAAGACTTGGTTAGAAATGTTGCTACTTACCCACCTGTCAAGGATGGTGTGAGAATGAATAATATCTGTGCCATATTTTTGCTCCTTAGACGAAAGGTGCTATATAAATACGAAGTGTTATTCCATTAAAAATACTTGTATGATAACAGCATATGTTAAATTCAGTTTCCTTGACCAATTTTATAAATATATTTTGCTGTTACAATATGGTTGTTTTTATGGTTAGTATGTGGGTATCATACACTCTGTGTTTTTTTTTCTATCTGGATGGTGTAATATATCAAATATTTAAGAAAAATAAAGACATCGTTCCAGTTAGACCGTGAAGCTAAATGCTCGTGCTAAATGTTACTTGCTTTTATGCATTTCAACTAGATGTTAGTGACATACCTACTAATATGGAAGATTTGAACTGTATGCCAATGTAACAGGGTATTATAAGAATGTTACTTGGATAAACAGTGTATTTTTCTTACCAATCTTAGCTCTATGTGAATGATTAGCACCTCGCATGCCAGGGGCATTACATAGTTAAACACATGATCCTGGGTTCAGTGACCAGAGATAATGTTTCCTCGTGTCGCCGAGAGGGACATTGGAATTCGTGCTTGGCCCAGGCGAAAGGTCATCATTTACTGCCTCAGAGCACCAAGCTGGTAACTTCTCCTTTTGCAGGAAAGATGGGTTTGAACTTTTACGTCACTATAGCATGCCCATGGAGCACAGGGGTGGCAGATATATGGAGACATTGCCTGACTGCAGCATGGCACAGTGACTTTTTTTGGATAATTTGTTAAAATGCAGAATAGACGTTGTAGCAAGTCTTTGCTCTATCCTTATTTTTCTCAGCAAATGACTTGACTCCCTACCTCACAGGTGAGAGATCTCATCATCCACAACTCTCACCAAATTATTTGAAACCAGATCTATTTTTTTTTAACTTTTCAGTTTGAAATGATTTTAGATTTACTAAAGAGTTGCGAAGAGATTTTAGAGTGTCCCCAGACACCTTCACCTGGCCTTCCCTAAGATTAACCCCTCACGAACCATGGCACATTCATCTAAACTAAGAGATTAATTTGGGGGTAATGCCATGAACTGAACTACTGACTTTATTTGAATTTACCATTAATCCACGTCTTCTGTTCCAGGATCCCATTCAAAATATCGTACGACAATTGGGCGTCATGTCTTTGTAGGGTCTCCAATCTGGGACCATTTCCGTGTCTTTGTCTTTCATGACCTCAAACATTCTAAAGACTAATGGCCAGGTATTTTGAAGAATGCCCCTCAATCTGAATTTATCTGACGGGTTGTCAGAAATATACTGGGGTCATGGATTTGGGGGACCCTTTCTCATTGTACCATCTCAACGAGCGCATCATATCAAGAAGGCTAATGACAGGTGATCTTAACCCTGGTCACTTGGTTAAGGTGATGTCCATTAGCTCTCTGCGCTGCAAAGTTACTCTTTCCCCCTTGTCGTAGTAGTCTGTTCCTTGGAGGCAGGCACTAAATCCGGCCCACACTCAAGGGAAGGGGAATTAACCCCCACCTCCCAAAGGGAGGCCTATCAAAGAATTCGGGGTTGTGTTTTCAAGCCACAGCCATAATGAGTAAATTTGAAGAAGGATACAAATGGATGCAAGCACTTTTGTTTCTTCTTAAAAGTTCACCCACTAGTTTTAATAATTATCAATTAACCTTGCCTGCAGCAATGATTATGGTGATGTTCCAGTGGTGATTTTCTATTTCCCTAATTCCTTCTATATCTGTTAAATGAAATTCTTCTTTCAGGAAGATTTGTTCTCTCTCTTTTGTTTATTTATTCAGTTATTTATTTATATAAACATAGGCTTATGGACACTTCTTTTTTTGGAGATGATAATCCAATATATTGTTATTTATTATGTTGCTCAAGTCGTAGTAGCTTAGGCCACTGGGAGCCTTTAAGCTTGGTTCTTTGGTCCTTTCAACATGCCCTCATTAAAAAAAAAAAAAAAATTTCTTTTAGGGTCGCCTAAGTGGCTCAGTCGGTTAAGCCTCCAACTCTTGGTTCAAGCTCAGGTCATGATCTCACGGTTTGTGAGTTCGAGCCCCACATTGTGCTCTGTGCTGACAGTGTGGAGCCTGCTTTGGAGTCTCTCTCTCCCTCTCTCTCTGCCCCTCCCCTTCTCCCTCTCTCTGTCTCTCTCTAAATAAATAAACTTAAAATTAAAAAAACATTTTTTTTAGCACTTCCTTTCTTTCTGGCGCTAAAAGATATTCTAGGATCATCTCGTACTTACTTTGTCCTGGCCTCAGAATCACGGAAGGGCCCAAGTGGTAAAGCAGCTGGGGCTCCCTGCCAACAGCCATGTGAATGGACCCTCTGCAGAAATTAGATACTGCAGCCCCAGTCAAGCTTTGAGATGACCGAGCTCCTGCTGACATCTTGTTTTAGTTCGGTCTGCTATAACAAGATACCACAGGCCGGGTGGCCGGAACAACAAAAGTTCAGTTCTCACAGTTCTGGAGGCTGGGAAGTCCAAGGATGCTGACGTCACAGGGCCTCCGCTCTCAAGACCTCATCTCTACTTAATTACCTCTCCGAGGCTCCACTTCCTAATACCATCCTGTTGGGGGTTAGGGTTTCGACATACACATCTGAGGAGAACAAAGGCATGGGGTCCATAACATATCCTGACTGCCAGCTTAAGAGAGTCTGAGGCAGAACCACTTAATTTAAGTCCCACATTCCAGACCCAAGGAAACTGTGTTTTAAGCCACTAATCTTTTTGAATGTTTCTATATTTATTTTGAGAGAGAGAGAGCGAAAGGGAGAGCGAGCACAGGTGGGGCCTCCCCCACTTGTGGCAAAGAGAGAGGAAGAGAGAATCCCAAGCAGGCTCGGCACTGTCGGCATGGAGCTCCATGTAGGGCTCGGTCAAACGAACCGTGAGATCATGGCGTGAGCGGAAACCGAGAGTCTGATGCCTAACCGATGGAGCCACTTGGGTGCCCCTAAACCAGTACATTTTGAGGTTAATTTATTGCACAGAAGGGGAAGTGGGGTGCTTCTGGAACAAACGCCTGACAGGTCGTGTTCCTTGTTCAGGACAGAACAAAGGGACGCCAGGACATGGGGACTTTTTTCCTGCCTCTTCTCCACGCGTGAGTAATTATCTACACCAGAATTCCCCTCATGTCCCTTCTATGACAAGATGGGGTGGGAGTGAATACACATGTCCATTCTATGACAAGATGGGGCAGCATGTCCCCTGCTCCCCGTGCCTACCTTGTGCTTTGTCCCGGGTCATGTGGGAGTGGCTTTGAAATGGGACAGTGGACAGAGGCTGGAAAGACTTTGAGGAGTGCGGGAAAGCTTGAAAAGCCACGAAAAAATTTCCCATGGAAATTCAGTCTCGGGGAGCCTCAGTGGCTCAGTCGGTTGAGCACCCGACTTTGGCTCAGATCCTGATCTGACGGTTTGTGGGTTCGAGCCCCGGGTTGGGGCTGTGTTGTCAGCTCAGAGCCTGGAGCCCGCTTCCGATTCTGTGTCTCCCTCTCTCTGCCCCTCCCCCACTCGCACTCTGTCTCTCTCAATACATAATAAACATTAAGAGTAATTAAAAAATAAAACGAATGCAGTCTCTAGGGAAGCTGTCGGGGGGGGGGCGGGGTGCTTAAAGAAAAGCAAGGAAAACCTCACTGCAAACTCTACTTGTTACTTTGTGGTGGAAAGTTTAGCGAGGTTTTCACCTGTATCAACATGGATGTGAAAAGTGCACCCGACGAACCGGCTGGTCTGTAGCTGAGGACATTGGAAGCAGACAGGAGACAGAAAGTACAGGAAAGACTGTTAGAAACAGACAGGAGGCAGGACTTGTTGGTTTTGAACATTTTCTCCCTCTCCGGGTGGGAAATGATGCTGAGATTAAGAAATGACACGAGGTCAGATCAACCTGGGGCACGGCCGGGAGACACGGCGCAGAGGTGAAGCCTTGACCCCGCGACCAACAACAGCACCCCGAAGAGAGTGTGCCCCACCTGCTGGCATTCTAAACTCACGCGACTTAGTCTAATGTTAGACCTAAATCTGAATCCAGACTCTTAGCTACAAAGAGGTGAGGGAAATAAAGTTATTTGTGGGGTAACTATGTGCTTTTAGCTATGTGCTATGAAAGAAGAGAATGTTTTGGGGGGAACAGTTAGCAGTGCCATTCAGGTCCCCAATCCTCTCTCATTCTAAGGGACGGAGGCCACACACTCAGTGGATGTAATGAGATGTGGACACATTGGTCCTTTGCCCCTCACCTCCAGCAGGCCATCTAGCCTGTAGAGGGAGACAAAGAGTTCAGACAATTGACTGGATCGGCACAGGGATCCGCCGACTGAGGGTGAAATATTTGGTTCTTCTCCTTCTTTTCCTGTGGGGAATGAAGACGTGCCCCCCAACAAGCATGAAGGGCTCCAAAAGAATTTCACAGGGATTGGGGCGCGTGCCAGAGGTAAGCCTGGCACATGGGTGGTGGGAGCTCTCAGGCTTACCTTGGTACATCCACGCAGAGACGAGTGAGGTGTTCTTGAAGAAGTGTGAGATCTGTTCCCTGGAGGCTCAGGATGTGTGAACTTGGAAACTGGTATTTGCTTCCTGCCTGGAGGATACTGAAGACCCAAGTCTGGCAGAATCTGCCTGTGGTGCAAGCAGCTGGTACTTGCTCCTAATGTCTGTAGGATCGAGACTGTGTCCTAGGCACGGTCCCAGTGAATATGGCCCCGGGGGAGCGCTGATGAACGCTTGCTCACAAGGGCAGCCCTTGCTTAAGAGGACATAGTACAAGTAAGAGTAAGAGTCTGAGGGCTACACTGCACAGATGTCAGGGAGGAGAGGCTAACGAAAATTCTGGTGGACCCCATGACCAAGTCGGGGAATTGCAGAGCTTAGAGATTCCTGTGAGGGTCACTGATGGACCTCGAAATGAGCTCTGTGAGTGGGCCAACATCTGTACCCCTGCCATGGTGGAAAAAAGGACAGCCGGCTGGCAATTGCCAAGAGAGAGGACATCCGTAGGTTTAGCTAAGTTAACAAACTTTTGATCCCTTTTATTATTATTATTATTATTGTTGTTATTGTTATTAGTGGTAGTAGTTCTATTTCTCTCTACCCATTTTCTGAGCTGTTATGCCTCAAGAAGTAAGGTGATTGCAAGAAGAGGGTGAGGAGGTCCAGGAGAGGGAATGATGATACAGCTCATACCCTCCTACTTGTGGTTTTGATCCAAGAGCCTGGCCAGAACTGTAACTTGGACATGATACTTAACTTTTGATTTAATTTTTTAATGTTTATTTATTTTGAGAGAGAGAGAGAGAGAGAGAGGCATAGAGAGATAGGGCATGAGTGGAGGAGGGGGAGAGAGAGAGGGAGACACAGAATCAGAAGCAGGCTCCAGGCCCTGAGCTGTCAGCACAGAGCCCAACGTGGGGCTCGAACTCATGGACCACGAGATCATGACTTGAGCTGGTTGGACGCTTCACCAGCTGAGCTACCCAGGCGCCCCTGAACTTTTGATTTATACTGGAATTTATGTTTCTAAGCCCAGAGACCTATGGTGAAATAGCCCCCCTCACAGCTGTCCTTCATCAAGACCAAAATTTCTAATGTCTAAAATGAATTTTGAGTTGTGAGACCATTAGAAATGAATGTGATTCCAAAGACACAGAGCCTACGTGAGGTGTGATGTGGTAAGGAAAGAAGACATTCAACCCAGTATGTCTGAAGCCCGTGTAGGAGAGAATGAAGCCATTTTTTCTTTGTGCGCCCGTGGAAAGCAGCCCATTCAGTTAAGGGACTACAGTTGTCTTCATTGTACTTTGTGTCCCAGTCCCCCTCTGGCTGCTTTCCTGTTTGGTCAGAATGGACTGGGTGATGTTCTTAATATCACTGAGACCGTATTTACTTACTACAGCACTGAGATTGTGGCTTTGAAGTCATAGAAAACCCCTTTTTTTAAACACACGAACTTGTTTTATGGTGGATCTTCCTGCACTTTATTATGCAATTTATTATTTTAACGTAAATGTATGACTGTTAAAATGCATCATATGAGTTTGGGCTTTCATTCTATTCTATTGAGATTTTCTTGGTCTCCTGATTGATGTTGAATGTGTTGGTTATTTTCCCTAGCTTAGAGCCCTCTGCCAATCAGATAAACATGTTCAATTACTTAGGCTATAAGTGCAGGTGCTCAGACAGAGTTTCAGCATAACGGTGGCTTAAACAAGATAGAAGCATATTTCTTTCTTAACTCTCTGGGTATAAAGAGTCTTGGGCTGAATTCTCCTTGGGGTCAGAAATCTCGTCTGTCCACCATCCCTCGGCCAAGTTGGCTCACCAACATGCTTCTATTCTATTCAATAAGACGTGGTAAACGGTAAAGGGGGAGACACATCTTCCTTTTAAGGACGTCGTCCCCAGAACACATCACATCTGCTTTCATCCTGTTGGACAGAACTTAGTCACATGCCTACACCAGCTTGTAAAAACAAGCTGGAAATGTAGTCTTTCTTTTTTCTTTTTTTCCGGATGTTCATCTCCTTAGCTAAACATTCTATTCTCTGAAAGAAGAGGAAAATTGGAAGAAATGAGCAATCTTTGCCACACATAATTTCTGTGTTTGCATGTATGCAATTAGAGCTATAACTTGTCATTGTTATGGGCATAACTGTGGTCTTAATCTGCAAGTTTATAATGCTTCCTTGATTAACATCCTAGGGTCGTGGATTTCAGTCAGACACAAATCCACCCAATGCCAAACCTGGTCCATTCTACATTTCCGTTTCTTTCCCTGAAGGATCACAGGACAGCCTCTTACTAAATATCTTACTGAAATCTAGATACCGTATGATTGTGGCCTTCCCATAATCTCCACCTACCACCCTATCAGCACAGGAAATGAGGTTTGCTCAGCATGACAGTCTGAGTGAACCCAGCTTTTCCCGTATGGCTCTATTTTCTAAGAGCTCACCAGCCACCTATTTAACAATCCTGTCCAAAATTTTGCCACGGGAATTCATTTCAACTGTGCTCACCTGCAATTTTTGGAATTCATGCTGTTTCCATTTTTGAAAGTCAGATGGACTATTCTGTAAGTGCCTATTTTCAACTTGAAGTTCCCTGTACTATTTTTGTTACTTCCCAAAGATTGCAAATTCTTTTAATACCACAAGGTATTAGTTTGCTAGGGTCGCAATAACAAAATAGCCCAAACTGGGTGGCTTCGACAGCAGAGATTTATTTTCCACAGGTCTAGAGGCTGAAAGTCCAAGGCCAAGTTGTCAGCCGGTTTGGTTTTCCCTGAGGCCTCTCTCCTTGGCTTGCACATGGCTGTCTTCTTGCTGTGTCCTCATACGCTCTTTCCTTTGTGGAGTGCCCCTTGTGTCTCTTTGTGTGTCCAAATCTCCTCTTCCTGTAGGGATACCAGTCGGGTTGAATTAGAGTCCACCCCAACGCCCTCATTTTAACTCAACACATCTTTAAAGATCCTGTCTCCAAATACTGTCACATTTAGGGTACCGGGCACCAGGACTTCAACACGGAAATTTAGAGGGGATGCAATTCAGCCCATAGGATATGGCATAAATATCTTCTGTGATTTAAGTCATAATTTCATTTAAAGGAATCAGGTACTTTCTTATTTCGGGAAATTGGGGAGGTAAAAAGATGGCCGAGGCTTTGCTAACTTGGAAGTTTGTTCGAAGTGCATATCAGAGTCTCACTCCAGACCTACTTGGATGGGAATCTGCATTTCACAAGACCCACACACCCTACCCCAGCACTGATTTGTGTGCCCAGTAAAGTCTGACCACTGCTAGGCCAGGGCCCAGTCATTCTTCCACAGGTGACACCTTTTTCCCCAAGAGGTTCCTGACAGACATACATACAGAAGGGACATTAGCAAAGGAAACCAGAGTACCATTGCATGGCTATCTGGGTTTGGGGTGAAAAACTCAATGAAAAGAACTCTCTGGTAACCTCGATTGGAGCACGAGGAGACAAGCATTAACCCCCATATTTTCTGCATCCAAGTGACAATCTAGATATGACTTTTTTTGTCAACCATACATAAAAAAGGTATTTTTTTTTTAAAAAAAGGGACACGGCTGTTCTTGGGTCAGGTTCCTGATGCCTGGGTGGCATACCTTAGGGGAGAGGGAGAGAATAAGGGCTGAGGAGAGTGTTGTGAAGTGATGGGAAGGGGTAGGAGAGGAAGGGTGCGTCCCCTGCATCTGGACCTCGTTCTGATCCCAGCAGCCTTCTCCTCCCGTGCCTCTCTTGTTGACATTACCAGTCTCAGTTTCCAGTTGAAATATCCACCCAAACTTTCAGGGTCAGGTTCTGTGATGTCAGAATAAGAAGAGCATGATGATACCTTCTAGGGCCAGTGGGCCCCGCCATGCTATGGTCTATGGTCCATTTGGGTGAACAGTGAGCTTTCCTCATCCCACGTTTCTTTGCTACCTCCTTCTCTAACCCACCTTTTCATGCGTATCCTTCAGATTTCAACTGTGATATCACTTCTATCGGGAAGCTTTCATTTCCCCCTCGAGACTGAATTAGGAGCCCTCCTCCTCGGAGAGCACTTTCGGCACCTGGCAGTGATGGCTGGTCTACTCATCTGCCTTCTGCTCTGTGATGACATGGGCTTTGTTCCCCATCAAACCTCCCACGTGGCGGGGGGTCTGGTTCAAAACCCGCAGACGTGTTTCATTGGTATGATTGTTAAGCTGGTTGGAAAATTATGTTTCTACGGTTTTAAAGATGCATATACGGTATATTTTATAGAAGAGATATTTATATTGTTACTGCAATAAGGCTGCATATTCATGGAAATGTTCCCAAATATCTTTTTGCAAAATGCTTAATCCATAGACTGAGTTTTGAAAAGCAGTTTCTTTTTCAACTGTTGTTAAAAAGTTCTCTTGCTTTTTAAGGGGCAGATTAAATATGATTTTTTTTTTCCTGAAACTGTTTTTTTTTTTCTTTTTTCTTTTTAGTAGCAAACTACTTAGAGCTGCTTTTCATCGTAGAAAAGGTCAGCAAACTGGGAACACTTGTCACTTCGTAAAAGAATTATGTGCAGCTCAACTGTAAATTTGACAATTATTTAAAATAACTTGCCGCAAACTAAACCACGAACTTCTTTGTAGAACAACACATTTGCACCATCTCTCACCTATTTCATTGTGAAATACCATATATTTTCTACTGGATTGTAAAGACTTTGACAAAATAGGCCACGTAAACAATAATCTGTGGCCCTTGATACATTGGCTTCAATGTCTTTGCTGCAATGATCTTATATATATATATATATATATATATATATGTATAGTGAATGTATTTTAATGTATTTTTTTTCAACGTTTATTTTTGGGACAGAGAGGGACAGAGAGAGACAGAGAGAGACAGAGCATGAGCGGGGGAGGGGCAGAGAGAGAGGGAGACACAGAATCGGAAACAGGCTCCAGGCTCTGAGCTATCAGCCCAGAGCCCGACGCGGGGCTCGAACTCCCGGACCGCGAGATCGTGACCTGGCTGAAGTCGGACGCTTAACCGACTGCGCCACCCAGGCGCCCCAATTTTAATGTGTTTTAAGTGTGGTATTATCTCTACATTTAATCTGGGGCATTTTTAAGGTCTGTTCATGGTGGTTGAGGGCAACTCTTCTGTGTTGTGGTATTCCTGCCTTTCTCAGGGTACTTACCCGCCGTAAGAGACCCCTGTCCGCTGACATAGTACCTAATAAAGATGCAATATAGTGTGCGTATTAAATATTGATCAAGATTAACTTCTCTTTCAGTTTTAGCTAAAAATGATACAGAAATTGAAGCATATTTAATCTCACCCACTGGTAGATTGACCCCATGGTCATATAATAAACTCCCAAATATATTTGAATTTATTAGTTGTCCTTCACTGCTATTCCAATTATCTATAATTCTGTCACTGTGCCTAATATCACACTGTCTTAATTATTCTAACCTTAAAATAAGCCTCGTTGTGTCATATGGCAAATTTCATCTCTCTTTTACTTTTCGAGAGTTGTCTTAGCTTTTCCTGAACTTATAATCTTCCCTATGAATTTTAGATTCAATCCATCAAGCTCCATACATATGTGGTGCAATTTTTGTTAGAACTGCATTGAATTTATAGACTAATTTGGAGAGACATCCAAATTAAATTCTTATCATGCGGACCCTTTCCGCCTATGAATACCTCTCCATTTATTTAGGTCTTCTTTGAAGTCCTTCAATAATGTTTTAGGATTTTTCCCCTCATAACTTGCTATATTTTTGTTGCATTGATTGCACATATCTGCAACATCTTGTATTTTGGTGCTATTGTGAATGGGATCTTTTGGTCAAGGGGTGTGAATGGAAACACGTAAACTAATTACGTTTCCCTCATTCCCTATGCCCCAAGCTACTTGTGTCCCTTGAGCCATTGGATACATACAACGTTATGCCCTGTGACATAGATGAGGCCTCGGGCTCTATTTAAATCTCAGCTGAGAGATATCCCGCTGGGCACCAGGCTTTTGGTGACAGTGAATGGAGAGCTTGTTGGGACCCTAATCAGTAGACTGGGAGATGAAGCACAAGAATGACTTCAGAGCACAGAGCAAATGTATAAAGAGGCTGAAATGATGAGGGAGAAGAGACAGGGATACATTCCCAAGACTGAACATGTGAATAATTAGTAAATAATTAGTAAAAGTTATTCCATATTAGTAAAGAAGCCCTGAAAGGAAATATGCATGAGGTGGGGTGAGACTTAATCTGGAGACTGAAAAATTCCCCAAGTTGTAAGGAGGATTGAGGAGAAAAGACAGAATCCAAGCACATCCTGTGAAATTCATTAAAGTGGGTGATAAAGACTAAAAACCTATAGGCTTCCAGGAGGAAAGAAACAAGTTACTACAGAGTAGACTTTTGTTTGTTTTTAATGATTAGGTTAAATATTTTATTCTGTGGCAGAGAAAAATACAAATTTTATGTGGTGGGCTTGAATCCAGCAATCTTGATACATTTTCTAATGTATTTGAATACATTATTTGAAGACCTAAATAAATGGAGAAGCGCACCCTATTCATAGATGGAAAGTGTCAGCATGATAAAAATTCAGCTCGGGTGTCTCTCCAAATTAGTCTGTAAATGCAATACATTAGAATACATTTGATTCTAATGATGTTTTTGAAAATTTTCTTGGTTTTTCTCTGTAGATAATTGCATTATCTGTAAGTAATGAAAATTGTGGTTTTTCTTTTCCAGTTCTTAAAAATTTGATTCATTTTGTTGTTGGTGGTTATTGCTTTTACTCAGCCCTCCCCGGACTGTGAATGATAAAAATGGTGATGCCTGAGAAAATTCTTGAAGTGCCCCCATTCTCTGTAAGGTTTGTTGTAGACTTTTGGTAGAAATCCTTCATGAGACCTTATATTTTTAGAATATTAAAAGCATTTGTTATTCATGAGCTGTGGAATTTGATTAATTTTTGTTTTTCACTTATTTAGATGGTCACCTAATTTTCTTCAATCTATTAATGTGTGAAGTTTTTGTAATAGCAAATTATCTTTGCATTTCTGGAATAAACTGTACTTGGTCATTCTGGGGTTTTGTTGCTGTTATATTTCACCAATTTTTACAAAATGTTATATTAATAGATTGTGCTTGCTAATATTTTATTTAGTATTTTTTTACATCTACTTTATGAAATTAACCTATAATTTTCCTTTCTTTAACTGTTCATGTCATGTTTTGATCTCTAGGAAAATTTCTCCTTTTTTCTATTCTTTGAAATTGCTTTATATATTATGTAAATATTATTTGTTGAAGATTTGGTAACCGCTCTGAGTTCCCCTTGGAGGAAAATATCAAAATAAATTTATATATAATGGTTTATAAATCATCTTGTTTATAAAATAACTTTATTAATTCACATTTTTCTCAAAAATTATACATTTGACTAAGTTCTCAGTGTACTGGCATGAAATTGTTGATGATACTCGGTTGGCTTTAAAAATCTCAAATGTATTGATAGTTATTTCCCATTTTCCCCTAAAGTTGTTATTTCTTTTCTTTTTGATTGATCTCTTGATTTCTTTTTTCCTGACTAATATTGCCAGATTTTTTTGTGCTACATAATTTTTAAAATATATGTGTCTTACAAATGATGTCTATATTTTCTGGTCAATTTTATTTATTTTGGCTCATACATAGTCCTTTCTTCTTATATTTGAATTCATTGATTTTTCTCCAGATTCAGGAGCTGAATACTTAGTTAATTTATTTTCAATATTAAAAAAAAATACCGAGACCATACATTTTTCTATTTAAGTCACATTTGGCTCTATTTCCTAAGTTATGGTACATAGTAGTTTTTAATGCTGTTTTGTTCCAAATATGTTGCAATTTTTATTGTGATCTTTTCTTTAAACTATACATTATTAGATAATACATGGGGGGAAAGGGACTAAGATAGACCCAGGCATGTATAACATTTGCCATTTCTTTATTGTTTTATTTCCAGTTAAACTGGGTTGTTATCAGGGAATTTATTCTCAGCAGAATATCAGTGCCTAAAATATGCACGAATTCTTGAAATTTATCATAATATCCTCATGATCTAGTAGGCAGGGCATTCTTTGCAAATATTTCATGTTTGCTTTTACATTAAACTTAATTTGTCATTAAAATCTTTAGCCTCAATAATATTTTCTTAACTAGGTGTTTCTGTTTGATAGAGGTATGTCAACTTTGCATTGTAATCCTGTCTCTTCTGGGCTCTATGTATTTTGTAGCTATGCGCATGAGTGCATGCAATTTCATGATTTTCATGCTTCATTGTTAGAAAGTTTCCCTTTGTTGTTGCACGGTAGCTTTTTACGTCTATTGATTATTTTTCCTGAAATTCTATTTTGTCTGATAATAATTTTCTGTGTTGGAATTTATTGCTTTTTGGTATTTGTCTGGAATATAATTTGCTGTGTATTTATTTTAAATATTTTCACGAGGTTTTGTTTTAGTAGCTTTTGAAAACACCAGATAGCTGAATAAAATCCACGTAATAATCCCCATTAAAAAAAAAATCAAAATTTATTTTTGACAGAGAGAGAGTGTGAGTAGAGGAGGGGCAAAGAGAGTGGGAGACACAGAATCCCAAGCAGGCTCCAGGCTCTGAGCAGTCAGCACAGAGCCTAACAAGGAGGGGTTCGAACTCACCAGCCTTGAGATCCTGACCTGAGCTGAAGTCCAATGCTTAACTAACTGAGCCACCCAGGCGCCCCTCCCCATCTTTAATAGAAGCATTTATTTACATTTTTAAAGTTACTAGCGGGTTTGTATTTACTTCCACTATCTAATTTACCCTGTCTGGTTTACTGTCCTTTTTCTTTGTCTCTTTCTCTTCTTTTCCTCACTTCTAGTGGATTGATAGAATTTTCTTTATCTTCAGTTATCTGAAAATACCTAAGTTGACCATGATTTTCTCTGGGCACTTTGAGGATATTATTCGGTTGTAATCTGAACCTTCTGATTTTTCATCAAAGTCTGCAGCTAGTCTAACCTGCCGTTCACTTTTTCTTTTTTTGAATGAGCACATGTAAAGATGTATTTAAATCATGAATGAGAAAATTAAAAAGTTGGTGAGCTGGCTCTAAAAAGTGTAAGAGGGACAGAAGTATTTAGTCCTGAAAGAAAAAGTGCCACATCCCATACAAAACTGGTTAATGCACAAGACTGGAGAATATCACAGTTATAAGCAATACAACTCTCACCTTTGTGATGAACACTTCTTTTTTTAAAAAATTTTTTTTTTTAACATTTATTTATTTTTGAGACAGAGAGAGACAGAGTATGAACGGGGGAGGGGCAGAGAGAGAGGGAGACACAGAATCGGAAGCAGGCTCCAGGCTCTGAGCCATCAGCCCAGAGCCTGACGCGGGGCTCGAACTCACGGACCGCGAGATCGTGACCTGGCTGAAGTCGGACACTCAACCGACTGAGCCACCCAGGCGCCCCAATGATGAACACTTCTTAACCAGACAGAAGCCATTTGCTTATCTGCAGGGTAAAACTCATTTGCATTGCCCATATGACAAAAATAACTTGAGTAATTATTATTTTTATACAGCGTGAAGTCTATCCTTATAGATTTGTAGCATACCCTAATTAATAGTAAATGATTAAAGCATATATGCTTAGAGAATCAGACAATCCTTGGGTAGTCCTATTGGGTGATGCTCTGGGTATGATTGGAAAGGATATGAGCCATCTTTTCATCTATTTCCAAGTTCTGGATTTTTAAAATGTGTGTTTATAAATTTTCTCCATGGAATATTCTTGTTTCAAAAAGGTGTGGCCTCATGGGTGCAGCATTCAATATTAATGAATACATATACGCACTATAGGATAGTCATCAAGTCTAGAGTCATATGGTATTAAGCAACCATCAAAATAAAAAACATTGTCAAAGATTTTATAAAAACCCAAGATTGCATTTTTCAATAATCTCTATTCCCCAGTGCTTAAATAAATCATTGCTTGTATTTCTTCTATTTTGAGGCTAAAAAGCCAACCCCCAGAAATCTATCTCTGTCAGATTCTGCCTGAAGTACCTAGGAATCTGTGTGAGTTCCTCTTTCTGAAATGTCTCCAATCTCCTAAGGTTTCTCCTAATGTCTCCCTGTAAGTCTGGGACCCTGTAAGACAGAACAAACATGAGAACAGTTTTCAAGGAGAACTTCGTAGGCGTTGGTTCCACCCATGAAGTGCGAACCTTGACCCTTAATGGTGGGTTTTTCATATCTGAATAAGTGAGATTTATTCTGAAACATGACACTCCAGGTACAGCCTTTATTAAAAAGTTTGTTCAATTACATTCTGATTAGTTTCAGTAAATGAATGCAAATAATTACCTGGCCATTAAAGGTAAAGAAACTCAATGGAAGTATTTGTTTCTGAATTTGGAGGAGTTAGAGGGAACAAAAGGCAAACATACAGTTATTAAACTGAGATTAGACATAGATCAAGAAGATGACCCAGCAATTCCTTTCTTAAGTATATACCCCAAAGAATTACAACAGGGACTCAAGCAGATACTTGCTCACTGCAGAATTATTCACAACAGCCAAAGGTGGAAACAATCTGGATGTCTATCAACTGATGAATGGATAAAGAAAATGTAATATATACACATAATAGAATGTTATTCAGCTATAAAAAGTGATATTCTGGGGTGCCTGGGTGGCTCAGTCGGTTAAGCATCTGACTCTGGATTTGGGCTCAGGTCATGATTTTGAGGTTCGTGACTTTGAGCCCTGGATCGATCTCTAGGCTGACTGTGCAGAGCCTGCTTGGGATTCCCGCTCCCTCCCTTTTTTCTTCCCCTCCACCATGCGCTCTCTCTCTTTCTCAAAAATAAATAAATAAACTTTAAAGAAAACAGTGAAGTTCTGATAAATGCTACAAAATAGATGAAACTTGAAAAATTTTATGCCAAGTGAAATAACCCGGATGTAAAAACTCAAATACAATGCTCCCCTCCCCCGGCCATCCATGATCTCCCCTTTGGCTCTCTGTGGTCTCAGTTACCTGTGGTCAACCGTAGTCCAGAAACAGATGGTCCTCCTTCTGACATATGGCCAGAAAGTCAATAGCAACCTAATGCTATGTCTCAGTGCCTAGGTCATTCCTCTCACTTCATGTCATCACGTAGGTGTTTTATCATCTCACGTCTTTACAAGAAGGAAAGGGGTTTAGACACAGTTTTGAAAGAGAAAGAGACCACATTCCCATAGATTTATTATAGTATATTGTTATAATTATTCTGTTTTATATTATGTATTGCTTTTAATCTCTTACTGTGCTTAATTTACAAATAAATTACCGTGGGTATGTATGTATAGGAAAAAAACATAGTATACATACAGTTTGGTACTATCCATGGCTTCAGGCATCCACTGTGGGTCTTGGAACGTATCCCTCTGGATAAGAGTGTATCAACTATATTGTATAATTCCACTTGCATGACGTCTCTAGAGCAAGAAAATTTATAGAGACAGCAAATAGATTAGAGGTTACCAGGAGCTGGAGAATGGGGAACAGAGTTTCTATTTGGGGCAATGACAAAGTTTTGGAAATAGATATGATGATGCTTGCCCAACATCGTGAACGTGATTAATGCCACTGAATTGCACTCTTAAACATAGTTAAGATGGCAATTTTTTTTTGTTATAAATGTTCTACAACAATTAAAAAGAAAAAAAAAAAGGAAAGCAGCTGAGATCAAGAAAAAAAGCGCCTTCCCATATAGCCAGAAAATAGAACACTAAAAACCCTACCAGCATTATTCCAAAATAAATGATCACAATTAGATGTTCTTCTTGAGTTCCTTCAGTCATTCTTAATTTATTCTTCTTCCATTAGAGCTTGAGTCATCAGTTGGCTTCTATAAAATTATCTGGTACTGAATTACAAAGCATCCTGGAAATCCCACGTCCCTCTGCAATTTTCTAAGCGATGTCACCTTCTAAGTCTATTTTCTGAAATATCAATTGTTAAAAAATACCCGGCAGAGTCCTTTTCGTGAGCTCTGAGGCTGTTCTTTATTGCAGACCAAATTTCTGGCTTGTGGCTTAAAGGAGAGCCTTCAGGCGAGCATGAGAGAGAAGCGGAAGCCGTATGTTGATGACAGAATAGGTAACAATATCAGAATGTAGAGTAGCAGAGTTCTCTCTTGGAGTATGATGCATACCTCTTTTGTGAGGTTGTGATCAATGTATCCCTTTAGAATAGAAACTATGTTGTGTTCTATACTGATAAAATCGAGGGAAAGTCATATTCCCGAAGCCTTGAGCAGATAAAATTCCAGTGATGTTCTTCCAATGCCTTACTGCATGTTTGATTTTTTTTTTTTTTGCTGTTGCTTATGTATAGAAAGGGATAACATCAGCAGATCTAGCAAATAAATACGTGCAGCTCCAGTCTGTGCCCACAGTTCCATTTTATATCACAATGCATCATTGCTCCAACAAAGATATTTGTGGTTTTAATTTTCTCTGGCAGCTACAAAGTAATTTTCCCTTCATTGTACTAATTGAGGGATCAATTTTTTAAAAATCGGCAAAGTCAACAATTTTTGTACATTGGAGGCTGGCGTATGTTTCTTTCCTTTGGATCAATGGTGCCGACCTTTATAACCTCTGCTAAAAAATATAAGATTAGAAGTATACCTCTCCACCTCTCTCAAGCCTACAATCCCCATAAAGTCGGTCCATTAATTACAAATTGTGAATATGAGTTATGCAGAGTAGCTTATGCTCTGTTTTCTACCAAAGAACTTTATTCCAAATCAGCTGACACTGACAGCTGATTCAATACACACGTATGTAAAGCAATTTTCTATTAAACAACTCTTGGGATAGAAAAACAAGTTGTTTAATTAAAGTCTAACTGACTTTCTTCCCAAGTTATGTGCCTATTTATTCATTTAGATGAGCTTAATAACAAATACGGTTGTGACGATAAGAAAAATAACACAAGTAATCACTCTTCAGAAAGCTAGATATTAGATTACAGTTCACCACAGGGAGATTTCTTTCTACGTGTTGTTGTTGTTTTTTTTTTTTTTTTTAGCTCCTATTCATGTCATACGTGGGACTCCTTCCTTGTATCTGGTCCCATCCTCTCTCCAGATTAGGGCTGGTTACTGGGGACTCGACAGGTTCAGGTGGAAGGTGATTATAGGTGAACATTAAATCTAGAAGGCCCGGGCTTCAGGGCGGGTCTAAGTAGGAGAATGGGCTAGTAGGTGGTAGTGTCACAGCCTTGGCCAGGAGACAGTTTTATTCTGGCAGGGGGCTGGTGGGAGACGTGTGGAGGTGGGTGCAGAGCCTTGAGGTCAGGGAGAGGCTTTGGGGGAAGCAAGGTGGTGTTAGGGCTCCAGAGAAAGTGAGCCAAGGAGGCGCTAAGTGGGAAGACAAAGCAGGAATTTTTGTGCTTTAAGAAGCACCTTTTGCTGACTCTTTCAAAATGATTTGTCTCAAGTCTGTGTTCACGACGACAAGGCAAGGGCAGCGTTGGTCTGGTTCACTGCTAAGATCATGGTATTTAGTAGAGTTTCTGGCATGTAGTTGGTGCCAGTAAATACTACTGAGTTAATGAATGGCAGAAAGCAAAATTTTGGGGGACATAGTTTCCGACATTTTATAAATCAAGGGGCTTGGTTCCAAAACAGACAAGAGCCCAAATGAACCTTGACACGAACTCACTGTGGCCCCAGATCCCACAACAGAGTGGATCCTGCTTGTAGAGTTCACATGGCTCCCGTGGGAACACATGTAGGTGCCCAGGGTGGGGAAATATGCCAGTCCTACACATTATCTTCTTTCCTTCATTTTCTTTCCCTTTCTCTTGTGGCTCCTGGCTTCTGGGTTTATGGTCTGCTAGTTGGCTGTACCAGAAAACTGAGAGCACGGATCCAGGAAGTGGGGGACACATGAAAAGGGTAACAGAGTTGAAGCCAGGTGAAGAATCTAAACCCTGAATAAATAATTGAGCCATCAAAGAAGTGTGAATTCAAACAAAAATGAGCTCTGATTTTCATCCCTTCATATGGGACAAACAACTGCTATCTCACTGCTGGGAGATTTCCCTTCCTTCTTCCTCCTTCCTTCCCTTCCTTCCTCCCTTCCTTCCCTCCTTCCTTCCTTTCTTTCTTCTTCCCTCCCTCTGTCCATCCCTCCTCCCTTCCTTCCTTCCTTCCTTCCTCCCTCTCCCTCTCCTTCCTTCGTGTGTGTGTGTGTGTGTGTGTGTGTGTGTATTTGGCTAGAGCAAAATGTGGATCTTAAAATTGTTGGTAATGAAAAGCTTGCTGTTTGGTGAGTCTTAAGAAATCTCTGCATTCTGGGGTGGCAGCTGGAATTTGTCCCCAGCAGGTTCTTCATTTGTCTTTCCAACGGCGGAAGAGATCATCACTTTGGGGTGTTGAGACAGATACATATAGGCGCCCAGAGTTCTTGGGAACAGCACCAGGATCTGCATGAAGGACCTTCAGATATTGGTCTATTAAATTATGTGCAAGTAATATAAGTTTGTCTCATTTAGGGGAAAATTTTATCTCTGTGAAATTTTTATAATAATATTTTCCTTTGGCTGAAGATGACAAGTTGCATTTTGGTCTAGAATGAAAGCTGACGCCTTAATCTTGGACTTTCCAGCCTCCAGAACTATGAGAAATAAATTTCTGTTGTTTATAAGCCACCCAGCTTGTGGTATTTTTGTTACCACAGCCCGAACAGACTAAGACAAGTAGCAGAGAAATTTAAAGAGATTTAAAGTACTAAAAAATTGGAAACCATTTTTTCATGTATATTCTATTCTCCATTTTCTAACTTCTAGCTCTAGTAAACTTTGTATGGGCTATCGTCATTTTAGCTGTGATTTAGGAAATTAAGTATGAAACCTATATCTATATATGCAGTGGCCTGGATTCAGGTAAGCCATAGTGTTATGGGAATGAATTAACTAAATGGAAGAATGACGTGCAGAGAGGCCCGGAGCAGTATTCTGAAATGGAAGGGACAGCCATCTGCTGGGATGAATGTGTGGATACTCTAACAGTACCCTGAGGAGTCTCAGAAATAACCCAACATAATATGAGGAAAGTGTGTTGTCACACAAGATGGGACTGTGAGTGCTCATTGGGTATTGAAAGAAAGGATAAAAAAATTTTTTTTAAATATTTATTTATTTTGAGGGAGAGAGAGCATGCGACAGAGAGGCAGAGAGAGCGGAGAGAGAGCGAATCCCAAGCAGGCTCCACACCATCATCAGGGAGCCCAACATGGGGCTTGATCTCGCAAATTGTAAGATCATGACCTGAGCTGAAATCAAGAGTCAGACACTTAACCAACTGAGCCGCTCAGGTTCCCCAAGGATAAAAATTTTTTAATTGGCTAAATTCAATGTATGTAAAATTATTGATTAGAATATATACATATATATTAGCATAATCTGTTTGGGAAGTTATTAAGAAATAGTATCACATTCATACATTTTGGCCCTGGAATCCTATTTTATCAGCGGTTGACTTTAAAGACAGTGATAAGTGATGCATTTTTTACTTTTATATTTTTTCCTTTTCAACAATGAACACATTGTAATTGAACAAAATATACTTTATTGTTAAAAACTATAAGCTTTGGGGGCACCTGGGTGGCTCAGTTGGTTAAGCATCTGACTCTTGATTTTGGCTCAGGTCATGAGCTCATGGTTCATAGGATCAAGTCCTGCATTGGGCTCTGAGCTGCCACTGAGGAGCCTGCTTGGGAATCTCTCTCTCCCTCTCTCTCTCTGCCTTTCTCCTGCTCTCTTTCTCTCAGAATAAATAAATAAACATTATATATATTATAATATATGATATAATATATTATATATAATGTAATATATATATTGTTATTGTATATATGTATATACATATATAATATATGTATATTGTTATTGTAATATATATAGTATATATATATTGTATATATACATTGTATATATGCATATACATATATAATATATGTATATTGTTATTGTAATATATATAGTATATATATATTGTATATATACATTGTATATATGTATATACATACATAATATATGTATATTGTTATTGTAATATATATATATATATATATATATATATATATATATATATATATTGTTCAAGGATCAACTGTATAGGAAAAGGCGCCCCTACTCCTAAGAGCAAAAAGTGAAAATCGGACCAAAGAGATACACATGGTATATCCAAAACATGACTCTGCTAAAAATTAAAAATACGTGTTGATAAGAAAATTTTTCTAATTTATGTTAAGTGGAGAAAAAGTGAAAAACAACGATGTATATAGTACAATTCAATATTGTAGAAACGTTTATTATGAGCATCACATAATTTTAATATATAAATTATATTATACATCCAATCATATTCATAACTATTCATGATATGTGTTCCTAAATTATATATTTAGTTATATATTAAATGATATAGTAAATATTAATATTTAATACCATTGCTTTTAGGATGTATGTCAGTATATATTTCTTAAAGATAATCGACAAAATGTTAAAATGATTACCTTCAGGCACCAGTGTAGGTATGGGTAAGTTGTAGGGAGGGTATTTTGACTTTCAAATTTTTAATTTATATTTTGAAAATCTGAGGGACGTGCTTAAGGAGACCAGAACCAAAGCAACAAAAGGATAGAAAGGATAATAATTATTCTAAAACGGCCCAGGAAATAAAGGCACAGAGTGAAGACCCAAAGATGTGTAAGAGCATGCTGATTCCTGGGGAGGGGACGCATATTCTGGATCAATGGCCATGGGGAATGAGGACTAAACTGTGAAGAAATTAGAAAAGAATCCAAATGAGAGAAAGTAGGAAAAGGCAATAAAAGAAGACCAAATTTCCACTGGAATCAAGGTGAAGATCTTTATTCCTTATTATGGGTAAGGTTTCCGGTCCACAGTAGGTTATCAGTAGCTAAGTTTTGGGGGAGTCAAAAGTTATATGCAGATTTTGGACTATGTAGGGGTTGGTACCCCTAACTCCTGCGTTGTTCAATGCTCAACTGTATTTTAACAACTGTTTTCTTTCTATGTGAGTTTAATTCTGAGAATGACCTATTTGTTTTTCTACTGGGATGTTTCTTTTGTTCCTTATTGATTTGTAGAAGGTCTTTGTGTATTAACCCCACCATCTATCGCATGTTTTACAAATCATCCACTTTACAGTTTGTCATTTTTCTTCGGATTTTAATTGTGGTGATGTTTTTGATCCAGGCAGAATATTAAAAAAAAAATTGTGCCATCCAATTTATCAATCTTTACTTTGAAAAAAGAGACCCTGAGAAAAGCGAGTTTCTGCTCTGCTTCTGGATGTAGTCGTGTCTCAAGATGACTCTTACGGCTGCTGCCGCCATGGTGGGATCATCACCCAGAAAGTTCCCTCTTGGCCCTTCTTGCCAACACCGCTGCCAAAGACAACCATTTTTCTGATTGTTTTCAATCTTGCGTCATGTTTCCTCTTCAGAGTTTTATATCGATGAGATCATGCGGTAAGTAGTGTTTGTGTCTTTTTCTTTTATTCAACAGAGATTCATCATGGGATTGTGAGTCTGTTACCTGTTATTGCTGAGTATGTTCCATTGTGTGAATAAATCACAATATGTTTACTCATTCTGTTGATGGACATTTGGGTAGTTTCCAGCTGTTATGAGAGAGTTACTATACATTCTTCTGTAAGTCTTTTTGTAGTGGAATATTTTCATTTCCTTTGGATAAATGCCTAGGAGTGGAATTGTTAGACCATTGGGTAGAGGAGTTAAACTATAGAAGAAACTTCCAGATTGGCTGCTCAACAGGTCATACCACTGAATACTCCTGCCGACAGTGTATGGGAGTTCCAATTCTACATTCTCACTAATATTTAGGATGGGCAATCTTTTTAATGTTAGCTAGTCTTGTGGCTGTGTAGTGCTTCCAGTTTATATTTTTCTAATCACTAAATTGTTGAGCACTTTGTAATATGTCTAAGGTTTTTGTTGACTTTTAATGAAGTCGGTTTTATTTTCATTACTGAGATATTGTTCTTCATATTTTCTATATACAAGCCTTTTGTCACTGAGATAATTTATAAATATTTTCCCTTACTCTTAATTGGATGAAGTTCAGCCTATCAATGTTTTTCTTTTACGGTCATCGCTTTTAGTGTCCTAAGTAATCTTTGCCTATCCCCAGGTGTGAAGACATTTTCCTGGTTTTATTTTTCTACAAGCTTTAGGCCCATACTTCATCTTGGATAAAATTTTGTGTGCCGTGTAAAGAGCGAGGTTCAATTTTGTTTTTTTTTTTTCATATGGATGTGCATTTCTTACAGCACCATTTGTTGAAAGGACTGTCTTCCCCCCATTGTGTTGCTTAGGTGTCTTTATCAAAAATTGTCTGAGTGTGGGTCTACTTCTGGATTCTCTATTCTGTTTGGTTGCTCTATATCTCTTTATGTCAATATCATATGGTTTTAATTACCGAATGTTTTAGCATCAGCTATTGTAAGTCTTCCAACATTGTGTTTCTTTAAAAAAAAAATGTTTTGGCTAGTCTAGGTTTTTCTAACGCTCATATAATTTTTTAAATTTATTTTTTATTTTTTTATTATTTTTTTTACATGTATTTATTTTTGAGAGACAGAGACAGAGCACAAGTTGAAGGAGGTGCAGAGAGAGAATGAGACCGAATCCAAAGCAGGTTCCAGGCTCTGAGCTGTCAGCACAGAGCCCGATGCGGGGCTCGAACTCACAAAACCATGACATCATGTCCTGAGCCGAAGTCGGACACTTAACCAACTGAGCCACCGACGCATCCCTAATTTTTTATTTTTTAAAGCCTGTCTGCACTGTGTTTGATGTGATGAGTTTACTGATAAATTTGGGGATAATTGCCATCTTACCCATATTAAGGCACCCGGTTTATGAACATACTATGTTTGTCCATTTATTTAAGTCTTCAATTTTTCTGAGTAATGCTTGTAGTTTTAGTGGAGATGGCTCACAAATCTTTTATTAAGTTTATGTCCAAGTAGTTTATGTTTTTGGATTATATTGTGAATAGGGTTAATTTTTTCCCCAAATGTTTATACTAATGTATAGAAGTATAATCGATTTTGGCATATTGACTTTGTATCCCATGATAATGCTAAATCCCTATATTAGCTCTAGTAGTTTTGGTATTAATGCAAATGTACTTGCTTATAAAACTTTGCTTACTCATTTTTTGTTGCTAGTATATACAATGATAACTCATTATTTTATTTTTAACTTGGTAAATTCACTTTTGTTCTAGTATTTGCTTTTCAGATTTCTTAGGTGTTTTTTTTCTTTAATGAAAACAAATCATCTGCAAACAGATACAATTTTTTTCAAATCTTTTTATTGTCTGTTAGCACTGGTTGAGACCATTCGTACATCATTAGGCAGAATTGGTGGCAGAAGACACGTTTGCTTTTTTCATTATCTCAGGAAGAAAGTTTTCAGACTTTCACAATTAACTATAATGCGAGGGGTGAGTTATGTGGACAATATACTTTGCAGGTGGAGGAAGTTCCATCCTCCTATTTCCCCGCTTGCTAGGAGTATTTATGATACGTGGGTATTGGATTCTGTCAAATGCTTTTTCTTCATGTATTGAGGTGATCATGTAGTTCTTTGTCAATTAGTATCGTGGATTATGTTGACTGAGTCCAAGGTTAAAATGACCTTGCCTTCCTGAGATAAACTGTACTTCATCATGGTGTAGTATCCTTTTTCTGTGCTGTTATATTCAGCTTGTTAATATTTTCATGAGGATTTGTGTTCACGAGAATATGTTCATGAGAACATGAGAAACGAGAACATGAGAAAAATTGGACTGTGGTGATTTTATCTCGTAATCCTCTTCTAATTTTGTAATTTCTTTATCAAGTTTTCACATCCGGTTTGTGAGGGCCTCATAAACAATCAAGTCATCTGCAGACAGATGCGATTTTATTTCTTCCTACCAAATGTTTTTAGGTCTTTTAGCTCTGGTTAGAATCTTCGGTACATTATTGGACAAGATTAGTGAGAGAAGACATTCTTGTCTGTTTGTCTCGGGAAGAAATATTTTTAGTCTTCCACAATTAAATATGATGTTAGCTGCAAGTTTTCGGAAAATGTTCTTTTCAGGTTGAGGAAGTTCCCTTCTATTCATTTCTCATAAAGTGAGATGAGAAGTATCTCCTCCTTTTCTTAAAGACTTTGTGTAAGATTGGCATTATTTCTTTCTTAATATTTGAATTCACTAGTAAAACCAACGGGGCCTGGAGTTTCCTTCGTTGAGCAATTGTGGAAGATTTTGTTTAAAAAATCAAAATCCTTAAATAAATAGAATATATTTAGATTTTATGGTGTATTGAGGAATTTGTTCACTTCATCTGTGTTGTCAATCTTACTGTTATAAAGGCTTTTACAATATTTCCTTAGTAGCTTTTTCATGCTTCTAGGATATGGAGAGATACCCCTTTCCCAATCCTAATTTTAATAATTTGTGTTTTCTTTTTTTTCATCAGTCTTGCTAGTTTTATCCACCTATCAGTCTTTTCAAAGAACCAAGCTCTGACCTAATTTCCTAAAATTCTGGCTTCTATTTCACAATCTCTGCTCTTATTTTGTTTGATCAATCTTGTTAGAGATTTACCAATTTTATTAGTTACTTAAAAGAACCAATTTCTGGATTTGTTAATTTCTCTATTTGTTTTCTATTACATTGACTTCCATTCTTATTTTTATTGTTTTTTTTTCTTTTAACTACTTTAGGCTTGATTTTTCTTCTAACTTATTAGAAAGTGACTTTCATCTTTCTTCTTTTTAAATACAAAGTCTTAAATTTCTTTCTAGACACAGCTTTAGCTATATCCCACAAACACTGATATGTTGTGTTTTTATTGTACTTCACTTCAAATATTTTCTAATTTCTCATAATTTTTTTGACTTATGGATTATTCAGAGGTCTGTTCCCTAACTTAAGTAATTTGGGCTTATGTAGATATTTTATCATTTATTTCTAAAATTCAACTCCACGTTAGTCAGAGACCTTATTCTGTGATATCTCAATCTTTAAAATGTATCACTCTTATCTTATGATCCAACTGTATGTTCACTGTGCACTCAAAAAGAGTGTGCAATTATTGAATCCATGTTTTTTTCTGTATGAATTAGGTCAAGATGATTTGCAGTATTATGTAGATTCTTCTGTATCTTTACTGAACTTTTCCTAGCTGTTCTATCAATTACTGAGTAAAATGGTGTTAAAAATCTCTGACTATTAGTTGTGTATACACCTATTTTTTTCCTCTAGTTCTTTCAAGTTTTCTTTTAATGAATCTTAAAACTCCATTATTAGGATCATTCACATTTATGATTTTTATTCCTTACAATTGATCCTTATGTTGTTAATAAGTATGTTTTTTTATAAATCCCTGGCAATTTTCCTTGTCTTGATGTTCATTATATCTGATATTAATATACTAACTCCAGATTTCTTATACTTCCTCTGGTAACTATATCTTTTTCCATTCAAAAATTTTCAACTTGTGTGTCTCTGTATTAAAAGATCATTTCTTGGGCATCTGGGTGGCTCAGTCAGTTAAGCGGCCAGCTTCAGCTCAGGTCATGATTTTGGGGTTTGTGAGTTTGAGCCTCGCATTGGGCTTTTGTGTAGAGCCTCCTTCGGATCTTCTGATTCCCTCTCTCTCTGCCCCTCCCCCACTTGTGCGTGCGCTCTCTCTCTCTCTCTCTCAAAAATAAATAAACATTTAAAAAAGAGCATTTCTTATAAACAACATATAGTTGGAAATAGCTTTTTAAAAAATAATCCAGTCCAACAATCTTTTCCTTTCATTTGGAGTATTTGGTCCATTAACATGTAAAGTGATTATTGACATAGACTTAAGTCTAGTATTTGCTATTTTTTCTGTTAATTTTTTTGTTCCACTTACCCTTCTGAGTCTTCTGGTACATTATTAAACAATTCATTATTCCATCATTATTTCTCTGTTGGAGTTTTAGCTATACTTCATTTTTTAGTGGTTGTTCCAAGAATTACAATATGCATCTGTGGTTTGACACTGTCTTTTTAGAGTAACCATTTTATCCTTTTCAGAAGTTTAGTGTTGCAATAGCATAGTTCTATTTAAAATTCAGACTTTGTGAGATGGCTGGGCCAGTTAAGTGCCCAGCTTTGGCTCAGGTCATGATCTGATAGTTCATGGGTTTGAGCCCAGTGTCGGGCTCTGTGCTGACAGGTCAGAGCCTGGAACCTGCTTTGGATTCTGTGTCTTCCTCTCTCTCTGACCCTCCCCTACTCTTGCTCTATTTCTCTCAAAAATGAATAAAATTAAATGAATAAAATAAAATGAATAGATGAATTCATTCATTTATATTGATTCATTAAATAAATGAATAGATGAATTCATTCATTCATTTAAAATAAATGAATACAATAAATGAATAAAATGAAATTAAAAATTAAATTCAGACTTTGTGCTCTGGTTGTCATATCTAGTGCCTTTACACATTTAAAATCCTTAGTCAGTATAATTTTTGCTTTAAAGGTTTATGCGATTTTAGGGGTGCCTGAGTGGCTCAGTCAGTTGCGCGTCTGACTTCAGCTCAGGTCATGATTTCATAGTCTGTGAGTTCGAGGCCCACGTCAGGCTCTGTGCTGACAGCTCAGAGCCTGGAGCCTGCTTCGGATTCTGTGTCTTCTCTCTCTCTGACCCACCCCTGCTTGCACTCTGTCTCTCTCTCTCTCTCTCTCTCTCAAAAATAAATAAACTTTAAAAAATTTAAAAAAGGATTTATATGATTTTATAGATGTTAAAGGAAAATGTTCTGCTTCGTTTTATTTATTTATTTATTTATTTCTTACTTACTTATAGAGTTTATTTGTTTTGCGAGAGAGAGCACAGGTGGGTAGAGGGGCAACAAGAGAGGGGGAATTCCATGCAGGCTCCATGGAGTCAGTGCAGAGAACTGACATGGGGCTTGAACTCATGAAACCGTGAGATCATGACTTCAGCTGAAATCAAGAGTCAGATGTTCAACCCACTGAGCCACCCAGGCGCCCCTAAATGTTTTCTGTATACACTCTCACATTTATCATTTTCAGGGCTCTTCATTTCTTTCTGTAGATCTGAATTTCCATCTGGTATCACTTTTCCTCCAGCCTGAGGAACCTCTTTTAGAGTTTTCTTAGTAAAGATTTTTTTTTTTTGGTGACAAACTTTCTCAGTTTTTATTATCTAAAAATGTCTTTTATCTTTATTTTTGGAGGATATTTTCTCTGGATATAAAATTCTTGGATGACATTTGGTTTTTGTTCAGTACTTTAGCGATGTCATTCCATTTTTTATGGATTCTATTGTTTCTGAAAAGACATTACCAGTTATTTATACTTCTATTACCTTATGTATAATATATGATTATTATCTGGATACTTTTAGGATTTTCCCTTTATCTTCAGGGTTTAGCAATTTTATTATGATCTGCCTAGGTGTGGTTTTCTTTGTGCTTTCCCTATTGGCAATTTGCTAGTTTCTTGGAACCATAGGTTGATCTTTTTTTCACCTAGTATGGAAAATTCTCTGCTATAATTTCTTGAAATTTCTGTTATGCCTCATATTCTCTTTTCTCTTACTATTCTCTTACAGGTTATTGAAGTGCTGTTCATTTTATTTTCATTTTTTTCCCTTTATGTCCTTAAGATTGGATAAATTTTATTGATCTGTTTTCAGGTTCACAAACTCTTTCCTCTGCTCCTGTCAACCAGTGAATATTTCTTCACAGATATTGTACATTTCAGTTATTAAATTTCTATTTGATCCCTTTTTATAGTACTTCTCTGATAATTTCTCCATTCTTTCATTCATTATGGCCATATTTTCCTTTAAGACCTTAAACATATTTAGTATTGCTGTTGTAAAATTTTATTTGCTGTCTATTTGCTATTTTTATTTGCAAACATCTGGGCCATATGAGGACCTGTTACTATTAACTAATTTTTCTTTTGCCTGGGGGCCATGTTTCTTTGCATTCCTGAAAATTTTGGAGTATATGCTGGATACTGTGGATGATCTGTTGTAGGAAGTATGGGTATGGTGTCTTGTTATAAAACATGTTGACATTTAAATCCTGTCAAATCACATTGATCCTGTCAGGATTGTTTTTACTTTTGTAAAGACTGGTCTCTTTCAGTTTTGGACCAAATTCTCAGGTGTGCCTCTTACCCTAGCATGTGGTTATTGTGAACTGAATGCCTGCTTTCCTCAGTGTAGACTCTTGATTACTACTAGGATGGGGCTCCAGTGTCTCCTAAAAGCCCAAAGCCACAAGCATCACTGATTAGCCCTTATCCCGGGAGCAGGCCATCTCTGCCTGGGCCTGCAGAATCTCACCCTTCCACACCATTTGCCCAATCCCAGCCTTGCTGTCTAGTGAGTCCCTACGCCATTCTGGCCCTCCCACCCCATACAACTCTCTTCTTGTGTACTCTGCTCTTAAAATTCCCCCTGTTTCTGCAGCCTGGGACTCCAGTATCTGCCTCAACTCAGTAAGACTGCTACTCTGCTGGGCTTCACCTTCCTGATCTGTGGCAGCAAATACCAGCAGGCAGGAAATCAGGACATTCACGGAGCAACTGTCGGGAGTCCCTCCTCTGCGTCCCTTCTCGCAAGGATTACCTCCTGCGCTGCCTGTTTGTCAATGCCTGAAAACAGCACACTCATATATTTTGTCCAGTTTTATAATTGTTGGGAAAGCAAGCTTTGTTCCAGTGACACTGTCATGGCCAGAAGGAGAAATTGATGTGTATGATTTTTCAATAATTTTGACTATTATACTTGACACCCAAATAGCTCTCGTCTTTTATTAACGTTACCATCTTTGTGAGAGCCAATTCCTTCATATTGTTTTTCAAAGTCCATATAGCCTGTCTCTTTCTTTTTTCTGATGCATAGATAATCTCTATCTTACATAGTTTGCAAGTCATTGTTTTATAAAACTGGATCTATATCTATATATAGTTATTTGTAGATGTGTATATTTATTTATGGGCATATACAATTTAAAATAATAAGTGTATAGGTACATACTTACCTATTCTGTATATATATTCATATACTTTTTGGTATTTTTCCTTTATTATTTAGTGACATATCTCCGTAAGTCAGTTTGTATCCAGCTAAATCATTCTTTCTAATAATATGAATGTATCAAAAGTTATTCAACCAATACTTTTTTTTTTTCAACCAATACATTTTTGAAAGAAATGGTTAGGGGAACTGATCTATTTTAACAGGCAAATTTCATGATAGTTTATGTGTATTTTTCAGAGTTTGTTGTACAGGTTTCTGTCATTTCCCTGGTTTTATAACAGATGAAATTTCATTCTCTTTGTTCCTTTATTCTCTCCTGTGAATTTTTGGGAAGGGAGTTATACAGCTATGTACTCTCTAGGCCTTGTGTCTCAGAAGTCCTAACACAATGTTTTTAATAAATTCTTGCTCAACACATGAATTAGCAATTAATAAGCAAGTAAATACAATGAAATTTTAGTGGTTAAGAGGGACTGTAATCACATTTGCACTTTCTTAGCTGCTGTTTTTTGACTGTCTGGTTATAAAGTGGTAATATTCATTGTGCTACTTTAAGTGTGCAATTAGCAAAAGAATATAAAAAACAAAAACCATTTGTAATATTATTACCCAGCAATATTCGATATTTCCAATTTTTTATTCTATGCCTATGTGGATATATGTATGGATCCTTTCTATGTATAGCATAGTTTGAGAATGTAATTAAGTATTCTTTAAAAGTATTATTATTTTTTAAGTTTATGTATTTATTTTGAGAGAGAGAGTGCACAAGTGGGGAAGGGGCAGAGAGGGAGGGCGAGAGAGAGAATCCCAGGCAGGGTCTGCACGGTCAGCGCAGAGCCCGATGTGGGGTTCAAACTCACCAACCGCGAGATCATGACCTGAGCCAAAGTTGGAAGCTTAACCGACTGAGCCACCCAGCGCCCTAAAAGGACTCTTCTTAATGACTGTATAAATTTCGATTGTATGATGTAGCTTGGCTTAACCAATTCCTTGTTCTCAAGTACTTGGGGTTTTCTTTCCCCCCACTATTTTATTTTTATTTATTTATTTATTTTTTAACGTTTATTTTTGAGACAGAGAGAGACAGAGCATGAATGGGGCAGGGTCAGAGAGAGGGAGACACAGAATCCGAAACAGGCTCCAGGCTCTGAGCTGTCAGCACAGAGCCCGACGCAGGGCTCGAACTCACGGACCGCCAGATCATGACCTGAGCCGAAGTCGGCCCCTTAACGACTGAGCCACCCAGGCGCCCCTCCCCCCACTATTTTAAACAACAGTGCAAGGGACATCCTTGTACACAAACTTTTGTCTGCCTGCCCCAATCCTTATCCACTGTCACTGAATTCAGTAAAATGGTGTGGAATTTAGGAACTTAGGACATCTCATTTGGATTTAAGTCTTGTCTGTGTCCCAGATCTGAGGTGATCTTAGATTGTAATTTTCAATTCAGTTACAGCAAGTTGGAAAAGAAGCATTTATAGAATGTTGGTTTTTTTTTTTTTTTAAATCTCCATTCCTTTGGAAACCTATGGGCTCCCTGAAAAGGAATTTGACTGTTCCTGGCCAGCCCAGCATTTAATCCCAACCTGTCACCAGTTTCTATGAAGTGAGGTTTCTATTACTTCCTGGATTGCTCTAGTCTATCAGAGGTCACCATCTCCAATTTAGCCTAGATGTGGATGGGAAAATACCCTGTACAGCCCTAGCATCCAAAGAACATTGGTGCCAAATTCAATTACTGGAAAAGGAGACCTTTTTTTTTCAAAGGGCTCTGAATCCATTTAAAAAGCTTCTCAGATTCCTACCACTCGTGCTTACGGTGACTGCATCTCCCACACAGTCCTTCTGACAGCTTTTTTGTAATTTCACATTGTCAACTGCTTTTGTGGTTGGGGTTTCATTTATTGAAAAAAAATCTCAGCTTCAAGGAGAGACAGTTATGTCTTTACCATATGTCTGAGTGTGCCTGAGTGGAGTGAATATTATAGATACGTGATTACCCAAGATGATCTCATTTCACGTAGCTTTCCTCTTTTCAGATTTCCAAGCATGTTGATTTTCCAAATATAAGTATTAATTCTGGATTGCTAGGGCCACTGTTGCTGTGAACTGCCTTGTGGTCCTCTGAAGGAATGAAGGCATTCCTAAAGTCTTTTTTCATTTTATTTCTAACTTCTCTTTTGTAGAAATTCCCCACATTTCCTTTTGTTCAGTTTGGAGAGCTTTTTCTTTTCTGTGATTAAGGAATAAATGAATTCATTTTCCGTTGAGGAAACGGCACAATGTATTTTTTTTTTCTGTACCTGCGAAATTTGTTTCCACAATTGCATTTCGGTAAACCACCTAACAGTCATGAAAGATTAGCAGTGTTTTCTCTCTCTGCCACACAGTCTTATAATTTGTCTGGAACACGAATGAATCAAGAAATGCAGCTTTGCAGACTGTTTTGAGTATTACAGAATATTGCTTTAACTATTGGGTCAGTCTAGGGTACATGAGTCTGCCATTTAAATCGTTAAGAACTATTTCCAGAGAAGATACACTTTATGCTGCTGATGCAGCTTCCCTTTCATTCTTTTTAAGTTCAAATTTCATAATTAGAACGCGATGAACAATAGGATTCTCACAGAAGAAAGACATTTTCTTGGCTTCCTTTCTACTATTGCCTTTGAACGTGGGATAAATGGAATATTCTGCCCGCTTGCTAAATCTTCTGCTCCCTCTCACACTGTTATATTTCTGACCATTTCAGCGAGACAAACATAACTTCTCGGATGGTGTTGCCCCCAGACGAAACTTCCAAAGTTCATACACAACTGTCCTAACTGGTAGCAGCCACGAGGAATTCTTTCGGAAGATAATGCGTCTATATATTGGGATGTTAGTCTCTAGTAACAGGTGCTATTTTGTCCCTCCAAATATATTTTCTGTCTCATTCTCTGTTTCTTTTTTGGAAAAATTTTTACAAGCATCACTCATGCTAAACCCAAATTTTTCTTGTAGTTCTTGTAAACTGAATCTTCCATTTTGACCTGTGTAAATTCTGCCTATGATGACAAAATTTGCCGAATGGACACGTCTCATTTGAGCCATGGAATGTCAGGTGAAACCAGAACCCACATTTGGAGTTCAGAGTAGCTCCCGCTTTACTGTGGCAATGCTGTATTATCAGGGGAAGCCAAGTGATTTCCACAGATGCGAACCAGTTGAACATTCATATACAGGTGTGTGTGTGTGTGTGTGTGAACATTTAAGTTTCTATTTCTCTGCTGGGTTGGATTGTAAGCACATTTTAGATTTTTAAAAATTTGTTTAAATGTTTATTTTTTTGAGAGAGAGCGAGAAAGGGGGAGGGAGGGCAGAGAGACACACACACACACAAACACACACACACACACACACACACACACACACAGAATCTGAAGCAAGCTCCAGGCTCTGAGCTGTCAGCACAGAGCCTGACTCAAGGCTCAAACTCACCAACCCCGAGATCATGACCTGAGCTGAAGTCAGACACTCAACCAACTGAGCCACCCAGATGCCCCAGCACCTTTTAGTTTTTCCAGAAATTGCCAATTGACTTTCCAGAGTAGCTGTGCCATTTGCATTCCCAGTATTGATTTTTGAGCGATCAGTTCCTCTGCATCCTCGCCAGCATCTAGTGTTGTCATCATTTTATTTTAGCTTTTCCGATAGGTGCGTAATGAAAGCACATCACAGTTCTACTCTGCTTTGTCTTAATGCCCCGTGATGTTGAACACCTTTTCTTGCGCTTTTTCACCATTCATATATCCTCTCAGGTGAAATGTCATTTCATGTGATTTGCCCCGTTTCTAATTGGGTTGTTTGTTTTGCTATTTGGTTTTAAGAGTTTTTATACACTGTAGAGGTGAGTCCTTGGTCACATATGTGGTTTGCAAAAATATTCTTCTGGTTTGTGGCTTGTCTTTTCGTCTTCCTAAATGGGCCTTCCTAAAAACAATAGTTTTTAATTTTGATGAACCACAACTTAGCGATTTTTTTTTCTTCTATGGGTTGCGCATTATGGTATTATGTCTAAGAACTCTTAAACAGTCTTAGGTCCCAAATATTGTATCTCATGTTTTCTTCTGAAAGTTCTATGGTTTTACATTTAAGTTTATAATCAATTTTGGGGAGACTGGGTGGCTCGGTTAAGCGTCTGACTCTTGATTTCGGCTCAGGTCACGATCTCACGGCTTCGTGAGTTCGAGCCCTGCACGGGACTCTGTGCCGATGGAGCAGAACCTGCCTGGAATTCTCTTTCCCTCTCTCTTGCCCCTTTCCCGCTCGTGTTCTCGCTCTCTCTCTGTCTCTCAAGATAAATGAAGAAACTTAAAAAAATTAAACAAACTTATAATCAATTTTCAGTTAATTTTCACAAAAGATTTGTGGTTCATTAGTAGCTGAAGGGTATCCAATGGCTCCAGCATCACTTGTTGGAAAGATGGTCTTACACCTTTGTCAAAAATCAGTTGGCTGTTTCTGAGATTTCTTTTCTCTTCTGTTGATCTAGGTGTTTCTATCTCAGCCCGTTCAACATAATCATGATTGTGGTCTATAGACGATGCATATCCTAACCAACATTTATTATTTTCTATTTTTTTGATGGTGGCCATTCTCATGGGTGGGAAGTAATGGTTTTCTAATATTTTAGTTTGACTTTTTGCTTCCCTACTGATGGAAAACATTTACCCACACTAGTCCCTTCTTTTATTATTTTTTTCATCTATTTTAATCAAAATTATTTTATTCTATATGAAATAAGTTAAAAGCCTTGATCTCTTTATTTCCAGGAACACTGGCATTATAGGGACTATATTTTTCTTAAAAATTTTGCAAATCGTTGAGTTGAAACCTGCTTCTTTATATGATACTATTTCTTTTTATTTCTAATAGTGTTTATTTGTGACATCCATTTTTTTCTTCCTAATTAGTGTTACCCATGGATGGTTAATTTTTTTTTTTTTTAATTTTTTTTTTTCAACGTTTATTTATTTTTGGGACAGAGAGAGACAGAGCATGAACGGGGGATGGGCAGAGAGAGAGGGAGACACAGAATCAGAAACAGGCTCCAGGCTCTGAGCCATCAGCCCAGAGCCCGATGCGGGGCTCGAACTCACGGAGCGCGAGATCGTGACCTGGCTGAAGTCGGACGCTTAACCGACTGCGCCACCCAGGCGCCCCTGGATGGTTAATTTTAATAGTCTTTTCAAATAATTTTTTTTACTGACCTTTCAGATAAATTATTAGTTTCTACTTTGTTGTTATTGATTTTTTATTTCCTTCTTTCAAGTTTCTTTTGGGTTTACTCAGTGGTTAGTTTTCTAACTTCTTAATTTGAATGTCTAGTTCATTGCATTTCTATAGTATTTTCTTTACTAATATTAGACTAATACTTCCCTTCAAGTACAGCTTTAGCTGCAGCCTACAACTTTTGATCTGAAGTTATGATATGAGTTTTATTATCTTTGTTGTTGTTCTGCTTCAGATATTTATAAACTTTGCATTATGATTTTTTTCAGAAACCCACACATAATTTAATAGTAACTTTAAAATTCTGGGGGCGCCTGGGTGGCGCAGTCGGTTAAGCGTCCGACTTCAGCCAGGTCACGATCTTGCGGTCCGTGAGTTCGAGACCCGCGTCGGGCTCTGAGCTGATGGCTCAGAGCCTGGAACCTGTTTCCGATTCTGTGTCTCCCTCTCTCTCTGTCCCTCCCCCGTTCATGCTCTGTCTCTCTGTCCCAAAAATAAATAAACGTTGAAAAAAAAATTTTTTTTAATTCTAATAGTAACTTTAAAATTCTAAATACATAGTGTTTGGTTTCTAATTTTAATAGGTGGTAGTCTACACGAAACTAAGATTTGTAAATATAAGAAATGTATAAATATATGTGTATGCTCCTGTTGTGTTTTGGGGAGTGAATACAAAGAAAAAAAGTCTGGAAGATTATATATCAAAGTGTTATTAGCAGTTATCCCTAACTGCTGGAATTTAAAAAGGCTCTTTTTATGTATTTGCATGTTTCTGTTTCTTCTGATTTTGAAATGTAAATATGTATTATTTTTTACTAGAGAAACATGGTTGTTTACATTTATGGGAGATAAAAAAGAGACCTGGTGAATATAAACAACCTTTATATAAGAACTCATTTTTAATCCTCTCTAGATTTTAGAGTTCTGAATTTTCTCATTGAGATACCAAAGAAAAAACAAAACAGAATTTAAATATCCCATTACTTTCTTTGACATGGGTTTTAAGGCAAATTTATGGTTAGTTATTATAAATTTTCTGTTTATATTAGAAAAGAACTTAAGTTCAATAATCGTTGGCATCCGGAGAACTCTCTTTCTTTTGAGTTGATTTTTTTCCTTTTTTTTTTTTTTTTTTGCATTTAACTTTGTTTCATCCCATCTACTATTTCAACATGTTTGTAATTGAGGGATGGTGGTTGAATCTACAATGTCATATTAGGAAATCTGGAGGTCTATGTTTTATTTGTTTGCTTGTTTGATTGTTAACATATCTGAATCTGTGCTGGATTATTATATCCTAGAAGACAAAAGTCGGGTTTTGTTATTTATCTCTGTATATCGAGGCACAGAACCTACCATATTATAGAAGCTTTAAAAATGTTTCGCTACTGGGTGGGTTTTGGAATACAAAGATACATATCACAGATACTATACATCCAGTTATAAGATAAATGAGTACTGGGGATGTAATATATAGCACTCGACTGTAGTTAACACGGCTGTACTGTATGCTTTTAAGCTGCCTAGAGGGTAGAGCCTAAAAGCTTTCATCACAAAGAAAACAGCATATTTTTGGTAGTTATATGAGGTGATGGACGTTAAGTAAACACTTAGCGTGGTAATTATTTTGCAACATATGTAAATTGAGTCATTATGCTGTATATCTTAAACTTATATGTGTTCCGTGTCAATTGTGGTTCAATAATACTGAAAAAAAAAATAGAAAAGTGACATTTATAGAAATGCTGTCTTTAATTAGCCTCTTCCTGAACTGAAAGTAAATGCTTGGACCCTCTCACATCCTTAGCATATTGCTGGACCTGTGGCATTGCTTCAATGTATACTTGTTGGATGAACGAATGAATGGCCATTTGATTGTAATTTTGTTCAATGGTGTCATTTAAAACAGGTGAATTTGCCCCCTCCCCTTTATTTGAAGGGAGATCACAGGTAAAGAAAACTCTGGAAAATCAATAGTTTGCTTTCTAATTGGCACTATGATCTGTAAATCAGACTCATATCAGTTGCTCTTATCTTTTTCTATTCTAATCCCTCCTGTAACACTTTCCTTCACCCCTCCCAAATCAATAAGTAGGAAGAATTCTTTCAACCTGGACTCAAATGGACCAGGGCCAACAGACAGGGTTTGATATTCTTTTTTCAATGTTATACTTTGGAAATAAATATAAATCATTCATGTATCTTTTTCTCTCTTCCCTCCAAATCCCCCTAGCACTGAACATCTCGAGACCGCACCGGCAACCTAGCAGGGGGGTCATGTGGCCGGGCTCAGTCTGGGCATTCTCGATTCTCCGTCTTGTTGGTATTCTCAGATTAACTTCAATTTCCAATTTCATAGGCCCCCGAACTTCTTGTTTTCCAAGCTTTGCTTTAGGCCTGCTTCTGCGAAAAAAAATTTTTTTTTATGAATCAATAGACGACCCTCGAATTTTCCCTGTGTTAATAATGCCTTACTCTTTGAATTTGGCAGTGTGCTGACAAAGACAATTTTTGTCTTTTAGCGGCATTAGCCTGAGGCAGATTGATACTTGGTACTTATGCCCTGTGTTACACTCCAGTTGACTGACACAGGGGTAGGGTGAAGAAATATTGTGCTTTGTCTCATTGGTCCTTGCATTTTGGTGAATATAGTCTTTTTTTTTTTTTTTTTTGGAGGGAGGCTCTGACTTTCAAATATGTTTTTTATCCACATTTTGTGAATGTTCACTCTAATGATTTCCCCTAATATGTTTATATTGCCCCATTATACAGATCTATGGACACGTCCACACTGATGATAGACCCTAATGTCTTAAGACTACACCCAGGAGGATAATAATGTTTTGGTATTTCGGTGAGTAAATTTCCCTGGAAGGGGTATTAGAGAGATCTGGCTGACATTAAACTCTGCGGTGGGTTAGACGTGTATTTTTATACACTTGTAACATATGTTCATTGGAGTTCCTTTTTCTTCAACAAATATAAACAGGTTTTTTTTTTCCTAATAAATAATTCATCCTTATTTTAGAAATTCAGGAAGTACAGAAAATATGAAGGAGGAAAAACAGGTCTTTTTTTAATTGTAACACTTGGAGGTTAACATTCACATTTTTGGTCTATATTCTTCCAGGGTTTTTTTTTTTTTTTTCTTCTTAGCATTCACTTCCTCAAACACAATATATATATTCCCCCACGTAAATATATATTCTTACGCTTTTTACGTTTACAAGAAATGTGATCACCATATGCTTAGGTTTCAACCTGCTTTTCCCACTGAGGTCTTTCATCCAAACCTGAATCAACGTGTTCCTCTACAAGCAATGATTTTACCGTTTGACTCCTCTAATATCAAAACACAGTTTCCCTTCTAAGGCTTTGCGGTGCTTATTATACACCATTTTGTAAGAGTTCTTTACCGAGGCAATCCAAGCCACAGTTTGTAAACCTTTGAGGGAAAACCTCCAAAAGCAGTCATGGAAATGTGACGGTGAGCTAGAAAGGAAGCAAGAGTGCAAAACTCAAGAAAGGAGGAAGAGACTGTATGCAGCAGGGGAAGTGGGGGACCAGGTTTTGAGAATCATAGCATTTCACGTCTTCGGTTCTTCAAAAAAGAGAACAAGTTAGCTGCTGAACTCTATGTTCCCTCATGATGCAGTGATGTTCCTCATTGTCACAGACATCCTGCCATTACTGCAGGTGCCACTGCCCACCTGGGCAATGGCTTGAATCAAACATTTTAATGTTTTTATTTATTTTTGAGAGAGAGAGAGAGATAGAGAGAGAGGGAGAGAGAGAGAGAGAACTAGCGGGAGAGGGGCAGAGAGAGAGGGAGACACAGAATCCGAAGCAGACTCTAGGCTCTGAGCTGTCAGCACAGAGCCTGATGTGGGGCTCAGACTCTTGAACCATAAGATCATGACCTGAACCGAAGCCAGATGCTTAACTGACTGAGCCACCCAGGTGCCCTGATAACTTGTGAAATATTAAAAAAATAACTGATAATAGAAAACAAAAAAAGATCACATGGTGTAATACATGTACATAATTAATGTACATAATTACATATGTAATTCATATGTATGTATGAATATTCATATTCATATATATGTATGTAATACCTATATATTCATATATATATTCATATATATTCATATATATATGTACCTGATTATATACATATTATATATACATTATATATACACATATACAAACATAATATGCATTGATATTACAGGCTAGAACACATACATATCTGTTATGTGAGTCAATAAAAATAAACTGAACTGACCTATTAACAAAAATTCAGAGTGGATTATCAAGCACACCCAACTCTATGCTATATCCAAAGAGACACCTAAAATGCAATTAAGAAGAGTTAAATAGAAAGATAAAGTTATGCCAGGAAAATGTAAACAGAAATAGAATTAAAGGTCAGAATATTAACATCAGACAAGGTAGAATTCAGGCCAAAGAACATTAATAATGACAGAAACGAAACTTTATAATGCTTAAGGCTATACTTCACACAAGATGTGATAATTAAGAATATTTATGCAGGAAATGACAGTGGGAAATTTCATGAAGCAGAAACCACAGTAGGCATAAAAAGTCACTAATGACCGGAGACCGACTCACCGCTCCCAGAACAATATATATCGAATCGTCTCCTCCCCATGAAAAGCAACGATAGAGAAGATGTAAACAACACTATAAGTTAGCTCTTCAGGATATGTTTCAAATGCACAAACCTCCCTCCACTTTCTGTTTTAAAAAAATGTTTATGTATTTATTTTGAGAGAGGGAGAGACAGAGAGAGAGAGAGCGCGCGAGAGAGCACAAGTGGTGGGGCGGGGCTGGGGGGCAGGGAAGAGGGGCAGAAAGAGAGAATTCCAAGCAGGCTCCTTGCTGACAACGCAAAGCCCAGCAAGGGGCTCGATCCCACAAACGGTGCGATCCGACCTGAGCTGAAATCAAGAGTCGGATGCTTAACTGACTGAGCCACCCAGACGCCCCCTCCCTCCACTTTCTAAGTGTTCACGGATCCTTCGCAAAAATTGATGACATGTGAATTACACCACAAGGAAAATCTCAATAAATTCTAACAAAGTAGAAACGGCAGAACAAAATTATCTGACAATGCAATGCAATGCATCTGCAGTTCAATACAGGGAAAGTCCCTTTCACTTGGAAATAAAAATAACAGCGTTAAATAACTCGTGGGTCAAAGGGCGAATGCAAGCCCAAAACGCAGAATTTAACAGGGATGAATACATATATCAGAATGTTGGGATATAACTGAGTCATTACTAAGGAAAAAAAAAAAGTCATGGCACAAAATACTTAGATCAATAAAACATTAAACGACAGAAATTAACTAGGTGACTCAAAAAGTTGGAGAAAAGAAGCAAAAGGGAGGTAATTCACAAAGACACAAGCACACAGGTAGGAGTTAGATTACAGAAAACAGACTGTGCCCTTCATTGCTTCAGTATTTGTGATCCGTAAAGATCGGGAACCGCACGGCAGAGAAAACAAAGGCTGTGGTTGCCTCTGCACCACACGAGGGACTGGGGCCGAGTAAAAGTGAGTGAGAAAGTCCTCTACGCGCTAATCTGCACCACTTTTGTTAACTGCCAAAGGCAAGGTGCGAGATGGTGTCATACGAAAGAGGAAGACATAAAAGGACATTTTCCTCTACTCGTTTTTACATAAAGAAATCTTGGAGGGACTATGGAGGAACCAACACAGACGATTTCTTGTTGGGGTGACCCTTAGGCACAGGGGGTATGAGGACAGGGGGTTTGGCAGGAGACTTCTCACTCAACAACGTTTTTTGTTTGTTGGTTGGTTTGTTTTTTTTTTTAATTTTTAAAAAAAAATTTTTTTTTCAACATTTATTTATTTTTGGGACAGAGAGAGACAGAGCATGAACGGGGGAGGGGCAGAGAGAGAGGGAGACACAGAATCGGAAACAGGCTCCAGGCTCTGAGCCATCAGCCCAGAGCCTGACGCGGGGACCACGAGATTGTGACCTGGCTGAAGTCGGACGCTTAACCGACTGCGCCACCCAGGCGCCCCAGTTGGTTTGTTTTTTTAAAGGAGGCTTCAGGCCTGGCACAGAGCCCAACGCGGGCTTGAACTCACCACCCTGAGATCAAGACCTGAGCTGAGACCAAGAGTCAGACGCTCAACCAGCTGAGCCACCCAGTCACCCCTCAACAACGTTTTTAAGCAATGAAATTCGGGGACCTTTTTAATAGAGTAAAAACAACAGCAGCAAATGTGCACAAGACCCCGGCAGATAGGAGAAATATTTTTCTAAGTCTCCAGGCCGAGAAATAAAGAAGAACTGGTTAGGAGGCTGAGCGACGTCCCAGGCGTCAACCTGCTCTCTGACACAGGAGGACCGGGGTCAGTCACCAGGCAAGGCTCCAACGCGGGGTCGGTGCGCAGGAAAGCCTTGAGCTCCTGGCGCGGACAACCGTCCCCCGGTACCTGCTTCTGCACCTGCAGACGCTTCTCGTTCAGAGCGAGTGAGGTTGGCGGGCTTCTGCTGCTCAACGCCTTTTCTTCTTCCTTCTGGGCCTGATAGAAAAGCAGGGTCCCAACAGGGCTCAAGAGACCGGGCCAGGAGCTGGCTTAACTTCTTCTTAGCGGAGACGGCTTAAAGGAGGTGCCTGTGCAACACGTCGATGAATATATCGTGTATTTAGCTAAGTTCACCCGCAGGCATGGGCACATGCCTAAGGAAGACATTTTAATCACAGACTGGCAGTTTTTCTTTTTTTAGACATTAGAATCTGTTTTCCTCACACAGTAGGAACACAAAATATCAAGGAACTCATGAAGTTCCTGAATTTTATTTTTACACTCATAATTTTGAGAAGAGTCTTAACAGATTTAATCCAAATTTAGTGTTAAAAAAAAAAAAAAAGGCTGCTCTGGGACCGCAACTATAAATGCCACGTTTCAATCCAGAGCAAATTTTTTACAGCTGAGCTGGCAGATCTTTAAAGAGGTCTTGTCAAAACAGAAACCATCGCGAACCAAAAAAAAAAAAAAACCACTTACCTGCCTGTCTGCTGAAGCCCCTGGGTGCAGAAATGAAAAAAACTGGCAATACTGCACAATTAGAAGATACAGCTTCTGCGGCCAGATGTTTCTCTATGTGTTCTTTCTTTCCTTCCTTCTCTCCAGGAAGAAAGTAGTAAGACCACAAAAGGAGTTGGTCATGTTATTAGCATAAAATACCGAATTGACGCTTGGTTCCGGGCGGTGATGTCTATGAGTAAGGACCACCCACATTTATCGATCTTGCCTACAAGATCCCGCTCGGCCCTGGAGTATCTGCATATGAAACATTGCCCAGGAACCTGCTTTGGAGAGGGTGGAGGGGAGTCGCAGAGTATCTGGGGGGCAGGGAGGGCAGGTGGGTCGGGGGATAATGTTGAAAAGAGAGGTTAGAAAGGAAAAGGGAATGCCAGGCTGTCTGCCTCCAGTAAACACACCTGCGATGGGAAAGCAAGGAACTGGCTTAGACTTTGTTCTGGATCCACCTGTTGGGTGGGCAGCTCACTGAGCAGCTCGCTGTGCGGAAACAGACTTTACCTGTACAGACTAAAGGCAGAGTTGACCTCGCACCAGTCACTTCTGCAAGTCTCTGCACCGTAACAGCTGTTCCTTGAGAGAGAAGGAACGCATGGGCTGTCAGTCAGAGGGCTGTGCTTTTCAGGTGTGCAGAGCCAAGTAAAATGACTCCCTAAGTTTTTAGAAATCTGGGGGCGGGGGCTGCATCTGGCCTTAAAATCCCTCTGAAATCCTTTGTAGAATAAAGCACAAATCCGTGAACTTAAACTTCTTCGTGGCGTCTCCCAGTTTTGCTTGAAGGACCTCCCCCAGACAAACAGAAGGAAAGGAAAGCTGAGTGGGAACAGAAACGTATTTTAGCTACAGGGTGGTGGACAGTGAAAGGGGTGGGGGGCAGAGGTCCCAGATTCCCACCCTCCTCTGCCACTTTCAACTAGGCCTCTCTCTGCCTCTCTCTCTCCCTCTCCAACACAGGGGAAACAGCACAGCTCTGTTCTCCTGCTTTCACTGGAATTCCCCCCCTCTCATTCCCTGGGCTCGGCCTCCCCTTCCCCACCCCCTCAGGCTCTTTGGCCTGGTGTCTTTGTCCTCAAGTCTAGAATTATCTGCAAAGGTGCCACAGAAATGCTCGGGTGCCTGGGGCCTGCTGAACACCTACCCACACATAAAACCGACCCAGACATCTCTTCCTGTCTCTTGCTAGATGCCTGCTGCTGAGTATCCGATTCCCTCTGTGTGATCTGCCACCTCCCCAGCATTCCTGGGAAAACCTCGTCTGTGTAAGGAGAGTCGGCCTTCCCATCTCGTGCTTTTTGTCCTGCTGATATATCCTCTCTCAACTTAGCTCTGTTTGCTTCCCTGCATCCCTGGAGCCTTTGGGGGGACACGGATGATCAAAACTCCAACCTTCCTCCTGCACTTAAAGAGAAAAAAAAACCATAGTAGCTACAAACAAGCCAGGGAGACCTGGGAATTAAAAACAAATCGACTGACAAGCGGCAGGTCTTTTGGGGTAGTGAAAAAAAGTGGGGAAAAAAAATGGTGCAGTCTCTTAATTCAACAAGCCCAGGTGAGGTTATTTTGAAAGTCACGGACTGCTCTGGCTGTAACCGCGGTGTAGACCTAACCCAATTATCATCCCCTTCTTGTTGGGTTTTTCTTATTGAAGTTTCTGGATCTCTACTCTGGTGGTAAAACAGTAGCTACAAATAACATCGTTCCCTCCTTAGTGAAGGGGTGAAGCGTTCATTATGAGACGATTGTTCTTTCCAAATAAGCTTTGTCACCTTCATCCTCCAGGAGCACATATTAGCAGCAGAGCTGAGATGGGGAGACTTCTGGGGGAAAATTCTAAAATCTGTCCTCTTTGGAATTTACGCCAATGATAGGGCCACAGTGCCAGCCAGCTCTGTCCCCTTCCGTGGTCTCTGTACCACTCACTTTTTAATTCCCCCTTTGTCTTATTTTTATAGATTTCGTTTTATCTTAAAATTTATTTATTTTGAGAGGCAGACAGAGAGAGAGAGAGAGTGGGAGGGGCAGAGTCAGAGGAGGAGAGAGAACCCCCAAGCAGGGCTCGATTGCACGAACCGTGTGAGATCGTGTCCTATGCCAGAATCAAGAGTCAGAGGCTTAACCAGCTGAGCCACCCAGGGACCCCTTTCGTTCCCCTTTGAACACAGGCTATGCGAAGAGTTGATGTCCTATAGAAATTCATATATAAGATATAACAGTATCCTTTCACTTCTGTTTTGACCCCACCTCTCAAACCCACGCTCTGTGGTGCTACCACAAAGATCTTTTAAATCCCAAATCTGGATCCTCTTCTCCCCCTGTCTGTAACCTTCAGAGGTTCCTCATCATTGAAGCAAACATGGCAGGTAGGTTTCATCTTGCATTTGGACGCATTGGAAATGACATGCCGGCATGCCACGCTGAGAAGATTCTGGGGCTGCATCTGGGCTCCGGGGGAATGCCGTGATCAGTTACCCACACCTTCCGTGGGCTCGGGCGGGAGGAGTGGGGGTGCATGGTGTATATGTCATGCTCAGTGGACATAGTCAAGCCTTTGCCATGACACATATGTCCCTCCTTTACTGTTCAGCAGTGCAGAATTTCTTTTAGTTTCCTCAGGAGACACACGTGTTTGTCTCCAAGCTTTTGCATGTACTGGCCCTCTACGAGGATCATCCCTTTTCCAACATCTTTCCTGGGTTTAGTTGTATTTGAATTTCAAGATTGGGCTAAGATTCGTCTTCCTAGAGAAATCCTTTTCCCACTCTCTTTGAGTGTAGACTTGGTCTTATGCCTAGTGCTACTCTATCATTACACTTAACCCACTGTACTATAATTATCCATATAGGTATCTGCTTCCTTCGTGAGCCTGTAAAGTCTCTGAGGGCAGTATATTTAATTTTCTCATTAATTACCTAGCAGAGTGCTTGAGCTCTTAGCTGCCACACAATCATTGTTTGTTGAAGAAAATGAATGAATGTATGAATGAATAAACGAATGAATGCATGCATGAATGAATGGAATATTTCTTATACATGTGAAAGATAAAATAGAACTTACTGGTGTTTTCATTTTATAATACTGATAGGAGCAAATGCAAAAAGAATAATACTGATAGGAGCAAATGCAAAAAGAATTCTAAAAATAAACAAGATACTGTTGCATCATGTAATTTTTTTTTTCATTTGTTATCATGCTGTCATTCAGTCCACTGATTTAGGGTGAAATTCAAGGTTGTTTTTTTGCAATACTCCTAGACTACTTCGATGAAAACCAGCTTTCTATTACCTGTTTTGCTGTTTCTCAAAAATTTCCATGTATGTCTTAGCTCTGGCTGCTCTAACAAAATACTATGGACTGAGTAGCTTAAACAATGGACAGACTGTTCACAGTTCAGGCACTGAGAAGTTCAGGGTGCTGGCAGATTCAGCTCCTGATGAGAGTGCTTTTCCTGGCTGGAATACGGCAAGAGAGACGTCTTTCTCCTGTCTCTTCTTATAAGGGCACAGTGTCATCATGAGGACTCTACCCTCATGACCTAATTACCTACCAAAGACCTCATCTCTAAACACCATCACATTGCATGTTAGGACTTCAACATATGAATTTGGGGACATAACTCAGTCAAAAGAAATATATAAAGTTTGTTTGTTTACTACATGCCATTGCTTATGTGGTAAGTGAAATAAAATCTGAATTCCCTGAATTCTTTACCATATTTATTTATTCATCAAATATTTACTGATCATCTATTATGTTTGATGTGCTGGGAATATAGTGGGGAAGCATCAAACACAATACACAACCTGATGCAGCTTAAAGCCTAACTTACCCCAACCAAATTTTCTCTAATTTGGGTGGGTTGACTAACTTCTGTTACCGGTTATCTTGGACCCATCGTATTGAAAGAGTCCAAGCAAGAGTATATACTGCAAGTAAACACCCTTCCTCCCAAGAGCTGAAGTAACCAGAGGGTATTTGTAGTTTGGTGCATCTTAATGACAGATGGCTAAAGTGGGTGTTTGAAAATTCTGGACTATTCTGGACTAAACCACACCCCCATTAAGGCTCATTGATCTTACCCCAAGTCATTCTTTTTTTTTTTCCATTTTACTTAAAAAATTTTTAAAAACCCACTTGTTTTAAGTTTATTTTTTTTATTTTCAGAGAAAGAGAGAGAGGGGGAGAGGGTGGGGCAGAGAGAGAGAGAGAGAGAGAGAGAGAGAGAGATCCCAAGCAGGCTCCATATTGTCAGCACAGAGCCTGATGTAGGGCTTGAACTCATGAACCCATGAGATCATGACCTGAGCTGAAGTCAAGAGGCTTAACTGGCTGAGCCACTCAGGTGCCCATCAAAAAAACTTCTTTGGGGTTAGAACACCTGACATGAGATCTGCCTTCTTGATAAGTACAATAGTGTTGTCTAGGAGTACAATGTTATACAGCAAATCTCTAGAACTTATTCATCTTGCTTAACTGAAACTTAATGCCCCTTATCAGTAACCCCCCATTTTCCTCTCCCCACAGCCACTGGCAACCACCATTTCACTCTCTGGTTCTATGAATTTGACTATTTTAGATACCTCATGTAAGTGCAGTCATGCAGTGTTTATCTTTCAGTGGCTGGCTTATTTCAGTAAGAATAATGCCTTCCAGGTTCATCCATGTAGTCACATCTTGCAGAATTTCCATCTTTTCTAAGGTTGAATAGTATTCCAAGATGTATTTATACCACATTTTATAAACAAACAAACAAACAAATAAATAAATGGATATTTAAGTTTTTTCCCCACTTTGGCTGTTGTGAATAATTCTGCAATGAACACGGAAATACAAGTATCTCTTTGATATCCTGATTTCAAGTCTTTTGGGTAAATATCCAGATGTGAGATTGCTAGATCATATGGTAGTTCTATTTTTAATTTTTTGAGGAACCTCATACTGTTTTCCATAGTAGCTGCACCAGTTTGCATTCCCACCAACAGTGCAAGAGTTCTAATTTGTCCACATCCTCACCAACACTTGTGCCTTTTTTTTAAATAGTAGCCAATATGACAGGTATGAGGTAGCATCTTCATGGTGGTTTTGATTTGCATTTCCCTGATGATAAGTGACATTGAGCATTTTTTTCATGTATCTGTTGGCCATTTGTGTGTCTTCTTTGAGGAAGTACCTGTTAAAATTTTTAGCCCATTTTAAAATCAGGTTATTAGTTTTGTTGCTAGTGAGTTATAGGAATTTCTTTTTTTTCTAATTTTTTTTAATGTTTATTCATTTTTTTCTGAGAGAAAGAGAGATATAGACAGGGGTGAGTGGGGGAGGGACTGAGAGAGAGGGAGACACAGAATCTGAAGCAGGCTCCAGGCTCTGAGCTGTCAGCACAGAGCCGGACTTGGGGATCAAACTCATGAACCATGAGATCATGACCTGAGCCAAAGTCAGACACTTAACTAACTGAGCCACCCAGGTGCCCCAAGGAATTTCTTATATATTTTGGAGATTATCCCTTATCAGGTATATGATTTATAAATATTTTCTCCCATTCCATAAATTGCCTTTTATGGAAAGACATCCTGCGTTCATAGACTGAAAGGCTTAATATCATTAAAATGTCCACACCATCCAAAGAGATCTATAGATTCAATGCAGCCCCTATCAAAGTCCCAATGGCATTTTTTACAGAAATAGGAAAACAATTCTACTATTCATAGAGAACCATAAAAGACCACATTAGCCAAATAATCTTGAAAAAGAAGAACAAAGCTGCAAGCATCATTTTCCTGGTTTCAAAGTATCTTATAAATCTATAATAATCAAAACAGTATGGTACTTGCATGAAGTCAGACATATAGACCAATGGAACAGAATAGAGGGCCCAGAAATAAATCCACAAATTTATCGTCAACTGATCTTTGACAAGGTTGTCAAGGGTACACCATGGGGAGAGGATAGTCTCTTCCTCAAAAAAAAGAATGAAATTGGACCCTTATACCAGACATTAAAAAAACAAAAAACAAAAAACAAACAAAAAACCTTTGAAATGGGTCAAAGGCTTAAGCATAAGACCTGAGACTGTAAAACTTCTAAAACACGAAGGGGAAAGTCTTTTTGACATTGGTGTTGGCAATGATTTCATGGATACGACACCAAAAACACAGGAACAAAAGCAAAAAAAAAAAAAGTGGGATTACATCAAACTAAACAGATTCTGCACGGCAAAGGAAACAATCAACAGAGTGAAATGATCCAATTAAGTCTTATCTGGAGGTACTTGCTCTAAGACAGTGGAAGCAAGTCTATGACGGTGGTTAGTTCTTTTAATTTTGTGACAGTAACTTTAACATTTGTATTTTCACAATTCATTCTCAGGATAACTCATAACTTCACCCATAAAGTTATTTTTATGGGTGAAGAGATAAAGGGTCAGAAGTTTGTGCTATTTACCCAAGAGAGCCCCATCTGAGGAACTGGGGTGTTTGCCAGGACCACCCGTCCTGGGTGCGTCCTATAACCCCTCTACCCAAAAGACATGCAGTGGACCAGCCTGTCCTGTGTCCTCTTTCTCTAGGATAGAGAGGTTCAAATGGCGTCCCAGAAGCACTGCTTGGTAGCCCTGGTGGTAAATGGAAACCCCTTCGTGTCTCCTGCCACCTTCTGGCCCTGCGTTGTGGTGGGGAGATAAGACTGCACCCACGGGTACCTCTGACCTTATGAAATACTCATCACATTTCCTGTGGGAATTCTGAGTCATCTAAGCAGTAGATCAATAGTAGAAAAGGGTAGAACAGTGCTATCTTCATTGTCAAGCCAGACAACTATGCCTAGCTTTAAATTCATTGCTTTCCACTCACAATGAATTTTATCTAACTTCCTTCTCCTTCCACTTATGTCCCTGCAGCCAAAGGGACTTTAATAGTTCATGGTCTTCTCTCACAGGTCCTCCTCTCTGAGCCTTGTCTCCACTTTACCAATCTCTCTTCCCATAAAAAAAAAAAAAAAAAAGGCTTCCTCCCAAGCGAAAATTAATAGGTACACTTCCCTTGACAAAAATTCCTCTCTTGCGTGGATAACGATGCTTTTCCTGAACGATCAGCTTGTTTTTGTCTTGTGGAAACTGAATTGTGTAACCAGTCAGGCTTCCCTAGTTGAGCTGTTACAAAGGTGCGAACCAAGTTCATGCATTTCCTGTTGCAAGTACTGGTTCTCTATCGTGGGCATTTTTGTATTAATCCCATGTTTGGATCATCTTCACTTCTCTACCTTCATTTTGCTTTCTCCTTTTCCACTTATTTTAAAACATGGTCTTTTGCTATAATATATGCATCTCTCTAGGCCACCTATTCATTCATAGTCCAAGCTGGAAAAGGGTTAGTTCAGAGAGACCCATCCCTGGCAGAAGGTGTGTCCTCTGTAAAAGGATGTGCTCTTCGAGGATCTGATAGAATCTGCTTCCCCACTGAGCAATGCAGGGCAGTGTTTCTACTACGTAGGAGAGATGACGTTGTGTCTTGGCCGTTATTTGACCCCGTCTGTTGGACTGTCCTACCCAAGTCTGGATTTTGTTCAACGGCTCACTTATTAATTACTTTCCTGATTCATTCCATCCTTGCCTTTTTCATTCCTTCCTTTATTCAATGCTCATTGAGCACCTTCAAATTACCATACACTGTTCAAGACTGTGGAGACACAAATAGGAAAATATGTATGTGTTTACCTCCCAGTCAGCGGTGGGAGACAGGAGTGGATACATACGGTCATCGTATAAACAATGGGTTAGGTTCTGTTCAGGAGGAGTCTATGTCCAGTCTCAGGGGCCTGGCACACTCAGAGGAGAGCATTTGAAGAAGGTTTCAAATAGGAGGTAACATCGTAGCTTGGCCTGCAAAGTGAGGGAGAGTCTGTTGAGTGGGGCAGGCAGGGGGAGGCGTAAGGCAGCTCTTAGAGTTTAGGAAACAGCACTTCAAAAGAATATGGATGTTTGAAAGTGGGTCTGTTCACGGAATGGGGGGGGGGGTGCTAGGGTTCACCACAGGGTTGTTGGAAGACAAGGCTAGAAAAACAAGCAGGGGTCAGATAAAGAAGGGTCTGTTCTCCAAGTGGAATTCGACCTTCCTTTCACTTAAACTTGAACCCACTGCTCAGCGACCTCCCTAATTCCACGATACTAATTTTAATGGTCCTCACTGATTACTAATTGATAAAAATTAACAACCAGTCGTCTCGGAGTCGATTTTTATCTTTGGTACTTCTAACCCGGGCTGCAACGTGACATGAAAATAACTTGAAAGTGGCCACTCCATGACTTGTCAGCTCATTCCTGTTAGCATTGACTTGAGTCCAGGGTAACAGCAGAACATGACACAAAGTGAATCTGGCCTCTGAGTTTCATCGCAACGAGGACGGCATACATTTAAACTTTCCTTCTTAAGAAAAAGCAGCGACTGCTTTTACTACCCTGGGATGCGACAATACCTCTCAATGCGCTGTTGGTCACCAGCACTGCCTGACTTTATTTACTTATTTATTTTTTCCCCTGGAAACAGAAATCAAGGTGAGCGATGGCATGAAGGAAAACCTTAAGGACCGCGAGATTTATTTGGCTATTGTGAGTTGTGCCCGCGTGTGTTCCGCGGCACTAAGACGTTAGATAGGCTACGATGCTTCATTTAAAAATAAAATGCCAGTGGCTCTGCTTGGTGACAAAGCACCGCGACTCCAGGGCCCATTGAAGATTCCCAGTCTGAGCTCCGCGTCTGTGGTTTCTCATTCAGTTTTTAGACTCTCCACAAAAACATCTTTTTAAAGAAAAATGTCCTCAGCTCAGGAAACTGGAGGAACCCCAGGCACTTAGCTGATGTCTGCAAATTGGCAGGCTCGGAAAAACATCTTCCAACTGATTTTCAGACATAGTGTTAGCAATCGACAAATATTTTCTGAGCATGGCACACACACACACACACACACACACACACACACACGAAGGATTTCTTTGAAATAAGATGTTGAAAAAAAAGAGAGGTGCTCTTAAGGGCGATGTTGGACGCGGCTTCTTCAGGGAGACATCATGTGCCTGTTTCCAATCTTTAATATAACCTTGTGAAAACACCACGAACCTTTTGGGGAGAAACAGTACGAATCAAATGAACACCCCCTCTGTGCAGGTGCAAAGGGAAGGACACAATTTAAACTATGGGTCAGGATGAAAGAAAATAGGCTTCACTCCGTGGGCACGTGTGCATGCAAATGCGTGGGTATCTTTTTGGACACTGGGAATGGAGGTAGTTAAAAGGCGGAATTAAAAACAGGGTGAGTGGTTAACCTTTTGCTGTTGCTTTGCAAGGCTGGATTTTATCCCTGCTTCTCCTGCCCCCCCATGTAAAGAGTGTTCTGTGTTTGAAAAGGAATGAAAAAAAAACCTAATCTGCCGATGGGATCGTGAGATGCCATTCAGCCTACTTATCTTGCCGACCACTTGGACCCAAGTCTTCATCACGGATGAATCCGTTTCCTTTCAAATTGCAGTGCATGTGGCTCTCGATTACCACAGCAAAGATATTTGGCTCTCACGTTCAAAGGAAACCTGAAGGGAGTTGCGTCTGCAACCCAGCCCCAGATGCCACCAGCGGTGGGGATCAGAGGCACAGGATTTTTGGAGGGGCGCATTCTGCTGCAGGGGTGTTTAGACCCAGCCAGCCTGCGTTTCTGGGGACTCCCTCTCTCTTTCTCCTTTTCCCTTTGAACAGGTTATGCGGAAGGCGATTTCTTTTGATTTGTGTTGCTGGGAATTACAGACCTGCTCCTCATTCTTTAACTGAGACCTAACAGAAAGAGGAAGTTACACTCGTTTTGGAGCAGAGGGGAAATTAACAACATTCACTGGGCGCGCCTGTTTGGAAGGTAAAAACCAAGCCCGGACTGACTTTTGAAACTTTCCCTCCTGAGGGTGAGGACTTCACGGTCTGGGTATGCACACGTGTGTGTGTGTGTGTGTGTGTGTGTGTGCGCGCGCGCGCGCGCGTGCGTGCGTCAACCCTGCCAGAGAAAAGTCCCCCGAAAGCGGCCTTGGCTTCCTTTTGTGTGGAGCGTGGTCACACCCAGTGGCCGGTTGGGTTAATGGCACACACGTATTCCCCAGGGACACCTGAGAAAGAGCAGCCGGCCCCTGTCACTTGCCAGAGTGGAAGCCAGAGGCCAATTTGGGTAACAGCAGAGCCACCTTGTTCCTTTCCTTTGTTCCAAGATGTGGTGCCTGGGTCGCAGAAAGCGCCACACCACTCATGATGTTAACGCTGGCAGCATTAGCAGTCATTGGCCTGCCACCGGGTCTGTTATTCTTTAAATTAGGACCCATGAATATAATGAGATGGATTTTCACCGGAACGTTTAAGGGCGGACTGAGACAAAGACGCATTCTTTTTTATTCTCATTTCCCTTTATTTGTGCATAATTTAAACATTTTGAACAGTCCACTGTTCTCCCCGTTTTGTTTTATTTTTGAATTGAGGGAGCAGTATCCGGTAATGTAACACACACAAAAAGGGCCATCTTTTTAGAATGCAAATCGGGGCAGAAACCCTATTTATACATTTTTTGAAGAACTACAGGCAGCAACTTGCAACTGCAGCATCTGCCATTAGCATCACAATGACACTTTTCTTTGTTGCCTGCTGGCTTTCAAAAACTCTCCGAGTAAACACTGTCTTCGCGAGGGGCAGGTATGACTCGTGGCTGGGAGCGCAGGAGTTGTGTTCGGGAGCCGTGCCTTCCTGTTAGGCTGATGATCACCAAGTAGAATTTGTGTCCATGGAAGACGTCTCACCAAAGTGAAAATGAAACCCATTGCTTTGTAGGAGAGAGCGAAGCTGGGTCGTTTCCCTGCGCTGTGGATACAATTTTCATCATGGGAGGTCTCTTCAGGGCCTCCTATGGTCCCAGGCCCTCATACCTGCTCTGATATTCTTCCCATCTAGCGCCTAAATCGAGCCTCATTTTTCTAACTGAAGGGTCCTCAGAACCTCTAGTCAGTGATGACCCCCCCTTGTTTGAACTTCAATCATTTGGCACTTTATAGAAAAACAGGGACTTTAATCACCCACAACAAATTGAAGCCAAGAGACCAGGGTCTGAAGTCTCCAGTTCCACCCCTAATAAGCACCTGACCTTGGTTTGAGAATTGCTTGCTTCCCACCGGAAGGACCTGATCTCCTTCTGCAAGACCAGGAGGTTGCTCTAGAAGATATCTGGCATCCCTTCTGGCTACTTGAGAGTAACTTTAATCATCAGACCCTCTCTCCCCCTTTTAATTCATTTTGACAACTTGACTCTTTTCTTTCCAAAGCGATTCATCTCCCATTTTAAAAATAGCTTTTTATAACGAGCCCTGCAGTCTCTAAATTGGTGCTTGGATTCCGCCTCCTCCCCCCCAACCCCCACCACACCCCCTTGTTCCTTTTCTTCCTATGAGTCCTGCAGCTAAGATCTACTGCCAAGGACCATGTGTGTGGCTAGAGATGCATGTTCTTGTTTTATTGATGTAGAGCTCTTATTTCTGTTTCAATGCATGGAACATTTGCCACTTGATGCTCAAAAGGGGGAGACCCAAAATGTGTTACTATTGAAAACAAAACCCTGAATTTATTATTTGTGTTGTTTGCTGTTACCAACCTAGCCTCTTCTGAAGAGCTTCCCTCTTCCAAAGGGCCATTATGGCCCCGAGTGCCTAGGCTAGTGAAGCATTGTTACGGGAAGATGGTTAAGGAGGTTATGTGGAAAGTAACATGGCATTCTTGTTCCTGTACAATGATGGACTTGTTTTCAGTTGTTCCTCTAAACAGGTGGAGTATTTTCCTGCCAAGAAACTTTGAGACCCTTCTTCATCCATAGGAAAAAAAAGAAAAGAAAAAGAAAAGAAAAAAAAAAGAAGAAGAAAGAAGGAAAGAAAAAAAGGAAGAAACATCCAATATAAGAATGCAGTTGCCAGAAAGAATGTGAATATGGCCACAGTAAACAGAGCTTCACTAGCTGTGGTGTCACCAGCCAGAACCAGCTTTGGCAAAATTTAAAAAAAAAAAAAAAGGAAATTTCACTTTAAATTGAAAGTTAAAGCTTCAGTGCCTTAAAGATGGAAGTTTGATAAAGTACATAACAGATGCTAAGAGTGAACCACAGCATTTAAGCAAGAAGCCAATATTATTGAACAGTGATTCTCAAACTGTAATCTTATGAAAATCATTTGGGTGGCCATTCAACGTAACTCTAAGTGCTGGGACCCACAGCCTGAGTTTCTGATTCAGGTCCCTCTGGGGTGGGGCCTGAGAATTTACATTTTTAATCAATTCTCAGATGATGTTGATGCTGCTGTTCTTGAGATCACGTCTACCTCATAGGGCCATTGTATTGTATGAGCTAATATTTTTCAAATGCTCAGATCAATATTAGGTACTTGAAGTGTTAAAAAACTTAAAATGTCTGACTACAAGAACGCTGTCGATTATCGTTACGCATGATGTCTAGATTCTGCTACTGATTTCTATTTCTCTAACTGATACTGACACCCAATGGGTGCTCAGTTTATTAGTTTATCCATACCCATGACCCCTATAACATAGCTAGACATGATAGGTGAGAATTATGGGAGACAAGATGTATTGTCACAAAGGAGTATCTTTTCTACCATCCATTCATCTATCCAAGCATATTCCCAGTCTGTGGATTCCCTTCTCAATTTCTTAATTGGATCTTTTGAAGAAGAGAAGTTAACATTTTGATGAGGTATAATTTCTTGGTTTTTCCTTCAATATTTAATATTTTTATGTCCTAAGAAATCTTTGCCGATTCCAAGATTGTAAAGGTTTTTCTCTTGTATATTTTTCTAAAAGCTTTATGATTTTAGGGTTTTTAAAAAAAATTTTAATGTTTATTTATTTTTGAGAGAGAGAGAGACAGAGCATGAGTGGGGGAGGGGCAGAGAGAGAGAGGGAGACACAGAATCTGAAGCAGCTCCAGGCTCTGAGCTGTCAGCACAGAGCCCGACGTGGGGCTCAAACCCACAAACCATGAGATCGTGACCCAACCGTGAGAAGCCAGACGCCCAACCAACTGAGCCACCCATGCACCCCTATGATTTTACATTTTATGTTGAGTTCTTTAATACATTTCAAATAAATTTTTGCATATAGTGTGAGATAGGGTCTGAGGTTCATTTATTTCCGTACTGATGTCCACTTGTTCAGCACTATTTGTTGAAAAGTCTACACTTCCTTCATTGAAATGCATTGATATAATTTTTCAAAAATTAATTGACCATATGAGTTTGGTTCTAATTCTGGAACCCATTCTGTTTCATTTTGTGTCCATCCTTATACCAAAACCACATTGTCCTGACGTCGATGGCTTTAGAGTAAGTCTTGAACTTACTTAGTGAAAGCCCTCCAATCTCGATCTTCTTTTCAGAAATTGTTTTGGCTGTGTTCTATGCCCTTGGCATATCCACGTGTGTTTTTGAATACTTTGTTAATTTTTACAAAAGAGTCTATGGGCTTTTAACAAACTTGCCTTGAAGATGAGATCAATTTGGGGAGAATGCTTATCTTAATAAAATTGAGTCTTCTGATTCATGAACATGATGTATTGCTCTATTTATTTATATTCTTGATTTCCCGAAGCAACGTTGTGTAGTTTTTAGTACATAGATCTTTTACATCTTTTGCTAAATTTATTCCTGAGTACATTTTTTTGGTTTATTTTTGATGCTTGTATGAATTTTATCAATTAAAAAATTTCAATAGAATTGTATACTGCTGGCGTGTACTAATACATTTGCTTTTTGTATATTGACCTGACTTGTGACCTTATTAAATTCATTTGGCAATTTCTGTACCTCTTTTTGTAGACTGTTTACGATTTTCTATATAGACAATTGTGTCTTCTGCAAATAAAATTCTTCCTTTCTAATTTTATACCTTATATTTCTTATTCGTACTGTGTAAGAACTTCAGTACAATATTACATAATAGTGGCCAGTGGTAAAAGCAGACATCTTTGTCTTTAATTTTTGGGAGAAAACATTGATTTTTTCATTGTGAAGTACACTTTTACTGTCGGTTTTCCAAAGATGCCTTATATCTGGATGAGGAAATTTTCTCCCATTTCTAGTTTGCTGAGAAATTTTGTTGTGAATGGCTGTTGAATTTTCTAAAGTACAACCTTTGCATCTATTGAAATACATTAGTGGCTTTTCTTCTTTATTCTGTTAATGTGGTGAATTGTATTGCTTGTTTCTCAAGTGTTGGGCCAACCTTGCTTTCCTTGGATAAGCTGTACCTGGTGATGTTACAATATTCTTTGTATATATTGTTGAATTCTGTTTGCTAATATTATGTTGATTTTGCATAGATGTTCACGAGGGATTTTTACCTCCAGTTTTCTTTACTTGAAATACTGCAGTGTTAGTTTTGGTATCAGAGTAATGCTGGCCTCGTAAGAAGAGTTGGGAGATATTGTTCCTCCTGTAGTTACTGAAAGTGTTTCTGTTTAAAGATTGATATTATCCATTTCTTAAATGTCTCGTAGAATTTAGCATGAAAACCAATTATACCTAACATTTTCTTTGTGAAATTGTTTTCATTGTGAATTGTTTTTTTAAATAGATAAATGGTTCCTTAATTTTTGTATTTCTTCTGTAGCCAATTTTCTTACATGTGGTTTCTAGGGAAATAATTTCATTTAAATTATCAAATGTACTTATAGTATCATTCATGACATTTGCTTTTTAGCCTTCTAATGCCTGCAAGAATTTTAGTGAGAGCTCCTCTTTAATTCTTTAAAAATTTCTTTTTTAACATTTATTTATTTTTGAGAGACAGAGAGAGGCAGAGCATGAGCAGGGGAGGGAGAGAGAGAGATACAGAATCTGAGCTGTTTGTTAGCACAGAGCCTGACGCGGGGCTCAAACTCACGAACTGCAAACCATGACCTGAGCTGAAGTCGGGCGCTCAACTGACTGAGGCACCCAGGCGCCCCTCCTCTTTAATTCTTCATTTGGGTAACTTGTGCGTTCTCTCTCTCTCTCTCTCTCTCTCTCTCTCTCAAGCTAGCCAGATGTTTGTCAACTTTATTTTTTCAAAGAACCAACTTTTCCTGTATTTTTTTTTGTTTGATTTTACTTCACTTTATTTTTACTCTAATCTTATCATTTCTTTGCTTCTGCTCTGTATGGGCTTAGTGTTCTGTTCTTTTCAACTTCTTAAGATAGAAACTTAGATTCGTGATTTTAGGCCTTTATTATTTTGTAATTCGGTGTTTTACATATGTTAGCCGATTCATGTCACACGTACCACGATTGCTTCTGTCTTAGTATAAATACACTGAGGCTCAGAGAGCTTGCAACTCCTCTAGGATGAGAGAGGTAGAATGGGTGGAACGTGAACTCAGATCCAAGCGGCAAGGCTCCTAAGTCTGCCTGTGGGGCCTCGAGGGCCAAGGGTCAGACACAGGCATTGCACCTTGGAAGGTCAGAACTCAAGAACTCCTAAGTGGTTCCTTCGGTCACGTTCCGCTCGCTCCCCAGTGTGTTCTTGTCTCAAGCTCCTTTCTTCCCTTAGCTCTGAGCTGCACTTACGACACAGCATGCTGGAACACCACAGGCACGTGCTTAGTAGATTCAGATCCAGACGGGTGGCTTAGACGCTCTCGTTGAGTATATAGATATGTTTTTAATGCAGCCTCATCAATAATTAACCCCCACCCTCTCTGCACCCCGCCTCCCACTTGTCTCCCTCCCTCCTCCAACACGGATGCTTCGGGACCTCCGGGTGGGGATCCCCTCGCCACCAGCTAGCAATTCTGTGGCATCCAGTGTCTGCGGGGACAGGAGTGAGGGAAGTTTTCAAGGTCTGTGCTCCAGGCTGCCTGATGCATTGACTACTCCCTGAAGAGCCCTCTGCTTGTAATCACAGAGATTTTGGCATGTGCTCCCTGACAAAAGAACAGATGTTTCCTTCAAGAACAAAAGAACAGGGCATAACTGTTGGCCTGATGGTTTGCCACTAATAACACCGAATGTGGAAGCAACAAGTCCTAACGAGAACGTCCCCGCAGGATCACGAAGCCAGTGCCAGGAATCGAGAGCGAAACAAGAGGGCTCGGTGCTGCCTTTTCCGTTCCAATAGGCAGCGTCCTGGATGGTTTTAACCTTTTCAGGTAAGTGGCAACAGAATATGCTCTCTAGCGGTGGACGTGCATTGTGTAGCCAAACAGTAATGATGGCTTCGTGAGGTACTCAAGATCCCAAAGCTGCAATCGTTCTGGAGGTGCGTTCAGTTGATGATTCTAGTCTCTACTGAATCTGCCCCTGTCAGCTGGTGGCCCACCGACTGGACAAGTGTTTGCCAAACACCGCTCTCACTCCAACTAAAAACACCAGTGCAAAGTTTTCTCTACACTGCTGGTGGGAACCACAAAATACAAAGGCCCACACCCCAAAATGGAAATAACAAAGGGCCTTAAAAAATGAGGCCCAGCCTGCTTCAAATCCTGTGTCTCCCTCTCTCTCTCTCTGCCCCTCCCCTGCTCACTTTCTGTCTCTGTCTCTGTCTCAGAAATAAACAGAAATAAATAAATAAATGGAGGCCCAGCCTCAGAGCTCACCCTCCAAACTTCAGTAGGCCTCTTGTGTTAGAAACCTTGCACCCATCATTCACATGTCCCATGAGGCTTGGGTCATGGTTGTAGATGGCTCCTTCAATTTTTCATCTCTGAAGAACGTCTCCTTTGAGGTCATCCTTGCCTTTAGCCCAAAGGAAAGACGTTTTCTTTTCTGTTCTTTCCCCAACCCCCGACCCAAACTGCTTTTTTGTTTGTTTGTTTGTTTGTTTGTTTGTTTTTGTTTTTAACATGCTTGGGAAAAATACTATCTCCCTTCTTTTAACCTCTTTACTGTGAGCTGTCAATCACCCACAAAGATCAGTCTTTGGGTTTTGCAAGTCACGGTTAGAAAAGAACATTCATAGCATCGCCCGACTAAAATCTGTGCTATGTCAACGTGATATTTATAAAGCTCTGCTTGAACTTCCTTTCAACTTCAGCGAGAGTGATAATATATCCCAGTGGGACAAGTGGGCCACACCAGCTTATGTCTGTGGTCCCGGCTTAGCCCTCTTACCCTGACATTCTGCTCGTTGATTTGGACAATTCATGATGTGATCATAATCTCTTTAGTAAGGGTTTTTGAAAACATTTATCACTATTCCAGTAATTTATGTCTGACTTTCTGATGCTGCCACTCTAATGGCGACTTGGGAAATGTGGAACCAAACATTTGGAGAGACTTCAAATTTTCATAAAGTAAATCTCCTAATCATGTATCCATCATGGTCCATATTGTTTTTCCTCCAGTCTAGTTGAGGTAATGTGATTATGAAAATGTTGTTTCTTAACAACTTTAAGATTTTGAATTTGGTAAGGTCCATAGAACAGTTATAAGTGCTCTCACACTTGAGTTCCAAATGTGGGTTACATTGTTGGGTCGAGTAGCAGCCCGGGCATACTTAAAAAAACCCATTAATTCTAGAATTTTGTCCCTTGTAATGCACTGTATGTTCCAGAGACCAAACGTCAAGAGCAGGTTCCTTGAGAAATTGAATGAGTATGAATTCCAAGGTGACAAACCTTAACGTTCCGATTGAGTTAAAAAAGTGGGGCAGTGTGAAAGTTGGACACATCGATGTCCATTGGTACACTCAATGTCCACTGCTAGGCTCATCTCTAATCAACTGTGTGGCTCCAGACAACCGTCTCCCTCTCTCAGTTTCCTAATCTGCTAAGTGGTCATAAACACACTTTCTTTATGGCTTCTTACAAAATTCTTGTAAATGCATGCAGGCCCCTATCCGGAATAGTGCTGTGAAAGTAAAACATATTGTACATGTCACCCTAGCAGCACTTAATATAATACACTAGGATTCTGTGGCAACCACATCACAAGATGTGGGAACTCTCAGTCTCTGCGGGACAGCACTCAGGCTGAATTCAAAGTGTTAGTCAGGGGCGCCTGGGATGCTCAGTCGGTTAAGCGTCTGACCTCAGCTCAGGTCATGATCTTACGGTTCTTGAGTTCAGGCTCCGCGTCCAGCTCTACTCTGACAGCTCAGAGCCTGGGGCCTGCTTCTGATTCTGTGTCTCCCTCCTGCTCTGCCCCTCCCCTGCTCACTCTCGGTCTCTCAAAAATAAAATAAAAACATTAAAAAAAAAGTTTTGGTCAAAAAGTCCTGGTTGCTAAATGACATTTTTTTCATATTCCAGACGGTGAGCAAAATTCCACAAGTGTCTCAGCTCATTTATTATTTATTGTCATGGCTTGATTCAAACTTAATAAAAACAAATGCACATCTATCATAGTTCAAAAATGAGCTACCTGGATGGTTTGGAGTGGGAGAAAAAGCAATAGATATGGGGGGGAGAGAGACTTACATCTCTATGGTCATAAAAAAATAGTTTTACAAAAATGAAAACAATGAAAATTGAGAGAACGAAAATGAAGTGTACAACTGACCGAGGAGCAAACCAGAACTTTGTGACTCCACCTGGTCCTTCCTCGCCTTTTCAAATTACTGGGTGCCACAACTTAATGAAAATAAACACCGCTGTGTTGCTTTTCTTCGATCGTGTTTGCATTTCAATTAATACCAGGGATGCCCACCTGTCCCTATTTCACCCATAATGACAACTGTGGGTTGAAAATCTCCTGGATTGAATGAAAAGGAAAAGTAGAGACCGCAGAAGGATAGACTGTTGTCCTTCTGCCAGGTGAGCAGGGGGTTTGAAGTAATTTTTCCAGCAGGACTGACAAACGTAACTCAAGTTACCTTCCCCTTCTGCCTGTGACTTCCTGCAAGTGGTGGCTCATATTATAAAACAACTAGCTACCTGGGTCAAGGATCCTGGTCTACGACTACAAGTCTGTGGACTTCTGGGACAGTGGAGTGTCCCTGTGAGGGGGCGCCTGGGTCACTCAGTCGCTTAAGCGTCCACTCTTGGTTTCTGCTCAGGTCATGATCTTGCAGTTCGTGATTTCAAGACCCGCGTTGAGTTCAGTGCTGCCGGGGTGGAGTCTGCTTGGGATTCTCCCTCCCCCTTCTCTTTCTGCCCCTCTCCCACTCATGCATTCTCTCTTTCTCAAAATAAATAAGTAAACTTAAAAAATATATATTTTATATATACATATAAAGTTCCCTCTCAGGCTGTCAATACACCCTGCTCTGCCTGGGACAGCCCAGGTTTGTACCTACGGCCCAACATGATTATTAATAGCACCTCTGCTCGTCCTTAAAATGTTTGAATTCGGATGATAAATTACCTGGTCCCACTACCCACTACCTGAGCAGCACACAGCCTGGGTGTTAGGATTCTGGGTTCTCACCAGCTGGGCGGCCCAGCCCAGGTGACATACACCCATTACCAAAGCATGATATCTGGGTGGACCTCAGTGCCTTGATGACAGTCAATTTGTTAGTCTGTACTCTGGCTTTTAATACATATTCCCAAACTAATTGTCTCACTAAATTCGCTAAGTGTATTTTCTGGCTGCAACATTTCTATTTGGGAAGGAAGCCAGGATTGTCCGCCAGTAAAGACTTCAGTCCTTTCTTGGCCAATTTGCCAAAAAAACATCAGAGGGAGTTATTGATCTTTTCCCTTGTACTCATTCAGCTAATTCCCCCCCCCCCCCATTTCCTCTCTTTTCTTCTTCTTAAGCTGACATCCAATAAAAGCTATTTCTTTCGGGTGCCAGCAACATGTCAGGGCCAACACCATTCACAATATGAGTTGCGGTGTCCCCCGTTTCTCTACAAAGACCCTTTTCTTGGTTCTATTGATGGTACAGGTATCTGTCAGGTTTGCTTCCCTCCCGCATTTAATTTTTGGGTGGCTCTGAGCCCTGACTAGTCCCCAGGACTAAATCCCATTTGAACACTACACTTGCGTATGATTACAAACTGTACACTTAAAAAAAAAAAAACACAGTATACAAGTTACCAGGGCAATCTTATTTTATACTTAATTTGTAAAAGAAAGCCTAGAAGATTAGTCAGGGCATTTAAATAGCTAATTAGTTTCTCAACGGGAGCAAATTTTGGATTTGGCCTTCAGAAATATGAGCTATTCTTTCAAAATCTCTGACACTGAATAGTGCTGCACTCCCCGTGGAGAGAGCTGTTCACCTACGGCCTTTTCTTAGCTGGAGGCTCACTCTCATATTGTCCTATTAGGTAAGATAAAAGAAGGAGACCCTGGGGATTGCGGCAGAAATACCAGAGAGATGGGCAAAGTGGTGACGGTGACAATAAATATTTAAGATCTCCAGGAAGCTGTTAAGAGTAGGATAGTGACAACTATTAGCAGATGCTAGTGTGTGAGCGTCATGGAAAGTGAGGGCGAGACGGGGCACTTCCTCCATGTATTTTCCTGAATTGTCCCCAGAATAGCGAGCGCATCCCTCCACTTGAACGGGGCTTGCGTGGGGCCACTCTGATGATGCCTGATGGTGCTGTTGGGCAGAGAGCATCATGGCACACACAGAATTATGGTTCCAGGGTAGCACAGCTTTCTGGACGGTTCTCCCTTGACTGTGGATGAGAGAGAGAAGAGCTAAGACCAATGCTATAGTACCTACCCTGACTGTCAAGCCACCTTGACCAGGCTTCTTTGCCTTTGTGATGCCTCCTGGTGGGGCTTCATAGAATTTCAAAACCAACCATAGGGATGCAAACCAGGAATCTTTTCTTTTTCTTCCCTTTCTTCCCCTTCCTGCCCACTCCCCCTGGTCCTAAGAGCAGGGCTCCTGAGGTTATGCAAGCCAGTTTGGGTGGGAATGACGGAGTTGGAAGGGGGAAGCGTTGATACAGTGATCTATAAGTAGCTTACAAACTGATATATGCATTCTAAAAATATGCCTGTGAAATTTTTGTAATTCTAAAATGGGAATGGGACCAAAATGTTTAGTCAGACATGATAATTATAGCTAACATTTATTGAATGCTTACAATGGGCCAGCTACTGTTCTAATTGCTTTACATTTATTAGCTAATGTAGTTCTCACCGTAGCCCAATGAGACCATTATTATCACCATTTTACAATGCAAGAAACAAGTGCAGAGAGGGTGGGATGGGCCAGGGGCCACCGTGGTGGATGGTGGATTCAGTGTTGGGATCCAGTCCTCCTAGTCCCCCATCACACCCTTAAGGGCATACGGGGCTACCAGCGTGGTCCCCAAATGACTCTAACTCTTGCCCTTAACTCTTAAAGAGTTTTGCAAGGACTGTTCTTATAACACAGGAAGAACAATATTTTAATTTCTTGTTCCAGAAATGTTAATAAATATTAATTACCTTCGTTATGTATGTGTTAAGTTTCCCAGGGCTGCTGGGATAAAGTTCCATGAACTGGGTGGCTTAAAACAATAAGGATTTACTCTTTCATAACCCTTGAGGCTGGAAGACCAATGTCAAGGTGCCTTTGGGCAGGCTCTCTCTGAAGGCTCTAGAGAAGAATCCGTTGTTGCCTCTGCACAGCTTCTGATGGTTGGCCACAATCCTTGCTGTCCCCCTGGCTTGTAGATGCATCACAATGTCTGTCCCCTCCTTGCCTGGTGTTTTCCCTGTGTGTTTGTGTCCATAATTTCCTCTTAGGAAGACACCAGACATTGGATTAAGGATCACCCTATCCAGTATGACCTCATTTTATCTTCATTATACCTGTAAAGACTAATTCCAAGTAGTCATATTCACAGGTACTGGGGACTAGAACCTGAACCTATCTTTGAGGGGGGGGGGAACAATTCAACTCAGAACATATATGTATATGCTCATAATATATATGTATCTGTTCATAATATATATGTATCTGCTTAGCTCATATTATGTCCTCTGTTATAATCTTAAGAAATGTTTTCCCTGTGCATTTTTTCTTTGTCCTCGAACACATGTATATCATCCTTTTATTTCCTCCTTCAAACAGCATCTACTCGACCAGCAGACGTTTCCGCTGTAATAACAAGTGGATAAATTCCACACTTGAGGGTCCTGGGATTAGGGTAGAGAGGTTCTCATGATAGACTTTTTATAGCAGAGCTCTTTTCTTCTCTCTTCTCAACCTGTTTTTCCATTACTTGTCCACAGTTGTTATAACAATAACATGGAAGTGATCACATAGTTGATGTTTTTAGTTGTTATTTTACTTTACTTTGTTTTATTTTATTTTATTTTATTTTATTTTATTTTATTTTATTTTATTTTGAGAGAGAGAGAGTGGGGGGAGGGACAGAAGGAGAGGAAGAGAGAGAATCTTAAGCAGACTCCACACACAGGGCAGAGCCCAATGCGGGGCTCAGTCTCACGACCGTGAGATCATGACCTGAGCCAAAATCAAGAGTCAGATGCTTAACTGACTGAGCCACCGAGGCGCCCCAATATTTTCAGTTTTCATTGTGCAATAAGGATTTCTCCATACCATTTTGAAAACTTTGATTATTATTTAACCTACCTGATAATACTTCAGCAAATAGAAGGTACGTTAAGTGGACAGTTTTCATCTCTGGCCCTGAAGTTTCTCCCCGGTTTTTCCCTTTTGTGTTAATATTGCAATGCCTATTTGTGCATACATCTTTTATCTTGCTTTGGCTTTTTTTTTTTGTAGGAGGAATTTGTAAAAGAATATAATATTTTAGTAAGTCTCAGTGGTCTATCACTGGATACAGACTGTTGTCAGAAATTGTGCCAGAGTCAATCCCTGTTGTGGTCATCAAGTTTATCATAAAAAAAAAAATTAAATGGTCTTTAGTTATTTTAAACTTAACTTCTTTATTATCATGGCTGAACACTTTTCAAATGTGTTTCTTCTAAATTTTAAAATCATCTGGGGACTGAAAAACAAGGCAGCTTATCTTTCTTTCGCAGTTGTTAAAAACACGTGGGAAGGAAGTTAGATTGAATTGGTTGCATAACCCAATATCTAAAGTTTCCTGAGTTGATGGGGCTGCAGTAATGTAAACTTTGCTCAGAATGCCCACCTCTTCAAATTCTGTAATTAACGTGGTTCAAATGGAAAAAGTACAGAGGCTTTTTATTAATGTAATTATGAGTTTGTGAGCAAAAAACACCCTGGTGTACATAACTTATTTTAATTAAATAAGATTATTTAAATGTCTGCTGTGCTTGGTGGTGTTTTTCTCCTAATTTACCCTGGTAAACACATGTCCTAAATACTCACTATTAACTTGTTGAATGGAGGATGATTCACCCCTTAATGGATTCATAAGTATTTGCTTAAATGAGCTTTAGTAAATAAAATTACCAGCTTATCACTCACTTTTCTAAAATTGCTACTGCAGAAGTAATTTGCAAGTTTATCAAATTGCATTATGACTTAAAAATGTATAATAATACACATTGATTAGGAATTTACCTTTATATGGGATTTCTGAAATGAATTCATTTAAGATTGTATGTATGATTAAAAGCGACGTATTTCAACAAATAAATATCCTCAGTGATACGTGTTTTAAATCACATCTACTTTATATCGGTTATTTCTTATAATTAAATCCAAGCGTGTTCTGCTGAGGGCTGCCTGGCAAAGAGGAATTTTATTTAGCCAATACCATTATACTTTATTTCCAATTAATTATGTTTTTCTGATTCTCCTGTTTTACAGGAAAGCATGGAGTTGACCCCAAACTCAGTCTGAGTACTTAATCCTAAACTTATTTAAGGTCAGCCTCCTTCTTGGCCTCCGATCATAGATTCAATGTTGCCTTAGACTTAGGAGTTCTGGCCACAGGCAAATATGACAGTGACCTCAATCTCCATCGATCGAATTCAGGATTTCGTAGGTCTTGATTCTAGCCGTATTCTGACCCCAGAACCACACCACAAGGCTAAGCAATCAGGCTTCCTGCTTTATGAACTAATTATATCTATATTTATATGCACATGCACATACACACGCACACATGCACCTCTATGTACACACGTTTAAAATTTTTTCATTTTATCCTTCTTGTATTCTAGGCTTGTTTTGCAATTGTAAAGCGAATGGGTGGCGAAGCATTTGTGATAGAAAAGAAAAAAGAATGCTGCTAAAACCAATTTGAACTGCTTTAGCCCAAAAGGAGTAGCATAGCTTATCCTTTGTCCAGATATCCTTTTGTTTATACAAAGTATGTTGGTTGAACTTTGGTGCAGGATTTGAATGCTCAAGAGATTGTATCGGAACAAAGCAGTGAACCCAAAATGTAGTGGAAATTCTCTCCACGAGAAATGTCCCTCTGTGCTTGGGGGGCCAGGGCATGAAAGGGGGAATGGTAAGGAAAAAAAGAATGGGAAGGAGAGGTGCTTTTTGGAACTCTAAGGAAGCATTTAGCCAGTGGGAACTTTCTTTTTTTTTTTTTTTTTTAATGTTTATTTATTTTTAGAAAGTGAGTGTGAGTGGGGAAGGGGCAGAGAGAGAGGGAGAGAGAGAATCCCAAGCAGACTTCACGCTGTCAGTGCAGAGCCAGACATGGGACTTGATCTCATAAACCAGGAGATAGTGACCTGAGCTGAAATCAAGAGTTGGATGCTTGACTGCCTGAGCACCCAGGCACCCGGAGAAATTTCTATTAGTGGTGATGACTGGAAGAAATTACGAAGGCTAGGAATGTCTAACATTTAATTTTAAGTTGCTACTTCGTGGTGTTACCATTTCAAGAGGCAGGGCTCCCTATGTGCGTTGTCATGGGGACGGAGAACAGAGAGTAAGCAGGAAGGCCATTCTACTTCCTGAGAAATAATGACCTTGGCTTTATTGGCCGAAGCTCTTGTTGTCCCCTTCGTTGAACATTACAAGGATTTCCTATATTAGCTGAGAAGGCTTGTATTTGAGTCAACAGTATTCCCAAATACTTTTATCTGATCCCCAAATGGCTCACCTGAGAGCAGAAAGGTTTTACCTGAGTTCATCCCCCACACCAGCCAGGCCCTGCAGGCTACAGGGCCTGGAGCATCACAGTAAATGACATAGGGTTGTGGAATCTTCCAGGCGCTATGATCCTAATGTCTACCTGCCTATCTGCAAGCTGCTCTTGGGCCATGGGGGCTTTCCGGGCACTAAGGTCTTGGCTTGGACAGACTGGTCCTTGGGCTCTGTTCTCTTGCTTGCCTGATGTTTGGTCTTCATACCTTGCCTGGTTTAAGCTCTAGTGTTTTCATCTACACGCACATTTGTTTCTAGATTAATAGGTGCTAGCTTATGTTCTCACAACAAACATTTCGCCTGTGCCCATAGCTGGAGGATAACCTCCTAAATTTTCAGCTTTAGTCTTCCCCGGAAGGTCTATCAGAGGCTTCGTCCTAATTATTACCTAATGTGGGACTCAAACCAAACAAGCTGGGCTCACAAGACAAGGCCCTCTCCGAGTAAGCTGCGATTTAGCTTAGGTACACCTAGCTTCTTTGTCGCACTATCGACTGTCCCCTAGTGCCTTGTGCATAAAATGCACTCAATATACATTTCTGAATAAATGGATGAATGTTTTATTCTGATGGGAAAACAAAGGAGAGAAGAGAAATGGCAGAGGCATTCGCGTTGAAAAGGCATGCTATTAAAGCTAAATGTATTCATTTGTCTTTTTGCCTAATAGGCAATAAAAGATTGCCCTGTTAGAAGAGAAACTCAAGGCTGGATGAAATGCCAAAGGGCCTTTTGTACGAAGTTTCCTGATATCCTTAAGCTTGTCGTAGTTCCCCCTGGAGCATCTTTCTTAAAGTTCAAAGACATCAATTACAGATGCAGGGGGAAAAACACAAAAAGGGAAACAGAAACATAAGCAGAGTTGTATTCAGCAGGAATTAAGTACATGTGGAAATTCATCAGTGAAGTACTTGACTTTTCCACAGATTTGTATTTCCGTAAGTCACACTGTAAATGAATCATCAGACATACAGGACAGAGATCTTAGATTCTGAAACAAACAAGCAAACAAAGAACCGGGGTTTGGGATTTTGTTCACTCTCTATAAATTATATAATTTTAAGCAGTCACCAGCCCCTTCAAGTTTCCGCCGCCTTATCCGGATATTGGAAATAACATTTGTTGCTCCCCTTGCTTCCAGGATTCTCTCAAAGATCAAGACCAAGATGAAGAGACTTCCTTTAATGGAGTTGGGTCTTGGCTCCAAATGGAGTGAAGCGTGGTCCCGCCCCAAATCTGGAGGGATCACGGAACAAGCATGGTAGGTCCTGCACAGAAAATAACATTAAAAGAACCATGGTTGGTCGCATGTCGGCGAACGTCCTCACAGAGATGGTTGTTTCTACTTGGGTGAAGACAGCGCACCAAGGAAAGACTATGCACGCGTCATTTTCCACACACAGCAGATGGGTGATTCTGTGTCCTAACTTTTCTAAACCTCAGTTTCCACACATGTAAAATGACAAAAATACCAATTCATATGTATGTTTTCTGTTCAATGTGTCTCGTCTGCCTGCCAGGCACTTTTTGGGATTTTTCAAGGAAATCTTTGGAACTTTGGTTTGCTTTTCTTTTGGCAAAGATACGTGCATTAAGATGTGTTTGTCTGTTAGTTTGTTTCCGTCCAATCCTTTTACAAGGTACTGTGCCTGTGTGACATTCTGGGATATTTTCCCAGTCCTGCCCCCTTGGGTCCTTCGACCTCTGAGATTCTCCTAAGACACGGGGAGGCTGAATACTCCTAAAGCTTTTGTTCTTTGCCCTGTTGGGTCTTTCTTTCCCAGGGCTCACACCAGAGCGCAGTTCTAAGCATGAGTTTACTTTTTCCTCATCTTTATTTATCTTTCCCAAGATTTTCTAGCAAAGATGCTCTTTGTGCCTCTGCTACCCCCGCATCAGCCACGCCATAACTGACAGCTGAAACACAAGTTTCTCAATCGGAACAGAAATGTTGAGGATACCGCAAGACCATGTTGAAATAAATTGGTATAGACTAGAACTTTGTGGAAGAGAAACTCGCATGTTTAGAAAGTTCGTTATATTCGGCTTGCCTGCCACTGTATATTCTAGAAAATACAGGCCATCAGGTGGAAATCGTGGTGCCTGAGGGGTGTCAGCTGCATGAAACTCAACATGCCAAGGAGGGAAGAACCTGCCTCTTTTCTTTCTCAGCTTCCCTCCACCTTCCTGCTCTTCACTGCTCTTCGGTTCGCCCATGTGAAAAAAAAAAATCTGATCCAGTTTCTTAGAGCTCTGATCTCACTTCAAAGTTCATGTTAAACCCTATTTTCACCATGACAATTTCCTATGGACTCGGCCAAATTAGTGACAAAGATTATTTCACATTTTTTTAGCTGCAATGGGGTAGCCAGTGTTCGTTCAGTGTCTAGACAAATTTCACTCAAATTCAGAAGGCTAAGAGAAGACATCCACGCAGGTGGACGGTCTCAGCAACTTTGTGATTGTTTTGAGATACTTTAGCTATTCCTGGAGTTCAACGCCTGAAGGATGGGGGAGGGCAACTCAAGCTTCTCGCTTCTCCTTTTAGTCAATGTTGGGCATTAATCAGCCACCAAAGCTCTAAATGTATAGACCAGGTGCGCGTGCACACACATACACACACACACACACACACACACACACACTCATTCTCACTTACATGAATAATTACAACAAACAGATTTCCTTTCAAAGTGACCAAATTTTGACTGAAAAAAAAAAAAAGAAACCAACATCTAACAAATAATTAAACTGGACTTAATCATTCACGCTACAACATTACCAAGTCCCTTTTTTTGGGGAGGGGGGGGTTTAGAGAAGAACTCAGACCTGAGATCTTTTAAACTCCCACCAGGCATTAGAAGGAAGTCACATATAATCTGATGATCTAATATTAGACAGCGATGGGTCTTACATAAGAACCGAAACAAAGGTAGAGCCGAAACGATTTCATGTGAATGTGAGGGGGTTGGAAATATTTTTAAAATGAATGTTTCTCCTTGTTGCATGCATAGTGAGAGAAGCTGCCGAAATGTGGGCAACACGAGAGAATTATGCAATGGGAGGAAAGAAATCAAAACATGGACCATAATTTTGACTCTATTGTTATGAGGGTGTTTTTTTTAAATTTGAATTAATAATAAAATTGAGCAGGTGGAGTGAGTCAGTTGATGACTCAGGAAGGCCCATCGGAAACTTAAAACTGTTAAGGAAAACACTCTTTCCTTACCATGAATTTCAGTTTCTTTAAATGGTCTTTTAACAGAAAACTTAATCGGAAAGATCTCTGCACCGGGGTTAGCTGCCAGGCCCTACCCCCCACATGACTCTAAACCTTCACCAAAAGGATAGATTGCTAGGACAGATTGTTCACCTAATATCTTTCACATTCAGGAAAGCAAAGAATTGTTTTTTTTTTTTTTTAATTTTTTTTTTCAACGTTTATTTATTTTTGGGACAGAGAGAGACAGAGCATGAACGGGGGAGGGGCAGAGAGAGAGAGAGACACAGAATCAGAAACAGGCTCCAAGCTCTGAGCCATCAGCCCAGCACCTGACGCGGGGCTCGAACTCACGGACCGCGAGATCGTGACCTGGTTGAAGTCGGATGCTTAACCGACTGCGCCACCCAGGCGCCCCAAAGAATTGTTTTTTACTGTATTGTAGTGTATCATATTTTCTTTTCTTTTTGAAGTATAATTATCATCCAGTGTTGTATTAGCTTCAGGTGTACAATATAGTGATTCAACATTTCTTTACATTACTTAGTGCTCATTTTGATAAGTGTAGTCACCATTTGTCCCCAAACAACGTTATTACAATCTTCCTGACTATGATCCCTAAGTTGTACTTTTCTCTGTAACAGAAGTGTTTAACAGAAGTATGTACCGTTTAATGACCTTTATCTATTTCACACCCCCACCTCCCCTCTGGTAATCACCAGTTTGTTCTTTGTACTTGAGTGTTTGTCTCTTTTTTTCTTTATTCATCCATTTGTTTTGTTTCGTAAACTCTATGTGTGAATGAAATTATATGGTATTTGTCTTTCTCTCTGACTTACTTCACTTAGCATTATACTCTCTAGGTCCATCCATGTTGCTGCAAATGGCAGTTCATGCTTTTTTATGGCTGAGTAATATTCCATTTTACTCTATCCATTTATCTCTCCATTCTTTTAAAATTTTTAAATGTTTATTTATTTTTGAGAGAGAGAGAGAGAGAGAGAGAGAGAGAGCATGAGTGGGGGAAGGGCAGAGAGAGAGGGAGACACAGAATCTGAAGCAGGCTCCAGGCTCTGAGCTGTTAGCACAGAGCCCAACACGGGGCTGAACCCATAAGCCATGAGATCATGACGTGAGCCACCCAGATGCCCCACATCTATCCATTCTTCATCCGTTCATCTATTGAAGAACACTTGGGTTGCTTCCATATCTTGGCCATCATAAATAATGCTCACTAAACATAAAGGCACATGTATATTTTCAAATTAGCGTTTTCATTTTCTTGGGGTAAATAGCCAGTAGTAGAATTACTGCATCATATGGTAGTTCCATTTTTAATTTATTGAGGAACCTCCACACCGTTTTCCACAGTGGCTGCACCAGTTTACATTCCCAACAACACTGCACGAAGGTTCCTTTTTCTCTACATCCTCACCAACGCTTAGTATTTCTTGTCTTTTTATTTCAGCCGTTCTGACAGATGTAACATGATATCTCACTCTGGTTTTGGAAAGCAAATATTTTTAAGGTATAAGAGAAGGGGATGGTCGTTCTAGTGGTGGGGGATACGATCAAGGAAATTGTCTATATTTTGTGTCTTAAGAGAAGGAAAGCGACCTTCGTTCACGTCCTACTCTTCCTCGTACCTTGGGGTCGTTTTCTGACTTGACTCCCTGCCAGGATCTCTCTAGTGTTTTCACCGCACTGTCACAGTAGCTCTCTTTCTAAGTTGCACTGGTAATCTTGATGAGTATCTGATGGATATCACCACTAACCCTCCCCATGGCCACCCCAGGTCCTTGCCACAGTGACCCCTTTGTCCTGGTATACCTTTTTGCCTAGTCAGGAACACCTTCCCTTTATTCTTCACTTATCTGCACTTTCTCCTCCTGTTTTTCACGTTTACTTATTAATTTTAAGAGAGAGAGAGAGAGAGAGAGAGAGAGAGAGAGAGTGAGAGCAGAGGAGGAACAGAGAGAGAGGAGAGAGAGAATCCTAGGCAGGCTCCACGCTTACAGTGGAGGCTCACACAGAACCCTGACATGGGGCTCCACGTGGGACTTGATCTCAGGAACTGTGAGATCATGACCTGAGCTGAAATAAAGAGTGAGATGCTTTACCGGATGAGTCACCCAGGCGTCCCTTCACTTATCTGTTACTTTCAAATGCTGTCTCCTTGAGGCCTTCTCTAGTCTCACATGTTATATGTCGTTCATTGCACTTTGCTCTGTTCTCACAGTGTCTTGTATTTATCTCAGTGAGCACAATGTGTTGTTCTCACAACATGTTCTCACAAACATGTTCATCATCCGCATGTTTGTTCCACTTCGAGACTCCGTTTCTGGCCACTACAGACTGAACCTTTCGTCTTTGGTGACCTTTATATTAGCTGGGCCATAACGGTTTCAGATGAGGCCAGGTAAACAGCTCGATATGCATTTTTCTGGCTGATGAAGAACCATAGCTTTCCTGACTGGGTCTCTTCTTGACATTTCTTGGGCATCCAGAGGTATATTCTGTGCGAGGACACCATGCAGTCACGTCTTCCTGCTGGTGGCCTTCTGCAGACAATACCATTGCGTTGGGTGTCGTATCTGGGGCTCGGAATCTTCAAGTCCCTCAAATGTTTGCATTATCCACAGCTGAACTTTCCAGAAGGTTGTCGTGTTTGCGTAGCAATGGGGACAATGTTTGTTTGTTTGTTTTCTTCTCAAGGGCCAACCCTTGATCAATGGGCCCAGGCAGAGAATCAGACATCTGATTCTTTTTATTCTTTGGTCTTCAAATCAACTCCTGTCCAGAGACTCAGGAGGGGCCACTCACCAACTGGTTTATCAAATTCAACCGAGGTGTGTATCCAATTTTCATCTCAGCTGGGACACTCCAGAACATTTTTTTTCTTTCCATCACCTAGGCAATGACATTTAGTAGGTGCTTTTCCAGGTGTTCCCAAGAGTCTCTGAGGAAGGTCTTCATGTTTCCCTGCTATCACCGACCAGCTCAGCCTGCCATTTAGCACCCAACCCTGCTCTGTTTTTCTTCATGCTGGTCATATTCCAAAACTTTATCTCTGAATCCCTGGCTGAACCATACTTCTGGTACATTGAAATAAAAGTTTGGAGACCACCTGTAGAAAATGTTACAAAGCAGGAAGCAGAAATCTAAAAACTGGACACTGGAAATGGTCGCCTCCTAAGGGCCTCTCCAACCTGCTTCAATGAACTCTTCTGAGACCCTCAGGAAAGAAAATATTTTGTTCTAAATAAAAACCACATACATTATGGTGCCTTTTTGGGGACTAATATTATTAAAATTTAGCTCTTTGTTGACATCTCAGCTCCCCATTCTAAGAAAGGACGTTTATTTTGAAATAATTGAGGGGAGTCCCTAACATGCTCTCACAGGAACACAGGGATATTCTGTTTTCATGTCCCAATCTCCTTTTAAGAAGATATGCATTCAGTCCTCAAATTTTCAAAACCTACTGTGGGGTTTATAGTCACATTACTCCTGGCTCCCTGCCTCCCTTTGACTGAGTCTGATGATCCTTAGTTATGACGGTGACCCACCTGTGACGTGATGCTATGTTTGAGAAATGTTAGCCTGAAAAGATGGTGGAGACTTCACCTCGGTCACCACCATGCATACTTTGAACGTGGGGTGGACAGATTTTGGACAGTAAAATAACAGATAATATTGGTCATGTTATCTTTATTAACCACTAAGCATAATTAAGTTTTTTTTTTCCCCCTTGGGATCATGACTCTAAGTTTACTCATCTCTTGTACATTATGTTGCCTGTTTTTTCTGTGGCCTGGATAAAGACGTGTGGATGTGTTGGTGCAGAAGTTTCCAAACTACGCTGTCAGAGTTCCTCGGGGTGTCCCATGTGTTGTCAAGGAGTATACGATGGTTCCTGCTCTGCTCACAGCGGATCACGTTTTCTCTGCTTTATGCATCAGACTACCTTGTACAGTTCTGTACTGTACAAAAGGCATCTACTGCCCAGAGATAAGATAAATTGCAAGTACTTGGTGGAGGACAAATCCATGGCTCCTACTAGAACAGCCTCCAATATACGTTCCCCTAAATGTGGATAAATATTACTAGTATTAAAGTGTTGGAAGTATAACATTAAATTAACCACTTTTACACGTTGTGGGTCAGAACAAAGGAAATAGGTTATTGCATCTTTCCTTGGCAGCAAAGCCCTTTTCCCAACATTTATTTGAGAATTTGCAACTCTGGGAAAGCATGGGGATTTGAGGACAAGGAGATTTAGGACACGCTAATCTACTGAGATGCTCCAGTGACCTAAAGAAGACCGAGTGCTTCCCCAAATACTTATTGTACAGGATGAAACATAGACATTGAGGATGAATTGGGTGCATTAAACTGTACTTTAAGTTAGGCATGTATAAACAAGATCATTTTTCTCTTTCTGAAAAATACATGGTGGCTGAGCCTCAGTACGGAGGTTTTAAACACATCAGTATATCTGGATTTTAGCAAGGCCGTTGGAGAAGCCCCTCAGCACAGTCAGGCTTCCCTTTCTCAACCTTGATTGACCGCCACTTTCTCCTTCCTCGTGAATGCCATTTCTCGCCCTCAGCTTTCTCCACGAACCTCCTTGTGTGTCCTTTTGTTCTCAGCAGATGCCCTAAGCTGCTGCCCTGGTCTTGTCCCTCTGAGATGGAGCCTCGAAGAGGGATCCAGTTCTGGATCTTGTTTGCCTGGGGCAGAGCTGGTTACTGAGATGTGGAGCTTCAGGGCTAAAACCAGGAAGGGCCCGGAAAACAAGGAGTTGGTTCTCTCACCTATGCCATTACCTCTTTTCTCATCTTTGGCTCAACTTAGTCCCTTCGAGGCTGTCTTTGGGGCACCTGACTGGCTCAGTCAGTAGAGCGTGTGCCTCTTGATCTTGGGGTCATGAGTTCAAGCCCCACGTTGGGCGTAGAGATTATTAAAAAAGAAAAGAAAGAAAAAAGGAAAGGAAAGGAAAGGAAAGGAAAGGAAAGAAATACTTCCGTCTTTGACTCAAGAAACTGCTTTGTAGTAAGTAAATCACTGAAGCAGATCCCCCCAGCGACCCATAGGGACTCTTCAGCTCGTGCATGGCTCTCCCTCACAATGTCCCACTGCCCACCATTCCTATTTCTCCATCTTGCCTTTGCCGCGACCTGCTAGATCTGCAGCTCCAGACTAAATTCTTCTGCCCCTGCTCTTTCATTGTGGCCAGTAATTTTCTGGCTGCAGCTTCTTGTATAACGACCCTTATTTTGGCAAGTTCTGGTTCATCACTTCCATCCTGATGCCCTGGTGGCTGCCCCTCTGGACATAGATAGGTATGCCATCCATCTCTGGCCCGTGAACGACTTGATATCAGGAATGAATTAAAATACAATAATAACCTTTAAGTTCAAATTCAATCCAATCCTTCCGCCCTTAGCAAGAACAAAGGTCCAGGCGATCTTGGAACACTATCTAAATCATCATGGAAGGAAACGACGTCCGGGAAAGTTGAAAGTATTCTGACCCTGGTAAGCTGTCTTAGCTAGCTTCAGTAACCTGGAGGTCACTCTCCAGTCAGGCAACAGGAAGTGGGGTACGTTTTTCTCTCTGAATGCACTGAGCTGCACATGAGCAGGCAACCCAGGAGGGTGTTCCTGGCCGAGCAGAAAGGTGCATGGCTCCTGAGGCGGAGTGTGCCTAGAGTGTTAGAGGCCAGTGTGGCTGGAGCAGAGTGAGGACGGGGGAATGGAGAGAACGGGGGCTCGTCTGTTGTCCTGCCTGCCTGCAAAATGACCCAGCAAGCCCCCGGCCCTTGCAGTTTGGGAAATGCTGCCGATGCCTTCTTCCTGGGCGTGTCCCTCGACCCACTGTGGGCCACCCAGCTCTAACCTGGCAATGGTGACCTGGGCTTGAATCCTAGCCTTGTCCCTAACTCACATAGGCCATGGGACCTCTTCTGGCTTAGACGTTGTCATCATATGATAGAAGGAGGGAAAACTGGACTTGTAGATGTGCAGCTGTTTTCAACACAGAAGTTCAAGTGTTCCATTAGAAGCACACGTTCATGTGAGAGGATTTACTTCATATGCTAATAGGCCCTTCCCTAAAGAGTTTGTTACGGAAGTCCTTTACGCTTACAGCACATAAGTGAAAAACAAAAGCAAAGGCTTTGTAGCTACAATTAAATATTTTAAGTTTTAGTGTCATTATTACTACGATTGTTATTTTATTGTTGGCAAATTTACAGGCACAGATCGATGGGATGGGAAGAAAAAGCAGAGTTGAAGGAAATTCAATTAGACTATCCTTTTCCCATCCCATCGCTAGACACCTTCAAAACTGTTCGCCCTTTTGTTTTAACCTCAAAATCGGTGAGAAAAGCTAAAGGAAATAACAGCAGTGCCTTTGACAGCTAAGGAAACTGAGAGTGAGTGGGTTTGAGGCCATCACTCAACCAGTGAATGGCAGAGAAACAGTATTCGAACCGGCGTCTCTTGGGTCCGAGTCTTATGACATTTTCCCACCAGATCTCTGGTCAGGGAGACCCACAGAGACATTTAGCGATACCTTGCGAGGAAGCTGATCGAGTCAACCTGCTTCTGGCCTGCTTTGAGTCGAGACCGCGTTGTCTCTTCCTACAACGCACGTCCCTCCGTCGCGATTTACCTCTATTCATTCCACCGGTACATGTTGGCGGAACACCCGGGTTTGACACAGTCCGGTGGGGAAAACAGTGAAGGTAAAGCGTCATGAGTGCCGCACATGAGACGCGATTGGGTGCACAGGACACAGCTGGGTGAATGCGTACCAACTGTGGTTTGGGAGAGCGGGAAGGTTTCACAGAGAAGATGACATTTCCGTTGTCTTCGAGGAGGTGAGTGGGAGTTTGCCAACCACAGAAAAGAGCAAATGGCATCCAGGCAGACTCATTACATACAAAAGCATGTTTATGGGAAAGCACACAGCACATATGGATCAGCAGTAATCCACCATGGTTACTTACAGCCAAGAGTGAGTTAAGGGTGGAAGGCGGATGAGGCTTGAGAAAGCAACTTGAGAGAAATGTCGCATGTTCAATTTCATATATATTTATCATCTTAACATCTAGGAGAAGACTCAGTGAGAAAAATGTCACTTATGGGTAGGAAATCGGGCGTCATGGTGTCCTCTTCCTTCTTCTTGGGCTGTGACACGAACTTGAGGAAGCTCTGAATTCCTGCCCTGCCGGTCGCTCTGGCTTCCCTTCTGGCCTCTGCTCAGCAGGGCCCCACCCGGTGCATGGTTTTCTTCCGCTTTCCCCCTCCCTGCTTCTCTGATGGAAGGTCTTCCTTCTTGAGAAAACGGACTCCTTGGATACAACACAGATACGCACTTACTTCTATGTCAGTTCCTTCGCCTGCCAAAACCCAGGAGGGAGCGTCAGGCCTGATGGCGGCCTTTCCTCAAGGGGACTTGCCATGCTCTGGAAGGAAGGCCCAAGGGAGACCTTTACCGGGGCGGCGGGGGGCGGGCAGCACGAATATGGCCCAACACACCCCCCTCTTCCTGGTGCAAGGAGCTCTGGCAGCATGTTTCTGACTGTTAATTTCTGGACCAAGAAAATACACTTGACTCCTGGATCCAGAAAATACTCTTCCAAGTTGAAAAAAAAAAAAAGTAATCGTTCTTTTTTAAATGGGGTAACATCTCTGGAAGACATCGTTCCCAAAATAAGATCCTCCAATTTGGAAAAATCTAGCTGAAATAAATGAAAATAACAGATGGAAGAGAAATAACAGAAGCTATCCAAAGAACAGCAAGAGATATGAAGTGGGGAATCATCTGTCTAGAAAATGGTACTCAGTTGTACTTTTGAAATTAAAGGTACATTGACTCGAGAAGATATTGCGATTTTTCTCTTGACAGTTCCCCTTTGCACATTATGTCCTTTCTGGGCCACAGTCAGTGCCTAGGAGGTAGAGTTTGCTTTTCCATTCCTGTTTCTCCCATTTGTGCAGTTTCCATCTGTTCCAAGGTGTTAAGATCAACTGTTCTGGTCTCCTGGATAAAGGTTTGGGCTCTTGGCAGAGCGCTGGATAAATACAGAGTCATGCTATTAGCATAGGGATGTTTAATAACAGATTATTTACGTCCTCCTTGGCTTGTCTGAGTGCAACTGTGGGCAATCCAGGGCTCCTCGGCAGCTTGTGTGGTGCCCGTGACAGCAGGGCTGGGCCTCCGCTCCTCAGCTAAGCCACGGGAGGCCCGCGGATGGCGACAGCCAGCCTCCCCCGGCTCTCCCGGAGCACAGGGTTCTGCTACCTCAGTGACAATGGAGCCCGTGGGTTACGTAATTCATTATTCCGCTCCTGTCCCTCTCATAACTGTGAGCCCTGGCACATTGCTGAATTTCTCGGTCTCCTTCATCCTCCCAACCTCTTTCCTGATGTTCCCCTGACGGCTTGGAGGGATCCATCCACCATGAGGTGGTCGATTGGGCCTTGGCCCCGGCCGTGGGCACCCTGTCCAGCTGCCAGCCCCTCTCTCGGGTGGCCAAGAGGGCTTTATGCGAGGAAGAAGATGGAAGCTTTGGTCAAACAATTTATGTCTCCGGTCCAGTTTCTATCTCTAATCCCTAGCCTGTTTGTCTGGTCTAGCGACTGGAGTGACTCACTTTGTTTCAAGTTTGGGTAGAGCGAGTCATGAGCCACTAGCAGGGACTCCTCTCCGCCCTGACGCCGTCCACCCTCCTCTTCCCTAGCTCTTTGTCCCTCCAGAGTTGAAGGCACAGCCTGGGCAGAGGCATTCCTGGCCTGAAATCTCATCCTCTAAATGTCCCCGCCAAAGGATGAGAGGTGAGGAGAGAGACATAGAGAGAGAGAGAAGATGGGGGAGAGGAGAGAGACAGAGAGACAAATAGAGACACCAGGAGAGACAGAGGAAGGGGAAGGAGGTGAGGAAAGAGGGAGACATGGAGATGAAGACACACACACACACACACGCACACACCCACACACAGACAAAGGGAGGAGGAGAAGGTGAAGAGAGAGAGAGAGGAGATACAGAGAGACAGAGTGACACAGAAAGATAGAGAGGCAGAGAGAGACTGAGAGAGAGGAAGGGGGTGAGGAGGGAGACGAGAGACAGAGCGATCTAGAGAGACACACACAGAGACAAAGAGAAAGACAGAGAGAGAGGAGGAGGGTGAGGAGAGAGAGAGAGCTAGAGTGAGAGAGAGAGAGAGGTGTAAGAACCACGTCACCAGCCTGTTTCCCGTAAGAACGTATCCCTTAACCATTCCTAGACTTAGAAGGTGCTACAAAACCTGCAGTTTGTGTCTCCTGGAGGGAAGAATCTGCATGTAAGCCCCACTGCATCCTTGAGAAAGCTGAGAAGATGCGGTAAGAGAGACAGGGCTGAAGGTCGCGTGGCCACTTACTTACTCCCTAATTCACGGCAGTTTTTACCAACAGGTGTCAAGCACCTGGACAGTTTTCAGTGGGGCACCGGAGCATCTCCCTGAGAGTTTCAGTGGGAGCCACGCCAGGGCTGGGAGGGCTCAAGCAACAATGTACCACAGACTCTCTAACTCTTCCCCAAGCCCTCCTTCCACATTTTCGTCATGTCTCAGAGCCACAAGTGACGTTGGGGGGTACATCCTACTTCTCCGACGTCAAAGACGGGGACCTCGAGGCTGTGCTCCCCAGTTAATGGCCGAGGCAGGAAAAAAAATCACGCGTTTGTCGGCTGTCTGCAGCACCCTGCTCTTTCTGCCACACCCCTCCCTCCTGGTCATACGCAAGCAGGTGGGGGGTGTTGGCCCCAGAGCGAAGAGGGAGGGGGTGCTGATACAAAGGGAAGCAAGTGGTGAAATGGAGCCCAGAAGAACGAGAGACAGTGGACGTCCCATTGGAGATTCCCAAACAGAGAAGCTGCCGTAAGAAGAGTTTGGCTTCAAGGGTGAACATTAGGCCAAAGCAACACACCTGCTTGTGATCAAAGCCTCCCAGGTCATTGCTTTGCTTTCTTTCTTTACCACCCCCCCCCCCCCCCCAACACACACACACACAGCTGCTAGAAAAGAGCACGTTCTTTCCTTGTAATCCGTATCTCTGGAACTTGACATCATTCCCTTGCCTTCTTTGGCAACATAAATCCAATAAAGATGGTGGTGGGCGGTGGGGGGCAGGGGAACCAATCTTTTTTCTGAAATGAGTTGGGAAAGATTTTTGAAGAAAAGAAAATCCCTATCCCTCTGTATGAGGAAGACCCTCTTTTTATCTGACTCCACCATTTCTTGTTTTCCACATCATTTTTTGTCTTATTTATCAAGAGCCTCTGCATCATTAGAAAATTGTCTCCTTCCAATTCCTGGGACCCAGTCTTCCTCCTGATTAGGTCGATCCATTAGAGGCCAAATTTCTCTCCAGTCAGTGCATGGATCCCAGGTCTTTGATGCTAGACTTCTTCAAGGGACAAACATCGCTGTACTTCCCACTTCCTGTCACTTCCCTGATGTATTCTTAACCCTTGAATCCTGGCTTCCTCTCCCACTACTCAACTGAAACTGCTCCCATAAGGATCACCGTCCATCTCTTCATTGCAAACTCTGTCCTCACCCTCCTAAACTCCCTGCCACACTATCACTTCGTAAAACTCTCTTCCCTCTTTACAAAGCTGCTCTCTCTTCTCTGCCTCCTGCCCTAGAAAGTTGGGTATCTCGCATGTTTTTCTCTTCTTCTTTTTCTTACCCCTTGGCAATTCTGTTCATGCCTGTGATCTGACCACTTACCTCCCCGTCTCTAGGGCTAACCTTCTCCTGTGCCTGTGAGCTCTCACTTCCGACCTGCCTGGCAAACATCTCCAACAAGTTATCTTAGAAGTAGTCAAACTCCTATTTCCGACTGAGCTTGCCTACTTTTTGCTTGAATGTATCACTCCTCCCTGTCCTCTCTTTCCAGGAAACTCAGGACCGTCATCGATCATACTTTTAATCCATCTTCTTTCCATTCTATTCCCATTCTCATTACCTCACTTAGCCACTTGGTACCTCTTGTCCAGATTGGTGGAGTAATGAAGCTGATGTTCTTTCCTCCACGTCCCTCTGATCTCAAGCATTACCATAGGTCACACGCTACAGATGGACCTTCCAAAATCATAGCTCTGATTGTGCTACTCTTCCTGCTCAACAACCTTCAGTTATGGGTCTTTATTAACTCTCCAGGTAAACATTTTTTGCCGTAGCTTTTAATAGTCTTGATGATCTGGTCCCAGCGTATATTTTTTAGTTTTATCTTTTACCACTTGGCGAAAAAGTAAAATGTGTCGTATTCCCTTTCTATGCTTTGTATTTTTTCTGCCACTTTTACTCTCTTTAGTCTATTCTCTCTGCATTTCCCCCCGTCCTTGTATTCCCCAATCCTGTCTCACCTTTAAGGATTCTCTTTCATGAAGCCTATGCTGCTCATTTCATTCTCCTTTCCATTTTGGAATACCCATCATGGTTTACATTGACCACTCAGCATTATGACACTTCAACTTGTTTTGAAACAATGGCGTTCAAAGTTTCTCTCCCACCAAACTCCTAGGAATTAGGGACACTTGTCTTATGCATTTTTAAATCTCCTGCAGCATATAACACACAGCCTTTCTTGCATAGTAGGTGTTCTATTTGTTGCAGAAATGGAATCCATCTTGATTTTTCTTACCATACTTGGTTAGCAATCGAAATTACCTTCATCTCCTTTCTCACTCCTCCTCCTTCCCCTGCCCCATTTATATATAAAACACAGACTGCTACCATATGGTGCCTTTCTAATCACACTCTCGTGGGAGAGGAAGAGACATGTTATTACAGACTACTGATCCTTTAGCTGTATGAAATGACAATTCTAACTTAAGAGCAGATAGTTGATTTAAAGTTTTGTAGTTTTAATGTTCTTTTGTTGGACTATTTAATCTTCTTTACCAGGAAGTTGAATGATAGGCATGTGCTCTAAAGATTGCATTAATTTAACTTTACAAAGATTTTAATACGAGACATCCTTTAACAAACTGAGAAAGCAAAAGCCTGTGGTGGGTAGGTATATTTCTTGAAGAGAAATTACCTTCTTTTTATTTCAGTATAATCAATGTTGTGGCAGGAAAAAAAAAAGTTAGGTGATGAGTAAAAAACCTAAAAAAAAAAAATTCTAGGTGATAAATAAAGAATAAAAGTGGGAGAAGCCAAGAGACAAATTGTTGTACATAATAAGCAAATGGCAGACTTCTGGTACTGACCGGTGGAAACATGCTTACTAATTCTTATCTAACCCACTGATTAAAAGTTAAATCTCTGGACAGAATACAAAAGACAATTACTTGAAGACTCAGAAAAGTAAACAATAGCTGTCAGGCGGAGGAGGGAAGTTAAAACTTGAAGAACAGCCAGTACTGGTAAGTTTCCTTGTTTCTTCCCTCTTTTATGTCTCAGCTTTGATTCATGGAAGGCCAATAGTCTGGAAGGTGGAACTATACAAGTGCCGGGAGCAAAACCCAAAAGAAAGACATCTGTCTGGTCAGAGAGCCAATGAAAGAGGCCTCTAAAAGTCAGAGGATGTAGGATATGATCCCTGTTGTTTGTTTTTTATCTCTTTTCTTTCCTCCTCATGCCTCAGCCCCAGTCATGGTGTTGCACAACTCAGATGTGATGGTGGTGGGTATCTAAATCCCAAGAGATAACCTATGTCCCTGGTCAGAGAAACTGGGAGAAAGGGCCCCAGTAGCCTGAGTGTGTGTGTGTGTGTGTGTGTGTGTGTGTGCATGTGAATCTTTGGTTTGTTCTTTCTTCATCCCAAGGGTGACTCCTACCCACCCCACCCCCAACCATGGAACAGAGCCGTGCAACACTATGAGGCATAAAACCAAAGAGAAACTCATCTTTCATCATTTTTACCAGAGGAACTGGCAAAAGGGGTTTTGGGGAGTCAGAGAGTTGGGGAATCTTTGAGAAAAGACAGCTAGAGAAGAGTATCTTCTGATTTGGGGGTATGAACTAACACAAGTCCTGAAATCACACCTGAGCTTTAAGTGCAGAACAAACCCAAAGAATAGCAAAGTCTTTGACAACTAAACTGACTTTGGAACTACCACCCACACAAGATGAAAAAGAGCTTATAGTCTGAACTTGACTGAATTGACTGACTTCTCAAACAAACAAACAAACAAACGGACCCAAACCCAACATTTTCCAGAGGATTTTTACAGGACTGGAGTCTCACAACATTATATTCAATATGTCCGTAATGCAGCACGAAATCACTGTATAGACAAAGAACCAGGAGAATATGACCAATTCTCAAGGGAAAAGATAACCTATGAACCCAAACCCAAGAAGATTCATATGTTGGAATTACCAAATAAAAATTTCAAAACAGCTTTTACGACCATGCATGAAGAGGTAAAGGCAAACACCCATGAAATGGATGGAAAGACAGACGTCCTCAGCACAAAAAGAGAAACAATTCGAAAGTAACCAAATGACAATTTCAGAATGAAAATATATAATGTCTGAAACAAACAAGTATTGTGTGGCCTCAGCAGAATGTTGGTGATAGCAGAAAAAGAATCAGTGAACATAAATAATAGAATGAAATTATCCAATCTTCAGAAGAAAGAGTGAAAAATTGAAAAGAACTGAGAAGAAGCTCAGGGCTATATAAGACAATAGCGAAACCTCTAACATTTTTGTCGTTGAAGGGCAGGAAAAAGAGTGCAGGAAAAATGCAGGAAAAATATTTGAAAAAGTAATGACTGGAAACTTCCAGCTTTGAAGAAAGATATAAATTAACAGGATAAAGTAGTTTAATATACACAAAACAAAATAAAATCAATGAAAATGTCGGCCCAGACACATGGTAACCAAACTATTGAATACCAAAAATAAAGAAATAATCTTGAAAATAGCAGAGAAAAAAAGACAGGATATGTATGTTTGTGGATTTTTGTTTAGAAACCATGGAGTCCAGAAGACAGGGGAACACCCTCTTTAAAGTAGAAAGAAAAATTCTCAGCAGCTTAAGGAATTCTGCAAGGCCAAAGAAAATGCCATCATGGGGAAAAATGAACACTAAGAATGAAAAAAATAACAACAGAATTGTTAAATATTTGCGTAAATATAATAGGCTATTATTATCATTTTGAGCTTTAAAAAACATATATGAAAGTCGAGAGCAAAACCTACATTATTTATGATGTGATTTGGAATCTGCGTAGCTCTAGGGGTGCCTGGGTGGCTCAGTCGGTTGAGCATTTGACTTTGGCTCAAGTCATGATCTCATGGCTCGTGGCTTCGAGCCCTGCATCGGGCTCTGTGCTGACAGCTCAGAGCCTGGAGCCTGCGTCCTGTTCTGTGTGTCTCTCTCTTTCTATCTGCCCCTCCCTGCTCACACTCTGTCAGCCTGTCTCTCAAAAATAAATAAACATTAAAAAAAATTTAAATCTGTGTAGCTGTAATAGGCATACCATAAAAGGAGGAGGAAAGGGGACTTATATGGCTGCAAGTAATAAAATATTAACTGATATTAAATAAATATAAACTGACATAAGTAATATTAATTACTTATTTTAATGAGTAATATTAATCGCTAATATAATTAAGTGAACTATGAAGAAGCCACAAGTAAAGAAATAATAGCCGAAAATCCGGTAGATAAGTCAAAAGAAAATATTTTAAAATATTCAAATAATACAAAAGAAAGCAGGAAGAAGGTGAGCCAAGTAAGAATATCAAAGACCACTAGAGCAAAAACAAATAAGAAAACATAAATTTGCATTAAAATATAGCAATAATTTCGGTAGATGTAAATTTTTAAATGAAGCAAATAAAAAAACAGGGATTGTTCAGTTGGAGAAAAATTCAAGACTCGAATATACCATGTGTATAACAAACCCACAATAAACACAGTTTTGTAGATAGATAAATATAATTTAAAAGATAGAAAATGATACTCCGTGCGGCAACAAAATCAGAAGAAAGGTGGAGGTCCTATATTAATATCAGACTACTCGGAGTTGCAGTGAATAAAGACAAGCATTATATAATGACAGAGGGGTCAATTTATCAAAAAGGCATAGTGCTTCTGAATGCGCAGGTTTATTAAACATGAAGAGAAAACTCACGGAGCTGAAAAAAGCAATAGACAAATCCACAATGATAGTTGAAGACGTCAGTGGCAATCTTTGAGTAATTGATAAAACAAGTAAATGTAAAACCACAAGATTATAGAAACATGAAAAACATTCTTATCAATTTGAACAAATAGATATTTATAAAACAGTCCACCCAATCACCATATAATACACTTTTTTTTTAAGTACACATGGAATCTTCACCAAATTAGACCACGTTCTGGGCGATAAACCTCACCTTGAAATAGGTAAAAGAATTGAGATCGGACGAAGTGCATCCTTTTATTATAATAGAATGAAAATAGATAACAACAGGGGAGATACCCTGGTATAGTCTCAAATACTTGGAAATCACACAGGACACTTGTCAATGACCCATAGGTCAAGGAGAGCCTCTTAAGGAAATTCAGAACGTATGTTGAACCAAATGAAAACGAAATCACAACATGAGAATACCATTGGTGGGGTACAGCTAAAGTGGTGCTTAGTGGAAAATTCGTATCATTCAGTGCCTATCTTAGAAAAGAAGAGAGATTTGAAATAAAAAATCCAAGAGCTAAGAGTTTTTAAAAAGCAACAAACAAAGCCTGGTGAAACAAAGTGGCGTAGGGGTTGAAGAGCAACGGGAATTCTCATTCATTGCTGGTTACAAGGCAAAAAGGTAGGGCCGCTTGGGTGAACATTATGGCTGGTTTTACAAACTCTGACATGCATTTAACCTACAACCTAGCAATCTCGCTCCTAACTGACTCAAGGGAAACAAAAGCCTCTGTTCACACAAAAACCTATAACTGAATTTGCATCATAGCTGTATTCATAATTTATTTCCCAAACGGTAAACAGCCCAAATATCCTTCAGCTGGTTTTACTAGTTTCCAAGGGCTGCCATAACAGAATATTACAAGCCGGGTGGGGTAAGACAACAGATATTTATTTCCTCACAGTTTTGGAAGTTAGGAGTCCAGTATGAAGACGTTGGCAGGGCCATGTTCCCTTTGAAGTCTCGAGGGGACATTCCTTCTTTGCCTCTTCTAGCTTCTGGTGGTTCCTAGCTATCCTTGGTGCTCCTTGGCTTGTAGATACATCACTCCAATCTCTGTTTCCATTTTCACATGGCTTTCTTTCTCCTGTCTCTGTATCCAACTATCTTTTTCTTTTTCTTATAAAGATATTGTCATTGGATTCAGGGTCCACCCAAATCTGGTATGGCCTCATTTTAACTTGATTATATCTGCCGGGACCCGATTTCCAAATAAGGTCACATTCACAAATAATGGAGATAAGAACTGGAACACATCTTTTTTGGAGATGTAATTCCACTCACTATAATGGTGATTGGATAAAAACACTGTGGTACGTCCATCCAATGGAGTATTACTCAGAAATAAAAAGGAACAAAGTATTGGTACATGCAACAACACGGATGACTCTGAAATACATTATGTTAACGAAGAAAAACCAGATCCAAGTGGCTACATATCGCATGATTCCATTTATATGATATGCTGGAAAAAGCAAAATGATAGAGGGAAAGAACAGATTGGTAGTTGCCATGGATCAAGGGAAGAGAGAGGGTTTGATTGCAAATGAGGCAACTTTGGGGGTGATGTCTCCTGTTTCTTGTATCCTATTTGGGGTGAAGTTTACACAACTCCATTTGTTAGAATTCATAAACCGTAGACCAAAAATAAATTAAAAATAAAAAGTATATGAATAGAGTTTGGAAGGTATGTAAAGCCAGATGTTCAAGGAAAATCACAGATGCCGTGAGATGGGACCTGCTATAAAGGATGAAGCTTTCAGGAAAGAGAGCAGTGGGAGAAATACATTTTTAGAAGTCTCATTGATGGAATGCAATGTGATTTCCGCCTCCATATTACCAAAAAACTTCAGTTAAGATCCGTGCTGTTCATAATTACATTTATGTTTGGTTTTGTTTTTGGAATTTGAAAACTATAGAGCCTGGACTTAAGAACACATGACTTTGGGCTATATGGGTAATCAGAAGCCTGAAAGACCTGAGATCGTTTTTAACGGCAACTATTTTCAAAAGCGACGCACGCATTGGACGTGGGGGTGCGGAGTTAGGAATTCAAGTTCCCACGTGTAAGAGTGCAAAGTATACACCACCTGCATACACACTTTTCAAAAATCACCTGAATGCTTTACTTTAGACAATTGAGAAAAGAACCAAACCCCCAAATGTAAGAAAGGCAATTTCATGGTTCAAAAGAATCTGAGTTAAAGAGTGAAACTCAATCGTTATAAATTTAAGGATTTATAATGTTTGAAAGTGTTTTAAAACCTTAGTGTGATTTTAAAACCTTTGAAAGAGGAGTGATATAATGTAAAATGATCACTTAGTGAAGAAAATGGGTTTCAGTTTTATGTTGAAACGTATGAATGCCCAGAGTCAGGGGGGTGGAGTGAAGTGAAGACGTGTGGTCCTGGTAGGACGGGAGCAGAAGAAGCAGGCAGACGAAACAGATTGCTCCGCTCTTGACTTTGACAACCTTACAAACAAGGGTAAGCATTTGCCTGAAGTACAGTCTCCCTTCTTCCTCAGGAAACCCCAGGTTTGTTCGGAGAGGCAAATGACCCAGATAACAATCCTCCTTGTACCAGCGTGCTTGTCACCAGAGGTGGCCTTGTGACGCAAGTCTAGCCAATGAAAGAGAAGAACAAGTTCACCGCAGGTTCTGGGTAAGTTTTACGACACAGATACAGCCAACTCCTTCTTTCCTGTTCTTCCTTTCTCTCCTTTTCCTCCTCCTCCATCTCCTCCTTCCCCCTTTGTTCCTCTTTCTTCTTGTTTGGAATGTGGGTGGGAGAGCAAAGATAAAACCCTCCTCTAGGACTCTGAGGCCTCTGTGGGATGAAAGCCTTATGCTTCGGGTAACAGGACAGAGCCAGGGAGGAGTCTGGAGTCTGGATGAGCCTGGGGAGCAGCTAAACAACCTTGTACTTCAATGTTCTGACCTCCTGTTCTGTGGGAAAGCGAGTCTTGGTCTGGATCATTTTCTATTTCGGGTAAATGAAGCCAGTCCTCAACTAAAGATGTTTTTGAAAGCATAAACCTGACCACGAAGAGAATCATAAATAAAATATATTTTATATACAAAATCTCACTGTAGGGGCGCCTGGGTGGCTCAGTTGGTTAAATGTCTGACTTCCGCTCAGGTCCTGATCTAGTGATTCATGAGTTCGAACCCCACATCGGGCTCCGTGCTGACAGCTCAGAGCCTGGAGCCTGTTTCAGATTCTCTCTCTGCCCTTTCCTCACTCGTGCTCTCTCTCTCAAAAAAAAAAAAAAAAAAGACATTAAAAAAATAAAAAAAAAAATAAGATCTCATTATAACCTGCTTACAGGAGTTGTTTGTCAAGAAAGAACCAACAAAAAAGTTAAAATTAAATGTTTGTCAAATATTTACCAGGGAAACAACAAAAGAATGAAGTATGAGGTAGCAGAATTAACATCAGACAAAATAGAAATTAAGGCAAAAGACATTTAATCAAAGACATTCTTTTATTTTGATAAAAAATACAATGAATTATGAAAATGTCCTTTTAGGAGCCATCTGCCTTAATTGAACATATGAGTCAACATTTCTTGGAAGAAAGAAAGATAAATTGGTTAAAAGACAGTTGGGAAAGCTTTTAACACGATCTTTTAGGCCTTCAAAGATCATGGAAATAAAAAATAAATAATGGCCCAGAAAATGTAAATAATGTACTTAATGAGATTGAAACAATCATTATATATTAAGGTGAGAATGTTCTTTTTGATGGTTGAGTACATTTTCAAAACTAAAAATTATAAAAAGTTACAAATGAATAGGTGATATACTCTGCCCTTTATTCAAAAGCAATCAAAACCACAAAACCAGAGCTATATGGTGATCATATTCTGAACATACAGGATTGTGAAAAAAGAATCTTTTAAAATGCTAAACCTTATTATCCCCAAATTTTAAATGTGCACGATGAAATACTACAATTCTTACTTTAGGTGAAATGAAAGGAGATACAACTTCAAACTTCTATATTTTATGTATTTTCTACCAGTACGTACTATATTTATAATACAGGAAAAACAATAATTGGCAATAAAATGAGGAAAACAAACTGAATGTTCAATATGAATTAATTTTGTGTGTGCATACATGTGTATGTATGAATTTATAGAGACAGAAGTTTAAAAAATGTGCTAACATATTAATAGTGGGTTATCTCAGAGCTATAGGACATTTCTCCAGTTTTCTACAATGAATGTCTATCATCTCTATAATTAGGGGAAAATAAATATTAATAAAAAATTAAGCACTCCTTGGAAGTTTTCCTTTTGAGATAGTATAGGGATTCAGGCTTCAGAGCATTTCCTGTTTCTGAATATATAGCAACACAAGTTCAAATATATAGATATATAGATATAGATATAGATATAGATGTAGATACATACACACACATATGTATATAAAGATGTATATATCATATATATGTACATATAAATGTATATATCATATGTATATGTGTGTATGTGTGTGTGTGTATATATATATATATGATTAAAAAAATTTTTTTTTAACATTTATTCATTTTTGAGAGACAGAGAGAGACAGAGCATGAGCAGGAAAGGGACTGAGAGAGGGAGACATAGAATCCGAAGCAGGCTCCAGGCTCCGAGCTGCCAGCACAGAGCCCGATGTGGGGCTCGAACTCACGAACCGCAAGATCATGACCTGAGCCAAAGTCGGACGCTCAATCAACTGAGCCACTCAGGCACCCCGATATATAATTTTTTTAAAAGGAGAATAGAAAATAAATAGCTGGACACAAAAAACAATTGTAACTTAAGATGCTGAGTGAAGTTGGGACACAGGTCTGGAAGCCAGAAGATGAACTGGTGACAGAGTTTAACTTCTGTGGGACATATCTAAATGTGCTCCTTATGGGAAAGGCCATGTAAGCCACGTTCACTGATTAAAGTCTAGGGCGCCTCCCACCCCCATCCCCATTCCCAAGACAGGAGGCTGGACCGAAGTAGGTGGTTGGAACCTACTGCCTAGACCTTTAGTACTAAGAAGCAGAGAAGCAGCATGACAAAAACATGTACCTGTGTTCCAGGAGTGAGTCAGGTGGCCAGCCGGGCTAGAGGTTGGACCTGGGATAGCTCCGGGGTCACTATGGATTAGGAGCCTAGAAATATCATAAGAACTCACTCGGCGGTGGTGGCTAGGGTGAGAGGGAGGCAGGAAGAAGTGATCACAGAAGTTCCAGACAGGACGGGAGGCATGGTTAATAAAAAAGGAGGAAAGGAGGAGGCAAGATAGAAAAGAGTGGGGGTGGGGTGGGGGGGGAGAATAATAGGCAATTTCTCACTTGAAATTCCTAGACACAGGAGGAACTGTAATGCAAAGAAAGATCCAGTAACATCAGCAATCAGAACTTGAATTCCTTCCAGACGAATCGTGCGATGGAAGTAGAGAGAAGGCCTCATAATTCACTGGAACTTCTTTAGGGAGTGATCAGTGCATATAAAAGATATGGCACCCAAACCAGCTAATCTGGTTATCAAATGGCTGGGCTGGTGAGGTATTTGGTACAGAACCGTACCACAGAAATGTAACACAGATATATATAGAACATAGAGCCATGTTATATGGCATATATGTATGTGTATGTACGTATGTGTATATTAAATTATATAATTATCTGTATTATATATTATATACATATATACATATATATGTATTATCTGTATTATATATATATCTGTATATATATACATACACATACACATATATATACACAGATATATATATATATATAGCATATAGCTATGTTATATGGCATATATATATATATGGCTATGTTACATGTGTATGTATGTATGCATATATGCATATGTATGTATACACATATGGCGTATGTGTATGTGTATGTGTATATATATCTGTATATACACATACACGTATGCCATATAACATAGCCGTATATATATGGGATATACAATCCCTCCTTCGTATATATGCGGCTATGTTATCTATATAAAACAATTTATATACAATTAGATTATATATAATTATATAAATATATGATAATAAGTATATAAATATTATGTAATAAATATTATATAATATCCAATTGTACAATGCATATTATATAAAGATATAATTAAATTATATAATTAAATTATACATTCATATATAGTTATATATACTCATATATAATTAATTATATGTTTACATATAATTAAAAATTTAGAAGGCTTTGAAAGCTCTATCACCTATCTGATCATACGCCTCAAAAAGACATTCAGGTTCCCAGAGGCGAAGATGCTTGGGGATTTAACCACAGTTTAAAATGTTAGGGGTCCCAGCATGACACCAGAGCATCTGAGTAGTAGCGCCCCCACATTCCCGGCCGGGAGCCCCGCGGGGTTCAGCCCCCTCAGAGCGGTTGCATCACAGGGTTCAGTTTGGACTCGGCAGCGTTGAGAGGGTGTGAAAAACTCCTAGCGCTTGTCGAGAGCCTCCGGGAGGTACTAGAGAACAGTCCACAGAGTTGTGCCCCTGCTGGTCCCTCTGTGCACTTGTTCCGCCCTGCTCCTGCTCCCCTCCCAGATTCCGATCTCGCTTCCCGCTTCACTTCTACCCCTCACTCTGTTTGCCACGTCACCGTTGCCCCCCGGGCTCATGCTTTCAGTTACGATCCCTCCTTTCAGAAGCTTATACCCCAGAGTCTGGCTGGGAGGGGTGTTATGGGGACATCATCTGAGCTGTCCTTCTAAGCCACTGTCCATAACACTGTCCTTTGACTTTCTTATACCCGGAGATGGCTCCCACCTCCCCAGTTAGGGGAGAATGCCTAGTTAGGATGGAATGTCCCCCTCCTTTATGAGGGCCTTCATCTAGGCGTAAGAGGGCCTACTTGTCAGTCCCAGAGTATCTTTGCTAGAATCCCCGAACAGAGCCAGGAATCTTCAGGAGTATAAATATCCCCCTCCCACAGTCTGACTCCATATCCCAGGGTTCAAATGGTGGATGTCAAGATACATTACACAGAGGAGTGGGTACAGTTGTTTTCTGCCTGCAGTAAGCACCAAGCAAGGGAGGAAGACTCTAATCTGCGGGAGAAAGAATTCTAGTTAGGCTGTAAGTAACAATTGCTTAGTATTGAAGATTACTAATCTTTGAAAGACCTATGAGAGATTTCTTAAAAAAGTAAATAGACTCAGCATGTGCCAGACTGTCTTCCAGGGACCGGGGATGTGAAGAGAACGTCTTTGTAGGCTCACTGCTCTGCTTGGGTGATGGTTCATCTAACACAGGGTATTTCAATCTCCTCTTACTGACAGTTGGGACCAGATAATTCCTTGCTGGTGGAGGTTATTCTGTACATTTCAGGATGTTAAGCAGTATCCTTAACTTCCACCCGCTAGAAGCCAGTAGCAGGCTCCCCGTCCCCCGCTTTGTGACAAAAATATCTGTAGACATTGCCAAATGTCCCTTGGAGAGGGGGTGGGGGGCACAATTGCCCGAGTTTGAGAATCCCTAGTCTAAGAACGTGTTAAGATCAGTGAACCCCGATCTTTTTATTTGACATGGCGTGAGGGGAAAAATACTTCTCTTCATAATGCTTTTAGATTGAACTAATCCACTAAATGGGTGAAAGAAAATGGAGAGGAGATGGTAACCGGGTGGAACCCCAGAGTTTTAATCCTGGCGGGCAGGGTTTAGTCTGCCCTGCAATAAGGTAATGGAAGTGCAGTCCCTCTCGGGGGTGAGAAAAGAAGCCGGTAGTGATCAGTCACATCCAGCGTAGCATTAAGGCCCAAGAAGGCAAGCCGTGAAAACAAGTCCTAACTGGCATAAAATAAAAGGTTTTTAACCACATGGAGCAAATCATTCTCCGGGCTGTGCCAGGAAGGAATCTGGAAGGGACACAATTATGGAGATTACAACTAGAGAGATGATTAGAGACTTGGGGAATTCTTTTTTCAAGGACTTGCTAAGGAAATAGGACTGTAATTAGGAAGGGAAGCAGAATGAAGGCTTTTTTTTTTTTTTTTTTTCCTTTTCCTCTTTTAGGTCAACTAGAAAGCTTCAGTAAATATGTAACAAGAAGCCACGAAACTTCCAAATCAGTCGCAACATGTTCTAACTTCAAAAATCACTAATGAATACATCCTAAAGCAAAGTGCTGTATCTGAAAATCAGTCTCTTGGTTACCTGTCAAGTCCAGAGCATCAGGACTTATATCCTGGAATAGCAGCTGACAAGCTATTGAAATGAAAATCCTGAATAAAATTAGGACAGCCCATTAGTCCAAACGGGGCAACATGGTAAAAAATCTCATGGATTTGTGATCTATGATTTTTTTTTTTTTATCATTGATAGTTTTCCTTTGAAAAGCATAGAAAGTCTTTTTTTTTTTTTTGCATTTTTTTTTTTTGCATTTTTGGTAAGGGGATAGAACCCAAGCTGAGATCTGAGGCTTTTATAGTTTGGCAAATTTCAGAGATATGAAAGCAGAGATTTTGGCACTCAGGGATTGAGAGGCACATGACATCATATGGCTTAAGGGAAATAGAGAGCTAAAAACGTACATTTGGAAAATTTCAGAAGCTGGCTGCCACTGAAATAATTTCGAATTTTTTTTCCAGTAAATTTAGTTGTCACAAAAGGCGCGAGATTGACAGACCCGCAGAGGGAAACCAGGAGATGCCATGTCAGCTCCCGCCTGGGAGCGCCAGGCTGGCAGGCTTCTGGAGGCCTTGTCAGAGCTGGCCTTCCAGGGGCCACTCCCTGCGCCGGGGACACCTTGGGGTTATTAAATGATTCAGCCACAGTCTGAGGGGCTTGTGGGGAGGAAGGAGACCCAGTTTCCACTATCCAGTCTCAGTGAGCTCTGTGGCATCCCAAATTAGTATGGGGGTGATTTGGGCAATTGAAGCTCAAGGTCGTCGTCCCAAAGCTTCTGCATTACTTTTCATTTCCCGAAAGAGAGTTCATGGACAGGATACCATCTTCAATAAGTGGCGGGTCAATTCAAACATAGAGGACGAAGCTGGTGAGAATGGAGGAGGGTGAAAATATTTTCCAATAAAACCATGATTGGTGGCTGACTGACCGCTTCCCTCATTCTTGAGTGAGTGAGGGGAAGCCAGTTGGGGGAAAGAAAGAAGGTGTATCCAGGGTTGTGATGGAACAAGGTTGGGGGAACTGAGATTATAGGACTTTTTTCTGTCCTCTGTCTCTCTTTTCTTTTTCCTCCCCAAGCTTGTTAATTCTCAGCGACCAACCTAGAGTTTATGGCTTGGCAGAGAGATGGTAAATGAGAAGTTGTATAAAAACATCCTTAAATGAGAAAAAACACTAAAATGGGATAAAACGAAACACAGAGGAAAGGACAGAAAATGCCCTTGGTGCTTTAAATACACGCCTGCAAAAGAGGGAGACTAACACAAGGCACCTCACAGTTAGGGTGAATGGTGCATAGTGGCTTTATGTGAGGTCCGACCTGTGTTGTGATTATAGTGTGTTCGAGTCTCCAAGCGCAGCTCTGGACAGCTCACCAAGTTAACACTGGTGTCGATCAGGTCGGAGAAATAGCTCTGGGCCGTACCCTGTGCTCCTCACTATATTAATGTCCAATCAATTTCCTACTGGATTCCAAATCTTGATTTAAAACATTTGATTTTTCTTCCTCATTGTCTGCCGTGGATCTGGATTTCCCAGAGGATTAGTGAACATTCTGGTGTTTGCCAGGACGACATCCAGAAATATGTCAAACGTTTCCCCCTGAAATCATCTGATTACAGGCTCATTTTGTGCCTCCCCTCCCCTGTCTCCTCCCTCTTCACTTGGGAGAACAGAAAAGGTCTGAGCCATGGAGCCTGTCAGCTGTCTCCTTGCTCTCCTTCCCCCAACAACCTGAAAACACCCAGGATGAATTCCATCTACCTCTTGCTCTCTGATGTACCTACTTGGTTTTTTATTTTTTATTTTTCCCTTCCTTACCTTCACTCTTTTTGCAGGTTAACCCGTGCACTCGTGGACTCTTGATCCTATCTCCTTTTGTTTCCCCAAAGTCTCTGCTACATGAATTATTCCCTCTTTTTCTTAAATCTTCGATTACTCTTTCTCTACACTGGCTCCTTCCCCCTCTGGCTATAAACATACTTAGATCTCCTTCATCTTAGGAGAAAAAGCATCTCCTACAAAAACTTCTGTGTGTCCCTCGACTATTACTCTTTTCCAACTCCCTTTAAAATAAATGCCTCTATTTCTTGACCTACGCTTGACTCATCAACATGATTTGATTCTGCCCCTGCCCCACCCGCACCCCAGCCTTTTCCATAGAAATTGTCCGAGGTGATCAGCTTCTAATTGGCAAATCAAATCGGATCCTCTGCTTCCTTTTACCTGGCCTCCCTGCAGCCTGACACCGGTACTTATTTTTCCTCCTCGAAACTCTTTTTTCCTGATTTTGCCCCCATGTCTTTGGAACGCATTCATTTGATCCTAGCTGGCTTCTTTCCTTTATCCTCTCCTTGACTGTTGACTCTCCCTTTGGCTCCACCTTCTCTCTTCATTCTTCAAGCTCTCTCCGGGTAGTTTTATTTACTCCTGTGTTTTCAACCATGTCTTTCCCATGGACGACTTTAAACGCATACCTCCAGTCTTGACCTCATGCGTGAACTCTTCTCAAGTATTGCCAGTTGTTTTCTGATATTTCAAACTCAAGCTGTCAAAAACCGAATTCGTTATCTCCAGAATCTAGCCTGGTGCTTGGCGTGCGACAGTCTTGCTGAAGCAGAGAAGTTTCTGGCAGGTCGGAAGATAGTTTCCAAGGGGCTCACATCTGCATTCTTTCCGGCCCCTTGGAGAATTCAAAACCAGGCAGAGGCAAACTGCTAATTCCCATCCCGACTTATCTTCCGATCTTCCACCAATTCTGTAGTTACAGAAAACAGCACACCAAATAATGACTTCAAACTCTGGTACAAACAGGTGTGTTGGCCAGCTTTGCAGTGGGACCAGAAGGCCTTGAAGAGCCGGACTTTTGGGCCAGTACAGAAGCTTCAGTGTTATCTCTGTGTGCCTTAATCTATTTTTGTTACTTCTCTGAAAAGAGGCAATGAGCATCTCCTGGAAATTCTAGCTCTGCAGTTCTGCCGAGGATGTATTTAGATGGGCCTTGTTGTGTGTCGAGGCTCAGCTCTCCCTTTCTTTTGGTACAGCATGCATTATTCAGGTTATTTGAGTCGAAATTCGTTTTGCCTTCCGGTCGAGACTGGTAATTCAGACTTCATCCAAGATATTGGGAAACAGAGAGGAAGATGTCAGCAGGCCCTACCACTGATCTCATCACACGGATGGTTGTTCTTCTGAGTGCCTGGTTTCATGAAACCCAGAGAACAGAGTAGTAGGAAAGTATTTGGGGGTAAAAGCCGTGGGGGCTCCACCTGATCTCTCTTAAAGGCCACATCTTAAGCTAGTAGCTATTTACGACAAAAGTTAGCATTAGCAATCGTTAGTTGGGCCCCTTGAAGCACTCCATACGTTGCTTGGGGAGTACCTGGAAAAAAGAAGGAGGCTTGGGCCAGTAGGGAGAAAATTTCAGAATAGGAGGCATTTGGTGACACAGAGACTAACCAACCCCAGTGCACTGTTTTTTAGGGTCAGCAAAACTACACCAAGATTTCTGAACCCCTTTTTGCTGGCGTGGCCTAATAATGATGAAAACATATCGGGACCAAGTTTACATAAGGATCTCAGGTTTTGAATTGGAAGCCAGTATCCACCTATGGGATGGAGACGAACGTGGGAGTCGCTCTAGGAGGGCAGAGGTCTTCCTGTCTCCCAGGCGGGAAGGCAATGCAAACAAGGACAAAACATACAATGATTGGTGACATAATTCCTTTGCGTCTTTAATATTTTTATCTGGACCCCAATTTGAAGGTGTGTTTAAGGAGATCTATGGAAAGCAGATGTCTGGCATGGGGGACGCTTACTGCTCTGTCGGGGCTGAGCCGAGAGGTGGAGAGAAGGGAAGATAGAGAAGGAAAAGGCACCAGTAGGAGGGAGGCGTGGCGCTAGTCACAACTAGAAGACACTTCCTGATGGGACACATGGAGCCTTATTTAATTCTCCTGTGGCGTTTCAGTCTGGATGCTTTCAGATCTTTTGAACTCAATGCTTTTCTCTTACACTGACTCAGTCGATGCAGATGAGAAAGTCTTGTGAGGCAGTAATGTCACCAAAAAAACTGTGTCCTCAGCTTTTATTGTTCTGTAAGGTATTGCAATTGACACAGCCCAATCAATAATGACTACTTTTAAGTGAGGAACCATTCTTGGAGACACTGCTGCCGCATTTCAGATTTACAGATATTTTCTCATTCAATTAAGAAGATGGAGACCATTCAACCCCTGCTGGTCAGAGAGCTGGAATTCCTGTAACACGCTTCTGCCCAACTACATTTGGCTGCAGAATGCCCCTATAAGAGAAAATTTGGGCCGTGTCCCCTGATTTGATGCCCAGTGTTTTACATATTCAAGGGAACTGTGTGGAACACAGCAGAGCACCTTTTCGGTTTACTGGGAAGAAGTCCTTCTGATCCAAGTTCTCCTTCTGACAATTTTGCTTGTATCAGGCAAAAAGTTGTCCACTGATGATGGTCCTTAACAGTTTGTAGCTTCTTCTACAACCTAGGAGAGATGATCGTCAAAGCCATTCCTTAGAGCAGCGTAAGTGTCCAACGCATATATAGAAAAAGATTTGCATTCCCGGATTTGGTTTTTTGGTAGAAATGCTCCCAGCCTATTGAGGACAGAGGAGCCTCCAATTGTAGATACGGCATTGGACCAGATGTGGAAACTCCGACAGCTGGAGGGAAGGACAACTAAGATACCCAAAGCTCACAGGTAGCAATAATTTAAACAAGCGTATCTTTTTAAGGTATGATACATGTACAATGCAGTGCATGAATACAAAATGTGTAACTTGATGAAATCCCCCATAGACACATATCCAAACCAAGTTGTAGAATACTGCCAGCCTTCCAGAAAGCTTAATCCTGCCTCCTGCTAGTAAATACCCTCAAAGGCTTACCATTATTTTGACTCTTATCCCCATAAATTGCTTTTGGCTATTTTTGAATTCTTTTGTATTTTGCTTTTTGTGCTCGACATTCTATTGGTGAGATTCACCATAATGCTGCTTGAAGCATAAATGTATTCCTTTTTATTGCTATTTACTAGTCCATTATATGAGTATACTAAAGTATATTTACCCATTCTACTGTTGATGGTCATTTGAAATGTGTCCAAGCCTTAGCTCTTATGACAAAAACTGCTATGAATATTCTTACACCAGTCTTGCATGCTTCCAGAAAGTTTTCCCAGGTGGATATAATATTTTATATGTCCCCCAGCAATGGGGGAGAAATCCAGCTATTTTACGTATTTACCAATACTTAGTATTTTTGTCTTCTAAAGTTTTAGCCATCCCTGGCAAGTGCGTAGTGATTTCTCATTGTGGTTTTATTTTGGATTCTCCTGATGAATATACTGTCTTGCATTGACCATCCTTTCTCGTGCTTAATCGTCACTTGGATAGCTCATTTCTAAAGTATCTGTCCAACTGTTTTGTTCATTTTGAAAAACTGGGTCGCTTGGCTCTTCCTTCGGGTTACGGTAATGCTGTGGATATCCCAAGAGTTCTTTGTCTAGTGTATATTGCAAATAGCTTATCATAGACCATCCGTTATCTTAGAAGTGCTGCCTCTCCAGGATTCTCTCTGGCTGACACTGATGGTCATACCTAATTCGAACCTTCTAGTACTGAAGTCCAAAGGAAGCAAGGAGAACCGAGGGGGGAATGGAGATTCCCTTATCAAGTGTTATCCAGGGGGGAGGTGCATTTTGTGCACAACCATCCCTAAACCCTACGCCTCATGTTCTTTTATGTCTTGAGGTGCCTTGTACTCATGTCTGTTAGCACACACGTTATATTGTAGTCTCTTCACTGGACTGTGAGCTCCTGTAAGACAGGTTTTGTCTTCTCATCTGTGTATCCCCAACAACCAAGTCAGGGCCTGGCTATGTTCCACTTTGTCATTACTCAAAAAAAAAAAAAATGTATTAAGCAAATAGATGGGTGGGATGATTTTAAGCATAAGAGTGACATGACGGGATTTGCATTTAAGTAGATAATTCTGGCAGCAGTATGGAGAGAGAGGATGAAGGTCTCAAATATTAAGTGGCAATTTTAGATCACATTTGTTTAGACAGCAAAGCCAGAGAAAGTATTCTGAACAATAACAGAAAAGGTCTGCATGTGCTTTATTTCCATAGCCAAGGGAGGCACAATCAACCCCAAAGTAATGATGATGTCAAATCTTGTTAGAGAATTTACGGAATCTGACTCAGTGATAGATGACAATACAAGGCAACAGAAAAGATATGTCACAAAGCTCAAATGACAAATGTCAATTGAATAGTTGCACACGGTTAAGCGCTAAGAGTTCAGAGGACCTAGCGATTACCATGAACCACATTGATCAGGATTTTACTAGTAAGATTTTTTCCCTAAACACTAAGACATTAGCTGATATGCGTTTTTTTTTTTTTTTTTTTTTTTTTTTTTTTAATTTATTTTTGGGACAGAGAGAGACAGAGCATGAACGGGGGAGGGGCAGAGAGAGAGGGAGACACAGAATCGGAAACAGGCTCCAGGCTCCGAGCCATCAGCCCAGAGCCTGACGCGGGGCTCGAACTCACGGACCGCGAGATCGTGACCTGGCTGAAGTCGGACGCTTAACCGACTGCGCCACCCAGGCGCCCCTGATATGCGTTTTTTATTATGATGACAAGTATTATTACAAACCTGAAACTAGAATGAGTTGAATGAGAAAATATAAACAGGGAACCTTGAAGGGAGGAGCCAGTAGAAGTTTCTAGAGCTGCAAGGGTCAGCACCACTGAACTCAGAACGGCAGTGGCTCTGTAGGTTGCTGTCGACTGCAGGCTCTTGGATGGGGGTGCTCACCCCTTCTTCAGAGTGGACTCTGCCTCTGTGTTCACACTCTGCTCTTCCAGCCACAAGTCCCCAACAAAGCTAATCTTGCACTTTCGGGAGTTTTTATAAATGTGGGGATCTAATGCTTGCAAATCCTCGGCTTACATTTTTAATTCGGAATTACCAACATTCAAAACACACAAACTTAATTTTTTAAGAGTGGTCAGTCGTTTTATTGGGGTAAAAAATGCATAACAGAATTCACCATTACTTGTAAGCATTTTTAAGTGTATATTTGTGAAGTACATCACAGCATTGTTCAAACAAAACGACTCCAGAGTTTTTTCATCTTCCCAGACTGACGCTTTGTCCCCAGTAGACACCCCCTTCCTCCCCTCCTCCCAGCCCTTGGCGAGCACCCTTCTATTTTCTGTCTTTATGAATCTGACTACTCAGGTACCTTGTAAAAGTAGAGTCACACAGTATTTGTCTTTATGTGACTGGCTCATTTCACTATTAGCATCATGTCCTCAAGACTCATCCATGTTGTAGAATGTGCCAGAATTTCCTTTATGAGGTTGAATAATATTCTATTGTCTGTATACACCACATTTTGTTTATCTGCTCATAAAGTTAAATTTATCATTCCTACTTCTCCAGAGTGAATGTGAATATTTTTAAATTTTGTTTACATGTTGTCAGAAGAAGAAATAAAGTGGGAGGGAAGGAAACTAAAATTTGTTTGGAAACTGTTATGGATCCAACACTGGGCAGTAACCTTCACACATTGTGGCCATTTGTGCCTCACACCAGCCCCGTGGAGTGGGCACTATCACAACAATAGTCAGCCAAAGGAAGTCGAGTGATTTGAACCCAAGCTTATTGTATTACAAAGATGATTAATTTTCCACGATTTCGCTGTGCATGGGGATGAAGCCCAGAGAAAGCAGACACCACAAGTTTGAAATGTGTAACGCTTATCCTTGGTTACTCCTCATACTTTCGTCATCTTTCCACTTTCAACACCCTTCCCCCAACCCCAGATAATCTGTCATCTGGGTCAACCAGGTTCTAGCTTTAAAAAGAATCGTTTTCTTTTATTTTAAAGCATGTAACTAAGGAAGGCAAACCATGATTATTTCAATAGATGCTGCAAAGCATTTTAATTCTTCACATTCATTATTTAAGGAAAAAAAAAAAAGAAACCTTAACACTTAGCTGAATGACAGTATCCAAATCCCTTGATCCTGGCTTCTTCATCTATGAAATGAGAACTAGGTCTCTCCAAGTCTTGGATTTCCCTTGTCTCTTGCTATTCAACCCAACACTTGATTTTTGTAAATTACGTTGCCATTTGTTTCCGTCATGCTTTGCAATCCTGGAAGGTACTTCAGTGATGGGATTGCTGAATTATAGAGAAGAAAGATGTGCTTGGATGCTGGGAGTTTGCACAATGGACTGACCACAGAAATGTCAACACTTCAACTCAGTTCTTTACTGACTGAACAGCTAAGCCACGGGGATATTGCTGACTGATAGACTAATTCAGTTTTGACCTATGAGTCTCATGGCTGACCTCAGGCCCATCCTACAGCTTTGCCCTGCCCTACGGTTTTTGTTAAATACTTGGATGAGAGGTCTGCTAGCTAAACGGTCAAGTTTGTAGATGACGCGTAACTAGAAAGGATAACAAAATTAGGAGTGCAAAACATTTTTAAAAGCCGGAAGCATGATCTGAATCTAAGAATATTAAATAGATGTCGGGGCCAGCATTTGGATCCAAAAAAAGCCAGCTAACTGCTCAAGCACAGATACGGTAGCAGTGAATTCATCAGGACTCCTGGAAATCTAAGAGACAGAAATATAACTGTCATGGATACCAGAGAGGGAGGTTTTTGGTAAGCAAACCACAAGGGCTTCGAACTTGAGTGCTGTTAGGACTTCTCAAGTTGCCTCATTTCTGATTCTCCTTGGGTATTTGTCTTGATGAAAGATCAAGGGTATTTAACCTGGAGAAGAGGGCATTTATGGAGACATGATAAATGGCAGTCATATACTGGAGGAGGCGTCCTATGGAAACAGGACTGAACTTGCCCCATGCTACCCTAGGGATACACTCTGGGACACCAACACCACCTGGGACCTGGGGCCAGCAAACCCTACCATAAAGTGGAAAGAGCATAGCCCCGACCACTTGTTAGCTGTGTCATATTCGGTGCCTTGATTAATGTGTCTCATGGGGACACGTGAGTGTCTCATAACATTGTGTTAAAGATTCTGTGACGTAATGAATCTAACGCTGTTAATAGCGTGCCTGACATGTGCATGGGATGGCTTCATTCACGGTAGCATTAGTATTGAAAATTTTTGCATGAACATAATGAAGGGATTTTCAACAGCAAGTGAGAGCCTTCACAGGTAGTGAGCTTCCTGCTAACTGCAGGTGTTTAAGCAAGGGCTTGAAACCCACCTGGTGGAGTACATTCGGACGCCTCCCCTGGGTATTAGGCTAGGTGGCTTTCAGGGTCCTTTCTGATTTAGAAAGTCAGTGATTCCTGATCCTTATCCATTTCTTAACTCCTTAAACAATTTTTCAAATTCATATTCATAATTTATCTGTTTGCAAAAATTTAACAAGTAACAGTTTTAGCGATAATTATTGCATTTCTATATTTATAGATAACTGGCACATATGGAGGTGGAATAGCACAATTTGATATTTTCTCATGTGCCAGATTTTTTTAATAAATATAGAAAATCCTATAGTTATGAAAAACTATTTGTTAAAATTAAACGTATATGCAACTGGGCATCTGTTCTGATATACCAGATCTCTTGAGAACCGGGTTTCCTGTTGCCATTGGATGGGACCCAATATTAGCCCAGAGTTCAAGGGCCTATGTGTCAGATTGCCCAAATAAAAATTGAAAAAATTTACTAGTTGTCGCATGTGATGCACTTCTGTTCGTTCTGGTTGAAATTTAATTTTCTCTCTATAAAAATAAAAAAAAAATCCCCTCCCTGCAAAAAGCTATAGTAAGATATATACATACATATATATATATATATATATATATATATATATGATAAAAATTCTCAATGATAAAAATTCCAAGTTGATTGCATGGTACAGTGAAAAGATGGGATTTTTAGAGCCAACTAGATTTGGGCATTAATTCTGGCTCTCTTTCTTTTTACCTGTGTGATCTTGGGCTAATTATTTAACATTCTTGAGCCTTCTTTTCCCACCAGTAAAAGGTGGAGAGTGATACCTACTTTTAGGTATGTTGTAAAGGTAAAATAACATCAACATAGTTCCTTGCTTGCAGTAGACATTAAAAAAATATTGATTTTTTCTTTGATATGTGTGAGCTGATGCATTTTGGAAATGACAATGGGGATTGTACTCATGTTGGCAATAGTTTTTAAAGTAATATCTACCCTTTGTTGAGTGCTTCTTTCATGCTAGGTACTAGATTAAACATTTATAATACACACTTGTTTAATTCTATCAGCAGCTCCTTGAGATGCGTGGCATCTTACAAGAGAGGGAACTATTAGAGAAGTTAGCTTCTTAAAGATCCTAAAGCTTGCAAATGGCAGAATGGGATCTCTCAGCCAGTTCCAGGGCCTGATTTTTAATTTGACTCCATACTTCTGGACTAATATTCTAAAAGAATCTGAAAGAACCAAAGTAATGTTTATGGTGTTTGCATTTTCATTTCACTAAGGTGAAACGTGAAGTTTTGGTTTTCCGTCGTTGAATTTTCACAACCCGCTATGTTTTTGTGATCACAGCTCCCGTAGATTTTGACAGGTGGGCATTGGATCGTGATCTCCTCGCCATTACCATGGTGCTAGTGCCATTAGGCCTGTTCTTGCCACTTTTATGCCTTGCTTGTCTTATAAAACCAAACCTATGTATTTATTGTTCTCGTATTATTAATTTGCATGGTGAAACATTCCAGGCAATATGATCTAGACACAATTGTGGACGACTGAGTTTTATCTCTTGTCTCCCTTCACCTGGGAAATTTCTCTTTGGGTCTGTCGTGCCCTCCACCTCCATGAGCAGTCGGGTCCAGCTGCTTGCATTCCCACAGGCTTGCCTGGGGGGCAGGAGCCTCACCCCCAGCGGGCTGGGCAGAGTGCCTGGTACTTACTGCCCGATGACTGCCTATGACCCCCGAGAGCTTCCAGAGATGTTTGGCACACCTGTTCTTTCAGTTTAGAAGGACACGGCTCTTAGCTTTCACTGGATGGGTTTAATTTGTTAGCTTCCAATTGAGGCTTATTTTTGAGAATTCAAATCTCCTTTCAGACAAATGAAGTTAAACGGCTGGTGGTGAGGGAGCTGCTTGACCTTGAATTATTTTTTCTTTTCGAAGGACAGTTGACAAAGGGGCTGAGAGATGAGATGAGATTGAACATGCTCTGGGCAAACCAGAGAGAGTTTACGAGCATAAATATGCAGATCAAGGAGCAAGTAAATGTGTCAGAAACTGGTGGCTTCATCTCCAGAACAGGAACAGTCCACACCTTTTTGACGGTTATGTCTAGCGCCATACAGATTGCGTGGTATGTGTTTTAAGTGGTCTTCTATAAAAAAATTTTTGATATTTAACACGTTCTCAACACATGTTAGGTAGGTATTAGAAAAAATAAGAAGAGATTCAAGAAGGTCAAGAGTCTAATATTTTATTTAAAGTACAATTGGACCGCTTTCATTTTCTAATTTGATAAATAAATAAAGAAAATTCCCTTCTATCTGTAAAAAAAAGATGCTGCTCTTAGGTTTAATGAACTCAGACTAACCACGTTGCAAGTGTTCGGTAGCCGCATGCAGCTCCTGGCTACTCTATTGGAAAGTGAAGAGTGACTATTCTAATAAATTGCATTGCTAAGAAACAGCTTGAAGAGGTCAGGAGAGATTCTCAATACTGGTTGCACATCAGAATCACTTGGAGGAACTTTAACAATATCCTGATGTCTCAGGCCCATTCCCAGAAAAATCTCATTTAGTTGATCGGTGTCAAATGTAGGCACAGTATTTTTAAAAATCTCCCCCAGTTGATTCTAATGTGCAGCCAGATCAAGAATTATGGGGGCAGATGGAAGGGCATCCGAAGGTAGGATCGACCTACATCCGTAGGATCCATCTACATATGTTTCTTTGGTGCTATGGTCTGAGTGTGCCCCCTTTAAATACATGTGTTGAAATGCTAACCCCCAAAGATGATGGCATTAGGAGGAGGGGCCTTTGGGAGGTACTTAGATCATGAGGGGCGGAGCCTCATGAATGGGATTAGTGTCCTTAGAAAAGAGATGGTAGAGAGTTCCCTCCTGCTTCTGCCACGTGAGGACACAGTGAGAAGTTGGCCCTCTGCAGCCACAGGGAAAGCCTTCACCAGAACTTGACCATGTTGGTGCCATGATCATAGACACCCAGCCTCCAGAACTGTGAGAGATAGGTGTTTGTTGTTATAAGGCACCCAGTGGACGGTGCTGAATGGACTAAGTCACTTGGCAAAAGGAAAAAGAAAATAATACTAACACCACTAAGACATCTATGACTCGGAGGCACTTTCAGAAGGATTGTTTTCTTTACTTCACGTAGTCCCGTGTGCAGATCTTGCTGCTGGTTTCTTGAAGGCGTAGTAGAAACGTGGAAACGTCAAGTGGGTTCACCCATCGCAGCTGTACTGAATCAGAGCAGAGACGAAGTTCCAGATGAAGTGACCAGTCGGGAGACCTGCTCTTTCCATGGTACCGTCTTGCCTGACTTGTCTTGTTTAATGGTAATGCAAGTGTGTCTTCAGTTGGAACCATGGGTCTGCTCTTCCTTATCTCCTTGTCCAACGAAATGCAGTTTCCTCACTTTGAAAGGAAACTAAAAACAAATTTCATTAGTAATAAGAAAATACAGTCCACGGCTCCTTTCCACAGAGGCAATGTTTTCTAGATAATTTTCTAGATAATTTTTTCAAATGTTTTGTGTGTGTGTGTGTGCGTGCATGTGTGTGTGTCTGTGTGTGTGGAGGGGGGAGGCGTGCGGAGGAGTTCTCAAAACACGATGACTAAAAACAGGCCTTTTCCTCTCACGTTTCTGTCTTCAAGGGAACTTCCTCTACATCGTCCTTTATATTTGATTCTCCAAGTTGAAAGAGCTGTTCCCCTCGATGTCTGAGACACTTTTCTAGCCCTGACTTATGCATTTCAAAGTTCAGTTTCTTGGAACTTGCTCAGACCTTGTTTGTGGGGACGCAGGATCATTGACATGGTGGTACACCCATGGGTTCCGATGGCCTGAGGCAGGGGGGGCGGGCACCCATGTGCCGCTCTGGTACTTGGGGCCAGGGTGGGGGCCGTTGGCTCAATGGGACCTGTTCTCCACATTCTCACAGAGATTTCCTATGAGCTCTCCTGAAGTCAAATGTTTGACGAAAGGTATTTTGTGATTTATTTATCATATGGAATTTAGGACATTTAATCTGTGATTTGAATCTCAGACCTGAAGTGACTTAAGCCCTTTTATTTCAATTCACTCTATGGTCACTAGCTTTAGGTGAAGGAGATATCTATTTGAAGCTAAGAATTACGGTTACTTTCCAATGTTTTACTTATAGTGTTTCTCTTGGCCTACTTTTCATGTACTTCAAAAATCACTAAATAGCACAGAATAGGAATTTGGCTCTCTCACTGATCTCGGTTGTCCTCAATTTCTCCTTTAACATTAATAGTGTAAGTAGATCCACCTAATTAAACCATCTATTTGTCATTCTTGCCGTAGAGGTCGTACGTGTGACCTTAGAGTTGCACTGCTGAGAACCTTAATTCTGAAATACAGTTGACCCTTGAACGACAGATTTGAACTGCAGGAGTCCACTTATATGTGGGTTGTTTTTAAGAAATAACAGTGTAGTCCTCTGCAAGCATTGCCTCTTCCTTATGATTTTCTTAATGACATTTTACTTCTCTAGTTTGCTTTATTATAAGCATATAGTGTATAATGCATATGACATACAAAAGATGTTTTCATTGACTGCTTATGTTATCAGTAAGGCATCTGGGCAACAGTAGGCTATCTGTAGTTGAGTTTTTGTGGAGTCAAAAGTTATACATGGATTTTAGACCGTGGGAGGTCAGCCCTCCTAAACCTTGTGTTGCTGAGGGTCAACTGTGCGTTCCCACAAACTTCTAGTTTTGAATGCCTGGATCTAAAAAACTTCACTCAGTAAACCCATGTCACAAATTCCTGAAATTTGGGGACTACTGGTTCAAATAAAGGCATTTATCCATCCAAGAGCAGAGGAGATTCAGGGACGCACTGCCCCATAGGAACCTAAAGAAAGAAAATAATTCAAGAGATGTTTTGCAGAAACCAAACATTTTGGTACGTATAGTTCCAGGTAAGAAATTGAGATTGGATTTGGACAGGTTTCCAAACGCCTTGCCAATCCTCATGGATCAGCATGACCTCCTTTACCACCACTGTCCCACAAAGAACTGTCAACATATGTCTTAAAAAAAAAAAAATTGCTGTAATGTTATACACCCACGGAACAGAGAGTTCCAAATTGAATTGGAAGACAGCGTTATATTTTATAACATCATATACATCATACCAATTTTATAATAAGATACATGGTAACTTTCGCAGTTATTGGAACAATAAAAAAAAATCATGCTAATTCTCGCAGGTAGATTTTTAATGGATTATTCTTGGAGCAGGCCAAGAAGGAGGTAGAGGGATTAATAAATTATTCCCCCACCCAAAGATACACTCGTTCTCTCTCCAAACATCTGTATGATACCATGTTGTCACGTAGAGGGGAGCAAATCTGGTAAAATCGTCCTCAAATGCACTCTTCGGGTTTGGTAGACTTCATTACCATTCTTCTTTCAGACTGGGCCGTTACTTTGCCTCTAGGCGATGTCCCGCTAACCTTACAGGAACCAACAGAAGAGCTGGTTAGGAACAGGCCCCACTGTTTCTTTTCCTCGTCTCCCGAAAGGGGCAACGTTGTCTCCCCGGAACCTTCAAGGCAGAGGGAGAACACACGGCCCATATTACAGAAACCTCCTTTGTACCTATCATGAACCGCAATAGCAAGAAATCCACGAGCCGTCTGAAAATTGCTCAGGACGCTGCGCGAGAAAGCTGTACCGTACGTATCAAAGGAAGCAGCCAAAGGACACCCTTTCGAAGGGGAAAATTGCCCGCCCAGAGCGCCGTGGACAATCAACATGAAAACAGGGGCTGATAGAATCCCAGCTAAAGGAACAAATGTTAAGCATTCTCCCTTCAGCTCAGCTGGCCTATTATACCTCTGAATACCCAGGCTCACAATGCCTCCCCTCCCTCCCTCCAATTTCAGAAGTGTCAGACGGGAGACACAGTGCCAGCAAAAAAAAAAAAAAAAAAAACACACACACACAACCTTGCACCGCTCTCTTGTTAGCTAACTGCGCTGTTTTGTTCCGTGGTTACATGTCTGCACAGGCCGTCATTGTGTCAGTCATAATTACCACCTGTTCGCCCGCTCCCTTCAGGTTCCGTCACCTCCGCGGCATTAAGCAGCCAGCGGCAGGAAGCAGTGTCGATTGCCCGGGAGCAGCGACTGTCAGGCCCCGGGTTTCAGAGCATAATTGCCGCCCGCGCGCACGGATAGCCCTGGCCTCTTCCCCTCCTTCCCCTCCCGGGATCGGGAAGGAAAACACCCAGCCGTTTGCTCTCCGCTCGCTCGCATTCTTTAGGCAGAGGAGATCAGAGGCACCTCAGATGTCATTTTCATGCCGTGAATCACATCTGAACTCTCTCTCTCTCTCACGCACGCGCGCGCGCGCGCGCGCGCACACACACACACACACACACACACACACGCCATTCTGTTAAAAAAAAAAAAGTTCCAGTTTTGAAACCTGTACAGACCCCACCTCCTTGCCCCTGTTCGGTGCTGTTTACTGCTCAGGGCTGCGTGGGTTGCTTGCTTTTTAAAGGTATCGCCTTTGGACGTTTTGGGCTCCGGACTTGTTCGGATGACATACATGCATCTCTCCCACTCTAACGTCACATGGGACAAATAACAGGTAGCGTTAGCTGCCATTAGTTGAGCACCTAGTGCAGCCTTTCATGCTAATTAATCTTCACGGGGCTCCCGTTTGGTAGGTACCATTTTTATTGCCTTTCATGGATGAAAATAGCAAAGCATAGCGTGGTTAAGTTCTACCGGCTCCTTGAACTTTTCTTTCCTCCAAACCTCGGCACGCGGGGTACGCGTAATGGAGCCCTTTCCTTCTCAGCAAGCTAACTCCGACAGGCTAAAAATTCATCTCAAATATCAGTTGCTTGGGAAAGCCTTTCCTGACCTCATCCTCCAGCCTGAATTAAATATTCTTATGAACTTGATTGATATGATTTGCGTAACTCTCATAGAGGCTACCATAATTGTCGGTGGTATGTCTATTACTTCCTTAATGGGGGAGGGGACTATAAATCTCCCCGATAAATCTGTTCCCTGGGTCAACTGTCTTCTGACCCAGCACTAGTTTAACATCTATATAATTATTAGCAGGAAAAGGATGATGGAAATTATGGCGTTCTTTTTGGCCATTGTTTGTTTCCCTTCAATTTGCCAAAATGTGTCAAATAAGGGAGGGGTCTTCAATTTTATGTGGTTATCATGAAGCCCCAGTCATGAATGTTTACTACTGACACCATATTGCTTGGGAAGAGAATATTACTTGGAATTATTAAAATGTCATCTTTATGCAAATAGAGTCTGTAGGTTCAAACCGTAATGCTTTCATGTGGGGACTTGACGGGATTACAGATATTTTGCCTTGTAGTGATCTCAGGGAGGGGAGGGGGGATGGAGTCATGTTGAAAAGGCCAATGGTTCCCAAAGTTGGCCGACCATGAGAATTATCTGAAGAACTTTGAGAAAGCACAGATGTCCCGGTATCCCACCACCACTGAATCCGCATGTTTGGAGGCGAGGCCAAGGAAAGTGCATGTGTCAAACTTCCCTGAGTTAATTTTGATGACCAGCCAGTTTTGAATGCAGCTGTTTTCTAGGCCTTGAGGTGGCTTTAAGTGGTTTGGTTTAAGCAATTACTGAACGCACATAAGAGCGATCTTCTGACGTGTGGACGTGGGACCCCCCAGAGAGGATAAAATAAACAACTCACCAGTCATATCGGTAGCATGAAGAAAATGAAGAAGAAATGTACGTTTCCTTTCGGTCGGGATTCTCCATGACAGGCTCAATTAGAATAACCTGGAGGAGCTTTTCTACAAGGCCTATGCCCTGGAGCCCACAGCTTCCAGTTAAATCAGACTTTCAAATCTGAGCAAGACCTCAGGATTCTTTGAAAAGTAACCAGATGATGCAACCAGGTCGGTGGTGGAAGTAACGGCCCAATCAAGGAAGTTTGAACCCGGGGTCCTTCTGAAATCATCGTGCGCTGGGAAAACTGGACCTTCCCCAAGACTTATCAAGAGGCTGTGAAAACAGAATTCTGTGAATCGGTATATTTGAGAGATGTTCCCGGCTGCCTACGCCCATCTGTGAGGTGTATGGGCGTAGTTCCTATCGATGTCTCCCAGAAGACCTGTGACCAAGAAAAGTGTGAACTTGGTTTAATCCAGTACTTTTCCCCAGAAGCCGCTTTTTATTTTCATGGCATTTACTAACAGCTGATGGAGCTCCAGGAACAATGACTCAAGGCAAGGAAGCCAGGTACTGGAGCCCTGTGCAGAGGCAGGGTATGGCTCAGTCTTCTCTGTCACATACCAGGGAGTGGAGGGACCCTTGCAATCCCGGTTTTGATACATTTTTTTTAGGGGGGGAAGGGCAGAGGGAGATAAAGAATCTTAAGCAGGCTCACCGCCCAGCAGGGGGCCCAATGTGGTCCTCAATCTCACGACCCGGAGATCATGATGACTGGCGCCGAAATCAAGTCAAATGCTTAACTGACTGAACCCCCAGGCACCCCGGATACTTCAGTTTTAAAATGATGGGGGTATAAGGAACCGGTGGAGAGGGGACTTTAACAGGGTGAATGAATCAGGATGCTTTGACCCTTTTTTTCTATGATGTCTTCATTTACTAGGTCACACATATAACCTTCACCAGGCCACAGAAACACTCTTTTTAAATTTTTTTTTTAGTTTATTTATTTTGAGAGAGAGAGAGTGAGTGAGAGAGAGAGAGAGAGAGAGGCAGAGAGAGAGGGAAAGAGAGAGAATCCCAAGCAGGCTCTGCACTGTCAGTGCTGATCCCAACGCAGGGCTCAAACTCATGATCCATGAGACCATGACCTGAGCCGAAATCGAAAGCCAGATGCCTAACTGAGCCACCCAGATGCCCCAATTCTTGATAGCAACCTCGTTTGCCCCACCTTCTGCAGAACAAAAAACTTTGGCATTGGCTTGGGGCCCAGAGAGAATTAAGACTTGGTCATTGCCTTTCTCTGGGTGCTGAAATGTGAATACAGGTAACATATACTCAGTCCAAGCAGAAGCCTTTGAAGGCCTTCTTACAGGGTTTGGGTCTGTCTCCTCAACTTCCCTCTGCCCTGAGAACAGGGCCCAGATAACAGCTGCTCCTGCAGCCAGGGTTCCAGGACTAGGAAGACATATGCTGTTGAGTCTAGCCAAGCCCAGTTTGGTCCTCACATAAGCTGACCAAGAAGCAAATACTCTTGCTTGTAACCAGGAAGACTTTAGTATCGCTTATTATAACTAAACACAATAATCTAAATCTTATTGAGCTCCTGATTCAAAAAACAAACACACAAACAAAATGAGATCATCAGAAAACTTTCTATACTGACCTTATGGAATTTGGGTCGTTAAAAAAAAAAATGTAATGGGACTGTTTTGCTTGTGTTTAAATAAAGAATCCTTACCTTTAGTGATCCATACTGAAATACTTCTATATGAAGTGAGATAATATGGGGACAGGAAAGTGGGTGGAGTTATAAATGAAGAATGTCCGGGGACACCTGGGTGGCTCAGTCCATTAAGTGTCTGGTTCTCGATTTGGCCTCAGGTCATGATCTCAGAGTCGTGAGATCGAGCCCCACATTGGGCTCCATGCTGAGAATGGAGCGTCCTTAAAATTCTCTCTTCTTCTCTCTCTGCTCCTCTTCCCCACTCACACATGTGCTCTCTGTTCTCTTTCTCTCTCTGTCCCTCAAAAAAAAAAAAAAAAAAGAAAGAAATAAAAGAAAAGAAAGAAAGAAAGAAAGAAAGAGAAAAAAAAGAAAAAAAAAGTCCAAGGGTTGATAATTGTTGAAGCTGGGTAATGGGTAATTAGGCCTTCACAGTATTATTCTACTTGTGTATATTTTGGAGATTTTCTACAATAAAGTTAGAAAATGAACATTCACAGAAAGTATTCTCTATAGGTTGAAAATTAATGGAGTTTCTTGTTAGAATTATAACAGTCTTCTAATTTTACAGCATTACCAATGAGCCATTCCCATCATAAAAGAGTCAGCCAGAGATATCTAATAATTTCCACCATGCAATTATTATTACTATTTATCTCAATGGAAATTGGTGCATGTTTGGAGTTGAAACGCTAAGAAAGAGAAGTAAAGATCTGGAGCATTCAAAAGGTAATTATCCTTCCTTGAATATTGACATACTTACATGTTTTTTCCAGACGTAGATTTTGTGTAGGCGAAAGCTATTTGATTATGAAAGATCCGGTTTCTCCAAATTTTTTAGAGGTAAAAAACCTCATTAATTAACATCAAGGAAAATGGAGCATCTGTTACTTTTTTGTCAACAGACTTTAATAATATTGAACACTGCTAATTGGATAGAACTGAAATATAGCTCTTTGTGTGTTAAATTAAGATGGTTTCTTCTGCTATTTTTTTTTCCCAGAAAATTTCGTTTAAACCACGGCAGCTCTTCAGAGTTTTCCTCAACCACTTAAGCGAAAGTGATTTTCAATACTTAAGGATAAAAAGGATTCATGTCAGAAAATTCTGTCATAATTCTGTTGGGATAGTTACTGCGACCAAAAGGAAGGAGAAAAGCAGTCAAACTTGCTAACATTCCAGCTCAAGAGTTCTCTTGAATGTTTCTGAAGCCGAAGGATAAAACAGATGCATTTTACTAGGCTTGAGGAGAAACTCCAACTGGACCGCTGGTTAAAGACCAAATGAAAGTTTTTCCAACACAGGAGTGGTAGCAATTGTAGACAGTGCATATCTTTGTTTATCTTTAAACACTGTTATTACCAACGGATGGCAAATTGGCCAGGAATCGCTGGAGACACACTTCGGGTCCAATTTAACCTGAGCTCTCATGAATAATAAAAATCAGAACCACTGTTAAACGGATCAGAATCTCGTTTGGAAAGAAACGGAAAGAAAGGTGAAAATGGAACCAGGTTCCTGGATTCAAAGCTGGAGTTCACTCTTTTTTTTAGCTGTGTGATTTTGGTCAAATTACTCAACCTCTCTGAGCCTCTGCTTCTTTATTTGTGTAACGGTGAGAAAAAGACTTACCCTCTAGGATGGCCGCTGCCAAGTTGTCTTCCTCTTCCGCTCTTTTCCCCGTAATGTCAGAGGAAGGCTTCCAGACTGTGTTGGTTTTTCGAACACTGGCATTCTCACTCAATCCCCTGAGGTGCACTGGGTGCCAGTCCTGGGTCATGACAAGAGTCCACATCACGTGTGAGGTTAGGCCAGGTTCTTGTGGGAAAGCTCCCTCTCAGTAGAAGTGTCTTAGCTCCTTTCTGAGAAGTTAGAACTAAGAATGTTCCTCTGCCGAAGCGGGTTCTGAAAACCCTCACCCTGAACGACTTAATTTTCCATGTACGTGGACTAGACTGGAAGAGAGGCAACACAGCATGGCAGCTCTGACTGGGCCAGTTCTCCCAGGAAAACATGGCTTCAAGATGTGATGTCCAGTTAATGCACCTTGTTCACGGCACAGCTCAGAGGGCACTGTCAATGTGAATGGTACCTCCAGGTATCAGCACTGCACAGTCCACTCAATTGGATGCCATGGCCCCGAATTTATGGTCTGTCTGGTGGCTTGGGGCTCCCAGTGCCTTTTCTTTTCCTGTCTTTTTTCTTCCAGCTTTATTGAGGCGTAACTGACAAATAAAAAATGTTTATATTTAAGGCGCACAATGCGATGCTTCGATATACATATATATTGTGAAATGATTACCAGAATCAAGTCAATTAAGACATCCATTAGGTCAAATCGTTACCATTTTGGAAGAAAGTGGTGGGCACGCTTAAGATCTTCTTTCTGAGCAAATTCCAAGTATACAACACAGTATTATTAACTATGGTCACCATACTGGACATGCTATCCCCATTACTTAATTCATTTTACAGGTGGAAGTTTGAACCCTTTGACTAACCTCTCCCCATCCCCCTACCTCCGTCCTCCACCCCTAGTAATCACCATTCTTCTCTTTGGTTCTAAGGTTTCAAGTTTTTAAGGTTCCGATTATAAGTGAAGTCATACAGTATTCGTCTTTCTCTGTCTGGCCTATTTCACATAGCATAATGTCCTCCAAGCCTACCCTTGTTGTCCCTGATGGCAAGATTTCCTTTCTTTTTATAACTGAATAATATTTCATTATGTAACTCATTATATATTATATATATACACACATTATGTATTATATATATATATATATACACACACACACATATATACATATCATAGTTTCCTTACCCATTCACCTTCGATGGACACTTGTGTTGTTTCTGGCTCTTGGCGGTTGTGAATACAATGGGAAAAAGACAGTATCTTCAATAAATGGTGGTTGGGAAAACTGGATATCCCCATGGGAAAGAATAACATTGGACCCTATGTCACAAATAAAAATCAACTCAAAATGGATTAAAGACTTCAACATAAGACCTGAAACCATAAAACTCTTAGAAGAAAACATAGAGAAAAGCTCCTTGAAATGGGTCTTGCCAATGACTTTTAGACAGGACACCAGAAGCAAAAATAAATAAATGAGACTATATCAAACTAGGAATCTCTGTAGAGCAAAAGAAACAATCAACAACCTATGAAATGTAGCAAATATTTGCAAATCACATATCTGATAAGGGATCGATATTGGAAATATATAAGGAACTCCTACAGGTCAGCAAAAAACCAAACAACCTGATTAAAAAATGGATGAAGAACCTATCTTCCAAAGAAGATGTACGAACAGCCAACAGGTACACGGAAAGCTGCTCAACATCACTCAGCACTAGGGAAATGCAAACCAAAGCCATGAGACATAGCTTCACACTTGTTCAAATGCTCTCATCAAAGAGACAAGATAGAAAGTGCTGGTGATGATGTGGAAAAAAGGGAAACCTTGGGCACCGTTGGTGGGAATGTAAATTGGCACAGCCCCTGTGGAAAACAGTATGGAAGTTCTTCCGGAAATGAAAGGTAGAGCTACCGTAATATCCAGCAATCTCACTGCAGGGTATATACCTGAAGGAAATGAAATGAATATATGGGAAAAAAACATCCGCGCTCACAGTGCCTCTTCAAGAAGCCCAGGCTTGCCTCTCTCAAGAGGCTCCCCTCTCTGTGTGCACACCTTGGGGGTGCCCCACTCCACCAGCTTTCACTTGGGCTCTTATAGCCACAGAAAGGCCACAGCAACTGAAATTGGAGGCTCCTTCATCCCAGAGAAGCCAGTGCTGCCTTCCACCTGTGATTGCCGGGATCTTCTGGGGAGTCTCAGCAGAAAAAGACCTGAATAGCGCAGGTTTGGCAGGGTGCCCTCTGCGCATCTTGCTTCATGAGTGGAGTCCTTGGCATTGCACTTGTGACTTTCCTTCACTTGAGTCTGCTGCTCAAGCCCCATGCATATCTCTAGTCTCCAAATGTTCCTTACTCAAAGCTAGTAGTACGGATCATTCTCTTGCCCATCTAGGTCATAAGATTTCACTATCTTAAGGGGTTTTCCCCAAATCTTCCAAAACGTTTAAATCTTTCAAAGGGTACTCAAAGGTTTTCTTCAAAAAAATTTTCCCTTAGAGGCAAAAGCTTTTTGGGTAACATATTTGCCATCAAGTTTTGATATTCTCAATTCTTTCCTTAGAAGGCAGTCATGTTTACATACACACACTCACGCATGCACACACACTCACCCTCTCACATACTCTCACGTACGCTCACACCCTCTCACACATTCACGCACACACACACTCACCCTCTCCCTCTATGCTCATAGCCTCTAAAATACAACATAATCAAAAGTAACACTGTTTTTGGTTGGGTTGTTTGCTTAGTTTTAGTTAGTCCTTAATTTTGCATCTTCATTTTGGGAGTTGTGGAAAATAGCACAATATTAAGATTCTGGTATAAATTCTGTGCAACTTAACACAAGATTCTAAACTAGTTGTCAATACTTTAGGAACTCCTATTGTGTATTAGGAGCTGTGGAGATGCAAAAATATCTAAGATTGTCTCTGATCTTAAGGAATCTAACTTCCGCAATATTAAGTAGAATCGATGGAAATTTCCATACAGTGTGATAGGTTAGATGTTGGAGGTTAAAAAAAAATAGATCTAGTAAAAGTTGATTGGGCCCAAGTAAGCCTCAGATTGCTTAGTGAGTAGAAATCAGAGGCACGGTTGAAATGGTCTGAATTGAGTACATAAGAAAAAGCAGAACAGCACCATGGAAAGAGCAATGAAAGAGAGCTTGAGGTTCAATTCTGAACTTGACCACTTATCAACTGGATGCTCTGGGCAAATTACTTTGAGGGAGGAGTGGCCAGGGGTCAGCCTGGGACAAGCATCTGGAAATACATGCTGGAAGATGAATCTTAAAGAGTGAGTGGCTGCTGGTCAGTAGAAGAAATGGGTGGGAAGGTATTCAGACCCTCACTAGTTCACTAGCCTGGAGGCAGGAGGTCGGTTGACTACTTAACTAGAGCAGAAGGCTAGGGCTGGTGGTGCTGGGCAGATAGCAATGATAAAGGACCTGATGAGTCATGCTCAGTTCTGGATGAAGCCACTGCAGGATTACCAGCAGGCATGATACACCACCGGTACATTTGTACAATGAATTAGAAAGAGTTAAGACTACAGTGGAGGCAAGACATCTGTTGGAAGGTTACAGAAATGGCTTTGGCAAGAAATGATGAGAAGCTGGACCATTCTGGGCACTGGCAGTGAGTATGGGAAAGGATGGGATCAGTCAAGAGGAATTTAGTATCGTAGCCAACAGCTAACATGGAGCACACTAACATTGGCAGGTACTTTACATATATAATTTAATTCTCAAAGTAGGGTAGGTACAAAAGGAGACAGGTACATGGCTACAGTTAGTCTACACGACGCATATGAATTAGTGCCTTCTAATAGTGGGCACAGGATGTGGGGAGGAGATCGCATCTTAGTGGGTAGAAAAGTATACTCCTTTTTATGGGCAGACAGCTGTGCCAGGGCACCTGGCTCAACAAACAGGATTCTGCTCTCCATTGCTCCTTTGACTGGGTGCTTTGCGTAGTGCCAGATTATACAGTGTGCGTGACAAACTGTCAAATGAGGACCTTGAGGCTCCGAAATGTTCAGCTAGGGACGGGAAAGCCAGAGTTCACATCGTGGTAGTCTAACTCTATAGCGTCTATGTTTATAAGTGTGTGTGGTTGACATCATTGCCTTGACTTTTACAGATAAGGAAACTGAAGTCCTGGGGGGTTAAAGCAATTTGCATACCACTGGAAATGGAAAGTGGTGGAAAGGGAAACGAAAGGCAAAATGTCTGTCTCCAAACCTCACCTTCCTAAAATCAAATTAACCTTAATAATTTCAAGTGGCAAAAATATGACAGAATCTAAGACATTGTGGGCTAGTAATTCAGGGACTGAACATGGATGAATTGCTCTAAAATTATGAACTGTATATCTAAGAATATGATTTTGGAGCAATTAAATTGTCACCAATTTCTTGGTTATATTTTGAGTGCTGGAAAAAATGCCTAGCTTGCAAATCTGATATTTCTATCCCCTTAGCATTACGAAGGAGCATTATCTATAAAACAGAGGGCAATTTTGCATATTACAAGAGTTACACAAAAATACACTGGGGTACAATAAGTACTGTAATATTGGTGAAAATGACCCCTCTCTTACGGAGATTTCCAATTGCCTGTGTTCCATAATTGTGTATTCAGATGCTAATTGCATGAAGCTCTTGCCGCTGCTTTGAGGTGTGTTGACAACTACGGATCCTGAACTCATGTGTCTTTTCAGCCCCAGAACACACAAAGTCATAATAATAATGATTCCAAAATGTCTGTCATCTAACAAGTCTTACATTCTTTCCACATAATAACAGATAATTCCTTTTTTTCTACCACCCCTTTGAGATAAACAGTTCTTTTCTATTTAGTTTACAATGACACTGAGGTTTAGAAGAATTGTGAGCCATATACTATTGTGATAATGGTGATGGGGATGATAAGGAAGAACACCTTTGGGGGTGGTCCTTTGTGGACAAAAGACATATATGTGTTCTTTTCAGTACTGACCAGGGCGTTGTGTGGAAAGAGTGTGGCTCTGTCTTCACAGATGAGGAAATAGAGGTTCAGGAAGCTGGGGTTCATTCGCTCCTTCACCCATTCAGTAAATGCTTAGCGAGAGCCCACTACGTGTCAGGGACCATTCAAGGTGCTGAGGATATAGCGACTGACAAAAGGGACGGCAATGTCTGCCCTATGGAGCTTATACTCCGGTTACCTGATGTATTAGTCAGCTTGGGCGACCACAACAAAGTACAGACAGCGAGGTTTAAACGACAAGCATTCCCTCACAGTTCTGGAGGCTGGAATCCTCACACTAAGATGGCGGCAGAGTTGGTCTCTCCTGAGGCCCCTCTTCTGGGCTTGTAGACGGCTGTCTTCTTGCTGTGTCTCCGCATGGCCTTTCCTCTGACCCACTCATGACCCACGCTTAATTACCTCTTTAAAGGCCTAGCTCCAAATATAGTCACATTTAGGGTACAGGAAGTAGGGCTTCTACATATAAATTTGAGGGGGGGTCACAATTCAGCCTACAGTACCTGCCTAATGCATCCATCATCCAGATGGCAGGTAGGAGAGTCAGGGTTAATCTTTGCTTTTTTGACCTATTATCCGAACCTAGAAGATGCTGCCCGTTACCTACCAGATTAAGACCTGAAACGTTATTGCTGTCAGGATGCGACGGGAGTGTGTGTGTGTGTGTGTGTGCGCGCGTGCGCGTGTCTGCGTGTGTGTTTCTGACTGAACTACTTACACAGAAGAGAAACTTCAGTTTAGGGTAATTGCCCTCTCGAAGCTGTGCTCCCCAGAACTTTCTGATTCCTGGCTTAGATCTCACCAATTATTCCTTCTCCTTCAGCTGTCAGCTCTTTAACATTTCGGTTTCTTCTAAATCTCTTTCCATGACTTCAAGATTCACACCATTTAAAAGCAGCAGCTTCAACTATTCTTTAAACTAGTCCTTCTTTCTCTTTGGCATCAAGACTTTCCTTTGATAACTTCAAATGTTTCCCCTTCTACACCAACCACTTAACGCTCACCAGTGAGTGGGTTAGCTTTTCGAACACATTAATAATAATATATTTTGTGTATATCCTTTTTTATCAGTTTTTAAACTATGTATTTCTGCCTGCTATGCTAGTATAAACAGGGCTATTAACTGAATAATATTGTTTTTAAAAAATGTCTTAAGGAGTCCTATTGTTGTTGTTGTTGTTTTAACACTGCTTCTAAGCACAGGCAGATCTGTACAATTGAAATTTCCATTCTGTGCTCTCAGTATACTGACCGTGAAATAAATAAAAGACGGCTTCTGCATTTGGTAACCTTGAAGTTCTCGGAGTACTTTTACCTCCAAGGCTGGGTAAGTGCATGTTTTCGAGTGACTTAAGGAGACGAGTGGGGGAGGGAGGGAGAAGTGGTGCACAGGGAGGGAGCTCAGCGTTTACATGAAACAAGAACAGGACTGGAGGTTTCAGCACTCAAATTGAAAGAAGGAAGCAGAAGTGAGAAAGGCAGAAAAAAACCGAGTGGCATAATTTTAAATTTAAGATGCACATAATGTAGCATCTCAATATTGTCATAAGAACAGAACTTCTTATTTTTCTAATGCATTCAGAAGCTACACGGTGCTTTTCTTCTAGAAGGAGTGCGGATGACTTCACATATGTCCCTCCATTTCCCACACGTAGCACCCTGCACGCAGTGTAGCCATCTCTAGGGTACGACAGAACCACTAGTTAATGAAAACTAATTGGATACCTTCTTCAACGATGAGCGGAAAGAAAGATACCTGGGACCCAACTGAAATAGTAAAAGCAGTCAATCATGCACCTGAATTCCGGCCTAGCCATTAACTATATTTGTTACAATAACAATAGTAAGAAAAAAAAGTCTTTGGGCCTGTTTTTAATAACAACAAAAATAGTATCCAGACTACCAATGGCTGTATTTCTCCTAGAAATACATCCTTTCTTCATAGATCTAGCCAACTCGAGGCTTGACGGTTTTCAGGGCAAATAATTCTGTGGTTCTCCTGTTTCTCATGGGATGAAACAGTCCATATAAGATGCTCATAATGACCTTTCGTTGTCTAAATATATTTTTTTTGTTTTGTGTTTCTTTCTTTTAATGTTTTTTTTTTTTAATTATTTTTTAGAGAGACAGAGACAGCGACAGAGAAAGAGGGAGACACAGAATCCAAAGCAGGCTCTGGGCTCCCAGCTGTCAGCATAGAGCCCGCCTCGGGGCTGGAACTCACAAACCCCGAGATCATGACCGGAGCTGAAGTCTGACGCTTAGCTGACTGAGCCACCCAGGTGCCCCTTGTTTTCTAAATATTAAGCTGATATTAGTGTGACATCCTAAGTCAAATAAGACCGGAATGTTATGGGATAAGAAGGGGTCGACAAGCTTTTCCTATAGAAAGCCAGAGAGTAAATATTTTAGGCTTCATGGGTCACATCATCTCTGTAATACTTGGCGTTGCAGTTGAAGCGTGAAAGCCAGTGGAGACAACGTGCGGGTGGGTGGGTGTGGCTATATTCCAGTACAGCTTTCATTTATGGACACTGAAATGTGAATTACACGGAATTTTCATGTATCACAAAAGTCTTCTTCTGATCTTTTCAACCATTTGAAGGTGTAAAATGTGTTCTTTGCTCGTGGGCTTGTACGAAACGTGAGATATAGAACGTTATTGGCTGACCCCTGGGAAAAAGACCTGTGTGGCATTAATGCTTATGGCTATTTAGGGATATTTAGGGATACGTCACATTATTGATTGGGGTTGGAGAATGAAGGTATTAATATCAATATCACTGAAGTATCAGATTGGTGATTTGCTGCGTTTTCAGCACCTTGATTTTCTGCCACGTGTAGCCCAAATCTGCAAAAAACTGCCTGGTTCGCTTCGTTTCTAGCTCTATGTGCCAAGCATGAGATTGTTTATCTATTTACTTGTTTGGGATGGCTAAGTCTTCTGTACCTTATTTCTCTCCCTACCCTTGTTCCCACTAGAAGAGGATCTTTGGGAGCTGTTCTCAGATCTTCTCTGAGAGTTAGGAGAAAGATAGGGCCATGGTGGCCCAGAGAGTGGAGGAAGGACAAAGTCAGAGAGGCTGGGTTGATTTGCTTATGCAAGATTGGAGGGTCGGAGAAAGTCGGGGATGTCATAAAGGCTGAGACGGTGGTGTCAGTTTAGGATTGGAGAAGCTGTGTAGAGGCAAATTGATGGAAGAAGGAAAGGGATTTGAGGAATGTTGTGTATTATTGACTGGCTCCCTTCTGACGTTTTCGAGAAACATAAGTAAATAGTCGAGTTCTCTTTGAAAGTTTACTTTTTGGCTTCTGGGCTATGTGTCTTCGTAAAGATTCCACACAGAGACTTGGCCACGCGAGGCCCCGGGATTTATTAGTTATATAGCTGTCTAAGATTTCATAAAACGAAATAACATCACATGCACAAAGCAACATATTTTATTTTTACTTACTCTTTCCTAGGTATCTTGGAATTACTAAATATTTCACGGACTTTGACAAGAGTGCACAACACTCACAGGGGCTATAGTTGCCGAAAAATAGGTTAATTAGAATTTTAGCTTTGGGCTTTGATGGCAACGATTGTTCACTGCTTTTGCTTCTTCTCAGAAGGTTTGAGCCTTTGTTTTGGTTCACAGGTAGTGACCTGAGTTGGATTCCTCATCTGAGGACTGTGTTCTCTAATGGACTTAAGAACAGCGTTAAGAAAATAATTAATTTTAAAAGGTAATTGCCACTTCTTTATAAATTAGGCAATACCTATGTGCAGAGACTCAGAAGAATTATGACACACGATTCCTATCCAGTGAAGGCTAACTGTCACTTAGTTCAGATAACGTGAAAAGTCAGAAAATAGAGTTGTCGAGAATGAGGGAAAATAGCATCCTCGTCATAAATATAAATATCTGCAGACATACAAGGTATCGTAAATTGTTCAGAGCAGCTGTCAAAACCTCCATTAGAAACTTTATTTGAAACACAGAAAAACAATAAAAAATCTGTGGAATTACTGAACGAACACAGTAGCCTCTCTTCGTTCCGTCTCGGGCCTGAAGCCATGGTTTAGGATTCACCCAGAAAATACAGTGGCTTTTGCAAAGAGATGGCTTTATTCTCTATCATGTTCCTCACTGTGACTGACACCCTCCACATGCTCGGGAACTCTGATAGGATCGTAGCACAGAAATAACTCTTCAGAATGCAATTAAAATTTTAAAATAATTTAATAACTCAAGGACAACATCCAAGAGAATGAAGTTGATTTGCTCAGTTCTTTCAAATCTCGGGCAGCAATCAAATTATCACCCGGATCCTCACCAATAAGAGCAAAGAATGGTTCTGAATAATCAGATACTTGCAAATACAGACCCCCTTCGCAACACCTCTCTGTTCATTGCTTGTATCTTGGATGTGAAATGATTTTGATCAAGGTATTCTATAATCAGACTGCCATACCTGGTTTGCTCGCCTATATCCTGGCTGATATCATTGTAGGTACGGTTGTCAGTAGAACTAAGCTTATGTGTAGCTCAGATAAACAGCGCCAAGGAGTGCAGTATATTCTGTTATTTACTCTCTGAGTATGCTGAGATCTCAATTACAAATTTTGTGAGCCAAATTTATCTTCTTCAGTTCCTATAATGAAAGCTTCATGTATACCACTGAAGGGTAGAAATGCTCTCAATGAGTCTTTCATGTTCCATTTGCATTTAAATCACATCATGAGCAAAATTTTATTCTAGTCTGAGGATCTCCCTTAAGTGCATTTCCTCTTGCTCCTCAGAGACCACTCCTGGACCAATAATCTCCATGTATAGACCCAAGACTGAGTCACTCAGGGCAGAGGTAGAGACCCCATTCCCCTCATGTGACTGGATCTCTAATCATTCTTGGTACCAACAGACTTGGTGGCTCATGTGTGGGGGTTTCCCTGAATCGTCACCGTTTGTTAGGATGGACTTGTGTTTAGTTCCCTTGCATACCCATTGCATTCTTTCCTGAGACTGAATTCAGACCCTGCTTGGTGAGGCCCTGAAGGCTTATGAGACGATGGTAGAGCCCATCTCTCAATACTGAAAAGAATACATTGACCTCAAATCCGATACCCGTTGGAAATGTCTTTCAAAAGCAAAAGAAACACATCTTCACACAGGCAAAAGCTGACAGAATCCATCACTAGCAGAACAATATAAAAAAATGTTAAATGTAATTTTTTAGGAAGAAGAATAAATATGGAGATATGGGTAAATACAGAGAAATGACAAGCATCAGAAATAGTAAATACATGGGTAAATACATCAGATATTTTCTCATTATTTAAATCTCTTTAAAATATAATTGAATGTTTAAAAAAATTTTTTTTAAACGTTTATTTATGTTTGAAGGTGAGAGAGAGACAGAATGTGAATGAGGGAGGGGCAGAGAGAGAGGGAGACGCAGAATTTGAAGCAGGCTCTAGGCTCTGAGCTGTCAGCACAGCTGATGCGGGGCTCAAACCCACGAGCCTTGAGATCATAACCTGAGCTGAAGTCGGACGCCCAACCGATTGATCCATCCAGGCACCCTGAAAATGTAATTGAATGTTTAAACAGAATAATAACTATGTACATAACGGTAAAAAGTTTGACACCGCTGGGATAAGGACCATGATGGAATAAAAGGGAGTCTATTATTGTAAAGTTTTATACCAAAATATGAATTAGTATAATATCCCTTTAAAATAAGCTGCGATAAGTTAAACGTGTATTCTGTAAACTCTATTACCACCACTGTAATAACAATATATTTATGACCAGTAAGTCAATAAAGAATAAAATAAAATCATAAAACCAATCAGTTTTTAAAAGGGGAGAGCCAAGAACAATTGGAACAAATATAAAACCGAGAGCAAGATGACAGACTTAAACCCAAGGATACCGATACTCACGTTAAATAACAGTGGTCTAAACACCACATAGAGGGCCGGGTTGAATACAAAAACAAGTCCCAGATATGCTGCCTGCAAGAAATATATTGTGATTATGAGGATGGAAATAGATTAAAAATAAAAGGATGCAAAACAATATATTATACTAATACCAGTCAAAGGAAACCTGGGATAACTATGTTATTACCAAAGTAGATTTCAGAACAGAGTATTACCAAGAACAAAGAAGATCATTTCATAATAAGAAAGGAGCCAATTTATCAAGAGGACATAATGTCCTAAATGTATATACTCATTGACAGCACTTCAGAATACATGAAGAAAAAATGATAGAACTACAAGGAAAAATGGACAGATCCATAATTACAGTCAGAAATTTCAATACGCCTTTCTCAATAATAGATAGAACAAATAGAAAATCAATAAGGACACAGGGGGCTTGAATAACACTATCATCAACCAACCCTGTCTAATTGATATTTGTAAAACTCCACCCAATAATAACGCTATATTCATTATTTTTGAGTGCGCACGGAGCACTTACCGAGAGAGACCCTGTTCTGGGCCATAAAACGAGTCTCAATAAGTTGAAAAGGATATACGTAATGTAAGTAATACAAAGTAGGTTCTCTGATCACAATGAAAGTAAATTAGAAACCAGTGGTCTCTGGAAAACTCTCAAATATTTGGAAACCAAATAATGTACTTCTAAATAACCCACAAGTCAAAGAAGAAATCAGAAGTGAAATCAGAAAGAATGTTGACCTGAAAAAAACCTGAAAACACAGCATGTCCATATTTGTGAAATACCAGGTAGCTCTTTGGCAAAACCCAAAGCACTGAACATGTATATGAGAAAAGATGAAACGTCTCAAATCAATAACCTCAGCTTCCAATTTAAGAGAGGAAAGAAAGGAGAACCATTACACATGTGTTAGGACGGCTGCATTTAGAAAGATGGACACTATTGGGGCACTTGGGCTGTCGGTTAAGCACCCTACTCTTGATCGTGGCTCAGGCCATGATCTCATAGATCATGAGTTCAAGCCTCGTATCAGAGTTCAAGCCCTGCATCAATGGCTCGGTGCTGATGGTGTGGAGCCTGCTTGGGGTTCTGTCTCTCCTCCTCTCTGCCCCTCTTCCACTTGTGTGAACATGTGCTCTCTCTCTCTCTCTCAAAAAAAAAAAAAAGAAAAAGAAAAAGAAAAAAGACTGACACCATCAAGCTCGTGAGGATATGAAGAAACTGGAACAGTCATAAACCTCTGGTGAAAATATAAAATGGTACAATCGCTTTGGTAATTTCTTAAAACTTTTAAACATAGGCTTATAAGATGACCCAAGGATTCTACTCCAAGAAAGAAATAAGCGTATACTCATACAAATATTTATACAGGAATATTCACAGCAGCTTTATTTGTAAACAACCCCAAAGGTCATAAGCCAGGCAATGGATACATGAGTCGTGGCATATTCATATATGGAGTATTACTCAGCAATAAGGAATGGTGAATTACTGATACACTCAACAACATAGATGAATGTCAAAATAAACAGGCTGAGTGGAAAGCTCCAGGCAAGAGTCCATACTGTATCATTCATATAAAATTTATATTTATATAACATTTATAGAAATCTTATATATACACATACATATGTACATACATGCATACACATATATAAAATGTATACATTTATATACAATTCTAGAAATAGCAAACTCACCTGTAGTGACAGCTGGTGAACAGTTCTGTGAGGACAGGAGGAAAGGGGAGAGAAGGAAGGGATTACCAAGGGGCACGAGAGGCTTTGGGGGTGATGGATATATGTACTATCTTGATTACAGTGCTGGCTTCGTGGTTGAACATGTACATTAAAACATATACAATTTCATTTCTCTGTTTACGGTTTATTGTTTGTCATTTGTACTTAAACTCTCAGAAAAAAAATTCTACCCCTTCAGCCTTCCTAATATATCTGTTGTGACTCCCCACCCCCCCCCCACCATTTATGAAAAACTTAGAGAGTAATACGCTCAGTGTCGGTAGCAGGAAACTGAAATTTCCAAGTGGGTTCAGCTTTCCGTGAGCTCCAGTCTTGGAAAATCACAAAGAAGCAACTTTTACCTGGGGTTTAGTGATCTATACGATATTGATTTTCACAGCATCATCTCCTCTGAGAGTGATTATTTGTAATCTGAAGTATTTATTATGTTTCAGAGGGATACTATCTAAACATAAATAGGAACTTGACCTACTTGTAATTTGGGGTGCAGCTTACACAGTCTAGGTGAGACTTGTGTCTGGGTCTGCTACAGGAGCTGGAGGTTCTCAGTTTGAGTCTTGAGGAACAGAGGGTGCACATAGCCAGGAAGTGGGGGGGGGGAGACTGGAACCCGAGATGGTGTCTCCTTGTCCCCAAGGCTATAATTTCGAAGACGCTGGTGTCCCTCAGTAGAGCATGAGACACTCACCTGGTGCAAAAGTTGAGCAAGCTGGAGGTCAGCCCTGGGCTACCCATGAAGACAAAAATAAGACACGACATGTATGAGTTGCGATACTATCTCGAGCTCTGCTCTGCCCTTTCAAGAGTTAAAACCAAGATGGCTCTAGCTCTACTTCCGCCTTCCAGATCTTGAGCCAAGTGTCTCTTGTGGGCCAGGAAGGGAATTCTAGAACATGTAGTTCGGTTTAGCTGTACTGACGCAATCCAAATCTTCCTCTCTCTCCCTCTCTCTCTCTCTCACACACCCGGACATGTATGAACATGTATTTGTGTGTGTGTGTGTGTGTGTGTGTGTGTGTGTGTGCGCATATACATACATGTATGTGTGTGAGTGTATGATTTCGATTGCGTCAGTATGGTTGAACACAACGACATGTCCCAGAACTCCCTTCCTGGTCCCCGAGAGACCATTTTGTGTGTAGGTTCACAAAGACATGAGTCAGAAATGTGATGATACCTTTAATACTTTGGGAGAAGCTCTTCAATGAGGAAGAGCGCATGCGGTATGCCAGGCTCTATGCTGATTGCTTTACGTGCATCATCCAGAATCCTCTGTCCTTGGTAATTCTGTGCGTCTACGTTATCGTCGCCCTTTCGAGAGAAGGAGAGCAGAGAGGCCAAGTGACTTGTCCAAGGTTAGATGTTAGGAGGAGGCACAGAAGGCCTTCCAACCCAAGGCCTGCGGTCTTCGCATATGCTCTGCACCTACGCGGCAATTCAGTGAGATGAAAACAAAAAACAAAACTAAAAAATATAAATAGTAAATCACCAGAACATTTTTAAGATAACCAATTACAGAACCTTTAAAACATGGCACTGTTAAACAAATTGAAAATCCTCCGAGATAAATAACCGCTCAAATCGCATTCTAAAGATTGTAATCTCATCTGTGTTAGGACCCTCTTTAATTTGCGCTGAGTACACACACTCCTAAAATATACGCCAACAACATGTGAATGTTTACTGACTTCAATTTAAAAGGGAAAAAAAAAAGAGGAATCAGAATAGCCGCGTGTTTCAGGGAACAGGCTGGTGGGCGAGGGTGGGAATGTGACAGAGGAGGGGGAAAAGCTGGAGCCAGAGACCGAGAGACCCTGAGCGGGAAAACTAGAGAAGCCTGAATCTGAGGCAGAGATATGCAAATGTGGCCGGGTCTGTAATGAAAAATCTCCTTTATTAAACTGTGCTTTATCTGGGAACAGTCTTCCTTTTAGGAACATATCCAAGCAGAGATAAAGGCATCTTACTATACTCATTAAACTGTGCATGGCTTGATGCAATCAGACTTGTATAATTTGCATATGGAGTAGTTTAATCTAGCTCATCCTGTCTTGCATCTATTGTTAATCATGCCGAGGCTTCCCTCCCTCCTTTCCCCCTCCTTCTCCACTAACCCTTTGATTTAAGCAGATAAATGAATAGACATAAGGACGTCAACATCTTTGTCAGTGATCATCCGCCTTGTACGTTCCGAATATCCCTTGGTTTGCTGATTAAGTCTTGGTTGGCATTCCATATGTTTTCGATAGTGTCCGTCTTGGCTGATTTAGAACAAGCCATATAGAGCCCATCAAGGTGACAGGAAAACATTAATATCATCCATTGTGCGCCCAAGTCTCTGTTGGTCTTTTGCCATAAATAATACGAGGGGTGTTCCCGCTCTGTTTATTGGATGGCACCTGCTTTCCGCAAAGGGCCTTTGAGCCAGTGCATGAGGTTTGTGTAAAGATGCTTTGAAGAATATACGAAAACTTTGTAATTACTTCTTGGCAGTAAGTAATCTGCGGTTATGGAGATGGGTGCAATTTGATATTCCACGTGTTGGTCTTTGGTGAGGATGAGAATTATTCAGAGTCTTTGCTTGGGTCAGTTGTATTGCTTCCCATTAGTTGTATTAAGGGGATGAAGTATGGAAAGCGGGGAAAAGGAAGCAATGTAAGGTTTCCTTTATCTCCTCTGGACTTCGACTCAACCCCAAATCTTAGAGATCTTCTCTATCCATCCCTCCACCTTACCTCCCCGTGCTGGAGGTAGGGGAGAAATATGGGAAAGACGATGTTGGGAAATTTTCTCAGGAATGAGTTGCAGCTACAGAGCACTGGTGGAGACCAGCAAACACGTCTATGAGAAAGCCTTCCTCCCACCATCCCCTCCCTGGGATTAGATTGTGTCATTGCTTGAAAGTGAAGAACCTGTCCCCAGGAGATAGAGAAGGAAGGATGTCAATGTGCCCCCAGGACAGGACCCTGAAAAATTTAGAAGTGTGAGGTGAATAACATTTAAACATTTTAATCAAATCCACACAGAGCTCATTGGTTGGCTTGCACCCACTACAAGTTCAGGTTGTTTGTTGTGAGAAGACACACTCGTATCGTAGATTTGAGGGCAAGAGAGTGTGGGAAACAGGGGGAAAGCAACCCCCCTCCTGTCGGACAGGCACAGCCTTCTTGAGGGCAGGTGACTAGCCTGGATTTAGAAGAGGTGGGAAAGCAGTAAGAAAAAATCAGTTCCGGGGCTTGGGGAGATGGTTATCTTGGAGAAGCCGATGGTACTCGGGGCAACAGAAACATGTTAGGGCATCCAGTAAAGCTGAGAGAGCAGGGAAGAAAGCAAGACTGATTAGGGGAAGGAGCGAGTTCTAACAAGGGAGATGACAAAGATGATCTTTTTCTTGGGAAGTGAGAGTACATGTTCCCACTTCTAGAGTGTTCACTGATTCACCAACATTCACTTTCCTCATTCCACTCTGGGTCTTTAGGACATAGCCCTAATATAGGATACATTTGGAGTTTGAACTTAAATACACACGGGTATCCAAATCTTGTCCTCCATATCCAGCCAGATAGGAAATAACAACACGCATGTCCATGAATTATTTCGTTTAATCTTCCCCACAGAGAGGGAGTTATTCCTATTATCATCATCCCTGTTTTTACATATGATGTAGCAGGCTTGGGAAGGTACCTCAGGTCCCTTGCTCAAGATTGCTCAGAAATTTGTTGGTTTGGGCTTTCTGACATCTATTCTGACACTATTCCTCCACTTCGGTTAGCACCCGACTTCCTTCAGGGAGAACTGCTTCCTGTAGTTGGTGGAGGAGAGCAATTCTTCGCGCCTGTCTCTTATGCCTCCCTCTCTCTTGCCACCTCTGACCATAGAAACCAGGTGGGGGGGGGTGGTGGGCAAGTCCTTTGCTTGTGTCTTTCTGGGACACCTGTGGCAGGCATGCAACTCACGTGCATCCTACCAGGCCTGGGCACACGATGCAAAACAAGTCGGGAGGAGGCATTCTTGCAGCAGTGGTCAGCCTGGTTTGTGGTCCAAGCTGTCCAGATGCTGGATTTCCTTGGTTTCTGCCTGCTTTCCCACCCTGGTCATCGTGGCTTGCTTCGACTCTAGGCACCCCAGATATCCTTAAAATAATGGCACCTTTGCCAACAGAGCCAGAGGACAACGGTTACCGTGATCCTCAAGTTCAGTGGCTCACTTCATTCTCCCGCCATTGAGAGGTCCTCATTCTTGTGGTGACGGCATTTGCTCATTTCTCGGCTGTATCCATATACGTCCTACCCATTTGTCAAGTTTCAGCCCAGACCCTCTCCTGATGCCTTTCCTAACAACTCTAGTCCTGGCAGACTTTCTGTTACTTTCACCTAGGGTCCCCCAGCTGTGGTTCACACTGCTGAACATTAGCACTGCTTCTCACACTCTCTAATGCACCCATTCTCAACTCGTGGATGCATTAATGTATTCCACGATATTTATTATGGGACAGAACTCTACTAGGAGCTAATGACAAAGTGGGAATATACACTTTAATCCTATGATGTGTGCTTCCAAAGAGAAGTAAGGGTTCTATGAGGAAGTATAATGGGAAGTCTAACCTCACCCTGGGCCAAGGAGAGGTCCAGCGGTGTATGAAATTTTTAAAATGTCATACAGAATGGTAAACACATGCAAATTTTTCCACAGCAGGCCTGTGTAACTATCATCAGATTCTCAATCAAATAGGTCCATGGCCCCCAAAATATTAAGAATCCAAACTCCAAGCTTCTATGATTGTCTCTCCAATGAGTGAAATCTCTTTGGGTTGGGGAACTGTCTTATAATCCCCTTTTGTTGCCCAGGTGACCTACCCCAGCAGTGCTAAGCATAGAGTAGATTCTCGATATTATTGATTACTGAGAGACTCGAATAAATAAAAAGCATTGCTTCAAAATGTAGGTCAAGAGTCTGCTTCCAGTCATGTTTTTTTTTAAATTCAAATTGAATCATCATGTATGTTGTTCGATTCATGTACTTCAGAGCTGTATTGGCTGAGATAAAAACCTGGCAGTGAGGAACGAGATCATTTTTAACTTCCTGATTGTGATGTTAGTCCGAAAGCTGTACTTTTCAGTGCCTGCTGACCCTGTTTTTTAGATGCCAGGCTGTTGCCCTACATTTTCTGTGATCTTCCGGGCTGCGTCTAGGGCGGGAGTGCTTTAATTTCATCCTTGCCTCAATAGGTAACTAGCCCTGTTTCCCCTATTTGCTATCAAGCTGGGAAGAATACAAAATGCCTTTCTCATTCATAATGATCGCTATCAGACTTCTGGGAGATCTGATTGCAAAACTGGGTCCTCTGGCCAGACAAGGAATCTGGAAATTAGCTTTTTATAGTTTCGAGAAGCCTTGGAATGAAAGAAGATGTTAGCAGAACAAGTGGCAACCAGGTCAGAATCAATATTTATTGGCTTATTAAAGGAAGGGGGCTGTTGGGAGCAAGTGTGTCCCTCCACATGTGGGGGCTGGGGAATAGGAGTCTCTATGTGCCAACTGCTGCCTGCCTCTGAATACCAACTGTCAGGGTCAAGTGTTCTCATTTTTCTTATATTTACAATCTCTGAAGTTTCTCATTTAACATGCCACAGGGCACACGTGTTAGCCATTCAGGTATTAATGCAGCAATTATTAGACCAGAAGCGATTCCTAGTGTCTGATTTATCTCTCTCTTTACCCCATCCTTTCCCCATATGCTTGTTTTGTCTCCCTTTCGGCTTGTGATCTCTGTGGGGGATATTCTAGTAGGATTTCAATCTTCAAAGACAGTCCGTCTCTGTGTTCCGGAAGTCATGGCCGTGCTCTGGAATCCGTCTCTCGCTTGATGAAGGCACAGAGATGCATAGGCACCGAGCATTCTGAGGAGAGTGATTTCCCCCGGAATGTGAGGAGGCCGGGGCGGTGTTCTTCCCCCAACCTCGCCTCTCCTTTTGTGTTTTCTTCCATTGCCGATAAAAATCTCCTTCATTATTGCTGATACTTGAAATTTCTCCTAGAAGATGGCTTCCTTTGGGTCAAAGTGTTCTCTAGGAGGGAGGAGGATTATATACTAAACCGTATGTGAGTCTCAGCACACCTGATTAATTCATGAAATTCCAACATTGAACACAATTTCATTGAGCAGCTAGTCTATACTTGACTCTGTGCTGTGTGCTTTATATAGGTCAATGCATATCATTTCCTCAAAAACCTTCCGTAGGAGGCTCCCTCATGACACCAATTATAATTTTGAGTTGGCTCAAAAGCTTTCCTGGTGCAACATGTGTACGTGTACATGTAAGTGTAATTTTATATGAATAAAAGTAATAACAATTAAAAACTATTTTTTTCTGAAAGTTATTTAGTTGATATGCAACATGACCAGAATTTGAATCAGTCCAATCTGGCTTCAAATTTAAGGTCTTTCCATTATACAAAGTGAAATTAAACCCAAGTCACTGTATGTATGTGTGTGTGTGTGTGTGTGTGTGTGTGTGTGTGTATAAAATACTTCATTAAAAATATATTAGTTCTGGCACACCTGAGTGGCTTAGTCAGTTGAGCATCCAACTTTGGCTCCAGTCATGATCTCGTGGTTCCGTGAGTTTGAACCCTGTGTCCAGCTCTGTGCTGGTAGCTCAGAGCCTGGAGCCTGCTTCGGATTCTGTGTCTCATCTCTCTTTGCCCCTCCCTACTCCTGCTCTCTCTCTCTCTCTCTCTCTCTCAAAAATAAATAAACATTAAAAAAAATTTAAAATTCTGAATATATGTATATATATGTATATATATATATATATATATATATATATATATATACTTCTTCACATATCTGTCTCTCCCAAATTTATATTGGGGAAGATCATCATAAACTATAACACCTAAATATTATTGGGGACTAAGAGATGGAGAGATTCAGTCATGTAGTGATATGAAGTGGCTACTATGTGCTAGGAACTTTTCTGGTTTCTGGGGAGATCACCGTCAACAAAACGAAGCTTCCAAATCTCTGGGGAAGCTCATGTTCTAGTGGGGGTAGATCGCAAAAAAAATATACATGCGTGTAAAATATAGTATGGTAGAAGGTTATCCGGGCTATGGAAGACATACATCATGGGTGAGCAATGGTGGAAGCAGGATGGGTGAAATATAATTAGGAATTTTAAGTTGGTGGAAAGCTACCTACTGTGATTTTCAGAAAGACTAAGAAGAATGGAAGAGAGTAAGTACAGGTAGGTCTTTTAAAGGTTCTGCATTAAAGGAGAGAAAGAAATAGTACACAGAGAGAAAAGTGTTCTTTTTAAAAATTTTTTCCCAGTATGGTAAATATAGTAGGTTTGTGTGCTAATAACAGTGAATCAGGAAAGAGTGGGGGGGGGGGGGCGGGGAATTAGAAGAAGCAAATGAGAGATGCGGAAGTTACTAGAGATATGTCTCTGGGTAGCTATGAAGGGTTAGGATCTAGTGGGGGAAATGGAAGGATTTATCTTAGCTCAGAGCCCTTCATCACTCACGGTACAAGCGAAAGAGACGGAAGTCATGGGCACCACTGTGGGTAACGGGGGAAGTTCAGTGGTAGAAGCACGTTCAAGTCCTCAGTGAACGGCTTCCATTTTCATGGGCGCAAGAAGCTAAGCTATCAGATGAGAGTGGTTATAGAAGGGAAGTGTCCGAGACAGGAGGAGGTGTGAAATTACCACCTACGGAGCAGGAAGCCCATGGTCTAAGGACATATAGAATGACTCTTAGGCAGGATCTGGAGATTTGAGATTAGTGATCATGAATTTTAAGTGAAAATAACAAGTTAAAGATTAATGTAAAAAACTCGTGGCAGGGCGCCTGGGTGGCTCAGTCAGTTAAACATCCAACTTTGGCCCAGGTCATGAGATTGTGGTTCATGGGTTTGACCCCCATGTGGGGCTCTCCACTGTCAGCACAGAGCCTGCTTCAGATCTGCTGGCTCCCTCTCTCTTTCTCTGGCCCTCCCTTGAGGTGCACGTGCACTTCCTTTCCCTCACTCTCTCTCTCTTTCTCTCTCTCAAAAATAAATAAACATTTATGGGGCATCTGGATGGGCCAGTTTGTTGAGCATCTGACTTTGGCTCAGGTCATGATCTCAAGGTTCACGAGTTCGAACCCCACGTCGGGTTTGCTGCTGTTTTGGATCCTCTGCCCCCTCTCTCCCTGGCCCTCCCTTGCTGGTGCTCTCTATCACAAAATAAACATTAAAAAGTAATAAATAAATAAATAAATAAATAAATACTTAAAAAAAGAGAAAATATTAAAAAAAAAACAACCCAAACGTTATATGGCAAATCCACTCTGCCCCAAACCCATTCCCACACTCAAGGTCTTGGAAAATTGGAGGGGAGTGAACAAGTGAGAAAGAAGTGATGGACCAAAATCAGGATTTGCTCACATTAAAACTATCTACATTCACATGTGTAAGCACCATGAAAACACTCACCATTAAGAATCTTAGTTTTTTCTTTACCACAGTCACCTACTTACTTGATGACTCCTTTGTGAGTGGGACTCCAGAAGCCGCTGTTATCACTCTGGCCAACTGGTTACTCTAGCAACTGGTCAGCTGCCATCTTTGTGACTTCTTATATGAGTCTCTTAGAAGGCTAAGAGCAACATTGAATGTTAAAAGCAGATGTCTGGTCTCATCTTGCCGGTAAGACGACAGAAACGCGGAGAAGAAAAGTGATTTGCGTGAAGTCATCTAATTTGGGACAGAAGTAGAGCCGGTAGCCAGATTTGTAACTCCTGCCCACTTCTCCTCCTGGCACACCTCTCAGTTGGTTCTGGGGCTCAAGACAAGTACACAACCTCTTTCAACCGGCAAGTGAAAGGTGGCTCCTGTGCTGAATTTTACAATGTCGTTTCATGCCAGATACATAAACCACACTGATATGAAATTAATTTCATTTGCTTGCTGGCACTCTAACAACGAGTGATTTAAATAATGACACCTTGAGAGAACTAGTTGCGATGTGAGATTTTTAAGATTTCATCGCTAATCAGGACAATCAGGACAGCGGTGAGAACTTTCAAATTGGCAATCACAATTGGACCCCTTCTCCTCCTTTACGTGACATTCTGTGTTACAAGGCTTCATCCTAAAGTTAAGAATTGTACTTCTGAGATGTCCAGTGCCCGCTCATGTCAGACTGGCAGTGTGAATTCTAGACCTTCCATTAGACCAATTATCGTTAAATATGAAAAGCAGGAGAAGAGCATACAATCCACTATCTAACAACTTTAATTTCCCAGAAATCGTGGAGCAACTACCTGGGAGGGAACAGTATGATGAAGAAACAATGATGGGGGCAAGTCATAAAAACACTTGTGTTTAGTTTCCCATAATTAATTACGTAGTTAACTTTTGTCATTGCTGTGAAGGAATTAACATTTTCTGAGGTGTACTTCTTTCTTTAGGATATAGCATAATTGATTACTTTCTTTGACAAGTTGGGATGTGTACCGGAGCACAGAAGATGGGGCAATGGGTTGGTCCCTGAAGGTGATGACCGATGATCCGATGGGCTTGACTACACCAGCGATCACTGAAGTGAGCACAGACCGGTGGATTTCAATGCAAAGTTTCCAGGGAATCACAGCTTAGAAGTTTAAGCAGAATGAATGAGTGTGATTTTATTCACTAGTGTAGACATTTGAAACAACGATGGTGATTCTCAAGCGAGTCTCAAGTGAGTCTGGTTGTGAATCAATCTCAACCTGGAGAAGGAGTACCCACACTATTATGTTGCCACAGCGTGTGTATCAGGGACATCTTTGTTAAAGTAAAGGTCTATTTCCAGTGTCCCCAAGAACCTGTAGTTCTTATAGTTAGAGACCTCTACAGATAACGAGATGTCTGTACGTGCATGTATATGTGCATGTTGGTTGGTTTGTGGGGAATGATTGGGATGGAATTACAACATCATAGAAAGAAATGCAACATTATAGATTTTGAGACAGAAGTTGAAGTGTGGTTGTTCCCCCACTCAAATCTCTGAGAGGGTTTTATCACGAAGGATCTCTGAAGTACCTGGAAGACATATCAGGGGGGCTTAGCCATGTCACCACAGACCTCTGCTTTTACTTCTTTTCTTTTTAATTTTTTTATGTCTATTTATTTTTGAGAGAGAGAGAGAAAGAGAGAGAGAGCATGAGGCGAGAGGGGCAGAGAGAGCTGGAGATACAGAATCCGAAGCAGGCTGTCAACACAGAGCCCAACCTGGGGCTCGAACTCATGAACCTCAAGATCATGACCTGAGGTGACGTTGGAGGCTTAACCAGCTGAGCCACCCAGGCACAACTCCATCTTGCCTCGTACTGCACATCTAAGAGAATGGCCAGAAATAATGGCTGCTTTACACATGCTTACCATTTGAACACGCTCAGTATCCAAATCCATACTCCGAACCGTGTCCTCTTTTCCATCTCTGAGTAAGACCTTTCCATTGGCATTGCCGTGCTCACTGTGGGTTCTCAGAAAGTCTTTGGATGTAGTGATGATGCTTGCTATACAAATGGAAGACCACGCACTCTTAAATTTACCCGACTCCGTCTGACATGATGAAGTAACTGACAAAGCATTTGATGCTCGGCCATAGACGTTGTGCAGGGCAAGAGCTTTAGCTCTAACCTTTTTCAAGTACCTGGTACCTTGGGGTACCCTTAGGGAAGAGGATGTGCTCTTGGGTAACATGAGACAATCCAATATATTCTATAGCCAGTATCTTCTAAAATTCCTGATTCGCTTTGTTTTATTTTTTATATTTTTCAAGAGAGAGCAAGTGAGCAGAAAGGCAGGCAGAGAATCCTGAGCAGGCTCCAGGCCCAGTGCAGGAGTCTGAGGCGGGCAGCATCTCCAGAGCCTGAGATCATGACCTGGGTCAAAACCAAGAGCGGGGCTTTTAACCGACTGAGCCACCTGGTCTGATTGGTTTTAATAGGAGGACTTGGCAAGGAGGAAGAGATCTTGTTCACGTAAGTGGTCATCTTTTTGCCTTGAGAAGAAATCATAAATAGAAATAAAGATTACTAATTGGTGCCGACAAAAACTTCCTACTGTCTTGGAGATAAAGTGACTAGTTTTGATCTGTTTGGTTAGTCATTATAGTAACTGCTCAGAGGTCCAGGCCATGGGCTGCAGTGGCTGAAATGGTACATTCCTTTGGTGAGGAAATGAACCATGGTATCTTGGAGAAGTGACTTCGCCAAAAAGAGAATTGAAGGGGTCCTTCTGAGATAGCAGTAAGACTGCCTGGTGTGTTCATTTGAATATAAAGGCATCAATTAATCACTAATTAATTTTTTTAACTTTTATTTTTTTTAACTTTTTTTTGAGAGGGAGCGAGCCAGGGAGGGGCAGAGAGAGAGAGAGAGAGAGAGAGAGAGAGAGAGAATCATATGCAGCCTCCATGCTTGGTGCACAGCCCTCCTCGGGCTTGATCTGATGACCCTGAGATCAGGACCTGAGCTGAAATCAAGAGCCAGACGCTTAACCTAACTGCGCCACCCAGGCACCCTAATCACTCGTTAATTTAGAAGACATTCGTGAAGCCGTTGTCCTGGGTGTTGGGGATATTCAAAGGTAGCTACAGTAGACCTGTGTCCGCGAAGAGCCTTCAGTCTGGAGAGGAAAGCAGGCATCCACAAATGATATTTTTATCACTTTAATACGTGCCAAAGATAACTGACACGAACGTGTAGACGGAAAGCAACGCAGACGCACTTCGCCAAGTTCCGAGTGCCTACAGGCACGTGTAGGACGTGGTCCTTCCGCTGCAGAACTTACAGTCCAGGGGCGCCTGGGTGGCGCAGTCGGTTAAGCGTCCGACTTCAGCCAGGTCACGATCTCGCGGTCCGTGAGTTCGAGCCCCAGCCCCACGTCGGGCTCTGGGCTGATGGCTCGGAGCCTGGAGCCTGTTTCCGATTCTGTGTCTCCCTCTCTCTCTGCCCCTCCCCCGTTCATGCTCTGTCTCTCTCTGTCCCAAAAATAAATAAACGTTGAAAAAAAAATTAAAAAAAAAAAAAGAACTTACAGTCCACTTGCGGCAATAAGTCGGCAGCTGGCACGGCAGTAATTGCAGTGGGTTTCCGTAAAAGAAAGATGTCTGTTCCAGCTGGGGTGATCCGAGAAGCCTTACCGCTGAGGAAGGAACTGAGTCTACTAAAATCTGTCTCTCCGACAGATGAAGGGGCAGCATAAGAGGCACCTTCAAGCAGGTGAAAGAAACAGGAAACTAAAGGGCATGGTCTGGGCTCCTTGTCTATGACTCCCACAAGGAAGCACCCTGAAATGCTGATGTGGGTGACTCTGAAAGGTTTCTAGTGTCGTGGTGGGTTCTTGAGACCCCTGAGAGGGAGCGACACTTTCTCAAGTGTCCCCAGAGTTCCGTAAAAACCAGCCACATCTTTACAATGTGCCGAGGAAGCTCTGTTTACATGGGGGTGGGGGGACGAATGGAGGTAAGATGATGGATTGACTGGGGTCTGACGGAAGAGCCGTGGGTGACAGGACGTAAGGGAGGTGCTGTCCTCCTCTTTCTAGAGGCCACTCTGGGACTTCTCCTGGTTGATCGTGATAGGCCTGGCAGAAGTTGTTTTAATTTGGAGAAGGAATGGAACATTGTCTGTCCCAGTCCCCCACAAAGCTTCTGGAACACTCTGACTCGGCATCCCAAAATGGGTGCCGGGGTAGTTCAGGCCCTGTGAGCCTTTGTAGCAAGGAATATGAGCTGCTTGCTTAGCCAATAGCCCTCACCCAGCTTCCTTAGGACCTCGGGGACCGCCTTCAGTGTCATGGTGGGTTCCATGGGACACTGGGAAGAAGTGAACATTTAGGCCAGCCCATAGTTTTACTAGAACCAGCCAGATAGTGGGCATGACATCTTATTAGCTCCTTAGTTCTCTTTCTTCATTTGTAGCCTCGCTCCCTCACCCCTTCGCCTGCCTCCACCATTTTCTCCTTACCACAGCACAGGTACAACCACAAAGTGAGCTCCAACCCCCCACCTCTAATAAAGTGAATGCTGTTGTCAGTTCAGATAAGGGCACCCACTGGACAGAATGGCAATATTTTCTATCCTGGCAAACGTGATCATAAGTTCAGTTTATTAATATTGCAACAGTCGCACTAAATGAGATCGCTTGGCTAACAAACCATTTATCAACAAAACGCTGCCACCTACTGAAGTTTTGCAAACAGCCCAGATGATTGGATAAGATCACAAATTCGCTCTGTCACAAGCTTACGGTCTTTTCTGAAATCATTCCGGAAAAGAATGATAACCAGCAAAACCAGACAAGACATCTCTTTTCTGCAGTCTGTTTAGAAAGTGTCAGTGTAAATCCTACAGAGTGGCATCCAAACAGAAAAAGGCACGGGGGCCCCTGATGTTCAGTTGATTATGGAATTTCCTAGTAGGGCTTGGGATGCTCCCAAACAACTGGTAGATAGGGCTGTGTCTATCGCGAGAATGTTCTTCACAAATGGATTTGCAACGCTGATGTTCAGTCTGCAGTGAAGGCACACAAAAACCACTTGGTTTTTATTTTTATTTTCCAGAAAATAAATATATTTGGTACCAAGAAACATCCCAGTGGAACTTAGGATGATGAGAAAAGCTGTTTTCCTGTAAGAATACGTAACTCTGGAAATAGAGTTTCATTCAAGGCTCCTTAAACTATGGAAACCGCTTTAGAAAAGGATAATGAAGTTGTGTGGTGCTTATGAAGTTCAGACCGCTTTAGGAAGTAGAGTGAGAACTAATTTGTAGCGCTAAGGGGGAAGTTAGGGGAAACGCAAAACCCAAATAATGATGATTTCCGTGTGATTTCTGCCTTCCAAAGCTAATCGTGGCTCTTCTTTGGAACATCTTCAGACGTCACTTTGAAATGCTGAATGACAAAACAGGGCCCTCCGTACCATGACTCACACTTGCCCCAGCTCAGTTCTGGAGCAAGCAGAGGTTGGCCAGGAGAGAAAAGAAAACATAGTGCCCTCTGTAGAGCTCTGTGCCTCCTTCTCACCCCATTTTACATAGATGGAAAAGCGTCATTTCTCCCACCATACTGTGATGGTCTCAAGGGAACGGCCCTGGCTCCTTGGGTCTCGGACAATGGCTTGCACGTTGCCAGCCCCATAAAATTAATATGTCTGAGATCTAGATAGTAAGTCACACCAATTTTAGATAACTGATTTTGTAGATCCCTGGCATGAGGGGCTTTTCAGGACTAAGTTCTCTCCCTCTCTCTCTCTCTCTCTTAATTTTTTTCCTGGAAATTCCTACACCTCCCTGACCGTCATGGGTATGAGATTACTGGCTGAATGATTTCAATGGATGAATAGAACCTTTCTCTCCACTCGCTACAAGACCAGAGGGTTTGCCTCCGCTCTGCCATTTTTCTAAATTCATAACGTCAAGCGAGCTTGAAAGTAAGCAAATGCAGCATGGGAGTGGGAGAGGAAAGCAGGCTTCATATCGGCTTTGGGGTCAACTAAACATAATAATAACAAGTGACGCCGTTGATTGAACGTCACCCAAGTACGTGTCCGTGTGCTAGGCATTTTACCTGTATTCCTTCCGTTCCTCGTAACAATCCCTCATGGGAGGAGCGAGTCGCTGCACCTGTTTTACAGACAAAGAAACTGAGGCCCCGAGAGGTAAATGACTTGGCCAAGTCCATCCGGATGGAATGGTAGAGCAAACCCCGGTCTAGGTCTCCTGGCTCGGGAGACCCTGCTCTTTTCAGGGCACCAGTCAGAGCACAGCTTCCCCATTTTCCTCTTGGCTTGCACAGAGTGTTAAATGGAGAGAGGTTGGAAGAGAGGAAGTTCCTCTCTCTTCTACCCAGGGAAGTTACGCTGCTCTCGCACATGGGAGAATAAAGTTCACAGTGTGCTAGTAAATGAGATCATGGGTAGGAAGCCCTTGGACCTCCTTAGAAGTAAGTGACTATAAAAAAAAATCCAAACCATTTGTATTACTCTTGTAGGTGATGTGATTTCAAATGGACAGAGAGCACAGTTTGTCTTCTGTTCCAATTGGCATCCCTTCATGCCGTTCTGGGAATTAGTTCAGAACTGACTACAGGAAGCATAAATCACCTTTGCTACCCAGTACTGTTTCCTAGCAGGCCCATATTTTCCCAGGAGGTTCTTTCTCTGTAGTAGATAAAAGTTTGCCTTCATTTCATGTGATCTCATTTCATTTTCCTCTTCAGTAGATACCAGCCAATGTCCATCATTCCGGGCAAAGCAGGATCCTGTCCCGTATACTTAAATTCCAGGTGGTCCTACTGGAGCCTCACTTTTTCCATTGAATGCCTCCATCACTCCTATTGTTACCAGGGGAATAATTCTCATTCTCATTGAAAGGAAACGCACATTCTGAATGTGTAACAATAACCTGCATGCAGCTCTCTGATTATAAATATCAAGTGTTATAAAAGCCCCATCAGTGTAGTGATCAAAGGCATGAAGGGACTCACTGCTGAAGCAGCAGGTGACCCAGAACAATCGGAATAAAGGGAAATGCTGAGTAGACATGGGGTCCTAAGAAATTCACATTAAAGATTTTTCCTGACGTATTGCGGTTGTGCCTTATAAAAGGATTTAACTAAGAGCTAACAAGGCAGTTGATTTTGCATTGAATGCTCTCTGATAATTAAAAATAAGTTTAAGATTTACCGATCAGGAGTAATTCTTATTTTTCATCCCTAATAAAGCCAATAAATGTTCATTATAAGAATCACTTTCACCACAGGAAAACTATATTAAAAGTGCTTCCATTGACACCTTCTCACAGAAAGATATTGTTCTGTGCATATAAGAGTGATCTGGGTCAAGGAGAGAAATGCAGAAAGAGCTGATGACAAATTAGTCAAAGAAGGCAGGTGCTTCTTTGGTGCTTGGTCAATAAATTCTTTTTTATTTTCAAGAGCAAATAATTCAGGCTGAGGAACCATCAGCCACTCAGATTGAGTGCACTCACTATGCCCCCCCCCAAGTGAGTGTGGGGAGCCACCTCCCATGAAAAATACCCGTCCCCATTTTTTTAAGGTCACTGATTGATTTCCTTACTTAGAAATACATTTGTCTCTCACAAAAACACTTTCCTGGAGTGTAAAATTCGTTAAGGATGGGCCCCATGTTAGTCCCAGTCCAGGGGAATTTCTGAGAATCCCAAGGGACAGTTTCATGGCCACTTCATGAAATGAGCTCAGAGCCAAGCCTCCAACACCGGCCTGTCCACACGGGGAGAGGCTGTCGGGCATCAGCCTGACCTGAAAGGAAGCAGGGCTCTTGCTGGAGACACCACCCAAAGCAGAGAGAAACAGGAAGAAACATACTGGTTTCTGCCTGCTCCCACCCTCCAATCTTCAGCCAGCACCTCCCACTAGGTGAACCTCTCCAACAACCAGGAGGTGGGGCACCAGGAAATATAGTTCCCTGCAGTCTAGAGCAGAGTGGGAAGTGCCAGGAGAGGATCGGAGAAGAGACGGGGGAAGGACCATCATGGCGCTACAAATGGACACACACGAAGACATTTATGTCTCTCTAGGAGGGGTTCCTGGTTTGAATTTCTTCATGCTTTAGCTCTTCTTCCAATTTTAGAGCATCTGTGCTGTTTATTCTCTTTATTGTCTTTTAAAGTATTTAACTTAGCGTTCAGGGCAACGGAGAAGGCCATGGTGAACTTAATGACTAGATGTGAAAGTCATTAACAGGAAATACTTGATTAGGAGAACACTATTTCTACGAGCCTGATTGAATAGTCCCTTCCTTCACTTTTCTCTGTGCTACAGAATACTGCGGGCTGCTTCTAAAGGTCTGGAGTTTACCAGATAGCTCATTGGTGACTTTTAGTGACCGGGGAAACAATGAAGAGGAATATGGCCCTTGATCCTCAACATCTCATTAATGTCTGCATGAGGACAGGGTGAATTTTCTAGAAGCCACTGGAACTCAGGGGGTCCGGGGATGGGGTGTTAGTGAAGGGAAGCCAACTCTTGGGATGAAACTCCATTTCTGTCCTTTCTGCAGTGGCCCTAGGCGTTAGTTCTGTATGTGGGGGAGGAGGACAGAAGCCACTTTTCAGTTTTATTTACTTTTGCTTTCATTGCTTGGCTCTTTTGAAACAGAATATTTTCTTTAATAGTGCTTTCTCCTCTTTTCTTTCTTGTTCACCTGCTTTTAAGATTCCAACTTCTAACTATTATTATCTTTTTTGACCATTTCAGCTCTTCCCTCTACCCCTTAATTGGCCTGAGAAGTCCCTTCACTTACAGGCTGAACAGCTGCCTCAGCCCTTCCTGACCCAGAGAGCCAGGGTGGAGCATAATTGAGGGTCTTTCGTTGTGATATTGTCGGGCACTCACTGTCTGCTTTCTTAATGCCGTTCCATTAGAAAATTCACCATCCTTCACACAGTGAAGGTGCACTTTGCTGTGACTTTGGCCATGTTGCAATTCCACTAATAGCCTTTTACTGTAGGGAGACTATCTACAGCAGCATCTAAAAGTACTTCTTGAGGCAGAAGCAAATAGGGGACCTAAGAGGAGGCTAAATGTTTTGCACTCCCACCATAATTGCAGTTAAGAAAAAGTAATTGATTGTCTGCAGAAGCAGTGGGCTTTCTACCTTTAACCACGTGTTTCCATCCCATGGTCTGGGAACTGCCGCAGGCACTGAAAATAAGTGAAAAATGGAGCACATCGTAATTTCCCAACATTTGTGACCCTAAAGATACAGAATGTTTCTTTGTCAATCTTGGTAATAAAATCTAGCATTTAAACTTTTCTTTAAAAAAAATATCGGACCGAAACCATGCACAGTCTAAAGATACCTGTCACAGACTTATTACATGCAGGGGGGCAGATGGTAGACTGAAATGAGTTTTCATTGCAGACAAAAGGTAGTTTTCTTTAATTTTCTGTAATTTATCTCATCTTCTGCTGGAGACCCCATTCTTCAGTGAACAGAGGAGAAACTGCCCATGAAAGGAAAATTGATTTCTTTCCTATTAAAAGATATCTTTGGGGTTAATTTAGTTTCTCTTAGGTAAATGTTTAGGCTTTTAGGGCTTTTCTCTCCCTTCTCCTCGCCTGGATGGAATCTTGAGTTTCGACTACATGTCCTCATATCATAGTGTCCTCCTCTGGTTCTTGCTGGTCAGAGGTGCAGTATCTTTCTAACCTTGCCACAGAGTAGGGTCCATACTGCAATCTTCATTAGGGGGAGCACAAACCAACCCTCAACTTGACCAACACCCTTGACCTTGGCATTGGATGGCTCTCCTGAATCTCAGCCATGTCTTCTATCTAATACCTAGGTTAGCTGACCTCCTTAGAGCTCCTGTCACTGACCAGCAGGCTTCACTCTGGTAGGTTCACTGCATCTCAGTTCCTCAAACTTTCTTCTCTCCCACTGGACACTCTCAGGAATTTCAGTAAAGTTGGCAGTAGAGTTAGAGAAATAATGAGGAGAACTTTGGACTGAGACATCAAGTCCGCAACAACTATTTCAAACTTGGGATCCTTCCTAGAAAGACATAAATATCTTAAAACGTGCCCATTTGTAACGTTACACCGGAGTCATGAGATGTGCTTAGATCAATGGTTTACACCCCAATTCCTGGGCAACTTTGGGGATTATTGGGGCCTGTCCTATGCACCTGTTACAAAACATGGAACGTGTCTTTGGCCTAAAGAAACAAATCCTTCTATTCTACGTGGAAGCTGGGAGATACACAGGATATTGTCGCTAGTCCTTTCTATGATGAGATTTTTTTTCCCCTTAGTCATTTTTGACCTACAACATGGTCGGTGTCATGTTGAATATGGCAGTTATGTGAGGACACTTAGGATTTTCACCATCTATGAAATTATTCAATGAAGTGGTTGTTGATTATCCCAACTGCCAGCCAGGATTGCGGCTGGAGTGAGAAACTCCATACTGATCTCCAACCTCTTCTGCAAAAATGCATTGGGTGCATTTCTCTACACCCAATGTTATAAAAACTCTTCAGTTTCTCCAAGGTGGGATGGACACTTTCCTTGGCCAGCCCTTATAATCCAAGTGGGTTGATATGCAACAGAGAGATTTGGAATCCAGACGTCATTTCTCTCTTAACAAATCCTAGGTCCCCAGAGATCTCACTTTGTACCGAAAAGAAAAGTCTCATGTGAAACCAAAACTAGTCATGGCTGCTTTGTTCTCTTTGGAGTTACCCACTGGAGAACCTCAGACATGATGATTTTAAGTACAGTGAAGAATGCACTGCTTTGTTAAGGATCTAAATGTCAAAAAATAAAACTTTAAAAACTTTTAGGAGAAAATGAAAAGAGAATATCATTACGACGTTGAAGTAGGAAAAGATTTCTTAAAGAAAGTTTCCAAACCCATACCAAAGAGGAGGTTGAGGTAGGAGGTGGGACACAGGAAAAGAGGACTTACATTGGGAGAGGTATTAGTTCATTGTTCTATCTCCCCCCACCAGAGATGTCTCTTTCTCTCTTTAAGTCAAATTGTGTGCCTTTGGGTGGGAGGCGTTAAAGGAGCCTCTTGGATAACCTGACGTGTTGGCTGTGGAATTTGATGGGATGTTTGGTTTATGTCTATAAAAAGGCTATGGTGAGAGTGGGGAGAGGAAGCTGCATTGGGAACAAGCAATGGTCCCCAAAAGAGAAAGCCTGTGTGGATGTTCCCAGTCTGGGTGTTGGAATCTCAGCTGTCACTCTGTAGCAAAGGAGTTGCTGTTAGAGATTTCCAGTGGGGAGCCTCAGAGAAACCCAGAAAGGTGCCTATGTATTATAAACTCACATTAGGAACATGCCACATTTAAGGGCACTGTCACCAGATTACATTTGTTTCTTATCTTTACTCTCTATCCCCACATCTCCCACCCCAACCAGGGATGTATCAGAAACTGAAACAAGTGACGTGGGGTATGGCTGCAGGAGAGATGAAATTAGGAGGGAAATGCTAACAAGACTTCCCCGGGGAAGGAAGTTGGTTTAAACATCTGACTTCGGCTTAGTTCAGGATCTCGCAGTTGGTGGGTTCGAGCCCCGCATCGGGCTCTGTGTTGACATCTCAGAGCCTGGAGCCTGCGTCTGTGTCTACCTCTCTCTCTCCCCTCCCCCACTTGAGCTCTCTCTCGCTCTCTCTCAAAAATAAATAAGCATTAAAATAAAATAAAACAAAATAAGACTTCCTCTAAGACAAGTTTCTCAGCCTAAACAAAGTAGTGGGGAATCTCAAAGATAAGCAAAGAAACAAGACTCACCAACCACCAAAAGTAGACACACAGAAGACAAAATATAGAAGAACTAAAGCCCGAAGAAATAGGCTCAGCTGTGACAGGGTCTCTTAGCTTGGGTTTCCCCAGCAACAAACCCAGGTTCAAGTGCAAATAAGTCTTTGGAAAGTGAGGGAAAGAGCAGGAGGAGAGAAAGGAAGTGAATGCCATCAAATCAACATGCACCATGGCAATGAGAACTCGATCCCGTTGGGGAAACAGGATCCGGGGTCAAACACGCGAGTCGGTGATCCAACCTGAGAGTGAGGGGGTTCAGGTAATTTTACGCCAACTTTCAATAGTCAGTGGTTGAGGACTGCTCCTGAGATTTAGTTCCTTAATTCCTCCAGCCAGCAATTTTGGTAGCAATGTGGGCTTCTTAGGCAAGAGAAAGCCCTCAGGCAAAGAAATATAGGCACTGGCAACTGGCTTGTGTGCACAGTAGTGTTAAGAATGAGGAGATATGCATGAACACCAGACAGAGCCCACTACGGAAACAAATCCATGACTTTTGCAATAAAGTAATGTCCTCAGAAAGATGTGGAGAGAAATTGCATTCACTTGCCGTTAAAAAAAGTAAGTAAGGGATTTGGAAATAACAGAGATACACATATGTACACACAAACGACGAGTGAATTAATGTAAAGTTTAAATGGAAGAATTCATCCAGAAAATAATAGAAAATCACAAAGAGTTAGAATACATGAAAGAAGGCATAAGGGACGGATCCAAACGTACCCATCTTTTCCAGAAAAAAGATAATAGAAACAATGGGTGAGAGAAATTACAAAATAAGAGAAAACAAAATGCTATCGCCAAAAAAGAAATAAGTTCTTATCAAGGGCTAATGAGAATAATGTTACAAAGACATACACCTAGACATGAACTTTTCATAATGGAAAGTTCTTAAATAGATCTATATATATGGGAAAATATGGCATAAGATAAAATGAATTTTCAAGTTTATAAAGAAAGAAAATCTATTATTCAAATATGATATTGTCACAATTAGCCAATTTAAAAATAGATCTCTGCCTCACATCATACCTCAAAATAATTGCAGGTGAAAAAAAACACCCAAATTTATAAAAACATGAGAGTAAAATTATAGGAGTTTTGTCTCACATTTACGGTCAATTAATTTCAACAATTGTGCATAAACAGTTCTATGGAGAAAGAATAAGTTTTTCAAGAAATGATGCTGGGACAAATGAATACCTACATGCAAAAGAATGAATCTGGATCTCTATCGCAAAGCACGTACAAGAATTAACTCAAAATAGATCAGAGACCCAAACGTCAGAACTAAAACTGTAAAACTCTTGGAGGAAAACATATGAGTAACTTTTTGTGACCTTGGATCTAGTGGTGGCTTCTTAGATATGACACCAAAATCACAAGTTCAAAACAAAAAATAGATAACTTGGGTTTCATTAAAAATAAAAACTTTTGTGCATCAAAGGGCAGTGCCAGGAAAGTGAGAAACCAAGCAGTGGATGGGAGAAAATATTTGTAAAGCGTATGTTTGCTAAGGGGTTTGTATCCAGTATACATAAAGAACGCTCACAGCTCAATAAAAAAATCAGATGATAGCAAGTGTCGGTGAGGATGTGGAGAAATTGCAACCCTCATACACTGCTCGGGGGGAATGTAAAATGGTGCAGCCATTTTGCAAAACTTACTGGCAGTCAAAAAGTTAAACCTAGAGTTCTCATTTGAGTCAAAAATTCCAGTCTCAGGTATAGACCCAAGAAAATTAAAAGCATATGTCCATGCAAAAACTTGTACACAAATGTTCATAGCAGTATTATTCAAAATAGCGAAAAGGTGGAAACAAGCCAAATGCCCATCAAGTGATGAATGCATAATTGTGCCATGAAAAGGAATGCGTTTTATGCTACAACATGGACAAACCTTGAAAACATTATGCTAAGTGAAAGAAGCCAGTTCCAAAAGACCACATATTGTATGATTTGATTTATATGAAGTGCCCGCAGTAAAGCAAATCCACAGAAACAAGAAATACATTAGTGGTTGCCCAGGGTTGGTGAGGATAGGAGGATTGAGGGTGGGTTTAGCCGACGGAGCCACCCAGGCGCCCCACCCTCGGGGGGTGGGTGATAAGCTAAAGGGTACAGCGTTCTTTTTTAAGGCCATGCAAATATTCCGAAGTTGATCGTGTTGGTGATGGTATAACTCTATGAATACATTCAAAACCATTGAATTGGTTACACTTTAGTGGGCAAGTTATCATGTGTGTGAATTACGTCTCAATGATGCTTTTACAAAAACAAAAAATGAATCTATTTCTATAATCTTGAAGCATATAGGACTTTGCTAAGCATACAAACCGCGGAAGTTAAATGAACAGATTGATAAATCAACATTCAAAATCTATATTTGGTAAAAGATACGATGAAGTTGAAAAAAAAAGAAGAAGAAGAAGTTACAGGCTGGGAGAAAATAGTTGCAGAGTACATATCAGACAAAGAATTAATATCCAGAATATATACAGAGCTTCTACAAACATCAAGAAAAAGAAAATGATAATTGATGAAGTGAGTATTGGGGGAGGGCGGGTAGGGCACTGAGGAGGAGGTAAGAAGGAGGGCAGGAAGGAGGTGGGGAGGGAGGTGGTCCAGTCTGAGGACAAAGCGCTGGAGAATAGAGCGGCTTAAAGTTGAATAAAGAGCTTGCGTGCAGATGAGCCTGGGCTGGACATTTCAGTTCTGGACACAAGATCGCTCCTATGATTGAAAGAGCTCTGAAGACTTTTACTCGGTCAGGTCTTGGAAACATGTGAGGATTTGTCTGAGTGAGGAAGAGGAAGAAAAGGTGAAAAAGTCTGAGTCTCAGGTTGGGTTTGGAACAGGAAGGTGTAAGAACGAAGAAAGCCATTTTCTGCTTAGTCCACGAACTCGTCCTAAACATGCGGAAAGCACTGGAACTCAGCTATGGCTAGGGCAAACTAAATTAAAATGATATATGCTTCATCCATCACGTTGGACAAAACTTCACAAGCTTGGCAAAGGTGTGGGGAAATTGATATTTTTGTTCTAGACGGTAACATAATTTGATACTTTTTGGGATGTCATTTGGTAGTCTTTATCAAAATGAAAAATTCTCATTTCTTTTGACCCAGCTAGTCCAAGTATATATATATATATATATATATATATATATATATATATATTGCTGCAATATTATTACTAAAATAGAAATGTGGAAAAACAACTTAAGTTTCCATAAACAAGGACATTAAATAAATGTTGGGGATTTCTCTACCGCACGCAGGTAGCAGTAACAAAGAATAGGGAGGGAGCTGCATGTCTACCAACAATGAAAAATCTAGATCTGCTGTTAGGTGAAAAACAAAGACAATTTCAGGAAAGTGCACGTAAAATGGTTCATTTTGTTTTTAACTTTCCATGTATCAAGGGAGGTCTTTAAGAATACATAAAATGTTTCAAGTGCTTTTTCTGGGACAGGAATGTAGGGGGGAAAGGGAGACTTTTTGAAACACTTTTTTTTAATGTTTATTTTTATTTTATTTATTTATTTTATTTATTTATTTATTTTTTTTTTTGAGAGAGAGACAGAGCATGAGCAGGGGAGGGGCAGAGAGAGGGAGACACAGGATCCGAAGCAGGCTCCAGGCTCTGCGCTGCCAGCACAGAGCCCTATGCGGGGCTCGAACCCAGGAACCGTGAGATCATGACCTGAGCTGAAGTCGGACACTTAACTGACTGAGGCACCCAGGGGCCCCGAAAGGGAAACTTTTATTTCATCTTCTATTTTATCACTCTTCAACAGAAATATAAGGAGAAGCAAGTAAGTGAACCACACATTTAATTTTAAGTTTTCCGGTAGCCACATTTAAAAAAGTAAAAAAGAAACGTATGACATTATCTTTACTAGTACATATTTTCAGCGTAATCTATCCAAAATATTATCACCTCAACCTACAATCAATATAAAATTCTTCTTAACGTGATGTTTCACAATCTGGTTTTCGTCCAACGTCTTTGCAATCTGGTTTTTATACGCTCAACAGTCCCGTGTGGCTAGTAGGCACCATTTTGGATAGTGAATTTCTGTATCTTATTTACTACTGCCATGTTTTAAATGATTTTATTATGTTTTTGTGTTTCTCTTATTATTAAAAATGGCAAAGAATCAGAACCTTTAAAGTTTTCCTAAAGAGAAAGGAAAAGAAAAAAAAAAAGAAAGCAAAACAAAGGAAACTGCCTAATCACCTGCCTTGCACCCGTCATTTACTGAAAGTCCGTGTTTCTTCTCTTCTGGGCTCTGGATCATTGTTATTGATGTGGGTGATTGGCAAAGGGCTGGGGTGGGGCGGGGGAGGCAGGGCAGAGGGAATGTGGTTTCGGTCCCATGGGACTGTGATGTGTGAATTGGTGGTTCCCGAGGGAGTTAGGCAGCTCTCTCTGGTTTTAGCGGTCTTGACCTCCTCTGCCCAGGCAGTAATCAAATCACCTATATCTGGTTGAGGGCCTCTCCCAAGCATGTGAACAAGTGATTATTGCTGGACCGGACATGCCCTAAATCCCCCTGCTGCCTTCTGACCCTTTCAACTTGTCCAGTCGCCCTGCCTTGGTTCTTCTTTATTATGTAGACACGCAGACGCAAAACCAACCCTTGGCTTTCTTCTGGAAGAATAAATATCCCCAGTTCTTCCAGACTTTCCGACACGGGTATTGTGTTCCTCTGGACCCTTTCCAAGTTCTCCACACCTTGTCTTAGTGCAAAGCCCCGGCACTGTCATCTAATTAATGGAGTTGGCCTGATTAGCTCGTGGTGGCCACACTTTTCTCCCCTGGCTTACACATTGTGGCATTTCTCCTCACTTGTTTGTTTTGTTTTGTTTTGCTTTTCCCCACAAGCAGCATTTTACTTTGCCAGTGATTCCTATATTGCATTTGTAGAGAGAGATCTGACACCAGAGTTCTTCCTCTGTTCACAGGGCAATTGACTCCCCTGTAAGAAATAATATAAATTATCCTTTCTGGAAGTATTCTTCACTCCTTTAAACTTTCAACATGACAAAAATTGGAATCAAAATTTGTGACAGGCCGAAGATAACTACTGAGATCAGAGAGAAACTCCCTGATTTGAACAACATGCAGGAGAGACACGGAAAATATTAAGTTAAATACTGGTTTTCATTGCGGATTCATTTCATTGCGGAGTCAATTCAGACCCCCAACCTCCCTTAAGCCTCTGGGGTCTGGATAGGAAACTCTCCTGTGAATTTCTAATCTATCTTGTCCCTAAAGTGGTAAATCTTAAAACTGAATTGACTGTGAATATATATTTTATTGTATTTACTTTTCCTGGGGCTTATGACACACACCTACAAGATGCACTGAGGCCAGATGTTGGTCTAGAAGAGATTGTTAAAGGCAAGTAGCCTTTTGAAGTAGCTTGTTCCATCAATACCTATAATGGTAAATAGAGGCATTGTATTTGGAAAGATGGAGAACTGTCTCCAACACCTGCCCCGATTATCCAAAGGACCTTGAAAGTTTCTTTGGATGCATATCAAATGCAGAAATTAAGCATTTTAGGGGCACCTGGGTGGCTCAGTCGGTTAAGTGTCCGACTTCGGCTCAGGTCATGATCTCATGGTTCGTAGGTTCGAGCCCCGTGTCGGGCTCTGTGCCGACAGCTCAGAGCCTGGAGCCTGCTTCGGATTCTGTGCCTCCCTCTCTCTCTGCCCCTCCCCCACTCATGCTCTGTTTCTCTTTCTCTCTCTCAAAAATAAACCTTAAAAAAATAAATAAAAGAAAGAGAAATTAAACATTTTGCGTTTTACTCTTATTGAGTTGAGGTTCAATCAAATATTAGTAACGATGTTATTTATACTATCATAACAATTATACAACCAGTTAATTCCACTGAGCTCTTAGCGCCTTGAAGCCAGGGCCTTTTTCAGGTGCTCGGTTGGTCTCTTGTGGGGTTCCTAGCACAGTGCCTGGGAGGTAGTCAGCACTCAAAGTGAGATTGCTGAATAAAGGACATGGGTTAGATGAGATCACATTAGGAAAAGAAACCACTCATTGCTTTAAGAATCCTATTTCTAGGCAATCAAATGCCACTTGATGCATTTGACATTTTACTCATCCAGTTGTAATGTTTATTTTCCAGGTGTGGAAAGAGTAAAAATAATAATCAGTGTATATGTTCATTTATTTTATTTTTTGCCAAAATGTTAGCAGGGCGCGTGATGTTTATGCCTGTGAAACTTACTGCAAGTTCCTGCGTTGCTATTTTCAACTAATGTTGTACAACAACAATTACTAATAATGTCAATGCTTTGTGCTTATATAGCAATTTCCATCAAAGAATTTCAACAGCTTTCAAGTCAAGGCCTTTTCAAGAACAAATTCGTATTATATTATAGTCTTACTTATTTTGAGAGTGCTTGCTGGTATCGTTCATTTCTTTGCATTTCATCTGTTTTAAATCCTGTTTCTTCTTTTTACAATTCAATTCAATAATCTGTGAGCTTTTCAAGACCTCCCGCACCCCACACCCCAGTACATACTATTCTGTATTTTAGGCTGGTCAAATGTTGCTCGTAGATACTAGTCTGAAATAGCCCTTGATAAACAGATGAACATTTCAATTGGAAATACCAATTTACATTCCAAATGATGCAAATGTTGCCCAAGGATCAAGAAACAAGGTCCATTACACCTACTGGATGAAGACCTGTAGTTAGGATTAAATCTTGGTAACAGAGCTGCTATTAGGATCAAATAGAAGCTCCAAATATAGAAGTTTTTATCATACCAGTGAATGACTTCCGATCAGTACTTCCGCTCAACTAAAACTGGAAATAATGATCCTATGAACCCTTAATAACAATCAGGATATAAATTTTTACATTTTACAATAAGTTTACTTTCTACATATTATACACGCACATACACACACATATATTCCACATAGCATATACATGTATATATATAGTATGATATCTAGTATGATATAGCATGATTCTCTGGAAGACTCCAGCTGGATCCCAAACTAGTTTGGCTCTTTCTATATTTACTCAGGGTGGAATATGAAAGGGACTTGGAACAAAAATGATCATAGGCGCATTAAGTGTTATTTTATATCCGTATCTGTGGGGTTTACTTATCCTGTACACATATAAGGTAGGAGAGAGATTAGTTAAGTAATTGATAATTGTTTTTCCTGTGACAATAAATCAAATCAAAGCGTATTTTGCATAAGTACCTTTAAAAGCACTCTCTCCTTAAAAGTTGCAATAATTTTGAATAAGCACATTTGAACGAGAACGGAAAAATGCAGCCATTCATTCAGATGTTTTGTTTACACAATGCCAGAATACAAGAACAATCAGCAGTGTTTGGGTGACTAATTGGCTGAAGTGTGTGTAGTGAGACTTCCGTACCAAATGCTTCACTATTATTCCTATTATCATTATCAGTTATAATTCGTATTCATCTTTTGAAGTTTGGCAGACTATAATCAAGTGTAGTTTTTCTTAATCATGAATCTGAATTTGTACCTTTAGAAATATGACTTCAAGAGGGAAAAGAAGTAAATTATTCAGATGGCATATTTATCCAATAGCAATGAGAATAAAACACTTTTATTGAGGGATCGGCATAGTTATTTCTACATCCGCATTGATGTATCGGTGCCGTAGAGTCTCACATTCGCATTTATGAAGGGGTGTGCCATTTGAATTATCTGCTTTTATGAATTAGCTTGTAAAAATAATGCAATTGCTATTGAGGCTGTAATGCCTCGTGGAATTGGCTTTGCTTGTTTGTTTTGACAAGTGAGGTTTAGTTTTATGATAATATTTCAGAGCACACGCGTAAATGCCCTGTAGTCTGTTTTGTAAAGGTAATGAAGCCTTAGTGATCTGCAATCTTACTGCTGCTTCCAGATATTAAATCTTTGCTTGAAAGTAGAGTGACATTGGCATATTCACTGAGAATTCTTAGGCCAAGGAGAAATGATAAGCATCCCCACCACAGGTATTTTTTTTTTTTTTTTTTTTTTTTTTAGTAAATGTATCCTGGTCGTTACCTTGATGTATTGCAGTGAATGTTTCGAGAGCGTTATTCAAAGGATGGATTATCTTATGTGAACAAGAGCAACACATATCTGTACCAACTCTTGCATTGCCCCGAGGGCGTAGCAGTGAACAAAAGCAGACAGAAGTACTTCCCTTGTGGAGCTTACCTTCTAGTGGGAGGGACATCCAAAGACAACAAAACTATGCAATCAGGGCACATTCTGTCCTGGGCTGCTGCTAAATGCCATCCCTAATCTGTCTTCCACACAGCAGCAAGAGCAAGGACCTAGATCTTGTCTGATTATGAGAGAGAAAGAAAGAAAGAAAGAAAGAAAGAAAGAAAGAAAGAAAGAAAGAGAAAGAAAGAAAGAAAGAAAGAAAGAAAGAAAGAAAGAAAGAAAGAAGAAAGAAAGAAAGAAAGAAATGAGGGAGGGAGGGAGGAGGGAGGGAGGGAAGGAAGGAAGGAAGGAAGGAAGGAAGGAAGGAAGGAAACCCTAAACATTGCCAAGGCCTAGAGGCTTCTGCCCGTCTCACACCTCAACTTCCAATCAAACTGTCCTCCAGCCACAGTGGTCTTCCAAATGCTTTTGCCAAACTCACCACTGGCTTTGCTTATGCTGTTCCTATTAGCCACAATGCTCTTCCCTTTGGTTCATTGTGCAACCAGCTCTTTCTCAGCTTTTTGGACTCCTCTTAAACCTTATCTTCTCAAGGAATCCTTACCCGACCACCCACCACGTTATTCTCCAAGCCTGGTTTGGTTTCCTTCCTTGCACCTATAGCATTTGTCTTTATTTTATGTGTTACTTTTCTTGGGATTTCCATGCTGCCCCAGTCGGATGCAAGTCTACATGCATAAGGACCATGCTTGTCTGGTTCATCATTCTGTCTCTATCTAGCACCTGACATTGTGCAATGCACATAGTAGGTGCTTAATAAAATCTTGGCTAACCGACCTTGACCAATGGCCAACTGTCTGAATGAATGAATGGAAAGGAAGGGAAGTGAGAACCCCGAATCATCACCCCTCAATACAATACATCATATTCATATCATACTAATTGTGTTCGTTTGAGAAGAACACTCTCTCCCCTGCGAACCCCCCCAAACACCCACCATACATGGGACTGGGTCAGCTTCCTTTGCTTTTTGCTATTATAGCATTATACCTCTTTCACTGTTTTGCTCTCACTTGGCACTTTTTCATGTTGAAATTTTACATTACCTTGGGAACTATTTGCTTAATATTGGCTTCTCTAGAGAGAGTGAACATCACAAGGGCCAAAGCTATATTGGTTTTGCTAATGCTTATATCCACAAAGCTAGTACAAAGCCTTACAAATTATAAGCACTCAATACAAGTGTGCCAAAGGAATGAAGAAACGGAGTTCTGGCAGCTTACCTAATTTCTGCCAGTGTATGCCCTCTGCACAAACATGCTAGTCTGACCCTCTCAGGATTGTATAGAATGACTTGGGATTTCCCAATCAGAGGAGAAAGCCCCTTAAGTTTCTACTGTTTAAATCCTGGACTACTCAAGGAGTGAATGTTTTTCTCAAGTGTTTACCAAAGTAACTAGAGGTTGGGTAGAAACGCCTTCTCTGGTTTAATTCTTGATTTCTAATATGGCTTATTTCTATTTTCATTTTAGCAACTGGAATATAGTCATCACAATTCAATCTTGCTTGGACGTCACGGAGAGATGAAGTAAATGGGTGAAGCAGTTAGGAGGAGAGAGGGCGGTCAGGGCGAAAATACTGGAGGTGACAATGCCCTAAGACATTCAAAATGAGTTAAACAAAACTAAGCAAACAAGCCCCATCAGAATGCCATCAAAACATGACCCAATGTCCAATGACTGATCAACGGATAAACAAAATGTAGTATGTTCCCAGAATGGACTATTAGTCAGCCTTTAAAAGGAAGAAAATCGGGACACACGCAACCGCACGGATGAGCTTCGAGAACGTTACGTTAGGTGAAATAAACCAGGTGCAAAGGACAAACCCTGTGTGATTCCACTCATGAGCGGAGCCGTGCTTGGTTGAACGTGGTAGAGACAGAAGGAAGAATGGGGCTGTCGGTGCTGGGAGTGGGAAGTAATGGGGAGCAGGGGCAGAGATGACAGACGCATTAAACGAGAAAATAGTTGGTGTGGCACTGTGCTGAGAAAGGGAAACTTTTTTTTTTTTTTTACATCGTGACCTATTTCATTTATTCTCATTTTTTACTGATAAAAATATCTTCTCTCTCTGGTTGCAGCTGGGCTCCCTGCTTGACTGTGCACCCGTCAACCAAAGTTCTACTGGAAGAGGTATGAATCGTGGCAACGCTGATATTTTGCAACACATGTCTTGTTGTCTTGGTTTATAGAAAATAAGATGCATGAATAATAAAGTGTGTGATAATATAACTAAATCACATTTGTGGGATGCTCTTTGTTTTGCAAATTAAAATGCACAAACAGCACAATCCTTTTGTCTTTATCAAACAGTTTGCTGGGTTACCTCAACTTGGAGCGTGTACATAAATATTCAAATTGAGCTTTTCACTCGGAGGCAATTTTGACATTTCCATATTGGGTTCCTCAGTGGCTTCGCTACGAAAAATTAACCACAGGTGACCAAAACATGATCCCTTATGTTTGTATTACAATTCTCCCAGTAATACACCTGACAAGTAGATGGTATCATCAGGTGAAGGTATTATAAAGGGTCTAACCACTTAAAGAATTAATAATAAAATGTTTATGGGGAGATAAACCTACCATTAGCTCAAATAGTCCAGTTGGAATCTCTGATGGCTCCGTGTCTATTTTCTATCACTCTGAGATGTTCTGGGTGGGAAGCGCTCTTATTTAAAAGAAGGTTGTGCTAGCTAGCTGCTTCGACTGATTTCAATTGAGTATGTGAGCAGCATTAAGAAGGGAAGTGTGCCAGCCGGATGCATATGGATGCAGGAACAAAACCAGCCCTAGTTCAATCTCTCTTGCAATTCAGATGAGTCCCTCGGGGACGGCGCCTTTCCATTTCACTCTCCGCTCGAGACTTTTGCCACTTTGCAGATGAGAGTGAAGGAAGGAGCCACATGTCCGTGGCAAGGGTGGACAACAGAATTGCACCAGAATCACACGATGCAGCACGGACTGGTGAAGAAGCGGGCGATCTGGCAGTAGGAAGCATGTGTTTATGCCCTGGCTCACCACCCGGCCAGCAAAGCAGCAGCAAACATCTCATGTCCAAGGACAGGTGCAACTGCTCTCCACAGCGCCTTGGTGAAGATGTGACCGTCAGTCATATGAGAAAGTGTCCCACGAATATTTGCTGGACCTCAGAGTCGACCACGATTTCACTCTCTTATTGGCATTTGGGATTCATGCCCCCTTACAATGCTTCCCTGACCCCGTCCCCCAATTTTGCTGGAAACCTATCCTGGCTGTGCGTTTCAGATGAGTATCACCCAGATGGGTGGGTCGCCTGGAGGACCTTGAAGATGTTGGTGTCTATAGAGCACAACTCGGAGACAGTGGCAGAGAAAGGCGGTGGAGTTAGTTCTATTAGCCTTAGACAAACCATCTTTGTCCGCCAAAAAACCAAACAAAACAATATAAAACCAAAAGCAAACCAAAACCAAAACAACACAGATCGGGCACCTCCAACCTGTTACATATCTATACATCCATATATATTGGAGTAAATTATGCTTTCAGGGATTCTTTCTAAAATGCTAGGTCAAAATCTCCCTCGCTGACAGCAATTTTCAGGGCAAGTCCAAGGGCAGCTTTTGACCTGAGGTTATTAATCCATCATTACTGAAAGTTCCACTGTATAATGTTAGATCATAATATCCTGAGTTATGGTTATTTAATGCATGCATTGTCTCTCTGTCTCTGTCTCTCTCTCTATACATACGTACATTCTTCCGTGTATATATGTACACACACATACAAATGCATAAATACACACACATACAAAAGGGCCCCATTTATTTTACCTGCAGTGACTACATTTTCAAGCTTTATAGGTCTATACTTTCTTGGGCTTAATGTTGCATTAATGCATTTTTGTTTGCCTGAATGACTTCTCCCCAGCCCTAGCTTGAATCTGTTCATTAAGATTTCATGAACCCGGCTCTTGATGAATTCACAAGCCAGAACTGCAACTTTCTCACTGTTTTTGCCGTGTTAAAAAAGCGCAGCACCAGCTTTTCATACTAGTGGATGGTAGAGATAAATCCTCCGATGCCAACTCGTCACCTCAGGATGACAGAACTCCCGCTGAATGTGCATAAGTCCTTTATCATGTGAAGTGATTTGAGTGAAACAAACGGGTTAGTTCCTGTGTAGAAGGCTAAGAAGTGACTCCTTTAAAATGGTAAACATTACAGTACATCACATCTGGAAAGCTGGTGTGGCTTTGTTTGTTGTTTGTTTTGGTTCGGTTTTTTTCTTTTGCGCTGTGTGCTTGTCTGAGATTTCTGCGGTCGATGTGAAAGTTGCAGATTTCTTTCGAGAGGAAAGTTCCAGAGAGGGGAGGGATGGGAACCCTCCCCGGGGAGGTTTGAAGGATTTGCACAGTACTGGTCTTGTTCTAGTTGACAAGTTACTTTCACGCATTTCCTCATCAAGGGTTTTGAAATCGCAGAAATCCTATTTGGGGGATCAGGGAGGTATTGCCTTGTCTTGAGTTTTTAGCTTTTTGAGCTAAGGTGAAGAACATGATTTGAGAGCAGGACACAGTATGTTGTCATCAAGGCTTCTGTGCAGTAACGGGTTGGAGGGACGGGAAATACTTTGACTTAAGTAAGATTAAGAAGGCCGGAGCCATGAACACTTCCCAACTTGACTTGTGTGGACCGTCTTCAGCGTTTGGCGTGAAATACCCAGTATTGAATGCTAGTCCCAGGAGATTGAAGAACAAGGACAAGGGCTCACGGATATGAGAAAGGACAAGGACCTGTCCCTTTCTTTCCCGACATGCTCAACTGCTGTGGCTTCGGGTAGGCATTTCTGTATGGCCAATAGAGTGGATAAGCATAACATTTCACTGAGCAAATACCGAAAATTAGAGACGATACCTACTTTGAAAGTTGTAGACACGCAATCCCTTGCAAGGCAGTTTTTTATCTGTTTTACTTTGAGGAAAGAAGATTTGGGAACACAGGCCTGGTGTGTGGGCCCTGAACTTGGGCTTTTCTGACTCTAGATTCCATGCCTTTCCTACTGCACTGTTGCACTGTTCTTTGGGATACTGGCTACACAGCTGTAACGAAGACACGTGAAACAGAAGTTCATTTTGCTCTTATGAAACAGACCCGGGTGGCCCAGAGGGTTTTTACACACAAGTCGTCCGGGGACCCAGGTTGGTCAGGTGAATTGCTAGGTCCCAGCCAGCGGGAAGAAACGGGTCCTCCGTGGCAAATGTGCCCAAGATGATGACCGAAGATTTGCGCGCATCAGCTCCACTTGAATCCCGCCAGCCTGAACACCCGTACGCATCAGTGGAAGACAGGCACTGCAGTGTGTGTCCGGGTGGCCAGGTGCAGAGGTAAAATGAAAAAAGAAATGGATGTTGGGAGACAACTCTCTCTACCTCAACCACGGGACCTCCACGGTGCCTCTACCCTCCACGTTCATGGGAAAATCGGGACAGGAATAGCTGGGGCTTTAGGAAGAAAGGTAGTGAGGAAAGCAGAGCTGGGAATGGTTCTTCACATTCTAGATTTTAAGGTTCTGTTCTTATAGCATTTGTCAGAATCTGAATATAATCTGCCCCCAGATTCCCTGTTCAGAGAAAATAACTTTCTCTTCAACCCACTCACGTGCTCCTCACAATAACCCAGAAATGGTCAGTTTCAGAGTATTTCTTATTCCAGAAGGTAATACCAAAACCACAGCTGGCCTATTTGTTTGTTCTGTATTTTGAGGTCCCCTCAACAGGGCCATATTCCTGCAAGTTGAACTGCTTGGATGGCTCCAGACTTACCAACTTGGCTTAACTCCTGGAATATTACTTAGTTTCTCACCATTAGCTGACCCAAGACTGTGAGCTGTTGAACACCAGTTGGAGCTGGCATGATCCTGTGATAAACCCTTTTTTTTGTTTGCTTGTTTGTTTTGATTTGCTCCCATTGTTTTTCATTTCTTCTCTTTGAATTTCTGCCTCACTTTAACTTCTTGTAGTCCACTCTTTTCCCAGTCTGATAAAGTACAAGGGTTTATTTGTTCTTTTAATATGTTTGATGAGCACCTACTGCGTGCCTGGTGTTTTTGTGGGAGTTGGGGATTCGGCACTGAACAGAATAAAGTCCCTATTTTCATAGTGCTTCCAGATGAAAGGTGTTTTTTCTTATAGAGCTTATTTTCATAGATGCCAATGTGCGTGGGGAAGCGGGAGGAGGCAGCAGGCAAGAGAAAGCAAACATGCCAATATTCAACATGTCACTTGGTGATTTGCGACACACAGATCAGCAGAGAAATGGTTGTGGGGACTGGGTTATTTTGGGCAAACAGTCAGGATGGACTCTGTTGGTGGCATTTAATCTGAGACTGGAGTAAAGTGAGGGAGGAAGCCATGCTGATTTCAAGATCAAGGCAGACTCCAGCAACTGTGACGACAATGCTCCAGCAATGTGCCCACAAAGTAAGGGAGAGAGGAGTAGAAAATGAGCCAAGAGAAGTAGTCATCAGAGATATCAGCAAGCCAGGGTAAGGACTTCGGATTTTATTCTGAGTGAGACAGGAAGCTATTTGAGTGTTTTGAGCAGAGAAACAAAACGGCCTGATTTCCATACTGTGAGCTGAGAAGTCAGCCACTCCCTCACTTCTGCTCTATTCCATTGGTCGCAAGAGTCAGCTCAGATTCAATGGAAGGGTACTATGGAAAGACATGATGCTAAGGGACAAGATAATTGGGGTCAACTTGGAGGCTGGCTAATGCATGAATATCTGCTTCAACACCATTTGTTGAAGAAAACTATGTTGTCCCTGTTGAATTGCATCGTCACTCTTATGAAAATTAATTAGCTGCTGATGTGTAGGTTTATTACTGAACATTCTATTCTGTAGCAGGAATCTGTATGTCTAAACTATGACAGGTGCCTGGGTGGCTCACTCAGTTAAGAATCTGATTTTGGCTCACGTCATGACCTCACGGTTCATGGGTTCGAGCCCCCGCATCAGGCTCGGTGCTGACAGCTCAGAGCCTGGAGCCTGTTTCGGATTCTGTGTCTCCCTCTCTCTCTCTGTTCCTCCCCCACTCATGCTCTGTCTCTTTCTGTGTCTCAAAAATGAATAAATGTTAAAAGAATTTAAGCTGTGCCGACACCACATTGCCTTGCAGCAATTTATGAAATAAGGTAGTGTAAGGCCTACAACTTTGTTCTCATGTTGTGAGTTAATTTAGGTCCTTTGTATTTCTATATACATTTTAGAATCATCTTGTCATTAAAAAAAAAAAGGCTATTGGGATTTTGATCGAGATTGTATTGAATTTGGGGAGAATATACATCTAAACATTACTGAGAATTTTGATCCATAAACATGATACATTTCTACATTTGTTTAGATATTTTTTGATGTCTCATAGCAATGCTTTATAATTTACAAGTTAAGGTCTTTGCTTATACTTTAAGTTTATCCCTATATAGTTTGTGTGGGTTTTTATAATGTTTATTTTTGAGAGAGAGAGAGAGAGAGAGCACAAGCAGGGGAAGGGCAGCGAGAGAGAGAGGGAGACACAGAATCTGAAGCAGGCTCCAGGCTCCAAGCTGTCAGTGCAGAGCCCAGTGGAGGGCTCAAACCCAAAAACCATGAGATCATGACCTGAGCCAAAGTCAGATGCTTAAACTGACTGAACAACTCAGGTGCCCCTTTTATGTTGTTGTTGGTTTTTTTTGACACTATTATAGATTTTTTTTTCATTTCAATTTCCAACACTGGGCTGCCAGCATATGGTAATACGATTGAATTTATTTATTGACATCTTATGACCTTAATAAACTCATTTATTAATTCTCCTGGCTTCTTTGTAGGTTTTTTTCTTAGATTCTTTAAGATTTTGTACAAATTCAACCTTAATGTCTATGAGTAAAGACAGTTTTACTTCTTTCTTTCCAATGTGTATGTCATTTATTTCTTTTTCTTGCCATATTGCACTGACTAGGTCCTCTAATACAATGTTGAATACAAGTGGTACGAGTAATTTTACTTTGTTCCTATGCTTAAAGGAAACTCATATAACCTTTCACCATTAAGTCTGATGTTAAGTGTAGAATTGTCATAAATGCTGTTTTTTCAGGCTGATGAAATTCTCTTCTATTTCTAGTTTGCTGAGAGTTTTTTCATTATAAATGGATATTGAATTTTGTTAAATTCTTTTGCTGCATCTATTGAAATTAGCGTATATATTTTGTGTCTACTTTATTAATATGACAAATAAAGTAGATTTTTCTAATTTTAATGCAACTACTGCTTTCTCAAATAAACCCCAATTGGTCATGATGTATTGGCTTTTCATTTATTGCTAAATCCAATTTTCTAAAGTTTCTGCCCTCATGTCTGTTACGATGTTGGCCTATAGTTTTCTTTTCTTGTGATATCTTAATCTAGTTCTGATACCCAGGCCGTGCTGGCTTCAAAAATGATATAGAAGGTATTCTGTTCTCTTTTACTCTCCAGAAGAGTTTGTATAGAATTGCATTTTTGCTCCTTTGGCTGGTTGAATTCACTGATGAAGTCATCTGGACCTGAATCTGGAGGTCTTTGTGGGAAGGTCTTTAATCACAAATTCAGTTTCCTCAATAGGTACAGAGCTATTGTTTATTTCTTTTCAGTAGTTGGTGTCTTTTAGGTATTTGTTTTATCCAAGTTGTCAAATTTATTGGCGTTGTTCATGAAATGATCTTATTATGCTTTTAGAGCATGTAGAAACCATAGCAGTATTCTTTCTTTTATTTGATACTGATAATTTTTGTCTTTTTAAAATCACTGTTAAAGGTCTATCAATTATATTGATCTTTCTCCACAAAACAGCTTTGTATTTTACTGTTAGTTTCCCTATAACTTTTCTGCTTTCTGTTTTATTGCCTTCCATTCTTATTTTTAGTATTTTCTTTCTTCTGTCTACTTTGGGCTTAATCTTCCATTCCTTTTCTAATGTCTTTACATATAAGCTTAAATAATTGAGTTGTATACTTATAAATTTTCCAATAGAAGATTTTAATGCAATAAATTTTCTCTCCATATGCTTCTTTAGCTGATTTTCCCCAGATTTTAATGTTGTCCTCTTATTCTCATTTAGGTAAAAAATGTCTTTCTAATTTTCTTTGTGGATTTATAAAAAACGTAATATTTGAAAATTTTCAGAAATCAATTTTTTAATTGATTTTGAGTTTACTTTCATTACGATCAGATGATGTGCTCTACATTTTAGTCCTTTAAACCTCATTGAGTTTTGTTTTATAGAGTGTGGTCTATCTTGCTGAGTGTTTCAAGTGCAATTGAAAAGACTGTGTTTTCCACTGCTGTTGGGTGGAGTTTCCTACAAGTGGCAATTATAAAACTTTTTTTGAAGTTTTGTTCAAGTACTTTATATCCTTATTAGGTTTTGGTTTAATTGTCCTATGAATTACTGAACAGATTAGTCATTGGAGAAAAGAAGATCAGAGACATTAAAGGCATAGCAATAGGGGCGCCTGGGTGGCGCAGTCGGTTAAGCGTCCGACTTCGGCCAGGTCACGATCTCGCGGTCCGTGAGTTCGAGCCCCGCGTCGGGCTCTGGGCTGATGGCTCGGAGCCTGGAGCCTGGTTCCGATTCTGTGTCTCCCTCTCTCTCTGCCCCTCCCCCGTTCATGCTCTGTCTCTCTCTGTCCCAAAACTAAATAAAAAACGTTGAAAAAAAAATTTTATAAAAAAATAAAGGCATAGCAATAGAAATTAAGGGACTAAAAGAAGTGGGGAAAAACTTAGGAGGCAAAGAAAAAAATGGATTAAAATAATGCCTGAAAAATTTTCCAGGTGATGAAAACCAAAAACACACAGAGCCAGGAAGTTTAGAAGATCCTAAACAGGAAGAAGCATAGGAAAACACACACACACGCAAAACCCCCACATGAATCAAATTCTTTGAAAATATGTGATAATAAGACAAATTTAAAAGCAGCCAGAGATAAAACACACATTCTGTATAGAGAAACAGAGAATCTTAAGAATATCAACACGTTTCTCATCAGAAACCATGAAGGCCATCAGACAATGGAAGGACACATTTGAAATGTCAGGGGAGGGGGGTGCACCTGGGTGGCTCAGTCAGGTAAGTACTCGACTTTGGCTCAGGTCATGACCTCACGGTTTGTGGGTTCAGTCCTGCATCAGGCTCTGTGCTGACAGCTCCGAGCTTGGAGCCTGCTTCGGATTCTGTCTCCCTCCCTGTCTGCCCCTCCCCCACTCACATTCTGTCTCTCTCTCAAAAATAAACATCAAAAAAATAATTTTTTTGAAACGTTGGGCATAAAATCTGCCGACCCACAATTTTATGTCCAGCAAAAGTAACTTTTAAAAGAATACATGCAAAATAAAGACTTTAGGACCAACAACAACTACGAGAATGCATCACTAAAGACATCTACCAAAAGAAGCATTAAAGGAATTTATCCAAGCATAAAAAAAATTATGCCAGATGGATATGAGACCAAAAAAGAGTGGTTAGTACTCCAACTTGTAAACATGCATGTAAATGTAGAAGGCAATTCTTGCCTTGTTTTTGAATTACTTTAGAAGATAACTGATCATTAAAAGAAAAACTAATACGTTTTTATGGTAGGACTTATAATCCAGTAGACGTAAAATGTATGGTAACAATGCACAATGATGGAAGAGAGAAGTGTATTGTAAGGTTCTTAGACAACATGTGAAGGGGTGACATGTAATTTGAAGGTAAAAGCGGATAAATTGAAGATGTGTACCGTAAATCAATCCCGAGTCATTTTGAATTCAGATGTTTTACCTTATTTTTACATTTTCAATTTCTGTCTTTATTTTCCATTGTTCTCTTCCTTCGTTCACGCGTTCTTTCCCATCTTTGAACATATTTACGATTTGTGATCAGAGTCATTGCCCTTGGCGATCCCTGCAGTTTTCTCTCCAGGGAGCTGCCTTCTTTCTGGTGCTCAGTTCTAGCGGCCTTAGCCTTCTTGACTTCACCTTTATCGCCTCCCCTCGGTCATTGCACAGGCTCTGCTGGAATGGTCCCCCCAGTGCTTTGACCTGGAACTGCTTCCGGCCATTGGGCCAACGTAGTCGCAGGCTCACCTTCTTTGCCTTCCCTCTGGGATCACAGTCCTATGATGACTCTCGTCCAGTGTCTGAAAACCATGGTCCCATATGCTTTTTCCATTAGTCTAGTTGTTTACGACCCGAGGGCAATGTGAGTAGCACATGATATTTTGCAGGAAGTGGACCCCTCTCAAAATTCTCATGCCTCCCTCCCGTGTTGGGGCGTGTCAGTTGCTACCCCTTGGTGCGCTCCACGCTCTGTGCTTACCTTCCAACTCTTCACACTGTATTTTAACTTCTAGTTCATGGGCCCCTCTCTCCTTCTGGTCTCTAAATCTTCAGAGCAGTGGTTGCCTCACTCATCTTTCTGATTTTAACGCTTGGCATGATATCTGCACAGAAGTGATTCTCAAAACTATTTATTCAGGCTTTCTAGTGTTGTCGGGTCCTTGGAACCTGTGAGGCAGCAAATATCACACGTGCATCAGGGACGGCAGAGACGGGACACATGTCTTGCCACTTGCCCTATCAGATCCCGAGGCAGACATTATCGATCACCAGAGTTCTGCTTCCCCGCCCCCTCCCCGAGAGAAACTATGGCTTTGAACTCCTTCCTAACACGCTTTCAGATATCTTCTACCAATAAATATGAGTTCACGCGTATGCTGCGCAACTTACTGGCCATCCATGAATTCGCATCATCCTTTCTTGAAAATAGCATTTTAGGGGCACCCGGGGGGCTCAGTCGGCGAAGCGTCTGAGTCTTGGGCTCAGGTCACGATCTCACAGTTGGTGAAGCTGAGCCACTCTGTGCTGAAACCCTGCTTGGGTTTCTCTCTCTCTCCCTCTCTCTGCCCCTCCCCCACTTGTGCTCCCTTTCAAACTAAGTAACCGGCAACTTAAAAAATATTTAAAAAAATAGCATTTTATTTCATTTACTTAGTGAACATTTATATGACACTCAGTATATGTTCGCTTCATCCGAAGCACCTTACAATATGAACTACTTTATTACCATTGTAGGCTGTCGCAACTTGGAGCGTCCCCATTTTCCAGGTGAGGAGGCTGAGGCACAGAAAGGGGAAGTAACTTACGCAAGGTCCTACACCTCCTGAGTGCTAGGTAGGGATACTATTCCAGGGAACCTGGCTTGGTGCCCTTGCCCTTCACCGTTGCACTCCACCGTCCCTCCCCACCATGGCCCAAACCAACCAACACATTTCTCTTTAGGAAGAAGCTAAGAAAGTAGTTAGCACCTTTTCTGACAAGCTGCGGGAACAGATGGGGCGTGGAGTTAAAAGTACCTTAGGCCTCTTCGAACACAAGGGAACAAAACCAGCGTTGCTCCCGATTTCTTCATCTAAGAAATACCTATTATCCCCTTTCCCAGGCCTTGCTGGAAAGGAAAAGCCAACGTTAAGCCAAACGAAGCACAGAACAGTTACAGACTGCCAGGTGTCACCTCAGACACACAAACAATCACCTTTATGTGAGCTCAGCTGAATTCCAGAGCCCGTCAGCTAGAACAACAGATATACTTTATGCCCTGGATAAGATTTTTTTTTGGAAACCGGAATTGCAAAGGGGCTGGGGTTGGGGAGGGGAGTTGGAAAAACAGGAGGTGACCTCGATCTTCATTTTTTTTTAATATCCACCGACTGTCATTGGTTCACATCCTTTCAAGGTGCCTTCCTACCCTCCGTGCAGCTGTTTTCTAGGGCACACAAATTGTGTTCCGGTCCCCCACAGACCGGAGCAGAGAAAGCAGCGAGAGACTGAGCGGGAGAAGAGTCAAACACCTTATGTCACATTTTTGTCAGCAAAGGCAGATAATCCGTGACACTTTCACAACAGGGTGAGCAGACGTTCCCTTCGTCTCTTTGTTTGCTTGTTCTCTTGTTTGCTTTACGCAGGTAGCGGCCCCAGAGGAACGTGAAGTGCAATGAGGCCTGAGGAATTTTGTCCGTTGAGGACGATACCTTGGGCTGTGTTGTGGGAGCCTGGAACTCTGGACAACAAGGGGGGGGTGGATTTCTTCCCCTAGAATTTTGAGAGCTGGCAAGTCAGCCTGACCTTTGCCCACAAGTGACCCCTGGGTGCCCCACAGAATTCAGCAGACATGCCCAACACAAATCCAGACTCCGGGCTTCGTCGCCAAGACGGTAATTATCCAGGCTGATCTTGTTGCATGTGTTACATCGTCACTGCCCAAGGTCATCTACCCCGTTGCTCTGGCGGAGGAAAAACAACAGCAGCCACTTCATTCTTTCCAAGACTTTGGGAGAAATCTCATTTCACAGGGATTCTACCTCTTACTTCAAAGCCCGTTAGATACTATGTTTCTCAGCAGCCCCAGAGCAAAACATTGTCTGAACATACGTTTTTTTTAATGGGTTGCTTATACTTCTCTTTGTTTTCCTGTGGTACAGAAAGTTGCCTGTGAGTGTACATGCTTTCTGGGGCCCAGGAGACTTGGGGGTAAAGTCTGCAGTTCCAGAACACTGTCATCCTGTCCTCCTTTCCGCCCCCCCTCACCCCCCCGCCGGAAGCGGGCTAGAGACCACAAGGTGAGGAGAGGGAAGCCCCCTTCTCCTCATTAAGGGTCAACAACTGACTTGTTCTGGAATGGAGCTCTCGCCTTTAAAACTCTGGACCATTGGTTGGATACCAAGGAAGTTACGCTTTACCCGGATCTATCTTTTCAGACAATCACAGGCGTCGAATGTGTATCCATATACGGCATCGATAGCGTTGTTAGGCTCTAAGGAAAACGAAATTAGGTGTTGCTATTTTTAGAGTAAAACATGCAAGGGGTAAAATGAAACAAGACAAAAACAAGAAAGACAAAATGAAGTGGAAATTAGGTCCCCCTCCAGAAACCGATCCCTAGGAGCAGTGTTCTTCCACCTCAGAAAAAAACCGTGTTACCAGCCAGGAGTTCTGTATGATGGGTAATTTTTGCACGTGCAAGCATATGTTGACTTGTGCATTAGTGTGTTTTCCATTTCCCACAAAGAGATATGGACCTTGTTGGGGGCAATAGTGGTAGGGGTTCTTAGGACTGCCGGTCAAGAAGTTATCCTATTTGGAAGCAGGAGAAAACCTACTGGCTTGGATTTCCTAGCTTTATACTAGAGGACAGGATGGGCAGGAGAGGCTTAGTGATAATTGTTTTACGGTATAAATAATGGTGTCGGCTGTGCAAGGCGTAATGCAAAGAAGTTTACACACGCAGGACCAACTGCATAACTTGGGGGGCCTAACGTAACATGTAAACGTCAAAGCCCCTGGCTCAAAAATGAAGAATTTGAAGATTGGACGGCAGAGCATTATAACAAGCGAGGGGCGTGCTGACCCAGGGTGCTGTGTGACCGAATGGGCAGCGCGCCTGTGAAGTGTGTGTTCATGTGCCCTGTGTGTTCATGTTCACATTTACCCACGGAACATCCCCAGGATAGAGGTACACCTTTGTTTTGCAGATGGAGGCCGAGACTTAGAAATTTCAATTCTCCGTCTCCTTTCCGGTGTATTTTCCCTGTAGGATACCATGGCTTGGAAACGGCATCCACACCAAAACCACATGAGATCCCCAAAGAAGGAAAGTATTTGACCCTGATATTGGTCATCCGGACAATGCGAATTTTATGTGTTAGAGGCGCTCCACCTTTCAGCTATCAGATGCCCGTAAAAACAGGCTATGAAATTTAGCAGATCCTGTCTTAATTAGATTAGCTTTTGCACAGCACGATGGCAGAGTGGCATCGATGGCAGAGAGATGGCTCCCTCTCTGATGGAGAGTTTGTAAAGATTTCTGGTGGGAATTCTTTATGGAAGAGGGAGTCTTTCATCCACAGAGGCTGACAAATAGAAGAAGGGGGAAAAAAAAAAAACACCCTGCCTCATAATAGTATAAAAACGTGGTCGTGGTGTGTCAAAGCAGAAACATGGGTCTTTGTTTCATTGATGTTTCCCTTTTATTTGGCTGGAGAACAGGGATGGTGTGGGCTAAAGATGGGGGAGGGGTGTTCAAAACGACCGGGGGAAGAAAAGAACGCAAGGGAGGTGAAAAGGCTACAAGCAAATTCTTGTCGTCAAATCCTCCAATAAATCTAGCACCAAAGGAGTGCTAAGCGCTCAGCTGCCTGTCAGTACGTGAGTTATTTATTTATTTATTTTTTCAGACAGGAAACAAAAGCGCACAGTTTGTCTGGAGCTGGTCTTACCGTGATTACACTCAGCCTCTGTTCCCTCTCCCCCTTTAAGGTCACCCAGGAAGGCCCACAGGACCCAAACCGACAGCCCCCCGTCCCCGCTTTGTTTCGCCCTCTCTGTTCTGCTTCGGGCAGAGGCCCTAACCTGCAGCGTTGTGTGGAACGTCACCTGTTTTTCCGTGTGGGCCCATGAGTGGCCACCTTTTGGGGGGCTCCCCAGCAATTCGGGGCGCCTGGTGCGTAGTCCAGTCTGGAAAGAAGGGGGATGCGAGCCATTTCTCTTGCCATGGGATCCACCAGCTGAAAGGTCAGGTTCAGGCAAAGACCTTCATCCCCGGGGGCTGTGGGGTCTGTGGAGAGAGACTGCGAAGACGAAGGAGAAGATGATAAAAATGTGTTCCCACCTCCCAACCTCCCTGCCCTGGGGCAGGAGAGGAATCTGGGGTCTCCGCACCCCCCGAAAGCCCGTGAAAGCAGGACGAGAGCACTGGTGGCCGGTGCGAAGTGTGGCCCGTCGCTTGCTCCAGGGCAGGCTGATCGGATCCACATCTGACACGGACAGGGTTACTAGGCAACTGATCAAATAAACGTGCTGGTCCTACAAGCAAGCTCGCAATTAATTAACTTAGCCATTTTCATTTCGACTGTTTTCTTCCCTTCTCCACCTCAACCTGCTTTGAGATCCTGGCGTGTGAGAGGCCTCAGGGAGGAGGGGGCTGAGGACCCGTTGAGCCTTCAGTGGGAAGAACCCGATTCCTGGAAGAACCTGATCCCGATCAGCCGGTAATTAGCCTTTGAGGCAAGTAAGAAAATATACGCGAAAGGCCCCCGAGAGTGCCAGTCACGTATTTATTCAGAACCTGCGACTCTTCCCAATCAGGCCGGCCAGTGAGCGGAACAAGACGAAGAACTGACACCAGGGGATCTCACTTCAGTGGCCGGATCGTTTCCACGTCACACAGCATCGCTGGTGCTCCGTGGACATCCCCCTACCTGCTACGGGGGTGGGAGGCAGAGCCTTTAACCAGCCCGGGTGGTCATGTTCCTGGAGGCCAGGAGACCGGAGTCTTGTCTTGAGAGATTCGAGGGAGTCAGGGGGACAACCCACCCACTGGAGGGGGCATTGCAGGGGGAGGGTCAGAGCAGACGAGAAAATGCCAGCTATATTGGTACCATTGTGAATGACTGGGCTTTGAAAAGGTAGAAAATGCAAGGTCCGGAGTGGGGCATGAATAACTAGACAGGCCAGATTGTAAAGACCGGTTCCTGGGGTGCCTGGGTGGCTCAGGAGGTTAAGCCTGGGACTCTTTGTCTCGGCTCCAAGTCATGATCTTAGCATTCGTGGCTTCCAGCCCCACGTAGGGCTCTGCACTGAGAGTGCGGAGCCTGATTGGGATTCTCTCTCTCCCTCTCTCTGCCTTCTCCTCTCTCGCTTTTTCTCTCCGGAGTAAATAAATAAACATCACAAAGAGAGACCCGTTCCCGTCCCCCGTAAGGAGTTTACAATTCATCCTGTGGGCAGGAGAAACCGCTGAAGGATTTCTCAAGGGAAGTTGACTTAAGGGAAGTAGAGGTCGACTTTCATCATAGATAGTTTACTCCTAGTCATATAGGATTAGGATTTAAGAGGCTACTAGAAGAGAGAAGACACTGCAGAGGCCTTTGTAATAGTCCGGAAGGCAGAAAAGGACATCAAGCGGGGCTGGGGAGGAGGGACGAGGCAGAAGACGCCAGCTATCTGTGCCGCGAGGTTGATTGGGAATGGGGTGGGAGGGAGGAGGAGGGTCCAGGTGACAGCCAGACGGACTGGGGAGCCCCAGTAGGTGGTTGGAGGCATCAGCTGAAAGCTGAAAGTTGAAAGCTGAAGGCTCCAGGAGGAGCGTGACCCTGGCAGTAGGCGGGAATAAATGACTGACTGACACATGTTGAATCTGAGGGTCCTATGTTACTGGTTAAATAAGGCAATTACTTAATATTCCCTAAAAGACAGGGACACCTGGGTGGCTCAGTGGGTTAAGCATCTGACTCTTGATATGGCTCAGGTCATGATCTCATGGATCATGGGATCGAGCCCCTCACCAGGTTCTGCACTGACAGCTTGGAATTCTCTCTCTCTCTCTCTCTCTCTCTCTCTCTCTTCCTCCCTCTCTGCCCCTCCTGCATGAGCACACTTTCTCTCTCTCTCTCCAAATACATAAATAAACAAGTTTAAAAAATATTCCCTAGAAGACAGGAATTAAGGGAGATCCCTTGTAGAACCTACATTCCAAAATCGACTGCTGTATGGGACCTTATTTCCACAGTGCTATTTAAAGCAGGATGTAGAATGTGTAGAGAGAAGGGGTGGGGTGTGGGGAAGGGAGAGCTGAATCCAGAATCTCTTCCACTTAAACGTATTTTAGTAACAGCCAAAGACCTAATAGCATCGATAGAGTTATTATTAATCATAACTACTTGATCCACTCTAATCTCTCCTTCTAATTACGGGATGGAGTAGTTATATTCAAATGTGAATCAGGCTGGCATTACCCACGGCAGATAGATGCGCCCTTGGCATATGAATCATCCTGTAAGATCTGACGTCCCCTGTGCACTGGATCAAATGCAGCCGTCAGCCTCTCTGGTGAGGGCAAGATCATCTCTAATGGCAAAAAGGGCTCAAGGTGCTGGGGAACCAAATGAGAACCTCCTGGCTACTGGGCAGGAGCACTGGATAGAGAACTATTTCTCAACGTGCTGGGAACCAAGATTCTGTTTCCGTTTGTAACGATTGGAAGATTTATGGTCTTGCTTTCACATTTGCCTCAAACTGGCCATATCTCTGTGCAGCCAGTTTTCAGCCTTTTCCAGTGAAATGTGAATGACCATTCTGGACACACAGGTGGTGACTCAGGGAGTGGGGGTGACAAATGCCATAGTGCACAAACACCATGGGTTCTAAGGAAGATGCTTTCACATTTAAAAGTAACCTAGGCTGGGGGTGCCTGGGTGGCTCAGTCGGCTAAGCATCTGACTTCGGCTCAGGTCATGATCTTGTGGTTTGTGAGTTCGAGCCCCGAGTCTGGCTCTGTGCAGACAGCTCAGAGCCTGGAGCCTGCTTCCGATTCTCTGTGTCTCTCTCTGCCTGTACTTGCTCTCTATGTCTTTCTAGAAAAAAAAAAAAAAAAAGGAACCTAAGATGTATGTCCATCTCATCCCAGGTTTTAAACTCATTCCCTAATCTTAAAAAAAAGTTTTAAATCTATATTTTATGTAACGTGTCTTTTTTTTTTTTTAATTCACAGACTATCTCATAAGCTATAGTGATTTTTTTCTGTGCAAGTGGCTATGGATGGTCCAGGGCTGGTGAAATAGTTCACTAAAACATTTGAACATGTGTTTTCTATTACTTGCTGAGCAGGCTGCTTGTGACCTTGGCTTCTCAGACACTGTATTTCCCAAAAGAATTATTTTTTTTTTCCTGATTGCTTCTCTTCAGACACAAATGCTTGCTGAAATGGCTCCAAGGGAACCCTTACTCCAAACCACACTGTCCACTCAAAACGTGGGCAGTTCTGTTCAGTTCTGTGATGCTCCAGTCCTTGCCACTCTGACCACTTAGTCCAGTAGGCCCAGTCTTGGGCTGTTCAAAGACTTTTGACCCCCCATTCTGCTAGAGATTTGGATTAGGGGAGTAGGCAGTTTCACAGATGCCCTGGGCATTGAAGGGACAGGGAAGCTAAATACCACTGAAAATGCGGCAAGCTGAGAAAAAGAATCGTTAGTTGTTTTTAAACTTTATATCAAAAATGCCATTATTAAATTCATTTCTATGCTATTTGATGTTGTCCTTCCACACCACTATGTTTTTGAGATTTATCTGCACTAACATACGTTATTTTAGTTCACTGATTTTAGTGATTGTATAGCATTCCATTAAATGAATCATCACAATTTGTCTTCTTACTGATGAACATTCAGGTTGCTTTAAGCTTTTCGCAGCTACAAACAATAGAGATCGTTTTAAGATTTGCCTGAAAATCAATACTATCTTATATTAATATGGCTGCTTTATTTTCGTTAATATTTTCCTTTTTCTTTCAAACTTTCTATGTCTTTATGTTTCAGTTGAGACTTCCATAAATAGAACATAACTGGCGTTTATTTTCTTCTTTTTGTTTTTTACAATAATCCGACCTGATGATCTCTAATCTTTAAGTGGAAAATGTACTCCACTTACATCCATTGTGAATTTTGGGATTTGTTCCTACCACCTTGTTATTATTATTCTTTTTACTCTTCATTTCCCTCCTTTTCTATCTTCTTTTGGTTTGCCCATATTTCCTTACAATGTGAACGTGCAACATTGAGCTAACAAAGTCTCAAATCAATATCTCTAGCTTCTTCCTGACTGATGTGGAACTTAAGTGGTTTATTTTGGATGAAACTTTTCCCAACTTGTTACTATAGTGGTTTATTTCTACCTTGCAATTTTACTACTCAGAATTAGATAGCATTATCGTTATCCTTTTAAATAGCCAATTCTTGTTGAAATGTGAATTGTGAAATTTCCTTGTTCACCATTCCTTTTCTCCCCGCTGAGACCATTTTTTTCCTCTTTCTTGAAACATATCGACCAGAGATTCCTTCAGTGAGGGTGCTAACAGTAAATACATTATGTTTTCTGTTCTACACATTCCTCTGTTCACGCCTCTCTTTTTCTTTCTTTTCTTTTCTTTCTTTCTTTCTTTCTTTCTTTCTTTCTTTCTTTCTTTCTTTCGTTTTTTGCTATGTTTGCATTTTGCAATAATAATAGATTTTCAGGAAGTTGCAAAGACAGTACAGGGAGGCTTCATGTGGCTTCTTCATCCAGCCTCCACCAATGGCAACGTTTTGCAGAGCCTATTAATATAGTTTTAATACCAGGAAATTCGCCATTGGTACAAACCATACAATTTATACAGACTTCTCCACTTCTACGTGTACTCACTTGTTTCCCGCTCTCCCTTAATTTTCATCATGTATATAGCTTCACGTAATGATTCTTACGTCAATTCCAAGATTCTTACTGTACCATTACTGCAGCCTCCCTCATGCTCTCCTGCTTCTTCCATCCCTCCTCCCACAGGCATTGATCCCAAGAGCACTGCTAGGAAACCATCCTGAATGCTAAGCTCTCATGATCTGATTTCCAGAGACAGCAGTGTGCGGCCATGGGCGAGCCCTCATCCGCTGATCGCACCATCCATTTGGGATTCTGGGTTAATGCACGTTTCGCTGGTTATATCCCCAACATCACGCAGCCACAAGTCCTCACTTCTATCCTTGCTTAGGCAATAAAACTGTCATACCAACGCCAGCCACCACTCCTTTGCCATTTCTTATTTCTCTGTTTCTTTTTTTTTTTTGCTTTTTAATATGCATTTGTATTATCATTAAGCTTATTTCCTGATTTGATATATATTTATATATTTGTTTGCACCCACAAGTTTCTTCATGCATAGTTATTCATTTTAACTTGATTAAATATCCATCATAAATGCATTCTCAGAAATGATAGCACCTCTTTAAATTAGTTGAAACTTACAGAATACATTATTATGTTCACTTTTTCCAGATGTTCAACACATGCCTAAAAGCAATGCTTAATTTGGAGGAGGTAACATTGTATATTCATTACATAAAATTTGTTTACTATACACACACACACACACACATACTATATATATATATATATATATATATATATACTAAGTGATATATTTATAAAATATATAATATACACTAAATACATACATATTTTTCATAATTCATATCCTGATTTTTTGTAAGCTTGATCTAACAACCATTGAATAGTATGTTAAAATGCCATTTCTTATTTCTTACCTGCACCAGAGAAAATTTCATTTTGTCTCAAAAATTTGGCTTTGCATTAAAGGAATATTTTCTATGTTGAATCTGTTATTTCTAGGTGTTTTGTAGCAACGGGGTTTTTAAAAGTTGTACAGATCACTGCAGTGTCAGAGCAGATTGGCACAAGGGTTTCGGATGGGACGGCTCAATAAAATGGTCATTGTTGTCATTGATGATCACTATTGTTATATCTGTGAAAATGACAATCTGCATCTTCTTCCTTTCCTTATTTCGTGGGCGTTTTAAGTTCTTGCCTCTATCTTTGCCACTTTGTGGTGATTTTTGGATGCACTGGCCCCCCGGTCAGCAAAGCCCTTTCAGTCCCAGGAGATGTGCTCCTCGGATTGTGCGATCTTCCTCAGGTCCCTGAGGGTACAGTATTTGCCCCTTCAGCCCAGTCAGACTCAGGATAGTCAACCTACCTCGCCTTTCTGAAAGCAGAGGAAACACTATTAATAACTTTCTAAGGAATATTAATACCCAAAGACAGAAAACACACCTTAAATTTCAGTATTACTGAGGTACGATTGGCCCACGATAAAATGCACCCATTTTTTTTTCAACGTTTTTTCATTTATTTTTGGGACAGAGAGAGACAGAGCATGAAAAAATGCATCCATTTTAATTGTACTTAATGTGCTTTGACAAACTTATATATGCACGTGACCACCAAACACAGCAAGATGTAGGACATTTTCATCGCTCTGAAAAAGGTCTTTGTGGTCAATGCTTCCAAACCCATGGCTACAGCAACCACTGATATGTTTCCTGCCAGCATAGCTTACATGTATTTTTCTGACCCATTCTACCAGTGAAATCATACCAAATGTATGCTTTTGAGTCAGGCTTCCCTCACGCAGCATAATGTTCGGAGATCATCCCATGTTGTGCGTATCGGTGGCTTATTCCTTTTTGTTGCTGAGTAGTTTTTCACTGCCCGGATGCCCTACAATCTGTGCCTTCATTCACCAGTTGATGGACATTTGGGTCGTTTCCAGTTTGGGTTATTATGAATAAAGCCGCTATAAATGCTTTAAGGTACATGGCTTTAGATTTCCCCACGAGCTCTCCTTTTGTCTATTCCAAAAGATTTGGGGTCTCAAAGCTCTTAAGCTCTCAGGTCTCATAAGATATTTCTGAGATAAGATAAATTGGACATTAGAACATCATTGGATTCTCTTTTCTCTAAGAATAAATATCTAAGCCACATGGTAGAAGACAGGAAGAAAAACCCACAAAAACATGAGTTCTTGAGACCTGTAAAAATACTATTTTGATTATCACCATTATTATTCATAGCTCATTATGTCATTTCTCTACATACCTGATTGTGCATGTATATATGTGATTGGTGCCAGGTGTTTTTAAAACTACTTTCCTTTCCATTTCTCTCTCTGATTTTAGTCTTTCCAACATAAATATAATGAAAGCTTTGTTATTCTCGCAAGGTCCTTCTTTTCCACTATGCTCATGACTCTTCCTTCTCCTCTCTAAACTGTGTTTAGATGAGGGCTGGACCTTCTGGAGTTCAGGGTTCCTTGTTGGGAGATGGGTGACGAAGGCCAAGTAACGTGGGGAACAGAGAAGGAAAAAAGAGGGAAAAAAGAAGGAAGAGGGAAAAAAGGGGAATAAGGCAGGGGAACTGCAGACCGAGGAAAATAACACAATTTAGAGGACATGGCGAACTTTCTTTCTTGTCGAAGGCAGCAGGCACTGGAAAAATATTATTCAACAGATACACAAGCGTGAAAAAGCAGACAACAGTCTCCACTGAGCTATTTTCTTTTTTTTTTTTTAATTAAAAATTACTACACGACAACATATACCAGCACAGGGACATCTCTGAAATATAATTTAGCTATGGATTGTGACGGTTAAGTTGAAAGGAGAAGGTGAAAGAGGGTCTTCCTCTTTATACTTTTTGGTTTCCCATTTCTCCTCCCTGCTTTGCCATGTGGCCGGATCAGTCATGGCCACCATTGTCTGTATAGAACTTAACATACCACTAAATTGCCTGGGCAATATATCAATGATGAGGTATGGCTTGAGATCCACACACTCGCTCACGAAAAGCATGACGTGGGTCTGGCTGGGTTGAAATGACAGCAAAAGGCAAGGGCGGTGGGTCCCAAATCCAAGCTTTTCTTTAAATTTCCCTCTTTAGGGGCGCCTGGGTGGCTCAGTCGGTTAAGTGTCCGACTTTGGCTTAGGTCACCATCTCATGGTTCGTGAGTTCGAGCCCCACATCAGGCTCTGTGCTGACAACTCAGAGCCTGGAGCCTGCTTCGAATTCTACAACTCCCTCTCTCTCTCTCTCTCTCCCTCCCCTGCTCACATACTGTCTATCTTTCTCAAAAATAAATAAAAAAAACCCACATTTGTTAAATAAATAAATAAATAAATAAATAAATAAATAAATAAATTTCCCTCTTTATTGTTAGGTCGGCACCATTGACAACCTTGATCACCCTCCTTCTTAACAGCTTCTTCCTCCTTGACTTCCAAATTATTTCCTTACCTTAGGTGGCTGGTTGAAAGTTAGTCATTTCCTATTTCCTAGAACCTGGAATGTAACCTTATATGGGGAAAACGTACACATATACATAGGTACATAAATACAAATATATACTTATATATACATAGTAAGAGCAAAAAAAATACAAGAATTTTTGAAGACCCAAGTACGTTAAAATCTTGAGATAGATTTTCCTGGATTATCCGGGGGAGCCCTAAAATACAGTCACAAGCATCCTTACGAGAGAGACAAAAGGAAGACCGGACACACACACACACACACACATACACACAGAAGAGAAGGTGGTGGGAAGACAGAGCAAAGAGATATTTGAAGATATTGGTCTTGAGATTGGAACGACACACCCACAAACCAATGAATGCCAGCAGCCTCCAGACACGGAGAGAGACAAGGAAGGAGTTCTTAGAGCTTCCAGAAGGAATGTTGCCCTGCTAACATCTTGATTTCAGTCCCATGATAATGATTTGGGGTCTCTGGCCTGTAGAGCTGAGAGAATATATTTCTATCGGAGTAACCCAGTTTGTAGCATTTTGTTACAGCAGCCACAGAAACCTAGTCCACACTCTGGCGGTTTCTTCTCTGCTTTGCCCCCACCCCTTTCCCTCTTTTTAGGATATCCAAACACCCCCATCCCTCTTTTTAGGATATCCAAATAACATCCAGAATTTAAACTTCCAATCTCATCTGACTTCTCTTGTGAACTCCTTTCTTGAGTGTTTGCATCTCCTTCTGTGAATCCTCTGGGTTTGTAAATCAGTATTTCTGGTCTCAGCTTTGCAACTGCCACTCGACCAGCCCGAGGATTTTCTGCATGCTAAACCCTCTGCTCGCTGTTTCCATCCAGTTAATCGGATGTGAGGGGCCTTAATACATGTGGCACGGAAGATTTCGGTGGGTAAATTACCTTGAGAATTGCTGGCTTAAACAAAGTGAAAGAATGCTAGTCCCTTACCAGGAGGCTTCTCTGCTGACGTGTTCTGAGATACTTCTCGGGAAATGGCTGCTGAAGTGGTGATTTAATTGTAGATGAAACTCAATTCCTCGTCTGGAAGCTCCCGCACCCACAGGTTTGGCCTAGAGAAGGCCTGCTTTTCTTCTTCTGCTCAAGCAGCTCCCCTTCTAACCGTGATGCCTGTGAGTCCTGTTGGCCCATGACAGCCACCTACAGGGCACCTTCATTCTCTTCCCGCCACACTCTGTGCTTCGCTTAGAGTCCGGCTTGTGACGCGCTTGTGGGTTGAGAGACATACACGATTTCCTTCTTTTGTCCCTTTGTGGTATATAAGGTATAATGGAGTCCAGAGTGAGAACACAGAGAGTCCAGATTTGAAAGTAATAATGGCAATCTTATACACTTCAGGTCTCCAGAGAAAGAATGATAAGCTACTGTGCCTTTAAAACCCAAACACACACAATTGTGAAAAATGTGGTTAGCCAAGTAACCCCAGGAAAGGTAATGAAAGATAGATTTGGGGAGAAATTGGGAAGTGGAACTCAAGTCCACGTAGGGAGGCCATCTGCCTCTCCCCAGACTTCCTCAGCCTCACAGCCCTTGGCCGAAGGCCTCCAGCAACTGTGAACCTTCCCAGGGGACTCATAAGCATCTTCCCCTGAGCAAATTTACCATGTTCAAGCCCAGCCACCTGCTGGCTGAGTGTATTCTCCATGCTCCATGGTATTCTTGGATGTCCCAGACCTCACCACGATGGTGTCTAACCCAGGGTCCTCGCGCCCCTCAGCCCTCCGAAATAACACCCGGACTCTTGAGCTATTTTCAATATTTCAAAAATCAGTGGTTCTCTGCAGTAAGGCTGCGATTATTCACCATGACGTCACCATTTTGGGGGGTGGGGGAGGAGTCATTTTAAATCAGTTGTACTAATATAAGTCAGTCTGTGATGATGACCAACTCCAGCTGGCAATTCTGCATGCCGTCGGTGAACACAAATGATGAAGCAAATTAATCAGCAAGCAAGAGATGTGTGGTGAGTAGACAAAAATTTGTGAAAATATGCACCCAACTGAGAAAAGTAATAAAGGTAGCCCTCAGTGGGGAAGGAAATGGGGAATTCTGCTGTAAATCTTTCCCGGACAACTTCTTTCTCAACCTCATTACTCACTTGCCATTGTCTTATTTTTTTTTTCTCCCTTTCTTAAAGATTATTCTGCCATCTACCCCCTGCCCCCCTACCCTTCTTTACCCTACAATACGTACCCAGCAAATGACTCACAGCATTGTTCTCTAGTCCTTAAATTGATGACGTGAAAAGAATGGTTCTTAGGTTACAAATGTGACTCCGTTTACACAAGCATAACGTGGGAAGCAATGTGCCTTGTGTACCATAGCTCACCCCTTCGAGTCTTGTGTGACCACGGCTCCCCCACACCCAACTGAGAGCCTCTTAGTTGCTATTACCAGGGGCATGGACCTTGTTCCTTTTCTTTCTTTCAGGTTCCCTGGACATTCTGAACACACGGTATTCAAGCATTTTCTGGCACGGATTTAAAGTGGTCTGTACAAAACTTAACGTACCGTGAAATAAACCCGGGCGATTAGTTATTACTTTTTTAAGTAGGCTCCACGTCCAATGTGGGGCTCGGACTCACGACGCCGCGATTAAAAGTCACATGCTCCACCGACCGCTCAGTCAGGTGCCCCAATCCGGGGCATTTCATAAATGATGACGATGGGGCTTGATATCCACACACTCGTGAAAAGCTTGACTTTTGTCTGGGTGGCTTGAAAAGGCAACAGGACACAAACGCCCTTGTTCCTGTGTCAATGTGGGGGTAATTTGGCCATCTATTCCTCAGACGGCCCAGAAGCTTTCCCAAGCCCTCAGAGCAGCCAGATGGGACAGGAGGAAGGGGTGACAAGGCAGGAGGGGTAGAGTGGGTCACCTCTGCAGCCAGTCGCAGGGCCTCTGCGTGGTAAGCTGGTGGCATTTTCAACCTACTTGCAGGTTCCAGGAAACCGAACCTGAAGCTGGTGTGAACTTGGCCATTGTTTCCCGGCTTCCGACGGCACTGCCTTGAGCACGCGGCCTCGCGCGATCAGACATGGCACGCACTTTCCAGGTCACACGAAGAACATAATACGCTAATGACAAGCGAAATGAAAGAAAATTTTTGCCTGGGATTCACCATGGCCAGTAATGGCCATTTTCCTTTCTTCACGTTCTGGGTTCTCTTACCAAATGAGTGCATTTTTATGTGGTTGTAACTGTATTGGAGACATAGTTCCATCTTCTGATTTACATTTAACATTTTCTCACAACCGTTTTTCTAGGTCGTTACTTGTGGCTCACCGCTTTGCAGCCCCAGCGCGGACGTGGCCATTAGCTTTGTCCTTTCCCTGGAGGAGGGCAGGCCAGGGCTTTCCCACCGCCCTCAGGCTGGGTTCTTGGTGGGGGGGGGGGCTCATTTTGCCACGAGGGCTGAGGATTCGGAAAAGAGGGCCCTTAAGATGGCAGGGAAAGATCAATGTTTTCCATTTTCTTTCCAGAACAGGCCCTGGGGCGGGGGATGGGGGAGACGTGCCGGGATTTTAGTTCATGGGTTTGGTGAGGAAATGAATAAGATGGAGACCAGAGCTGGGAATGACTCTCTCAGTCACCAGACATGGGCCTCCAAAGCGCAGTGGCCTCACCGTAGGGCCAAGGAGAACGTCTGTGTGGCCAGTCTGTGCAGCTGGGCCCAGGGGCACATATTTAGACTCAGGCTAAATCTGGTCCGCGGAGAAGCCAAGAGCCCCTGGTAGGCACTTAGGGCTGACAGAGTTGATGGAAGCTTGGGAATCACGCTAGTATTCATTTATTTACCCTAATTTTAGTTTATACTGCATGGGCCATTTGAGTTATTTATTTTGGATGCTTCCTCTGCCTCCTTCCGTAAAAGACTTGAGATGGCTTGCCCGAGATACTGCAGATTCCATAAATCTAGCCGGTGTATTAGCATCTGCGTCCCTTGTATTCAGACCTCCGTAGTGTGGCGTACGGGAGGAGAAGAAGAAGAAACTGGAGAAAGACAAACAAAGCTTAAGGAGGGTTGTAAAACACACCGAAGGAAACAGGTGAGCTTGGCCGTTATTTCTTAGACAGGGCGCACCAGGAATAAAAAATACACAGCCTACTATTCCTTGGAGGAAATGATGCATGAAATAAATGTTATTAGAGGCCCAGGGGGATGCTTTTCCTTATTTGTTAATGTACCTCCTGCTGAAAATATGCCAAGGGCTGTCAGCACTGGGCTGCAGAATTATAAGAAGGCTTTCCTCCTGAATCTTCCGGTGAGTGGAAGGCATACTCTTCTTTGTCTCGCAGAGCCTATACCATAAGGAAAGTCTGCATTCCCTTTTCTTTCCGTATGTTTTTACTCCTCTCCTTCCTGGCCAACGCTTGACAACGGAATGCCTTTCCAGAATGTGTATGACGCGTTCCCCCCGACCTTGAACACTTCAAACTCACCTCTAGAGCATTTCTCTTGTCCTGAACGAGGAAGCATCATTTTCTTGCTCTCTCAGCTGGGGTTCCTGGGGAGGGAGAAATGAAGGCAGCCGAGGCCATCAAAGTAACAAGGAATGCATTTGAGTACTCCCGATCTTGCCTCACCACGGTGCTGGAGTCTTAGTACGATGCGTGGCTGTCGGGGCGGGGCGGGGGGGCGGGGGGGGGGGCGGGAATCGTCCCACCCAAACACATTTAAAAGATCTGGAGGGTGTCTCCTCAGTTTTATGAGTCTAGCAGAGAGGGAAAGGGAGGGAGAAGAGTGAGAAGTGTCGAACACCAGGAATTTGTTCACAGAGCTGACAGGTTGTAGCTCGCTGTTACTCTGCCCCTGTCTGATAACACTTTGTATTTAATACTCTCTAATTGTGCCTGGAGTCTCTCTCTTCTTTTCATCTCTCAAGGTTTTTGCCCAAATATGCCTTCATTTCAGCCCTTCTTTTCCGCTTCACTTGAGATGCTCAATCCTGTGGGTTGGGCGGAAAAGGCAGTTTGCCAAGTCTAGGGCAAGACTTGTGTCTAGGGGAGTTGATGAGCACCTTCTGTGTGTGTGTGTGTGTGTGTGTGTGTATGCGTGCGTGTGCATGAGAGAGAGAGAGAGAGACCCTCTAGAAAGCACTTTGGAGCTTGCTTCTTCCATAATGACAGTTTTGATTCCATCATATAGATTTTTTTTTAAGTTTATTTATTTATTTTGAGGGGAGGGGCAGAGAGAGAAAGAATCCCAAGCAGGCTCCGCACTGTCAGCGCAGAACCTGATGCGGGGCTCAAACTCATGAACCATGAGATCATGATCTGAGCTGAAACCAACAGTTGGATGCTTAACCACCTGAGCCACCCAGGTGTCCCCCATCATGTAGATATGTTAATATTCTAGTAAACTTAGAGGCCAAGGGTCACAATATTGACATAGGCGTTCACTCAGTCATTCATCCACTAATTCAACAAATATTTTGTGATCACGGCTGTTACGTGCGTGATGTGCTTGATTCTCAGTTCTTTTCTCTTGGGTTTGCTGTTTCTGTTCAGGACCGAAAACAGTGCTACACGTACAATAGATAGTCGTTGAGTGATGACTGGTTGTTCTCAATCTAGTCCTTCCCCCTGCAGCCCAGGAAACGCATAGCCGTTATGTTTCATGACCTGAGGTTCTCATGAAGAAAGTGCCCCAGATTTCTACAATACAGCAAATTCTAACTACTTATGTATAAATGCCCATTTTGAGGTTGATCAACTTGGATCTGAGTCCTGGATCTGCCACATTTTTGTGTGTGACCCTTGGATAGATTCCTTGGCACCTGTGAGTCTCAGTGCTTGCATGTATACTGGCTCAGTTCCTACTGTTGTTGTGGTTAATACCATAATATCTGGTCATTTCTTTACCTCCTCCTTCATTTCTCATCATCAGACACCTTGCCACATATTTCCTTTGCCATTTGTAGAGTTAGGTATTTCTCATCCTTAGCCATTGACTGGTGAGGCCCCAGACAGGTATTCGGAAAAACGTATTCATGCATAACATGTGAATCTAATTTTCCGGGAGTCGATAAATAAGGGATTTCTCAACATCTCCTCCCCACACTTCTGAGTAGTTTCAGTGTCTGGGTATGTAGAAAAAGTGGAAGATCTGTTGGAGAAAGAGCAAGAGATTGGCTTTGTGAGGTTGGGCTATTGAGAGAAAATATTGTGGAGTCTATTTTTCATATGACAGGAAATTGCTGACCATGTTTGCAATTAATATTCGATTCCCTTTAACTATTTAAGATTGATTCAAATATTTTTAGAGAATAAATTATTTTAGTTCAAAATGATTTTCACAAAAGAAGGTCATGTTCTTAAAAATAGAAATATATTTTTATGGAACAGATGGAATATTTGGAAAATCAAGAGTTATGTTTCTGGAAGGTATAGTGCTTTACCTGTTATTTGGATGCTTCCTTCGGAAGTGTATGTATTGGCTTCAGGTTCAGGGTACAGGTTGATTCATCTCTGTGTGTGTTCTCACAAGTAGCCAATTGTTTGGACCTAATTTCTGCACCTGAATCTGAAAGCAATTCACCAACTTAAAATCATTTTCGACAATCCTTTTACTACGACTTCTTATTCATCTCTTTGCCTTAAGGATGTCTTCTAGTTTTGTGTGCATCCTTCCAATTCATTTTTTGCGCATTTGTCACTTTTATTTTTTGTTATATCCTTATACCTCAGAGGTTCCCCAAACCCAGCCTTCCATCCGATTTTACAAATAAAGTTTTATTGGAACACCGTCGGGCCTGCTCATTTACGAATGGTTTATGGCTGCTTTTTACAACAGCAGAGCTGGGTGGCTGAAGCAGACCAATATGACCTGCAGAGCTGAAAATATTTACTGTCTGGCCTTTTATAAAAACAATCTGTCAACTCCTGGAATACAACACAGTCTCCTATTGATGGATAGTAGGCTGTTTCCAATATGGGGCCCGTATGAAGAGTGCTTCTCTGAACATTTGTAAGTTGCTCACTGTCTACGTGTGTGAGGGTCTCTCTACATTAAATGCTTAAGAGTGGATTTGAATGGGGTTGAGGGTATGAACACGTTTTGACTTCATTCCAGTTTGCAAAATTGTATTCCAACCCTCTGTTAGCTTTTTTCAAAGTGTTATGGGTATTATATCCTAATTGCCTTTCTTTCTGAGCAATAACATAACAAGGCATAAATTCTTGGGTCATGCTCTTTTTCCTTAGGAACTTGCTATATACCTTGCTCTGAATACTGTGGTAGAAAAGTCTGAAGCTAATTTCTATTATCTTTTTTTTTTTATCTCTCTTGGGTGCCTGATTATTTTACTTATTCGTTTGTTTGTCTAGCTTGCCTATACTAAAGGAAGATACAGGAATCTTTTTCTTTTATTTGAAGCTTACAAATTCAATTCACTTTGTATCCACTGCTGCTGGAACATGTGTTCCTATTCCGTATAAGTAATGATACAAGGCATGGGATGATAATGTATTTCTCCAATTTTCTACTGCCTGAGCCGGAAGCCTGAGGGATACCAGCCATACTGGGTCACAAAATTATGCTGAATTACATTCTCCCAAAATTCATGTTCTTTCCGGGACCTTAGAATATGACTTTATTAGGAAATAGGGTCATTGTGGGTGTAATTAGTTAAGTTAAGAAGAGGTCATACTGGAGGAGGGTGGGCCCTTAGTCCAATATGGCTGGCGTCCTTCTAAGAAGAAGAGTAGAGACACAGAGCCAAACACACATAGAGGAGAGTACCGTATGAATACGGAAGCAGAGATTAGATGATACATCACAAGCCAAGGAACTCTAAGGATTGCCAACAACTAGCAGAAGCCAAGAGAGAGGCATCGAACAGGTCCGTCTCTAGCACCTTCAGAAGGAACCAATCCTTCTGACATGTTGATCCTGGACTTTGAGCCTCCAGAACTGTGAGATGAGAAATTCCTGGTGTTCAAGCCACTCAGTGTGGTACTTTGCTAGGGCAGCCCGAGCAGATGAGTACAGTCATGTTACTCTAATTTCAGGGATTGGCATATCCCAGCATATGCAGTGGTTTCAAGTCCATTGCAAGGGCTGGATTCCTTATGGTTCCTCTGCACTCCAGCTATAGTCCATTGGGCCCCAACCCTACATTTGTGGGGCTCCCATCCTTGGCAAGCCTTGGAAAACCAGTTTTGTAGACTACTTTGGGAAAATCCTTTTAGATCTACAGGGGAAGGCATCTGTCCTCGTGTTCTCCCTCACTCTGGTGCAACTTTCATTGCATTTGGTGGGTACTTTTTATATATTTTTAAATGTTTGTTTATTTGTTTGTTTGTTTATTTAGAGCATGAGAAAGCTGGGGAGGGGCAGAGACAGAGGGAAAAAGAGAGAGAATCCCAAGCAGGCTTTGCGTTGTCAGCACAGGAGCCAACGCAGTGTGTGATCCCACGAACTGTGACATCGTGACCTGAGCTGAAACCAAGAGGTGGACGCTTAACCGACTGAGCCGCGAAAGCGCCCTTGAGTATTTTTTAAAATATATATATTTTGGCTTGGGTCCTAGGTGATTCTGTTTTCATGGAAAACAGCATTTCTTTTGTGCCCCCGCCCCCTTCCCTTATTTTGGTTTATTTAGGGGGAAAGAAAGAGGCAGTATTATCGTTACTTTGTCATCTTATAACTGCCTCCCCCTGACAGACTTTTAGGTGGAAAGTTGCATCTGGAAAATTTTTCAACACGATCAAGAAGATGGGCATTTTAGGATGACTATTTCCGTCGTGGCTTTTTATTTCCTTTGTATTACTTGGCTTAGATTTACAGAAAAATAGCCAAGGTTTTATTCCCAGAATACACATCATCTGACTGATTGGGCATGAAGAGACAATTCAGCAACATACCCCCGGCAGAGGACGCCATCCTGAAATCGTGTTCTCACTGTTGGATAGCCTTTGGTCCACAAAAATCTATGAGTGATTCCAGAAACCCTACAAATGTGCTGCAAAGTGACCAGCTTTCTTGTTTTCTAAAAACAAAAACAGAACCCAGTCCTCTTAATTGAAAAGTCAGAGGGTCAAAAACTCAATTTTCAAGGAGTTAAACAATATTTGGCTGTGTAGCAAAGCAGAATACTTGAACGTGGTCCTTGGTGACAGATCCTATGGGTCCCCAGGAGTGTGTCAGCAGAGGAAAGATGAGATGACAATAAAGGGCGCAGTTTGCAATGGGCACCTTTTAACCCTTTCCCCCTTCTGTCAATGAGTAGTTATTAACAGGTAAGAGTTGAGAGGCTACAATTACTAATTGAGAGGCTTTGAAATAATCCACCCATTTTGAAGGTGCAGTGTAGGGAGGTATTTCATGAATCATTCAAGGTACAGCGAATGTAGAGCCATTGTTTCCAATTATCCACTAGATCCTGGAGTCACTGTCTGCCATGTTGGACTTATTAAGTGTTAACATCTTTCCCCAGAACAGCCTGTTCAGGTTTTGATTTTGTTTTGTTTGGGGCACCCTTGTCAGTCTAATTTTGAATTCTGCTGTGTCTTGTTTAAACTGACCTGGCTAAAACTGATCTTGGTGCTTAGAATCAAGGGGGACGGTGCTTTTGCTACCCATAAAGGCTTCCCTGTAACATCTCGTATTCACTTTGAGGGATTTGGGGAAGATTATTGGAAGTGATTTCCAGCACAGTGTCACTTTTCCTTATCTAAGCTGAATTTCTTTCCTCGGCCATCTCTGTGACTTATTTCTGCCATCCTCACAACTTTTCCTAGCCTTGACAGACTGTGTAATTATTTTTTATCAGCACATTTTACACTTCCATGTTGTTAATAAATATATGGAAGAAAATTAGCACCAGAGGATTAACTGTAATCAGATTCTTAAGGCAGTAACTATTAACTTTGTCTGAGGCTGAGGAATGACCATTGATTGCTCTTCTTTAGTTTCTCTCTCTTAACCAGCTCTACAAATCCATAATGGGATTTTATATTTTGCCTTAAGTACTTACCAAGTTAACCCAAAAAGTCACTAAAGTTTTTTGGAAGCCCAAATGGATTTTGTGCACTCATTTTTCCCTTATCTACCTTATTTTAAAAGATGCCTTTAGGAAATTCTCTAACCTAAACCGCCACGATCTCCTTAATACGGAGATAGGTATGTCTTTATTGTAGAGAACCTATTTTTTGCAGGACATTATAGCATCACAGCTATTAGCCCTACATTCCTAGCCCATCTCTGGTTGCTGAAGAAGCCCAGGCAGAGGGAGGGAAAGACTACCTTGTCCTAGGTTTGCAAGATGGTAGCTGATGTATTTCTATATCCTGAGCTAAAGACGCAGAAGAGTGGATTAATATACACCACAGTTTCCCCAAAGATACTTAGAGATAAACCCAGCCCAGGGCCTTTAGAAAGTTGGATTTACTGTACGTTAAAAAAGGGTTTCTGGGGGCGCCTGGGTGGCGCCGTCGGTTAAGCGTCCGACTTCAGCCAGGTCACGATCTCGCGGCCCGTGAGTTCGAGCCCCGCGTCGAGCTCTGGGCTGATGGCTCGGAGCCTGGAGCCTGCAGCCTGTTTCCGATTCTGTGTCTCCCTCTCTCTCTGCCCCTCCCCCGTTCATGCTCTGTCTCTCTCTGTCCCAAAAATAAATAAAAAACGTTGAAAAAAAATTAAAAAAAAAAAAAGGGTTTCTGGAAAAATCCTGTCTATGTAATTTTAAATTATGCAGCCTCATGTCTGTATTTCTTTAATCTTTGTCACTTTTTATGTCAAGGCATCCCAAACACGGGTCTCTGGGTTTAGAACAGGAAGTACATAGTCTGGAAACAATCTTGGCATGGCTTTATAACTAGTAACATCTCTTTCTAGGCACCCAAATGAATTTGAATTGGAACCAAAAGACATTTCCAGTGAGAGATCAACACAGGGACAGATACAAATGTGTGGCTTGCTGATCTTGGTAAACAGCAGGGAACGGGAAAATTGGTTTAGATGAAATAAGCAACCCTTAGACCTTCTCTCAAGGCGTTCCCTTGAATCCTGCTTCTCCCTGGGTTCTGAAAGAATTGGACAATAGGCATTTCCCGCACCTCTTATTTAGGGGCATGCCAAGAAAACCCAACCATTCTGATTCCCATTTTCTCCGACCCACAGAGCCTCACAGCATTCCTGATAGAAGCAGTTCCCCTCTCATTTGTCAGCTCTGTGAGACGGCCCTGAATTCTTAACCCCGGTTTTACTACAGAACATGACAGAGCTGATACGCTCCCCTCTTCACGGAACCTAAAGGCTTAGGAGAGGTCCGTCACGTAACTGTGCAAGACTGTTCTCTAGCAGGTGGAACAGCAATACAACTGAAGCGGTGCTCTCGTTCACCCACCCATCTTTATTCCCTTGGATCTATGGAAACCTCTTTATAAAATTGCTCTGTGGATCCTCATGGCTTCTCTGAGGTCAGAATATGAGAACCATTACTTTTACCTTATTCAGGGAATACAGCAGGTTTAGGAAGATGGAGGAATTTATTCTGCAAGCCACTGCAGAAATGCAGGGAGGAGTAGAACCGTGTCTTCTGAGCCGAGTTACAGTAATCTGTCCCATGGGTCTTCCTGGATTTCCTTCAAAAGCTGTCTGTTGTGAATGCGCCTCTGTTGTGTAACAGTTCTAGAACTGGAATAATTCTAGAATCCATTGCAGTGCATAGAGGGTTCAGATAGATGACGGAAAGACTAATGGAGATTGCTACTGAACGTTTGTGCTCCCCTCCCAATCCGCAGGGCGAAGCTTTAATCCCCAGTGGGTTGGCATTTGGAGGGGGAGACTTGGGGAGGTTGTTAGAAACCCTCACGAATGAGATTAGTACCCTTATAAGGGGGTTAAGGGACTGGAGGTTTTTTTTTTTTCTTTTCTCTCTGCCATGTGAGAATACAATAGGAAGGCAGCTCTCTGCAAACCAGGAAGGGTGGGGGGGGTCTCACCAGACACCCAGTCTCCCAGTGCCTTGAGCTTGGACTTCCCGGCCTCTGGAACTCTGAGAACTGAATGTTTGCTGTCTAAGCCACCAAAACCATGGTACAGGATTTGTGTTATAGAAGCCTAAGCTGACCAAGACAGAGATCTTCAGTAAAATCTATACAAATCTTATTTCTGGAAAAGTGGGTGGTGCGTCTTTAGTGTCTACTTTATTTCTTTTGTGCACAATTTTCACCAAAAAGATGTTTTTTTTTTTTACAAGTTCTTGTCTGAGCCTTAGCCATTCAGCGCTCCCTTATGACTATATTATGGGCTGTGTATATTCATTTTTATAATCAGATATGTTCTTAGGGACTCGGGGATACATATCAGAGAGAAATAACCATTCCTGTCTTGGCTTCAAGATCACTAAATAGAGAGATTGCTCTCTCTCCCCTCTCGTCTCACTCTCGCTCTGTCTCTAATTATGCAACTAATGGACATCAATCCAGTGTATATAGTTAATAAGCACATTAACTCACTCAAATTATGACTAGTCCTGCAAAGCACCCGCCCTCTGTTATGATAGTTTTGTTAGATAAGATTAGAACTTTGACAAATGCAGATGCTTTCTGGCATATAGTTGACAATAAATATTTGTTGCCTCAATAAAAAAGACATTCATTTTAGATTGCCTAGTAAGCATATGTGGAATTTTCTGATCTCCTCTGCTTATTCTCTATACTTCCTCATTCCGAAAATATACGAGATAGACCAGTGGAAGTGTGATTTTTTGATGTATGTTGATAACAGGAAAGGGCTACTATTTAGTGAATGCTGTTTCAAAGACACTAAAATTAATGTAGAGAACTTTACATTATTACATTGGCTTTACAAACTGCTAGGTTTATACTATTATTTACATTTTAAATATGAGGAACATGGTTGGAAACTGCTTGAGGAATTACAGAGAAGACGTCACAGGAACGAGAGCCAAGCCTGGGTTGGTTTCCGTCCAGAGTCTGAGCTCTTCTCATTTTGCTGTTCTGTCTCCATTTGTCAAATCCCAACACGTCAGGTGTGTGTTCGTGTTGACAATAATGGTGGAAAAGGGGGAGAGTGAAAGAGGAGAAAGAATAGCTTTTCCTGACTCTATGGTTTTCCCATGACATGGCCCATGATGGCAGGAGACACGTCAAGCGCCCTGTGTCCTTATTTACATTACACCCCCAAGCACTTGGCAGATGGACTTCTTTCATGTTTGTTACTGTGCTTCGTGAACGTATCCTAGGGAACCTTATCTCGAATGATGGTCTGAATACATGTAACGGATGACACCCATCTAGTGTTAAGTCTCCTACTTGCCTGTCATATGGTACTTTTGCTCATGCATTGGTGTGTGGTTTTATACATTTACATTTAGAAAGTTTTTGTCTGATGGTTTTTCTCTCCCTGTGGTTATAGCAAGATCTGTCATGTCATGTCTTTCTGAGCCATTGGTGATTTATTATGTCTGTATTGTTTGGAATTTTCTAAAACTGTTCAGACAACCTTACTAGGGTTGCAATGCGAGCGCTGCCTCTTATGTTTTCGCTGTCACTCTTTCTCTCAAGGGGGAGGCACAGAGTTGGGTGTGTGACAGGATGAGGGAGGGGGAGGTGCACTTCGTCTCTGTAAAGTTTCAGCTCATAAGGAAGGAGAATTGCTTTAATTAATGTGTCTCCTAGGAAATCTGAGCTAGAGTGGGACAAGCTCATCACAATCAGAGATGTCCCCTACCTAATTAGTGAAATATGAAAGCAGAATTGCTTAAGTCAACCAATCTCACGTTCATAATCAAATGTGCACCCCGAATTTGCATGCGTTCTGACCCAGCCTCTCTACTCTGAATTTATTCCAGGGTCTGGGTGAAAATTACTTCAAAAACAGTTGTCCTCCTCAAGAAATATGCAAGGAGTTCGGGTGCCACCTTGGTTAGCTGAGCAGCTTTGTGTTATCATGGGTGTCATCTTTTTCCCCAGCATCATTCCAAGATGCTTTTTATCAAAGTTCATTTGTTCATTTTCTTTTTTAAATGTTTATTTAGTTTTGAGAAAGACAATGTGAGCAGGGGAGGGGCAGAGAGAGAGGGAGACACAGAATCCGAAGTAGGCTCCAGGCTCTGAGCTGTCAGCCCACAGCCTGACATGGGGCTTGACCTCACAAACTATGAGCCAAAGTCAGGAGGTCAACACCTGAGCCGAAGTCAGAAGCTCAACCGACTGAACTTTGGTCTTTAAGGCAAAAGCTGGGCCTCACAGATTTAATAAACCGTGTTTCACATACAAATATGACATAAGAAAATGTGAGTAATTCTTGTCCTGAATTTTTTTTTTTTTACTTTTTGACAGCGTTTATTAAATGGCTTTCATTCATAATAGAAATATATAGTTTTGAGTAAAGCCTTAGTATTTTCCGCATGTTTACTCACTGAGCAATTTTTGTTAGAAAGGCAGATATCTCATGATAGTATTGTCCTGAGAGATTTTGAAGGAAATGGCTGTCTTCCATGTCATACAGCTGCTCAAAATATGTCAAATTGCAATTGGACATTTCCTTTTGTGGTTCTAGAGGCAAGAAAAAAATGTGCTACAGAAACAAAATTTGGATTTGTAATTTTGTGTAATAGTTTATGGAGTCTACATTTGAGTCTCACGTAGAGTCAAATTTGATCTTCTTTATCCAACAGCTATTTATTAAGCACATGCTTTATGCTAGGTGCTACTCTAGGTGCCTGTAATTCAAGCGGGAATAGAAGCAAAATCTCTGTTCTCCAAAATTTCATTTACATTCTAATTGGGATGGAGGAACCCAGACAATGAATCAAGAAAGTGTATCCTCTATCAGGTGGTAGTATGTAGGAGTCAAAACAAAGCAGAATAAGAGGCCTGGGGAACGCTGGCGGCTGCTATTGTAGACGAGTGATCAGGGCTACTCGAGAAGACACCTAGGAAACAGATGGGGGCCATTCTTAACCTATAGCCACTCAGTTTACAAATTAGAGGCCCATGTGTTCAGCAGCTCCTACCACCAAAAGTGGCCCCTGTCTCCTTTCTTACCAAAAGGCTAACCAAATCTCTCACCCTGGTGCCTTCCTAGCTCCTGAAGGCTAAGGTCATCTTCCTACACTTGAAATCGAGGCTGTTTCTGGGCATCTATTCCCTGTCTATCCAAATCTACATCTTTTACCAGATTCTGATGGATTTGCAACTCAGGACTTTGGCCCTAGGAGACAGCAGAGTTCAGGTAAAACGTTGTTCACCACTCGGTCAGAGAGAGTAAAAGTCCCTGCTAAATTTCTGCTTCTCTTGGAGTCACTTATTGCCTGTAGCTTTATGTCGGTTTCATGTAGTTTTTGGCAAATGACTTAATTGATCACACAACTACAAACTCTTCTCGATGTTTCAGGGAATCGATCTGTTCAATTGTTTATCTTAGAGTTTTCCAAAGTGGACTGATGGTTCTCTGGGCCTGATGTACGGCTGTCCTCTTGAGTCTTCCTTGGATCTTCATCCGGGAAGTTCCTTGTGCCTCTCCGTTGTTCACGGAACCCTGTGTTTTCCTCTTTTGGTTTATTTCTTGTTTTGGTGAAGCACAACTTCTAGGAGCTTGCTAAGATCCTATGGATGAATGTGTTCTTATCGTCTCAAAATATCTTTATGCTGCACTCACACTTGATATGTGGATGAATTAGAGTTCTGGATTAGAAATAATTTCTACAGAAACTTTCATTGTCTTTCAGCTTCCAGTGATGCTCTTGAGTTGTCAATTATTTTTCATAGCCTTGGTCTTTTTATAGGTGGCCTATTTTTTTTTTCTGGAAATTTCTAGCATCTTTTCGTTTTTTCCCAGTGTGTATTTCCAAGTGATTTCAAAGTTATAGGAACTGGTGAGGATATTTTTATTTAGCGAGCTGGACACTTGATGGTATTTCTCAAGGTAGGAACTAATATCTAAGACGTTTTACTATAACTCCCATCTTTTTTTTTCTCTGCCATTTCTTTCTGAAATTCCCAATGTTTGGATATTGGACACTCTGGGTTGATCTTCTAATTTTATACCCTTTCATGTTGGCCATCTCTGAGTTATTTTTTTTCCATTTTTTGGGAGAGTTTCTAGGCTTATTTGTCATACCTTCTATTGATATATTCTCTAAATTCCTGCCATTGTAACTCAATTTCCAAGGCTTCTTTCTTATTCACTGACTATTGTTTTTATAGTTTGCTGCTCCTATTTCATTGATTAATGTGTCCTTTTATCTCACTGAAAATATTTTTGGAAATAGTTTTCTCCGCTGCTGTTTGCATTAATTGTGCCTATTTATGCCAAATCCCTTTTATCTTGTTTGTTTTTGTCTCTCTTTGTCTTTCTTTCATTTTGTAGCTTCCTTCAAGTAGCTGTTGATTCCTGTTTGTACATTTGTATATAAACACAGGGCACTGAAAAAAATGTGATTGCTGATGAGTGGCTCTCACTCTAGGGAAATGGAACCAAAACCCAGCCTTCCCACTCGCAGTACCCCGGATGTTAATTTCTGACTCTTTTCAGAGCTTATCAGGTCCTTCAAACAGGAATCGTTCATCTTCTATCCGCAGAATATAAGCTTCTCTACTACTACTCGGGGAGCTATGTGTGGAAGGCATTGGGACCCTCATGGGTCCAGCCTTTTGTAAGACTACCTTTTCCAGGTCCTGTGCCAGGGTGGAGGGATAATGGGCTGCCTGTAGAATTTCATGTTAAATAGAGTTCCTTTAGTACACTGTAGGCTAAGCTCCATCATATCCTTGTATACAATGTTCCTGGTTAGACAGCAGATACTGACTGATCTAATACCCATTTCTGTGACCTGCTTTTTCCTCCTGAAGCTCTTAGAACGGTCTGTCCATGTCTGGTGTTCTGATGACAATGTGTGTGACTATAGTGATCCTCATTACGTTGGAGCTTCTCGTGGGTCTTTTCTTCCTGGCCATTCATGTCTTTCCACAGCTCTGAGAAATCTTTATTATGTCATTTCTTTCGTCTCCCCCTTTTTGCTTTCTCTGTTCTCTTTCTGAAATTCCTCTTAGTCAGATATTTTTATCTCCTGAAGTGATCAACTCCATCATTTCCCTTTACCTCCTATTTCTTTATTCCTCTTTTACTTTTCTTTGGTGCGAGAATGAGATTCTTTGTTTTATCAAACTAGTTTTCCTGCTGAGAAAACTGTCTTTCTTGGTTTCCTACCATATTTGCTTCTGTTTCTTTTTAATGCTGTCCTATGCTTCTTTTGCAAATTAATGCCTTCCTAATTTCACTGAGGCTAGGAATGAGAGGCCATCATTCCTTTAAAGTCCCTTCATGTTATGTTCCATGTCGCTTATCTTGTCTTTCTTCTTCCAGTCTCGTTCCCGCCTCAAGTTTCCTGTTCGTGCAATTCAATTGAGCAAGTGTGATGTTTACCACAATCGCTATGTTGTTCGTGGACCGGTAGCTGCCGATGAATCAGGGAAGTGACAGTTAAGCTTTGAGACCCCTGAAGTCAGGTTGGATTTTGCTTTGAAAGCAACACCCATGCCTTTCCTTCTTTTTGTTTAGTGAGGAGTCGTCATTTTACAAAGGGATGATGGTTGTCAGACATTCTACTGGCCAAGACAGTAGTGAGCGAGAAGATGACTCGTTGTTGTGTACCCTGACTCTTAATGCATCTTCCTGTGCTCAAGCTTCATCTTTGGTCCCAACTTCTGTTCCTGGTGTTTAGGATGGTTTGGAACCGAGACTCTCCAGGGTTTTGCAAGGAAGCTCTCTCTGCTGTTCTAGCTACTTCTACTTTTCTTATTTTTCCATGATTTTACTTATGCTAAAGTGATTGGCATACTTTTTTTTTTAAAAAAAAATCATACATTCCCATTACCTTGATACTAATTCTTATTGAATTCTTTTGAATTTAAGTTACCATATAACTTATAAAAATATTTCCTATTAATGATGCTTATACAAATTTGGTGAATTTCTTTTCTTTCTTTTTTTTTTCTTTCCATTTCCTTTCATTAGCCAGCATTTCTAATGCCATAATGACTAATATGGTACAGTGGACACCTTTTCTTATTTCTGATTTAAATATAACATTATTAGGGCCTCGCTGATAAGCCTGATGCTGGTTTCAAATAAGTATTGTTGATCTAGCTAGTATCTACGTTGTAGTTATTTTGATTCCTAATGATAACATTTTCTAGGGAAAAATTATTATTGATTTAGTTATAGAGTCAGGAGGGAAAAAAACCAGCTTCAACTGAATTCTAGAAGCCTATGTTAACTCCAATGGGAGATCTAAGGAAGGAGAAGGAAAGGAAACACTCATAGTGAAGGACCACTTGGCAGGTATCAATGGGGAGACGGGCCTCTGGTAGAGATATGCCGACTTGTTGATTCATCTATGGGATTCAACCGTTCACTGATCTCCCGGGGCTGACAAGCATAACTTGAAAATTAGGACACCATGTTTTGATCAGCTACAGACTAAATAAGGAACTGAAATCAGTTGCTTGAAAGAAATATGACTACAGGGCTTGCGTTTGATCAGCAATCTTCAAATTTTTAGGTGAATGCAAGTTATCTGTATAAAGTTCCCTGTTTGTTCTCCGTAAATTTTTTCTCAGAGAGTGACAATATTCTTTAAACCAGGATGATCAGACCTTGGTTTGTTAGTCGTTTAACCCCTAATTATCCTGAGAAGTCGGTTGCTTCAAGGGGGTTCTGGGGTTTCTTTCCTGGAGACCTGGACGTTTTCAGGCACCGAGAGATGTGATGCAGGTCAAACAGGGACCTCTGTTCAGTCCCAGCTACATTTTGGCATTTCCAGGCAGAGATATTGGATACCCAGGGTGAATAACCAAATATACTTCTTTTCCTCTTTTCTCAGGCCTTCTTGTATTCTTGCTTGGTTTCCTGTGACGACACTTCATTTCTTCTGTTGTCATAGCCATGCGACAGTCTATGACAGCCCTTCATTCTCTAAATCATGCTTATGCTGGATCTAACCTAGAAAGGGGAAGCCAGTTGTGATGCTAAAATAAATCATGCCATGATATTATAGAAAACGTTTAGTCTTCTGGGCCCTGGTGAAATTGGTTTGATCTGGCTTAACCAAAAAAAGTGGTATTTACCACATTCTGGAAATGGTCCAGAACTGAGATTAGTTTCAGCCTGGGGAAAGAGGGAAGAAAACAAAACAAAACACATTCTTCCAAGTTGAGTCGCAAACGGAGCCCAAGACCTAGCTGGACTTGAGCTTGGCTGGGGACACGTCCTCTCTGAGACCCTGATTTTGCCACAGCAACCCAACCCTCCTGGATTATCTCTCTGGATTCTTTCCCCACGTGCTCACACACCAGGGGCATTAAGTTTTCAGGGATTTCCGTGTGAACCGTCACGCCGGCGTCAGGATCCGTTCACCTCTTTGGATTTCCCAAAATGACACGTGCAGGCAGGGGAGGGGGGGGGGTGTGCGAAGTCTCCTGGGAATCATCAGGGGCCCAGGCCATCACCACACTGGTTTTGCTTGGCGAAGCAGCAGGTGAGAAGACGGAAGTAGTGAGTTCTCTGCATCCAGCCTCCGCCTCTCCCCTGCCCTACACAGAGACACGAAAGCCAACATTGACTCCACACGTCATTGGATTTCTCTCCCCCTTATCGCTTTCCTCCGGGGGACAAAATGCTGATGCAGTTGAGATCTCGAAATAAGTGATTTATAACTAAAATGGCCCTCTGCAGTGAAAGGTCTATGAGAGACGGGGAGAATTTATTTGCTGAGTTACTATGCAAATTTCACAATTAAATCTTAACTCAGCTCCTCGGGGAATATCACGGATTACTGAACGAAAGGGGCTTTGACGCGATTTTTAAAAAGGAAAGAGAGCAAAGAAATAGCGGCCTATCGCACCGTTTCTCAGCTCTCCCCCTCCATGTCCGTCTCTCGGTGGGAATCACTTCGGAGAGAAGCAGGTAGAACAGGGAACGGGGAAGAAATAATCAGGGGAGAGGCAAAGAAACCCACTTTCTATTTGTAAAACTGAATTAATGAATTTTTTAAACCATTTGTCGCTGCGGCGTGCTGTCCAGAGGGAATACATTCGCAGACCCGCACAGCCATGCATTCTCTCTAGTCCTTTATTCCTCCCCAAGTGCCCTAATCCCCCTTCCTTTTCTCTGCACGTTACCCCCACTCCCTCTGTCTCCCCCTTTCTCTGCCTCCAGCCCCTCCGGACTCCCCATGCTGTCGAAGCTGGGTAGTTTGAGCAAGAGACTTCTGTTTTGACAGCCCGTCTCTTGGGTCCCTCCACTGAAAAGGCCAACACTCCCTAGTGCAGCTAAAATCTTTGCCTTGAAACAGCTTCTCCCTTCCCTGAACTGCATGCAAATAGGAGCTCTCTCTGAGCTCCATCGCTCCCCACCCCCCCCCCCCGCCCCCCAAGGCTCCTGGGGATCATCCTGGCCCTGGAAAACCACCGCTCTGGGGAAGGCTTCTGCAAGACCCTCGTTCCTCGGATGCTGGCCCACCGGTGGCCGTCAGGCTGTCCGCAGAGCCCCGCTTCCACGGTATTCGTGCACATCCACCACCTTCTGCTTCTGGAAGGAGGAAAGGCCCTTCCACCCCCTCTCCGTGTTCAGCCACACGTGCGGGTAACTGGCGTGTCGTGTCCCTGCTGGCGGATAACCAGTAAGTGCCTTGACAGTAGCCTGGCTCATGAGCTGAGTTTCATCTCGGAAAAGGAAGCCTATTTCCTTTTCCAGGAAAGAGTGAGGGAGGTGGCCAGCCCCCTGCGTACACCGACGGTTGATCGACCTGCAGACTGATACCGGGAGAGCTGTCTGTATCTTAGGAAATTGGGAAAGTGAGGTTGAAAATTTCCATTACTCCCAAGGACCGATTTTTTTGTTGTTGATTCCTTTCTTTATGCCCCTTCCCGGATAGAAATCCACCCCAAAGGAGTCAGGGCTTGGGGCTTTTCTGTGCCTCTGGCTGGGTAAGACACGACCCCCGGACCCCTGGGGCAGCTGACGATAGCCAAGAAAGACCATAAAAGCAGCAAGAACAATGGAAAGCAGCAAACAGGTGTCTTAACCCTGCAGGCCAAACAGAGCAGAGAATGAACCGTCCTGGGCTTTCTTGGAGTGTTGAGCTTTCCTGATTTGTTTGTATTTGGTTGCATGATGCCTCTTAGAATGTCCTCTATTGTGCCTCCTTGGAGTTTATTTCTATGGGGAAAAAATGTACATTTTTCCTGGGAATGGAAATAAATTTGTAAATCTTGATAAACTTTAGCAAGATTGATGTTGCTATTATATGAGAATTGATTGGGGGGCATTACGGCCACTGAGATTTTGTTTGTGATAACAGCAACAAACAAGCACCGCAAACTTTCCTCATGCCAGGGAACACAACTTTCTCTTTCCACAAATAATGGATTGTTTTTTCCCCATCATGGCTTTTGTATGGATAAAAGTCATAATTCTACCTAAACAGCACTGACGAACAGAAGTTGTACATGTCAAAAGCAGATGTTAGACTGAGCACCGTTGTATATTGTATAGATATCTTTTTTGCCATGTCCCTGTTACCTTTCTATTGTATAGGTTATTTTTCTAAAATCTTATTTAATGGGCTTACCATAGCCCTTGGAGGCAGGTGGGGACAGGCAGGCTAGAAGTGGATTATTTGGAACTCACATTTCATGGAGTGTATTTTTTCATTAGAACATAACCTCCTTCCTCTATTCCTAACTGGTTAGGAGAAAATGGAGCTTGTATGAGCCTTTTCTGAGAAATGAATGCAAATAGCAGAGAATTCAACACAAACAGCAGGAATCCTAGGCATTGGTTGTGGAAAGGACCCTCAGGTGTGGTTTATTCTCAGGTGCAACGTGACGTACCAATCCCTCGCCACATGGTCCATTCCTGGTGTGGAAGGTCCTACCCACCATGGACACTTTGAGTGACAGGGGCTTTCTGTTCTCATCTCTTAACACACTAGATACTTGAAATATGATTTCTTAGATTGAGCACCCTGGTAACTTCTGCTCATTGGTCCTCACTGTTCCTCTGTTTACCTCACACAGACAGACCGATTCCTCATGTCTTTTGCTCAACAGATATTTATTGTGCCTAAACTATGTGCCAGGCATTGTCCTAGGAGCTAGGCCTCTAGTCATACAGTGGTGAGTATAACAGACAAAATCCCTGTCTTCAGGGGACTTCTATTCCAGAGGAAGAAGATGGTAAAGAAAACAAGACACTTATGTGGGAAGATAGACATAATGCTATTAAGAAAAATGAGGCAGAGAAGGGAGGACAGTAGTATTAGGGCAGGGGGTTCTAGATGAAATATTATGCACTGAGAAGGTGACATTGGAGCAAAGACCCGAAATACACAGGTGAGTGAGCCAGCCACATAGGTACGTGGAGGAATCCCATTTCAGGCGGGGGGCACAGCCCAGAGCACAAAATTGGACAAAAGAGTGTACCTGGCATGCAGAGGAGGGGCAAATGTCCCAGCAGTTGGGTTGGGGCAGCATGAGCCAGAGAAAGAGCAGTAGGAGAAGATTCTGCAGAGGGAGCACCGGGTGAGGCAGGTGGGCGGTGCCCATTTCGTGCATCTCTGGCTCCTACTCAACTGAGATGCGCAGCCACTGGAGAGTCATGGAGAGGTGACACGACCTGACTTGTACGTAAGGAACTTTGGCTCTGGGGTTAAGAAAAGATCGGAAGAGGGATTCAGGTCAGGAAAAAGTGGCGGAAGGAGACAAATACAGGGGCTATTAGAATAACCCAGTGACTTAGAAGCAGTGGGGATGTTGACAAGGGATAGTGTCTGAAGATAAAGCCAATTGGATGTGGGGTGAGATGAAGAGAGGATGCAGAAATAAGTCTTGAGCTTTTAGGCTGGGCCGGTGGAAGGATGGAGCCATCTCTTCACTTAGATGAAAAGAGCTGTGGATGTCGCAGAATATGCGGAAATAATCAGAACTAATAATTTCGTTCTGGGCACGTTCGATCTGAAATCCCTAACCCAGGCTATTTCAAATATTTGAAGACAATTGCCGTGTCCAGACAATAAGCAAGTATGTCACTTTTACTATAATGGACATGCGTGTCTCTGAAAGATCAGGAGGCCGTACAAAACTGCACAACAATACCTGTAGGGATTGTGGAAAAAATCAGATGGGGGCATCGCATTCAAAACCTTTTTTGGTGATGCATCGAGAGCGAAAGAGCACAGTTCACAAGTGCTAAATGCTGGTGGCAGATATGGCATTTTGCTCTGAAAAAAAGCTAGGAGCTCGATAAGTGGGCTTTGCATGCGATGCATTGCGAGGCAGTGAAAAGAGGCTTACCTGAAGTCATGAAGAAAGCGGCGAGGCTGGATTGGGGGGTGGGGGTGGTGCGGTTCAGTGCCGGCACCCGAACTTCACAGCGCAGTGACCTTCTGCAGACTTACATCCCGGGTCATATTTTTCTCTGCCTTTAAGATAAAGGTTCTTCCAAGGCGTGCATTCTTAACAGGTCCCTGTTTCATCAGAACTGAACCTTTGAGGCAGCGTGTAGCCTTTTTCTTTAATTAACTTCTGTATTACCTGGAAACTCTGTTTTGGATTTGAAAACCATAGCGCTGTTTGAAAACGCTCAACCAGCCACGGCGAACACCAACAGGAGCTCTTCTGTAGGATTTAGCAGTTTCCACTTCCGGTCTTTGTATACAGATAGTGCTTTCCTTTTTACATGGACTGCTTGACGTTTTGAACCAGGACACATAGACAGGCTTGGGATGTTGAGTGAGTGTGTGCTTTCGTATTTGTTTGGTCGTCTGTACGTGCGCGCGCGCGCGCGCGCGCGCGTGTGTGTGGCGTGAATAGAAAAGTTCACAGATCTAGAAGAATGACCACAACGTAGCTTTGTGCGACGGCACACGTGGCGAAACAGGGTGACTGGTAGATGTTTGAGGTGTGTGTATACGAATTCCCATACAGCTCCGCTCAGCTGGAGGCAGTTTTCTGTTTCTCAAGGACAAAAACTCAGCAGCAGCAAGTGTGTAATTCATGGTCGGTTCTCCTAGCTCATCAGTTGCCCTGAAACAAATGTACAACTTTGGAAACGAGCCTTACGGGAGAACTGACTGGACTAATACTAATATAGGAAAATGTAGAAAGGCGAGAAACTTAAATCATGTAGAAAACAAATTTAAGGGGACTTTTCATCGGTGCTATAAGCCCAGTGTAAAAGAGGAGTGTCCGTGGTCTAAGGCCAAGTGTAGCTGGCCAGTGGAGAGGAAGATTCACGAGAAGCCTGGGCTGGACCTCACATGATGGAAGAGTTTCAATAACTTCCAGCCTCTAACCTGCTCTAGGACTGAGTCCTAGACTCCCCCTTCCAATGGGATCGCCCATGGCTTTCTGGCCCCAGCGGGGCTGAAGAGTAAGGATTGCTTAGTAATTGCTTGCCCTGTGCAGAGCTTTACCTTGACCCTAACCGGGCACATTAGCACGGGCCCAGAGGCCCAGCACCTAAATGAAATGTCGCTCAACTCTCAAGGAGCCCGTGTCTCAGCAAATAGGAACCACATATAAAAATGAAGACTTGGTCCCATATGTCTTTAAACCCATGACGGTTACTGCTGATATGATACTGCAGGGGAAAATGACTTAGGTTTTTGTTGGGTAGATGGATTTTTGGGGTCTCTCTGTGCAATTTTCTTTAACATAGTGGGGTCTTTGTCACTGTAATGAAAACTGCCTTCAGCTGGAAGGGATAAGAAGAGGAAGGGAGAGAAACAATAGCAGCTTAGACGCAGAATTTTCCAAATAAATTAAACACTTTTGAGACACGGGATTTGTATTAGAAACACCGATAAAACCTTATCCTTGAAGGTGTGAAGATGTAGGCTCTTAAAATTAATGTAAATAGCAGTATTACTGCCGCAGGCATCAACGGAGGTCTTTGAGAGTGTGAAAAGACAGGTATGGAAGGAGAGGCAGCAAAAGGGTCACATCCAATAAAGGGTGTTTGCAAAATCTTGGGGAAATTTGTGCAGCTTTGCATAATAGCACCTTTCACTCTTACTTCTTCACAGATATTGTACCAAATGAAGCAAAGAGGAAGTAACAAACAGGTGGCTTTGTGCACGTTTCATGGATGTGAACAAATGCAGATTTTTCAGCGTATCTTCTGTTCCGTGTGCGTGTGCGTGTGCGTGTGTGTGTGTGCGTGCGTGCGCGCGTGCAGAATTCTGCGGCTTCGTTAAGCCCGGGACCCAAATCAAGAGGTTTGAGATCTATTCTTAGCCAACCATCGATGTGACCTTCAATGCATTTCCCACCTATAAATATAAAAACCGCTCACCTCTGAGATTTATTGGTCAGGTTAGGTGAGTTGATGCATGTGAAAATATTTTTCAGGCAATAATATGCTGACCGAAGATTATTATTAACGTGGGGATATGGAAAGAGGGAACAGGCATCAGAGAAGAGGAGGATTGCTTCAGTTCATCTAGCTCCCGTGGGAAGTGTGCATTTTGCCAGCGGGGGGAGGGGCGGGGGGACGGGGGCAGCTGGGTTCGTGAGAGACGGAGAAAGTGTGCACATGTTCGAGTGTTTGTAAATGCAAGGGGGACAGCCCTTTATTAGGCAAGAGATATGCTGAGTTTCAGGTTTACGTTACCAGGAGACTCGGAAAAGTTGAAACTCAGCCTAACTAGGGCTGCCAATGGCCTCTAATGAAAATTTCCATTTGGAGAGACTAGATGTTGACTTGGCATGACACCAAACAAGCAGCCTGCTGCAAAATTTTACACCAATTGTATTTCTCCTAATTAAACCCTGTCTGACCTCAGCATTAAGAAACAATTTGTTTCAGGATATAACCAGCACACATAAGCAATTACATTCTGTTTGCCCCATTAGCATTATTTGGCTCCTTTCTTTCCAGGGCTGCTAACTGTAGCAAATGCTGTCCCTGAGCCAGAGCTATAAAAAGCCTGGAGTGTTCAGAGGCTTTTTCCCCCATACCAAGAACTAAGAATATCATCATATTTTAGCCAAGCCAAAGATTCTGGGAACAGTGTGCTTCTGTGTTTATTATGAGGGAGTGTCTATATATATATATATATATATGAATATTTCTTATGAGTTAAAAAAGACTCTACTTATAAAAAACCTGAGGAAGCTATAATAATCCAAGTTGATAATAATTTAAGCTTATCTGGTATGCTATTTTTCATTTTCCCATTCAGCTATGACCCCTTGTACTTTTACTTATTCATAGCTGTCAGACTTGGTAAATTTTGAATTTCAACCCCCCCCCCCCAAACGCCCCCAAAATGCATTCTGCAAAGCTTTTGGCAAGGTTGGGGCAAATGTTCTTTTATAAAAGAAGCGTCACCACCGTGTAACAGAGACGTGAAACAGAGAAAGACCTTCAAATGCAGAAACTCTCAGCAGAGCCGCCTATAAAGTTCATTTCAAGGGCAGGCGCTCCCGGCCTGGGATCGAGGAGGTGAGCTGGTCTTCTGGGCCCTGCCACTTACACCTGCTGGATCGCAAACTTGTCACCTGCCTGTCAGAGTTTCCGTTGCTTCTTCCACAAGATGGGACAGGAGATACCAGAGATATTTCTTCTGGAAGGCTATCGCAGAGATGAGATGAATCGTAGGTGGTGTTTCTAATGGGTCCCTGGAAGTCGCAGACCATTGAATGGATATGAGAACATTCTTCATTCTAACTCCCTTCTGAATCTCTTAGCTGTAGACTTCTCTTGCCATCTTGATCTGGGAGCTGTCGTGGGAAAGACAAGGAGGTACGGTATTTTCCCTACAGGGAGTAGATAGATGGAAATGAAGAAAGGCTACCATATGAGCTGTTGGAGTAAGCGATGAGGTAGGTGTTTGTGCTTAATTTGTGTCTAATTTTACCTTTAGAGCCTTGAAAAGAAATCTCCCCTTGGTTTTTCTACCTGGAAAATGGGAATAAAACCATCTCCCCTCCCCCTTCTTATTTCACAGAGGCACTGTAGGAACAAGCCACTCTTGCCAGTTGAGAGCTTCAAGGGTCTCAGGAGGCAGGCGTTACCGAAGGGAGTGTGGCTTTCGGTCCACGAACTGCACGGAGGCACGTCAGAGTGGCTCTGTGACACGCACTGAAGAGCAAAGCTTCTCTCTGTGAATCAAGAGCACCTTCTGTTGGCAGCTAAGTCTCATGAGCCTTAAAAGTGGAGGTACATCGGAGCACCGAAGCAAACTTACAGGCAACTGAGAAGAGAGAGGAAGTTTTTACTGACTTTACTAGGCCATGAGTTGCAATATCTGCCCCTTCTTCTGGTCACGATGAAACCCCACTGTTATAACGCTGCATCACCGCGGTGGCTTGGGAGCCTAACAGAAGCCCTATTTTGAGTCAGGGGGTCTAGAAGGGAGCACATCGCAGTGGAGCGAGAGCTAGCTGTACTGTGAAATGGAACACTTTGACGCGAGTCTCTTCTCAGCCATTTGCCTGCCACGTGGCTTGGACAAGGCTTTCAACGTCACCCGGTGCCGGCCTGACTACATCTCATTTTCCAGGGATCAGTGTCTGCATGTTGTTTCTCCTACAGATTTCTCACCAGTCGAAGGCACCGGCGTATGTATTTGTATTAACCGGTTGGTAGGTCACTGATTCTATAAGAATGGAAGTGCAGATTCCCAGACGCTTGCGGAGGCGATGAGAGGTGGTGAGGGGCCGAGGAATCTGCATTCTTAAGAAGCACCCCTAGTGAATGCAAGGAAGTTGGAGCTGAGATGAAAATACACTTGGCTGACATATCTGGCATCCAGAATAGTGTCTGACACAAAGTAGGCATCCGACGATCTTTACTGAATTAAAGATAAATGGCGTAAATGGTGGCCTGGCCTATCCATATCAAGAAAGACTGCCTCACCCAGTGGGAAGTAGAAAAGCTTACTGGTCGGGATAACTCTTCATCTAAATATTAAGGTCTCAGTTTCCTTTCAGGAGGAGAGGAAAGGAGACATCTACGAAGAATCGGGGTAGAAAGCCCCAGAATTATAAAAGGAAATCCCTGGCACTGGGCCCCGGTGGCTGGCTTAGGATGAACTACACTGCTTCTCTTTATGATAAGCAGCCCCTGTTCTCTCTGTTCCTTTCCCGACTCTTGATTTTTACTTAATTCACCTCCCTGGTGCCCATATCTGCTCTGTCCTGCTCTTGGCATCTGCAACCATCACCCTTCTCACGTTCCCCCCCACCCCGGTCCCTGCAACTCCCTCCCAATCCATTGCCTTTTCTAACATTTCACTGACACGGATCTGGTTTCACCACACACGACCCAATGGCTCATGAATTCACGAGTTCTTCCTATGGGGCTGCCGGTAAAACAAAGGACACCCAGTTACATTTAAATTCCGGATAAACCACACGTATCTTTTTAGTATAAGTATGTCCCCGACTTTGCACAGGACATTTATAGTAAGAAATCATTTTCAGCTCTTCCAATTTAACTGGGCAGCCTGTATTTTTATTTGCTGGGTATCTCTATCTCTGGATGATCTTGCTTTCGCCTTTGGTTCCTGTTAAACTCGCGGTTGTCGACGTCAGCCTCGCCTTCTGAAGACTTACTCTGCGTTGCCTTCTCACATCTGTGTCTACCAAAAGTTTTCATTTTTCTATATTCCTAGTCTTTCGATTCGCATCTTTCTAGTTCTCGTGGCCTGTTTTGGTTTTAATCCACCGTTTCTCTCTAACCAGCGTTGCCTGGAGGGGAGGTTGTTCTCGGTGCCTGTTAATACAAGTCTCTGAAATAGACGAGGATACTCTGGTGTAGGCTTTCGCCTCACGACTCCTACCTGGCTCCTAGTCCTGGGAAAAAAATAGAAGGTTAAGAGAAGCAACCTCGTCGCAAAAGGGAACTGAGCTGCGGTGGCACAGCACTGAGTACTATTTTGGAGTAGTCACATCTGCTCGTGACCAGCCGTGATCGCAGCTGAAAACAGGGATATCACAACGGCAAACAGGAATGTCCAACCGTCAGTTCTGTTTCTTATTTCTTGGAAATCGGGAAAGGGTAACCTGGACACCGGTGGGAGATCTTTCTTAAGATCTTGAGGGTGACTCTTTTTGTTTTCTCTTTTTCTCCTTCCTCTGATCCATTCTGTCATATTTGCTAATTCTCTACATGTTTTCTTACTGTCGGGGACTATTCTGTTTTCACTTGATAATAGCCAACACTTAATTCAGTTTCCTCTAAGTGCAACCACCGTGCCAAGCATCACATTGTATAGGTGATCTCATATCGGTCTTACGTCACTCTTATTTCCATGATATAGAAAACAGAAGGGCAGATGCATAAAAGTTAAATAACTTGTGCTGATTTACATAATTTGGTGAAGTCAACCTTTGAATCCCGCTGTAACTGGTATCACAGCTTTGCTTTTAACATTATGTTGTATTTCCCTCCATGTAACTTATACTAGGTTCTAAGAAGAGTTAAGAATGACTGATTATTCATGCTATTTACAATACTTCTTCGAGCTGGGGGTTATAAAAGAATCAACTGTAATCTGGGTCTGGAAATCCAGGCTAGAGAGACGCACAGTCTTCCGTGAGATCATTTGTGCCTCAATTTCTGCCACAAACTTTCCCCCTGATACTTTTTTTCTAACTGCTTGGCCTTGACCCAGCACCCTACCCAGAACCTCTCACTCATACATACACCTTTGACAACATCGACTGTTGTCCCCACCATTGGTGGATATTTTTTTACCAGGTGTAACTGAAATGAATCCCCTCTGTCTCCCTCCAACATATTTTTCCTTCAGCTACAGGGTTCATAAGATTCTTGAGGATCACATCTAAATTTGGAGCAGTGACCCTAAGTCTGGAATGTTCCTGAGGTAGTAGGATTCTTTTGGAGTTCCACCAAAGTCCAAAGGGAAATACTTTTCTCTCCTTCATTAGCGCTACTTCTGAAAGACATTGACTCCATATTTACCCTGATAGGAAGCATGATAATGGCAGGGGTAGCCTAGAGTGTTCCAAACTTATTTGGAACCAAAACTTATTTGCATTTACCCTATCTCTGCTCAGAGGGCCATCTTGCTTCCAAGAAACAGCATGATTTTTTTTTAGTTTGTTTGAATCAAGGAAGAGTATGGAACATCTAATGTTACAAGGGTATTTTTTTTTACTATGATACATTTCTCTTTGAAAAATTCTGCCATAGGGGCGCCTGGTGGCTCAGTCGGTTGGGCGTCCGACTTCAGCCCAGGTCATGATCTCACGGTTCGTGGGTTCGAGCACCCGCGTCGGGCTCAGTGCTGACAGCTCAGAGCCTGGAGCCTGCTTTGAATTCTGTGTCTCCCTCTCTCTCTCTGCCCCTTCGCTACTCACGCTCTGTCTCTCTCTGTCTTTCAAAAATAAATATTGAAAAAAAATTAAAAAAAAAAAGAAAAATTCTGCTGTAATCTTAAAATCTTACATATTTTCCATGGAGTGTCTTCCTTTCTGGGTCCCTCACTCTCTAAAAGCCGAGGGACTTATTATTCTCATGGGACGATGTAGTGTATCTTTCAAATTCCCTTTGGACTTGGCCTTTCTGGTTAGCTTCAGATCGAGACGTCACAGCCCAGTACGAAGGCCATGTGCAACCTGTGAAACTCAGGACACAGAAAACGTTTAGGAACCAATAGTGTCTCCCTACTGAGCAACAACACGTGCACACGCACACGTTCTCAGGAGCTGGTATTCTGGGTTCCCACATGAGCAACTCATCCTGAGGTCCGGTCTGCACTTTGAAGGTCAAGTTTCTAGTGGAGCTCAAGTTTCATGTGAGCCCATGATCTGGATATCACCGACATGTGCCAGGATGTCCAAATCCTTGTGATGAGGTCCCCCCTGCAAAACAGCAGACGTGCAAGCTGGCCTTTGGGTAACGCATGGAAACGTGTGTTGCCCCCGAAATGATGTTGCCCTCACCAAGACATATTTCCTTCTGTTCTAGTTCACTGTGCGCAAAGGTCTTAGGGGTCGAGGCACCAGGCAGCCGTTCATCTGAAAAAGGTCATGATCCAATTAGGTAATTGGAAGAAAGAAAGAATACTTCACAGTGAGGATCCGGGAAGGAGGAAGCCAGAGCTGTACGTAGAAGTCACAGAGTGGAACCTGACGTGTGGTAATTTAAGGAGGCAGAAACGCATATTGGTTAAGAGCCTTGGCTGCTTGGATTTGAATTATGGTTCTACCATTTACACATGCACATCTAGATTCCTGCCCTCTAAAGGCCTCTGTGGCCTATAAAATAAGGATATTTGTATCATCCAAGCAGTGGTTGGTGCCAGGATTAGATGCGATAATTACGCGGAGTGCTTAGCAAAGGGCATGGGGTATAACCAGAGATGGAAGTGATGGTGATTGTGTTAGTTTACTATTGCTGTGTCACAAATTACCACAAATGTACCAACCTCAGGCAACGCAAATGTATTGCTCACAGTGGGTCATAAATCTGGCAGGGCTCAGATGGGTTCTCTGCGTAGGGTTTTGCCAGGCTGGAATCAAGGTGTTGGCCGGCCTGGGCTTTTCTCTGGAGCCTCGAGGGAAGAATCTCTTTCAACCTCACTCAGGTTTTGGCCAAACTTAGTTTTCTGCGCTTGAAAGACAGATTTCTCTGATTTCCTGCCTGCTGTTAGGCGGAGGCCTCTGTCAACTCAAGGCCACTGAATTTCACCTTCTCATGTGGGTGACCCCATCCTCAAGCCAGGGACAGTAGGTCACATCTCCCTATGCTCTGCATCTCTCTGACTTCTCCTGCTACTAGCTAGAGAATACTCTCTGCTATTGAAAGGATCGCCTGACTGAGTCAAGCCCACCTCGATAATCTCTGCATTTTAAGGTCAATTGACTGGGGGGCTTCAACTATCTGCAAAATCTTCCCAGCAGTGACTCCATCAGCTTTTGTTTCAATAGCCAGGGGACAGGAGTCGTGGGGAGGGCATCTTTAGAATTCTGCCTCGGACAGTGAGGACGAGATGATGTTGATCAATGACTAACTTTTTGATTGGCCGTTGCATGTACACAGAGAGGGCCGAAGCTGAGTTTGGAGGCGGACGGTCGAAACTGCCTAATTGTTCTGCATGAGAAAGCAGAATTCTTTATTTGCTCCTGAGAGGGTGGGGGAGAGTTGTAAACTGAGAACTGGATGGAGAGAAAAAGAGGAGTTAAGTCCCATGGCAGGGCAACTGAGGAATCAGGGTATTTCATGTTCTGTGTGGGGGCTGTTTTTTGTTGGTTGGTTGGTTGGTTTGGTTTTCTTGTTGTTTTTGTTTGTTTTTTTGTTTTGTTTTGTTTTGTTTTGTTTTTGCCTATTTGGCTTTTCAGACTTCTCCCTGGTGCTGCATGTGAGTAGCTGTCTGTGACAATGTGAGAAAATTGAATTCCAAGACTGAGATTATCTAAGCACTACACTGGTTCAGTGGAAGAAGGAGCTTAGAGCTAGAGGCGGCCCTGGGAATCTGTGGAATCTTTCAATGGACATTGTTTTCCCCACAGATGTAGAGTGAGGGTTCATTGCAATCTTTTCCTGCCCTTATGGGGCACAGCAGGAGTAAAATAGTGTTTTAGTTATACTTAAAACATAGAGCTGGGCAGGCAGCTGGGTATCGTCAGACCCAGACCCAATCAGATGAGATTGAGCAGGTATTTCTTCCTCCATTTAACATGTTCATCCATCCATTCCACCATCTGGGAAACATCTCTGTTGTACCCAGGATACGAGACACTCTTTTAGGTATTAGAGATTCCGTGTTGAGCAAAACTGAGTTGCTGGCCTCCTGCCACTGAGCTCTATTGGAGGTGATGGAATGGATAGATAAACAAACAAGTGCTAAATAACATAATTGTAGTTAGTTACAAGTATCAGGGGGAAATAAAGCAAAGTAAGAGAAAGAATAGATGCTAAGAATAGATGCATCCTGTTTTGGATGAGGCGGTCAGGGAAGGTCACTCTGAAGTGACAACAGAAAAATTTCTGAAAAGATCAGGGAAGATGGAGACGTTGACTCTATGACCTCAACTGAGAGGCACAATCAGTATGGACCCCAGGAGGAGGGGGGGCAAGAGGGGGGCTCCAGACAATTGTATGACTTGTATTATTTCCTTTCGTGCTAAGCCTGCTTTGAAACTGCTTAGGTAAATGTACCCCCACCTCCCCTATCTTTTGGAACACGATAGAAAGGGTTTTGTTTTTTTTTTTTTTGGTCAACGTAAACCAAATCTTAGACAACAGTGGATCCCATGAATGCTGGATTGGGCTGAAACCCCAGAACAGAAAACATTGGGACAGAAGGTGAAGATCTCTGTTCATCTCTAGGTAGCACAAGTCAAGAACTTCAGCGTGAGAGGCACCAGAGGGTGGATGAGAGGCTGCCATCTTTATTTAGAAGGGAGTAGATGACATGAAACATTTTATCTAGAGAGAAGTGAATTAAGGGAATGGTGGCACTTCACATTATTGTAGCTCTCACCAGATGCTGAGTGCTGCAGGAAGAGGGACACCATCAAGTCCCCAGCATCCAGCCCAGACCTGCCATGTCCTAGGACCCAATAAATATTTATGAACTACAAGAATGGTGAATGAGCAATAAAAACTTATTTCTTTCAGTGGAAGACCTATTTTTGTGAGAATGAGAGTAAATAATTGTCTAGTGTTCCAAAAGATCCACTTAAACAGGGAAAATCCTGGGTGCAGATTCAGTACCGTGCGGGGAGAATTTTTTAATAATTCAGATTGTTACCAAAGAGAACGCAGTTGCCTTAGGAGAAGGGGGACTTCCCGGCCTTGGAAGTATTTGAATGGGGGGACGGATAGCCTCTGTCAGTTGTGTTAAAGAAGCTCTTCCTCCATTAGTCCACGTTTGTCCATGTTGCATTGGACAAGAAGCTTTTCAAGGAGATACTTAGGGTCACCTTGATCATAGGCATCCCTGGCGCTAACTGTGGGAGGTGGGCAATATGCATTCTGGAAAGTATGGTTGGCCGGGGCTATCACCATGACGGAGTTTGAGAAGATGCTCTAAGTAAAGGAGGACTATCTTGCAGGCATCTGACACCCATAAAATTCATGCTCCCCATCATGCCCTTCCTGGATCACCGGATATCACTTTAACATGATTACTGTTCTTAAAGTCCTAAAGTACTCCCCACTAACACCAGAAAGTGGCAGAATTTCGCTTTTAGCAGTGGTTGGAATCTGCCGTCCCACTGAATGATAGCAGGCTTTTCCTCTTTCTCTTCTTGTTCATGGCCTGTGAACGAAGAATCAATGAAATGAGTTTGGGGGCAGATGAATACCCTTGGGGTGCTGCGGCCCAATCCTTTCCCTTAGACCATTCGCTTTGAACTCTCCTTTGAGCCACCGTTCAGCCCAGTTAATAGCCGCAAGCTCTTCGGGGGAAGGTTTGTTAAAATCGTGTCCAAGAAAATAAATATAATGAATGAACAATCTCTGGAGAACGCCTTGACATTTAAAAAAAATGTAAATTAGTCTCACAAGGATCTGCTATGAAATAGGCAAAGTGCATTAGTACAAATGAGATATTTTTACAGCGATTATAGGAGCCATCTCCTGGGGACCACACCTGAACTCTTAAAAGCTGAACCAAAACCCAGTTGTGTACCCAGGAATCTAGCGTGACAGATTTGAATGTATTCCACTAATAACTCTCCTCACCCCATGCCTGCGTTTCAGTGCACGGTTCCCCTGTTGTTCAATGAGCTTTGATACAAGGATGCCGGAGCATGGCTTTGAACTCCTCTGAACCCAATTATATCCAGCCATTTGGAAGTGCCATGGTGGGATGATGGTAGAAGGGTGCTCTCTGAACTAGCACACAGAGAGTTCAAGAAGGAGTTGACTGCAGCGGGTCTGGCAGCCAATGCATACGTGGAACCGTGCCGCCAATGGCACTGCTCTCTGCCAGCCTGAAATGAGGATGGAGGATATCAAAGGGAAATTCAATTAGCTGAACCAAAAATGGATCGAGCGAAGCGAAGGGGCAGCTGGTAGCAGCTTCTATTCTTTGATTTGCACGACCAATGTCCTGCTCCTGCGCGTGTTCTTGCACCGGGTGAGCGTGTTAGAGGAGGGTTCTTCTCCGCAAGGAGGGGAGGCATTTTCCCTCCCCCGAGCATTTCCCAGCTCTTCGGTCACAAGGGAAGTCAGCTCTCCAGGTGAGAATCCCAGGCTTTCTCTCTCCAAATCAGCTTGGGACCAATTAAGATGACCCCAACAGAAAAAAAAAAAAAAAAAAAGGAGCCAACAAGCAGGCCATTGCTTTTCTCCCGAAGGGTGGGGGGTTGACGCGGTTTCCTTTCCGACAGAGGGCATGGCCCCAAAGAGGAGTAGAGTACCCAGGATAAAAAAAAAAAAAAAAAAAAAAAGGGAGAGTTTTTGTGAGCAAGCTCTAAGAAAAGGAGCTGTATTTTATTTATACCATAAATCTGTTTTGTTTTATGGTCCGACCATAAAGCCTTACAATGACATTTTAAATCTGGACTCCCTAACATGGGTCTGTTTTAGTTGATTGAAGCAGACCTGACCGGCAAGCCCTTAAAGCAGTGTGGCCACTCACACTCGTCCTCTTTAAAGTTTGGAAGGGTCACAGGGTGAGGGGCTAGGACGGTTCATTTCTCGATTTTGCCAGAGCTAAGAGATCAGTGGACTTTTACAATGCAGCTGTCCCCGAGGGGTGGGACCTGCCCCCGCTCCAGCCCGGGGCCCCCAAGGGAGACATAGATTAGACCCGCCCACCCCTTGTGCTCTGTCATTTGGGCCCCTTTGCCCCATGGCTCCAGCACACCCCGCCTCTGCCTGCTGTCTTGCCTCTCTGCGCCCTGCATCCGTTTTGGTGACCTCCATCTCGCCAGTCTTGCATCAACCCCAAAGAGAACACTTCAGCTTTTGAGCTTTGAGAGGAAGACACGGGCACCCGTCCCTCCTGGAACCACAAGGACCTTGCCAGTCTTGGAGAGACAAACCCTTTCTCTCCTCTTTTTGGCCTTTTATCAACTTCCACGCCAAGCTTTCCTTAGTAGATCTAAACTCCCCACATCACGGAGCGGGAGATCGTCTTGTAGTATTTTCAATCCCTGTTCTTAGGCCTGCAATAAAAAGTCAAGAGTGACCTCCTTGGGGCGCCTGGGTGGCGCAGTCGGTTAAGCGTCCGACTTCAGCCAGGTCACGATCTCGCGGTCCATGAGTTCGAGCCCCGCGTCAGGCTCTGGGCTGATGGCTCGGAGCCTGGAGCCTGTTTCGATTCTGTGTCTCCCTCTCTCTCTGCCCCTCCCCCATTCATGCTCTGTCTCTCTCTGTCCCAAAAATAAATAAACGTTGGAAAAAAAAATTTTTAAAAAAATAAAAAAATTAAAAAAAAGAGTGACCTCCTTACTACAGAAAGCCCAGACTCAGAACACAAAGAATTCTTGGTCTGGGAGTGGGGGACATTCCTTGCGTTCACTTCTGCCTGAATCAATGTACCAGTAACGTTTTCAGCCATATTGATATCACCATTTCTCTATTGTATGGATCAAAACGAACACCTCTGACTCCTACCCTCTTCCTTGCTCAATACATGAGAGACTATAGTCCTCCTCCCAGTTTTCCAGTGTGACCCTTACACATTTCCTGTAAGATAGTGAACACGCCTTTGATTCAGCCTGCTTCCTGCTCCCATTCCCTCTCATTGTGCACCCTACCTGTCGCCCCTCTCCGTTTGCGGGCATCGTACAGCGGGGGTCTTAGCTCCTACGTGCCAGGAATTGGGCTAAACCCTCCACACAAATTATCTCAGTGCGTCTTCACCAGTGTCCCAAGGGTGAAGGATCGTTATTGTGTGGACGATCTTTTGATTCGCCTTTCATTTTCCTGAATTTGCTGTGGTGTCAGTTTGACTCCTGCATAAATAATACCTTTCATACCCCTGTGGGTTCACATCAGCTGAGTTTCTAGATTTATCTAATAGGTACTACCCCTAGGACGGAGCTGCTAAATGCCAGAGACTTTTTTGACTTCCCCATCTTTCCTTTCGATTACCCATGGTTCTGTCTTTGTTCTCGTTCTTGTTTGTTTGTTTGCTTGCTTTTACCTTTCATTCTTGTCTTCCGCCCCTCTTTTCTCTCGAATGGTCTTTTCACCTTCCATTCCTTCCTCACCTGTGTCAATCCTTCCATTGGTAGACACTGCTCGTTGCTCACCAAATATTGATTTTCTCTTTTTCCTTACCAATAGAGCCCCAACCGTGCTTGTGGTAGAAATGTGCCTCATTAAAAATATCCCCGTCCTCAGAGTCTCACGCCTTCTGAACTGGTCATGTCATTCAGTTCGGGTCGACACGACAGGAGCAAAAGCTTCTGAGGAGCACCTGTGATGTTTTTGCTTTCCTGACCTTCTTCCCAATCGTTCTCTTTTTTTTCTGCCTGGAATGTGGCTGCCATGCCCGGAGGCGAAGCAACCATCCTGCCACCAGGAGGAAGACAGGCATACATGAAGGATAGTGGAAAAGGAAACCCAAAGGAGCCTGTGTTTTTTGGTGGCTTTCTCGAGCGGCTGCACCTGTTCTGGAATGCGTATCTCCAGGCCTTTTATTTCAGAGAAGAAAAATTGAATTCTCTGTGTGGCTAAGTCACTGCCATCGGGTTTCTACATTTAGATAGATATAATTCTGACACACCATCCTTCAAGGCTAAATTCAAATGCTACATAAATTATGAAGGCGACCACACTAGTCTAAGTCTAACATGGAACAGTGAAGTAACCTCCTAATTTCTCCTGCTTCCCCTCTTTCCACCAACATTCCTGCTATCTATTATCTACTCTGCAGTCGGAGTGCGACTCTAAAAATACATACAAGGTCCTGTCATTCTCCAGTCAGCCATCCAATCACCCGATAACTTCCCATAATCATGCTTAAAATAAAACCCAGTGTCCTTCTAAGAATGGCAATGCCCTCTACAAATGGAGTCTCTCTGTATCATCCCCTTCCGCTCTCCCTCTCCCCCCCCCCCCCCCCCGCCCTTGGCATTCTCACAGTTCTGTGAATAATCCAAGTATGTTCTGGCACCAGATTCCTTGCGGCTGTTCCTCTGTCACTTCCTCAGGTCCCTACCTGAGTATCAGTCCTTAGACTTCCTTGATGGGCCCCTGTAAATACCACACTGACCTACACCCTTTCTGCCTATACAATATTATTATCTTCATAGCACTTATCATTGTGTATATCTTATGTTTCTGTTCACTTACATTTATTATCTGCCTTTCTTATTCGAAGGTACACTCCATAAATCAGCACCTTCACCTGCTTTATCCCCCCATAATATCTCCAGAGCTTCGAATGGTGTCTAACACACAGCATGTGGTCATTAAATAGTTATGGAATGGATATTGGAAGGAAGGAATGAGGGAGGGAGGGAAGGAAGAAGGAAAGAAGGAAGGAAGGAAGGAAGGAAGGAAGGAAGGAAGGAAGGAAGGAAAGGAGGGAGGGAAGGAAAATGGACACAAAGAAGGAAAGAAGGAAGAAAGGAAGGAGGTCACAGATCTTGGCTGGGGACTTGAAATAGTTCTATGTTCCTTAAGTAAGAGAGAATGAAGGACTGATTTAGGAGCTGCAATTCCTCGGAGGATGTTTTCTCAAGAACAAGTGACAATGACTTGAGATAACATCTCCCCGGATTCCTCCTTACATCAGAAGATGGTAAAAACACCTTGCTGTTGCAGTTGCTGGAGGGAGTGGTGTCAATGTTGCCACAGCAACGGTACATCTTATGTAAAATCTCCGACTTGCTACAGATGTGGTAGGCAGCTTGGAAGGTTTGTTGGGGATTCAAATATATATGCTGTCTTCTGATTTTGCTTAACCAATTGCTTACGGTTACTGACAAACGATACGTATAGGGCTAAAACTGCCTTTGAACACCGTCCCCTTGGGGGAAAGACCAAAAGTACGTTGCCAGGAACGTGTCTCAAATGTAAATAACTGTCCTAAAGTCTAGTGCCGTTGATCGAAGAAGGGGAAGATGACAGTTCTAACACACTAAATAGAAAACGACTTTGTGTCTATCCGTGTGCTACTCTCTTGCTCTGGCTTCCTGTGGTCCCCACCACGCAGGATGTCCTGTTCTTCTGACACACCATATTGCTTCCCTCTTTGGGATTCTTCGCATTCTGTTATCTCGGCACCCAGATACGTCCAGATATTTTCACAGATGACTCCTTCCTTCCCTTCACATCTCTGTTCAGATAGCACTCACTCGGAGGTCTTCCTTGACCATCTCCCCTAAAATGCTCGAAAATAGCAACTCTTACCTGCCCATACCCCTTTACTTTCCATCCTATGATCTCCTTCATTTTTCTTTGTAACAGGGTTTGCTACCTGTCACTGTTGATATATATATTTATTTGCTTACTTGTTTGTCTCTCTCATGAGAATATAAACTCCATGAGAGTAGGGACATTTTGTTGACTTTTAGGAGGAACATACTATTGTACAGAGACATAACCATTTATTTAGCCATTCAACGGTTGATGGATATTTGGGTTTGACTCAGTCTGGGGTTTTGTTACAAAGCTGTTAAGAACATTTATATACCGGTCTTTGTGTGGATGGATGTTTTTATTTTTCTTGGGTAAATAACCGAGAATGGAATTGCTCTACCATTTTGTAAGAGTATTTAAATTCATAGGAAACTACCAACCTGTTTTCTAAAGTTATTCTAATGTTTTGTGTTCTTACCAGCAATATAGGAGTTCAAGTTGTTCCGCACCTTTGACAACCCTCAGAATTCCCATTTTTATTGAGTTGTCTCCTGACTCTCAATGCTTGTTAAAACTCGATGTAAGATCCAGGCGTCTGGGTGGCTCAGTTGGTTGAGTATCTGACTTCAGCTCAGGTCATGATCTCATGGTTTGTAAGTTCGAGCCCCACGTCGGACTCTGTGCCGACAGCTCAGAGCCCGGAGTCCGCTTCAAATTCTGTGTCTGCCCCTCCTCTGCTTGCCTTCTCTCTCTCTCTCTCTCTCTCTCTCTCTTCCTCAAAAATAATTAAAAACCTTAAAAACAGATTCAACGTAAGAGCAATTACATGAAAAAGATTCCTGCACATTTCACAAAATTGTGGTTGAAATTATATCCCTTACGTTCTTCAAACATAGTCTCTTGCATAGGGAATATTTATTTCTTTGATATAACTAGTGTGAGCTTTTCATTATGAAATGGGAATTGCCATAATGAGATAATTCTCATAATATTTCCAATTTTGCATTGGACAGAGGAATTTCAGGGCTGGATTTAATGCTCAATCATGGAAATTATGTTAGTCTAGATTTTTCACATAGGTGTTCTTTTCTGTTTTTCTGTTCAGTGTTTTGGTTTTGTTGTGTACCAGTTTGTAATCAAGGAGTTTCAAATTTCTTTTGAAAGTAAATGGCATATATTTCTTCATATTCAAACATGAATAATGCAGCTTCTGACCCAACACAAGGGAATGCTAGAAATTTCATTAGTGTCCTGACATTATTAGAATGTTTTTGGTCTTCTTGGATTGATAGAGTCCAAAGTGACCTTTATACATAACATGGGCACTAAAGTAATTATTTTCCTGTGTTTCTCTAAATAATTACTTTTTACCTTGAATAAGCAATCATACTTCGGCCAGCATGTCTCAATATAATATATAGTCTTATGCTTTATAAAAGTATGGCATTGTTTTCTAAAACACTGCATGAACGTGTTCTTTTTACATTAATATCTCTCTTTATAGGTAAGATTCTGATGTTGGGAGCCATGTCTCAAGCACGTTTATGTTTCCCATAACCTGAAAAGAACTCCCTGTGCAGAGTGAAGTGTTTAATATGTGATTCTTAGACAAGTCTCGGAGAAGGGAGTTGCAGTCATCACTGACTTTTTTTTTTTAATTTTTTTTTTCAACGTTTATTTATTTTTGGGACAGAGAGAGACAGAGCATGAACGGGGGAGGGGCAGAGAGAGAGGGAGACACAGAATCGGAAACAGGCTCCAGGCTCCGAGCCATCAGCCCAGAGCCCGACGCGGGGCTCGAACTCCCGGACCGCGAGATCGTGACCTGGCTGAAGTCGGACACTTAACCGACTGCGCCACCCAGGTGCCCCCCCCCCTTTTTTTTTTTTATTTACCAGGCATTCATTCATTCGGACGCCCGTCCCATCTGGGGTAGATATATGCGAACTGCTTTCAGGAAGCTGAAGAGAGACAAGTAGCTGGAAAGTACAACCACAGTGTTCTCCAAATGGAGTTTCATTTCGAGAACTAGCATGTCTGCGTAGCGATCAGATGGATGAAACGAATAAGAGAGAGAAAATGCCAAGGAGATGTGGCTGCACAGGAGCAGAGCTGGGGAGGAGGAACCAGCGACGGGGAGGAGCAGAGGCCCCGAAGTCTGTGGCTGAACTGCGCCCTTACACTGAATACCAGGGGTTAATCTGCCATAATAAAATCAGTGTGAACACTGCCAAAGAGGCCTGAGCAGACCCTCCAGTAAGTAATTAATTCTGGCTGCTTTCCGCTCTCCAGCTTTCATCATTCTTAATGTTACCTAATTGTAAAATTATTCTTCAAACTTTCCTACTATAAAGGAAGAAAATGCCCAGATCTAGCTCGCTTTTCTTGAGGGCATGGGTGCCTCCTGCGTCTTGGTAGAAGAGCCCAAGATGCTGCTAATTAAGGGTGTGCGAACCCTTGAAAACTTTTGATCGGCGTCCATAAAACAGCCTACAAATAGTTCTAGGAGAGCTGTGTGCTTTTCTGCATATGTACACAGAGCTACCAAACCAAGGGAAGCAGGGAAGTTGAATTCACAGCTTCTCTGGCCCTCAGACCCTCACAGTGACCTTGACGGACGCTGAGATGGGGATAGACATAAACGACAAGCATGTGAGGAGGGGAGAGAAGTTCATGGCCTGGACTGTAGTTTCGGCTGCCACTGGGAGTGATAACGAAGAATATCTTGGGGACCATTTCACCTCAAAATTTGCTAAGGCTCTCACCGTCAAGGGCTTAAAATTCATGTCAGTACAGCCAGATAAATAAAATCTTCACCGTTAAGGGGATCTCTTTATCCCGTGTCTTCTTTCTTCAAACAAGATGGCTTTCCTCCAGACGAAGGCATTTCTCTATCCATGACAGTGGCAGAAGGGACCAAGGCTGTCTTTTCCACTGTGATTACCTGCTAGGCTGTAGGCCTTGGGGTCTCTAGGTAGCCTTGGCAACGTAAGTGCAATACACTATTAAAATAATGACTATTTTCTTCCGTCTAGTTAAAAAATAGAAGGGACAGCCTTGGATGGCATTCTGGTCAGGGGGGAAATATCTCATGTGTCTCTGGGGTGAGATATAAAACTGAGGGCTTGACCTCTTTTGGCCATTAAAGACCTTCGGGTCCTCTCCTGTCTCTTTGTTCCTACAAGAGTGGAGATAGTGTTAATTCCGTGGCTGGCTAAATTCTAACCGGGGTAATTATACCGTCACCCTATAATCCCCTGGAGATTCAGTGAGGAAAGTTACTCTTTGATCATGCTCTTAAATCCCACTGTGCTGGGCTTTGCAACGTGGCAGGTGAAGAATGGCTTTTGGAGTTCACATGCCTCCCTCCACTGGGTGAGTGATGCTAATTCTATGTATGTATTCTGCTGAGTGCTTGGGGATCCTTCTGGGGGAAACTGCTGCGGTAGGCATGAGCTATTGTTAGTTGAGTCTCAACAAAAGAAATTGTTGTTCTAGGCTATATTCCTCTGATAAATTTTAGTTAAAGCTCCCGATTAATAATTATCAAAAGAACGGGGAAGACTGCTAGAAGTTTAGGATTTCTTCTAATGTGTGTGTATGTGTGTGTGTGTGTGTTTGTGCAGGTAAACATAAAATGTATTCTAATGCAATGCAATATGTATAAAGATAGTGTATATATGCAACATAATGTAATGTATATACGTAATGTACATAATGAATACGCGTACATATAACATGCATATAAATATGGATTTGTGTATGTGTGTGTGTGTGAACTAAAAATGAGGTCTTTTACATACGCAACCCTTTCGTCATAAAGGTCCCAGTGACCTATTGGGTCATGGTTGTTTGCTACTGATGAACAGTCTCCCATGCTGACATGGCCAGTGAAATGTGGGTTTTGGAGGTGGTACCCAAGCTGGGCACCTTTCAGGTGGCTTTGATTTAGAGCCAAAAATTATGGCTGGAGATACATTAAAATTTTGGTGAGGCAGTCATGGAGACACTAATTACAAACTCCAATGAAACTTTCCAAATGCTAAATTATTAAACTCTTGGGGAGCTTGGGGGGCTCAGTCGGTTAAGCATCTGACTTCGGCTCGGGTCATGATCTCAAGGTTCGTGAGTTCGAGACCTGCATCCGGCTCCGTGCTGACAGCTCAGAGCCTAGAGCCTGTTTTGGATTCTGTGTCTCCCTCTCTCTCTGCCTCTCCCCTGCTTGTACGTTGCCTCTCTTTCTCTTTCTCTCTCTCTCTCAAAAATAAACATTAAATTTTTTTTTAACAAATTATTAAACTCTTAAAAAGAACCACCTAAGTAGAGAGTTTATAGAGTTTAAGCCTTGGTGAGAAACGAGGGCTTAAATAAACCGTGTGGCCGAACAAGGAACCCACTTGTAATTCCCATGTAACTTTGCACGTAAAGCCATAGACACACTCACACGTATAATTCTAGGAGCAAACCTGAACATGACATGAGATCTTATACTTTGCAGTCTCTTCCTGTGTCTCCTTTTCTTATATTTATTTTGGTAACTAAGTTCAAAGAAATAAGTTAGCAGTTTCTATCATCCTAAATGGTAAAACATTTAAATGTCTATCACTAAGGGATTTGTTTTATAAGTCAGAATATACAGCTATAACAGATCATGCAGACCCCTGTCTGTGATCATGGAAAAATGGTTAAGAGATCCTGTTACAGCTATGTTTCTATATATAATTACATACTTGCAAAGGTCTGAATTCCCAAATGCGTATGGCAAGAAAAATAAGTCTGGGCAACTACACCAAACCTTAATGGTATTATCTTCCAGTGGTTTGGTCATTTTTATCTTTTTTAGTGTTGCTGAGCATCGTAAGTTACATTTTATAATCACTCTCAAGTACCATGCCAAATGAATTAAAAACAAGGCCAGGAGAGAAAATGCACTCACGACACATGATACATTGTACATTTTGGGAAAGATGAATTCATTTTATTGGGCTATATCAATTACGGGTCATAAAAATTGGTGGAGGATTGGTTTATTCTGAATACAGAGTTTTATTGAACAGGAAAAAACAAAAAACGCTGAAGAATTGCTCTGAACTGCTCAATCTGTGTAAGGAACCTGAATTCGGTGACTTCAAGCAGAAATTTCAACCAAACCCTTCAAACTGACGTACCCTTTGGTGATCACGTGGCCAACGTCTGGGGCCCAGACCTGAGTTGTGCTGCAGCTATAGGGATCCGTCCTCTCTGGGGTCAGGGAGACTGAGAAGGGACCAGGACGGTTGAGGCAGGGGCCACGTGGAGTTGAGGCTTTGGGAATCTTGCAGCTCCCTGTGCTGCTGGCAATAAAGACTAAATAAAATATCACAGAAATGGCAAAATGTTAATCAAGTATATGCTACTCTCTAGAATCTTATGTAAACTTCTGCTATGAGAAGTACCTTTTAAAATGTCCCCCTACTGGGGCGCCTGGGTGGCGCAGTCGGTTGAGCGCCCGACTTCAGCCAGGTCACGATCTCGCGGTCCGTGAGTTCGAGCCCCGTGTCGGGCTCTGGGCTGATGGCTCGGAGCCTGGAGCCTGTTTCCGATTCTGTGTCTCCCTCTCTCTCTGCCCCTCCCCCGTTCATGCTCTCTCTCTCTCTCCCAAAAATAAAATTAAAAAAAAAAAAAACACAACAACAAAACGTTGGAAAAAAAAAAAAACATGGGGCGCCTGGGTGGCGCAGTCAGTTAAGCGTCCGACTTCAGCCAGGTCACGATCTCGCGGTCCGCGAGTTCGAGCCCCGCGTCGGGCTCTGGGCTGATGGCTCAGAGCCTGGAGCCTGTTTCCAATTCTGTGTCTCCCTCTCTCTCTGCCCCTCCCCCGTTCATGCTCTGTCTCTCTGTCCCAAAAATAAATAAACGTTGAAAAAAAAATTAAAAAAAAATAAAAAAAAAATAAAAATAAGTCAATAAGTATGCCGCAAGTACCTACTAATAGCATTATGCTTCTCCTAGAGAGGGTATCCTGAGACTTCTTTCAGAAAACTAATACAGGGGCGCCTGGGTGGCGCAGTCGGTTAAGCGTCCGACTTCAGCCAGGTCACGATCTCGCGGTCGGTGAGTTCGAGCCCCGCGTTGGGCTCTGGGCTGATGGCTCAGAGCCTGGAGCCTGTTTCCGATTCTGTGTCTCCCTCTCTCTCTGCCCCTCCCCCGTTCATGCTCTGTCTCTCTCTGTCCCAAAAATAAATAAACGTTAAAAAAATAATAATAATAAAAAATAAATAAATAAAATGTCCCCTTACTCTTTTGTCTGAAAATAGGTTGAAGAGCCGGATTTTAGCACGTGCTCCTTACGTCAAAGCATTCTTCCAGAACTTTACTTGTATTAACTCATTTAAAACGCAGCACGAGCCTCGCAGGTAGATGCTGTTATTACGCCCCAGATGCCAACACTGGAGCCCAGGGAAGGGAGCCACGTTGCCCAAACTTAGACTCCTAATATAAATGCCGGAGTCAAAATTTAACTGAACGTTTTCAGTCCGGAGCCCTGGAGAGCACGCTTATTCTGGAAATGGCGGAGAATGGGAACAGTCTTTTCAGATTTTTTCCTGAGATTCTGTAACTTCGTGTGTGAGGCAAGTACAATGACGTTGACTTCACAACTGTGAAGATGGTCTGTGAAGGCTTCTCTAAAGCATTCGAAGCAGCATTATTAGCTCCTTGTCGCTCTCAGGTGCGTGGGCCCTGGGACACTAGGTGGGCCACAGCTGTCACTGTAGAAACACTGTATCCAGATCTTCCTACTTTCTTTTTGCAAAAATCAGCATTGGGTATAAGTCATGGGATAGCCTTCCAAGTCGTTTTCTCCACCTTTGCAAGTCATGGTTTCTACCAATGACCATGTTGTTCAAAAAATAAAAACTAAACACGTGATCTGATCAACTATTTTTTCCAGGTTCTGAATATATATATATATATATATATATGTATATATATATATATATATATACACACACACACACACACACATTAATTAATTTTTCATACCTAGAATGAATCAGATTTATTGAAAATAGTAATATTGCATGACATTTAAAACCGTCCTGGAGAAATCTCAACCATATGATCGCCAGACTTTGAACAGATATGCGATAGGGTCGGAAGGATATGCGCACAGCTGGCATCCTCTTAGAGAGTACCTTTGTGGGGAAACTACATGAACCCCGCTCAGCAAAGGGGGAACCAGCTGAAATACCCCAGAGGTGGGCTCCCTGCACGAGACCAGAGATGAAGATTTTTGTTTTGCAGCTCAAACGGAGGGGAAGAGACGACAGCTACTTTCGAGAACGAGAGAAGAGGGTAGAGAAGCCAAAAAAGGTAAAGAAATTTTGTGACACTGCAGTGTAAAAAAAAAAAAAAAAATCACTCTTCTTGCATTGTGCTCAGGATATAAAGTCTATATTCTTTTTTTTTTTTAATGTTTATTTATTTTAGGGGGAGAGAGAGAGACAGAGTGTGAGCAGGGGAGGGGTAGAGAGAGAGGGAGACATAGAACCTGAAGCAGGTTCCAGGCTCTGAGCTGCCAGCACAGAGCCCGACGCAGGGCTCCAACCCACGAACGGGGAGATCATGACCTGAGCCGAAGTTGGACGCTTAACCGACTGAGCCACCCAGGCGCCCCATAAAGTCTATATTCTTACACAGGCTTCGTGAGGTTAGGGATATTCCAGACACTCAAAGGGGTTGAATGAAGCACCAGCTTCATTCAGAGCAGAACAGAAAATGCACATGAAGAAGCAGAAGCCTGGAAGGCAGGGCAACTCATGAACAGAACCCACCTTCCCTCTCTTCTCTCCTTGGGTATCCTCAGAAACAAAAAGGAGGGCCGTGGGTTTCAAAATTAAGTATGTACAAGGGTGGGGAGCCACGAGCTGAGAACACGTAGAACTTAAGGGTCATGTGATATTTGAATTACATTCATAAACACATTTTGCTTAGATCCTTGCCACATGTCACATAAAACTTAGGACAAAGAAGAAACCTTTATTCTGTGGCCTCCGGTTTAAGTTTGTACGATTTTATGGCTTTTGCACGAAATAAAACAAAGCACTTCACTCACAAGCAGAATTTTGGTCACAGTCGGAGTAACTTTTCAGGTAACTGGAATTTTGCTTTATAAATGATGCTAGTACCTGGCAATACGGTTTCCTTATGCCCCCAGCCTGACATTTAACAGTTTTCTACACTGATGGCCGCATTACAGTGGTCAACCCAGATTTCAGCTGTAAATGGCAAACATATCAACTCACCAGTAATTTACATGATCCCTTCATCTTCCAAGTAGCCCTCGCTTTTCCCTCTGTCTCATTAAATGGCAGCTGCTTAGATTATGCCAAGTGGCATTTTGTGACAGAGAATATAACCGGTGTCATAGCTCGGTCCTCCAGCTATTGGGTACCTGTGAACACGTGGACGTGTGACCTTTGGATTACATCCCGGGCAGCGAGGTATCTGGTGGGTGGGCAGGTGGGGAGGTTTCTCTCAGGGGTCACAGAACCACAGGCACGGGACTAACTTAAACAGCAGCAGCAGCAGCAGCAGGGGTCAGAGGATCATAGAGAAAGTGAAAGCTAATTTGGGGTCTTTGCCAGTTCACCACTTTCACCATCCCCACTTACTCAACTGGCAACCCCAAAGGGTGTCATTGGCCTCCTCATTACCAGTTACCATCACAAATTTACATCTTTATTTTACTTGACCTCAAATGTGACAATATTGATCTGTCTCTTTGTTGATTTTTATCCTGAGTTTCCCCAGTAAGACTATTCTCTTTGGTTTTTATGTTTCTAACCATTTATCTCAATCTCTGAATGGTCGCTTCTCTTGTCTTCTCTTTTCCATGATCTACTATATTTCCTTGGCTTTAGGTGTCATTCCCAAAACACGACCCATATTTTTTAAATGCCCCCAGACCGATGTGTACAACTCTCTACTAGATGTCTGCAACTAAGTTACTTACTCTCAATCTTTTTCTCTCCCTCCCTAGCCTCTCACATCGAATACATCACTAGGTTTTATTTATTCTACTCTAGTAATGGTCTTGCCTTAATTTTGTTCTTTAGGGACTGAGTATAGTTTAGTTCCTCTATATCTTTTGCCTGGGATATAATAACAGCTTTTAACTGATGCTTTTTTGCACCCTTCTACACCATTCCCCATCCGGTGTGAAGGTGTCTTTCTCATATTTGTAGTGGATTCCCATGTCAACGGCTCCCAATAAGCACGCCTCCAGGATTCGTGCCTTTGAGTAGTCGTGCCCTGCACTGACTTGGGGGCGGGCCATTGGCTTTCTTTGGCCAATCATCTATCAGCAACTGGAGACTCGGTAAGTGCTAGCACACCAGAGCTTGTCCTCCAGAAATCTCTCCTGTCGAGCCCAGCCACCACGTAGTGAGGCAGACGGTCTGGCAGAAGAAAGGCCACGTCATAGGGAAGGAGGTGCCACAACCGACAGTCAGCACCAGGACCCTAGACATGAGCAATGCGCCTTGGATTTTAGGCCCCAGCCGAGTTCCCAGCCGAACGCAGCGGCATGGGACCTGCCAGCGGACCCCACGTGGAGAACTGCCTTCCAGACACCCCCAGGATCATGACGACTTCTACGCCGCTGTTATTTTTAGCCATTAAATTGTGAAGAGCTTTGTGATGCAGTAATAGAAAACCAAAATAGCATACGTCCGCTGAAAATCCTTTGTCGGTTTCTAACGTCCTCCGGGTGAAGTTAAAATTCCTTTCCACGCCTCGCCCGCCTTTCACGCTCGGGACACGAGCGGGCTTTGCCCTTCCGCCTCTGATCTTTCCTCCCCCGTAGCCCTGGCTGCACCAGCCACACGTCCGTCGCTCCTTGTTGCGCCCGCAGCCCGTGTCCTCTGCATGAAGTGCCCTCCGCCTCTCCCACATGCATCTTCTGGATTGCACTCGCCACATTTTAAACACTTGGTTCGGTTATGTGTTTGTTTATTGATTTGCTTCTCCAGTTGAACGTCTCTGGCCTTGGCTTTGCTCTCACACCCCGGCTGCTACAGTTCTATTAAATCCTGTGCTCTCTGCCTGGTTCACTCTTCCTCGCTCGTGCTCCCACCACCCTTTGTCCCCACTTCTGTCCTGCACACTCCACTGTTAGGTTCCACCTTAGACATCACTTCCCCGTCAGCCTCTCCAAGCCCTGCAAGACTCTGGTAGGCGCTGCTTCCGTGATCCTCATTCGTGGCGACTCTCTTACCCTGAAGCCGGTCCTTATCTTGCCTTCTCCTAAGGACCTCTGGACCTCACAGGAGAACAAAAACTCTTCGACCCAGAGAATGAGTCTTCCCCGCTCTTGGGTTTTGTAGAAAGCCTACCACAGAATATGTGTCTCAGTAGACATTTTATCAACAAAGAAATAACTAGACGATCAAATGAATAAGTCAATGCCAGACGCGCACCCTGGGCTTTTAAGGACAGTTATGGTTTCAAATGTTCCACACCAGACCCTCTGCATGCACAATTTCACTTGCCACATGTTTGGGTGGAAGAAATCAGATCCCTGTACCTGTAAGAGAGAAGCATAGCAGCGATACTCCCTTTCTTTCTTTGGACTACTCGCTCAATGTAGCCGAAACTTGCGTTAACTTTTATTAGCAACCATAGCATACTGTTGGCTTATAATGAAATTGTGGTCAAATAAAATCCCCAGGCCTCTTTCACAGGCACAATTGTCAAAACGTATAAACAAACTGGCTGAATTAATAGCTGGGAACAGCTAATAGGGAAACCCTATTGCTTAAAATGCAATTCTTTCCGGGCCAAACGTTCACCCATCTTAACAGTAATTGCACGATGCATTTGCAGCTAAGGCCTCATTAAAACTTCATGCTCACCTGTGCTCAAGCAGCACTGAGGATGCGTGTGGGTTAGGGCAACGGCCAGGTGATTGCCTCCTGGGCTTGCCCAATTGTGAATTTCAGTTAGAGCCACACAAGTCTGTGCCTTTGTGCCATGATTTATTATAGGGAGCTTGTATCCCAGGGGAGTTTAAGCAATTCAGAAGCAGCAGGAAGAGACAGGCAGGCAGGTGAGCAAAGAATCGAGCGACCGTTGGAGGTATTGTGACACCTTGTTAATTATTAACTCTGGCAGCAGGCTGTCAGGTTAACCGGAAGGGGAGGGTGGACCTAATTAAGTATCTAAACAGCATTTCTAAGGACTAGACACAGTCCCGAAATGGGCAGTCTCCCTGGAGTTGGGCATAAGAAATGCCATACACCTCGAGTCCTAGGGGACCTGGCCGTATCCCAGAAGCCCTGGAGTCTAGCTTGGATGTACCTTGTGGCTGGACATGTGACATCCGTCCCCGTTGGAAGAGACGCTGTCGGCTTGATGGCCAGTTGTTAATTGCAGGGAAGATGAACGGTACACGGAGGAGAAGGAAAAAAAAATAATTATTCGGGGGCAGTTGTTAGAATTACCATTTGTTCAATGTGACGTCACAGAGGGCACCCTGTGATCTGCTTGATTTTGTAAGGCCTCAACTGTAAAGCACCCCTTTTCTGCAGGAAATGTTGATATAGGATATACGAAATAAGGTCGAGGGTCTGAAGTGATCAACGGGATAAAATCTAGAGGTTGGCTGAATAGAGAACACACTTCCTCGGAGGAGGCAGAGAGGGAAGGGTTCCGTGGGGATGCACAGAAAGAAACAAACGGGTCTACTCACAACTCTTCTTCCTGAAGGGAGTCATCTAACCCCACTTCACCGTCGTCCACCCTTGTAGAATAAGGGGGACCTCAACTTCACAGAGTTGTCACGGAGGGTAAAGAAATAGCGTAAGTTACTTGCGCAGGACAACTCTTCTCTTCCTAGCAGGAGCTTGATGAACAATGGGCACCCCACCTACACCTGCCGTAAGCTGGGTAGGAGCTAGCAAACAGGATTTCATGAGGATGAGTGGCATTAAGATGTCTGAAGGCCACCTCCTAAAACAATCAGAGGACTTCATATCTAACACATGTGGCCACACGCTAAGCTACCTTCCTGCACTGAGGAGCTGGGATGCCAGGTGCACTCCTCACAGCTCAAATGGGCCCTGCACAGGGACTCTGCTGCAAAGGGCATCTCCTAGACTTGCGCAATGCGCGGTCTGTACAACAGGACATCCACTTGGGCTTCCCCTCACAGACCAAGTATTTGTAGATTTTTTTTCCTGTTTATGAAAGTGAAATGTAGCTATTACAGGAAACTCAGGAAGTATAGAAAAGCCAAGTGACAAAAAAATTCAACTGCTCATTAACAATCCCACTCGCAGTGTTAACATGTTGGTCCATTTCCTTCCAGATTTTTTTCTTTACATATTGATTTCTGGTTATTTACAAGTTATATATTCTGTTCTCCCTTTCTCATCTTGAGTTTAAAGAAATGGAACTGACTCTTTCGTCATTAAAGTTAAGGAAGAAAGAGAATCTTTAGTGGCTCCCTTTCTGGGACGATAAATTCAGGTGACTTTTATTTTGTCCTCTTCCTCACTCTCTCATCTTTCTGACATAATCTCGAATATTAGAGTTAGTCACTGACAGGGTTTTACATTGTTTCTCTTCTTTTTCGGATTTGTTGTTTCGATTTTTACAGGTCGTAAAATGAGCTAACCTCTCAAAACAAGGAGGCAGACACAAAAGAGTCACCACTATGATAGGTTTGGAACCCACAAGGAGAGATTATGAAGTTAATAAAACAAAACAGTATTTAAAACGCTAGATGAGAAATTCGAGACCGGGCTGATAACTCTGAAGCCATACATGTCTCTGTTATATGCAGAGATATTCAAAATTATGCAAGCTGAGATACAGCTGGAAATTTATCTTGGGATCACGTTTTCCGTTCTTCCTTCTCACCTGGCATCACCCACTGAGTTACTAGGAAATGGTTCCTAGTGGGGTCGGCCGCAAAGATTCTTAAAAATGCATTGTTAGAGTGCTCTACAGTTTACGACGCCCATTTATTTCGTGCGTGACACGGACTCTCCATAATAACCTTTCAAAGTTAGGAATTATCGTATTCATTTTCATTTCATGTGAGGACACTGAGACCTAGAATGGGTGTTATTTTCCTAGCGCCCCCCAGCTGGGGAGAGAACCCCAAGCCTTCCATTCCCGAGCCTTCTCCAAACCCGGATGCTTCCGAGGCAGACCTTTGACTTGCCTGTAAGAACAAGAGTGTCAGTGGACTCCATTTTGGGGTCAAGGCTATGAGCTGTTTTCCACATGTTGGATGAGTCATGATCTTTATGTGAAGAGATCACATGCCTTATCCATTCACTATAGGTTCTGAGTCTTTTTCCTCTTAAAAGAACAAGAGTCCATAAGTTTATATAACTGTCTGCGGGGTAGATGTATACTGTTTTCTTAGTCTTCTACCGTTTTCTCTCTTTTTTTTTTTTCAACGTTTTATTTTATTTTTGGGACAGAGAGAGACAGAGCATGAACGGGGGAGGGGCAGAGAGAGAGAGAGACACACAGAACCAGAAACAGGCTCCAGGCTCCGGGCCATCAGCCCAGAGCCCGACGCGGGGCTCGAACTCCCGGACCGCGAGATCGTGACCTGGCCGAAGTCGGACGCTTAACCGACTGCGCCACCCAGGCGCCCCCCGTTTTCTCTCTTACTGTTACTTGTGAACTGCCTTGAACACGTTGACACATAAATTCACCATCCTTGCAGGAAAACAGCACATTAACACAATATTTTGCATTTTTTTTTCTATTTAAGTTTGTTATTTCGGAAGAATAAAGGAGTCACTTCTTAAATTTACAGAGTGGGGCTCCCCAGGAGTACCTTTACCTCAAAGTGTGATATGATGCCGAAGGGTTTAAAAAATAATTTAGGGGCGCCTGGGTGGCTCAGTCAGTTAAGCAACCGACTTTAGCTCAGGTCATGATCTCACCGTTCGTGGGTTCAAGCCCCATGTGGGGTTCTGTGCTGACAGCTCAGAGCCTGGAGCCTGCTTCAGATTTTTGTGTCTCCCTCTCTCTCTGCCCCTCCCCTGCCCATACTCTCTCTCTCAAAAATAAATAAACATTAATAATAGTAATAATAATTAAAAGAACATCTGGTTCTGGCGTCCGACTTCGGCTCAGGTCATGACCTCACAGCTTGTGAGTTCGAGCCCCACGTCGGGCTCTGTGCTGACAGCTCAGAGCCTGGAGCCTGCTTCGGATTCTGGGTCTCTCTCTTTACCCCTTCTCAGCTCATGCTCTGCCTCTCTCTGTCTCAAGGATGGATAAACAGTAATAAAGAAAGAAAGAAAGAAAGAAAGAAAGAAAGAAAGAATATCTGCTTCTGTCACCACAATTTTAATCCTTCCATCCTGCACGTAGTACATGTATGTACATTTTCATATGTATATTTCATATTGATGTTTATTTTGTATACTAAAATATATATTCTAAATAATACACTGATAGATTGTATGCATGTTATTTATATATTTATATGTAAATATACACTTTGCTGACACTAAAATGGGTTTTGAGTAGCCCAGATTAACCTCACTGTGATTTGCCAAGGCCTTTAAAGCTCTCTATATGCAGCGATGATACTGTTATTCTTTTTTTCTAGGTGCTTAAGAATTTTGATCAAAGTCTCGTCTAAAAGATAAGAAACACTTCAGAAATGTGTACTTTCTTAACAAACTATCCTTTTATTAAAGAAGTAGGATCAAAAAGAAAACAACCACTTCTCTACGAAAAGGATATGAGTAATGATATTTCAATTCAAAGGAAGAGATTTAAAAATACAACAGGTGATTTTGAGACATCTGTTATTCCCTTCTGTGTTTTATAACCGGTAATCTACCATAATTTAGGGTTCTATCCCAAGTTCAGTCCTTTTATTATATTAATTGATTTCCAGATCTATTTTCTATTGATCCTATCAGTGTGGCTCCAACCTGAGAAACAGGAAGTGGAAATTTAGGTCTCCGTGCCTTTCCAGAATGTTTCTTGATCTTCTGATATTACAGGTGATGAAAGTCACCTAGCATCATTGCTTTTTCAGTAGGAGGTAAAATTTAAGGTGTAATGGAAAGCGTTTACTGAAACTGAAGATTTTGTTAGGTTAGGACATGTTTGCTGCTGAGAGTAGTTATATTTTAAAGGAACTAAACTATTATAAATACTGTGCTTTCAAACTGATTTGGAATACAAGAGTAAGTTTTCCAAATAAACCATTGTAAAATGCATGTTGTACCACTACCAACATAATCTATAACTGGAACTTTATGATTTTTATGACAGTAAAGATATTTATATATTTTCTTTATATCGTGTTATTAAACATGATTATATCAGTTGGTCACTAGTTTATATTTCCCCCACCCCCTGTAAGAGTTAAGAATATTTTCAGAGATCCTGTAAATCTGCTGAAATTCTTTCTTTTTTATTTTTTTTTTAATTCTTTAATGCTTATTTATTTTTTGAGAGAGAGAGAGAGAGAGTACAAGTGGGGAAGGGGCAGAGAGAGAAGGAGACACAGAATCTGAAGCAGACCCCAGGCTCTGAGCCGTCAGCATAGAGCCTGACACGGGGCCTGAACTCACAAACCATGAGATCATGACCTGAGCTGAAGTCAGCCGCTTAACCAACTGAGCCACCCAGGAGCCCCTGAAATCCTTTTTTTAACTTGATTTCTCCGTACACATTAAGGGATGTTCACCTTTGTTATGCTTTGACTACACTGGGCAATGGGCTCAGTGCTTTTGATAAATTACCCCCTACAAATCCCACCACTTCTCTGGAAAGCCAATACTATACTTCCCATTTGACAGATGAAAAGACTGAGCCTCAGGTAAGTCAAATGATGGACCTCAAATCATGCAACTAGTATATGGCAAAGCTGGCATTCGAATCCAGCTTCGTCTGGCTCAAAAATCTGCCTTCGGTTCGTTTTCTCTACATGTTCTTTGCTTCTGACTTCCCCAAGAGTTGAGTTACCCTTATGAAAGCCTTTAGCAAGTCGGTTAAGTAAGTTCTGTCGTTACCACGCGCTTGCTAGAAGTTCTCATCTCCCGGTGGATCGGATCGGCACTGAGCCCTGCGGTGTCAGGATGCCCGGGCTCCCAGCGTGAAGGGAGCCCTGGGGAGAAATCAGAGGGTGTGTTAACAGGCACTTAACAGAGGTGCCACATTTACGTAGCCACTGACTACATGTACATTTCCTCACCTGTCAATTCCAGCTTCTACCCAATCACATGGCGAGGATAGAAAACACCTAAGAAGAGTGTGTCACGGCATCCACCCAATTTCCTACCGATGTAACTAAATCCTCTTCTGTCATTTGCAAAACGGGACAAGCAGGATAAGAATCCCCCATTCTGGCTTTATGTCTCATTTTGAGTTCTGTGGGTACTGTTCTGTTCACATCCGGAGGGTAAAAACCTCTCATTGCGGCTGTTAGTGAGTCAGGTTGAATGGCTAGAAATAGCCTCCGCTTTTGCTTTACGTCCTCAGGTAATGTAAAGCAGTGCCTTGCCACACTAAATGGCATCCCGGAATCCTTTTGCTTTTTTAGGGGGCCGGGGGGGGTGTGTATTCAAGTGCAATGGATACGGGGAGAGCCTTGTGACAGGTCTGGGTTAGAATCAGCCCCTCTCCTCTTGGGGCAAACGATGATCCCCTGACAGCCTCAGTTTATGATCTGCAAACGCATGATGGTAACCTCCCAACAAATGGAGTAGACTAAGCGTAGAGCAGGCCCAGCCCAGAGTACAGGTGCCAAAATGCCAGTTACCGCGGGGGAGCAGAGTCCTGTCTTGCCAAGGCGCGCAATGACGGTGGATGGCTTTTATGTTCTTGGTCTCGCAGTGCCCTCATTTCCTGATGATCGGGATCAGGCTCTTTGGTATTTATCTCCTCGTTGATTGAACGACTAGTTCTGGATAATGGATAATTCTCCATTTCCTATTTTTAGAAAGTGTATAAATATCCAAATTAGATTTAGGCAAAGTGAGCTGCCGTATTTGATGTGCCAAGGACATAATTAGGTTGTTCCGTTTACCCACGCATTCGCAAGCAAACTTCACCTCATTAATCTGTAAAGGACTTTGATGAACCTTTGAACTAGATAAAAATATGCCAGTCATGGCGAAGTTCTACTCCGTTCTTTGAGAACTTTCAAAGGACTGAAAGTGACTAGTGTATTTGGTTTTATAATATCATCTGCAAGCTCTGATCACGCTACTCGGAAACCTTCAGAGGATTCTCACTGTCTCAGAGTCAAATAAAAGACATTAGGGCGAGGTTAAAAAAAAAAAAGTAAAAAGTAAAAACAAACCAAAACACCTCAACGTGCCAGGAGTCAGAGGAGGTTCTTTCCTTCACCCGCAGTGATTTGGGCAAGATGTGTTGTGTTCTGGGCTTCAGCTGCCTCACCTGGGAGGTAAGGATAACAATTCGAGGGTCAGAGAGAGGCTCGAATGACGTGTGGCTGTGCGCGGAGAATTCTAGGGGTCAGTCTGGTTGTTTAGCGAGGCTACAGGAAGCCTCGGGCATCTGACCCTGACGCGCCTTCTGACATTCCCTCTCACTACAAGAATGCCCCGTGGTGCCCTCCCGGAACTCACCCATCAAGGCCCCCCCACCCCCCACCCCCAGAACAATGTGCACCTACCATAAATCCAGCGCCCACACCCCTGCCAGGAGGACCCTCTGCCCACCTGGCTACCACGGCATTGGACGGGATCTCTACTGGACTTTTCACACGCTGCCTTGTTTCATATTAACACACTCAAACCTGTGTTTATTTAACTGATGGGCCGCCCCTACTGTTCTCTGGATTTCTACCCTTCGTCTTAACGGAGAACAGCCCCCAGGTCTGTCTGTCTTCCCTCGCCCCCTCTGAGACCTATCTCCGCCACAGGCCCCTTTCCCTTTATCTCGCTACGGATGGAGCTCCTAGCCTCAGGCTTCGAACACCCCCAGGTGTCCCCGTCCCCAACACACGGTCTCAATGGCCTTCCTTTCCCGGTCCGTGGTAGGAGACGCGGAGCGCAGTGCTGCCCGAACTGCACGTCCTCCCCTTCTCACTCCCCGTTTAAGTCGCGACCTCAGCCCACAATGCCCGGCAGAAAGGGTTCTTGGCCGTTTCCCAAGCTAAGCCCCGGATGTGAGGAAGGAGCCCACCAACCCCATCCGAGGGGGGACTCGGAGACTCCCAGCACGGGGAAGCAAGGCTTGAATCAATGTTCCTGCGAGAACCCGTGTGCGATGGACAGGCGCACTGCGGGCCGTTACAGCAGACAATTTATCTCCTAGCCTGCAAGTCCCTTCCCTGGTTCCCCATTGGCTGAGGGCTCCAGATGTCGCCTATGTCCATGTAAGGCACAGAAGTAGTCCGATTGGAATAAATGTACATTCCCTGAGGTGACACCGAGATGCTCCGTCCCTTTTCCCTTTTCTCTTTGGTGCACATTTATTGCAAAGCCTGCAAAATGAAGCCCACGAAGCAGAGAATGAAGAAGAACCAGGAAGTAAGTGTCTAAGGGTTTGGGACTCCATTGTGGGGGTGAGCGGGGAGGGTGGTACATATCTCCGATAGGTTGTAAACCTCCTGTTAACGAGATAGCATAGCTTTTATTTGGTGTTTCTGAAACTGAATCATCTTCATTATTTCTCTCCCTCTATTACCTTGGCCTGATCGTTCTCCCTCCAATTCATTCTAAACCCCTCTGCTAATGACTTCGTTTTCAGAGTCTTTCTCACTGTTACTTCTCTCCCTTGTGGAAAACTTTTGTCTATAAAGAACAGACATCCTCAAAAAAGAAACTCAACAAATGGCCAATATGCATGTAAAATTATTCAACCTTCCTAGAAAGCAAAGTAAAATAACTTACAGTGAGATCTATTTTTTTCACATTTCTTATTGGTAAAGTTAAAAAAAAATACCAATGTAATTGTGTTTAGGGCTAAAGAAATGCATCTTATGAGTAGTGGCTTACGTAAATTGGTACCACTTTCCAGAAATCCTGCTAAATCACACATGTGTAATTCTAACCAATTACATTTTAGTAATCTATACTCGTTTCTTATTGCGTCGTGTTAATGAGAGCCAAAACTTGGTAACAGGTCTATGACAATAGAAAATTAGCACCCAGGGGCACGTGGGTAGCTCAATCAGTTAAACATGGACTCCTGATTTCGCCTCAGGTCATGTGTCATAGTTTTTGAGTTCAAGCTCCACATTGTGCTCTGTGCTGATAGTATGGAGCCTGCTTGGGATTCTCTCTCTCTCTCCGCCTCCCTCTCCTTCCCCCTGCCCCTCCCCTGTTCATGCTCTGGCTCTCAAAATAAATAAGTCCTTAAAAAGAAAAAAAAAAAAGAAAGTTAGCCTACATCCATACAATGGCATACCACCGCAATCACTATGAGGATGGTGAACGAATACAATTATTGACATGAAAATGTCTTATGACGCAGATTAGTGAAAAAAATTTACCAAGTGACGTGTAAAAAATTCTTAGTTTAAAACATATTGACTCAGGAACTATTTACGAAGTGCTCACTATGTACCAGGGTACTATGCTCAGTGTTGGGAATATTAATATATTTAGAAAGTTTAGAAGAACATACACAAAAAATTAACAATGGTAAATACCTCTAGGGGCTAAAAATAATTTTCAGGCTTTCTACTATGGATATACATTACTTCTGCAACAACTTTACAATTTTTTTAAAAACCAATGTCTTTAGAATACACATCAGATTCTTCAATGTCCTGGTCCAGCCCTTTTCTGATAAGTCTGTGCACTTAGTATCTATAATATATATATATTTTTGTTTCGTCAGTCCCTGAATTTCTTAATATTATATCTGATAGGATTCTGGAGTGACGGTGGGTGTTTGGAGCCTATGGCCAAGAAGGAAAGAATTCTTGAGACGCCTTTGGTGCAAAAAGTGATTTTGTTAAAGCATGGGGACAGGACCCGTGGCCAGAAAGAGCTGCCTCAGTACTGTGAGGAGAGACCAGTTATATACTTGGGAGTTGGGGGGAGGTAAAGGTAAGGGGAAGTTTCCAAAAGGATCTTCCTATGCTAAAGAAGACTCACAGGACCCTGGAGGCCTAGCTATTGTCAAGCTAAGGTTGTTTTCCTCTCCAGCAAAGCGTTAACATTACGATAGCAGGGAGTTTCTGGAGAAATGCTGGACTCTGCCTGCCTTAACCACCTGTCTCACTCACTTAACCACCTTCTCCTACTTTACTGAACAGTGTTCCTCTTGCCCATCCTGACTTTCACGCCAATCCGTTGCCTTAAGATGTAAAAGTCTTCTGTGTACGAAAGAAAAAGGCAGTTTGATTTTTTTTCATGTAATCCCATCACTTTTCTATCTGCCCTTCCCCACCCTCAACTTAGTCCTCTGACAGCAGTGGTTTCTTGTTTCATCAAGGTACAAACTCACGGCTGGGCCCTTTGCTTTATCTGTCTGGCTAGCTAGCCCCCATTTCATCTTTCTCTCTATTTTATAATCAGAATACAACAGGGAGATGGTTATCATGGAATGTGTATTGCTACATTCCTTTGAACTGAAAAGTGAAATCATATATTTTCAGGCAGAAGGGGAGTCCAACTGGATTGGTACCTTTGACAAAAAGAACTTATTTTCCTTTACTATATATAGTAGACCTCTCCTCAATTCAGTGAGCTAAACCTGAATCTCCGAGTGTTGCCAAAAACAAACAAACAAACAAACAAACATTTAAAGCATGTGATAAGATAAAAATATTTTACTGTGTTATCAAAGGACTCTTGAAATGAAAAACCGTTCTATTTTTAACAAATCTTTCTTTGTATATCGTGTATAAAACATTAGCATATTTAGTACAACATCTTCCAGGTGAAAGAGTAATGGATATAACTAAAAGTCATTTGATAAGTCTTGGTAAAGCCTTTAAGTTTCCTTCCCGGAAACTGAAAAAGAATGGGTTTAGTATCTGGGTAAAGGTTAAAAAAAAAAAAAGTCCTTTTGTAAGTCACGTGTTTTCTAATATTTTGTTTTCCACAGCATTGAAGGAGATCCTAAACAAGTTTTCAGCTCATCATGAAAAGGTTTGATCACAGTTCACTTTGTGATATTTGACACATTGCTTAGAGTTCATAAGATTGAGTGACAGTGCTATAACAGAACTCCATTCTCTTCTGCTTACTTATGTCAACAAATGTTTGTAACATTGCATCTACAAAAATGAAAATTGAAAATGGATTTAATGGGAATACTGTCCGACTCCAGCAATAACAAACACATTTACCAAATTTAACTTTTATTTTGTAATAATTACTTGTCAATATGTGTGAGATGATAATGTTAACGATAAGCCAGTGCAGAAGAATATGTCAGTACATGGATCCCGAAGGCCAGGTGACATGTAAATAAGTAAATGAATTTTAATTTACATACCTATGTTAGTGGCAGAGATGAATGATTAAGTATAATGGAAATAGTTCAAGAAGAAAAAGGAACGATGTAAAATTGTTGGCCCTTGCAGACCTTGTTAATATTTTTGATTGATGAGGCTAGATAACAGATTGTTCTGGTTTGTGTTCAACCTAATAGGTTACCAAGAGCAGCACAATCGCGTCATTTTAAAATGACAATAGTAATAGTTAACCATTACCAGAAATTAATCATTTTCAATGATTTGAGTTTATGATTCGAAATTTAGATACCAACCTAAAAAAATGTGTGATGGTGGACCTAAGTTTTCAAATTCTTCAGGGGGGCAAGAGCTGAGAAAGTTGAAAATGACCACTATAAAACCCAGTATCCTGCAATTCGTTGGTGCCCAATACATGTTTGAGATGGATTAAATCTAAAGCAATAATTAGCAGAAGGTGTAAACCAGTGATGTTATCTTTTCAAAATCCTGTACAGATGGAGCGTAATTCTTGGCTAATTTCCTCCTGATAAAGAATCTGGTCCACTGGTCATGGTGATGAGAACAGAAGTGACGGCCCTGTTTTCACCTCCTGCCTAGCTCATATGCTTCTCTGGGTTTAATTTAAAACCTAAAACTAAGTTCCCTTCAAAATTTATCAGTCTTCAGACTATAAATAACAACTCTGGCCAATTAATCTATATACCAGAAGCTTATGTTGACTTTAAAATGTTTTCAAATGTCATCACTGGAACAAAAACAAATAAGCATTGTGCCAAAGAGAAAAATGTTGACATCAAATATTGGCCAGGGAACTCTTGCTCACTTGTGGCTCACGGCCCCACCTTCGCCTACAATTGTCAACATCCAATTTACTCTTTGTAGAGAAGGACACAACATCTCATCTTGAACAGAAGGTGCTCTGATCACGGCATTCTCTGTATAAATTATGGGAACAAATTCTGCTGACCAGGGCTTATTATCAACAGCTTTTTCAGGAAAAAAAAAAAAAAGATTGAACCCCCATTAAACTTTTTCAGCATTTCCAGGAAATTGGGATGAATGTTCGAGGAAGGTTTTCGTATGACTCAATCTTATCAGAGCCCATGTCCTTTCACTCTCCTGCTTTCTCCCTCTACTCCATCAGTACCCTTGCAGCCTTTCAAACATGCCTTTCCTCTGCTGGATTTCCCCCAGAGAGTCATGGGGGTTCACTCCTTCCTCCAATCAACCCTCTGCCCAAAAGTCGCCTTCTCCAACAGAGCTTTCCTGACTACTGTGCCTAAAACAACACCCTCCCCATCACCCGATCGTCATACTCTGTTACTAGTAATTATGTTGACTGTCCCAGGCAGAAGCATATGGTCATGCCATTCACAGCACATATTAGCTGACTTTGCTTTTTATGTGAGTTCCTTGAAGACAAGGGCTTCGCTTTGCTTACTTAGAGTGTCGTCAGGCATGTGGCTGGCCTTTAATAAATATTTGTTGAATAATAATAAAATTAAAATTAATACCAAAAATTATTCCAGGTCATTACTCTTTGACAACATGAATTTTAAAGATTTTTAATACTTATTGCCAAATCGTTTCCCAGAAACATTTCTTTCAGTAACGGTCTATGATAACTCTTTTGTAACATCAATCACATATTAAAATATATTTATATCATTAGTAATTTGATAGTTACAATGTGCATTTCCATAATTACTAGCAAGAATGAATTTTTTAACATTTATTGGTCATTTGTATTTCTTTTATGATTATATTTCTGTGATTTTTACTAATTTTTCTAATCAATGTTTATTATATACCTATTATATGCTTGGCAAAATAGAGAGTAAAGACAATAATTACAGGCTATGCTCTCTACACCCCAGAATTGTATTTAGTCAGTGAAAAGAACATATACATAGGGAATAATACATATGAAAAAAAGCTTTGACAATAGTTTCATTGAGAAATAATTAAGAAAAAATGTTTAAAAGTTTTGAAAGAATAAGATTGAAACAAATCTGCACAAAGTCCCAAATTGGCAAGGTTTAGTTACTGAGACATACAGCTTTAAAAACTACATGCATGGGGCACCAGGGTGGCTCAGTCAGTTGAGCGACTGACTCTTGATTTTGGCTCAGGGCATGATCTGGCGGTTTGTAAGACTGAGTCTGGCTCTGTGCTGACCGTGTGGGGCTTGCTTAGGATTCTCTCTCTCTATCTCTCTCTGCCCCTCCCCTGCTCAACATGCTCTCTCTTTCTCTCTCTCTCTTTTAAAATAAACATGAAAAAATTGTTTAAAGTTTATTTATTTTTTGAGAGAGAGAGAGAGAGAGAGAGAGAGAAGACACAAGTAGGGGAGGGGGGTAGAGGGTGAGGGAGAGAGAATCCCAAGCAGGCTTTCCACTGTTAGCATAGAGCACAATGCAGAGCTAGAACTCACGAACCTCTAGATCATGACCTGAGCCAAAGTCAGACACTTAACTGACTAAGCCATCCAGGCGCCCAGGAAAAAAAAACATTTTTTTTAAAGTACACCCATTGTTTCCTAATTGATTCTGCTACATCTGCAGAGCGGATGGAAAAGAAACAGATTTTAAAGAAGGAAACCCTGCTCTCCCAATGACCATGAAAAGAGAATAGTGCAGAAAGGAGCCAGCTACAACCTAATTCTTATTGGAAATAATTGAACGAATTAAAATCAACCGTACCACATGGTAGCTCTGTTAATTGCATTGCAATTAAAGTGTTGTCACGTGGTGTTATTTGGTGAAGAAATTCAGAAATAACTGAGTCCTGCCTTGCCATAGATACCTCTTGGGGTGAGCTTCCAAAGGAAATAGGATCTCAAGAGAAAGACCGGCAAAGCCGTTCACTGCCTCACATCTTCATTGCGTGGGCTCTGGCCTCCAACCCTAATACAGAACTCCAGCTGCTCCACTGTTCTTGGAACGTTCTTCCTCCCTGAGCCACATGGCCATTCCCGAAACCCAGTCCTGAGTCTCTAATGCTACCCATCAGGTGGCAGAACTAAAGTAGACCTCCCAGGCTGGGAGGGAAACTAAGTGAAGAGAGAAAGGGAAGGCAGGGGGAAGACGTCTGCCCCAATGTGAAGTCTTTGCTGTGAGCTTTAGCAAACCTGGCCCCTTACACCCATGATCCGAGGATGACCCTTGAGGCAGGGTAGAGTCCAAAGTGGGAGACAGAGAAAGCTAAAGCGAAAGAGAGATGGTCGGGTTTTCTCTGAGGGGAAATTGCTCTGGTCCTTGTTACCATTCTATTTTCATGGAAGAAAGAGAGGCCGGAGAGGAAAAATCCACACTTAGGAACCCCCATCTTTATCTTTGAAAGTTGTGCCAATATAAAGTCCTAGGGTGTGAGCTATTCAGAACGCAACTCTTTCTCCTTGGGGCTAGGGTGCATGACCCTGACTCCTCTTTGGGGGAGTGAGGAGAAGTGTGGAGAAAGGACCAGAAATACTCAATGAGCTTCTTCTGGAGGTCAGAACTCCCATTTTGGTGAGAGGAAAAGATGGTAGAAGGAGGTACAGGCCAATCATAGGAAGCTTTGCTCTCAACTTAAATGAGGTGAGAATAGTCACAGCAAAATTAGGTCTAAAGCTCAGAGAGCTACTATTTGCTGCAAAAGGGTAACTCTTGAAATGGAGCCATCTGGGGATTGATTAGCCTGAAATTTTAGAAACATCAAAGGAAACTGAAAGTTAAGTGGGAAAACATCAATTCTCTTTAGAGTTAAGAAATTTAGGGAGATAAGAACTATACATCAGAGAGAAATAGTATTGCACATACAGATTTTTCTTCATTTGTTTTCCTTGATCTGAAAGAATATTTAACCTCAAACTAAACTGGAATTTTTAGAATCAGAAATCTGAAAAAAGAATGAACATATAACAGCTATCCGAGTTTCCAGGTTCATGTGCAGAGTCTTTTTTCATTATTCCAAGAGATAATTATATCTTGCAAGAGAGAACATTTATTTAAACATGATAGGGGCGCCTGGGTGGCGCAGTCGGTTAAGCGTCCGACTTCAGCCAGGTCACGATCTCGCGGTCCGTGAGTTCGAGCCCCGCGTCCGTCTCTGGGCTGATGGCTCGGAGCCTGGAGCCTGTTTCCGATTCTGTGTCTCCCTCTCTCTCTGCCCCTCCCCCGTTCATGCTCTGTCTCTCTCTGTCCCAAAAAATAAATAAACATTGAAAAAAAATTAAAAAAAAATAAACATGATAAAGATCGGCCACGAATATAGCTTGACGTATACGAATTTTAAAAACAGCTTCCATGTCGCTGAATAACTGAAGAATTGCATCACCAGAGAAGTCAATATCACAAGTTAGTGATGGCTTTAACCAATCTGCAAATATGTGATCCATAGAGCTCTCAAAAAGAAAGCATTTTTTGTGTGATTTTAATATAATCAATTATATTTTGGTCATCCATGGAATTGTCCTGATAGTGTTTTTCAATGATGACCTTACTTTTCTTGAAGAATGTGGTAAGTTCAGCCCACTCTTATATTCTATTTAGGAATTTTGTTGAGGCATTGTCTCGTATGCCATTTGGTTCCCAGTACATGGAGCTGAGTGTGGAAAAACTTAATTTAGAAATTTTTGCTGGAAAAAGCTTGCTTTTCCCGTGATCATTTTTGTATTGGAGACTATTGATCTTTTCATTTTGGATGCCAGCGAGCTTAGAATCAAATTTGAAAATGACCTATTATAGTTACGTACAACCATTATAGCGGAGGCATCTATTTTCATTTGCCCTTAGTTTTGACTGCCACCATTATTTATTCTTCTCTTGGACACAATTCTCCATCTTCATCATTTCTCTCCTCCTTCCCCTTCTTCTTTCTCTTCTTTTTCACCATCCGGGGGATATATTCTTGTTGTAAGCCCCCCTTAAATCATGATGGACTCATGACAGACAAAAATAAACTAAGTTCCATGGGTCTATATTGAGTGTAGAGACCAAAATCGATATCCAAGAATACTTTGAACCAGAACCTTTGGGATCGTTTTATTCAACAATAGTAAACCATTAAAAGTTTTATTGAATGGCTAATTGCACAATATAATGTGGCAAGAACCACATAATTATGAAGATTAGGGTTACAAAGATCTTAAAGATAATTTTACAGATGATGAAGCTAAAGCTCTGAGAGGCTAAATGATTTGCCCAATGTCACTCAGCTAGTTAGTGGCAAAGAAACTAGTGAACGCGTATTATTGTATACCCAGTATATAAAACTGAGTCCAATATTCTGTCTTACATCTCTTCTAAGATAACAGGAAGTAGGAGTCTTGGTTAATATATAAAGTGAATCAACAATTACTCAAATGAAAATGTGATTTTTCTTTTCCTTTTTTTCAAAACAAGTAAATATGATGATAGTCTAACAAGAAAGCCACAGGAGTGGCTTAGAGTTTTGGTGCAATAGGATCAAGTCTGTAGTAGAAATGTTTATGGGGAGCTAAGGGAGGCGAGGATGGGCACCTTGCTTAGCCAAGTAAAGCTAGAGACAGCTTCACAGATTACTGATAGTTGATTTGAACCTTGAAGAAAAAGTGGGAATTAACCAGATGGAGAAGGCTGGGAATAGTTGGAAGACTGGTAAAAAGAGAAATAGGAGGAATAAGCAGGGATCAAAACACGACAGGACCTTTTCCTGCACCCTGTGGGAATAGTTCTTAAGGATCTTCAAGAAAGAGTCCATTTTCTTGCTTTCGAATAATCTCTACAGGATGGATTGGAGAGGAGGTGATGGTAGAGGCAGGAAAACCAGTTAGCTGGCTATTACAATAGTTGAGGCAAGAAGTTAGAAGGATCTGAACAACACCGTGGCAATGAAGACAGGGAAGAAGAAATATTTTTGAAAAGTAAGTAAATGAGCCTTAGAATCTACAGTACTTGTGGTCAAATCAGGTTGGTGGCGACGGGGAGAAATGGAGGACAAGGAATATTCTAGAATGGCTCTCAGACTGATAGCTGCGGTGACTGAGTAAATAGAGACATCACTTGGCAAGAAAGGACAAATGGCAAAAAAGTGAGTTTGCAAGGCAGGTGGTGAGTCCATTGCTAAACATGTTTGTGAGCTGTTCTTAGAAACCTGGTAGAGATGTTCAGGTCATGTTGTGTGTCTGGACTACAGTAGAATAATACGAGAGTAAAACAGGAATTGGAAATTTCTTTTTTTAAATTTTTTTTAACGTTTATTTATTTTTGAGACAGAGAGAGAGACAGAGCATGAATGGGGGAGGGGCAGAGAGAGAGGGAGACACAGAATCTGAAGCAGGCTCCAGGCTCTGAGCCATCAGCCCAGAGCCCGATGGGGCTCGAACTCACGGACCGCGAGATCGTGACCTGAGCTGAGGTCGGAGGCTTAACTGACTGAGCCACCCAGGCGCCCTGGGAATTGGGAATTTCTACATGAGATTACTCTCAGTGATTTTTTTTTTTATTGTAAAGTTTGTTTATGTATTTATTTATTTATTTCTTACAGAGGGCAAGCAAGGTAGGGCAGAGAGATGAAGGGAGAGAGAATCCCCAGCAGGCTCTGCACTGTCAGTGGGGAGTCCAACGTGGGGCTCGAACTCACAAACCGTGAGACCGTGACCTGAGCCGATGTCAAGAGCTGGACACTTAGCTGACTGAGCCACCCGGGTTCCCCTATTCTCAGTGATTTTTAAAAGGTATGCATATTATTTTGCAGGGAAAAAAAAAAATATCTGGAATTGTGCTATGTGGTTTAGGTCCTTGTGGTTGGTAAGTATTTCCAATAGCATAAAGTGAAATTGCACGGAGAAAGCACATAGAGTAAAAGAACTCTGAGATATTGATCTCCCATATTGAACTGTTGGTTGGGGAAAGAGGTGCTTCAAAAGGCAATTGAGACATAGGCAGAGAGGCAGGAAGAAAATCAGGAGGGCCTTATGCCAGGGAACCCAAGAAAAACATTGGGAAATATTACAAAAATTCAACCAAAAAAATTTTTTTTTTTGTAACACTAACAAAGGTAAACAACAAATAATTTTTAAAAAACGGAATGGCGGGGGGGGGGGGCTGGCTGGCTCAGTCAATAGAGCATGTGACTCTTGATTTCCAGGTAGTGAATTCAAATCCCATGCAGGGTATCGAGATTACTTAAATAAATAAAACTTTAAGAAGGTGGAGTAGAAACTGTCCCTTTGATTTTGTCACTAAGAAGCTCATTGATAATGTTATGGAGTTCAGTTTTACATAGTGTCTTAGACAATGTAAAGACCAAACTGGAGACAGGACAGATTCTCAATAACTACTTCCAGAACCAACAATGACAGGATTTTCACTGCAGGTTGGCAAAGAGAAATTTGATGGTTTTATATGACTTCTGAGCAGGAAAAAAGGATCAACGCTTATATGAGGAGCATATACCTGTGAAAGCAAGATAGCAGCCGGGTGCTTTACATCATGCAAAATCATGTAAGCCTAAAAGTGGGTTGACTTTTAAAATGAGTAAAAAATAAATAAATAAATACATAAATAAATAATAAATAAACAATAAAAAAGCTCAGTTTAATGCTTTTCTCAGCCCAATTATTTTACATATTTTTAATCAAGGAAATAAAGATTCAAAGTGGGGAGAAGAGCATGACTGGAACATTATAGGAGAAATTACACATCGCATTGTGTAGTGTGATTCTGGGAGGGTAAGAGGCGCCCGATAAATGATAGCCATCAGTATCATTAAAACATTTCTGGACTTCAAATGTTCCGTATTCAAAGGCAAGTTGTGGGACCCAGGTTCCTGCAGGATGCGCCTCAGTGAAATGATTCGGGGATTGATCTCGAGAAATTAATTTTTTTCTGCTGGAAGTATGTTCCTTGTAACACTGGGATGAATGGTAATAAAGTTGAATTATTGCCACGATACTATCTCTTTCCTTGAAATCCTGCTATTCTGGAGACATTGTCAAAATTAGTCTCTTAGGCATTTTTCATTCTGTTGTAAATATCGCATTCCCCAACCTCACTCGTACACATATAGCTATTCTCACAAGGGTAAGGACAGACTCCAGAAAAAGAGCGGGTTGGGAATCACTCCTGCTATTCTTTATGTCAGCAAGCAATACAAGTATTTGCTTAGCAGCTTGTTTTGGTCAATGGCTTGTTAAAGCAATATGAAAAACTATGTAACTATATTACACCAATAATTGATATAAACATATAAAGGATGAATCACAGTCATACCTTGTATTTTTTTCTCTGTCTCCTTTAAAGCCTTTCTCTTTTTACAGTAGCTGCATGTTGGTTCTAGGCTGTGTGCCAGTTGTATCAATTAAACAGTAACTAATTCAAGTACATTTGCAATCTGTGTTTGAAATGCCAGCCCATACTGTAGTTACCAATTAAGCATGAGGCAGATTAATGGATGCATTGTTCTCTTGGGCTAACTCCACCACATTGTCATTAAGCAGTGAGCCCTAGTGATCCAAAGACTTCCATTCAAAGGGAAAGGGAAACACATGCTTACAAAAAAAAAAAAAAAAGAAAAAAAAAAAAAACAAACAGGAGAAGAGAAAAGAAAAGAAAAGAAAAAAAAAGTTGGGTGTTTTATATCAAGCAGAATTATTTAACAGGAAAGGTGGCAGATAACCTTTTGAAGAGAGAAGAAATTATGGCTGTTTAGTGTTTTCTCAATCCCTTTATTTTGCATAATTTGATCAATGGAAAAAATATAAAGGTGCAAAATGGGAAGGAAAATAATAGGAACAGATCAGACAGACAAATGGCTTCTGTAAGTTCACAGTTCTTAAAACAGATGTTCTTTTCAGCTGGCTATAGTATATCATTATCTCCAGGAACCCTGAAGAGAAAGTACAAAGATCCACTAGGGATCGTGGAAATGCAGCATATTTACTGTGCAAAATACTTGGCTTTGGAACCCCCAACCCACCATTGCTCATTCAAGGAGACAAATATTTGGGTCAGTGATTTGATCCATTTTAGATTTACAGCCTTATGATATTTAGAACCAAGTGTAACTGTTGCAAAATTAAGCTGTTTGGAGCACTCACTAAGCATGTAGCGATTGTTGTAGTTTGTATTAGAACAAATGGAAAAATGTCGAGAATTTTAAAAGAAGCAATTCATTTGGGTCTCCAGGAAGTGTGAGCTCCTGTAAAAATGTGTCTTCCTTCCTTCTTTCCTTCCTTCCTTCCTTCCTTCCTTCCTTCCTTCCCTCCTTCCTTCCCTCCTTCCTTCCTTCCCTCCTTCCTTCCTTCCCTCCTCCCTCCCTCCCTCTTTCTTTCTTTCTTTCTTTCTTTCTTTCTTTCTTTCTTTCTTCTTCTTTCTTTCTAATTTTCTGGCTGTTGCATTTGGCCACAAATTTAATACCTAAAAAGATATTTAGTGGGGTGCCTGGGTGGCTCAGTGGGTTAAACATACAACTTGGGCTCAGGTCACGATCTCACAGTTCGTGGCTTCGAGCCCCACATCAGGCTCTGTGCTGACAGCTCGGAGCCTGAAGCCTGCTTCGGATGCTGTGTCTCCCTCTCTCTCTGCCTCTTCCCCACTCATGCTCTCTCTCTCTCTCTCAAAAATAAATAAACGTTTAAATAAATTTTAAAAAAGGATATTTAGCTCTTTCTTATTAAAGAAAGAAAATACTCCCTATATTTTTGTTATGTGCCGTTTTCCAGTGGGCGTGATGTGATGAACCAAATGCTTGCTGGTCAACCTTCCACATTTCCCCAAATCTTTAAAGATCACGCACCTAATTCTATCAGTTGGAGAGGTAATATTTAAATTTGACTTAAAGCGCACAACTGCTTTTTAAATCCATCCACTCACCAGCCCTCCTGCATTTCAGAGTTTCCTACCTTGTCCCTGTGACCACTGCTCTGCCAGACCACAGGGACACCCCAACCGGCACATCCACAGGGCTGGCTCCCAACATTCCGGAACGTTCCTCCCAACCCCACTTTTTTGCCCTTTCCCCTCTCTCTGGGCAACTGGCTCCTGTGCGCTCTGTGTTCAGGACCCAGGAAGACACTGGCCAGTCCTCCCGGTGGGCAGGCGGGAAGGAGAGGAGAGAAGAATCCGTGAAATCCGTGAGGAAGGTTGTCGCTGTGTGATTCATCTTCATACATGGGCACAATGTCTCTGAGTTCAGAAGCGGTGTGTGTGTGTGTGTGTGTGTGTGTGTGTGTGTGTCTGGTATGTCTTTGTGTCTATTTCTTCAGGGTAGACATGGGAAGTAAGCCCGTGTTGTTACAGCTGTCTTAAATGCACTTGGATCATGATAGAGACTTTCCAGTTTGGTTGTCGCATCTGCTTTCAGTGCACTTGAGAGGAATTTAGGAGAACCGGCCTATGTGGATTTGCTGCTAACAAAGTGTGGAAAGGCTTTCACTTTCTGGTCCCCTCTCGGCCTCCCTCTTCTGGCTCTTCTGTCCCCACCCCCCTCACACCTTCCCCATCCTCTCCCCCCTCCCCCTCCCCCCATTATTGGCTCATTGGTAAAGGAACAGAAATGTTGAAATCGATATGAGAATAAATTGCCACATGGTCTTTATTGTGGAGGCAAGGTTTCTACAGAAAATCCTTGTAATCAGAAAAGAGGGAAGGCGAGATTAAGCTGATTAAGCAGGGAAAGTCAGAAAAGGACAACTTGAAAGATGAGCTCTCCAACGCCAGAAAAGCATAATCCTCCATGCATGCTAAGTAGAGCTGTCCTCCTTGCTATCAGCCCCTTCATCGGGTGACCTTCTGTTGCATTAGCACACAGCTACTTGATCCAAGGCAAATACTGGAAATTGAAAAGCCAGAATGCCAGCGATTACAGCAGGTATCAATATTATTGTAATGATGCTTCGTTATCATTAAGGAACTTAATTACTTAGGGAGAGTGAGAAGGCCAGAAAGTGAAGCACCAAGCCAGAGCTATAGTCAGCATCTAGATCAGGGCTGATAATTGAGAACCGTCTCAAGTTTAGATTCAAAAATAATCAAAAAGTGACAGAGAGGAGACGGGCTTGAAGAAGACGGCCGTGGACACAGTAGGCTCCCAAAGCGATTGGTTGGCCACTACAATCCCAGACAGGGTTTTTTTAGCTTTTGGAATGCCAATCACAGTATCTGCTGCAGAGTAGGTCCTCTTTAATACAGAATAAAAGAATAAGTGAATAAACAAAACAAATAAGCCAACTGAACTTAATCCGGTGCTAAAAATCATTAATTTCATTAAAAATTAAGATGCAATAGTATCAAGTTTTGAGTACTGATCTTCACCAGTTCAACTTTTTAAGGCAAAGCCGATCTTAGACCCTAACCCCTCTCTCTCTCCCTCTCCGTCCCTCTCTCTCTCTCTTTCTCTCTGTCTCATAGATTTTAGGACATCTTAATGTCTATTTCTTCAGTAGATGCATTTGAAATAATTAGAATTAACCATTTAAAAAGATTGGAGCAAGGGCACCTGGGTGGCTCAGTGGATGGAGTGTCTGACTCTTGATTTCAACTCAGGTCATGATCTTAGGGTTGTGGGATCAAGTCCTGCCTAGGGCTCAGAGCTGGGTGTGAAGCCTGCTTAAGATAATCTCTCTCTCTCTCCGCCCCTACCCTGCTTGTTCTCTTTCTTTAAAACAAATAAAAAATAAAAAAAGACCAGAGCAAAGGAAAGACCAGCCTTTTGTTAACTGCCTTCCAAACCCAGTCTCATTCTTCCCCCCACCCCCTTCTCTTTTTCTGTTTGTAGTTCCTTGTCTGGTGCTGTGACATTATGATTCTGCAATGTAGAATTCAAGCTGGGCACATGTTTTCTTTGAACTCTGACCCCTAAACAGAAATGTGGAGCATTTCCAAACACTCTAGCCCTGCGATTGTGCTGAGCCAAGCCAGAATTAGCCCCAATTATTGACCTACAAATAGAACTGACCCGGCCCAACCTACCTCCCTCAGAGGGCCGCAGAAAATTCATATTTCCAAATTTATTAAATCAAATTTATTTATTTTTGTGTAGGCATAAAGCCAAAGTAAATTTCAAGCTGCTTTTGAATGAACTTTTACAATCAGACATACCATCAGCAAACTTTTCCTATTGAACTTACTGTTAAGCCAGTTATTTCTTTGGCCCATTGGAAAGGAAAGGAAAGGAAAGGAAAGGAAAGGAAAGGAAAGGAAAGGAAAGGAAAGGAAAGGAAAGGAAAGGGAATTAAAGGAAGAAAGAAAGAAAGAAAGAAAGAAAGAAAGAAAGAAAGAGGGAGGGAGGAAAGGAAGGAGAAAAGGAAGGCAGGGAGGGAGGGAAGGAGGGAGGAAGGGAGAGATCTATAGAGGGAAAATGTGTTTGGAAAAGGGAAGGTATAAAAGTGAAAGGGAAAAACAGAGTGTTTTGAAGGCTCTAGAAACCCTTGCAGATTAATTAAGAGGTCAGTCACATCCCAGGGACAGGGGTTGTGTTCATTCCTTGCCCCTCACTCATATTTACAGTTTGGTGACTCTCTGGCCTAGGGATAAGAAAGTACAGAGTGATCCAAGGCATGCTGGGATGTCCATGATTGTCTTTCATGGAAAAACAGATAAATAATCCTAATTAAAATCTGTTTCTTTGGCTAGGTCATGGGAAAGTCAGAAAGCTACTTTTCATGCTACCCAGGATGAATACTTTCAGAACCCACAGCCCGAATCAGATTGTAGAATTTCCCACAAAATTCTTTTTCTAGCAGTTTGCCATCCAGGCCACAGGTGCTGAGACATCTTCCTGCCTTGGAGTTGAGGCTAACTACCTTGGACCTCAAGGAGAAGAGCAAAATTGTGCTTTGGACCAAGTTGTGCTTTCTTAAATCTTCATTTCCCGCCCCCAAGAGGAACCTATTCTAATATGCATTGACTGTAGGTATGTTTCTTCCCAACAAGGGAAAGCCCCACCTTCTAGAGACCCTAGACCCAAAAGATAATCTCATTGGCTGAAATACATTTTAAAAATCCCCGACACCAGTATTACTCTGCTGTTTTTGTTAGATCCGCATGGCACATCAGAGTCTTGGTTGCATGTTAGACTCACCTGAGAATATGTTGATAAATATCACCCACATCACAATATATTGATTCAGTTGATTTGGAATGAGGCCCTAGTTTACTTTGATTATTATAAATCCTAGGGTGATGCTGTTAGTTGGTTCACACTTCCTGATTCTTCCACATTGCTAACCAGCTCTCGCAGTTTCTGGTTTTGATAGCATAATGTTGAGAGAAGCAATGTTTCTCCTTGCATTTGCTAACCCTAAAAGTTCCAGCCCTGGCTGCCTATTAAATTGCCCTGATGGGATTTTAAGAGATAGGGTTGCTTGGGCCCACTCCAAAACATTTAGTTGGTTTGGAATGGAACTTAGGAATCAGTTGTTTTTTTTTTAAGTATATTTATTATTTTGAAAGAGAGAGAGAGCACAAGTGGGGGAAGATCAGAGACAGAGGCAAAGAGAGAGAATCCCAAGCACTGTCAGTGCAGAGCCCAGTGTGGGGCTTGAACCCACGAACCGTGAGATCATGACCTGAGCCAAAGTCAGACACTGAACCTATTGAGCCATCCACGTGCCCCCAGTTTTTTTTTTGTTTGTTTTGCAGGTGACATCTTCAAGGGTCATAAACATAAACTGTTAAATGATTTGAAAGCACAGTTACCCTGAGGCTTTGCCAATTCTGTTGGCTGGCTGGTTAGTTGGTTGGTTTTCATTTTGCTTCAACAGCAGAAGGCATGAGAGGCAATGCTTGGTCCTATACAAGATGGGAATGGAACTGAAAGTTTCACATGAAGCTGGGATTTCTTGAAAGGCCACACTTTCTATGACCTGGTGAGACAGAAAAATCTACCAACTGTCAAAGGAAGCTTGGCCGTCTGAACTTGTTCAACATTGGTCCAGTCTCCTGCACGTATGTTTACCTATATGGCAAAGGTTATGGGCAAAAGTAAAGGTGACTTTTATTTTTCCTTATCCACACTACCCTTGATGGTTTCAGTATTAACCTTGTACTAGTATCACAAAGTGAGTTGGAAATTACTTTTCTTCTTGACCGGAAGCATTTACGCATGATCGGAATTCTTATTTTTTATTTCTTGTGTGCTTAACAAATGAGCATGCAAAACAGTTGCTTCCTAGGTTATTTCTTGCTGGGGAGGTGCATTTTAATCCCTTGATTCTATTTAATGTTCCAGAACTATTCAAATTAACCATTGCTTTCTGAAGACACATCGGTAAGTAATATTTTTTAGGAACAAGGAGTCACTTGCTGAATCAAAAGTTGCACTGACTTTTGTTGGTCCCAGAATCAAGCTACTTTTACCATGATCTGCACCAGCAAAATGCCTTTCAAGACCCCTGAGGCCAGGGATCAACCTCTTGGTCCTCCAGCTGCTGTAGAAGACTCTTGCCTTTGTAGGTGTTCACCAGGCCAAGTGGCAAGCATACTAAGTGTGGGGCTCTGTAATGATATGCTGGCTCCACGTTTCAAGTCTCATAGGTGCAGATCACCTCCCGGATCCTAGCTACAAGGGGAAAAAAAAAATACAGTTTTTATCTTTCTTGCCTTTGGACTTAATGAGAGTTCAGCAAGACTACTGGACATGATCAACATACAAAGGTCAATTGTGATTCTAACATAGCAAATGAGAATTAGGAAATGTAATTTTACAAAAGTGATAGTATGCACAATGGCATTAAAAAACATAAGGTAACTGGGAATTAATCCTATAAAATGCATGCATAACCTTTTTGGAATAGAGGATAGAGTTTTGTTGAAATAAAATTAAAAATGTCAAAATACATGGAGTAATATGCCAGGTTCGTTAATATAGTAAGTGTTAATATCCTAAATATATCAATGTATCCCATATTGAGCTATAAATTTGATAACATTTCCCACAATAGCTCAGAACTATTTTGTAAGGAATCTGACAAAGGTGCCCTAAAATTTATATATGGATAATCAAAGGTTTGAGGATACTCACCACGATGTTGAAGGAGAGCTGGATGGAGAAGCTTGACCTTCCGGATGCCAAAATACATTACGAAACTATTGTGAGACCGGCATAATTGCTTTAAGGAAAGACAAATATACTAATGGAACAGAGATCACAGGTATAAATACATACACCTTGCAACTTGATTTGTAGCAAAATTGACCTTCAAGATTACTGGGGAAAGGATGAGAAATAAAATAAGTAGCAATGGAATAACTGGTTATTAATACGAGGGGAAAGCTCCCAAATTAGTATCACATCTGGGGCGCCTGGGTGGCTCAGTTGGTTGAACATCTGACTCTTGATTTCAGCTCAGGTCGTGATCTCACAGTTCATGAGACTGAGCCCCACATCAGACTCTCTGCTGTCAGGGCAGAGCCTGCTTGGGGTTCTCTCTCGCCTCCTCCCCTACTTGTTGGATCTCTGTCTCTCTCTCTCTCTCTCTCTCTCTCTCAAAATAAATAAATAAACATTAAAAAAAAGTTAGAATCACATCTTATTCCTGAACAAAACTCAATTCCAGGTTGCTTAGAGACCTTGAAATCTGAAAACAAATTCTGAAATTTTCAAAGACCACATAAGACAATATTTTTATTACTTCAGGATGTGAGAGCATTTGTTAACAAGATACAAAGGGCACAAACCATGTTGAAAACACACATGTGATAACATCAAACCTAAAACCTTCTTCATATCCAAATATCCATAAATAAAGAAGGATTTTAAGGACACGTGGGTGGCTCAGTTGGTTAAGTGTCCAACTTTGGCTCAGGTCATGATCTCAAGGTTCATGGGTTTGAGTCCCATGTCAGGCTCTGTGCTGACAGCTCAGAGCCTGGAACCTGCTTCAGTTTCTGTGTCTCCCTCTCTCTCTGCCCCTCCCTCACTCACGCTCTCTCTCTCTCTCTCTCAAAAATAAATACACATTAAAAATTTTTTTTAAAGAAAGAAAATAAAAGAAGGATTTTAAGCTGGGGCAAGATACATGTAGCAAAAATGACTTAAAAAGGTTACTTCTAAGTATATTTGAACAAAGTCTACAAAGGAATAAGAAAAAGATAAGCAAAATAGGCCAGAAGAAAAGAACCCAAACAAGTAAATGGTATTTCACATACACAACAGAATGGGCAACACATACTTGAAACACGTAGCTCACTATGGTTAGGTAAAGTCATCTAAAACCCATGAGATAACATTTCACACTCATTAAAGCAAAAAAAGAAAAAAATAACATGCCTAATACTATTAGGTGTGGGCAAAGATGTGGAAATCCAGAACTTTTCTAACACTGATGTGTGGCTATCAGCGCAACTATCTTGGAAAACAAACTGGAGACTTCTTAAAAAATTGAACATGGTCATACTTTTCACCAAGTAATGACACTCCTCAGTGAATCCCGTAGGGAAACTCTCCCATGTGCATACAAGGAGGCATGCGCAGAAACGTGCTTAGCAGCGTTCTTTGTAATGTACAAGTTTGAGAAGAACTGAAATCCTTGCCAACAGAAAAGTAAATATGGCACATTCATAATACTGTAAAGTTATACCGCAGTACGTCCCAAGTTTTTCACATCAAGACACACATAAAAAATGCATTTGTGTGGCACGTTGCTAGAACCTAGAAGGGATTTAGGGGCTTTATATGCGGGACGATCATATATTCCAAGTGGTCTACGACAATGTTCGTTTGCCCAGGACTCTTTCCCAGTTCAGCCTATCGTGCCGGCGTAAGTACTAACAGTGACTGTTGCACTTTCCAAATCTTCTAGTTTGAACAAAAGATTGCAAGGTCACCCTTGGTCTATGGGGCTTGGTGGTGAATTCCATTGCAGTTTTATTTTAGCTTATAAATGCGATAAAGACAAAATACAAATATTATGGAAGCTATTACATGTTGGAATGTTAAAAGACAAACTCAGGCAGACTAAAAATTTTAAGAGTTTGAGCAAAAATCAATTCTAATCGGGCAAGGCCAAACAGGAAATAGATAGGAGTTCTTGGCCCTCAGGAGTTAGGAGAAAGACTTTTTTAGAGAGGACACAGAAGCCAAGCAAGGAAATTATTTGATTGGCTATAGGTGAAGCTGTTGCATTTTTTGGGAAAGCCTAGTGGGCTGTTTGTGATAGGTTGTCCTTAGGTTTTGATTTCTTAACTTTGAAGCATTTAAAGGCTTAGATTTTGGGGCGCCTGGGTGGCTCAGTCTGTTGAGCGTCTAACTTTGGCTCAGGTCACGATCTTATGATCATGATCTCCTGGTCTGTGAGTTCGAGCTCTGCGTAGGGCTCTGTGCTGACAGCTCAGAGCCTGGAGCCTGCTTCTGATTCTCTCTCTCTCTCTCTCTCTCTCTCTCTGCCCCTCCCCTGCTCATGCTCTCCCTCTCAAAAATAAAATAAAAAAAACATTGAAAAAAGTTAAAGGCTTAGGTTTTGTTTTGCTTACATGGGCTGCTAAGGAATTAGAACCACCTCAGTCTAATGGCCTCAATGTTTAATTAATGTAACAGAATACAGGTAAAAAATATATATTTTTTTAATTTTCAATGAAAAACTGGAACATGTTCCCACCATTAGAGGATTTTTTTTTAAAGGTGAAATTGTGACTCTCATAAAACTGTAAAATGAATATGTGTCGAAGACTTTATCTATATATTAATTGATGCGGGAACCAGTACAATGTTAAAAGAAGTTCGAAGTAGATTCCAAAGGACAGAATCACACATAGGCAATCAGGATGCTGAATTGAATTCACTAAAGATGCACTCAGATCAAGAGGCAAAGGACAATGACATGTAATATTTAAAAATAATCTCTTCCATGTGGCACGAAATCTGTTATATCTCCAACAAACAAAGCTTTTTCACATCTGTATGAACAGAACGATTTGCATGCCCTTTTACCAGAAACGTCTTCATCAACTGTCAGTGCTCTACACACAACTTTTATCTCCACAAACTTGCCAAATGGGTGAAAAACACAGACTTCCATAGAATCAGACAACCGAAAAGTGTCTTCTAGATAACAGCAGGCATCCAGAAACCATCTTCAAAGGGCATCCGGAAACCTTTCTACTCCGTTGTTTTACCTAGAGCTAACGTAATCTAGAGTATATTAATTTGTTAGACTCACCATTTTGATAACACACATGTTTACATGTGGAAACATTCAGTGAAACAATGGTGGCTCTCAGGGCTCCCGAAGTATTTTGAAACAAAGCCTTTGTAACTTCTTGTCTTTTCAGCTGCACCGTCAGTACCAAATAAACACGGTGTTTGTTTAATACCTTGTTTCAAAGTATTCATTTATGACTTTCAATATTTCACACTCCGTAGTTTGTTTTGGCATGTCTTTGTGGAACTAATAATGTTCTAGAAAGCATTTCTCTTGAGGACTTCTAATTAGTGCTCTTAACTGAGCACTCTTAGTAATGTCTGCAGATTCATCCTCTGCAGCACACCCACTTTGCTTTTATAATTTTCTAGATCAGGGTTGTGCCAAGCATGTTGACAACGAATCTACTAACAGTCATTCAGTAGTGGTCCTCTTCCATGTCCTACGCTTCCTTGGTCCATTACGCGGTATTGATCATTTCTGTACAGGTTGGTTAAAGGAGTGATTTTAACATCGGGTGAGGCATTTTGTGATCTTTAACTCTTAATTAAACTATCTTAAAACTAGTTCCTCGTGAATAGAGCCTTTCGCTAATGTGGAACATGAAGACATCTGTAAAAGTCTCATCGTTTTGTGTAGATAAGAGGAGTGTTTTCTAGTACAATGCTAATGTCGTTAATTGTTTTCATTGCTTCATTTCATAATTTTTCCATATAAATAAGACATTTAGGCTTAAGAAGAAAAGAATTGATGGGACACAGGACTCCAAATATGAGTGTCTGACTTACCTGTTCTTTTTAGGTGGGCTTGCCTTGTGAATCCGAGTCTTTACAAATTTAACAAGAAAGTTACTCACTGTGCTGTAAAGAAAATAAATCTAATAAATCCACTTAAATATAGAGTAAAGGGAGCCTAGGGTTTTTCAAATTCAGGAAATTTAAATTTCATAATATTTATTTTATGCCATCTATATTTCCAAGACTAAAAATAAATTTCATTAATAAAAAAGATGTGGTAAATAAACAAATCATATCAAAATTAAAGAAAATAAAATTATTTTTGGAAATTTCTTTGAAAGTTTGAGTTCTGAATCTGCATGCTCATAATCACTTTCATCCAATCATTGTAAATAAATGTGTTCGACTGTTACTGACTTTGAGAAATACGTGTGTTTTCTTTCTAGCACCAGATTTCACAATTATTAAGATTCTCTACCAGGAATCAGGGTTGATTCACTGTTAGCATCAAAAGTCATAAATAAATAAAAGAATATATAATGCTTCTGGTGCATTCTTCTTTTTCTTCTTATGGAACTCTGATGAGTGTTCATTGTGTTTTTACAGTGTCTTAGTCTGTTTGGGCAGCTGTCACAAAATACCGTAGCCTGGGTGGCTCATAAACAACAGAAATTTCTCTCTCATGTTTCTTGAGGCTGGAAATCCCAGGTCCCGGTGCCAGCAAATTTGGGTTCTAATGAGAGCCCTCTTCTGGGTAGTGTGTGCAGTTTTTTCTTGTATCGTCATGTGGCAGAGGGCAGAAGGGACACAAATTCTCTTTATGCTTACAAAGACACCCATCCCATCAATGAGAACTCCACCCTCATGACCGCATTTAAAAAAAAATAATGTTAATGTTTATTATTTTTGAGAGAGAGACACAGAGACAGAGAGACAAAGCACAAGCAGTGGAGGGGCAGAGAGAGAGGGAGACACAGAATCTGAAGCAGGCTCCAGGCTCTGAGCTGTCAGCACAGAGCCCCACAGGGGACTCGAACCCACAAAACTATGAGACCATGACCTGAGCCGAAGTCAGAAGCTCAACTCACTGGACCACCCAGGAGTCCCTCTTGTGACCTCATTTAATTGTAATCCCCTCCCAAAAGGCACACCTCTTCACTTTGGGGGGTTGGGTGTCCACATATGAATTATGCGGGAACACAAACATTCAATCTATAACATGTCAATTCCCCAAGGTTACTAATTTTACAATTTTATTTTTTAATTTAAATAATTTTCTTTTTCATTTCCAAAAGTTTATCCTTAAATATGTTTGATCCTTTTATAGTCTCTTACTTTACTTATATTTTCAGTCTCTTGTTTTTTAAAAAATATTAAATGTAGTCATTTTGTTCTGTGTCTGATAATTCCATTATCTTAATTTTCTTTCTTTTTTTTTTTGTGTTTGACTCTGATGTCTGTTTTTGCTGATTCTCTTTTAGGGTGGCTTGTTTTGTGTGGTATGTTTGCTTTAGTTTTTGCTTCTTTTTCCTTTTTTATGACCAAATTTTTTGGACTTTTAATAGTGTAATTTCTTTGAGGTCTGTGTTGAAGTGAGTTCCTCCAAAATGGTTTGTATTTTTGGCAGACATCTTGGGAATCCTAGTAGCTCGGAATCACTTTATACTAAATTCTCAGCTTGAGGGTTTCATTCAGATTACCCAAGTATTAAGAATTCAGGCTGCAAACTCCCATGAGGGTTAGCTGTTTACAAATTCTCAGGGCAGATGTTTTCTTCCCCTTTGATTCTAAATGCCAACGTTCGAGGCAATTTCCCTGCAGCTCCTGGTGTGGAGGTCACTTTATTTCTAATGTATGTTTACACGAGGGATGCAGACTTCCGAAGCCCCGAGTTTGGGTGGGAAGATTCCTGTTAGACTCCTTACTTTGGGCAGGCCCTGTACCTCCCTTCCTTTCTCCGGAGCCACAGAAGCCATACAAACCAAAAGGACCACATCAACACAGCTCCTTCCCCAAAGAGAAACAAAAGCTGGATTAAGGGTTCCACTTACGTCTTTGGGTTCTTGGTATCACAGGCTCACATGAATTTGGAGGCTTATCAAGTCTACAACCTGCAGGCAGGACAGCAGGCTGGAGACCAGTGGCAGAGTTTGAGCCAATGGCTTTCTGCTGGTAGAACTTCCTCTTCTGGGGAGGTCAGTCTTTTTCTGTTAAGGCCTTCAACCGATTGGATGAGGCCCAACTGCATTATGGAGTGCAATCTATTTACTCAGAGTCTACTGACTTACGTGTTCATCTTGTCGAAAGAGATGTCTTCACCGAAATACCTAGCATAGTGTTTCACTATCTAGAAACCATGGCCTCACCAAGTTGACACAGAAAATTAACCATCACACTTGCTTTTCGGGTTTGTTTCGTTGTTTGCTTGGGCATCCATTATTGGCCTTCCTGTTTCTCGTCACATTAAGAAACTATTTTTGAAAGAATAAGTCGCCCAGCACTGATCTGATGGGGTACAACTTGTACACAACAAACAGCACAGAATTAAAAGGCTCCCTTCGCTTAGTTTTAACAAGTCTACACACCCAGGCAACCTTCACACAAAACGAGATAGAAAATATTTCCAATAGAGAAAGTCCTCATTTGCACTTGTTCAGTCAAATCCAACCCACCACCCAAAGGCAAAACACTTCTGATTACTAGCCTCGTAGATTAATTTTGCCTGCTGTTGAATCGAAAGTAAACAAAATCACAGAGTACCTTTTGTGTCTTTCGTTTTGGAGATTGAGTCATATTGTTTAGTGTATCAGTAGCTCATTGCTTTCCTGGTGTAGGGGGATTTCATTGTTTCATAAACCCTAAATTGTTTGTTCATTTTTTTTTTATTGATGCCTATTTAGATTGTATCCAGAGTTTGCTACTGTGGAAAAATCTATAAATATTCTTGTAGAAGTATTTCTTGTGAATGTATGCTTCATTTGTCTTGGGTAATATTAAATTTTTTTTTTTAACATTTATTTATCATTGAGAGACAGAGAGAGACAGAGCATGAGCTGGGGAAGAGCTGAGAGATGGGGAGACACAGAATCCGAAGCAGGCTCCAGGCTCTGAGATGTCAGCACAGAGCCCGACACGGGGCTCGAACTCACAAACAGTGAGATCGTGACCTGAGCTAAAGTCAGATGCTTAAATGACCGAGCACCCAGGCGCCCCTGTCTTGGGTAATATTTAAAGTGGAATTGTTGTTTGATAGGATAGATGTAAATTTAACTTTCTAATACACTGTCAATTATTCTCCAAGGCAGTTCTAGCACCGCCCACAACCACGGGCAATATACCAAAGTTCCAGTTGCTTCGTATGCTCAACTTCTACAAAAGCTCCTTTTATTCCTTTATGCCATCAAAAAAGGTAAAATAATGGTAATGATAATGACACTTATAATAGCATAAGCATATCAATTACTTAGAAATAAATCCAACAAAAGATTTGCAAAATAATAACACTAAGAACTACAAAGTATTTTTAGAGAAATTACAGACATAAATAAATGAAAAGAAATACCATGCTCATGGATTAGAAGTAATGTTGAGCTAGAGAGGGAGGGTTCACAATGACTCAAAAGACACAGGAACTTTGGTTCCTGACTCCAAATTCAATGACATTATGTTGGTCGCTTGATATCAACCATGATGGAAATACTTTTGTTATAGAGATTAAGACATGCTATGAATTGATGCCCCATCCCATCCCAGAGAGTTCATTATTAAACACTTACCAGTGTATTACTGATTGGAAGATTCACTATTTTTAGGATAACTGTTCGTCACAAATTATCTATAGATTTTGACATAATTTCAAATCAAGACCTATTAGGATTTTTCAAAGAAATTGCCAAGCTAATTCCTCATATAGATAGATAGATATAGATATAGGCTCAAGGGCTCTAAAATAGACAAAACAGGGGCACCTGGGTGGCTCAGTTGGTTGAGTACTGGATCTTTGATTTTGGTTCAGGTCATGATCGTGGGGTGGAGCCCCACAGAGGGCTTGGTGCTAAAGCATGGAGCCTGCTTGGGATTCTCTTTCTCTCCTTCTGCCCCTGTTCCCTGCTAGCACTCTCTCTCTCTCTCTCTCTCTCTCTCTCAAATAAATAAATAGCCAAAACATTCTTGAAAAGGACAAATTTAGGGGCGCCTGGGTGGCTCAGTCGGTTGGGCATCCGACTTCGGCCCAGGTCATGATCTCGTGGTCCGTGAGTTCGAGCCCCGCGTCGGGCTCTGGGCTGACAGCTCAGAGCCTGGAGCCTGTTTCCGATTCTGTGTCTTCCTCTCTCTCTGCCCCTCCCCCGTTCATGCTCTGTCTCTCCCTGTCTCAAAAATAAATAAACATAAAAAAAATTTTTTTTTAAAAATAAAAAAAGAAAAGGACCAATTTATATATATATATTATATGTAATTGACATATATATCAAATATATATATGAGACATAATTTACATATAACATGATATGAGTTTCAGCTGTACAGCATAATGATTTGATATATTCATATATTGCACAATGATTACCACAATGAGTCTAGTTAACATCTATTACTATATATAGTTAAAGTTTTTTTTCTTATAAGAACTTTTAAGATGTGCTCTCCCAGCAACTTTCAAACATACAATATAGTATTATTAACTATAGTCACCGTGCTGTGCATTAGATCCCCAAGCGTTATTTATTGTATAACCGGAAGTTCGTATCTTTTGACTACTTTCCCCTAATTGCTCACTGCCCATCCCCCACTTCTGGCACCTACCAATCTGGTCTCTGTACCTGTGGGTCTTCTTTTTGAGATAATGAAAAAATATTTTAAAATTGACTGTAATGGGTGCACATACCTGTACATACGCTGGAAACCATTAAACTGGATACTTTAAATGGCTGGAGTATAGGGGGCGCCTGGGTGGCTCAGTCGGTCGAGCGTCCCACTTCAGCTCAGGTCACCATCTCACGGTTCGGTTCGTGGGGTCGAGCCCCACGTGGGGCTCTGTGCTGACAGCTCAGAGCCTGGAACCTGCTTCAGATTCCGTGTCTCCCCTCTCTCTGTGCCCCTCCCCCGCTCATGCTCTGTCTCTCTCTGTCTCTCAAAAGTGAATAAAGATTAAAAAAAAATTTTTTTAATGGGTGAAGAGTATGGTATGTGAATTATATCTCAATAAGCCTCTTAAAAAAAAGAGTAAATTAGCTTTATAGAATATTAGGGAGTGTTCCTCTTTTTTTTCTGAAAGTAGTTCTAATCCATCCTTTCTCCCTCCTTTCCATTCTGATAGTCTGTATCTTTTAACAAAAATAAATATGACTTATTTGTATTTATTGCTACTATCTTATTTACCCTGCTTCTTTGGTTGTGTTTTCTTTTTGCTACCCTCTTTCGGTTCTCGAAGTCTTTGTTTTTTTTCCCCCTCATTCTATTCTTTTTCCTCTCCCAAGTAAGATGAAAATGTTCCGTATTCAAATTTAACCTATTTAGTTAAATGAATGCTAAAGTAAAAGTGCACAATGTCACCCATTTCTAGAAATGAACAGTTCTTAGAATGTTTATCACTCGTCTTGCCCTTGAGATGTATGTGACATTGTGACGATTAATCCTATCCTCTGTCTGATTTTTTAACCACCATATTCAATGTTAGTATTTTTGCTTCATAGCATCAAGGTTTAGATTTGGGGCATCTTTTCATTTATTTTATTCATTGCAGCATCTTGTATCCCAGGTCTCCTCTCTGCTTTCATTTCGCCTATTCTTGAAATAGGTCCATTAAATGTTTTTTGATGCAGATGTTTGGTGGTGAATCCTCTGTTCTTGTTGATCTGAAAACGTATCTCATCCTTGCTCTTAAAAAGTTTTTCTGAATATAAAATTCCAGGTTGGTAGTCCCGTCTGCACTTTGAAGATATTGATTTATTCTATTGGTGTTACCGTTGAGAAATCACCTATTTTTTCAGTTTACTGGTTATACTTTTGAGTGTAATTTTTAAAAAAACCTGTCTACTGTCAATATCATCTCTTTATTTTTGGTAGTCTGTCTACATTTCACTATAGTGTATATATAGGTCAATTTCTTTTACAATTATTCTGTTTGAAATGTGCTGAGTTTCCTGAAATTGAGGATTTATCTTTGAACAATTCTTGAAAATTATCAGCTATTATACATTTTAATATCCTCTTTCCTTTCCCATTTTTTCAAATTATCTTTTTCTTTGAAATGCCTGGTAAGTGACTTCTGGAAATTTCTGTCCTCCTGGTCTCTTAAAACCTTTGCTCATACTTCCCATTTCTTTGTCTCTCTGCTGCCTTCTGGGTAATTTCTTCATACACATAACAAAATTCACTCTTTGTTTCTTCAGCCTCATGTGATCTGCTATTAAACTTTTCCTCTGGATTTTATTTTTTAATGATTATATATTTTTCATTCCAATGGTCTGTTTTCTTAATGTCCTTATCAGTTTTAAGAGCAGCTACTTATAATTACGATTATTGTTGCTATTAATACTCATCTAGTAATTGCTACTCTAGCATCAACACAACTCTGGGAGCATGGGTGGGGGGAACATTCCAGCTGAAATTCAACCCCATTACCCTGTCTCTCAGTGGTTTCTGTTGAGTTGCCTAGAGAAGGCTGCCCCTGGAAACATCCAAAAGTGGACAAAAGGGCCATAAGGTGAGGAGAATCTAATTTAGAGACAAAGCTACAGGACTTCCAGAGCTCCCTGGGGACGTCTGTGAACTTTAGCAAATGCATGAGCAGACACAAGGAGGAACTGTTTGCTTCAGTCTGATAGGCAGATAAATCCTGTATTGGATCTGTCCCTTCTGGGAAGCAGGGGAAGCATTGGCATAGCAGAGCAGTCTAACAGGATTCCTCAAACCAAACCTACGTGGCATGGTATGGGGGGGCCTGAGAACTGGGAGCCCAGAAGATCCCTCAGGGTAAATTAGACCTGTATTCATCTATGGCATACATTCTTCCATAACATATTACTGGCCAGTTTTGATAGAGTTTCAGGATACTTGATATCACATTTATCAAGTATCAAAGTATCAAGTATCAAAGTCTTAAACATTTTTGCAGGCATGATTCAGACATCAATCCATCATGTCTTCCAAATCACAGTGGATAAAAATCCGGAATACGAAGCCATCTCCTTGAAACTCCTCTCGTCCGGCTTCACGCGAGAAGGAAGCAAATCCTACTTCCTCCCCATGGAGGTAGGGGGAAAGGTTGCCACAGCGGACCATCAACTGTTGCTTTTTGGTTGGTCATGAACCCTCTAATAACCTTGAGGCTAAGGATTGCCTAGCCAGTTAGCAGTTCTGCGTGTGTGAGTGCAAAATTATTTGTCCTGCCTTATTTCGTGGTTTGGATTTCTTTATTTTTAAAAATCTTTCGAAGTGTCAGCCAAAACTAAGACAGAAAGAGTTCCATTAAAAAAAAAATCTATAGCATCTGAATGTTTATATTTTAATCATATACATACAATTCTCAAACAACGTATTCTATACATTAAAGAACTTAAATATACAATTGCAGCCTAGACATCATAAACATACAAAAAGACAGAGTTTATAAAAACAAATGTAAACAGAAATTTTCATTTTTCTTCCTATATGCCTGTCTATTATTTCACACCTCCTACTTTGGAGACCAGAGCTCTAAAAAATTATAAGGTTTTGAGTCAACTTACACATCACCAAAGCTACAGATAATCTGAAAAAATTTGAAAGCCATGGGCTTTCTAAAATTATAATTGATAACAAGAATTAACTTTCTCTCTTGAAATTCCAAAGAGAGGGCTACAGAAAAATCTCTTAGTTATGAGCTGCTGGTGTATTTGGAATCCCACACAAGATGTACATTCTCATCATCCACCACCTATTCAACAGATACTCAAAGAAATTGCTAAATACAATTGTTTTTCATGGTTTGAGACTTTAAAAAAGAAAATCATACAGCGTGAGCTGGTAGACACTTTAGTATTTGTTGCTGGTATATTTCTGAGCTGTGTGGTAACTGCTTTATGCTCCAGAAGTTATATCAATGAAAAAACTGCACCCTTATGATCATACATGGGAACTGCCACCATGGCTGCCCAAAACTGTAAAACAGCGTTTCTTGAGCAAGGATTACAGCCCAAGGAGAAGTTTCAGAATAAGATTGCTCACTAGTTCTTTTGTAGCCAAGCTAGGTGGTTACAGATATTGGCAACGTTGCTAATCTGCAGAGCAGAACTGATCATCAGCAATTGATTTGCTGTGAAATGTCCTATTTCGTATAAATACCTGTCTTAGTCCATTTGGGAACGCTAGAACAAAATGCCACAGACTGAGTAGCCTATGAACAACAGAAATGTATTCCTCACAGTTCTGGAGGCTGGAAGACGGAGATCAGGATGGTCTCAGGGAGTCAGATGAAGGCTCGCTCCAGGATGCAAAGGGCCAACTTCTCTCTGCCGTTGTCACAGGGGGAAGGACGGAGGAAGCTCTCCAGGGCCTCCTTTATAAGGGATCTAATCCCATTCACAAGGGCTCTATCTCATATCCCCGAAGGGCCCCACCCTAATACCAGACATCAAGGTTTCAACATAGGAACTTTGCTGGGGACACAAACACTGAGACCGTATCAGTACTTTACTTTTTAATTTTTTTGGAAAAGTCGACCTGAGACTCAAAAGGAAATGGCTTGTGGTTGCAACAGTTTTATAGATTCTTCTCTTCATTTTTTGCTTGGTCTTTTTGAAGGGTGGTTAAGTAAACTGTTACCAAATAAAACAAGCGAATGGCCCCAGGACCAAAATACTCCTCTTTCCTAATATTTTTAAGTACATTTGAATTTTACACACCAAACTAAGTTTTGTGTGTAACGGCCCCCTTCCTTTGCCCCAGTTTGATCCAAGTTTCCAGTGTGTGTTAGGTTTTAGTTTAATTTTGAAGTAATTATTTTTTGCCATCTCTAGGGAGGATTAAGAGCTAAAACTTGTGTGCTTGTTCTATAGGCATTTAATAATATTTAGTTAAATGCTTATAGATTCGAGCAGAATGTTTCCAACAGACTTCAGCAATTTTGAGCACCATTTACTGTTAAATTATATATTATATTATATTATATTATATTATATTATATTATATTTCACCTTCTGAGAAAGATCATTATCCTCATGTTTTAAATGATAAAACTGAGGCGGAGAATTTGGGGGATTTGCCAAAAGTTGTATTGTAAATCCACAGAAGTAGAATCTCAACGTTTTCCAGTCTCCTGTTTCACCTCGCCGGTTTGCTTTAGAGTTATTTCTTACGCTTCTGTGTGTTGCTTCCTTCTTCTCCCTTTTGTTAAGGAGAAAGGCATATGTTTTAAAAGGAACACGGTAACATTCTTAAATTTTTCAGACTTTTGAATGCATGGATATTTCTTTAGTAAGGCCAACAAGATAAAGTGAAGGCTTTAAAATTAACCTAGTTACTCGGAGTGGCGGGAGGGGGCGGGGGGAACCGGCTGTTATGATTCAACTCAGTTATAGACGATGGACACTTGACTACAAAGCCATACTCCTCTGCTTCGACTTCTACATTTCTCCCTTTAGGGTGATTTGTGCAAAAAGGCAGGGAAAGTCATCATTATCATTACATTGTTTATGCCCTAATTCCTTTTGAGAAAACTTCCTTCATCCCCACCCACCTCTCCATGGGTCATTTGAGGCATTTCCAAAGTGGAGGAGTTGTACACATTTTTCCGGAGTAGCTAATTCGGCTGAAGGGTGGACCGAGCCCCCTCGGTGGGGCTCACTTTCTTCCTGCTTCAAGCCACGTCCCCAGGGGCCACACGCACGTCTCTACAGCAGAAAGTCCCCCTCTCGTGGAGTCAACACATGTGACACAGTTCTGGAGAATGCTCAGGAAGACAAAACTCGTGGCTGCAGATTCAGAGGATTATAAAAACCAAAGCCAAAACGAAAACAAAGAGGTTGAATTAGAAAAATTCAGGAAAGGGAAGAATTTAAGTTGAAACGTAAAAAATAAACCTTATTACTATAGAGAAGGAAGTAGACGTATACTTCCTTGGTCTCTTATCACTATCGTGATTATTCATTTTCACTCTATTTCTATAAGCTAGTACAGAAACTTGGTTACACATTAAAGATGTTTTTATTATCCGATACCGATGTTGAAGAAGGGTGCAAAAAGAGGGAAAAGGAATTGAGACACTTGAGTAAATATTTTGGACGTTGATACATTTAACGCATCCTTGTACGTAGCTCTGCGTTAGACAGTGTGGGTAACACATATGATTAATTGTAGCCTAGGATTTCTGCCTTGGAAGAGCTAATGAAACAGAATATATTCACGTAAGTAAAATAATTATTTAAGAATTAAAGCATCTTATGGGCATTCTTCTTGCTAAAGTATACTCTAAAACCCTTTTGGGAAATTTCATATTTTATACGGTGTTACAGAAATGTTATTCAAAGTATTGCCTTGGCATTCAGTTCAGTTTATAAATCATTTCATTCCTGATCGGCCCAAATTCTGTATATTTCTTGCATGCATAGAAGAAGCAAGATGGAATGGAATCATCTACGTTGTTGTAAGTATCACTACAATACTTTAAAAAGCAAAACACACTTCAAGCATACTATCTGGACCTCAGACCCACAAGGCACATCGTCTTTTTTTGATCCCCTCCCACTGCTACTCTGAAAAGTGATAGGAGGTTTACCCCGGTCTAACTAACATTAATCAAGCATTTCATCGTATGAGAAAAGGGTCACTCTCATTTAATAAAAAAAAGTGTGTTCAAAAACTGCTTGATTCCAGTGGAAACATATTGCCAATATCCACAGGCACCTGCTTAAATATTATTCATGTCCGTAGAGTAAATGCACATGTTCCTGGCATTTGATCCTCGCTACAGATGGCAGAAAGCAATCACCTTACGAGTGAACTGAAAGTGGTTCATGCAGTCAGGAGGGGCAAGTTTCACCCTTCCATTGAGATCAGCATGGGCAGCCGAAGGAGGCGGAGAGCTCGAGTTCCCTGTGGTAGTTTGACCAGAGATGGAGGAAGGAAACAAAGAAATACGAGCAAATTCCCACAGGACAGATTGAAAAGGACCGGGACCTCTTGAATGGAGTCTTGATAGGAAGGAAGCCGAGAAGCAGAGAGGGAAGTGCACACAGGACTGCTTCACGGCCACCAGCACACGAGGTCACCCTCTGCTGTATCCTTTCAACAGGCTCTTTCAAAGGCAACAGCATAAGCTGCTCTCTGACTCCTTTTAGCATGTCCTCAACCCCTTCCGCCTTTTATTGGCTGCCCAAGGACAGATGTCGGGATGGGAGCTAAGCTCATACGACTTGTAGCAGTCAATTCAAACCAGAATGCTGCAGAAATGCTGTGAGGCTGTCATGCAAGTCTCCAGGGTCGAAAGCATGCTCCCAAGACATTTCTCCAGGCAGGAACTTTCTTTGGGGCACCACGGGGGACTTGGATGCAGCGTTAGTGCCTTACTGTGGATCTCAGGCTTGCCTTCAGACGCCAGCGTGGGTTTATCGGTCGGTTACCATACCTCTGCTACTGTCCTTAGGGCCTCAGCCGTGCTCACGTAGTGTTTTCACTAATGTATTTTTAAAAATCACATTTTCAGAGTAGCTCATTGTTCTAGATCATACCCTGAAGAAGCTCTGTGAACGACTGCCTGCAATATTTATAAGCATGGTCCTGTCCTGCAACCCACAAGAAACTGTTATTGGATCTGTTTCTGCAAGTCCAACACCTCGGAAGGTGGCATATCTGACACCATGTGACCGTCTCTCAGGTGGCCAGGATGAGTCGGTTGCCGTGTTTGAAATACACTGGCTTAGTTCTTTAAAAAAAAATTTTTTTTTTAATGTTTATTTTTGAGAGAGACAGACAGACAGCAGCGGGGGAGGGGCAGAGAGAGAGGGACACAGAATCGGAAGCAGGCTCCAGGCTCTGAGCTGTCAGCACAAAGACTGACTCGGGGTTCAAACTCATGAGCCGTGAGATCGTGACCTGATCGTGATCCTGAAGTCGGACGCTTAACTGCCTGAGCCACCTCGGTGCCCCTGTATTGGCTTAATTCTTAATTTCTTGTTTTGATCCGTATTTCCGGGCTTGTGAAACTTAGAAGGAAGACAAATTTTGGGTCAGGTCTACAAAGGAGCATGCTCTAACCTGTCTTTCCTGTTGCTGCTTCATGTTGAACTGCACCATGTGCAATTGTCTTCTGGGCAAGGGCAAGGATGGCGACCTTCTCCCTGGCGCTCTCTCCCTCTCTCTCTGTTCCCTACGGCTCTCCTGCTTTCTGCTTCCCCGCCCTACTTTCTGAAGGAGAGTGGGTCCCTGTCTTAGCCAGTTCAGGCTGCCATATGAAAGTACCATGGGCTGGTGGCTCCAACCACAGACATTTACTTCTCACGGTTATGGAGGCTGGGACATCCGAGGTCAAGGTGCTGCCGAGGAAGGTCTCATTCTGCAGCCTCCTCTTGCTTTGCAGGCGGCTGTCATCAGGCTGTGTGCTCACATGACCACTCCTTTGTGTGTGTGCTTGGGGAGAGAGAAAGCTCTCTGCTGTCCCTGTAAGGGCACTTCCCTCATTGGAACAGCCCCCTCACCCCCACGCACAATATCACTTAAGCCTAATCACCTCCCAGAGGCCCCATCTCCAAACACCACTACACTGGGGGGGTAGGGATTCCGTGTATAGATTTGGGGGGGACACAAACATTCATTCCCAGTTTTTCTCTCATAGGTTCAAGGCGATTATTTCTTGTAAGTGTGTGCTGTTTAGTTCAGTACATGCAGATGAAACCTCCAATATTATCTCTTTATTCCTCATCACCTAAAGTAAACGAAGAAAATCTAGTGTAACCTCCTAGTCCATACTGATCGGAAGCAGGTGGACTGTAAGATTGGAAATAACGTATACGTGACATAAAGAAAGCTCTCAGCTCCGTGGGGTGGGGGGGGGGAGAACTAAAAGTGTACGTACTTCCTAAAGTCAGAGAATAGGTAGTATCAGTTTTATATCATTCTCCTGTGTGGTAGGCAATTGGTAACAGGTCTTTCTGTGTCCGCCATACTATAAAATATTTCAGGGCAGGGGTGCCTGGGTGGCTCAGTTGGTTAAGCAGCTGACTCTTGATTTCGGCTCAGGTCACGGTCTTGTGGTTTGTGAGTTGGAGCCCAGCATCAGGCTCTGTGCTGACAGTGCGGAGCCTGCTTGGGATTCTCAATCTCTCTCTCTCGACCTCTCTCTCTGCCCCTCCCCGCCTCTCTCTCTCTCTCTCTCTCTCAAAATAAATAAATAAACTTAAAAAAAATAAAAAGTAAATAAAATGCTTCAGGGTATGTTAAAGATGCCACAGTGTGCTATCAGTATTCTTAGAGCAGATAAAGTCGCCAGGTGAGAAATTTTCAAGTTTATTGATTATTATAATTTGTTACACGTGCAATCTGGGCTATTGTAGGATCATTTGAAAATGTAAATGTGACCACAAACCAACGAGCCAAAATATCCACCCATATTACCATTTTACCATATATATGTATGTATGTATGTATCTATATATATAGAGAGAGAGAATATATATCATATATATCACATATATACATGTGTGTATATTATGCATATTTACACAATGCATATACTTAAGAGAAATGTAATAACAGTGTTGGAACCTGTTATTCTCATGTATTAATATACCCTAATCATCCAAATCTAGAAATAAACATTTCCATCATAACTTTATATCACTTATTGCAGGAACTCAGATTGTCTTAGTTATCTATAATATAAACGAAGCTGTGACACACACACGTCTTCACATACATTTGCAGGCTTGAACAGCTCTATCCTTAGACTGAATACCTAGAAGCTGACTTGTTGAGATGGAAGAAATAAACATAAATCTCCTTGATAAACATCACAAAATTCTCCAGAAACAAATTTTTTTTTTTAATTTTTTTTTTCAACGTTTATTTATTTTTGGAACAGAGAGAGACAGAGCATGAACGGGGGAGGGGCAGAGAGAGAGGGAGACACAGAATCGGAAACAAGCTCCAGGCTCTGAGCCATCGGCCCAGAGCCCGACGCGGGGCTCGAACTCACGGACTGCGAGATCGTGACCTGGCTGAAGTCGGACGCTTAACCGACTGCGCCACCCAGGCGCCCCCAGAAACAAATTTTAAAGTTTGCCTTTCTCTAGTAATGCATGCAAATTTATAATTTCCCACATTACATAACAATAAATATTAGGCAAAATTCACTTCTTTGTTTGCCATCCAGGAGAAACAAGTTATTCAATTTATGTTATTTCAGTTACCAGTGAGGTTTAATATGCTTCCATGCTTATTGACTATTTCAATTTGTTATTTTCTGGAATTGTCTTTTCATGCCTTTTGTTGCTATTTTTTTTCTCTTAGAATATTTGGCTTTTATGGGTCTGTGTGAGATACTTGTATATTGCGGATTTTACTTCTCTGTCATATTTAATGTTTTTTTTATTATAAAAAGTTCAAACAAATACAAAAGTGAAAGAAATACTTGATTAGTGAGAAACGATGTATTTGGCAAATTTTCTCCTCCCATTTTAGGTGTATTTATGGATTTTTTTTAAAGATTTAATTTAATTTTTTGTGTGATAAGCCCTATTTTGTTTTTGATAATTTTTTTTTTTAATTTTCCTTATGCTACCTTTGGAGTCTACGATGTGTCACCAGCTCTTGGATAATATTAGTATGTGACATTCAATTTTTGAAGGGAAATCTGTTTATCATTTTATATTAGCACTAAGTAATGGAAAAGATGCCGACTCATTTGAATTCTCTAATCTCACTGAGTTATTTTTCAATACCACAGAGCTTTATTTATTTATTTATTTATTTTTGCTTTTGAACAATGTTTGTTTTTGAATTCTGAATTGACTTGCACTTCAAAAATATCACCCTCCAATCGCTGTCTTTGAGTTGGATACATCAGAAGTCCTTAAAATTATACGACCCCACTTAGGGCATTCTAAAATATGCTGAGGAAAGAGATCTTTGTTATCTAAAGACATAAAAACAGTATCTAAGCAGAGTGAGGCTTACCCCAGACCGCTCAGCAGGCAATTAAAGAAAATGATTGCTCAAAAGAAATGCTTTAAATTGCACGTTCAAAAGACCTGGGAGTCTTAATATATACTTCCTGCCTTTCTCTCATCACATTGCTTAAAAAGTTCAGACTTTTATAAGTTGAGAAATACATGAACAGATTTGTTTACTGAAATGTATGCGTGGATAGCTCTTATAACTCTGCACTGAGTTTCCGCTTTTGTGCTATTAATTGCCTTTTTCTAAATATATGGATTACTAGACTGTTGAAGTCATTTTTTTAAATCAGACAATGCTAGTGGGGATTTCATTATAAAACCATATTCTTTAAAGTTGTGACTGACACATAGAATAGATTTTGCAAATTCTCACCCTTTTGTAGTTTTTTTGAAATAGAGACTCAGGAACATTATGTTAAATGGTAAGGAACATTTTTTTTAAGTTTATTTATTTATTTTGAGAGCGCGAGCAAGGAGGGAGGGGCAGAGAGAGAGGGAGAGAGAGTCCCAAGCGGGCTCTGCACTGTCAGCACAGAGCCCTATGCAGGGCTCGATCTCACGAACCATGAGATCATGACCTGAGCCCAAATCAGGAGTCAGATGCATAACCAACTGAACCACCCAGGCGTCGGGTAAAAACCATTTTTAAAATAAATGAACGTGTTACCCTTCCAAAACAAAAACAAATGCAAGTCATTTCCAGGATTTGTGTTGCTCTTCTTCTTCACATTCACCCTTAAAATAAAAAGAAAGGAGGTAAAATAGCTTTAACCACTCAAAGTTTATCCTTTGTACAGCTTTCCACAGAGCTAAATGGTGGACAGACAACTTGTTCAATGGTAATGCGTAAAAACTCAGAATTACCACCTGAAGTGTTAAACCACTGGAAAGACCTCAAATGCATTTGTTATTGAAGAAAACCAGCTCTTTCTAATTTCACTTAGCAGAGGGCTACATGTTCTCAGTTTTTAAACTTTTCCTTTTACAGAAATAAGTGGGTCAGCTTTTCAGAGGCTATGAGGCAGTCAAGTTGATCTGTAGAATCTGTTCGATTAGGTCAGCCTGCATCTGTGAGAAGAAGGCTAAATGATTTGGAACCAAGTATCCTTTCGGTTCTGGACCATATTGACATCGGTTGCAGCATATTATTAAGCACGAAACGCCACGTGGCACTTGAAATAATACAAGGAAAGAAACGCGCTACAAAACGCAGACCTTTCAGATTTTCTCACAAATGGATGAGGTTTAAAACGAAGCAGCTGATGTCATATTTGTGCATAAAGCAAATAAATATATCAGAATGTGACAGAAAAGCTGATAGCTTAATTCTGCAGTTTTCTTCAAAAATCATTTTCATTCATAATTGTGAGGCACGCGGTCCTGTTTTCAACATATACACTTGGGTTGCCGCCTGTAGGGAACAATGTGATCCAATAGACATATAAACACGAAATACTTGCGGCAAGAAAACGTTATGTTACCATCAAAAGAATATTTAATCACTGGAAGAGAGGTTATCTTCCCAGATATTTTTGCTTCTCTTTCCCTTCCTTTTTGCCTTTTGGCAATTTTACTGCTCAGCCAACTCACAGAAATAAGAAATCGGGGCAGGATTTATTGGAATTTGGCGGTGGGTTGTTATTATACTTCCCCTCACCTTTCTATTTTCTTTAGACTTGATTTACATGGAATTGGTTTATAAGGAACTCAAGTCTAATAGCATTGGAGCTAAATGGAAGCCAGGTCCGTGGACAGCTGGTAGGGGGACCCACCTACAGGGGGCGCTATCCTTGGACATGTTCAAGGTGAGGGACCTGACGTCTTCCCAGGGACTAGTAGTCGGAAAGAAGATGCTATTGAGGCACTAGTGGCTGAGTGTGACTTCCCATGGCCAGACTCCATGCCAGTAGTTGATTTCTTAATTGCATTTAAAGAAACAAGGAAGGGTCTGGTTAGATTAGCGGCCAAGACCTTTAAATATTAAATATATTTTTATGCTGAACAGGGTATGTAAGTCAGACCCAAGATCCAAGAAACTAGTGGTGAGGTGAAGAAGTTCCTCATTGTTTTCTTTCCCTATTCATCTCTCAGCCTTTCTTCTAAGTGACTATTGAGAAAATATTTAAAGCATATCACTTGTGAGGTACTCCATTAATCGCCCACCTATAACTTGCACACGGCTCATGCTGGCTCTGGCTAGAGAGAGATGCATTTTTTTTTTCAACTGCATTGCTCCAAGAAGTGTTAAAAGATGTTGTCACTGGAAAATTTAGGTGGAACGTTTAACTAGCGAAGCAGATCGCATTTTTCTGGCCATGAGAGTTGAAGAGCAGACAGCTGAGCGCAAGACAAAAGTAGAATGGATTCTCCATAAGAACACTCTCTGTAGGGCAGCACTTCTACTGTCTAAAACGGGAGCTGGAAATTAGGCATGGGTATAAAATGCTCAGTTTGCCTGCACCTTCCATAAGCGTAGATAATTGAAACAGCATTCGTGATTCTGTAATGCAGAAAAATAAACTTATTCGTTGTCTTAAATTAGAGAAACTCAGTTTGACCTGGCAAAAAGTCTGAGGGGGAACATTTAGAAAAAGTCAGCTTTATTAACTACACAGTAGGGCGAGAGAGACGTTTGCTTGTGCAGCTTGAACTGAATACAAATGATTTGTGATTATCATATTTATTATTAAAAAGGCTGCTGCTCAGAGGATATCTTTAAAAAGCATGTAATCGTTGCTTATTGATGTGTTTATACATCAATGTGTTCTATTGACGTATTATATACATATACATATTTTATACAGATAATATATATGTATGTAGATATACATATTATATATATGAAGAGAGAGAGAGAACACTTAACATGTGTTAAAGAGTGTATTTTTCTTTTCTTTTCTTTTTTTTTCCCAACGTTTATTTATTTTTGGGACAGAGAGAGACAGAGCATGAACGGGGGAGGGGCAGAGAGAGAGGGAGACACAGAATCTGAAACAGGCTTCAGGCTCTGAGCCATCAGCCCAGAGTCCGACGCGGGGCTCGAACTCACGGACCGCGAGATCGTGACCTGGCTGAAGTCGGACGCTTAGCCGACTGCGCCACCCAGGCGCCCCAAAGAGTGTATTTTTCTAACAACTTTATGGCACTATAACTTACGTATAATAAAATTTACCCATTTAAAATGAATAATCCAATGATTTTTAGCAAATTTCCAGAGTTTTGCACTATCACCACAACCCAATTTTATAACATTTTTATCACCCTAAAAATGTCTATCTATAGTTACTCTCCATTCCCACACCCAGTCCCAGGCCACCACTCATTTACTTTCTGTCTCAACACAGTCGCCTTTTCTGAACATCGTCCTGGGGATCATTTCCTCACATCCTGCTCTCTAGTAAAATGCTCAGGACAAGGGCAACACCTTTCGGTACTTTAGTGATTGCCTTGGTTAGGACAAGCTTAGAGCTCCAAAAGAACGTTCTAGATCTTCTCTTTTGGAAGGTATTGTGATTAAAGTTCGAGCTTTCCACTGAGGCTGGGTTTAATTCTTTGCCCTACTACTTTCTAGAAGAGTGATCGTGGAAAAGCAATTTAACCTCTGTCAGCATCACTTACAGAGGAAAAGTGAGAGACAGTGGGACAGAGGATCTGAAGCATGCTCTGTACAGACAGCAGAGAGCCCAATGTGGGGCTTGAACTCACAAACCATGAGATCATGACCTGAGCTAAAGTGGGACACTTAACCGACTCAGCCACCCAGGTGCCCCTCCTTTGCTTTTAATCCAAGCCTCTTGGATTGTTCACTAAAGGATACCTGGATGCCATCATCCCATGATTTTCTGAAAATACTCTGACTCCAACAACACACATTTACTGGGCCCCTATGATTACTGTGTGGGAGACAGAATGAAGACTTGGTTGAGGGGCTGACAACTCACTTGGAAACAAACAAGTCACTGGAAATCAAGGATGAATTAAATAAGTATTTAGAAACACCAACAGTAATGACTCTATTTGACCAGCAATTTTGTTTCTGAATACCTATTGGAAGGAAAGAATCTTAAATGCAGACAAGATTTTGAACAGAGAGACATCAATTATAGCTGAAAATAACAGGATATAGCTATTGAGCTATTCCTTGAAGGATGAATAGAATTTCAATAGGCAGAAAATGGCCAGAAAGGGCATTTCAGGAGAAATGAACTTCAACTTCATCCATTCATTTATGTTTTCATTCATTAAACATGTGAATACCTGCTTGTTTCAATCAGCTTTCACCAGATTATTCTGAGGTAACAACTAATACCAGATTCTAAGAAAATAAATGTGTTTCTTACTCACGGTACATGGTCTCTCTCAAACTCCCTCTTCCCCCCCCTCCCCGCCCCCGCCTCTCTTTTAACTCTGCTGTAGCCTTGGTCTTAACTACAGGACCCAAGCTGACAGGACAGCCTCTCCCTGAGACTTATCAATCTCAGGGTAGTGGGGGGAGAGCAAGTGTGGACCCAGGAACCACACAATGTGTCTTATAGCTTCTGGTCTATATCACATCTGCTCTCATCCCATTGGCCAAAGCAAGTTGTGTAGTCAAATGTGATGTCCATAGTGGGCTTGGTGGAGAAGGCCAGCCTAAGTGTAAGCAGAGAGTATAATCTATCCCACTCCTATATTTTAAGTTAGCTTGAGATAGAATTGGTACCCTCAGGGAACTTATAACTTCACTATGAGTAAAAGTGTAGAGTTGAGAAAGTACCTCCTACAGGCAGAAAAAATGATGAGTAATGTGGGCAAATGAAACTGAAGAGAACATATGTGGTTGAATCAAGAAAGGCCTTGAATAATATGTTCTAAAGAATAAATTTACTTTTAGAATCAATGAGAAGTAACTGTTCTGTGAAATAGAGATGTGATGGTTAGTTTACTGTTTGGGTAACATGCACAATTAGCTGACTTTAAGGAAATTATCCTTGACCATATGGATGGACCTCAACCATTCAGTTGAAGACTGTAAGAGCAAAAACTGAGGTTTCCTGTAGGAGAAGACATTCTGTCTCAAGACTGAAGCACAGAAATTCTGTCTGAATTTCCAGCCTGCTGGTCTGCTTTATAAGTTTTTGACTTGCCAGTCCCCACAACTACATGAGCCAATTTCTTAAAATAAATCTCTCTACAGATATATAGCTAGACCTACAGATAGATAGATCTGTCACCTATTGGTTCTGTTTCTCTGGAGAATTCTTACTCTTATAAGATTCAGTTTTTTCGACACAAAAGAGATATTGCAGAGAGATATCAGAATGATAAGGATTTGTTAATGCTCCGAGGTCAGAATGGAAGAGGTTAAGATGAACCCTTGGCAGCTTTTATTTTGTAAGCTAACTAATACTACTAATTTTATTATCATCCTATTTTGATGATGTGATACTACACTGATAATGACCCCAATTTAATGTGCATATGTGGAAACATGGCATAAGATGCAAATGTTGGTTATCTCGCTACATAAATATACTGCTGCTCAATTTCTCATTAATAGCTCTGAAATTTGTACTTTCTCAATAGATGGGAAAGAGAGGTATCATCTAAGACCAAGATCCCAGCATGTAACCTGAGAGGGCATGACTTTTATCGAACTAATAAACTATCATTACTTGATTTCTTCAAAATGCATTAGAATCCCTCCAAGTGAGTGAGAAAATATCATCAGAATTTCTCAGGGATTCCCACCACGATCCCAAGAGGAATGAGAACAGATCAGATGTATCTGGAATGTAAGATTAAGGGAGGTTGTGTGTGCACCCCATGTCGGTCCTCAACTTAATCCTTTTCACCCCCACCCCATTGCCTACCTCTATCACTCTTCAATTTCTCTCACAGTTTCACAATGATCCCAATCTATAACTAGGTCAGATATTTTTGTAGAATTATTGTCATTTAGTATTTAAAAATGTATCCGCAATATTAGATGAGGTTACAAAATTGAGAAATTTAATTCTTGCCATATCCCTCCGAGATAAAGTGTGATGTCCTTTGAGTGAGGAAATGTGAAAAGTAATGTAGTTTGAGCAGGCAAAAAAAAAAAAAAAAAGGATGTCAATAAATCTATTTTCTCATAGACATTGTTAAGTAGGAACAAAGAGCAAAACTCTTTCCTAAGGACTAGCAAACAAAATAAAACAGATGATGACAATAACAAACACACAAACCATCAAGAAGCTAATGGTGTGGTCTCTGAGAAAATACCAACGTAAATTAATCCCCTGAGCGTCTTGTTCTGCTTTATTACAATTCTGAACTTCCTTACCTTTGCTTACAGGACCATGTCTAAGTTCCCGAACATGACCTCCAGGCCAGGCAGATGGACCCCTTGTTTTCTGTTCAGTTTACACTTCCTGTTTGTTTACACCCTGACACAGCAGTCCCAACCCAGCTGGAATTTTTAGACAGGAATTTTAACCTACCACATCTAGCCATGAAATCCAGATATTCCTCCCCAAATCTTCCTTATCCCAGTTTATTTTTTCCAGTTTTGTAGAGGTCTAATTGCATTGTAAATGAATAAATAAATAAATAAATAAATATACACACACATATATAATTATATATTTATATATAATTCAATATAATATATAGATATATAATTCACAAATATATATATATGTTTACAATGTGACTTTAAGGTGTACAAGTTGATGATTTAATAGAGAGATGTGTTGCGAAATGATTACCCCAATCGACTTAACCAACACATTCATCACCTTACATAGTTAGTTACTGTGTGTGTGTATGTGTACGTGTATGGGTGTGTGTACATGTGGTGAGATCCTCTACGATCTACTCTCCCCATCTCAGTTTATGATAACTTCCTTACGGTTGTTCTGGTCAAAACGTGTGGAGACCTCCTTGACTGCTTGTTTTGTCCACCATCCCATATCTAGTTTGTCACCGAATCCAATTGAATTTGCTTTCCAGTAAAGCCAGGATCCAACCATTTGCCATCACCTTGATCATCTGGTCTGAGCCACGTCTGAGAGAAAAATCCACTGCGAGGGTCCAAACAGAGAAATAGATGAGCTAACAACCCCATCTCCCCTCCCAAACCCCATGAACACATAGTTGCACCAGATACATTCAGAGCAGGGGAGTGCAAAATACTGAAATGTATCTGTTGTAGTACAACCAAGCCTCTTAGCTCTTCAAAGTTTTCTAAATTATCCAATACTTTTTTATCATAACCTCCTAAACTTAGTATGAATATCTTTTGAGGATCTCATTTGAGTAGACCTTGCAATTTTCTAGACTCTGGCCTCGTTAAGTGTAGAGATGTTCACGCATCACCTTCAGGATGATCACAGTAAGTACATCACCTCTACTTCCCTTGAACGATTGTTACGGTGCCGGACACTGTGCTGGATACTTCTAGTCATTATCTCATATTCCCACAAGGTCCCAGGGATCCACATATTATTGTTAGTAATGGCCAACATTATTATGATTGTTAATTATTCCCTTTTAGCGAGGAAGCACCGAGATCCAAGGAGCTGAGCTGCCAGCCTCATCCACGCAGCTCGTACATGATGAAGCAGGGTTCACATTCAGGTTTGTCTGGCATAGAAGCCCATGGTCTTTCCATCAGATTATGCTTCTTGCAGGCATTGAGGAAGGCGCTGAAATAGATCACCGTAAATTCCTGCTAATTTTAAAGTTACATGAGCTTCCGTAGCTCCTGGTGCTTCTCGGTTGAATGCTTCCAGTGCATTTGGTGAAAATAGAGACGAGTTTTCATAATGAGGACCACTGGGCAGAACTTTGGGCCTCAGTAGGTCACTGCTGTCCTCGTTACTGATGAAATATACATGACGGCTGTCTGAAAGCTCTGGTCACTTGTCCAGATTTAAGAAAGTCTGAAACGCAGTGAAAAGACCAACTTGGTACATCCTAGTGACGACCAGCTGATAAGACACGTTCACATATTGAAAAACTCCCCTCTTTTAGTCTACTCAAGCTGCCACACCAGAGCACCACAGACTGGGTGCCTTAAAAGGACAGTTTCTCACACTGTAGGAAGTTGAATTCCAAGAGCAAGGGTTAGTTTCTGGTGAGACCTCTCTTCCCGGCTTCCAGACAGCTGTCTTCGCGCTGTGTGCCCACATGGTTTTTCCTCGTTGAGTACATACAGAGAGAGGTCTCTGGTGTCTTTCATTTTCTTATAGGGCCACCCGTCATATGGAAATTGTGCCTTGCTCTCCAGACCTCCCATTGAGGTCTCACGGCTTAAGTCACTCTGAGGGTTTGGGCTTCAACCTGTGAAATTGGTGGGTGGGGAATATCATTCATTCTGTAACACTTACCACAGTCTTTCATTTGACTTTCGTGGTATTACTTATTCCAGTTTTTAATTTCTGAATAAAGTAAAATATATATTCAAAATTGCGCTCTGAATATTGTTCAACATGAGAGACAAATCTAAACCATGTGTCAATTCACTGTTCATCAAGACAAACTCTTTAGATACCTACCACTTGTGGATTTTCTCATACTTGCTGGTTAGTGTACAAAATTATCTTTTTCAGGCCACAGACATAAATAATGTATCACGTATTTAATTTTAACCGATATACCTTTTAAGTGCAATAATATTTGTCTTACTCTCCTGTATTACCAACAAGAACAAAAAAAAACCCAACGTACTTTTAAATGTCAGTTAGGTTTTAGTGGAAATCATTTATTAAATGTTGTATACTCAGTTTAAATCTAACTGGGTAACTAAACATTAAGGTAAAGGGGAAAAATCTATATTGGTCTAATTTGAATTATACGTTCTTCTCAACAAGCATAATTGCTATTGACTGCCTAAAGCACCATTGTCTAAGTCATGAATAATCATAAAACATTACAATTGGCACAAGAAGAATGGAAAGAAACCCATCAAAAAAGAAAAAAAAGCAAAGCACAAAATACCAACAACCTCCCCCTCCCTTTCCCTCTGCCTAAAAGAATAAAAGCCATGCAGAACACAATGACTTTATTACCTGGGAAAATGTGCTACATAATAATCACGAGGAGCCTCATTTATTATAGATAGTATTTCACTTTGGGTTTGACATTTTATTCTGGAATGAAGCTCCCTTGTTACTAAGTGTGTGTCATAAAAAAAGAAAAAAAAAGAGAAAGAGAGAGAGAGAGAGGCCCTTAGTACCTCACCCTCCCCTCTCATTAGCTGAGTCCTCAGTTCAGAGCTAGTAAGACAAATTTTGCTTTAGCAGAATATTTTTCCGGAAGCTCCAGAAGTTGGCAAATGTCACAAGTTGAATGTTGTGGAGAGAAGTTAAGGTTTAATGTCACTAAGCCTTCTGCCTACAGGGCATCTATAACCACTTTGTAAAACGCGTTCAATACATTGTCCTGGGCTTTCTTTAGCGCCTCGAGAGTCCCCTAGAAGAGTCTCCCCCACAGGTCATGTGAGAATAACATAAACCACATGCCATTCCAACACCTTGGCCTTTAGTTGAAAAACCCATAGGTTGAACTGAAAGGCACTTTCCTCTAAATTGCAACCTCGGTTTTATAAATAAACATAATTAAATAAGTATGTATTAACACCTATGCTAATATTATTGTGTTTCCATAGTAGTGAGTAAACCTTAGGAAAGGGTTTCTTACTCTCAGCACTACTGACCTTTTGGGTGGGTAATTCTTATTGTGGGGGGTGGGGGGGACTCTCCTGTGGGCTGTATCATGTTTGAGAGCATCTCAGCGTCTACCCACCAAGTGCCACTAGATGCCAGTAGAGCTTCCGAGTTGTGACAGTCAAAAAACGTCTCTAGTCATTGCCAAAAGTTCCATGGGGGGCAAAATCTCCACGCACGGACGCACGCACACATGCACCTGCCCCAATCCTCTCTGGTCGAGATCATGATCTTTGAAGTTCATTGCAAGAGCAAAGGTAAATCCCCACTTGGGAAAATAACGAGGTACATTTTGTCACACTAAGGTTGCCAGCAGCCGTTGGAAGTAACTGGAAGAGTATTGTCATACCAAGAAGTGGCGTTTCTATGGCTCCCTTGACGGTTCTCTTCCATGACTCTATGAAGGCCCTAGGAGACAACTTGAACAGTTTCCCATGATCAATGCTAATTAGGACTCTAATTGACGAAACTAACAGCAATCAAATAAATGATTTAAGGAACAAAGAATTCCTGGACAATGCTAGTGGAATGGCATGTTAAAAGTTAGCTGCTTATTCCAGGGTTATCCTTATCATAAAGAGATCCCTGGTTCCCAGCAGAATGTGCATTTCCTACCTCTGTGTTTCACAGCAATTTTCCGATCTCCACAACAGATGAATCATGTTGCACTTTGATTATGTGGTAAGGCATCTGTCTCGCTCACTGGCCTATGTGTTCTTTTTTTATAAGTTTATCTATTTTGAGAGAAAGAGTGAGAGTGAGAGAGCAGGAGAGGGTCAGAGAGAGAGAAAGAGAGAGAAAGGGAGAATCCCAAGTATACTCTGTAATGACAGTGCGGAGCCTGGAAGCAGGGCTTGAACCCACAAACCACGAGATCATGACCTGAGCTGAAGTCAAGAGGCAGACGCTTATCAGACTGAGCCACCCAGGCACCCCTGGGCTATGTGTTCTTGATGAATAGTGGGCATTTTAAAGTTATGTTTAGGGGAGCCTGGGTGGCTCAGTCGGTTAAGCATCCGACTCTCTATTTTGGCTCAGGTCATGATCTCACGGGTTGTGGGTTGAAGCCCCTTGTGGGGCTCTGTGCTGACAATGTGGAACCTACTTGGGATTCTCTCTCTCTCTCTCTCTCTCTCTCTCTCTCCCTCATTCTCTGCCCCTTGCCCTCCTGCACTTACATGCTCTCTCTCTCTGTCTCTCTCTCTCAAAAATAAATACACGTTAAGAAAAATAAAGTGATCTTTATATTCCTATGCCCAGTATATAAGGGAAGGGGGATCCCTAAATAAATAAGTGTTGGCTAACTAAATAAATATTACACTTGATGATTTCTCTAGCATTGATTAAGTATTTAGATATGTCAGACATGACTCTAGACTCTGGGAATTAGAAAGGTAAATTAGTGTTGATACTTCCTGGAAGAATTCATGGCAGAATGGAGGTGAAGGACCTACAAACAGATAGAACAGAACAGGTGAAAAAAAAGGATAAGGAGCAGAATAAAGCAAAATGATGAGTAACCAGTGCTAAGCTCTATTTTTCAGACTAAAGGAAGCCGCAGCTAACTTGTGGCGATACTTTATTCTGCAAACCGTACATTCATCTTTTTGCCAGCAGAAGGAAATTCTGCATAAAATTATACCTTGAAAATCAACTTCAGTTAGAATAATTAAATAAGGAAAAGTAAAAGTTGATTATTCTATTCTAAGTATTGAAAAAACTAGGAACAGAATCATATAGTGGAAGCATAAGTGGAACGGGAGTTAAAAGGTGTGAGTTCAAACTACCACTGGGCACCATCAGTAGAAATCACTTCTTTCATATTTTAATATATGGGTTCTACTGTTTTTAACAGATGACTTCTCTTGCTGTCATAACAAATTACCAAAAACTTAGGTCTAAACCAATGTGAATTTAGTATCTTATAGTCATATACAGGTCAGAAATCTGACGTGGGTCTCATTGGGCTAAAATCAAGATGGCCACATTGCTTCTGGAGGCCTTTCCAGCTTCTAGAGGCTGCTCACATTCCTTGGTTTGTGTTCCCCCTTCCTTTGTCTTCAAAGTCAGCGACATAGCATTTTTCTAACCATGTTTCTGTTATCACATCTCTTTCTCTGGCCACAGCCAGAAAAGTTCTCTAGATTTAACAATAAATGTGATTAGGTGGGGCCTATCTGAAAAGCACAGAAAAATTTCTTCATCATAAGGCCATGCCCTCAGTCACCATCTGCAAAGTCTCTTTGGGCACGTACGGTTATATAGTCACAGGTTCTGGGGATTAGAACGTGGACATGTGTTGGGGTCATTATCCTGCCTACCACATGGGTGAAATATAGCTGCCTTAGGGAATCTTCAAGATAACTTCAGACCTGAGCATCTGTGGCAGAGAGCAGCTACTGTCCCAGGGTTTCCCTGAGTGCTTTTCTCCAGTCAGGTGAGTATGTGAATGTCTGCTTGCATAGGACTTCACTATTTGTAGTTCATCATCTACAGTTCATCATCTACAGAATTAAACAGTAGAGGGTCCCTGGGTGGCTCAGTTGGTTAAGTGGCCGGGCTCTTGGTTTTGGCTCCGGTTGTGATCTTGTGGTTTCATGAGTTTCAGCCCTGAGTCTGGCTCTGAATATCGACCACACTGCACGGAGCCTGCTTGGGATTCTCTCTTCCTGCCTCCTCCCCCCGACTCGTGCACTCTCTGTCTCTTTCAAAATAAATCAATAAGCTTTAAAAAATGAGTTCAGGGGCGCCTGGGTGGCGCAGTCAGTTAAGCATCCGACTTCAGCCAGGTCACGATCTCGCGGTCCGTGAGTTCGAGCCCCGCATCAGGCTCTGGGCTGACGGCTTGGAGCCTGGAGCCTGTTTCCGATTCTGTGTCTCCCTCTCTCTCTGCTCCTCCCCCGTTCATGCTCTGTCTCTCTCTGTCCCAAAAATAAATAAACGTTGAAAAAAAAAATGAGTTCAAATGGAAGCATGGATGATTCAGCTTTACTTTTTAATAAGAAATTTCCCAGTAGTTGAGTTTGGTAGAGCATCATTGAAGATCTGGAACAACAGCTTCTCGTCAGTCTAAAATGTGTAAGGTTAAAATAAAGACAGCATGGATGATACTGAGATCGTTAAAATCTAGAAATCTTATGAGATTATTACCTCTCAGGAAAAAAAATATAATGGAACACAACCAGAATTCCAGGTACTATGTTATCAGAATAAATTCTAGTATAATAGATACACAAAGTATCTTTCAAGTAAAGAGAAAGATGCTATGGGGAGGTGGTTTCTTTTTGGCAGTTTTCAGCTTTCTGGCTTTGAAAATGTGGATAGCAACAGTTTTCGGGTTGTGGGATATTGAAAAATTGGGGCGCCTGGGTGGCTCAGTCCGTTAAGCGTCCGACCTCAGTTCAGGTCATGATCTCGCGGTCCGTGCGTTTGAGCCCCGTGTCAGGCTCTGTGCTGACAGCTCAGAGCCTGAACCCATCTTCGGATTCTGTGTCTCCCTCTCTCTCTGCCCCTCCCCTGCTCATGCTCTGTCTCTCTCTGTCTCAAAAATAAATAAAAACATTTAAAAAATTAAAAAAAAAAAAGAAAAATTGCATCACCTAGAAGACACTCTCTGGTCTGGGGCTAGGTCTTCATTCCTGTGACAAGAAGGAAAGAGGAGAGAAGTTGAGGAATGTATAGTGCTTTCTATTTGTGAAATGGCCTGAAATTCATACAAGCTTTCTTCCTAGAAAACAAACAAACAAACAAATACGGTCTTCCACAGTTAGCAATTTGGTAACTAGGAAATCCTGGAACATTTGTTACGCTTTTGTTATCCTTCTCTCATCTGACAACTTGGTGGCAAAACTGTACTTGGAGAAATACCGTCTGGACGTCTTTACTGTTATGTTTTCTCTTCAGAAAAACCGACTTGGTGGAAAGCAGAGTGGAGAAAAACTATCGAATCGGTACATTAATCCTAAGGTCTTAGAATGTTGGAGTTTAAAGGAATCGCACAGGCTATTTCACTCCCCCTGCTCCAGAACATGCATCTCTGCTCAGTAACATCGTCTGTAAATGGCTGTCCAAACGTGACTGGACGTCACCTGTTCCTCACCATGCCAGCTTCCAGGGTCTTACTTCCTGATGACCCACACCTGAATGCATTCTGTTTCTTTACCATTCTTCCGAATAGCACCCAGGGCAGAACCCAGTGTTCCTGCTGAGATCTGAGCTGGGAAGAATCGAATGGGTCTATCACCTTCTTTGCCCAGAAAACCAGACAAGTCTACTATCCCCGCTGTGTTGCAATCACAGAACAGTATCAACATCCAGTGCAATTGCAGCGACTCAACCCCCAACTGCTTGACCATGTGATGTGGTACAGCCGTGTCCCTTCCACATCCTACGTGTGCAGGTAGTTGGTATTTGTCTGTTTGGATTTCATCTGTGAAGAGGCAAAGACTGTGACTGCCATTTACGGTTCCCCATTGCTCCCAATGGCCTCGCGTTCACCAACTGGAAAAGTCATGCCTCCTGAGCCGTCATCTCTGGAACCCTCCAGCTGCTGCTGGTGTCCTCAGCCAGGGTGACTACTAACCTGCTCGTGGCTGGTGGCCTCGGCATCAACTCATCGAATTGACCCCGGAATAATTTGCAAGATCTGGTTTTACGAGTATGGCTCGTGGATTTGTTATATATTTATTTTGTTCTCTGTGGTCAGAATGAAAGAGCTTAAAATGCCTATGTGTGGATAAAAATGATCAAATGCGTTAAGACGGCAGAACCAGTTTCTTATGAGAAAGCTAGGCTCCCTATCACATCGCCTGTGCTATGATTCCCACAGGGTCCCCAGCCGCTGCCGGCGCAGCGATGCTTTGAATCCTTTTAATTTGTAGCCATTGCTTAATTAGAAGTAAGCTTTAGATTAATATATGTGGAAAGTTAACATATTGACGTGATTTTATGCTGAGGAAGAAACAACTAATACCAGATTTGTTCCCGAGCAGATTTGATTCAGAATAGTAAGGTGAGGATAAGAGCGGATTGTTCTCAATTTGGTTCTGTAAATAGTTTGTGACAATTCATTTATCTGCACAACTGAATTAAGTGATCCGGGACTAAAATTAGAACCAACCCGGCATGTGGCTCACAGTTCCCGAGGCAGCTTCTTCTCACTCCTTCCAAAATACTTTTGAAGACTCAGAAAGAACGAAAATTCTCCAAGGAAGTGGAGCACCAAGACTGACAATCCATTAACTGCCAGGATGTTGGAGAAAATTCCACCAACCACCAAGCCTATGGAGAGGAACCGGGAACTAAAATCAGAAGCGTTCTCAACTTTTGCTGCTTGGGGGAGCAAATCTGTCTCCACGAGAAGACAGGCGAGAGCTTCATTTCTCCCCCCTGCCTCGTTCTTGGCTGCGCCTTCTGAATCTGAAGTAGCAACAGCAGAATGAACTGTGTAGATGGCACTTTGTGAGATGACCCGAATACTATCTGTATCGATCCTCCATTAGAAATTTTATTTTAAGCCTCATCTTAGACTCCAAGGGGAAAAAAGAAGAAGGAAAGAAAATGGACAATAGTATCTGGATCCAGGGAAGCTTAGCGACAGTTAGTAAAGCAGAGTGTATGGAGAGAACCCTGAGGAGTCATTCCATCCTTCCACGTTCCTTAGCTCAACAACTACGATCCCAGTGTTTTTCAACACGATGTAATCTATGTCACTTTAAATGTATTCTGACTCAACTTCTGTGTATCTCCCCCTGACAATGATTTTGTCAAGATTTGTAGAGTTTAGCTTTGAGCATAAAAAATGGTAATTATATGAAATAGGCTTTTTTCAAGCAACATATCCCCTCCCAGACTCCATATGCATTTGACCCCCGTCTATACAATGCAAACATCAAGCAGAGCTAGCCACTAAAACTGGGGCTAAGCCCAGACCTTATCAGTCTGCCCTCTGGGTGTACATCCTGGACAAGGAAGATTCTATCAACGTCCTTGGAATTCTACCGTTATTCTCCTAATAACTTCTCCTGGGCAATAAGGAGGAAAAGCAAGGATAAATGAGATGCCCTGTCCATTAACGTACACAAAAGAACTGCAGACACATCCCCTCAGTTTAGAAAGAAGAAAGAGAAAAATACAATGGAATAATTGGTACATCATCCTGAAAAATACCTCGGGAAATGACTTCCCACACATTTTTTAAACGTCATAAGTTGTTTTGTATCTTTGATATGATAGAGAAATTATGAGCTCCATGAATGAGGAACCATAGGGTAGGAAGAGACTGAACTGAAAGCTCAGAGAGTAGTAATCATAAAGTTGGAGTCAGTGTTGGGAGCAGGAGGTAAGGGCTGATGCTGTGGAAAATGGAAACCCTAAAATGGCCCATAATCGTGAAAAGCTTTCCCAGACTGTAGAAGAAAAAAAGATACAGACAAAAATCATGAGAAAAGATGGTAGATATGGAATATAGAGAAAGAAAGAGCTAACCCACGTATAACTAGTGTTGAAGAAACTTAAACAAAGGAATAATAAGCTTTTTTTTTTAACGTTTATTTATTTTTGAGACAGAGAGAAACAGAGCGTGAACGGGGGAGGGACAGAGAGAGAGGGAGACACAGAATCGGAAGCAGGCTCCAGGCTCTGAGCTGTCAGCCCAGAGCCCGACACGGGGCTCGAACTCATGGACCGCAAGATCGTGACCTGAGCTGAAGTCAGACGCTTAACCGACTGAGCCTCCCAGGCGCCCCAAGGAATAATAAGCTTTTAGTGATGATAATTTTCTTGGATCAAAGGATTAGGTCTTCAGATCCAAAGACCTCAATCTAACAAAAATGTATTTACCTATAGACATATGATGACGGTATTTAAATGTGAGGATAGCCAAAATATGCTAAAAGCATCTCAACGTGGAGGGAAAAGAAGGTCATCTCTAAAGGAATAATACATCCGGTGGCCTCAGATTTCTTTTCTGCCAGAGAACAAGCGAAGGAATTGCTACACAGGTTTGGGAAGGGAGAAAAAAGCCTCAAGAGCTGTATACCTAAGCAAGAAGCCTTTCATACGTGATCACAACCAAAGGGACTTGTTAGATATGCAATTATAGAATATGAATAACAATACATACTTCACATAACCATTGTGAGAATTCTGTAGAGTCATGAATGCAAGAACTCCTGATGGCTGCCAAGTCCTGCATAAAGGTAGGTTCCTATCGCTTGGGTGACAATCACAGATGTCCACTAGGATCAAATAGGAAGCAGGCATATGAGGAATCTGGACTGGAAGAGGCTCTCCTTACTCTTTGTTGAGTCTGAGAAGGGCACACAGCTATGACCAGAGTCATCTCACACTGGGCCTGGGACACCTGTTTGCTAGTCCTCAGATCAACTTCCTGAGCCTCCACATTCTCTTCTGTAACATGGGTTATCGGGGCTAAACTTTTCTTGTAGCACTACTGGTCTGTGTCATTTAGAATGCTAAGGAAGTACTCAGGGCATTATATTGCTAAGGGCTATACTTTAATATTCTTTTGTTTCCTATGCCTGGTTTTACTTAAGAGACACAGAACTTGTTTTGGTAGTCATGCTGGATAGGTGAGTAGTGGGCTTCAAATAAATAGCGTTGTGATTTTGTACGTCTGGTGAAAAAGCCAGAAAAGGGGCTTACTTAAAAATGCTAACAATTGAACAAATGGGTTCTAGGTGTCTATACAGTGCTTTAGACATTATATTTAAAGCCGGATAAAGGTTTGACCTGCTCTAACCCACAATGTCATAATATTCAGGTTGGGTGAGAGGGGGCATGGCTGGGATGGGGTTAAAGAGAAGCACAGTAAGGTTTGTTAATGGAATCTCTACGTGGGCTGAGTAGGAACTTAAAACGCATTAATAATAAAAGCCCTGCTTTAAAAACTGACCTTGTAGTTGAAAGATATGCACGTGTATCATTACCAATTAATGTGTTAGGTAACATAGCTTGTACTTGGAAAGCAACAAGGAGGAGTATCTAAATGATATTCACACATCTTAATTAGTGTCACTAATAGCACTTTCGCCATCCTTTATGAAAGCAATGGCATTACATCGCAAGCACCTTGTTATAAGCCAAACCAGAAAGGGAGATTTGAAGCCAGTCCTTAGAAGTGGTTTTAACTTATGGTGCCTACATGACTCGAATATTTCTCTAGGGTCTCTTCTTGGCTGCAGGACTTCTGCAAGCACTCAGCAATCGAGCCAGAGCTGAAGGTAATGGTGACTCATGGGCTGCATCACAGGTCCCTGAAATCAGAATGCAAAAACACAAGGAGAAATATACAAACCACGTGCCTTCTTATAGGGCCCTCCCCCATGACTGACGAGTGATTGTAATACTGTTGGTAAAGAGACATAAATGTGTCATCCAAGAACTCAGCATCTGCTACTGAACAGCTGAAGGAATTTTGAGAACTAGGTTCAAAAAGTTACTGAAAAAGAAGGTCCAGTAAAAAGCCTTATTGAAAAGTGTTGAGTTGGGGGGGGGCACCTGGGTGGCTCAGTAGGTTGAGCGTCAGACTTCAGCTCAGGTCATGAGCTCATGGGTCATGACTTCAAGCCCCATATCAGGTTCAATGCTGAATGCTATCAGTGTAGAGCCCGCTTCAGATCTTCTGTCCCCCCTCTCTCTTAGCTTATTGTGGGACACATCCAAACTGGTAAAACTTAGGAGCCACCCTATAATGGGCGTATTTTAATTCTTGCGCCTTTTCTGGAAACTATAATGTACACTTAAATTTTGTTGCTGGGTTTTCTTCTGACTGTAAAAGTACTACATCCTTTAAGTGGTGTTGGAGGGGGAAGGGGCAAATCACATAATAGAGTGAAGAAGAACAAAACCTTGATTATCTTTCCTTTTTTAAATATATAATACTGTCTTTTCTATATAAAGCAGCCTATTTCATAGATATACCATAACTTATTTAACCCATAACTTATTGTTGTACATTTGAGTTAGTTCCAAGTTTCACGCTGAAAAATAATTCTGAGATCAGTATATTTGGTCATAAATTTTACTTAAAAAATTCCTGGAAACACCATTACCAAGACAAAGGGTACATCCATCCTTAACACTCTCCATTTATAGTGCCAAATGGTCCTAAAAAGTTTAAACCAGTTATGCCTAAAGGGTCCCCACTTCAAACTATTTCATTTTTGTTTTTAATATTATTCTTCACTAATAGTGAGGACGATAGAGTTCAGATTTATTGGTTCTTTGTATCTTCTCTTCTAATAATGATCTGTTTATATCTTTCTGGACACCAGCATGTTAATGATAATTATCTCTTGGAGTCAATTAAGTCTGTGTGCGTCAGTAAGCATTTAAATTTAGGATTTTATGACAATTAAAAGATCGAGATCCCATCCTATGCTACAGAATGAAAACCATACACTTAAACATGATTCTAGAAGCAATTATTCACAAATCATATACTACAGTGTGGCAGGACCCACAGAAAATCTGAACAATGTTGCCCAGTGTTATGCTGTTAACCAGTTATTTGTGGGTTACATTAACACGGTCATTTAAGGTTAACTGATTATATCTCTAGAATGGAATCATATTAAGAACAAAAGTGGAGTGATTATAAACTAAAGATACGCTGCAATACCAACTGTGATATCACTATTTTTAAAGACAATTTTTGCAACATTAATGTTCATTTCCTCACCCCCTTCCCCGCATCTAATTGGTTTGTTATCATTCTGCTTTTTTTTTTTTTTCTTCAAGCAAGTACAATTATATTTGTTTTTGGGCAACTCTTCTTCTACTCCAATTTAAGCATTTTAGACACTTAAAACTGTTATAGAAATATATTTCAGTGTTAAAAATACAAAACCAGAATTATGGGACTTTAGGTCCTTTCTGAGACAGAGGAATGGTCTCACTGCTGAAACACAATTCGATATTATAAAGCTACCTTAGTTATTTCATTTCTATGACTAGTCCGATTAACCTGGTTCTCAACCGAGGCAAAAGTAAATTTAACAAATAACATTTACCCATTTTTCATACTTTTTGCATGTAAATGCAGAGTTAAATTCCAGGATAGTTACTATAGCAATCGTGTGTGCTATCCTGCCATGTGAACATTTTTAGAAAACATGGCAAGAATGTGCTCTTGGAAACACCTCTCTGGAACAAAAATAGAGACCCAGTGTGGAAAGAAGCTTCTGAGGGCAGCCTAACTTTGCGTCTGTACTTGTGGAAGTATAGAGTTGAAATGCCTTTCTAAAAATCTTTTGAAGTTAAGTGAAAATGTGCTTGAAGGACTTTACTTTTATTTCACTTTCACTGGTCTGTTATTTTCCTGGTTTTTGGTGGGTTTTTTTTTTTCCTCCTCTAAAAATGCCTTTGTTTTGATAGGCTCCTCTTCGGAGACACATACCTATCTCCTATTTGAGTCCTGGTGCTAAGGTTCCTACAGCTTCAGCGGTGGGAGCCGCCTTTTCTCTCCTTCCAGCACGCACAACTGTTTTTAAATCCAGCTGACCGTATATTATCTAAGCATTTTATTTATTTCTTTTTAATTTATGCTCTTTTCGTTATGTGGCAGGAATGAATCAATTCAGCATAATATCCTATTTAATCGTTGACCAGAAGAAATCTAAACATTCCCATTTTGTTCCAGTTCAAGTAACCAATTTTCAAAAAAAAAAAAAAAAATCTACTTTGGCTGTGTCTCTCAGATCTGTTAAGCAGAGCAGGAAATTTTTGGGAGAAATGCCATCCATATGACCATGAATAGAAAGCAGTCGGCCTGTATCCCACACAAAAATAATCCAGACAACTTAAATATATATAAACATTTAGAAATGTGGATTGAAGCATCAAATGTCTTCTATTTTTATTAACTTAATAAATGTCTTCTTAAATTGTTTAATTTATGGTTCATCATACTGACACATTTAAAGTTTACCTGTTGGCCGGTGGCGGGGGGGGAGGGGGTGCGGTATATGTGTGTGTGTGTGTGTGCGTGCATATTGATCCTTTCTGCCTCCGAGTCACATTAAAGCCGTTTACCAAGTTCTTCACCTCCGTGGTTGACACCAGTGATTATTGTCTCTATCTTTATCAGCACTGACTTTTGAACGACCTCACAAAGGCTTCTGGAGCCTTGCCGTTCAAAGTGGGGCCCTTGAATTGGCATGGAACATCCCAGGCCCTGAATCAGAATCTTCATTTTTAACAAGATCCCCCAAAAGGCATGAACAAGAAAGTTTGAGAAGCATTGCTATAGAGCACATCATCTTTCTTCACTTCTAAGCACAATTTTTTAAAATAGAGCACTTCCTTCATCTGGGGTTTTATCTCGGGTTACAAACACCTTCGCTTGAACATTATGAAAAATGTTTGCTTTGGACTCTAAGAATATTTGCATCATCCACACAACATGACCACTGAGTATCTGACTTTTCCAAGTTCAATTTAGGGACATCTGGGTGGCTCAGCTGGTTAAGCCTTCCACTTCAAATCAGGTCACAATCTCGTGGTTGGTGAGTTTGGGCCTCGCGTTGGGCTCTGTGCTATCAGAGATAGAGCCATCTTCAGATTCTCTGTCCCCCTCGCTCTCTGCCCTTCCTCCGATCGCGGGCGCACTCTCTCTTTCTCTCAAAAATAAATAAACATTAAAAAAATTAAAATGCAATTGAATCAACTTATTGAAACAGCCTCTAGCCCTAGAAGCTAGAAAATTATACCTCCAAGAATAATGGTTAAATCTGTATTAATTTTTTTAATGTTTTAAGCCTATTTAATCAGATGATTTTCATAGGCATCCCATACACGCATTGTTCGAGGAGGTTTTGAGGGAATCTGTTTTCTCCAAAGACCTGTCAGTTGTTAGAAAATCAAGTCATGGTTTGGGGGTCGGGGGGGGGATGGTAATGCCCGGGAGTATAAAAGATTGTAAAATTTTGAATATGAGGATCGTTAATTTAGAGGTGGGTAAAAGCCTTGCCTTATGTTTGGGAACACATGGTTCTCGTTGAACGCATTTAAATATAAATACTGGTATAGCACTTCATTTTTTGCTCTAGTTTGGGATGCTCTAATGTAGTATCTTCCCTGAAGGCCCTGATGGGCATGAAAAAAATCTTTCTTTCTCATTAAAGCAGCTGGAGACATACATATCACACACGCATACACCTACCCATACAATATACCTGTCCAGTCGCCTTCAGCACGCACGCACAGCCAAATATGTCATGACAGGGGACACAATGCTTCTAAGAAGACCAGATGCCTCAAGAACCTGGCTTCACATTAATTTCAACTTGACAGTGAAGGTTTCCAGGGAATCTGGTTCCTCCTGAATTTCCACGGCTTCCCTGCTCTGTAATTCTTGGGAACGGATCAAGCTTCACAGTATGACTTCAGGATGTCTCTTTGTTTCTGTTGTTTTTTTCAATCTTGCTGGCTAAATAATGTAGCAAGCCTAATAAATTCAAATAAAACTTCTGATTGGTTTGGCAGCAGTTTAACAATCTAGAATAATTTACTGATCTCAGAGACTTCATGTGAGTCCATAATGTTTAGACTAGAAATAATAAAACGCACTCAGTTGATTAAGCTGTTTGTAGATGTCTACGAATTAGCATATTGTATAATTGCAAATATTTTCTAATTACCAAGTGGGGCTGATAAAAGGGTTCAGTGCTATTGACTGCTGGACTGGTAACCTTCGATGGGAGGAGAATCTCACTGAAAAGGCGATTCTCTGTGGGCTGAACGCGAAGAGTGCCTTGAGCCCTGTGAGCCCACCTTCTTGGTATTGTTGGTTGCCCTGCGTGCAGCCAGGATTCTCCAAAGCGGGGGGCCTTGGAACCCCACCGAAGAGGGGCTGTGTCCTGAAAAAATGCTCTACTGAGACCCTCGGCCGTCAGAGACTATGCATTCCTTCTGAGAGATTGAAATTTTTAGAACTCAATTAGAAAGCAAAGTGGGGGAAAACCAACTGGTAATCTCATCAGCCATAGTTTTCTAATGGGGTCTGTCCTGCTTTCGTTTGTTTTTCAATAATTCCTTAAGATTTTCTAAGTTGTTTTTTTTTTTTTTTTTGGAAGACTTCAATTTCATGCTGTTGCTGATACTTTGACTTTCCTAAAAGTAACACATGCTCATGATCCTTAAAATCTCTAATGTGACATCAACTCACTAAGGGAACAGTGTAATTACTCACCGCTCACGCCAAACTTTTCAGAGGCAAACGTGTTAAAGTTTTTTGTGTATATTCTTTAAACTCTATGACCCTAGGGGTGCCTGGGTGGCTCAGTCGATTGGGCGGCTGGCTTCGGCTCAGGTCATGATCTCATGGTTCATGGGTTCGAGCCCCGTGTCCGGCTCTGTGCTGACAGCCCAGGGCCTGGAACCTGCTTTGGAATCTGTGACTCTCCACCCCCACCCCCGTCCCCTTCCCAGCTCATGCTTTGTCTCAAAACATAAATAAGCATTAAATTTTTTTTTTAAACTTTATAACCCTAAATAGTATGGTCTAACCTACATTTCTTGTTTTATAAACTTTGGTGAACAAGAAATGCCCCCTCCAAACACCCTTCTTACATTTGGGAAATTAAAAAAAAAAATCAGCTTGTTTTTCTTTTGTTAATTTAAAATTTTAAAATAATGTAATTATTCTCCTGATTTCTCATCTGTAAACTTAATTTAGAGTCTCTTGATTCTCAGAGGAGTGGCAAACTTCTCTCTTCTTCCTTTCTAGGTTCTTTGCTTAGTCAAACTATTACAATGACATAAGACAGATTAACAAGAGAGAAACAAATTCAATTACATCCAACAGGAGCCCCATAAAAACAGGAGAGCTGAGGAACAGCCAGGTAACTGAGGCTTAGACAACATTCTGAGCTAAGGAAAGGGGTAAAGAATCTAGGAATACAAAGGGGAGGAAGGCCATTCACAGAAAGACGGGGAGATGTTTGAAAAACCCAGGGTGCCCTGTTATGCTGAGTTTTTAGGATAAAAAAAGTATCTGGTAATAGCTCCCATTCGGGTACAGGCTCCTTTTCCACTGTAAGCCGAGTAGCTGAGGGGGGAAGTGAAGAGATTTCCCTGAATGTACTGGGTTTTGATTGCCTTTAGCTGAAAATAATCCTCATGCCGAAGTGACGTATTTTGGGGAGATTTGCCCTGAACCCTATCACTCTCTACTAAGTAAGACAAAGAGGAAAGTAATGCCTATAGTGTCAAATTTTAAATATTCACATTTAATCTTTACGTGTAAGTAAGTATCCTGTGTCTTGTCTATGGATTAATTCTATAAACTGGAAACTCAGATAATTTACAAAGTTTTGCTAATATTTTATACAAATATAATTTATTGTATACAAGGTCACTTATAGGAAACTACTCAAATCCTAAGTTATTAGTCTTAGCCATTTGAATAAAAATATTCCAAGCAACAAGGTTAAATGGACTATCTTTCCCCATATTTGGTAGTTACTTAAAATTATGACCAATCTTTGCTTTCTACATATTTTGATCATTATCTTTTTAATCTACAGCTATTCGTTTCCGTAGGGTTTTTAATCATCTTCCGTTTCTTCCAAGTTTACCAAAGAATGATATGTCTTTTTGCCAAACCACAAAGATATTTCAGATTTTATTCCATTGAAGCAATTATTTCCATTCTTCTTTATATATAAATTCTTATTTCCTGTTCTCACTTGACCTGATTATCTCTAGGCCTCCACACTACCAACAGTCTGTGGTTTCATTTCATTGCAATCTTCAGTTTTTACTTTTTAAAAAAAAATTTTTTAATGTCCTTATTTATTTTTGAAGGAGAGAGAGACAGAGTATGAGCAGGGAAAGAGCAGAGAGAGAGGGAGACAGAATTCGAAGCAGGCTGCAGGCCCTGAGCTGTCAGCACAGAACCCGACGTGGGGCTTGAACTCACAAACTGTGAGATCATACCCTCAGCTGAAGTCGGACACTTACCCGGCTAAGTCACCCAGGCACCCCCAGGTTTACTTTTTTTAAAAAATAACTTTACTGATATGTAACTCATATGCCACAGTAGTCATCCATTTAAAGTACCCAAGTCAGTGATTTTTAGCCTATTCACAGATATACACCCTCACTACACCATTACCAAAATCGAATTCTAGAATATTTTGGTCACCCACCAAAAAAACCTCTGGACCCAGACCTCTCCATACCCTGCGCTCTCTAGCCCTAGACAGTCTCACAGCTGTTTTCTGTCTCAGCAAGTTTGCCAAGTGTGAACATTTCATATAAATGGAATTATGCACTGTGTGACATTTAGTGACTGGCTTCTTTCACTTAACCTATATTGGTTCATCCATGTTGTAGCCAGTATTAGTATTCATTTCTTTTTGTTGTTGAGTAATATTCCATTGTATGGATATTCACTTACTGTATAGAGCCATTCATCGGTTGATGGACATTTATGTTTTTTCTAATTTCGGACTTTCGTTAGTAACGTTGCTTTGAATGTTCATATACAAGTTTTTGTGTGGACATATAGTTTCCCTCTTCTGGGATACATACCTAGGAGTTGAATTGCTGGCTCCAATGGTAACTCTGTGTTTAACATTTTTGAGGAACTGATAAACTATTTCCCCCAAGTGGCTGTATCATTTTACACTCCCATCAACAATGTACGGTTCCAATTTGTCCACATCCTCTCTCACCCTTGTTGTTGTCTGTCTTTATTTTATTTTAGCCATCCCAGAAGGTGTGAAATGGTGTCTCGTGTAGTTTTGATTTGTATTTCCCTAATGACTAATGATGATGACCGTATTTTCCGTGTGCTTACTGATTATCGCATATTTTCTTTGAAAACATACCTATTCAGATGCTTTGCCCGTATTTTAAGTTTTTTTTTTTTTTTTTTTTTTTTTTTTATTAATGAGTTGTAACGGTGCTTTCATGTATTCTGGATACAAATCTCTTGTCAGCTGGATCTCCAGCATTTCCTCTCACTCTTTGGGTTGTCCTTTCAATTTTTCGATAGCGACCTTCGGAGCACACAAGTTTTAAATTTTGTCGAAGGTCAATTTATCTACTTTTTTCTTTTGTTGTTTGTGCTCTGGCATTATATATAAGAAGGTATTGTCTAACCCAAGATCAGAAGGATCAATTTGTTTGCTTTCTTCTAAGCATTTTATAGTTTTAGCTTTTATATTTAGGACTCCAGCCAATTTAAAGGTAATTGTAGTATATTATGGAAGGTAGAGGTTCAACTTCATTCTCTTGTGTGTGGATATCCATTTGCCCGGTGTAATTTGTTGGAAAGGTTATTTTTCCCCTATTGAATTATCTTGGCATACTTGTTGGGAATCAATTGACCATAATGTAAATGTTTATATCTGGACTCCCATTTATATTTCATTGATTCATATCTCTATCCTTATGTCAGTGTGACAGCGCCTTTATTACTATAGCTTTCTGGTAGGTTTCGGGATTGGAAAACAAGAGTCCTCCAACTTTGTTCTTCTTTTCAAATTGTCTTGCGTATTCTGGCTCCCTTGCCTTTCCATATGCATTTTAGGATGAGCTTGTCGATTTCTGAAAAAAAAAAAAAAAGCCAGCTGGTATTTTGATATAAATTGTGTTAAAACTGTAGATTAATTTGATATTGTCTTCAAATCCATAAATATGAGATGTCTTTTATTTAGATTTTCTTCCGTTTTAGTTTTCAAAACTACAAGTATTGCACTTTTTGTTAAATTTATTCTTAAGTATTTTTTTTTGGTGCTATTGTAAGTGAAATTGTTTCCTTAATTTCATTTTTGGATTGTTTGTTGTTGATGTATAAAAGCACAAATAATTTTTTGTATCATAATCTGGCATCATTTTGCAATCTTGATGATCTTGTTTGCTGCTTCTAGTAAGTTCTCGGTGTATTCCTGAGGATATTCCATGTACATGATCATATGATCTGTGCCTAAAGATAGTTTTAAGTCTTTCTTTTCAATCTAGATGTTTTTATTTTTTTTTCTTGCCTAATTTCCTTGGTTAGAACTTCTAGTACAATGTTAAATACAAATGGTGAGGGCAGACATCCTTGTCTTTTTCTTGATCTTATGGGGAAACCATTCAGTCTTTCACCATTAGGTATAATATTAGCTCTGGTATTTTTACAGTTGGCCTTTATCAGGTTGGGTAAATTCCCTTCGATTCTTAGTTTCTTTGGTGGTTTTATAACGAAAAGGTGTTGAATTTTGTCACATAACTTTTCTATGTCTATCAAAACAATCATGAAGTTTCTGTCCTTCATTTTATTAATATGATATATTACGTAATTGTTTTTTGATGGTAAACCAAATTTTCAACTTGGTGTAGATAAATTCCACTTGGTCACGGTGTATAATCTTTTTCATATGTTGCTGGGTTGGGTTTGGAAATATTTTGAGGAAGATATTACCTGTATTCTCATAAAGGATATTGGTCCATAATTTTCTTTTATGTGTAGGATGTCTTTGTCTGGTTTTAACATCAGGGTAAACAATACATACCTCGTAGAATACGCTGGGAAGTATCGCTTCCATTTTCATATTTTGGGAGAGCTTCTGAAGGATCAGTATTAAGTCTTCTCTAGATGTTTGCTAGACTTCACCGGTGAAGCCAGCTGGGAACCGGGCTTTGTGGGAAGTTTTAAAATCATTAGGTCAATCTCTTTACTTGTTATGCGTGATTACTTATTATTCTGGAGGTAAGAACCAAGATTATACAGACCCATCCCAAATCAATTTCTCTCCACCACAAACTTTACAAGAGATGTGTCACTTAGACAGCTCCCCAGCTACATCGGTTTCATTGATCTGGAGCCTCAAGTTTCTACTACCTTCACCAAGTACTTCCTGAGCAGTGGTAGAGATTCAGCCCCATGGGTCTCTGCTGCATACAAGCATGAGGGAACTTAGAGCAGCACCCCATAATGGGTTCTGATGTCATGTTTATTTCAATAGTCAAGGCCCTCTATTGCTATGCAGCCAGACTTTAGAATCACACACGTCTGGGTGAGCAGCTTCTTATGCTTTCTCATCCTTTTGCTCGTTATTTAAAATGTCGTTATAAACAAAGTATGACTTTATGGCAGAAGAATCAGAGCCTAAAGGTGAATAATGAATTTTCTGTTCTGATTGGAGAGTTGGGGGAATGCGGGTAAGAGAAAGAAACCTAAGCTTACCTCCTCATTAACACACAGCTATTGCTATATATTCCAAAAAATCAGAAATAGCCTATTGTGGATTCTGGTCCCGATGAAACTGGAACTCACTTCATGGAAATTTTTAGTAGAGAAACAGATGACGATATGAAGATACATGCTAAGGACATGGGCAGAAGGGGAAGTCTCCACAGTTTTCAGTGTCTGAATATTTAGGCAGACGCTGCATACTAAATCTTCACTTTCAAAAGTATCGGAGCCATGCCAAACATTTTGTAGCGAAATATGCAAGCTGGGATTGGGGATTATGAGACCTGTATTTATATCTGGGTACATGTTTGATAGGCAGAACAGGCAGAACACATGTGTTCATCCATTCTGAACTCATTAACAAAGCAGAAACATTAGTAAAATATGTCTTTTGCTGGTTTTTGGAATGGAAGAGGGAACAATTAAGCTGTAAGACACTCCAGGGTGGGTATTATGACCTAATAATGACATGCCCTGGTAGTTTTGACTGAGTGCCATTAACTGCAAAGGCATATCATTGCTCGTCCATAATATGCACCCTGGAGTGTCTTATTGGGAGGATATAAATATTAATTCCTCGGGAAACTCATTCGGCCAAAGAAGACACCATTGCTCCAAGATGGGGAATACGTCAAAATCTTCATGTTGAGTTCACTTTTCTGAGCCAGACTGGGTCAAGCTGTTTATGCCTTTATCCAGCAAAAAGCAGCGCAGCAGAACCTGAAAGAAGAGGAATCAGAGGCTCAGAAACGTGCATTTGCATTTCCGCTCGGCCAGTTTCCGCTCATTTGTCCTTGTGTGGCTTTTCTGTTTGTTCGTTGTTTTGTTTTTGTTTTCTGGGGTTTTGCTCCAGCACTCAGATTCTCAATTTCCTCTCTCTTCAAGTAGGGCTGACGGTGCAACCAGCTTATTTTATGGTGTATTTGGGAAATCAAGTGAGATAAAGATACTTTAAAAGTCTTCGTAACAAACTATGAGCTATTTAACACGTACAAAATAGGGGAATAATAAAGAGCAAACAAGAGGATCTTAAAATGCAGTACCAAGCGGATGAAGGTTTTATTTCCAAGGAAGGATTTGATGTGTACAAAGATGTGGCACAGAGCTCTTTATTCCAGCTATCCTTTACGATTGGCACTCATTCCTTGGGGTTAGTGCGAGCCTTCCTATTGACATTAAGCCTTCTTTCTCAGCAAGGCACAGTACCCAGCTCAAGACCACACGGCCCTTTCTTGAGTAAGAAGACAGTACAGAATTGCTGTTTCCCTTGGAACACGTCACTTGAGACCGCGGGTGAATATACCGGTCAAAATAAATCTCTATTTTAACTCTGCAGTTCAGTTTTTGTTTTTCCTATCTATCTGAATTTCTGTTTCGCTGTGAATTGTTATCTCATTCTGATAACACTGGGAGTGTAATCCTGTCGCCGCTAAAGGATGTTAATGAACATTTGTCCAATGTGGGTAGAGGTTATAGAACAACACGCCTACGTTTTGCCAGGTCCCCATTTCCTTGCTGTGTGGGCTGGTCACACGGCATGAAAAAAAAAAAAGGAGACATTTGTTTTGATCTCTACAGCCTTGGTGATATCACTGATAGTAATAAATCAACAGCGCTAATATTTATGAAGGATAAATAATAATAGCTAATGCTTATGTACACCTTCCGTGAGCACAAAATTAGAAGATTATTATATATCGGAATCCCTGTTAAGGACATGCACAGAAACAAAATGAAATGGGTTGTCCATTGTTTGCAACTAAGGTTCCTCTGAAATATACAAAAGAGATGTTGGTGGGTAAGAATTTTCCTTGATAGATGTGATGATTTGGCCAACTTAGAAATAATGAAGCAGCCTCATTTATTTTCCCACTTTCCCACGGGTCAGCTAACTTTTCCCATCCTATGAGCAAACCATGCAACCCGACTTCTACTGAGCTACTTTGCAAACTCATTAACTAGAGGAACCGTATGAGGCAGTGTAAACAGATCCATGAAAATTCATCCCACCACTAAAAACAAAGTCAAAAAAAAACTAAAAAAAAAAAAAAAAAATTCAAGCAAACCAGACAACAAAAAAACCTAGCTCATCAGCATTATCGTCATGAATTTTCTTTTGGTGCTTCTCTGTTCAGAGAGCAAAGGGATAACAAGAGGACTGGGCTGATCCATAAAGCCCAATGGTGTGAATAGAAGAGAAATGTCCAGGGGAGTAGCAGCTGCAGATTCGATAGGAGAATGCCTCACGGAGAAGAGAAGTGAGTTGGAAGATGCTTGGGAAGAACCATGAGATTTACAGAAAAGAAAGGAAGCTGGTTCTGTTTGTTGTTTTGAAGCACTGTTTTGAAGCAGTGTAAACTGAGACTCAGTAGTCCCCAACAGCTACCATTTGACTGAAGCAGAGAGGTTTTGAGGTACAGAGAGAAAGCTGAAAGGAAGATGGAACCGAATTGATGTACTATTTCAAAGCCATGTTTTCCTGTGTGAAAGCCTACCCGAGTTGATGGCATTTGGGAAAATGTCAATATGAAATAGCAAGGTTCTTGTTTTCTGGAACTGTGCAATCTATTAAAGATGAGCTAAGCCATAATAAAAAATAACTTGAATATCGCATAAATTGGTCCATGCCGTCATGGTTGAGGAGAATGGGAGCTGAATGATACTTGGGGCTCTCCAGAGGGCAGGCTAGGAGTGAAATCACGTAATGGAGCAGTTACAAGGAAAGCTTCAAGGAAGAGGCAGCCATATCTCAGGATGGATTTGACTAAAACGACAATCCTGGAGGATCGGAGAAAATGAGACGTGGCCGTGGACTTACACAACGGAAGACGTAGCCGGTGAGGTCCCTGCGGAGAGGCTGAACACCCCAGGGAGAAGCATCCAATCTATCCAAATATCCACCATGATGGAGTGCTGCATTGCTTAGTCCCTGCGAGAGCAGCTCAAGAGGGCGCTGCTGGGAGCTGGAGGCAGGCAGGCAGTACCCACCCCTCCCCCCCGAGGGGGGGACACTGGCAAGAATCAGAAGATCCTTTCTAGACCACAGTGGATTATGCAAAAGACTTCAAAGATGAAAACGTGAAACAGAAATTCAGTTATAAGGAAGAGGATAAACGATGACAAAGCTGAGTTTTTTTAATATGATTATTATTTTGATTTTGCTGTGATGTCCAAGAATGGGGAGCCTAAGGGATTGGTGAGGTGACAGACAGGTAGCATGAGGCTTATGGATGGGTTAAGAGTACCAGCCACACACACTTTCTTGCTAATTGAGATGTACTTAAATTGTAATGATTTGTTTTTCTAGGCTGTATCACAATATCCCTATCAAAATGTCCCTCTATCAATATAATCATTAAAATGTCAGGAACCTCAGCATGGGACCCTAGCAGAAGTTCTGTTGTTATAGCTAGAATAAAGCTTTATGGCTAAATGAGCAGCAATTCTGGCTTAGTCTGGAATCTACAAGTGTTGGCTGGATTAATTTAAATCCCTTCTGCCGAAGTCAAAATGGTCTTACACACAGGCACAAAGCTGAGGTTGCCTATGGGTTCCATACCAAAGGCTCCAGTTATAAGCCATAGGTGGCCATGGTTATAGATAAATGGTCTAAAACCCAGGCAGAACTCGGGAAAAGGGGCATTTAGGAGAGCGTTTCAAAGGGGTGTTTTGAAAAATAGCAAAATTGTATCCACAAAAGGAAACTTCAACAAAAAATTTAAAAAATAAAGAAAATATTCAATGCTTATGTTCTTTAAAAAAATTTTTTTTAATGTTTTTATTTATTTTTGAGACAGAGAGAGACAGAGCATGAGCAGGGGAGAGGTAGAGAGAGAGGGAGACACAGAATCTGAAGCAGGTTCCAGGCCCTGAGCTGTCAACACAGAGCCCGACGCCGGGCTCGAACGCACAGACCGTGAGATCATGACCCGAGCTGAAGTCAGGCGCTCAACCGACCAAGCCACCCAGGCGCCCCACAGTGTTTATGTTCTTGTCTCTATGGAGTATCTTTTAGGTTATCTATTTATTTACTTTTTTATTTGAGAGAGAGAGCAAGAGAGAAAAGAGTACATGAGTGTGGAAGAGAGGCAGAGGAAGAGAGAGAGAAAAATCCCAAGCAAGCTCCGTGCTCAGCTTGGACGACCCTGGGATCATGACCTGAGCTGAAATCAAGAGTCAGACTCCCAAGCACCTGAGCCTCCCAGGCGCCCCTAAGTTTTTTTAAGCCAAATATAAAGATACACAAAGAAAATAACAATCCTTACTTGGTATTCTTTCTCTCCCTCTCTCTCTGCCCCTACCCTGCTTGTGCTCTATCTCTCTCTCAAACATAAAGAAACACTAAAAAAAAGAAAAGGAAAGAAAGAAAACAACAATTGTTTCTGCCACAATTTTTTGTCTTCTAAAATAATATTAAGCTAAAAGAAAAAGTATTGACCTACGACAAAAAGTTAATACCCATAGTATGTTGAAAGCTCATATGAATTGGTAGAAACATATGACAACTCAAAAAATAAATAGTCTTTATTTACAGCACAAATATAAATTGACTGCTATCTATGCATCAGGAACAGGGCTGAGCTCTACTGGAGAGTAGAAAATAGGCATGACACCGTTGTGACCTTCTGAAATTTACAAACTTAGCCAGGAAATAACACAAATATTTTACATAAGAAGAAAGTGCTGTAATTTAACAAACTATGAAAAAAAGATATTTTCTCGTAATGAAAATATAGAAATTAATATATTAATAAGGTATCGTTATTGAGCCAGCAAATTTGTAGTAAAAATAGTATACTCATATATTATCAGTGGCAGTATAAATTGGTATAACCTTTTTGGAAAACAATTTGTCAATGTACATCAAAAAACCATAAAAATTTTATATCTTTGGCCTAATTCACTCCTGGAAAGTTATCCAAAGGTAATAAACCCTAGGGAGAATGTTATACATGCAGTTATTAATTGCCACATTCTTTATAATAGCTAAAAATTGCCACATTATTTATAATAGCTAAAAATTAGGAACCACCAAATGTCTAACTATAGATAGAAGAATGGTTAACTGAATTATGGCACTTCTGCTGACTGGAAAATTATGCAACTTTTGAAGTGAAAACTATGAAGATTATGTGGCCAAATGGAAAGGATTATAGCTAGAACGCAAAAATATATGTAAAATTGACTCTATTTATGAAACCACGTATGCATATGGAAAAGTAAAAGAGAAAGGGTTGTATAAAAATTGAAATAATTGTGTTAGGAAAATCAGAGTATGTACTTTTAGGCACGCCTGGGCGGCTCCGTGAGTTAAGCATCCGACTCTCGACTCTTGGCTCAGGTCATGATCTCAAAGTCCATGAGCTCGAGCCCCATCGGGCTCCGCGCCCACAGCGGGGAGCCTGCTGGGGATTCTCCCTCTCCTCCCCCCTCTCTCTCTGCCCCTCCCCATGGCTCCCACATGCTCTATCTCAAAATAAATAAATAAATATTAGAAAAAAGAAAAAAGAAAAATACGCAAACAGTTTAAATGTGATGGGACGAGTGCTGTATTAGAGGTTCACAGAGTGCTAAGGAGCACAGAAAATGCAAGCCCTAACTCCGCCTAATGAATCATAATGGAGAAGCTGAGTCGTGGGGTCGAATCCTGCATCGGGCTCTGTTGTGGAGCCTGCTTAAGATTCTCTCTCTCCCTGCGCCCCCCCTCCCCCCGCCCCTTGTTCATGTGCGTGCACTCTGTCTCTCTCTATCAAAAAAGAAAAGAAATTTTTAAAAAGATTATGGACTTTTATCTCCTCTGTTATTTTTCAATAAACAAAAATGGCTAGACGTGCAAGAGTGTAGGCAAAAGAGTGTGCCGAATCAGATAAACGCGTGGGCCCAGGTTTCACGATACGGAAACCATTCTAGTTTGGCTCAATCATACGAAATGAGCAGACAGATAGAACAAGATAATTTGCAATGCTATGTTGAGTTCACACTACTGAGAGCCTGTTAACTCTGGCTCAGGAAGTTTGATGTCATTATACAGAAAGAATTAATCAAAAGTATGACTTTGGAAAAGCAAATAACAGGATGACGACTGTGAAGCAGAAAGGTTCACCTGGCCAGCACTGCAGAAAGGGCAGAAGAAGAAAGAGACTGGAGACGAGGAGCCCAGGGAAAAGGCCAGTGCAATAACTTACATGCCTATGATCAGGAAGCGGTTATGGGAGAGGAACGAGAGGGTTAAGTGAGAAATGAAATATCGAGGAATCGACGAGCTAGGTCATGACCAGACTTTGGAAACTGGGTGACCAGGAGGAGGAGAGCAGTGGCAAAAACAAATAAAGACAGCGGGAGCAAATACAGATTCACCGGCTTCTAACACATAGAGTTAGAATATGTAATTAAAATACATTCTCAAATATGTTTTATTTTAGCCGGTGAACTGTGACATTTAAATTTGAGCAGAAATGCCCTGGTTGTAAAGGAAAGTCAGAGCCCCAGCTGCTTGTAGGCATGCCTGGATCATGTCAGAAACCTTCAAATTACGGCGTATCTCTCTTTCAGAAATGCACCCCATAGACACCTGTATTGTACGTGACCGAGGCTCAGTGACGCTCCCTCTTGCCCCTGAATAAGACGTCTCATTTCTCCTGATTTCCTGCGGCTCTCTCCCCTTTTCTTTCTTGTATTTGCACTTTCTTTCTTTAAGCGCTGCTAGCCTTTGAACGTTTTGACCCATACCTTAGTTTTCCCCAAGCTGAACCCTGGTGAGGTCCTATCCCAGAGCACTCAGAGTGGATCTCCCAGACCTCCTGGATCAGAATCTTTGAGGAAGAGAGTTGGCATATGTACAACTCACAGAAGTGTGAGAAACATCAAGCCCAGCCCCTCTTTTTCATTTTACGTGGAAGGAAATCAAGGCCAAGAGGTTTCCTAACTCCTAGTTCAGTGCTCTTTCCGTAACATCACCAAACACCACAAAAAGCCCTGTCACTAGAAGTCAAAATGAACAAAGCGCACTTGGGAAGTATTTCCTTTTCTTTTTCCTTTAATAATAACCAACACTATTGCGCGGTTATTCATAAAATGTTAATTACTCTCCCCTCCCAACAACATCCTGATTTTTAGTTTAAACTATTAGCTTGAAGCATTAGGCATTTCAACAATGAAAGCTATTCTCTTTTCAATATACCTTCAATTTTTTATTTCTTATAAATATTCAATTGAATATTTCCATTTGTGGTGTAAGTTTGCTAATTTACTGGATGTTGATTCTATTCCCCGGAAATGTCACTTGGGTGGCCCTGCTGGGCTAAAATGAGAAGTCTGAGTACTGATTTTTGAACCCATGGTTCTGTGTAGGATTCAACAGCTGTTTGCTTTCTCTAGGGCATTTGGAACTAACTGTACGTAGTTTCAAGAGTAATCAGAAAAGACTGTGAAAATAGAAGCTCTCCTTAAGGTAGGATTCGTATTTTCAAAACACAAAGAGCTTCGCTCTGATGAGATGATTACCTATAATTCATATTGTATTGGTAATCCAGCATGGAGCAGTCTTTCGTCAAATAAACTATAGCATGTTGATAGATTTAAAACCTAACATAAGCATCCTATTTCCCTAGCTGATTACATAAGGAGCATTTGAGGGACATTTTGCTAAAGACCTGCTTGCACTCACTCGTTCGCCTCGTCTCTGTGAAGCCTCAAAAAGGAATTAGACAAACACGAGTGGTATTGTTAATGATGAAGAAAATAGCCTCATCTTCCAAGGCAAATGGCCAATCGGTGGATAGTTGTTTTGAAGTACAGGAAGGATGTCACGCGCCCTTCAGGAGAGGTAGAAAAGTCCGACGAAACTTGGGAAAGAAGATCTCAGGAGGTCTGCGACGAGGCTGAAAAGAAACAGGCTCTATCTCCTCTAGTGGATAAACTTCCTACGGAATGAGAGTTCTCTTCAACTTCACTCAGGGATGAGGGCAAGTTTCCATTTCTGAATCATTGGATTGCCCCATAATACATTTAAGAAATCAATAAGGTATTTGGGGGTACAAATAGATATTGCCCTGAAGCCCAGGGAGTATTGACAAATTATGGAAAGAGCCTAAATGTCCGTCAGCTGATGAATGGATAAAGAAATGGTGGTTTATATACACCACAGAATACTACGTGGCAATGAGAAAGAATGAAATCTGGCCTTTTGTAGCCACGTGGATGGAACTGGAGGGTGTTATGCTCAGTGAAATAAGTCATGCAGAGAAAGACAGATACCATATGTTTTCACTCTTATGTGGATCCTGAGAAACTTAACAGAAACCCATGGGGGAGGGGAAGGAAAAAAAAAAAGAGGTTAGAGTGGGAGAGAGCCAAAGCATAAGAGACTCTTAAAAACTGAGAACAAACTGAGGGTTGATGGGGGGTGGGAGGGAGGGGAGGGTGGGAGATGGGTATGGAGGAGGGCACCTGTTGGGATGAGCACTGGGTGTTGTATGGAAACCAATTTGACAATAAATTTCATATTTGAAAAAAAAAAAAAAAAGAACCGATGGGATGGGCACCAGCTGTCCGCTAAGGCGATGGCGACCACGTGGTCCTTCTCTTTTCCATCAGGACTCCAGCATCCTCGGGGAGATCTACACGGGACTCCAGTCGGCCACCAGGGGCACAAGGGGATCTAGAGCTAGTGAGGGGACCAAGCTTTGCAATCACACTTGTGCTGGTTCCCCCCCCCCCCCACCACCTTGTTGCTTAAAACATTAATATATTAAAACAGGAAAATCTCTTTTTATAACCTACAGAGAAAAGTCTCTATTTTTTTCCCCATGAATCCAGCCATCGATACTAATTAATAGTTCATCATGATTCTGAACCCTCGCTGCCCCCAGAATCACTTGGGTCAGACACTTTGGGAGGGAACCTCAGGTATCGAATGGGTTTTAGACAAGCAGCATAGGCTGGTTCTCACCGTGACTAGGTTTGACACCCTCCTCCACGTAAAGTTGGCTTTCTGCGCTTTTATTTAATATCGAGTGACTTCTTTTGGCTATAGTATAGCATTGAGCATTCAGATTTTCACTCCAATGTACTAACTTCAGGAAATGAGGATGTGGAGGGTGGGAAGCATGGCGGATATATATCCATTCTGCTTAGATGATTCATTGCTGTTATTTGCTCCACATAATCTGTGGTCACAATCGGACATTGTTGCCTTCACAGTATATCCTCTGTCCTGTTCTTTCTCGCAGTAACAGCAATTTGCCATCTTATTTTAAGGAATACAATCGTGACATAAACAATAAGGTTCAGCTGGAGGTGTGCAGATGGCTGGCATCTGGGCGAATAAATGAGAAGCTCCGCTTCTCTTTCCGTCTTTCTAGACCTGTGTATTTGCTGCATGCTCCAGGTCCTTTCCCCAACAGTTCTCTTTTGATTAGGGAAATAAGGGTGCTTTCTGCAAGGTAAACACAAACTGGAAGAAATCAGAGATGTTCATCCTACAAAGCAGAGCGAACAGCTTAGCTAATAACCGAATTCAAATCCGAAGGAGGGCGTGCCCTTGTTTCCACCGACAGGCATGCCCCTGTGGCAGAAACAGATGCCCAAGGTTTTTTGGAACCAATTATAAGTTTAGTCATTGTTCATAATTATTGTTGGTTTATCGCTCAGTAATCTGTGCTTCAGTGTTTTCCTGAAAGTCGCTCTTTCCAGATGACAACTTTGTGAGCTTCCTCTCTAGGTGCCAAGTGCAGGGGCAGCACTTGCCAAATACAAATAAAAAAATAAAGCTTAAGTGTGAGCTTAAGCTCACACTGGCAGAGGGACCAGATGTAGACTGAGTGCGGGGAAGCCCGACCCGTAGAAGTGATCTGCATGGAGCCGGGCTGTCCCAGCAAAGTTAAGCCTAGAACAAAATGGGAATAATGCTTGTTAGTACCTCCATAGCACCACTGTCATTGCTGTTAGTGAGACGCCTGCACGTAGCGAGTGGGTGCTGAAATTAGCGGGACGGTACCAAATAGTGTACCTACCCAATCTATTTCCCCGAAACGAATCTATCCCAGTAGCCACTGTTCGCCGTATTTACCAGATGGGGACACTGAGGCTCAGGGTGCAGAGTGAGCTCAAGGCTGCATCCCCGCTAAGTGCTAAAGCAGGATTTAAGGCCAGCTCTGTCTGAGTAGGGAGCCCACGCTCTTCATCACTGCCCTGTGCGCTCAGCACATTTATCTTGCACACCCGGAGATTTTATTGCAGATTTCTTTGGGGGATAAACATGTGACAAATTACAATATTTGAAATCTGCTGTAACATTCATTACCCTGTTTTAACCGAAGCTTTCGGGAGGCGATTTCCATCTTGTTTGGGAACAGACTCCCAGACACCGAGTTAAAAATGGTCGTCTTCCTTATGAAGGACACTCAATCAAGTGCTAGGCACTCAAGGTTTCTTGCAGCCAGATCTGAAAGATAAAGTTCTAATGAATTCTCTTAAGAGAGTGTTGGAAATTTGTCCTTTTGAGCTCTGCATATGTCAAGGAATTCAGCATACTTAATTGGAATTAGAAGGCTGGTTGTAGCGCAGAGTAAATGGCATTTACGATTGCTGGGTTATATATCTGCCATTTCATCGAGGTGGAATTCGAAAGCTATCATGGCAGATCATCTTTCTTTTTGGTCTATCTCGTTCTCGCTGCTCCGTTTCTTTGAGATGGCCTTTAAAAGCACTTGACATTTTTGTTTCCGTCTGCATGGAGTCCTCGTTACTATGTCCACTTAAGTATCTCTGTGCAGGACGGTATCTCTGCATGTCTTCGTCTGTCTCTCTCCAGGTCTCTTTCTGAATCCTAAGCTTTTCACATCACACTTCTTGTTTGTTTTTGTTTTGTTTTCAATTCATTTTACTTTTTTTGTCTTCATATACTTTGAAATTTCTTTCCTGTTATTCTTTGGACTTTTAAACTATTTCCTGTTTCACACCCGTTTTTGGTGGTGTGCTTGTTCTTTCCTTATACGTGAAACTATACCATTCCCCCCGCCGCCAAGGGCTTGTAGTTCCCTTTCTAGGGTAAACTTCATGTTCAGAACAGTCTAGAGCTATTTGGAGACTCCTAGACTATAAGCCCCCTGAGGGCAGGGATCGCATCTTGCCCGGGCCTGAGTACCAAGTGTGTATTCATCGTCTGACCACAGCTCACACATCTCAGAAATGGTGACTGGGTGAGTAAGTGCTCATGAAATAATACACAAGCTCTGAATACAAAACAATATCATTTTCATGGTAATTCAAACCAGCAAGCTGCTTTAGGAAATTACACAAGGTAGATTCTAAAATGGTTCCTGAACAATCGGAGTATCATCGGAAGGAGTGTTTAGTCCTTAGCCAAATACTTTAAAAAGGATATCTTTGGCTTTAGATATGTAATTTTTGGCTAAGTAGTTCTTTGAATAGCAACCTGTTTGAAGCAACCTGTTTAAAAGCATTTATCTAATTTATGTAATTTGGACATGTACAATATTTTCTTTTAAATGTTGTGTTTAAGTCTGAATTGGTTCAAGTCGACAGCAAATGTATATACGTTAAATATTACAGAAAAGAACATATAAGACGTCCAGCATCTACCAAATCAGATTCAACAGATATTACCATATTTCCTTCAAATTGGTATTTCTTGAAGAAATAAAATTTCTTTTTCTCCATTCTCAGAGGGAACTAGTATTCTGACACGGCACATTTCCTTCATATTTTATACTTTGCTTTTTATATACCATATATAAGATAAGGTACTATTCCATATGAAAATTTTACAAAAAATAGTGTTGTACATTACATTTTTTTTACAACTTACTTTTTCACTCAATATTCTGGGTGTTTAGCCATCTTGACAGATGTAGATATAGTTAATTTATTTTAATTGTGTATAGTATTTCACCTCATGAATAAACCGGAGCCTATTTATCCACTTAGTTTTCAGCTTTTTCACGGTTACAATGTAATAACAAATTCGTTCATTCATTCGTGTGTGTTTACAACTAAGCCTTCTTGGGTAGACTTGCTTAGTCCTGAAATATGCATCTATTTAACATTACAAGGTTCATCTTGTTTTATTCATGTTCTCAAACCATCTTTCTGAGTTGTCTTTTGTTTCATATACTCTAGAAGCTATGCTGACATCTTCAACCTGTCAACTTGAATTAACAAAGTTTAATTTAAACACTATGTCTACCGTCCTTCTGAACAATAAAAAGACTTTAGAAAGTTTCAATTCCAAATACTTTTCTCCCTTTTAAAATGTTATCACCAAGGGGCCCCCGGGTGGCTCAGTCAGTTAATATTCCCACCCATGATTTCAGCTCAGGTCGTGATCTCGCGGTCTCACGGTCCATGAGTTTGAGCTCCTTGTTGGGCTTTGCACTGACAGTGTGGAGCCTGCTTGAGATTCTCTCTCTCCCTCTCTCTCTGCCCCTCCCCACTCTCTCTCTCTCTCAAAATAAATAAACTTTAAAAATAAAATAAAATAAAATAAAATAAAATAAAATAAAATGTTATCATGTGGTATTTTATTTCCATTCTGCTTTTCAAGTCCCAAAGGTAATCATTATCATTATTATTGTGTTTATTACTCGATATGTATTTATATTTACCCACGTGCATACCAATTTTCTAAGTACAGTATTTTTTCTGGCATATGACTGTTTTGTTCCTCGTTCCTTTACTTTTGGCCAAGAATTTGAGCTAGTAAAATTAATCACTTTTTAAAAATTTTAACCTCACATTTGAAAAAACAATTTTTTTAATGTTTATTTCTTTTTGAGACAGAGAGAGAGAGCATGAACAGGGGAGGGGCAGAGAGAGAGGGAGACACAGAATCTGAAACAGGCTCCAGGCTCTGAGCTGTCAGCACAGAGCCCGACACGGGGCTCGAACTCATGGACCGTGAGATCGTGACCTGAGCCGAAGTCAGACGCTTAACTGACCAAGCCACCCAGGCGCCCCTATAACCTCACATTTGAATAATAGTTTTGCTTAATATAGAACTCAATTTCCCTCACAGTTTGACTGTATGACTTATTATTTTTATGTTGTTTTTGTTCACAGGTTTACTGACATTATTTTTTAAGACATTTTAAAATGTTTATTTATTTATTATGAGAGAGATAGTGTGAGCAGGGAGGGACAGAGAGAAACAGGGAGAGAGAGAGAATACCAAGCAAGGTCCATGCTGTCAGCAAAGACCCCCCAGTGTAGAGCTGGTTTTCTCAAACCATGTGATCATGACCTGAGCCAAAATCAAGAGTCAGATGCTTAACCAACTGAGCCACCCAGATGCCCAAGTTTACTGATACTCTAATTTCTATTCCTTTGGAGGTGAATTGCCTTATCTCTAGTTATTTTAAATATTTTTTCTTCACTCTTTTGAGATTTATTTTCATTTACTCTGTTGAGGAACTCATTTTGATGTTTTTAATCTGATGATTCATATCTTTCATTAAACCTAGAAAACTTTTCAGCATTATGTTTTTGAAAATTGTTCTTCCCAAATTTTTGTTATTGTCTGCTTATAAATTCTTGCTAGCTAGATCATGAACTTTTAATTACATCTTCCACATCTTAACCCCTCTTCAGTATTTTCTGTATTTTCGCTTGTGTTTTGTGTTCTGGAAAATTATCTCAGATTTATCTTTTAGTTCACCAATTCTTTCTTCAGTTGTATCTAGTCTGATGTTTATCTACTGAATTGCCAATCCTTTACACTTTGCTTGTGGGAATTCAATTGAAAGGATTTCTCTGCCAGGCAATGTGGCAATATACATTGAAAAACTTAAGTTTTTTCATCTTTTTTAATTATGGAAATAATCTTCTAAAAATTACTCTAGGGAACTCATTGAATAATCTATTCGTTTTTACATTATAGGAGCAGTATTTCAGTGTTCCTAATTGTATAAAATGGAAATATCTATCAGTAAGTGAATGGTTAATAAGTAATTCACTATCCATGAAATGAAACATCTTTGAGACAATAATGTTACCAAACAAAACATTATGGAAAAATATTGAACATATCTTAAGCAGGATACAGCATACTACAAAGGAATATGCATAACATGAAAAAATGTTTGTAAAAGGAAAACAATATATTAGCAAATTAGAAATGCTATTAGGACACAAATCAACAGGCTACCACTGGTTAATTCTGGTTGATGGGATTAAGAATTATTTTTATAGTGTCCTTTTTTTCATATAATTACTCAAAATTTTTTGCAATCTCTAAAAATGCTTATAATAATAAAAGAAAATAAGTCTGTTATATAGTGTTCATCTCTTGATAAAACCGAATATTTTTAAGCGGAGAAAATCAAACCCATTGACATCATGTGGTACGATTTCAGGGCAGGCAGAGATATTCAATATTAAATAATGAAAACAACATTTATTTTGAAGGAAAACCTAGCATCAAAATTTTCCAAAGTTGTGTGACCAGGAGAACAACAGTACTAGAGACTGGAAATTACAGAATAATCTGGACACAGAGAGCTAAGAACCAAACCCAGACTCTACCTTGTCCCTTAAGGTGCTACTATCTGGTGGAGATCTGCTTCAAAGAGACAGGTGGCCTCCCTCTCTGTTATCATTCTTTGATGGCTAAAACAAGAAAAGCAAACCATTTACCAATTGAGAAAAAAAATGTATTGAGTACCAGCTACAAGAATACACGATTAGGTCCTTGGGATATAGCTATAAACAGACGATTACTAATAAAGTAGTAGTGTGGCCGTGAAAAGTTTGATTATTCTCTTTTGTCCGATTCCTTTCCTTCGATTCTGTCAAATGCCTTCAAAACTGACTTCTTAAGGGGAGCTTCCCCTATCACCTATCACCCCAGATTAGGTTCCCTTCCTAATGCCAAGTATAATCCACTGGTAGGAGCTGCCTGCAACCCCATGGGGAAAATGGTATCTCGGCCCAATGGGACGTGGCACCATACTTGATTAGTGATGCCTGGCAAAGCCTCTGGAGGGAGAGGCATCAGGCAACATGCCCCATGTCATCCCATTGCCTCAAATCAACTGTGGCTCCAGATTACTTTTATTAATACATTTTAAATACTTTCAAAAGCATGCCCTAAAAAATATTTCCAATTCACAGAGCACCCATTATTAAAGATAATGCAGACAGAGTGCAGGCTGGCCGAGAAGTACTGGGTTTGTACTGTATTTTCTGACAGAATTTAAGGACAAAAGCCTCTTAAGATCTATAGTGTTTAGTATTATGCCTTTTTCTCTGGGAAAATGAAAAGGGGTAATGGGTACAAATCTATGTATCACAGAACTGTTCTTCCAACATGTCAGGTTGTTTTGTCTGGTCATCGATAGTAGAGGCTTTGACACAGGGGTCTTGGTTGTGACCCCAGACTATTCTTCCATTTTTCTCAGGCCTCCTGGGCTTGACCTAATTTCAAACAGGACCGCTGTCACTACCGGAGGCTTCTTAGCTTCCTTCCCTTCCGGTGAGTAGGCTGCTATTGACTGAAGTTGCCTCCAGGCTGAAGCTCTGACATGAAACAGCCGTTCTGGGTGCACGCACGAGCTTGCGCAGGCCCAAGCGCATAAGTGGGAGGTATCCGGAAATTTCTCTGAGAAAGTTTCATTAAACTTTAAACTGTTGTTTTGCTACGGTATTATAGTTACATCAGATGGAACCACTGGGAGAGAGCAGGAAATTGGACCCCCTTCCGATATCTTTGCAACTTCACACGAATCCATAATTATTGCAAGATAAAAAAGTTACCACATAAATGCCTAAATAAAAACTGTTTAACATGCTCACATTCAACTCCTTTCATCCCTTTAAATCTTTTATTAAATCCATGACTAAATAATGGGACATTATAAGCATCGGTGGAAGAAAAGTAAGCGCGTTCGAAAGAGCAAAATTGTTTTGCAATAACCTTTTGCTGTGAGACCCTCCTGACACAGCAGAGGAAATCCATTCCAACATCCTAATTCTGTGCTGCAAAAATAAAATACTTCAAAGAGATGGCTTAGACATTTCAACTATTTTTCCCATGTTTAATTGACTAATATAAAAATGGCTTGTTTACATTCTTTTTTTCTGAAAAAAAAAATAGTTCTTCATCTAAATGGGAAGTTTTCATGATACATCATTTTGCTTTGTCACAGTTTGAAGAACTTACAAAATCTTCACTAGCTAGGTTACTGCGAAATTTTTCGTCTCACAAAGATCCCTTGAAAGTTAGAAAAGGGTTAGTTCACTTATTCAGAAAGGTGTGTATTTTTTTTTTCATTTACACAGACTTCAGGACTTTTCATTTCTGATTCACCAAAAGCCATAGTTCTCAATTTCTTTTCTCTTTTTCTTTTCTTTGAAGGTACAGGTATTAGAGGCTCTCGTGGAAAACATTTACTTCTTTGCTCCTACTTCCTCTGTTATATTGTATGTTACTTTGAAAACACTACAGGTTGTTAAGTCGCTTTATTTTATCCCATTCAGTCCTCACAGCCACTCTGTGAGCGAGGTGCGGGCTTATCCCCACCATGTATTTGTGGTCCTGACGCACTGAGAGATCAGGTGTCTTCCTAAGGCCACATTGTAGGCCAATGGGGGAGCCTTTCCAATGTAACCAATGCACTCCGCTCTCTACCCTGAGGCAATTGCTTGAAAATTATTTTAGGTTTTGAGAAGTCATTGTATTATTTTCATTTGGTTTCCTAGTGAGCCTCCCTGGCTTCATGGATGCCCACAGAGGGGGCTAAAAGGACATAGTGGGGCTAGTCTGAAATTCTCCCACAGCTCATCTGTGGGACTTCAGATCTTGTGTGTGTATCACCCATGTTAAACAGAAGCAGACGTGCTCTGGTCTAGTGTGAAGGGTGTAGCTGAATTCTAAGCTGGTCAATAAAAGCTTACTCTATCTAGGGTACATTTGCACTTGGTGTTCTCATTACTGTATTCAATTGTAGTGGAAAGGCCAGATTCACTAGAATTTTATATATACCGCTTCCTGATGACGTATTTGCCAATCGCTTCTTCTCAATCTTATATATTAGTTCTCAAAATTAAAAATGAATAGGGATGATAATGTTGAAAAGCCTTGCGGTCAGTACAAAGGTGGGTGGGGTAGGCACAGAAATCCTGAAGATCTTTGGGCCCGGCCTCCTGCTGAAAGGCAGCCCCTCTCACCTTCTAACCCTTGAAGTGCATCCAAGGATCCTCTCACTTCCTCTGTCTCTGACCTTCTTGACCGTAGTTTAGAAATTCCACTCAAATCACTATGTCTCAGCTTTGCTTCTGGCTGCTATTTCTGCTTCAGGCTAGGAACTCACCCCCGACCCTCTCATCAGTCAAGGTCACCCGTAAGCCCCTAACCACTGGTCCTTTGACTTGGAGTCTTCTCGATCCTCAAATGCATGCAGTGTTCACCCCAATCAGAGTGACCTCCTAAAAGAGGCCTAGCTTCCCTCCTGCATGGCTGAGAGAATGCTGAATATGAGGTATAAGTTAGATTAGGAAAAACGCCCTTACATTTCCAGATGCCAGTTCCCCTCTGTCCTTAAAACATTTGCGGAGGACTTGCTTTCCTACGATACTTCTAGTATTCTCTGCAGCTCTTACTTTAGAATTACATGAGTCCTAGAAATACCTAGGTCTTCCTGGAAATGTCTTTGCTAATGTCTATTGTCAGCACCATGCAAAATCATGGAAAAGGAGCTTACCTTTGGGGTGCCTGGGCGGCTCAGTCGGTTAAGTGTCTGACTCTTGATTTCAGCTCAGGTCATGATCTCATAGTCCTGAGATCAGCCCCATGTCAGGCTCTACACTGGACAAGGAGTCTGCTTCCTGCTTGTGATTTTCTCTCTCTCTCTCTCTGTCAAAAAAACAAAACAAAAAAACACAAACAAAAAAGAACACACCTAAATAACAATGCGAGAGAGGAAGGAAGAGCCAAACCAGGGCAAAGACCCCCCGACCGTAGTCTTTGAACCTTCCTCACATCAGGGTTAGGAAAAACTAACTTTACACCCCCAGGGATGGAAGTAAAGGCCTAGTGCTAACCCCCGGGAGGTGTATTCTACTACACTAAGAGTTACTGTTGCACAGAGTTGGTCCTTCCCATCAGAGTAAGGCAGTGCTATCCCCAAAGTCAGAGCCCCTTACTAAGGTTGTAACCACAAGATCCACAAAACACGTTTCATCCTCCCTAAGCTCCTCTATTTCAAACCTATGCGACTACACTTTGGTTCACATTCATTGAAGGGGTACCTCTTCTCTACAAGAAAGGAAAAAGAAAGGCTTAAAAGTAAGCACATTAGGACAGATTAGTCAATGAAAACTGCTTTGAAAATGTTTATTGATTTTTGGGAGAGAGAGAGGGAGACAGGGAGAGGGAGAGAGAGAACACAAACAGGGGAAGGGCGGGGGTGGGGGGTGGAGGGGTGGGCAAGGATCCAAAGCAGGCCCAAGAACTCACAAACCTGGGGACTATGATCTGAGCTGAAGTCTGATGCTTAACTGACTGAGCCACCCAGGTGCCCCTAAAACTGCCTTTAATTGTAAATGGAAGGAAAAACCCAAACCACATTCCCTCGGGGTATGTGTCTGTGCCTCTGCTCTATGTTGACCCTATAACCTCATTGATAATTTGTTGTACCTTAAAATGGCAGTCTCAAACTTAGGAACAGATAGAGTTCTAAGAGTTTCGTCAAAAACATTTTCAGGGGCACCCGGGTGGCTCAGTCGGTTAAGTGTCCGACTTTGGCTCAGGTCATGATCTCACGGTTCGTGGGTTCAAGCTCCATGTAAGGCGCCGTGCTAACAGCTCGGAGCCTGGAGCCTGCTTCGGATTCTGTGTCTCCCTCTCTCTCTGCGTCTCCCTCCCCTGTTCACGCTCTGTCTCTCTCTGTCTCTCAAAAATAAATAAATGTAAACTTTTAAAAAAATTTTTATTGAGGGGTGGCTGGGTGGCTCAGTCAGTTGTGTCCAGCTCTTGATATTGGCTCAGGTGATGATCTCACGGTTCATGAGTTCAAGTCCCACGTTGGACGCTGTGCTGACAGTGCAGAGCCTGCTTGAGATTCTCTCTCTTCCTCGTTCTGCCCCTCTCCCTTCAAAATAAAAAAATAAACTTAAAAAAATTATTGAAATCATTTTACAGTGATATTAATTTTCAACATCAATATATAAACTTTGATTATTTCATTATTATGAAAATTATGTCAATCGCAACCAATTTAAACACTTTATAAAGGGGTGGCCTAGTTTAGACTAATACTTGTAATTTTCTTTTGTTCATTGATCCACCCATCCATTCATTCATTCACTCAATGTTTATTGGCTGAAACTGACATAGTCCCTATTCAAGACGCTGGTGGACTAAACAAAGAGAAAAGTCATGTCATTAAAAACAGGGTGCAGATAAGGAAATTGTGGCACAGAGACGTTAAGCTACCTAAGGACATAAAGCTAAAGCTAGTAAGGTGGTATAAGGATTCAAGCCCAAACAAGTTGGATCCAGAGTCTACATTCTTAATCATTATGAACCTGTGCTATCTCTACGTGATGTAATTCAAGGAGCCATTACGTTTTCATCTCTTATTAATTTGCTTCCACGCCATCTAAAACATTTTGGGATCTTCTTATTACATCATATACACAGAATTCATCCACTAATCCAGAGCCAGTAACCAAACTGACACATTAATTATCTCCCTACAGATGGCATGGTTTTTGAACAGTTGATACAGTCAAGAGCATTTGGGTCTCTATTGGGTAGAGAATCCAAACAAAGTTGGAGGAGCACTTGGGATAATGGCTAAGTCAGAGCAAGGAGACTTAGTGAATTTTGTGTTGGATCTTTGGAATGTAAGTAAAATATCGTTGTCTGAGGAAGTGAAGTAAAGCAGGACATGCCTGCAAAAGGCACAGCTCGATCAAATCTAAGACAGTCTGAGGTCCCAATGTCAAGTCTCATGAACATAGAAATAAACCATCTAGAATGCAAACCTGTGTCAGAGCACAGTGAGGAGAACACTGATGGAGAATCTCATCTCAACATTATTAATAAGTATGTCATATGAACTAGGATCTACACATTGTTAAAGTCAAGATAGATTATGTCCATCATTTCTCTCCCATCCGGCAGCCCCGCCATTCTGTCATAGTAGGAGATGACATCAGTCTAGAACTGTTCCTAAAAATGCCAGTGGCCTATTCTTCTGTAGATGTTTTTAAATGGATTGTTTTAGATGATTAACTACACAGTCTTTTTGATCTAGAAATTATTAGCTAATAATTCTCTGGGTTCGCTTTCTCTTGTTTAAAAGAAAAAGAAATATAGATTACAGTATCTTCTTGGCATAAGACATATCATTAGCAATTCTTTAACATGGCAGCTATTAGGTTTAGGATGAATTTCACCAATCCTTAGAGTTCTTTGGTGGCAAATCATCAGGGACCGTAGATAGGATAGATCATTCTTACCTCGGTATTCTACCATCTGTTTTTATCTAGATTAACATAGCTCCCTGCCCCTCAATCTACAAAACTATCATTTTTGTTCAATAATGTCTTATTCAGAACTACCAAGGAGCACCTGGGTGGCTCAGTTGGTTAAGAGTCTGACTTTGGCTCAGGTCATGATCTTGCGGTTAATGAGTTTAAGCCCCATGTTGGGCTCTGTGCTGACAATTCAGAGCCTGGAGCCTCCTCCAGATTCTCTGTCTCCCTCTCCCTCTACCCCTTCCCTGCTCTCTCTCCCTCTCCCTCCCTCCCTCTCTGTCTCTCCAAAATAAATAATAAACATTAAAACAATTAGAAAAAAACTATCACAGCTCTCTTTATTAAGGTCATCATCAAGATCAATGATTGCTATCACATGTAGGCATAGTCATTTTCTGAGAAAAGTCCATGACTCATTAACATGAAAAAAACAAAGAATGAAATCTTCAATTCAGTTATAATCTAGGGAACAAGCAAGGGAGGAGGAGAACCATCAGTAAATTGAATAGAAAATGTGGCACTAACGGTAACTTGACTTGTTTATCAGAAAAGGAAAGGCAGCAAGAGAATAATTTTGAAACACAGAGAACTGTAAGAGCCCACGCATGTGTAAGAATGCCATGGAGGTCTTTATTTGAATCATCTGAGCAATAATCTAGCCATAACCAGGAGCTGCTTCTCCTGCTGGTCACTGATGTCATTACTGAATATAGTGTCTTATTAAAACATAAACTAGGTTGTCTATCAGCAAAATTACAAAGAAGGTCATTTATGTCTTTAAACCACCACCCACATTTGCAGCGTCCCCAACTCCCCTTCCTTCTGTTTGTTCCTTCCCTTCCTTCTTCTTCCACAATGACCCTTCTCTTGACCTTTAAGGACTCACTTAGCCTACTTAATACTCCAGCCTTAAGGTGTGAATGGGTAATGTATGATTTCACCCAGATGGTATTCCCCAAGTTGTTAGGTCTATGCAAAACCTGAAATCAAAGAAATAATCCCAGCTAATGTTTTCCAAGTGAATATGGGCAGTCTTTATTTTAAACACTTATACATGTCAACCCATTTAATCTTCTCAACAGCTCCATTTTATAGGTGAGTTGATGGCCACGTTTTACAGGCAAGAGAACTGATGTTCAGAAACGTTAAGCAACTTGCCCGAACTCATCACGTAGTTCGAGCTCATAGTTGGTTTCCAAAAATTTCATTGCTCAAAACTTTAACATGTTGCCTTATCTTAAGGAAGTTTCTCGAAAGTTTTGTGTTTGCTGTTTTTTACCCCCTAGTTTTAAAAAAAAATTTTTTTTTACATTTATTTATTTTTGAGAGACAAAGAGAGACTGAGCACAAGGGGGGGGGGAGGGGCAGAGAGAGAAGGAGACACAGAATTCAAAGCAGGCTCCAGGCTCTGAGCTGTGAGCACAGAGCCTGACGCGGGGCTCAAACTCACAAACCGCGAGATCATGACCTGAGCTGAAGTTGGACACTTAACCAACTGAGCCACCCAGGTACCACTACCTCCTGGTCTTTTAAAATTTTTCTCATTAATTTTTCCCAAGTCTGATTTTTATTTCATTTAGAACTATGCTACCACAATTTCTCGAAATACGGTTGAGCTATTTTCAAAAAATATTTTTACTCTTTATTGTCTCATTTTTATCTTACTTATGCCAAATGCACCCACAATCATGTTTCTTGGTTGCTTCCCTTGGCTGGGGCCACAGTTGCTCTGAATCCATAGCAAAAAAAAGTATGATCTGCTCGGTAGCCCCAAATTAATTTTTTTTAATGTGATGAAGTACATCATCATCTTTCTTGTCCACTGATGTTCTGATAAAAAGGAGATCGCTATTATAATCATCCATAAATGGTTACTACAACATAAAAAGAGAAATCAGAGTCATAGATTTAAAATGTCTTGCCTATTTGTCCTAGATGTATTTTCTTCTTGACAAATGGTGTATGGCATTTATGTGAGAATAATCAGGTAAAAACCTCATTTACTTTTAGTCAATCCACGTTTACTTTTATGCCCTTGATAAAGGGTAGCATAATCCTAATTTGCATTTATACTATCTGGCTTCAGCAAGTATAGGATTAAGAGTTAGTTGGAAGATTTCTATGGAGAAGATCTTACCTTCTTTTAGTTATTTAGAAATATAGCTTATATAGAAAAAAAGTAGGATAAATTTGTAATTCCTTCCTTTTAAGTGCTGGTTTTCATAGTAAAGAGTTTGGGCTCCATTGATGGCTCATTGGTTTTTAATCAAGCTGTGTGTATATTTTTTTGGCTCTCGTTTTCATATGAACTCATAGATTTTTCTGTAGTTACTATGTTTCAAACGATTGTGTTCATTATTCTTACTGATGCTCGAACTGTCCTATTGTGGCCAACTGTTGGCCTCCAATTTCTTTTTCACATGACTATTACTCTTGAAAGGCCTCTTTGTTTCTGGGTACCCATAAGAGGTCCCAGGCTTATCTTATATTTTACCTGCCATACCTTCAAGGAGCCCTGGTTCTTTTAGTGGGAAATGGTATTTAGAATCCAAAATCCAAGTTATTGGTATGTTCATTACTACTGGGTTATCACTTTTTTCCCTAGGCCTCTCAGTGGACAGAGCTAGGAAATAAGTATTGCTAAAAGAAAGTAATGGGGCGCATGGGTGGCTCAGTCAGCTAAGTGTCTGACTTTGGCTCAGGTCGTTATCTCACGGTTCCTGGGTTTGAGCCTCACGTCAGGCTCTGTGCCGACGGCTCAGAGCCTGGAGCCTGCTTCAGCTTCTGCGTCTCCCTCTCTCTCTGCCCCTCCCATGCTCACACTCTTTCTGTCTCTCAAAAATAAGTAAAACATTAAAAAAAAAAACTTTAAAAAAGAAAGTAAATCACGAGTTTATATTTATATTTCCACCTCTAAATAAATATTACAAACATTTGCCTTTTTCCTAATTATATCTTTTCTCCTGCGCTGAAGAATTTGATTCCTAACCACACTAATTTCTTTTTTACATTATCCTATAATATATGAACATATCTAGATTAGAATAATACTACTACCATTATTTTAAAAAATTACACTTCTAAATAAAGTCTATTTTTTTGCATCTTTGTGGATCTTGAAAATACACGCCAACAAAGATTTACAAACAAAACTGTGTACTCTAAAATGATTTGGCATGTTTTTCTGTGACGTTAACTTGATGTACCATTATGCTCACCTATGTCATTTTTTTTTCATAGATTTTCAGATTGCCTTTTTTGGTATTTCATTTTTTAATAGGCTAAACTGAGGAAAAGGCCTAGATTTACCTTCCTCCTGAAGCAACTGAAAAACTGGACAAAGTATATAAAGCGATGCTTTCAAAACACGGGATGTCAGTCATTGACAGACCCTGGTCCTTGAGAAACAGAAAACACACGAGATGAACTCCGCGATTTCCCCAGCTGAGTATGTAGGGAGAGAGATCCTTGCAAAGGGAGAACCCTGGGTATCTACAAGGGCTCCTCCTCCTAGTATTTAGTAGAGTGCTGATCAGCACATAAATGTGGAGAACACTATGCAAGCCTGGGAAAGAAGCATCCAAAGGATTAGAGTCAACGTTTAATGTTCACACAGGCCTGTTCCCACTAGCTAGCTTGCAGAACGTCATAATTCACAGGGCATGAGAGGGTCCTGAAGGATCCTGCCCCAGTCTTTGGGAATAATTTGCCTTAAACTAAACACTAATCCAGCTCTGCCTAATAATCTTAAGAAGGAAGACCCAAAGGATCAAACTGTTTCCAAGTAACTTCCCCGCACCCCAGCGTGAAACTTGAGACTATTGATAAGAATGCAAAGATCTCCAGCACCCAAAAGCTAAAAGACACCTTTTCTGGCACTTAATCAAGGAACCCATCATGCAAAGGAGTAGGAAAATATAATTTGTCACAGAAAGTGCAATGAAAACGGACACAAAAATGAAAATGGTCTTACAATTACCCATCAGTGACTTAAAGACATTTTAACTGTGTTCCATCAAAGGTTTAAAAACTTAGTGGAAGACATAAAAAAAACATGTAAAAGAAGCAGATTGAACTTGTAGGGATAAAAAATGTCAACGATTTACATTTAAAATACACCGATGGAATTAATGGCAAAGTATACTTGGCAGAAAAAAAGTTAGTGAATGTGAAGACACAGTAGTAGAAACTGTACCAAATGACACACAGAGAGAGAAAAAATTAATAAATATCAAGTGGCCAGCGGTACAACTTCAAAAAGACTAAGATACATGTAATCGGAGTCCCCAAAGGAGAGAGGAGAGAGGGATGCAGAACTAAAAGTTGAAGACGTAATGGATACACAGTTCTCAAATTTGATGATAATTATAAACCTGTAGATCCTAGAATCTCAACGAACTCCAAGAGCATGAAACACAAAGAAAACGACAATAAAGCACATTGTAATCATACTGCATAAAACCAGTGGCAAGGAGAGAATCGTAAAAGCAGCCAAAGAGGCACATTATGTGCAGAGGAACAAACAAAAGGGTGAGAGCAGGTTTTTCATCTGAAACACTGAAAGCAAGCAGACAGAGGGGAACATACTTAAAATACTGTGGCTGAAAACTCTTAACCCAGAATTTTATATTCAGCTAACATGTTATTCAAAAACCCGAGAGAAATAACTATATTTTTTCAGTGAGATGAATTTCAGAATGCATCGCCGGCAGAGTACGCTGCAAAAAATGTTAAAAAGAAGTCTTCGAGACAGAAAGAAAATCTGATATCAGATAGAAATGTGGATCTACAACAAACAAACAAACAAACAAACAAAACAAAACAAAAAAAACAAAGAACACTAGAAATGGTAACTTCATGGTTGACTAATTTTTTATACTTATTTTTTTTGTAAATAATAGCTCTTTAGAAGGTAATGCACTGTTTAAGCAAAAATAATATATAATATAAGGTTTATAACATATGTACATGTGAAATGTATGGCAACAATAGTGTAAAGGCACAGATCTAATAAGGGACTTATGCCCAGAATACATCAAAGATTCTTAAAAACTCAATAAGAAACCAAAAAACCCAATTAAAAAAAAGGGCAAATATTGGGATATATACTTTACCAAAGAAGAAATATTTGCCAAATAAGCACATGGAAACATCATTAACACCATTGGTCATTTGGGAAATGCAAATTAGAGCCACATGAGCTAACATTAAACACCTATGAGGATGGGTAAAATTAAGAAGTGACCATCCAGGGGCGCCTGGGTGGCGCAGTCGGTTAAGCGTCCGACTTCAGCCAGGTCATGATCTCGCGGTCCGGGAGTTCGAGCCCTGCGTCGGGCTCTGGGCTGATGGCTCAGAGCCTGGAGCCTGTTTCCGATTCTGTGTCTTCCTCTCTCTCTGCCCCTCCCCCGTTCATGCTCTGTCTCTCTCTGTCCCAAAAATAAATAAACGTTGAAAAAAAAATTAAAAAAAAAAAAAGAAGTGACCATCCAAATATTGGCAGAATGTAGAGGAACTAGGATTCTTCCATGCTATTGTTTTCAATGTAAAATGATACAATCACTTTGTAAAACATTTGGCAGTTTCTTTGCAAATTAACATACACCTCCCATACAATCCACGGATTCTATTCTTTTGTGTTCACTCAGGAGAAACACGTCCATACAAAACTTACACATGAATGTTTACAGAAGTTTGGTTTTTTGTTGGTTTTTTTTTTTTTTTTTGGCAATAACAAAAATGTGGGGAAAAAACAAACACCCAGCAGCTAGAGAAACGATAAATTATGGTATATCCATAGAGTGAAATATTCCTCTGCGACAAAAAGGAATGAACTATTAACACGTGCAACAATATGAATGAATCTCAAAATAATTATGCTGAGTGAAGGAAGCCCAACAAAAAGGATTACGTACTGTAGAATTTCATTCGTGTGCTATTCTAGAAAGTCCAAACTGATCTACTGTGACAGAAAGCAGACCAGGTGTAGCCTGGAGCCTGCAGAGGTATGGAAAAGGTCAGCACAGGGGAGAAGTTGGAGGGAGATATTACAGAGAACAGGAGAAAATTTGTAGGTTGACGGATATAGTATTATCTTGATTATAGTGGTGGTTTCATGGGTGAATAGCATACTCATAATTTATGAAACTTATGAAAGCACCTTAGTTATGTGCTGTTTATTGTAGGCTGATTATACCCCATCAAAGCTACTTCAAGTAAAAAGAAAGAAAGAAAGAAAGAAAGCAAGCAAGCAAGCTTTGGTTAATCTCAGGAATATGCTGGAATTGTTACCAGCTAATTGTGCCTAGTGACCAGGCAAGCTGTTTGGCATAATCTACAAAAGAATTGTCTGTTGGCAGCAATTTTGGAAGATCCTAGAGGTTGGGGGTGGGCTGGAGCTTCTTAAAGGACCAGATAAGATCATTACCCTTATGGGACCTTCTGGGAAGTCGAAGGTGAAAGGAGCTTGCTTCTGACCTTGGGTGTATGCCTTTGGGTGCTTTGGTCTCTGTAGCTATTCTTGCCCCAAATGTACTCTCATCTCCTTTCCCTGTTTTAAAGAAATTTGTGCCCTTCACATCTGAAGTAGGCTATCTGGACTTGAGATTATCTCTACCCCTTCTTAGTTGTATGGTGTAGGGAACGTAATTTCTGTAGAATTTCCTTTTATAAAAGAGGATAATCATAGTACTTACAACACAGGGTTGTTGCAGGAATTAAGTGAAATATACAAAAAAAAAGTGCTTAGAATGAATGATGCCAGACACACAGTAAGCAAATATACGTTATTGTTTCCCGAGTGACCATCACCTTGGAACAAATGCACATTGGTTATGTGTCATAGGAATTAAAAGAATATTTTTCAGTAGTGTTTGAAATGTAGGGGATTTTCTAAGTTGTGAAGAGGCGTCCATTATAAATATAAGAAATGTATTATTCCCGCAATACATTTATGCATTCAATTTTGAAAGATATACAGAGTCTGATAATGGACACCAATTCCTCCTTTCCTTGGAGGCTGCATTGTCCCGAGTAAGCACAGCCCTTTTCTAACTTATGGCAACACGAAGAGTCTTTACAAGACTTGCAGTAGAAAGAGTGACTTCTTGTTTTGTTTCCTGAAAACAAATTCGGCACTTATGTAACACCATGGCACCTCCTGTTTGACTCTCCTAAACATCCTTAGGCAGCAGTTGCTTGGTGGGTTGCTGCTAAATACTTAATGTCCCTGTAGGTAACCCATTATTCTCAGAAAGGACTATCCACTGGAGACTTGAGATCACGACTGGTTTGATCAGAAGTGAGTGCATGTGTGTGAGTGTGTATGTGTGTACATGTAAAATACGAAGTTTAACAGACGTTTATCAATAGATGTTTAAGCAAATGGATAGCTGGCTAGCAAGCAAGCTAGATAGGTAGATAGATAATAAATAGAGTGATAGAGGGTTAGAGAGGGATAGAGCGAGAGAGAGAGAGAGAGAGAGAGAGAGAGAGATGAGAGCCGAGCAACTCCGTTTGCAACTCCTTTGTTATTTCCTATTAAATTCTAATTGAGGATGGTTATTCTGTTTCTACTTAAGCATTCCACTCTGGTGGAGTCACAAAGAACTCCCTGTAAGATGGAAATTTTAATACCTGTGTTGTGCATTTTAATCAGTTCCATTTTAAATACTTGTAAAGTGGATGGATAAAAGTTTAATGCATGTAGACTGCAAATACTAACACGATGCTTTTTCTACTATACATTAAGAATCTTAATTTTATTTTAGGTGACTTAGAGCCATCACTTGTTTTTGACAAAGCAGAGCTCCCGATTTTTAGTGGAAGTCAACGGGAACATGACCTGTCTTTAGAATGAGGCCAGGCACACAGTACTCAGTAAATGCAAACTAATGTTTCCAAAATGACCATCGCTTTGGGACGACTACCCATTGGGTATGTAGTCATTATATGAATCACTTTTAATCACCTTAAGAGAACATTTTTCAGTGGTTTTGCGATTTGGGAGATTTTCTATTTATATTTACTTATGTTGTATGCAATTTATGGGAGTTACCTAATGATAAAGTATGATACAAAATACATTGGATTGAAGGTCAAATAGCCTAGAGTTGAGGTCCAGCTCTACCATTAACTGTGTGAGCTTGACTTGCATGGAACTTTCTTTTGTCATCTGAAAATTTTAGTTCAGGAAAAGCCATCTCTGTAGTTGTTTTTACCCCAAATTCTTTATTATTATTTATAAATCAGAGTCAATCTGCATTTGGAAGCCAAGACTACCATATGATTCATTCTAACTCTCATGAGAATTTTTTTTCCTTTTTTTCTTCTTTTGTTTTAACCACGTATCTTACTCTCGTTCGTATGAGTGATCCCAGGAGCATCCTTCATAGGACTATTGCATGTAATCTACTCAACAACTTGTCTCTAATGAGTTTCCATGTATTGTGCTTCATTTTGTGCACTGACCAATGGCGCCCCTACCTAGGGCCAAAAGAAAGCTTAAATACAGGAGGAACTGTACCCAGTCTCACCTCTGCTCCCGAGGCATACCCCTGATGCACTTCTCTATCCTCCCAGAAGAAAGAGTTCCTCCATATAAACTAGTAGAGATCCTGTTTCTCCCTCAGCCTCAACACCAACTCAGGGAACCATTAAGTTCAATATGCCAGGTATATCTCTCTCCTCCAGAAGTATGACACTTGAATTAAGAAATGCAGCACTTACCATGCAAAGCATGCAAGTTACATGAAATATTCAGAACGATTCTTGGCCCAGGACAAGACTTCGTTGGACCCAGATCCATGATATTTTCCCCTCAGTTTCTTTGCCCCCTTTCCTACTTGGCTTGCCCTACTTTCCTACTAAATGGCCAACCAAACACTAAAACCCGCAACTTAACCCCAGGCCTTTTGTCTTCCAGCCTTATAATTCGCACAGGGTCCAACCCCATGAAGAGGGCTAGCGGTTTGGGGAAGCAGAGAGAGACATACAGAAAATCTTAGGAACAAAAATATTCTAGTCACTGGAGAGGTATTTTATGAGGTAGAATAGGAATAATATGTTGGCATTCCTGTAGCCAGGATGATTTATACTCAACAGTCCTTTGTATGCAAAACAACCTTTAATCACGAAAATGGTTTTCCAGATATTGTGATGTTATGAAAGGGCTCCCTGTAAATGCAGAAATTGGGCCTTCTGGTCCCCCTAAAAGGTAGATTTCTCCACTGTAAATACATAAATGGGGGTTTTGTGATTATACTCCAGTGAATTATGAATTTATTTCATATCTCTCAGTTGACTTGCATCTAAGTAACCCTGGGACTCTAACAAGCTTACGTCTTTGGACCTGGAAAGCTAAAGATTAGACCCAAGACCATGGTAAATATTCACCAAGATAATGTTACCTTGGAAGTATTTTGACAGTCAGCTCCCTCTGGCAATACTTCTGTCTGAACATAAACCCCAGATACACAAAGTAAAGGCGGGCAAAACAAGAGTTTCATTGTCATTGTTGTCTTTAGAACTTCTTGCTGTGCCCAAGCCACTATATTTCCCAGTATTGTTGGAGTCCCTTCCAGATTGTTCAGAGTGCTGGGGTATTATTATTATTATTACTATTAAAGTAATGAAATAATGCCTCTTTACCAACTCTTTGACAATGCCCTTTCTATTAACAAAACATGCATTATTCTATCTCTGTCTAATTAATATCATTTTTAATAGGTATCGCACTTCATGCTAGGTTCCAGCGCTCTTTTCAAAAGCAGCAGGCTTAAGAATTTTTGCTAATTTAATTGAGAGCAGTCTTAAATTAATTGTATAATTAATCTTGTCAAATTAAGTAACATTTCATACACTACCTTATTAAAGAAACTTGAATATTTTAAATTACCATGCTATTAGGCATTAATAAAGAAGTTCTTCTTCTGTATTGTTCTGCTTTATAACACAAAGAAGGTAATTGCAATATAAATTGCAATATAAAAGCTAATTTCTATAGTACATTAATAATTAGATACACATTATTCCCCATTATATCTTTTTTTAATTCAATGGGTGATCTTTTTTTTTTTTTTTAAGAAAAATTATTCCCCAAATGCCAGGATTTACCCGTTATAGTATGATCGATGTTAAAACCGGACCATGAAACAACTTCAGAAGTAATTACTAGAAGTAATCTAGTAATCTAGTAATCTACTAGTAATCTAGTAAACAGCCAGTGCCCACTCTTGAAAACTTGAACGTCTTGGGCAATCGGTTACTCCGACGTGTGTGCAGCCATTTCTGAGATGTAAGTGAAGAGCTCTGATCTTTGATAAGTCTTTGGGGATTGGAAAACAGTTTTCTCGCATCTGAAACCAGAGGTCCTTTCTTGAGAGACAGTCAGGTATGACAACAAGGACTCTGTAGGTAAATGGAGATTCTAAGGCAGTGGTAGAGTGGTGACATGGGCAGAAAGAAAGGAATGCATACGGATTTTTTGTCAATCTTTTATGGAAAGACACAATTTACCCCAAAGCCAAAAACCATGACTTCTGTGAGCACGCACGTTGTCATAAATACTGGTTCTGAATTTTCAGTTTCTGAAGCAAGTGCCAGTGATAACCTCAGTCAGCTATGCCTAAGTCATACACCATATTCCCCAGGCACGAACCTATGCTAAAGTAAATTCCACAGCTCTTAGTAGGTGTTCAAAAATAGTTGCTAAACTAAATAAATATAGCTAGATCAATAAACCAACTAAATTAAAATACTAAAAAGTCTTGCCAATGGCATTCTTTTGGTTAAGCCTAGTGAAAATCTTTTTTCTCACATTTTTCTACATTTATTTGGTAATGTCTAATATCTGAAAATGGCCAATTGGCTTGAGGTTTTGTTTTGTTTTATTTTGTTTTCTTTAGAGAAAAACGAATGAATATTTGTCAAGTTCCTTTTTTAAGAACAACAGTTTTGGGGCACTAGAAAAGTGTAAAGTTTTTTTACCATGCAACTTAAAACAAATCTGTTATGTGAAAAATGTAAGTTTAATGGGCTAAATCCATTGGATTCCTACCGATGTCAGTTGTTGTTTATCCTGTGATTCTGACTATGGTTGACATCAGTTCTGTTCATCAAATGGTTTTGGCTTTTCTCCTTTGGAGCAAATGGCAGAATTTGATTTTTCCACCCCTTTGTGGTTAGGTATGGCCATTTGACTTCTTTGGCTCACAAAATGTGCGAGGAAGTGACTCATGTCACTTCTGGAAGAGTATTTAAAAGTCAATAATGTGGTTAATTGCCCTTCCTTTTCCCAGCAAGTGTAGAAGCACAGAAGGAGAGCCCTCCCCAGCCTGGGTTTCTGAGTAAAGACAAGTTAGGATGAAGTTCCAGGAAACCATGGACGGGCGTGTAGCGTGAACAAGAAATACCCATGTGTTCTTTTAACTACTGAGATTGGGGTTGCCCATTTTAAAACCCTGGTTCAGCGTGTTCCATGTGACCACATCACTTAACTATATAACTGTGCACCACAAATAACTGGAATATTGGGGAGGTGGGTGGGCTTATAAGTATCTGTGGGGAATGGAAAGGTAAACGTGATTTTTTTTGATGTTAGGAAAACATTTCTACCCTGTTGTAAGTTTGGGATGTATCTCTAACATTTCTATAAGCCTTTTTGATATCTTAGAAAAATTAGGTTTATCTAATAAAAACAAGCTTGGGTTAAGAATATGTACTGGATGTGGGGCGCCTGGGCGGCTTAGTTGGTTTACCATACGACTCTTGATTTTGGGTCAGGTCATGATCTCATGGTTGGTGAGATCAAACCCCACCTCTGACTCTGGCCTGACAGCACGGAGCCTGCTTGGGATTCTCTCCCTCCCTCTCTCTCTCTCTGCCCCTCCCTGTTTCCCTCTTTCTCCAAATAAATAAATAAACATTAAAAAAAGAATGTGTATGTCATGTAACTTGCAAGATATACTTAATTATTAATAATAGTGAAGGTATTATACAATTAAGGGTATTATGGCATAAATATGGTTTTGTTCTATTCAATAGTAATCATAATAATGTTTTACTGTTTTCAAAAAGTTACTTACTGTAGAAATTTGGGTAACACAGAAAAGCACGAAGAAGAAGTTAATATTTATATCTCATTGTATCAGACATCAGAGAACCAATGTTAATATTTACTGTACGGCTCTTGTCTTGTCTGTCATGATAGAAGAAATAAGTGTGCATGTTTAGATTTGAGATGGGAAGTATTTTCTTGAGTTATAAACAATGAAAGGACTCTCTTTCCTCCCTTTATTTGTCCCCTAGCAGGCTGCCCAACTTCGAGATAACCTTATGAACAGTTCTTATTTTTCCTGTGTTTACACGCATGCACACACACACACACACACACACAATCTATATCTCTACATCACTATATTTGTTATATACAAATTAAGTTTACTTTTAAGTTTATTTGAGAAAGAGCAAGAGAGAGAGAGAGAGCACATGCACACATGAGTGGGGGAGGGCAGAGAGAGAGGGAGAGAGAGAGAATCCCAAGCAGACCCCTCACTGTCAGCGTGTGAAGCCCAGGGTGGAGTTCAAACTCACGAACCCGTGAGATCATGACCTGAGCCGAAATCAAGAGTCAGATGCTTAACTGACTGGGCCCCCCCAGAGGCCTCCCACACAAAATTATTTTTTATTCAAAAGAGATTCATTCAGAACAACATGCTCTTCAGACAAAACGAAAGTCTTGGGCAAAATCGTGCCAGTACTTAAAGAGCTGTATTATTTGTTTTAATGGCTGCATAGTATATATTTTATAAACCAAGCTCTTCCTCCAAGTTACATACGTTATTTAAAAATATTCTTTTTGTTTGTTCTTTACTCAATGAAATTATGCTAACCATGCTGTTTGGAACTTTTTTCCACTTAATAATACAGTCGAGACTAGTTCTCATTTTCATTAGCTATTTTAAAAACACATAGGTCCCCCTAAAAGCTTTAGGCTGTTCTTAGATCTCTTCCCACCCCTTCTGCATTAATAGATTAGGTAAGTGGGACATTTTCCACTTACCTAATGCTTCCTAATTTTAAAGAGTATGACCACAAGCTTGGTGATTTTAGTCAGTTCTGCTGAGAGCATCACGTCTCAACTGTGGTTGCCGGAGGCCTGGAAAGGCGACCATCCCGGGCAGGCAACCTGTCTCCTCCACGCACGGCTTTGCTTCAGACTTGCCTCCATTCTGTCAGCCTGTCACCCCCCTCCTGCCAGGAGGAAGGACACAGAGAATATCCACAGCTTCAGGTAAGTCCCGCCACAAGGATTGGAATTCAACAGCATTTACTCACCAAAGAGTCTCAAATGCCTCGAAAGCTCTAATTTTCAACAAAGACACATTTTCAATGTTTCTGAATGGCGCTACACTTTATTATTTGGCACTTTGACTGATACTTATTCCTTATTTATTTATATTACTTCGCTGTTTGTAAGAGCTTTTTCCTTAGTTTAATTTGATTTGAAAAAAAAAGTCACAGTGAAAAACATTTTAAGCGTACAGTTCTGTGTATCTTTATTTTTGAGAGAGAGGGGGCGCCAGTGAGCCGGGGGGTGGGGGAGAGAGAGAGAGAGAAAGAGAGAGAGAGAGACAGAGCTCACCCAAAGCAGGACCTGTGGCGGGGGGGGGGGGGGGGGGGGGGGGGGGGGGGGGGGGGGGGGATGGGGGATGGGGGTGTATTTACCTGAAGCAAGGCTCAAGCTCACCCCATGGGGGACTCGAGCTCACAACCCATGAGATCATGACCTGAGCCTAAGACAGATGCTTAACAACTGAGCCACACAAGCACACCAGTTCTTTAACACTGGCATAGATTTATCACACAGCCAGGTTACAGAATGGTCCCATCAGCCTCGTTTGTAGGTTCTCTTGCTGCTTTCGTTTCATCACATCTTCTCCGACCCCAAAGCGTGGGCAACCACTGCCTTCCGTTCCCATGGCTTTGTCTTTTTTGTGTGTGTCAAGCGCACCGTATAATAGAAACGTACTGCATGCGACAGTGCGAGCCTGGCTTCTCTCACTCAGCAAAGGCTTTTCATAGTCAAGATGCTTCCAGGACCAGTAGTTTGTGCCTTTTCACTGCATAGTAATATTTCATTGTATCCATGCGCCACAGTTTGTTTAACCATTCACCTACCAGAGGCTATTTTGTTTTCAGTTGGGGAAATTATGAATGGGGCTGCCATCCACACTCACGTATAAGTTTTTGCAGGAACATTATTTTTATTTGTTTAGGGCAAATGCCCAGGAGTAGGATTGCTGAGTCATACAGTAAATGTATGTTTAACTTTATGAGACCCTGACAACCCGTCTTCCCGATTTCACTGTGCCACTTGGCATTCTCACCAGCAACGTACGAGACCGACCTTTGCCTGGCTTCACTGTCAGCACTTGGTGTTGTTGCTATATTATTATTTTTAATTGGAGCCATTTTCATAGGTGTGCAGTGGTTTTATTAGTTATTTATGATTTAACTTTACATTTTCCTACTAGTCAATGATGCTGACCATCTTTTTGTGGGCTTGATAATGGGCATTTACTGACACCCACAGCCTGTATCTTCCTTACTACTTTTCCGCGTAATGTGTTCAAGTCTTTTGCCTTTATCTATCTATCTATCTATCTATCTATCTATCTACCTATCTGTCATCTATCTATGTACCTAATTGCATGTTTATGTTATTTTATTATAGTTTCAAGTTTTTGTTTAAATTCCATTTAGTTGACAAACAGTGTGACATTAGTTTCAGGAGCAGCTTTGAGTGATTCATCACTTACATACAATACCCAGTGCTCATCACAAGTACCCTCCTTAATCCCCATCACCCATTTACCCCATCCCCCCACCCGCCTCCCCTCCAGCAACCCTCAGTTTGTTCTCTATAATGAAGAATCTGTTTTATGGTTTGCTTGTCTCTCTTTTTCCCCGTATGTTCATCTGTTTTGTTTCGTAAATTCCACATATGAGTGAAATCATATGGTATTTGTCTTTCTCTGATGGATTTATTTTGCTTAGCATAATACACTCTAGTTCATCCACATCATTGCAAATTCTTTTGCCCATTTTTAGGTTGGGTTGTTTGTTTCTCACTGAGTTTCAAGATTCCTTTATGTATTCTGGATTCAAGTCCTTTGTCATATATATGGTTTGTAAATATTTTCTTTCACTTTGTAGATTGTTTTTTTTTTCATTTCTCAGTAGTTGTGTCCACACGGCAAATATATTTAATTTTGATGCAGCCCAATTTAACAATTATATTATGGTTTCTGTTTTTTGTTTCATGTCTAAGAACTCTTTGCCTAACTTTAGATCATGAAGATTTTCTCCTATGTTTCCTTCTAAACATTTTATACTATTAGGCTTTATATGTTGATCTATGATCTATTTTAAGTTAATTTTTGCTAAAAGTATGATGTTTAAGTGGAAGTGCATTGTTTTTCATGCCAATTTGTCTACCAATTTTGATGTCCAATTTTCCTATTTAATTTGTAGAAAATACTGTCCTTCTCTATTGAATAATCTTTGCATTTTTGTCAAAAATCAATTGGCCATATTCGTGTGGGTCTATATCTAGACTATCCATTCTGTTCCATTGATCCACGGGTCTATGCCTTTGACAATATCCTGCTGTCTCATTTGCTTAGCTTTATTCTAAGTCTTAAAAAAGTAATCTGATTCTTCCAACTTTATTCTCCTTTTTCAAAATTGTTTTGGTTTTTTAGTTCTTTCACTTTACACATAAATTTTAGAATCAATTTTTCTATGTTACAAAAAAAAAAAATCCCAGTGGGAATTACATCACATCTGTAGATTCATTTGGGAAGAATGAAGATCTTTACTATGTTGAGTCTTTCAGTCCATGAAAAAAGATCTGCCTCTTCCTTTATTTAGGCCTTCTCTGCTTGCTTTTGTAAGAATTGTGTTTTCGGGGTACAGATCCTGTACAAGTTTTCTTAGATTTAAATACTGAAATCTTACATTTGCTTGGGAATTATGGTAAATGCATTTTAAAGTATTAATTTCCAATATCTCTTGTTACTGTATAGATATACCCTTGATTTTTGTGTTGACCTTGTAGCTTGTGTCCTTACCTAACTAATTCTACAATCATGATGCCTGCAAATAAGAGCATTTTGTTTATTGCTCTTCAGTCTGGATGCCTTTCATTTCTTGTCCTTGCTTTATTGCACTAGCTTGGGCTTTAGTTCCAATGTTTACCGGAAGTTGTGAGAGTGAACATCCTTGTCTGCCTCCCGACTTTAGGAAGAAACTTACTGGTCTTTCACAAGCAAGTATGATGTTAACTGGAGGATTTGGTAAATGCCCATTATCAGGTTGAGGAAGTTCCCTTCTATTCCTGTTTTGCTGAATGTTTTGTTTTTACAGCATGAATGAATATTTGGATTTGTCAATTTTTTTTTTCACAGCAAGTCGATGTCCTTATATAAGGTTTTGCTTTTTTAGGCTACTAATATTGTGGAAAACACGGATTGATTTTTGAAACATCAAATCACTCCTGTATCCCTATAATGAACCCCAATTAGTCATGATGTATACTTTTTTTTCATATAATGCTGAACTCAGCTAAAATTCTGTAAATAACATTTGCATCTATGTCCAAGAGGATATTTGTCTGTAATTTTTTTTTTGGAATGTCTTTTCCTGATTTGTTATCAGGGTAGTGCCTCTTTCATGAAATGAATTATTAAATATTTCCTTCTTTTCTAGTTCCTTAAAAGATTATGTAAAATTGGTTTATTTATTTGCTTAATGTTTGATAGGGTTAACCAGAAAACCATCTAGATTCTGGGAATTCCTTTTTTGGAAGTTTTTTGAACTAGGAACTCAATTTCTTTAATATTTATAATACCATTCAAGTTATCTCTTTCAACTTAGGTGAGTTTTGGTCATTACTGACTTTCAAGGATTTGGTCCATTTTACGTAGTAAAATGTAGTAGTCTTTGTAGTATTCTCTTCTTATCATTTTAATAGCTTCAGAATGTAATGGTATCCTTTCTTTTATTCCTGATTTTGGTAATTTGTCTCTTCCCTCCTTTAATCTTTGTCCATATTGCTAAATTTCATAAATTTTATTAAATTTTTTCAAAGAACATCTCTTTCTTTCCATTGATTTTCCTATTGGCTTTATGTTTCCATTTCACTAATTTCTGTTCTAATCTTTATTATTTCTCTCCTCCTCTCCATTTTCTTTGGGTTTATTTGCTTTTATTATTCGACTTTTTTTTAAATGGTAATTTATATTGACTTAAGACTTTTTTCTTTTCTAATATAAGCACTTAATACCATGAATGTCCCTGTAAGCAGTGCTTTCTAACTCTATCACATAAATCGTAATATGCTGTCTTAAAAGTCAGTCTCTGCCTTAATTGACATATAAGTGGGCCTGTCACCAACAGCTTGTAATGACCTAGGGCCTGCCAACAACCCCATGAATGAGTTTGAAAGCAAATCTTTCAACCACAGTTGAACTCACGAAATATTTTCTTTGTTGTTGCTGTTTTACTTCTAAAAAGTTTTAATTCCAGTATAGTTAACATGCAGGGTTATATTAGTTTCAGGTGTACAACATAGTGATTCATCAATTCCACATATCGTCAGTGCTCATCATGACACGTGTGCTTCTTAATCCACACCTTCTACTTCACCCAGCCTTCCACCCACCTCACCTCTGATAAGCATCAGTTTATTCGCAATCGTTTAAACTCTGTTCATGACTTGTATCTCTCTCTCTCTCTCTCTTTCTTTTTTCTTTTGTCTGTTTTGTTTCTTAAATTCCACATATGAGTGACATTTATAGAATATTTTACCCAACAAGAACAGAATATACATTTTTCTCAAGTGAGCTTGGAACATTCACCAAGATAGACCATGTCCTAGAAGGGGAAACCATTTTAACGTGTGAAATAATTAAGATCCCAAAAGTAGGTTGTTAGCTTTCAATGAAAATAAACTAGAAGTCAATAACAAAAAGATAACAGGAAATTTCTTCACTTGTAAATTAAAAACCGACCTCTAAATAATCCATAGGTTATCTTTTTGTTGCTGACTCCTAATGTGTTGAGTTAACAAGGTGCCCGTCACTCCAACAGAGGCCATGTAGCCAATTCTCAGAGGAGTTTTTAAATGAGTCTGTATTTTCGTTTCCTTTGGGTAAATACCTAATAGTGCAACTGCTGTGTGGTAGGTCAGTTCCATCTTTAGTTTTTTGAGGAACGTCCATACTATTCTCTAGAGGGGCTGCTCAAGTTTGCATTCCCACCAGCAGTGTAAGAGGGTTCCCCTTTCTCCGCATCCTCACCAACACATGTTGGTCTTTGTCTTATTAATTTTAGCCATTCTGACAGATATGAACTAGTGTCTCATTGTGGTTTTGATTTGTTTTTCCCTGATGATGAGTGATGATTGAGCATCTTTTCATGTGTGTTAGCCATCTGGATGTCTTCTTTGGAAAAGTGTTTATTCATGTCTTCTGCCCATTTCTAGTGTTTTTTTTTTAATGTTTATTCATTTTTGAAAGACAGAGAGAGACATGGCATAAGCAGGGGTGGGGCAGAGAGAGAGGGACACAGAATCTGAAGCAGGCTCCAGGCTCTGAGCTGTGAGCACAGAGCCCAATGTGGGGCTCAACCCCACGAACTGTGAGATCATGACCTGAGCTGAAGTCGGACGCTTAACCGACTGAGCCACCCAGGTGCTCCTCTTCTGCCCATTTCTTAACTGGGTTGTTTGTTTTTTTGGGTGTTGAGTTTGATAAGTTCTTTATAGATTTTGGATACCACCCCTTTATCAGAAAAGTCATTTGCAAATATCTCCTCCCATTCCGTAGTCTGCCTTTTAGTTTTGTTGACTCTTTCCTTTATTGTTCGGAAGTTTTATCTTGATCAAGTCTCAATGGTTCTTGTTTGCTATTGCCTTCAGTGTCATGTCTATTAAGAAGTTACTCCAGCCGAGGTCAAAAAGTGGTTGCCTATGTACTCCTCTAGGATTTTTATGGTTTCCTGTCTCACATTTAGGTCTTTAGTCTATTGTGAATTTATTTTTGTGTATGGTGTAAAAAAAGTCATCCATTTTCATTCTTCTGTATGTCGCCATCCAGTTTTCCCAACACCATTTGTTGAAGAGAGTGTATTTTTTCCCCATTGGATATTCTTTCCTGCTTTGTCAAAGATGAGTTGACCATATAGTTATGGGTTCATTTCTGGGTTTTATATTCTGTTCCATTGATCTATGTGTCTGTTTTTGTGCCACTACCAACTTAGTGACTTTTGTAATATAGCTTGAAATCCAGAATCATGATGCTTCCAGTTTTGGTTTTCTTTTTCAGTATTGCTTTGGCTATTGGGGGTCTTCTGTGGTTCCATACGTATTTTAGGATTGTTTGTTCTAGCTCTGTGAAGAATGCTGGTGGTATTTTGATAGGGATTGCATTAAATGTGTAGATTGCTTTAGGTAGTATAGACACTTTAACAATGTTGGTTCTTCCAATCCATGAGTATGGATTGCATCCTCTTCAATTTCTTTGCATCCTCTTCAATTTCTTTCATAAGTCCTCTGTAGTTTTCAGAGTATTAGGTATTTACCCAAAGGGTAAAAAAAATACAGATTCATAAAGTACATGAATCCCAATGTTTATAACAGTATTATCAACCAATAGCCAAACTACAGAAAGAGCCCAAATGTACATCAACTGATGAATGGATAAAGAATATGTGGGGATAGATAGATAGATTGATTGATTATAAAATATTACTCAGCCATCAAAAAGAATGAAGCCTTGCCATTTGCAAGACTGTGGATGAAGCTAGAATGCATTATGCTCTTAAATAAGTCAATCAGAGAAAGATAAATGCCATATGATTTCACTCATATGTGGAATTTAAGAAAAAAAAGATGAACATATGGGAAGAGGGGAAGAGAAGAGAGAGAAACAAACCACAAGAGACTCTTAACCTGGGGAACAAACTGAGGGGTGCAGTTGGGTGGGAGATGGGCTAGATGGGTGTTAGGGAGGGAACTTGTGATGAGCACTGGGTATTGTATGTAAGTGATGAATCATCAAATTCTACTCCTAAAACCAATATTGCACTGTATGTTAACTAAAATTTAAATAAACTCAAAAAAAAATAAAGAATAAAATGAAGTCCAAGGGGAACCTGAGCAGCTCAGTCAGTTGAGTGTCCAACTCTTGATTTCGGCTTAGGTCATTACCCCAGGGTCATGGAATCACGCCCCACTTAAGATTCTCTCTCCTTCTCTCTCTCTGTCTCCTCCTGTCCTTCTCCCCCACTCGTGTGCTTTTTCTCTTTCTCTCTCTAAAATAAATTTCTAAAAGTAAATAAATAAAATAAAATGAGGTTCAATCTTCAAATAGAGAATATGTGTCCACTTATCCATCAATTAAGGCTGAGACTCACTCTCAAGGAGCTTAAAAGTATATTAAATTAACTCTATTCTTTTTTTCTAATGATATGCTATAAAGGGAGATCATATGCATAAATGTTATTTAATTTTCTGAATTAAGTTTGTCTGATCCTTGCGATGGGTACCTTAATACACTTTTGTATATGATAATGATACCTACAGTAAGCATGGAGAGAATCCAATATACTTTTTGAATCACAGAACCAAAAAACATATCCAAAAATAAAATTAAAATATCTAGTGTGCTTCCAAGTCCCTTTGAATAATCTATTTTGTTAAAATTGTTGATACAGTAAATTGATATTAACCTGTGTCCTTCTTCAACTGCTGTGTTAAATAAAATAGGGTTTATAGAATTACTTGCCAGAGTTGAGACCTCTCCATGATTGTTGGTGATTTCGTTTTGTGTATGAAAAGCATACATTTTTTTTCCTAAATAGCAAACTGCTTATCAGAATCTTCTCTTTTCTGTTATGGGCTCAACAGTGAAAGCCTTTTCAGTCATGTCTTTAAATTTTACTACTGGGCTTCTGAAGTCAATGCATACTGTCATGTAAAAGAGACACTAAGAACGCACTCATGGAGTATAGTATTCTTTCCAGTGATACATGTCACTTGTGCTGGGATTTCTCCTACCTAATTTTCTGAAAAGAAGGTACATCACTGTAGTCAGATATTTCATTGTCTTTTTAAAAATGCCAACTACAGTTACTGTGTTCATTTTATATATTTCTAATAAAACCATCACAAAACCAATGTACGTCAAGCCCCTAGACAGGAAGCAAGAGCAAAATAATGCTTGGCTAGAGTCAGGTGATATCTCACCATGACAGAGCTGCCCCTTAGTTTGAGCATCCACTACCGATAATACAGACACCATATGGGACACATTCTCAAAATCAGATAGCAGATTTTGGACTCTTCCGACACTCGGCATGGTTATTTTTGTTGTTATTATATATGCATGTATTTATAGTGGAAAAATAATAACTCACATAGATGTGTATAAGATTTTAATAGACTTCAAGAAGTGTAGGTAAGATTATCTCTACTGATTTTTCTTCCTGGAGCAAATCATCTTTAGACTTAAATGGACCAAAAGGAGTTCTTCATCTTCACATACAAAACTAACAATGAAAATATGAAATGAGTTTATGTATGTTCAGAAATTCTGTCAGATTTATTAAAGACCATTAAGAAAATAGAAACACACACACACACACACACACACACACACCCCTCACTGAATGAATACTTCTGATCTCCATACTCTCTATAAGGGGAGCTTTGAGGTTACCAATGTTAGCTGAAAAACTAGATTGGCGTGAAATTGAAAGTTGTGCTTCACAAATGTTTTGAACAGAACTGAATAACTGTGTTCTTAGCATGTCCCCACATAGATGATATTAAGGAGCTGAGTTGAAACAACAGAAGACTTCCAGCTTCTGGGTTTAGTTTTCTTTGAAGTCTTCTGGCAAAGTAATTGTGCCATTATGAGAAATTTAACAACTGCATAATTTTATCTCATGAACTTCTTCTATGGGAGGCAGCTTTCGGCAGCAAATGTGATTTGACCACATGACTAGAGCCACACTACTATTTGGGCCGGAATTAAAAACTGTAAGAAGACACACAGGGATGGCGCTGTATAGAAATGCTGGTAGTGGAAGGAGAAAATTGCAAGGTGTGTGATAATGTCATGGACTTTTGACTTTTCTTATCATTTCCGCAGATTTGATTAGTGATAATAAATTACTAATCTAAAGGAATTTATAGTTCCTCATACAGTACCTAATTTGATACTCATAATTCTATAAGGGCAGGTATTATTATTATAATTTTATGGATGAGGTGAAACAGAGTAATTGAAGAGGATGGTAAGGTTAGAATGGAATTACAGATCGTTGTGTAGTTCTCCATTTTCCCCCGGTTCTCCTTTTTTTAATTGGTCAAGAAAGATTTTCTTTGTCTAATCATGCTGTTCATGTAGACACTCATCTTATAAAAAAAGATTAAAATGCTATTTTATGTATTTTTAAGTTCAAATTTATACCATTTTCTATTTGTAAAATCAATGTGAGAACAATGAAACTGATAAATCCAAACTTTGAAATTGGTTACTAAAGTCTTTAGCCATATTCCATTTTTCATAAAATCCTTTTATTTCCTTTACTTATATCCTATTTCCTGTTTATTTCTGGATTGTTTTTTTGTTGTTGCACTGTACTAGAAATAATTGTCATTCATATCAATTAGTACCTGTTAACTGGTTAACTTGTTTTTTCTTTGAAAGAGACTGGCTTGTGATTTCAGAGTTTCCTTAAATTAAAATGATTCTAAAATCTAAAATATGAGCAATTTTAAAACTTCACTTCAAAGTTGAATCAGTAAAAATTTCTGCTACTTAAGTCTTTATTATAAATATAAAAATCAGATAGAAAATATCCCAAACTTACGGTAGAGTTTATAATCATGATAACCTTGATATTATCATGAAACAGTAAGTTATCAGTTGCTTACTATGACACAAGTTACTATCGTGATCAAGTTACTGTAAGATCATGCAATAAATAGATACCACTCAGGTCTCTCTTGACAATTAAAAATACGTGCTGGAACTGCTATAAAAAGTGGTTAGTTGAGCACATGTCTTCATATTACTCCTTCATGGAATTTCACTAAAGTAATCAGTAGAGAATTTTTTAAAAAAGAACAAATTCTCCAGGACAAAAAGCATGGGTGAAGAGACAAAAGTTATAAGAGAAAACACCTAATTTTGAGAAGAGACTGAAGATTAATAACTGACATAGCAGAAAAAAACACATGAAACTCACAGTGCCTGGATGGATCGGTTGATAAAGCACCTGACTCTTGAATTCAGTTCAGGTCATGATCTGTGGTTTGTGAGATAGAGCCCTGCATGGGACTCTGTGCTGGTATTGCAGAGGCTGCTGGGGATTTTCTCTCTCTGCCCCTCTACCATTCTCTTTCTCTTTCTCTCTCAAAATAAGTAAACTAAAAACAAAAACAAAAATGAAAACAAAGAAAAAAACCCAAAAAACAAAAAAAAAACCATGAAACTCAACATTTCTGCACAGAACAAACCAGGGCAATCCACCCCACAGAGTCACAGAAAGGCTCTGGTGTAGGAAAAACTGGGTGAACTAGAAAGGGGCAGGAACCTCAAGCTTGAATCTAGAGGGATTGACTAGACATCTATGTAAGGAATGGTTAGATACACAGATACCTCTCCCTCTCCACACAAGCTGTTACAAACATGTCCTAAACACTGCAGCAGACTATAACTATGTTTTGGAAAAATTGATCTAGTGAAATCCTGGATTTAAGGACATCCAGTCCAGTGGTGGTTGGGGTTTTCATAATGGTAGCAGGGATTCTGCTTTGGCAAAACTGAGTTGCCCTTGAGTAGACCCACAAAAGTTGACATTTACATGCCTCCACAAAAATGCCAGCTTATGTTTTTACAAGTCCAGAGCACAGCTCACCAATAACAAATTCTGTGCATGTAAGTAGACTTTTCCAGTTATTGTCTTCCCCTCCCCTAGCCATTTTGTTCTCTTTGATATAATTGTAAATGGAATTGATTTCCTAATTTCTATTTCTGCAACTTCATTATCAATGTACAGAAATGCAATGGGTTTCTGTATATTCATTTTGTAATCTGAGACTTTACTGATTTCTTTTATCAGTTCTTGTTGTTTTTTTGGTGAAGTCTTTAGAGTTTTCTATATTTAGAATCATGTCTTCTGCAAATAGTGAAAGTTTCACTTCTTTCCTACCAATCTGGATGTGTTTTATTTCTTTTTCTTGCTTAATTGCTATGGCTAGTACTTCAAGTACCATATTTAATACAAGTGGTGACAGTGAATCTCCTTGTCTTCTTGTTCTTGATCTTAGAGGAAAGTCTCTCAGTTTTTTCACCACTGAGTATGATGTTAGTATGAGTTCCAGTCATCTTCTTACAGCCTGTTCTTTAAAATAAATGGCAGCCAAGATCATCATAGATTATAGAAAAGGCTGTAACCTGAAAGACAGAAATCCAAACAGGTAAACACTGTAAAAAGGGACTCAAGAAACAGAGACAATCCAGGCAGTAGAAGAAAATTGCAAATACAGTCACTGATTTTGGAATAGAATGAAGAGAATATTAACTGAGAAAACAAGCCAATAAAAGGTATATTCAAAGAAAAATGAATAGTTATCTTATAATTTATTGGGAAACACTTCTTATATGTATATAGAAAAATAGCATAATTATTAAAAAGTAATTGCTAACTCCAGAAGAATAAAAAGAAAGAAGAGGAAGAGGAAGGTGAGAAGAAAGTGTGCCAAGGTAGAAAACCAAAAGAATCAGGAAAAAGAGAAAAAGTAGTAGTAGTTACAGAAGAACAGAAAGCAGTATGCTTCTTGGCTCAACAGGAAACAACGTTTCAAGGTCGAAATAAACTAAACCTTTAATAATGTTTCAACAACAACAAAAAATGGTGATGTAGGTTTTCAGAAGAAGAATGTAGGTAATTGGAATCAGGATTTTTTCTCATTTTTTTTTAAAAACAAGAAGTCAGCAATAATATTAAAAGAAATAGTTATTACATAGACACGTGCTTTTGGTGAGTGGAATTTAAGATCAGGAAGGAGATGGCAGAGCTTACTCAACATTTGATTGTAAGATTTTAGTGCTATTTGTATTCTTTCTGCCTTCCTTTCTAAACCATAAGCATGTGTTGTTTTGATACACACACAAACAAGTAAATAAATAAACTTCCAGATGTAAGGTCCAATCTGGGACTGGTAAATGAATGTGAAAAAGTGTTCTATTTTCTGGGACATTTATGTTCTATTTTCTGGGACACTTATGTGCAAATATTCAAAATATTTGAAAAGAAAATATATGGGGAGTGTAGAAAATAGTTACTGAAACTTATGAACGGCATCTGTACAATTGGAATCTTTGTGGGTTTTCTGTAACAACATCCTTCTTTTGTCTTATTTGCCAGTCTGGTGGTTATTCAGCTGCTTGCATGCTAGAGGGGAGATTCCAGAATGTTCCATGGCCCACTGTCATGCTTACAGACTTATAAATATCATGATGATTCTATGTTAAAGCCACATCTTAAGCAAATGCCCTGGCTCTAGTGTGTCGTCTGCAGAGAAGCAGTTTGCACTTGATATGAACCAAGAGTCCTCTGAGTATCAGCTCTGTGGATTCAAACATAAAATATGACTGTAGACTCTGATTAACTATGCTATAAAAGAGTGTGTGTTAATAGACATTATACTACTATAGTATAATAGTCTGATGAACTTCTCCAATTAGCTAGTGGGAAATCAGAACTCTGAGAGGACAAGGCAAAGGATTTCCAAACATTGATACGGGGGATGGGGGAGGCCCTGGTAAGTTAAGTAGGAGACTGGATGAATCACTGAAAGAATGAAGGCATTGGGCATTTGAGAGGAATGGAGTTACTACAAAGAAAGAAAGAAAGGAAGGCAGAACATGAAGTAGAAGTAGGTAGAATTGAAGACAATCTTCAAGGGGTTTCTGATTTCTACTAAGATTTGCTCTTAGTAGGTGATTCAGGACTAATTTTTATAAGTCTTGTTTTCATATTAAATAAGGAAGTTAAGCATAATGTTGCAAACCCAAAAATGTGCCCAGCCCAACATGTGTGTAAAATATAGATATACACACCAGGAGGGGCAAGAGGCTTCTCCAGGGATGTCCTCTGAAACATCATCCATCATTTTGCGCTTCCTGAATTGCAGTAAATTGTATCATTCCCAGTAGCAAATTGAACATTTTCCTTGAGAGGTGGGAGAATTGATGCTAATAATGAGCTATGATGTCTCAAGAAAATGCATTTAAACATTTTGTTGAGGAAACAATTTGTGGGTAAATAGTAGAAAAGAATACAAGGGATATGAAGTGAGGCTGAACGTTATCAATTATTAAAAATCTATTCCTGGTTCTACAAGAAGGAGAACAAAACCAGCTCATGTGCAACTTGCTTGAATATTCTACATCTCTGCATGCGGACAAAACTGATATGTATTTCCAGATCCCAAGGTTTGAGGTCATAATCAAAAGTCCTGGACCTGGGATCAGTAGCCCTGCCATCGTCTTCGCCCTGTCCTCCAGGGAGCCACCTCTCTGTAGTGTAGACCCGTCCCTTGGTTCAGACATATACACCCTCAGCTAGAAGACGTGCTTGTCTTCCAGCAGCAGAGAGAGGAAAATGGCTGGACTGGGGAAAATAATCTGTATTCTCTAGTTAATGAAAATGATGCAACAAGTATGATTTCATCCTATGCCTTGTCCTTCAGACATTTGTGGTTTTTTAATCCAAAATTAGTATTTTATTATGGTGGATACAATTGGTCATTTTGCCTTTTGGAACCTCCACATTTTGACAAATTAATGAAATATTTCCACTGCTCCTGATTCTGGAGTGGGCAACACCATACGAATACTTCCATCAGAAGTGAAGGTTTTAGCTCACAAAGAAAGCCATTACTGAAGGTTGGTTTTATTAAGTGTACTTATTCTACAGCCCAGAGGACTAATCTTTGATCCGTTGCATCTTTTTTTTAATCAAATTTAGTTAACATATAGTGTAATAATGATTTCAGGAGTAGAATTTAGTGATTCATCACTTACATATAACACCCAGTGCTCATCCCAGCAAGTACCCTCCTTAACTCCCATCACCCATTTAGCCCATCCTCCCACCCAACACCCCTCCAGAAACCCTCAGTTTGTTCTCTGTATTTAAGAGTCTTATGGGTTGCCTCCCTCTCTGTTTTTATCTTATTTTTGCTTCCCTTCTCCAATGTTCATGTGATTTTTTTTCTTAAATTCCAAATCTGAGTGAAATCATATGATACTTGTCTTGCTCTGCCTGGCTTATTTCGCTTAGAATAATACAGTCCAGTTCTTTCCATGTTGTTGCAAATGGCAAGATTTCATTCTTTTTGATGGCTGAGTAATATTCCATTATGTGCATATACCACATCATCTTTATCCATTTGTCAGTCGATGGACATTGGGGCTCTTTTATAATTTGGCTATTGTTGATAGTGCTGCTATAAACATTGCGTTGCATGTGCGCCTTCGAATCAGCATTTTTATATCCTTTGGATAAATACCTACTGGTGCAATTGCTGGGTTATGGTTGATCCACTGTTTCTTAATCATAATTTTGCAAACGTTTACGATTTTGAATACATATAAGACTTTAGCTTTGGGAGAACAGAGATAATAGGAGACATTATATCTCTGGAGTACCCAAACACTGGTTTAGCAATAAACTAAGCCAAAGATACATTGGTTAAGTTCAGATGCTGTGTCATCTACAAAGAAGATTTGATATCATTAGACAGTATTGAGAACTCAGCAAATTTGGAAAGGAGACGTAAATTGCTTAACAGCCTCAATTGGGTGCTTTATCAAGTGGTTATCCTTATAACCCAGTGTAATGGCACTTTGAAAAGTGAACAGCAGTTCCATCCCCTACTGCCGTTTGTCACGTCACTGTATTCCAAGGTCGTCTGGGGCCAGGGAGCTCTGTCAGCTGGCAAAGCCTGTGGAGGCTGAACGCCACGTGCAACACATGGACACACTGTCTTCAGTGGCAGTAAATTTTTTACCTTTGATGCTAATGCGATTGCCTATACTTTTAACAGCGAAAAAGAAGAGCGTGTGCCCATTGTCATTACTACCATATTTCGTCAAATCTAAGAAATCACGGTGTAAGTTTAAAGCGAACGACGTGTCAGTTGGATACACTGATATATTGCAGACATCAGAGATGTTTAAATGTGGAAGGCAAAGCCTCTTAAAATTGCTGAAATCCAGTATCTGAAAAACAATTCTGCCCCGTGGCTCTACTCCCCATGGGTCGTTAGTGGCCTTCTTCAAAAATAAAAATAAACACCAACGCATGTTGGTTTCTTTAGTGGCAAATTCCTTAGAATGACTCCTGTGAATGACTTTAGCAATGGCTTGAGATACCATTTCAAGATTTCTGTACTGTGACAAATTTCATTGCAGTTTTAAAACGCCTAGTGATTGCACAGTACTATTTGCATGGTGCCCCTTTCAGCTTTTAGGTCACTCATATTTTGTCAATCAGTCCCACAGTGTTATTTATTTATCTATCACTTAATAACCATGCAGTGGAGAATAATTTCTCTAGCCTAGCATGGTAATTTGTACTATAATTTCACCCCTGCTGCTGTAAACTTGAATTCGGCCACAGCTATGATTGCTAAAATTAAGATTTCTAGGTCACTTTTCAGCCTCTATGGTTCCTGTCTTTCATCATTTCTTCCCACTCCATCTTCTCCAGAAGTATGGTTCATCAAACATATAAGCAATGAAAAAAAAAAAAGTACCAGTTGCTTCTTTGAAAATGTCGTACATACTTGGCAGAGCAGACATCATTCAAGTACGTCCGTGAACTTGAGTTTTATGGTGCAATCCTGTGTACCCCAAGGTTAAATTCAGGGAAATATGAAAGGAAATATTTTTAGAATCACAGTCGGTTTACTTCCTAGAAACCTCCACATTAGGAAAAACCAAACGGATAAAGAGAAAGGAATCAATCTCGCTAACTGGGAGAACTCACTGCATTCCAGGAACAAGTGGACATTGTCTGGGGCAGGATGTCTCAATGTCATTTCCGAGGTAGAGTCTTATGAAAAGAGACTTTTTTTTCCTGTTTTTTTTGTACAGGAAATAGTCTTTGAACTGTGCCAAATTAAGTATGGATACTGGTTAGAGAAGTGGATAGAGTCTTCTCAAAGCCATTCAATGGACATTTGGGGATCTATGAGTTGCACTGTGAGTTTGTAAAAGAATTCACCCTAAAGACGGGAGCACAATTCCTGAAATACCAAAGCCTTGTCCTTTGTTTTTCTAGACTTATTCATTTTCAGTTGTTATTTAATAGGAACTCTGCGAGTTTCCCTTGTCTCAGATTCTCCAGTATTTTCAGTGATAGACCCTGGATGTTTATTTCTCCTTTTTATAGGTTTTTCTCTTTCGGGTCTAGTCTCTGATCGTCTCCACTAGTGTGGGCTTCTAACTGATGGGAATAACTTTATTATGAGTCAGTGCCATTACTCCAAGAGACAGGAGTCTCATCTGCAAAACAATTGAAAATAAGAGGTATCTCCTTCTTCAAATTCACAGTTGTAATTTTTATGAACTCTTTTGCTGTAGGCCCATGTAGGATGGAATGGATCAAGGTTGTTGGGTGTTTCTGATGCCAAAAACAGAGACTCGGACAACAAACCCCTGCCGTGTTGCCTTTTTATAAGTTGCGGATGTTGGGTATCTTAATAGCTACTACATGACATGGCCCACGTAGAATAGAGGCTATCCAGCAGAATGAGCTGAGTTGGAATCGAAGCTTCGACACTTTCTGACTGTGACTTTAGACAAGCCATTCATAGTTTCTAATATCTGTTTTCTTATCTGAAATATGGGATAAATAATACCTGTGTCTTAAATATATCATAAGGGGTAAATTTTTTACGTATGAATACCTCCGTGCTCTTGAACTGCACATAGTCAGCACACAATAAATGGTGGTTTCCTTCTCCCTAGGTAAGAACTGTTTAATAAGTTATGAAAGGTTTATGTGAATACAAGACATTTTCATTAATATGGTGTTGCTTCAGGACCCAGATTTTTACGAAAAAAAAATGTTTTAGAAAGAGAAAAGAAATTTACTTATTGTCTTACAATTCTTGGCATAATATAAGTACACAATAAAAATCATCTTTCTCGCCATTATCCTAAGTTTTTGGCACTTATTAACAAGGATACGGCATGTCAAACAAAGGATTTTCCTACATCAAAGCAATTTTTATTTCTTTGTTTTGTCTGTCTTTTCTAACATCAAAAATACCCTTTTGAAGGGTCATAAATATGGTAGAAAAGAAATACCGAATCTAAATCTCCCCTCTTTCCTTAGACAGAAATCAAGACGTATGCACCTGAAGTACAAAGAAAAAAATGAAAAGGTGCTGTAATCCATCCAGTGGTATCTTTAGCCCCATTTGTACACTTCTCAAAATGGACAGGCACTTCTCTGTTTGCAAATACTGGTCATGTTTGCATTTTCCATCCTTACAGGAATCAGGACAAGTTTGCTGTGATTAGCTTGTGCTAAGTCAATGCAGAGTATTTGTGCTTTCTAGGTAATTTTCTTGGCTCTATAATCACAATTAAAATCTCAAATCCAGGATTCACCACCTATATTAATCCTTTGCCGAATCATTTTGAATTAATTATTCATAGATCTAATTACAGAAACAAGGAGGTATCTAGGTCTATTTTCCAGGTAAGTGCGTCTCTTTTTTATTTTATGCATTTGTATCTTATCATTTTAAGATACAGACTTTCAAAACATATTTTATTTCAATGGCTTACTGAATGGTCTTTTATCAATGGTTAACAGCATTTTGGAAGAAGATCACACAGGTAGTGTTTTTTTATTTTTTAATTTAAAGAGAATTTTTTTTAATATTTATTCATTTTTGAAAGAGAGAGAGAGAGAGAGAGAGAGAGAGACAGAGCATGAGCCAGGGAGGGGCAGAGAAAATGGGAGACACAGAACTCGAAGCAGGATCCAGGCTCTGAGCAGTCAGCCCAGAGCCTGACGCAGGGCTCGAACTCACTAGCCGTGAGATCATGACCTGAGTGGAAGTCGGACACTTAACCTACTGAGCCACCCAGACGTCCCAGGTAGTGTGTTTTTTTTAAATCATACCTACCCTTTCCACACAAGGCCTATGTAACTTCAGCCACTTGCTTTTGGATGCAGGATTAGGCTTCATTCTCGCCATGTAAAAATCACAGCTTTTTAAAACTGATTTAAATTTAGAAAGGTAGATCAGATTTTTTTTTTTCATTAATTATGGCTCACTAATGCATAGCCATAATAAACAGTTGGAAACTTTTATCTATATGAAGCACACAAATAATTACTCTAACACCATACGCTTTCAAGTCAAAAGAAGAAAAGAAAAGAAAATTCACTGCCAAGGTGCACCCTTCACGTAAGGTCTAAGTCATTTTGCTCTACGTGATTTTAGTACCACAGCGTGTAATGTCACATAAATTTTAGGCATAACAAAAGTAAGTTAGTATCATATAGACCTAAAAAATATAAGAAATCAAAATGCATTATCACTAACTGTGACATGTTATTGCTTATTGGAGCATCTATGGGGTATGCCAGCTGTGGATTCGAGGAATCTAAGTTGTCACGTTAAAATTCTACTCAAGGATGGGGCGCCTGGGTGGCGTAGTCGGTTAAGCGTCCGACTTCAGCCAGGTCACGATCTCGCGGTCCGTGAGTTCGAGCCCCTCGTCGGGCTCTGGGCTGATGGCTCAGAGCCTGGAGCCTGTTTCCGACTCTGTGTCTCCCTCTCTCTCTGCCCCTCGCCTGTTCATGCTCTCTCTCTCTCTCTGTCCCAAAAATAAATAAACGTTGAAAAAAAAAATTAAAAAAAAAATTCTACTCAAGGAAACCTAGGGAAACAGTGGAAACATTTAAAGGAGAGTTTTCCCTCTTAAGGAGTCTTCATAAACCTTCCAGATTTTGCTAAATGTAAAACATGAACTGGAGAACCCATTAAAATATATAAAGCCTTTGTGTATAATAATTCTCTCTCTCAACTAATTGATGTATTTTAGCATATCAAATCACATGCTTTCCACAAAGTAAAACATGAGATTTAAGAAGGGTTTTAATTGTATCTGATATATGTGTCAGGTTTTTTTTTTAATTATTAATCAACATAGGAGCCATGAATACGACCTCCCAACGTTTGGTGGCTCTCACGTCTTCTTCCTCCACCCGCTCCCTGGCCTCCCTCTCGCCGGTAAACTACTGAACTAGATTTTGGTTTATTGTCATTTTTCTCCCTTGCCTTACAATTTCCCTACGTATACTGACAAACCCTTGCCGGTAGACGCCTCCGTTTGGTTTTGAACTTCACGAAAACACGGCATGTATTTTCAGCATCTTTTTCCACTCGGCGTCGTGTTTCCAAATCGTTGACTGAGGTCAATTAATATGGCTGTAATTCACTGATTTGTACCCCTGTGTGGCATTTCATGAAATGGTTACATCACAATTTGCTTGTCTACTCCTCCATTAATGAACACTTGGCTACTGCATTTCTTTTTATCACAAACCATGCTGCTATAAGAGTATTATAATTATGCATTGGTGCAGGCCTGCAGGTATTATTTTAGGATACATTTCTAGGAGTGGATCTGCTGCTTTAGTTGGAATTCCACCAAAGCCAGATCTTGAGATGAGGCTTTGGATGCATGAGTTTGTTTGAGGTGTTATTCCAGGGGGCACAGGAAGGGAGTAGGGAAAAGAGACAGGGAAAGAAGGAGTGTCTATAAATGGTGTCTTAAAGAGGGGTCACTGCTGTGGGCGATGGGAACACGATTCCACTGAGTACTTTGAACACGCTGTCCAACTTACCTCAAAATTGTCCTTTCAAGGGTGAGAAAGCTGGGCTGTTTATTCCCTTCTTGTCCCTCATGGCTCGGGGTTGCTCAGGGGCGGCAGGTGGGGATGAACACCTTGCTGCTTCCAGCTTGTTCCACCCATAGGCTGAGCGAGCACCTGTCAGATGTTTTCAAAGCCATCAGCATGAAAGGAGCCTGTTTATCTGAGCTGCAGCTCACCTCCAGGGTGGGCTACCGGGGTAACCGGAGGCCCTGACAATCTGGACTACATGATGTATGTTCAAGTTTAACTACTGCGCGAGACAATGATAAATGCCTTCTAAACAGTTGTACCCGTATAAGTCCTATCAACAGAGGATTAGGGGGTTTCCCTTGGCCAACATTCCATTGCATTGTCAGAGTTTGAAACTTTTGCCAATCTGGTGGGTGTTCCATGGTACTTTTTTAAAAGATGATGTTCTTTTGATTGCTAATGAGATAGAGTATCCTTATAGAAACTAATTAAATATTTGTGTTTTCTTTCCCCAAAATGCTTTGTACGGTCTTGATCCATTTTAAGCATGGTCGTATACATATATACCTATCATCTATCTATCTATCATCTATCTATCTATCTATCTATCAACTTCTAGAAATTCTTATTTTGGATACTAAGCTTGACAGTTATAGAGATGTATAGGAGTGCTTAACTAACAAAATTGAATTTATGAATCTTTTATGGGTACTGCTTTCTACATTTTGTTAAAGAAATCTCTTTCTTCAAGAATACAAATATATGTTCCTATATTATATTTTAAACTTTCATATTTTTTTTATTATTTTGTGTATATACATAATTAATCCTCCTGGAATTTAACTCTATGCGTGTTGTACAAATGATCAAATTGCGTTTGTCTTCATATGAATAATCACTTTCCCCAGCACCGTTTATGGAAAAATCTATCCTTTCTCGCTTACCTGTAATACCATTTCTGTGCTATACTGAACTTCTGTGAGGCACCTGAGTGGCTCAGTCGGTTAAGCATCTGACTCTTGATTTCGGCTCAGGTCATGATCTCACAGTTTGTCAGTTCAAGCCCCCTGTCCGGCTCTGCACTGACAGTGCAGAGCCTGCTTGGGATTCTCTGTCTGCGTCTCTCTCTTTCTCTCTCTCTCTCTCTCTCTCTCAGAAATAAGTAAATAAACGCTTAAAAAAAGAGTTTATACTGAACTTCCTTATATATGTGGTTCTGTTTTCCCTGCTTAAATATCTCATTGTTTTAGTTACCAAAACTCTGTATATAGTTTTGATATCTGTTGAGCCAAATTCCCTTACCTTTTTCTTCTTAAAGAATGTTTTTGCTCGTATTGGTTCTTTTCCTCCTCTCTGTAAACTTTAGATTTGCTTTTGAAGCATGAAACTCTCATTGGGATTTTGACTACAATTACAGTGAATTTAAATATCAATTGAAGGCAATTGACATCTCAATGATTCTGAGTCCCTCAGTGTTTGGACAGAGATTATCTCTCCATTTCTTTATGTCTTATTGATTGTCTTAAATAAAATTTTACAATGTTTGCTGTGTGTTTTTTTTCCTTTTAGATAATCTATGCCAAGTTAAGAAGTTTCTTTTCTATCTTGGTTTTCTGGAAGTCTTTCATCATGAATCAGGTATTAAATTTTACCTAATGTTCTTTGTGTATTTAAAGAGATAACTACGGGGGTGCCCTGGGTGGTTTAGTCGGTTGAGTGGCCGACTTCAGCTCCAGGCATGATCTAGCAGTTCATGAGTTCGAGCCCCGAGTCAGACTCTGCGCTGACAGCCTGTTGGGATTCTCTCTCTCTCCCTCTCCCTCTCTCCGATCCCCAGTTGCACCTTCTCTCTCTCAAAATAATAAGTAAATCAAGTAAAAAAATGAATGAAAAATAAAGTGATAATTATATAGGTTTTCTCTTATATTCATTAATGTGGTAAATTACATCAAAAGATCTCCAGGAGCGACACAACCCCTATGCTATTGTGATAAATATGACGGGTTTCGTGATAATCTACTTTCCTGGGTGGTTTATAGCAATGAATAAAGCAGTAAGCAGCTTGGCTCTTACAGAGTTACACTCCAGTGTGAGTCGGGAAGAGAAAATGATAAATAAGGATATCTAGGTGTATTATGCAGTATTAGGTACTGATATTTTGTAAAAAGACATACACATTAACCACTCTGTCGCAAAAAACCTGAAGATATCAGCAAATCAGCTGAGATTACCGAGAACAAAAAAATCTTGCCTGTGTATTTGAACGTGAAAATTGTGCCAGAAATCATTGCATATGACATGCCTGACCTCAGATCACATTACAAGTGTGGACAACCATACACGGTGTCGAGAAACGACACTTCAGTGGTCCACCCACTAAGGAAATCGCAGTAGGAAACATTGCCCGTCATATCCTGCTAAGTGGTAGCCGGACTGAATTAGAATTCCTCGAGTTACGTTCCGGCTCCGTGCTTCTTAAAGGTGTTCTTTTGGACATTTTTTCTTCAGAGTTTACCGCATAAATAGTATTAAAGAAAATTTGTTGCATTAATTTCACGATATCCCTGTGGGGAAAAACAAAAACCCTAGAGGGCAGTTACGCAGTCTCTTTTGGAAAACCCAGTAACAAGACATTGTATCCATCAATATTTATAAACAAGTCTATCCACCTAACCGTTAGCTATGAAATAAGTATCCCCCAGGCTCTTCTGGCTGCGGTAGATAAACGGGCGTATCTTTCTGTGCTGTGGCCCAGGATTCCGGGACTGCATTGCAGAGTCAGAGAGGGCAGAAGGCCACAGCAGAATATAGCTGGGCAGTGCCACTGAAGAAAATGTGGCCAGATGAAAGCTCGGCACCCACGTGGCAGAAATCTGAGCGACTGTCCGGGGGGAGAAGGAAGAGCGAGGCCAAGTGCCTGCTCACAGCCTGCGAGCTGGTGCCTCCGAAGTCTCCCAGAGACGGTGTGATTGCGTCCGGTGGCTGGGAGTTAGAGAAACACAAAGGACAGGCACACGTGAAGTCCCCTGGGGACTGATGCAAGCTGTGTCAGCACCGGAGAGAAGGAGAGTGGGCCCTGGGCCCAGAAGGGGCCCTGGCTGGAGAAGAAACGCAACTTTTTCAGCTCCTGAAAACCCGGACAGCACTCCATCGGCCACAGCAGGAGATCGCTACGCACAGGAATTTGAATCAGACCAAACTGGGTAGTCAGGTCTGCCTTTGCTTTCAATAAGGTGTGACGTTAGATGCATTTCTTAACCTTCATTAGCCCCAGTTTCCCGATCGGTACCATCCTACCTGCTATGGTAGTTTGGGAAGTATGAAGTGAAGTAATTCACATCGAGTGCTTACCTGCTTGCCGTAATGCTCAGCCCAAACGGAATAATTTTTAAAAAAATCAATAAATGGTAGCTCATGTTCATCTCGGATCCTGGGGGAAGGAAGCGAAGGTGGTCTTATAGGTGCACCATGAGATGGACAGGCACCTAGAAAAGAGATGGGGAGATGGCATGGGGCTCTGGGGAAGGTTTCTGGGTCTGGGATCCAAGGTAAGCCATGTGGAGCACTGAGGCAAACATTTATATTACCGTGGCCCTTGATTTCTTAGCAGCAGGCGAGGCCTCAGAGAAGTAAGGTGCATTTATTTTTGGAAAAACTGTCAAACTCTCTAATTCAGTGCATGCGTACATGCAGGCACTGTTTTCTCTCCTTTGCTCGAACATCTCTGCTGAAAGGGAGTTCCTATCCTTATTTCACAGTCATTGCCTATTGATGTCCATCTTTAACGATTAGAAAGTTCTTCTTTGGATGTCCTGAATCCACCTTCCCGTTACTTAGTTCAGCCACCCGGAAGCAACGCAAAATAGATATTTTCCTGCTTCTCCGCATCTGCCCAAGTGTACAAGGCTCTGTCCTCAAATGTCAATGATCGTGAAGAACTGGCGTACAATAAAAAAGGAAACCTGGGGGGCTGCTCTTATTACCAGAACTCTTGGAACAGATTTATAGGAAGCGTTTAATGAGAGCAGGAAGGAAATTGCACTTGACTCAATTCAGAATAGGGAATTTTTATGAAGTGGCCAGAAAGGGTGTAAGATACCTTGAAGAATAAAGAAAAGATAGAAACCCCGCCCTAAAGGAGCTTAAAATCTGATTAATTTAGCCATGCGAACGATAGTAGAAGAAAGTCTGGATGAGCAAAAAGCATAGTTCAGATAGAAGAGGAAGCCCAAGGGGCGCCTGGGTGGTGCAGTCGGTTAAGCGTCCGACTTCAGCCAGGTCACGATCTCGCGGTCCGGGAGTTCGAGCCCCGGGTCAGGCTCTGGGCTGATGGCTCAGAGCCTGGAGCCTGTTTCCGATTCTGTGTCTCCCTCTCTCTCTGCCCCTCCCCCGTTCATGCTCTGTCTCTCTCTGTCCCAAAAATAAATAAACGTTGAAAAAAAAAATTTAGAAGAGGAAGCCCAAGAAGAAGGAGGAGGAGGAAGAGGCAAAGGGGGAGGAGAAAAGAAAAGGAAGAAGAAAAAGAAGGAAAAGAAAGATGTAGATCCCTGAAAATCCCCATTAATTAAAGCTAAAAGGTAAAATTTTAAGTTAATGATTTATTATTTCATTATCAGAACAATTTGTGGCCGTTGTGGAAAAAAAGGAGAAAATGCACACAAAAAAAGGAGAAAACTACAGAAACCTATAACTCCACTATCCAGATACATAACCAAGGTTAATTTTGTTGAAGGAAACCAAGATCTACGTAGTTTTTTATTTGGAATTGTACTGTATGTGCTATTTCATAAACTTTCGTCATCCCATGTATTATGAGTATTTTTGTTAATAAATATTCAATTGCAATGTGTTGAGTGGCTAGTTAGTATTTCATTAAAAGACTGTATCATCTTCTATTTAACAGGTTGCCTTTAATTAACACTGGTTATTTCCAAATTTTGATAGTGCAAACAGCATTCTGGCGGCTAAATCTTTGCATATCCTTGTTATTGTCTTAAGATACATTTCTGGATGTGGAATTGTTGGGTCCAGGCGTATACACCTTTTCAAGGCCTCTTATCAATAGTGCCCCCCAAATTCCAGAAATACTGTATTGTGACGGGAAAATAGCGATAATTTCTCTATCCTTCACCAGTGATGTGAATACTGTTGTTTTTTAACATCTGCCAATTTAACAGGTGACAAAGCAAATGCCATTGTTTTAACTGGATTTTTTTTATTACTAAGACGTAAAAGATCTTTAAAAATGGTTATTTGGAAGTCACTTTCCTTCTTCGTAAAATGCCTGTTTTTATATGGGGTAGTAATTTTTTTCACTCAGCACATATTTTCTGAGCATTGCCCATGTGCCACAAACGAACCTAGATGTTGGGGATATATTAACAGACAGACAGACAGACAAAAATCCCTGCCCTCCTGGAGCTTACAATCTAGCATCAGTCTATATTCTTAACGTGGAAAGGATATTGACCATTTTATCGTATCATGCAACTGTTTTCATCTTCCGTCTGTCATGTGCAGGCAGATGTGTGTATTTAGAAGAAAGGAGTAAGTGGGGGCAGAGAGGGATAGAATATCAGGGGTGGACCAGAACTCTGCAATATAATCCATTCATTTCATCCATGAGGAACTGGAGGAGGCCCACAAAAGGAAAAAGACTTGGCCAAGTTCACAATGGACTAGAGACCAAGAGCCATCCCAGATTCCAGGGCGGTTATCTAGTTCAGATCACTGAAAACAAAATTCTCTTTACTTCACTATCTTTATTTCACTTGTTGATTCTGCATTATATAAATAACAGCTAACTTTTCTGAGGTTGGGGCGGGGGGCGGGGGGGGAATGCCAAGCAAAGACTAAGCACTGTGTGTGCTAAATTCCTAGAACTCCCCCTCGGAGACAGGCTCAAGCATCATCTGTTAAACAGATGGGCGAACCAAGGCTTGGAACACGTAGGTAACCCAAGGTCTTCATAACTAGTGTTTGGCAAACCCTGACTCAAATCCAGGTGACACAGGATTTTTCACCACGATACCCGGGATTTGTCCTCTCGCTGCTTCAAAGAAGAGGTGGACGCAAAATGAGCAGCAGGCAAAAATTTATTAGAGTACAAGCACAGAAAGGAAGACTAGTATGAAATCTCTCTTTACAGAGAGGGGACATTCGAAAGTGAACGCCCACGACTACAGCCAAGGAGGTTCTTTCATGAGGTTCTTGCCAGCACCCCCTTCCCTTTCCCCTGGTTCCTTCTCGGGTTCGACCCTTATGGGTTGGATAACGCTAGGTGCTGGGTTGTCCATTCCTCAGTGGTTCGACTCCATTGTGTGAGGAGTCAGACGGCCATAGTGTCCCTTGTTGTATGTCCCTAAGTTGTATGTCCCTAAGTTGTATGGTTTGGCTAGGTATTTTGCTTGTCAAATTCCTGAGGGGATCCTGAGGGGGAGTAGGTGATGTCTGTTACCTTCTTAAGAGGGACCTTAAGCCCCAGGGGGTTTGCTGTAGTTCAATGCTCCCAGAATTTGTTTTTCCCCACCCAGGGACCTCAGGTCCTAATCTTTCCCTGTCTGTTTTTTTTTATCCTATCTCCCTATCCTATCTCCTGTCTCCAAAGGCTGCCACCATGCTATGCCCATCTCCGGTATGTTCCTAAGAAATCTGTCGGTGTGAGAAATGTGCTGGGAAAAGAGAGATTTAAGAACAAAGAAAAGCAAGTGAGGTGGTCACATTCTGAACTGCTGCAGACAGCAACTGCTGTCATTGCACATGCGCAGTCCCGGTGAAAGAGCCGTGGAGATTCAGCCCTGAGGTCACACCGCACCGACAGACTGGGGTGAGTTTTCAGCGGACTCAGCCTGCCCATTTCATTCTTTTCCTCCTCTGCTCATCTGTGGGCTGGCCAGTGCCTCCAGTTGTTTCCCCTTCTCTTCCCAAACATTTCTGATTCCTCTGTCGTATTGATGTCTAAAGGATATGACAACAAAGTAAGAGTCATTCACCCCACCAGCATGTGACATTTGCATTCTCAAACAAGTCAGGATCTCAGACTAAAGGGATTAAGCACTAATTGCCAATTCCAGGCATCCTCTTACTTTCCTGATAAGAGACTTGCAGTTTCTTTGTTTCTTTGACCCCCTTCCTTCCCCTCTCCTCCCCCCACCACCCTCGCTCTTTCCTTCCCACTCTTTTTAAAGTGGAGCTTGTCGTTAGGTCCAGTTATCCCAGCACCTGAGCAGGCCTACGTTTACGGCTATTCCTTTTGCCAGAATTTTGACATTCCATCGAAGCACATGTCCAAATGAAGACAAGGATAAGATCAGGGGAGTGGGACTGAGCGTGGGCATTAGAGACTCATCTATTCCCTTCTCACCATGTGGAGGAGCCTCTCTACCAGCCTTTCCCACTCATGCCTTTTCTCACACAAGAGCTCTTTCTGCTCCCTTAGCCACCCAGCCCATCCACCTGTGCAGGTACCACCTCAAAGCGGGAGAAGCCACAGCAAGTGGAAGATCATCAGTGATGTACAGGAAGAGTGGCTCATGGTCTCTATGGTCAAGTGCCAGCCAAAGTCTGCAGTCAGGATGTTCTGCCGGAAAGCAGAAGAGTCCCAAAGGTTTCAGCTCAGACATATGGAAGCTGCAGTTAACAGCGACGTACTTCATAGCCAAAGGGACAGAAGACCTGTTGGGCAATAGAAGATTATAGGTTGATGGAGCGCATGAAGATTTGTTAGTTTTACTACAGCCTTATAAAAAGCTAGTATTTCTTTAGACCTGATCATTGACATTACTTTATTCACTGTGCATAAAGGACTTTTGGAACCTATGAAAACCTAATGCTGATAAATATTTTAGTGACTTTTTATCATTATGAAGAAGTATTTATGAAGTGCCTAGCTGTCTGTAGTGCTTTCTCAGGTCTTACGTGTGAGGAGAGCCAAACAGATACAATCTGGGCACTCCAAAAGCAAACATTTTGAAACAGGCCAACTCAAAGGACATTCAAGCCACAGAGTCAGTATGTACAGAAGGAAGGGCAAATGATCTCAAGCACAAATGTAACTGGCATGCAGTGAGGCAAGAAGGAGCTAAACGATGTAAAAGTGCTGAAAAAGCACATTTTGTCGAGAAAGGCAGCAGTTTTATGTTTGAGGCAGCTTTGGCCTATTGAGTTCCACCATCTTGTTTCTTGGGAAAAGAAGGACAGTTTTGTTTTTGTTTTTGTTTTTGTTTTTTTGAGTGACCAGAAAAAAATATAGTGTAGTCTGTTCTTGGAGGATAGTGTTCCAGGGGATGATTATCATAGGAATTACAAGTGTCTGTCCACCTTCTCTTGAAGTGCCAGACAATCTTGTTATAGGTGCCTCATAGTGGGGACAGATCAAAGGATGCGGCTGTGCTGTCTGAGGTCAGATGGCAGAGGGGACCAGAAGGAAGATGTGACCAAGAAGTCCATCAAATGACTATATATGAAGGTAGCGGTAGGACTCGTAGAAGAGAAGGCAGGCTGAGACTCATCCTCTGATGGCCAAGTAACTAATAAAAGATATGCCCTCGGGACACAAAGACAAAGAAAACCAGAGGCAAGGCCAAGAAGCAACAATGAACAATGAACGTAGGGAAACTTCACACACATAACAACAAGCATGTGGGACAAGCCACAGACTAGGAAAAGATATTGTCCAACACAAATTTTTAGGAATTTATGACCCAAATTTATAAAGAAGTCCTTTGGAGAACACCAATAAAAAGATAACCCGGTAGAAAAAAAAAGGCAAATGATATGAACAGGCATTTCACAGAAAAAGAAAATAGCTTTTACAACAGAAAAAAAAATTAAGAATTTTTTTTCAAAATACCAAGTACCAGCAAGGGTATAGAGCAGTTAAAGTGCTTACGCTTCACTGATATGACTGTAAATCGTATATACCAAATGGCATACCCATTTGAAAAGCAATCTGGTAGTAACTTTTTAAAGTTATATAGATGCATACCCTTTGAACCAGCAATATCATTCCTAGGTATATAACCTAGAAAAATACTTGCACAAGTGAATCAAATAGAGATTTCTAAGAATGTTCTAGAAATATTGGACTTCCTAGCAAAACTTGGGGCAAAAACATCAGCAATAAAATGAGAATATAAAATTGTGAAATATGCAATCAACGGAATATTACACAGGAGTGAAAAATCAGTGAGCGATAGCTCTATGCAGCAACCTGCATGAATCTTGGAAACATAATATTGAGTGAAATAAAGCAAGTTGTTTAAGCGTCTTTATTGTGTGGTACTATTTTTTGAAAGCTCAAAAACCAGCAATGGATACATATGTTGTAAAATATGGAAAAAAAAAAAAAGCATGAGACCAGCCCGAAGCATTTGAGAAAGTGGAGGAACCACTGTAGGTTTCAGACAGATACAGACATAGATTGAAAGCTAATACAGTGGCGTCTGGGTGGCTCAGTCGACTCTTGGTTTCAGCTCAGGTCATGATTTCAAGGCTGATGGGATCACTCTTAGTGCAGAACCTGCTTGGGATTCTCTCTCTCTCCCTCTCTCTCCTCCCCTGCTCACGTGCTTTCTCTGTCTCTTTCTCTCTCTTTAAAAATAAGTAAATCAACTTAAAACAAAATTTTTAAGCTAATACAGATATGTAGGACCTTTGTTTCCGTCAGCAAGTCTTTTTACTCTTTTGAGCATCATTTGTCATAACGTAACGTAACGTAATTTAACAGAGCATAACGCAAGAGTTTTAATGATAGTTATTAACCCAATTTAGTAGTTAAAGCTTAGGAATAGTTAAAGAAATAAATAGCTAAACTAGTTAAATAAATAGTGAAGGTAGTTTAAGTGCATAAATAATTTATGCTGTTCATTCTGGAATCCTTGGACACAGAAGATGGCCATTTTGGTCATGTCATTCAAGAAGGCGATGAAAAGGCAGAACTGAGGACTTGGCTTCTGGACATTGTGATTGCATCATTTACCAATCCTTTGGTGGAGTAGTCCCAGTGACCAAATTGAATCCTACCTGAATATACATCATGTATTGATAGAGTTCATTTACTAGGTGGAAAACTCCAAAATATTTTTCCTTTAGTACTATCTTAGTTCCCAATCTTTTGTTGACAAGACCCCAATTTAAAGAACTCCATTTGTGGGGCGCCTGGGTGGCTCAGTCGGTCAGGTCAGGTGTCCGACTTCAGCTCAGGTCTGTGAGTTCGAGCCCCGCGTCGGGCTCTGGACTGATGGCTCAGAGCCTGGAGCCTGCTTCCGATTCTGTGTCTCCCTCTCTCTCTGCCCCTCCCCCGTTCATGTTCTGCCTCTCTCTCTCTGTTCAAAAATACATAAACGTAAAAAAAAAAAATTCACAGAACTCCATTTAGGATTAAAGTACTAACACTGAAACCCAGCTAGACCAAAAGACCACGTGACACCAAGGCCTGGGGACACTTGTTGAGTCTTCGAGTTTTGCAGTTTCACAGCCAGTGTCCAAATGGGTAGTATGTATCATTTATGTCTTGCCAGGTAATTCATAATTATACAAGCAAAGAAGAAAAGTTCAATATAATATAACTCACATTGATTTTTGGGGGCTACGCTATAAAAGCTTGATGTTAATATATAGGAAAGAAATTCTCAATATCCCCCAAACATTTGGTTGTTCTAATAAACGATCCTTAAAGTTTTGAAATCGCCTGATTGTTCTCACAGGTCTTAGAGAGTTTGAAACCCATTTTTATTAGGAATCATGATTCAGACTCCTGGCAGACAGCTTTGTGAGTAAAATGACCTCTCTATAAATATTACTGCTGAGTCAAAACTAACTGGAACAAGTGAATAGATTTGTGGTTTTCTCCATAGAGACTTGGAAAACCCCAGGTTTTATGCCAGTCTAATTATAGATTTTGACTTTCTCAAGGTACTAATCAAAGGTTGGCCCCTACACTGATCTAATGGAGCCATGTTTCAAAGGCCACAGAAATGGGCAGGTCATTTAAAGTGCCATGGAATTAATGAGTGTAAATCCATGTATCTTTGCAGGCAAGAAGGTATTTTCTATCCGGTGAGGGTCTGGAGCAATGAAGTGTGTCACACATGATAAAAATCAGTTGCAGAGAGGGTTTGAATTCTCGTTAGTCTAGTGTAAACATGTTGATAACAGAAGTTTCAGGTGAACGACCCAAAGAAAGAGAAGACACAGTAACTACTTTGCAGTGACAGAAGAAAATAGTTATTAGCATTATTCTGAATAAAGAAAACAGTCCTGGGACCCCAGAAAGCCTTTCTTCCTAAAGTGTAACATGGCTGACTGTATGATTGAAAAGCAGGTGTCTGGGCCCGTACCGCGACGCTAAGCTATCCTGGCACACAAGTTACGAAGACAATGGGGGGAACGTTGGTTATGAGTTCGGTTCCAGCCTGGGTGTGAATTCTAATTCTATCTAAAGGACTTTGAGGAATTTGCTTCACCTCCTTGTGGTTCAGTTTCCTTTTCTGTAATTATCGCCCAGGGTCATCCGATTATATAAAAACATGTGTGCGCCCCAATGAGATATCACCGCATACCTGTCACAATGTCTGCTGTAAAAATACAAGATGTAGCAATTGCTAGCCAGAACGTGGAGAAAAGGGAACTTTTGTACACCGGTGTGGGAACGTAACCTGGTATACCCACTATGGAAAATAGTACAGAGAGTCCTCAAGAAATTAAAAATATAACTCCATATGATATAGCGATCCCACTTCTAGGTATATATCCAAAGGGAATGAAGTCATTATCGTGAAGAGATATCTGTGTTCCCATCTTCTTAGCAGTAGTATTCACGATACCAAGGTATGGAAACAATCTGGGTGTTCACTGATAGATGAACGGACAAAGCAGATGTAGTACCTACGTCCATGGGATATTATTCAGCCTTTAAAAAGGAGGAATATTTGCAACAGGATGGAATGGATCTGGAGGGCATGTTGCTGAGTGGAATGGCCAGAGAGAAAGACAAGAGTAGGAATCATATGTAGAATCTAAAAAAAAGCGTTTGGACTCAGTAAAAAATACATGAGGTAATGAATATGTTGATTAACTCAGTGGGGGAATTCTTTTGCAATGCATAATTATATCAAATTATCATGTATACTTTAAATAGCTTACAATTTTATTTGTTAATTATACCTCAACAAAGTTAAAAAATGAATTGATAGTTGAAAAGCTCATGTATGTAACATTTAGCATTTAGCCTGTTAAATGCTCCATAAAGGGGGAGGAGAAATCTTATTGTAACTAAAGAAACAGAGGGTTAAGCTTAAGAAGACTCTCGTGATTGGGGCACCTGGTGGCCCAGTCCGTGAAGCGTCCAACTTTGGCTCAGGTCATGATCGTGCCCTCTGTGAGTTTGAGCCCCACGTCGGGCTCTGTGCTGACAGCTCAGAGCCTGGAGCCTGCTTCTGACTCTGTGTCTCCTTCTCTCTCTGCCTCTCTCTTGCTCACACTGTGTCTCTCTCTCTCTCAAAAATAAATAAACGTTAAAATTTTTTTTTAAAAAAAGAAGACTCTTTTGATATACTTTCCATCCTCAATGGTAGTAGTTAGCTTCTTTTTAAAAAAAATGTTTAATGTTTATTTATTTTTATTAAAAAATGTCTTAATGTTTATTTATTTTTGAGAGAGACAGAGTGCGAATGGGGAAGGGTCAGAGAGAGAGGGGGACACAGAATCCAAAGCAGGCATCAGGCTCTGAGCTGTCAGCACAGAGCCCAACGCGGGGCTCGAACCCATGAACCGTGAGATCCATGACCTGGACAGATGTAGGATACTTAACCGACCGAGCCACCCAGAGGCTCCAGTAGTTAACTTCATTTAGGAGGTTGTGCAGTTGCTCTGAGGACTTGAATATCACAGGATTAACATCTATGTTGGGAATCTTTACTAATTTTCTTACTTTCAATGTCTGTTATTCCCCCTTTAGTAAGTTTGGCTACATCTCACTACCTTTTTTCTTAACGTATTTGAAATCAGCCACCAGAAATCATTCTGTAGTCATCACCCAGATTATATAGTGGAGGTCTGATAATTACATACCTGGGCAAGAATAGCATCTCCCAGCCACCCACTTTCCTGACGGTCACCTTTGGAAATGAGCCACCATGTTGTTTTTTTCAGACCACCATTTACCCGGCATTTTTCCTCAAAGATACAAACCCGTAGGTTAGTTTATGATGTTAACTGTGGCAGATGGCAATGACAATAATTTTGTATCCTAACAACGAGCTCTGCTATCTGTCAGGCAGAATGACTATCTTTTGGACAATCAGTTGGGCAATTTCCCAAATGATAAGCAAGTAAAGGAACTTGTCACAAAATGTAAATACAGATCCCCAGAATTCTATGGGGGGAAAAAGACACTCAGAAGAACTCTGTGTCCTCAACAGGGGTAAAGAGAATGGAGCTACATAATGAGAACACAAATCCCTGGACTCATCTCTCGTTTTCCATAATTCATAGACTTGCTCTTTAGCATCAGATTTGTGGCCATGCACAAAGGTCAGAGCTAAAGAGTACAAAATGTGTAAATCTGAGGGCGGAAATTCTTTTTCCCCATTACTTATTTATCAAACAGGTTGACGTCCGAGAGAAAGCTTGGGTGCTGGTTGGCCTTTCTTCCTCCTGTACAAATAATCATCCCTGAGTCCTGCCTTGTTAACCTTTTCTGTTTATTTCTGCTTCCCTGCGATTTCGTAGAACAGTTGCCAGTTAATCACAAATATGTTAAAAGATTTCTTTTTAATCTAGCAGTCTTCACTGTTTTGTGGGATCTATGCGGACAGTTACACCACTTCTGTAAAGTGTCCAATTACGCTCCCTGCAGGGAAAACCAAGAGATCAGCCGTTGACTTTGCTTTTGTCTAAGGTATCAAATGTGAAAGCAAATCAGGTATCCAAAAATCAAAACTAAAATTAAGACTAATAAAACGGAGCTTTGACTTTTCTCATCACAGACTCATTTATACTTAATGACACAGACCGACGGGATAGGTGATTGTTATAATCTCTCTTGGAATGGATTTTAAAAATGGCTGATCCATCCCTCCTTTCAGGACAGGCAAATGGGCACCAAGACAATAGAGAAATAAGAGGCTGTTCATGCAGTTATACATTAATTTGTCTGTAGTATTGGCTCGCTTGGAAGGCCAGAGAGAGACGTGCGAGCCGGCGTTACTTAAATGTGTCAGCATATAAAGTCATCGTACGTTATTGTGCTCACAGGGCTCTCTCTGCCAGATCAAACACGTGAAACATCAGAAAAACAACGCCAGAATTTTCTTTCCGAAAACTCAACCCACTTTGCTTTAATCAGAAAGAGACTATTTTCGTAATACAATTTATAGAACCCTTCTCTCTCCTTGGATGTACACGCTTCCTCTTTCTGTTTACAGACACTCCCCCAAGTTGCAGACATACAATTTATTAATACCTCTTCCCAGATGAATGCTTCCTACCTATCCCCTCCTCTCCCCACACCTGTTCCTTTCCTCCTCTCACTCTTGCTCACTTACTACCAGCTGGACACGAGCTTGGCTGTGGAGGGGTTGTAGCGCCACCTGAAGGCGGGCACACCAAACTATCATAACCATTGTCTTCTCTACCTCTGCTTCTTTTCCCCTCCAAAGATTCTTTTTATGCACATATTTTTAGCACCTTTTCTAACCTTTTTCTTAGTCGAAGTTGTCCTTCCCACCCCCAGCTCGGAACCCGGGGAAATTTTAACCACCACAAGAAATAAAACAGTTGTATTCATGGAGCACTTCCTTTTCTTGGAGAGGCTCTGAGTGATTTATATTGACTTTGTATTATTAAACGCTAGATCTTATTGTAGTTTAAATACATTTACTCACTTAAAGGAAATTAACTAAGCAAGCAATTCATATAATTCATGTAATCCTCCTCCCAAATTTTACATATGGCTTGATCGTCCATTTGAATTTATTATAAACTTTTGGGGGAAACCACAGGTAAGTATGATAATGTACGAAGGAAAACTAAATCATAATATTATCCTCTCCCCCCCGCGGCCACACACAGAAATGCCTACTGTAGTGACATCATCTGAAATATAAGTGTCTTCTGCCTTACAAATAAATAGGTTAATAGACTCCTTCTTCACATGAGCGAGTCAGCTTTGCTAGTTTGTCCTTTTTTATTCCTCAGATCCAGCACCACAGGATTCAAATCTCTGTGGACAAGTGTTTGTAAATGAATCACAAATGCAGCATATATGTCGAGTCAGCACGCTGAGCGGGCTGAAGCTCCGGTTCTACTCTGGCAATTATGTACAACAAAGGAACTCTTCCTGCCTAAACCAAATACGGCACACTCACAGGTAGCACACAGCCATGGTCAGCTCTTCCCCATTCACATCAAAACACTAGGCTTGGCCAGAACACTGTATGTTGGCTTGAAAAACTGCTATAAAAGTTCTATGCCAGTAAAATGATACCAGATCTTACCAACGCTCCCACGCGGTGCCATTATTTTCTTTTGAAAATATGTGTATACATTTTATCTATAAAATGCTATCCTAAGAGTTACAAGTCTGTAAACCTTCCCTTAGGCAAAAGTCTAATCTTTCATGAAATGGCTTTTCCCTAAGCTAAAAAGGAGAGAAGGGTCCAAAAATTACTTTCAAAGAGGGACAAAAGTCTCAAGGTGTTTGCATCAATTAACAGGTTTGTTTGAAACTGGATCAACCCTGTAGGCCACCGACCATTATTTACATTTTGTCAGGTTTGGGCGTAGGGCTAGTATATGGCAAAAGGGGGAAAGTCGGGAATACTCCTTGGAATAGAGGAATCTTGTATAACTACTGAATATTGTGGTAGACCAGAACTATACTTGGCACAAAGTATTTTCAAGGTATTTTCCATGCCTGTTTTCTGTAGGGGTAGGAAGGAAGGGAAGTCTCACCTCAAGACATGTCCCCACGATTCTGCTGGCAACAATGGACCTTGAGCTGGAGGAAGAAGTGAAGGAATCTGAGTAGACTGGGGTGCAGGTTCTCCTTCTGGGAAAAAAGACAGCCCTTAGGAGGAGCTTCTTATGGCGATTGCTCTGCCCTAATGCTCTATTTGGAAAAGCCACTGGTAATTTGATGAATATTCAGTTTCGTTCTGGAGACTTTACCCTTCTTGAAATGTGAGAGCTCAGGTTTTCATCTAGTTCTGATAGATTAGATTTCTCCTTTTTTCTCAATTTTTTTTCTCTAAAATCTATTTCTTGGGAATAACACAGTTGAACTGTGTAGGTTTTCATTGGTGGTCTCCAGCCTTGATGGTCTTGCTGACTCTTTACAAAACGTGGCCTTTTCTAAAGATGATTCTAGAACATCATATCTCTTTTAACATGGTTAAGCTTTTAAGGAACAATGTATTTCCTTCCAATTAGTCTAGGTTGTATAGCAAGCTTTTTTTTTCCGCTTTCTCTATATAATTGGTTTTCACAGAGTAAAACTTTCTGCTCCCAAAAAGAAAGAGATCGATGCAATTTCTGTTAATTGCTACTTACGCTATCATTTCCCAAGAAAATGCACAGATATGAGGACTAGGACTCTTGATTTCAGACACCCAACCTTGTGTAGTTTGTCTAGGAGATGCCAAGCACAACACCAGGACAGGCCACAGCCCTTCACGGCCCTAGAGTCAACCACAGAGCTGCCTTGGACACCATCGCCTGACTGTTGAGCCACAAATCCCCCCAAAACACCCCCACCAGTCTTCCAAGAAACCAACCTGGATGTCTGCATAGTCTTCCTTTGTGAAGTGTCTTTCCGAGTGTTTTCCCCAACTTTTTTTAACTTTCAATTTTTTTCCATCATTTCAAATGTATGGGAAAAGTTACAAGAATTGTACATGAAACTCCCATATATAACCTTTACCCAGATTCAACCATTCTGTACGCATTGCCCCATTTTCCTCGCCCTTTCTCCCTCCCCTTTTCGCTCTCACTCCCTCTCCATTTGAGATTGGAAATATCAGGATCCCTCCCACCCAGTACTTTAACCTTGGCTTTAAAGAAAAGAGATTCTCTTATGTAACATATATGTAATTGTCAAAATCAAGACATTTAATTCAATACTGATACATTTTCTAACGTACAGTGCAAATGAATACTTAAATTTATTAATCATCCCAGCAGTGTCTTTTATGGATCCACATAGGTGTGTGTGTGTGTGTGTGTGTGTGTGTGTGTGTGTGTAACATGTTATATAACAAATTTCCAGTCCAGGATCTAACTGATAAGGATGCATTGTATTTAGTTACCATGTGTCTAAAGTTTCCTTAATATGAACGGTTCTTCAGCCTCTGTCTTGATGTGAATATTTTGGAGACTACCATCCAGGTATGGTATAGAAAATAACTGAGTTCAGGATTGTCTCATGTTTCCCCATTATTAGATTTTGAATATGGCTTTTTTTGTTTGTTATTTTTGTTTGGGGGGGGTGTTTTTTTTTTTCTTTTTGGTCGGGAATACCTCTGAAGCATTGTGCCCTTCTCAATGGGTAACTTCAGGAGACATGTAACGTCAGTTGGTCCTGACATTGGTGACAGTGATTTGGATTATTTGGTTAAAGTGGTAACGGATAAATCTCTACCCAGTTTCCTTTGGTAAATAACAAATAACTTGTGGGGAAATACCTCAAGACTATGCAAATATCCTCTTCCTCACAGAACCGTCACTTAATCGTTCTAGCAAGAATTAATGTTTCTCTAAATCTATCCTTCCTTTGCTATTTATAAGTTGGCATTCTACCTTAAGGCAGATGTTTCCTTTGCCCTATTTTGTTTTCTTGTTTGTGCGTTTATTATTTGCATCAGAATGGACTTGTAAGTTGTTTTATTCAGTAGATTATAATCCATTATTGTCATTATTTAATTTATATTCTTATTTTGTCATAGACTGTTCATTCCTTGAGACTCTCCTTAACATTGTAACACAAAAAAAGTTACAGAAATTTCACTTGCTTTCAAACCTGCTGCATCCCTGCAAGGAACCTTTCATTCAAAGAGCCCTGGTTCCGTTTAGAAGAAAAGGGTATTTGGAACCAAGACCTCAGCATTAGGTATGTTCATGGCCGTGGGTGACCTATTGTTTCCAGGTTCTCTCATTAGAAAGATTTAGGAATTTGTGAAATTTAGGAAATTTACACACATACACACACACACACACACACACACACCTACCTATATTTATCTCTTTAAGATCATGGGTTCACACTGATAACTCCAACCCCAAATCAACACAATGGATATGCTCTATATTTTCATATATACAACTCTGTACTTCAACACTGACAAGCTCATTATTTTAAATATATCCACTCATTTGTTCAAGTCTAGAAAATACACAAAGCAGTTGAAATTGCTAACCCATAATACAAGTGATACAAAAAAGTAAACCTATTAATAATAATAATAATTCATTTTTAATGTTCTTAAAAAGGTAATATAAAGACATAGACACCGTGAAATCCCCTGCATGCATGTACCTGTGTCAAGAACAAAGAAAATATTCATATCCTGATAAAACTAGCTCATGCCCCTTCCCAACCAACCTTCCCACTTGCCTTTTTTCCCCTGTGCATTGGTGTTGCTGGTTTGAATTCATATAAATGGCGTCACATAGTCCGTATTTCTTCTGTGTGTGCCTTCTTTGGCTCAGCATGATATTTTCGAGAATCATCTATGTTACCGTGTATGTCAATAGTTTGTTCCTTTTTGTTAATAATTACCAGCCCGTTCTACGAATAAAGTAGAAATTCTTCAACCATCCTACTGTTGCTAGGCTGTGGAGTTTTCACTATTACGAAGACAAGATCTAAGAACATTCATGTACCAGAATTTTTATGGACAGGGTTTTTTTTATTTCTTTTGAGAAAACGTCTACGAGTAGAATTGCTGTGTCATAGTGGACATGTATTTCTCTCTTTTCAGGAAACTATCAAAATATTTTCCAAAATAATTGGACCATTGTACTCTTCTATCGCCAGGGTAGCAAAACTCCAACTCGACATCCTTGCCAACACGGATTAATGTTGGCCATTCTAACGAGTTTCTAGTGGTCAGATATCTGGTTGTGGTTTTTTTTTTTTTAATTTTTTTATTAACATTTATTTATTTTTTGAGAGTCAGAGAGAGACAGAGCATGAGCAGGCGAGGTACAGAGAGAGGGAGACACAGAATTGGAAGCAGGCTCCAGGCTCTGAGCTGTCAGCACAGAGCCAGATGCGGAGCTCGAACCCACAAAACCGTGAGATCACGACCTGAGCCGAAGTCAGTCGCCCAACCGACTGAGCCACCCAGGGGCCCCTGGTTGTGGTTTTAATTAGCATTTCTCTGAAAACTAATAATTTTCATCACGATCTCATATGATTACTGATCATGTCTTAATAGGATTTGTATATCTTTCTCCTTGAAGTGCTTGTTTAAATCTTTTGCCCAACTTTAGTGCTTTGGTCTTTTTTATATTGAGATATTAAAGCTTTTTTTTTTAAATTTTCTGGATATGGGTGCTTTTAAAAGATATATGCTTTGCAAATGAAGTTACCATTAAATGTTTAGCTGTGGTCTTGTCTTCATTTTTCTTATAGTGTTTTATGACCAGCAAAGTTTTTCATTGTGATGAAACCTCATTTATCATTGTTGCTTTTATGGATTTTTTTCCTGTTCTTCCTATGAATTTATTGTCTGTTCCTGGTTTGCAAACAAATTCTGTAATGTTTTACTTTAGAAACTCCTACATTCTTTTCTTTTAATTTTTTTAAAGTTTACTCATCCTTTGAGAGAGAGACAGAGCATGAGTGGGGGAGTGGAAGAGAGAGACAGAGACACATAATCCGAAGCAGGTTCCCTGATCTGAGCTGTCAGCACGAAGCCCAATGCGGGACTTGAACCCATGAACTGCAAGTTCATGACGTGGGATGAAGTCAGACGCTTAACTGACTGAGGCACCCAGGTGCCCCTAGAAGCTCTTACATTCTTGAATTTCACCTAGGTAATAATCAAAGCTCATTTATTTGCACATTGTTATCTAGTTTGTCTAGCACCATTTGTTGAAAAGACCATCTTTTCTCTGTTAAATTATCTTTGCACCTTGATCAAAAATTAATTGTTCCTCATGTGCAAAATGTCAATATTCCTCTCTGTCCACTTTTGGACCCTAGTCTGGCCAAGTAATCAATTTGTCTATCCATAAACTACAGTCACACTATCTAGATTACTATAAATTTATAGCAAGTCTTGAGATAAAGTAGTTTAAAGTGTACGACCTTCCTATTCTTTGTCAACACAACTTGACTAGAATCTCAAGCAGGCTCCACACTGTCAGTGCAGAGCCCCATGTGGGGCCTGAACTCAAGAACCACAAGATCATGACCTGAGCTGAAATCAAGAGTCGAACACTTAACCGGCTGAGCCACCCAGGCAACCCTGGCCTGGAATTTTCTATGTGGAAAGGTTTTTAATTATGAATTCAACATTTTAGCAAGTATATTTCTATTCAAATTTTCTTTCTGCTCTTTCCCTTTCTCTTTCTGATCAGTCCTGCTATGGGATTATCATTTTATTTATTTACTTATTTATAAATTTTGTAAATATCTATTTATTATTCAGAGACAGAGACAGAGGGCGAGTGTGGGTGGGGCAAAGAGAGAAGGAGACACAGAATCTGAAGCAGGCTCCAGGCTCTGAGCCGTCAGCACAGACCGCAAGATCATGACCTGAGCTGAAGTCAGACTCTTAACCGACTGAGCCACCCAGAATCCCCAATGGGCTTATCGTTTTATTTTTTTTTTAATTTTTTTTTTCAACGTTTATTTATTTTTGGGACAGAGAGAGACAGAGCATGAATGGGGGAGGGGCAGAGAGAGAGGGAGACACAGAATCGGAAACAGGCTCCAGGCTCTGAGCCATCAGCCCAGAGCCTGACGCCGGGCTCAAACTCACAGACCGCGAGATCGTGACCTGGCTGAAGTCGGACGCTTAACCGACTGCGCCACCCAGGCGCCCCTGGGCTTATCGTTTTAAAAAGTCTTTTCCAAGAACCAACTTTTTTGTTGATGTTCTCCATTGTTTGTTTCCTATTTCACTAATTTTTGCTCTTATCTTAATCATATCCTTTCTGTGCTTACTTGGATTTTAATGTGTTCTTTTTCTAGTTTATGAAGTTGATCACTTAGATCACTGACTTTGACATTTTATTCTTTTGGAACATAAGCCTTTAAAGCTACCGAGGTCTGCCTAATCATCCCTTTATCTGTATCCCACAAATTGTAACATTCTGTGTTTTAATCATACTTCTGTTCCAAATATTTTCCAAATTCTGTGTGATTTATTCTTAATCCCATGGGTTTCTTTTTAATGTGATTTTGAATTTCCAATTATTTGTGATTTTCCTGGGTTTTTTTTTTATTAATTTCTAAGTTAATTGTGGTCTGATCAGATAACACACTTAGTAACATTGCAATCCTGTGAAATTGATTGAGAAATTTTATGGATTATGGTTTGGTATAGCTTGGTGATTTTGTGTTTGGAAAGAATGTGCATCCTGCAGTTTTTTGGGTATAGTTTTTTTTCTAAATATGTTGACTATGTTAACTAGTTATAATGCTATTTATGTCTTTTACATCCTTTCAAAATTTTGTTCATGTCTTCTATTGTTAACTGAGAGAGGAATATTAAATTATGTAGCTATGATTGTAGATTTGTCTACCCCTACTTTCTTAACTCATTCTTTACTTCATATGTTTTGAAGCTCTGTTGTTGAGTGCATATACATTTTTTTTTAATTTTTTTAACGTTTATTCATTTTTGAGAAACAGAGCATGAGCGGGGAAGGGGCAGAGAGAGAGGGAGACACAGAATCCCAAGCAGGCTCCAGGCTCTGAGCTGTCAGCACAGAGTCCAACACAGGGCTTGAATTCGTGAACTGCAAGATCATGACTTGAACCGAAGTTGGACGCTCAACCGACTGAGCCACCCAGGCGCCCCTGAGTGCGTATACATTTTAAGATTATTATGTCTCCATGATGAATTGACCCTTGTATCATGACAAAATATTCCTCCTTATTTCTGACATTTATAGGACATTTTTCTATTTTATTATCCCTGCTATGTATGAAATATTTCTATATTTTTGTCATTTAATTTGTCTGATACTAATAAAGTGAGTCCAATATTTTTATGATTTGCGTTATTTTTCAATCCATTTCCTTTCACTCATTTTGATATTAAAATGTCCCTTTTAAACAATACACATTTAGGTTTTGCTTATTTTTATCCAGTATTATTATTCGTGCCTTTATATTGGGGTGTTTACTACATTTACATTTAATATAATCATTGATGCATTGAAGTATTCCATATTGTTGTTTTTCACTTTTCCCATCTATTCTTGGTTTTTTGGTTTCTCTTTTCTCGCTTTCTTCGCATGATCCCTATATTTTTATTATTACATGTAATCTCCTCTTTGAGCTTCTTAGCTCTACCTTTAGTATAATTTTACATCTACGGTCTTTTACTATAGCTTAATTCTTTATATTTATCTTCCTCTGTGTGATTTCTGTCTCTTTACTAGACTCGGACCAATTATCCTGTTTTCACATTTATTGATCTTTGTTTGCTGGTGTTCAGTTTGTTGTTCAACCCACCTAACACAATATTCATTCCATATATCGTATTTTGCAATGCTAAAATTTCCATTTTTATCATCTTTATTTCTTGGTTGGGATTCCTTATATGTCTACTCATTATCTCTCTCTCTCTCTCTCTCTCTCTTTTTTTTTTTTTTTTTTTGCTTCTTTATATGTGTCTAAAAATTTTAACTTATATGCTAAATACTATTGGTGCCACATGTTTAAATTTCTGTATTCCGGGGCGCCTGGGTGGCTCAGTCGGTTAAGCGGCCGACTTCGGCTCGGGTCATGATCTCGCAGTCAGTGAGTTTGAGCCCCGCGTCGGGCTCTGTGCTGACAGCTCAGAGCCTGGAGCCTGTTTCAGATTCTGTGTCTCCCTCTCTCTGACCCTCCCCCGTTCATGCTCTGTCTCTCTCAGTCTCAAAAAATAAATAAACGTTAAAAAAATTTTTTTTAATAAAAAAAATAAATTTCTGTATTCCATTGTCTTTCTTTAAGGAATGTTGTCTTTTGTTCTGGCATGCTTTACCCTGTTGACATTTGTTTTGAACCTTTGATATATTATATCTAGGGCTATCACTGGCCTACTCATCAGGGAGAGCCTTTTTGAGATCTCAACTCCCACTCTGGCTACTTGAAAGCTTGTACCTTCCAGCACTTACTGACAAATGCTATATGTTTTTTTTCTTTTTTTTTTTTCTTTTCAGTTTGTAGCCTCCAAGTAGCTATTCTCTACCAGATCTGACCATTCCATACATCGCCAGCTTGGTATTTGGACAACGATTCAAGAGGTCCCATGCAGTTTTCTGGAGTTCTTCTTTATACAACTTCCTTCTCCGTGAGAACCTGCCCCCCCACAGCTACCTCATCTGCCTTGATACAAATCTCTGTTCTACCCAAAGAGACTACTGCTCTCCATTTGGGCTCAATTCCCAGTGCTAGATTTGCAAAGAGCTGTTAGACAGAAAGCTGAAGTTAATCTTGAGCGACCTTAAGTGTTTCCATTCTTTCGAAACTCACAACGTTGCTTTGCTTTAAAATAATTGTTTTAGATATGTTGACCAGTTTTATAGATTTTTTTAATGGTAGGTAAATAAGTCCTATGCTCGTTTTTCTAGTATAGCTGGAACTTGAAATTATTTTCTTTTAAAATGAGTTGGGGTGTGTGTTTTTAGATTTCATACTGCCAGATAAAATTTTCACATTATAAAATTTGGGAAAACAAACAGAAAAGCATAAAAAAGAAAATCAATGATCTCTTTAGTGTATGTGTATGTATATATGTTGCATATACTTGTGCAGTATATTAATCTGTTAATATTTTAATTATACTAATCAATTAATATCAATACACTTCACAAGTATGTATAAATAAAATTGGATTCATATAATATCTACTCTTTTTACAACCTTATTTTCCACCGCAACTTTATTATGAACACTTTTCCATGTCATTAAATATTTTTTCACAACGAACAGCATAACATGATTTTCGACTGCTCTGTCCTTCCTAAGATGCAAACACCACCAACAGAATTGTAAATGATTCAGTATCTGATAAAACTGAAGTTTTCCTTTCAAAATTACAAGTCATAATTTCAAGTGAATTAATCTATAATCTGCACATACCCCATTTTATTTATTTTCTCCTCTCATCATCCTGTAAGCCATGCATTCTAATTGCTTTTAGAAAATTAAGCTAAAAAGCATTGTAATTGGGTAATTTCTGATGCCAGATTGGTAAAGCTGCAGAGGTTTATGGCACACAGTTCAACACATCAAACAGCCTGGTTTGGGTTCATTGCCTAAGTTACCATGGTATCTTCCCAAAATCATAAAAACCTGCAATATAATTGAAGCTTTAAAGGGAGGAAGCTGTCCTCAATTCAGAAGTAATAAAAGGTCAATCTGTTTCATTGCTGCCTGCTTTCAAAATCTTTAGAATAGACTGAAAAGTGTTTTCTCTCTCCCTTTCTTTCTCCTCCTCCTCTCTCCTGCACGCACATACACACAGGCTTAGATGCTAAAATCTCAGCAAATAGGTTTTTACCTAAGTGCACATTTTTCAGTGCTTATAGGAAAGTGTAAGTGAAAGAGTTCTGATGCCTCACTGTGCAGAAGCCACCTCTAAGCTAATTTCACAGGCAAGACCACAGCTGCTGTTCACCCAGGTTTGAATTGGCTCAATATATCCTGTCTGTTTGGGTGGATGCTATTGACTTGCCTCATTTGTCTGTGCTAACAGGATCCCTTTGGAGAAAGAAACGGAGGGAAGGAGTGAGACGGAGGAAAGGAAGCAAAAGGGAAAGATAATCATTCAAAATTGTTACCAGATCCAGCTGGCAATTCCCCATTGTCTCTGCTGCAATGAGACTTTTTGGCAGCATGGATCTGTACGGGTCTCCTGCGTTGTAAGGTGCCGAATACCTCAAACAGGACATTCGGCTTTGTTCATGTGGACGCGCCCAGTGCCCCAAACGCTCCATCCCTCTTATCTAACTGAAATAATTTCACTCTTATTTGGGAGATTTTCACTCATCCAATCTTAATTCATGGTATTTGGTTCCTCACCACATTCTTTCATATAAGGACTGCATATTTCATCATCTAATTTTACTTTGCAGAAAGAAAATATCAACCCAAATGACTGGAAACATGATGCATCATCCAAGTTTAAGGAAGTCTCCTCTGACTTAGGCGAAAAGAGCCACAGTTTTGCAGTGAAGATTAAACTTGTCAGAGATTACTGTCGGTTCAATCATAAATCGGGTGATGACACTCACAAGGTTGTCAGATCAATAACAACGTGCTAATTCCCATTTTAAACGATGACTTAATCCCAACATTTTACAACATTTTCTATAGGCTCTGATCAAACAAAGCATTATGAATCACTTTTTTTTTCCAAACTTTACATACATATTTTGGGTGAAATACTCTTACACATGCCATACCCCTGTATGTTCCCAAAAAGAAATCAAATAATCATCAGACGTGTGACGTTCAGATGTTAGCTATAATAACCTGCTGGTAGGATATATATGAGATTGATTAAATTCATTCTTACCTAATTTGGGAAAGTCTGTGCATTTCCTAAGGACTCTGACAATTCCCAGAATAGTTAGGATTTTAACGATCACCTCTGTTTGGGTGATTTAGTTGTGTGTGACCACTTTTCCACTCCACACATACGGTGTCACACCCATTTCGAAGTCATCTGTCAATTCATTGCAGTCCTCTCCTGGTTCTCTCCTCGGGGCTCACCTTTCGACATCTTCTCCAGCTACACTCACTGTTTTGTTTTTTTTTTCTGATCTCATCCAGTACATGCCCTTAAATATCCATATGCTGTTGTATTAGTGTCCTATGGCTGCCTTAACAAATTACCACAAGCTAAGTAGCTTAAAACAATAGACATTTATGCTCTCACAGTCCCTGAGGCCAGAAGTTCAAAATCAGCATCACTGAGCTGAAATCAAGAAGGTGGCCGAGCTCAGCTCCCTCCGGAGGCAATAGGGGACAACCCAACCCTTGCCTCTTCCAGCTCTGGGGACCAGTGACATTCCTTAGCTTGTGGGTACATCACTCCAGTCTCTGCCTATATGGTGACACCGCCTTCCCTCTTCCGCGTGTGGGAAATCTCCCTCTGCCTCTCTTACAAGAAAATGTGTGATGGCCTTTAGAGGCCACCTAGAAAATCTAAGATAATCCCCTCCATTTCGAGATTCATAAAAACATCAACAGAGACCCTTTTTTCTTAAGAGGTAATACTCAATGGTTCCAGAGATTAGCACCTGCCATCTTTGAGGGCATTTTTTGCTTACTACGGCTGACAATTCAAAAGCAAGTGTCTATAACCCCGTGTCTTAACACTCAAATTAGAATAAAACTGGAGCCTACCAGGTCCCTCGTGACACCTCTCTGACCTCATCCATCAGCCTCCTGCCAGTGCTCGGGGCACTCTGGCTTCTGTGTTCTATTCTCAGGGCTGGGAACTTGCTGGCTCACCTCATTCAGGTCTCTGCTCAAATGTCACCTCCACTGAGAAGCTGTCTCTACCCCCCTTATCTCCTACCCCATCTCCCTCCCTGTCTCTTTCCCATTCATCCTCTTCTTTCCCCACCCCACATCCTTCTTCATGCAAGATCCCTCTCATCTCGAGGGATCTTTATAACACACAAAATACTCAAAAGGGTATGTAGCTTGACCAGGACATTGGAATATGGTTACTAGGCTAATCAACAATCCGATTATCATACAAGATTTCATTTAAGTGCACTTATAACACTGAAATACGTATTCATATAATACTTTCATATAAGTGCACTTACAACACTGAAATACGTATTCTAAAAACAAGCCATAGGATCCTCAGAAATCACCTATGTTTTTTTCCTGGCCTCTCTTAAAAATATCTCTGTGTGGAGAAACGCCTGGGTGGCTCAGTTGGTTGAGGCTCCGACTCTTGATTACAGCTCAGGTCATGATCCCAGGGTCGTAGGATCGAGTCCTGTGTTGGGCTCCATGCTGAGCATGGGATTCTTGGGATTCTCTCTCTCTCTCTCTCTCTCTCTCTCTCTCTTTCTCTGTCTCTCTCTCTCTCTTTCTATTTGCCCCTTTCCCCCATTCACCCCCTAGACACATCTGAAGTTGGCAGAAATAACCGTGTGCCATTAGGTACCTAGCTCACCCTTCGCTGAAGAAAGAGTTCAGCGAAGGGTGAGCTAGGTACCTAGCTAGATTGCCTCCCTGTAATCTTCACCTTATGCGTTTTTTAATAAGATCTTTTAAGTCAGTAGCGATGGGAGTGGTTGTGCATTGGTCACTGATCCTCGTTCCCACAGCACAGAAGGCTTGGGAGGCCCTCCCTGTCCAGCACATAATGGTGCCCTTTCTCTGTGCTTCCTGAACATCCTGAACTCAGGTTTTTGAAGCCTATGACAGATGGCCCCTACAACGGCAACTTGCCTCAATCAATCTGGTAGATCGATTACCTGTGTGATGAGAGGGCCTGTGTCTCTTCTTTTCTCAGACGATTCAAGACCCTGGCAAGTGCCGGTGGCCTATCAGAGGCTCAATCGACATATGCAGCGGGAAGGAGGCAAGTGACTCAGCTAGCTGGCTACTCTGAGTGGCCAGGGGATGATCAAAATTGCCCCGCTTTTTAAAATATTCTTGTTTAGGGGCACCTGGGTGGCGCAGTCGGTTAAGCGTCCGACTTCAGCCAGGTCACGATCTCGGGGTCTGTGAGTTCGAGCCCCGCGTCAGGCTCTGGGCTGATGGCTCAGAGCCTGGAGCCTGTTTCCAATTCTGTGTCTCCCTCTCTCTCTGCCCCTCCCCCATTCATGCTCTGTCTCTCTCTGTCCCAAAAATAAATAAACGTTAAAAAAAAAAAATTTAAAATATTCTTGTTTTATTGCAGCCCAGATTTGCAGGCACCCGTTGGGTCCCAGTCACAAAGCTTGCCCTGTCTTCTTTCCCCAGTTTGCAGTAATGATTCTCAGCTCGGGCTGAGGCAGATACTAAAGAAAGAGAAAAATAAGAGCTGTGATTCTTCGAGTCGCTTAAAAATGATTAAAATCCGATAAAAAGCAGGTTTTGAGGTTTGTAAGCCGTCATAATGCCTGAGAAGGAAAGATGATTCCGTTGCTTTAAGTAGGTTAACTTCCTCTTGCTGTAAGAGAGAACTAAATAAAAGGTCAGATGAGTTATTTTTATTTATTCTCAAGGTGATTTCATAGTCCTTATCTACCTATCACCCAAAATAGACCCCGGCCATCTCCCTTCAGAGCAAGGCCGAGGAGATCAATGTCACCTGGAGAGGGTGTCTGCTGACAGAGCCCCGCACAAAGCAACGAGAAAAGTCAAAACTCCCGTTGCCATGGGGAGTTACCAAGATCTTTTGTCTCTAGGTCAGTGCTGTTTTGGATAATCACATAGCTATCCTTATATGACTCCAAGCAGGGCAAATCTGGGTTTTAAAGAAATGATTGTTGCTTTGACTTTTTAGAGCTATTCATTTCTAACACCCAGAGCAAGACCCTGTAGTTACAAACTTAAGTGAATCAGACAATTGGATAAATATACACACAAAGAACCAGACCCACCGGGAAACTAAAACGGCTACGTTTTCTAACACTGTAATCTGTAACTTGCATAGCTACAAAAAGAGCAGTGGATCCTAAATTATATATATATATTTTTATTTATTTATTTATTTATTTATTTATTTATTTATTTTTTTGAAATCACAGTGCATAAAGTCATCTCCTACACTCAGAAGCCAGTGAGTGGCTGATGTTATTTGTTCCTACGAAAGGAATGGTTTCTGAAATGATTGCTTGGTGACCCGGTGCCCCTCACACTGATTTGCGCGTTACAAGCTCTTTGGTTAAGGGCTTTTGGCCTGTCTGGCTGGTCATATTCACCGTTCCTGCCGCGTGATCAGCGTGAGTTTTGTGTGGAAACCAAGCCACCCTCTGGCTGATTGCTGGGCGCCAGCACCTCCTATCAGTTCTGTCGCCTCCCAGTTAATGGCAGCTGTGCCATACTTCCCCAGATTGCCTCCATGTGACCTTGAGGGACTCTGTTCTCTGCTCCGAGCCCAACCCCAGTGCTCCTGTGGGTGGACTCCCAGAAGAGACCTGGGTTACCCAGATGCATGCTTTCTCATTTGCTGATTGTTGGGCCCTGTATGCACATTGTGTTCTTTCTTCTCTGCACAGTTTTGGATTGGCAAGTACAGAGAGCTCCTAGTTTCGAAAGAAGCTGTTTCGGGGGTGCCTGGGTGGCTCAGTCAGTTAAGCATCTGACTTTGGCTCAGGTCGTGATCTCCCGGTCACGGAGTTCGAGCCCCACGTCGGGCTCTGTGCTGAGCTCAGAGCCTGGAGCCTCCTTCAGATTCCGTGTCTCTCTCTCTCTCTGCCCCTCCCCTGCTCACACACTCTCTTGCTTTCTCTCTCAAAAATAAATAAACATTAAAAAAGTTTTAAAAATAATAAAATATAATACATTTTGAAATAATAAAAAGTGAAAAGAACCTATTTCCAAACTAATTAGCAAATCCACTAGAACTTATATGAGTTTTATACATACACGCACATGTGTGTATTTCACATATATATACATATATATGTGTATTATATGTGTATATATATACACATACATGTATATATATATACACACATATGTATATACATATGTATATATATAATTTTTTTTTAGAAAGTGAAAAATGTTGGTTAAGTCCTCTGGTCAGCCTATAGGCCAGGTGGTACAAACAAAATAAAACATCTGTAATGAAAAAAAACATACTGACATTGATGAAAACATTGTATTGCCAGCTACATGTTGTAAATTTTGCGGTCTACACTCTCTAACCCCACGAATGGCAGTCAGATGAGAGGTAGGAGAGCCTGGGCAAAACCTTCAAACCAAGGCCCACGGCCCCGTGATACCTCCGGAAGAAAGTCCAGTAATATTGAGAGAACTCACTATTTCACTGTATCGGTAACTGTGGCAGCAAAGTATAGAAAGAATTGGAGATCTGAGAAGCCCATCCCCTACCTGGTGACCGGGCAGAAAGCAGGCAGGTGTATTTTGTTCTAGCAAGATTGTTCACTCCCTAAAGCCTATCGTTAGCATGATGTTTTTCCAACTTTCCTGGGTTATGGGAATTAGTGAAGCCCGTCTTCCTCTGAGATTGACTGAACGGTAATCTCCTATTTATGAGAACTACCAATCAGGGTACAGGTGTTGCTAAAATGCTGACACATAAGGTGAAGATTTGTCTCCTACCTGCTTCCCGCCTCTGCTTTGGGAAAACCACAGAGCAGCACGGCAGACCCTAGCAGGGGGGTGGGGAGGCGAGCAGAGATGGGGCTGGGACAAACTCTATTCCTCCTCCCCAGGGACAGGTGGAAAGTGTCAGAGAGAAGGGACCACTTATCCAGTTCCTTACACAATTAGTAGGTTTAAAATTCAATGCAAGTTACATGGCAATTCACTTTTCTGTGTGTCCCCTCGTTAGGTGGGGGCAGTGATCATCTGTCTGTGTTAATCATTTCGTATGGAATTCCCAGTTTTTTAATGTCTTATGAAGATTGTCTATTTCTCTTTTTACATCGTCATTTACAGGGCCTTTTACTCTGAATGGCATCATGGCAGTGTTTCCACTGAATTAATTATTAGCACAACCTGACCACGGTCAGCAAACGTTTGTTGAGCACCTACTATACCGGAGCTCTGGACTGAATACAGGTAGGATGCAACAGTGAATAAGAATACAGGTATTAAAGATTTCGTGATTCATTTAGAAGAGACAGTAGAGACCTCTGGAGTTAAGAAGGAGGGTACAGAGAAACATGTGATAAGAGCAAATGAATGGCCTAGGAGTTCAAAGATGGGAAACACTGCTGGGCTGTGGCAGTCAGGGCCACCTATATAATCTTCTGGCCCCTTGTTCCAAGACAGTGACAGTGGCACACTTAATCAAGGACAGGGCCCTTCTAAGAGAGGAGCTCTGTGTGTCTGCATGGGTCACACACCCATGGAGCTGGCTGCAGGTGACAAAAATCTCGGAGAATTTGAAGACTTTGAACTGGCTTTTGAAAGAAGGATTGGACTAACAGAGAGAGTGAGAGGAAAAGGCTCGGGCAGTCCTGCTTGGGAAACTGGAGGGACAGCACAGCATAGGCCCCGGCTGTCCACTGGAATCAGGACCGTCAGCCCCGTGAACAAGGCTGGCCTCAGCCGTGATGAGTCATGATGAGACCCGCTGTGATGGCAATTCCACTTTACTTCTTTGACCGTCCTCCCCGAAACCCAAAATCCCAGTCTAATCGTGAGAAAAAAAAAAAAAAAAATCAGACGAATCCAAATTCAGAGACATTGTACAGAACACCTGCCCAGGACTTCTCAAAACTCTCCAGATCACCCCCAAAGGGAGGAGAGTCTGAGAAATTGGTTTCCTGTTGAGAACGCACCGTTGGATCTTGTCTTTGTAATCCACTCTAACAATCTCTTTTAGTTATCGTATTTAAGCCATTAAAAAAAATTGAAAATAAACAAAGGGACTACTGATACAGTTGGATTAATATTTATCACACTTGTGGGGTGTCCGGGCGGCTCAGTCGGTCGAGCGTCCAACTTCAGCTCAGGTCACGATCTCACAGTTCGTGAGTTTGAGCCCCGCGTCAGGCTCGCTGCTGTTAGCGCAGACCCTGCTTTGGATCCTCCGTCTCCCTCTCTCTGCCCCTCCCCTGCTCACACACGCTCCCTCTCAAAAATAAATAAAACATTTCACAACATATCTATCATGCTTGTAACTTTTCGCTCGTTTGTTCTTTCTTTCTTTTTTCCCTCTCTTCTGCCTTCTCTAGTTTTCAATGAGCATTTTACACGATTCCATTTTTACATCCTCCTAAACTTACCCATTGTACTTCTAAACGTTTTCGTTAGTGAAGTTGTTTCTGCGTCTACGAAATAGGTCACTTCCTAGGTTACAGGATTCTTATGAGAATTAGAAATAACGGAGTAAGTCGTAGACTGGATTCTTGTTCGTTCCCTTACAGCCGGTGCTTACTCAGCATCGGGAGTGTTCAAGCAGTAAATCTGTATTGGTTCATTTCATCTACAGAAAGCCTGTGGAGACACCTGAGAATTCTTTATAAATGGAGAAACTGAGGCAGAGAGAAATTAGGTAAACTGCCTCAGGTCACAGAGCTGGTAAACGGTGGCATTGGTGGTTGAATCCGGGAAAGGTGGCCCTAGAACCTACACACATCTACATTCTGAAAGGGGGTTCCATTAAAACACAGTGAGGGGGTTAATTAGGTTGACAAGTGGTCTGTATTGGGGTGAAGTTAAAGAAAAGCTAGCATATATTCACATTAGATTAAATTCAAGAAGAATACAGGATAGGGATCTTTTTAGAAATAACGTCCGTATAAAAATTTTTTAAAATCCAGCTGTTTAAAAATCTGTGTATATGGGACTTTTCACCTGCTGCAACAAAGCGACCTTCAACTGAAAAGCTTATTTTATACGCGGGTCTTCTCTAGGAAGGCCAAGTTGGGATTCAGCCTTCTATGAAACTCTTGTTATATCATCTTATGTGTTTGTTAGAATAAATTATAAATACTGAATTTGTTTAAAATATTCTGAATTTGATAAACTTCTTTCGTATAACTCTACCTATTTGACCTGTATGCATAGTTTGAGTACATTCATTAAGGAAAGACATTTTAATTCAATCAGCCATTTTCCCCAATATGGTAGCAATAAGTCATTTTTAATGACTTTTTTAAATGCTTGACCCATGAGGCTATGCTGCAAAGGGGAAATGTAACTTACATAAGGCTAATGCATAATTCTAGTTTCTAGCTAAATACTTAGAAAGCCAACTACACAAACCCAATTAGTTATACCTCTAATTTCAGTATTGGCCCATGGCAGCACACTGCTTGCTGCTTCGATAACAGAGTCATAGTTACCTATTCTTTATTTTTACAACATCTATATCGAGGTAACTCTTCATTATCAAAGCGTTCTCTAATGGAATTCAAAGCTCAAGACTGATTTCGAAAACTATCTTAAAGGCAAAACCATGATTGTATTAAATACTCTGGAATGACAACTCTCTGGCTATGCAGCAAATTAGGAAAACTAAAATCCCCTTGCATTTATGTTTTATTTACTCTTTCGCTGCAAATCGTGTTAAAGCAGATGCCTTATCTGATGGCAAGATTTCTATGCGTTTGGATTTCAAGTATGTAAAGACTAAAATAGGTTTCAAAAGCACTCTGAATAATGATTTAAAATCAAAATGCTTTTGTGCTTCATGGAATAATATTCTACTAATAGAGTCTTTTGTTGCTTACTGTTTAGGGAATTCCAAAAGACTTTCCTCTATCCAAAACGCTATTGAAGCTCCTTCAATGAGACCTGGGATACAATCTGTTCAGATACCTTCATTATACGAAAGTGTCGTCGCTGTAAAATGTATGGCTCCATCATAACCTAATACAACACAGTGATTTGCAATACGGTGATTACCACTGTGATTTGATTCATTAATTCTCAGTCACAGTTGTTAATCAGCTCATTAAGCAAGTATTGTACAGAAGGCTTCAACCAGGGGAACCTCTTAAAAACCACTAAATATCTTCTTTTGCAGGGGGAGGAAAAAAGAAACAGGTGTAATGCCCCCAGAAGCAGCCTATAAATATGGCAGTTTTTCATCTACGGCAAAGTTTTAAATAATTATAATTTTATACAACTATAAATACTGAGCACTCTGTGCCTTTTCCAAACACGTGTTCATGGTCAGAAAACTCCTCTTCTGTGGCCTTATTTGATTTTGCAACTAGTTTGTTACTGAGAACAGGAAGGAATTCTAGCCATTTCACACTTCACCAGCGAGTTCCTTCATTCTCTTGCTTCCGTAGCAAATAATTCAATCATGCATTTTAGGTATCAGGGGTTAAATTTGAATATAATCTTAGTATTGCTTTAGTTGATTTCCAGCAACTTGTTTTATCTTGAAATACGCAACATGTAAACGCACGTGCATGATAACAAAAATTCATAACGTTGCCCAGTCTGCAGAGGCATTTCGAGCACATGACTTCGTTTGATATGTACAAAACCTGGAAGAATGTTGTCATTAGCCTACAATTAGCCACGAGAAACCTGATGCTCACGTGACTCGCCCCAGTTGAAAAGTTTGTATGTTCACTTTTTATAATCACAAACCCTATGCTTTTGTTTTGTTTTGTTTTGTTTTACTGAACCACTAATTTTCTCAGTAACTAACCAGAAGTTGGTTGCCTTCCTAATTGAAATACATCTCATCCATACCCAGAAGAAGGAGGTTTTAAACACAAAGGTGAAAGAGATCTGGTTCGTGTTTCGAGGGATGTGGTATGCAATCACACTTCAAGAAAAGCTTCAGTGCAGCATTATTTACTTTTGTAGGCACCGTCCTGTCCCTGCCTTCCCCAAACACTGTAAATCATCTGTCTACGGTCAAGCAAACTGAATGGCTGAGCAGGCTCACTGAATTAGAGCCAATCAAACATGTGCCTGACATTATTCCAGGAGAGCTCCAAAGCCAACATCCTCCACCATTCTAGGTGCAATGGCTCATGAAGCACGACGAGCACTTGAAGTGTTTCCCTTCTGAAATGAGGGTGCAGTTTCTTCTAATTGCTTACCGATGCATAGGGTCCACGGGTGCTTCATGACGCATTGGGCCACTTCATCTCTTAAGTGGTCTAAGGACGGTCACCGGAGATAAGCTGATGATTTGCATGAAAAAACAAGACATTGATGAATTCCAAGTAAACCTACCTACTTACATAAACCAATCCAAGGAGGCAGTTACTAATTCAATTTAATTTAATTTCGGGGTCTTGGGTATTGATTGAATTGATCAGTATTAATTCAGAATTGTCAGTGGCTGGACCTTTTGTGGATTAGTTCTGCTCTTTGTCAGCCTGCTAATTTCAGTGAATAGTGCCTCAGACATTGCAAATGAGCAAATTAAAGTGTGAATTGGCGATGACATTAATGTGTCATGTTACTTCAATATCTGCTCTGAACAAAGAATATCACATTTACAAACATATTTATACTCCTTTTTTTTCCTAAGAACTTCAGCCTGCTTATACAAGGTACAACATTTTGTGTTAATAAATGGAAATAGGGAAAACACCGTTGGAAAAATCAGCCTCCCAATGTGAATGAAGACTGTTTCTACAACCTTATGAAATCGTACCATGGCCAGCCCTTTCCCCAAATATAACTCTAATGGAACCATACGGCCCCGACTTCTCACCGAGCTCGATTAGTATGCCGTCAAACTTCTAACGGAAGAAAAAAAGCCACTGTTAAAATTTCCTAAGTGGTCCCTGAGCCTCTCCTTTCATACTCTTGTATTCCATTGGCTATGCTGTGATGCTTTTAGTGAAAGTTCTATGCTGTCCTCTATCTTAAAGGTATTGTTGCTCTCTTTGACTCTTGATCAAACCGAAAGCTCACATTGCATAGAGTATACTTTGGGAAACCCTGTCTTAGAGGAATAGCCCATCAAGACCCCACTTCTTCTTTTCTTATTGGTCCAGAGAGGCCATTGGCCACCTCATTGCCAATTCTGGCATGCGGATTTCACAGAGCCACTGCACATGAAGTACATAGACCTGTGAAAACAGTCAAATTCAGATCAGAAACCTACACGATATTCTTTGCGGCTTGGTGAATGGGAGGCAAAGATTAAAGCATGATTTTTCCACTCTGGGGAATCGAAATCAAGATGGCTCATGAACGTAGAGGTTTGTTGTCCTTCTATGGAAATTCAGCACGTTTCCCTCATGCATTAGGAAAAGGAAAGGATAAAAAGGGCATGGAGTGGGAAGAATTTTGTTTATTTTAGTTTGAATCTCTGTCTCTTGAAGGCAAATCTTATAGCTTCAGTGAAATTAATGGCAAAGATGCTTTGCCTTCTGAGCCTTCTCCTGGCACATTCCAGAAGAGAACTCTTCATCATAAGGAGGCATATTCCAGCTGTTGTCTGTCATATTCAAAAAAAGATGCCATAATTTGACCTATCCAGCTAGTATTATAGATTTATATAGTATAATTATATATGTATAACATCTGTTTGAATAATACCATTAAAACTTGCAGGCCTGTTTCATCTGAGCTGATGTTTTTTTTTTTTTATTATTGTGAACTTTTATAAATTTTCTAGACCAATCGGTCTGCAAAAGACCAGTCTAAGATTCAATGGACAAATGGCACACTGTTGCTGGAGATACTGGCTTTGAACTTTGGAAAGAAACAGCCCAGAAATCTAAGCTTTATGCAGAGAGATTTAGGACAACTCACTCTAAAAATAAGATCAATTATTGGGGCACCTGGGTGGCTCAGTCGGTCAAGCGTCTGACTTCAGCTCAGGTCATGATCTCGCAGTTCATGAGTTCGCGTCCCGCGTCGGGCTCTGTGCTGACAGCTCAGAGCCTGGAGCTGCTTTAGATTCTGTGTGTGTGTGTGTGTGTGTGTGTGTGTCTGCCCCTCCCTGTTCATACTCTGCCCCTTTCTCTCAAAAATAAATAATAAGAAATTAAAAAAATAAGATCACTTATTGAGATGGAAATTTGGTAGCTTCTACCAAAGGAGAGTTGTCAGAAAAGATCATCAGGGTGAGTGAGTAGAATAAGTAACCAATAAAAATACTGTTAAAATAGGGTTTAATCTAGTTTAATGTAGAATATGGAGGAACCTCAGAATCAGAAACTTCTCTTGTATAACCCATTTTCGAGTGGACTCTTTGAGGCTTCAGTGAAACACAGCTCATGGAGGATCATGTAACAATAAATCCCTCAATTTTAGACAAATATGTAAGTATTGTTTAAACTTATCTAGATTGTTTGATCACCTGCTGGGATGGTTATATACCGTGAGGACTTTATCATCTAAAATCAAACCTACACGGAACTTCCAACTAATCACAATTCCTTGTGCTTCTACTTTTAGGGGGAAAAAAATAGGTCAATCATAAGAAAACAAGCTGAGATCAAAGTTGTAGTTAAAAACAACGTTCAGATTTCACATTACATTTTTCTAAATCATCAAAAAGGATTTCATTTTATACCAAATTATATGCACTCTCAGTCAACAGAGTATCTTAACATGTTTTAAAACATTTCCCACAAGAAAAGAAATACAATGTTATAATAGTGAGGACCCTTTTGGATGTAAGTCGCAGAAAACCCAACCCAGATTGGCTCGTGTAATTAAATTCTGCACGGATCAAGAACAGTTGGATTCAGCCCATCAGGACCTACCCTCTGTCTTTGGCTCAGTTCTTAACCATATGGCTTCATCCTCAGACTTTGGGTTGGGACATGAATGGCTGCCAGCAGACCCATGACCAACTCCACCCAGGCCCAAATCCAGAGAAAGGAGTTGGTACTTCTTTTTCAGAAGTCCCAGATTACATCTGATTGGTATTGAATCTCTGTGTCTAGGAGATTATGACCTTCTGATTGGCCAGATTTTGGGCAGCAAAACATGAAATGTCCACTAAAACTGTTAAGTATTCACTGGGCCTGATGATAAAAGAGCTCATGGGCTTGGTTCCTAGGGGTATGTTTATCCCTATGACTTCATATAATATCCCACACGTAGTAGATAAATGTCTCCTTAACTGTTGAGAATTTAATTTGTTCATAAGTTAATAATTACAAAAATGATAATTCTATTAGGAAAAAAATGTTTGATCTTCAATTGGTACCAGAATACCCAAACAGAAATGAATGAAAATGGTGATTTCATGGAATCAGAACACTGTCTCTTGAAGTGTTTTACCTTGAAATGCTAGGTCCTTGAAATGCTCCGTGAGGAAATGAGGTTGAGAAAGGATGATTCCACATCCTTCTTATGTAGATTCCCAAGAATTATTGCCATATTAAGAACCTCAAGAATCCTGGAGTAATGAAGACTGCTTTCCTTGGCATTCATGTTTCTCAGATTTACACGTCAAAGGATTTGTCTGTCTTAGAACTCATCTTGGGAGGAAGCGGGCTGGATTTTTACAAAGTAGAACCCGAGGGACACCTGGATGGCTCAGTCAGTTAAGCAGCTGACTTCAACTCAGGTCATGATCTCAAGGTCATGATCTCACGGGTCATGGCTCCAGCCCGGCATCAGGCTCTGTGCTGACAGCTCGGAGCCTGGAGCCTGTTTCGGATTCTGTCTCCTCCTCTCTCTCCCCTCCCCCACTCATGCTCTGTCTCTCTCTCGCGCTCTCAAAAATAAACATTAAAAAATTAAAACAACGATAACAACAACAATAAAACAAAGTAGAACCAGAGATAGGACTGTTGGAGTGGTTGGTTTAGGTGCAACACAGGCTGCCATTAAGAAAAATTGTCAAACACTATAAATGTTCAGAAGTAGAAAATTATTTAAATTAATTGTTAAAGTATAGAACATACTAAAACCATAAAAATTATAAACATCTATATTTGCTGGCATGAAATCAGTGGCATATGATATATTTAAAGAGGCTGTAAAATAGGGGCGCCTGGGTGGCTTGGTCGGTTAAGCGTCCGGCTTCAGCTCAGGTCATGATCTCACGGTCCGTGAGTTCAAGCCCTGCGTCGGGCTCTGTGCTGACAGCTCAGAGCCTGGAGCCTGTTTCAGATTCTGTGTCTCCCTCTCTCTCTGCTCCTCCCCTGTTCATGCTCTGTCTCTCTCTGTCTCAAAAATAAATAAACGTTGGGGCGCCTGGGTGGCGCAGTGGGTTAAGCGTCCGACTTCAGCCAGGTCACGATCTCGCGGTCTGGGAGTTCGAGCCCCGCATCAGGCTCTGGGCTGATGGCTCAGAGCCTGGAGCCTGTTTCCGATTCTGTGTCTCCCTCTCTCTCTGCCCCTCCCCCGTTCATGCTCTGTCTCTCTGTCCCAAAAATAAATAAATGTTGAAAAAAAAAATTTAAATAAAAAAAAAAATTAAAAAAAAAGAGGCTGTAAAATAAATGCGTATTGTCTCATTGCATTTTCTTCATAAAAAATGGGGAAGTAGATACTTGTATGCAAAAAAAATCTCTAAAGTTGTACCACTAAAAGATAACAAATGGGGGGTTTGTTTATGGTTGACTTAATTTTTTTTTTCTTTGAGCCTCTGCATTCTCAGAATGTGTGTGTGTGTGTGTGTGTGTGTGTATTTCTATGTTCTGGTCATGAGCATGTATTGCTTTTTTTTTTAATATTTTAAGTTATTTTCATTTGTCCAGAAACTTACACCACACACTATTAAGTATTATTATACTACTTTTCAATCCTTTTCCCTTTCTAATGTGAACATTAGCTGATGCACTTTTACCATCATGTAAAATCTCAAACTCATAAGCCTTTATTCTTCTGTCAAAAAATAAAACTACTTCTAGGTGCTACAGAAGTCAAAAAGAAAGGCTTGTAGGCAGAGAACTTCAAAAAATCCTCAGCCGATTCCTATTTCAGCTGCCTCAGTACCAGATTTCAATAGAACACATGAATCAGGACAACTTGACATTAACATCAGTCCAATAGAGATGTCAAAAGGATAGGGAGCAATTAGGAGCAGAAAAATAACAAAGTGATGGAATATCATCAAATCACAGCAGAGAGTGTAATAGGGCTTGACGCCAGCCACCTAATGAAGCTGATTGAACTATTCGATGCTTTTATTTCGGGAATGAAGGGGTGGGGGTGGGGGGATGGACCTTCTTGGGCAGTGGAAAGATAGAATGCCCTCAAAGGAGTTCTCTTCAAACTGCTGAGTGGAACAATACCAACGCATTCTGCTGTCAGCCAGGGCTTGCGCTGTGCACCCCCAGGCCAAGCATGGGGGGAGAGGGGACAGGCCGGAAGGTTGGATGTTTACATCCAGATCTGGGAGATAATAGTCAGTCAGTTCTTCATTATCTATCACAGTGGAAGGCCCCAGAGACAATAGAAATGTCTCTCCCCTTGTCTCAAATTCTTTTTTCTCTGTTCCTGATGTTCTGTCTGGATATAGACAGAATTCCCAGGTTGAAAGATAAAGGCAGATACTGGCATGGAAATGGTCTTGCATTCTTTCCAAAGGAGAAAAAAAAAATAATGAGAAAGCCTTGGTACGGGGTAGATCAACAAAAGTGTATTGGGATCAGTTCTCACCCAGAAGTCTGAGAGTTGTTGGGTGGGCAAGTGAGGAAAGCATGCTTTTTCTTTGATATTTTATTACGGAAATTTTCAAACCTATGGTCAAGTTGAGAGAATAATACAATGAGAGTTCACATACCCATCACTTAGAATCAGCAATTGTTTAATTGTTTAATGTTATCACATGTGATTTATTTAGATAGGTATCCAGTGTCTCTATGTTTTTCTGAACCACTTGAAAATGGGTTACAGGCATCATGATATCCCACCTCTAAATTCTTCAGTATGCATCTCAAGGGGAAAACAAAAGCACTTTCTTATCTAAACAATGGCCATTATCATACTTGGTGAAATTAACAAACAAGAGAACATTAACATCAGATCATCTTCCTTATACAAATTTCATCGCTTGTGTTATTTTAAAAATATCTTTTACAAGCTGGCCTTTGGAATCAACATCCAATCAAAGTTCTCACACTACATTTAGTGATATCTCTTTAGTCTATTTTGACTCTAAAAAAAAAGCTTCTGCATTTTTTTACCTTGATGAAATTAACTTTCTTATGCATCCGCCCAGTTGTCTTATTGTTTCTCCCTGATGTTTTAACTTGTTTCTCTCCATTGTGTTTCCTATTAGCTGGCCAAAGGTTTGATTAGATTCAGGTTAAATATGTTGTACAGAATACTTCAGACATGAAGCTACGTATACTTCATATCATATCAGAAAACATATAAACCGAACCTTACTGTTGGTGACACTAGTTTGATCACTGCAGTGAGGCGTTAAGATCATTTCATTTAAAGTATATTTTTCACTTCATAAATAGCAAGTTATCTGTGGGCCTGTAGATAGAGCCTATGCATCTATTATACTCCAATGGAATATTATCCATTGATGACTGGTGCCTGAATCAATTATTTATTAGGAGCTGCAAAGGATGATTTCCTAATTTTATTGTTATTTCTACATTTATTGGATGATGACATCAAAGAATGTAATAAAATCCAGGATCTCTACAATGTAGCATGAACAGTGTCCAAACCAGGGTTCCAAATTCGTTGATCTAGAAAGAAACAGAACATGTAACCCATGCTTAGGAGAAAAGGAAGTCACAGAGGTCAACCCTGAGACCCTGGAATTAACAGATAAGCGCTGTAAAGCAGTTAATACAATTATGCTCAAGAACATATAGAAAAATATACTCATGATAGACAAATAGAAAATATCAGCAGAGAAATAGAAACTATTTTTAAAACCTATGAAAGAGAACCAAAAAAAAAAAAAGAGAGAGAGAACAAATTTGGAGGAATAACAATTCCCAATTTCAGAACTCGCTACAATCATATGAATAGACATCTAGATAAATGGAACAAAATTGCGAGTCCAGAATTAAATCCCTATTTTTATGGTCAATTGATTTTCAACAAACATGCCAAGGCAATTGAATGAGTTAAAAACAGTCTTTTCAACAAATCCTGCTGAGACAACTGGATATCTATATGCAAAAACAAAAAACAAAAAACAAAAAACAAAACAAAACAAAAAAAACCCTACCTCAAAGAACACCCACAAGTTAATTCAATATGTATAATAGACCTAAATATAAGAGCTCAAACTCTTAGAAGAAAAATAGGAGTAAATATTCACGACCTAGAGTTAGGCAAAATTTCTTAGCTATGACACCAAAATGTCAAGCTATAAGAGAAAAAAAAATTAAGTTAGTCGTAATCAAAATGGAAACTTTTGCACTTTAAAAGGTACTACTAAGAAAGAAAAGATAAGCTGCTGTTGGAGAAGGGAGAATATTTGCAAATTATATATCTGATAACAGACTTGTCTCCAGATGATATTAAGAACTTTTGCACCTCAGTGATAAAACGATAAATAAACCAATTTTTAAAATGTGCAAAAGATTGAATAGGTATTTTACCCAAAAAAAGATACATGAATGGCCCGTTAGCACATGAAAAGATGCTCAGTATCGCTGGTTATTAGGGAAATGTGAATTGAAACCACAGTGAACCACCATTCTACATCCACAAGAATGGTTATAACACTAATACTTTTAAAAAGCTAACAAGTGTTTGGGAGGATATTGAGTAACTGTAACCTTCAAATATTGTGAATGGGAACATAAAATGGTATAATCGCTTTGGAAAATCATTCAACAGTTTCTTAAAATGTTAAAGATAAATCTACCAAATAGTTCAGCAACTCTGCTCCTCAGTATCCACTCAAGAGAAATAAAGACACATGCGCTCAAAAAGCGGTGCTCATGAATGACCATAGCATCATCATTCATACTAGCCCCAAAGTGAAAACAACCCAAATGTCCATCAACTTGACAATGGGTAAGTAAAAGGTGGTATAGTCATAGGATTTGATTTTATTTAGTAATCAAAGGAAATGAAGTATTGATACACACACACATGAATGAGTCTCAAAAACATTATACTAAGCCAAAGAATCCAGACACAAAGGACCACAGAGTCTATGATTCCATTTAAAAGAAATGTCCAGAATATGAAAATAAATAAAAACAGTTAGTGTTACCTGGGAATGGTAGTGGGAACAGGGAGTGACTGCCAATGAGCACCAGGTTTCTTTTTGAGATGATGAAAATATTCTAAAAGTAGCTTATGGTGTGGCTTCTGGGTGGCTCCGTCAGTTAAGCATCTGACTTCAGGTAAGGTCATGAGCTCACAGTTCATGGGTTCAAGCCCCCGTCAGGCTCTGCACTGACAGCTCAGAGCCCGGAGCCTCCTTGGGATTCGTTGTCTCCCTCTCTCTCTGTTCTTCCCCCGTTTGCCCTCTGTCTCCCTCTCTTCTCTCAAAAATAAATAAAAGATTAAGAATATTAAAAAAATATAATTAGTTTATGGTGACGTGCACAATTTTATAAACTTATTAAAAATCGTTACCTTGGGGCGCCTGGGTGGCGCAGTCGGTTGAGCGTCCGACTTCAGCCAGGTCACGATCTCGCGGTCTGTGAGTTCGAGCCCCGCGTCAGGCTCTGGGCTGATGGCTCGGAGCCTGGAGCCTGTTTCCGATTCTGTGTCTCCCTCTCTCTCTGACCCTCTCCCGTTCATGCTCTGTCTCTCTCTGTCTCAAAAATAAAATAAACGTTGGAAAAAAAAATCCCTTTAATAAAAAAAAATCGTTACCTTGTATAGTTAAAATGAATGAATGTTATTGTATATAAACTGCGCCTCAGTAAAGTTATTTGAAAAAGGACTAAATGTAAGCTCTAGAACTGAAAATACAATAAAAAAGTGATTAACGGTATGACAAAGAAGCAGTGAGCTTGGAGGCAGACCAATGGGAGCCAGACAATAGACCTGAACAATAAGAAAAGAAAAAGAAAAAAGAGCCTGTGCAATAATATCAACAAGTATATTTGCGGTTCCAGAACTGGAAGAGAGAAAAATGGGGGTAACTATTTGGGGAAAAAAAAAAGACATAATTTTCTAAGTATCACAAGAGACACAAATTTAGATTCGGGAAGCTGAGCGAATCCCAAGCAGATAAGACGCATAAATACCAACAAAGCCATATCACACCCTAGATACCATCCTGGTCAAAGTGCTGAAAACCAAATATAAACAGAAAAACTCGAAAACAACCAGACATGAAAGATATTGTGTATGTCAGTAAACACTAGGAATGGCCAGTCTTCTCATTAGAACAAAGACCAGACACAGTGCAATGATTTCTTCAAGGTGCTGAGACAGTGGAAGAGAAACCACAAATCCTAAAATGGTACGCACGGCAAAAACGTCCTTCATTAATAAAGCAATGATAAGGATATTTGTGTGTAAACAGGCCGAAGAGAATTCATCACCAGGAGACCTGCACTAAAAATAATTGTAAAATGCGGTTGTTCAGGGTAAAGTGAAATGCAGGAAAGATGCATTTTCAGGAAAAATAAAAAGCAATAGAAGTGATAAACATTTGAGTAAATATTAAAGACGGTTTGTCCTCTAAATACCGTGAAAACACATGAGTTAGTTTAAAAACCATTAAGTTTAACTGTGGCATTTATAATATACATTTACATAATGAATTTGATAAACAGCAAAAAGGATGGCGATGGGGATAAGTGAGCTATACAGTTCCAAGGCTCTCACACGTGGCATAAAATAGTGCAATATTGACTCTATAACTGTGAAAAGTTAGAAATAGTTATTGTAATCTGTACTGTAATCACTAAAAATAATGCAAGGATGTATAGCTGTTTAAAAAGCTAATAGAGGGGCGCCTGGGTGGCGCAGTCGGTTAAGCGTCCGACTTCAGCCAGGTCACGATCTCGCGGTCCGTGAGTTCGAGCCCTGCGTCCGGCTCTGGGCTGATGGCTCCGAGCCTGGAGCCTGTTTCCGATGCTGTGTCTCCCTCTCTCTCTGCCCCTCCCCCGTTCATGCTCTGTTTCTCTCTGTCCCAAAAATAAATAAAAAACGTTGAAAAAAAAATTAAAAAAAAAAAAAGCTAATAGAAACTTTAAAGTTATAAAAAACAAAGATCATTTAACCCCAAAGATAGCAAGGCAGGAAAAAAGCTAAAACAAAAAGTACATGGGAAATCAAAAGCATAGTAAAATGGAGTGCCTGGGTGGCTCAGTTGGTTAAGCGTCCAACTTCAGCTCAAGTCATGATCTCACAGTTCATGGGTTTGAGCCCCATGTCAGGCTCTGTGTTGACAGCTCAGAGCCCAGAGCCTGCATTGGATTCCGCGTCTCCCTCTCTCTCTCTCTCTCTGCCCATCCCTCACTCATGTTCTGTCTCTCTGTGTCTCTCAAAAATGAATGAACATTTAAAAAAATTTTTAAAAATAGGGGTGCCTCTGTGGCTCAGTCGGTTGAGCATCTGACTCCAGCTCAGGTCACGATCTCTCAGCGGGTGGGTTCGAGCCCCATGTCAGGCTCTGTGCTGACAGCTCAGAGCCTGGAGCCTGCTTCGGATCCTGTGTCTCCCTCTCTTTCTGTCCCTCCCCTGCTCCTGCTCTGTCTCTCTGTCTCTCTCTCAAAAATAAATAAACATTAAAAAAATTTTTTTAAGAAAAGATTTTTTAAAATAGTAAAATGGTAGCTATAAATCCAAATGTATCAGCCATTATATTAAATGTTAATTGAGGGCCTCCTGGGTGGCTCAGTTGGTTAAGCCTCTGACTCTTGATATCGGCTCAGGTCCTGATCTTGCAGTCTTGGTGCTGAGCATGGAACCTGCTTGAGATTCTCTCTCTCTCCTTCTCTCCCTCGGCCCCTTCCCGGCCCCTGAATGTGCTCTCTCAAAACAAATAAACAAGTAAACATTTTTTAATGCTAATTGACTAAGCAATCCATTTAAGCAATCCAAAGGTTGACAGAATGGAAAAGCAGTCCCCCACTATCTGCTGTCTAGAACAGACACACTAAATATAAAGACACAGATAGGCTTAGTAAAAGGGTGGAAACATACACTCTGTAAACAGAGTGGGAGGAGCATATTAAAATAAAATAAATCAGACTTTAAAACAAAGAGTATTGTGGAAAGTAAAGGAGATATTTTAAAGTGATAAAAGAGCCAATTTGTCAGGAAGATGTAACAATTGTAAGTGTATGTGTCTTACACATACTTAAAATGACAGAATTTAGGGGAGAAATAGATGCATCAACAATCATGGATGAAGACCCATCTTCTTAAGCAATTGACAACTGAGCAAAAAATATCAGGAAAGACAGATGATCTGAAAGTCACTGTCAGTCATGATGACTTAATTGACTTTTTTCCCGAAGCTTTTAATTTTATTGTGAAATAAAAAATTTATATATTCAAGGTATACAGCATGATTTCATGTACATATACATAGTGCAATGATTACTACATTCAAACTCATTAACATATCTCCTCGCATATCATTATTATTTTTGTGTGTACATGTGATGAGGGCACCAGAAATCTACTTAGCAAATTTCCAGCATTTGATGCAGTAATATTAACTGTAGCCATCATGCTATGCATTGGTCCTCTAGACCTGTATAATTGCAACTTTGTGCCCTTTGGCTAACATCTCCCCCCACTTCCGTCTGACAACCACCACTATATTCACTGCTTCTACGTATTCAACATTGTAAAATTCCACAAAGAACAATACATCCAACCACTTCATGCTAAACTTTATAAATGAGTATGCATTTTCACCAAGACAGACCCCATGCGAGGCTATGAAGCTCTGTTACATTTTAAAATCTCTAACCATAAAGGAATTGTGTCAGAAATCAATAACAATGAAACATCTTCAAAGAGATCACATACTTGGAAACTAACGCATTTGAAATAACCAACTGTACCCATCAAAACTTGCCTTGAGAGTCTTTAAACCGGCTTACCAATGATCTTAATCTTACCTAAATCTTACCTTAATCTTCTACTTACCTGCCAACTAGTTCCACTCAAATGTCACCCTCTGCTGAAGATTTGTCTGACATACCTCCAGCTTTTGGGCCTCATTCTAAAAAAAAAAGATGTGAATTCCTTCATCTGGTATTCTCTTAGATAACTTTATCTCCTTTATGGTACATATCACTCTGTGTCTTATTTACTTATGTATTTTTCCATCCCAGTGGAGGGTGCATTTCTGTATTTTTTTTTTTCACATTTCGGTGCATAGTAGGCCCTTGATAAATGTTTGTTTAAAAGAAAGGTAAGAAGGAACAAAGAAGGAAGGAAGAAGGGAAGATGGGAAAAAAGGGAGGGAGGGAGGAAAGAAGAAAGAAAGAAACATGTTTTACTTCAAATAATTCAGGGCTTTTTAACTATAATCATATAATTCTAAGCCCCAGAAACAAATGTTTTTTTTATATTTTTCCTTCCTAATTTAGAAAGTGATTTGAGATATATTTTTAATTTTTTTTTAAATGTTTATTTATTTTTGAGAGAAACAGAGACAGAATGATAATGGGTTATGAGCAGAGGGAGAGGGAGACACAGAATCCGAAGCAGGCCCCAGGCTCCGAGCTGTCAGCACAGAGCCCGACGTGGGGCTCAAACTCAGGAGCTGTGAGATCATGACCTGGGCGGAAGTTGGACACCCATCTGACTGAGCCACCCAGGTGCCCCTGGGATATATTTTTTAATAGTGAAAAACATTCTCCTTGATATGAAAAGGGTAGGACCTAAAGAAAATACAACAGAACCAGCTTTTTAAAATACGTTTTTGCACACGTACCTTATGCATATAGCACCTACATGGTTTCACAGCCAACATTGCAACAAAGTAATTTTCAGGCATCTGAGTATCGGCTACCCATACCGATTTCCATCATTAGAGGATTAGCCGGAACATATAACAATTTATTTCTCCAAATCTGGATATAACTTCTTGGAACACAAAACAAAACAAAACGATTGCAGTCTATCAAGAGTCTGGTGGAGCCCAAGGAAACCTAGAACAAGAGAACTGATTTCACGTTAAATATAATCTCATTGACTTAAATGTTGAGAGGAGCTGGTTTTGCCGAGATTTGATCCTTGCAAAGTCTGAACTGGGAGGGCTACGTTCTTCTGAGACATTTGTCCATTACTAATTCTCTGAGTTCTAAAGGCCAGTCTCCGTGTATATGCAGTTATTGCCACAATTCTTTAAAAACAACTTTGTGGGCTTCGTCTAGGAGGAATTACACTTAAATCTCTAATCAAGGTGACAGTGTTATTGATTAGTTAATAATTAGATTTTATTTATTTCCATCCTTGAGAGGGCACTTGTAGACTTGGTTGAAAACAGTCGTTTGTGCCCTGAAATCTACTGAAACTTGGTTATCAGTTCTGTTGACAGAAAACCTTTACCCACCCGCGCGCACACACACACACACACACACACACCCCATTTCTTTCAACAAATATTTGTGGAGAATACTGAGCCAGGCACAGGTGTTCTAACTCTGAACCCAGACCCTGACTTAGGAAGTGGTAAAAGGGAACAGGGGTAAATAAACATAATGACAACATAATGTGCTAAGGGCTGTGATACAGGAACTTCCAAGTATTAACACAGCGAAGAAAAGATTTCTGAGGAAAATAGCATCTAAATTGCAACCTCTCTACAGCAGGAATAATCCATCCAACAGCAATAATTCTCTTGTAAATTCTCTCTTATCCAACCTCCAACATCCCCCGCACCTCTGACTTTTGGCCAATGACTGTATTTCATAGTCACAGAGAAAAGAGAAATAAATAGCTATCACCTCTCATCCCCAATTCCATCAATCGACCTGCATCAGCAGCCACAGAGCCCCCCCAAACATGTGCGCTGGAATCTAATCCCTCACACCTTCTCAAGGACCTTCCTCCCTTCCTCTCCTGCAACATCAACCAAATCACCTATAGCAGGTCAGTCGTTCTCCAGAACCATCAATCGTGTCTTAATAATAACCATCTTTTAACACACTATCCACCTTGTACCACATCTCCCTTTAGACCGTTAGGTATCATCACCCTGTTTTTCTTTTCCTTTCCTAGCAAAGTTCCCCCAAAGGATTAACTGTCTCACGGCCTTCTCTTCCTTACCTCCCATGCTGCTCTCCATCCATTTTAATTGGCCCTTTGTCTCCACCACAGAAAGGAAACAGCTCTTACCAACATCACAGGTAACTGGCATCTCCCCAGAATCGCACCTGCCGGAATTCTTGGAATTCTGACCACTTACCGCTTCTCTAGGCTTTCCTGGCACTCCATTCCTCCACTTTCCCCCTCCTCCCCAGACACTCCATTTAATTCTCCTTTGTTGGCTCCTTTTCCTGTACCATCTCCCTAAATGTAGGAGTATCTGTGGTGCATCTTTTGCCTCTTTTATGTACAAGTCTGCGTTCTGGCTTTGAGTGATCTCATTAAGTCCTGTGCCTTTAAATGCCATCTATATGATAGTGACGACTGTGTCATATCCAGACAGCCCCACTGCGTGCTAGACACGTGTATCCAATCTCCCGTTTCTTTTAAACACATTTTATTTATTTATTTATTTTGAGTGAAAGAGAGGGAGAGAGAGAGAGAGAGAAACAGAGAGGGGAATCCAAGCGGGATCCACACGCTCAGCGCAGAGCCCGAGGTGGGGCTCCAACTCACAAAGCCTGAGATCATTACCAGAGCCAAAATCAAGAGTCAGGCCCTTAACCGACTGAGCCACCCGAGTGCCCCAACCTCCCGTTTCATGTGTCCACTTGGGTAGTCGCTGACCCTTGCAACTTGTGAGCAGATGCCTCCACTGTTGTTACTGCCGCACTGGGATGAACACCATTGTACGTGTGTCCTCTGGGCCCTTGTGAGAGCTTCTCTGGGATGTCAGTTCAAGAGCCCGATGGCTGGGTCATGCATTTTGGGTAAATATCATTTAAGTAGCGCCCCTCGTTCTCCCGAATGCCTACATGGGCACCAGCGCCCCATGACTGTTTTGTTTTTCATCCCAGTGGTGCCTAGCCACCTAGGCCGTACCTCAACTTAATCAAGTCAGAATTTCTGGAGGTGGAACCGAGGTGCGGGTAGTATTTAAAGCTCTCTACGGGATTCCAACACGCATATAAGTTTGAGAACCACTGCTCTCGTGACACGCCCTCCCCAACACTCAGCTCCTCCCAGCTAATTTTGCCAATATAAGAGGTGTTAAGCGCGGCATCCCTGTCATTTTAATCTGCATGTAATTTGTAGGTACTGTTGTTATTTTCTACATAATCGACCAGTTTTCCCAATAAGAATTATCTTCTAAACAATTTGACCTTTCTCCATTGACTTATGGTCCTATAGATTACCAAGTTCTTTGACACTGGAATCTAGTAAAATCCATTCACTTCACAACTGAACACATAATTCAAAAAAAAAATTAGACCAGTTGTGTCTGTCATAATTGTTAAAATATCGAGCACGCATAGCATCTACTTTTTGTGCATATATTGTGTACACACACACACACACACACACACACACATAGTTTTCTGGTGGACATTGTAGCATTATGGTGGACCTTTGATTTTAGAAATGGTAGAGTCCAATATTTGAGAGCTCAGGTTTTGATGTCAGACGGACCTGAATTTGAACTCTGGCTTTGCATTTACCTACTCCGTGACCTTGGGCAAGTGGCTCCGTCTCTGTCTGAACCTCGGCCCCTTGCTGGTAGTATGAGGACACTTTGACCACATACACTTGTTGTGAGGAGTGAATAAGAAAAGGGAGCTAAATCTGGAAACACGGCGCCGGACACATTACCGACGCTCCGCAAAGGTGATGGGTTTTGTCGTTGCTATTCTTTGTGATGTCGCACCCACTTGCCACATTAAGCGTTGCATGACTCTGGAGTTTGGAGTATTGTTCCTTCAGTTGTTGGAACAGCTTGAACCTCTCCTTTTGAGTGAAAATTAAGGTACGCATATTTTGCAGGTATGTCTGCAACTCATTTTGGCCGACAGCTTGACATTCCATTCAAGTAACGATACAAGCAGAGTCTCGCATTCTTTTTTTTTTAATGTTTATTTATTTTGAGAGGGAGAGAGAAAGAGAGAGAGTGCGAGCAGGGGAGGGGCAGGGAGAGAAGGTGGGGGGAAGAGAATTCCAAGCAGGCTCCTTGCTGTCAGCACTGAGCTGGATGCAGCGCTCAGTCTCAGGAACCCTGAGATCATGACCTGAGCCGAAATCAAGAGTCCGAGGCTTAAGGAACTGAGCCCCCCAGGTGTCCCAGCATAGTCCTACCTTCTTACAACAGAGTGATAACTTGCACTATGCATGCCTCTGATCTACAAACAGGTTACTTTTGGAAAACAAGAGTGCCAATGCTTGGAGCTCATTAGAACATTTGCTCATTATATGGATGGACCTGTTCAACAAACGTCACCAGGTAGCTGGAAGTTCTTGATGGTTGTGAGACACCATCCAAGGCAGCGGTTTTCCAAACCTAGACAACCAACGTGTAGAGTCAACTGCTGCTGTGCGGTCCGGGTCTTCTCATTACCCAAGAAGCCAGAAATCCAATTTTTAAATAGTTTTTCAGAGTTAAATAGTTATACAAACCAAATGAAACCTCTACTGGTCAGTTTAGGCGCATAGACCATTAGTTTTCAACCTCTGCTTTGCTCCCTAGATTTACCCCAACACCACCTGCTTACCAGGAATAATTGCAACCAAGTTGTGTAATTTTAGTTCCTATCACATCTTATCACATCTTAATGTTACGTGCTGGGCTGGGTTCCATGTTTCTCAGTGTTCTAGCCATTTTTTAAATTATTGTACCTCCCACATTGTATTATAGTGTCTATCTTATGAGTTGTCTTCCACTAATCAGAGAGTTCTTTAAAGGCGAGGACTGCATCTAAATCTCAACACCTCGTGTAGGGCTTGACACGTTAGGCACTTAAAAAATTCTTGCAGAATGAATGAATGATTAAATCCATAAACGCCCGTGGTGTCCTTTCAGGAACTACTTGAGAAACGTCCTTTTGCAAAACACGTCAACCCCTTCCGCGGAACAGTCATCAAAGAAACGAACAATTTTGTTTCTTGAATATATATGAAGTTCACACAGAAGGTCACGTGAAGAAGTCACATAAAAATTCTCATAGGTTTGACTTGCAGAAACAAAATTCTCCTCTTCAGGTGACGTTAAATGCTTTCCCTTTTCTCCAACGCCAATCGCAAAATCTTTTTTTCCTTGGCTGCCAGTAAGCTCAGAGGTATATTTAGCACAAGATTGTAATAATTAACTCATTGCCGAAACTAGATCTTTCCTTCTCCTTCTTTTTTCTCCAACATTTTCCGTTTTATTTTAATTGTCCTGTGCTATGCTTGTTAGTTGTGTCACTCAAGTAAAATATTTTATGAAACAGGCAACATAGAAATCATTAGAAAACAATTATGGAGTAAAATATACAGCAATTTGCTTTAGGACAAATACACTCCAGAGGCTTCATCCATTTGGCAATTAGCATCCAGCAGGTTTTAGCACCCATTTGCCACCTGTTCAATAGTCTTAACTTTGTACTCTGGAACACTGCGTGGCATTAGTGTTGCAACGAAGGGCTTGGTTTCTGTTATAACAGTGAGCTGGGTGCTTGGGAATGGGGGGCAGATGAGAAGAGTAGAGTGTGAGGACCCTGCCTTCATGGAGGTTGTCCTCTCATTGAGGAAAATAGGACGTCAACACAAAACAATGAAGAAGGAATCATGGTTGGTATGTTAATTTCTGAGGGCTGCTATAGCAAAGCACCACAGACTGGTGACTTAAAACCATAGAAATGGATTCTCTCTCTTTTCTGGAGGCCAGAAGTCCAAAATGAAGATACCCATAGAGCCATGTCTCTCTGAACCTTCTAGGGAAGAATCTATTCGATGCCTTAGCTTCTGGTGTCTCCAGTAATCCTTGCTGTTCTGTGGTGTATGGCCTCATTACTCCAATCTCTGCCTCCAACGTCATGTGGAGATTTCCCTGTGTCTCTGAGTGTGTCTGCCTATCTCTGTGCCCCTTGTCCTCTTGTTATAAGGACACTGGTCATAAGACGAAGGGCCCTCCCTACTCCAGAGTGACCTCATCTTAACATATATGTATATATAATGATGTCCACAAAGACTCTACTCCAAATAAGGCCACATTCGTGGGTGCTGGGGGTGAGAACTTCGACACATCTTTTTTTTTTTGAGAGACAGAATTCAACCACTCCGTTGCCAAAGAACAGGTGCCAAAAAGTATAGAACAGACAACCAGAAAGAAGAGGAGGGCCAGGCCTTGGTGGAGAGCCCGTCCAACTGGTTTGCACATCAGCGAAGCTGGAGGGCACACCCTACCGCTGACAGCTCTGGAAGCTTTGTGTTGTCCCTGTGTCTTTCGTTCACTAAGGCCCTTCCTTCATTGTCCTGCTCGCTCACCGGGCCTCGTCCTTCGTTACAAACCGGCCCTCCCAGATATCATTCTCATTCCAGCCGTTGGCATTCTTGGTATGCTCCGCATGTTGAGTTTTTATCAGTTTTGTGTGATGAGAAATTCCTCAGTCACTTTCTACAAGATGGCCTTCCTTTACTGTGCTCTTATCTCTTATTGCTATCACGAGCTTGTGTGACAGACTGTGCCAGCCTTAAGTTCACAGGGTTCTCTGAAATAAAGAGAAAACATACACACCTGATTTTCTTGTTGTTGCCGCTAACAGTACATGTGCAAATATAACAGAGACCATCAAATTATACTCCCGGCTCTCAGCTTCCCTGCTCTTTACATGGATTTGAAACAAGACTTGGTCTATCTCCTTTTCCTAATGGAATTTTTTAAAAGTCGTCTTTGCTAGATTTTCTTTAGAGATAAAATGGTCCCTTTCTTTCTATAAGGTCTTATCATAATCATCTCCATTCTCTTGGCTGGTCAGGTAGAAGAACTTTAAAATGTGCTTCATTTCTTCCCGTGCCACGTCTGATGAACAACCTAGATTTGGAAATCCTCTCGCTTTCCTACCTCAAATGAAAATAACAAAGCTACAGCATGATTAAGTGATCGCTACAGCAGGCATTTTTGCTCCTTTTACTTGCAAGAACCTCGTAGAGTATTTTGCTAGACATAATCACAGCTATCGTCAATTACCATTTTATTGGGTGTTAGTTGCGTGGTGTTTTGCTAGGCAATAATTGAACAAATTATGACGAGTGGCATTTTTTTCATAAAATACCAGTAATGCGGAGTCACAGGTTTACGACCTGAAGTATATTTTGAGACTCACAAAGCAGGAAGGATACTTACCTCAGTAAATGGAAACCTGTAGTTAGAATGTGCAGGACTCAGTAATTCCGGTTCCTACATTTAAGTCTTTGGTTCCACCTTGAATTGTTAATACATGTGGCCAGGTCCTTGTCCCCTCACCCGTGAATGCTCTTCACAACTGCCTGCAGACCTTCTTTATTCCCATCAACACTACTCCCCGAGTAGGATTGAAGCAATACCACGTTGTGTGTTTGCAATGATCGACAGTTCACCAGGGTTCGACCTCCCTTATTCACATGGCTCAATGCTGAGGCGTAAGGTGGCTCATCCTGTGGAACGCTGGTAATGAGAACCAAACACGGAGTTCTACCCGGATTTGGGGGATTTAAGCCTAGGACCCGTCCCACTGCTCTGCTTTGCTCTCTCGTCGGCTGCCATCCTATTTCGACCCAACTCAGGTATCTTCCCAAGGTGCCTATGAGTTCTCATGTCACATCAGATCCTTGGCATTACAGGCCTCCATCATATTTCCTCTCAAAACATTTACATCTGCCACCATGCTTCAGCACTGGAAAGCCCCACCCCTTCACTACTGCCCCCAAACGCTACCCAGGTAAGCGCTCTTGTTCCTCACGCTTCCCAATTCCCATCTTGCCATTCTTCCAGGCCTTTCCGAGCCTTAGTCTTCTGCGATACTGTCCATGACAACTGTGGGCCAGACTGACTGCTCCTCTCAGAATTTGTGTTCCCTTAGCATTTATGTTTTATGCCAGACTAGTGAGCACTGCTATCTATTTCCTTAGCATTTAAATGTTGGCTATGTCTGTTCATTTTATTCTGCAAACCAGATTATAATACCTTTGCAGTAAGGATCTTATCATAGATTTCTCTTTTGCACATTTAAATACATACTTTGATGACTGATAATTGGTATTTCTTAATATCCTAAACTTCTGGCTCCAAATTGTAAGTGTCTACCATATAAGAGCAAAACATTGAACTGCAAACCCATATTCTGGTAATGATTCTAAATTAATATTAACATGCTGCTCTCCAAAATTCTGATTAAGGTAACCTTTTGAAAAATATTAAATGTTAAAATGTTTTTGACTCTATGTTCTAAATGACACTTAAGAAAAAGAAAAATCATAGTACCTTTCAGGATACTTTTTTGACCATTTTACATAGCAGAGAGTTGTTGTCTTCGCCTTTTCTGCCTTATCTGACTGCACATTTCTATAATCAGTAATCTTTACAAGACTATATTTACACTTGGTCCAGAAAACTGTAGGTTCCACACATTTTCTGTGCTCTTCGTACCTTGTTTATCAGGCTCTCCCATTTGGGATTGCACCATTCTATTGAGGCAAGAAACCGAGACCTCTATTTGGTTGATGCATTTGAGGAGTCATGAGGAAAATGCTTTTAAGTAGAGTGACCTTAACTAGATGGAAGTTCTTTGGGCACCAAAGGGAAAAAAAAAAAAAAGTTAATTCCTACCCGAAGCTTCATTAAACGGATGCTTTGTAAGAAAGGCTAATAAAAGTATGGTGACCCCATTAGGTTCGGGGGAACTCTATGCCTCAGACAGAACTGTTGGTCCTGCATTATCAGTAAAGCATCTTAGATGCCCAGTTAAATGGGACTCTTTTCTCGGGATCTCACTGATGCTTTAGGGATTTCAGGACATTAGCCAATGGCTGACTAGCTTTATGGGATTTATGCACCAGTGCAGCCACGAAATCAAGTTTCATCCCCTGAATGTGCGGAAGGTCCCTAATAAATTAAAGTTTCCTCCTTCCCCTGCTCCTACAGTCTTGAGGATTTCAGTCTTCAGATAATAACATTTAGAAAACCACACTGTGATGATTCACTTGCAAAGAGACAAAGCCTTGGCGGCGTATTGTAATGTGTCTCGAAAGCTTCCTTTAAAATTCACTTGATCGCTTTTCTTTACTTCCTAGTTGAAGTCTGGTTTGTATAGTGGCACATGTTGATCAATTACTTTGGTGAACGCCCATCCAGCTGTCACAATTTCCTTTTGGAAAGTTCCTTTTGACTTTTCCCGGTTCATTTCACCACCGGACGCTCTACCGGCGTGTCTCCTAGGTACATAAGCACAAGGGGGTTGTGACTTTCAGAAGCATCTCTGCAGGCTGAGATCATCCCTATGTCCCCCTGCAACAACACATGGAGTCACAGGTTTACGACCTGAATATCGGAATGGTGCAGTGAGTCTATTTACCAAGAAAACCTCCCACCCATGCACTATAAGTTTATTTGCATTTTTGCGATACACATCCCACAGGCTAACTCCCACGTCCATGTAGATCTACCTGACCTCCTTATACTAACAGCTAGATAGATGAGTTTGGGGAAAATACTGCATCTTACTTATATTACCTTGAAGGAAGCTCAACATGTGATGCTTCCATTTTGGATTTATATTCCCAACACCTGTATGACACAGGAACCAATTTTTAATGTCAACGAACCATGGCATGTAAGATTCTAATTTTTAACTTACGCTGGAAGTGTACTCATTTCGTACTTGGTATCATCAAGATGGCCTTTCGTTAAAAAAGCCCAAATACTTACGTGCCTAAGGATTACAAAGTTTAAACATCGAGGTGCACATACACTTAGATATAAAATATCACATATAATGAAGGGCTAATGTGGGCATGATACCGGACTCAACAAAGGGCTTATACAAAGACAAGGCAAGAGGAGCCTTTTTAGAAGACATCTTTATTATGGTTAAAAAGAAAAGGGAGGAGGGAGCTAACCCCATCCCGAGATTCCTGCTGTGTGCAGGAAATCAAAAGAAATAAAATGAACACCATTGAACCACAGCTCCACAAACACTCGTCAGGGTAGGTATCTTCAAATATTTGAAAGACTGTCATGTGAAACAGGAGTTAATTAGATTTACTCTGTTAACTCCACAGGACAGCACAAAGAACAATAAAAAGAAGTTTGAGGGGAGGCTAATTTTGTGCCTCAATACTGGGAACCCTTGAACATTTAGAAGTCTCTATAAATCGGTTGGGCCAGACCACTTTGCCAAGGAGGAAACTCCCCGCGTCTAGAAGCATTAAAACAGAGTCAAGATGACCTCTATCCAGAATAATATAGATGGAATCCTTGTTCTAGTGCAAAGACTTGCTTTGTGTGGCCGCATAAATTCATTCTGATATCAATATTAAGTGATTTCCTTTACTTGCTTGATGAGAAGGTATAATCTCTTCCAAATCGGCTTGTTTATTTTTCAAATTCTCTGATGGTTAAAAAAGAATTTTATTCTTTTTTCCTGCTGTCTTGTGTATTCCCTCAAATAGGAAAAAAAAAAAAGAATTTCAGAAGAGCTCTTCAGTATTTTCTGTGATATGATTACCTCAGGCAGTGTTACAAGTGTAATTAAAATTCTGTTTGCATTCCTTGAAATATAGATACGCATCTCAGAGCGTGAGCATTCTGAAACATCAGAATCGGGTAGTTATCCAATCGAGGATGGTAACAATCTGAGTTATTCTGGATCCTCGATTTTGAGACTAAGACTAATTCCCGTAATCATTGTTATACTTTAGGCTATAAGGTTATACATGTTCTAGAACAAGTTTGTGGGCTGGCAGACAAAAAAAAAAAAACAAGCCGAGGAGACCGTGGTAAGGATTTAGCTATTTACTCTGTGTAGATGCTTGTTCTAACAAAGCAATCTGGATTTTATTTTCAAATAAACATTACAAATGTGTGTTCCAAAGCCAGGCAGAGACCCACTTCCATATCAATTGAGTAAAACAGAGCTGAGAGCTGTAAAAAAAAAAAAAAAAATAGAAGCCTATCGCTGACTTCCAAGAGTCAGTAAGAATAATAACTCACATTATCAGAAAGGGCAGTACAAAATTACTCGTGCAAAGAACAAGTAAAGACTTCTTGCTTTTTCCTCTTTGGCTTTCTTGCTTCCAATTTAAGATCAAGATCTTAGAAGGAATTACATTCCTTCTTAGGTAGAACTGACAGAAACACATTTTCAATTACCAGCAGGTGACAATAGAACAACAATGTCAGTGGTTTTTTAAACAAGGTTATTTCTTGCTTTACAAAGGTGACTATTTATAAATGACGGAACAAGATCTCTAACAAATAATATTACTCTTTTCAAAAAATATAAATGCTATATCTCTGGATCCTGGTCCGTTTAATTGACACTTTTCTGGTTTCGTAGGGGTCCAAAGAGAAAAAAGAAATAGCACTGTAGCAGAATGATTTGACCCAAGAAATATTAAGTGCTAAATATAACCCAGGGATGCCTATTATAATAAACATGGTTATTACTCATTTCCATTTAAGGAAAGCAGAACTCATGATTCCATCTTATTGTTGCTATTGTCTTTCAATGAGCATACTTCTTAGGACACATTTAAACACATGCTATAGATGAATGAATCAATCAATACAAGGATGAATGAAATGAATACAAGTCAATGATGCCAGTCCTATGAGTCAGTCTTACAGCCAAACTCTATAGTTTTATTTCTGTGTCATTTACCTGTGTCACCCCAATAATACCAGAGCTCAATTTTAGTGACCCAAAGAAAAAAAGTCACTCTATCTCAAGTTATCCCACATATTGAACTTGCACTCACATTAGAATTAACTCTTGTTTTCTTTGTAGACTTGGATTTTCGGTCACGTTATTTTTAAGTTAAAAGCAGCTTCACCAGAAAGGGATTTCAAAGGGCTTCACATTATCCGTCTAAAAGATACAAAAATCACTTTCTGCTCTTGAATTTTGCTTGGAATATTTTTCCTAACAGCTCCCAATTGTTTGGAGCATTTTAAGACATGAGTTAACGTTCACATAGTTAACTTACATTATCTCCCATCTCAGTTGAAGGTTTTAACGATGCCAAATTACCTCACCACCTTTTCCCTCCCGTGATTCCATTAACCTTAGGATTTCAAAGCAATCTAATTTTGGATAAATTGCTTTCCTGTGTTTTGGCTGCTAGCTTTTGACAAACGTGTTTTAAGTTTCACTCAAAGGCTAATTTTTTTCTTATTTTAACCACAGAATGCTTTACAAATTATGCTAGCAAGATGTCTTTTATTTCTCAAGTTTTAGTTACTCAGAAATTATAATTTTCTAAAGCTAAAAAAAGCTTGAAAACTTGATACTGAGCTAAATATCGTCGAGACTAGATTAAATTGTTAAGAATTTATTCTTAGGAAAACTTGTTTTGAGCTCTTTTCTAGCTGTTAATACTCTGTAAATACTGGCACCCTCAAAACCATCTTGTTTATTAGTGAGAATGGCCAAAATTTAGAAGCATTTGTATTTTTTGCTGTGGGAATACAAAGTTAGCTGACTCTCATTCCAGAAGTTCATACACACACACACACACACACACGGGTAAGAAAGGAGAATGGTTGGATTCCCTTCCCTTCCCTTCCCTTCCCTTCCCTTCCCTTCCCTTCCTTTTCTTTCCTTTCCTTTTTCTCTTCACTCTCTCTCTTCTTCTACCTTTCTAAATAGCCATTTAAGGTTCTCACGGAAGAAACTATCAATTAAGAAATTTCTATGACAAGCCATGACATTGTATTAGACATTGTGATGGAATAAAAGCAACGAAGCATAGGACATTTGCTTACCATAACCATCCAATGAAGGAAATAGACGCGTCCTCTCCCAACTAAAATAATGTCATGGATCAAATGTGAAGCGTAGTCATAATAACATCATAGCAGCTAACTAACCTTGAACACTTTCTGTTGGACTGACACTGGACAAAGAACCTCACAGAAGCTATCTCATTTGGCCCTCACCACAATGAAAGGGCTACTGCTATTCCCATCTTACAGATGAGAAAACAGAGTCTGAGAGGTCAGATTGTTTGCCCACATACAGTAAATGCTCAGCTATGATTCAAATCTAAGTCTGACTCCAAGGCTCATGTTTCTGTATGTTTTGTTAATGCTGCATTTCAGAATATTCTAATTTTTTTTAACATTTGTTTATTTTTGAGAGACAGAGAGACAAAGCATGAGCACAGCAGGGGCCGAGAGAGGGAGACACAGAATCCGAAGCAGGCTCCAGGCTCCAAGCTGTCAGCACACAGCCCGACGCGGTTCCTCGAACCCACAAACCGTGAGATCATGACCTGAGCTGAAGTCGGGCGTTTAACTGACTGAGCCACCCAGATGCCCTCAGAATATTCTAAATGCAGGGTTTCAAAGATGGGAGAGATCATTTTCAGGGACAAACTCACAGAGAAACTGGTATTTGTGTTGAGAAATGAAGGGCAAGCTGAATGATGTCAAGCGTGGATCCTGGGGGATCTACGTCAGACAGTGGAAACAGAGCGACCAAAGCATGAGGTTAGGAGCATAAAGATGTTTGGGGACAAAAGCCTCGTCCGGTCTGGCTAGAGCGTGGTAGATTGGAAAAGCTGAATGGGACAAAATGAAAGACACTGGGCAGTTTTTAATACGTAATTTGTGTTCATTTATCAGGAGTTTGTGAAGTTAGAGGTAAGACATGAGAAATAATTTTAAAAAAACTTAGCCCTACATAACTGGAGTTCAGAGAAATCTCAAACTATCATCTGAGGCCAATTATGTTTTTCATGTTCTTTGTTTTTCTCCTCAAGTGAACAGCCATGACGGTAAGGAGAGCTCTCCAAAGTAATTTGTATTTCTTTGGTAAGAGAATATAAAAATTTTAAATGCTCCAACAAGTCAATTGATTCTTCATTGTGTGCTCTTAATATTAAAAATAATTTTAATTATGAAAATTAAAAATAATTAATATTAAAAATATATTTAACCTACGCCGAAATATTACACCAGAATGAAGGATGGATTGTTCGTTCATACAATGTCATTATTTATGATTCTCTGGAAAGAATTTGTCCATTTTCACTTAATATCATGCTTTGTTATCTACTTCAAAAGGCCCACATAAATATTAGGGCTATTATAAATAAAGAGAGCATTTTATTCATGGCAAGACTAAGGCCAATTCTTATTGACTGCATGGACCTCTTGAATATCCAAATCCATTTGGAACCATCTCACTGTTTTGTTTTTGCCTTCACAAAGATAGATTTTTTTTTTTTTTAAGCGTCAAAGTTGTTACCCTCAGTCCGAACATTGGAAATATCAAAATGGTTTTGTATACATTCTTTTCTCTTTGGGTTATTGGTGATTATTTTAAAACGCTTAATTAAACCTTTACCAATTCTGGGAATGCATTTGCTCCTAAAATGAAAAAGCCTGATTTGTTTTTTGGACACTCTGCTCCTCTTTTCTCATTTTGAAATACTTAAAAATTATTTTTTTTTTGCAAGGACAGAACTTGCTTCCCTACCGCTGAGTCAGGGACAGATTTTAGATCTAAGCCTTTTGATCGGAAAGGAAGAGTTACAGAAGCTCAATCATGTGTGAAAGCATCTAATGGAATTCAAATACCGATGGAACTTGCTAGTGCCTGAAGGGCGAAATTTGTATAATTTGCATGGCGAGTGCAGGGTTAATAAACGAAAAGGGAAGAAAACAGAGAAGCAGCTTTCAGAGAAGCATGAAGCGTTTTGCTGAGCCTCTCGGAAATGGGAGTCGATCAAGCAATTAATATAGTTAAAAACACAAAAGCATGCTTGGATCTTAATCTACCTAAGGAAAGCGATCCAACCCAAATACGTAAAATTGATAGACTAAGACGACTTTCCAGTGAGGTGGAAAAGTCTCATAAAAACTCAGAAATGGAATACAAGGAACAAGGTCATTTGGCTCATCCTGTCTGTCAGCACTGAATTATTTCATAGCGATTAAACTCAGTTCAGTTGACCAGGGAGGGAGTTCATTTATACTAATGAATCCACATTGAAACTCTGACTTGAGCAACAAACTTTGTTGTTGTTGCTGTTTTTCCTTCCTATCTCAGTCCCGACTCCCAACCACACCCAAGTAAACATTTTTTATTATAGGAGTGACAGCCTCAATATTAAAGATTGGAAAGACCACTCGGCTTGAAGGATTCTAAAGACTGTTTTCCTTTTGTTATGAGCTACAGTTACTGAAAATAGAACGTGGTGTTGTGTTGTGATGCCAATGAGATAACACCAGTCTTACTTTTGTCCCTCGTCCTGGGCTGTGCTAGACTATAAGCTTTGGGAGTCTAGGGACAAGGTCTGCATTAGCTTACCCTTGTATCACCACTGTCCAGCACATTGCTTCTATGGAGTCAGCGCTCAATTAGTATTTATTGAAAAGAATTTAAAAAAATTGAATGCCGAAGGTGCATCTCTTCTTGCCAAATTGGGTGGGCATGCTATGTAAAGCCAGGGAATAACTGTCTTCCCCGGGGATCACGTTTCCTGAAAAGTTTGAGAGGAAAGTTAAGTAATTTCACGAGGTTAATTAAAGTAGATCTAAATATTAAAACGAATTCGGATTATTTATGGAAAGAACGCAAAATCCGCACGAACTCCTAAGATGAAAACTTGAGACTTCAAAGCAATTTCACCAGGGGTGCTGCTTCCGGCACCGCCCCCAGATCTGTCCCCCCGACCGGGAGAGGACTCCAGGGGGACATATGTGAATCACAGAGTAGAGCAGTAAAGAAGACCCAAGGAAGACGGATTTATGATCATCGGGACATCGTCGGAGAATTCGACAGACATTTCAGAGAGCAGACGTGCTTGCTTATTTGGGGCCCTGGCACGGCTCACCCCTGTACACGGGAGTTTTAAAAGGCCCCAGATTCGGTGATTTGGGAGATTGGACAGCGGGGAGAGACTCCTTTTTCTTCTCCCCTGCTGGGTTCTCCAGTTGGGGCCTGTAAAACCAGACTCACAAAGGACAGATGAATACGAGACAAACAAAAGCTTACTAACACATGTGGCACATGTCACATGGGAGAAACTTCATAGCGACTAACTCAAAGGCATGGCTAGAACTTACGATGATATAGTGCTTTAGCAAAGAACAATAAATCTGTAGAGAAGTGACAAGACAAAAGAAAAGGGTCTTAGACTTCCCACGGTGGCACACTGTGGAAAGGTAAATAGGTGGGGGAAACTAACCGAGCAAGGTGTTCTACGTACGTCCATTTTGGTGCCAACTGCCTTCCCCCGTCACCCCCCCCCCCCCCGCAAGGCCATTAAAACTACCCCGGGAGGGGAGATTTACATTTTTCAGAAATTTCTCATTTTTCAGAAATTTCTGCTGTTAGTCAGATAAGAGAGTCAGGGGAAGGTGTCTTTCTGTATCTATTGATTCTCATTTGCCTCCGGCTCTAGGTAATCCTTCTGCCAAAGTGGCATGTTTGGGGATAGCATATTCTGGCCCCCTACAAGAGAGAAGTGACAATGTGGAGAAATCCTAACACTGGGAGCCCAGGGGGAGCAATGTTATGAGAGGTTCAGCTGGGGTTCGAGGCCTCCGACTGTACCTGTTACAAATGAACCCGATGTGGCTGCTTGGGGGACATCAAGGACAAGGCTACACATTCTCACTATGCCACTATGGGGCGACGGGCCCGTGAGCCTGGCTGGGGTGTGCCCCCCTTTCACAGGCTTTGTCATCTGAGTGCTGGAGTCTTGTGCGTGCCCGAGCACGTGTGTGTTCACAAAAGCAGCGCCACAATCCTGTTAGATGAGGGCCAGCTGAGATAGGAGTGACGAAGTGCGGGTGTGACCCTTCCCTGCTTGGTTACAGGGACAGGCCCGGGGCTGTGCCTCACTTTAGAGGAACCACATGCCCAAGGACCAAGAAATCCAGTGGGTTCCTGACAGCTGGATGTTCATGATGTCCGGGCTCGCCCTGGACAGAGCCAGTTGAACAAGAACGAAGTCACATTTAGGCAGCCATGGAGGGGCCACCGGGACTGAGCGGAAGACCAGCTGGGAGCCTGCAAGAGGCTGTGTAGTATGGTGACTGTGGCAGGATGTAGAGAAGACAGAACCTAGCAACTAGCAAGGAGGGGCTTAGAACGGGTCTGAAGTCACTGTCGGATGAGCCCCTCCCCCGCCCCCCCACCTCCCCCCCACCCACCCCCACCCACCCCCCGCTGCCAGCTGCTCCTGGAGAGGGCAGAGCACTGGCTGGGATGCCTAGGCTCCGCTCCACAAACCGGCAGCACAGCTGGCTTCACAGGACACGCTTCACTGTGGCACAGAGTCGTCACTTAGAAGAGCCCACGTGGTTTAACGCTCTGCTGTCACCGCTCAAGAATTCTTAATAATTTTGCCTTTGGACTGGTGTTTGGTAAGTGAGGTTCAGTGGGACAAACAGCCTAAACGTGAGCAGGGGAGAGGGGGTGCAGGAGGCATGTCTGCTGTTGACAGAGAGCATTCCCAGGATCCCAGGAGCCCAGCAGTCAAGTGGACCCACGACGGGTGAAGCTGAGTGAGACTCTGGATGAGTGCAAAGTCAGCCTGCTGTGTCCGTGACTATGAACAGAGGGGTGCTGCCCGTCGTGAGAACTGCTCCTTTCATTTGAAAGCAGCTTGTTTCAATGCCGAAAGAAGGTGGTCGTGGTCTCTAAAAAACACGAATGACCAAGGATCTGCACTATATTCTTTCTTACCCGGCTGATTTCGTTTTGTGCAGAATTTCTACTTTCCTGGTGAGAACAAAATACATATGCATGTACGATTTTTGTAATTTTGGTGATTCCACATACTAGTTAAATGCTCTAATGTTTGCATTTAAAACTGGCAACGCACAGCATAAAGATAGAAAGTACGCAGTAATTTAAGATTCTGATTTTCCATCACTTAGAAAGACATTAAATAACAAATAAAAACAACACAATAAGTTGTGTGAAAGATGACGGAAGAAAGGAAAAAGCTGTATATTTCAGTGCCCTTCATGGGAATTGTTCTTGTTTCTTTGAATAAGAGACCCCACGTTTTCATTTTGCACGGAGTTTTGTAAGATCTGTAGCTGGCCTTGTCTGGAAGAGATAGTAAGAAGAAACCACCTACATATTCCGCTCTGGTCTGACAAATGTGATTAGATAAAGGTTCTCAAAAGAATGAATTCATTAATATGCTTTCTTCTCAACCAAGAAGCACCAGCTTCTGAGAGGAAATATTCATGGCAGATGTGGGAAGAGAGGAGCTAAAGTTCAAGGTCAGCTCATCAAGTTCCCTTTAATGTTCTTGGGCCTTTCCCGCAAGATAGATTATTTAGTTTCTCTTAAACTTACGTATGTTGCTCCAAATACTTTTAGATACTGACATTGTATTTTACTGTTTTAAGTCTATTTATTGATTTTGAGAGAGAGAGAGAGAGAGAGAGAAAGAGAGAGAGAGAATGTGGGAGGGGCGAAGAGAAGGGAAGAGAGAGAAAATCCCAAGCAGGCTCCATATTGTCAGGGCAGAGCCCTCTACGGAGCTGCAATTCATGAACCATGAGACCACGCCCTGAGCCAAAACCAAGAGGCAGAGGCCTAACCAATCGAGCTACCCCAGAAGCCCAAAATATTGGTTTTTTAACTTGAAAATGTTAAGCATTTCAGCGGGGAAGTGCAAAACTCTTAGCTTCTCCTAACTGCATCCATGCTATTCATGGGTAGCTGTCAAAATGCATCACTGGGAAGCCTGGGGCCATGGCAGAGAAGATAAGCAAGAGAGCCTCCTGGAGCATTTAGCAGGTAGTCTGGTTCAGGCTTCTCTGTTCAGGAAGCATCTTCAATCTCCTCATCCCTTTCTTGTCCTATGCTGACTCTGAGCAGCACTCTGTACCTTTTGTCAATTTCACCGCTTAATTTTTTTCGATTCCTGGATTTCTGTATACAGGAACGTTTTTGATGCTCTTAGTCTCTTGTTCTGACACTTCCCCATATATTCACGGTCTGCTGACACCACCTTCAGTGTTTAAGTATCTCTAAGCACAGTTGCCCAAAATTGAGTGAATGCCTCCAAACCAAAGACCAGATTCTGTTTAATTCCTGTTGTAATGGGACATTGATTAGTGAGGACACCATCCATCTTGGTAAAATACCTTGTGGGTTTTCTCCCCCAGCTTTTGTTTCCGGTCCACACTGGAACTGATGAACTTACTTTATAGCTATCAGACTTCCATTCTCCTAATGGTTGCAAAGATCAACAGAGACAGATGAGATCTTAAAGCTGTCTTCTTTACTCTTCCTGTAGTTGACATTTAAGAAAAATCGTGACGATATCATGCCTCTGTGGTCTCAAGTAGGAGTCAGCAAGCTTTCTGTAAAGGACTGTAAATATTTGGGGCTTCGGTTAGGAATTTTTTTTTAATCTCAATTTTACAGTTTACCTGTGTAATTATTTTTATAAAGAGGTTAAAGAATAATAATTAATATGAGAACCATACTTATTCTTTTTAGTAAAACATATTTCCATTACTTCCATCTTAGTTGATTAAAAAACATAGAGAAGAATCTGGCCAAGATTTTAATAATATGACAACTGTCTTAGACACATTATATTTCTTCCCTTGTAACATCTTTAAAGTTTTGTGAACGTCTTCAATGTGTTGTGTGTTGAGAAAAATACTATGTTAATATGGAAAAGCACTTTGCTTTTGCCCTGCTTAAAGACCTCAGTCAATATATTGGGACCTCTACCCTACCTTTAGTTTCTTGATAATCAGATGGTTGACATCACCAAATGATCAACATCTTGTTGGGATTATCTGTCATCATTTATCATGATGCTTTCAATCCTTAAGATTTTGCCCATATCCGAAACCTTTTGTCCAATGTCACGTACCATGCTGGGCAGTTAAATATTTCTGCAGATTTATGTATATTCTTTATTTCCTTATTGCAAACCCACCCTTCTCTGATGTTTATAAACTTAGACAAATAAACAGTGGAATAACGGCTCCTCATTCCCTGTCTATGTATTAGTTTTCCAAAAATATTTACAATGGGAAATTGATAAGCTTTCTAAATATGTGAATTTATAAGATTGTGGTGACAGCAGATGATGTATCATAATTTTATGTTCTTTTCTTTGAAAGTTGTTGTTTAATATTTGCAAACAGAGGTGACTCTTCTTCAGTACTTACCTGTGGAATTCATTAATTATTTTTTAACATAACCATTGTCTACATATTATTTTTTTTTGGCACGTAGAAACTGAAAATAGATCTATTATACGGAATAATACATATTTTTTTAAGATTTGTAGTATTCTACTTTTTGATTAATTTTCCTGTACATTTGAATTGTGATAGGTAATCCATTTCCATTCATATTTTTTGGCTTGTATTGATCTTAGGTATTCTTTGCTTCTTTTACTGCGTATATAAATGTAATAGAGAAAACCCAATAAAAATGATCAACTATTTTGAGAAGCTAAATTTCACTGGCCATTCATTAAGGTGGTTTCAGTTTTTCCCAGCATGTAGTTTTTCCAAATCAATATTTAAAAAGCTGTCAATGGGCAGATTAAATTAAATTATTTTCTTTATAATTGATGTTATTAAGCTATGAAGATAGTATATGATCTTTTTGGGGGGAAATGTAACTTTGTGTTTATTCAATTGCTCTATCAGCCAAAGATGTGTTTTTGCTAACTACTAAAGTATTTTCCCTTTTTAAAATTGTTGAAATAGGTTTTATAGATATTAAAAGAGTAAATCCTTCTCTGGTAATTATCATTTTGTAGCTCTTAAAAAGTTATAACAATGTTATTTTATACACTTCCTCAATAAGTGGCTTAGTTCATTCATTCATTTTTTTGAAATCTTATTAAATACTCATTGTACGTAATTCCAATAGGCAGTAAATAGTGACTAAGCATATAGACTCTGGAATCAAGGTCAAATCCTCTGTCCCTACTCTCTAGGTAGGTGTCCTAGGTAGGTGAGGATAAATTATTCTAGGTGATCATCGTCATCAGTTTGTAGGATTTTGGTGAATGTTGGATGGGAAAATACCTGTAAAATGTGCAGTGCACTCACAGAGCAAGCTTCAGAGCACTAGCCATTATCAGCATCGCTAGATGCCGGATGCAATGCACATTAATTTCTTTTTCATTTCCTCTGAGTAGTATTTCCAGAAATCAGCATTTCTAAGTTCAACAGCAAAGCTATTACTTAGAGGCCTTAAAATTGCCACTGTTTGGGGAAAAAAATCAATTAGGCAACATGAGTCCATTTCCTATATGACTAGATTGTAGCCAATATTCTGGCTGCATTAAGTGGCATTTGACGTAAGATCATCTATCCTGCAGCCCCATCCTGGGTTGATGCATTGCTGGCATATTGTCTGGAGGTTTTCCTCAGCTATCTCTATCAGTCTGCAACTTTGAAGTCTTGTCCTTTGGAAACAACAACAGAAGCATCTACAAAGCCAAGGCTCTTGGTTTTGGGGGGCAGCCCCTTCTGCTGTTCACACCCAACGGATTCAAATATTCAAGCCAATGACTTGAGAACATAGTTCTGCCCCTCGTGAGGATTCAGCCAAAACACCCCAAGCCTGAGAAAACACTTAGAAGAGCATCATTGTGCGCTAATACAACGTTTTCATTGTTATAAAAACATATTGGTCAAATGAAGCACAGAGACACTTTGTGCAATTATTGTGACATAGATAAGGTTGACTTTTTTCCCAAGCACTAATCATGCCTCATACAAATATAAATCATAAATAATAAATATACATTGTTTATCAATAATGGTTATTATAAATAACCATTTATAAATGGTTGGTTAAATGATGGTTATAAATATATAAATATGGGTAATAAACAATGGTTAATCCTTTGAAGGAAAAAAGTCTATTTGGAGCTTGGTCAGATGCTATATATGAAAATAAATTTCAGGTTAGTGAGTTAAATGTAAAAAAAAAAGAGAAAAAATATATCTCTAAACAATTTTAAGGAATGGACATGCTAGAGAAAGATGATTTTTGATAGATTTTTTATCTTTGTATGGAGAAAGGCTTTCTAACTCAGAAACAATGGAAAAGATCCCAAGGGAAAATATGACCAAATATGACTACAGTATGCTTTTTAAAAACTTTAATTTGAAAAATTTAAAAAGAATTTTTTTAAGGTGGAGGGGGCGCAGCTGGGTGGCTCAGTCGGTTGAGCGTCTGACTTCTGCTCAGGTGATGATCTCATGAGTCATGAGTTCAACCCCTGCATCAGGCTGTGTGCTGACAGCTCAGAGCCTGGAGCCTGCTTCGGATTCTGTGTGTCCCTCTCTCTCTGACCTCCCCATCTCGCGTTCTGTCTCTCTCTCTCAAAAATAAATGAACATTAAAAAAAAAGGAAAAATTTAAAAATTAGCAGAAAAAAGTATTTGCCTAAAGATGACAGAGAAGGATTACCATCCTTAATTTATAAAGTATCTTTACAAACCAATATTAGGGGCGCCTGGGTGGCGCAGTCGGTTAAGCATCCGACTTCAACCAGGTCACGATCTCGCGGTCCGGGAGTTCGAGCCCCGCGTCAGGCTCTGGGCTGATGGCTCAGAGCCTGGAGCCTGGTTCCGATTCTGTGTCTCCCTCTCTCTCTGCCCCTCCCCCATTCATGCTCTGTCTCTCTGTCCCAAAAAATAAATAAACTTTGAAAAAAAAATTATAAAAAAAACAAACCAAAAAAAAACCAATATTAAATTACATTATTCTAAATTGTAAATGGATTGTTCTACATCAAAGTTAAAGAATGTTATTATTAGCCAAATTATGGAAAGAGACCAAATGTCCATCAACTGATGAGTGGATAAGGAAGATATGGTTTATATATACAGTGGAATACTACTCAACGATGAAAAAGAATGACCTCTTGCCATTTGCAACAACGTGGATGGAACTAGAAGGTATTATGCTAAGTGAAATAAGTCAGTTAGAAAAAGACAGATATCATAGTTTTCACTCATATGTGGAATTTGAGAAACTTAACAGAAGACCATGGGGGAAGGGAAGGAAAAGTAAGTTGCAGACAGAGAAGGAGGTACACCATAAGAGACTCTTAAATACAGAGAACAAACTGAGTGTTGATGGGGGTGTGGGATGGGGAGCAGGGAAAATGGGAGATGGGAATTGAGGGGGCATTTGGGATGAACACTGGGTGTTGTATGTAAGTGATGAACCACGGGAATCTACTCCCAAAGCCAAGAAACTATATGTCAGATAACTTGACAATAAACTATTTAAATAAATAAATAAATAAATAAATAAATGATAAATAAATAAATAAATAATAAATTTAAATTAAAAATAATAAAAATTTTAAAAAACAAAATAAAAAATAAAATCCCCCCCCAGAAAAAAAGAATGTTATTTATTTTCAAAATCAGGCTGTTAAAACTCTTTAGAGAACCATCAAACCAAATAAATATGCATAATAAGACTTCTTTTAAAAATATGGGATAATATTGGGGCACCTGGCTGGCTTAGTAGGTAGAGTACGGGACTCTTGATCTTGGGGTCGTGAGTTCGAGCCCTACGTTGGGTGTGGACCCTACTTTAAAAGTCAGGGGGGATAATATTACCACCTGCTTCAATCCAATCACAGGAATTGAAGAAATTATGCATGGAAACGTATAGCACCGAACTAGTAAGAAGGGGATTAAAAGAAAAGTTTTCTGTTTTGTATGACTCTAGAGTATGTATAATTTCAGATTTCTAAACTTCAAGGTCGTCCAGACTAAGCCAATTGTCTTCTAACTATAAGCAGCCGATGCAGTTTGGAAAAAAAAAAAAAGTATAAATAAATGTATGAATACATTCTACCTGAGGATTTCACTCAGATCCTCACTAATTGAAACACAAATGATTAAATGCCCCAGGAAGCAAGCTGTAGTATTATTACTCAGTCAGTGCGCGAAAAGGAAAACAAGGCAAGCCCACCTTCCATCTGCATAGCCATGATAGAAGCTTCTTGGTTGTCTCAGGCAAGAAGCAGCTGAAAAAGGAATCCCCAAGCTTGACTGAAAGCCTCTCAGGATATCTCCAGTGATCTAAGAGGACATGAGATTTTCAGACAGTTTTTGGCAAATTTTTATTTTGATCCCATTTGTTTTAATTTAAAAAAAAATTTTTTTTTCAACGTTTATTTATTTTTGGGACAGAGAGAGACAGAGCATGAACGGGGGAGGGGCAGAGAGAGAGGGAGACACAGAATCGGAAACAGGCTCCAGGCTCTGAGCCATCAGCCCAGAGCCTGACGCGGGGCTCGAACTCCCGGACCGCGAGATCGTGACCTGGCTGAAGTCGGACGCTTAAGCGACTGCGCCACCCAGGCGCCCCTGATCCCATTTGTCTTAAGTCGAAACGCGTTTTTCAGTACTGTTAGGGTCTAAGAAGGCAAAAGTCGACAAAGTACGGGAACCACCACTGGAAAGAGGAATGGAATCGTCGGCTGGCTACTAAAGTGAACCACAGTGGTTCTAACACAAATTTTCTTACCTAATGTATTCATTATATTTCTCCGCATTTCCATTTTAATTATACTGAAGAAAAGGCAGCAACCCTTTTGCCACGTGCCGTAATTTATCCTTGCTCTAGCAAGATAAGTAATACTACTCCAACTACATCATAAACAAAATATTTATTAGGAAAGCCTCATTAGCATGCATTTCATTCTGATAATAAGGTTTAGGAATTTAAATTAATATCAGTGTTATTCGAGAACATGGCTATTAACATTTAATAATATTTAGCATTTATATAGTCTTTTGTGTTTCCAAAGTACTTCAGTCATTAATTAATTAAATCTCAAGTTATCATTGTGAGCAGGTTCAGCTCATGGTTTCTTCAGTTATATAATGGTATTCATAAGTATTTTAACTTTTTCCAAGTAGGAGTTCTGACCAACAGTTGTTTTCTCGAAAGTTCTTTCATGCAGAGTGAGATTGCCAGTGTAACCAGGCAGGAATCTCTCCATTGCCATCTGCCAATGATATTCTACTTGTTAATTGGCAGGACCAGAGATGGACCACTGGCGGGAGGGCATGGCTCTCTTTAATCTCTTTACATCTTCTCTATATGTCTTGATTCCTACGGTGCTGCTATAGCTCCCAGCCCCCCACCCTGGCATCATCATACACTGACATGACCCAGTCAAGGGCTTAAAGCGTACTTACGCATGACCCCATACTTACTAATAATTATCCATCTAAGACGATGTCACAAACATGGCCTTAGGTTCAAAAGGAAATAATCCGAACTAAGAAACGTACGCTCCTGAGGAATGGGGGACACCGACTCTACAGTATTCAGTGGCTCCCTGTTACCTATCCGCAGTAAAAATGCCCATTCCTCAGATCTGATATTTAAACCTTCTACAATGTCGTGTTTGAAGCGTCCCACCCTCCACTTCACACATCCCTTCCCAACCACAGAACAGAGTGGCATTTTAGTTGACCTCATCACCATGAGCATGTGAAGGTCCATCTGGACCGGTGTTAACAAAGCAGACTGTAAGGGGTGACCTGGCTGCTCTCAGAAAATTGTGCCCAGGGGGACTTCTTGCTCGGCCTTGGTTCCCTGCTGGAAGCAGAATGGCAATCAAGCTGCTCGGTGTCTAAACCCACACGGGCCATCAGGCTGCCATGTCGTTGGATTCCTGACCCACCTGCTCCCCCTTTTGATCCTTGACTGTGGCTCTGGGTTCTTTATGCAGGGGAATATTCCAGCTTTGCCAAGAGTCTCAAGCCTGGTTCTTTGCTTTGTGTCATGAGTAGGGCAGAAGCCAGTCCCTGGGGGTCCATCCATGAGGGGCGAAGGCAGAGAGCTCCATCACCTTCCTCCAAAGGATAATTTTATCAAGGCTGAGCTGAGAAAAAACTCTGGAAGCATTCACACGCGGGTGGAAGAAAGCATACATTTAAAATCAGCAGGGAAAAAGGAAATTATTATCATCCATCAGAGTAGCAAAGAAGACAGGAAAAGAGTCTTAATGCAGTCACCCTGTGGGTCTTAGCCTTGCTTTCTCTTGCTATCTACTGGATTCATAGCTCGGTTTTTTAAATACAACCTGATTCATTGGAGCAGTCAGGATAATGGTCTACATCCTCAGTGGTCCGGAGGTTACCAGGTTGGAATAGCTTTTTATTACAGATCAAAACAAATGTAACAAAATTTGCTCAAGTAATAAAATGTACTCAGCATCAGATGGCCACATAAATCCCAAACATGCTACAAAATTATCCTTGGGGAGTTCATTTTTTAGGTTATAGAGATGGCTCATCTTCCATGGGTCTTCAGTACCCTGCTACTAACTTAAGACTACCCTTGACATCTTCAGTAAATATTTGAGAGAGAGAGAGAAAGAGAGAAGCCAAAACTCACTTTAACCTTAAAATTCTATGTGTGAATGCTGAACGGATACCCTGACACACAGAAGGTGGCCAAATATTCATTTCCAATCTGAACCCTCAGTGTACAAGATCTAATGGCTCCCCATTACCTACATGCAGTATAAATACAAACATCCTCTGTTCTGATGTTTAAATTTTCAACAGTGTGATATTTGACTTCCCAACCCCTAGCTTCACACATTCCCTCCCAATGCTGGCATGTGTTTTAGGCAGGAGTAGTATATTTGACTATCGCATGAATACATTGGCTGACATCCCAATCTCTCAGCTTCACTTTGAGCTGTTTCTATTGCCCAAAATATTTATACATTTTTTTTCAGTTGCTCCCACTACATTTTGAGACCGTTGAGGAGATGAACTAGGTGTTATTCATTTCTTCACTCTCCACGGTGCTTATGGAGCTTTTTCAACATGGACGACATTCACAAAATGCTTTTTAAAAAAGAATTAGATTGAAAAGAAAATAAGCCAGGTTTTTGGTTTTTGTTTGTTTTTCATACTTGCTACTGAGAAATGGCATTGAACTCCACCATATTTTATCTAAAGAGAGATTTATGGCATGAAGATTTTCTTCAGGGTTTTGTTGTTGTTGTTATTGTTGTTTTTGTATGTGACCCAACAAATATACAGTGTCTTCTGGTCAGAAACAGGATGGATTCTAGTCACAGATTCGCCAAAATGTGGGAAAACTAGCTAGAAAAACAGTGTTTTTAATAAAGAACTTGCCTATGTTTAAGAAACTTCCTGAATATGGGGCACCTGGGGTGGCTCAGTTGGTGAAGCGTCTGACTTCGACTCAGGTCATGATCTCACGGTTCATGGGTTTGAGCCCTGCGTGGGGCTCTGTGCTGACAGCTCGGAGTCTGGAGCCTGCTTCAGACTCTGTGTCTCCCTCTCTCTCTGCCACTCCCCTGCTCATGCTGTCTTTCTCTCTCAAAAATAAGTAAACATTAAAAAAAGTTAAGAAAGAAAAAAGAAACTTCCTGAATAAGAAGCTCTCATAGATATATGTATATATGCATATATAGAACTATATATATAGAAAAGTGTGTGTGTGTGTGTGTATATATATATATATATATATTGTGTGTTTGTGTGTGCTTATAGATAAAAGGACCAACCATGTGTGTGAATAGGAACTTGCACCTTCCAAAATTTCAAACATTAGATTGCAAAACCCTCCACCTATGAGCCAGATGATTACTGCTTCAAGGATTTCACATGTGAGACTCATGTGGTTATTACATCCAACTCAGTCACAATGTTACATAGTATATATATACATATATATATGCTATATACACTATATATATATATAGTATTCAAATATATATCCAAATAAATAAGTATTTATTAAATATATTATATAATATGGGGCACTTGGGTGGCTCAGTCAGTTAAACGTCTGACTACAGTTCAGGTCATGATCTCATGGTTCACAAGTTCAAGCCCCACATCAGGCTCCGGGCCATGGAACCTTCTTCAGATTCTGTGTCTCCCTCTCTCTCTCTCTCTGCTCCTCCCCTGCTCTCTCTGTCTCTCTCAGAAAATGAATAAAACACTAAAAAAGATTTTTAAGAATAAATAAATAACTATATTATATACTAAAATTGTAAAACACATTACTATATTAATAACACATATAATATATGATCAAATATATTTTATTGGAATTGAAGGTAAATGTTTAGGTTTTTTTTGGGGGGGGGTAAAGTTTATGGGATTTTTTTTCGTAAGACTCTGTTAAATTGCACACTTCAAAACTGTATTGCAGGTCTCTGCCTCGTGTAGGACACTGGGCTGGACGCTGAGGTCCCCAGCACAAAACCCGTCTGCGGTGGATTTGAGGCGCTCCCAGTCTCCCAGGAGGCCCGGAAGTGCCAACCACCACCACCATGGTGCGCCCCCTGACGGTGAGCGAGGAGCAATGCATCCTGCTTCAAGAGATTTAAAGACAGACCGGCAGGGCCAGGCAGGCAGAGAACAGCAGAGCTCCGGGTCAGGGTAAAGGCACAAGAAAGAGAAGTTTACGGCGTTTGGGAGGCTGATGGGTGCTTGTGCCGGGGGAGAGGGCAAACGGAGTGGCAGGGGCGGTCAATTCGAAGCCGGACAAGGTCGTAGTAGAGCGAGCCCTGGGGGGCCTGGAGCAAACTGCGGAGCCTGTGCCTTGGCTAGAGAGGCGGGCAGCCGCACAGCGGCGACAAATGGGTCGCTGCCAGCTCCAGGGCCGCCAGGGGCTTGCCAGAGCTTGGGATAAAAAAAAAAAAAAAAAAAAAAAAAAAAAAGCACAGAAATCTGGACCTTGTATGAAATCTACCAATTTTTAATTTTTGAAAACTGATTTAAAAATGTGAATGCTATGTAATAAACAATACATTTGTGGATGAGCAGGTGGCCGGTGTAAGAATCCTATCACACAGGTGAGGAGGCCGAGAAGGTGGCCTGGGGACGGGCTGTCAGAGCAAAAACACGAAGCCACAAATGTGTTTTGCTTTTGGAGGTGATGCTGATTTTCATGCCCTTGATGGTGCTGATGGCTTTGCCACCTACATATCTGTCAAAACACACTACCGTACGCATTAAATGTTTATTGTTTGCCAAATGTACCTGGAGAAAGCTTTTTTTTTTTTAAGTTACAAAGAGTAAATATGCTTCCCAACATCAAAAAACAAAACAAACAATAAAATTAAAATCGTTAAAATAAATGTGTTTCCTACAAAGGCTTTCCAGCATCCCTGGCCTCACGTACCCGGTTCAAGGTTGCTCAGGGCAAGAACACCAGGTGACGAAGCCTTTCTCCAGCAGGACACCCCCCCCCCCCCCCCGGGACTAATTCCAAGAGCAAGTTGAAATGCAAGGAACCGAGGAAATAAAAGACAAGACATGGGCCCTGCCCCTTCGTCTCTGCATGTCGTTAGTCTCTTGTTTCTGAGAAATGAAGAACGAGGAGAATCCACAGGCTAGAGCGAGAAAGACAAAACGCAGGTAGGAGGAACGTGGACGGTTCGCGCAAGAACCCGGCCCAGTCAGATCTGCTTTCTTTCCGCACCCCGGGCTGTTTCTCTGGAACCTTTTTTGGCAACAGGTTCTTCCGCATACCTCCTGACACCCTCCTTTTGGACCCAGCGTAAAAAGTGTAAGCCTTGGGGGGCGTAAAGAACCGAGCATCGCTCTCTAGAGCCAAGCAGATTATTGTTAATCAGCTCACTCTCCAGGCTGTCACAAATTCAGCAGCGTTTTGCCCACTTAAGACAGGAAGAGGGTGCAGGGCTAATTTGTGGCAGTGAAAGTTTTCTGATGAGCCTATTTTCTTCTGTTTCATAAGCTTAATTAATTAATTAATTAATTAGCATAGTATCTTTCATGTGATTATATATACTACCTATACGCTCTCTTGAGAAATACACCCAAGTAAAAGACAGAAAGCTTACCACTGATGTCTCCTGTGAGAGGTCTCTTCAGGGACTTATATTACCTCCTCTTTCAAGTGAAGTTCAATTAAACAAGAAATTTTGCATTATCCTATAGACAGTGGGGTCCTTTTTTGTTTCCTTCTATTTTTCTTCTTGAGGGGAAAGGCAACGATAGAAAATAAAAAGTAAGGTTCAGAATTACATTAAAACCTTGTAACTTGTGAGCTGTTATGTTAGTGATGAAATTGTACCTGGTGTAAATTCTCAGCACAATGGATGGAGTTCTGCTCGATGACTCACATTAACATTATTAAGAGCTGTGCCGTTGAATCCCACAGATCACATGACAAATTATCTACACTGGATGTGAAAGCATGGGACAAGACAGCTAACTGGGGGCGGGGGGGCAGGGGGCGTCTAGAGGGTCAAGTGATCGGTGGTGGAACATACCAAAGCTAAACTGCTCAGAAAGTTACCATGGAGTGAGTCCTGGTCGGACAAATTGCACTTATAGATGTAGAACAGATGGGCTGAGAGCACAGGCTGTTGACTCAGGCAGAACTGTTTGACCCTGGATCTTACACTCCCTCATTTTTTGATCTTGGAAAAGTCGTTGGTTTCTCTAAGTCACGTCCCATGACATAAAGTGAGTATAGCATTTAGTATTTCATAAACACATAGTAAAAGGTAGCTGATGTTATTATAGATTCATAGGAAAGATCCTAAATATCTCGTGCTACCAACTGATTTTACAGAAGAATTTATTGAGACTAGAGATGTAATGCTACTTGCCTAAACTCACGCAGCTAGTTAGCTAGTTAGGGAGCTAGGAATGGAATAGGAAACCATGAACTTTATCCCCTTTGGTTTGTATCTTATTTTATAGTTAGTAACCATGTGTTCTTTTTCATTACAGCTTTATTGAAGTATAATTGTCATACAACACACTGTAATTATTTAAAGCATACAATTTTATGAACTTTGGAATGTATCCATACCCATGAAACAATCACCATAATCAAAATCGTGAACTTATCCTTTACTCTCCTTCTTCTCGTGTTCCTTCCTTCTCTCGTGTAGTCCATTTCTCTCTTCCTTAACTACCTATGGACAACGGATCCATATTCTGTCATCAGAGACTTTTATTTTCTAGAGTTTTACATAAATGGAATCAAACAGTACATATATCGATAGTACACAGCCTTTCTTATCTCGTTTCTTTAAGTCAGAAAAATTATTCGAGATTCATCCATTACATTTATCGAGATTTCATTCAATTTTGTCCCCGAGCAGTATTCCATACCACAGTCTGATCTTCCATTAACCTGTGGATACACATTTCAGTTGTTCCCGGGGTTTGCCTATTATAAATAAATCTGCTGTGAACATTTGTGTACAAGTCTTTGTGGGACATATGTTGTCATTTCTCTTGGGTATATATGAGGAGTAGTTTAGCTCTGTCTTATGGTAGGAGGATGTTTAACTGTGTAAGAAACTACCAGACGGTTTTCCTCAGTGCTTGTGCATTCTATATTTCTACCAGGAGCACACGAGACCTCTAGTCTTCACATCTCTGCAGACTTGTGTCATAGCCATTGTATCAATTTTCTACGGCAGTGTAGCAAATTTCCACAAACGTAGCTGCTTAGAATAACACACATTTATTAGCTCACCGTCCTGTAGGTCAGAAGTTCAGGCCCAGTGTGGTGGGATTCTCAGATTCTCACAAGGCTAAACTCAAGACGTCATCCAGCCTGCATTCTGATCTGGAGTTCAAGTCTTCTAAGCTGGCATGGTGTGGCCGACTTCAGTTCCAGGAGGTAGGAGTGAGGTGGCCATTTCCTTGCTGGCTGTCAGCCATGAGCTTGCTCCTAACTCCTACGAGCTGCCTACATTCCTTGACATGTGGCTACATTCCATCTTCAAAGCCACCACTGGTGCATGGGATGCCCCTCCAGCATCTGATCTCTCCATAGTGACCTCTAGATCCAGACTTAAAGGGCTCATGTGCTTAGGTCAGGCCAAGCCAGATCATCTACCTGTCATGAGGTCTGCTGACTTGGGAACTTAATTACATCCACAGAAGTCCTTTTGCCAAAAGTATGATATTTCATCGTATTCATGGGTCCCACGCACACACAAGGGAGGAGATTTTAAGAGAGCATTATACACAAGGGTAAGGGGGACTATTGGGGGTCGTCTTAGAATTCTCCCTGCCATCATATTTTTGTTCTTAACGTGGCAATATTTCATGGTGATTTTAATTTGCATTCCTGTAATGACTGATGGGATTAACCATCTTTTCATCTTTTCACTTATAATCTCCTATAGTGAAGTATCTGTTCAAAACTTTACCCAGTTTTTGGTGTTATTTGTCTTAAGTAAAGCTTTTCAATTCTGATAAAGCTAATTTATTCATGTTTTTCCTTCGATAGTTTGTGGGGTTTTTGTGGCATATTTGGGACATCTTTGCCAAAACCAAGGTCATTAAATGTCTGTTTTTTTCTTATACAAGTTTTATAGTTTTAGGCCTAACATTTAGGTCTATGATCAGTTTTCAGTTAATTCTTTGTGTGGTGTGAGGAAAGGGACAGTGTTCGTAATCTGCAAATGGATACCTAATTGTTCTAGCACCACTGATTGAAGAGATAATCCTTTCTCTCTTGAGTTGCCTTGGCACTGGTTTTGAAAATTAATTGTCCGTGTGCATGTGGGTCTACATCTGACTATTTTCTGTTCCACTGATCTATGTGAATATCTTTATACCAATACAACATTGTTTTGATTCCCAGTGGCTTTATAATAAATCTTCAAGTCAGGTAGCCTTAGTTCTTTACTTTGCCCTTTTTTAAACAACTGTTTTGGCTGTTCTAAAAGCTTTGCGTTTGCATGTAAATTTTAGAGTCAGCATGGGAATTTCTGAGGAAAGCCTACTTGGATCTTGATTTAAATTGTGTTGAATCTGTGGATCATTTTGGGTGAAACTGATATCCTAAGACTGACCAACGAATACGCACTATTTATTTTGGTCTTTTATTTTTCACCATGAAATCTTGAGGTTTTGAGTGTTCATGTCTTGCAAATCTTTTGTCAATTTATCCCTAAGTATTTTCTATTTTTGATGGTATTTTTTCTCTAGTGTCAATTTCTGTTTGATTGTGGTTAGGAAATAGAAATTCAACTTATTTCTTACTTTCCAATATGAATACCTTTTATTTCTTTTTCTTGCCTGATTACACTGAACCAACAGTACACAACAGAATAAAAATAGTAAGAACACACATCAGCTAATTCCCAATCTTGTGGGGAAAGCATCCAGGCTTTCACCATTAAGTGTAATGTAGCTGTAGATTTTTCTGAGATTCCCTTTACCAAATCAAGGAAATTTCTGTCTCTTTCTTGTTTGCTGAGAGGTTTTTCCTCTTCTTCTTCTTCTTCTTCTTCTTCTTCTTACTATTATTATTATTATTAATCAGTGTTGGATTTTGTCAAATTTTTTATAGCTTTTTTATAGCCATTGTGATCATGTGATTTTTCTTCTTTCAGCTCCTGATATGATGAATTGTATTGTGTTAGCCTGTTAATATGATGAATCGCAGATTAAATCAACCTTATATTTCTGCTATAACTTCTACTTGGTCATGATATATTATCTGTTTATATATTGTTGCCATTTATTCATTAAAATCTTATTAAGAAAATACATGTTTATGTTCATATGGGATATAGAGGTCACTGATTTAAATTGTTTCATTTCTAATACAAGCATTTAATGAAGTTCCTTTAAGCACTGAATAACTGCATTCTCCATATTTTTTGTGTTATATTTCAATTTGCACTCCATTCAAAATACATTCTGATTTCTTTGACTCATGGGTTATTCAGGAGTGCGTTGTTTGTTTTCATATTTGAAGAATTTCCAGAATTTCCAGTTTAATTCCACTTTGATCAGAAGATATATTTTTTATAATTCCAATACTTTTCAATTCGGGGGGAGTTTTTATGACTCAGAATATGGTGTATCTTGGTAATCATCCTGTGTGCACTTAATAATGCGTATTCTGCCATTGGTGATTATAGGGTTTTGTAAATATCAATTAGGTCAAGTTCTTTGCTAACATTGTTAAAGGTTTCTATATCTTTGGTTTTTCTGTCCACTTGGCTGGTGAAATATTGAGAAAAAGATGTTGAAATCTTTGGCTATAACTGCAGAGTCACCTGTTTCTTTCAATCCTATCAGTTTTGCCTCAGATATTTGGAAGCGATACTAATTAGGTGCATAAACAGGTCCTCTTAAAGAATCAACCCCCTTATCCCCATGAAATGATCTGCTGTATCTTTGGTCATATTCCTTACTCTCACATTTATTTTGCTTGATATTATTATAGCCACTTCAGCTTTCTTTCGGTTAATGCTAGTATGGTATATCAGTTTTTATCCATTCACTTTTAACCTATTTAATTATAATTAAAATGGGTGTTTTGCAGACATACTTTTTTTTTTTTTTTAATTTTTATTTTTGGGACAGAGAGAGACAGAGCATGAACGGGGGAGGGGCAGAGAGAGAGGGAGACACAGATTCGGAAACAGGCTCCAGGCTCTGAGCCATCAGCCCAGAGCCCGACGCGGAGCTCGAACTCACGGACCGCGAGATCGTGACCTGGCCGAAGTCGGACGCTCAACCGACTGCGCCACCCAGGTGCCCCATCAGACATACTTTTTAAAATCCAATCTGATGATCTCTACCTTTTAACTGAGGTGTTTAAAGCTTATACCTTGAATGTGAATATAAATTTGTGTGAGTATTAATCCACCATCCTGCTATAGTTTCCATTTATCCTATCTATTCTTTGTTCTATTTTTCTCTGCCTTCTTCCAAATGAATTAAGTATTTTTAATAATACCATTTTATCACTGTTAGTAGCTGTTAATTCCATCTAATGCATTTTTCATCTTAGACATTGTTTTTTCAACTCTGAAAGTTCAATTTGGATCTCTATTTATCTTTATATTTCCCCTTCACATGGTTTCCTCCATCTTTCCGAACGTATGGAGTATATTTACAGTTTTTAAAAAAACCTCTTTGTCTATTAATCCTATCATGTTTTCCACTCCTGCGTCTTTTCAGATGATCGAGTTTTATCCTCATTATAGATTTTTTTTCCTGATTCTTTGCTTCTCTCATAATTTCTGAATAGACATTGTGAATTTATTCTGTTGGGTACTGAATTCTTTTAAATTTTGTAGAGCTCTGTCTTGAGATGTAGTTCAGGTATGTAGAAACAGACGGGTCCTTCTGAATCTTGCTTTTAAGCTTTGATAGGCAAGATGAGAGCAGTCTTCAAACTAGCGTTCAGTACTAAAACCAGTACCTGTACATTGTGAGGTTTTTCCACTCTGGCTGTTGAGAGCAAGAACAATGTCCATCTTGGTGTGACTCCTCTCCTTTCTGGTGACTCTTTTCCTGACTTCTAGCAGCTTCCTCACAGCCAGTGCTAACTCCTGCTGAGCTGAAGGAGCCAGCAGATCCCAGCAGCTCTCTGTGCTCTTCTCTGCCACGATAATTCTAGCCACCTTGTACTCCTCAAATTGTCAACTTGGTCTCCTCAACTCAGAAGATACTGCTGTACTCAGCTCGGGGCCCCCCTTCTCTAGGCCGCAGCCTAGAAACTCACTCTAGGCGGTCAGCTGAGACTTTGCCAAGCGCACCTCACTTGTCTTCCTTGGCTCAACGATGAGCGTCCCGCACTGCCTGCTGTCCAAGGCCTGAAAACCACAGTTGCATATATTTTTCGGGTACTTAAAGTAAATAGGGAGGAGAGGGGTGGGGGTGCCTGGGTGGCTCGGTCGGTTGAGCATCTGACTTCGACTCAGGTCATGACCTCGCAGTTTGTGGGTTTGAGCCCTGCATCGGGCTCTGTGCTGATGGCTCAGAGCCTGGAGCCTGCTTCAGATTCTGTGTCCCCCTCTCTCTGCCCCTCCCCAGCCTCTCCCTCTGCCCCTCCCCAGCCTCTCCCTCTCTCTCAAAAATGAACATTAAATGTATATATATTTATATATATTACTATATATATATATATATATATAGTAAATAAGGAGGGAAAATCTGGCCCCTCTTCCCCCATCATGACTGGAAACAGAAGTTTAAATGTCCCTAACAAGTAATAAAAATGAAAATGAAACCAATAACGCAGAAAACATAAATAATAACATGACTGAAAACTTCGAACCTGGAAATAATCACCCCTAACAATCTCCCTTAGTTTCGTTATAGACACACACAACAAATAAAAGATTCTGTAATTGTCTTGCTTGTCTCCCAAGTCAATAAAAATACGCTCTTATCATCAGTTTTAATGATCACATAGCATTCCAGTGAATGAATGCATTAGGATCTATTTAACGCATCCCTGATTGTTGGACAGTTAGGTTTTTCCGACTTATGGACATTTTTAAAAGTGTGCTGCTAAACCCCAGTAACTCAAAACCTGTAGCCCATGGCTTGCTATCTGCCCTGACCCTGAGCCAGCTTTAAAACTCTAGACATTTTTAGGCCACCATGTTTGTTCTGTGGCTTCACCTCATACATATTTTGCTAGAATCCTTAATAAGGACAAAGGTAAGAAACGCAATTGATTTTGACAGGTGATGTGCTGACCGGAGACTGATAAAACAGGAGATTTTTTTTTTTTCTTCAGCTCAGCGTGCACTCCCTTTAGAGAAATTCAGGTTTGTAAAGCTTCATTTGGATGAAAATATACAGGAGGATACCTAGGCTGCCAGTTCCTTGGTTAAGAAACTAAACATGCACAGTACCTCGGTGAGTTAATTCGAGTTGGGGCTAGAGGCAATCTGACATGAATACGGAACTTTTTAATCATGGGCTGTGGCTAGAATAGGCACTGGTGGGAGATTCACACTGCAATTGAGTGGCACTTGGTCTAGCCTGCTGAAATAACTTGATGGTCTAATCCATGTCCCAACAGACAGATATCCCTGAGTTTGGCCTTAATAGTTGTGTTTTATAGAGTCTCAGCAGAGAGCCCTGGATTATGGGATAATGAAAAATGAATAATACAGGTAGAAGTGCCATTGAGTTAGAGTTGAGATATGTTAATAGACAGTGAGGTGAATTTGTAATGGACTAAGGTAACCTATATTAATATGTTTTACATTTGCAAAGCTTAAAAAGACAAATAGCTTGGTATATCTCCTGCAGCACAAAAAGAAAAGGAGCCTAAGGTTTACACACCAATCAGGAAAATGAATTTTCTATTTATTGTACTAAAAGATTATACCCTGATGTCTGGACAGTATGAATTGTGAAGAGCTGTTCCATTTTGCAATTGGGATTATATTTCACAAGTCTTAGGAAGATAAACACGTTGAAGTCTATTTTTTCTCTGTCTCAGATTTTTTAGTTCTGAGAAATTATTAATCAGTTTTCCTTTGGATATTTAAAACTTTAATAATAAATAAGGAAGGAAAGGCAAGCTCTTGACAAAGAAAGATAAAATTTTAATGGAGACAACTGTGATTGGTAGAGAAGTGTCAGGCTACTAAGGGATTGTGTTGAGGAAAGTTCTGGAGAAAGGAGAGGCTGTTGAAAGACTCTGAAACGTTTGAGAGAAGGAAACTGGCACAAATTCACACACAAAGGAAGCTGGCCATTTTGGGGGTGAGTACTTAAGAGTGGGCCTTGAAACCTGTCAAGTTCAAAATTTGGACCAGAGGAAGTAAAAAGCATTCCAAAATAAAATCAGGAACAAAAGTTCATGTCCCATTTAGTGACATTAGAACTTTTTTTTTTTTGAAAACATTTATCCTTCCATTTTTATGGTTTAGAGTCAAGATCTTTAATAGTAGTGCAGGGTGAGATGTTCATTTACTCTTTCATTCGTCCTGTCGAACTTTTTGAGCACAATTACAAATCTGAAAGTATACTAACCTGAGGATAGAGTGAGGAGGTACAGCAGAGAAAATACATTTTAAAAAACCACACAGAGCTGGGCACTGAGAAGGGCACTTGTTGGGATGAGCACGGGGCGTTGTGTGGAAGAGATGAATCACGGGGATCGACCCCCCGAAGCCAAGAGCACACTATATACAATGTATGTTAGCCAACTGGACAACAAATTATATATAAAAAAATAAAACAATAAAAAAAAGAAATCATTGCCTAACCCCCCCCAAATAAAAATAAAAAAAAAATCAAAAGCCACACATAAGCTGTTAATAATTACAAATGGGTTTAAGTTTAAAAAATAGTGAAGATGACATATTGTAACGTGCTATTTGTTTTCATTGTTTCCCTCGACTGTTCCCAAAGAACATAGGACCACCATCAATTTCTCAGACCAAATAGCTCCTTTCCTGCCTGGAATGTTCCTGAATGAGCCGACCCCAAAGGACTATTTGCTTCTCCGTGGACTAAAATTGCAAGACCAAGTTGCATTCAGAGCCGCTGACAAACTAGGCCACGTTTCAGACCTTGAAAATACATTCTGAAGTATTAGTAATCCTGATTAATTAATGTTTTCTTCCAAAAGCAAGAGGCCTTACTAAGTTTTAAGTCTTGATAATTGACCCTTTCAAATGGTACAGTTAACCAGTTTTCTGATTATCCACCCTTCACTCTCCATACTGACTGATGTTTGGACTATAACTTTGATATTCATGGTGTGGCCAGGGATTTCCAGCTATTCACTGTGCCTCCATGTTTCTAAGAATTTCTAAGAATTCTATGAGCATAGCTGGTGGTACACTTTCAGGAGTCTAAAATACTTTAAACAAGACTATGAATGGAGCATTTTGCAGGAGAGATGTTTACTTTTAAAATAGAGGTAAGAAGGGAGAAAAAAAAGATAAGGATTGTGTCCTGGCAAGCAATTCAATAAACAGAATAAACTTTATAAAAATCAAGAACTATGCTATATGTATCTACCCATACGCCACAATGCCTTCCTTCGAAGAGTGCATGGTGCAACATCTAAATAAATCCTACTTTGCCAAACGACATGTGCCATAATATAAGTCAGGTCCTGTAAAAGCCCAGAAGAGAGAAATCACAGGGAAATTGTATTTGAATTGAGGCTTAAAAAAAAAAAAAGTGAGTGAGAACTCACCAGTTGAAGAAGACTAGGGCATTCGAATAATAGAGAACAAAAAGTAAAATATGTGGAAATGTGATAGGCGGGCATATTTCGGAAAGCCACGAAAGGAAATTTAGGCATATTTCGGAAAGCGGCCATAGAAAGGTCCTCTCCTGGTCTCACATACATTCAACCTCTCTCTGGTTTTTGTAAAAAACACAGCTGGTGGGACAGTACTTTCTTTATGTGCTTATTCTATCATTTAGTGAAAGAGACATGTTAAAGATCTCCCAGTGGGGGATTTTGAGTGAGAATTTGTCTATTTCTTTAATTCCGTTAACTTTTTGCCTTATATATTTTGTGGCTTTATTATACTAGCATTGTATATACATCCAGAACATAGGATTGTTATATCTTCTTGGTGAATTCAATTTGTTGTTATTATTCTCCCTTTATCTCTACTAATGACCTTTTCCTTAAAGTCTGTTTTAACATTAATATTGCTATATTGGCTCTATTTTGGTCAGTGTTTGCACAGAGTATCTCTATCTTTTTACTTTCAATGTTTCTGCATTTATATTTAATGTGATTGTTGTTATTATTTACTTAAATCCCCCGTCTCACTATTTGCTTTATATTTGTATCAATTGTATATTTGTTTCCTCTTTCTTTTTATTGGGGGGGGGGGCTGATTTTATTTTAACAATTCCTTTTTTTTTTTCTTAATTTGTTTTTGAGAGAGAGAGACAGAGCACAAGCGGGGAAGGGGCAGAGAGAGAGAGAGGGAGACATAGATCTGAAGCAGGTTCCAGGTTCTGAGCTGTCTGCACAGAGCCCATTATGGGGCTCAAACTCACAAACCTGAGATCCTGACCTGAACGGAAGTCGGATGTTTAACCAAATGAGCCACCCATGGGCCCCAATGGGGGGTGGATTTATAAAAAATTATTCTGTTTTTCCCCCCTATTTGTTTAGTCATTATATATTCCTTTTTTTATTATTTAGGGAGGTAAGCTAGGGATAAAAACATCCTTGAGATATAAAGTTCTAATGTCACTTTGTATTTTTGCTACCTTTCCAGACAAAGTGTTCATGGTCTTCCTTTCTAATTTACACATTATTGTTGTTCTGGACATTAATTATGACTGTTATTCAGCCACATATTTACCTTTTTATTTCTTCCCTTATCGTAGAGTTTCTTTTTAAAAAAAAAGTCTTTTTAACGTTTATTTATTTTTGAGAAAGAGAGAGAGAGACAGAGCATGAGTGGGGGAGGGGCAGAGAGAGGGGGAGACAGAATCCGAAACAGGCTCCAGGCTCCGAGCTGTCAGTCCCAGAGCCCTATGCTCACGACACGCAAGATCACGACCTGAGCCAGAGGCTTAACTGGCTGAGGCACCCAGGCGCCCCATAGAGTTTCTATCCGTAATCATTTACCTTCTGCCTAAAAATCACCTTTTGGTAAATACCTCTGTTTTTGCTTACCTGAAACTGCTTACACTTAACTTTCATTCTTCGAGGATATTTTGACTGGTGGTAGCATTTTAGGTCCTTTCCGAAAATATTGTTCTATAGTCTTTTGGCTTTCATTATTTCTGTTGAGAAGTCAGATCTCACTTGAATAATTTTCCTTTCAAAATAGTATGACTTTTCCATCTGCTTTTTAAGAAAATTTTTTGCCCTTAATTTTACTGTGTCTAGAGGTGGTATTTTTTGTATATACCCTCCTTGAGATCTGTAAGAATTCTTGACCATATGGCTTGATAACTTATGTTAATTTTGGAAAATTCTCAAATGTTGGTTTTAATCCATTGTCTCTTTTTTTTTCTGGGATCCAGGAAATTTCTACTAGGCTTTCTCATTTATATCTTAGATGTTTATTTACATCTTAGATGTCATTTATATCTTAGATGTTTCTTGCCTCTTCTCTGTGCTTTTGTTCCTTCTGTCTCTCCATGTTTCATTGTGGATATTTTGTTTTAACCATCCGCTGATTTACCCATTCTCTCTTCAGCTGTGTCTAAAGCACTTTTAAACCCATTCACTGAGGGGCGATTGGGTGGCTCAGTCTATTAAGCAGTTCTCCAGTCAGAATTCAAGGTTCGTGGGTTTGAGCCCCGCATTGGGCTCTGTGCTGACAGCTCAAAGTCTGGAGCCTGCTTCAGATGCTGTGTCTCCCTCTCTCTCTGCCCCTCCCCTGGTTGTGTTCTGGCTCTCTCTCTCTCTCTCAAAAATAAATAAACATTAAAAAATGTTTTTGAAAGGACTTTACACCCATTCATTGAGATCTTAACTGTGATTATTGTATTTTTCAGTTTTGAAATTTCTATTTTTAATTTCCTGTTCTCTGCCATAATTCTCAATCCTAATTCTCCTTCTTATCTGTTATCTCCTTGAAAATATTGAGGATAGTTATTTACAAGTCTATTTCTGATAACTCCATTATCTGACTTTCATTTAATCTTTGTTCCTTGTCTGTTTCTCTTGGACTTTGTTCATGATTTGTCCTTGATTGTATGCTTATTTTGACTGAATGCTTGAGATGTTATTTAAAAGCTGATAGAAATAACATGAGGCTTAGGATGATGCTGCATTCCTCCAGAGAAAATTTAGGTCTGTTTCTGGCAGGTGACTTAGCAATTCCAGAACCCTTCATCCAATAAGGGAGTCAGCACCCAGAAGGGCAGTTTACCTGAATGTCTCTTACTCCTGAGAAGCTGTCCTTTTAATTCCCTCCCAAAGACCGAGTAGTTACCAGATACTCTGGGCTTTGATGGTACCTGGACTCTCTTTTGTGTGACCCAAGTTGTGAGACTCGAGCAAAATTCTCCTCCAGTCTCTCATCCTCTCGTTCTCCCAGAATCAGTGGACATCCTTAGTGGAAAAGCTAGGATCGCCTTTCTGGGTTTCCACCTTCTATCAGATCTTGGTCTCATAATGCTTCCTGCTTTGTTAGCTCTTTAGGCAGGTTATTTTGGTCTGACTTTTCTAATTCTCCGAGAGAGGTTGATCCAAATTCCCTAACCTCTATTACCGAAAACTGAACGTCCCTCCCCCAGCTTTTGCACTGTAGTCTCTCTAACCTTGAAATGCTAACGGTGAAAAACACTCCCTTGTCTCCGTGCCTTCTTTTAACCTACTTGATTGCTTACCTTCTCTTCACAGCCAGATTCCTCAAAGGGGTGGCTAGAGCGCTCTGTCCATATCTTTGTTTCCTAAGTACCCTTGAATCCTCAGGACTTTTCCATCCATCCTAAGCCAGAAACTGCTATGTGGCAGCTGGCAGTGACACCCACTTGCTAAATCCAACAGACACCTGTTATCTCCTATCTCAAGCTCTTTCACATGGAAATTCTTGAAACAGCCCAACTAGGAGATCAGTATAGTTCTCGTTTATTTACTTATTTATTTTGCGTTCGAACTTTCATTCATTTATCCATTTACGTATTTAACAAACATTGCCTGAGTTCCTTCTGTGTCTCATTTAGCATGCCCAAGTGCCAGGAGTGAAAGAAGACTAAAACAAGATGCCCGTTCCTGATAGAGGAGGTAAAAACGCAAAAACGCAGCCCATGGACGACAACACAATGTAATACATTATGCTTTAATACTCTCCTATGAGTACATTTAATGTGCCGAGGGAAGACACATGAGTGAACAACTAATTATACTAGGGAAAGCATCTGTGAAGACTCCAGAGAAGAGACAGTGATTATCTTTAATGTTAAAAAACAATCTTTCCAGAAAGACATATGTGGCAAAGTGGGTTGGGCAGAGGAATGCAATAAACAAGTTTAAAGCAAATAAACAAACAAAAACGTGTGGAATGCAAGCCATGGTTGGAAAGGAGACAATAGTTTGGTATTAGCGAATTCAAGGTCTCTGCTTTCTTACTCAAGTTGATTGTCCTTCTACATGTTTAAGCATTCTTTGTATCCATTTTATTGTGAATTATCTATTTATGTTCCTACCCATTTTTAGGGGAGCTACTTGTATATTAAGGATTTAATTCTTTGTTTTTGGTATGAAATGCAGTATGTTTCCGAGCTTACTGTTTGTCTGTTGACTTTGTTAATATGCAGATTTTCATTATTTTCGTGTAGTAATATGTGTTAAGATTTTGGAATTTTGTCATATATGGAAAGGCAATTATAGGGGCGCCTGGGTGGCTCGGTCGGTTAAGCATCTGATTTTGGCTCAGGTCATGATCTCTCAGTTCGTGGGTTCGAGCCCCACGTCAGGCTCTGTGCTGGTAGCTCAGAGCGTGGAGCCTGCTTCAGCTTCTGTCTCCCTCTCTCTGCCCCTCCCCTGCTTGTGCTCTGTCTCTGTCTCTCAAAAATAAATAAAATGTTAAAAAATTTGAAAAAAAAGAAAAAAGCAGTTATGGAATTTCTGAGAGTGATTTGTGCTAAGGCAGGCTCAGAGGAGCCACAAGCATTTTTGGTAGTCTTTTAAAGGTCGAAATATTCTGAATTCCCTCCTAGTCCTCTTATGAACCCCCAAGACTTCTGTCATTCTCATCTACAATCAGACATATGGACGAGCTTCCATCAGGACGGTGTTCCAACTTGATCCTCTCCTGGAATACAAGAGCTCTGTTAGAAAGGTCTCAGAATTCAGGTTCCACGTACAGCAGGTCCAAACATGTAAACTGATATCCTGTCAGCACAAAGCTTTTCCTTCAAGTGGCATCTGACCTTACCTCAAAGGCAGCCAACTTTCTGCTTGTTATATGACCTTTGGAGCTAAGATAACTGAGTAACTGCATGCTACAAAACACCAGCAACCAAGACACATGAAATCTATTTGTCCACAGAAGGCGGAGGTGCAGTCCAGGGAGAAGACAATGGGAACCAGAATTTAGAAGATTTTATTTCATGTCCCTATGCTGTCATTTGTTACTTGTATGAGTTTATCAAGCTCTTGTACTTTCTGAGCCTATAAAACAATTGTATAATATGAGAACAATCGTTTGACTCCCAAATGGGTGGTTGTAGGTATTTAAAAAACCAAAACCGAAACCAAAAAACCTCTTTCCCCTTCCATGAAACATCATTTGAGTCCAAAATGGGTGGTTGTAGGTATTTAAAAAACAAAAACAAAACCCCCCAAAGTTCTCTCCCCTTCCCTACTTCCAACACCCTTCTCACTTCTTTTATAGTTCGCAGACATTTTACGCTCTATATTTTCCCAGGGCGCATCGGTGTATAGTCTCTTGTAAAGAAAAGGCGCCATGTTGAAAAGAGAATTGAAAAGATAGTAATGATGGAGATGTACGATTATGTTATAAAATGGATGGGAAGGGTTAGGTTGAATGCCTCTAGTGAATCATAATGTATGAAATTTGAGAGAAACGAGGAAACAAAGAGACACTGAATATTTTTAGAATATAATTGAATCTGGGAAGTAGCAAAGTCATATGGGACTTGCCTAACTTAACAAAGTTCAGGATAAAGAAAATAATAATTCTTTGAGTGAAGGAATGGGGCATTGGGCGGAAGAAGAAAGAATCAATCATGAATAAATAAAGAATTAGTCAATCATTATTCTTGAATAATGGAAGAAGAGAAATTACCGATAGACCCAATCTAAGTGCTGGTTACTCCATAGCAAAACCTTAAGATATTGCTATAACACAGGGAAGCTGGACATTAAGAGCCTTGCTTGTAAAAATTAGGTATTTAGAGGAACAATTTCCTGGACACTAGAGAATTGCTAAAACATGAAATAGTGCATATTGAGATCATGAAACAAGTTATTAAACCAAACAGGAAAATCTTTAATAAAATAAATTGGATAGGAAGTATAGTCCTAAGATGGAAACATTTATTATAACTACTTTTATTTACTAAATTTTCATATTATAAATATCAACTAATATTCTAAAATGAAAATCATCAATAGTCAAGTAACAGTAAGGAAAAAATTATTGTAATGTGAATTTAAATGTTTTAGTGTGCCCTTACTTCTTTTATGGTTCATACATTTATTATTATTTTTTAATGTTTATTTATTTTTGAGAGACAGAGTGTGAGTTGGGGAGGGGCAGAGAGAGAGGGAGACACAGAATCCAAGGCAGGTAGGTAGGCTCCAGGCTCTGAGCTGTTGGCACAGAGCCCGACGCGGGGCTTGAACTCACAAACTGTGAGATTGTGATCTGAGCCAAAGTCAGACGTCCAACCGACTGAGCCACCCAGGTGGCCCTCATACATTTATTTTTTAATGAAAAGAATTTCAAAGGAAAAAGTTCTGTAGTAAACAATAGCAAGATGTCTTCACAATGTCATAAAACCCTTTATTTGTGTAAAAGTGGAATGTTTTTAATGGATATGCTTAAATTTTTTTTTAGTCTCTGTAGCTACTCCTTCAAAAATATATTCCTAGAAGTCATTACATTCCTTTGAGCTGTGCTTTGAAATTCATTATGTGCAAATGCTTTCAATCACTGTGATCGGGGTAGGGGGGAGATAGTGGTGGTAATTGTTTGGTATGCCATATACATTTGCTTTAAATAGTTCAGTATTAATAGATACACTCAGATACCAATGTGATAATATAGATCAAGTGGAAATAGAAAAAAAATGTCCTAATGACTTACGTATTACTTTCAACAGGAAAAAAAATCTTAAAATATTTGGTTTAGCAGAAAATATACTTAATTCAGGCACTCATTTCCACTGGAGATCAGACACAGCAGCTGCATGGACTGATCTTCTTTGCCAACTGGGAGTTCACACCTGATGTAACACCCCACTCGCTGAACACAGTCATGAGCATCCCTCAAATCCCCAAGTCCCCACAGGCGACTTCCCTCCTGGGAGGCCTGAGGAAAGTTTTATTGCTTTCTGGATTATGTCAGATATCATTATCACCGGATATTTCAAAACCTTCTCTTTCCAAGTTAGACCCAGGTAATACCAACCGTCTTCCACAATCACGTGTATTCTGAGTATGCTTTCTTTTTCGGTAAGCGAGGTATCGTCCGTTCTATCTTCCTTTATCCATATATAAAAAGTGAATGGTCATAGTTCCAGAGTGATATAAGACAGTTCTCACTCTAACATTGTAAAACATTACCCCCAAATGAAAATAGATTCATCAACTGTCCAGATTTCTTAAAACAATGACTAAACAGTTACCCTTGAGTAACCCAGTCCTTTTTGAAATACGAAAACCTGTTGTACTTCTCCGGTTAATAGTAATTTACAGTGGGCTCTGAATTTTGATTGCTGCTATAGTCTAGTGTGATAAATAAAAATCTGATTCATGATCCAACATTATGCATAAATAAAAGGTATTCAATTCGGTAATGTGAATCTAATCCAAATTGATTGTGTTCCACACCAGCATGCCGACCACTAAATTATCATTTATCTTTGTCTGTTAATAAACACTTGCAGATTCTGTCATTGTGCTTTTAAGCCTTTTGAGATTACTGTGTCAACCTCAGTCACCTTCAAATGATGATACTCAGTAAATAATAATATTAATTCATAATGCTAATATTGCATCTCTGCTTTTACTATTGCAGGGAAGCTCTGTCATTCTGTCACGTTGGGTAACAATGCATAAGGCAGAAAGTAACGTAGCCAAATATTCAGGATCCATGAATCCTGTGAATATGTTGCAAGCCCTCTAAAGCAAACGTGAAGGGAGGGCACACCATAAAATAAAATAAAAGGCTGCCAATGTAGCACAATTATTTAACAGTGAATCACCCCAGTAAGTCATAGAAAGACCACAAAAATTACATGAGTTACTAAAAATAGTTTTGGTATAAGCCAGTCACCATATCAGAGTGGCACAAGTAATTCATCAGACATAAAAATGAGAATATGTAACCCACTACTCATTTGAAGTAAAAAAAAAATCTAAAAAATTATAAGAATGTTTGTACATGAAGTGGGCTTATAATTGATCACCGAATGTTCCATATTGACTAGATTTTGTTAGCTAATTAATCAGATTAAATTTAAAAAACTGCAGCTCAAAGAGAGCCCGGGTGAAAGCAATTTGATAAAAATTTTAAGACTGAAGCATGAGATATTAGTAGAAGTGAAATTTGGGGTGCCTGGGTGGCTCAGTCGGTTGAGTGTCCGGCTTCCGCTCAGGTCATGATCTCGCAGTTTGTGAGTTCCAGCCCCGCCTCGGGCTCTGTGCTGACAGCTCAGAGCCTGGAGCCTGCTTTGGATTCTGTGTTTTCCTCTCTCTCTGCCCCTCCTCTGCTCGCACTCTGTCTCTCTCTCAAAAATAAATAAACATTTAAAAATTTTTAAAAAAAGAAGTGAAATTGAATGATGATGATGTGCTACAAAGCAGAAAGAATAACAATGGAAGAGAAGGAGTGAATGCACAAGGAAGTATGATCTGAAGGTGTTACATCTACTCAGCAGAAAACAGTGGTAGTGTTGTAGTTACTGACCTAAGAGAAATCAACCATGGAGGTAGGTGCCCGTGTTCTTTGATCATCGGTTGTGTCTCTAGCACTGCGCTGCTTCCCAAAGCGGACACACACAAAAGCAGAAGACCTAACCCCGGTGGAGGATCCAGTCGGAGGATCAAGAATGCTAATGAACAGAAAATAGCAAAAGAAACTTGGCAGTGAACAAGCATTGAATTGTGCGCTGCAAACTACAAATGCTGTAGAGTAGAGAGTAGAGAGTAAAATCGGGTGCATCATAATTCAAAGAGGACTCAGAAATGGAATCCCTGCCTTAGGTAAGGACTAGATTCAGAGAGGTACAGGAGACGGAGATGGGTTAGGCAAATGACACTTTGTCTCATGGTAACCCTTGTAAAAGATTGAATATTGTTTTTAGGTCATCGAAAACATTCTTGGATCTCTAGGAAAGCAACAGAACTAGGATAAATGGAATCTGCTTTATGAAACATGGTCTGAAGAATAAGAACAATGAGATTAAAATACAAAAATCAGTTACATTTCTAACACTGATAATGAACCATCCAAAAACAATAATTATAAGTACACAATCTCATTTGCAATAGCATCAAAAAAATAAAATGCCAAGAGTAAATTTAGCCACAAAGGTCATAGATCTGTACACTGAAAACTGGAAAACATTGGTGAAAGAATTTCGAGACACGAATGAATGAAAAAGTGTTTCATGTTCAGAGACTGGAAGAGTTAATATTGGACGATTTAAATCATCCATATTACCCAAAGTGATCTACACATTTAGTGTAATCCCAATCAAAAGTCCAGTGGTATTTTTCACAGAAATAGAGCAAACAACCCTAAAATTCATTTGGAACCACAGAAGACCCTACATAGCCAAAGCAGTCTTGACAGGAAGAGCAAAGCTGGAGGCATCACATTTCCTGATTTCAAAATATACTGCAAAGCTGTAGTAACCAAAACAGCATGGTACTAGCATAAAAACAGACATATAGACCAATGGACCTGAAATAAACCCATGCATTTATGTTCAAACGATCTTTGAGAAATGTGTCAAAAACACATAACAAGGAAAGGGCAGTCTTTTCAATAAATGATATTGGGGAAACCTATTTTCCAGATGCAGAAAAGGAAATTGGATCCGACTTCATTCCACATGCAAAAATCAACTCAAAATGGATGAAAGAGTTTGATAAAAGATATGAAAACACAAAGCTATTGGAAGAAAGCATAGCTTTTTGACATTCGTTTGAGCAATAAACTTTTGGATAGGACTCCAAAAGCACAGGCAATGAAAACAAAACTAGGCAAATGGGACTACGTCAAACTGGAAGGCTTCTGCACAGCAACAGAAACCATGAGCAGAGTGAAGAGAACTGCAGAATGGGAGGAAATACCTTCCAACCATACATCTTATAAAGGGTCAAGGTAAAACATATTTAAGGGACTCAAACAACTCAATAGCAAGAAAACAAATAACCTGATTTAAAAACGAGCAAAGGATTTGAGTAGACATTCCCCCGAAAGACGTACAAACGGCCAAAAATACATGAAAAGATGTTTAACCCCATTAATCATTAGGGAAATGCAAATCCGAACCACAATGAAATATCACCTCATGCCTGTTAGAATGTCTATTATGAAAAAAGAAAGCAGCCTGAGTGGCTCGGTCGGTCGAGCGGCCGACTCTTGGTTTCATGAGCTCACAGTTGGCGAGATCGAGCCCTGCATCAGGCTCCACGCTGTCAATGCAGAATGAAGCCTGCTTGGGATTCTCCCTCCCTCTCTCTGCCCCTCCCCCACTTGCAAGGGTGTGCAGGCACTATCTATAATGCTATCTATAGATAGCACATGCTATCTCTTTCTTTCAAAACAAATAAATAACCTTTAAAAAATCCTTAAAAAATGATACCAAGTGTTGGTGAGGTTGTGGAGAAAAGGGAATGCTTGTACACTGTTGATGAGAACACAAACTGGGACAGCCATTACAGAGAAGAGCATGGAGGTTCTTTCAAAATTAAAAGTGGAATGATCCAGCAATCCCACTTCTGGGTATATACACCACGGAAATGAAATCAGTTTCTCAAAGAGATTATCTACACTCCTATGTTCATTGCAGCATAGTTCACAGTAGCCCAGATGTGGAAAAACCCAAGTGTCTATTAATAGACCAATGGATAAAGAAGATGTGGTACAAATGAATACACACTGGAATACCACTCAACCATGACAACGAGGAAATCTCCATGTGTGACAATATGGATGACCCTGAAGGACATTGTGTTAAGTGAAATAAGCCAGACAGAGAAAGACAAATACTGTATGATTTCACTTAATGTGTAGAATCTAAAAAAAAGTTGAACTCATAGAAGTAAAGAATATAATGGCGGTCAACAAGGGCTGAGGGGATAGGATGAGGACACGTTGGTCAAAGGCTACAAAGTCACAGTTATGTAGGATGAATAAGTCTAGAGATCTCATGCCCAGGCATGATGACTATAGTTAATAATACTGTATTGAATACTAGAAATATGCTGGGAACAGCAGCATAATGGTAACCTCGTGATGAGATATGTTAGTTTGACTGTAGTAGTCATTTCACTGTGGAAGTGTATCAAATCATCATGTTGCATAAATAAGTGCCATTTTTATCTAAAATAAATAAATAAGAACAATAAAATTAAAAAGAAGCATCAACGTAAACAGAAAAACGGACCTACGTGAAAAAGTGTTTGAGACTCGGAAAAATAAATTTATGTTTTGGGAGGGCCTTATTCAATAACAAATTCCCCCTTTTCTTATTCCAAAAAGGAGAAAGAAAAAAGTAGTATCTTGAGTATTTATGTGTCATAAGAAAAATGGAGACAGGGCTGTTTTTTCTTTTTATAAACCATACAAGAGACAGAATATTCTGGTGACGAGGGAACTGACTAGGAGACAAATGATAGAAAACTCATTTGGTCACATCTCAAGTCTTGTTGAACTAAGTTTATAATTCACACAGATTATAACTGGTCCTTTAGCTAGAGTAAGGATACAACTTACCATCCAAACCAAGGCACTTTGGAGCATGAAAGGAGGTACTTAATAATTAGAGTGGGAAAGCAGGCATAAACTGGGCTGTCCCCAGCAAAGTGGAATATAAGGTTGCCCTCTCCATGCCCAACACCAGAGGCGAGGCCCTTGGAAGCGAGGAGGGGGAAAGCGGTACTGGCACAGGTCAGCCAGCTTCTGGGGCTGAGCTGGGCAGCCCAGGTGTGGCCTCCACATGTTTCAGCTAGCTTGGGTCACTGTTTAGGCAAACCTTTGGTATAGGGACCAAAACAGTCACAAAATTAAAAGATGGAAAGGAGGGATAAATGTGTTAACACTGCAGTAAGTGAGATTAACCCTGAGATCAGGTTTGAAATTCGAGAAGTGGAAACATCAAAAACAGTCTCCAGTCCCATCAGTGGAAGGGGGTATCTCTGTCTCTATCTGTATCTCTCCTTCTCCATCTCTCTTTTTCCCTGTCTCTATAGATAGATATAGATCTGAGAAATTCTGAACTGGAGTCCAAACCCCAGTGCAGGTATATAGGGGAAAGGTGCCCAACCCCAAGGTAGCCATTGGGAAGGCAGAAAGACAAGTTGCCTCAGGGATGAGAGGTCTGGGACCACACACGCACAGAGAATCTTGGCTCAGGGCTGGGAGGTTGCGAATGTCAGAGAAGGGAATGGGAGGCAATTCCTGACGTCATTAACTGAAAGCAAAGATCTAATGTTCTGACAATTCTACTCCTTATAACGGTGATCTGGAACAGTGGCTCATGTTAGAATCATTTGGCAAGCTTTAAAGAAAAATAGGGATAACTGCTTCCACCAAGCCCACTCAAATCAGAAATTCTGAGCGGGAAATCTGGGCACAGCTATTTATTAAAACATCCCAGATGGTCCTCTACTGAAGCTAGAGCTAAAAGATGGCAAAATTAAGGAGAGAAATCACTCTGACAGATTCTGCTCAAGAAAGAAAAGGTAGCTAACGATGAGCGAGGGACATGAGGCCTGTTGGCACATGGACCAGTCACTCTGCAGTTCATGAGCCAAGAAGAAGAAAGCTGGGTCTTGTCAAACACCTACCCTGGCCTTCTGAAAGTGAGATCCCAAAGAAAGGAGGCTGTGATACCACGAAGACAAAATGGAAGATGACATAAGAGGTCTGGAAACCTCTGTCAAACCCACCAACCAAAGACCACCAGGAACACATCTATAGTCAAACAAAGTTGGGTTTATATAACAACACTATGGGGAACACGGGTGGTGGGGGGCAGTTTCCCGATAAAATCTGGGCTTGTGTTAGGTGATTTTAGGGTTTAAGGAAGCAGGAATTTGCTCTGGAAAGTGTACTGTCAGGAAGTGAGATAAATTCTATGATTGGATATTTTAATAATTTTTATCTAGGAGGGAGGAAGAAGAGATGAAGGCTAATGCTCCAGTTGATGAAGAAGTGGTAGACGCCATGTTAGCTAGAAGAGGAGGACACTTGGTCTTTTTGTGATTTGCTCAGTGTGCTCAGCCATCTGTGCTCAGCCATGGTTGCAGTGGGTCTTGTTTTGGGCTTCTCTGAGCCCACTCATCTGATTGTGGTGTTAGCGACACTGTGTAAGTAATGAACATGGCTTAGCAGCTCCAGGTCAGCTACCAGCTGATAGATGCCAGGGATGCTTCTTTCTTGCTCACCTCTTAAAAAGTGGGATTCTGATGGGATAGTCAAGGAGAATATTGAGAGGCACTCAAGTCACGAGGGCATATTTACAATGATTTCTCTGAAAAGCTCAAAGATAGAGGGCCTCAGGACCTTTTGGTCTAATCGGTGTGTATGATAAATGAGGGCACTGAGTCTTTGAGGGATGTGGTGACTAGGGTCAGTCCACTGATGCTCTTAGGCCTGGTCATTTCTGACATAGTGCTCATTCTACAGTCCACATTCAAGTCCATAATAGCTGCAGGAAGCCTTGCCCCAAAATGAGCTGAGCTTTTTATAAGGTAAAAAGCATTACAAAGACATCTTTTAGAGCTGTTTCTAGCAACCAAGCCAATGACTGTCTTCACTGCCGAGGTAGACATTATAATGTTAACAGAGAGAAAGCAGATTGAGTCAGCCCATAATTTGCTTCTTTCATGCCAATATTTTTTTATTCATTCAACATTGGTTGGCTTTCTATGTCATCAAGATTTTTCTTCATCTAAAAAAAGGTAAAATAAATATGCCCACCAGGGAGTTGAGCTCCAGATTAAGAGGCCAGAAAGCATAAGGTAAGGAGGATCTGACTGGCATCTGTCACGTGAGGGCAACCTATAGTTGATTCTGCTGGACTGGATGGCCTAGTGGTGCTCCCCTGGATCTCACCACTCTTTTTACCACTCCCAGACTGGAAATGTTCAGTCTGGGAGGAGGAGGTCTTTTCCAGAGAGGGGAAGATCATCTTCAGTCAAGAATATGGGAAGTTAAGGCTACACACCTGACAAATTAAACTGTAAGCTGCCTGCTACTGAAAGAAGTACCAGCTACAATCATGCAACCCCTGAGGGGTTCCTTTTGTGAGAAATGTTCTGAAGGGAAACTTCCAAGGAAACTTATCAAGGGGATAAGTTATCCTTATGAAAGGAGCCTTCACCAGGTAACCTCTTGTGAAGAACCTTCTGTAGGAAACATTCTGGGGAAATCTTTGAGAGGAACCTTCTGGGAAATCTTTGAGGAGAACCTTCTGGGGAAATCTTTGAGGGGAACCTTCTGGGGAAATCTCTTGAGGTGAACCTTCTAAGGGAAACTTCTGAGGGAATCGTCTAGGGAAATCTTTTGAGGGAAAACTTCTGTAGGGAAACATCTGAGGGAAACATTTTGGGGAAATTTTTGAGGGGAAACTTCTGAGGTAAACCTTCTGAGGGAACGTCTGATGGGAACCTTTTGTGAAGAACATTCTTTGGGAAACTTTTCAAGGGGACTCTTCTGGGGGAAATCTTTCAGAATCACAGAGAGTGAGATATGGACAGAAGACTGGTGATGAAAGTGAATGATGGTCATTTGTAAGGTTTTGTTGCTCAGTATCCAGTCTCCTTTTCTGATGACATCATCCTGAACTTGTGTGTGTGTGTGTGTGTGTGTGTGCGCGCGCGCGCATGTAGGAGGGAGGAAACCAGCCCTTCCTACTTTTAATCCATGTGGTTCAGATGAAGCTGCCTTGACTTCTTGCCTCTAGGAGTAGACACTTGACTTAAGCCTAGCCAAGGAGGCCATTCCATCCCACTGGCCAGAGCAATTGTCTCAGAGGTAGACAAGTGGATCTCAGGCATGCCAACAAAACTCAATTCTGGCACATACTTTTGAGTTGTTAGCATAAAACTCCTTTTTTTTTTTTTGCACTGGTCTTGAAGCTGGCAGAATATTGACCTGGAAGTGCTGGAGATCACCATGTAGAGTCATCCAGTCTGGGTTTGAAGCCCATGCAGTCCAAGTATAGCTGAAAGATGGAAGGAATAAATACCAAGTACTTATATACCATATGTCTAGATCCAACCATGTGTGAAACAAATCCCTAAACCAAAAGAATTACATTTTTGTTTCTGTTTGCATAAGCCAGCTTGAACTACATTTCCAGCTGAAATAAAGCAGCAAAATAAAAAGAACTAAATAGAAAAGAAGAGATAAAAGTGGACATTATCAAGGTTGCCCTTGTCACCTATGCTTCATAGAAATCTAGCACTCTGTATTTAGGCCAGGGGTGTTAGACAGTTTTTTTTTTTTAATTTACTTATGGAGAAAGAAGGAAATATGGAAAGTTAACATTTACCAAATGTCTACTGAACAGGGATTTTGAAAAACTCATGACAACATGGTTGTGCAAAGATAAAAACTTTATCTCATTTGTAATTGCTCCTTTTATGAGCCATCATCTGATGGCTACTGATAAGTAGGGAAACATTTAACTAAGTGCCCAACTCTTCTTGAACTTAGTCCATTATGTTAATAATATAAGCTGTCCCTTTTTAAGGAAACGGTCTATCATTTGAAAGAGTCCTTACCCTTGTCTCCCTGAGTCCACTCTGACTGTAGAAGGTGTAGAGGGCTTACACACATGCATGGCAGCAGAATAGTGTCGATCCCTCAGGGGAGGTGACTTCTGTCTTCTCTGCATTGATAATGAAAGTTGAAATATGAAGCCGAGGTGACTTTTGGTTTAGCCACTCTTGGCGTGATCAGTGAACACTCGGTGGCATCCCTGCTGGCTCAGGACCATCTAGGCTTCCCTGTCACTATTGGAGCATCTGGTGTTGGCTTGTGCCCTCTATTCACTCCCAGCTTGAATAGTCTATTCCAGAGCCCTAAGTGACAGTGACTATGTATGCCTCTTTTGTGGCAACCCGCATTGGATGGATTCCCAGGTCGACTTTTCACATGACTTCTGGGTCATGCCTATGCCCATTCAGAAACAAGGACAGAGTGAGGACACTAAATACAAGGACCTCGACTTGTCTGACCCCCTAAAAATGCATTGCTAGAAGACAGTCTGCAACTTACTTCCTGCCAGCATCCCAAATGAGTAGAGGAAGAGATTCCTTGCTTATTTTATTTAAACCATCTCCCCTCTAGGCAAAAGCTCCAAGAATGGAAATCAAAAAACATGTATCTGACTGTTGTACTGTTTTTACTTCTTCCCATAAACCCTAGGGCTGGAAAGAAGGCAGGTTTTGTGTTTGTTTAAATGTTACATATGTCATATTTTCCTTCTAGTTTCAGGTAGTCCCTGATGGCGGACAGGGTCTCTCTTCCTGTATTACAGGAGAATGCTGTGTGCTGAGCCTTCCAAAAGGCTAAAGAAGGAGAAAAAAGAATGTGGGAGAACAAGTCATTTTCTCAAGGCAATAGCCTGCCTGGGAAAATGGCTGCCTTCCTGCACCATCTTATTTGGGTTGGCTTTTCTCTCTGCCTTTCAGCTGTCACAAATCCCTCTGTCACTTTAGCCAGGTAGAGGCCGAGGTGAGCTAGGGCAAAGGTCTCACACCTGGTACGGTACAAAAGGAAAGCACATTCTATGTTGAAAACAATGTATCCATTACAGGACAGCGTTCCATTATTAAGGTGTTTTCACATATGTTATCTTAATTAATTCTGTCTATGCTTGAAGTTTTTGAAAATAATGAACAAAAGCCCTACAGCACCGATAGGATTTCTCTTCTGTGAATGAGAAGAAGAGTTTCTGAAAAGATAAGACATTTGTGCAAAGTCACATTGTAAGCAGCACAGCCAAGTTCAAATTAGAGTTTATATGAACCAAAGTCACATTAATAAAGATTGTGTCTGGGGCACCTGGGTGGCTCAGTCAGTTAAGCATCTGACTTCGGCTCAAGTCATAATCTCACAGTTTGTGGGCTTGAGCCCCACATCGGGCTCAGTGCTGACAGCTCAGAGCCTGGAGCCTGTTTCAGATTTTGTGTCTCCCTCTCTGTCTGCCCCTCCCCTGCTCACGCTGTGTCTCTCTCTCAAAAACAAATAAACATTAATGGGGCGCCTGGGTGGCTCAAGTTGGTTAAGCGTCCGACTTCGGCTGAGGTCATGATCTCTCAGTCCGTGGGTTCGAGCCCCGCGTGGGGCTCTGTGCTGACAGCTCAGAGCCTGGAGCCTGTTTCAGATTCTGTGTCTCCCTCTCTCTCTGCCCCTCCCCTGCTCACGCTCTGTCTGTCTCTCTCTCAAAAACAAATAAACATTAAAAAATTAAAAATAAATAAATAACAAATAAAGATGGTATGTGACTCAAGGCCAGGAAAAAGGGACTAATACATTTAATGACAGAATCAAATTTACAGTTTCCAATAGGAGTACATGTCCAAGATTTGAATCAAGATAAAATGTAACAGGCAGAACCGTATAGTGAGAATTTAGATTTAAAAGTAATGGGTGCGCGAATACAATAAAGGAGACCTGAGTTCATAGTGATTCATGTGAAATGGGGTGGACAGTAGTGGTGTTTGTAAGCTACACACTTTATATGGCACATCAGTCTGATATGAGTGTGAAGAAGAAGAAGAAGAAGAAGAAGAAGAAGAGAAAAGAAAAGAGAAAAGAGAAAAGAAAAGGGAAGAGGAGAGGCATTGAAAAAATAAAGAGGCGATGAGAGTGTCTTCCGAATTTTGAAGGCCTGTCCTCAAAGAGGTATTAGAATAAGATCCACAACTGAATATTTCAAGAAGGCAAATGCCACTCAGTAGAAAGAGAAACTTCACATCAAATATGAAATGGTCCTTGAAAAGCAGTGAGATTCTCACACAGAAATAGGCCAGGCAGAGGCTAAAGAAATACCAGTGTGTGTAAAACACTGAGAAATCACCACAACAAATGCAACCAATCTAGTAGAGAAATGGCACATGGACTGGAGACTCCATTTTACTTCTCCGGATCTGTTCTCCACCTCTCCCCCCACTGCCCTGGGCCTGTGTGACCACAGCAACAGGCTCTCTGCTCCCCTGTTGCTTACTGGGGTGGGGCTGAGGTTGGGTTCTAAGGATGGAAGCACTTGCAGGACCTGAGAGGAGGAAGGAGAAGGAGGGAAGAGAGTTTATCTCCCCCTCCCCCCAACACACACACCTCTTCCCCTCTGGGGCTGCCTCAGGCCTGCCACATCCTCCACACAAGGTCACATTCTTACCCTGAGTGATGCCTCCCTTTGCACCATTAGGCCTGAACGTTCAACTAGTAACTCTGTCGCTTGTCGTGGGGCCCTGCCCACACATTTGTAAATCACCCTTTTATCAAAATCTCCTCAAATTGCCCAGGATGGGTGCCATCTGTTTCCTTCTGGAACCCTGACTGATTCAGTCAATGACTCAAAGTGGTTCCTCATATTAGAGGAAATCTGCAAGGTCAATAAAGACGTGAAAAGATGCTCAACAGCATTATGAATCATGGAAATGACATAGGAGACAGAGGGACTTCATTTTACACCCCTTCGATTGGCAAAAACCAAACAATAGTAAAAACATTTGGCAAGAATGTAGACAAGCAAGAACTTTCCCAAACTAATGGTGACAGTAGAAGTTGATCCAGCCACTTCAGAAACCAATTTGACATTTTCTAGGAAAGTTGAAAATGTGCATAACTTGTGATCCCACTAGGTACTTGGCGATGTAGACAAGAATGTACATTCTTACAATGTTTATAATGATAATGTTAAAAGAAACCCTTCAGGAAACAACCCAAATGTCCATTAACAAAAGATTGATACATCATGGACTCTGCACAAGATGAAGAACTATCCAGCATTGGAAAAAATAATCAACTAAAGCTACACACGTCAAAATGAAACTGTTGCTCAAAACATACTATTGAACAAGGAAAGCAATTTTCAGAACACCTTCAGCATGATTCATTCGTATGAAGTACAAAGGGATGTAAAAGAAAATGGCAGCTTGTTTAAAGAATACACACATATGTGGCAAACCTACAAAGACACACAAAGGAACGATAGGCAAAAAAAGTAAGATATTATTTACTTCTGGTCATTGGGGGATGATGGAGATGTGTACATGGAGATTGGTAAAGACCATCGCTTAAGCTGGGAGGTGTTTGAGTTATTGTTTTACTCTCTATGCTTTCCATACATTTTTAATATTCATCTATATATATTCACATTTTAACCAAAACGTTGAAGAGAAAGTCAAACAAAAGAGCCCATAATAAAACATTTATGCAAAATAGTTATTAACAGATTATAAGAAAACGGTGACAATGTATTAGTTTTATATGACTGCATAACAAATTATCACAGCTTAAAGTGGCTTAAAGCAAGACAAATGTGTTTTCTCACAGTTTCTACGGGTTAGGAGTCCAGGCACATCTTAGCTGGTCCTTTCCCATGAGTCTGTGATCAAAAAAAAGATCCCAAAAGTCTGTGATCCCTGTTTGAATTGGGTTGTATCTATTAATATCTGCTATTGCTTATTTTCTTCACTGTACCTATCACCGTTTGCCACTATTTATTTGTTAACTTGTTAATTATCTGTGTCTCCTCAACCCACAGACTGAGGATCCCAGAAGGACGGGGCTGTGGCACAGAGCTCTGCTTACCAGCCTCCCTGTCAGTTAGTGAGGGACGCATGGGTAGTTCTGGCCAGTGGAACGTGAGCAAAGGTGGCTTGTGACATTTCTGGATCAAACAGTTGAGAGCCAGGGACCTCCTTTGTCCCAATCTTCTCTGCCTCCGTGACTGTTTGAGCATGGATTGTTCAGTTTGCATTGTTACAAGTAGGAGGAGGGCCTCTAACCTCACCAGACTTCCACGATCAATAAAGAAACTTGTGTTGTGTGATTGAAAGTTCAGTTTGATTCCACAGGATATCCCATCTTACCCTGCTATTTTTTTTCTTTTCTTCATCATGTGTTTTTGATATTTGGAAGAGTGTCTACGAAATTGCAAATCCTCATGAATACTTGTTTAAAGAAAGGAAGGATGAAAAGAATAAAGGGAGGGAGAGCGGGAAGGGAGGTAGGAAGGAAGAAACAAATTATCGTTGAGCAAATTTCACAATCAAGGAGATGCACGCATTTATACGGTGGCTTCCCATCCTCCGTGTTTGCCTTGATGAACCCCCATGCACACTCCTCCCACAGGCCTAACTACCACTTACTAGCCACGTGACCTTGGGTAGCCACTCATCTTTCTGACTTTCCTAAGCTCTGAAATAGGCAGAAGAACATTAGCCTTCCCTATTTTTACAAAGTTGTTGTGCCAATAAATGTGTCAGTGCTCTCCAAATGCCTTATAAACTATAAGGTAATATAAGTATGAAGCATTATTGCAGCTCAGTTTTCTTGGGCTTTGCCTTGGGCTGAATCAAGCAGAAAATCTCATGATAACATTGTGACTGACGACATAAAGGAATAAGAAAAGGTGGAGTGTCACCAGTGGTCACAATGGGTACATTTCTGTAGTGAAATACGTATTTGGCCTAATTGCAATGCATCGGGACTACATCTCACATGCTTGTTAATAGTAAAATTATAGGTTACCATTATTTATACATGGCTATGATGCGGAAGGAAGCACAGCCTATCTAATAAGAGCTTATATTTTTCTTCATGTCCCTGTGTTGTCATCCCCAAGAAGGTGGGGCAGAGCTGGGAACCACTCAGATGTAAGAGCAGTGGCCTGTGAAAATGGGTTGGCACAGTGCCCAGTCATAGCATCTGATTTCTCTTCATATTATTGGTAATTATTATTACTCTTAAAACAAGTCGATCAATGCACACACTCTTGTATATTTACTCTATGTCCAATATTGGCATAGTAACCGAAAGGTTGAAATCTTCCTGAATTCTAAATGACTCATCCTATGTTTTGATGTAATAAATAAGAGGATAAGTAATCAAAAAGTTTTTTTATATATTAGGTTCACATTTTTTAAAATCTTGCTTCCTGTGTATTTATTCAGCACTCATTGACGAACCAATTAGACAAATCACAGAAATCATGAGTTCGCACACTCTCTTCCTTGCTCCTGAAATAGACTGACTGACTTGAATGGTGTCTCTTGGCCGTGAGGCACATATTCTTCACAAGATAAGCAAGGCCTTCTTTTCTTATCATTTTCACGCGCAAACATATTTTGCATTTCTGAGTCAGCTGACTTTTTTTTTTTTAAGTAGGCTGTGTGCCCAGTGCAGAGCCCAATGTGAGGCTTGAGCTCACCACCCTGAGATCAAGACCTGCGCTGATATCAAGAGTCAGACGCTTAACGGACTGAGCCACCCAGGCACCCAGAGTCAACTGACGTTTTATAACTATGTCAGTTGGGTTCTTGACCAAGAACAGGAGGACTAGATTTTCTTTTCCAACAAAATCCTCTTATTTTATCTACCTTAATTGTCAAATGTATTCATCATTTTATTTATTTTTTTTTAATTTTTTTTTCAACGTTTATTTATTTTTGGGACAGAGAGAGACAGAGCATGAACGGGGGAGGGGCAGAGAGAGAGGGAGACACAGAATCGGAAACAGGCTCCAGGCTCTGAGTCATCAGCCCAGAGCCTGACGCGGGGCTCGAACCCACGGACTGCGAGATCGTGACCTGGCTGAAGTCGGACGCTTAACCGACTGCGCCACCCAGGCGCCCCTGTATTCATCATTTTAATGTGAAGTGCTATAGCGTGGTGTGTGTGTGTGTGTGTGTGTGTGTGTGTGTTTCCGCTTCTCACATCTGATTTTTAGGATCTGAAATTTTAAGTCATTTTGACTCTGGAACTAAGGATGATGGCCTCAGGTGGTTTCGACATCTAAGGATCCACGATCAACTCTTCTGATTTCTGAGTGGAACCAATAAGAGCAGTAAATTTGAAAAAAAAAAACCAAGAATGGACGTCATACTCAAATTACCATATTTAATTTATTTGACGATAAAGCAGAGTCTAAATTTATGGTCCAAACTCAACTTGAGAATTAAGTCACATGAGGAATAAGAACACTGTTGCTAATGATGTGAAAAAACTTCCTTTGCCACTTACTGGTCTAAACCAATACCTAGGCCTGATCTCACAAGTGCTTAGGTAACCTTGAGTTCATGGCTTTTGCTTGCCTGGGGGATGTCTACATTACTTTAGCATCTCCAATAGCCACAAATAGCTCTTTATCTTTCCTGAATCAAAAGTCACATACTATTTCATAGCTGCCCACCAAGGTCCAGGGTCTTCCTGAAATGGCTCTAGCTTCAGCTCATTTGCAAACTATAGGTAGATGAAAGGTCAGAGTTGAGCTCATTAAGCCTTTCCAAGTTCGGATGAATTCCTCCCAGTTTTCTGGGGTTCCCTTTAATAACCCAGCTCTTATGTGTCCCACAGGAAGTGCCTTCCAGAATCCTATTAGAGCATTTTTACAACATCAAAAAGTTTTTATATACAAGTATAATTTCTATCAAGGGAGAAAAAGCCATCAAGTTTCTTGAAAATTTTATTGAGAGTTCTAGTTATTATAGCAATAATTTTTACATACAATAACCTTTATTAACAGATTTTTTGGTTATATTTACAGAGCTATGTTAGTAGTAATAAAAATATATTTTAAAATTTAGATTACAGTAAATGAATCCATTTTTCTGAGCTGAGATAATTTGTCTAGGCAAGTAGATATTTAGCTGTGTCCTATAATTCATCACTTTTTCATCAGCCTCATTATCCCAGAATGAATGCTTACATGGAGGCTCTTCCTGGGCCTACTGGGATTGAGTTGGGGAAGAGAAATGAGCCCTGTGTGTTAAACAAAGTCATACCATCCCCCATCACTTTCAGGAATCTCTTTCAGACCTGAACTGGTGAGTACTGAATAAATGCAGAGGAAACAAAATTTCATGTATATATGAACCTGATCCATAACACACTTCTGAGGAGTCAATGAAAAGCATGTTATGAAAAACATAGATGCATCAGTTTCTATAATAACAAAGCTAAATCTACACAACACTAAATGAAGGGCCTCACTGGTGACTTTCTGAACAACCTGGGCAGTCTATATCTATATGATCAAATTCGACTCTCAGGACCCCAGACTGAAATGAGATTTGGCTGTCTACACATCCTAAACTAACCAAATCATTTGCTAGACCCTACTTGACTGAGTGTGCTTTGTAAATGCAACATCCAAGAACAATGATAAAGGGGAAAACATAACGTAGCAGCAAGTACTTAATCTCTGACCCTAACTTCTATCATCTTAAAATTGGGTTAATGCCTACCTCGTAAGATTATTAAACAATATTTTTGTATCATTTTGGCTTGCAGGAAGCACTCATTGGATATTTGCAAAATAAATGACCCCACAGTGCTAGCTCAAAGTACACTGTTGAAGTTCCCAATGGAAACCTGAGTATTTTGGCTCAGCGAAGCCAATGCATTAACTCATCGACACAAACTAGTTTGTTCAAATTAGGTAACGCATTAGATTGGCTAGGCAAGCGCTGACTAGCATGTTCTATCTAAGAAATTTTGAGGTTGCTGAGAAGAGAAATTCGCGACGCATAGACCTTCACCTGGGATAAATACAGAGAAGGAATATGGAGAAAGAGAAGTTTAAAAAGAACGGAAGGACTGAGCCCAAAACTTCTTCCAGATAACCTAGTCTATTGTAGGAGCCACACAAAACATCCCCTTGATAAGTGTCTTTGTTACAAACATTGTCATCCAAAGGGAAGCACCATTGTCCTGCACACAACTGTAAACCTTGTGGGTTGTATTCTATCATCTAGGAAAACTGCCACACAGTATGTTTCGTTCCTTCCAGAGAGTTCATATCTAGGCTATCTTCTTTAAATTGTCTTAAAAATTATTTCAAAATATATTTTATTGTTGGATATACTAGAAACCTCTGGGTTTTTTAAGTACTACACTTACTCCTCAGGATTTAGAACAAGAAAGAAATGACTTTGCTTGTATTTCAGTTCTGCACTTCTCGCCTAGACTAACAAGGAGATGATGGCTGGAAAGTAAGCCTGTGCTAGTCAATTATTTACTAGGAAGCATTTACATCACATCTCAGCTAAAACTTTATGCCGTCCACATAAATCTCTCTAATATTTTGTGATATGTACGATAAAAGATTAGGCCAATTATTTGACACTTATGAAGCTGTTGCTTTTCCCTATTTCCTCAGTTCTTTGGGATGAGATGGGGCAGCTTCTTTCCCTCAAGGTTAAGCTATATTGGTAGAACTTAGATAAAAATTGGTGGTGGCGTGGCAAATTACCCACCGTAAGGAGTCATCGTATCGGAGATCTTTCCATTTGCACCATTCAACTTGACTGTCTTTCATCTTATGACACGTTTTATAAGTTTCATATTTGCATTTGTTTTGTAGTTAAGGAAAAAAAGAAGCTTTAGTAATCTCTACCGTCTGAGACTGCAAGCATCTCCCTAGCCTGCCTTTGATTGTGAGTACAACATGCCCACTTGAGCAGTGAAAACCACACTGAGTACCGGGGACAGCGTCACCTGCAGTGACTATCAGGAAGTGGCGTTTAACCAGAAACAGCCTTTAACCAAACCTTTGCTTTCGCACAGCATCTGGAGATAAGAACGCACGGAGGATAACAGAGCTAATGAGTGTCAACGTCGACAGCAATGAAATAAACTAAAAACCTCAATTTCCCAACAGTGTGGTCTTAGCACAATTGGGCTATATTTTATCCTCCAGAATTTAAAGTTTTGTTTTAAATTCTGCACATCACAGCCATACTAAATATCCCCTTAGACAAGACGCAGTGCTGCTGAGTAAGCCCCCTGCAAATCAGCAATGCTTTTTCATAAGACCAACATCCATAATTTATATCTGCATACAATTAGCCTGTTTACATTTATACATTTTCTGCTTCCTTTTATGTGAAATATTCCACAGGATACTTGGTAATGCATTCAGAATAACCTTTTTAAAATAAAGACTCCAGGACCAAACAGTTTATAAAATCCAATACCTAATAAATACTTTATATGAATAAAAAAGTGGTTTCTTAATCAGAAACAGTATATTTATATTTAAGCTAGGCTTTCTTGCCTCCCAGGCCAATGGCCTGGCACCATATGGATCTTTATTTTTTAATGTATTGAGGGAAAAAAAATACTACGGCACTTCTTGATGGCTTCATTTACACACAAATATCACATCCTTTCTCTTATCCATCATCAGATCACCATCAGGATGAGTTTTACAACTTTGGCCAAGTCAATCCCTTACATTAACACGATGAAGAGAGGAAAAGATATCAGTCAGTTATCCCGAAATTTAGTATTCATGGTACCCAGTTCTGAATTCTTTCAGTATATTTAGCCTGAAAAGTGGATTTCACTATTGGAAAATGTATGCAGCAGAGAGGAAATTTCATAAATTTGTGTACATTTGGCAGCTTACGTGCAGTGGTCTCGATGGGTAGAGATTTGGCCATGTTGATGTCCAGTGGGTGAACTAATGAGCAAGACATTCCAGCAGTAACTTTAATGGTATCTTCCCTTCTTCCCTTTTTATTGGGCAACTAGAACGGCATGGACCCGAGAGGAAAGGAGCCACCTGAAGCACAGGCCAGGGTTTGTAGCAGCTCCCATGCCTTTTGGGGGGTAGAGTGAGACCCTACCAGAGTTTTAAAAGCTTGCCTAAGAGTTGAGCTTGCCAGTGGTGAATCTTACCTGAGCCCTGTGATCAGCAAAGGTCAAAGGGATCCCTCTACCCTCTTCTGTTCTGGAAAACAGCTTACTGCAAAGAAGCATCCTTCCTCATATGACTTAGATAAGACTCACAGATGCCTGCTACCTTGTTTTTCTATAAGGAGGCTAGACAGATATTCAGAATTCCCTTTCTTTCCCTCTTAAGTGATTAGCTGAACTGTTCATGGTTCTAATCATTGTAAACAAAATACTAATTGGCCAAATTTTGGATAAATGTCTCTCCTCCCAAGTGCCTGAACTTTAGTCCAACTTCAGCCTGATCCAGCAGCACACCCCTTCCAAGAAAAGGCTGGCCTCAGGGTAAAACAATCTCGAACCTGTCTATCCTGTCATGCCATCCCATCACTCAGGCCACTTGCCCACACACTCAGTTCTTTCTAGCTGTGTCTATTCTTCTCTATAAAAGAAAACCCTTTTGCCCAACTCATGAGACACTTGCAGACATTAGGGCACATTAGCTTGTGGCATTCACCCTGTTACAATAGCCCCCTCTTCCTATTGCAAAGTCACTTTCCTTTTCTTTCAGCAATGCTTTTTTAAAAAATAATAATTCATTTTTGAGAAAGAAAGTGTAAGTGGGGGGACAGAGGAACTGAAGTGGGATTTTGTGCTGACAATAGTGAGCCCTATGCAGGGCTCAAACTCACGAACTGGGAGAAAAGGACCTGAACTGAAGTTGGATGCTCAACTGGCTGAGCCACCCAGGCGCCCCACAAGAATCCTTTTCAATAAAAGTCTCTCCTTACCAAGTTCAGATTTGTGGGAGTGTTTTGTCTGTCTGTCTGTTTGGTTGGTTGTTTGACAAGCTCCTACCTACAAGAATACTAAACTGGGTAGGAGTCTGAAGAGAAATACTGTTTTTGTGAAAGGGATATCCTTGGGTGTCAAATGGATGCATTTACACATATTTAGAGCTTCTTTACAAATAGATGGGAACTCTCAGAACCAAGCGTTGGTGTTAACTTCTTGATGGATTGACTTTGTCAGTCCTTGCCTTTCTCAAACCTCAACTATAGTGGCTGGTGCCCTTTACCTACAGGTCAGGACTTGCTGGTCCCTGAGCCATCTAGAATTGAGCAGGAGACAGACTGATACTCTCAACTCCTCCGCATGAAATACAAAATTAGTCTTGCCAGATGGAATTAGGCTCAGCATTATAGGGCTGGTGTAGGGCCGACCTTGAATTTCTTCTTGATGCCTGTGTGTCTCCTCCTCCAATTCACAGTCTGGCCCTAGACTTTGTCATATTGATCCAGGTCAAAATACAGGTTCAAAGATTGATGTCTTGTTACTAGGTCAGCCTTCGTCTTGTAGCAGCCTAGCTAGGCTCTGGCCCTGAAGTCACATAACCATCACCTGAGCAATTTTGAGCATCTTGTGCTGCCAGGAGTATAGCATTGGTGTCTGTTCCTGTCCACATCAAGCCTGAGCTCCCTAAGTGCCTTTGGACAATCCATTGACTTCTGATGGCCAGCTCCAGAACCAGGCAAGTTTTTCCCCAGACCCCTGTGCTTCTTAGTTCTGACCTTTTTAGTCACCCTTAAATCATGCTATGCATGATTTAAGAACTTCCAAATTGTACAGACTGCACATTGCTTACCAACACCATCCTATGACATCAGACCTGTTCAGCTGCTAGAGGCTTGTCATTCTATGCCCAAATTTAAAAACTGAAGGGGCGCTTGGGTGGCTCAGTCGGTTAAGCATCCGACTTCGGCTCAGGTCATGATCTTTCGGTTTGTGAGTTCGAGCCCCGCGTCGGGCTCTGTGCTCACAGCTCAGAGCCTGGAGCCTGCTTCAGATTCTGTGTCTCTCCCTCTCTCTCCTCCTCCCCTGCTCATGTCCTGTCTCTCAATAATAAATAAACGTTAAAAATTTTAAAAATATATATTTTAAAATTTTTAAAAATGAAGTTTTATAGAGATACTGCACAAAAGACTTTGTTGACCATGGCTATTGACAAAACTAAGGAGAGAAAAGGGGGCTCTCTACTAACAGAATACTAAGAGTATGTAAGTGAGTTTTGAGAACTTGACATCATGAAAATATGCATACGTGCAACATAGAAATCAAAGAAGTCATTGGAAGTCTAACTGGAAATATCTCCTAGTATCTTCATTAATTAACTCATTTACTTATTCATCCAAATAATTACTCTTCAGGGCTTCGCAGAGGCCAGGTACTGTGCTAATACTTGGAATCCAACGAGACTTGTATCAAACAGAGGAGACCAGGTTCTTGCCCTTGTAGAGTTTGAACAGAAAGCATTTAAAGTGGGTTTTAAACATGAATCAATACATAGAAATTTGATATTCACAGAGATCCTAAGGTGAGTTGTACCTGTCCGTGCAAGGAATAATACTTAACACCATAATGGGATGAAGGGTGTAATTAGTAGGCAGACTTCCATCTGGTAACAGCTCTTGAGGGCTTTTCTTCCTCGTCACTAAACCCACGCATCTATGCATTTTCTTCGTTTAATCTGAAATCCGGAACTCTCTTCTTTGTAACTTGAGGAAAGGGGAATTGATGGCAACACTCACTATTAGGAAAACGAATGAGTGGGCATGCCTGAAACGTCAGTGAAGACACACAGTGTTGGTTTCAGCGGAAAATACATGTCAGTAGGAAGGTACTTTACATTCTTTGACGTGCATTCGAGAGGGTTCCGTCTGGATGTTGGAAACCTCATTTTGAGAATGTCAATGAGGTATAAAATCCTGCATAAATAAATATAGTTACCATCGATGACATTTTCCATTGGGAAGAATAAGTTACAAGGAGAGGGTTTCACTTCTTTTTCAGAATGAAAACTGTGTACATCGAGGAATCAAAAAGGGTCTGTTGGGCTCCCCGGAAGACAAGGCTACCGTCATCCTTGTTTGTTTGTTGTTTGTTTGTTTACACATACTCTGACTCTTCTAGGGAGGGTTTAAGGCAGCTGCTTCTCATTTCATCGCCTTCCACATACACATACTTTATTTGTTTTACGATCCGTAATTAAAATTATTATCTTCCAGACTATAGCGTATGATTGTGCAGCCATTTTTAGTTCTGTTTTTTGAATTCATCAAAACTTAGACTAAGTATGTGTGTATGTGATTCTTTATTCATAGGCACAGCAACTGTACACGGGGAAGCCACCCTGCGAGAGCAGAACTGAAAATCTGCAGAGATTCGAGGAGCCCAAAACAGAAAAGAAATGCATATTTCAAGAGAAAACTAGAAGCAAAATTTACTTGAAACTCCAAAATACCGCCCCAAACCTAAAATGATCCAAATGTACCAGATGTGATGTGGGCATCGATATTGACGCGTCCTGATATTGTCAGGATGTCCCTGCGGCAAAGAGGTCATTGGATGTTGGAGTGAAAGGATATCTTGACCATCCTCCGCGACACTGCAAATAAAGGTTTGTGCACTATTTTAGGAGGTACACAGATTCATCAGATCTTCCCGTGGATCAGAGATTAAGAGAAGACGACCTTGTGTCCCTTCTGAACAGACAAGTAAGATGAAAACTGATTTGATGGATATCACCCACCCGTTTTAAAATAGCTCTGAAAATGGCTCTACTTTTCCCCTGGAAAGAAATATAATTCCACATCCCTCACTGGGAGAAGAAGCATTTCATAGTAGCTATGACTCGGAAACCGTATATTCCCAGATACAGGTCAGTAGGTAGGTAGATAACCTCTTTTATATATATATATATATATATATATATATATATATATATATATATATTCTGATCATTACCTTCACAGCAACCTACTTACAGGGTAGAATTATTTTGCTCATAATCTGTTTTCAGTTTAAAGTCTTTTGCTCTATGAGAATATAAACTCGTCATGAGCAGGGAATTTTTCTCGTATTTACTACCATGTTTAGAAGACAGTCTGGCATAGGGGACACATTTTAATGAACACTTCTGGAATGAACAAGAGGATGGCATTGATTGTTTCTGAGTAAACGAGTGAGATGATATCTTGTTTGGCGTTTAGCTGTCTTCCTGCTTTCTCTGTGCTTTTTATTTTCCAGCAAGGTGTATGTATTTCTTTTGAAAATAAGAAGAAAGGGACGTGAGGGTGATCCGGCCGTGACATCTGTCACCCCATTGATTGCCAGTGTTGACTCAGCTGATCTGGCAGGTTAGGCAGGTGTCCCCTCCCGCCTCACGCGCTCCATGCGAGAAGCTGCACACGCCTGCTCGGATTAGGAGGACGACCTTCCCCGTTATGGGAGGATCATTCTTGCATCACGGGTATTCAAGTGGCTGCTGTCCCCTGCTAGAATCTCCAAACAAGCTTTCAAGGCCCGTTTGTAGAAGAGCATAGAGGAGTCCAGCCTCCAAGACTCCACACACGTGCAAATGAGGTGCTACATGTGGCGGGCTGCCTTTCTTTCTTTCTTTCTTTCTTTCTTTCTTTCCTTCAATAAATAAATAAATAAGAAAAAAAAAATATATATATATATTTAACGTTTATTTATTTTTGAGACCGAGAGAGACAGAGCATGAACAGGGGAGGGTCAGAGAGAGAGGGAGACACAGAATCGGAAACAGGCTCCAGGCTCTGAGCTGTCGGTGCAGAGCCCCCTGCGGGGCTCGAACTCACGGACGGCAAGATCACGACCTGAGCCGAAGTCAGATCCTTAACCCACTGAGCCTCCCAGGCGCCCCAAGAAAAACTATATTTTTGATAAAAGTTCAGATCACTTGGAATTCCAGATGTGTGGCACCTTGAAAGGAATAGTCAGCTCTCAACACCCCCCTTCCCTGGGGCCAGGAAAAACAAAAAAAACAAAAAACAAAAAACTAACGCACGCACATAACAAAAACTCCCTCCCCGTGGATAAACTTGAAAAGTTACTTGCTTTTTTTTTTTTTTTTTTTGGTGTCCTTTTTCTTTCACGGGTCTTTAATGGATTCCTAGTGGAAGAATCACAGAAGTGGAAGGACTGGTGAAGAAGCAGCAAATTTGGTCCTTTTAGTTTTATTTATGTTTTTTTTTTTTTTAATTCTAGAGAGGGAGAGAAAGAGCGAGTGGGGGAGGGGCAGAGAGAAAGCAAGAGAGAGAGAGGGAGAGACAGTATCTCAGGGAGGCTTCACACTCAGCTTGGAGCCCATCACAAGGCTCAATACCGTGACCATAAGATCATGACTTGCGCCCAAATCAAGAGTTGGAGGCTCAAGCAACTGAGCCACCCAAGCACACCTTATTTTTTCTTTTATTTTTTTAAATGTTTATTTATTTTCGAGAGAGGAGGAGAGACAGAGACGGAGCATGAGTTGGGGGAGGGACAGAGAGAGAAGGAGACACAGAATCTGATGCAGGATTCAGGCTCTGAGCTGTCAGCACAGAGCCCCGGTGCGGGGCTCAAACTCACAGACCGCAAGATCATGACCCAAGCTGCAGTCGGCTGCCCAACCGACTGAGTCACCCAGGCACCTCCACCTTATTTTTATAACACAAATCAATTCACAGCACTATTAGAGAAAAAATTTTTTAAAAGATTGTAAGTTTGGGGGGAAAGCTCATGAGAATATGAGTAAAAATGTTAATAGTAGTTAAATGCAGATGACTTCTCCCTTCTTCCCCTCTCCCACTACTTGCCAGGATTTTCTTCCAGGTTTTCTATAGTTTAAAAATAGGACTTTTTAAATAGGAAAAACTATAAAAATCAAATTTTAAACATCAATTAAAAGTTACAGTCATAGGGGCGCCTGGGTGGCGCAGTCGGTTAAGCGTCCGACTTCAGCCAGGTCACGATCTCGCGGTCCGTGAGTTCGAGCCCCGCGTCGGGCTCTGGGCTGATGGCTCGGAGCCTGGAGCCTGTTTCCGATTCTGTGTCTCCCTCTCTCTCTGCCCCTCGCCCGTTTATGCTCTGTCTCTCTCTGTCCCAAAAATAAATAAACGTTGAAAAAAAAATTTTAAAAAAAAGAAAAAAAAAGTTACAGTCATAAAATAAGATTTTAACTTGAAAATTTTCGAAAACATCTTAAAAACACACAGAAATAATGGGAAGTAGTGAAAATGCCATAATCCTGATTCAACAGGAAATATGAAATAAAGAGTTCAATGGGTCAACAAAAAAGAAAGATGAAGTAGAAGGTGTTGACCACAAATGTTAACGGAAGGCTAACAAATGCATTCACATCTCATGGGAGAGGATTGCAAGGTGTTCAAAAAGCCCTGAAAAGGAGTTTCTGGAAGTCTTGATGGTGGCTTTCTGCCTGCTGTGAAATACACTTTACATTTATTTTGGGGACCTCGGTGGTTAAAATGTTTGCTTCTAGAGCTTGGGAAATTGTGAGAAATTTATTCTTCCCCGATATTATGGAAGAGTAAGACCTCCAACATGATATGCCATCAAAATCAAAGGGATTCGAATAGAGGGGTAGATTCTTCATAGAGTCTATGCTTCAAACCAGCCTGATCAGAAACTGCACCTGAGAAATCAAATACAGTATTGTGAATACCACTGTGTCAATTATATATATTTTAGATCTTGTGGAGTAAATCCGAGATACTTACCTTCAGGGCTGTAGAAAGAGTGAAGCCGTTGACATTAACTAACCTAATGATATACAAATATTATGACCCTACCTTTGCTTGTTGTTGGCTCGTTCCCTTTCTAAGATGCCATGAGAGTTTGGGGAAGATGTGTTCTATTAACTGTTAGCATGCCGTGATGCCTACGCCGGACCCTTGCTTTTGCCCTTAGAAGATGGAATGCATGATACCTGGAAGTCAGATGGCAGCAATCTGCCCCACACACCTATGACTCAGGCAGAAGAGCAGCACTTTCCCCAGGAAGCAGAGTTTCTAGAACAAACGGCTCCCAGAACTAGTGCTCCAGCAACCATCCTGACCAAGCCAAAGAGTGTTTCATCCTCTTTTGATGTTTCCTTTCTAAGCAGGAAAAGCCACCAGCCTAATGTTTCTGACCAGTCCACGCTTGCCTCCTCCCCATCTCCAAGAAAGGAGCAAGAAGCAAGGAGAATGTAGGGCAAACTTCTCACGAAAACCAAGGGAACAGGAAGGAGCAGGTCTCCCAAACACCTAGCAAAAACATTTCACTCCATATTGTCATGCGGTGGTATGCATTTTGCCCAAGGGGGGAAAAAAAAGATTCACTTAGTACACATAAAAGATCATTTATTATTGAAACAAATTCTGGGATGACCAGAGCCAGTGTTTTTTCCAACCTAGTGTGTATTATATTTTATGCATAATCACAGCTGAATTGCTTCCCCTGCCCAAATCCATGTGTCTAATTCTTTTTTATTACCACCATATCTAACTCTTTGCTCTATTATGGACTCCATGTTAATGGCTGAATTCCGAAGGCAAATAGCACTTTGTGAATATGTTAAGACTACAGGAACCTGCTGTTGCCTATTCAGTAAATCAAAAACGCTCTGCCTAAGCAGCCCTCGGCTTCTCAGCATCACATTGTTTTTGTCACGCAGAGACTAAGCCCAAATGGCCAGAGCCATTTCGAGTAAGTAGATATTGAAAGCGTTGATATTGAAATAGTTGACATTTTAAGATATTTAATAATGAAACAGTAGATACTTTTGATATTTAGCATAAAAATAGTAGATATTACAAGATGTTGAACATTATGGCCATAATCTTATCCCTCTTTATACGCTCTCCAATTTAGCCTATTGACCTGAAAATTGTATGCACTCCTTATGTATTTATTAAATTCACTTATAGCAATGTTAAGAAAATTTGATGTGACATGTTTTATGAAAGTATTAGGTCAATATTGTAATACTGGACTGTAGCACAATCTACTCTTTTAAAATCACATTTGCTGATATTTCATCTTAATAATAAAAAAGTAATACCTGCTCAATTTGTCAGAATAGGAAGCCCGCATTAAAGGGTTATTTTCCAAAAAGGCAAGATCGTAGCTTTCACACAGATATAAAGTGAATACTTGTCAGATATTTCATGTAATCTATTAATTAAATGGGAGAACCAGGGAAGATGTTACAACCAGTTCAAAGGAGAAGTTAAAGAAGCACAAATTTATATGAAATAAAGGAATGTTGCAATGAATTTACAAATGGGCACCAAACTGGTTTTGCCAACAGAATTAAAGAATGACAATTCAAGATCCACTGGACAGAAGCATTCATGTGCATGTCTGAAGACAATATATTTGAGGGGGCGCCTGACTGGCTCAGTCAGTTAAGCATCTAACTCCTGATATAGCTCAGGTCATGGTCCCAGGGTCATGGAATCAAGCCCTGCCTCAGGCTCTGTGCTGAGTGTGGACCCTGGTTAAGATTCTCCCCCTCTCTCTCTCTCTCTCTCTTACTCTCTCTCTTTCTCTCTCTCTCAGCCTCTTCTTGAACCACGGGCACGTGTGCACATGCCCATGTGCTTTCTCTCTCAAACAAAAAGAACAAAAAGTTATCTAAAAAAACAACAACACATTTTTTGCATTGCTCTCGTTACCTACAATTTGCAGAGCCCTAAAATAACTCAAAGGCAACGAAAAGCTAAAATCAGATATCATGGCAAATAGTGCTCTAGACCATGCAGAGTTGTCCACTGGAGATACCTCGTAATCTTTTTTGTTTATTTCAAATTTCCTCAGAATAAAGATTAGAAAGAAAGAAGACAAGGGAGAGAGGAAAGAAGGGATGAAGAAAGAGAGAAAAGAAGGAAAGAAAGAGAAAGAACCCTTCTGACATCTGCTACCCACATTACACTACTGATAACATTTCCGCACATTTTGCTTCCCAGAAATAGATCTTAATAGAGCTGGACAGCATAACACTGTGTACTGTTCTGTGGACTCCTTTTTTCATTTAAAAAAGATACATAAGAAGAGTGAACACTTTCTCATCTCCGACCCTCTGGCACAATACGATATTTACGTAACAGGGATATTCCGCAGTTTGCTTAACTAATCTGCTGTTGTTGGGTGTTTTTTGTAAGTTTTCCTACTGCAGCTAACCACACAAGAAAAAAATCTCTGGCCAAATGTCTCTGCACACATCCCTGATACTTTTCTTGGGAATTCCTGGAAGTGGAGTTTCTGGGTCAGAAGCTAGGTGCCTTTTGATATATTTTGACAGATGTTGCTAAATCGCTCTACAGACGTGGTGTCCCAATTCACAAGTCCTGCCAGCTGTGTGGAGTTATGCCCGTTTCGCCACAGCCTGGTCGACACAGAGCATTATCGTTCTTTCTAAGCTTTGCCAATTCAGTGGGCTGCAGCTCGTGTTTCTTCGTTGTTTTAAATCTGCGTTTTGAAAACCGTTGAGGTTAAAGTTGTATATTGGCTCAAATACACATTGCGTGAAACTTGGTGGGGATATGGGTGAAAGAGATACAAGATAAAATGATTTCTCCCCTCTCCTTGTCTTTAGTTCGGAAGAGCTGGGGACTGTTGACAACCAGAGGAACAGATATTCTCGTTTTGAAAAGAAAGGACCAGACTTAAAAGCGGAACACAGAAATTTGTCTTCAAGAAACTTTTAAGACAAAATATCAAGCATACTCAGAGTGTATCCAGGAAAATAATTTCCGAATCATGGAGCTGAAAAAAGTAGCATCAGCATTTAATTGGGGGGAGAGGTGCATTTGGTTAATAATGGAGCTTTAACACTTCTTATTGAATTCTGATTTAGTGAGATAAAAAGCATCTGTGAACTGAATTATACATAAAGGGAACAGTTTGTAGATTATTCTTGCCTGTGTCTACTTGTGTATGCTGTATAATTTAGGCCTTAATATATTTGGAGTCCTTTTTCTTTTATTGTTCAGAAGCTGAATGAATACCTTCCTCCCAAGTAACATTTGTTCGATTTTATTTATATGTGAAAACTGAAATACGGGAGGTTAGGTTCCAGTTTTGTGCCCGTAAGAAATAACACGTGAATATTTTTTCAGATCTGTTTCTAATACTCCGCACAGTTCCAGCAAGATGAAGGAGAGTGATATAAAAATATATTATTTTATCATCAGAGTCAAAATCTCTAAAATGGACCCAAAGGGAACATAGGCATGGACTGAAGGAAACTGACTTTATTTCCATGACTTCTCCTGCCTCTTGTGTTTTCCTTCCACTTGGCTGAGTCAAGGTCAGGATTAGGGTCAAGGCCACAGTCTCATCCGGTCCCTGGGTAACCAGTGAAAGGTGAAGTCATCGTGGAGGGGGCGAGCAGGGAAGATACCATGTCAGCCCAAGACTCATCCTGCCACCAGGAATTCCTTCCACTGATTCCTAAATTGGTGACCTTGGGCAACTCATTTAACGTATCAGAGCCACCATTTCCTTCTCTGTAACATGGCGTTCATAACTACCATTTAAAGATGGCTGTGATCAGGGACACACAAGTCTTTAGCAAATCGATACACTAATGAAAGTTAATCGTTATGAGACATCTGTCTGGCCCCTGTACATCAGTCAGAAGTGGAGCACGTCCTCATTTAGTTTGTTGGAAACACAGAAATTTCCCTGTTCAAATGAAGGAGAATGCAGACGTAAATGTATTCTCAAGTTGAGAGGAAGAAGTGTTTCTATTTAAGAATTGATCTAAATACAGGTTCTTAAACCGATGTCAAAAGAAGATTATATGTTTGTTTCAAAGGGCAGTACTAAAGTCTTGTGCTAGAAATGAATTCCTGAGGAAAAGAAAAGAAATATGTCAATAGGCTCTTATTTGGAGGGGGCTGAAATCCCTCACACTACACTGTTATCATTAATTTTATGTTAATAGGGTTTGTTAACTTAAGTTTCTACTATTACATGCGCTTTGTGGGTTTTTGAGTTGAGGGATTAGCTCTGGCCTATGGCCCCTAATTGGATATTGTCTAATTATTAATATTCATTTTTCCAGAGAGATTTGCTTCACAGAATTAAAAAAGTTGATGAGTCGACAGTAACTACCATTCCCCTCTGATTTATAAGCATGAAAGAATATGTAATTCAAACATGACCCTCATAAACAACCCCAGTATCATTATTATAAAACAAAGCTCAAGGCTCTGGTTCCAATTCTTACTTTTTAGAATATTGAGTAAAATAGGAATTACTGACTCAGTAAATCTCATGAATTCTTTTGGCAAATATATGGCTTACATTGGATTCAGCTGTCTATCAATAGATCTCTGTTAACATTCTTCTATATTAAAATTTGAGTGGGAAGAGAAGTAGCTGTTTTTCTTCTCTTAATGGAGGAGGCAATTCTATTGAAGAAAAATTATCCCTTCATACCCAAAATTATAAATGGGCTATCTTCAGTGAAGAAGAAATACTCCCTTAAAAAAAAAGGCCAGCTAGTCCTATAGAAATTCATAGCCTTTTGTCAGAACTGATTAAAAAAAAAAAAGAAGAAGATTGGGGGCGCCTGGGTGGCGCAGTCGGTTAAGCGTCCGACTTCAGCCAGGTCGCGATCTCGCGGTCCGTGAGTTCGAGCCCCGCGTCAGGCTCTGGGCTGACGGCTCAGAGCCTGGAGCCTGTTTCCGATTCTGTGTCTCCCTCTCTCTCTGCCCCTCCCCCATTCATGCTCTGTCTCTCTCTGTCCCAAAAATAAATAAACGTAGAAAAAAATTTAAAAAAAAAAAAAAAGAAGATTGAAGAAAAAAATTGGTAGTTTGGGAAGAAACCTTCAGAGTAGACAGGAGAGGAGAAATGAGATAAGGAAAATCAACCAGGAGAAAACCAAAATAGTCAGGATGAATTATGGACAAATATTAGTGAGAATTTTATCCATGGAAAGGCAAATGTACACGTCTCTATACATCTATATTTCTCATTGTCCGTGATCAAGTATAGTAAAAAAAAAAAAAATAGAAAGGAAGATGTCTCTCTTGATAGAAATACTGTGCCTGGTTTTTATTTTCACATGGTTTAAGTCAAGGTCTGTGAATTTCTGAGATCAGTCACTTAAGAGAAGAAGATCGTTTCATAAATTCTAGCTGGTAAGATGAAAAGAAGACAGGTCTTTACAACTTTTTTGCAGTTGGTTTTAAAATGATTTTTAAATGACTTTTTGAAAAGCTGGAAAAATCTAATAATGAGGGGAAAGTCCATTTATATGCTCTTCATGGAGAAACTATTGATGAGGCTTTCCATTAACATACATGTTTTAAAAAAATCACCTTTCCCCATGAGTTGTTTTAATCTCTATGAGCCTTCGTTTCTCTCTGGGAAGACTCATAGTTGTCGAGTCCAGAGATATTTGCAGGAGTTCCTCAAATGTGTGCCAAGAGCTCCCTGTGATCTGTGAGAGACCAGGAACAAGTGACAAGGAGACCGGGTCTGGGATTACGACTTTCCTATAACAGAGGGACTGAAATTCTCCCAAATATCTCAGAGAGTTATTAACAGTCTCTTCACAATATGTCCATCAACTGTATGCTAACACATCTCCACACTTAACATAAAGAGACTGGAATCTATGTGCCTCAGGGGACCCCATACGCGTATGTGAATCTGTAACTCAGACTTTCCTAACTTCTTGATTTGAATCTGGACCCTTTTAGAAACTGAAAAATGGAAGCCTAAGAAATTAAAAATCACCCTAGTAAAGACTTTCATCCTCGAAATTCTAAATTTGAATTTATACAGTTGGAGCTGAATCTTCTTTGCCATGAGAGGAAACTCGCCCCTCTGCACACCTCATGGATGCTTGGGGAGGTAGGCTCAACCAGAGTCAAATTTGTGGGTCTGTGGCTTAGTTCCTGTGTGCTCCCAGCCCCAGCTCTTCCACAGGTTATGAGACAGAGAGAACGAGAGAGAGAGAGAGTGAGAGAGAGGTGAATTTCCTTCCTACCTGATGGGAACTCCTATAAACGGATTTATATCAACCCAAAGTTCGGATTTACCAAAAACAATTTTCTATTTCATGACTCCATTTGGCCTGACAGTAGATAAGAACCAGCTCTTGCTAAAAGAGTTAGCCTATTAGGTTATGAATAATGAATCTTAAGTCACTGGAACTGGAACTTCTTATTCTTAGGTGTGTGAAGACCAATATAGACTAACTGTGGCAAATGAGATTCCCTTCATCTCTCGGTAATAAGCCAGTTTTTCTCACTTAGGCTGACCCCACTGATGTCATGGAATGACCTGATATGATCATCATGTACTCTACAAATATCACTTCAAAAATAATGAACGAAGCATTAACATGACAGACAGCAGTGTCTTCTTTTTAATATTAAACTTTTTTTAAAAAGCATATGAATCTAACAATAGAAGAAAATACGATGTGCGTATTGTCTCCCGTGCCTTGTTTTGAAACTGCGCAGCAATCTGAAATTGTAAACACAAATGTCAACTAAAAAAATATTTCTGTTTTGCTTTCTAAAATTTCAGATAACACATCCCTAATTTAATTTTTTTGAAAACCAAATGCCCATTACGCCTGTAACTAATGCTTTTGATTAATAAGGCACTGTCACGCCTACAAGCTAAATTTTTCTGTAAATGTCTTGAGATCGTCAAAAAGCCAAATATCAGAAAAGATTATTTGACTTTTCAGGGAATTATCGCAAAAGACTTTGCCCAGATTCAGAGATATTAGATTAGTAGAGTCCATTTATCCCCATTGATTTCATTGGTATATGTTTACTTCTCACTCATCTACTCAAAAGGCTGGTCAGTGGAGTCAACATTTTGAATCCATGGCTATCTTCCGTAGCCTCTTCCTTATCACGAATGCCTCTCCTGTAGCAGCAGATCTTTCCAGCTGCTTTTAAACAGCATCCTTTGACCCAAGCAGGCTGCCAACACGTTCCCATGGTGTAGTGAGAAAGATCCTGCACTTCTGCCTATCACCTATTTAGTGCAAAGCTGAGGAGCAAAGTGATTCAGAGCAAAACTCTGGAAGCCATGTGCAATCTCCTCGATGGCACAATAGGGTAATAAGAGAACCCATCTCCAAGTATTGTTTTGAGGAGTAAATAAGTTAGCGTAATCAAAGCTGTAGAACAGTATTTTCTGTCTGGCAAACAGAAAATACTTTGTTAAGTATTCATGGTTATCATTGTTTTCTGGTGGCAAAGGACCTATATTCCAGATTGTATTTGCTTAGAAAGTTCACATAATGCTTAACAGTAAGAGCTCAGCGGGGGCGCCTGGGTGGCTCAGTGGGTTAAGTTTCCGACTTCCCCTCATGTCGTGATCTCCGGGTTTGAGAGTTCAAGCCCCACGTGGGGCTCTGTGCTGACCGCTCAGAGCCTGGAGCCTGCTTTGGATTCTGTGTCTCCCTCTCTCTCTGTTCCTCCCCCGCTCTCGCTCTGTGTGTGTGTGTGTGTGTGTGTGTGTCTCTCTCTCAAAAATAAATAAAGATTTTAAAAAATGTAAAGAAAAAAAAAACCAATAAGAACCCCACAGCTATGCTGATCCAAATTCTACTTCCTCCCTTGTGAGCTGTGTGACCTTGGGGAAGTTACTTGAACTCTCTGAGGAAGTGCCTCCGTTTCCCCTTGTGTCGAACGACACCAACAACAGTATTTCAGAGTTGCTGTGAAGATTAAATAAATTATTACATTTAAACGGTGCCCAAGGCATATAAGAAAAGCTGAGTAAGTGTCGCCTGTGGCATCAGAAATATTAACATTAGTACTACCCTCATTTTTAATTTTTAGCAATTCTTCATCTCTCACTCGAACCCTTATTTTCTCGGGCAGCCTTCACTGACCGGCTCAGCTCTTCTTAACTTCTAGCTCCCCTCACGATGGTTCTAATTTGATAGCTCTGTCTATAACACTTTGATAAACATGTCTCTCAGGAAGCTTCTGGAAGGTAGGGTGTGAGGCCTAGTCTTGGCTCACCATTTTTTCCCAAACTGTGAGCCTCTGGCAGAGGGTCAGTGGTCAATAAATCTCAGCGAATGAATGCTATCAAAGTCTCCACGTCCAGCCATCAATCTTGGTCACTCAGACCCGGAGCTTGTAACAGAAACGGAGTGTTGCCAACCAGGGCACGGGGGTTATGGTGTCGGAATTTGCCCTGGGCTTGAAGGGCACACGGCCTTCGTTTTCCTCGCGTGGCTTGTCCTTGTACACGACAGGCCCCGAACTAGCCACACCTCACAGTCTTCTGTGCCCACCGAGGTGAGACTGTCCTCTCTTTCAAAATCCGCACCACGGCCACATGCGGTCTGGCTTCATTTCCACTCCTGACTCTAATCCCAGGACCCCCTGCGGCCACATCACTTCCCCGCGTGCCACAGGTCACCCCAGGGGCCACCTTACCCTTTCCGTCTACGCAGCTGTGTGAGCTCTTACATCGCCAGTGTGCCTCCCTATTTTGAAAATCTCACTGCAGCCAGCAGGGGAAGATCAGCAGATTAGAAAATCCAGCTTAATTGAAATTGTGAACCTTGTCAAATTCAAATAACAGAGCGAGGCAGAAATGCTAGCCTCTTTCCACCCAGCAAAATAAGCCGAGGTTAAGTAATTAAGCTAAAAGGTTTTTATTTATTTATTTATTTTTTTATAAAACCACAATAGAGAGGAAGGGAAAGAAAATATTTATTGAAATATTGCTCAGCAGAGGAGCGCGGAGAACAGGCACCTCATTTTCATGAGCATCCAATGTGCAGTAGGCATAAAATCATACAGTTAAATTACAGAATACCAACACTTTAAATCATGCATACATACATACAAACAAGATGTTTAAAAAATAAATGTAACCTTATTTCAAATCGTCAGTGCTTCCCTCCAGAATAAATTTAACAATTTAGTCCTTAAAACCTTGGTAGAGTTTCTATAAAAGTATAAGCAATTTTAGTCTCAATTTCAGATACTAAATATATAAGCTATATTTAACACGCCTACAAAGTTCTTCATCAACTTACGACGGGGTTTATATCCCGATAAACCCATCCCAAGTGGACAACATCTTAAGTGGAAAATGCATTGAATACACACACCTAGCCTCCCAAACATCACGGCTTAACCAGATCCACCTTAAACGTGTTCAGAACACTGACATTAGCCTGCATTTGGGCAAAATCATCTCACACAGAGCCCATTGTGCAATAAAGCGTTGACTATCTCATGTAACTTATTGAATACGGTACTGAAAGTGACAAACTGATGCAGAATGGCTGTCAGTGTGTCAGTCACTTACCCCCGTGGTCTCCGGCTGACAGGGAGCTGCCTCTGCCCAGCGTCACAAGAGAGGATCGTATACCACATCATAAAGCCAGCCCGGGACAAGATCTAAATTCCAAATTCCAAGTACAGTTTCTACTGAATGCATATCACTTACACACCATCATAAAGTCAAAAGATCATAAGTGGAACCATCGTAAGTCGGGACCAACTGTATTTTAAACGTTACACCACTTCTTACTCTCACAAATCAAATAAATGTGACGTTACAACTCAAAACAAGCTATTTTAAGCCTGTTGGTTATGCTCGTGTTGCTTGGCCAGATTTAACATCTCTGCTATCACTATTTTATAAAACTGAGTTTCATTTTATTTTCCAGTATTTAAAGTTTATTTATTTATTATGAGAGACAGAGAGAACGTAAGCGGGGAAGGAGCTGAAAGGGAGGGAGAGAGAGAAGCCCAGGCAGGCCCTGTGCTGCCGGTGCAGAGACTTTCACCGGGCTTGAACTCACCAACCGTGAGAGCGTGACCTGACCCGAAATCAGGAGTCGGATGCTCAACTGACTGAGCCCCCAGGCACCCCTATTTTATAAAACTAAGCTTAAAACAATATCCAGTCAATTTGAAATATCAGCAATAGCCTGGCCAATCGAGCACACAAACTTGCTTTTGCTTGACAATTCCAAGGTGTTGTTATAGAAGGTCCTTTTTTGCCCCCACAAATGTTTCCTCTTGCTTCTTTCTAAGACATGACTTCCCATTATCCATCACTCTAAGCAATGGATGATGATCCAGTTTAACATACCAGCAGAAGGTAGCTGCGATGAGAACTGTTTGATGAATAACAGTTAAAGATAAAGTTCAAACCCATTACAACTCTTCCTCTTAACAATAATTAATTGGAATAGTTCACACAGACACGGACATAGAAGAGGAAGTGAATGTTGGATATGTATTAAAAACATAGACTATTGACTCAGGAGACCGTAATGGCCCTTTCATTATCTTCAGGAGTTATTGTACGAAAACACTTTTGCAAAGTTTTTTAAATGAGTGGTATTGACCTGATAGACCACAATAGTTCCAAAGAGGGCATTAGTATCCGTCTTCAAGCAAGTATTTATATTGTTTAAAACCATTATTGGCATTTGTGCAAAAATCTCTTTCAACTCCAGCACAGAGACTGCCTGAGAAAGTGGTCCAGTAATATCCATTTAGAAAAAAAAAAAAAAAAAAAAAGTCAAACTCACTCTTGCTTATCTTTTCAAAGCAATGAAATTATATACTCTAATAGATTTATTTCTCATTAAATTATATTGGATGCTTTGTTTCCTTTGATTTAAATCTTTTCTAATGTAATCAAATGCCAAAAATAATGTAGAGCAGGCTTTTTTTGGTAAGAAAATTAAATTGCTCTGCACATCAACTTGTTGAGTGGTTAGATTTGGTCTTTGTGGTAGCAGATTACATCTGCCATCAATTACTTAGAGCTAGAGGAGATCGAAAGTTATTTTTAATATCAGCTCTGGCCATTGCTATGCGGGCGAAACCATACCTGCCTCACGGTTTTCCAGTTACACGTCCACTCTCCTGAAGGAACAGCGCGACTCAGAAACCCACTGCTGGGTTCCTACTGTGTCGTGTAAATGGAGACTGTGTGTCCTCCTGGCATTTGACAAGTATGGAATGCTGGTGGCCTGAAAAATAGAGTGCTGATAGCGACATGATATCCCTGTCACTCAAACATAGTCTGATCTGAGGATCTATTATGTGCTCACTAGACTGTGAGCCCCTCAGATTCAGGTTTATGTCTTTATTAGCTTGGATTCTTTGACTGCAAGCATTAGAAACGAACTCCGGGGAATGAGTGGGAAACGAGAAGGGGAAAAGAGAAGTCAGTGGAAGAATAAGAAGGTACTTACAGAGAGGCCAAAACAGAAGGCAGAAAGAGCAGGTTTCCAACAACCAGGAATCAGGAGACACCAGAAGGTTTCAGAGACAGGACATACTCAAAGACTGTCCCCCCTTTCCTCTCTGCCACCAACACTGGAACGAAGGGACCAGTTCTTACCAATTTTGAGTCAGGACGTTCCTCTTCTCAAAGCTTATCACTCCAGGAGAGAATGTCCAACTGGCTATCTGTAGGTTCTATGTCAACATGTTGCATACTCTAGGATGGTGAAAAGGAAGATCCCCCGTGGAGCCCTTAGGCTTCTATAGTGGTACAGAGACTCTGATTTACCATCCAACCAAGGTTCCAAACAGAGGAGGGACGTCAATGTCCCAGGAGGAGATCAGGGGGCTCTTAAAAAGGGGAATGGATATTAGTCAGCGAGAAATGTCCACATATGAAAGATACTCATAGTAGCTAGTAGCTAGAAATGTCCACACACAATAGATAGTATCTATTATCCACATATAGTAGATACTCAATAAATATTTTCTGAATGAATGAACTGGGGAAAGAATGAATGGATGAACAGTTGTAGAGGAGACATAACAACCCTTATTTCCTTCTATTGCGGTCAAACGCAAATCAGATAATGACAATCACAGTCACAACGGTAAGCACAGAGGCATTCCAATACTTTTTCGGCAAAGCAAATTTATGTGAACCCTGTCTTCTAAGTTTCTTTCGTTATGAAATCAGAGAAAATTGTCAGCTTATAATATTGATCCCTGGATGTGTTAAAAATGAAACAGACTTATAATAGTAATATGTTTAAAAGAAGGCCTATAACTTTTGTTGAAAATGTTAATGTCACTTGCGATATTAGGAACTATGTTTTCCCATCACATTCACATAAAGGGAGCTAATATTTTTTCTTTCTTTTTTTAATAATGATAGTAAAATGAAACCTGGCATTTATTGGTCTTGCTGTTATTAAATTTTTTCTTATGAAAAAGCACAGCTTTAAAAATCTTTACATTTTTTTCATTGCCAAAAGGTCTTAAGTCCTTTCCTCATCTTGATGGTGATACCCGAGTTTAAGAGCATAGATGATCCGGTGCCTACATTTTATAAGGCACTGACAATGCTCAAATCACTGCCCAACAAGTAAGGTGTGGTGGAAGTATTTAGAATGTACAGTATCAGGCAGAAAATTTTGCATCTTAATAAGTGAGGTACTTATGGCCAATTAATGTTTTTAAGTTTCTTTATTTACTGTTGAGAAAGAAAGAGAGCAGAGGAGGGACAGAGAGACGAAGAGAGAGAGAATCCCAAGTGCAGAACCCAACATGGGGCTTGAACCCATGGAACTGTGAGATCATGACCTGAGCTGAAATCAAGAGTCGGACACTTAACCGACTGAGCCACCCAGGTGCTGTGCCAGTTTATTTTAATAGAATTTCTGCTATTCTAGGCTCCTGTCAGTGTTTCCCTTGTTGACTTTTATGGGATGGGAATTGGTCAAGCGAATGCCGTGACAAGACAGGTAAAAGCAACAGTCAAACTCTTTGGACTCAAGGAGTCTGTGCATAAGACCATCCTCATTGATTTCCTCCTGTTCAGTCATTCATTCGGTAGTACCTTGTTGGCACGGATGTGAGGACTGTAAAACTTCACTGCTGGGTACTCAACGAGGTGCTACTGATTCTCTTCAATGCTAGAACCTAAATTAACGTGACTTGCTCGTGGGAGCAGCATGTCATTTTCTTATGGCATTTTCTTTATATACCGAGTTAAATCAGCAGTTGAGCGACAGTGTTAGGTGTTGTGGGGGCTAAGGGAGCGGACAGGGTAAGATCCTTCATGTGAAAGAGATTAAAGCTCATTTATGGGACAAGCTGGGAAGCACAGAGTTATCTAGATTCTCTCACTCTGTACATCTTTTGATTCTATCTGTATGCAAACGAGTATGTGGGAAATAATAGAGGTGAAATACGGGATCCACCAAGCAAAGGTCTTCATCGTTTGGCAAGTATAGGGAGAACTTCTCCATTTGCGGTAAATGGTCATCGTGTTTACACCCATACCTACAGAGGTCTCGACGGTGAACTTGAAAACAATAGTTTAAAATCCTCTGGTAGAGGACCTGATTTCTATTTTCTTCTAAATCAACAAGCTTTTCAAAAATAGAAAAAAAATGTCATTTTGGAGGAATTTTACTGAGCTTTCGGAGCTATATGCAAAAACAAAAACAAAACAAAATCTGACACATCTCCCTGGGTTTTAAAAGGTAATAGCAGCTTTTTGCTCAGCCAAACTGTTCTAAGTCCTTATTGCTAGAAGTCTCTTTCATGCTGAATAAGTACATGCATTTTCACAGATTTTCAGGTTGCTTTCAATAAAAGTGTTTGAGAATTGAAAAATAGAGCTTCTTAGTTGTAGTTCGGAATTAATTGTTCACACTAGGCCTGGGTTAATTTGCATACATTTCTTTTTATGGGGGGCCAGGGTAGTTATTGTTCATTTCCAAAAAATAGTATTTCCTCATCATGTAAAATACGAAAACAGGTTCAATCAGAAACTTCAGTCTTTAGAATAATCACAATCTTCATTGATTCATTTCCCCCAAACCAAGAAAAACAGCTCAGTGTTTTCTGTCAATGCAGCAAAGTGTGGATTTTGATAGGATATAGAGGAAACAGTTCTGTTTCTAGACGATCTCATTAAAAGCCACCTGCTGCCTTAATAATGATGGCGTGATTAAACTGCCATCCCCAAATTTGGTGTTGCTGAGACATTATGGACAGAAAGGGAAAGCTGGTTGAAACCTATCTAATTTGGGACTATGGTAGCAATTTGTAGAAAGGGTGTCCTGAATGAGTTTGATGAACACAATAGGAAAATACCAAAGGTGCATTTGATCTGGAAAGGAAATGAATGTGGTTGTCCAGCCCATGGACCCCCGCCCTGGCCCCTGACATCACCCACCAAACAGAGCTCTATTGGCCCTGCTTCAGCCTCCCTTTGGACGAGGAGGTTTACCTTACTTTCTTTTTTTAATGAAATCTCCTAATAAATTTCTAGAAAGGATTTTTCTTAGAAGAACTGAGTTGGCTGTGTCCCAAGATAATCATTTCAATAACAAAGCTGTGGAGTCGTGGAACGGGAATAAATTAGGAATTAAATAGGGGAATCGTAGGAGAACTTGTCCCAGATGAACAATTGCGTGAAAACTTCAATGGAGCCGACATTTCCTCTGTGTGAAAGTGACAGACCTGATAAGTAACGCAAAAACAATAATCAACAGATTGACAAATCAACTAATGAGATATTTATTAAGCACAAGGCACTGTTTTAAGTGCTGTGAGTGTGCAGAGATTACTTTCTCCAACTCTCTGAAAGTCCTCCTGCCTTCCCAGGTGACACCCTCAGGCCTGTGGAGGATTCAACGCCTGTCACCGGGACCTCTCTGACTTCCTTGGCCCAGCTAACTCCATCCCCTGTGCCAGCCAGCCACACAGCCCTCTCATCTATTGCTCACTTTGCTTCTTCTGTTTCTGTCCATCAACATGATGAAGTAGCTCCCACAAACACAAAAACCGACCAACCCACCAAGCCCTCAGTGGGCCTCCAGCTGCTCTCCCTCCCCCTCTCCTCCTCACCGTCCCTTCCCCTTCCTTCTCCTTCTTCATCCCTTGGTTCGTCAAGGAGAACATGGCTTCTATTCTTACTTCACTGGACCACTGTGACAAATTCCCTTACTGCCCTTTATTTTTTAATGTTTATTTATTTGTTTTTGAGAGAGAGAGAGAGTGGGGAGGGGGCAGAGAGTAAAAGAGAGAGAGAATCCCAAGCAGGCTCCACACTGCCAGTGCAGAGCCCGACTCAGGGCTCCATCCCATGAACCGTGAGATCATGACCTGAGCAGAAATCGAGAGTCAGATGCTTAATCAACTGAGCCACCCAGGTGCCTCCCACTACTGTCCTTCGAATTGGCCACTAACATAGCCTTTGTGTTATGAACCCTGATAACACATGTTAACTATTCCTTTTGCCTCTGAGACATCCGTCTGCCCGCTCATCTTTGGCATTTCCTCTTCCCAGCATTGTCTTCCATCTTGTCTTCTCCCTACTCACACACCCTCATCACATGACTTTGATTTTTGCCTGTATAAGATGATGACCCTTCAGTACCTACCCCGGACATGCTACCTCCCAGAGCTTCTGATGCCTGCATCACTTCTTGGACCCCAATATTTGGCTGTCCTGCCAGATCCAGTCTCGTGGTTCAACCCACACTCTTTCCCCTCTCTTGTCATCATCCCCTAATAACCTTGTCTCCCCCGAAACCAAAACTATGGCATCATCTTAATCTCACCGTTCTCTCTACCTCACATTCAACTCTAAAGTTAATTAACTAATCTCCAACTGTAACTAATGTACCTTTTAAACATATCTCAAATTATAATCCCCTTCTCCCTCCACCCACCACCCCCGCACATTTTAGTTATCAGTTTAAATGTTGAAGTTGTACAAACTCAGAGTTGGGCTTTATTTCGTGCGATACTCTCTTCCTGGAGAATCTTACCCCAGTCTACAACTGTAAATTTATACATGACTTGGAGATAGCCAAATTTATTTCCTCATCCCCCTCCTCTCTTCAATATTTCAAGGTCGACTTTCTGAACTGACCACCTGACTCTACATGTGGAAGTTTTACGAGCATTTCCAGTACAACTTGTTCAAGCTCAGTTTGACATAGCTATGGCTAAGACTGCCAGTCGTTCTGCAGTGCCCCACATCTCCTTCTGCTCGCCCACAATAATAACCCCCTAGAACCATAGCTGGCTAGTTGACCAGCAGAATTAACACCACATTTCTCACCCGTTCCCACAGTCATGCATAGTCATGTGCTTAACTGGGGTCCAATGGGACCATGTTAGTCACGGTGCGCCACGAAACAGGTGTGTGTGTGTGTGTGTGTGTGTGTGGACAGATAGATGATAAATCAGTAAGAAGATAGATGATAGATAGATAGATAGACAGATGAAAGAGAGATTGATTTTAAGGAATTAGTTCACGTGATTGTAGAGACCGATAACTAAAATCTGACAGGTTCAAAACCCTGGGAAGAAATGAAAAGTAGTCTGTAGGCAGAATTTCCTCATCCTCGGGGGACATTAGTCTTTTTAAAATTAAGGCCTTCAATTGATTGGATGGGGTCCATCCACATCATGGAATGTGATCTGCTTTGCTGAAAGTCTACTGACTTACATGTTCATCTAATCTAAAAAAAATACCTTCCTAGAAACATGTAGATGAGTGTTTGGCTAAACATCTGTGTATTATGCCCTAGTGAAGTCGACATAAAATTAACTATCACAGGGATATAAGCAGAAGTTGTATGTACAACTTCTAGCAAGTGTACTAAAAGGAAAGCATGCTCTTTTCTTTCCCTCACTTTTTCCTTCCTGCTGACCAGAGGCTGGATGTTTATATCATAGTCCCAGCATCCAAGTAGTCCGTGAGGTGACCCTGGGAACAAAAGCCACACATATGATATAACAAGATAGAAAAAACTGTGGATTCCTTACCCTGTGGAGGGCCACACCAGCCCACATCAGCCTGCAAATGATTTGAATGTGAGGGATAAACAAACTTATTTCTTGCCAAACTACACTAGCGGGGGGTTTTCTGTTATTCCCAGCCAAAACCAATCCTAGTTTGTAACTTCTCTGACCTACTTCTCCTCTGGTGTTTTTCTTGGGACGGATAAAAACATCAACATCTACCCAGGCTGTAGGAGCAAGAAAATATGGACATCCGTGGAACCAGTCTGTTCCTCATCATCCCCCTCACATCCAGCCAGCCGCCGAATTCCACCGCTGCTGTCACCCCATTCGAAGCCACCATTGACTCATTACATTGATAAAATAACTTTCTTCTCACTCTCCCAACAATTCCTCTGCCTCCCTCTCCATTCTGCATGTGTAACCAGGGTTCTCTTTTCAAAACGTAAACGGGATGGATTGTGTCACGTTCTTGCTCGAAAGTCCTCAATGGCTTCTTGAGAATTCTAAATCCTTCCAAATCCTTGACCAACAGAGCTCTGTGTGACCTCCCTCCACCCAGCTGTCTAATTTCATCCCACAATTTTGCTCATTTACTAAATTCCAGTAAAGCACAGCCCAGAGGTCCCCTCCTCCCCACCTTCTTCCACTTGGTGCATGCTGTGGCCTCTGAGTCACCTCCCTTCCTCCTCCTCTGGACAATGCCAGTGAATTCTTCAAGACTCGATTCAAGTTGTCCTCTCCAGACACTCCATCCATTTTGGAAAAAGGGACCCTACGTTGTGCTCCCACAGAAGTCCACATGTAATCCTGTCATTATGATATTATATTAATAATGACAGCTAATATTCGTCAAGGGTTTATTATGTGTTAGGCACTATTCTAAGTACTTTACATATGTTTACTCATTTAAGGAAATATCATTCTCAGTTTCTTTTTTTTTTTTCAACATTTTTTTAAATTTATTTTTGGGACAGAGAGAGACAGAGCATGAACGGGGGAGGGGCAGAGAGAGAGGGAGACACAGAATCGGAAACAGGCTCCAGGCTCTGAGCCATCAGCCCAGAGCCCGACGCGGGGCTCGAACTCCCGGACCGCGAGATCGTGACCTGGCTGAAGTCGGACGCTTAACCGACTGCGCCACCCAGGCGCCCCTCATTCTCAGTTTCAAGAAAAGGAAATGGAGGCCTGAAGAGTTTAAGTTACTCGCCCAGGGCCACATAGGCAGCCCGACCCCAGAGCCCATCCTGTTAATGGTCAAGCTGCACAAAACACATCCCTGCACGCATATTGGCTCTCTATGATTACGTGGCTCTACTCTTCACGCTCTCCCTCCGTATTACTATAAACTCCTTTTGAGCAGACATCACGTCTAATATATCTTTCTGTTTCTAACACCTATGGAACAGTGCTAGGTCATAGTATGTGCTTAATAAACATTTCTTGAACTAAATGGAAAACCAAGTCTCTAGGCTCAAGCAAAGAGCAAGATACGCATTTATGAAAGATGAAAAAGTTATTACGTGTTTAATTCTCAGTACAGCTTTTCCTTTTCTCCTTTATGACAGTCTCATGCATATGTTAACAAAATATGGTCCAAACCTCATCCCAGTGAGGCAGATGCCAAATGACTAGCCTTTGGTATTCCTGGAAGCTGCATTTTGTTTGATAATCTACAATCATTTTTCAGGTAACTGATGTTGAGTGGGAATGTTTTGGGGCAGAGGTGGTCTTGGCCATTTCAATCACTGTCAGAAGGGAAATTCAGGGCAACTAACAGATATATATCCCTTGTCTTCTGCTGCTGCTGTGAAAATTGATCTCTGAAATGCTTTGACTCCGGGTGAAAGTAGCTGTATGTCATAAAAGCAGCCCCGCAAAGATCTTTGCGCCCAGTGTAAGTGACAATTTTCGATGGTCCGGTAGAAAGAAAACGTATCCTTATTTTGTGATCTTTAGCCATTGGACTATAAAGCAAGCTGGAGAGAGTTGTATTTACGCTATGATCACTCACTCATCTGGATTACTTCTTTATCTCACACGTATGTATATGATTTCATGAAGCATCAATTCATGCATTTTCTCCCCTTTAGGACTTTAAGAAGTTCCACCGGAATAGGGATGATGCTCAGGGAAGACCCTGGCATGCTGTAGGTACTTAGACCACACCTGAACAGAGATGGACGGGTCAGATACATCCGGTTACTCAGGACCAGCCTGAAGAGCCGGCTGGGGGGTTCCATTTTTTGTTTTAGATAATGAACAGTTTTCTCAATGACTGAGATTATATTGGCGGAAAACATTGAAATTAGCAGTATTGATAGCAAGTCTGAAGCGTAGGGTAAACTTCACGTGTCTACATTCTAGAGATCATTCTAAACTGAATCTGCAAGTACATAAAGTGGAATTTGGTGAGCACCTGTCCCAGGTAAGGCTTTGTGCCAAGCTTTAGGTACGAACAAAGAATACTTTGTCCTCATGAGTCAAGAAAGGCAACCAAATTTAGGAGGGATACCAAAAAATCCCCTCTAATCATGATAAGTAAGTGTTTAATGCAATATTTTTTAAAAAAAGAAATTAACTTTAAAATCAATTATTAACAAAATATCAACATTTTAAATAAAGAGAAGATCAGTTACAGGTTTGTATCAAGCCATAGTGGGGCCTGCAGCAAAAATAAAAATCAGTAGTGGATATTTTGGGTTTTTTTTCTTTAATTTTTTAATGTTTCTTTATTTTTGAAAGACAGAGAGACAGAGAAAGAGCGACAGAGTGCGAACAGGGGAGGGGCAGAAAGAGAGAGGGAGACTCAGAATCTGAAGCAGGCTCCAGGCTCTGAGCTGCCAGCACAGAGCCCAACCCGAGGCTTGAACTCATGAGCCAGGAGATCATGACCAGAGCCAAAGTCAGATGATTAACCAACTGAGCCACCCAGGCGCCCCCTTGTGTTTATTTTAAAGTGTTGATGTCTTTGGGCACCTGGGTGGCTCAGTCACTTGTTTCCGACTCTTGATTTCAGCTCAGGTCATGATCTCACAGTCATGACATTTAGCCCTGCCTCAAACTCCCTCACTGGGCATGGAACCTGCTTAAGATTCTCTCTCTCTCTCTCTCTCTCTCTCTCTCTCTCTCAAAAATAAAATAAAATAAAATAAAATAAAATAAAATAAAATAAAATAAAATAAAATAAAATAATAAAATAAAAGTTAATATTTCATTCATGATGGATTTTTTGCATTAATTTTTTTAAAATATTGCATTAACATATATATTTTTTTTATTACAGAGGGGTTTTGATGCCTCATAGATGTTGTGCCCGAGGACATTGCCTCCCTTGCCTCACCCCAGGCCTGGACCAGCCCATGAGACTCTCAGGGCAAAGTTTGGGAATGCAACAAATGCAGACAGTGAATGAAATTAATAAAATTAAATGCTCTTCTGGGGAGACGCTACAGGTGCTGAGTGCCTGGCCCATCAGGACTCAAGGAGCCGATAGCTCTGGGGACTGTTAGAGGGTGAGTAGGGGTTAGTCCAGTGTATACATGGGAAGCCAGTGTGGCAGATGGGCGAGAACGAGCAAAGCATGAGAAGTTGAGGGAAACCTTGTGGTGTGCCCAAGGAAACACAGGGACAGTGGTATAGACAGAAAGGAGCTTGTGCAACAGGGCAGCAAGGATGGAGGGGGCTGGAAGGAAGGGCAAGGCCAGCTCCCGGATGCCTAGCTTACCACACTGAGGTGCTCAGACCATCCTTGCTCCTTGTCTCATGCTGCCTCCGTGCTCTCACTGCCTCTTAGTGGCTTAGGGTCCCACGTGCTGGACCACAAAGCCATAACCCAACAGGTTCTGTGGTCGACATTCAGAGACAGCCAGTTCACCTGACAGAATTTCATCCCAAGGGATCCAATGTTCGGGCTGGCTACACTAGTGAGGATATTTTCTCTGTAGATTTCTAAAAACAGTGCTTTCATTCAGAACTGTGATTCCAGAAGTGGTAAATTTTCTTAATGTAGCAAACCTGAGGACAGATGGGGGACTCAGCGTATCGACCATAAGAGACTGCCAAGACAGCATATGCAAAGGGCCTGTGGCTGCATCCAGTACTCTAGAGACAAGGACACCTCAGGATCAATCCTTTTAAATTGCCATGTGTTGCATGAAGAGTATACTGTCAGCATGATGCCAAGTTTAAGAGGAGAATAGAAAGGACATATAAAGTATGGGATCTCCTCTTCATTTTGTGATATGTTAGACACAGTAAAGGGGTGAGACAGTTTAAGTGACAATGTTACTGATATGGATAACGAGGACTACAGTATTTTAGGACAGTTAGAAAAAAATGTCAGTGATGATACACAATTTATGTTTCTTTTTTTTTTTTTTTAAACGTTTATTTATTTTTGGGACAGAGAGAGACAGAGCATGAACGGGGGAGGGGCAGAGAGAGAGGGAGACACAGAATCGGAAACAGGCTCCAGGCTCCGAGCCATCAGCCCAGAGCCCGACACGGGGCTCGAACTCCCGGACTGCGAGATGGTGACCTGGCTGAAGTCGGACGCTTAACCGACTGCGCCACCCAGGTGCCCCAATTTATGTTTCTAAAACTCAGAGCTGATCATCCAAAGCCTTTCTTAAGTAGTTCCCGACCCTCCCTTACTAAACCTCATTTCTTAAAACACCCTATAATGCAGGCTTGCCTCAACCCCTCAGGTTTCTACACACTCTCCAGTCCCCACCTGAATCATCCCTGATCCCCACTGGATCACCCATGACTTGGTTCATGCTTTTCCTTCTGCCCGGAGAGCCCTTATCCGTACTCCTCCAGGGGGATTTCACTCAGCTTCCACACCCGTGGTCACGAGCCCTTCTCTGGGAAGCTTTTCGATCACCTCTCCTTCAATGTAGCCAAACTGTGCTTGAGAATATTATTTTAGTATGATTTTTTTTTTCTCTCAGGAACATAGCACTCAGTGCATGCTATTACCATTTGTTATCTGTATGACTCCGGATTTCCTGCACTTTTCATTCACTGAATGCCTAGGACAGCAGTGGACTTAATAAAAAGTTGTTTGGCTAAAGTAATCTTTGGAGTTTAACAAAGGAAACTAAAAATGATCAACGGGACACTCATTCAAAAGGGTGAGAAGGGGTTAAATGAGTTGGAATGCTTTCATCCAGAGGAGAGAAGGCTAACCAATTTACTAATAACTGTTTTCAGAATGTTGAGTGGAAAATCATGATCGGTTTGAAATTTCTCACAAAAACAGCAAATTCTTCATAAATAAGGTCACTCAAAGGCCCGAGATGGTTTCATGGAAAATATGTGGATAGATATCTTAAAATTTATTTTCAACCATCCACCAAAATCATGAGAAAGCTCACAGTGGAAAAAGAAATTGTTAGAAATGTTATGGTCTGAACATCAGTCAGGAAACAAAGAAAACAAAGCCAAAGAAAGAGTTAACAGAATTTAGAAACCACCCTTTCGGTCATGTCTTTACTTCCTTCTCCCAAACGTCATGAGCCAAGGGCAAAACGCAAGTCTCTACTTGAAATTTTCAGTCATTTGTCACTGTTTCAAATATTAGATTCTTTAAAACACCGATGTATTTTTTTTTTTTTGGCCATGAAAATGGATGTGTAAGTGCAGAAAGACCATGCATATGATTAGCATAATAATGGGAAACACGCACAAAGCTTTGGCCCCTCTTGACCTCTCTGACCTTCAGCACTTCAGCTGGAGTTAGAAATGGCTCTGGGTTTTTCGACTTAGTATGCAAAGGTGGGCGGAGGTGGCATCATTTCTTAAAATCATCGCCCTCAGAGAGTGACAAGGTGTAAATTTCCAAAATGTTCGAAATTTCCATCCACTCGTTCTGATGTGTTGCAATGCGGAGAGAGCCAAGCTCTAGTTAAGGATTTATCTCAGGCTCCGAAGCCCCAGGCCAATGAAAGCCGAACGCGCTGTGAAGGTGAACCGCACAGTCTCCAAAGCTAAAGAGCCATCCACATCAATTTGCAGCCAGCTAAGTGGCTTCAGCGGTGGGAGAGCTATTTACACTCCCTTCCCGGCCAAGAATTATGGTTCTGTAACCAGGAGGAAAGCGAGGGGAATTGAAGGGGCTGCTCAGAAATATAATGGTCATTTATGGCTAAAGTACCTCCATAACAGTGGGCCCCTAGCTTTCATCTGCAGCATACTTGAGGAATTTGCAATGAAACACGTACACACACAAAACACAGTCCCCCCCGCCCCCAGAGACTTTCTGTGACATGCCCATCTGTATTGTGAAAAAACAAAACTCAACTGAGTAAATTTTAAAGATCTTATTGGCTGTATTCAATGACTCATGAGTTGGGCAGCATCCCATCCAGCAGATAGAAAGGAGCTCCCAGGAGCTGTACAAAGTGGGAGCCTTTTGTAGGCAGGAGGGGAGGGGGCAGGAACTAGCAAAGTGCAGATCGTTTCAGGCAAGGTCACCTTTCTTCGGGACAGGTAGGGATCTATCAGGCAGATTACCTCACTGGTGTTGACCGGGAAATTCCAGACTGACTGAGATTCCATGTGTGAGAGAGGCTGACCCTGCAAGTATCTTTGGTATTAAGGCTCGGTTTGGTGACGTGGGCTTAGCACAAGTGACTCCATTTTGGGACTGTTGTCTCATTTTTAATAATGCTAAGGCGTGAGATGGCGCCTGCCTTGCTTATCCAATGGGGCCAAGCCAAGAGAACCTCCTGAATTTTTTCCTCGCCCCACAGATGCTGATCGAGAGGTCTCAACCCACCAATGCCGACTGAACTCCTTATCATCTAATAAGCAAAACAAATGAAGAAGGAGACGATCAGGAGAGACATAATTAGACAACATTTATCATGCAGTTCGTAAAAGTACTGTATTTTGTAGCAATGTAAATTACAATATTGCATTATCAAGATAATAATTTGTTTTGTGACAAGAAATCACACCATTATGTGTTGCATCTGTATTATTTTTTAAATTGGGCTTTTTAATTACACAGATAAATTATGTATGTGAGAATCCCACTTTGAAAATTTTATACAAAGATGTCATCTAAGATCCCATTAACTGTTGGAATCTATTCCTCTCACGTGTAAATGCTCCTTAGTTGTAAGAGTTAACCCTTTCCTAGGCAACCAGAAAGCCCCTTGTGCAGTCCCACGGACCCGAATCCATTTCATCCAGGGACAACCCGATCCTGCAGTTCTGGCCCAGGCAGCCATTCAAACTGGGAACGGGCTTGGTATTAAGGCCGTCCCCTGGCTTCATTTTGCACACCATGGACAAAAGCTGCCTTTCGCTCCCAGTTAAGATTGCCTAAAGGCTTACAGATGTCACAGAGCTCAAAAAAACAAAACAAAAACAACAACAACCAAATGCAATATGAAGTAAAGGTTACCTTGTATACATGGTCCTTGTAGCCTCATGCAATATTTGGGAACCTATCACACCCAGGTTTAAGTCCTGGCAAGGTAAATAACCTCCCTGGGTCTCAGTTTCTTCACCTGCAATGGAAGGACAATAGTCATCCAGGTAAAGAGTAGGGATTACATGAAACGATGTATGTGAAGGACCAGTGCAGGGCCTGGTCCATAATTAGTGCTTGTGACATGGAAACAGCTATTCACATCATTCTCTCTCCCAAGCAATGATTTGAGACTAAGTTCAATCAGAAGCTATCCCTCGGGTTTCTTTGATTTCCAAGTGGCCCCGATCAGCATCATATCATTGCTTGATGTTATTTATCAACAAAGAAGGAAATGGATATGGCCCCCTTTTCTTAAGTCAAGCAAACGAAACAGGTAATTTGGGAAACATGTAAGCCTGGTGGCCAGGAAGTCATCCGGAGCCTTTCTAGTTGCAGGCAAAGGTGATGCCAACTCGGTCCCCACCTACCACCTAGCATTTATTTGCCTCTACAGCTGGGGTGTCAGTGCCCTGCCATCAGCAAGGAATGGAACAAAGAAAAGATATCTCTGGGAAAATGACTGAAGAGGAGAGACTATGCCTGAAAAGAGAGGTCCAACTTCTCACGTGGTTTCTGGCCAACCCTACCCTTGAAGTCTTCTCTCGAACTTTTCACAATGTATGGCCCACTTTATGGAATCCTGGAGAACTAGGAAAATCATTTTCTCTCCATCACGTCTTCTTTTAGTAATCGTAATCTCCCCCAAATTAGTAAAGTTAGGTACACTTGCATTGCCAGCAACGGGGAGGAAAAGGAAAATAGCACGGAGGAAAAAACAGTAAACAAAGGAAGTACACATTTTCGGAAACCAAGAGTTGCTTTGGGCCCACGTATGTGTGTATAAGAGAGGAACGTAGGTCACAAGAACTGACATTCAAACAAAAGTGTAATTACATGAAGAAGTGGCTAGAAGGTGAGGGGCAGAAGGTACAAAAATTCCCAGGTTTGATTCTGAAACAAGAACGGCACCGGAAGTAGTGATTTTGAATGAAGAGTGAGCAGAGAGTGACGATCTCGGTTTTGCCTCTCATGCTGGAAGTTCATTACTATGGAAGACGGTTGATGGTGCCATCTTTAACGAGCAGGATTATTCTGAGTCGCGAGCCAGAGTTAAAATGGAGCTCATGCACCTGGAGAAAAGGCTTGAAGTGGAGGGTCAGATTTCGCTACAGAATTACAAAGAGGAAAGAAAAATCCGCTGAGTGAAGTGAGAAAATAGAGCTGATCGTGTTATGCCCGAGGAGACTCCCCCGTTCCAGAAGAATCGTTAAGCTAAGAAGTAACTTTGCAATTAAGCTAATTTGCTGTTGGAGGCTCCAGGAGAAGACATCAAACAAAATCTGTGTCAGTCCAAATTAGCAGAGAAAGACTGGAGTCAATAGTCCTGCTACAGTTTTGTCAACTTCTGTGGTCTGACGTGTTTCTGACGTCTCTCCCTCCCCACCTCTGCTGAAGTGCTCCAGCTCATGGCTCACTGCCACCTCTTTTTGCGCTCCCCGTGCTTGAAGAATGGTTTTTGTATTTGCAAACGGTTGAGAAAAACTCAAAACGAGAATACTGCTCTGTGACTCATGAAAATTATACGAAATTGCAAATCTCAGTGTCCATGAATTTGTTTTATTGGAACCCAGCCACACCCATTTACCACTGTCCGTGATTGCTTTTGCATCACAACAACAGAGTCAAGTAATGGTGACAGAGACCGTGTGGCCCACAAAGCCTAGAGTACTTCCTATCTGGCCCTTTACAGGAACTTGGGCAACCCCCGACCTAGAAAAAAGTACAGGATTCAGAATCAGGAGCATCAGATCACATTCCCACCTCCGCGCCTACCCTCCGTTGTCAGATCTTGAGCCAACCAAATTCTCTGTGCCTCGGTGTCTTTGTGTGCACACGAGTGTGATAATACCTACCCACTTTGCAGGCTTGCTGTGTCTCTCACACATAAGACCTGCAGCCCAGGCGCTGGTCCACAGTGGTCCTCACCAAGGCATTCAGCACTTTTTCCTTTCCCCCTTTTTCTCCAGGTGATTTTCTTCTTCACGCTCATAAAACTACCTATCCCTTGAACTTCGATCGTGGTGCTACCCTCTGGGATTGCTCCTTACGGGTCCCCACCATTTCTCTCCATTGTACCTCTCTAAAATATAGACGTAGGAATCATCTGCCCCAGAGAAGAGGTACATCTTCATCTTTCCTTAGTTCCGGATGGAATTTTCCCCACTGCTTCCAGGATGTGTCCGCCTGGATGTCTGCTATAGACTGAACGTATCCTCAACCTCACTCTTATGTTAAGGATTAATGCCCAATGTAGTGGTATTCGCGGGTAGGGCCCTTGGGAAATGTGGAGCTTTCGTGAACTGGATTAGTGCCCTGATAAACGAGACCCCAGAGAGCTTTCTGGCTCCTTCTGCCATATGAGTACACAGCGAGAAGATGGCTACCTATGAAAAAGGAAGCGGGCCCCCACCAGACACCAAATCACCAAATCTGCTGATGTCTTGATCTTGGACTTCCAGCCTCCGGAACTGTGAGAGATCAATGTGCTTTTCATAAAGCACCCAGTCCAGGATGTCTTGTTATAGCAGCCCCGAATGGGCTAAGGCAATGTCCTGTGGCCACCCCAACTTTACCTTCTACCAAAGCAAATAAACATATTCTCCAAAACTAAATAAACATAAAAAGCCAACATTTTGTCCTACCGAGGCATTGCTTTTTTGTCACAAAATTCTCACAGTCATTTGGATTCTAGAATCTGGAAGATACAAGTCTCTCCTCTTTCCTTTGTTCTAGTGCATGTCTGCCCTTGTCCTTCCAGCTCTGCTCCTCTGAATTCACCAATAGACTCATGACATGCTGGTCCCTGCAGTCCATGACCCCAACCTTAGATGCATGTGGCAAAAGCAGGGCTGAGACCCCATCACTCTCCTACTTGAAACACCTTGAAACATTCTAGAGCTCTCTATTGTGTCTCAGATTAAGTATAAATCCCTTAGCCAGGTGCCAAAGGTCACCAATTTCACCCGGATCTACTTTTTCAAACACACCTCCTACTCTCCTTCATAACCATACTCCAGCCAAACTTGACCATTCACTTTTCCAGGATGTGCCGTTCCCTTCTGCCACTGCCTTTTCCCCACACGAGCTATCCCATCCACGTAGAATGCCCTTTATTCCAAAGTGGCTCAAACTTACCTGTCCTTTAAAATTCTGATCAAACATCACCACTTCACTGAAATTTCCCTGATGAGTTGGAGTCACAAGTAACCTTTCCCTCCTCTGAATTTCCCATGGTTATTGATCTTCTCTTCTCTTATGACATTTATTATCTTTTTTCTTGGATTATAATCTTGTGTCTGCACGTTTTATATACAGACAGGGGCAATCTTTATTGTGAGTCAGAGTGGCTTCAATCTCATTCCTGATACTCCCTGGCTGTGTGACCCCAGGCAAGTTATTTAACATCCTCAGCTGATTTCCTTACGCATGAAACGGGGATAGTCGAGCCTCGCACATAGACAGTAGGGGGATTAAACGAGGCCGTGTATACAAGGCACTTGGCACAGAATCTGCCATATGGCTGTTTTTATATTTTACCTTTTTCATTGTTTTTGTATTCAGCCCCACTTAAAATGTAATATGTCTCTACCTCACCGAGTGAAGAATCAAGGAGTCGAGGGCAGGCCTGTGTTTTATATTCATGGTGGAATCTTCCCTGAAAATGCCCTTAAAGTAGATACTCAAAAAGCATTTGTGCTAATCAACTGAAATAATACTGAGGCTACAATCAAATACAAAGTAGTGTTTGTACAAACTCTGCAGCATAGGTTAAAAAATAAAATTGAATAGCTGTAGACTGCAACATTGAAAATCACTCAGGAGTCTTGCGTGCATAAAGGTAAGGATATTAATTCTTTCTGATTTCATGAGCTGGCTAATTAACAAAGGAAGTTACTAGACAGTAAATTAACGAAATACAATATGACCTTGGCAAAAAATTGACTATTAAATTGATCAAAACAATCTTTCCTTGGTCAGACTTAGGCAAGAGCCACAAGTAGATTGTTGAGTTTCAAATGATCACGTGGCACTTGAAAGATCCGTATATGTCTTGGATCCAATGGGGAGTTTTGACAGACACAGTCGGGCACAAAGTGCCTCATTCCTCAGCCGGAAGGGTTTTCTCACACAATGCTGGGGTCACGTCTCGTATGTTTCCTTTGGTTTAGTCTCCTACCTGCCAGAGAATGTGAGATTGATTGTATAACTTGACCCAGACTTATTAAGAAGCGTTGCTTTTTAATTAAAAAGACAGAGAATTATTTATTTACTTAGGGTGGCATAAAAGCCTCACATCCAACATTAGCCTAAGGGGCTGTCTAAAGACTCATGCATTGGTCAAAGAGCAAAAACTGGAATCCCGAGTTCTAAGTATACATTCATCTGTGCGATTGTACCTTTCTTGTAGTTGACCTTGTAAGTGAAACCTTCACACATCCAAGTCAGAATGTTCTGATATTTGGGTTTACAGTGACTCTCCCATGGTTCAAGTTTTTAACTACTTGCCAGCTAGTATCCTGCCAACAGTTCACTGTTGATCAGGAAAGACTAAGGTGCCTGAAGGGAATGGCATTATTATCTGTGGAAAAATCCAATATGGACGTAAACTTCCGAAGCAATCTACGGTTGCTTAAACTGTTAAGATTTTAGCCTCGAATGATCTTTTAATGTCTAAGGGGTAAAAGTAAATGTCTTTCAGCTTAGAAAAGGAGAGGTAAGGGTACTGTGTTTTGGAAATAGCAAGAGCTGAGTCAGGCCACCTGGATGGTAGGTCCAACTCAGACGGATGAAATGGATGACTGCAGTCCTGTGGAGACATCTTAGATCATGTGAGAGAAAAGGTCATTATTTTCAGGGATATTCAAAAGCTAAAGTGCACCTGATCAAGGAAAAGAGAAAACACAATAACTGACTTTTTTAAAACTAGTTTCAGGTATAGTATTCAGTGATTCAACACTTACATACAACGCCCAACGCTTATCACAAGTATACTCCTTAATCCCCATCACCTATTTAACCCGTACCCCCACCAACCTCCCCTCTGGTAACCATCAGTTTCTTCTCTATCCTTGTTTTGCCTCTCTTTCCCTCCCCCATGGTTGGTTGTTTTGTCTCTTAAATTTTACATAAAGTGAAGTCATATGGGATCTGTCTTTCTCTGACTTGTTTCACTTAGCATAATACTCTCTAGCTCCATCCATGTCATTGCAAATGTCAAGATTTCACTCTTTTTTATGGCTGAGTAATATTCCATTGTATATCTGTACCACATTTATCAGTCGATGGACACTGGGCTCTTTCCATAACTTGCCTATTATTGATACTGCTGCTATAAACGTCAAGGTGCATGTATACTTTTGAATTAGTATTTTTGTATCCTTTAGGTAAATACCTAATGGTGAAATTCCTGGATTGTAGTATAACAACAGCATTGTCCACGGATCAAAGCAAACAACCCTAAAATTTGTGTGGAGCCACAAAAGACCCAGAAGGGCCAAGTCAATTTTGAAGAAGAAAAGCAAAGCTGGAGGCATCACGATTCTGGACTTCACCACTATATCACAAAGCTGTAGTGATCAAGACAGTGTGGTACAGGCACAAAAACAGACACAAAGATCAATGGGACAGAATCGAAAACCCAGAAATGAATCCACAGCTACATGGTTCGTTAATCTTTGACAAAGCAGGAAGGACTATCCAATGGGAAAAAGGGAGTCTCTTCAGCAAATAGTGTTGGGAAAGTGGACAGCAGTAGGCAAAAGAATGAGGACGGACCACTTTCTTACACCACACGCAAAAATAAATTCAAAATGGATGAAAGACCTAAATGTGAGACAGGAAACCCTTAAACATCAGCTACACCAACTTCATACTAGGTATGCCTCCCGAGGGAAGGAAAACAAAAGCAAAAATAAACTATTGAGACCTCATCAAAAGAAAAAGCTTCCATACAGTGAAGGAAACAATCAACAAAACTAAAATGCAACCTACAGAATGGGAGAAGATATTTTCAAATGACATAGCTGATAAGGGAGTGGGGTCCAAAATCTATAAAGAACTAATAAAATTCAACACCCCCCACAAACAAATAATCCAGCTTAAAAAAACTGGCAGAAAACATGAATAGACATGTTTCCAAAGAAGACATCCAGATGGCCAACAGACACATGAAAAGATGCTCAAATTCGCTCATCATCGGGGAAATACGAGTCAAAACTACAATGAGATATCACCGCATACATGTCAGAATAACTGATTTTTTAAATTAAGCTTTTATTTTAATTCCAGTACAGTTCACGTACAGTGTGATATTAGCTTCAAGTGTACAATACAGTAAGTCAATAATCCCACATATCACCTGGTGCTCATCACGACAGGTGTGCTCCTAAATCCCAACATCTATTTCCCCATCCCCCCACCCACCTCTCCTCTGGTAACCATCAGTTTGTCCCCTATAGTTAAGAGTCTGTTTCTTGAATTCTTTCTCTCTCTCCTTTGTTCATTTGTTTTCTTTTTTTTTTTTTTAATTTTTTTTTCAACGTTTATTTATTTTGGGGACAGAGAGAGACAGAGCATGAACGGGGGAGGGGCAGAGAGCGAGGGAGACACAGAATCGGAAGCAGGCTCCAGGCTCCCAGCCGTCAGCCCAGAGCCCGACGCGGGGCTCGAACTCCCGGACCTCGAGATCGTGACCTGGCCGAAGTCGGACGCTTAACCGACTGCGCCACCCAGGCGCCCCTGTTTTGTTTCTTAAATACGAATAACCGATTTCTAGGGCGCCGTGGTGGCTCAGTTGGTTAAATGTCCAACTCTGGGTTTTTGGCCCAGGTTCACGGGATAGAGCCCTGTGCCAGGCTCCTTGGGATTCTCTTGTTCCCTCTTTCTCTGCCCCTCCCACATGCAGGCTCACACGTTGTCTCTCCCTCTCTCTCTCTCACTCTCTTTCTCTCTCTCAAAATAAATAAACTTTTAAAAAATGACGGATTTTTTTGTATCTTTGAGGAGGTTTCAGTCATTTCCTATACGCAGGACCCTGCCAGCTTTAGAGGAGATAAAGGGCTAAGAAATGTGCTATAATATAGCAAGTGAGGTTATTAAACACTCACTAAGCCTGGCTCCGTGCTAAGCGTTTTGCATATAATGATCATTTAATCCTCAGCTTACAACATAGCCCCATTTTACAGATGAAGAAAACAGGGGTTCAGAAGAGCTATTTCGCCAACGTCACAGAGCTTCCTACACGGCCAAGCATAGATTTAAATCTAGATAAAATGACCATACTGTTACCTTGTCTTCCATGAATATGCCACATTTATTAAACACTAGGTTTGTCTTTCATTATGAAATACAAAGGAACTCAGACAAAGCTGTCCATGTCCTAAGATTTTACTGGGTGAAAGGTGACTAATGAGAACACTGTTTCTAGCTGAAGCTCTTTCCTGAGTAATAGAAACCCCAGCGTGGGGAATTGTTTTGTTTTAATGTTTATTTATTTATTTTGAGAAAGAGAGCGAGTGAGCAGGGGGGAGACAGAGAGAGAAGATGACCGAGAATCTCAAGTAGGCTCCACACTGTGTGTGCAGAGCCCCATACAAGGCACAAACTCACCAACAGGGAGATCATGACCTGATCCAAGGTCAAGAGTCAGATGCTTAACCGACTGAGCCACCCAGACGCCCTCCCCACTCCAGTGTAGGGGATTGTTACAAATTTGGGGACAACACGTATTTTGGAGATTCAGCTGGGTTTTGTATAACTGGAAATAGGGTCATTTATTCAGCTGTATCAAAATATAAAATAACAGCACTCTTAAAATCACATTCAGCCCAAAGGGAAAAAGAGAAGGCAAGTTAGTGAGCAGTCTAAATTGAATTTAAGCTCGGTATTGTGCTGCTTACCACACTCTGAAAGTCATCACGCACAGGACTTTCATCTTAAGCATGCATCCTTGTGTCTAAAAATACTTGCTGATGATTCTTAGAACTGTTAGAGATGCCTCTTGAAAAAAGACTGAGGATGCTTATTAAGAATTCACGCGTCTTAATCAATGCTTACTCCATCAATAAATGAGACTCCTGTTCATCAGAAATGGCCTTATGAGGATATAGATTCTATCCTTTTTCCTGTTAGAGGCTCTGAACATATGAACACTTGCTTCTTCAGTGTTTAAAAAGCAGACAAGCAAACGTTTTACATGAGGCTCAAGCGATCTCTCTTTCCACATTCTGTGCAGATAACAATACCTTCATAATTAACGTACTATTATTACTATTTAATTGTCTGTTTCATCGTTTAATGAATAGCATCTAGTTAATTACAGTGATGGGGAGAGACAAAGGACAGTTTTCTAATGGCGGATGCAAAGCGCTAGTTTCTACAATGTGGGCTGCAAATTGCTTTATTTATACTTCTGAACGTCAGAACCTAGATTCACACATCCTTGTCAAATTATGAATCTCTTTCAACATGGTTAGAAAATGTGTTTAACAATTTTTTTTTAATTTTGCATATTTAAATAATATCACATTTGTGTCTTGATGGATAAGGTGGCTGTTCTGGAGTCACTCATCAGGCAGTTCTGAGAGCCAAAGGACCGCCGAATCTTTTTTTAACCACTCTCCAACAAGGGAAGTTTCCAGGTACATGAGGTCGAGGACTCACAAATACACTGAAAGGCCAAAGCAGGCAGGTCTAGCACTGATACAACGCACTCTGCCTGGCTACCTGTACTGAGGCTTAAACCTCAGTGCTGCTTTCCAGCCCCTAAATAGGACGTGAGATTCTCCGTCGCCTTGGCCACCGGCATCATAGTTAAACTCATGGGGCTTCACATCTGCAGGTCCCGTATAGAATGACACCTCACATTTGTACGACCCTTTGCAATTTTCAAAAGCATATTTGCACCTATCAGTTTATTTGAATGTTACAGCACAGGAAGCATGCAGCGGAAATATTACATACATATTACCAATGAGGAAACACAGCCGTAGAGGTTGAGAGGCCTGTCTTGATCTGGTGGCCAATGTATGGTACCGATGAATTACATAAAGGAGTTATCAATAGGATATTAACAATTGACATTAATGTTTGCGCAAAGCAACAAAACAAGGAACAAAGAGGTCCCTGATCTTAGGGAATGTTTCCTTCATGAGCCTAATCATCATAGTGCAAAGAGGTGTTGAGAGAGACACCGTGTAGTGATAACATAAAACTTTACTGAAATTTGCAAACATCTCAATGCAAAATTGCTCTCTGATGGAGACTCAGCCCCAAATAAATACACTCAAACTACATTTGTTTGTTTTTTCATTTTTTTAATGTTTATTCATTTTTGAGAGAGACAGACCGTGAGTGGGGGGAGGGGCAGAGAGAGAGGGAGACACAGAATCCGAAGCAGGCTCCAGGCCCTGAGCTGTCAGCACAGAGCCCGACACAGGTCTTGAACCCACGAACCGTGAGATCATGACCTGAACTGAAGTCGGAGGCTCAACTGAGTTGCCCAGGTGCCCCGCTTACTACATTACTACATTTGTTATGTAACTTAGTGTTTGTTTTCAGGGATGCAAGGCTACTTCTGGCTAGGAGATGAGAAGACTAGTGACATTTCTAAAAGCTACTTAGAGACAGAGCATTAACTCTATTATTCAGGGGGGATAGAAATCCTATAGGATAAAATTATGTTTCTCAATGTTCGTTTCCCCCAACAATACACTAGCATGTCATACACATCCCCAAGCCTCCCACCCTCTCTCTCTCTCTCTCTCTCAAGACTGCACCACCGCTAACCCTTACCTTTTACTGTTCCCACACCCAGACTGAAACTAATACCAAGCCATACTCCCCACGTGTCACACAATCTCCTGCATGAGCAAATGCCAGTTGGCAACAAATTCAGCCCTCTAACAGGTGCTTATTAAGCTGGATTTTCTTTAATGAGAGAACCTTGCACACTGTCACTGTCACTGATGTGGATTTCTTCACTTGGCATCAATCTCACAAAGAAAATACGTGAAAGTTTTGGTCCCTTATATTGATCTCCACAGGTTTTTCATCTGACAATTTCTTTGGACTGATACATACTTGTACTTAATATTGATTTTAATATTTTTTTGCTGCTAAAAAGTTTGGTATTGTGTTTTTATGTGCAGTGGTATTGAACTAGAGGTTTCCTATTGATTGTGTTCCATTCCTGCCAAATATTGTCTGCAGAAAGTATGTTTCTATCAACGTTTGTTCCCTCTGCACTGACCCCATCCTGTTAAACAGTAAGAATTCAGAGATGGTTTTTCAGAAATCCCTAAGACGGAAACTGGGTTGCACGGCTTTCTTTAGAGATCTGAGAATTAAAATGTGATTTTGATGACTTATTGGCCAACCATGACACTACATGAAAACCAATTTTAGTGGCATTATTACCAATTTTCTTACACTGTACAATTTATTGCATTCTGCAAACAACTTAGGCAAATAAAATGAGTTAACAACACAGTAAAGATACATTAGGCTATGGAGATGTCGGGCGTTATTTAATATTTCTGTTCAATGACACCATTATGTGTCTATAATATATAGTCCCTAAAAATTTATATTTCTAGTTATGCCATACCGGTAACACAGTCATATCACCCATTTTCAGATGCATTCGTATCTGTTGCCCAAAGCATAAGAATATTGACTCTATCAACTCGAGATTTAGAAGTAGAGGTGAAAGTTATCTGCCTCCAATTATTGTTAACTGTTCAACTTTATTTTCTTTCCTCGACTATCTGGAAGCTTTAGTAACAAGCTTGGGGGTAAGTGGTCTTCAATAGACAGCAGTCTATATGGATACTCTGGGAATCACCAAAACAAGTAAACTCAGACAACAGGCAGATATTCAGGTGTCGAGCAAGCAATCAGAGGAGATCCAAACTCCTAGCAAAAGGGAAAGCAAGGAAGACAGGTGACATTGGGGAGAATCAGCAACAGGTCCCCGCATAGATAAGACACAAGCTAGAAAAAAATAGGGCTTCCAAGCCATCTATGGGTTAAGTCAGGGACACAGGCATGAGAAAAAAGGACAGAAAGAAATACTTAAGTTGCTAAAATTCAGAGACAAAGCAACACATACAAAGGACGGGGTACAAAGGTGTTCTTTACGCCAGTGGATTACGGATGAGAGCTCTGTATATGTTCACACTTAAGGCCAGGATTAATCCTTGGATGTGGCAAAGTATAATGCATGTAGTTGGGAGTGAAATGATACCAGCAGTAGAAAATCAAGTTATTAGCATTACAGGTTGGTGCCTGGCTTTATGAAGGCTCTTCCTCTTTTCCTTTAACGATTTTCTACTAGAAGAGAAGCATTAGTTCACCTGTGTGATCCCAAGGAACAAAGTCAAGAGTGATGAAAGCCAGACATTTGAAATAGAAGACATTTAAGCTGTTTTTAGTTTAAATTTCATAAGTATTTGTTACTGAAATACTTGCTGCCCCAAAAGAGTGTTGTTTTCAAAAGGATGAAGTTGAAGATACAGTAGATGAGGGTCAGAAGAGTAGGATTTGGAATCAGGAAAGAGGCAGAGGCAGCCTACGGAAAGATAGACCAAGTGAGTAGGCCAAACGTAATAAGAACTATGTGACGTAAGGTAAGTGTAGATGTGTGTTCACAGCATGATCCAAGATTGGGCAGAGACGGACCACCAATCAAACAACAAATTTTCCCCAAATGCTTACTTTATCTAGCATATTATAAAGATGATAAAGCATATAGAACTATAAAGACATGGTCCCTCACTATAGAACCTTAGAGTTTGATTATAAAGAAAGAAGGAGATTCCCCACAAGTGTATGCATAGAGAAAAGTAGCCCTAAATATCTTGTTAGATGTTTTTCTACAAAATCCTAACGTTATCTTCTCTTAGGGTGCCGATTAATGTTGGGAGTGGAAAGAACGCATTAAAGAAGATAAAGATGGGGAATTTCTGGATGGCATCACAACCACTGCATAAAAAAATATTTGAAATCTCAATGCTTTTTGCGAATTACTTGGGGCAGGCATAGCTAGGGTTTTGATAAAGCTCCAAAAGTCTCCTCCTCCAATCTTCTTTACCGCCAATTTGGTTTCTTGACCTCTAGAATGTGTTGCCCAACCTGAACTGGTTAAAGAGATGAAAAAGACCTGGATCCTAAAGGTAGTTTAGGATTGCCAAGGGCTGCTGCTGCCCAGGGCCCTTACACAAACAAATAACAAAGCTTCTAGGGAGGATCGCTCTCTCCAGCCCACCCTCAACTAATTCCCATGAATAATGTTCTAATGAAAACAGTTTATTATTAAAAAACCACAACACACATGAAAAACAAAGGTACTTAACCAAGAGTTAGGAGAAACAACCCAAGAGCAGAATTAAACCGGAGGAGACATCAAATATTAGAATTATGAGACATAAAACATAAAATGCAAAAATCGTATGTCTTAAGAAATATAATACAGAATTTAAAACAGGACAAGAGACTATAAACTTAACCTATGACTTGTGAAAAATAACCAAAAATTTTTTTGAACTGAACAAAAGAAATACAAGTGAAAATAATATAATAAAGCAGAAATATTATAATACAAATGAAAATACAACATAAAAGTAAGGGACCATAATGAAATGTATAATCTATGTTATATGAATATAAAAATTGAAATGAAAAATCCACTCATTGTTAAACTATGCTAGACCCTGCTGAAGAGATCATTAGTGAACTTCAAGATAGATCTGAAGGAATTAACCAAGATATTGAGGCACAGACAACCAAGATGGAAACGCACACCTAGCAAAATCGTGGGGGGCATCTGTCTATCAAAATGACACGGACAAGAATGTCTTACCAGTTTTATTTATGACAGACAAACCCTGGAAAAAAAAAAAACAAATACCCATTAACATTAGAAATGGTGAAGTATGCGATACTCATACAGGTAAAAAATGCTAAGTCTGTGATATATACAATAAGGATTAATATCACCACATTGTTTGGGACCAAAGAAACCAGACACAAAAGAGAATGCATTGCATTATTCCATAAGAAAGTAAAGAAAGCAAAACGAATCCACAACAGTAGAGGTCAGTATGACGGGTTATCTAAGGGTGGGGTGTTACTGCCTGGGGTGAGAGAGGAGAGGCCTTCTGAGTGCCTGAAATGTTTCATACCTTGATCTGGGTGTAACCACAGGTGTATAAACGTAGAAGTTCTTCTAAATGCATGCCTAAGATCAGTGCATTTTATTCACTATTTATATACCTAAAACCCTCAAAAACGTTACGTTTAGAAAAGACAAAGGCAAATGAGCTAAGCATATTACATCAGAGGACAGAAAAAAAGCAGAGGGAGAAAAGAAAAGTAGACAAAAGAATATTAAAAAAAAATCAAACCAAAAATTACAGGAAAAAACAATAGAGGAGAGAGAATCAAAGGTTTTTTTAAAAGATGTTTCTTGTAGAAGGTGGATAAAACCAACAGAGTTCTGGCAAGTTTGAACAAGAAAAAGAAGGATGGGATAAATCAATGTTAGGAATGAAAAATAGAGGGGCACCTGGGTGGCTCAGTCAGCTCAGGTCATGATCTCACAGTTTGTGGGTTCGAGCCCCGCGTCGGGCTCTGTGCTGACAAAGTTCAGAGCCTGGAGCCCGCTTTGGATTCCATGTCTTCCCCTCTCTCTGCCCCTCCCCTGCTTGCGTGTGCTCTCTCCCTCTCTCTCTCTCTCTCAAAAATGAATAAATAAATAAACATTTTTTAAAAAGGAATGAAGAATGAGATATAACCAGAAATAGGTCAGGTATTTAAAAGATAATAATAATAATAGTGCTAATTAGTAACATATATTGAATATCTGATGAACGTCAGGCTTGCTCTAAGTGCTTTAGATATTTATCACTTCATTTAATCTTTGTGGCAACTCCTCGAGGTAGGGATTTTATTACACCCATCTTCTCGTATATGTAGATTTATGCCAGTACTCTTTAATTTTTTTTTTCAACGTTTATTTATTTTTGGGACAGAGAGAGACAGAGCATGAACGGGGGAGGGGCAGAGAGAGAGGGAGACACAGAATCGGAAACAGGCTCCAGGCTCCGAGCCATCAGCCCAGAGCCCGACGCAGGGCTCGAACTCACGGACCGCGAGATCGTGACCTGGCTGAAGTCGGACGCTTAACCGACTGCGCCACCCAGGCGCCCCTGCCAGTACTCTTTAAAACAGAGACAAAATTAGTAAAATTTTAGAAAACCGTAAGTAGCAAAACTGTCTCTAGAAAGTTAAATAACCAATGAGTTGAGTAATTAGTTAAAATTCATTTATCATACAACTAAGAAACAAGTCATTCCAATTTTAAGTGAACTCTTCCATATAATAGACAAAAATAGAAAACTCCCCCAATATGTTTTAAATTGGTAAATCCAGAACCAAACATACAGTGTGAGAAAGAAAACCTAAAGTCTAAATTCATTCATAAATACAGGTACAAAGATTCTAAACAAAACACAAGTAAGCTAAATCTACTAACGTATGAAAAGATAACTCAGCATACCCAAACTGACTTTATATCAGGAATGCGGGTTGGATTACCATGAGCAAATCCATTGATTAATGTAATACATCACATTAACAGGTTGAAGGTGAAAAAAAAATCATTTAAATAAATTCAGGAAATGCATATTACTTATGGGACTAATATTTCTAAAACCAAAGATAGATATTATCTTCACTTTATCAACAACTAAATCAATAATAATTAAAATAGCCAATTTTATTAACCACTTATTTTGTGCTTTTTAATTTGTAACTTTTTATTTGTTTCCTCATGACAATCCTAAAAGCTATGCACTATTATGATGGGTATTTTACAGCCCCATTTAATTTTGTACTCGACTTTCACAAGCTTGAGTTTGAAACAATATTGTTCTTGTACCTTCCCACCCTGGCAACAACGGAGAATAATTTGAATCAATTAAAGTAGTTTGCTTCAGTTTTACGTAATATAGAGTCACTAACAGTAAGGTTTTCTTCACTGGTGATAGATCCAATTTAAAACTGTTTCTAATTATGAAGAAAGTGAACATATATGTTTGTCATGTATGTGTGTGTCTTACACTTAGAAGATGGAGGTCTTTTGCTATTTTGGTTATACTTTAAGTATTTCTGCACAGCAGGCTGCTGATTTCTTTTTACACAACAAAAAAGGAGACCCTTGAGTTATGCACAAATGCATGTATGAATTTCATCTCCCTGCACTTGTATCCTCCTATTATAATCTTTCAGTCCATAAAGTGAATGCTTTCAAATGCAGAATATAAAAGTATGTCACATAGATTATTACTTCAACAATGATATATTAATATGAATTACAAGGGATAAGTAATAAAACTAACATCCATAAAGCTTAGAGGATATAAGATCTTGAGGAATTTACCTAGGTTTGAAATTTAAGACTTTATTTTGAAGCAAAACCATAAGGACATTTCGTATCCATAAAAAGTAATACGAACCAAGAAACAATGACGATGCTGTATTTTTAGAAGCACAACTTAAATAGGTATTTCTGTGTTTGATAATGTCCCCATGTCATAGAGACACCTTGACATTTTAAAAAATTTTTTCAAGTGTTCTAGGGCTCACTTTTTTTTTTATAAAAGCTAAAACTGAAACCTTTCTGAAATTGTTTCCTTTGTGTGTGCACGTGTGTGCGTGTGTGTGTGCGTGCACATATATTTTCCAAAGTGGTGACTAATCTTAATGCATCTACTGTACTTTCTGTGCCTAGTGAATGCTTTTATGCTTTCCTTGCTCTTGGGATGTTACCGAGCTTTCAAAATCTCACTCAGGTGATGTGAAGAATTAAAAAAAAAAAAGTTATATATATCCTTTCATGTCTGTCCTCGTAATGTGCAACACAGAACATCACTTAGGATTTAAGGCCCCATAAAATAGAAAGCTTGCTTAACCCCTTGACTGCTCGGCGCATGCGACCTGCACCGCCCTGTGAGATTGGAATTTTATGGAAGTTGAAAGCTGAGGTGTTTGAAGGCCCCGTAGCATATATTCATTCCGTTACGGTCACCCGGCCGAAAGCACAGATTTTCTTCACTCTATTTTCTGCCTTTGAAACTGTTCGTGGAAATTCCAATTTTGAAAGTCAGAATGCCTGCGAAGAGATAAAACAAGTCAGTAAATTAGTAACAAGAAATACAAAGCATATATTTTGTTTCACGGAACAAAAATAAAAGGGGATATATTTCCAAAGAAGTCAGAAATGTCAGAAACGGCATCATAGATCTTCCTGAAACTGTCATGAGCAGAGTATAACATTTAGAACTTTAAAAAGAACGGAAATCAGTATTATTGCATGCACAGTATTGTATAAGTCTAGCAATGCATCCTTTGCTAGGAAAGGACCCAGATAGGGATACACCAGGAATGTCAGCACTTTGGGACCATGTGGGATGTTCTAAGACGGAAGGGGAAACTGAAATTGGCTGACTGTTTAGGGGGAATCCTACGGGAGCACAAAGCTGGGGATATGACCAAGTCCTGAAGCTGGGACTTCCAGAACTGCCCCTCAAAATGCTTTGGCCTCCTCTCTGAACTAAAATTTGATTATACAAGGGTCTTCACGACATGAAATTGTTTTATTGTTATTTAATATAGTATTTAAATTTAGAAAATCGTGACTCGACTCTACACAAACCGTAGTGCTAAGTGATCTTGGTTTTTTGTTGTTTGTTTGTTTGTTTGTTTGTTGTGATAAATAAGAAACAGTCATTACCCCAAAGGAATCGGGACATTCTGATCAGAGGGATATGAAAATTACTGAAGCAGTTATCAGGCAAGCAAAACTCCAACATAAAATGTAGTTATAGTTGCATTTGGATTATGCCCATTTATAGTTTCTGAAACACTCTGACATACATATATCGTTTTATTTGTGCCTCACAACAACCCTGCCCAGTAGATTCCACATCTGGGAAAACTGAAGCTCAGAGAGGTTGAGAGATCTTTCCAAGGTCACACTGTTTGTAAGCCGAAGAGCTGGGAGTAAATACCATTCATCTTTTTTCTTTTTTTTTAATGTTTATTTATTTTTGAGAGAGAGAAAGAGAATAAGGGAGGGGAAGAGAGAGAGAGAGAGAGAGAGAGAGAGAGAGAGAATCTCAAGCAATCAGCATAGAATCTGACACGGGGCTCCAACCCACGAACCGTGAGATCATGACCTGAGCTGAAGTTGGATGCTTGACTGACTCAGCCACCCAGGTGCCCCCTAAATACCCTTCTTATTTCAAGTCCAGTTTCCATCCCTTCCACTGAGTGGTCAACATGTACTCATTATATATTTGACACTCTACTCTCCCTGCATCAAAGCCATGGAATGGTCAAGAGAGAAAGGGGGAGAGAGTGAGAGAAGGCAGGGAGAAAACAGTGAGGAGGGCGGGGGGATAGATGAGTAAAGACATGAGCGTAAGACAGGAAATGAGTTTCTCCCCATTATGCCCCATCCACCAAAGTCCCTAGGGCCCTCCAGTTCTGTAAGATTTCTTACTCTATTTAATTTCATGTTCATTTCTTCCTTGAAAAATGCTTCCCCGTTCCCCGGGATTTCAAAATTTCTAGGTGAAGCATTCTTTGTCTGAAGCTATTGTTTGTCTTAGACTAGCTGGAGGGGTGGGGGGTGGAGGAGTTGTCCATCTTATCACTATCTTTTTAAATTTTTTTTTTCAACGTTTATTTATTTTTTTGGGGGGGACAGAGAGAGACAGAGCATGAACGGGGGGAGGGGCAGAGAGAGAGGCACAGAATCGGAAACAGGCTCCAGGCTCTGAGCCATCAGCCCAGAGCCTGACGCGGGGCTCGAACTCACGGACCGCGAGATCGTGACCTGGCTGAAGTCGGACGCTTAACCGACTGCGCCACCCAGGCACCCCATCACTATCTTTTTAAACACAAACAAATTTTTTTTCTCCTCCAGAGCTTATGCACTACCCCGGAATCAAGTTGCTAAGGGGAAACATACACATTCCTCTAGGCATTTAAGAATCCATGTCCTTATTTTGAAATTATAAAGCCTCATAGTCTAAATTTCAGTGTTTTTAAAGGAAACAATCAAGGGTTAAAAGGTTTTCATAGTCACGGTTTGTTTATAAGATCAGAAGTTTTGATCACATAAAGTAATTGAGGGTGATGCAAATTGAGTAGTTTACTTTTATAAGCCTTTTATTTAATAAATCCATGACTAAAATTAGAAACTGCACAATATAAAATTAATTCTTGCAACTTTTTAAGATACTAATAAATAAACCACTGAAACTTTAATTCTTTAACAATTTAATGAAGGGAATACACATGCCCCAATTTTTATTAAGTAGGCAACAATGTGCTGTGAAAATTGGAATCGATATTATAGAAAGTGAGTTAAATTCTGAGTCATGGATTCTCTTTCCGGAAAGTTTTTTACTTTAGGATGCCATGTAGCCCAGGTAGGACGCCATTTCCAAGGGATGCCTTTAGGTTAGGTGTGTGTTGCCATGACCTGAGGTTTGAAAGTCGTCTTTACGAATGACGTGTCACTGCCTGGAAAGCGTTTTCAGCTTATCTTGTAGAACAGAACAGAAGGGAAATTTCCTCAGATCCTGGATCACCTTTTAATAAGAAGTAGCTAACTTCTGATTGGAATCAATGTCTCCACCAGAGAGCTCAAGAAGAGTTTAATTAGCCTTCGTGGTTTCGCTTCATGACTTAAAAGAACAGATCTTTGAAAGTCACACGTGTCTCTCAGTTTGCGCCTGGATCAGCATTTACTGACTTCTAGATCACCACTCATCAACGCCACTTCCTATGCCATGCTGCAGTCAGTGCTCCTGAGAGGCCAATACTATTGGGAGAGCAGTGCAGGACTCTGGAGGACAGGCACATTCCCACAGAAGGTAGAGCGTATACAACCAGAAGCCTTTTTCAATGGTGTGCTCCCATAGATTGTCTTGCTTTGGCTACGGCTTACTATCTTTGGCAAATAGTCAACGCACATGCTCTTAAACGTGATAGCCGAGGTAAAACATATGGAGGCAAAGCCTTCTTCATTTGTCCTTTGCGAACAGAGCAGTAGAATTTCCCTCCCCAGATTTTGCTTTTGCTTTTGCTCAGCCAATATGCATAGCAAGTCATTGTTGGAACATCATGGACATTGTTCCACTAGATTGAAAATTGACCTGAAAAGGTACTTGAGATAATAATTTGCTGTCCCTCGTATGCAACACATGGAAAGGTTTACAACTAAAATTGCATTTTTCAGTTTTTTTCAGGAAATGTATCTGGACCTATCACAAATTCTCGACCAAGTGTGAACAATGGCGTTGCCAGACCAAGAATGGATATGTTCCTAAATGAGCAAATACATTTCTCAGAGCAAACTTGTCAACCAATAATAAGGGGGCGGGGGGGGAGGATAATCTAGGAAAGAAGCTCCCTGACGTGATTCTATAAATTGACCTGAAAATAAAACCATACAAATCAGAGGCACTTTATAAGAGAAAGTTAAGTTCTAACTACTATTATTTTTAATTTGCATAGCGAATTAAAAGAAATCTACCCTTCTTTTTTTTTAAATTTTTTTTTAAAGTTTATTTACTTTTGAGACAGAGAGAGACAGAGCATGAATGGGGGAGGGTCAGAGAGAGAGGGAGACACAGAATCTGAAACAGGCTCCAGGCTCTGAGCCATCAGCCCAGAGCCCGACGCGGGGCTCGAACTCACGGACCGCGAGATCATGACCTGAGCCGAAGTCGGACGCTTAACCGACTGAGCCACCCAGGCGCCCCCCCCCCTTTTTTTTAAATTTTTTTTAACATTTTATTTATTTTTGAGACAGAGAGAGACAGAGCATGATTGGGGGAGGGTCAGAGAGAGAGGGAGACACAGAATCCGAAACAGGCTCCAGGCTCTGAGCTGTCAGCACAGAGCCCGACGCGGGGCTCGAACTCACGGACCGTGAGATCGTGACCTGAGCCAAAGTCGGACACCTAACCGACTGAGCCACCCAGGCGCCCCAGAAGTCTACCATTCTTAAGATTCTGCCAATGGAACCAATATCCTAAAGGTTCTGACCACACACCCAAAACAGACAAACACAAAAGAAAACGGTAAAAGTATCTGAGTGTTCATCCAGCAGATTTATTAAAAATAAAAATAACAATCTGAATACATGACTGCACTTTTCATCTTGCCGTATGTTTGACACCCTGTACTCGAACCCTTTGTTTCTGGCTTTATTTCATGTGCTTCATGCTCCTTTTCAAGGCACACACGTTTATTTTCTGGATCAAGGACTGGCAGAAGAGAATATACATGTACTTTCGCCTTTTAATGTTTGACTGACTATTAACGTTCTTGCGCTGAGACAATGTTACAAACCAGAGAAGTTTAAGCGCACCGGGTACAAATGCAGTTCTGCTGAGGTTGTGGCAGAGTAATACGGAACAAAGATCACCAGATCAGCCACACGCTGCATTCCAAGTGATTGTATTATGCTGTTCCAGAATATGTTATTGTGCTCTTAGGCTGTTAATAGTCGGCTACCGTTTCAGTGACAAAAAACAGCATGAAGGAAAAAAGAAAGCAGCTAATTAAAATGTCAATACCACTCTCTTTATGAATTTGTTACATATAATATAGTGGAGTACAGCCCACATATCAGACTCCAGGTCCCAGGTATTTTGTCAATAGCTTTTGGAAAGCACAAGAAAGAATGCGGCATTGCAATGGTGATTCACTTCTGACTTGATTTACCCAATATTTTCATTGGCTTGATGAGATTCCCAAATCAAAACTGTCCAGAGAGAGTAATGGTATGCCTATTGCCCTACAGCCTTCAAATTGGGATCGTCGGATATCAAAGGGTATTGGCAAGTCCCTGCTGTTCTATATGGCTCGTATCTCCACTCTGCTCCTTCGAGGTGTCTAATTACCAGCTACACTTCTATCTCATTGCCTTTAGCTCCTCAATCAAGGATTTGTGCTGAAGGAACCCTGCTGTTGGTGCTAGAGTTAAAAAAAAAAATCATGAAACTCGTATTCATGTAATCAGCCTATAAACACGAGCCCTTCATCACCAAGGGAAAAAGGATGATCATCCACGCACACTACCAAGACTATCCTTATGTGGCTTCCTCCTATTATGTCTGATTTTGGCAGTTCTCTCATCAGGACAGACATACGGTAGAGAGGAGAGGAAAGAAAAAAATGGAAGTTCTTCAGGGTCAGGTGCATTTTCTATCAAGTCTGCAAAGACAGGCCGATATCCCTGTTGTCGAGGACATTTTCAGTCTGTAAAAATATAAAAGAGACCCAAAAAGAGTGACCCTATAGACTTAAAGCCCTAAAGAAATTTTAATACAAGCAGAATTATATCGGTTGAATACTTAATTGGTTATTTGGGCCACTGCATTTTTAAAATAAGTGGGAGAGATTCATTCATTCAACAATTGTCAGTAGGGTCCAATATGCCTGGAAATTTCTTAGGCACTGGAGGAAAAAGAGCAAGCAGGACATGATCTGTGCCTCCAGAACTTTACAGAAGAGACAAATAAGAAACAATCCATTGAGAAACACAGGGGAAGAGTACAGCTGCTCTGGGATATATAGCTAGGAGAGACACAAATCAAGAGAATCCTAGTAGAACTGACATCTAACCTGTGTCCTGAAATGGTGAGTAAAACTTAGAAAGACAGGAGAAGAAGCACTTCTGGAATGGTGGAGTAAGGAACTCTGAAAATCCAGCCCTCCATTAAATCAACAGGAACACCCGTAAAAGTAGCCAAAACTCACTTTTTCACACCTTTGGAAATCAACCAAAAACTTGCAACAACCTGAAGAACACTATACAGGTAAAGCAGCTGGATGTTGGTGAGAGCAACAGGTGTTGTGGTGTTTTAACTGGCCATGCCCACACCCCTGTCCCCCAGCTCTGGGGCAGCCTTGAAAAACAACAGCCTCACAACCACTATGGCTGTGGTAACCTAGCAGCCACGGGGTAGGACAGAATGGGTTCACAGCTTGGAGGCACTTTGTATAAACGTTTGTAGAAAATAATCTTCAGCAACTGTTTAACATCACAGCTGTCTGAGCCAGTGGGTCCAGTTGGAGCTAACAAGAAGCTGACCAAAACATTTAAGAGAAAAAGCCAGGCACCCAAAAAACAAAGAATCCGGTGAAGACATGGGCAAAAGACACGAACGGACAGTTCTCCAAAGAAGACACCCAGATGGCCAGCCGACACATGAAGAGATGCTCCATATCATTCATCAGCAGGCAAATACAAGTCAAAACCACAATGAGATACCACCTGACACCTGTCAGAATGGCTAATATTAACAACTCAGGCAACAACAGATGTTGGCGAGGATGCGGAGAAAGAAGATCTCTTTTGCGTTGTTGGTGGCAATGCAAGCTGGTGCAGCCACTCTGGAAAACTCAAAAAAACTAAAAATAGGACTACCCTACGACCCAGCAATTGCACTACTAGGCATTTATCCAAGGGATACAGGTGTGCTGTTTCGAAGGGGCACATGCACCCCCATGTTTATAGCAGCACTATCGACAATAGCCAAAGTACGGAAAGAGCCCAAATGTCCATCGATGGATGAATGGATAAAGAAACTTTGGTAGATAGATAGATGATAGATAGATAGATAGATAGATAGATAGATATAGAATGGAGTATTACTCGGCAATCAAAAAGAATGAAATCTTGCCATTTGCAACTACGTGGATGGAACTGGAGGGTATTATGCTAAGCGAAATTAGTCAGAGAAAGACAAAAATCAGATGACTTCACTCATATGAGGACTTTAAGCGACAAAACAGATGAGCATAAGGGAAGGAAGCAAAAATAATATAAAAACAGGGAGGGGGACAACACATGAAAGACTCTTAAATATAGAGAATAAACAGAGTGTTGCTGGGGGGGGGGGGTGTTGGGAGGGGAGATGGGCTAAATGCGTAAGGGGCATTAAGGAATCTACTCCTGAAATCATTGTTGCACTACAAGCTAACTTGGATGTAAATTAAAAAAATAAATACATAAATTAGTTAGAAAAATAACGGCAACAAGTTGACACACACGCACAGAAAAAAAAGAAAGAAAAGAAAAAAACAACGAAATGTTCACAGGGGGCTTTTCAAACCACTAACATATTCCGAAAAATCTAGAAAACCAGGCATATATGCACCACTGTACATGGAGCCGGGAAATACCTCAGGATGTCCTGATGTCTCATCTCTAACTGACCATCCGGTCCTGCGAAAGCTAAGGGGAAGGTGTCAGCTACCTACAGGAGCATCGAAGGTGTGCCCCAACACGCACGGAGACGCCCTCTGCCGAGCCAGGAGATTTGCAGGTTCTGTTCATTAGCTGACCACCGGACTAAGAAAGCAGAGACAGCAGTGGCTGCCAATAACCAAGAATTCAGATTAAAAAGAATTAGTCCACGGAAGTCACTGAACAAGCAAACTAAACCAACTAAGCAAGCAAACAAAAGACCCCATGGAATGAAGGAGAGAGAGAAATCAGATTTTCAGACTTGCCAGATTACGTTATTTAAAATATCCTATTTTCAACAGAAAAATTACGAGTTGTCAGGGGCGCCTGGGTGGCTCAGTCAGTTAAGCGGCCGACTTCAGCTCAGGTCACGATCTCATGGTCCGTGAGTTCGAGCCCCACGTCGGGCTCTGGGCTGATGGCTCAAAGCCTGGAGCCTGCTTCCGATTCTGTGTCTCCCTCTCTCTCTGCCCCTCCCCCGTTCATGCTCTGCCTCAAAAAAAAAAAAAAAAAAAAAAACGTTAAAAAAAAGAAAAATTACAAGTTGTGCAAAGACACAGGAACCTATGACACATAAACTGGGGGTGGAGGGAGGAAGTCAATAAAAAATGTTCCCGAGGAAGTCCAGATTTGGGGCTTAGTAAACAAAGACTTTAAATCAGCTGTTCAAAGTATGGTTAAAGAATAAAAGTAATCCATGTGAAAAAACAATTGAAGGAAAGCATAAAAATTCTGTCTCACCAAATAGAGGGTATCATTAAACAGATAGAAAGTATGAAAATAACCAAATTAAACTTCTGGAGTTGAAGATTATAGTAACTGAAAAAGTTCATTAAAGATGTTCACAGATTTGAAGTGGCAAAAGAAAAAAGTAGCTAACTTGACTACATTTCAGTTGAAATTATACAGCTGGAAGAACATAAAGGAAAAAGAATGAAGAAACATGAAAAGAGCCTCAGAAAGCTGTGAGACGACATCAAATACGCCAACCCATTTATAATGGGAATCCCATAAGGAGAGGTAAAAGAAAAGAATATTTGAGGGGCACCTGGGTGGCTCAGTCAGTTAAGCGTCTGACTTTGGCTCCGGTTATGATCTCACAGTTCATGAGTTCGAGCCCTGCGTGGGGCTCTGTGCTGACAGCTCAGAGCCTGGAGCCTGCTTCGGATTCTGTGTCTCCCTCTCTCTCTCCGCCTCCTTCCCCGCTTATACTCTGTCTCTCTCTCTTAAAAATAAATAAACATTAAAAAATACCTAATAAAAAAATTTAAAAAAAAGAAAAGAATATTTGAAGAAAGAACAACCAATAACTTCCCAAATTTGGGAAACATTAGTCTGGCCATTTAAAAATCTCAATATATTTTAAGTAGGAAAAACTCAAAGGCATCCATACTCTATATCTCCTAGTCAAGTTGTCACAAGACAAGAATCTTGAAAGCAGCAAGTAAACAAAAATCCTTTACATACAAAAGACTTCTCATCAGAATAATGGTGGCCAGAAGGCAGTGGGGATGAAAAATCTAAAGTGCTGACCTTTAACCATTTCAAAAAATGAAGGAGAAATTTACAACTTCCCGAGCAAACAAAAACTAAGAGAACTCATCACTGGCTGACCTGCACCACAGGAAATACTAAACAGAATGCTTCAAGCTAAAATGAATGAACAAACAAAAAACAAAACACTCGAATCTACACAAAGAAATGGAAATCACCAAAAGGTAACTACAGAGATGATTATAAAGACAGTAAACATGTCTTTTTGTTTGTAACTCTTTTCATCTACCTAATTCAAAAGACAATTGGATAAAGCAATAATCTATACAGTGTGTTAATGGGTACACAATGTACAAAGATGTAATTTGTATGAAAATAACACAAAGAAGTGGGGAAGGAACAGAAATATATGGCAACAAACTTTCCGTATGCTATGGAAACGGAGCTTCTATGTATCCAAATTAAATTGTTTTAAATTAAGAGGTTAATTTTGATCTCTTGAATAACAACTTAGAAAACCACTCCAGACAATATAGTAAAAGACAGTATAGTGTGAAAAAATGAACTTAAAATAATACACAGGAAAATATCTGATTAACACAAAGAAAGTAATAATAAATGCCTATCTGTATATTTTCCAATCACACTGGAATGACATTAGAAATAAATACCAAAGTGAATTTTGGGAAATACACAAATAGATGGGAGTTAACCAACACGGCTATCTCTGAGGGGAGAACTGAAAACCCAGAAGGTTGATGACTCGAGAGCAGAGGACTGTCCCCAAGCTTTGAAACCTCATGGAGTTTGCCCAGCTGGATTTCTAAATTGCTGGAGACTGGTGACTTCCCTTTTCCTTCCGTTCTCTTCTTTATTGAACCACAATGTCTATAACTATTATCCCTTATCCCATGCCTGTCCCAGCATTGTATTTTGGAAGCAGACAAATTTTATTCTTGGGTTCCACGGGTCCATAGATGGAGAGGAATTGTGTGCAGAGCGGATTTCACCCACGTCTCAACTACACTGAAGTTAGAGGATTTAGATTTAGACATTTTTAAATGGATGATATTTAGATGAGATTTTGGACTTGGGTTGATTATTTTATAATGGGTTGAGATTTTCAGGAACTCTGGGGTGGCACAAACGTATTTTGCATTTGGTATAGATGTGAATCTTTGGAGTGGTGTGGATGGGGAGACTGTTGGGCAAAATGATGACCCCAGAGAGTTTTCCATGACCTAATCCCCACAACCTGTGAAAAGGCACTTTGCAAATGTGATTCAGGACGCAGTATGTGTTATATTTGCATTTCTTACTAAGCTGAGTTTCTGTACATTCAGTGTGGATAGTATACGTATGCCACCTTATAGGACTTGGAGAGTAATTTTGCTAATAATTGCAAATAAATTGAGGTCCCTAGTTGTTATGTATTGACTCATTTTTTAAAACAAATTTCTACAATTTATTTGAGGCTGAATACTTTTTTTTTTAATGTTTATTTATTTTTGAGACAGAGAGAGACAGAGCATGAACGGGGGAGGGGCAGAGAGAGAGGGAGACACAGAATCGGAAGCAGGCTCCAGGCTCTGAGCCATCAGCCCAGAGCCCGACGCGGGGCTCGAACTCACGGACCGCGAGCTCGTGACCTGAGCTGAAGTTGGACGCTTAGCCGACTGAGCCATTTGAGGCTGAATTCTTGATCAGAAGCACAGCTAACAACAAACTGTTAGGTCTGAGGAAAGCTGGAGGATTACCCTTTTGGTGAACAAAGTATTCTACACAGAGTCAATCGTCAGGGGACTGTGGCTGAAAATTACAGTCATTTTTTAGTACTGCTGCCTGTGACTTTAAAAAATGGAAAGGTTTCTATCATATCTTTTTTAAAGTAGATAAACAGATGTCTGTTGTTAGAAGGGTTATTCCTTGGTCCCCAGCAAGATAGAATTCTGGGTTGTGTAAATGAAATGAGCACTGCTTAAGTATAAAGTCAAGAGAAGAGCTCTAGCAATCATGAATGGGATGTATGTCTTCAAAATTTCCCTTCCTCAAGCCATACTATCAAGAACTCTAAAGGGTCTGGGATTTTATCCTATTTCCAAGCTAAAAAGTCTCGTGAATGCTAGCAAGAAGACAAAAATCTCCTGGGTCACAAGCAAATGACTGTATTTTTCACAGCAAAGGTAGTAGCCAGAGGGTCAGCCTTTGTATCAGTTCCTACCACCTAATTCCCAGAAGGTGATGTGAAAAAGTCCGGTGGATGCCTGCACGCACCATGGTCTGTATTACAGGAGAACCCGGGATTGCATTACGGAAAACCCAAATATTTTCTTTCCATTTTTTAAATGTTTATTTTCGAGACACAGAGAGAGAGAGAGAGACAGAGCACAAGCGCGGGAGGGGCAGAGAGAGAGGGAGACACAGAATCCGAAGCAGCCTCCAGGCTCCGAGCTGTCAACACAGCCTGATATGGGGCTCGAACTCAAGAAACGAGAGATCATGACCTGAGCGGACGTCAGATGCTTAACGGACTGAGCCACCCAAGCACAACCGCCCTCCCAAGTATTTTCTGATGGACACTAAGCATGCTTGCACTTGATTGCAAGAGAAATACTCTATCTTCCAAGGTTGTAAACAGATCTGCCTGGTTCTAGACAGAGACACTGGCTGTATCTTCTGAGACTGTTCACTGCACAAACATCTTTGAAAAGCCATCGAGAACAGAAGTAGCCACTGCCTCCTCACATGCCGCTCTCATGGCATGCCGGCCACGAGACACCCACGGAGAATGATTTCCCAACACTGAGTAAGCGAAATTTTGTCTCTGAATTTACATTTATTGTTTTCACCTATCAACTATAGAAGTTTCCTGTAAAGTCTATCATTGTGTGGTTTATACTTACTTATAAAATAGTTGTAGCTCTAGTAAGTTCTGGCCTTCTCTGAGCCCTGCTTCAAACAGACCGTCATTGGCCTGGGTATCGTCGGGGCAGCAATGTGGGCGGTCGCTGTGCCCAAAGGTGGCTCCTTCAGGGTCTACTTTAAATGTTCCCTCATATGGACATAAGGGTTAACTCTCAATTAAAATATTGTTTTATTCCCTCAGTTAGAACTTCAAGAGACTGCCATCTTCTCTGTGTCTCTGAGGTGGTCATACCGCATTATGAAGTTTTTACAAACGTATCCGTGTATGTCTGTCCTCCTTTGATGAAGACATCTTCCCCAGACGTGGGTAGTCAGGAAATGATGAGGTTCCCAGTGGATTAGCTTCCTGTGGCCTGCTGTAGCAAATTCCCACAGAACCGGCGACTTGAAACCACAGAAACGTATTCTCTCACTGTTCTCATTGTTGGAAGGAAGAAGTCCCAGCTCGTTTTCTCTGGACTGAAAACACGGTGTTGGCAGAGTCTTGTTCTCTCGGGCATCTCTAGGGGGAATCCCTTCTTGCCTCACCCAGCTTCTTGTGGCCACTGGCCTTTCTTAGGTGATCACCACATCGTCATGCTGGGTCTGTCATCACTGAAGCTTAATAGAACCCCACCTAGTACGTCAGTTTAAAAGAACCCTCAATTTCTTATTCTATACATACTTACTGGCTCTCAAGTTTGAATCGAGCAATTGCATAATCACATATACCTCGATAGCGGAGTTGTCAATCAAAGACATGCGATTATGTCCGGGAATGGATTCCAACAATTAATGAATCAATTAATTGGAAAGGATGTATAATTATTTTTACACATAGTAACTTTTGACATGATATAAAATTAAAAAAAAATTTTTTTTCAATGTTTATTTTTGAGAGACAAAGAGAGGGTGTGAGCAGGAAAGGGGCAAGGAGAGTGGGAGACACAGAATCCAAAGGAGACACAGAATCGAAAGCAGGCTGCAGGCTCTGAGCTGTCAGCACAGACCCCGATGTGGGGCTCAAACCCACGAACCATGAGATCATGACCTGAGCCGAAGTTGGACTCTTAACCGACTGGGCCACTCAGGCGCCCCAGCATGATACAAGATTTTAATGACCATGCCCCAACCTGAAATCCTAGTGAACAAAGAGCTTCAGGAAATACATCAGTAAGATATTGTAATGGCTAAACTACACGTCAACATCAGTAGGAATAGTTGTGCAGTGGTTCTTGGAATTTTTTGACCATGAAAATCACTGAGGCAACAGAGTTTGTTAAAATACAGATTCCTGGGGCACCTGGGTGGCTCAGTCGGTTAAGCAGGTGACTTAGACTCAGGACATGATCTCCCGGTTCGTGAGTTCCAGTCCTGCATCAGGCTGTCGGCTGTCAGCACAGAGCCCACTTCAGATCCTTTGTCCTCCTCTCTCTTTGCCCCTCCCCTGCTGTCTCTCTCAAAAAGAAACAAACATTAAAAAAAAAAAGTTTTAAAATACAGATCCCGAGGCCTCCCAGTAGATATTTGAATCCAGCAGGTAGGGTCAATACCTATGAAGCTGTATTTTAAAGGGCCTCACTTGGTTATTCTGAAGCAGTGGGTCTGACCATGGTTTGAAAATCGGCAATGAAGGGAGCGTGGATCCGAAGTGAGACTTCCCATTCGCTGGAGATGATCCATTCGGGAGCAAGTGCTCAGGCTGTCACAAGACAGGGATTGCCTGAGTTGGGATAATTTACAAAGCAAGCTCTTTCTCACAGTGCTACGACACCCTCACTACAACTTGACTGCATTTCACATATAGTAGGAGCACAAGAAAAGCAAGAAGACCTCATTCTTGTATTCATCAGTCCTTCAGTATCACTTTATATCGTCGGTAGTTTGGACCCTTGAAGCTATTAAGCAAGGTTAGATTCCCAGAGAAATTGAACAAAGCTACTCTCCGATGGTAGGGCTGGTTAGGTCAGAGCTTTATATAGCTCTGCTTAAGGACACAAGAGCCCCGGTAGCTAGTGAGAAAACTCTGACTACTTTGAGAAAGTTCCAGCTTCACCGGCTATGAACATCATTAAAATCCACTCAAGCTTCTGATCGGGATTAACTACAATAAAACCGTGAGGTGCCTGGGAGATGGGGGGGGGGGGGGTGTCAGCATCTCCCTCTCTGGGTTTACTCCAGCCCTATCCTGTGCTTGCATGGAGCCAGTAGGCGATACCGTTTGGGGGCAGAGGGGTTGAGATGTCCTTCAGATGACCTTAGGGTCACACTGCTTTGCCACTCTACCTCTGGGCCACACCAGTAAACAGAGCTCTCTCCTGTTGAAAATCCTTCAGCTATCTTTCCACTGAAATTGAAGTCTAAACTCCATCGGCACGGCAGGAAAAATGCTTTTCTCCCACCACTACTCCTCCTAACCCCCATCTAGAGCTCACAGATGCAATCTTCCTAACACGATACTAAAGTCTTTGGGAGCTTGGCCAACATCAACTTACCTTACAAACCAAGTCTCCCTTATCTCTCTGCAGGCTGAGCAGACTGTGCACGAAACATCTTCAGGAAGTGTCAGTCACTTCCTATGCAATGCGAACGGTGCTCCCTGAAGGTGGGCAGGGTGGCCCCTGGCCGCTCTTGCACCCTGACCTAGGAATCTCTCCTCAGGGGTCTCCAGCTCATTGTTCGTTACTTTCTCCCTCCGCTCATCACACTGTATTGTCGTCTTCACCTTACCGGTCCATCTTCCCTCTCAACTGTGAGCCCCTAGAGTTCAAGTACTGCATGCATGATGGTACCAGAGAGTAAGTATTCCATAGACATTTGATGGATGGGTGGACGAATGAACGGGAAGACGCGTGCATGAGGCAATCAATCAATCACCAGGCTTTTACACAAGGACTTCTTGTCTGCTGAGCACTGAGCCCTCAGGACCCCTGAAATTAGTCAAAATGTAGTACAAGGGAGCAATGATAAACCTGAAGGCTTATATCATCATGTACTATCAAGGCCCTGTATACTGAGCTAACTGTCTTCATTGGCAAGAAGAGTGGGGAAGCTGTCACCGGCCTCCATTCCTGCCAATAATTGGCAGAGTTGAGTTTCCAGCGATTGGCAAGGTCGAGAAGTGGATAAAGAAGCCTACTGTGTCCTTCAAGAGTCTGGCAGAAAGGGCGTGAGTGACAACCTCAAGTTCAAGAAAGAGCTAGTCTTGGTGGTTAAGTCTTGTCTTCTTGGTGGCATTGATACCTAGGTCCGTCAGGCATATCACACTCGGCTCTGTCACAGGTGCCTTGAAGCTGCTCAGTGGGAATCCCTAAGCAGGGTCTAAACCCTTGGACTCGCAGCGTCTCCCAGATTTGGGACCTGGATGGCTGTCAAGATGGCTCAGCAACCCTGAGCTGCTACTTGGCTAGTACCTAGCACATTATCAGTGCTTTGCTAAAGGCAGGCTGAAAACTTCACCTATGAGAATGCCCTGAAGGAAGCACCCTAGAAAGAGGCCCACTTTCCAAATAAAGGCTTGCAAATTGCCCTGCACAATTCCACCTTCTATGCCTTCTTTGGAAAGGTAGTAAGGTAGAGACAGCCTCTTCTTCGCCTCCGAAAACCTGTTACTGAAAAATGCTGTAAGAGAATTTAGTTTCAAAAAAATTACGCCATCTTTCCGACCCTCACTTTCTTCTACTAGACTTTCAAACATGAGCTGGAATGTGCTCTGAAGTATACTATGTGAGAATCTACGGCTTGAAAACAGCATAGAAATGCATAGTTCAAAGAAAAAGGAGCTAATTAATAAGCTGCCTTCTTTTCACTTTCTCTGCCTTTTCTTCCCACTGAGCAGCTCTAAATACTTGATGTGGAGCTGGGTTTTTATTTTTATTTTTTTTTTAAATTACAGCCTATGCATCATGCAGACCTCTCCCTGAGATATATTGGCCTGGCACATAAACAGCTTGTGTGCTCCAAGGGCAGTATATATTTTATTCTGGATGGAGCCCATGATAAGAAACTGAATTTAGAAAGCATTTTGTAGGAAACGAAAGTCAGCTACTGAATAAAATACAAAGAAGGGCCTTTAAAATGTGTTCTTATTCATTAGAATTTAATGCCTCAAAAGTTATTTTATGTCTAAAGTGAGAAAGACAAGAGTAAAAGAATAGGCTGCACGAAACGAAATCCCCTAAAGACATTTATATTTTTCTTCCAGAATAAAGTAAATTCTAAGAGATAAATAATTCCACATGAAGTAAGTGCACTGCATGTTCAAAGAATAAACACAACGTGTTCCGTTCTGGCTCCTTCCAACCCACAGCCGTGTGTGTTTAGCCTCCTCTTAGACATATAGCCTCGCAAAGTTTTATGTTGGGAAGGAAAATTGAACTTTAACTGATTGGAATTGCTGCTTTATTATACACTGTACCCTCTGGTCCCCTAACAAAGAATACAGAGCTACATAAATGTCTAAGTAAATGTTACCTGCCCAGACTTGAGCTCCAGAGATCAGTTTTCCACTTTGCCCAGCATCCTGGGTCCAGGATGAATTAATACATGAAGGTTAAGAGGAGGTGAATCAATAGAGTATAATCCATTATGAAAATATCTGCATGCTTCTTGTTTTTAAGGAAAAGGTGAGGAAGAGTAGGGGATGCTCTCGACCAGGAAGTCTAGCACCTTGTTACGAAAACCAAGTCCGTGGAAGAACGACATCGGGCAGCACCTGAGAGATCGTTAGAAATGCAGGACCTCAGGTCCTACCTCTGATTCGGAGCAACTGATTCAAAATTCGGATTTAACAAGAGCCCCGGAGGAAGCTTGGACACGTTAGAATTTGAGAAGCACTGATCTAGGATTCCGTGTCTTCCCTGCAGGAGCTCAGAGACTCATTGGGATGGCAAGGGGCAGGATATGTAAGGATCAAGGTAGAGCCTGATGCAAAACTATATGTACACAACCTTGAACGGGTGGTAGAGACTACACGTTTTTGAGATTCAGAGGAAAGAGCAATCACAGTCAAGGACAAGGTGTCGCCAACGCCTACAGAGGTGAGCCTTCCTGTGGAAGCTTAAAACGGGGAACATTTGGCAGGCCAGAGGTAAATAGGAGAGAACATTGCCAGAGAAAAGAGAGCTGGCTTTATGTGCAGTATGCAACAGTAGCAAAGGCACAGAAGGCAGCAGTGAGCCCTGTCTGGGGAGCTGTGAGTTTGACCTAAAGAAGGCATGCCCTCATCCGTTACCATTTCAGGGCGCCTATAATGTTTTGTTGTTAATTTTCTTTTTTTTTTTTAAATGTTTATTCAGTTTTTGAGAGACAGAGAGAGACAGAGCGTTAGCGGGGGAGGGGCAGAGAGACAGAGGGAGACACAGAATCCGAAGCAGTTTCCAGACTGTGGGCTGTCAGCACAAAGCCCAACATGGGGCTCGAACTCACAAACCACGAGATCATGACCTGAGCCGAGGTCGGACGCTTCACCGACTGGGGCCACCCGGGCGCCCCTATAATGTTTTTAATGTCTGAGCCTCCACCGAGCTTTTCCTCAATACACGTAGACTCTTGTAAAGGACTAATGAGTTAGAGACTGAGTAGCACTCCCCCAAAACTCATGTTGATGCTCTAAACCCCAGGGTGACCATATGGAGCCACGGGGCCCTGAAAGAGGTAATTAAGGCTAAATGGGGACAGAAGGGTGGGGACCTACTCCAATACGACTGGTCTGTTTACAAGTAGAGGGAGAGACAACAGGGACGTGTGTGCACAGAGAAGACACCATGTGAGCACACAGCGAGGAAGCAGCCATCTGCAAACGAAGCAGAGAGGACTCAGAAGAAACCACCCAGCCGTGCCAACACCTCGACCTGGAACGTCCAGCCTCCAGAATCATGAGATGATACATTTCTGTTCTTTAAGCAGGTAGTATTCTGTTGTGGTAGGCGTACCCAACTAACACAGTGAACTAAAGGTTGGAAGGCAAGGTTGCTGCATAAATAAAGTTTGAACTCGAGCCTTTAGTTCACAACTAATGTTTTGAGAGAATAACCTAAGCAGGATGGACTGAGATTAGATTGGAAATAGGCAATGGGAAAACAAAAAAAAAACTACCATCTAGTATTTAGGCATCACTAAACCAGAAAGGTAGGAAAGGAATAAAGGCAGTGATGCAGAAAAAGAAAGCTTAGAATTACTCAGTTTTAGAGAAAAATGGGATGTTACCTTAGATACCACTGAGGTCAACCTCTTCATTTCACTGGTGGAGAAACTGTGGTCCAGGAAGATAAATAGCAAGACAGACGCCAGGGGCTTGTGACTTGTGAAGCTACGCAGGGCCCCGTGCTTAGAAGTCCCCCACATTTGGTTTAATGCTCTGCTGTTGCCACCTTAAAATTCTTTATTTATTTATTATTTTTGAGAGAGCGAGAGAGAGCAGAGCGTGAGCAGGGGAAACACAGTATCTGAAGCAGGCTCCAGGCTCCAAGCCATCAGCACAGAGCCCGATGCAGGGCTCGAACTCACGAACTGCGAGACCATGACCTGAGCTGAAGTCAGAGGCCTAACTGACGGAGCCACCCCAGACACCCCAGCCACCTTTAAAATTCTTAAGAACTTTGGAACAAGGGGCCCTGCATTTTCATTCTGCACTGGATCCCAGCAATTACCTCGCTGTTTCTGATTACTGGTCTGGTCGCAGTCATAGGCAAAGTCTTCGTTATTAGAACTCTACCCAGAGAGCCAGACATCTAGTCCATTTTTTGTGTCTTCTCCTGTGGCTTCAGAGGCTGCTTGACCAAAGGGAAAAAGTGGCAGGGAGGAACCAAAAATAACTACCGCATTAAGCCTGAGAGGCTGAAGGAATTATCAGCAACAATATCACAAATATGTTCACCCGGAGAGACTCATTTGGAAGGAAGGGTAATAAATTCTGTGGAGGGTTTGGGAGGTTGTCGTGTTTGATTTTATTTTGCTCTGCCTTGGGTTTTGTTTGCTTGTTTGTTTTGGTTTGTTTGCTTTCTGTTTGTTTTTATTTTTATTTTGCTTTTTGGACTGAAAACAGGCCCTCCAGGTAATATAACTCAACATAAAGAAGCAAATTCAGGACGAAGGTCAGGGGATATTATAAAAGTATATATAATAATTTATAATTCATACCCAGAATGGTTGGTGAATTCCTTAAAAAAACGAAAAACTGGAAATGTGGGAAATCGTTAAGGTAAAGAATTTGAAAGAAGAGGGAGAAAAGGTCAAGGTGCTAGAATTAAGAAATTCATAGCATAAGTGGCCACCTATAGGGCTCCGACTAGGAAGAGGAAAAAGAAAATACACAGACTAAGAGGGAAATCGATGTAAAGCAACGTGGAATTCAAAGGTGAAGAATAAGAAGTAGTCAGTAGTTGCCAATGGCAAAGAAAAAAAGGAATGAGAAAAATATCAGAATTAGGCAATTAGGCAGTTGGCAATTGGAGGTTGTTGGTAAACTTGGCTGCATATTCAATATTATCAGAAAGTTTTTATTTTTTTTATTTTTTTTTAATTTTTTTTCAACGTTTTTAATTTATTTTTGGGACAGAGAGAGACAGAGCATGAACAGGGGAGGGGCAGAGAGAGAGGGAGACACAGAATCGGAAACAGGCTCCAGGCTCCGAGCCATCAGCCCAGAGCCTGATGCGGGGCTCGAACTCACGGACCGAGAGATCGTGACCTGGCTGAAGTCGGATGCTTAACCGACTGCGCCACCAGAAAGTTTTTAAAAAGGGAAACCCGGATGGCTCAGTCGGTTAAGCAACGGACTCTTGACTTCGGCTCAGGTCATGATCTCAAAGTTCATGACACTGAGCCCCACCACAGGCTCTGTGCTGTGTGGGCCTTCTTGGGGTTCTCTCTCTCTCTCTCTCTCTCTCTTTCCTTTTCTCTCTCTCTCTCTCTCCACCCCTCACCCTCGCCCTCTCTAAATAAATAAATACATAAACATTAACAAAAGAAAGCTTTGGAAAACAGAAAGTTTAGACTAAATTGTATTGACTTGTATTTGATTAAAGTCGAAATCTGATGGTTCAGAAAAAGCTAAGACAGCTTATTTGGACTGGAATAATCAGAAGAGTCAAGTCATTTTTTTTTTCTAGATGGGGGCCAGTGTATATGGGGAGGAAGAGAAGAAATGGGCAGTGACAAAAGAGAGTAAAACCACTGGGGAGGAAATGCGCTTGCCAGGGCATGAGAGCGCAGAAGAGAGGGAACGCGGTCCCAGAGTCACAGCACGGTGACTGGCTCTGGAAAGTAGAAATATTTGTTCTTTCCCTGTGAAAAAAATAGAGACAGGAGCAAAGGGCGGATGTATAAAAGGAGTCATTTTGAAGGACAACGGAGAAGTTTATGGCTCAAAGTCTTCATCTGAGCAAAACAGAAATGAAAGCCACTGGCTGAAGTGTTTGGTTGTAATCTACAATCTAATAGTTTTCTACAAATATCGAGGGCTGGATGGGCAGTCTATCAGAGACATGTTATGAAAATGGAATTCTTAATCACCCCGCATAAACCCCTTTCCTAGAAACAATGTTATGCTGCATACTTGCCAGGGGAGCGTAAACAAACTGCTTATTCAGCAGTATGAAATATAGCATCTTTTGAATATTTCATGGCAAGGCTTCAGGTATAAAATTTCAGGAGTTGAAATCTGTAGAGTAATAAGACACTGAAAAAAAAAAAAAGAAAAGAAAAGAAAATTATCAGCAAAAAATATTGTAGAGAGAGGCCAAAACTACTCAACTGACCAAATTATGGAAAGAGAAGAGAATCGTTTATTATGAGCCCTTGGAGTTAGAGGCTCCCAGGGTTGACGCACGTGTGCACATGGGGTCTCTCTCTCTCTCTCTCTCACACACACACACACACCCCTTGACATTTCTACTTCTACATAAGGTATCTAATACAGTGTTTTAAGGAACTGTGTTTAAGTGTTCTAATACTGTGTTTTAAGGAACACAGATAATCTAGTGTAATTCAGGTCACTCACTTACCATTCTCATTGGATACTATGAGTTAAATATATCCTATTAGAGATGGACTTTAGGTAAAGAAGTTAGAAGTGTTTTCTTAAGAATTTCTGGTCCATTTATTTACCATCTACAATACTCTTTGATGTGAAAAAAAAAAAAAGAAGCATCTGCCTGACAACTTTCTCTAACCTCAACCTAAAACAGCTAAAATTTCATGATGTCACGGTATCTCAGAGCATCAAGCCCAGAGGAAAACCTGTCATCAGAATCTGAGAGGAATGTCCAATGGCAGCAAGGTCAACGGGGCTGGATTAGGAAAATCATTCAGTGACCTACCTTCACCACAGGAAAGGAAGCAGCCCACAAAGGAAGAACAAAATACAGTCTGTCCCCTGTGCTGTGCTGTTGACGACTCAAATCCCCATGGCTGGGTTTGTGTGTTAGTCACGTGCTGTCCTCTAGGGGGAGCTGTAAGTTGTCTCAGTTCTCACCCACACCCCCCACCGAGTTCTGGCTCTACAACTGCCCACTTCACTCCAAGAAAGGTAGGTGTGCTGGTGTCACTAGGATTTCAGACAAACAGGGTGGGAGGCCCCGGGGCTTTTTAACGGAAGCAATGTAGAGTTTGAACCTGCTTGCCTAAGCAGATCTTTGAGTTCTTTCTCTTCTTGCTAAATCGGTTCACACATTTTCTCTCCTCTCTCCCAAGCTTCTAATATATTAAGGATCTTCTGGAAAGTTCCTGGGTGGAAGTTCAAGGGAGAGAGGGCAAGGAGCAGGGTGTTTAATTTGGTTTCTACTTGTAGTGCTTTACCACAAGGCAAGATATACACCTCAGCGATACGCTTAATATTTCTAAGAAAGCTGTGAAATTCACTCCTCACTTCCCACACAGCCTTTCCGTGAATCCTCTAAATTCCTATTAGGTTTAATTATTTAAATGTAATATACTATAGATTTGATCATTAATTTTGAAAGCCCATAAACTGAAGCTCTTAAACGAATAATAATACATGTTCATGAGATTATAAAACATACATAAGCGAATTTTTAGGACATACATCTTCTCATTTGAAAAGAATATCACATGAAACTCTATACCTTAACTGTCTTGTTCTTTCTTTTTCTGATATTAAACCTGACAAAGATATTATTGGGCTCTAGTCAAAGAGAATGGGTAGAAAGAGAATGTCACTGCCTCTACAGCCGCAAACTCAGGAAATTGTGGGAAGTAATGGTATGGTTGAGCAAAACAGTACAATGCATTTCTAACGCTGTATCAAATTCTTTATCTTCCTCTCTTCTTCTTTCCAATTAAAAAAAGAAGAAGAAGAAGGAAAAAGTTGCTCCACTTAAGATAGAGGTCTGTAGAAAACATGATCTTCTACAATATAGGCAGATGGAACATGAATAAAGATATTTTATTTCGTTTAAACATGGAAGTTCATTAGTATATATTTGACTGTGTTCTCAATCAATGGTATCACAAATGAGGCTCAGGAATGTCATTCCAACTGCATAATTAAAAAAAAATATTCTGGTATTGTGGCTCGACATCTTCCACAGATTAACCCCACTCCTAAGGATCTAGCAAGGCTGGAGGTGGTCTCGGGGGAATACAGGGAAGTTTAAAGACCATGGACACGAATTCCAGGCAGAGCTGGGTTTGAGGTTCAGTTGTGCCACTTACAAGCTGTGTGATGGTGGAGAAGTGAAATATCTTCCCCAATCTTCTCATGCATCTGACCCTTCTGATATGTTGAATGAAGGTAATGTCAGTGTTTTTCTCATCGTATGAGTATGAAAATTAAATAGAACAATGAATGCGCAGCCAGTACCTGGCACAGAGTGGGTTCTTGGTTAGTGTGGACCATGACCTGTTGACCCCTCTTTAGAAGCATTCATGATACAGACTCATTCAGAAATCTCAGGGCAGACAGTAGCCTTACTTACCAGGATGTCCATGGCACTGAATATTTGTGCAGTTTTCATGAAACTATTATTATTCCTGGGCAAATACTCCATCATGATCCACAAGTATCAATAAAAAGGGCACCTCTAAATCAACTGTATAAAGCCGCCTCATAGGCTTTGGTACTTTTACTGAGACCTCCTTCCCACCCAAACGTAAACATCTATATCCTTCAGCTACTCCCAGAAACAAGATGGTAAGTGGGGGTGATGGAGAGGAGTTAATGATGAGTTACTGTTTCTTGAGATACATAGACCCCAAAGTATATGGATTGGCTAAGTGGCAGGGGAATATGGAACCAGAAAGAGCCCTGTGAGAAGAATATGCAGGATGGTGGCTTTCACATGGATTTATTCAGCTCAGAAGAGTCTAGAGAAATGCTGAGCTGTGGAAGGACACAACTGAGGCACGGGAACAAAACACCATAAAGAGAGAAAAGATCATGATGAAAAGGAGGATGAAGTGAGACATTTCAGTGAAACTAATGTGGGGGAACCACACAGTCAACCCCCCAAACTCAATGTCATAAGATGCAGAGCTGTGTTATTACAAGGGGGTCAAGATGCACAATCCAAATCGATTCTGCTCTTGGGTGCTATTCAGTACTCCCTGAAGAGGGCTATCCACTCCGCTTAGACATCGACAGGGACAATTCTGGATCCTGTAGCTGGCTGATTGCCAAGACGGTGGCAGCAATTCCAGGAGCCTCCTGGGCGGGTGATCTGTCCAATCCAGCAAAATGAAGCTGAGATAATCCTGAAAACAGAGAACCATCTCTCTTCCTCCGTGCTGCCCAAGCAGCCTCAAATTTTTCTGTTGGGCTTGCTTTCCTGTCATCCCAAGAAGGTAAGAACTTCTATTCCTGCCTGAAAATTTGGCTATACAGAGGGAAAGTCAGTTGTTAGACAAAAATTAGCATTTCATGGAGCAAAATTGCTGTGGGGTCTATAGTGTTTATATTCAAATTAGAAATAGTAAATAGGAAGAACAATCTACAGAAAACTGAATTCATGATATCGAATAAGTTCTAAAACTCCCAGATTTGAAATGGAGGAAAAGAACAAAGAGATAGGACCAAGGAGAGAAAAATTATCAGACAAAATGGCATAGGTTCAAAAGTAAGTTCGAACTATAGTTGTTCCTGAGGAATACAAAACAGAACAGAAGAGAAAGTCAAAGATATATCTCACATAATTATTTTATTAACCCAATAAACAATTAGCATACGGATTGAAAGAATTTGCCATGCTTAAGACAGGATCAAAGAATCCCAGTCTTGAAGGCAGACTGGAAAAACTTTTTTGTTAAAAGGATGAGGTGGAAACATATCCTACTGATATTCAGCCAACAAGCAAAATTTAGAAAGGCTATATGTTATGCATGGATTATCTAAAATTAGGCATTTTTCAACCATTTCTACATTACTATATATTTTTTTAAGTTTACTTATTCTTAGAGAGAAAGAGAGAGCCTGCGAGCAAGAGTGAGTGCGGTGCAGAGAGAGAGAGGGAGAGAGAGAGAGAGTCCCAAGCAGGCTCTACACTGTCAGCACACAGCCCGATTCAGGGCTTGAACTCATGAACTGCAAGATCATGACCTGAACCGAAATCAAGAGTCAGATGCTTAACCAACTGAGCCACCCAGGTGCCCCTACAATACTATATTTTAGGAAAAAAATGGAAGAATTCTAGAATTTTGAAAGAAAAATGTGAAAATTCAAGAATGTTGTGCCCAGTCAAGGTTTTTTGTTTTGTGTGTGTGTTCATATGTGAAAGCAATAGAAATTCATTTCAGATATGCATGGCTCATAAAACATGCCATTCATTTATCCCTCTAAAAAAAATACTTAAAAATGTTTTCCATCTGACCAATATTCAATGTACAACAGAGGGAAAGTTGTGCTATATAAAGACTGTTGGAAAGAAGTTGGTAACCAGTTAAATATAGATTGATGTCTAGGAAATTGTAGCAAATTAGGTTATAAAATTGAATTCACACGACAATAATTATACTTGAGGATAAATGACTTAGTAAAAATATACATTTGTAAAGCTGGGCTTATATATGAAGTAAAAAATGCAAAAATTTGAGAGATGGAGTCTATAGGAGCTTCTGAACATGTGCAAAATTCCTATGCAGGAAAGGGACTCCAAAGACATCCATTTATTCCCGAATTTTGTAGAGAAAAATATTAGGAGGTAAATAAAGTAAGAAGGTAATTCCCAGTAGAATTAAAAACTGAAAAGGGTAAAAGCATAAAAATAAAAGGCCATACATCAAAATACAGAAAACAAAGCTAACATTAGGAGGCATAAAAAACAGAAAGCGGAACACAAAATGACAGATGACTTAAAATACGAGTGTTGATATGATAAATGATTTAAGCTCCCCATTAAGTAGCAAAGACTTCGATTAGGCTATAAAACAGAATCCAACAATATTTTCTGTATGAGGGAAACTCTAAAAGTAGGAAAACACATCGGATTAAAACTACGATTGTGTAAATATTTGTAAGAGAAATGCAAATATGAGATAAGAGGGCTCGACATTTTTGTTTTCAGACTAAATGAAATTCAAAGTTTAAAAAATGACAGGTGTGTAAAAGATAATCTCATATTGACAAATATGAAATATATAATGAAGAGATGATACTAAATATATAGGTACCGTATACCATTTAATCAAGCTATTTGTTTTTTGGGTTTTTTTTTAAGATTTTATTTTTAGGTAATCTCTACACCCAGTGCCGGAACTCACAACCCTGAGATCAAGAGTCACGTGCATTACTGACTGAGCCAGTCAGGCTCTCCTCCTCAAGCTATTTGAATCAAATTTTTAGAAATATAGATTATACAAATATAATTTAAATTCACTGATTATATAATAAAATATTAAATTATTTTTAATACACACAAATATAAATTACATAATGCACCACAGAGGACCAGAGAGAAGCTACATAAACTTCTGAAACAGTACAATGAATTAAAAGATTACCTTTCCTCTTGAAAAATATCTTTATATACTATAGGCACATATAGATAGATTAGATAGAAAAAATAGATGATAGATTTTTAAAAGCCACAAATCTGGGGATATCCACAGTTCACAGCTTATTTTCTAGTTAGAACATAGTATAGTTAGCCACATTTAATGAATAAAGTTATTTTATTTATTTATTTATTTATTTATTTAGAGAGCGCGTGCACAAGCTGGGGAGAGAGGCAGAGGGAAAGGGAAACAGAGAATCTTAAGCAGCCCGCACCACACTCAATGTGGAGCCCGACACAAATCTTGGTTGCACAGCCCCGGGACCACTACCTGGGCCAAAATCAAGAATCAAATGCTCAACTGACTAAGCCATCCAGGTGCCCCTAAATGAAATGATTTAAAAAAAAAAAAAAAAAAAGAGATCATAAGGGCTCCCGAGTGGCTCAGTTGGTTAAGTGTCCAACTTCAGCTCAGGTCATGATCTCGCAGTTTGTGTGTTCGAGCCCCGTGTCGGGCTCTGTGCTGACAGTTCAGAGCCTGGAGCCTGCTTCAGATTCTATCTCCCTCTCTCTCTCTGCCCCTCCCTCACTTGTGTTCTCTCTCTGTCTCTCTCTGTCTCTCTGTCTCTGTCTCTGTCTCTCTCTCTCTCAAAGATGAAAGATGAATAAACATTAAAAAAATTTTTTAAAGGGATCATAAAAAAAGAGTGATCATCTTCAAATGACTTTAGATCAAACTAACACAAATATATACTTCTCAGAATCTTAACATGGTAAAAAATACTATTTTAACCAACAGCCAACATTATATGTAATGGTGGGAAGTCTAGACACATTCCCACTAAAATGAGAAGAAAGACAAAGACATATTCTAGCATTATGCTTATGTCTCATGTCTGTAGACAACGCAATTGCACATAGCATAGAAATAAGAGATATCCCACCAGAAAAAGTACATAAATCTAGAATATAAAGCATATATCGATTATTTATTTTATACATGTAAATATACATATTTGGCTTAGAAAACACCCAAGAATCAAATGAAAACATATAACCAACATAAAATGAAAGCCGGGCAGCAGAGAACAAAATAAATATGCTTAAAAAAATCAATAATTGTCCTATATGTTAGCATGTTAACATGTTAGAAAATGTAATGTTGAAATAGAGCCCACTTGTTACAGTAAATAAACAGTAAGCATATACTGCAATGAGGTGTGCCCACATTACTGATAGACATAAGAAAATGTACAAATAAATGGGGAGATGATCCGTATCCTTTTATTGGATTGCTGAATGTTTTAAATCCATTCAAATATACTCGTAGAAATTATGCACTTCTAATTGACATCTTCATGGCATATTGAGGGACGGTCTGTAGTCCCAATGTTCCCCTAAAAAATTTGAATGTCCGGAAGAACTGAAGAAAGAAAGAAAAACAGGGAATAACAAGGTGGAGTGTGCCTCAACATGTATTAAAAAGTATATAATATAAAGACGTGATAATCAAAACAGGATAAGAATAGACAGAGTAATGTATTGATGCTTGAACAAACAAATGGAAATGATAATACAACCCAGAAAGACGATATCAATAAATTATTCTGGAACAACTGATTAACTGAAAATCACAGTACATGAACTCAGCCAAAATAAACCTCAGAATGTTTATTTGTACTAAAAACCTAGAAGACATTATAGGAACGCAGCTATCTGATCTTGCTCAAAAGAAAAGAGGATAGATAACACAGGGAGAAAAATCAGTAGATTTTGCTATGGACAATTTAAAACTTTTGTATCTCAAAACATAACACCAAGAGTCTGCTTCCGGAAGGCACTCTTGTGGCTTGTCTGCTTTGGAGTTTTGCATAAATGGAATGACGCACGCATCATACGCTCCCCCACGCGAGGCCTCTTGTGTTCAGCGTTCTATCTGTGAGATCATCCGTGGTGCCGTGGCCGGTTGCAGTCACTTAAGCTTATTGCTGTGTCATATCCCCTGGTGACTGGAAGGAGGTACAGGGGGAGCATCCGGAGAGCTGATAATGAACTGTCTGTCTACCCAGTGCTGACAGAGATGTGTTCGGTTTGTAGAATTATAACCTGCTGCACACTTACAACTTGCTCCCTTTCTTGTGTATATAGTATTCTTCAATAAAAAGATACAAAAGGAATCTTTAAAGATGACTCTTCGAAACAAGTTGAGCTGTGATAAAGTAAACAACTGGAAGTCAGAAATGAATGAGAAAAATTCCCTCAGAACCCAGAGATGCCCTAAGGAATCTGCCAATTCCTGGTGGCCTAGAGCCGGGGTTTTAAAAGGTCGCATTAGCCAGGGGGAAAAGAATAAGCCTGGGGCCAGAGTATGGAGTGAGGTCTGGATCAGAAACTATATAAATCCAGCACCCTGAAAAGTGATCTACCTTCAATGGATGAAGTAGGAAAAAAAACCAGTCCTGCAAGTAAGCTTGCCGATTTCACCCTTAGCTCAGGATAAAGGCAAAGAGAGGGACACTGTCTCCTAAGAATTCCGAACTATGAGCTGTGTTTAAGACTAGAATTCACACAACTTGGGGCCAGAAAAATCCAAATCAAAAAACTGATTTTAGAGTACTCTCAAAGCACTGGACGGAGCAAAAGTAAATAAATCATTTCTAGTGCAACACTTGTTAGAATTTAGTGTTCAGAAAATTCTACAGGTAAGGTCCCAAAGACCATAATCTCACAACAAGAAGATGAATAAATGACGAAACACGTCACCATGATTAAAAATCTGCAGAAAAGCATCCTACAGGAGCCACACGGATAAAAGATACTGGAATTATCAGAAACATAACACAAGTAGCTTAACATGTCTAAACAAATAAAAAAGAGACTTGACAGTTAAGGAAGAAGGGGCTCGATCAAACTTGACCAGGAAGATATTATAAAGAAACAAATAGAACATCCGGTCATAAAATTATTACTGAAATCAGAAAACCAACGAATGAAGTAAATAGCACATTAGACTCAGCTGATGAAAGAATTGATGAGCTGGAAGAGGGAGAAATATCTAGAATGCGCCACAGAGTCAAAGTGTCAGAAAACATAAAAGAAAGAGCTTAGGGACTATGGAGTGATTAAGGAAGTCAAAAACACTTTGTTCTTTCCCAGAGGGAAAAATAATAAAAATTCAAAATTCAACAATGCATGTGGTCAAGAATATTCTGGCATGGGTCAAAGACATCTGTGAAATTCAGAAATAAAATGAGTAACGAAAAGCCACCCCTAGAAATATTTTCATGAAAACCACAGAACTCCAAACACAAAGGGGAAAATATTAAACCATTACTCACGTCAAAAGAATTAAGATTACAATTACCTTGAGATACTATTTCTTACCATCAGGTTAGCAAAACTCAAATGTTTGAAGAAGCATTCTGTTGGGGAAGCTGTGGAGAGACAGACCTTCTTGTATGTTGCTGGTGAGATGCAAAATAATGTAAACCCTCTGGAGGGAATTGGGCCATACCAGAGAAAATTATAAATGCACGTTCTTTCATCTAGCCATGCAACGGTAAGAGACAGTCCTCAAAGATATACTTGCAAAATATTAAAAGGTTTTACACAAAGCTATTCATTAAAAAACTAATTTACAGGGGTGCCTGGGTGACTCAGTTGTGTGCATGTCCAACTCCTGATTTTGGCTCAGGCCATGAGCCCAGGATTGTGAGATCAAGCCCTTGGTAGGTCTCCGTGCTGAGTGTGGAGCCTGCTTGAGATTCTCTCTCTCCCTTTTTCTCCCTCTGTCTCTTTCCCTTGCTTGCATGCTGTCTCTCTCTAAAAATAACTTTAAAAATTAATAGACAGCAAAGAATTCAAATACCCATCCATAGGAGACTAGTTAAATAAATTATGATACACACACACAGTGGGATGTTGTATAGCTGCTTAAAAGAAAAAGGAACATCTCTATGTGCTCCTATAGAATGGTCTCCAGGTTTTGTTAAGAAAAAAGAGCAAGGTGTGGAAAAGTGAGTATAGTATGTTATCATTTAGCTAAGCATATGAGGAATTTTTAAAAATAGAAAGATAAACTGAAAGGTGTATATGCGGACTGAAGAAGGACATAGATTTCTCCAAATATTCCTTGTTTTGGAGATTGCACTTGGACCCATGTGTATGTCTTAAACAATAATAAAATCATAATTACATTTAAAAGTAATTCCAAAAAATTGAAAATGTGATGTGTAGATAGCATCACCTACGAACGAAAAAGTCCCCAAATAGCCTAGATAATGGAATTAACAAGAAACTTTGGTAAAGAGATTTATAGTGGCAACAAAATAAAATAAGCCACCTAGGAATAAACCTGACCAAGCGATGCATAAAATAGGAAACTTAAACAAAAATGAGTGGAGATTAAATACATTGTTCGCGGATAGAAAGAGTCACAGTCCATTTTTCCCGAATTGACTTAAAAGCTCAGCAATTCAAATAAAATTCCTAGAGGTTCGGGTGTTTTGCTTTTTGTTTTTTGGATTTTTTTTTTAATCTGACGGGATGTTTTATAAATCATCTTTACTTTCAAAGGTAAAAAAGGCAAGAAAATGCAAGATGTCCTACCAAATAGCGAGACTGGTTAACCATGTGGAATTGGAGGAAGAGTGGACAAATTGACAGAGGAATCAGAACACGGTGCCCAGAAGTAGATGTTACATATATACATATAGAAATCCAAACTATGCTGGACAATATGGCAGAAATTTCAATCGTCAGAGAGGCTACTCGGTCAATTATGTTGGTGTAAACGTTCATCACGTGGACATTTTTTAAATGGATCCCTTCTTCAAACCACACCCAAAAATAAGTTTTAGGTGGGCTAAAGACTTAACTGTGAAGACCAAAAGTATAATATTTTCAGAAGATGATATAGGAATAAAATAGTGACACTCCTGGAATAAAGAAGATTTTTAAGCCAAACACAACCGGCATGAACCATAACTGTACCAAGCAAAGACAGAGAGATTCAGCTATATTAAAATTAAGATTTTCTGTTCAGAAAGGCACATAAAGACAAAAAAGACACATAGAAAAAGTAAAAAGCCTTAAACGGAAGAAGATATTTACAAAACATTAAAACAAATAGTTATTATTCAGAGTCTATAAAAATCTTATATGAATCAATGAGAAAATACACACAATAGAAAGATATTCAAAGGACATGATTACAGAAGAGGAAACATGAATATCCAACGTATCCAGACTGAAATCCCAATAAAATACCATTTCAAAGCCATTACCTGGGCAAACATTAAATAGGTGAACGATAACGGTGTAGCAAAAATATAGAACAACTTAAATTCTTATACATTGCTGGAAGGGATCTAAATTGGTACAATTCACTTGAAAAGCACTTTGGTGTTATTGAATAAAGCTGTACGTGAACATATATACGAAAGCCCCAGCAAACCCATGTTTTGTTACATCTCTAGAAAAATGCTTGGTGTATACACCAGATGAAAAACGCAGGGATGGCATGTGTTGACAGCACTGTTTATAAGAACATAACAATGTAAATATTCCAAATGTGCATCAATGAAATTATAAAAAGCAGTGGAAATAAATGAACCTCAGCCTCATGTATCAGCATGGATGAATCTTAAAAAAAAAAAGATCATGTAAACTAAATTAATAATGAGCCATAGTACATACAGTATTATCTCATGCGTATAAATCACAAATGCAAGCAAAATTAAATAACATGATGCTTAGCATGTAAATATTTTTAAGTTATAAAAAAGCAAGGAAACAATGTATATAAATTTCAAGTTAATAGCTACCTGTGGGGTCAGGAGGAGGGGAAAGTGATAAGGAACCATAAACAGGGCCTTAAGGTGCTGGTCACTTTCGATTTTTTAAGATTGAGTTTGGGAATCATGGGTGTTCATTGCATTATTTTTCGTTAAGCTGCATATATATATATATATATATATATACACACACATACATATCTATATATGTATGTACTGTTTTAAAGTATAATATACATAACAAAACCATTTGTAATGTATATAACAAATTGTCAATATCTTCATCATTTTGAACCATGCAAGTCATTAAGAAAAATTCTAAATTACCGTTAGAAAAAGGTGAAAATAATTAATCTTTACTACTCTTCTAAAATGCAAATTAAAACAAATAACCAGGTAGCATTTTTCATCTGTGAAATTGAAGTTTTCTTTGGTTTTGTTAATGACACTGCCTATGGTTGTTAAGGGGATTGTGTAATACTTTCTCTCACTATTCATGAGAAAACAATCTCTCACTATTCATGAGAAAACAAATTGGTACAAACTTTCCAAAAATAATATATTTCTATGGTTATATTCACTTACTTCTAGATTATATTCATATATTCAAGAGTGTTTATTATTATTCATATGGCATTATTTATGACATTTCTAAGAGTAAAATATTGGAAACCACGTAAAACTCCAGAATATATAAGGAAGATTAAATAAATTATGATACAGCAATATGTTGGAATAACAAATAACACATAAAAGTCATGACTTTGCAGAATAAAGAGGAAATTCTAATGATACATTAAATTAGAAAAGTCAGATACCAATGAGCTTTACAATATACAGGTAAAAAACTAATTCCCCAAGAGTTAAATGTGTTTGTTTATATTTAATATATATAGGAAAACTTGCGAAAGGAAATAGCTGTCATAAAATATTAACGGTAGTTCCCTCTGAGTGGTTGGATCTTGAACAATTTTATTATCATCCATTTAAAATGTCTGTAATTTCTTTTTCTACAAGAGCAGGTATTACTTTTATAATCGGGAAAAAGTTACTTTACTGAGTTTAAAGGTTGATGAGTGATTCCGACGTGCAAAGGGCTTTGAAATATGCGGTGAGGGACGCGAATGTGTTTCCGACTGTCTCAGGCAGCCCACAGGCTGAGTTTAAGGATGAGGCTGGCTGAGAACTCACATAGGTCCAGGCTAAATACACCTCCTGCCACAAGAGAGTCAAGGGTGGACAAATTGGGAAGAAAGCAAGCTCACATCTGGCCGAGGAGGCTGAAGAAAGGGTTAGGGGGACCCGATTTGTAGACATTTGGGCCTGTACCATTTACAGCTGGAAAAACACGCTGCGGTGTGTATGAGCAGGCCTGCCTGTGTGCATGCGTGTGTGTTTCTATTCGAACAAGGAATGAGGTTTCTTGGAAAAAGTAAATAAGTATACCGAAGACTGCCCCTTCCAGTATCCCGGGGCCTCCCTTCATCCATCTAGAGTACTTCATTTCCAATGAATCCTTCAATCGGAATTCTGTATTTTTTTCAAATGGGTAGCCAAATGAACCATTTTTTCTTGACAATCCTAAGCGTCCAACTCCTACAGAAAGAGACATTGCTATTTAAAGTTTAAAATATTATATGCCGTATCTTTGCAGATTAACTGTAAAAATCACACGTTAATTAAATGTGCTAATCAGTCCTGGTGGCTCTGAGGAATCTAACATATTTTTACAATCTGTATTATAGGGGAAAACCAACTCCGACGTGACAAATACCTTCAGGTGAAACATAGAATCAGCCGCTTGTAACTGAGGAAGGAGAAGCCATGCTTATTTTTTATGAATACAGTGGAATAATAAATTAATGGAAGACCGCTCCATGGTTAGGTCAGTGACAACATGGGTCAGTATATTGCTTATCTGCTATTAGGTTGGTCCACAGCCAACCGTATACATTTTTCGACCTGCTGTGTTAAACACAGCGCACTAGATGGGACAGGAGTTGGGGGTTAGATGTTTCAGGTCTAGGGGTGCGGAATGTCAGTTCCTCAGGGGAGGACTTCTGAGCAAGAGATTCATTAAGGAAATGCTCCTGGAAAAACAACAACAGTGACAGGGTAGAGGATATAGGGCACAGAGGAAAAAGGGCACATCCCAGGCGGTCTCTGCACAGGATGAATGCTGCTGATCCCTCAGAGGAGCTCTGGAATGCGAAGATTTATTTATCCCGATATGAGGGGAGGGTGCCGTCAGTCTCCCTCCAAAGGCTTTAACTCCCTGGTAGTTCTGACCTTCCCTTTCAGGGCAGAGCTGTTACAGCAGCCCCAGGCTATTGGGAGAAAAAGAGCATTCATTCACAAGGAGCTGTTAGAAGCCAAAGGCCACTGGTGAAGGGATCTAAGTGGAGACCCACGAAGGTCCACTCCAGAAAGCACTTTCTCCAGAAAGGGGAGAGGAGAGGGAAAGACCTAGAGGCAACCTCTTCCTCAGACGGATTCCAGTGAGTGGTGGCAGCCAGTGAAAGGGAAGGCAGCAGGTAAGCCTGGAAGGATCCCCAGCATGGGCAGAAGACCAAGATTCTGCTTCTGGCCCCTTAGTTCCTGTTGGGTTGGTTGCAAAGCAAGGACCAGAAGGATGCCTCCCAGAGAATTTGGAACAGTTTCCAGGTAAGTTAGCAAAATAAATCGATAGCATGCTAGCTTTTCTTTGTCCCTTTGTTTTCAGTAAAATCTTGCTCTTCTTGATTTTGGATCTAAAATTGTCTAGGGGCACCTGGGTGGCTCAGTCAGTTTAAGCATCCGACTTCAGCTGGGGTCATAATCTCACAGTTCATGGGTTTGAGGCCCACATCAGGCTCTGTGCTGACAGCTCAGAGCCTGAAGCCTACTTTGGTCTCTCTCTCTCTTCCCCTCCCCTGCTTGTGTTCTCTCTCTCTCTCTCTCTCTCTCTCTCTCAAAAAAGTAAACATGTAAAAAAATTTTTAATAATAAAATAAAATCATCTAAATATGCTAAATGTGTAACTATTAAACTCATGTAAAAATATTTGTATGTACATTTAAATATGAGACAGGATGACACTTCTCAAATTAAGATAACTTACGTTTAGTGTAACCAGGTATATTTGAAAATCAATGTTTAAGTATATTGTATATATAATGCATACACTATTAAAATTCATGAGGTGTTTATGGTCCCAAGTGCTAGGTATTACGAAAATGTAAAGAAAATTGTACACAAACATTTTCTTTTTTTTTTTTATTTTTTTTAACGTTTATTCATTTTTGAGACAGAGAGAGAGACAGAGCATGAATGGGGGAGGGTCAGAGAGAGAGGGAGACACAGAATCTGAAACAGGCTCCAGGCTCTGAGCTGTCAGCACAGAGCCCTACGCGGGGCTCAAACTCACGGACCGCGAGATCATGACCTGAGCGGAAGTTGGACGCCCAACCGACTGAGCCACCCAGGCGCCCCATACAAACATTTTCAATTATAAAGTTTTGCAGTTAAGAAAATAACTTACACTTGCATATCTGAATGATGAACATATGAATAGCACCATGCAAAAGACCTCTCTCATTTAATCCTCAATACAGTCCTGAAGGTAGTTGTTAGCATAAGGAAACTGAAGTGTAGGACACTCAAATAAAGTGCCTAAGGTTGGATAGCTAACATGGGCCTACATCAGAACGTAAATCAAAATCGCCAGACCCTCCAACCTGGGCTTCCTAGCTCATGTCATACTGTGCCATTTTTAGAAATTACTTTTAAATATGTATTCATCTCCTAGCAGCTTTATTAATAGTTCATAGCCTAAACCATGGAAGGCAAAGATCAGAGCAAGCTCTCGGAAGCTATAACTCTCGTGTCCTATACTACGTTATGAGTGAGTAATTCCTTCTACACCATCCTTCATCCTTGACCATCGGCCTCAACATTCTTCACTAGACCAGTCATCCACATCAGACACAGGCCTACTCCGCTGTAGTCATCAACTGCTGGGATATGCCTCACACCATCGCGTGATAAGACTGTCAATTATTTGCTCGTTGCCCATTTGTCTAGAATTTACAAGAACTGAAGTGGAGGTCTCATGACTTCTGCTACGCACTATGGCTCTAACTCTGCTGAAGATTCGCATGCTGACTCTAGATAAAAGACAAATGTGTCGTTCTCCACCTTCAAATTTGAGGGCAGGGGAGGGGATGAAGAAGCAAATTCAGACAATTATTGGTTACTAACCACCTCTTCTCTGTCTGTAAATATTTACTAGTGGTTTTGCCTCTGTTAGCTCATTTCAGTCATCAACATAATCCAGTGGATTAAGTCCGTTACCTTCATTGTACAGATAAGGGAGTTTGCAACAAAGATGTGAACCTAACACTGCCCAGTGCCGATGTTAATCGTCTTCCCTCTAGAGTGTAGCTTCGACTTTAAGTTTAAAGTTTAAATGGTTTTCATTTGTCTATTTCCTCCATTTCCTCTCTTCTTTGGTAAATATTAAGCGTCATTGGTAAATGATGCCAGCACCAAAGTCAGAATAATTTAAGAACAATATTGAATTCTGAAGACTTAAAAAAAAATCAGGAAAAATAGGTATGATCATCTCAAAGAAATAGAATGAATCACCAAACTTGTAAAAACTTAATTTAACAAAATTACACATATTAACATATTCAAAAATGTATCAGTCAAAGGGGAGGTATCTGCATTGCAAGTCTAGAAAAGAAATGCTTTTTAGGATTCAGGTATCCTGAATCCTATCCAGGAAGGGGAGTGCTTGACCGGAACAAACGTCTAGCCTCATCCCAGCACCACCGGCAATAATATTCCTGTTGGGGAAAAGAATGTCAACCTGCTTTAACCTTGTGCTATTAAACATTTGAATTGTCTAATCCCTTGGCTTGATTTGTGGTTCGCTAAGCAAAATTTAATTATACTTTGGCTTCTTAGGTAGATGTATCTACACAAAAAAGAATGTGCTGGACATGCCAATGCCAGGATTTTAATTTCCATGATAGGTATATTTCAAGTCCACAAACTTTGGCATTCCCATTTAACTATCAGTCCTATAAGATTTATTACTGTGGGTCTTATTTTGAAAGGCAGACCCCTCTCAAGGGGTTGAGAAGATCAGGTTTCTAAACCTTACGGGATGAAGATGAGGCCAGAGCCTGAGATTCAATTCACCAAGATTGTCCCTTGAAATAGTCTTCTGGTAAACTAGAGGCTTACAATGATGGTTAATTTTATCTGTCAACTTAGCTAGGCTATGATGCCTGGATGTTTGGTCAAATACCAGTCGACACATGGCTAGAAAGGTATTTCTTAGAGGCGGTTAACATTTAAGTCAGTAGACTTTGAGTAAAGCAGATTATCTTTGATGAGACAGTGAGTGGGTGGGCTTCATCTAACCGGTTGAAGTCTTTAAGAGCAAAGACCAAAGTTTTCTGAAGAAGGAAGAATTTGGCTTCGAGACTCCAATATCAACTCTTACCCAACATTCCAGCCTGCAAGCTCCCATACATATTTCAGACTTACCAGCTCCTATCATTGCATAAGCCAATTCCTTAAACTGATACTCTCTAATACATATCTGTATGTATACATTATATATAATACAAAATGTTATAAATATTATATATACACACATAATATGTATACATATATATGTATATAATACACATATTATATATTATATATATTGGATATCACTATATAAGATGCAGATATAGATATAAAAATTGGTTCTGTTTCTCTGGAGAAACCCAACTGTCACCCTCAATCTCCCAATGTGGCCCTCTACCATTTCCACTGAAAATGTCTACACAAGTTTATTTTTCTCTCAGCTGTTCCACTGAATCATAGAATTTAAGACAAGCACACACTTTCAGCCCCAGCAGACAGTGGCTTTCTTGGGTTAAGCGTGAGTATAATCCACGTCTCTGGACTCTCCATCTGGTGCCCTTGTAATGATTTTCTTGTTAATCAGTTATTTCTAGCCATATAATTTTTGTTGTTCTTCAAACCATTAATTCTTAGGCCTAAATAAACAATGGTTTTAATATTAACTTCCCTTTTGGGGTTTTGCTGTCCCCAGCCTTCTGTCTGTAGATTTGAATGTGAAATCTAATGTCAACCTTAGGCACATACGCCCTGCTGGGGTGTTTTTACTCAGTAGTGCACCTTGCCTTTAAAAAAATGTAGGTGGCATTTTAAATTTTTTCTTAGCTGCCTTTAGGATGTTTCAGGAAGGAATCTGCTGCCAAACCCCCAGCTATGATCTTCAATAACTCTCCATTCAGGGTGGCATCTTTATAAAAGTCCATTAATTTTTACGTTTTCAGGGAGTGGGGTTGCTAGCTAATCTGTTAATTGGACTGGATAAAAAGAAAAAAAATGTAAAAGCCTTTAAAAGTAGTACTTTGTGAAGTACTCTGGTAGGGTCAGGATTTTCTCCCACGTCCGTCGACATATCAATAGTTAGTTGCACTTTTTTCATTTGGCTATGATCTTTTCCAGCTGTCTATGTTAAACCAAATCAAATGACGTTTCACCTTCCTACATGTTTACTGCTATGATTATGAGGTTGCTACATCTGTGTGGAGTCCGCCTGTGCAGACCCTTCAACCTAACTTGTGATTCCAAACTGGATTTTGAAATAATTTACTTGATGATCTTTCTTTGAAAGAGAGTAGAAGAGAGAAACAGAACCAGGATCTCGCACTTCCTTCCCAACCCCATGTCTTAATCCCAAATGTTTATTTCAGAAGACAAAAACATCCGATAAGCCGCGTCCGTAACCTGGGCATCACTTGGCTTTGTTTACTTTCAGTGGCTCTGAGCAAGTGACATTGAACTTCTCCCCCTACTGGCATCAGATATTCATATCAGCAAAAGTAGCTGTAGCTTGGGATCTGATATTTATAAGGAAATTCAGCACTGTTAATTTATTCATTCATTCACTCATCAGGGTTTTGGTGATGATACCAGGCAGTCTAATGATCTCTCCAGTGATGTCAATGGCATTCTGTCTGCAAGATATAAAGAACTGAAGTTAAAATGTAAACCACCCTGTCAGTCATTGGCAAACATTTTCATGTGGATGAAGATGAAATTTCTAAAGAAGCAAAGGAAATTTGGAATAAGCTTGTCGTCAAGCATTCATTAATAGAAACTGCATTATGTTTCCTCTTTGCTATAGAAAAATAAAGTCTCCTGGCTGTGGTCAGTGATGTCTGACCCAAATTCAATTCTCAATGGACAATAGACATTTCATTGAAAACTACCACCCTGTGTTAAGTGGACATTTATGAGTTATTAATCATGCGTTCAATTATTTTGGTATAACATTTATCACGTATTGCCACATAGAAAGTATAACATAACTGTATTGTGCTCCCCCCTCCGCAAAGATTTTTACAATCAAAATTTCATTCTGACATATAGCAGAGGCCCCATTCATATCAGAGGGGATAAAAGGTTGATAACATGCAGTCCCAGAAGCTATCTCTGAGATAGTCTCTGACATAAGACGGTACTTAAAACCACACAATTCCCTTGTCACTTTCCTAGATTTAGCTGGGGCTGCTCCTATAGTTCACTTGTGTTTACAGGAGAATTAACCTGAATTCACAATTTCCTGGATGTCTCCCACACTGGAGCAAACTTGAGAGTTTTAGAGGTCAAGGCTTACCAATACAATCGGGGCTCATTAGAGCTGTATGAAAAATGTTGGCTTGCACAAGAATCCTCACTCAGGTGTAATTCTAATCTGTATGTTTAACAGCTGGTGAATCCAGACTGTGTGAGCCTCTTTTTCCCAATACAGGGAAAATCAGCTTCTTGCCATGCAAATGTAGGGTGTTGGTAGTAAATACAGGGGGATAGAGACAGGATCCTTCACCAAGAAAATCCGAAGAGTTTCACACGACAAAAACATTCCTGGAGATGTTGCCGTAAGTGATTCCTCTGCTCCCTGTAAGGTATAAACAGCTGGGGGACAACCTCATCCCGTTGGGTAATCCCAGCCAAGTTTTAGGAAGATGTGCTGGTCAAGAAGGGTAGAGTAAGAAATCTTATTCTATACATTAATAAGCCAAATTAAAACAGAACATTATTTGGAAAATAAAAACAAATACTACATCTCTTCAAAAAAAAAAAAATCTCTGGGCCAGCACTTAGTAAAGTAACACCACATCTCAAAGTCAAATGGTGTTGTTGAAATTACTTAATATATATTGACCCGGCCACAGTGTCTTCAATGCTGTGTAGATAAAAGAGTGGCATCCTTACCAATCTTCTATTAAAAACTCAATTTCTGTATTCATTGCTACAAGAAGTCCCACACCCCTCCACTTGGTTTCTGGGCATTAGAAAGGGAATAAAATACCAATATATACGCCATTTCAAGTCATATATATGTCATTTTCAATTCTCATTTTGTTTGGAACAAAATGGATGAATACCAGTGGGACATCTTTTCCTCTTTTATCTCTTGTACATTATAGGATGCCTAAGAGCCTTATTCTGAGTATAAATTGATAGAATTTTCCCCTATATCTTCCAAAGTCTTTTAATTCCGTCTCTAAGAAGATCATATTCTCATAGATGAGAAAGGAATACGCCATCATTTACATTATTTATCTGGAAATAACTTAACTGTGGAATTTCTGATGAGATCATCACAATATATTTGCTTATGACTGCACAGGGTTATATAAAAAAATAATGATACGATGTAATCTTTCAATCGAATACCATTACAAAAACCCCCTCCAAAGACTCTTGGAGATAACCCCTTTCCAGATTTGTAGGATATTCTTTTGTGATAAGGGAGTTAATGAAAAAGGTAGAGAATTTTAGCTCACTAATATTTATCTCAGTGGTACAAATCTTAATGACTGGTAGTCCCAACAAACCTTTAAGTGTAAGTCCTCAAAACAATGATTCAAATGAGGCCAGGTGCCGAGTTTTCACACTGCTTGCACATAAATTGCTGTCACTGGGACAATAAGAAAGGTCCCTGGGGCAGGACAATCTTACTATGCCCTTGGAGATCTCTAGAATGTTAACAAGATCACTATTGTCCTCTTTCAATGAATGTTCTGGTCCTTTGTGTGTAGGGGCCAGAAAATCCCATGACATTTTGTGAAGGTTGCCGAATGTGTGTGTGTGTGTGTGTGTGTGTGTGTGTGTGTTCATTCACTGCTGACTTTATTTAGACAGGTGACTACGGTTATCTGCAGTTGCTATTGACATATATCAAAATTTAGGAGAAGCATATCATGAAGAATGAATTTCACTGTATGTAAATTTAAAGTAAATTAAATTTAGAAACCGAGAGAATCGATCTAACATTTGAATATACATAGTTGCCCCCTTTCAAAGCATCTTCTGAAGTCTGTTCCTTGTTGCCTTTCTATACCACCTTACTTACCACTCAATCAGTGTCTGTTTATTGAACTGTTACTGGGTGATGACACTGCTTCTGCCCTTCTCTTCCTTTGCCTCCTTGCTCTGCATAACTGCTTATTCATTATGTTTTTGCTTAAGATATCTTCCTCAGCCCATTGCTTGCTTTAGACTTTGATGCTTACCTTCTCAATCATTGGGTCTTGTTCGCATTACAGAGTTCCTGAAACGCTTCTTCAGAGGAAAAAAGAAATCTATATCACAAACATTACGGTGGCATTAGCTAAAGGAAGGGAAATTGAAATGATGTAGACCTTTCATCACAGAGGAGGAAACTGAATTTCTCTGAAATTTTGCTTTTTGTCTAACATTTGTGGTTGAATTTTGGCAAGATCGGCAATGAGTTCGTCCCAATTCTCTATCTCATTCTGCCTGTTGCCTGATGTGGAACAACAAGAATGCAGCATAAAAGTATTGATACCTAAAGCTTTTATAAACACTGGAACTTTCTCTACTGATTATGGTCTTTGAGCCTCAAGGGGCATTAGGAATCTATTTCATGCATTACCGACATTAGGCATGATGTGGGTTTACATACTGTAGGAAAGATGGATTGGGGGCCCTCAGGGAACTGGCAATCTAAAGGGAATACTAGGTAACCTGGCAAATATTTCCCTTAAATATTCATAAAGTAGGTTTCTAAAGGCCTCTCTAACAGAATATTAAAACCTTGATATGAGCATTTTTCAGAAGAAAGGCTGATATGAATGTGTATGGGAAAAGGTGTGTGTGTGTGTGTGTGTGTGTGAATGAGTTTAAATTGTTGGTTATCAAAGTTTCCTTCATTTCATAGTCAATTGTGCTGGAGTTACTTGCACACACTTTTAGTGTCATAATTTTGTAGGTATGCTCTAGTGGAATAATTTTGCATCACAAAGAATATCAATAAACCCTGAGTCGGCAATGCAAAACATAGGGATTTTACTTTAAATTGGAAGAAAGAGGCGTGAAAGCCAATTTGTAAAATTCCTTTAAACCACAGCAGCTCAGGTGGTTTATGCATCTGAGAGACAACGAAATGTGTTATGTCAAGAATGTCGAAATTCTGTCCTTTCTTCCCAAAACCCTACCTACCACCAAACTGCCTTACTTTCTGTAGGAGTTTAGTACTTTAGTATGGAACTTGGATTTTGATCTAAGCCCCTATGTATGGTACACATAAAAATTGATCTCTAAGGACCTTAGAAAATGGGAGCCATTGCAATTGCATGATAAATGCCAGCGTTACTCCCCCTGCGATGGGTTGGTCACTATGTTCCTCATTTGAGCCATTGCTAGTGCTCTAAACACTCAAGCCAGCAAGGTTTTCAGATTAAGTGACAAATACCTCCTCCCCTTCTGAACATGTGTGACTTCTACCCGGTCTCTAATTAGGTGCCGGTAGTCTGGAGTCAAATATATGTTGGCCAGCATATCTTATCATCCCTCCCCTGATTTAGACTCTGCAACAGCTCAGTAGTCACTTGACTTGAGAAGGTTTTGTAACTGAACTATTATGAGTTCGCTGCTTGGTGAATTATAGATAGAAGCTACACCAGGTGGAGATGTCACGCCAAGGAAACTTCATTTGCAGCAAATAAGGAGATTCCAGGGCATATCAAAGCGGTGACTTCTGGAGTAAGGGTGAACTGGTTCCTTTTATTTAGGGTAAGGATGAATATTTAGAAAGGGGAGCCTTGTCATTGTATGTAGGGAGAGGCTGGCATAAAGTCACTCATGCACCTTAAGGAAACAAGCTTATATATACATTGTCTGTTATGTAAATGAGGCTTCGGCTCCTCCTTGAGCAGAGATTTTAGCATTACAATGAGGTAAAGATAACTGTCAGTCACTCCGTGGTCCATCTGCAAGGATGTGAGTTGAGGGTTGAGCTCAAACTGGTCTGGGTGGTTGGTCTGGGCCAGCTGGAGCTCTGCATCTGGAAGGTCATTATCTCTTGAAGGGTAGTTTTGGTTTCCATCACGGGATGTCATGCCTGGGAAAACATAAGCTAGAAAGAAATGTTTAAGAAAATGTTGGACAAAGGCCAGTGGGCACAATGCAGGTGGGCTTTAAAGGTCAGATCTTGAGATCTACCTGGTGACAGCTTGATCTAGTCACTCTGCATTTCCTCCCACACTGGCATGCTTTTCTCTTCTCTTTCCCTCAGTTGATAGTTAAATATGGGAATTTACTAACAGATATGTCCAGGAACAACAACAGTAATAAAATATTTACAAATAAATAAAACAAAAGATGAACAAGACTTTCATGGTGAAAGTTGTGAAAGTCACAATAGAAAACGTAAGTAAAAAGATGTGGGAAGAATCAATAATGTAAAAATTTTCCAGATTAATCTATACATTAGATGAATTCCAATTAAAACTCTAAAAATGTCTTTCATGAAAATTGATACACTGATCCTAAAATTTATATGAAAGAATAAAAAGCAAAGAACATCCAGGACAATTTTCAAGAATAAAAAGAGAACATGTTCTATACTCTGTATCAAGACCTACCATAAAGCCATAGTCGTTGGAACAGGAGAAATTAGTGCAAGGATAAACAAATATTCCATTGGTACAGAAAATACCGGGCAGTAACCAATCTATATATAAATGAGATGTTTATGGCATTATAAAGCAATGGAGAAAGTACCAATTATCCAATAATTGTCAGCGACAATTGATTGTTCATACAGAAAAGGACAAAATTTAATCTCTACCTCACACCATACACAGAAATTTATTTCGGAAGAATTAAGGTCTAAGAATGCATTGTGTTTTTAGTAAGTACGTACTTTATTAACAAATGCTTCTCCTAGAAAGCAAAGCTATCAAACATTTACCATAACTTTATGGTATTATTGTAGGAAATGATTTCTTTTTTTTTAATTATTTTTTTTAACGTTTATTTATTTTTGAGACAGAGAGACAGAGCATGAACAGGGGAGGGGCAGAGAGAGAGGGAGACACAGAATCCGAAGTGGGCTCCAGGCTCTGAGCTGTCAGCACAGAGCCCGACGCGGGGCTTGAACTCATGGACCGTGAGATCATGACCTGAGCCGAAGTTGGATGCCCAACCGACTCAGCCACCCAGGCGCCCCAGGAAATGATTTCTTAAGGAAGACATAAAAGTATATCTAATGAAGACCTATGTGTTAAATAGGACTTCACTGAAATTAAAATCTTGAATTTGTAAATGATAACCAGTGAAAAGGAAAGTCTTTTAGGAGAAAAAGTATTTGTAACCAGTATTACTTGTGCACCATTTGAATATAGAAGGTAAAAGAACATGGTATCCACTTTCCCAATTCTAGCCTCATTGGAACAAAAAGGAAGTTGAATCAGATGATCTCTATTAATCTAACTTATTTGCTAACTGACTGTAGGAGTAAGTCACGACAACCTTCATGAAGCCAAAAAAATATTTGATAAAACTGAACACTTGCTTATGACATATAAGAATTAAACCCACACTTGGAAATGAAGTCTAAAGAAGGGGGAAAAACTGTAAGTATTGTTAAAATGATAGAAAAGACTCCGGCAGGAGTAGAAATTTGTGCTCTAACCAGCAATAAATGAGATATCTGCTCCTTATAGACTCAGTAGTAGAATTTATTATCAAACTTAGATATTTAAATTGCTCCAAAAGGGGAAAAAACCCTTTAGTGTAGTTTGATTCATATTTCCTTATTAAGGTTAAGATTGACATCTTGTCATATGTTGACAAACCTTCTTTGTAAACTCCTATATATATGTTTTTCTATTGATTCGTGAGAGCTTTCTGTGTATGACCTTTGTTATATAAGTTGAAAATAGATTTTCCCTGTTAGTCATTTGTCTTTTGACTTTACTTATATTCTTTCTTTAGCTATAAAAGCTATATGTCTTTTCTTTATATGGAAGTTTATCAATCTTTTCTGTTATAGCTTCTGAATTTTGAGTTATGGTTGGGATTTTCTCACCCCATTTTCAAGAAACTATTCCGTGTTTTCTTCTGGAATTTTCATAATTTATTTTTCATATTTAGTTATTGAATTGATTTTAAAATTATCCTGATGAAAAGTCTGAAGCATGGATTCAATTTCATGTTTCCCCCCAGATGATCACTCAGTGGTCACAAGTCCTTATGTTGAAAAATCTGTGCACCCACTGGTCTGTGATGCCATTCTGTGTGACTTCCTACATTCTCTATGTATTTGGTGTCTATGTCTAGACTTGTATTCTTCTTTCTGTTCTATATTTTTTAATTACAGAGGCATTGTAATGCATTTTTTATGCTTTTGGACAGCTACTCAGCTCTAGAATCAGATGTTCCTATGGAAAATCTGAAACCAGAGTGATACTTTCCCTTATAATCTGGTTGCACAGATGTTTCTTTTCTCTTCCTTATGGATCAACAACTTTAGCTGTATCTCAGTGTTGACAATTCTGGTGTTCTTTCCCTTGGCATGGGTATATCTGGCAGGTAGGTAGTGGATAGATAGATGATATATAGATAGATAGATAGAATATATAACTTTTTTGAAAATCTGTTTGAATTATATTTTTAAATATTTGCTTCACTCTATCATTCTTGCTTTTCTTTTTCAGACTCCAATTATATATATGTTGCACCTCCTTTGCTTTATATTATATTTAGAATTTTTTCCCCAATCTTTTTTTAAATTTCTATTTTATTTTGGAGGCTTTAGCTACGTAGGTCTCTCTCTGTACTTACCTACAATGTGTGCTTTCTTTAGGCTTCCTTACTATTTCCTGTCTGTATCTCCAGGGATTATTTTTATCCTACTGTTTTTTTTTTCCCTGAAGTTCTGCCAGATCATGTTTCAATTCTTTCTAGTTTTTCACCATCTTTTCTTTCAGTTATTGTGTTTCTTCTTGGTGGTGGGTTTTTTTTTCCAGTCCTTTTGTAAGGTTTTTGTTTTTGTTTTTGTTTTTTAGATAGTAAAATCTCACTATTTTAATCTGGCCCATGGCAATACTTTCTAGTGAGTGTTCCTTGGTGATAAGTTGCGTTGGCCTTTTCCACCTGCTTCCCTACAGTGCCTGTGGATCAGTGCTGTGACTACTCCTTTTTAGAAACCTTGGCCCAGCTTTATGCCAGTATGTTCTTAGACCTGCCATCTCGTTATATGGTGAACTTCCTCCCCCCGTGCACCTTTCTGCTCCATCTCTGTGTGACTCTTTCCAGGTTGTGCTGCTTTTGTTCAATGCAAATGATATTGGCTTAGGGTGTTAGAGCCAGGCTTCTTCTCACTTACAGGAAATACATTTCTTGTGACTGGTGCTTTTTGGTCTTTTGAGGTCTGCCACCGTTATAGGATCTCACATTTTACTTCTTCCAATGTGATTTTAGAAGCACTTCAACTTCCGGTGATTTCTGTCCTAATTTTGGTTACTTTTGGCAATCCTTGTGCATTTCAATATATTTTAGAATAATATAAAATAATAAGATACAACATAATACTATTCTACCTCTTAGCTTTAGTGGAGGTGAAATTTACAGAAGCGTGTATTATAATAATAATAATTATTATTATTATTATTATTCCTTGGCTTTTGTATAATACCCACGACAGAAATTGGCATGTCAAGCTCTCCTACCCACACAGCAGTTTAATCAGGACTCTGGTGTGAAACTACATGGTTTGAAGCCAAGTTCTGCCATTTATTAGCTATGTGATCTTCAGCAAGTTACTAATTCTCTCTTTGCGTTAGTATCTTCCTTTGTAAAGTGGTGACAATTGTACTCTGAGCCTCATTAAGGCAGCATATACTTGCCTACACCATGACTTTGGCCTTAGCCATTTGATTTGCTTTGGTAAGTAAGAACTTGGGGACCTGACAGAAGCAGAGACTTAGAATATGATGATACATATCAACTTCCTCTGTTTGGCCTCTGCTGCTTCTATGGAAACACTCATCAGGTAGTCAATATTCTTTCCAACTGAGCTGCAAGGCAAAGCATATCCAAACCAGACTGAGAGCATGACGCTTCCCTAGCCGACTTGCAGACCAACAGTCTGCGGCAGAGTCCCCCAGCCAACTGAGGGGAAGGAAGGAAAACATGAACTTCTCCTATTTTAGCTTCCTAGGCACAAAAATCACATGTGGCATATCAGGACTTGACATATATATAATTTAGCATACCCCTCCCATTGTTAAATTTTATGTGTTTTGTGATAAAATGTAAAGATCTATAATCCATTAAAAGAATGTTCATGTTTCAAGAGTCAGATTCATGATGGATTTGGAATAATCTAGCAACTATTGTCAGTTAGGTCTGATTTATATTTAGCGATAAGATTCATCCACTTTCATAATTCTTTTGGAAACTGAAAAATGCATTATAATGAAAAAGTCAAAGGAAATCCTCTAAGATAAAATGTGAAAGCGGAGGATAAAATCACCCCGCCCAAATTATCTTTGCATTCTTCTTTCATCTTATAATTACCACACACACACACACACACACACACACAAAGGGAGGTGGATAATATTTGTAAAGCAACTGATAATATGAAGCAATGAATATCTTACTTAGAACTGCCTGCTGACCACTGTTTGCCCGACTGCTTCTGCAACTCAGTCTTTGGGAGATTAGAAAAGGATACAGAGAAAACATTTGTATCCTACAGCGTCTTAGTAGATCTAGTCAAGTGAATAAAAATGTCATATAAAAGTATAGATTTCGTTCAATAAACTGTCAAATTTTATGAGTTGCACTGTTTTAAAAATGGTTGCTTTTTTTTCCTTAAGGAAATAATAAAGTAGATTTTGAATCCGAATTTTTGGAGTTGTAACAACACTGATCTTCAGTGTCCTGTACTCCTGTGTCTGTAAAAGATAGACAAAGTTTCACACGTACACAGCGCAGCAAAGCCCCTTGAGACCCACACGGGCGTCGTTAATTATCTGTGTCATCAGCTTGGAATAAAAGAGAACAACAACCTGTCTGACAAAGAATCAAAATAGGAAAGCAGGCTCCTATTTTAGAAAGATCCCTGCAGTATGAATATAGACTACCTATGCTGCATCTTATTTTGAAAGAGCAGTGATCAGTCATAATTCTTAGTCTTTACAAAGTAGAGTTGCCTTGTAGCATTTTTATTTCATGTAGTGAAAAGCTTAGAAGTGCCAGCTGAGTTAAGATCAGATCCTGCCTTCACACAGCAACCCAAGACTCCATTGGCATCCGATAGAAGTCTCACGTTTGGAACAATGGTGGATTCAAGACAATGTGGAGAGCAGAATGCACTTCCTATAAAAAGCACACAACCTCTTACTCTGCCAGTATTCAGGGCTACACTAAAGGTTATGTTTGCTGCTGCTCTCTGTTGTCCTTAACCACTGACATTTTAAAAAGTCTAAATGCACTGTGCCTTGGGACTCCTTTGTGAAGGGGGCTTTATACGTGTAAATGGCTGTTGGTACAACCTCTATTTGACTTCTCACGATCACCTCCAGTTCCAAGTGGAACAAGTTCTGCTGCCTTTGCAGAGTCCTTAGCAGCCCTCGCATTTCCTTGGGGAGTCTATATTCCAGCTGGCAAAACCATCATTGTAATTTGTCAAAGTAAGGATTGTGCCACAAAAGCACGTGTTCTAAAGAAACAGGGAGCATTGTCTGCCTGCCCTCTGTAGCATAAGCACATTCAAAAGCCTCCAGTAAATGAATGATCAGCTGGACACAGATAATGATTTGGGGGTAAATATGAGCTTAGGCTGTTGTATAGCAGGAGGATCCATTAGAACTGAAAATGGATGGGGCTTTTGCTAATGCAAGAGACGCGTTCCGTGAAGTATCATTCATGCAGACGCGAGAGGACTGTCTTAACTCCGGGTGGGAATAGGCACTGATAAAGCAAGGGTCAAGGAACTTGATCTGCATCACTAATTTGAACCTTTTCTTTGTAATAGCCACCATAAAAGAGCAACCAGAGAACAGTAACCCAACAGGCTGAAGTAAACTCTGCTCTGTGCTTTCCCATGCACTTGATACAATCCAGAAAGATGATCTGTTTCCAAAGAGATAGGATGTGATCTCTTTTTGGAGTTGAATATTTTCGATGAATACCCCAGGAGACAATAGCTGAGGAAGTTCCAGATAGCAGCCCTCTGCCACTAACGTCACAGTGCTGTCAACTCTGGTGACAGATGAATCCAGATGTTAGTCCTGGCTCTGTTACTTATAGGCTCTCTGGGCCTTGGGCAAGCTCTGTATCCTTTCAAAGTCTACGTTCTCTCATCTGTAAAATGCTCTCTGCCTCATACGACTGTAACGTACATCGATATTTAGCACTTAAACATTTAGCACTTAGTATGCTTCCGATAAATGTCAGCGATTATTACATGTATTGACATCCCTGGAAAGAATTGGAGGTTATTTGTAATGAAACACAAATATACAATAAAAAGAAAAGAATAAATATCTTATAAGGCAGAGGAAGAAAGAATTATACCGGCAAAATCGTAAAAAGTTGGTATCTGCCAGCAAGGGCAAAGCAAAGTGGGTTAAGTTATTCGGTCCCCTGTCCCTCTCTAAGGCAAGATGCGTGTCTCAGCCACTCTTGACCATTGTCTCTCCTACTCCAGCACAGCAATTGCAACTTCATGGTGCCTCGCTGTTAACACCTCTCGTTATCAAAAGACCCATTGATCGCCCAGGATCAAAATGGCAACACCAAAATGTAATTTTGCTTTTTCTTAGAAAGTTTGAAAGTTGTAAAGTTGTAAAGTTGTATTTACCCCATACACTTTGGGGTAAATAAAAAGATGTCAATCCTTTTCTTTACATGCATAGCCTGACGAAGAAAAGCAGGAACGCTTTCAGAAAAATTTCAAAGTAATTTTCATAGCGGGCCTGACATTCTAACTCTAGAGCATTCTTAGTAACTTCCCTAGCTGTGGAATCTACAGCTCTGTTTCTGGCTTGTTCTTGCCTTCTAGCCACCGAATCGAGACCTACAAGTTCTGAGTTTAAGATTGTGTAACTGTCCCCCGAGACAACAAGTAGGTTTACTCTCTCTGTGTAGAAAAGACTTTTCTCTGTATGTGCTGAATAGGTGTGAGGGGTTGATAGATGCCTAATGGATTCCAGGAGTTAACCTTACTGCCAGAATCCTGCTAAGTGACGACTTTCTATATTGCACGTAACACCATCCACAGTGAACAGAAATTCCTGTCACTGAAAAGTTATTTATCCAGTTCCATACAAAGATGATACATTAAATTCAGAGGATAGCAGATCAAAAGATTTCATCATAAGAAAATCATGTCAGAGCATGTTCAGGAAGCATAACACAGACCACAACAAATTATTAAGTTCTAAGTCTAGAAACAATATATTTATTTCCCGCCCCCCCCCCTCTCTCTCTCTCATTGGTCTGTTCAGGCTGCATGATAGAATATCATAGAATGGGTGGTTTGAACAACAGAAATTTATTTTCTCCCAGTTCTAGAAGCTGAATAGTCTAAGATTAAGGTACCAGCCCATTTGGTTACCGGTGACAACCTTCTTCCTGGCTTGCAGAGGGCCGCCTTCTTGCTGTGCCCTCACATGAAGAAGGGTGGGGACGGGGAAATAGGTGACAGAGAAAGAGAAAGAGACAAAGAGAAAGAGAAAGAGAAAGAGAAAGAGAGAGACATCTCAGTCTGGTGTCTCTTCTTGTAAGTATACTAATACCATTGGATCAGGGCCCTGCCCTTATGACCACATTTAATCAGCTCCTTGTAGACCCTATCTCCAAACACAGTCACATGGGAGATTAGGGCTTCAGTATATGAATTTGTTGGAGGAAGACAGGATTCGGTCCATAGTACTCCCCTGACACGAAACAGAAAACTAACCAATAGTCATTGGGTCTGACCTCCTTAAACTCCCTTACTGAAAGGCATTTCTATGGAATCAAACTTAAAACATCTTCAGCAAACAAGATCATGCGCATTCCAAGCAGAAAAAAACTCCTGACTTTTCTGTTTGAAGGGGCAGCACATTCACGGGGTGAATGTTGCTCTTCCCAGAGTTGGTGCAAAATAGTTCTGCCCTGCATTAAATGGAAATAGAGACCCCCCCAATGACGGCAGTTGAAAGCAGTAACAAAGCAGATTTACTCTGGCAAAATAAAAGCTCCGCAGCACCAACCACATTTTTATAATAGAACGTTTAACTCACCACATTAGAAGAATCCCAAGAGAGGGGCTAATTTCTAAGAAAAATAAAAAAAAATTTCTTAAATGAAACATTCCCCCTCCTCACAATTCCCCCTTTGCCAGCTTAATGGTTTAATAAATGCATATTTATAGAAATAATTGAACCCCCTTCAAAAATTGTGGACAGTACATTTCTTCCTCATCGGGATTTTCCCTCAAGTGTTCTGTATTCATTTTCAGCGTTGCTCTTTTTTATACAAATACCAGGGGAGGACTTTTACACTGAGACTCTGCCTAAAATTTGCCATCTTGAAAGTTAAAACTGCCACCCTTGGTGATTAATCGAATTTGCTCTAAATGGGATTAATTCGGGTGTATGTATGAAAAAAATTGTGAGGGTGCACATCCCTCTTCCTGTCTGTCCCCAGGTCTTTTTTTTTTTCTCCCCCCTTGCTGATTTGAAAATGAAGCTGAACTCTAATCTTGTGTGGCAGAGACTGGATCCCTCCTTTGATAAACATCTAAAATGCTAATGAATGTGGGCTGCAGTTCTAAAGGAGCCAGCAAACGAATTTGACAAGGATCTGGAGGGTAAAAAAACGAACTTTCTGACTTAAAAGAACTCTTTTTTGTTCACATTTGGTATTGTTTCCTGGAGAAGAAATTTTGCTCCGCAGAAAAACAGAAAAAAAAATTCTGCTACATCAAAATGCGGAAGCATGAAAAACTGATGAGCTTTCAGATTGTCCTCTTTTGCATGCAAATCATATCAGAAGTTCTCATTAGCATAAATGCATGAGCAACTCTAAATGCTTTTAATTTCCAATCTCAGCCAGCAGAGGAGTAATTTGTCACTGTCAGGGTGAAAATCTAAAAAGAAAAAAAAAAGAGAGAGAGAAGGACTCCATGCTAAATTGGAATCATATAAATTTTTGATTTGCTAATTGAAGCTACAGTTCAATCAGCTGCCTTGAAGGTGTAAATAATTCAATGTACAGTCAGAAATAAAAGCATAATGTGCTTCTACCGAAGGTATATTAGTATTCAGTGAGGTAGGACATACCTGACCATGTCTTTTTCACAGATACCCCCTTTAGTCAAATTATAAGTCGTCTGAAAGCAACTGTGCTCGTACAAACCAATAAAAACACCTCTCGTATAGCCCAAGCATTGCAAGGAAAAGACATGAGGACCAAGGAAACGGAACTCAGCAATCTTTTAACTGTGAGTATCCCAGCAGGTTACAGACAAGGCTTCATGGACCACTCTCCATCCCTAGTTCCCTAACGCCATCATAAAGAGAAAAGAGAGAAAGTTCCCGATGAAAATCTTATCCTTTTTCCTGCTAACTTTCCATCTTTCCTTTTCTTTAATCAACTGCTTTAAATGTCACATCCAAAATGTATTTACTGCAAAAATATCTCATTAGTGCTGGCAAGCCAGGGATATTTGAAAAGCTACTCTCTGAGTCTTATGTTTATCTTGTAGTTCTGTAATATTAATAGCCTTACCTTGAAATGTTTTCATTTGATCATCCAAAAGTTAGTTGATAAATATTTTAGGAAATACAGCTTAATTTAAAGTCAAATGGAATAAATATGACTCAAGTTCCAACTTATTGGAACTATATTTTATCTAGTAATCTGTATTTTATTTAGTCATAATCTTAACACGGGAAGATCAAGGAAATATGCTATAACCATGCTCAGGCAGATTCATTACAAAAAGTGAACCTGATGCTAAAATAAAAATGCCAGAGCCCTGTGAGAATTGCAAGTAGAAATTAACTTCAGTCTAATCACCCTGATGAGAAATTACAGAGGGTGCATGTGGCGACATTCAAGTAAATTAATTCCAACTATTTTTCAGTTTTAGGATACAGATACCAGCCTTAATTAATGTGCACCCTCAAAGATCTATAACAAATACCACGGCTATTGGCAAACTGACCTGTATATCCTGACAAGTATACCTGGAGAGAAAAAGATACAAAACTAAGTGAAGTCAGCAATTAACATATAGCATTAAAAAAAGAGACAAAAGACAATCGTCGCCTGACCCCATTTATCGCCGGACCTCATGGTCGACTCTGCCCCCAATCCTGTCTCTAAAAGCTTGTTTTTCCACAATCTTTCCAAACCACCATTCTAGGCTTGTTGCGGAGTTCCGGAGAGAGCAACTCAATATGGCATAATGCAAATATCAGAAGTCTTACGTAATATGTGCTATGGGCTGTTTAGTGTTTTTATGTATCCCTCTCCTGATTCCTTGTGGTTGCTTCTAGAGAGACAGAATAAGGGGAACAGAAGCGTTCGGTCCTTAGCTTTTCAATTTTAAGATTCAAGAAGCTGAGTGTCAATGTCCTTAGCTCGTTACATTATAAAACTTATGTCAGAATCAATAAACTTAAATGAATACATCATCAATTAAAGCCAGAGTTTTTCTGTCCCCAGACCAGATAAAATGACCAGAGCTTAGAAAGGAAGAGATGACCATAAGGAAAGCAAAACGAGAGACAAAACCTGAAGATGTAAATGGACAACGGCTGGACCAGAGATAAAAGTAAACCTTGATCTGCAACCTGCAGCTTCCTGCTCAGGAGATGCACCCCTTATCTACAATAAACTCCGCAAGAAGCCAGCCTGATCCAAGCCAGATTTCCAGAGAGCCATATTGCTATCCTTGGGAACAATCCAGGAAGCTAAACAAAAATGTCTGTAATGTTGGCCCCAAATGTCTAGGACTTCATAAATATCTGACAGCTTCTCCCATTTTTTTTAATGTTTATTTATTTTTGAGAGAGAGAGAGAGACAGAAGAGATAGAGTAAGTGTGGGGGAGGGGCAGAGAGAGAGGGAGACACAGAATCTGAAGCAGGCTCCAGGCTCTGAGCTGTCAGCACAGAGCCCCATTCAGGGCTCAAACCCACTAAGTGGGAGACCATGACCTGAGCTGAAGGCAGATGGTTAACCAATTGAGCCACCCAGGCGCCCCAAGCTTCTCTCATTTTTGTCCCCACTTCCAACTTATGGCCAACCAGAGAAAGGCAAATATGTGCCCCTAACCTACCTAATGGGTGCCGACTTCTAGTTAGCTACGTACAGCTTCCCATGCCAACAGCCTCCATTGGAGCCCACCCAAAGCCTTCCACCCCTTCTACCTGCCTTGGAGTCTTGCCAAACGTAAGTGGTGGTGGCTGACTTTCCTGGATGGCAAGCTCTGAATAAATAGCCTTTGTTGGTCTCATTTGCCTGGTCCCCGTTTATCTCCACACAAAGGAGCCAGGGTGCCCAAGGGGTGCGGCCGAATTTCTAGGTCAGTTCATGGGATCCCAGAGCGTGGAAGACCTCTGCCTTTTCTCTTCCTGTGGACTCCCGGAAGTAGGAAGCTGTATAGAGAGTCTGCCCAGGATGGAGTGGGAGGAGAACGGGATAACTTCAACAACAGGCGTTTATTCGGCACATTCTACATGCCAGTGAAGGGGCCTCTAAAGAGCTGGGCAATTTCTATGGGGCTCCTGGGTGGTTCAGTCGGTTGGACGTCCGAATTTGGCTCAGGTCATGATCTCGCAGTCCGTGAGTTCGAGCCCCGCGTCGGGCTCTGTGCTGACAGCTCAGAGCCTGAAGCCCGTTTCGGATTCTGTGTCTCCCTCTCTCTCTCTGCCCCTCCCCCGTTCATGCTCTGTCTCTCTCTGTCTCAAAAATAAATAAACGTTAAAAAAAAATTTAAAAAAAAAAAAAGAGCTGGGCAATTTCTATCCTGGCCCTCAGGGGAGCTCACCCAGCAGCTCCTGAAATGCCCAGCCAACAGCGGCTCATGCAAAAAACAGGCAACCCTTCCGTCCAGGAACTGGCTGAACTCACTGCTGACCTCTCTTTGCTCTGTAAAAATCCCGCCCCTCTTCCCAAGGCAGAGCATTCCTTCAGCGCCTCCTTTTGATGTGGCATTTGGAATAAAGGCTCAACCCTTCGCGGTACTCTACTTGATTTGCTTCCGCACTGGCCTGAGTGCTTTACATGTTTTATTTAATCTCATTTTCATAACAACTCTCCAGGTAGGTGCCATCGCTATTCCCATTTTATCAAGGGGGGAAACTCTGGCATGAGAAATTTACTTGGCAATTTCCAGGACGCATGGTATGCAGAGAAGTATGTTGAATATGCAAATATGATGCAGGGTGTTCTTAACCTCGTGACTGTTGACATTTTGGCTGGATAACTCTGTGTGGAGAGGGGGCCCAAACCAAGAAAGGCTCCGTATTTCCTTTCTACACCCTTTTAAAAAGTTTAGTTTGGTTTCACTTTTTTAAAACAAGCGTTTTTTTGGTCTTGTCCTTTGAAGAGCATCAGGGAGGGAAATTTCAAGAGAAAAGAAAGATCACCTTCGTTTTCTCACCAGCCACCTCACGTTACTGGTTTATATTGAGCCCATGATTAATTAAACTCTACAAGCCTTCTTTTACATAAATCGTTTTGTCTCCTTCAACCTGTACTCGTAACCTCGATTTCTTTTTTCCCCAACAAAATTCAGAGCTTTCCATTTAATCTGTGATAAATTTCGCATTCTTTGTTTTGGTCTTTCGTTACAAAGTGGCGATTGTTTAATTTTGATTCTTCCATCCAACTTACAAGCTATGTCTCCTACGTATTTATCATCTGTAACTTTGGTCACTGCGTTTCAATGCCAAAGTAACGCTGCTGGGGACAGAACCAGGAGGCCTGCTTTACTTCATGAAAAACCTCCTGCCTGGAAGTGGTTATGCATTCATAAACATTATTCTAAATTGTTCCACCAGCGCACTATCTCTGCACCTAAACATACCATTCCTGGAACCACTTTCATTCACCATGGTTTCTCAAAGACTGCCCAGAGTGGGAATATGGCCACACAGACAGACCCCCCTCAGGAGCCCTTGAGGTTTTGGCCCTTGACCATGCATTTTCCTACTTCCCCAACCCTACTCTTCATTTTTCCACCTGTTAAAACCTCCTCATTTTTCAGGACTCTGAGAAGTCTGTCTCCTAAGCCCCCCACACCCTGGCTTCTTCGCAGCAAGTTACGTTCCCACTAACATGGTACATGGAATACTAGATGTATGAAGTCGTCCATTGAATTTCATTTATTTCCACTAAAGGATGAAGGCCTTGAATGCAAGAACTGAGAATAACCATATCTCCCTTGTTTGGCCTAGGGTGTGGCCTGTGTCAGATTTACAGTTAATATTTAATGAATCAGGGGCGCCTGGGTGGCTCAGTCTGTTAAGCATCTGACTTTTGGTTTGGGCTCAGGTCATGATCTCATGGTTCATGAGTTCGAGCCCCATGTCAGGGTCCGTGCTGATAGCATGGAAACTGCTTGGGATTCTCTCTCCCCGTCTCTCTCTGCCCTTTCCCTGCTCATTAACTCTCTCTCTCTCTCTCTTTCTCTCTCTCTCCTCCCCCCCCCAAAATAAATAAATAAACTTTAAAAAAAAACATTAAAAAATATTTGATGAATGAACATGTAGATAAAACCATTTTAAAACAGGTGCTTTATGGCTTCTTCGATTTCTTATACTTTGATTTCTTTCAAAATATTTGCTCTAAAATATCTTTCCCTTTGGAACACAATTTTCCTTGCCGGAGAAGCCTTAGCAGAATTGAAACTGAAGAGCCGTGCTTCCTTCTGTCATCTGTTAGCATCGTACCATCTGCTCCAAGCAGAGGGCCTCTCTGTTTCTTTCTTGCTCCAAACATAGCTTTAAAGGGTCTTTTTGTTGTCTTTGGCTTTTTTTGCAAACCTCAGCTTATTCTGGGCATCACCCTCCAGAAATCGTTTTTCTAAGTCTGCACCATTCATTATTCAGGTTCAATGCCTTTCCATCTTGTGGGTGTCCTTTTTCCAACATAGCTCATCAGATGGCTCCTGGACAGTCATGGTCACATGAAGTCATGTAGACAATCCCTTGTCCTTTTTCAACAGGATCCTTTGTGATTGTGTTGTTACGATTTCATTTACAGAAAAGCAGAGTTTTCTTTTCTCTTATATGATCTTTGGCCATAAAGTAATATCCATATTTCTAACCAATATTTAAAATTGATTTCCAACAACCTGCGACCAATGTTGTTCTTGGCTATCACCAATTTTTTCTCCCAATGTTTATACCATTTCTAGCTTGTTTTTTTTTCCTTTTTGTCCAATTTTAGAATTATCTGTAAAGCCCAGAAGACATAAGTCATGATCCTACTTTGACTACATAAAAGGTATCTACCTGAGCATTTTTTTTACTGAGTGCCTCAGTTTCTTCATCTGTAAAAGAGATAACAATTGTACCTACTTAAGTGTCGATTTCTCTCATACAACTAGCTTCTCTTACATAACAGGTGTTTATAACGGGAGTTCTCAACTAGGGCAGTTTTGTTCCACAAGGGACATTTCGCTCCGTCTGGAGACATTTTTGATTTTCACAACTGGGGGGAGTTGCTACTGACATCTAGTGGATAGAGGCCAGGAATGCGGCGAAACATCCCATAACAAATAATCATCAGGCCAAAATGTCAATGGTGCCAAGGTTGAGAACCTCTGGAGATGAAACCCTATGAAAGCAAGAGTCGTGTTGACCATAATCGCTATTGTATCCCTGGCACCTAGCACAGTGTCCGGCACGTTGTGGGTGTGCAGTAAATGTGAAATGAATACCAGTGCTAGACAAAGGTCTGCAGCTGCCTGATTTCACATCTCGGGAGGGCAGTTACAAATGGCTTTAAAAAAACAATAATGAATCATACATTCATCAACCACCATTCAGTATCCTGTGCATAGAAAGGTCTGCCCAAAACCTGAAAGAAGAGAAGCAACTAGGTAACTTCAAACATACTTACCCAGGGTGTGCTGTTGCAATAGCTCTTGCACTGGTTGGGGAGTGGGAGGGTAGGGTGGAAGAGGCTCTGATTTGCAGTGTCATCCACGTTCTCTAGTGTAAACACTCCCATCATGGATGTTTTCAAGTTACCAATGTGATATCACTGAACTGGTAGTTGGGGAAAGTTGCCCACAATGAGCTCATGTGAGCAATTTCAAGTCAGTTCCGGTATCCACTGTATTTATCCTGAGCTTTCCCTCTGTCCTCTTGTGAGTAGTGTACCCACATTTACACTGTGATTCGCATCCTACCTTCAGGGGCCTTCGCCACACCCGTGGGTCCTCTGTAAGTCTGAGATTAATGGAACCAAAATAACTATGGCTGACCCACAGGTTTTTGTGGGCACAAGAACTCCATGATGTTTTCCACCTGGGGTTAAAAGAAAGCTACGCATTTGCTCTGGGCCCTTTGACATTCTGATGGCAAAATTCCAAATGTTTTTCCACCAACAAAAACATCTTTAAACCATTCTTTAAAGCTATGTTAAACCCGCAAACGTCAACCATTAAAAGTACAAGTATAATCATGTACTAAATAATAAGTAAGTCCCTTAGAAGGACCAACATGGTTTATAAAGCTCCTCCACTTTCTCTCTGTGGTGACGAGTTCAAGCCCACACCATGAATTCAATTTAGGGGGTCAGTGGATGGAAATTCAGGGGAAATATGAAGTCTGGGCCTTGATGAATCACACTGATAAACATCTCCTTGTCTCCTTGTCTGTGTGTAGAGACACGCACTATGCCTAATCAAATAAAACCTTGATTATTCAACCACAGGAGAAATTAAACAATTTTTTGTTAAAGTAAAGATTATTTTACTCAAATGTCTCTAAATTTCTAAAAGCTTTTAAGTTGTAGAGCTAAAAAAAATTTTCAGGAACTATCAAGTTTATCTCCTAGATTTTATAAATGTATATGTACTTTTCACTAGTGCTTCTCGGAAAATAGAATTTAATCAACACAACATGGACATCGTGGCTTTGGCCATTTAAATTTAGTGAAATTAACAACAGATCCTTCCCTTCATCGCTTGGGATAAGGAGTGGCCGTAGAGAGATTTTCATGAGATTTGGAAGTCAGAAGACAAGCACAGCCATTATTCCGAAGGGTACTGGTCTGCATTTTACCCACATTGTCACTGGCCTTCTGCCCCACCTCAACGGCAAAATCCAGCGGTCATGCCACAGGTCCCTGGACTTTTGCTCTATTGCCTCCTTTAGGTTATCTGGTCTGGGGCCAGATATGTGTGCTGCTTTGGGACAAAGAGGGCTCTTTGTCATCAAGGTTGGATGTGATAAGGAGCACAGGTTCTGGTTTGTCCCCATGGGTTCCAAAGTTTCCTTGAAGGTTTTGACTTGCCCTCTCTCACTCCCACTTTATGTCTAGATTTGCTTCCTGCCTACTGTCCCTGCGAATCTACAGCAAACTCAGGTTCTCCACAATAGCATCTTCCATATTCTTTTCCAACATTCCCTATTCTACGTAACGCATAATGGTCTGTCTTCCTGATTGAGAACTAACCTATGCAATAGATTTACATGATTATTAGTTCATAGGTATCCTCTCCCTCTAACACATAGCAGTAGGTATCCTACCCATATCCCTTCACCTTACGCCAAAGATAACTTGCACACTGCTCTTGTGTACTATGGTTCCATGCATCTGTTTACCAGAATGGTTTCTTTGGCCACAGGAGTATGCTTGGATCACAAATGGGGGAAGGCAGAAGCGTTTGGAAGTTAACACCACAGGAGTAACTCTCAAACAAATAGAGTTGGAATTTGATAGATAGTTCCCCAGCTTCCTCGCCCTGCCACAGGATAATTCTGAGGTGTGTTCCTCAGTTTTTATAAGAGTCCCCATTGGACTTACACTCCAACTTCCCCCTGTGGTAATGTGCTCATTGTCCATTCCTGCCTCCCTTCACTCCAACACAGCACTGTTGGGATCACCTTCCAAACTATCCGCTCGACTCCCACATCTTTCCTTCAAGGTCTGCTTTTGTTGAAACCCAAACTGATACAACATCTGAGTGTCTTTATATTCTGCTTTAAAAGGGGGAACATTCCCTTGTGAAGTGAAAAAGTGAAATAGCCATCTTACAGTATCGCACAGTCATCATTTTATTACAGCTCCTTGTAGAGAATGTAAGGCACAGTTCCCAACATTTTCCAAAGAAAAGCTAATTTGTTTTTGTCCCAGGGCTCATTGATTACGTATTTCCCTCTTATGCAAACCATGAATGTATTGACCATGAAGGTATTGACACCACACCTTCTTCCAGGTGTGGAATGATCAAGTTACAACCGTCGGCTGTATGTCAGGGCTTGACAAGGTGGTGAAAATCACTTGGACAACGAGGAAGTGGATGTCCAGATCCCAAGCCACATCATAACCAAATCTGTGTAAAGGCTAACTAGACAAAAACAGCCTGAATTTCTACTTTCCCCACAACACAATGTTTTTATAAATACATTTACAGGCTTTTCCTACCTTCTTTTCCTAAAAAAAAAAAAAAAAAAATCCACTCAGTACCATGGAAATTTGTTGAATTTCCAAGTAGCTGAGGTATTGCTCCACATATATAACAGAATTCAGAATTATTTTAGCTAGTTCTTCCAAATATAAAATATTACCAGGAAAACTATCACCATGCAGAAGTCAATGATACAGACTAGGTTTGAAAGGAATACTTAACAATAACAAAGATAGATGTTGAAATGATTCTCTTATGTACTCCTATTTTCTTCCTGGTTTCTCTTTTTGAGCCAGTGACAATCCTAACAATTTTGTTAAACCAATAAAGGAAAGAAGCCAAGTGGTAGCTGATGATCCAGAAAATACATGGGATGGGGCTGCTGGCCCAGCACCAACGAATCATCTGTTTCAGTGGATGCATAACATCCTGGCCCAAAAAAAGAAAAGACTTTACAGCCAACATTCAACTATAGATAAAAGATGGAAGTCACCATTTAATAACCTGCCGCATTTCCCAGATAATTTCTATGGAAGTAGAGGGCAGGTGTTTTTGCAATCACATCCCAGCAGAGTCAAAAACAAATTTGGATTGGAAAGTAGAAACTGGCACGAACTATCAACATGCTTCTCGCTCTGTTAAAAAAAAAAAAAAGGGGATTGCAAAAGTTTGTTTGTTTTTTTTTTCCCAAGAGAGATTCTAACACTACATAAGCAAAGTCCCCTGTGGGTGAATTATCTGGCAGAAAAGTTCAGAAAAGATAAGTTTTCATTATTGAAGCAAATTATTGAAGCAATATATGTCACATTAGTCATCCACAAAAATTGAGCAAACATGGGTTTAAATTAACGGCCAAGAGTCACTCAAATATACTTAGATTAAATGAACTGATACTTGTTTCTTTAGATAACTAAAACAGATGTTTCACACTCCTCTGACTTCTTCTGAACAACGCATGTGACAATTATATCCTTTCCTTCTATGAAATCCAACTATACTTTCTAAGCACAACAGGAATAGTATAAATGTTATAATGGGTCTGCGCTTAAGTGTATCACTGGGAAATCATTTGAGTGTAGAAAAAGAGAATGGTGTATAATAAGAGAAATTCAGCTTTATTGTATTAGATTGTGTCGTATTAGGACTATTCAGATTCTCTGTTTTGCAAAAGATTGAGAATCTTAATTGGCCAGCCTGTTATAAACATGCACATCGAAATTATTTTACTTAATTTACAGAGCGAAATTTGTTTTGCAAAACAAAAAAGAGAACGTCCAATACAACTGGAATGCACTGTACATAGAAGAATTATTTGAGGGATGTCCCTTGTAATTGCGCCAGTTTTAATTTATAGTATCCATTTATTATTTCCACTGTTTTGCTTTCTGAGAAAAGTTTTATGCTCTGCAGAATTTCAGTGCAGTGAGGCAGGTCTGGTATTATTTTCTGTTGCTACTATGTTACAGCCAATCTTTTTTATTTACGTTAAACTATTGTTTCAGATGCATCTTAGTTTTCTTCAATACTGTGGCTCACTCTTGCAGAAGTACATGCAAATTTTTTTTTTATTTTGTGAGCAATAGAAGGGAAAATGATGCATTATGCTACTCTTGCAAAAAAAAATCATTAGCTCTTGCCAAAAGCGAAGCAGTTGATCTCTTGCCATGCTACTGTGTATGATTACTAATTTTCTATCAAGCACTGTCCTATGATAAACAAAATGATCCTTCGATGATGCCAAAAGGCAGACAATGCTTTGATAACTCAGCAAGACTACCTCTAACTGTTTCCCAAAAGGGTCTTTTCAAGGAAACCACATCTATGGCTTTCTCAGAAATGCCAAGGATGTAAGCATACCTCAGGCAGATTTCATTGTAACATTAATTAAATGATCCTCTCAATCACTAATTAATTATAGAATCATAGAATGATAGGGTTGAAAGGGACCTTGAGAGATCAACGGAGTCAGCATACCCATCCTCTATAGGGACCGTGTGTAAACTATTCCAGACCCAGGGAAACTATCTTTTTTTTTCAAATCTTAGCAAGGAGATTGTAGACACAATCTCCTTTCACCATCTAGTCCAAGGATGAATGCACATGTCAGGAGAAAATCCTTCTAATAGACACTTTAGTTGCCTGAGCACACACCTGGAGCCCATCCCCTAGGCCAGTCAGTATTTTTTGCTTCCCTGGGGACTCCAGGCTAATTATGCCCCCTGCTTGTCACTTATGAGGAGCACTTTCTTTTTCTAACTTTCCAGCTGTCACTGGTTAGTTTAAATTCTCTTAGAGTTTTCCAGGGTGTTCTTCATTTCTGGAACTTGTGTTTGGAAAATGTGAAGATCTGATCACCGCAGGATGGAAGAATAAGACCCTCTCTAGGCCCCATTCTGCAGCCAGAGAAATTCATTTGAATGGCCCATTCTGCTTACCAGGAACAGTGGAGGAGAGTAGCTTTACATGCATGCCAGCTCTATTTCAAAAGAAGAGAAGAGAGAAACAATGGGGCAGGAAACAAGTTTTAACGTAGCCAAACAACTCCCAAGGCGCGTGAATGTTCTAAATTGATATATTTAAGAAACTTTTAAGAATCCCCCCAAAAAGAAACTTCAAAGAAAATTATGCCTGTCTACATCACAGAAGGTTTGAACAACCACACCAACCACATTCACCTAATTGACACTTACAGAACACTATTTCTAGATTGAAATACTAAAGCTGAGGTTTTCAGCACAGAAAGGAATTAAATTAGAAATCAATAATAATAAAATACCCAGGAAAATCTCCAGATATTCAGAAAACAAAAATCATACTCCATTTGCTTAAATTTTCTTTAAGTAATCTCTACACCCAGCATGGGGCTTGAACTCACCCCCCCCCCCCCCATCAAGAATCGCAGGCTCTACGACTGGGCCAGCCAGGTGCCCTGCGGAAATCATGCTCCTAAATAATTCACGGATTAATAAGGAAATCACGAAATCTAAACATACGTTGAACTGAATAACAGAGATACAGCAGACCAAAATATGGGGGATAGAACAAAGATGGGGATAGTAATATTGAGAAAGAAATATATCGCTGTAAATGTTCATATTTGAAAAGCAAAAAGGCCCAAATCAATGACCTAAGATTCTAACAAAACAGTTTAGAAAAAAATAAGGGGAACAAAAGACAAAATATGTAGGGGTGCCCGGATGGCTCAATCGGTTAAGCGTCCTGCTCTAGATGTTCTCGGGGTTGGCGAATGTGAGCCCTGCTGTGTCACATCATCAGCATCAGCGACATCGCAGAGCCTGCTTGGGATCCTCTGTCTCCCACTCTCTCTGCCCCTCCCCGCTTGCAATTGTTTTCTGTCTCTCTCTCAAAAAAATAAAAATAAAAAACATTTTTTAAGCAGACAAAATAAGTAGAAAGGATAAAATAATGAAGATGATATTAAAAGCAGCACAACAGAAAATGGGCAAAGGAAGAGAAACAAAACCAATTTCTGAAAAAAATTAACAAAATTAACAAACTCAGATTGATCAAGAGAAAGAAAACAAATCGCTAATATCAGGAATAAAAAATGAGTTATCAATTCAGATCTTGCAGATACTGAAAATAATTTTTTATTTTTTTTAAGTATATTTATTCATTTCAAGGGAGACAGAAAAGCAAGTAGGGGAGGGGCAGAGAGAGAGGGAGAGGGAGAGAATCCCAAGCAGGCTCTGCACTGTCAGCACAGAACCTGATGAGGGGCTTGAACCTATGAAACACAAGACCAGGACCTGAGCTGAAACCAAGAGTCAGACACTTAACCGACTGAGCCACCCAGGTGCCCTTAAAAAGAATTATTTAAATGTCAATAAATTTGACAACTGAGATGAAATGGACAATGGCTTGGAAAATAGAAGTATGTACAAAATGACATTTATAATATGACATTTATAAAAATCACAAAAAACAAAACAGAAAGCCTGAATATCCCTATATCAATTAAAGTAACTGAATTCATTATAAAAATTTCAACGACGAAAAAAAATAGACAAAAATAATTTTACTGGTGAATTCTATCAAACATTGAGGAAGAAAAATAAGACCCATCTGATACGTTTTCAAAACACAAAAGGAAGAAACACTGACAAACTCATTTTCTGGGGCTAATTAACCTAAAATATTATGGGCCAGTATCTCTCATGAACATAGACACAAAAATCCCCTGCAAAATATAAGCAAATAGAAACCAATAATATATCAAAAATATAATACATTATTACAAGTAGGTTTATCCAGGAATTCAAGGCTGGTTGAATATTTTTTAAAATGTAGCCTACTCTACTAAATAACAAAGGGGAAAATTCATATTATCAGTCCAGTAGATGCAGGAAAAACAACCAACAGAATTCAACACAATTAAAATTTTTAGCAAACTGGGAATAGAAAGGTACACTGTCAATCTGATTTAAAAAAAAAAATAGACACAGCTAATATCATACTTAATGGCAAAAATATTGAACATTTCCCCTAAAATCACTAATAAAGCACAGATATTCATTTTTACCACTTCTATTAAATATCATAATTGAGGTTTAAGTCATTGCAGTGAGGCAAAAAACAAATATAAGTCATACCAATCAGAAAGGAAGAAGTAAATCTGTTCCTATTTTCAAAAATCCCAAAGGATCTACAAAACACTTACAAACCTAAGTGGAAAGATATAACATGTTCATGGATTAGAAAACACAATATCACTAAGCTATCTGTGATAGCTAAAATCATCTATGAATTTAATACAATTTCAATCAACCCTGTATTTTTCTAGAAATTGTCAAGCTAATTTTAAAATACATGCGGAAATAAAAGAACCTAGAATAGCCTAGGAAATTATTTAAAGGAAGAACACAATTGGAGGACTTAATACGATAAAAAAGCTTTCTTATAAAGCTACAATAATCAAGACAGTTTGGAGTTAGTAAACAGATAAATGTAGACATAATAAAATACAACTAAGGGCGTAAGTACATCCACGTATATACCGTCAATTAATTTGTGGTAAAACCAAGGCAATTCAATGAAGCAAGGAGTCTTTTTATTAAATGTTGTCGGAACAGCTGGATAATCCATTTTTTAAAAAATGAGCATTGAACTTTACTTTCCACAATGCATAAAAACCCACTGAAAATGGATCATAGACTCAAATGTAAAACCTAATAAAATGAAACTTCTACAAAAACCATGGAAGAAGGTCTTTGTGACCTTGGAATACGTAAAGATTTGTTGGGTCACAAATTCCACAATCCATAAAAATATTTGAAAATTTTGACCTCATCAAAATGAAAAGCTTTAGATCTTCAAATGACTGATACTATCAAGCAAACAAAAGGGCAAGCCACAGTTTTGGAGAAAATACTTAGAAAATGCACCTGAGACAAAAGACTTCTGTTTAGAACACTGTGCATAAAAAATGCTCGCGTTCAATAGTAAATCAAACAGTTTAACCCAGTTTGGGGGGGGAAAAAAAGAGCAAAAGATTTGAAGACACTTTCTCAAAAGACAATAAAAGAGGGGCCAAGAAACACATGAAAAGATATTTAAAATCATGGGTCACGTGGGGAAATTTGAATTAAAATCAAAACGTGATATTGCCAAAATCTGGGAAGCCTGAAGACGCAAAGCAAAGGCGGGCCTGGAGAGCCACTGGAACTGGCATAATTTAAGTATGTGAAGTTCATTGCAGGTAAATTATCCTTTGATTAAATTGGGAAACACCTGTAAGCTAGCCGGTCCTGGACAAGTAATGATCCGGTGTAACCAAGATTAACAAAAATATATATTAAAGAGCCTGAGGAACACAACCAAAACAAATCATTGTAAACAGGAGTTATTCTGACGTTGCTCAGCTACACAGACAAAATAAAGCCGCGGGGCTGAAACGCTCACATCAGTGGTTTTACTGTTTGGGCTCAGTGTTCACACAGAAGGTCCATGCTGTTTATATTTCGGATGGGAACACTACAAACTGTGACTCGTTCTGCTGTCGGGATCCTCAGTGTGACGGTAGTGGAACCACAGGGCTCGACATCATTCTCTGGCAGGAAACAGATCTCCGACAAAAACGACACTTCTATTTATTGTACAGATGTTAACTTCAACTGGAAACATTCTCCTCCCTCTATGCATTGTGTGAGCAATACTTCAGCCCTAATAAATGACCTATTTGACACGCAATCAGACAATTAAGTGGATTAAAAACCTGTAATAAAAAAAAATTATAGTGGTGGATGCCGGTTCCCTTTGGGTGTTTTTTTTTTTTTTTTAGGAATTTTTAATTTTTTCTTTTTGCCTCACTGATACAGAATTGTTTATATAAACAAAATACACGCATACAAAAATATTTTAACCCGTATTAATGAAGACAAAGGGCCTCCTGAGAAAACAGTGGCCAAGGATCAAGCAACTTAAAATTTGTTTTAATTTGTATTCTTCTGGAAAAGACAGAAAAAAGATTTTCTCATTTCCATATCAGTGAAGATTCAGTATTCACTGGTCAGACAAACAAATTACTTTATATTGATATGCTAATTCGGCCTTTAGTACATATTACTCACACCTAGTGTGATCTATAAATCTTATGAATGAAGAGGACAGAAAAAGCTTAAAGGTTGAGAATAAACATAACAAAACTATTGTGACCGTGAGCTTGACATAGTAGAATGTATCTTGGGCATCTCAAGCTATCAGCTGGCTGCTTTCCTACCTCTAATGTCATCTACCAATAATCACCATGGACCTCCCAGAATAGGCTTTGAGATGCTTTCAGCTGACTTTGTGATTTGAGTAGACAGCGTGTTATAGGGATGGTGAGAATGGAATAAAAGCAACAGACATGCTACACCGTGACAGCAGGTGCAATTTGCGAGCCTAAGCTGCTGGCACAGGTATGTAGAAAACAAAATATGAAAAAGCCTACACCCTCCAAACCGGAGAATCTTCGCACAGATATAAGACTAACACCAAAGTTCACAGAAGAAAAAACACTTGGTCCTATTAACTGAGCCAAACCCCCAGCCCCAAACAGCCTGAGAAGAGCAATCTTAAAATCCAGCTTTAGCATTGAAATGATTCAGAGCCAAGAATAAGGCAACTTAGAGAAAATGCATTCTTCCAAAGTGCTGGATATCTGGAATTCCTTTAGCTGCAGCATTGTTTTTATTCCGCAGTTAGAATTTCAATGCGTGGTTCAGAGACTCCTAATTATCTCCCGATATCTGACTTTCCTTATCTTCTACTATAATAGAGTCCCTGGTTTTAAGCGGGAAGCCTCCCTTACAGTTAGGCGTGTCCATTGGACTAACTTGTGGGATAGATGTGAAACGCATGTAACTTACAGGAAGCTCCCAGAAGACAGAAGTATATTCTTCTCTTCCCCTGTCTTCCGTCCCTCTGGCCGGAATGCACATGTGGATGGCTGGACACGAAACAGCTGTGTTACACAGAACATGTCCTTGGGAATGGCCACGCACAGCAGCAGGACGAGAAAAAAGGAAACTGGGTGCCTGAGGCTTTCATGGAGCAAAGCCACTGAAGCACCCCCACATGCCTATGTCTAGTCTTTACAGCAAAAGACACATTGGGGTGTCTGGGTGGCTCAGTCCGTCAAGCAGCTCTTGATTTTGGCTCAGGTCATGATCTCATACTTGTGACGTCGGGCTCTGCACTGGGTGTGGTCTGCTTAAGATTCTCTCTCTCTCTCTCTCTCTCTCAATAAACTCCTATCTTGTTTAAGCTTCCTTTATTTGGGGGATTGCTCTTATTTGCAGTGAAATCTAATCCTAAATCTGAAAAAAACAAAAACAAAAAACCCACAAGCACAAAGTACTCGAATGAGTTAAGAGACCGTCAGGAACAAGTGTCAGAAAATAACACTTGATACTTCTACTCTTTGGGCTGGAAGAGGGCAGGAGAAAGAAGGACTCTAATAAAAATTGGGAATGACAAGAAGAGAAAAGGAAGAATAGAAAAGGAAAGGTAAAAATTCTCAAGACAAGTTTCTGGGCTCTTAAGTTACGTTCAGACAAGGAATAGCTATGAACCAGTGTCTGGTTATGCCCCTCCCATCTCTCCTAAGGGTGCTTGAAACATCTCTCTCATGAGGTTGTATGCATTGAATTTACACCAATGACAACCACAGGTAAAAATGACCATGGGCTATCGTAAATTCTCATAAATCCATTTGTATATGTTATAGAAGTGACATCAGAATTAAATGTATAGATTCTGTAGTCATTCTGGCTTGGTTTGAATCACGGCTCTCTCATGCACATCTGTGTGATTTGGGGCAAGGTACTTACCCTCTCTGATCCTTGGTCGCCTCATGGTAAGTGACGTTAATAACAGTACCAACTATTAACTAAAAAAGACAAACTTACCTATAAAGCCCTCTAGAAATGTCTAGTATAAAGTGTTTAAAAATGTCTCAACATTATTTGCTGATAATAATATTGAATTACCAGTACATTTCTCAGCTTCCAGGGAACAATTAAGCTCCTAGAATCCAATTTTCCCCTCAATCAAATGTAACTCTCCTCCTTTCCACCCTACTTCCATCCCAGCCACAGCCATGTGGATACAAAGGACCCAGCAAAAGACTCAAGGCGCTCTGGATTGGGGAAGCCATAAGATGGGAACAATCTGAATAAAGAAGCAATCTGGGCGTCTGGAAAACCATGGGGAAGGCTATCTACCAAAGTCACTGCACTCTGCGTGAGCAAGAAACTTTTCATTGTGTTTATGCACTGAGATGTGGAGGCTTGTTTCTTATATCATATGGCTTTACCTGCTTTAACTCATTGCATTAGTTTTCTGGGGCTGCTATAACAAAGCATCTGAGTGGCTTTACAACAGAAAATATATTTTCTTACAGTTCTGGGGGCTGGAAGTCCAAGGTCAAGGCACTAGCAGGGCCTTGTTCCCTCTGAAGGCTCTAGGGAAGGATCTGTTCAGACACATCTCCCAGCTTCTGGTAGTTCTTGGCTTGTGGCAGGATCATTTCAATCTTCACATAACTCCTAGCCCCACAGCGCCATATGAAGACTGTTTGTCTGTATCCAAAGTTTCCCCTTTTATAAGGACACCGATCATTTCGGGGTAGAGGCCACTCTCATGACCTCATTTTGACTTGATTACCTCTGTCAACACCCTATCTCCAAATGAGGTCATGTTTTGAGATAGTAGGGTTTAGGATGCCAACCTTTCTTTTCTGGGGGACACAATTCCACCCATAAAACTAATACAAATAGCTGATTTCCTAATTCTACAAATCAGCAAAAAAGAGATACCAGAAATGAAACCTATCATATTCTTCCCTGGTTATTGTTATACTAGAGAAAATCTTAAACTAGTTGCCCACCTACCAAAGTCACTTTTTGGCAATGATTTACTCTGCGCATTGATATATAGCCATAGCTTTCTCTTCAGTCTACAGATATATATAATGCTATAAGCCTCTCGGTGGTGTGGACCAGCCATTTACTGGTCATTCCAGTCTCAAAGAATTATAATAAGGCTCTAAGAAACACTTCAGGAAGAAGTTTTATAGCAATAATTAGTATGTCTTTTATATCTGTTATAGAAAAACGTTATGCAGCTAGCAATTTCTATATAAAAATAGTATCAAATGTGCACAATCCTAATGAAATTATTTCCTGTCACAAGAATAAAAGTAAAGAAAAGAATGGATAAAATATGACTCAATATAAGCGCTCAAAATCAAGGAGGCCACAATGTTAAGTGGTATTGGGTAACTCATACCCATGTCAGGTATCATATCCAATATACATTGTAAGGAAATGGGGAAAAAGGAGTTTCTGGAGAATAGGCACATATATTCGTTTACTCATTCTCTCTTGCTTCCATCAATAACTTTAGAGCCAACTTTCTTCTCCAGGAGATTGTCTTTCCTGCAATCTGTTCATAGTCTCATGATAGTTTATGGCTCAAATGTCCATATTTGAAATATTTAACACTCCCCAGAAAGCTTTATTTTGTCTTTATCTTAACCTATAATGAAAATCAAAATAGCCCAAATAACTGCTTTACCTACCCGCAAACCAAAGAAGAGGCTGACAGCCAACTTATTCCTGTAATTCACTTTAGGAAAGACCAAGTGAAGAAAATTCAGGCCTTAGGCAGGCGATTGCATGGACCCATCACATTTTAAGTCTAATAACTTTTTCAGAAGCACAATAAAAGAGGAGCGAACCATTTTTATTTGAATAAAATCTACTTCCACAAAACATGGTATTACCAAACTATATCAAAGCCTATTCACAAAATACCCCAAGGATGGTTCTAACTTGAGGTTGTGAGAAAGACTTGAATCAGTGGTTCAGAAAGGCAAAAATAATTTTATTTACAATGGAAAACATGTTGAAGGAAGAAAAGGGGAAACCAATCACCACCACCACCCCCCCCTTGTTTCTGGAAAAGAGGTTAGAGAACCCAGGGCGCCACACGGATTAGAATTTGCTGAATTTACATGTTGAGATAAAAGGCACAACACTTTCTAAAATCCTCTGTGTTTCCACAGATTTCTTGAGTGTAAATTAACTTGTAATATGTTAAGGCAACCACTAGTGTCTCTCTTGATCAAAGATCTGGTTTGGTTACCATAATAGTCACTCTGAAGTGGGTTAGAGGACTGGAGAGGACCGTGGGATGGAGGGACGTCACTGGGCTTAGGCATAGAGTGGGCCAAATGGAATGAGAGGAAATCTGAAAAATGCTACCAGCTGTGGGGAATCTCCCCTTCTGAGCACAGTGGCTCGTGATGTCACCTAGTGTGCCTTACATTTTAGGTCCCAGAATTTAGGAGAGAAGAAATTAGCGTGAGCATGAACACTGGAGGGTCCTGATATAAATAACAACAAGAGGTTCAAGAACATATCAGCTGAAACTATTTCAAGGTCATCACTTCCGGGCAAGAGCGGAAAACATTTTAGAAGCTGAACCGATGCGGAGAGAAAAATGAGAATTGTTCATGTTTTTTGCGTGCATTTCTCATACAACACAAATAAGGATTTGAAAAAGCAGTTTTAGTACATAAACCTGCTTTTATTTATGAGAGGTGTCTTTAGCTTCTCTCCGCATACTGCCTCCTCCCCTGGTACACATAGCCGTCTTCATCTTCTCTATCCTAAAAATATCTTCCCTCTTCAATGAGATTCCCTTGGTTTATCACACGGGCTTTTGCTTTGTTCATCGCCATTTCCAAACGAGACGGCCACACTTGCTTGATCCACGCCTAATTCTTCCTTCATCCTTTGCGATCAAACCTTTGCTAAGACTCTAATCTTGGCAGCCTCAAAGATAACCGCCCTTCCCATCAGCCCTCTCTCAGGACACCCTCGCCTCGACTTTAGAGCATTTTACACCGTCACTCTACTCCTCTTACCTTCTTCCCCTTGCCTATGGTTTCAGAAATTCCTGGTTCTCTCAGTAGGTCTCCGATTATACTTTCTCACCCACTCCTACTGACACATCTTTATTTGATTCTTTCAACACAGACATTTCTTTCTGCCTTTTATACTTACCTTCTTGCAGTCCCTTCCAGATGACAAGCTTTCCCAGATCTGTACCTCTGCCTTCTAGAATTCAAATTCCTCATTATCAGCTGCTGGCTGCACGCCTGTCTCCATATAAATATTCTACCAACCCTCAAAGTTATGAAAGCATCCATACCTCAGTGAACACAGGCTTTGCCAATACTTCTGTTTAATCTTGTAGTTCCATGGTTGATTTCTTTTCCCCAACCAGTAGAGAGGCCAGCTTTTGTTCGCCGGTAGTTTCCTAGACAGACACCACCTTTACACGCTCAGCTACTTTCGACAATTTGCTTTGTTCATTCATTTATTCAGCAGATAACAGTGTTTATCATGCACAGGTGTTCCCAGCATTGAGTTACAATATTAAAAATACCAGGTATGGTCTCTGCCATGATCTCTTTGTGATCGTTTGATTAAACGTCTGGAAAGAGTTTAAAAATAAATGAAAGTTTATAACTGTGATGCATACAATAGAGGTTATGCTATGTGATGCCATTAAAATAATCAGGATATTCATCTCATCCAGAAAGTCAAGGAAGGTACCCCTGAGAGAGGATGACTTTTAGGGAAAGCAGATCACCAGGTAGATGCTGAAGGAAGGTGGAATCCAGGTAGGCTGGCTGGCTTCTCACATTCCCAGAGACCTTAACCATGACTCAGGGAATAATTGGTCCTTTGACAGTAACATTTAAGGTAAAAAGATTAGAACCTTCCTTCATTTTTAATTGCAAGTCTCTGAAAGTTTAAAACCGGTAGGCTATTTTGACGATCAGTGTTATGTGTCAACTTGGCTGGGCCGTGCCCCACTCAGATATTTGGTCAAACATGATTCTGGGTATTTCCAGAATGGTATTTGGGATGAGACTAACATTGAAATCAGTGGGCTCAGTGAAACAGATTGCCTTCCCTGACATGGGCGCGCCTCACTTAAATAAAGGGCTGACTATAACAAAAAAGGCTGACCCTCCCCAAGTCAGAGAATTCTTCGTGTCAGCCATCAAACCTTTAGGTTCAAACCGAAACATGAGCTCTTACTGAGTCTCGAGCCAGCTGGGCCTTTGGACTGGAGCCTACATCATTGTCCTCCTGGCCTGCCAACTTGCTGGCTCACCCTGCAGATCGTGGAACTTTCTTGCCTCCGTAATCATGGAAGCCAATTCCATATATATACAGATAGTCCTGGTTGTATGAAGAGCCCTGACTCCTACAGCCACAAAGGTTTCTAATGAAATTTTCCAATGCAATTTCTCATTCTGTTTCTATGTTAACCCACTGTGTATAGAAGGCGAAAAGTCAATTACTGTACCAGTTCACACTGAGTGCACTTTCAGGAAACCTTATGTTTTTGTTTGGGAAAACATCTTGATGAATCTCCAGAGGTAGATAGGGAGACCCTATAGGAAAAGAGCTAGGCAACAAGCCATTGTAGGGAAACTACTTCACATGAAAAGAGGTTATTTTTGCTTCTGGGAAGGAATGGGAGGGCAGAAGTAGAGAAAGGAAGAGGAGGAGACAAGAATCAATGCGGAGGGAAGGGAGGCTGTGTGCACTGCAAGAAAAGAAGAGACTAAGAAGAAAACTCTGGTATGGGAACTGGAGAGATTTTAAGAATCAGATGCCCAGGGTTCAGTACTAAGTACTCACAGGAATTCATGGCTAACTCCAGGGTGTTCTCTTCTTTTCTCTTCCCAACAGAGCCCCATTTTGTTCTCATATCCAGTAGCCCTGCATTTCATGGGCCACTCCGAGGCTCACGCAGGAAATGTTGATCAGTCTAAGCCAGTCATTGTAATTATGTTTCTTGTTCCTGACTAATTTAGGCATCGACATGTGCCAAAGCCATGGCCCCTGAAAACGTAGTGCTCTTAAAAAAAAAAAAAAGCTGGGGCGCCTGGGTGGCCCAGTTGGTTAAGCTCTGACTTGGGCTCAGGTCATGATCTCATGGCTTGGGGTTCGAGCCCTACACCGGGCTCTGTACTGACAGCTTGGAGCCCGGAGCCTGCTTCGGATTCTGTGTCTCCGTCTCTCTCTGCCCCTCCCCGGCTCACTCTCTGTCTCTCCCTCTCTCTAAAAAGTAAATCAACATAGAAAGAAAGAAAGAAAGAAAAAAAGAAAGAAAGAAAGAAAGAAAGAAAGAAAGAAAGAAAGAAAGAAAAAAAAAAAGAAGCTGAATGCAAGACTTTCCCCTTCTTGCCTCAATATAGTCTGGACTTTGACAGCCGTAAACTTGAAAAATTCACCCATCCTAGAAATACTCTACCAAGGACTTTGTTACGTGAGAAAAGAATTTCTTTGTTTTTCATTTTCATTCAGGTTTCCTGTTATTTGCAGCCAAAGACAGCATAACTGAATCAGGTACCTGAAGAAAGATATGTGTACAAACTGGTGAAAATACACTTGCTTAATATATTCTACACTGAAAATTTTATGACTCCTAAAACAATTTTTTCAAGCAATTTTCTCATGTTATCTATCAGGACATAATTTGTTAATCTATTTAAGTATCCATGAAATAATAAAAATGTAAGATACTTATCACTACGTATAAGTAAAAAACGTATACTACGTTTTTTAATGTCCCTAAAAAAGTAAGTAACAAATGGTATAAAAAGCATTTTACATTGGCAACCTTACAATATTCTGTATATCGCTAGCTAAGAAATCCTGTATAAGGACATGAAGTTTGTCTTAACCTATTTTACTTCTAAAATTGAGTAAGAATTCCCAAAATTCCCAAAGTACTCTGATTCCATCATTCTGTACCTCTAAATACTACTTCTCATTTTATTTTTTTTTTTTAATTTTTTTTTTCCAACGTTTATTTATTTTTGGGACAGAGAGAGACAGAGCATGAACGGGGGAGGGGCAGAGGGAGAGGGAGACACAGAATCGGAAACAGGCTCCAGGCTCTGAGCCATCAGCCCAGAGCCTGATGCGGGGCTCGAACTCCCAGTCCGCGAGATTGTGACCTGGCTGAAGTCGGACGCTTAACCGACTGCGCCACCCAGGCCCCCCACTACTTCTCATTTAATTAGGAGCTGATTATTATTCACATTCTATTAGTAATATATATTTTCAAGTTTTATTGAGTCTTATAAAGTTATAATTAGAAAAATAATAACATCACTGGGTTTTAGCTCCAGAGCTAAATAATCTGTTTATACTATTTCATGTCAACCTCATACCTTCCAATTTTTCAGAGAAGACCCCAAGGTTTAGATTTAGAGTATCCACTTCCATATTCTAATAGTATAACCTAGGTCTATCTGTGTAAAGAGTTAGGAGTTATTAAAATAGCTAATATATTAAAGTTTTAAAAACCTCAAAATACCAATGTAACTAGAATTTTCTCCCAAATTGTTTTGGAAGGGACTGGAGGCTGGGCACATTATTTTCATTTATTTTGGAAAAATAATAATTTAAAAGATACACATACAACCTGGTCTTTGTAAACCTCTGTTACTAACGTTGATATATATGTTTGTAAAATAAACATAGAACAAAGGTGTTTTAAAGCATATTTAATAACACAATTCAGATAGAAAAATACTACTGAACTAAGAGGTAAGTTTATTATATAAATAGTATTAAATAGCTCTATCATCTCTGTACATCAGAAAATTCCGTGATGTTCAAATTTGGTTTTGTTCTGAAGAACTTCACTAGGTATTTGGTTCACCGTTCATTCAGAAGTTTTTCAACATTTTCTTCGAAATTTCTGGAGACTTAACCATAATTCTCAAACAACAAGAGCACACTTACACAGAATAAAAAAGAAAAAAAAGAAAAAGAAAAAACTCTCAGCTATGGTATGAATTCTTAAGAAGACATATTACTGAGCTGTTTCGATGAACGCTACACCTATTGTCTTCCATTGAGATTTTCCTCCATTAAATTAATGATAACAAACTTGAACTCTGTTGGAACACATTTATTGCAAAGTCTGGGGCTCTTACATAGATGGGTCCCGAACCATTTGTGTTGATGAAGTATGAACATTTCATATGCAAGAATTGTTTTTCTGCAGTAGCAAAACCCGTTCTAGTCATCTAATTAAAAACAGTTTTTTGTGGTAAATGCATAAAATTCAAAGTTAAAATTAAGGAGTCCCCAATTCTTAGTTTCAATATTTTTAATAAAAGGAGCAATACAATCTTAATAGAAATAGAAAAATGTGACATAAGTATAGACCTATCCAAAAAAAAAAGCAATGAAATGGTTTGATAGAAGTTGCATTCAGTATGTGCATGCTGGTTATTAGAGATCACTATTTTCTTGCTAGGTTCTCATATTTAATCTCTTTACTTACTTTTAATGTAAAGTCTTGCCTATATATAACTGCCAACCAAAAAATTACAAGAAACTATAACCAAATTAACAAAAATAAACTTGAAAATAGAACATAGAGATAAAAACTGACTGATGATATCAACGCAATGATCAGATAACTAGAAAACTAAAACCCACATTTTGGAATAATGTCTGGGATCACATACTTTTATCTCTTCTTCCTCACAGAAACTCAATAAAATGGCAGCAAAGGGCATAAAAAAGGTATAAAACTACAAGAACCAAGCGAACAAGAAAAGGCAGAACAGTAAATAAAACAACCATTGGAAGATGTAAAGCAGATGACTCAGTAAAATCTAGGAATCTATAACCTAGAAGCTACAGAATAAAATATCAATGGGAAATGGACCAGGATACCTGGTATAATATTATTATATTAATAATAAAAATATTAGGGTGTAGAAGAACCAGGAATTGTAAAAGGTAAAGATGATGCCTGTTTATGAAAACAAGGGCATTCATGAAAAGTGTATATGTAGAATAGTGAGACCCCCAAGTGTCCCCTTATCCTAAAAACCAGGTATGGCCCCTGCTCTCCACATGCACATAGGAACAGAGGAAACTAAAATTGAATCTGATGTAGAAATAAATATGAGGGAACCAGATGCCTGTATACCAGGCACAGTAAAAAGAAACAAACAAAGAAAAGGAAACAAAAAAACACCAATGAGGAGTGGACAGCAAAATAGGAGGACTAAGTAAAAAAAAATTTTTTTAACGTTTGTTTATTTTTGAGACAGAGAGAGACAGAGCATGAACGGCGGAGGGGCAGAGAGACGGAGACACAGAATCTGAAACAGGCTCCAGGCTCTAAGCGGTCAGCACAGAGCCCGACGCGGGGCTCAAACTCACGGACTGTGAGATCATGACCTGAGCCGAAGCCGGCCGCTCAACCGACTGAGCCACCCAGGTGCCCCAGGACTAAGTAAAATTTTAAACATGAGGTAGTATAAATGTAATCTTTGTCTCCCATACTGCTCCAAGAAATAATAAGAAAGAGCACTTGGAAATGAAAATATATTGAAAATCAGTTTGAAAATAAGAGAAAAAAGTAAAGCTTTGAAAATCTACCCTAAAGATATGTGTAGACAATAGGATAGAATAGCTAACTACTGGAGGATTAGACCAAAGAGTGAGAAATTAGGTTGGTAGAAATTCTAAAAGTAAACAGTAGAGTAAATGCAAGGGAAGAAATTGTTAAAGGAAAAAATACCAGAAAGTTTCACAGGACCACACAATTAAAAGAAACAACTGCCCAATATCAAGAAAACTAAGAGGCCCACACTAAAGACACTTAATAAGATTTTATAACATTGAAGGGAAAAGCAAATATCCTAAAATTTTCCAGAGAGTGAAACAAAGACCCAGTGAATCAAGAATTTTAAATATGCATAAAAATGTTTATAACATCTTTACTCAGAAAAGCGGAGAAACTAGAAATAGTCTAAATGCCCATTTTGTCCATGGGCATTATTAATTCTGGCAAATAAAAAAATCGATGAAAGCTACATGCAACATAGATGGATCTTAGAGGCATAATGTTGAGCATAGTATGCCAAATACAGAAAACTGTATACTATATGATTTCATTCATATGATATTCAAACAGGCAAAGTCAAAATAGCAGTTGAGTTTAGGGGTCAAGAATGATTTACTAATAAAAACACAGGGAACCTTCTGGGGCTGAGGCTAGAAATGTTCTGTGTATACTTGATCTTTGTAGATGGCTCCTGCTATGTGTAAAAACCCATCAAGTTATACATTTAAGTGTACTGGATATAGAATATACCTCAATAAGCTTTGCTTTTAAAATAACCAAAAAAAAAAAAAAAAGAATTCCCTTGAACTTCTCGACAGCATCACTGAAAACAAGAAGATGAACTAATGTATTCAAAATCCTGAGGGAAAGCAAGTTGCAAGTTAGAATTCTATACCCATCAAAACTATCAATATAAAATAGGGAAAGCCTCAAAGAGTACTTCCTATGTATCCTCACTTAGAAAAATTCAGGAGGATGTGCATCACAAAAATAAAGTAATGGACCAAAGAAGAGATAGACTCAGGATCCAAGAAACAGGATCAATGTCGGAGAGTGTTAAGGGATTTTTCAAAATGAAAGAAAAATAAAGTGATAAGATGATACCTATGTTGCACGTCCAGGCTATGCTACAGTCCTGGTTGGAGCGGAAGGATAAGAGAAGTAGCCAGAGAAAGGAAATTGAAGAAGTAATTTTTTTGATGTGTTGATCATGGAGCATTGGAGAATAATGGGCAGTAGGTAAACAGAAAACTAAGCAAAAAAATAAAATCATGTCAATGAGGCAATCCACATAATCTCCTTCCCTCCTGAGAAGAACCTAAGAAGAAAAAGAGGAAAATATCATACTATACAACTGGATTAGGAGTGAAAAACATTGAAATAGTCATAATATAAATATTGAACAGTGTTTAAAAAGAAGATATAACTACATTGGCAAGGTAAGCAATGTAATAAGTATGAGAGTTAAATCCTCACCTACCCATTGGTAGTAACTAAATTAATGAGTAAAGATGGCAGTTTAGTTATACTATTTTGAAATAGTAACATAAAAGACATGAAAATTGAAAGAAGTTGCCTTAGGGAACATGCTTTAAAATTGTGTAAAAAAAAAAAACCTACTGCTTTTGGTTATTGGTATTGTTTGATGTTTAAAACATGTTAATATTATAATCAGGACATAAAAATAAAAGATGGAGAGTTTAAAACCAATTTTTTTGAAAGAGGTAGTTTTAGTAGAACGTTTTATGAGTGAGTCATATATAACTTACTTGGGACAAAACTTTCTTTTTTTTTTTTTAATTTGAAGTATTTCAAGCACAGCTTTCTAATTCACCCTGATAACAAAACTTCGAAAAGAAAATTTCACTTATTAATAGATACACATGTGAAATAAAAATATTAACAAATCAAATCTAGAACCGTATAGCAATAATGTACTAGAACTAGAAAGGATTTATTCCAAGATGATTCAACACCAGTATTTAATGCTGTTTACTGCATTTTAAAACTATAAAAGAAAAGCTAGTATAATTAGTATGTGAAGACAATGTGTCAGATTAAATTTAGTCATTTTTGTTTTCTCAATAAAAAACAAGTAAACTAAATGTTGAGGAATATTTTCTAAACACAAGAAAATATATTTCCCAGGAGTGCTTGGGTGGCTTAGTTGGTTAAGCAACTGACACTTCATCTCAACTCACGTCATGACCTCATGGTTTCGTGAGTTGGAGCCCTGTGGGATTCTCTCCCTCTCTCTGCCCGCCTCTCTCAAAATAAATAAATATACATTAAAACATTTTTTTCCAGAAACGAATAGCAAATGTATTAAAATAGGTACATTACTGTGAAATCAGAAATGAGAACAGGGATACCCATTAACCGACATTATTATTTAACATTGACGTCCGGGTGCTAGCTAATTCAGTAAGATGAAGAAACAAAATCCCTGTAAACATAGCTAGAGGACAGAAATCATCCTTATTTGCAGGTATGATTGTACCTAGAAAATCTACACGACTCAACGTCTATTAATATTGATGATACAGTTAATAAGGGGGCAGCGGGAGACAGGTCTTCACAGGTCTCGTGTTTCTGCCTGTCTTGCAAACTGAGGCACTGACAGCTTTCGTTCCAGGCTATCTTTTCAAGGATGGGTGACTAGCAAACAGCTTTGGAAGACAGAGATGGTATCTCTCTCCGAAACAGAAAGCAGGTTGGCTTACTGTCCAGTAAAATCAAAATAACATCTTTCTCCAGAGCAAAGGTCAGGCAGGTTTGTTTGCTGCTCATTATAAAAGCTCAAGCTTGCTCAGCTGTGATGCAAACCCACTGTGTGCAGCATCCCTCCTGGCCACTCCAGGTCTTCCCTGCACGAGGGGAGGAAGGTTGAACAGCTGTGAATAGGAAGTTCATACTCTTTGCTGTGCTGTGAATAATAAGTCCTTCACCTCTGATCCAGGAGCTAAAGCTGGAGAGACAATTAGTGTCCTCAGCGGTGGAGATTTCTGAAAGAAACAGAGACCACCCATGTCCAGGAGACGAGTCATTAAAACCTCCGGCAAGGTATTTCTTTCTCCCTCCTTTTGAAGGTGTTTCAGTGAGCCTCAAATAGACTGCCTTGTCTGCCCAGCAGTGTGTGAAAACAGATAAAGCAAAGGTCTGGCAGGGACACTCCAACTAAAAAAGGAGCAAGTAGCAAGAATCACCAAACAATTTATAAAAAACCAGCTCCATTACAAGAAAATGAAAACGTACGGCGAAGAAAACATTTCGTAGGGCAAACAGAACAAGCCTTTAGAACGAATATACCGAAGAGCCTCATATTTGTGAGACTATTTTTTAAAGCTCAAGTAAATTGAATGAAATTTAAAATTCAATCGCGAAGAGATAAAGTTCATTTGGGCTAAGTAGTTAAATGATCAGTTGAAAAGAAAAGTACTGAGCTGGAAGACTGGGACAACAGATTATTTCAGAATGTCAAATGAAAGGATTAAGAGATTAAAATTATACAGTGAGATGGTTTGTGCATTTGAGCCCCGTGTCAGGCTCTGTACTGACAACACAGAGCCTGGAGCCTGCTTCACATTCTGTGTCTCCCTCTCTCTCTGCCCCTCCCCCGCCCATGCTCTGTCTCTCTGTCTCTCAAAAAATAAATTTTTTTAATAAAATAAATAACCAAAAAATAAAATTATAAAGTGAGAGGCAAGAGACATGGAAGATGGCCCAGAAGGCTTAAATACATAACTCATAGGATTTCTGAAAGGCAAGGATAGAAAGAAAGGAGAGTAAATATTCTAAGAAATGGTGAAGAAAATTCCCAGTATTGAAGGAAAAAATAAATCCTCAGATCAAAACAATTCATCTGATCTTGAGTAGAATTTAAGCACACACACACACACACACACACACACGCATGCACATTCCCCTAGACACATCACCATTGAATTTCAGGTTATTACAAATGAAGAGAAAATCAAAATGTTTTACGAAAAACAAAAAGTTTTTTAAACCAGACTGACAATGTCATCTCATCAGCAATGTGGGAAAATAGTAAAACATCTTCAAACTCTGAGGGAAAAATAACTTAGGAACTAGAAATCTACGTCAGACAAAGTATTAATCGCATGTGAAGATAGGATTAAATATAAAAAGTTATGACATAGCACAAAACAAAAATGGTTCAATAAAGCCCAGATCTGGATGAAAGCTATGGTTTTTAGCATAGGTTTCTTCTTTGATCTCCCCAAACCACCATGAAAACAGAGCAAAACCAAAGATGCCCAAGGCTAGGTGGCAAGTTACCCCACAGACCCCCCAAATTCAAGTGATAAAGATAAAACACTAAAAGCCACAAGACCACAAATTTGTGTTAAAGGAAGCAGTGGGGAGGTAACTGGCCTTCTCGCAGGCCTCCAAAGCTGAGAGACACTCCCTGTAAAGTTCCACGTGGCAACCTGAGAATAGCTGTGGAAACTAGGTGATCGGTAGGTCCGGTTCACAGGTACAAGCAAGGGACCATTCTGCAACAGGTCTAATGATGTCAGGACCGTTTGGACCTTAAAACTAGCCAAGCAGAGCTCCATTCCAAGACAAAGCCTTCTGTTGAAGAGAAATGGCTGGGAGCGATATCCAAATTGAACAGCGCAAAGATAATAGAAACAAAAGAAAGTGAAAGTCCACATAAAGGTTGGGGAGGCAAGCAGTGAAAGCAGATCCCAGAAAGTGTGAGCTTTTTCTTCCCCCATCACCATTTTTAGAAGACAACAGATTTTCAGAGCTGCAAAACTAAAACAAACAAACAAAAACCACACAAATGAAAAAATGAACCCTACCCTGACTTACTTCTCTGACTTACTTATAAAGAAAAGAATACTTATGTAATAAGCAAGGAACAGAAAAGAATCAGTCACATGCCAAAGGAAGTTACTATAAGCAAAAAAAAAAAAAAAAAAAAAAAAAGGAAAGCACACAGGGTAACATCTTTATAAGCAATATAAACATGTCAGAAAGGCAAGCCCTACAGATAAAACCATAACCTCGTATTTTAACACAACCTACATCATAAACTATGAAAGAATATTATAAATCCAAATTCCGAAAATCTCAGCAATAAGACACTTTAGAACAATAGGGTTTCAAAGAGGTGACATAATTCATGAAAGAATTTTTTTAATTTCAAGTTAGTATATCCAAAGTGAAGAATAAACTAGAAAGAACATAAGAGCTAGTGAACATAGCAGATAATGTCGTAAGAGAAAATAGATGGAAAGAAAGAAATTCTATGATGAAAGAAACAAATAGGAGTTAAAAGAAATGAATAGATCTGGACTATGGGTAAAGAAAAACTAGCACACATATAATAAGAATCCCCAGAGACTAAAACTCACACTAAAATGAATTCAAGACAAGTTTCCTGAATGCAATATGACTCGAAACGATACATTCAAGAGCCACCATATGTCTTTGAAGACTGGACTAGAATGGCCAATATCAAGATATGTTCCAAGGAAACTATTATATTAAACAAACAAAAACAAAAAAAAACACCAAAAAACAAAAAAACAAAAGCAGCCTTCGGGGCATCTTGGCAAAAAGCCGCATCAGCTACATGAAAAGATGTCAGGCTTTTGATGACGTCTATCTGTAGAACTAAGGCTAAATAATGTTTATGAAGAATATAGTTTAGTGCAGACTGGCTCTACTTCTTTTAATATAGCTCTTATTTATTTCTGATTTTAAAAACAGGTACTTGAAAGTATCATTACAAATTTATGAAGGATTTATTTTTTTTTTTTAATTTTCTAGCTTTTTTTTCACTGAAAAAGGCCTGGAAATAATCACCAACTCAGTAGCAAAGAACATCCCTAACACCAAAACAGATCTCTATAATTATTTCTCAATAAAAACTAAACAAAAACAAAACCCAGGGTTCTCTGGACAAAAGGCTGATGCCAGGTTGGGGGCAGGAAATGTACAAGATAAGTGATTCTCGTCATACTGGAAAGAAGAAAGTTATCAAAGGCCACAAGGGTCACGTCAAGAGGATTTAGACTTCAACCTGCATGAGCTCGCTCCGGCTAAAGAGAGGACAATTAGAGCATCGATAATGACAACAACTACAATCCACTGAAACACAGATAGGTTTAACTCTATAGACTTACAATGATATTTTTAGACACATTGTGCATATTCACAAACTCATTATTTGGAAAACTGCCAAATAAAGAAAACACATCAAATGTATATCTTGCTCTTCCTATGTGATCTAACCTAAGGACAGTTACATGGGATCACCACTCAGCAGCGGCTGGTAACATCACATAAAGACAAGAGCCAGTGCTCACGGAAGAACACGCAGGCTGATCTGAAGTAGGCTTGCCAAAACAGAAAAAGGAAGAAACCAAAAAGGGGAAGAGGGGGAGAAAACCAGCTTCCGTCTGTTCAAGCTCCTAGATCTCGCTACTATTTACAAGACATACAAGGGACAGAGAAATGGTAAATGCGAAAGTAATCAGCAAAATCCAAGATGTGAGAAACCATATAGGACAAATCATGGTAGGCTGTTTAATGGACAAATTGCAGAGGAAGGGAGGCAAGGAAAGAATCTGTAGATTAAATAGGACTTAAGAAACATGTCAAGCAATTGCAGTGATGGATTTATTTGGATTCTAATTCAAACTGAGTGTGTGCTTGTGTGCATGCGTGTGTGAAGTGATCTAAAATATATGAACGCTGTTAATATTTGCTAGCAATGAATTCTTCTTACCACCATTTAGATAGTGATAGTATGGCGGCTATTTATTTTTTAATGCAACTACTGTTTAGAAATATAAACTAAAATATTTACATTAAATATTTACATTTGAAATGATAGGATGTCTAGAATTTGCTTAAAATAACCCGGGGAGTATGGCAAGGGGACCTGGGTAGGCATACGAATTAAACAAGACAGTCCATTTGATAATTATTGAAGCTGAATGACGGATACATTGGATTTATTAACTGTTCACTCTACATTTATATGTGTTTGAAATTTTTTCCCAATTAAAAAAATTATATAAAACTGCTTTTGGAAAAACTAGTAAGCACAATGAAGATCTTTTTTTTTTTTCAAAAGCATAAAGAAAACAATTTAAGAATGAAAAACAGAAATAGATAAGGAATACTTTGAAAACTATAAAGACAAATGTATATTAATAAATTTGTAAACAATTTAACCAGTTCTTCAAAAATGGCTCAAGAATTAAATCTTGGGTAGACCATTTCTGTTGAAAAAGTTAAAGCCATAGATAAATACATAACCCCTAGAGCTATTAGGCATGGATATGGTAGAATTCTAACAAATTTTCAAGAATCAGAAATGCCCCATCTCATACAACCTCTCTTAAAGCAAAGACACAATTTCCCAAATCAATAACTTTCTTACCATAAATGTGCTGCATCATAAAACATTAAAACTCCAATTAAATCAAAGACAAGACTAAAGTGCCCAGCCATTGCTACTGTTTAGCTGTATATTGAAGTTTTTGCAAGTAAAAAAACCCTAAGGCATAACTGAAAAAAAAAAAAAAAAGAACAAATGTCACGATTTGACAATGATATGAAAATCTTATCAAGTCAACTTGTTAAACAATTAGAATAAAAACATTCAGAAATATAGGGGCACCTGCGTGGCTCAGTTGGTTAGGCAACTGACTTTGGCTCAGGTCATGATCTCGCAGTTTGGGAGTTCAAGCCCCGCGTCGACTCTGTGCTGACAGCTAGGAGCCTGGAGCCTGCTTCGGATTCCGTGTCTCCCCCTCTCTCTACCCCTCCCCTGCTCACGCTCTGTGTCTCTCTGTCTCTCAATAATAAGTAAACATTAAAAAAAAATTTAAAAAGCATTCAGAAATATAGGCAACTGAAAATCCACATGGCAAAATACACATCTCCTTCTCACAAAGGGGTAAAATTGTAAAGGTGGGGTGGAGGGGGGTGGAGGGGGGAGTGGGGTGGAGGGGGGGAGGTGGGGGGGAGGGGGGGGAGGTGGGGTGGAGGGGAGGGGAGGTGGGGTGGAGGGGAGGGGAGGTGGGGTGGAGGGGGGTGGAATAGCTACTTTCGACACTCCGTATTGATTGAATATTGTTCACTGAGTATGTGTTTTTTACTACTACAAAAAAAAACCTGAATTTTTAATTTAAAAAGAAGGGACTCAGCGATGTCAAAAATGAAAACTAAGAAGTCCAGAGCAGAAGAAGCAAAAAAAAAAAAAAAAAAAAAAAAAGAAGTATGTGACCTTGATTGTAAGATCAGCGATATATATTTATGGTATATGCTTTCACCCAGTTTTGAAAATCAGAGCTAAATAATTGATACTGCATCAGCTGTGCCCATATACATTTGATAATGAGCTTTCCCCTTTGTTCTCCATATATAATAATTTTCAAACTTCCATCAAAGTGTCCAGTAACCAGGCGTCCCCGAGAGACTAAGAGTAAGTTTCTAAGATTTTGCCACAATAAAAAATATCTTGGAATCTTATGTTTCATCTTAAAATTCACTCACATTTTGTATCGTGAAAATTATATCTATTTTAATATAAACTTAATTACCTAAACTACTTAAAATTTCCCCAAAGAAAATGGGGGTGAAAGGAATACTGAGAAGACTTGTCACACTAAACTTGTAGAGCTGAACCTCTTTTATAAAACAACGTATCGTGTTTCCTTCCACTCTCCCATTTCCAATCTCCTCTCTGTAAATGTTTTTTAAATTGGTGTTAAATAAATGTTTGTTGGGTTTAATTTAGCGCAATTTCTTTTCCTTGCTTTTAGTGCTCCCAACAGCCTGATTATCCTAGCCTGTAAGAAACTGGGAAGGTATATTTAGTCTGATTTTTCACGTCTTTTGGGGTTACTCCCCCGCTAGAAAAGGCCTCGTTGATAGCGAGTTAAATGGTAAGCCAAGGCTAGAATCTGGATCTTCTAACTTCCAGCCTAGTGCTCTTTATACTGAATGGCCTCCAAAATCATTTTTAAAAGGTCAAAGCATGACATGGAAGAAAAGAGTAATTTCTTTGACCACCTCTGGATAATTTGAGCAAAGAGAATTATCAGAGGGGTCCTAAGACTTCACAGAATGGACAGGAAGGCCGAGGATCCAAGCTGGAAAATCAGAAAGTGAAGGAAGCCCCTGGGTGTTGGAGGTGAGAACTCCAGCTGCATCTCAGGGCACCAACAGAGCGACGGGTCTTGGCCTGCATGACCAGGTGTGCCAGCTACCTTTGGTCAGCACACCCCACAGAGGGAGGGAACACAGCTAGCCTAGAGGTGAGACATGTCTATGTGCCTAGCAATGGCCAATGCACCTGACTCAGGGTCCCAACCCGCAGAATCCCACAGGGAAGAGGGCAATTTCCCACAAGGAAATAAAAGTGCTGATAACAAGATAGAGAACAAAAAATGCCGTCAAGAAAAAAAAATTTTCACCCTACTCACCCCATCTACCTCACAGAATTACTGTGATAAGAGAATTGGGTAACGCATGTACAAATGCTTTGTAAACTATGACAACCTCCACAGGCATTGTGATTGTTACTTCTTCTTCAAGGTAACATTTCAACAACTCTATTTCATATCTTGTCTCTCAAGGTGAAATTTTCAGGCAGGCTAATGAAAGAAATGTTTTTCCACGAAGAGACAAATTCCATTGGACCTTTCTCAGATCGTACCATGTAAATATTTTACCTAACGGTCGTATTACTACTGAGGTAGTCTCTCAAGCCACCACCTAAAGTATAGTTGCCCAAACAGTGGAGTACAGATGAGACTTCCATCATGATAAGGTTTTATCATGAACTAAAGTTTAGTTCAGAAGTCTTCCTAAATAGCATTGAAAGTCTACCTGCATTAGAAAACCAAATTTTCTCTATAACAAAGTGTATTAAGGCAAAGCTTGGATTAGTCATCCACAGAGCACCATAAGTTCCAGGACGGCACCTGGAAGGGTCCAGCCTGAAATGAGTTCAAGTTTCCCCTACAGAAAGGAAAGAATAAAACAACCCTTGTTTGTCTGTGATAAGTGTATTGGCATTCTATTGTCGCTATAACAAGTTATCACAAATTGAGCGGCTGAAACCAACACCCATTTATTATCTCATAGTTCTGTACTCAGACATTCAGTTTGCTGTCTACTCCTGATTTCATAAGATCAAATCAAGGTGTCAGCTGGCCGGGCTCTTGTTAGGATACTCTGGAAAGAATCCGCTTCCACACTGATCCAGACGGTAGGCAGAATCCAGTTTCTTGGGTTGTAGGACTGAAGTTCCCGGGCTATCAGCAGGGAGTCACTCTTAACTTCTAGAGGTCTCTGTAGCACATTTCCCTGTACTTCTCAGAAGCAGAAACAGCAAGCAGAATCCTCCTCATGCTTCGATTCCTCCTGGTTTTCTTTTCTGCTTTGTCTCTCCAGCTTAATCTCCCTTCTGCCTTCCTTTTCGACTTTTAAAGTTTCATATGATTACATTGGGTCCACCTGAAGGATCCAGGATCCTCTATCTTAAGGTCATCAGGTTAATGACCTTAATTCCACCTGCAGAGGGCCTTCATAACATCACCTGTTTAATGTTTGACTGAGTAGCCAGACAAAGGAATCTTGGGGGAACATCTTTAGAATTCTACACAATGTGTCTTCGGGAGTGACCAGAAAATTTTCAAAAATTAGAACGATAAAAGCCAATACATTTCTACAAAGCATCATGAGTAACCCAGGGTGATTATTTTATGAATCATAATCAGAAGTGGCAAAAAATGGTTTATAATTTTCAAAGATCGTCATGAGACCAGTGTCACAAATTAAAGTCCTCGGCTGTATCAAAAATTGGTGTGACCAGTGATGAAAAGTTCCAAATATTTCTTTATATTTCTAATACATAAGATACTCCTTAAAGATGTGGAAAGGAAATGTTCAAACATAACTCTACCTATTTCTCAGATACTACCTTATATCTAAATTTGCTTTTCATCAGGTTTTATGAGATGTAGTTTCTAAGAGTTTTAGTATATTCAAAATCTTTGTAACATGAGTTCAATTACATCTGCATTCTAGGCCGAAACAACAATTGGCACATAGGACAGAATCCAGACTCCTCACTTTTCCCGTGTGGAATCCCCAATACAGTTGCAAACACACAGATTAATCACTAAATCAGCAAATATTTACTGTAGACCCATGGAGAAGCACTCTCATTTCTAAGCGCTTAGGATCACACAGTGTATAGAAATAGAGAAATTGTTTCTGCCCTAAAGGATTTTAGAAGGCAGGAAAATATATGATCGATAGGAATAGTGTGTTCAAATAAATAACATAATTTTAAAATCAGTTAAGAAGGGCATTGGGGTGTCAGGGAATATTGCTGTAGGTTGCAAAAGAAAGATGTTTAATAGGAGAAAGTTTCTTTGAGTAGGTAAGTCCATAAATGATTCTGAAACAGATGAATTCTAGCACTGCTAATCTGAGGCTGTCTTTGGTACATTGGGGATTTGCTAAGAAGAGAAGGAGAACCAGGGAGATGTAGACAGTCATAGCTGATTTACAACACTATGAGAGCTGGTCTGGAGAAGAAACCTTGATGGAAAACTTTTGAGGCTCTTATTAGAAGACTGTAGTTGATTCAGAAGACAGTAGGACTCTCTGACAGAGTTGGGAAAAACAGGGAGATATAATCAAGGCAGCAGGCTTGAAATAGGGATTTATCGCACAGTGCAAAATAGCTCCAAAATCTGGACTCTGAAAGCAAGCAAGGACGGAAATAGAATAATCCAGTAATAGTTTATCAGCGGTCAAGGGATTTGCTATGGTGACAGTGGCAAATGATTTGATGGTTTTGAGTGGAAACAGTGAAAGCAAATGGGCTTAAAAAGGTGGAGATGGAATTTGAATGCAATGCTAGCAAAGATGTCTTGATTGCCATGTGGTTCCAGGGGTGTTTATTCTGTAAGATGTTCAACAACTTTTCGTAACTCTGAGATGAGTTCCATTTGTTTATTGAACAAGTTGGACATATAAAGGGCTTTAGCATCGCATTCCTCTTATGTACGATCCGTATTTTCATGTTAAAAAAAACACCCTCTTTCCATGTATAATTCACACCTTTCATATCTAACCCATAGAGAAGCAGACAGGTCTTCTCAAAGTAAGCGACTGAGACTAAAGCATGGACAAAATTATTGCTTCTTAGAGGAAGGACATAATCAGATCTGTGTTTTAGAATAATCCTCCAGGCTGAGGAGTGGACAGAAATGAGGAAACCTGGATTGACAGCTGGCCGACCTACTAAGTAGAATTAAGAAAAAGTGTTGGCGACTTCAATGACTGTGGCAGCGTGAGAATGGGGCGAGGGGCTTGAACTGAGATATGTTCAGGGGAGAGAGTACAATAAATAGAACTTGATGACTGGCGGGAAATTCAGGACTCCTGAGGAAGCAGGAGCAATCAAGAATAAGCCCCGGGCTTCTCGATTTTATGACGAAAGTCTGTTTTGTTGGAGGAGAAGTTTGGGGGAGAAAAGAGTTTGAGAAATTTGAATTGGAGATGCCTCTAAGACATGCAGGTGATACTGTCTTAGTTGGATATATGGTGGGCAGTTGGCAGGAATTCCAGAGAGAGGCCCAGAGTCTTGAGTACAGAGTCCATGACTGATGCCAACAGAATGGATGCAGTCACACAGGAGGCCATGATGGGCAAGAAGATATGGGAACTCAAAGGGCTAGTACTTAAATATGCCTGCTGTGTTCTGGACAACAAGAGCAACAGGATGGATAATGGTTCTCTCAGAACAAGACTCACTGGCTTCCTCAGATGACTTTCCCAGGGTTTCCCAGTAAGTGGGATTAGTAAATGCATTCATTCAACTCCTGCTTTCATTCCAGACACCATACAAGGCCCTAAGGGATATGCTCAGGACCCCTAAAAAGAAGAGGAACCTCCAGAGTGTTGCCTTCGAGTTCCATTTTTGAAGCTGGAGGTTAATCACACAGTCAATCCTAAATCAAAAGCTCTGTTTGGGACACATATCCTTCCAGATCATTCCGAATAATAAAGCACCTCTACTGTAGACAAAAATTTGCAATGTACTTCAAGGCATGTTTTGCAGCTAATTTATGAGGAGATGGCATTTTTAAAAATTAACTGTTCTGTAGTGGATTCTTTGCAGCTGATGGGATCTACTGGCAAAATTTTGTCCTACAAATGTCCAGGCCACTTTGGCTCTTGTATGTCCGATAGCACTGAGTTTTGGAGTTTCAGTCAAATATTGAACCAGGAATTATTTTTTAGAACATTTGAGCATAGGCACCCCTACAGTCTGCCTAGAAGCAATTGGCTTATCACTATTATTGAGGGAAAATATGAGTTAATCTCTTCATAATTAAATGTCAATTTTATGACCCACATATTTAATATGACTAGCATTATGGATATTGTTTCCCTCATAGTAACATCTCAAATATGTACACTGTCTTTATAGAACATGTACACATATAAAAGTTTTTTTAATCCTCATAGTGACATATTAATTTATACCTCTACTTTGCAGATGAGAAAATTGAGACTCTCGAACGCTGGTTGCCAAGGCCACACAGCTAGTGTAAGGCACAGTGGGAACCTGACTTTTGATATTTAGATCTCAAATCAATTATTTTTCCAACCAAATAAATATTTTAGGTAACCAACATATGGCATTCAATAATTTCACTTTCCACAGTAACCATAGTATTTTAATTTGGGGTATAGATCTTTCCCTCGCCTTTTATGTGTTCCTAATCCTTCTTCCCGGCCTTCTTATTAATCTTTTATGTGGTTTAATTATGTTTGCTTTTAACCACTTTTTGGAAAAGGTGGGGTATCATAAATAAATTAATAAATAGACACACAAATAGATTTTAAATCTGAGGCTTGCTGATTCCCCTGACAATAACGCAATTTAAATCATATTGAGGTGACAAATAAAGAGAGCAAAAAATGTAGATGGGAACCATCTTTTCATGTATTTTCAATAAGACACTCGTTAATTTCCGCTAATGAGGACAATTCCCCGATCAAAATTAATCTTAATCAAGAAAACAGTCCCTACCGCTCCTGCTTATAACCCCAAGCCCTGAGGATCCATTCAATTCCTCTTGCTATTCAGAAGCACTTAGTGCAACTATTTGGAGGGTCTAGTGAATCTGTAATTTCGAAAGAGAAGAAGAGAAAGTATGAAAGCAGAGGCAAGATCACAGTACCAACATCCATCCTCCACCCACCCGTGAAACAGATTATTTATTTACTTGTCCAGAATCCTCTTCCTACCTATGCCGTATGCCTTGTTCTATGTCTTTTCCTGTTTCACTTACTTTCACTTTCTAAAATGCTGCTACTTACAGATGATTAGTGTTAGTTAATACCTCTTTATTATAAATGTAAATGTTTCTGGGATTTATTCATTCAATGAATATTGATTGAAATCTACTACATGCCAGGTGCTATGCTAATAACTGGCAATATAGTCCCCTCCCCCCCACCCCCAAAAAAACCACCCAGACACATTTGGGGATGATGGTATGTGAGCAGCCATTCACAATTAGTAAAAATTATTGAAACTGATTTGCTTTTACTTTGCTGGCATTCACATGAAATTATTTTCCCCGAAGAAAAAGACTCCCGTAGGTGTGGATGAAGAGGAAAATCGGTGGTTTGGGAACGTGATTTTCTACCCTGATGAGAAGTGGGTAGTTATCAATTTCCTGCTTCTTCGCTCCGAATCACCCTGCACTGCCCTGCACTGTGGTCATGGGATGGACTGTAAACATTACTCCTTCAGAGCGAGCATGATGTTAAGCTTTGTGAGTAGATGCCGCTGGAGGGATATTGAAGACCAGGATCCCTGTTAATTCTGTGCACTGTGTTTACTATTATTATTGTTGTTGTTGTTCTCACAGTGTTGTGGGTATGTGTGAGCCAGACGGTGCTGGCTCTGCCCCAGAGCTCACGGTCGCTCGGTGGCCTCACAACCTTGGCCTCGCTCCAATCACCTCAGCTCATGATCTTGCGGTTCCGGAGTTCGAGCCCCGTGTCCGGCTCTGTGCTGACAGCTCAGAGCCCGGAGCCTGCTGTGGATTCTGTGTCTCCCTCTTTTCTGTCCCTCCTCGGCTTGTACTCTCTCTTTCTCTCTCTCAAAAGTAGATAAGCATGTAAAAATTCTTTTTTTAATTTTAAGTTTCTCTCTACACCTTTGTCGTTACCTTCCTATCGTAACTTCATAATGTTTTGCATTGAATTTTCACTCTTTAAATTACTGTTGTTGGTTTCTGTCTCCTGGCTGGACCCAGACTGATACAAAGGGCTTTTGAGACAAGACCCTAGGAGAATGGCCAATGGTAAAAGAAGAAAATAAAAATGCCAGCAAAAACCTTCACCAATGACAACACTTTGCATCGAGCTAAGTAAGCTCAACCCCAGGAAATGAAAAGGGAGCTCAATGACTGTCTTCCTTCTCCCCACCTACACTGCGTTCTCCCAACTGGTCCCTGGATTGCAGGATCCCAAACTAGAGATCAGCCTTGGAAACTAACCCTATTTTTGTCTCACATTAACGATGCAAAACCTGTTTTTAGTTCCATACAATCAACGTATAAATAAATTCTTAGGAAGGGAAAAGACATTAAAGCATGTATATTCCCTGGGGTGCCTGGGTGGCTCAGTCAGTTGAGCGTTCGACTCTTGATTTCGGCTCAAATCATGATCCCAGGGTAGTGGGATCGAGCCCTGAATCAGGCTCCATGACGGGCAAGGATCCGGCTTAAGATTCTCTCTCCCTTTCTCCCTGCCCCTTCCCCTGCTCTGACCATCCCCCCCACCCCGTCTAAAAAAAAAAAAAAAAAAAATGTGGGTATTTCTGTTACCATGATCGCATTTTGAAAATCAAATATACATATTAAATCCCTAAAAATCAAAGCAAAAGAAAATCGATAAGACAGTATCGGCCTGTAGAAAGAACATGAGTTTTTGCAGCAGGCCAAACGTTTTTGAACCCTCATTCCACTGTTTACCAGCATTTCCAGAAATTCCCACATTGACGCCCTGGGAATCTCAGTTCCCTCAACTGTAAAATGGGAAGAATAACATCCCCCTTATGAGTTTGCCATGGCAATGATATATGATCACGTATGTAAAGTGCATCACACACAGCAGGTGCTCCTCAATAACCATTATTTGCCTTATCCCTTTATCTTTCTTTTGTTGATGAAATTTGTTGTGTTCAGTCTGAGAGAGGACGTTTCCTTCCCCCAGGAAATACTGAAACACAGCAGCTGCTTGAGACGGTATTTCCACCTTTGCGAGCCTGCCCTGTGAGATTCCCTCTCAAGGAGCAGCAAGTTAAAAAGAGAGAAGCTTCTTTGATATGGCCTCTTCACTCCCAGCCTGAGCCAGCTGAGATTGTGGATCCTGGTTCCCTAAGCATCTAAAAAGCTTGTATCAAGGAGGGCCCTCTTCCCACACAGGGTTTTAGGCCTGACATTATTTCAATGTTCCAATCGCAGCATTCTACATGCGAAATTGTTCTGAGTTTAATGAAATGCTCGTTGCATATGGGATTATGTAATTTATGTAAGTGATAAAGAAGTTCTGGGCTTTCCGACAGGAAACCTGTCTAAAGCAGAGCTCATTCTTCTTTGAGGGTGGAAAGGAAGGCTGGGAGGAGTTACAGTGAAATGGCAATAAAAAATACGTCAGAAAAGTTAGTCAAGTAATGCTCTGAGACCTGGCTCACAGCCCAATTAGGATGGAACAAAGATATATATACAATCTAGTTAAGCGAAAGAATCTTTAATTAAGCTAGTGGAAAGCCAAGGGTTTTAAAGTTCAAAGGATATGTAGACTTCTGTCAAATTCCTTTCAGAGAAGGGGACAAAAGAACCTTCTGGAGCTCCTAGAGAGTGACAGACTTAAATAAAGTTCTGAAGGAAAACTTAACACAACGGAAGCAAGAAAAGAAAAAAAGAAAGAGAAAGAAAAAAAGAAAAAAAAATAGGATTCTGTATAATATTCTTCTGTGTTTGCACGTTGACTTATTTTTTGTGCTGAAGGAAGCCGCATTGAGTATTTCTTCTTGAAAAGTGCACCCAGATATCACTTCATAGTAGTGCTGTTTAGGTTTGAGAAGCTATGAATCATTACATTTCTGAATGGCAATAGTCGATTATTTGATTGGAACTCTTTCAGGAGCCCTGCATCCCTTAGGACGCCCAAGTGCCGAGGCCATTCTGATGCTGCTGAAGCTCCTCCTGGTGCCAATTCACAGACTCAAATCTGATTTAGCAGGGCCTCATGCCGCACTTAGGAGTTTTTACTCTTTTATCGCACATAAATAACAATCATGCGATAAACACCTCTTGCATCTAGTTGGTCACCGAGTTCTAGAACTGCTGCCCTCTCTCCATCCCTGGGTCCAAGCCTTCTGACTCCCCAGCCACTGACACATTTCAGATTCTCATCTTCCAGCTCCCCAGGTATTTCAAAAGCCTGCTATAGAACTTCCTTGCCTCCAGTCCCCTTAATCTATTTAGGTCATCCTGAGCTTGTATTCCACCAATGGCCATCCCTCGCCTAAAGGATTAAGCCAAGACTCTCCAACATGTGTCTGAGGCCCTTCCCGCATGGCTCTGTCAGTCTTTCCATTATCACCTCCTCCTGGTTTTATCCCCTCAAACTCACTGGCTTGTGCTTCCTAGCTATACCCAGGCTCCTCACTGCCTAGGATAACCATATAAGCTGGCTTCAAGGCAAGCTAGCAATTAGCACTGTGTCAAATTGATATTAATCTGGAGAAAAGATTGAAAGTTTTGTGGGGTAAGAGCTCATCCTAATAACCGTCTAGCCATTACGCAGACATTCTCCTAGGAAGCCACTTAGTGACCATCTGTTGTTACATGAGCATCGCCCTTGGGAGTCCCTCTCCTCCACTCCAATCAGCTTTCATAGCGTTTCTTACAACCACAATCAGTGTTCTCCCTGGGAGGAGCTCTAATAAATACAATCTCACCATCTTTTAATTGTCAAGTGATGTTTTAGCACCCCATATAGAGTGGCACCCTCGAAAGCTACCCATCTGATCAACCCCCTTATGTACAATGACAAATCTCCACCCATCCTTCAAGATTCAATTAACACATCACCTCTGTGAAGCTTTCCCTACCTAACCCCCAACTCCTGCAGAATTAATTAAACAGACACTTTAAATGCATCTACTATCACCAACGTCTTACGATTTCTGTCTGAAGTGCTTTTCAAATATTATCTCACTTTTTCCTTACAACAACCACTCTACAAGCTATGTGCTATATTTTGTGCCTCATTTATAGGGTAAATGGTAGGCAAATGGTACCATTATAGGTAAATGGTTGAGCTGAGATTCAAAGCCTGGCAGACTGGCTCTGGAGTCCTTGTTCTTAGCCTGTGTGCTTAGCTGCGTGCTTACTTATTTTTCTACTCCACTGGCAATGCCTCTTGTGATGATCTCTACTATAGCGGGAATCTAATCATACATTAAGTATTTGTTTACATGCTGGTTTTTCCTCTAGATTTTGAGGTCCCGAAAAGTGTGGGCTCTTGCCCATATGCCTATCGCTAAGAACTCGTTTAGACTTAGTAAATGTTGGGCACTCTCTAAATATTTGTTAAATCACTAATTAATCAATCAGTTGTCGTAAGTAAAGCCTGTGTTTGGATCTCTGTTAAGAATCCCAGAAAAGATACCCTACATTTTCTAAAAGACTTGCATTTCACGTGGGGTAATTGAGATGAACAGAGAAGTATTTGGTCACTTATATCTTCAAAATCAATGCAAATGGCTAAATTATACTTGCTAATGATAAATTCAATTACCAAGTTGCATGTGTAATAATAGGACATTTTCAAAAGCAACTTTTATAATGTAGCCTAAAAGCATATTAGTAAAAAATATTTTTGGTGTCATCAATATGATGAAAAAAATTAAGATGATTTTCTGATAATCGCTTCTAAGAGAATTACTGTAATGCAAGGATAATTAAGGCCAACCAGGGAGATAAAAACCTTCAGATTCAAGATGTGAAGAAATGTCAGAGGGTGTGAAACAATTGTTCTAATTTTTTCTCATTTGTAAATTCATTTTATGCCTCCAAGTGCAATATAAATTATTTACCAAAATTAGCTGTAATCACTTACAGGGACAAGTGCAAGCAGGTTCACACATAAACCTGTATAGTTGCTTTATTTGCATGTAAACTGTGCTAATGTCTAATTAGAAAGGTAACTATAGAAGTAAACAATGCTTAATGTTGTAAAAAATCTCTACTCGCCCCTTCCTCTGATTTAAGGAAAAGATAACGAGAAAATAGCCAGTGGCGCAAGGTTAAAAACATATTCTTATTTGAAAACATCTTCAGAAACTGTATTTCAAGATAGAATCACATATGACTTTTATCCAGTTTCTAATTCTCTGCATCAATTATCATTCAGGTTTATGAAATGTGCTAGAAACCTTATTTTAGCCTTGAACACACACTCTGAAATGTATGGCCACAGGCAAAACACTGTATCTTATGAGTTTGAGATCTTCTCTTTTCCTCCACCTGAGCTGCTGGTCCCGTGCCTCCCCTTTGACATTAGGCACGGTCTCAGACCTTACGCGATGCTCTTGGACAAGGACAAGGACAACTTGTGAGCCATCCGATAAGGTACCATGAAAACTGCCTGAAATTAACCAGCTGAGCACTCCACTCAGTTATTTGCTCATTTATCTTTCCTGATCTATCTGCTTCCGAAGGAGCCTTCCCCCTTTTTCCAAGCCAGGACAGGTAGGAACGGTACACAGTCTGGAATACATATCCATATGCATCCCTTATTTAATTGTTAGTGCATCTTTTATGTGAACATAAATGCAAGAGACTTGGAATCGTGGAGCATTGTCCATATGGCGTTGGAGGCAGATCTATGATGAGACGATGCTTTCTGAAATCAAACTGGTATCTGATTGCATTACTCCATGGCCACATCTACAAATGCCCCTGGGAAACAAGCTCCAGGTACTGTGGTCAAACCTTGGAAATCTCCTATTGTAATAAAAGCAACTCCTTTGCCTGTCTTTCAGGGCAGTGCCCTCCCAAAAGGGAGTCAGAAGAGATGGCATTGGAGAGACTGTTAGCACACCCAATGCACTTCTGCAGATGAGAAACTGAAGGTGTCTGATGTATTCTTGGCAAAGCCTAATTTCTAATCTCAGATGCAAATAGAGAAACCTAACCCTTGTCCTACATTATATATGCTTCCCATGCACCAGAACTTGATAAAGCTTGTGTTCAACGAGACAATTAAAATAACTGTTGTTATTTTTCGTGTTTGCCCTTGGATGTCCATTTTCCGAGGTCATCATGTCTGTGTGTGTATGATACACACACACACACACATACACGTACCCAGAACGTATATAAATGCATACTTGATGTTGATGATCCTTTTGGTTGTTAAGCTCTTCCTGGTGACTATCATTCTCAGGATAACCTCAAGTTCAGCAAGCCACAGCCATACAAGGATAGTAGACCCTGCATGCAGCCAGTGTTAAAACCTAAGTCAATTTATAAGCACCGCCATGCCTGCGTCTTTAACTTTGCCTGTAGCTGTAGGCTAGACTGCATTTCAATCAGTTCGAGTTCAGCTGTCTGTTTTATTACGCCCAGGCCAGTAACACTTTGGGGATTTTTAGTCCCTTCAATGACAAATGTATATTCAACCACTGCTGTGAGCAGCAGCCCTCGATGCAGGTCACCAAAGGACAACAAACTGAGTACGTATGTCAGAGAAATGTTCAGAAAAATATCTCCATAGGCATCTGCAATTGCCTTACCTTCAATCTTTTCAATCTTCCAGAAGCATGTAAAGTTGTTTTATTTCTAAGCCTTATACCCCCCCCCAAAAAAAAATCCTGCCTCTTTTAAAAAGGAGTATCTAGATTGCCGAAGACATTTCTAGTAAAACTTTATACAAATTTAACTCATTCAGATGACAGACAGAGACAAGATTTTTATGCTACCTAATGTGGTGGTTGGTTGGGTGTGATGTTTTTCAATACAAATCAAGAAAGTCTATTCACAGATGCCACTCCGAGATTCTCCTTTCACAAAGCTGAAATAAATGGCCTTAAATGGTACAATGCATCAGCGATGCTTAGTGAGACACTGAGAGAAATTCACCTCCATTGTGTTGTCACTTAGCCAACACAATTGAGAGAAAAACACCTTCCTGGGAGAGAAGTGTCAGATGTGCTGATTCAGAAAAGACATTGACACGGCCCTCATACATTTTACCTTGATGCCTGTGCCCATTGTGAAGGCCAGAACTGCACGGATATACCCGAGTTATCTTTGTGAAGTTCTTTTATTATATAAAGGAGCCGGAAATTTTCACCAAGTCTCATCAATCAACTGAAACTTTCTTTCTGCTGACCCTAGATCCGGCTCCATCTGTTATAAAATTCCAATTAATTTGTGCAAGATGCAAATTTTATTTAACTGGGAGAAACTCTGTGAAATTTTAATTGTTGGGCTTCGCTTATGGTCCTCCCACCGCAAAATCCCACCTCCAATTACATCTTTTGAGAGAGTTTAGCACAGCGATGACTTTTGACTTACTTATCTCAATCCTTCTGCCGGTAACACCAGGAGCTAATCACTTGACAGCTGATGTCAGGACATCGGAGAATAAATGTTTTTTTATGTCGGAAGGCTTTTTTTTTTTTTTGACTAGTCTGTGACAGGCATACTTTTTTCCTGTTCTATATTATCTCTGGGACCTAAGAAATAAAGCAGGGTATTCTCCACATAAGGTTTACCTTTAGGACCACTTGGCAAAAGCCACGTAACCAGATTTGTCTTAATCGAATCCAGATAAGGATCAGCCTCCGCAGAGTACAATCCAAGATGGTTTGACTTTCAGATATAAAATCCACGATGGACAGTAAGATCATAGCCAAATCGATACTCTTTAATATCACATTTGTTCCCAGCAATAAACATTAAAAGGAGGCATTAGTGTTAATTTGTCCAAGCCCAAAATGAGTGTGTACATATCTGGAAGTGTTATAAATATGTATACTCTATGCGTTATCTGGTATTTGTCTTGCTTGTTGCTTTTGCCCGAGCTTGGCAACACTTCAAACAATTAGGGAAAGAAAAAAAAATCTCTTTAGGGAATATCCTTCAATACTATTTTGTTTGAGGCACATGCAATTCACGTGACATGGCTTCCCTTCTTTTTAAAAAAAAAAAAACTTTTTTAACGTTTATTTATTTTTGAGACAGAGAGAGACAGAGCATGAATGGGGGAGGGTCAGAGAGAGGGAGACACAGAATCTGAAGCAGGCTCCAGGCTCTGAGCTGTCAGCACAGATCCTGACGCAGGGCTCGAACTCACGGACCATGAGATCGTGAGTCATTCGCTCAACCGACTGAGCCACCCAGGTGCCCCTTGGCTTCCCTTCTTAAAACCTCTGCAGGACACAGTGCTCAAAGCTGCAGAGATAGATCTCTATGTTTGTGTATCGCCCTATCATTTAAAATATCCTTCTGTCTTGTGAATTGTTCATTGTTTTTTTTAAAGAACGCTGTGCACCTACTGCCTTAAATGCATGGTTGAAACCCCTGGAAACTCTTTACCATCATTCCATTTTGTGGTGGGAACCCCCCCCAAAAACATGTGCATCCTCATAAATAACGCATGTAGTGCCTAAATTAGACTTTTTATGTCATCACCCCTTATTCTTGTCCTGTCCCCCCAAAACTACCACCTTATTCCTTAGAAAATTCCTCTCTCTCTCAGCTCTCTCTCATCACGGAAAAAATTATGTAATAAATTCATTTGTTCCATATGTTAGTTATTAATCTGTCACAACCGTCAAGGACGTTTGCCGGGTTCATGCAGTTTTTCGAGAAATGTTACTATAGCGTCCATTCTGCCAGGGATCTTGCTGCTCATCGAAAACACAGCCCTGAGCAACATTCACCAAGCTGATCTTCTACTGAAGCTATTCCTACACACATCTCGTCATTCCAAATACTCTCTGGTTTTGCTTTTCGCCTTCTCTTTCTTTCCTCTTGATCTTCCTTGCCAAGGTTTTTTCTATGTTGTTAGTCTTTTAAAAGACTTTTTAGTTCCATCAATGCTATCTATTTGCCTTTTTTCTCTTTTATTAATTGCAAATGTCATACTTTTTTTTTCCTTCTGCGCTCTCTGCATGTGCCCTGCTGTTCCTTTGTCGGACTTGTTGGGTTTCCTGCTTGGCCCTTTAATATTCAGTCTTTCTAAGAGGCGTATTTGGAACTTGTACATTTCCTTCTAAGAGCTGATTGACTTGTATTCTGCAAGTTTTGATATGTGGCATTTCCATTAATTTTTTAGTGGTTTTTTTTTGGGGGGGGGTTGTTTGTTTGTTTACTTTAGTTATTTAGAAGGGCACGTTTTACTATCTAGACTTTTTGAGTTCCAACTTGATCAGTCAGAGAATATGGCCCACATGATACTGATTCTTTAGTATTGGATGATGCTGTCATGTGGTCCGATGAGTGATGGTTTCACACATGTTTCATGTATGTTTGGAGGTATATTCTGTAACCGTAAGATGCCTAAGGTTCTACACACATCCGTTACATGTAGCTTGTCCATTGGTTCTGTCTCAAGTTCTATGGCCTTATTAAGTTTTTGCCTCATGCGTTAAAACACCTCTGATACATTCATTCCAGTATGATTATGGATATGTCCCTCTGGAACTTCTGACAATTTTACATCATAAAATTGGAGGCTGTGTGGCCAGCTACGTACAATTGCAGGATCGTTATATATTTTGTACAAGAATTTCCCTCTTACCGTTCTGGAACACTCATCATTATTCCTGATAAAGTTTTTGCCTTAAAGTCTGTATTGTTCTGATATTAACCTAGTCACTCTACCTTTATTCTTCTTAGTGTTTCCCTGCATGTATTTTCTAATTTCCTTTCACTCTCATTCTTTGTAGTGACATCTTAAATATGCTGCTTGCAAGCAGCATATCTGTGACTTTTTTGAGAGAATCTCTATGTTCTAACTGGCACGTTTTGTCTGTGTACATTTACTGAAGACTGCGGATACAGTAAGGGATACGGGTGGCTAAGGAACATAGATTTTATAGAACAATGTAGAAGTAGCAGAATGAAGGGGGGGAATAGGAGGACAATGGGGGGAAAGGCGAAGATGTAAAATATGTTTGCTGACTGCCTCCTGTTGTCCACTCAGAGGACCTAGAAGGATGGTTGCCCCAGCAGTAATGAGTTTCCTTTAATATAAGGGTTCTCATCTTTAATATAATTCATGACTAAGAGAAACAAGGACCCTTGAGGAAATGGCTGAGCGCAAGCCAGAGTAAAGAAGGTACAATGTGAGCCTAGAATATCTTGCTCTTCCAAAAAGCAAAAGCATTTTCAAGATTAATGGGGTCTGTCAGAAGGACACAGGAGCCAACTTGAAGGGGCTGTTCAGTGGCCAGAATTATGTCAATTGGAGCATCAAAAAGAATAATGACTGTGGTTGATTGAAGCACTTAGCATCTATGAAAATCCATGTATCTAAAATAACTCTAAAAAAAGAGAAAAGAAAAAAAACCATTTGTTAGCCATTGAGATCCCTCTTCAAGCAGCTCCTTGCTTTCAAAAGTGTTAAATAAAGGGAAGAAGCTAAGCATTTACTCTGCCTTTCAAGCAAGAACTTTACTTTAGGATAACCAAATAGTCTCAGGTGAGGAAGCGAAAAACACTCTTTGGTAGAAGAATGCCAGATAATATATTTAGAAGAAATGATGGAATTAGGAATTCATCCCTTTACAACTTTAATTTATTCAAAACAAGATTATCGATTGTTGTTAACATTAGGTCAATGTTTGGCAGGAACTAGAACGTTTGTTTTTTTGTTTTGTCTTATTTTTCGATACCAAAGGAACATGAGACAGTCACAAAGAAAAACATCAGATTCTACAAGGGAAAAGTAAAAAACAACTCTAAAGGACTTTTTGTAACAAGTAAGCAGAATGAGTATCAAGAGATATTAAGGAATCATTACCATGTGAGATAACGTTATTTGGATATATAGAGAAAAGTTACCACTTTTTAAGAAGTATAAAAAATAATAAAATGATGACTGTATAAATGAAATGCAAGATATCCATCATGTCTTAAATTTCTGTCATATCAGTCTGTTTTGCTACAAGAGTAACTTACAGTTCTTTAGGGGGAAAAATGATTACTTTATGCAAATATATACACACACATCTGTTTCTTTTCTATTATTAGTTCTTAACGTTTTAATATTCACAATAAAATGTATTAAATAAATAAACATAACAAAGTCTAAAGTTAGTTTATCTACACTCTCACTGTAGCAGAAGCTTTACACTAATCGTAGCCCTTGGATCTTACATGCTACTGTTGCTCTGTATTTTTAGTTAAACTCTGTTTATACCCTACTAAATCAATTACCGTCAGCATCATCATTGGTTTCCCACATGTTTACATTTTGCGGGTTTATCACCGCTTCTTGTATCTCACACAAGAGGGAGCATGCAATTCTTTCCATACTTCGTCCTTTGATAATTCTTTCAATTTTGTTCCATGAGTGGTAGATCTTCCCGATCTTTTTTTTTGTCCAAAAATGTCTTTAGCTAACCCTCATTCCTAAATCATAATTGAGCTGGGTATAGAACTATAGTTGAGGATTATTTCTCAAACCTCTTTGAAATCTTAGTACTTTGTTTTCTCCTTGCTTTTGTTGCGTTTGGAAAGTGTGCAGACAACTTAGTTGCCGTTAATTTGGAAGTATTCTCTTTTGGTGTTATTGTTTTTCTAGATCTGAAACTTCCTTTATTCTGCCATGGATTCATTGTGCTCCTTGAATCTAAAAAAGTCTGGTAACTCTTTCATGTGGTACCGTTGAGCATTACCTTTCCCCTAGTCTCACTAGTCTGTTTTTCTGCATCTGCTATTTCATGCGTTGAAATTTGTCATTCTGATCTCCATATCTCTTAACTGCTCCTCATATTTCCATCTTTTTATCTCTTTGCACTGAACATTGCACCGTTCCTTCAAATATATCTTTTACTTCACTAAGTCTATGTCCAGCTATTTAACCTGTCTACTAGACTTTTTACTTTAAAGATTGTGTTTTTAATTTCATGAAAATGTATTAGTTCCCTTTTCTAAAAGGACTATCCTTTATACCCACCAAACATATTTACTTTATATTTCATATTATATGTTACAACCTTATTATCTCAAGTTTTTGATGTTTAACATTCTTGTTTACCTTATACACTGGTTTTCTCCCATCGGGGACTGTTGGATCTTGAGTTTTGAAATACTGGATTGTGTGCTCATTATTTGGCAGATGGGGCCTCCGTCAATAAAACTTCTTATGGTCTGGGTTATAAAAGTATTTCTAGTGTTTTTTTTTTTCCTGCGAAGAGCCTCAGGGCTATCACTAGTCCAGAACCATTTCATGTTAATTTCTCAATTTAAGAATTCCCAGGTAATTCAGAAAACGTAAGTTCAGTCCCCAAATTAAGGTAGGGCTATGTCTGTATTTATCAATTCTCAGAATCCAGGCTGAGACACACAATCATCATTGTCATCTTTCCCAACTGGTGTGCAGAAACTCCCCAAGATGCCCGTTCAGTGCACACGTAGACCTTTGAGGGTCTTGGCTTACACACTTACCACAGTGGTTTTCATTTCACTGTTCCTTTTTGTCTCCCATATCATATAGTCCCATTGCAGTTCAGCTCTACTTTTCACATAATTTGTATATTTCATCCCACATTCCTAGTTGTTAGTTGCAAGCAAGCTTTCGGATCGCCTGGTTTACCGTATTGCCACAAACGGAAGCACCGATTCTTTTTTTCTTTTAAACCTTACGTGATATCACTGTTCCTCATCACCTTTTACCACTTTTACTCAAATTCCAGCAGAAGAAAAAATGAATTTATTCATACTAACATTTGAGTCTTCTTTCATGAATGTCTCTCAGGATAAGTTATGTTCCTCTGAAATTCCTGTGTGCAAACCTTCAAAATCTCCTACTGTTATTTCATTGACCTACATTTGGCCAATAAATTTATTCCTGAAGAAAGCAATTAGGCAAGGGGAGCACTGTCTTTCATTTGATATGTTCCTGGCTTTCATATGTTCATCTTTATTATTGTCAACTTTAATCTCTTTGATATTGCTGTCTTTTCTATTCCTTGGGAATTGTACTTGATTCGTCTCCTATTTGTCAGAGAGCTTCTCCTGTACCTATATGCTCTCTTATTCTTACCTATCCCACTGAAAGTTGGACCTTCTGGTTTCTTTTTGAGTCAATGATCCAGGAAGCTCTTTTCCTGTCCTGATCCCTCTCATGTACCTAAATGACCTTGTCTCTTCCTAATCTGTTCCTAATGGACTTACTGCCTCAGACTCAATATTTTTGACTTTGTACAGGACCCATTGCACTTTTTGTTCATCACCATATGTTTAAAATCCTGCTATTTCTTTCTACAGAATAGTAGCAACCATTCTAGGGTACCAATAAATTGTCTTTTGGAGACATAGTCTTTGGATGCTTAAGGTCCCGAGGTCCCCACTCTCTTCTCTCTTCAATCTCTGCCTCATGTGTGTACCAATGTGTATGATTACAACTTTCTAGATTAAATTTCCAGAATTCTGAACTCAAGATTTCCCATTAATTACAACTTCTTCCTTTCCTTCTTTTTCCCTTCCCTTCCAATTCAGGCTTATAGCATACCTTAACACGATGGTTATTTTGATGTTGCCAAATAAAAAAAAACTTTTTTATTGGAAGATGCCACCAATATCAATCATTAGCACCATTCCAGAGCTAAATGGGAAGGAATAACTATGATCATCTGTTCTTCCCTATACCCTATCATAATTACATATCCCCGTCCTCCTTATCCCTGCCATATGTATAAAATTATTTTTATTATCTTCATTTTATCAGATAAGCATTGTCTAGAATAAAAGCAATCTCCATATCCTTAGTTGTATCAAGGGAGCATTTCTGAGAGCCTTAATAAAAGGAGATTCAGAAGACAAATCAATTAATAAGTATAAATTATAATTAATATTTGGCCAGCACCATGCTACCTAGGGTAGAATTCCTACCCTAAAGGGTCCTACAATTCTTATAATGAAAGGAATATGGCATGAGAGACAGGACAATGAATTACTGCAGGTGTGTGTGTGCACATGCGTGCATGTGTGTGTGTATTTAAGCAAATAGGACCATGAATGGCAATCAGAAACATTTTCAGAAATTTGAAATAAGGTGCATAAGACGAACACCATATGATTTCACTCATATGTGGAATTTAAGAAATGAAACAGAGTAACATGGGGGGAAAAGAGAGATGCAAACCATAAAACAGACTTTTAACTATAGGCAGCAAACTGAGGGTTACTGGAGGGGAGGTGGGGGGGGAAGGGCTAGACAGGCGATGGGTATTAAGGAGGGCACTGGCTGTGATGAACGCTGGGTATCATATGTAAGTGATGAATTGCTAAATTCTATGCCTGCAACTAATATCGCACTGTATGTTAACTAACTGGAACTTAAATTAAAACTTGAAACTAAAAAAAAGAAATGTATAAAAATACATTTTATTTTGATTCAAGAATCCTGAAAACTTTCTAAACACCTTCTTGTATCTCCTTTGCCAGGACACTTCAGAGAGGTAACAGAGGACATTGGGTAAATGTAATGGTTTGTTGTTGTGGAAATGAAGCAGAACAGGGGCCAATGTTCATTCTGTGCAATCTCATTGTTACTGAATTCAGGTAGCTGCCCACTCTATATCAGTCATTCGAGGTTAAAAGATGATTTATTTTTTCTAAAATTGATTTTTGACAGGTGAGTATTCTTTGAGGCCCTGTGACTCCAATTCATCCTCCCACATTCAAAAGATGTATTTGAAAGGCTATTGTGAACATGGCCTCAACCTCACAGCTTGTTAATGAGCGCGCAGTCTGAGCCTGAACATGTCCCGTCATCCAGAATCCACAAGATGGCAGTAGCGGTCACTTTTTGTTTTCCTCTCTAAGAAGTTAATTTTATGACTCAACTTATCTGGGTTTTTTTTTTTTTAAGAAAAAGATAAAGATATCTTTTCTTCTGAGATATTCTTTAATATGATTAATAACAATCAATTTGATATCTCTGAAAATGCTTCAAATAATGGAAAAGTGCCTGCTTACATCTTATTCTTTGGGTCAGTGTTTATAAAGTTGATCGCCTCATTCCTCAAATTTCTCTATCTCAAACTTCTACTTTCAGATGCTGATACTGTGCAGTGAAGTACAGCAGTCACTAGTAGCCATGTGTGCAATTGAAATTTAGGTTAATTAAAGTTAACTAAAATTTAAAATCCAGCTCTTCAATTGCACCTGCCGTATTCTACGGGTTCAATAGTCGCATGAGGCTAGTGGCGGCCATATTGCGCAAGGCAGATAGAAAGCATTGCCGTCGCCACAGAAAGTTCTACTCGATAGCTCTGCCTGAGGGATAATGGCTCAAAGATATGAATGTACTTCCAGAAATTGATATATACAAATTGTATCCCTTGTCAGTGCCTTTCTCTGTGAGGCTGACATTCTGAAATGGAAATAAAGGGGAATTGAAAATTGGGATTAAAATGCAGACTTTCACACTCATTTGTGTACGGTGTGAACTGGGAATATTACTGCATCCTCTAAAATATTCACATGACGACCATGTGTTTAGAGTGTATAATTTTGGACATTTTCAGAGCAGCCATTAGCATCCTTTTTCTTTCTTTCTTTCTTTCTTTCTTTTCTTTTCTTTCTTTCTTTCTTTTTTTTTTTTTTAACTCTACTTACATCATTGAAGCCCAGTGTGGTCATGGCTTTCAGAAATACAAAAACAAAAGTAGTTGAACTGGAAAGGAACCTGGAGATCATCTGGTCTAGCCTCCTTGTGTGATTGAACAGGACACAGGACCAAAGAATGAGACAAGCTGTATATAACAGGCAGTCCCCTAGTGCAGGAAACCTGAAACAAATTTGATTCTGGGTGATCTTGGTTGAACTTTTCTTTACCTAACTTGCATTACAAGGAAAACGAAGGATTGGGAAAGGTCATATCCAAGTTTGCTTTCAGTTCTAAATTTCTCTTTTGTAACACATTTAGTATTAAGAATTAAAGGGGTTTCAAAGTCACGGGATAAAGACAGAACATCTACCTTGAGTATTAATTTTATTCAAAGAATTGAGGAGAAAGGATTTAATAGTTTGGCTGGCAAGTGATTTAAAAATTATCTTTTTATCTTTAAAAAATGCAGATACTATGGGAGAGATAAAACATGAAGCTACAAAGGAATGTGATGCCTGGAGTGGGCTATTTGAGATACATTCCCAAATCCCTGAAGGATTCTCATTCATTCTTTCTGCCTTTAAGGACAGTTTTTATGTATTTGAGAGAAGCTTCCATAGGCAACTGCACATGAGTGAAAGCCTTCCAATGTGACAAGTTTGGAGACCTGATCATGAGTTGATAAGGTCTGTTAAGTCCAGAAATGTCATTGGTGAAATCTGTGCTAGGGTTAAAGTTAGTTCACAATAAAATACAAATTAAAAGTGTAATGCTTAATAGTGGCGATGATGGTAATTATATCAGAAAACTGAACTAAGAAATATAATGGAGTTTTATAAAAGTGTATAATCTGAGATCCCTAAAGGTGAAGTAAAAAGTAAATAGAATGAGTGGTATCCTTCTCATTTTATAATAAGTGAAGGAAATATTATATAAGCAAAGAAGGCAAACCGATCCAAATTTAGAAAAATCAGAGGGATAGAATGCAAGCTTTTTGTTTGTTTGTTTGTTTGTTTGTTTGTTTTAATCAGGAACATTAGGCTTATATAACAAACATTGCATTCAATAGCGATTTAACGAATGATGGAAAAGTACTCTTCATAAAGTCATTCCTTAGGTTGACCTTGGATCAAGATGAAAAACATGTTGCTGTTCTGGAAATTGGTCAAACCGCTTTTACAGAAGGCTGAACACCAATATTTTCTAGTTATGTAGCATTTAAGTGACCTAACTTGATACAAGGTAGATCTTAGAGAATATGGACAAATGAATGTCTTCAGCGATCGCTTCTTTTCTCAGTAGTACATGCTTTATTTTCTTATCTTGCATAGCAAAAGAACGCCAATTCCATACGAAAGCTATATTATACTAAAAGAAAGGAGTTCAGACATATCCTTAAATATCAGTTGTTTAAAGCAGAAGCGACATAAAAGAAGCATCTACAGAGATGATGTGTATCCCTCAAAAGAAACAACCAGCAAATATTATTTATCCACGAGCCTGTTGTAAACTAAGAGTGGAAATACCTTGTTAATTCTTGTCTTAGATATTCAATTGGTAATGGCGATTACATACCAATCAGTGGATGACTTTTCTCTGGATATTTTTTATTGCAGTAAAAGAAAACATAACAGTAAACTTCCCATCTTAACCATTTTAAGTGTTGAGTTCAGAAATGTCAAGTATATTCTCACTGTGCAACAAATTTCTAGAGCTTTTTCATCTCGCAAAACTAAAATGTTATACGCAATGAACACTAATTCTCCTCCCTCCCGTCAACCCTTGACAGCCACCTTTCTACTTTCTGTTTCTATGACCTCGACTACTTTAGATATTTCCTATGAGTGGAATCACTTGTCCTTCTGTGACTGGCTTGCTTCACTTAGCATAATGTCCTCAAGCTTCACCCATGTTGTAGTTTATGACAGGATTTCCTGCTTCTTTGAGGTTGAATAATATTCCACCATATGTATATACCACATTTTCTTTATCCATTCACCCATCGATGGACATTTGAGCTGCTTCAACTTCTTGGCTATTGTGAGCAATGCCATAATAAACGTGAGTATGCAAATGACTCTTTCAAATCCTGCTTTGAGTTGCTTTGAATATATACTCAGAAGTAGGAGTGCTAGGTCATATGGTCATTTTTAATTTACCTAGTTTAAAATTTTTGAGGATCCTCCCTTCTGTTTTCCGCAATGGCTCCACCATTTTACATTCCCACCAACAGTGCACAAGGGCTTAAAATTCTTCACCTCTTCATCCACACTGGACATTTTCTTTTGATAATAGCCATCCTAATAGACGATGATCACTTACATGTTGCCTCATTGAATTCAACTGTGACAGCCAGGCTTTTAACAGGAATCTTTATAGCAAGCAATTCAAGATGGAGGGTTGCTTGGATGACCTGAGTCACAGAATTGTAAGGGTTGCAGCATACTTACATCTTTATACTTAATTAATGAGAAATGTAATAATAGCGAGGAGTCCAATAGCAGTGCCCACAGTATGCAGCTGTAGTCTTCGCTGATGCAGTATCGTGCTATCAAAAGAAGACAGTTTTGTTTCCCAATCTTGCTCCTGCCGATATCAAATTGTGAATCATGGGAAAATACTTAACTGCTCCGAGCTCATTTTCCACATTTGTAAATCAGGAATAACAATATCTACTGCACTGCACATTATTGGCATGAGGATTAAGTGAAAGGATGTACATCAAGTGTCTGGCACATAATAGGCTATCAACAAATGTTAGCTTCTTTTCCCTTAATCCCCAAATTTATTTCTCATGCAACTTAATATATGGAGAGATCAAGACCTGAATTTTTAACAGAAGTCTGATGGGAAGTTCCAGGAGACCTTCAGAAACTACCCTCATTTTTAGGATTTTCTACAGTAATTTGCACCAAACGTTCAAACTGAATTACCCTACATGAAGAGAAGTCTACTACTCAACATAAATTCAAGTAATGGTTTTTCCTAAACCATAAGCTAAATCATGTCACGCCTCCACTCAAACCCTCCCATGGCTTCCTAGTAAAAGCTGTTAAGCCATAGATGGCAGTTATTTCTGGCCATTCTGATCACTGCTGTAGACCCAGTACATAGAATAATGCCAAACAGATAGCAGGTCCTGAATAACTATTTACTGAATAAATACATAAATGAGCTAAGGACTAAATGAAGTTGTCAAATTGAAGGAATTTCCATATGGTCCCCCCAAGTTCTGTCCAAATGTCCTATTTATTTTTTGAGGCCTTTCTTCACTTCCAACCAGGGTCCTTGAAATGGGGTCAGGAGACCAGTCACTCCCTAGTAATGGAAGTTGTCATTTGCCCTCTGACGTTTGGCTCTACAATGAGTACAGGTGGCTCTTCCGATGCTGTAAACTCCGTTTCTCTTCTCCCCTGGAAAAGAGACCTCACTCCAGCTCATCCTTCACGGCAGTGTAAAAACTCAGAGCATTAGCATTAGAGGCTGAGTGAGTCTAAGACACAGTGAGTATTTTCAAACCCATCTAACGCACCCTTCTCACAGATGGAGGCACACAAGGGTCATCAATAATATTTGGCTCTTTCTATATAAATAAGGTTACCCTGAGACTTATCTTCATGGTTTCACTTAACTGTGTTGAGCTGTAGTTATGCATTTGAGCAAACATTTCTCTCTTTGGATGACATATCATTGTAAGAACAATGGCCTATTGGTAAACGCTTTTCCTAAGCCAGGTAATCTAGCAATAAAATTTTATTAGAGCCACTTCTAATCTTGCATCCAGGTTCCTAAAATTACTGTGTCAATTACAGTGTGCCTCAAACATAATGTTTAACCAGACCTGTACTTGGAACTAGAAAACTGGATTTTCACATGCTCAATGGCAGTGTGTGTGTGGGTGTGTGTGTTGGGGGGGGGGGTGGAGGGTGTATGGTAGACAGAGACAGGGAGAGAGACAGAGTGCTTAGAACTGGTTTACCAAATAGTCAACTAAGAATTTAGAAATAGATTCTCATTGGTTTGCATTCAGATATTTTCAACATGGTCTGACTGATACTCTAATCAGTGTGACCAAGAAGTCCTGAACTCAACTAAATGTATGTGGTTGGGTGATATTCCCTCAAAGACCCAGAAAGAAAAAATATATATGTAAGGAGAGAAAACAGGTTACTAGATTGAAGTATCAATGAGTGAAATTTGGAAAAATAGACTTAATGCCTTAGAATATTGTTTTCAAAATTAAAGTGTGTACATATCACCTGAGAATCCTGTTTAAAATGCAAGCTTTTTTCCATGAGGCCTGGACTGCGATCAAGATTCCGCATTTTTAACAAGTCCAAGGGGATGCTGAAGCCGCTGGTCCACAGTCTACACTGAGTAACAGCATTTTCAAACATGCTAACCAAAAGCCTAGTTCCTCAAATTGATAAAGAAGCCATCCACACAATGTAAGTAAATGCCAAAAGTGATTTTAGAAGGCTCTTGAATCATTGTTAGTTCATTGATGGGATCATGATCACATTATGGGAAGGGATCATTATTTTATTAGTGTGCTGTAACTCAAGTTCTCTTCATTCCACGGTGTGAATCATTGATGCGTACCCTGCGGTTGTTGCCGTGAGTCTTTACTGCTTGAATTCAAGAGCTACAGGATGAGTCTTGTCTTAAACACTTCCCATATTTGTAAGAAAATGAAACAGAATCATATGTGGCAACACTGTATCAAACTCAGTGATCGGAATGATTGACATAAATAGGGAGAAGCCGAGATCCAATAAAAGCTCTGTTAAAAGTTCATCTGTAGGGGCTCCTGGGTGGCTCAGTCAGTTGCGCGTCCGCCTTCGACTCAGGTCATGATCTTCCACTCATGGGTTTGAGTCCCGCGTCGGGCTCTGTGCCAACAGCTCAAACCTGCTTCGGATTCTGTGTCTCCCTCTGTCTCTGACCCTCCCTAGTTTATGCTCTGTCTCTCTCTGTCTCAAAAATATCTCAAAAATAAAATAAAACATTAAAAAAATTTTTTTTTAAATGTTCATCTGTGGACAAGGTTTCTTTACTCAAGGTTTCTTTACTTAGCCTTGAACTTTAGGAAAAGCTCTAAAGAGTGACGAGGCATGTAGAAAGACCTGGAGATGCTCTGCATCACTTGGAGGACAGCAGCTTGCTGCTTACTTGTCTCCTCAGTCTCTGTAGTCCCCCTGCCTCCTCCTAGCACCAGTGCCAAGAAACCATGCTGGGCCATTGTAAGCATCCACATCTCTCTCCAGGGAACATTCGGCGTCAGAGGCTAGGCATTAACAACATGGAACAAAAGAAAGGAGACGTTATATGAAAGAGCCAGAGTGGAAATACCAAATGAGACCATTCAGTATGTGAATAAAATTCATTTACTTTTGAACCTTCCCTACAGAGTTCTCTGGGATACCCTGTTGTGCTCCATCCAGAAACAAAGCAAAGTCGGAGAGTCATTTTCCTAACTGAACAGAAACAGAAGTTGGAGTAGTTGGGAGTATATTCAGAAATAGCAGATTCATCCACCTACAGCAGAGAGAAGACTCACAGACCTTTGAATTTGGCAGTTCCATGGTCTGACTCACTTGTTTAAATAACAAAACATAATTTATGTGCCTCATAATGTCAGAGCTCTAGACAAAATGATTTCGGCTATGACACATCAAATTGAATACTAAGGAGAAAAAAATGACTTATTCTTTACTCAACAGGTGTCAAGGTCAGTGTGACTTGCCTGAATATTGAAGCACACGTTTGGCAGGCAAGATGGGCACATCATGATGGGTTGAGCCATATTGGTATTAGAGTAAAATAGGTGTGAGATTGCGAGCCTAAGGGATGTAGCTATGGAAGAAAGTATAAAGAAAGGAAGACAGAGAGCCAATGACTTAACCATGGAGAAATTTTACACTTAGAGACAGGTAGAGAGAGAAGAGCCATGAAAGGAGGCTCAGTTGAATGTGTTGGCCAACGACAAGAGAATGGCTCAGGACAGGGATGGAGGTATCCAACGTCATTAAACGCGGGACAAAGTTCAAGAAGTATGAGCGCTGACAAAAGTCACTGGATTTCGCCTGTAGCTGATCATTGTTTTACCTTGGGTATAGCATAGCCAATGAAGACGAGATCGGAAAGTGTTAAAGCCAACGAAGATGAGGTTAGAAAGTGTTACCTTTACAGGATAAAGTAAATGGAAATAGAGGAGTTTCACCTTGTATGAAAAAAGATTAAAAACAGCAGGATGGAGAGAAGACACTTACATCGACATAACATGGGGGATCCATGCCTGGGGCGTCAGTGTCCTACCCAGAGTAGATGTTGGCAGCGTCTTTTCTGAGAAGGGTAAGTGGAACTGAAGCTCTACAATAGTGCGCTTGTTCTCAAACGGTTGGGGAGGTAACATGAGCAGAACACAAAGACTTCCGAGAAAAACATAAGCACGTGTAAAGTTGGCGCATTTTAGCACTACGCTGATCTCAAAATTCACTTTTTAAAAAACCACTGCCCGTCTCTTTGATGACTTTAAGTTCCTCATTTCCGTCCTGAGAATCCGTAGGGAAGGAAATTTTGCCACTCCAAGATAGGTCTCTTTGGCATATTGATCATTCTGCACTGGTCATTTTTAGGAAAGTGCAGACACAGGAGAAGCCCTGAAAACTGAGCAGAAGTCATCTTTTTGTAAGGGACATTTACATGTATGAGGGAAATCTCTATTTGTAAGGTTGTCTGCCTCAGTACCAGGAAGAGGGTGATGACTCTAAATCTCTAGAACCTGTTATCAGTGGAGAAGACCTAAACTTAAATCCGCATGAACTGTGCTGACCACATTTTTCCTGGTAACCTCCCATAACTTGTCCCATACCCCCAACATCTTATTTTTCTTTTAGCTAGAGATGGTATTTAAGGTGATGGCTTCGCCTGTTTTGAGGAGTTATCCAGTATCTTCCACGGATACAGGAAGTAGACATGTTATTAAACTTGTGTGATTTTCTCCTGTCAGTCTACCTCATGTCAATTTAATTCTTAGACCAACTAGAAGAACTTGAATGGGTATGGTAAGTTTTTTTCCTCCCCAACACTAGTGGACAACGAGCTGAGGGTCAGAATCCAAGTGAATAGGTCAAGGTGGTTTGGGCTGGCTGATCACTCAAAGCAAAACAACAAGGAAAATGTGCAGCCAGAAAGGAAGACAATAAGAGAGAAGTTTACAGGCTTCATAAGTAGCAAGGAGAATCTATGGCTGAAGTGGAGTTTCACCAGAGCTAGAAAGTTACTCCTAGGGACAGTGTCAATTTTTGCTGCAAAAAAACACATTAAAAATTCCTGGTTTCAGGCAATATCCATTGAGTATATAGGCCCATTGGGCAGTCATTTCTGATGATCTGAACCAGGCTCAGTCGATCTTGGCTGAGCTCCCTCATGTGTCTGTGGCCAGCTGATGTGTTCTCTGAGGGTTGGCTGTTTCTTGGATGGCCTCACCTCAGAAGACTCATCTCTCCTCCAGATAGGTTATCTTATCTGTCCAGATAGTCTTATCTCTCCAGCAGGTTAAGCTGGATATGTTCTTATGGTGAGATACCAAAAAAGAAGGTACGCAGGCAATTTTTTAAGTCTTTGCTCACATCTAGATGACTGCTTCCCATTGGTCAAGGCAAGTCACATGGTTAAGCCCAGAGCCAGTATGGGAGGGGCCAACCAAAAAAATGGCGCAAATTGAAACCACTAATGCAATCAGCATACCACAATAAGGAGCCCAAATCAGGGCACTGGTAGTTTGCAGCTAAGTGACAAGAACACATTAAGTGCATATACCTTCTGACAAAGGAAAACCTGTGAACAAACACATAGAAAGGAAATATTTAGCCTGTAAATACTTGCTCAAAAGTAATTAAAGAAATAAAGACCATTTAAATCCTGGCCGCACGTTTCTACCTGCTAAGGTTTAAGAATTCAGTGTGGGAGCTTCAGGCTAGATATAAAGAAAATCTTGCTGACAATGAGAGTTGTTAAACACTGAAATGGATTACCAAAGGAAACTGTAATTTCCTTTCCTTTTATATACTTAAAATCAGACTCGCTACCTAGTTATCTGGTATGTGTTCTTGGACAGAAGCAGAAAAATGAACTAATTGACCTTTTAGAGTTCCTCCAGATCTATTATTGTCATGCCGAACCCATTCACATGGTGGAAAAAATAGTAACAGCTTGCCTTTTATTCCTACACTTAACACACATTTATTACAACCCTCTCTGTGCTTGGCACTCTGCTTGGTGCTAGGAATGTAATACCCACTCTTGAAGGAGATCACAGTCTTTGGCCAAAAGGGGGAACAAAAATGTTCCATCTACATAAGTGTTAACATATAGGGGTGATAGAAGATGCTATTTAAAACAGTGAATGTCTTCAAAGGACAAAGCCTACTGTGAAAGGGAAGATCCGTTGCCCTGGGTCTCTGCCGATCTTTTGAGCTGCCCAAGAGAACAGAAGAATCTTTTGTTCAACTGCGTCAATTGATGGGCTTGAGAGAAACATAGAAACTTAGAGCAGAGTTATAGGTTAGGGGCCAGAGAGAGCGGAGTTCTCTGCATAATTAACTGACAATGTGTTATTCTCTAGAAAACCTGGGTGAAAATGGGGGTGGAATAGAGACAGAAAAATGAAGGCAAGAGTCCAGACACCGCATAGCCAGTGAGAAATCCCTTGTTCTGTGCTGGCTAAAAAATGTCGAAGAATCTGACAATCTAGCTTTAAAAAATCTAACAAGAGAGACTTCTGTCCAAATAAACTAGCTGGTATAGACTCATCTTGCCCTGTTTCCCCACCCCCCCGCCCCCCGCTAAGTACAATATTAATCCCAACAATAATGCAGGAGAAAGTCAAAGAGAACTCTGAGAAGTGGTAAGAGGGAGGCAAGTTGATTAAGGAGCCAGGCTAGAGAAACAATATAATGTTGGGACCTTCTTACAAACTACCGAAGGCCTAATGGAATAAGGCAATTCAGGCCTGGCATTTCCCAGACCCCAACACTAACAACAGAACATGACCCAGGTAGTCACAATAACAATGGGCTCTAACGGGAGTTCTGTCCACAGAACTACCACAGGGGATGGCTCTGAAGTCCAGGTGAGAATAAGCCACCGGGGGAAACTCTCCTTCTCTGTGGATCCTGAGACTCTCCCCTTCTACACAAAGACACGACCTTGTGGGGACATTGAACACCTACAAGGAGGACTTTGCCACAACAAGCACCTGCACAGGGAGGGCTCTCTGTCCCCATGGCCAGAGACTCCGTTCCCTCACCTAGAGGATTACATGAGGTGACAGCCCGGTGTCATTTTTCCCAACTCTTCAAGCAGCACCAGAAGGGAACGGTTGGAGACCAGCAGTCTACCTTAAAAAAAAAAAAAAATGGTTAAAGGAAGTCCTTCAAATATAAATAAAGTGAAAAAAGCACATCGCCATGCCATGAAGAAGGAAGAAAAAAATAGTAAGGAAAGCAATACAACAGACAGTCCTTTTCCTCATGAGTTTTTGAAAATACATGCTATGATAGAAATAAAGTTATAATACCATCTAATACTTAAGACAATGATATTTAAAAGTTAGAGAGGCAAAGGGAAGTAGAAGTGAGGTTCCCACATTGAACTTGAAGTGATGAAATGTTGACACCAGTAGTCTGTGATAAAGCGTATAAGGATACTGTTAACACCCAGAGCAACCACTAGGAAATATACACTGTGATACTCTCAAATATGCTATAAATATATCAAGGAAGAGTCCTTAAAAAATGTTCAACCAACCCACAGAAAAGCAATGAAAGAAAAAACGAAGAACGGGAAACAGAAGAAATAAGCATAAAATAATATTACAATGTTAGATTTAAGCTCCAACATATCGGTAATTACTTTAAGGGTTAAATGGTTTAAATATGCCCACTGGAAGGCAGAAATCGACGGAGTTTAAAAAACAAAAATAAATAATCCAACTACATACTGTTTACAGGAAGTTTAGTTCAAATTCAATGGCATAGGTAGGTTAAAAGAGAAAGGATGAAAGCAGAGATACATTATTTTCTTTATAAAAAAGCATTCAGGGGCGCCTGGGTGGCTCAGTCGGTTGAGCGACCGACTTCGGCTCAGGTCATGATCTCGCGGTCTGTGAGTTCGAGCCCCGCGTCGGGCTCTGTGCTTACAGCTTGGAGCCTGGAGCCTGCTTCGGATTCTGTCTGTCTCCCTCTCTCTCTGCCCCTCCCTCACTCATGCTCTGTCTCTCTCTGTCTCAGAAATAAACAAACATTAAAAAAAAAAAAGCATTCACATACATACATAGGCCTGTATATATATTAAAATGTTCTAGAAGGTTACAATAAATTGCTAACAGTAGTTACTTCTGAGGAGGGCAACTGGGGATCTGGTATGAGAATATTTTTCATAGTATACCCTTCCATGCTATTTAAAAAAATTGACACATGCACTAATTAGTTTAAGTTTATATAAAAATAAGTTGAGGAAAATAATTTTGGTTCTAAAAGGTCAGGACTACCTAAAAGACAATTTTACATTATTTACTGTAATAATATGATGATGAACCCTCTCATCAAGGCAAACTACAAATCATTAGTAAAAGCCCTACTGAATGCGATCAATCTACGCTAATGTTGCTCTAGAACAGAGTAGGGATCGAGGAGAAGGATTTGTGCTCTTCTCTCTTGGTGTCAACACCAGGATTGCCACGTGGGAACAGCCATGAGGTAAAGAATGAAGAACAATAGTTGAGCAGAGGCAAAAATAGGGGCCAAGTTGACCAAAACACATGTCCCACTCACTCTCCTGCCTCCACCCAGTAGAGAGTCACAGAAATCTGGACGCAGTCATTGGAACCCTACACAGCCCGTGTGGCTGTTCAAGCTCATTTCATTCGCATCTCAAAGAACAGAGTTCCCTAACTGCCCACTAGATGACACCAGCATGACCTTGGCCTACGCCACTCATGTGACAGGATTAAATGGCTTGACCAAAAATTACATATCCAGAGTTCGCAAAATTTTCAATGATGATGCCTGCTGACAAGAGTTATTATTTTAATTATTTACGTATTATTTCTAAGTTGTAACAGAGAGTTCTATTTCTGACATATAAATTACTTAAAGTACCTACAGCATGTTTGAAACACAGCGGCCACCAGTTTCAAATCCAGAAAGGGAATGCCCCGCGAAATGAACCCCCGATGACAAATTTTGTTCCTTTTCTCATGACGGTAGCAGTGGGTGAGACAGATGACTCAGAGCTTTCATACATTACAATGTTCCCCATTAGCTATTTATAGGGAAATCTTTTAAAAATGTATATGCTTAAAAGTTTAAAGTGTGCTACTCAGGACGTCACATTGACAAATGGATATGCTGGAGGTTACTTAATTCTCCCACCCGAACTTCATTTTATTGCCCAAAGAAACAGAATATGTAGAATGTTTCAAGTTCCTGATCGAAACTCTAGAATTAAAACACAAAAACAAAAACCTAGATAAAATATAATAGTGTCCAAAATCCTTAAATAAAAGGACAGGAACTTTTTCCCCCTGGAAATAGTACCGGTACAAGAAAATAAATTTGTAAGGGTGATTCAGATGTAGCACAGGAGTGCTCTTTGGAGAGAGAGGAAGAATATTTACATTAAATGGAAGGAATGATAAGAAAAATTCCAAAAGAAAAGTCTTATGGACCCAGGTGGCTCTCTTTGTCACCTGGTCTCTTTCTGTCTGGTGGCCTGAGCAGTGGCCCAACAGTGAAGGGCTATCATAGTACAATTCCTTCTGTATCATTATGAAGTGAAGTTCATTTGATTCCTATGGATAAGTAAGGTGCATTAGTCAGCACATGGAAACGGAGAGGGGTTTTCTACGCAGTCAAATGAACTGTTAATGACCAAATCATTATTTTATCCTAGACCAAGTACCTTTAGCCTATACATGTCTAACGATAAGAAAAAGCGGACCAGATCCTGCACTGCCATTCGCCAGAATCCTTAAGCTTCTTAGGATTGACTCCGTTTTCTTGGAGCCAAGAATACCATCTTCCACTTGGCCTCCAACCAGGAAAGCCCAAACTCATCGCCTAATGCTGCAACTTATTTTGAGTGATGGCCCTCTCCTTATTCCATGCTTAAATTCTTGTACCAAAGTAGAGACAGGAGGCAGTTGGGAATATTTCTACTCTTGTAGATCATATCATTTAAACCTAGAAAACCAAAGTGCCCCAAACCGGTGCATGAAAAATATATACAAGTATTTGAAGATCCAAATTTCTTTTTTTTTAAGTCAATGTATTATTTCCTTTTTTGCTTCTACTGTAGTACTAGAGACATCGGGGGAACCCCAATCTAAGAGAGTTCAGAAGAGCGGGACGTAGTAGGATCGCCTTTATTCAGCGGTTATGAGAAAAGTCTAAAGATCTGTTCCAGAAATTTTTGTATGTACAAAACCGAACTCAGCTGACTTCCCAGAATATTTTCCCTATCTTCAAAGAATTTGTCACTGGGTAGTGTAACCAGCACAACACGTTGTTCAGGGATACAAATGATTACAAGGAGAAGAACAGAGGAAAAGAAGAGTAAGAAACACGAATCACCACTGGAGAAAGGTAGCAATGAGTTACATGGAATCTTCGGCCTGGGGATGTCCTACCCTCTAAGACTGGCTGTGCACTGTAAAATCCTGTTTGAAGCCATGGCCTATACTCTGGAGAACCAGTCCTACGAAAACGAATAGTGGATTAACAGCAAGGTAAGATAAACTTTGTAATGTTAGCTGACACTGAATGTGTGACCCTGTCACTCAGTTTTTTATGTCTTAATTTCCTCATCTGTTTTTTTTTTAATTTTATTTTAATTTCCTCATCTATTCAATGAAGCCCTTGGACTGGAATTACTTCTAAGTTCTACATCACAAGAAACACGTTTTTGAAGTACTAAATGCAAAAAGATTTTAAGTATACATTTTGGAAGAAGTAACACATTGACTAAATGTTGCTTTCTTTGAAAATGTTTTTGATATTTTGCAAAAATCACCTTTATGAAATATAAGACACTTAGGATTTCTTTTTTGAAAAGATTCTTGTGTTATTAAAGTTGGAAAGGCAGGTGTGGCTTTTCTGCGTAATGACTATCTCTAAGAAATTTTTTTTTAATTATCTAGTTTTCAAACATGCCGGTAGTAGTTTATCTTAAAAATATCTCGAGATGTGCTATCTGAAGACAGAATACCCACGAAGATCTTTCTTTCAACTGTAAGGCGATACAAAATATAAACATCGCCATTGTTATTAGCGTTAGTGTTAGAAATTTCCACACATGCTGCCATTGCGTTCTTAGGCTTATGGCTTACTCCTTTTCATTTTTAGTGATAATAAAATCTAGATGTGAAATCGTAGGCAAGTTTCTAAGACGAACAATTCGCGGGAATGGTCTTTCTCCCTAGCTTTTAGAATATTTGGGAGACCCAGATCTGATTTATGATTCTCCCACAGTTTTATTCAAATACCAGTACTGATTTTAACTGAAGAAGCTATCTAGTGTCACTCATGTAGCTCTGGATGAATGAGTTTTAATTTGACCCTCAAGAGTCAATCTAGCCAAATAATAACAATGAAAATGCATGAGAACAGCAATTTCAACCTGGCTATTTCACAGACAAGCTTATTTTATGCATCAATAGCAAATAAATCAAGAAATTGGATGGACTTGCTGAATGTCTTTCACTGCTCTAAGTAAATCCATCTAGCTAGCGTAACAAGCAGTTCTGAAGATTGGAGTGTAAGCAGAGAAGAAATATTGATTGATTGCTTTATTTAGAGGAGAACTGTAACACCACCTATGCAAGGAATTTAGCATATAGAGCTCGGCACTATCATCTTGTTGCTATAAACTTAACCGCAAGATAGATTAGACACTGGTGTGGGGAGTCTGGTCCCATAACTTAAAGCCATCTCTGGTAGCAAAACAGCTCCTACTAAATGCATTAGCTTTTGGAACATGTAAGTGACCGCCGGCTGGCACATTCGATTTCCAGAATGCCACACTACAGGGTAGCTGAGCATCTGTGGGAATGTCAAAATCCACGTGCCAGAGCGCGCTGTTTCCCATCGACCTTGTAGACGGTTTAAGGAGGAAGAATGCCCTCCCTACAACAAAGACCTAACTTCCACATGTATGCTCCATTTTGGAGGCATAGACATTGTTATGTACGCGTCACAAGGCACCCTCGAGAGAAACCTCTCTTCCCCTGCCGGCAACCCTTGTTGTTTTTGTAATTATTATTTCACAAATAGGAATAACACAGATAAACCCCGGCCCACAGTCTGAGCCCTGACAGGCATCCTACCGAGATGGAAAGAACGCTAAAGAATTAATAGGAAGCACCTGCTTCGGCAACATACCTGCCCTGGTGGCAAACGGACGTGTTTGCTGCGTGATCTGCAGCCTTGTAACGACAGCACCACGCCTGAAAACGCTGGGGAAAATATGTACCAAGCTCATGAATTTCTAGGTTAACCTGCAAGATTATCCAGATCACCCCCCCCCCCATTTCCCACCTGATGTTTCTCTGGGATTTACTGTTACATATTTTGAAGGCTTGCCTGACCAGCTTCCAGCCAGTACTCTCCTCATGCTCCAACACGCATGCTGCGTGCCCGGGATTTTAGGGTACCCCTGATGCTCCGCCACCGTCACCCACATGCGTGGAGTTGATATCAACACTCACTCCTCAGGGAAACCCAACTATGGGGCCAAGAAACTTGAAGAGGAGACCATTTAAAAAGTCAAACACCTGGCTATTTGATGCTGAAAAATCAAATTGCCCTTAGTAATATAGTAATTCCCGGGGCACCTGGGTGGCTCAGTCAGTTAAGCCTCCGACTGCGGCTCAGATCATGAGCCGTTCATGGGTTCGAGGCCCCGTTTGTGGGTTCGAGTCTCCGCATCGGGTTCTGTGCCGACAACTCAGAGCCTGGCGCCTGCTTCAGATTCTGTGTTTTGCTCTGTCTCTGCCCCTCCCCACTCACACTTTGTCTCTCTCTGTCTCTCTCAAAAATAAACATTAAAAAATATTTTTAAAAACGTAGTAACTCTTGACATTCAGGGAGAGCTAAATCCCAACATTTGTGTCTCCACAAATCAACATAACAACACTGCAGCTTTTAAATTCTTCAACGTGATGAAATGGGTTTCCTGTGAAAAAATCAATTCAAATGGCATCCTCAATCCCTCCAAAGAGAGTTATCTTGAATATGAAAACCAGTAGAGAAAAGCAAAGCAGTATGCAGATTTAGGGTGGTCAGCTAGACTCCCTCCGTCGTTAAATCACCTGCCCCGCAGATGTAACAATACATGCGACTTCCAGCTGCTTTTTTTAGGAAAATGACAAAAAATTGCTACGGATCTGAGGCCTGGAGGAGAGTCCCTTGGAAATGTGACTACTCACACTTCTTTTGCCACTGCGTCCACACTTTTGGGTGTTTTTAGCAGAAGGAAGTTATCTATTGTCACAAATAACTTGATAAAAAATCGGTTGTAATGTGATTCAGCAGTTGAACCATTCGTTATATTTGATGCAAAAATCAAGGGAACGTGTTCAAGTATGTGTGTATTGCAACCAAATCATAGTAGTTTTATCATTTTTAAAGAAGAATGTGATCATAATTCTTTTTAAGGGCTCACAGATTAGAAGACTCGGTGTTGTTAAAATGCTCACACTACCCAAAGCCATCTGCAAATTCAATGCAACCCCTAGCAAAATTCCAAAAAACATTTTTCAAAAAAAAAAATTCTAAAATTTGTATGGAACAACAAAAAAAGAAATAGACTTGAAGAGCAAAGCAATCCTGAGAAAGAGGAACAAACCTAGAGGCATCACCATCTTAAACCACACACAAAAATTAACTCAAAATATATTAAAGACTTAAATGTACTTGAAGCTATAAAACTAGAAGAAAGCATAGGCAATCAGCTCCTCAGTTTCAGTGTTGGCAATGATTTTTTTAATCTGACACCAAAAGCAAGAGCAACAAAAGCAAAAATAAACAGGTGGGACTACATCAAACTAGAAAGATTCTGCCCAGCGGAGGAGACCATCAACAAAATGAGAAAGTAACCTACTGAAGGGAAGAAAATATTTGCAAATCATCTATCTGATAAGGGGCGAATGTCCAAAATACGTAAAGAATTCAAAAAACTTACTAGTGAAACCAGCCAACCAACCAACCAACAATCCAATTTTTTTTTTCAACAATCCAATTTTTAAAAAGGATAGATCTGAATGGACATTCTTCCAAAGACGACATACAGAGGACCAGCAAGTACATGAAAAAATGCTCATCATTACCCATCAGAGAAATGCAAATCAGAACCACCACAGGACATCACTCGACATCTGTTAGAATGGCTACTATAAAAAAAAACAAGAAATAACAAGTGTTGGCAAGGATGTGGATAAAAGGGAACCCTTGTACACTGTTGGTGAGAACGGAAATGGGTATTGACACTATGCATAAAGTATAAAGGTTCCTCAAAGAATTAAAAACAGAACTACCATATGATAGCTATTCCACTTTTGAGCATTTATCTGAAAAAAGCAAAAACACTAACTGAAAAGATACATTCACCTCTGTTTTCATTGCAGCACTATTTACAATAGCCAAAAAATGGAAACAACCTAAGTGCCATTGAAGAATAAATGGATGAATAAATTGTGGTATACACACACACACACACACACACACACACACACCACACAGAGACACACATACACACAACAGAATATTATTCAGCAATTAAAAAGAATGAAATTTTGCCATTTGCAACAACATTGACGGACCTCAAGGGTATAATGCTAAGTGAAATAAGTCAGACAGAGAAGTACAAATACTATATGATCTCTCTTATATGTGGACTCTAAGAAAAACCAAGCTCATAGATACAAAGAACGGATTGGTGGTTGCCAGAGGTTGGCGGGGGGAGGGAGGGGCAGGTAGGAGGAAGATCTGGGTGAAGGGAGTATAAATTTGTTAAATAGAAACAAAAACATAAAGTCTTGGTTTACAAATATCTGATCCAATATCCTTCCGAGACTCTCCTGTGACTTGCTATTTGTCTACTTTTACTCTGCAGTGACAGTGCTACAGCAAATCCATCCCTGCATGCCTTCTTTAAACACCACGGTTCTTCCACTGGAGGCTTGCAGAAATAAGTGATACATTCTCCTTCTGAATTTCACAGCTTTCACTTGGTTGCAGTGATATCAAAGCAGAGGAGGGTTATTTTTATGGATATTGTGTAGCTATCTGGGGCATCTCTGCTCTGTGAGAATATGTCCCTCCTTCATGCTCTTGCTCTGTCCTGGCACATAGCCCCCCAGGGTTGATATCATCTGACTACCATGACAATGGAGAATAAGCTCCACAAAAGTAGGAGTTTTCTATTATTCATCCCGGTGTCCCCAACCTCAAGCAATAGTGCATCTCACGTAGAAGTGCATACAACATGTGTTGACTAGTTACACTGAATAGTGACCAGGCATTTGGCCATGTTCACTTTCTATTTCCAATGACTGATAGTCTCCCACATTTGTTCTCATTTTTTCTCATTTGGTCAGAAGCATAACCAACCCCTTGGCCGCAGCTCGTAAGACTCCTTGGTTCTCTGGTGACGGAAGAGAAAGCCTAAATGGAAGATTTTTAGCAGGGAAGCTGGTATAGCTCTACACACAATGCCTAAGGGCAATCTGAGTGCATCTCTGTGAGATGTTGAAATGAGAATAGCCTCGTATATCACCTCGTATAAACAGAAAAATGAACACAATTACTCTCATTTCTTACAGTACCATATGAAAACAAATTGAATAAATACCCTTGATGCCCAAATCACTAGGTTTCATACTTGAAACGATTGAGTGAAAAGAGAGAGTCTCAGGAAAGGTATTTCTAAAATGGGCCTGCTTAAGCAGCTTGCTTCCTCAAGCAAAATTACAAATTTTGATTTATGAAGTGCAAGTCATTGTGAAGGCAACTTTGAAAAAGCTCCTTATACTCTTAGAAGAAGGAATTCGATTATGCCAGTTGGTTATTCTTCCAGAGAAAATGCTATCCCCAACCTGTTGAGCTTGTACTGTCCTGTAGAAAACTACTTTCTCCCATCAGGGAGAATCTCCTCACTAAGTGAAAAGGAAGGAAAATTCAATTCTCTTGAGCCTTCCTTCTTCTGGCCTCAGAGAAGAGACCTCTAGAAGTCTGCGTGAAGCTGGTGCAGCTCTCCACTTCTCCCTGTGGTCTTGGTGGTGTTGGCTTTTGACTCTGAAGGAACAAGGTGTCCCATGGCCAGTCATTTCATCCAGGGTTTCTGTCCTCTAATGAAGATGAGGACAAACCCTTTTGTCTGTTCTAGATTTCTCTAGCAGTGATTTTACTGTCCCTATCCTATTTGGATTGACCATTCTGTTTCTTCACAAAACATGCCATAGATTCATTTCTAAGGCCAAGGAGAAGAGTAATGTGTTTATATGAAATGGTGACTTTGATAATTCAACAGTTTTACCCATTTTAAAATCCACTCTACTTTATGAATTTTCCAGTCCCAATAAAGGACTAAGTGAGCACTTTTTGCTTTTTAACTTCATTTTGTAAATGGGAAAGAAAATGGTTTTAAAGTCTTCTCTACAGTTGGCAGGAACATAAAAATAAAATCCCTTCAAGATACTAAAATGAAGAATAAATTAATGAGATTTCAGAAAACCTTTTTCAAATTCCTTAAACAGCTCTAGCTAAGAAAAATACAGATTCAACTTTCTAGTCTGAAAATTCTTTCATGAGAAATAATTAAGGTTTGGAGAATGAAGTTTAAGAAAGGAAGAGAAAGTCATTCTTCCACTGTGGAGACTAATTTCTAAGGGGACATCATTCATTCACTCATGTACAAAATGGCACTAAAAATTTATATGGACAACTTCTACAGCTACATAATAAAGAAAGCATCATCAAAGTTTCCACTCATGAGGGATTAACTGCTAGGCGAATTGCCACTTGCTATACATAACTGGGAAAAAAAACAGAAAAAATATAGAAAAAAAATGTTTCCAGACAGTGAAAAACAGGAGATGAATGTCAGGGGTTCTTCAGAGAACGGGGAAATTGAAGTAAATCCTACAATTACCCCAGTTTACCACCTGCAGACAGTTTCTAGGACCCAGCAGCGAGACAGAAAACAAAGAGAGGTAGGAGTTTCTGAGTTGAAGAAACAGAGTTTATAGTTGGGAGAAGCCAGAGTGTCTCACATTTGCAGGACAGGGTAGTGGACAAGAGGGAGCTACTCAGAAACAGCTCCGCGACCTGCAGATGTATCCACTCAAATTGTTGCCTGGACATTTATGTGTACCTGTGTAAGGTTAAACTCCTGAATGCCTGGGAAAGAACCAGAAAGCCGTAGGATGAAAAACTGAGAAAAGGCAGGGAAAGCAGGAGGAAAAAAAAAAAAAGATGAGACACATAGATAACAATTCACAAAATGGTAGATGTAACCCAAAACATATGGATAATTATGTTGAATAGAAGTAGTCTAAAGACTAATTAAGAAACCAATTGTCAGATTTAATCAAAATGCAAAACCCAGCAATATGCTGTCTCCAGGAAGGCAATTTTAAATATAAAGACTTAGGTAGATTAAAGGTAAAAGAATGAGAAAAGAGATATCATGAAAAACAATCAGAAGAAAGCTAGACTGACTGTATTTACACCAGGAAGACTAGACGTCAGAACAATGAATATTACCAGGAATTAAGAGGGACATTGCATCATGATAAAGGTGTATGTACTTGATAACAGACTCTCAAAATATATGAAGCAAATATTGATGGAACTGAAGAGAGATATAGATAAATCCAAAATTACTGTTAGATATGTCAATAATATTTTCTCAGTAATTGAAAAAATAAGTAGAGAGAAAAATCACTAAAATATTGAAGGCCTGAGGAACAACATGATCGATCAACTGGACCAAATTGACATTTATAGAACACTCCACCCCAAAACAGAAGAATATGTATTCTTTTCAAGTGTATATGGAGCATTCACCAAGACAGACCATATATCAACCATGTCTCAATAAATTGAAATAGACTGAAATCATACAAAGTATGTTCTTTTATCACAGTAGGATTAACTAAAAATCTTAAATATATATATAATCCAGAAAATCCCTATTTGAAAATTTAATAACATACTCTAAATAAGTCATAGGTCAAAAAAATCCAAAGGAAATGAGAAAATATTTTAAACTAAATGAAAATGAAAATATAACATATCAATATTTGTGGGATGCGGCCAAAATAGTGCCTAGAGGGAAATTTATAGCTTTAAATACTTACAATAAGAAAGGAAAACACGGGGCACCTGGACGGCTCAGTCAGTTGAGCATCTGACTCTTGATTTTGGCGCAAGTCATGATCCCAGGGTCATGGGATCCAGCCTGGTATCGAGCTCCTCACTGAGCATGAAGCCTGCTTGAGATTCTCCCTCTCTTTCTCTCTCTTTCCCTCTGCCCACCCCCATCTCTAAAAGAAAAAATAAAAAGAAAGGAAAATAGTCTAAAAATAATTATCTAAGAAATTAAACCCAAAGTTAGCAGAAAGAAGGAAATAATAAGAAAAGGGACTACAAAATAGAAATTGGATAAACAATAGAGAAAAATCAAGGTCACCAAAAACTGGTTATCTGAAAAAAGGGAAGATATAAATTACCAATATCAGGAATAAAAGAAGCAAAATCACTACTGATTCCATACACACTAAAAGAATAATAAGAAAATATTACAAACATATTTATATCATTTAATTTGACAGCTTAGATAAAATGAAAAAATTCCATGAAAGACAAAAAAAATACAAAACAAAAAAAGTCCACTCAAAAAGAAATAAGCTTAAAGATCTGTATCTACGGAAGAAACTGAATTCGTGGTTTAAAAATCATCCCATAAAGAAAATCCCAAGCTTCCATGGTCCTATTGGTAGGACCAAATATGTAAGGTGAAAAAAAACACCAAAGCTGCCAGAAAATAGAAGCGAAAAACCAGAATTATTCTGAAATAAGACAAAAAGTATTATAAGAAAACTACAGTTGAAGATCTTTTATAAACATAAAGGCAAAAGCCTTAACAAAATATTAGCAAATTACACTCAGCCATATATAAAAAGGCAATGCATCATGACCAAGTGGGATTCATCTCAGGAATGCAACATTCAAAAATCAGTATATTTCACCATATTAGGAGGCAAAAAGAAAATCAGCATAATTATTGCAACAGATGTAGAAAAAGTATCTGAAAAGTTTCAATACCTACTCATAATAAAAACTCAGTGAACTACCAAAAGAAAGAAACTTCCTCAACTTGATAAAAGACACATACCAAAAAAAAAAAAAAATCTATAACTACTACCATAATCAATAGTGAAAAATGAAATAATTTACTCTTAAGATTGAGAATAAGACAAAGATACCTTCCCTTACCACTCCTCCTCAACATTATACTGGATTCCTCGTTGGTCCAATAAGGCAAGTAAAAGGAAATAAAATGCATACAGATAGGAAAAGGAAAAAAAATAAAATTGTTTTTATTTTCTGACAACATGATCATCAATTTAGAAAATTCTAAGGAACCTAAGAAAGCTAAGAAATGGTCTTAGCAAGGTTACAAGAGGAAAAATCTGTACGAAAACACCAATTGTATTCCTTTGTATGAACAAGAGACTATTGAAAATTGAGTTTTCAAAAGAAAGAAACACTACCACTGTAATACCATTAAAATCTAAACATTCGAGGATAAATTTAACATAATTTATATAAGACCCACACACTGAAAACTACAAAACGTTGCTGAGAGAAATTAAAGAAAACTTAGATTACGGAAGAGGTACATCAAGTGAGTGGATTGAAAGAAAGACTTAATATTACCAAAGCAGAGCCATGGGTTCAACACACTAAAAATCAAGACCCACAGAGGCTTTTCGACAGAAATTGACAAGCTGCTTCTACAATGTATATGGAATTGCAAAATCTTTAGAAGAGTCAAACCAATTTTTAAAACGAATAACAAACTTAGAAAACTTACTGATTCCAAAAGTTGTTGTGACAGTGAGGTGTGGGTAAAAGGATAGACGAATAGCACAGTTGAACTAGAGAGTCCAGAAATAGACCATATAGATAGCCAATTGCTTCTCAACATTAATGCCAGGGTAATTCAATGAGGAAATGACATACTTTTCAACAAATAGTGCTACAACTGGATATCCATATGCCAAAAAAAAAAAAAAATCTTTTACTTCACACCACAGACAAAAAATGACTCAACGTGAATGATAATCCCATATGAACTTCTGCACTAAAGCACAGAAGGAAATCTGTGACCCTGGGCTAGGCAAAGATTTCTTAAGACACAAAAAATACAAACCACAGGAAATATGTAAATTGCACTTCACGATGTTTAACAAACAAACATTGCTCATCAAAAGACACTGTTAAGAAAATTAAAAGATAAACTATGGACTTGGAGTAAATATTTCCAAAACATACATCTGATGAAGGACTTCTACCCAAGACCTCCAAAGAACTCAGAATTCATACTAAGTCAAACAACTCAAAAAAGGCTGGGGAAAACATGTGGGCACTTCTTAAAAATGTATATATACCAATGGCATGTAAGTGCATAAATGGGTGTTCAATATCATTAGTCATTCAGGAAATACAAATACTATGACACCCGCTCAATTGGCTAGAATTAAAAAGAGGAACTCTACAAAGTATGGATGGAGATAGGGATTAACTGACCTTTCATACATCGCTTCACTGTATACATAAAATTTAAAAATGGGGCGCCTGTGTGGCTCCGTCCATTAAGCATCTGACTCTTGACTTCAGCTCAGGTCAGGATCCCAGGGTCGTGGGATTGAGCCCCACATGGGGCTCCACACTAGGCATGGAGCCTGCTTAAGATTCTCTCTCTCACACTCAAAAAAAAGAAAAGAAAAAAGAGACAAATTGCCATGACCACTTCACAGGAAAGTTCGACAGCTTCTTACAACACTAAAAGTGCATTTACCATGCTACCCAGAAATCCCACTCCTACATATTTTCTTAAGAGAACTGAAAATATGCCACGCAGAGACTTATATCTGAAGGTTCCTAACAGTTTTATTCCTAATAGCCCCAAACTGAAAACAAACCAAATGTGCCTCAGGTAGTGAATGAATAAACAAATGGCATAGCCCTATAAGGGAACAACTACTCAGTCATAAAAGGAAATGCACTCCTGATAGACTCAAAGCATAGATGATTCTCGAATGAATTTTATAAATGAAAGAAGCCAGACACAAAGAACTACATACTATATGACAAAGACAAAACTATGATAGTGGAAAGATCAGTAGTCGCCAGGGGCCAGGCAAAGGGAAGGAAAACTAAATGCAAAGGGTCACAGGAGAATTTTTAGGGCTGATAAAAACACTTTATATTTTGATTGTGGTGATGCTTACTTAGCTGAATCCATTTGTCAAAACTATGCATTACAATTGGTTAATTTACACGTAAAATTATACATCTATTAAGATTATCTTTTAAAAAGATTAGAAATAAATATATAAAAAGAAACCATCATCATTTATTAGAAATCCTGCATTGAAAGAAATCGCTCTGGCTTCCGATCATTCAGCGCCCTGATGTGTGTTGTATCTTCTAATGAGCAGGGAGAAATCAAGCTACTTAAGACTGAAGTTGACTATGTGGAGAGATCATCAAACGGTATGCATGAATTTATACTAAAATTAGCGAAATTTGTAGTAACTGGTAGTTTTTTAAGATATATTTTAGAGTACAAAGAAGACACATGGATTATCTTCATTGTGACTTTTTTTTAAAATTTTTTTCAACGTTTTTATTTATTTTTGGGACAGAGAGAGACAGAGCATGAACGGGGGAGGGGCAGAGAGAGAGAGGGAAGACACAGAATCGGAAACAGGCTCCAGGCTCTGAGACATCAGCCCAGAGCCCGACGCGGGGCTCGCACCCACGGACTGTGAGATCCTGACCTGGCTGAAGTCGGAGGCTTAACCGACTGCGCCACCCAGGCGCCCCTCATTGTGACTTATTAAGTAGTTTGAGGTATCTACACAAATGTCGTTATTTACTACTTTCGGTACCTCGTTTAGAGCTCCGTTTAGAGCATTCTGATTGTTATAACAATAAGTCATTGCTCCTTACATACAATCATAATAAAAAAGCATCAGGATAATATCATGTTTACCCTTTTGCAGTTTCGCTCCTAGACTCTTTTGGCAAAATTTGAAAAACAAATTCATTGATGGGAATAGATTTTCCCTGCTTGGCTTTCAAATTCATTGTAATCAATCCTGTAACATTAGGCACATTTCCTCATCAATATGAAAATTAAACTTCAGGGACTGACCTTATAAATAGATCAGAGAAAGCAGAAGGACATTGAGAATAAGCTAACGACATTTCCAGATAATCAAGCCCAATAAAAATGTTGTGTTTAAATGTGCAATGTGCAGAATAAATCAAATTCTAAGGTGCATCCTAAGACTTTAAATACCCTGTGCTGAATAAGAAAAGAGCAACCTGATAAGCCCTGATCACCTTAAACTGGCAGCATCTTGAATGCCCTCTGCTGAAGGGGTAAGTGTTGAACACACACACACACACACACACACACACACACACACCCCCACACACACACACACACTCACACCATGAATTCATTATCAAATCAAGTACAATAATATTGAATTAAACAAAAGCCAGTTTCAGGACTTCTCAGAACCTTTAATATGCTAATCTGCACTGTGAATCACGTTGGCGAAAGATACAGCCTCCCCAAATGATCTGGCCATAAATCATTGTATTAAGGAGGAGCTACTGAAATTTGCGTTTGAAAAACAAACTTTGGGAAAGCTGTCTTAAAGTGGTATTTATTTTCCCAGAAGAATCCTTTCTTAAATATGTGAGCCTAGATAGTTCCCTAAACCACATCTCACTTAATCTTTTGATAGGTATGTTGCTTCATTTGTTCTGCTTAGTAAATGTCAGAAATAATTAGTTTGTTGCTTGTTTTTAAATAATCTCTTGGAAAGTGTTTTTTTTTGTGTAAGTGTGTATATTTCTGCATTTATTTTCAATAAGTAAATAATTATGAAGTAAATGTGTATAATTTTGATCATTATAAATGGCTCTAACTTATTTTCCAAACCTAGGCAAAGCTAGACTGGTTTATATCAGATAGGCATGCCCACTTATCTCCAAAGGGACACTTTTAAAACAAGAAGCAGTTGTTAGAAAGCAATTCTCCATGGGTCTCTTACATTTTTGCATGCCTTATGGCCAGCAAAGTGCTTGCAGCAGCTTTTTTTTTCAGGACCGCCTTTGAATGACATTTGTAAACAGCCTCAGAAGATACAGAGCCTCCCTCTGGAGCACAGGGCTCCAGACAAAGGTTGTACAGGTTTGTTAGCAGCTCCCTGTAAGCCCCCTTGAAAGAATAGTTCCTGAGCTACCTTTAAAAGTTCAGGGCTTCTCGGAGTGCTAAGGTGGCTCAGTCGATTGAGTGTCCAACTCTTGGTTTCCATTCAGCTCATGATTTCACGGTTTCGTGAGTTCGAGCCCTGTATCGGGTTCTGTGTTGGCAGCACAGCGCCTGCTTGGGATGCTCTCCCTCTCCCTCTCTCTTTGCTCCTCCCCCACTCATGCTGTCTGGGTCTCTCTCAAAATAAATACATAGACTTTTAAAAAAGAATAAAATAAAACAAAAGTTCAGGGTTTCTCAGCCATGAGACAAACCCACTCATCCGCATCATACCCATGGGTCTCAGGGTACAAAGGAAATATCATAAGCATAAAGTTCATGCTTCTCACTGTGCCATGAGTAATAACATCCTCTGTCTCTGACCCAGGAGTCTCATATCTTCTGCAAGCATCCATAAAACTGTAACAGGCTAACTTATTAGCTTGCAAATAGGATAAGATCTCAGACTTTTCATAGTTCTTGGCAGCTGTAACATTTACAGTGAGGTGACACCTTCAGATAAATATCTTCCCATGTAATAGCAGGAAAGGTTTGAAGGTGTCAGTGGAGGATTGAATGACACAAATGGAGAAGGGATGTAGAGGCTTAGTCTTTTTGAAGGGACCAAATTCATACCATTGGTTTCTAGGGACTGTCAATGGAAGATACAATGACAAAGAAAGAATATGATAGAGGCAGAATTTCAGAACACAGTGATTTTGTTTTCATGGTCCATAACCTCCACACAGTTTATGGAGTTCACAAACAGAAAGAGTTGGCAGGGAGCCAGAATTGGGGAGGGTTGTGACAAGTATATTTTATAAGTCTGCAAAAAAAAACAAAAAAACAAACAAAATATATATACACACACACACACACACACACACACATACACACACACACACTGTGACCATACAATGTCAATACCTTTCTAATCCTTTCTCCCATTTTTAAATTGCAAGCATGCAGTATATATTCTGATCATGCCAGGACATATAGATAGATATAGATATAGATGTAGATATAGATATATCTAAAGTAGTTCTACATGGAAACCATAACCTCTTTTTTCTTTTGGTTGTCCTGGCATGATCAGAATATATATTGCATGCTTGCAGTTCAAGAATTGAAGAAAGGATTAGAAAGGTACCCTTGTAGGGACAAACTGTAAAGCACAATATTCCAGAAGAATAAATGCTGTGGAATTGGAAAAATAAGTTGCACTGTCTACACTCATGGTTAGCACCTAACAGGGTGTCCCTATATCGTGTGTTCACTTTGTTCTTTTAGGACAAAAAAAAAAAAAACATACCAAGATTTTGGATTATGAAACTCCTTGTCTTGTACTCAATACTATAATAAGCAGAATAATAACCCCTTATACATGCCATGCCTTAATCCCCAGAACCTATATAAAAGCCGTAATTCATGGCAAAAGAGACTTGCTAATATACTCAAGGTTTCAAACTTAAAAAAAAATTTTAATGTTTATTTTTGAGAGAGAAAGAACGTGAGCAGGGGAGGGGCGGCGGGGGGGGTGGGGAAGGCACAGAGGATCAAAGCAGGCTTTGTGCTGACAGCAGCTATCCTGATGTGGGGCTTGAACTCACTCACGAACCGTGAGTTCATGCCCTGAGCCAAAGTCAGATGCTTAACCAGCTGAGCCACCCAGGCACCCCAAGGTTTCAAACTGTTAAATGGGGAGATTATTCTGGATTATTTGGGGGGACCTATCTAATTGCACCAGCCCCTAAAAGCAGAGAACTTTTTTTTAGCTAGAGGCAGGAAAGATGCCACAGAGGAGAAGGGAAGGAGATTTGAAGCACGGAAGGGATTCCATTCATTGTTGCTGGAAAGGCACCGCATGGAACACTCAAGAAACAATGCGGGCAGCCTCTAGGAGCAAAGGCTGGCTAGGAGTAAAGACTTTGCTGAAAGTCAGCAAGAAAATAGAGACCTCAGTCCCACAACCACATGGAGCTGAATTTAGCCATGAGTGAAACAAGTTCAGAAGTAGGCTCATCCCCAGAGTCTCCAGAAAAGAGTACAACCCTGCCATCATGTTGATTTCTGCTTTATAGTACTCGAAGCAGAGGACCCAGCTACACTAAGCTGCACTGGGACTTCTGACCCACAGAACTGTTCGCTAATAAATGTGTGTTGTTTTAAGTGCTAGATTTGCGGGAATTTGTTATGGCAGCAGTAGAAACGAATACAAATACCAAATACAAGAACTCCCTCTACGACCGCTGATACACAATTTGTATGAGGCTTTCATATTTGAGGGTTTAAGCAGTGATGACCCGATAAGCAAACCTATAGAGATGTTGCCAGTTTTTAATTCCAGTGTCATTTATTTGCCTACAGACATTTGTATAGTAAATGAAATAACTTGATGAATAATTGAAACTTTGCTATTTGATACCTTTTCAATTATTCAATAACAAAGGAGAATAAGAGTATCACTGCCAGAGAGTTTAAATAAATATTTCTCTCCTGAATTTATTTAGCTCTTACACTGTGACCATACAATGTCAAGGCTACTGCACTGGTAGTGAAGATTGGAAACTTCATTTGAATTACTCTTGTCGGCATTGAACATGAGGTCATTGTAGGTTAGGGGAGCACATAAGTTAGTATTTGCATCTTGTCCAGCAAATGACCTCATCCTTCTAAAAGGATCCTGTGGGGGTGCCTGGATGGCTTAGTCGTTTGAGCACCTGACTTCGGCTCAGATCATGATCTTGCATTTGTGGGTTTGAGCCCCGCATCAGGCTCTGTGTGACAGCTCAGAACCTGGACTCTGCTTTGGATTCTGTGTCTCCCTCTCTCTCTGCCCCTCCCCTACTTGCACTCTCTCTCTGTCTCTCAAAAAATAAAATAAAACATTAAAAAATTTTTAATAATAAAATAAAATACAAGGATCCTGTTACTTTGAGCTAAGGAAGCTAACTTTACCTTGAGAATAAAATCCTTTGACAATCTAAACAGCCACAAGATTGGAGTATTGTAATCTGCACTGTGGAGAGATGATAATATAACTGATCATTAGTTAACTCACAGCAAGATTATCTTTATTAACATACTACAAGAATAATACTAAAGAACTGCAAAGAGAGGAGAGGTGTCTCTGGGGTGCAGTGGATGATTTGGAAAGATCACATGTATTTATTTGGTAACTGAGTGAATACTCCAGAGGAGGGAATGAATTTCTGGATCATTAACAAGGTCTTAGCTTTTCACATGGCTTATCCCCAGGCTTTGATTCAATATTAAGGTAGAGTGGCTAATAGCAACAAATACCAATTCCCTCCTTCTTAAGGTAAATATTTCAGAGGCAAGGAGATTCAGCCCACTTTCAGTCGTTTGATGTCAACAACCACCAGGCTAGAATAGGGAAAGTGCTGGTACCTCCCTAGAGAACATCCTGCGAGAGCAGAACTCGCTAGCAAGAATTGCACCCCTGCAATGAAATCCAGTAAAGGAATATCAGAGAAATTTAGAGGGAAATTTCCATATTGAGTCAATTATTTCTAAAATTTCACGTGGACATCAGTAAAGGGCAAACTCAAAGGGGAGCTTACGGACCGAAGTCATGTAATCCTTCCTCTTCTCAACAACACCGACACCATCTCAGGCAGATAAAAATTTTTCCTGTTTGAAAAAGCCCTCCAGAAAGAGGAATTTCACAGTGTCCTATGACAACCCATATATCAATATGGCATTTTCAGAATTTTTATTTTCATATATAACTCCTCTGTTGAAGTCTGCTGCTTCTTGAAAAGTCATGCAATAAATATTTATTAAGTATCTATCATGGTCTCATTCTCTCTTTCCTTTATTTTCACAACTTTATTGAACTATAATTCGTATACCAAAAATTCACCCATTTCAAGTGTTTTTAAAGTGGTTTTAGTATATTCGGGGTTGTATAACCATCACCCATAATCTGCTTATATATAACCATCACCCCTAATCATCGCTCCAGAAAGAAACACATTAACTGTCATTCCATCATTCTTCCCTCCCCCTAGCCCCGGGCAACAATCAATCTGCTTTCTGTATCTATACATTTGTTTATTTTGGATATTTGATAAACATAGGAAATCCCACAAGATGTGGCCTTTTATCATTTTTTTTCACTTAGCCTAATGTATCAAGGTTCATCTGTGTTGTGGTACGTATCGGTACCACATTTCATTTTTATAGCTACATCACATTCTCTTATATAAATATGCTACCTTTTATTTACCATTTATCGAATCGATGGGCATTTGGGGTAATTTCCTTTTTTGATCATTATGAATAATACAGCTGTAATCGTTCATGTACAAGTTTTGTTAGACATATGTTTTCATTCCTCTTAGGTATATACTAGGAGTGAAATAATAGACCATACAGTATGGCTAACATGTTGAGGACTACCACACTGTTTTCTAAAGTGGTTGCATGATGTGACATTCCCACCAGCAATGTCCTACACATTTTTATCACACCTGCTCTTATCTTTTTTTTTTTATTATTATAGCTATGTTGATCAAAAGGACATGGTATCTCATTGTGGGTTTAATTGGCATTTTTGAAGTTAATAATTACGTTGATCATCTCTTCATGTGCTAATTAGCCATGATATATCTTCTTTGGAGAACTGTCTATACCTTCTGCTATTCTGAGTTCCTTGAGATTCCATATGGGTTTTGGGATCACCTTGTCAACGTCTAGAAAATAAAAAGTGGTTTTTGATAGATTTTTGATAGGGATTACATTGAATCGATAGATCAATTTGGAGAGTATTGACATTTTAACAATATTAAGTCTTCCAATCCATGAATATGGGATATCTTTCTTCATTCATTTAGATCTTCTTCAATTTCTTTCAGCAGTGTTTTGTGGTCTTCAGTGCACAACTTTTGCACTTTTTCTGTTAATTTGCCTTACTTTAATTTCCCTAATCATTTTTAAGTTATTTATTATTTCGTGTAATAGCCTTTTAAATCATCAGTCCTGTAAATTAACTGCCAGTATGCCAACTAGCCAGGTAGTTTGAAGTGTTATATATAAAAGCTCTTTAGGGACAAGAATTTTCTTTTCTATTGACTTTGAGTCTCTCTCTCTCACAGTATGCAAAGTAAAAGGTACTCTACAGGAAGCTAATTTGTAAGTGCTGAATGAATAATTTTTACTGAAGGTTAATTTATTATAAATTGCAGGAACTGAATGACTGTGAACATGGAAATTAAGATAATATGCCAAGAGATATGGGGGAAAGTCACCCCACAAATGGCTGTGGAAGACGTAAAATCTGCAGTCCCTGACTTACAAATGACCTTTGGCTGTATAGCAAGTTCTTTAGTGTATAAATCTCTTTTTCCCTTCCACCAACATGCATATCCATGACAGTCAGGGGCTTAGTCACAAGAAGGCCCTTCAGTCAACAACGGTGAGCAGCATTTTCGTTTTCAGATAGCAAATATTTTAGACACTGTGGCTATCAGTTCTCTGTTACAATTACTCAACTCTGCCATTATATATGGCACAAAAGCAGCCACAGACAATATATAAGTAAATGAGTGTGCCTGTATTCCAATAAAACTTTATCTATGAAAACAGGCAACGGAGCCGAGTTGGGCCACAGAACGTAGTTAGTCAACCTGGTCTCTTCAGGATGTGCCTATAACACCCTACGGTCCTTATTGACCTGTAGAACTAAATGCCACGTGCAGGGGTGGTGTTTCAGGAAAGAAAAAAAACTGTTTCATTCTTACAACACAGAGTATTAGAAGCACCTGTCCACCAGGCATCCAGCAAACCAAGAGGAAGACACACTGCCAACCCTATACATTTGGTGATGACCAGCTCCTGAGAGGGGAGCAGGTTCATGCGACCAGAGAAAGAGGAGTCACGTCTTTTCAAGCCCAGATTAGTCTGCGAGGGCGGTCATCGCAAAGTGCCACAGACTGCGGGCTGAAACAACAGAAATTTGTTTTCTCACAATTTTGGAAGTTCAAGATCAAGGTGATCAAGATCAGGGTGAACAAGGTGATCAAAGCGGTGTCTGTTTCTTCTGAGGCATCTCTCCTTGGCTCATAGATGACCATTTTCTCCCCGGGACTTTATATGGTTTTCCCTCTGGGCGTGTCTGTCTCACAATTTCCTCTTCTTAGAATGACACTAGCCGTATTGGGTTAGGGCCCATGCTAATGACTTCGTGCTGATGTAATCATCACATTTTCAAAGACCCTATCCCCAAATACAGTCACATTCTGAGATACTTGGGGTTAGCACTTCAATATGTGAATTTGGAGCTGGCACAATTCAGCCTATAATAGCCTTCTCTTAGAGACCACTCAGAAATGCTGAAATCTAAAGCCCGTTCCTAAGTTCCCCTTTTATTTTTGTTTCACCTGTCCCTGGACCTATACATCCCATGTCCCTTTCCATGGCCACCACCAGCTGTATAGAATCGTGATTTCCTCCTACTCTACTCTGCCAAAGTACAGATACACCCTGCCAGCTTCCCTCTGATTTCTCTAGCCCATAAAGCACACGTAAGGCCATCTGAAGATTTTTAAAGGTTTAAAGTAGCAGGTAATAAATGCCCTTTCCCTCTTCCATAACTTAAATCTTGTTAGGATAGATACAGTCATACCAAGAGAGGTCATTCTATATATAATGGACCAAAGAAAGAGTTGCTTATTTTACTGCTAATGACAGTAATTCACATTAACATAGAACTTTACCACCAAAGTATATATGTAGCATCACTATTGATCCTGTCAACCTAAAAATTGAAAGCAACAGTGAGAGATAAACAAGCATTTCTTTGGGATTAAAGAATTGTAATTCTTGGGGTGCCTGGGTGGCTCAGTCAGTTAAGCATCAGACTCTAGGTTTCAGCTCAGGTGGTGACCTCATGGTTTTGTGAGTTCCACCCATTTCGGGCTCTGCTCTGACGGTACAGAACCCACTTGGGATTCTCTGTCTCTTTCTGCCCCTCCCCTACTCATGCTGTCTCTCTCTCAAAATAAATAAATAAACTTAAAAAAAAAAAAGAATTGTAATTCAGGGAACACAGACTCAGGTCAAAACCCAGATAGTGTCTTACTTGTAGGTAAAAGCAAGGAGTTTTATGAGGAAAGGGTGGGGACAATCACCTGAGTTGAAGAAAAGGAAAAAAGTTCTCTATGGGTGTTAACAAGTTAATCTACTCAGTTATACATTGATTGGCTGCTGCTTTTATCTTCAGAAAGTCTACAACTATCAGACTATGATCAGAATGTCTGTTCTCCTGCTGACTTCTCAAGCAGTGGCTTAAAAAGTTGCCACTTGGCCCAGTCTGAAGACTTTGGCCCAGTTCAAAGGAGGGCAGGGCAGGGCAGGTTTTCTGCAGTGGCCCCTCCGCCATTTTAAAATGGCTCCATTCATGTCAGTTTTTCATAATCCCCATGGTAGCCGTGAGGAACTAGTAAATCGGACCTCCCCAGTATACCAATGTGAAAGCTAGCTTTAGAGAATTTCGGTGATTTTGCCCTAGATATGCGGCTAGGTTACACAACCGGAAAGATGCAGGGCTCTGACTCCGATTTGGGGTTATTGGGTCCTGATGTTGCCCATAGAGTGTAAACTGCGGCCTCCTTATTTTAAATGACAGTGAGGGTGTGGCATTGCTAATCGGGATAAAGGAAGTGAGGGTGGAGGGTAGACTCACTGAAGATTCAGTCCTTGGAGAAGGGGGACAAGGTAAGTAGGCTGAAATGTTCAGGAAGCACCAAACCTCAATCATGAGAGGGACCAGTATTGTTCTCCTCCCTCCACACCTGCTAGGTTGATGGTCACCAGACAAAAGTCTGACATACTAGCATAGAACAAAAGGTGGGGGAGAAGATATATAGAGCTGCCTGGGCTCCCCAGAACCATTCCCTGAGAGGAAAGATGCAGAAGACTAGCCCAAGAGGTAGCTGTCTGCATGACTACAGGAGAGCAGGCTAGGAGAGCTATTTCAGACATGCCCAGCTAATGTTTCTTTTTTTAAAAAAATTTTAAGTTTATTTATTAATTTAGAGAGAGAGAGAGAGAGCACGAGCAGGGGAGGGGCTGAGAAAGGAGGAGAGAGAATCCCAAGCCGGCTCTGCACCGTCAGCTCCAGGCTTGACCTGGTCCTCGAACCCCCAAACCATGAGATCATGAACCTGAGCCGAAGCCAAGAGGCCGTCACTTAACCGACTGAGCCACCCAGGTGCTCCCCGGCTGATGTTTCTTAAAGTGCAGCCTTCACAGGCACATGTTAGGCACAAGTTAGCCTGGGTCTGCCTGTAGCCTGTTTACAGAAGAAATGGTCTGTGGGGGACAAGACCTAAGGAGAAATCCTCACATCTGAATACCTTATGTCAAAAAGAAATTGTACAATCCTTCCCTCCCTATCTTTCAGAAAAGGCTTTTTTTTTTTTTTTCCTAAAGGGCACGATGCTTAAATCGTTCCAACCAAGACTGTGCAGAGCTCTTCAAAGGGGCTTCTATGGCTGCCCTTGGGAGATAGTGCCAAAACACATTAGATTGTGAAGCTCTAATTTGAAAAAATGTTTCTAATTCAGATCCTACAGTTTCCTTTAGTAAATTTCATGGTATTATTTCTCGTTATACTTCCTCTTGGCACTATATATAATCCTACCCTTCTTTTTACCCTTCAGATGGCAGTCAAGAGTTATTGTGTCTCTCCAATTCATCACTTAGCTAAGACATATAAAGCATATTGAGTTATTTTAGCCACCTTCTTCAGGCGTAAGCCCTTAATATGATCTCTTTATCGTCCCCAGCACTCTGCTGGCAAAAGATCTCAAAAATGTGGAGGAATTTTAAAGATCACCTCAGTCCAGCCACGTAATTAATATCTAAACCCTGTTCCAGCAGACCAATAAAAAGAACCCCGAATAGCTATTCAGCCTGCAGGTAACTCAGAATCTTATGAGTCAATCTTTTCTTTATTTGCACAACGGAAGGAAATCTATTTTCTTGGGGTTTGTCATTGCTGTTACTTTTGTTCTAGTGGCAAAAAAAAAAAAAATCTGTGGCTTCCAACTGTTGTTCTGGGTTCTCAGAGCAAAACAGATATTTAGTTTTCACATATGAAGCTGAGCAAATAGTGAAAATCACCTTCAGGTCCACTGAAATCTCCAAGCTTCTAGCTATAGTCAGGGAGTTAGGGTATACATTAGGTCGAATTATGAATCAAGCAATTTGTTTCCCTACCTGCTCGTCAGCTTGACCAGAGAACACAAAGAAAGCATCGAAGTGCTATTTCCTGAATTTCCATCCCACCCATGCCTTTTTCTGTCTCTGCCTTGCTTCTTCCTCCAGAAGAGCCCTTACTTTACACATTTCCCCAATATTCACCTATAGTTCCCCTAAGATCCCACTAGGGGATTGGTGAAAACTCTAACATGTGAATTCAGACCAAAAGTGAACTGGGCAGAGGACTTAGCCTTTTCTGGCCACATCATTACATGTTCCAGAGACCATCGAGATATAACGTGACTAAGTACATGATGTTGCAAACATCAGATGACCTAGCAGTCTGAAAGGAGTAAGACCTTAAGATCTGGAAAGTGCTTTTGATCCTTTTAAAGTAAACTTTCTTTGTCTAGCCTAGGGCCCAGCGCTGGAGATTAATAGTAATATGTCTCGGATTCTAGAGCAAACCTACATTTCAATGTTGAAAGAATCGCTTATGCAATTTGTTTTGGGAGATGACTCAACACTTCTGGCATAAGCTGCAAATCAGCTCAGCTGAACTGCATTTGCATCTGGGAAGTAAGAAGCTTACCATAAGCGTTCTCCTGTGATTACTCATATATTCAAGGGAAGAAAATTCTTTACCCTCATTTCTAGAAATCCCTTCATTCTATGGATGGAGAGGCCCGTTAGCTCAGCTGTCTATCAGGGCAGAACTCCTAAACCCTTCCTGACTGATGAGAAGTTAGAGGTCTCCCAGCAAGGAAATGCCACTGTATCCTGTGTTTATTTTCACCAATGTGGCCGAAGACATTATTTAACATATCATTATTGAATAAATATTATTGAAAAATAAGGCACATCCCCCCGCCCTTCTCACCCTGATTCCAAACCCCCTGAGTCTCCCCGCCTTTTTCTGTTCTTCCAGGAATGACACTTTCACTCTCCAGGAACTGTCAAGCCAGCACCGATCTGCTTAAAGAACTCCAGTGGTCACATGTGCTTCCAGAATGAAAGCCCAACTCTAAACTGGGAATCCAGGTTCTTCATGAGCCGCCTGACTCCTCCTTTTCTGGGCTGACCGTCCACATTTCTTCCATAAACCCTCTGAGCAAGGCAAAGCTACGCATTGTACCCGCCTCTGCAAACACACAGAAACCTTTTCATACCAGCGTTGACGTCCGCCGGGTCCGCTACTGTTTCCAAATGAATAGGTCCTACCTTCCTTCAGAGCCTAACACCGGCGCCGCCGTGGAGATTTCTTTGAAACTGCTCATCACCCCTGCTTCTAAACTCTCTGGGAACCGGTGTGATTGCTCTCTTGTGGCAGTTGTAGTCTAACACGTACTGTGTTCTCCTCTTCCTCCCCGCCCCTCGGAATGTCCTGTGCCAGAGCCTAGTACCGTGTTCGACTCCCTCGGCCCTCAGTGTTTATCAGATGGCATCAAACCTAGGCCAGGAACAAGTTTACTTGTCAACTCACATGCCACTGAAAAGGAAACCAAGAGAGAACGGATATATACATCGCATCCATACACGTTCATCTTAGGCCCAAGGCCAGCGTTTTAGAATACTGACCTTGGGCACTTGATCCAAGGCATGTGGGTGATTATCACCGGGTCTTTTGTTATGTACGTCTGTTGCTGTTAGAAGAAAATGACAAAAAAAAAAAAAAAAAAAAAAAAGCTCCTGAGTTGCTCTCATCAAGCTCAGGTCCTGATGAACCATCCTGGAGGCTGCTTTGCATTTCATTCACTGCTGGCTCCTTGACAGCTTTTATTCTACTGCAATGCCTCTTGCTTGCATTCCTCCTAACATACCTGGGTCTTTCCCTTAAAGCCTTTGGAGTTGTTGCAGAATCGCATTTTGTCTTGTCATCTTGAGAAAAATGGGGCGATTCAATTTCCTACCAACGTACCTGGATAATCCCCCTTTGCCGCTAATTCTGAAAAGGACCGGAGAGCGCAAAGAAAACATCCAAGTGCTATTTCCTGAAATAATTTTGTTCTCCCCAGTGCCTTCTCAAAAGTGACAGCAGAAGCAGAAGAAACAAGGTGCGGCTTCCAGAAGCTAATGACAGTGCCGCCATGCAGGAGGCAATAATTGAGTTTTAATGTCCTGAGCCGTTGCTGGTCATAAATCCTCTATATGTAAAACTCAAGCCTCTGCTAGGCAAGATTGATGGTTAGCAGTGTATATAATATTTATTAAACCTCTTTTTATGTTGCTTGGCAATCTGTGCACCATCAAACAAGTCGAAATAATTGACATTTAGCACATCAACCTGCTTTTGACTGAGAAGCATGACATTCATGTAGATAGTAAACATTTGGCAATTGCTGTAAATGTCTCCAAATTTAACGTCATGACCTTTTCTCAGGTAAATGTTTTTGGATAAAATGTAAATAATGATTCACTGTATGTCAAATACCACAGTATGTCAAATACTGTGCAATGTCAAGTTTACTGTCTTGCTACCCTCCAGAGGTTCATAGATTGGTTGACCTGTTGCATCTTTCAGTGAGTTTTATATTAAGACTCGCTATTATTTATTATAATCCCTCGGCTTTCCAAACTTTCCCCCCCCCCACACACACACACACACATGATATTTCTGACTAAGAAGAAGTGTGGTTTGGGTTTCATTGTTCAATTAAATGAAACTTGGCATTTAAAAAAAATCCATACTCCAGCATGGAAACGTGAACTCTATTTACAGGAAGGACGCATAGGTGCCTCAGCATCCCTAGAAGAGGTGGCTTCGAACCATCCAGTGGAGAATGTGACTAAAGAATTCAGGGGGCCCACCCTTTCACCTTCCAGCATCTCTGGGTTCTGCCACCACATAACAAATGCCAATGTTATCAAAGCGCAATATAACTGTGTCTCGTTGAGCTGGTCTGTAAAAATTCCTCCTCATTGATCAATGTGAAAAAGGATCACTCTGATTAATAATCCAGAAGGTCCTTCCAACTGCACCACTGCATTTAAATGGTTTCCCCAAGAGGAGCTAGACATCTCCAATGATGTTCAGTCTCCACATGCCAAGTGCAGATGGAATTCTTCACGCACCCACCAGCTCCTTGACGTTCACCAGGTACTCTAGGCAGAGCATTTTGCAACTGTCGAAGTGGTTCCATTAGAGTATTTTAATATGACAGTAGAAAAAGATATGCATTGATGTGCTAAGAATAAAACTGTCGATGTACATTTTTTCTGATGTTGACCGATTAGACATAAAGCTTATCTGCTGGGGGAAGCTTTATATTATATGTGTGCCTTCTCTTTTTTTCCATCATATGCCAAGTCACAGTCAGAGCTATCGGGAACTTAGAGACCATTTCTTCCAACACCGTCACTTGGTGCATAGAGAACGCAAATGTTCCCAGGATTTGTCTGTAGTCCCAGGATTTCTCTATGACTTGTCCAAAGCTGTAGTCTTCAGTGACTGAGTGAAATTGAGACCCAAGTTCTCCTGCCTCCTAGGGGGTTCGTGATCCTCCCTCACGCCACTGAATTCATTCTCCAGTTCATTTAAAATTAAATTACCAGTGTCGTTGCATACAAAAGTTTGAAAACAATCATCTGACTCTCATGAAGTTGCCACTACAGGCAAATCCAAACACTGTGTACATATGTGAATATCTCTTGGAAGAGTGGTGGATTGTGGTTAAAAATAATGACGACGATGATGATGATATCCAACCTTTTTATGATGCGTACTACCTTCCGGACACATTTCTAAGCCCTTTACCTCTACGAACACCTTTAATCCTCATGGCAATATGATTATACAGGCGCTGTTATTATCCCCACTTTACAAATGAAAAAAAAAAATGAAGCACGGAGAAATAAGGAAACTTGCTGTTAAATAAAATGTTCATCAAGTTAATGAGTCATTGCAGCTATTAAAAAGAATGAGCTTTCCATGTATATTCATGCTATAAGGCTTCCAGAGAATATTTTTAAGTGAAAAATATTCATTTATCTGTGTTCGTGTATGCGCATATGCATTGCTGTTGTTTGTGTTGTTTTAATCGTTTGTCAAAATATACTTTCCACGGTCCTGATCCTAAACTACCAAATCAGGATATCTCTACATAGGGTCTACACTACGGATTACAAAGAGATGATTGATATGAGCACTCTTGGTTAAGATTGCCTGCTTCCTGCTATTGAACTCAGCAGAGAGGCAGAGTTCTAATTAGCGGGTTAGAACAAGTTACATGAAGTTGTGAAATCCAAAAACCTTAAGTCCTCAAGACATTTATATTTTTATAAAGGAACAAATATACCCCACCTCCTGAGCTGGCAAAATACACATGAGCAGGAGAAGAGCCTGGAGCCTTTGCTAACAGTAAGCATCCATGAAATCTCTCCTATCACCAATAGGCCCAAAAAACAGCATTCGGAATTTTAATTGTTAATCCTTGATTTAGACCATTGAACTGCAATGCCCTTTAAGGCTAAACCAAATTTTAAATTGAATTCACTTGAAGGAGTTCATTGGTGACCTTTGAGAAATCAATTGGATAGTATCCCAGGAAAAGAGATGATCTAACTTCCCTATGAACCGATGACCTTAAGAGACATGAGCTGTCCCTACCAAATATGGGAGAGCACTTTTCACAGTTAAATTTTGATGACAGCCTGTTACGTCCTGATGGGAAACTTTGAGTCCCCACGAAAAGAAGGAGCAAAGGGATGGACGGCTCTGAATTGGTAGTTGGCAGAAATACTGAGCAATTTTCTTAAGTACTTATTTTCGCCTTACCCACTCATTGCTTTGACTACTTGAATAAAAATTAAAGTCACTTTTGGGGCACTTGGGTGGCTCAGTCGTTAAGTGTCCGACTTCAGCTCAGGTCATGATCTTGTGGTCCATGAGTTCGGGCCCCACGTCGGGCTCCGTGCTGACAGCTCAGAGCCTGGAGCCTGCTTCAGGTTCTATGTCTCCCTCTTTCTCTGCCCCTCCCCTGCTTGCATTCTCTCTCTGTTTCTCAAAAATAAGCATTAAAAAATGTAAAAAAGTTAAAGTCACTTTTATATGTTTTTATTTTAATTCCAGTGAGTTAACATACACTGTAATATTAGTTTCAGATGTACAATATAGTGATTCAACACTCCCTATACATCACCCGGTGTTTATCTCATCACAAGTGCACTCCTTAATATCCATCACTTATTCACCCATGCTCCCTCTCCCCTCCCCTCTGGGAACCATCAGTTTGCTTCCTATAAAGTACTTTCTGTATTGAAACCTTTATTGTATTTTTTAAAAATATTTATGTATTTATTACTTATTTATTTTGAGAGAGAGGAAGAGTGCCCATATGTGTTAGCAGGAGAGGGGCAGAGAGAGAGGGAGAGAGAGAATCTCAAGCAGGCTCCGTGCTGCCAGTGCAGAGCCCAACGCGGGGCTCGATCTCGAGGTCACAGATTGTGAGATCATGACCTGAGCCAAAATCAAGAGCCAGATGCTTAACCGACTGAGCCACCCAGACACCCAAAATCTTTATTTTAAAAGCAATACATTTTCTTTTCTAAAAAAGATGAAAGTCATTTGTACATAGGCAAACACTAGAGGTAGTCATGGAAATGAAATTTTCAGAGTGTAGATACAAAACATAGTAGCTATCACCATGAATTGTCATACCTATCCAGTGAATACACCTCCCATGAGTGGCCCTAGCCTGACCCTGTGTTCTTTCTGTCAGGGGCCCAGGATCCCTGAATATCCAGACTCAAGAGTCGCTTTCTAGTGACTGAACCTTATTTCCATTCTATTTCTCACCGATGGCGATGGACCTCTCTAAATGCCATACAACTTATTGCTGAAAATCCCCATCTTTAGAGACCCCTGACCTCCCAAGCAGCCCTAGACCCCTGGAAGCCCAAATCAGGATCCGGTGTTTTAGTCCGAGACAGAGGCGGGACTTCCAAATACCTCTGTGACTGACTGCAACCGTTAGTTCCTAATTTTTGTGACATTTACTCATTTAATATATTTACCAATAAGTTTAGACAGAACAATGAGTTGACTCTTGCTGATCTGTGAGATCAGCAGAATCTTGGAGGTAAACTGAGAACTCGTCCGGAAGATAATGACAGAGGTGTTAAGATGCCCCCCACTCCCTTGGCTTTCAAAAAAGTGTTTGTCAGTCACCCTCTGACTCTCAGTAAGCCACGACCCGGGTCCCAACTCTTATCGGCCTAGGCGGCAGAGTTAAACACTGCTTCTCAGGACAGCCTTATATAAATAAGTTATGGACAATATATTGCCAGCTTCCACCACCTAATAACATCATGTATTTTTTATGTATTGTTGGGATTGGTGAGTTGGAGGCATATCCATTGAGATGGATAATGGTTGTCCTCTTTTATTTTATGCACTTAAGCCTTCTTATTGAGAACTGCATTAATCTTGTGTTTTATAATGGTGGATGCCAAAGAGGTGTCTCTCCCTCTCTGTTAAAAAAATTTTTTGCTTTTGTTTCTAAAGTACTTGCTACTTCTGTTTATCCCCTGCTTAGACATTTTTATTAGTATAATTGTTTTTGGAAGCATAAAGCAAAAGCTGGAACCTACAGAGACCAAACTCCTGTGGAGCAGATTTATGATCCAATACGAAAAACTCCCGTACTTTGAAATGCAGTCCCCAAAGTCAAGAAGGATTTGATGTCAGAGCGTTTTTAAATCATTTCCTAGAGGAGATCTAATGCAAGCGCCTGGAGATTGCAAGGTTCCAACAAATGGAGTTACATTTCCGATTAATTTGCATTGATATCAAGGAGTATTAGGTGATTTCACCATCATTAGTTTCAAATTGTTATACAGATTAAATAGCTATTTTACTCTAAATGCAAACACAGTGGCAAAACACAGAGCTCTGATTTAATTGGTTTAAATAGATTGTAATTTTGAGTATTTCTAGTATGACAGATTTTCCCAACCTGTCTCAGATAGGCGATGCTGCAAATGTGAGAGAGCAAACACCAGTCAGTATAAACACACCGTTACACTGTAGGAGAGAGAGCCGGAGCAGACATGGGGAACTTGGCAACTGCAAGTCTGCCCTGACTTTCTGACCAGGAACAGGTGTGCATGACCTTCTCTGCCATCCCTGAATGACGATCTGAAGGATCCCATGATCACTACCAGGGAATCTCATGTTAATATTGTTTCAAAATGAAACTAAGTGATAAGCGAATTGTTTTTGTCCGTCACCATACAAAACCATACTAAACACTTTTTTCTATTTTTGTTCTTTTCATTTTTATTGATGGTGCATGGAACTTATTTTTACTGTTTCTCTAACCTTGAAACCCTCCTTTTTTTTTTTTTTTTTGAAGTTTTTGTTTTAATTCCAGGGAGTTAACATACAGTGTTATGTTAGTGTCACAATATACAGTGTTACGTCAGCGTACAATATAGTGATTCAACAATTCGACCCATCAATCGGCATTCATCATCTATTTAAGCCATTCCCCCCACCCCGGTAACCATCAGTTTGTTCTCTGTCATTAAAAGTCTGTTTCTTGGTCGCTCTCTCTCTCTCTATCTCCCTTTGCTCATTTGTTTCTTAAATGCCACATGTGAGTGAGATCATACGGTATTTCTTTCTTGAAACCATCTTTAAGAAGTTGATGCTTTCTGCTCTTTGTCTATCACTTTGGCCTAGGGTGGAGTCATTGTGAATACTATTTTAAGATTTGAAAAGGAATATCAGTATCATTCCGATAAGGCTATGAAGAGCTGTCACATCTCTACCATCAATTACATAGCCAAAAACATGGCTATGTTGTCATGCTAAGCCTAAGAATGTAATTAAGATCATCAGAATAAGGGTCTGAGAGGACAAATCTAATGTTTATAAGCTGCCATGGTATGGCAACTCCTCAAAAATTAAAAATAGAGCTACCATAGGATACATCAATTCTACTTCTGAGTATTTATCTAAAGGAAACAGAATCGCTATTTCAAATAGATATCTGCACCTTCATGTCCCCTGTAGCATTACTTACAATAGTCAAGACACAGAAATAAACTAAGTGTCCACCAATGGATAAATGGATAAATAAAATATGATATATATATATAATTACATACTTTATATTATAGATTCGTGTAAATATATTAATAAAGAAAATATACACGTAATCATATATTGTATATGTAATATATCATAAAATAAATAAATAAATACATGAAATATTATTCAGCTGTAAGAAAAAGAAAATCCTGCCGTTTGTGGCGACACGGATGCACTTTGAGGGCGTTATGCTAAGGGAAATAAGTCAGACAGAGAAAGACCAACCACGGTATGATCTCACTTACACATAGAATCTTATAAAAACTCAACTCAGAGACACAGAGACCAGATTGGTGGTTGCCAGAGGCAGGGGTTGGGAGTGGGCAAAATGAGAGAAGGTGGTCAAAAGGTACAATCTTCCAGTCGTAGCATAATTAAGTCCTGGGGCCATAACGTACGGCATGATCGCTACAGTTAATTATACTGTATTGTATATTTGGAGGTTGCTAAGAGAGTAGAAAGCAAAAGTTCTTACCACAAGAAAAATTCGTAACTGTGACATCACGGATGTTAATTTAACTTATTGCAGTGATCATTTCACAATATGTACATCTATCACATCATCAGGTTATACACTTAAAACTAATACAATGTTGCATGTCAATTATCTCAATTTTTAAACATTGAAATGTGTATGTTTTGCAATAGCCAAAATGTACTGAGCACTTACTGTGTGCCATCCCCTTGCCAGTGTCTTATATATCTTTTGCCATTTGATTTCTAGAATAAAAACTGTAAGGTGAATAGCATTAATGTTCCTGTGCTCCGTTGAAGAAAAAGAAGTTTGGAGAGAACTTGGTCAAGATCATACTGCTGGCCAAAGACAGAATGAGATTCTGATCTTTGCAATCTGATTCCAGAAGCTTTGCTATTGACCACTGTGATCTAACTGCTGTGGCATCCTTCCTGTCCTAGATTCTGTTGCGGGTAATTGACAACCCAAACTTGGTCAAAATAGTGTCCTGGGCAAATCTGACTCCAAAAATAGCATAATCAGAAAACAACAACGTGGTTTCATTGAAGGGGTCCAAAGGCAATTCACTAGAGCAGATTTAGGAACTTTCCATCCTCAACTGTGCAGATAACAACTTCACAAGATTTGAAAGCTCTTTTTTCCAGTAGCCTCAATCAATTGCTTTTGATTCCTTATGCAAATGAACTTACAGATATGTAAATGCCAACTCACAGCAGAAACACAAACCTGATAAATCTGTAATGAATGCAACCCTTATTAACAGTCCATGGTTCCAATGAGAAGTCTTGTAATTTACAGCAATGACATAGTATTCTATTTCCTGTAAACAGCTACTGTAGTGATCCCAAGTTTGTAGCCTGTCACATGGGTGACAGCACAAGTACATAGATAGCTGTTTGTTTTAATAAGTCAGATACATTGATGAGTATACTCTAGCAATAACATTACGAAATATATTTGTGAATGTGCAGGAACATTTACTTAATGGAACAAATTAAAACATTAAATAAGAAGTAAATATGATAGACAATGAAATGCAGCATACAAATAAAATGTTTTTGTGTGTTTTGTAATATTTGCCTGGTTACCTCTACATTTATCCATTTGTGCCATGTTTTTGGTTAATCTCAGGGTGACAGATGTCACCACGATCACATCCCATGTGAAGAAAACCAATCGTATCAATGTAGTTATAAATGGAACGGTAAGCCTACAACCAGTCAGCATACGTAAGCACATGTAGAAATACCTTGGAGTCCTATTTCTGAAATATCGCTACCAAATACCAAAGAATGACTAGATTATCTGATGTCACTGCTTTGAGTAAGCTTTCCATTATTTTACTTCCAAGTCTAAAATATTGATAATGAGATGATTCATAGAGAGTGATGACAGTAATCTTTTACCTTTGTTATATCGTGAAAGGTCACTTGGTTTTATGGACTTTTATAGTCACTTCTTTCAAGTAATTGTGTACTATATATCAGTGAAATCAGATGTATAATGTCAGAAGAGGAAAAGATGCTCCAGCCCAATTTTACTCTCCATTTTCCAGGTTGAAGGTCACAGTGATGTGTTTACACAGTAACTTAGTCTGTTCAAAGAAATACATCTTGGATAACTCCAGGACAACAGAAAACGATGTCATGAATCTTGAGTTAGTGATCCTCAAGCTTTCCCCCTGACACCATGGGCTTTGTTCTGTCTTCTCGCTCTGTAGTTGTCTGTTTACTGGTCTCTCCCCTACCCTAACTCATAAGCTCCTTGAGACGGTGGATTGTAACTTCTTCCTCACTGAATCTTCACGTTCCTCTTTGGATCCCCAGTGCTGGGACACAATAGACATGTGATATGCATTTGTTGAATTGATAAAGGAGGGATAAAAGGAGAGAAAAAAGGAAGGAAGGAAGCAAGGAAGGAAGGAAAGAAGGAAGGTAGAAAGAAAAAGCGGAGAGAAGGAGGGAAAGGAGACAGGATGTAACGGAATGGGAAGGGCAAAGGAAGGAAAGAAAGGAGGGAGGAAGGGAAGAGAGAGGAAGAAATTCTGGTCCATCCCCTTCATAAACTGAGAGACCCCACCCTTGAAGTCCTAGCAATGGCATAAATGTGAAGGAAATAGGAATTTCCAGATGAAGATATTCATGCAGATACTAATGATGCCAAGAAAAAGCATCAACCCAGTGTTCTGCTGCTTGTAATTTAGAGAAAATTCCTCTGGTTACAATGTACTTGGAGTTCCATTCAATTAGGTTAATCAAGCATGAGATCATACTGATCATTGTTTTTTAATAATAATTTTAAAACACTCCAGTAGTGTTTATTAAGTGTCTGGTAAGGGTCCGATATGATGCTAGCCACTGAAAGAAAAGCAAAAGAAGTTGTGCAATCATCTATTCATTCAGCATTTATTGAGTATTTAGTAATTTGCCAGATGTGCTAACACTTTCTCTGCCCTTGAGATAATTACATTGTTCCTGGGAAGCCAGAGCCTGTAAAATAGAACACTATGAGATCACTGAGATAAATATAAGCATCTAATAACAAAGGTAGTATTAGCCAACATTTAGGAAGTACTTGCTATGTGTCAGCATGCTAAGCTCTGTACACGCACTATTTTATTTATTTCTCACTGTGTTATATACCCATTGTCATCGAAATCCACATTTTGCGGCTGAGAAAGCTCAGCTCGAAGCAGTTAAATAATTTGCCAAAGTCGACAGCTACTCGATTGTCTTTCTGGCTCCAAAGTTCATGTATTTAAACATCATACACTACAACCTCTGATCAGGTGCCTAAAGTTTGCGTTGTAGATAATATATTCTAGTGAATAGATACTCTGTTTAGACTAAAGTTATTGTTCTTAAAAAAGTTTCATGGAAGAGGGGTGCCTGGGTGGCTCAGTCAGTGAAGCGTCTGACTTTAGCTCGGGTCCTGATCTCACGGATTGTGCGTTCCAGCTCCATATCGGTTGGGCTCTGTGCTGACAGCTCAGAGCCTGGAGCCTGCTTTGGATTCTGGGTCTCCCTCTCTCTGTATCCCTCCCGACTAGTGTGCTCTGTCTCTCTCTGTCTCTCAAAAATAAATAAATGCTGGGGGTGGGGGGTGGGTGATGGGTATTGAGAAGGGCATCTGTTGGGATGAGCACTGGGTGTTGTATGGAAACCAAGTTGACAATAAATTTCATTAAATAAATAAACAAATAAATGTAAAAAAATTTTTTTAATAAAAAAAAGTTTCATGGAAGAGATAAAACTTAAGATACAAGTCTCGAAGTGTCGACAGGATGTATATTATTTGAATAAATAGAAGGAAAATGTGATGATATAAAGGGGAAGGCAGAGGATGGTAAGTTCAAACACGTGAGTTCAAGTTTATGCAAAATGATGAGATCTGTCAAGAAGCAGATAATTTAATTTTTTTTAATGTTTACTTCTTTTTGAGACAGAGACAGAGCGTGAACAGGGGAGGGGCAGGGAGAGAGGGAGACACAGAAGCTGAAACAGGATCCAGGCTCTGAGCTGTCAGCAGAGAGCCCGACGCGGGGCTCGAACCCACGAACTGTGAGATCATGACCTGAGCCGAAGTCAGACGTTAAACCGACTGAACCACCCAGGCTCCCTCACCATTCACTTAATGATACCAAATTCTGCTCCCTTTTGAATCCGTTTTCTGATTTGATTCATTGGTAGATTAATTTTAAAAATAAAGAAGCCCCTCCTATGTGCCAGGAAGTATTCTAGATATGTAACAACAACAGAACAAAACAAAACAGAACGACAATAGGCTATATTTTTAGGTCTTTTTTGGTGAAGTGAGAGATCTCTCCACTCCCACCCCTGTATCCCCATTCAGCCAAAGGCTGAATTTTCTCCGGCCAGCAGTTTTCAACCCAGGCTGCTTAGTAGAACCGCTTCAGGAAACTTTAAGAGATAATGACACCCAGGCCAAATGCGAAAATTTGTACCCAACTGATTTTGAAATACCGCTGACATCTATGTGGTTTTAAAGCTTCAAAAGTGAGGGGCACCTGGGTGGTTCAGTCAGCTAAGTGTCTGACTCTTGATCGCAGGGTCTTAAGTTTAAGCCCTGCACTGGGCTCCACACTGGGCTTGGAGCCTACTTGAAAAAAATATATTAAAGCTTCAAAAGTAGTTTGAATTTGCAGCCCAGATTGAGGAGTATTGTCATAGGTGACAGGGAAGGGAGCAAGTACAAAGCCTCCCTGCTGGCTCGTGGAAGAAATTCGTAGATTCCTGTTGCACGGCAGGGACTATCAGTAAAAATAACTAACATGTTGTGTGCATGGATGGTGCACTATACCCAGGAACTGATGGACACAGCCTGATGTACCTTTACTATCACCCTATAAGTATTCATCATCCCGCTTACATGGCTGTGGAAACTGAGGGTCAGGAAGGTTGGTAGTTCAGCCAAAGTCAGCCGGCTGGTAGCAGCAGAGCCAGGAGTCACAGGAGCCCGAGCTGTGTGCCTCAATCCGCTGCCGGTCGTGTTCAAATTACCAATCGCCCCACCAAAGTGCCAAGGCTGGCAATGCCGAACAACCAAATCATTAATGCCCGCAGGTACACAGGCCAAGGGAAAAAGCCAGAAGTGGACATTTAGGACTAACGCAAAATGAACTCTATTATAGGTTCTACTAGAATATTCAGGAATGTCATGCTGTCAGTTTCCAAAGTTATCCTTACATCAGTTACTTGGCTGACTATGTACGGCGCAAATTTAATTAGCAGATCCAGCACAATCCAGATAAACCGCTAGACAGATAATTAATTCTGCTTAAACCTAACACTGAACCTGAATGGCATTTCTATTCTACCGTCCTAAGTGACCCAAAACTGAATGGATACAATGACATAAACTTAAATAATGATTTAGTAGAGCAATTACCAAACATTTAAATTTTTCCCCCAAATTATCTGCATGATAAAGAGTACTAACTTTGCACAAAAGTGAAAGTTTGTAAATTACTCAAGACAAGTGAGCAGAAGAGCATCACCAGCTGCCTTAAGTTGTAACTCATTGGAACTAAAATTCATTTCAGTGCACACACAAATAAATCATGCCTGTCCTCAAGGAGCAGACGTAAATATGTTCGTGTGTGTGTGTGGATGAAGCATGTTCCTTAACATGGAAGAGCTTAGATCGATCACAGCGTCTGCAGTTGCACTGGCAGCCACAGCGTTACCGGATCTAAATAAACAATGGATACTTTTTTAATTTGCAAGTGACAGAATGAAGAATATTGTAGAGTTTCCCCAGCAGACGGTAACAATATTAAGGTAAATCAAATTTTGCACCTCATTTATTTAACAACGTTGTTTTTCACTTGCTATAGGGTTTTTTAGCCTCTCAGAATACAAGGCTGCACAAATTTCCCAGCACTTATTTTTGAAAAGAAAAAAAAAAAAAAAAACTGTTAGCTCTCGAACACTTAATTATAATTGGCTACGCTTCTTTTCTTTTATTAAGTGATAATTTATGAAAGACTACTTCAAGATCGTCTAAAATGCCTGCCTTTGGAAAGACTGAAGCAAGGGAATATGTAATCACTATGTGATGTAATCAGAATATTTAATTAACATGTAATCATAAAAGAAGAAAATAGTCTCATAGCATGTGTGCCCCAAAGTCAACAACAGGACTGTATTTAAAAGGCTATATATGCTTTTAGAAATATTTTTAATGGAGATACCATGTTTTTTTAATAAAATGTTTGCTCAATAATTCTTCAATTTCAAACGGAAAATAAAACGCTTGACCTGGAACAGTATTGAAAGGCGACTGCCTCTGGTTCTTAAATCAGTTCACACACCCTTCCACAGTCCCCAGCAGCCACAGGGCTCTGATCACTGTGCATTTCAAACGCTCGCTCTACCCCATAAATTTCTTCTTTCTCTTGAGTCCTGGGTTACTCTTCGGGACTATCCTCCAAAACAAGTCTTTGTTATTTTTAGTTTCTGGTCATTTGTTTTCCTACTTAAAGATCTATCGGAACATAAAGAAATGTAATCAAAGAAAATCACTGAGGAAAGAGGAGGCCACATAATTTTATATACCAAATCAGTGGCAAAATGCAGGTCAAGAGATGAATTTGATTAAGAATCATAAAGGCAGGGGTGTCCGGGTGGCTCAGTCGGTTCAACATCCGACTCTTGATTTCGGCTCGAGTCATGATCTCACGGTTCATTGAGATCGAGTCCTCCAGTGGGCTCTGTGCTAATGGTGAGGAGCCTGCTTGGGATTCTCTCCCTCTCCCTCTCTCTCTCTACCCCTCCCCTGCTTGTGTGCTCTCTCTCTCTCTCTCTCTCTCTCTCTCAAAATAAATAAAATTTTAAAAAAAGAATCATGAGGGTAATACTCAGAATCATAACAACAAAGGTAGCTCAGAATCAAGTGTGTTTTGTACATTCTCCTATCCCTGGACACCAAGGGGGCTTAAAGCGTATTACTTTTTTTGAAAAGCTGCAACAAACGTCTTGCATATGTCTCCTCGGATACATGTGTGCAAGTTTCTCTAAAGCGGGTACCTAGCAGACTTGCTGGGTGGCAGGGTGTGCAGATATTGGGGACAGCCATTACCAAATGGCTTTCCAAGGTTGTTGTAACAATGAACACACCCACCCACGGTTTGGGACAGTTCCTTTCCCCTTATCCTTGCCAACTCCGTAGAGTCTGGCATTTTAATACTTGCCAATCAAGCAAGTATAAAAGGATACTTTGTTTCTTCAGTGTGTGTATCTCTAATTATTAATAAAGTTAAATTTCCTTTTACATGTGTATTGGCCAATTTGATTTCCTTTTCACATCCTCACTGAAACTCATTGTCCAGTTTCATTTGCCTAGTTTTCTGGTGGTTTTTTTTTTAATAAGAATTTTCTTATATCTTCCTTATATTAAAGATGCTAATTCTATATCAGTTACATATGTTAAAATTTTTTCTTAATGTTTACATTTCTTTAAGTACATATTTCATGCATTATCATATCAGTTAGAACTTTAATTTCGATGTAGTCACACGTATACATCTTCTTTAGAGTTGTATTTTTTGTACCTTGCTGAAGATGTCCTTTTCTTTCCCAGATGATAAATTTATCTCCTGTATTTTCTTCTAATGGTTTCAAAATTTTGTTTTTCACCTTTAGGCACTTAATCCACACAGAAGTGATGTGTGTGTGATGTGAGATAAGGGAACCAATTATATTTTTCCTGTCTTGAGCGCCATGTTATCTTCTTATCATGTATTAAATAGCCCATCTCCTGCCCATTCGCAGAAGGTACCTCTCATATAAGTTTTCATACAAGACGAATATGCTTCTAGACATTATATTCTGTACCGTTCAACAATTGTTCTTATTCTTAACCCCTTCTTTTTATATTGCTTTATATTATATCATAGGTTTTTAATTGAGCTTTATATTGTCTTGTTACCTGATACAGTAATTGTCTTATCTTTGTTTGCACCTGTTTCTTCTGTTTATTTTGTTTTTAGGATTGTCTTAAATATTTGGGGGGACCTATTTTCCATTTTAATTTTTGAACATCACTCAAATTCTAAAAACTTAGTGACAGGATTTTAATTGCAAGTGCATTGCACTTAAAAACTGATTTGGAAGGACAATGGCATCTTCATCATTGTGAATCTTCCCATTCATGAAAATGGATATATTTTTTTATTATGCCAAGACTCCTTCAATGTTCTTCAACAAAGTTTTGTAATCTTCTCCATACCTTTTGTTAAATTTGCTCCTGGCTACCTTACAAATGATTTTGCCATTGTGGATGGGATTTTCTAATTGATTATATCTTAGAAATCGGAAATATATTAATTTGCATTTGTTAATCTTATATATATAAACTTTCCTGAAATCTTTTAGTAGCTATAATGTTTTGTCAGTTGATTCTCCCAGAGTGTGTTTGTACATGATCATTTGCTGTCTGCCTTTTTCTTTGCAATTTCTCTATAAGTTGTAATTCTATTTCTTATCTTGGTAGCTGGGTTCATGAGAACAAGGTTGCATGATTATAATGAACACCTGTGCCTTATAAAGTATATTAATGGAAATGCTTTAAAATTGTACCTCTTACTATGAGATTAATATACTTTCTGTTAGATGCCCTGCTTTAGCTTGAACCCTTTCTACTCCTAGTTTAATAAGAGTTTTATCATAAATGAATATTTAATTTTATAGAATGATTTTTCTCCAATCACTGAAATGATTATATGGATTTTGATCTGAATTTGTTAATGTAGTGAGTAATATTTAGAGATTTCCAGATCTTTAAAAAAAATACTTGAATTTCTTAAATAAACACTAGTTGGTCCTAACAAAATATTCTGTACACTCTTATATTCAATTTGCTAGTATTTTGCTTATGAATTTTACATCATGTTTCAAAACAAACGCCTATAATTTTCTTTTCTTTTACTTCCCTTATCTAATTTGATTGCCAGTCTTATACTAGAATGGGGTTGTTTTTATAAGATAGAGATCTCTTTTAAAGTTTCCATAAAACTTTCTTCTAGGGGCATCTGGGTGACTCAGTCGGTTCAGCATCCGACGTTGGCTCAGGTCATGATCTCACGGCTCACGAGTTTGAGCCCCGCGTCGGGCTCTGTGCTGACAGCTTGGAGCTTGGAGCCTGCTTCGGATTCTGTGTCTCCCTCTCTCTCTCTGCCCTTCCCCTGCTCACACTCTGACTCTCTCTCTCTCTCAAAAATAAAAATAAATACACATTTAAAAAAAATTTTTTTAAACTGTCTTCTAAAACTTCTTGGCCCTATTGTCTCATCATTGTTTGGGGAAAGGAGAGGGTAGGATTTTGACTATTCATTTTATGAATCATTATTGTTCTACTCGGGTCTTTTATTTTCCTTGTGTATATTGCACTAATTTATATTTTCTTGGAAATCATATATTTTATCTATTTTTTCAAAATTCTACATTTGTTCATAATAACTCTGATGCTTTAAAAAAATCTCCATTTTGTTTGGTTAGTGGCTTCAGTTTTATCTTTGTCATTTTGCTATACTTACCTTTTATCATTTCATCCTATTAGTGATCATCATCCCTTTATTACTTCTTTGTCTAGAACTCTTTACTGTGTTACAGATCAGAGAGGATAATATTATGAACCCCCCATGTCCCTGTCTCAGACTCAAAGATAATGCAACTCTTGGCCAATCTTTATTCATTTGTTGCCCCATTCCATCTTCTCTTACCCCTTGATTAGTTTGAAACAAACCTCAGATATTATATCATTGCATCCATATATATTTCAGTATGTATCTCTAACAGTAAGGACTCTTTAAAAATATAACCACAGTAGCATGGTCATACCTGAAGATTCAAATGTATGTAATTAATGCCACCAGATCCACTCAGTGTTCAATTTTCCTTACTGGCTCATAAGTTTTATAATTTTATTTTTCTGTCAGATTTTTATTAAGGTCCATATACTGCAAATGGTTAGTGTCTCTTAACTCTCTTTAGATGTATAGATTTCCTCCAACTTTTGCATTGGTGTGTGAAGAAACCAAGTAGGTTATCCTACAGAGCATCTCTTAGTCTGGAATTTGTTAAATACAACCAGATATGAGTTTAAATAGTCCTCCTTTTATAGCCCATATTTCCTGAAAATTGGTGGTTAGGTACAGAAATCTAACCAAATAAAAGCTTAATATTTGGTTTGGGAAGTACTTCATAATGTTATGTACCATAAAGAGATTTGTAATGTCTGCTTGAATTTCTTTTTTCTTTCTCTCTCTCTCTCTCACTTCTTTTTTTTTTAATGTTACCAGCTAATGGCAAAATTTGCCTAAATCCATTCTTAGTTGGAATTAGTGTTGGAGTTACAGTCAGGTGCAAAACGATAATTTAAAAATGTTATTATTTCCTTTGGAACCATAAACTTTCAGAAAACTTTTCTGAAAAAGAGGAATTTTTCTTCATCAATTGTTTGGTTCCCCTCAGTACAATTTAAACAGAAATATAAAATTAAAATGTAAAACTGTTTGGGCACCTGAGTGGCTCAGTCGGTTAGGCATCCAACTCTTGGTTTTGGCTCAGCTCATGATCTCAGTTTGTGGGATCGAGCCCCACGTCGGGCTCTGTACTGGCAGTGTGGGGCCTGCTTGGGATTCTCTGTCTGCCTCTCTCTCTCTGCCCTCCCACCCTCACTCATGCTATCTCTGTCTCTCTCAAAATAAATAAACTTAAAAAAAATTTTTTTAATGTAAAAATGTTTGATTTTTTCCCTCTATTTATCACTTTTCAAATGAATGAACTGGTGTTCCAACAGCTTCCAGAGGTGACCAAAAGGTGCTTCTTTTTAAATATCTTTTATGAAGTCATGCATTTAAACATATATTTGCTATTTTTATTGATCTTCAAATTGTCTCATCTCCGGCCAGTGGGAACTATTCAATTTGGCTCTTACGTCTTCCTGACATGTCACTGGGAGTCTTTGAATAGATAGTTCCTTTGATTTCTGATATGACAAGATATTCTAGGCTCTCATAAGTTTCCTGCTCCAGGACCTGGATTCAGCACTTCTCCATGGATTTGTGGTTTCTCTTATTGGTAAATGGTATTTAGAAACCACAACCTGAGCCAACAGATGCTCATTGTCCATTGTCATGTCATTGTTCTTTTTTCCTCCCCTTAAGCCTTCTTAATTCACAAATGAGAAGATAACCTTTTAGATAAATACATAGCTTGACTTTATACGAATGCCTCTGGTTCAACTCTATAATTATAGAGTTTCTTCTTAGCCCCATTGGTCTCACTCTGGTGTCAGTTTTTCCTCACCATTGAAAGCCTTGGTTTTCAATGACGTCAATATAAATATTCATTTTCTTTATCCTTCATTACACACCACAGTCTCAGAATGATATTACCACTAAATGTGTATTTTAGTTAATTTTGTCTTTACGGTGTACACCTCCAAATGTAGTCCGGTTATCTTCTAAAAATAACTTGGAACAATCCCTCTTTGCATAGCTATTGTTCTTTCATCTTAATAATTCAGACTGAGCCCCCAGGCGCACCAGGAGTGTTTAGAAATAGCGTCCTGGGGGACCTGGGTGGCTCAGTTGGTGAAGCATTCAGCTCTTGATTTCTGCTCAGGTCATGACTTCACAGTTCGTGAGTTGGAACTCCAAATTGGGTTCCACAGTCAGCATTGGACCTGCTTGGGAGTCTCTCTCTCTCTCCCTCTCTCTCTGTTCCTCCCCCACTTGTGCTCTCTCTCTCAAGACAAATAAATAAACTTAAAAAAAAGAAGAAGAAGAAGTGATGGAATCCCCTGCATCTAGCAAGGTCACCGCCTTGACCAGAAGTCTCAGAAATTAAAGTCATACAGATACATATTCACACAATCCATAAAATCCAGATGAAGTTTGGAAGCTTTCTTCATCCAGATGTTTTGATATTTGCAAACAGCTGAATCACTGACTGAATTTTTTACCTGGACACTTGAGTTCATGGAGATAAACATTCAGTTTAATTTCTGGTGTTTATTTCAAAAGGTTTTTAAATGTTTAATCTATGTCCTGTAATATTTTGACCTTGAGCGTGATACTTAAGCACTGAGGCACTCAATGAGGATGCTCTGTTGCATTCTAGATCATGTGACTTGAACCGAGGTGTAAATGCACTGAAGAAAGCCTAATAGATCCTACAGGTTTCAAAGCTTTTTCTCTGGGTGTACATTAAGTGGTTTTTAGGGGCGCTATCTTTTCCAGTTCATTATTTAGTCAATTGTCTGATGGAGACTTCACAGCTCCTCAGATGCATCATTTTCCTTTATGTTATCAGGTTCCTCAAACTTAACGCCCATCTCATCCTAAAAGTTCTATTTTTTTTTAATTTTTTTAACGTTTATTTATTTTTGAGACAGAGAGAGACAGAGCATGAATGGGGGAGGGGCAGAGAGAGAGGGAGACACAGAATCTGAAACAGGCTCCAGGCTCTGAGCCGTCAGCACAGAGCCCGACGCGGGGCTCGAACTCACGGACCGCGAGATCGTGACCTGAGCCGAAGTCGGCCGCTTAACCGACTGAGCCACCCAGGTGCCCCTAAAAGTTCTATTTCTTAAAGGAGAAAGAGTCATATGTTTCAGCACTTCCTTTTTCTATGTCTTAAACACATCTTAACACAATTTTAAAAAGATATTTAAAACTTAAATGTATCAGGGTGCCTGGGTGGCTCAGTAGGTTAACATCCAACTTTTGGTTTTGGCTCAGGTCATGATCTCATGGTTCGTGGGTTTGAACCCTGCATCAGGTTTGGTGCGGACAGCATGAAACCTGCTTGGGATTCTCTCTCTTCCTCTCTCCCCATCCCTCCCCTGTCCATTCTCTCTCTTTCTCTCTCTCTCAAAATAAATAAATAAACTTAAAAAATAATGATAGGAAAAAAAACTTCTTTAAAGAAATTAAATTTATCCCTTGGCAATTTGATTTGTAGGCTAAGGAGAGCAAAGTTTTACAAGTGGAATACTTTTAAATAAATCATAATTAATTAACTATGCAAATATATCAAATAAATTTGGATACATAGTTAGATGGCTAATTACAGTTCAGGGAGGTTAGAAATTGTAATAGTATTTTTCAGATTGGTTAATATAATATTATAATCGGGGTTGCTTTGATCATGGGGAATGTTGGAGACAATAATTTTCCAAGCTTGGCTGATTTTGAAATCATATGGTTATGAGTATTAGCAGCTTAATATAAAATGTGGTGCTGTCCATAGAGTTAAAAGAAATTATTTTTGTCATAATAAACTATATTAATTTAATTAGTTGTATGTACAGTTATATTTTTCATTTGAAAATGAAAACAGAATGTTAGCTGATAGATAAAGCAACAAATCTTAGATATTTTAAGTCCATAGGAAAATATTTCTGCTTCCTTAGGTTTTATTATTTCATATGTCCTAGAATTTGTAGATAACCATTAATTCCTGTATTCCTTCGGTAAGTGTTCATATGGGTCTTGGCAACGTGTTAAGGGCTTCCCTCCTTGGTTTAACTTTCAAGCACACTCTCCTGGGCCATTGCAACAGCCTGCTACCTTACCTTCTGGTCTCCAGGCTCATCCATCCTCCACCCAGACACCAGGGTCATCTTCCGCTATAGCAATCTGGGGCCCATACCCCTCTGGTTCATGCTTTGACATGGTTTGTCATCCCCTGCGGTGGCAGTTCTAGGCTAACAGTCTATGAGTCACTTCCAGCCAATGGATGTGTTTCTTGGCCTCATACTGTGATGTAAGTCCTGTTTTTTGTTTTTTGTTTTTATTTTTTTTATGTTTATTTATTTTTGAGAGAGAGGGAGAGACAGAGCGTGAGCAGGGGAGGGGCAGAGAGAGAGGGAGACACAGAATCCACAGCAGGCTCCAGGCTCTGAGCTGTCAGCACAGAGCCCGACGTGGGACTCGAACTCACGGACCGCCAGATCATGACCTGAGCCGAAGTCGGACCCTCAGCCGACTGAGCCACCCAGGCTCCCCCTGTTTTTTGTTTTCATTTAAACTTGTTTCCAAATTTTAAAATAAGGAGATTTCAGGGGCACCTGGGTGGCTCAGTTGGTTGAACATCCGACTTCGGCTCAGGTCTTGATCTCATGGATCGTGAGTTCCAGCCCCACGTCGGGCTCTGTGCTGACCGCTCAGAGTCTGGAGGCTGCTTCAGATTCTGTGTCTCCCTCTCTCTCTGCTCTTCCCCGCTCATGCTCTGTCTCTGTCTCTCAAAAATAAAGAAACATTAAATTTTTTTTAATTTATAAAATAATGAGATTTCATATAAAATTCTAAAAACCTAACTATTCTTCAAAAATTAAAAAAAAAATCTGATAATGTTGGCCCACACTGCTTCTGGAGCTAAGCAGAGGTACCTGGGGGGCCCCGGACTCCCTGACATCAGCTCCCTGCGATCTGAGTCAGTGATCTCTGAATGCTCACTCAGATCCAAATCTATTATTCTTCCTACAAGGCAGGAGTAGGTCGTATTGTGGCCCCCAAAGGATATGTCCACCTGGAATGTTGAAATGAGACTTTTATTTGGAATAAGTGTCTTTGCAGGTGCAATACGGTAAGTAATACAATAAAGGTAAATGATCTCAGGATGAGGTCATTCTGGATGAGGACGGGCCTTGAATATGATGACCAGTGTTCTTATAAGAGACAGAAAAGGAGAAGACACGGGGACACCCAGGGGAAAGAAGGCCACACGAAGGCGGAGACAGAGGTTGAGATTATGCAGCCCCACACTGAGGATCATGAAGAGTCCCCACAACCACCAGCAGCCACGGGAGAGGCACACAAGGGATCCCCCCCTCAGAGCTTCCAGAGGAAATCAATCCTGCACAGGTTTGGACTTCGGACTTCTGATCTCCAGAGCTGTGAGACAACACATTTCTGTGATTTGAAGCTGCCAACGTTATAGTACTTTGTGAAGGCCGTCCTAAGAAACTAATAAGGGCCTTCAGGGATCTGGCCTACACCCCCACTGCCCTCTCTGGCCCATTCTGTCTTCTTTACCTCTGTGAGCATGCACACTGCCCTCACATCCATGTGGCTTTGAGACTGTGTTTGACACCTGCCTCCCTCCATGCCTGCCTTGGAAGACTCTTACATCTCTTTCTGCCTGGTTGAATTCCAATTTGTTGTTCAAGGCTCATAACACAGGACAAACTCCTTATAGAACTCCTCCCCCGCATCCCCCTAACGGACCAGATCGCTGCCTCCTGCTGGTGATAGGGCACCTTGCCGTACAGCTCCTCTTTCTGCTGCTTACCACACAAGCTGAAATTATTCCAGGATAAGAAACCTTCCGGAGGAGCTCATATTTGAACTCACCATTGACGGGGGTTAAGGTCATGAGGGACGTGCTGGTTAATGTCATGGGCCAACTTGACGAAGCTGTGGCGCCCAGTCGTGTGGTCACAAACCAGTTGGATGTTACTGTGAAGGCATTTTTTTAATGTACTTAATATATATATTTTTTAACTTCCAGAGAGAGAACGTGAGAGTAGAGGAGAGGGGCAGAGGGAGAGGGAGAGAGAGAGAGGGAGAGAGAATCTCAAGCGGGCTTCATGCTCAGCGTGGAGCCCGATGCGGGGTTCGATCCCATGACCCTGGGATCATGACTGAGCCCAAATCAAAAGTCAGATGCTCAACCGACTGAGCCACCCAGGTGCCCCAAAACGTATTTAATATTTAAACTAGTGGGGCACCTGGGTATCTCGGTTGGTTAAGCATGTGACTTTGGCTCAGGTTATGAGCTCACGGTTCTCGAGTTCAAGCCCCACTTTGGTGTCTCTGCTGTCAGCACAGAGCCTGCTTCAGAGTCTCTGTTCCCCTTTTTCTCTCTGCCTCTCCCCCACTTGCGCTTTCTCTCTCTCTCTCTCTGTCTCAAAAATAAATAAACATTAAAAAAATAGTTTAATATTTAAACCAGTAAACTTTGAGTAGAGTATATCACTCTCCATCATGTGGGTAGAGCTCATTCAGTCAGTTGAAGGCACTAAGAGCAAAGCCTGAGGGTCCTCACCGCAGAAGGAATTCTCCCCAAGACGTCAGTGTAGAAACCCTACTTGAGTTTCGAGCCTGCTGCCCTACGTAACTTGGACTCAAGACTAACATCAGCTCTCGCCTGATTTTCCAGCCCGCCCGCCTACTCAACACATTTCAAACTTGCCGGCCCCCACAGTCACATGAGAGAGCTGCTTAAAATAAATAAACGTGTGCGAGTATGTGTCCCTGACTCATGGGTGTGCCCCTGACTGATTCAAGGCAGAAACAAGAGGGAAGAGCATTCCAGAAAGCCGGGACAAAAATACAGATGTGTTTCTGAGTTCGCATGTGCCCGAAACATGCAAGGAGACAAAGCTGACGTGGGGGCTCCAGGGCCACCGGAGTCATTTCAGACACAGACACAGTCAGAACACGAGACCTACCTACACAAGGGGGAGAGGCGGAAGATGAGGAAGATGCCAAGGCACCACAGGGCGTTTTGCAGTCATCCGACAAAACCATCTGAACCCGGTAGGAGTTTGGCCACGCGGTGTTGAGAAAGGCCAAATTGCACGCTGTACCACCTTCGTCACCTTGACAACACACCATCTTTCTTATGCCAATAATAGCACATCAAGAAACACCTAATACTAATTATAAGCCGAATAGTATACGGCTAAGACAGCTCCGCCTAAGGAAATGGGGGGTGGGGGGTGGGGGGTGGTATCTGAAAGGGGTTTGTGCCACTAACCCAGAGTGAGACAAGGAGGGAAAATTGAAGTTATGGACACAAGGGGTAAAGTCCGAAGGACAGATGCGTTTTATTCACAACCGGTATCAATCAGTCAAATAATGTGCACCCGTGATTTGGGATCCGTTGGATCCATTGGATCCAGTCACCTCGTGGAAGGGACTTTGAGCTGAAAACTAGAAGAGTGGCAGTCAGAGACTATAGCTGTTGTAGCTAGTATTTGCAGCCTCAAATAACACCTCCACTGGCTGGGAGGGTGGGTGGAGAGGCATGTGGGACTCAAACCAGCCTCAAAAGCAACAAGAGACGGATGTACTGATCTTCAGCTGGCTTACAGGAGGTCACCGTGCTTGACGAGCACTCTAAGGTAGATTCTGCCATTATTTGGCTTTCTCTCCATGGCCAAAAGAACTCCTAAGATATTGCAATGGGAAAACTACATCTTAGCTTCAAATGATCCACAAGGCATCTTCGAGACAATTATCCTACCAAATGGCATTCTTCCACTGGGAAAACTACTTTGTAAGTATCGACTTTTAAACTTCGACATCAAAGGTACGCTCTCCCAAACGTTATGCTGTCAGTGGGGTAGGGCAGACTAGCACTAGACGACTGATCCTGTCTTTACATGTGCCAGAAACAGCTTAATGGCGCCCATCTTCCTGAATAACATTTTTTTCTTTATTGGTTCAAGTTAATCAGCCAGGCAATCATGAAATGCCCCCAGCTCTGAAGACCAATCAAAACAGAAGCATTCACACACATAGGGGAAGTTGTCATCGGTGGTGTGGGAAATTCCTCTGTGCATCTGTCTTAAAAGCAACATGATCTTGGGCGCTTGGGTGGCTCAGGCGGTTAAGCATCCGACTCTTGGTTTCAGCTCAGGTCATGATCTCATGGTTCGTGGGTTTGAGCCCCGCATCGGGCTCCATGCTGATGGTGCAGAGCCTGTTTGGGATCTTCTCTTTCCCTCTCTCTGCCCCTCCCCTGCTCGTACTCACTCGCTCTCTCTCTCTCTCTCTCAAAATAAATAAGCTTAAAAGAAAAAAAGGCAACATGGGACAGACATAATGGGCTTGCAGCTCAGCTGTGAGATGTACTAAGTAGGAGATCTTAGCATAGTTGCTGAGTCTCTGCCTCACCACACCCTCCTCCTCCGTGAAACGCATCTTATCAGACCTTCCACAGAGGTCTCTGTGTGGATTATGTATCACAAAGTATGAAATGCCTGGCACCCGGGAGGCCCTCTGCAAATATCCCTACGCTTCTAGAGAGTGATTAAACCCTCCTTGATAGCACTTCCAGGCCCCAGCCTCTAGCATTGAGCATCCTAAGGAGAGAGCTTAGGAGATGGGTTTTGGTAATTCCTTTACCCCATAAACGACAACGATGGAAACAGAGGCGTAGTAGAGATGTAACAAAACAGCCAGTGGCCTGGGATATCATCCCAGGCTCTAGACCTGTCTCTCCGTTAACCAGCGATATGCCTTTAGACTAGTCCTTAACCTCCCCATCTCTGTTTTCTCCTTTGTAAAATGAGAATATCACTCGAAATTATCCCTAAGATTTCTCTCGGTCCCTAAGTATTATGATTCTAAGAAACTTTGACTCACCGTATGGGGCTCTGCAAACCATCTCTGAAAAAGATCACTCAGTCTCTCTGTGTGTGCGTGTCCAGTGTGTTGGACGATGGTTACCATCATGACGGTGGACGCGTTTGTCCCAGTTTGTCAGTTTCTTGTTTGGTGCTTATTGAATACTCAAGAGAAACCTCGTTATGGTACGAAGCAAACCTACCTCCTTTCTTTCATTTCCTATTTTTTTTTTAATTTTGTGTTTAGTTGAGCTTCCTAATGGTCCTTTATCAACACAATGAGTCTTCAAAGTTGCAATAATGCAACTATTGACAGTTAGGCAGAATGATAACAAATTGCCAATGAGAAATGAACAGCAAACCATTTCATCCCAGCAGAGAGACACCACCGAAACTGTTGAATGACATTGGCAAAAGTGCAATGCCTTCCCCAGCCTCCAGTTCATATCTGATGGTTTTATTTTTTTTTTAAATGCCAAACCTTTATTTGATCCTCCTGTTCTTTCCTGAACTCTGATCAAATAGTCCCGCAGTTTGGCACACTACCTTCTAAGGTACTAGGAGCTGAAAAGTAAACTTTCCAGCTTGTCTAAATGGATCGTGGAAACAGAATATTTCAGTAGGTGTTCATTCGCTTCCTTATCTGCTCCCAGAAAATTCATGGCTGTTACAAGAAATATTTATTTATAGGAAGCTTGTTTTATGTTACTTTGCCCCCCACCCCCGTCTATTAAATCAAATGGATGTAATTCATCGCGTGACTCCCCAGAACCCACCCCTACAGCACACCAGGGATCAGTGGGCACGCAGCTTGAGAGAGCAGCAGGGAGATGGTTTAGAACTGCTCTCCTCATCACAAATATGTGGCTTCAATATTTAGTTGTTGTGGCAGAAAAACGGCAACAAATACATGAACTGTAAACCATCTGCCTTGAAATATGTTCAAATATGAATGTTCATCTTGAAAAATGAAATCTATGGAATTCTGGCATCCACTTTGACTTTTGAGAGAGGAACAGCTTGAATATGCAAAGAACGGATTTCTAGACTAGCCTTCTTAAACTTTAAATTTTCGTGAACTCCGAAGTTAAATGATTCACTGCCTAGACAGGAAAACTGCCTTCTCGCTTTTCAACTTTAAGGGAAAATCCTGACTGCTTGAAAATCCGGGGACTGTATCTGTAGAGGGATTTGTACAGAATTCTCTTATGTGTTAAAAAACGGAGGAATGAATGTGCTTCCGTGTTTATTTAACATCTACTAAGTTCCAATATATGGTAGACACAATATAAAACGTGTAAAACGCATGATAACTCTGGCTTTCACCAGATTCCTAAAACACAAAGTTTAAACCGGCAAAACTGGACATTTTGTTGCCACTTAGTCTGGGGTAAGAAACGAAGTATGCATTCTGCTGTCTTTTGAACCATTAGCCAAAGGTGATGTGGGAGTCTCATTAAACTCATCTTTTAGGAGACACAGAAACTTAAACTTGTTTGCCTCCCTCTCGTCTTCACACCATGTAAGTTTGAACTTGATCCACCTTTAGAGAGAATTCTGTCTAGACTAAATCCTCATCTAGGTCTTTGTGCTTCAGTGGGTCCCAGGTGTGCAGTCCCAACCACTCGAGGATGCGCTCACATTTCATGGTTCTTTGCTTATTGTACGTGCACCTGCAGCCTCCCTACTACATTGGAAGCTTCTCAATGATGGAATCCAGACCTCTTCTGCCCACTGCGTCCAGCACCAAGTGATACATGCGCTGGTTTCAGTAACTATTCATTTGAAATTATGAAAGTTGTGTATAAATTAAGGCTCAGTCGGTTGAGCTTCCGACTTCAGCTCAGGTCATGATCTCACGGTCTGTGAGTTCGAGCCCCAGGTCGGGCTCTGTGCTGACAGCTCAGAGCCTGGAGCCTGCTTCAGATTCTGTGTCTCCCTCTCTCTCTGACCCTCCCCCGTTCATGCTCTGTCTCTGTCTCAAAAATAAATTTAAAATTTTTTTTTAATTTTTTTAAAAATGAAAGAATTATGCCATCAGTAGGGGAAAAAAGCTCAAACTGGATAAGGTTAACTACATTTGTGACCCGGCATCATTTTAAATTGATGTTAAGAGCGCACAATGTTTCCTGAAATAAAAATATGATATATTTAATGCAGCAAAAGGTAGGGTATTGATGATACATTTAATTAAAATTCATTTTGTGATCAGATATATTTATTATTTATTTTTTAATGTTAATTTTCTTTTGTGGGGGAGGGGCAGAGAGAGAGGGAGACAGAGGTTCAAAGTGAGCTCTCCACTTTCAGCGGGGCTCAAACCCACAAACTGTGAGATCATGACTTGAGCCGAAGTCAGACACTTAACCAACTGAGCCACTCAGGCTCCCCAATATCAGATATATTTTAACGTATGGGCTTGGTTTTTCTTTTATTCTGCTTTCCCTTTAAAAAATGGAACTTATATAACATGTAATTTGTCTAATATAATTACATAATTATCACAACAAATGCTCCTCAAAATAACCATGTAAGGATTTGAGATGATATGTGTTTATGTCTTATTTTTTTATTTTTTTCATCTTTTTAAATTAATACTTACATGTTTACTTTGCTTTGGGGAAAAGGCAAAAATATGTTAGCACTTAGAAGAGGAAAATTTGGCAATGCTATTTTTATACTGTCAAGTACTCTGCTATATCTACAGGGAGCTTAGATTTTAGAATGCAAAAAAGTAGCAAAAGTTACGATCATCAGTCTTGCCCTGGAAGATCAAAGTGTTTCTTTGCTGGGTCAACTGTTCAACTAAGAAACCAATAAGGACCAAAATATAGTAGAGCAAATCCTGTCCTGGAATGTCGTCTAGACAGAGTGGAATTTGTGTTCAGACACACAAGCAATTAGCCTACCTTTATAAATATATTTGTCCTGTTTCCCTCCTACTTTTCCCATTAAAAATAGTTTGTTATCGGTGATCTTCATAAAGGAAAAAACCCACATCATCTTTTGTGATGAACTGGAAAAGCCAGTGAGCGTGTTCATTTAATTAGAAAGACTGTAATCTGCTTTGGAAACAAACAATGCAAATTTCATTTTGTTTGTTTTGAGGAAATTCTCAGATGAAATGGGCACTTCTGATTAGCAATGAAAACAACTAGGTGCAACTAATTCTGAGCATTTATATCATTTTAGTAGATTTTTTACAATTTTCTGTCTCTTTATGTGCAATCCCATTAACCTGGCCCTGATTCTAGGGAAATGATTCAGATAGCCTTGATTTAAATTGTAATCTGTACTTCACTGAAGTAAAAACGGAGGCAGTTTGGGGATGATAGGCATCCCCAAACTTTCCCCAGGTAAACTTAAACTAATGAGAGGAACCACATCTTATGTATCCAAACAGAAAGCTTCCAGGAAGGAGCCCAGAGGCTGAATGGAATTGGATGTAGGCGTGTGGTATGAGATAGCTTGAGTCTTATGAGATCTGATTCCAATATTGTAAACCAACCAGTGGTGTCATCCGATTATTCTTAAATGTGAAAATAGAAAGGTTGAAATGAAAAGATACGTACATCCACTGCACAAAAGTGTTGAGCTCTGAATGAATTTGAATACAATTTGAAGTTCACATATTTTTCATATGAGTAAACTAAATATCTACAAGTTCTACAAAAATAAAATGTCTGAAGAAAAACGCTGAAGGAAAGTCATGAGTTACACGCTTATAATGCAACCATGAACCATTTTTGTGGGCTCTAAATGAATAATAGCTATACACTTGAACGCAACGTGCCTTTACATATTCAAATGAGGAATAAAACACATAGCATTTTAGAAATAAGGAAGGAGCATGACAAGATGTGTTTTTAAACCTAAGCCTTTACATTTTATTTTTACTGTAGCATTAGCGATAGTCTAAGCAATTAACAAAAAAAAAAAAAAACGAGACTACGCATTATTATTCAACAATACATGCCTCTCATTTGTAACGCTGTGTGAAGAGTACAGAAGGCTGGAAAGTTCCAGCCTTCGTCACACTTAGTGAATCTAAAATAGACGAGATAGTATAAAATTCTAGATGTATTCTCTCTGAATTAATTTTTATAACCCAACTGAATAAGGCCTCTAAGATATGTAAATCCTAAACACTTCAGAAATAACAAATCATTTCATCATGGAAGATTATTGGCTTAAAGAAATGAACATGAAGACTTTACATCTTTATACTGCTCACTATTAAACAGGCTCCTGAAAATTTTTTCACTCGGTGGACTCTAACCTCAGGTTAATGCTGCCAAAATACCTGTGCTTTTATCCATTTCTAGAGGGGGAAATTCCTCAAGAATGAGGTCTTTTTCTAAAGAGCAGCAACGTTGCTAGATTTTTACTGGTAAATCTAACACTTCTCCTAAACAAGGCAACATCTCCCATGAGTGTGAGTGTGTGTGTTTGTGAGTGTGGGCGTCTAAGTGTTGGTTAGGGGAAGTGGGGGTGAGGATCGGCTCTATGAGGTAGATATGATGATGAGCCTGAGCAAACAAACAGAGAAACAGGCTCAAAAGACGTAACGTAGTCAGGGCTGGATGACAAATAGAAAATGCAACCATTCGTCAAAACGCTTAACCTGCAATACCAAGTTCAAGATGTCTAGAAATACAGGTGTTTGAAAATGTACGTGGGATTTGTTCCAATCTAGTATGGTAAGCTGGCAGACATGGAGACACCTGCCTTGAAATAAGACTTTCATCTTATACATTGCTTCTATATCTTGGCTATTGTAAATAATGTTGCAGTAATCATAGGGGTGCATATATCCTTTTGAATTAGTGTTCTCATTTCCTTGGGGTAAATACCCAGCAGTAGAATTACTGGATCGTATGGGCCATTTTGATTTTCTAGGACTCATTATCATTATGTTGAAATAGACAACATACATAATCACATATAATAACTTGTTATTTGTAATTAATAAATTAAACTAATTCCTAGAACTTAAATGCGCCCAATTCATAGGGATGAAATTAATATCTGTATTTAAGTATGCTAATGATGACCATATATTAGTATTTAATATATATTAGTATTTAATTTTTAAAAAGCACCGTATAAGGGAATGGCTAATAATAAAGTTGCTCAAGTCAGAACCAAATTCAAGTCCCAGTGGTTCCTACTGCAAGAAACTTCACTGGGCCAGTTTCCACATTTGTGTAATGGAGCTTTTAATAAGTACCCCATAGAGTTCATGTATGATTTAATTGGGCAATACTGGGATAGTTCTTAACTTAGTGCCTGGATTATTTATTTAGGATTTACGAGGAGGAGGAGAAAGAGGGGGAAGAGGAGGAGAAGGAGGAAGAGGAGGAAGAGGAGGAGGAGGAGGAGGGGGGAGGAGGAGGGGGGAGGAGGAGGGGGAGGAGGAGGACTTAGGTCAATGAAGACCAAACTATTGTTTCCACCAGGCCTAATTTTTTTTTTTAATTCTTGTGGCACCCCTAAACAGATTCACCACAGAAAGACACAGAATCTTAGGCAATTGTCTCCTCCTATGTTCATCTTAATTGTCTGAAATTTTTTAATGAAATACTTGGGGCGGGACTAACCAGAAAATTGCTTCCATTGGAACCACTTTGTCTACCAAAGTAGTCATAGTTATTGTATTTAACTATGTATTTACCACAGAATCGTGGAATGGCCAGGTTCATGCACAGCCCCACCTGGAATCACTATGTATAAAAGGACGTTCTCATCTATCTCATGGGTGGGCCCAGGGGGATTGGGGGAAACATAGGATTTATTCCATCAGCCCCACAAATGTCATCCAGGTCACTCTTCACAGTCACGCCCAAAGATCTTTTCTCTTTTCTTCTCCATCTTCTGAAAGACTCTTTAATTTGTATTTGTTTCCCACCATTCTCTATCTTCTATAAAGGAATTTTTTTTCAGAGGGCGGGGGGAAGAAGCAAAGTAGGGAAAACAAAATAGAGAAAGTTCAAGTGAAGTGTTTTGCTGTATCCAACCCTTGGCAATGAGGTTATTTCTCAAATTTACATAAAGACTCATTATCGTATTGGCTGCAATCATGTAGAAAATGAATGGGGTATAAAGTACATGAGGATAATTTCATAAAACGAGCTTTCTTTTCTTATGAAATCTTTGAGGAAGAGAATCATTAGACAGAGACTTGCCTTGTATTCACCCAGGTCAGGAGGCATGTCAGCCTGATGATGTGCCTTTGGCAAGAAGTCCTTAATTAGAAATTCCTCGAGAGCAGCTCCCACTAGGTGCTTCCTAAGACAAAAAGACAAAATAGTCTACCAGGGAAGCCCTTACTCGGGATACAACATCCAGGCTCAGGTGAATGAAAGAAATAATTTGCTGACAGCAAAAGAGCAAAGCTGTCGTGATGCCGTTCTGGATTTTGAATGAAAGTCTCTCCATCCTATTAGGAGTAAGTATCATTTTTGTTATTCAAGTTAAAATATATATATGAACTAGTCTTTGATTTTTAAGATAATTGTATAGGAATGCTAAATAGCTTGAAGTATTACTTTGGTAAAAGACTAAACCTTGTTAGAAAACATTCAGTAGATATATTTAATTTACCCTTACAGAATCATGTAAAGTTGTTTTTCGATTGAGTTCATTTTTAATTATTTTTGAAGTCAAGTAGTTAGTTTTTGCATAATGTATGAACCGTTTCTTAAATCAAATGAAGTCTTTGAATTAGACTATGAAATTGGAATTTTTCTGGAGTACTTTCTGAGTTGTTTTTAAAGATTTCCTCCTTTCGCCATCATTGACTTAAAACATTAGAGCAATGTTGATTAGGAAGGCTTTGTAATTTTCATTAAATGCCTTAAATATACCCGTATGTGTTTAGAAGTTTCTTTATAAAGTTAACAATTTGTTACTATTGTAATCAACTGTTAAAACGAATATATGGGAAATAAGTGTAGAGTAAGTCTGATTAATATTGAGAAGCTCTTCATTCACCCTTTAAAAGAAGAACCCCAAGTGATTTTGAACGGAAGAAAAGATTGAAGATAGTATTGATTGGTCTCTTTTCATTCAACACTAGCTCTCGTGGCTGGGAGTGAATTTATATCTGTTTATCGACACATTCTCTTGGTATGAAGAGGAAGAGTCTTTCCTTTACACACGAGTTATTCTGGGCGTAAGTAGAGCTGGGGACTACACATTATCGTTTCGGAAAACATTCCATCTTCCCCAGCGTCCTTACTCTCGCTGCATCTCTCTTGTGTCTTTCTATGTGGGCAGTCAACACTGGCCTGGGCGCGAGCGTCTGCGGTGTGCCTCAATTTTAACTGCATGCTAATTCTCTTACCGATCAGTCGAAACCTTATTTCATTCATGAGAGGGACAAGTACTGTAAGTACTAAACTACTTAAAATAATTTCAGTTGTTGTGATTTACCGGTGTAAGTGCCATGAAAGACAAAGATGTACTTTACTGTGAAAGTCCTGATCATTCACGTGGGGACGGAAGTTTGTTTCTTCGTTAAGAGAGGACCCAATGGCAAAAACCAAAACTCAGAAGTCTGTACATTTGATGTGACTTTCGTTCTTGCCATTCACTCCCTGCTTGACATTGGAGTCTTTGCTCAGCCTTTCTCCGAAACATTTGCTCCGTCAGAAAAAGATGGCTGATAAAATTGACCTGACTCACTAAGACGGATGTATTATAACAGTTTGAACTACCACGATTTCTAATTGAAAGGAACCAAATGAGCAGTGGAGTCAAATGCCACTAAGGACACATCTCTCTGAGCTCTCGGCCCAGGAATACACAATCATGGTACACAGAATTTCGTAGGTAGATTTAATGGGACTTAAATCTAGTACTTAAATCACAGTACACAGAATTTCGTATGTAGATTTAATAATTTCCTAATTATATTAGCTTCACTGTTTTGGATACTGTGTTTCCTGCTAAACAGCATAATGCGCTGTACAGAAAAATGAGAATTTCAATAACTCTGACTAGATGAAATGATTATACAATCATCATCATAATTTTATGAATATTTAGATATAGCTGAACGTAATGCCTTTCTTTGTGTCATAAGGAATACTTTATAGACTACTTAAACCACATCTATGAGGATGTTGGTTTCCATCTTCATTTTGTAAACTAGTGGCCGCATGCATATTAGCAGGTTTATTCTAGAATTTTGACTTATAGCCAGGGAACTATACTTACTTACTCACTTTACTGACTTGAAATTTCAGCAAAGCCAGTAATAACCCTCTGGTTTGTCCTTTGGGCTGATTCATGGCCGCTACCTTCTGTACCCCATAGCCCCACCTTCAGGAATTTAGAGGCAGAGCCTGAGTCCTGCTCTCTTACCACTCAGGATGCTGTCATCGCTATGATTTTTCCTTAAAATGAGACTTTTACTTTATGTCACTCTAGTGCTGCAGAGGACCGTGGAGGAGGCAATTAGACAAAAACCTCAAATTCCACAAACTGGTCGCCTATGGGATAGCCATTAACGCAAGTAAGTGTTTCTTATTCTTCTTTGCCCAGTGGATGTTACCAAACCTAATGCTTAACTTGATAGCTTTGTTTTAATTTCCCCCTCCGCCAAAGGCTCACCCTTAAATAAATCTTTGCATTCCATTTGACCAATAAAACTCACATAAAAGGATTTTTTGATTTCTAGTTTATACTCGTGCAGTTTTCCCTACCAAGCCTTCGATTTGGCAAGGAAAAGTTTATGAAACTTCATTTTCATTTGTAAAGAATTAAGCTTGTTGATAATACAACAATAAGTACTTGCTTACAAAATGAATACTGTGCTCTTCAATATAATCCACACTGGAAAGAAAACTGACCTGTACTCAAAAACTCATTCACAGTCATAGCAAAATGTCAAATGGTATCATAGGCAGTAAAAGCAAAGAGAAAAGCAAGATCAAGTGAATAAGGTTCTGAATAGCATTGAGCTAGTGGATATAAAGGGACCTTGAAAAGATATGAAGCTTTACAGGATATAAAGTGTTATTGTTATTTCTTGAATAAGAAAACAAGAGAATTCAAGAGAAAGGCAATAAAAATTAGCCTCCAAGGCCAGGGTTAAACCCCGGTGAGGAAGAAAAGAAGCCGAGCGATAACCGACTCGTTTGTGGTTTTGTTGGACGACAAACACACTGAAATAAAAGGCTATCTGCACAATTAAGAGTTATGGTTCAGGACTGTTTCTCTCAAACTAATTTAACTATAAAATGTTTTCCTCATTTGTTTTCATCCTCTCATGCATAAAAAATAGCAGAGTAAAAAGAACACTCAACACAAACGTGGATTTAATTAAGCAACAAGACATGACAGACAGTGCCCGAGCGCCAATTAACACAACTTCGGGTGTGCGGAGAAGTTGTGGGGAGATTTCCCCATCGATTGTCTTTGGTGCCAGATTAAACCAACCCGGGAAACATCTGCGAAAGGTCTTTGTGGTTTGTTAAGAAATAAGGGTAAAAAGACATTGTGTCCTAGAGAGAAACCAGGCAAGGGAAGGAGAGCAAAAAAAACAAGTTAATGCGTCTTTATGTCCCAAGGCTACCATAGGGCTGAGTCCAGAGAGGGGTCAAAACCCCCCGACAAATGAGTTGACACATGAAGGAATGAAGACTCGGGGAAGCAGATTTCAGCTCAGACATGGAAGTCTTTTCCGGACCTTCCAAATTATCTAAAATTAGAATGAGCGTCCCTGAGAATACAGAGTTCCCTGTCATGGGTGGTGTCAGAGTGGAGTCCAGATTGTTCCTTGCAAGGCTCTTCAGAGAAAGAATTCAAGGATTCTCAAGGCTTCCTTTAAAATTGGGAAGTCTTCCTTTAAAATATTCCTAAGAATATTGGGGTGCCTGGGTGGCTCAGTCAGTTAAGCACTTGAGTCTTGATTTCAGCTCAGGTCATGATCTTATGGTTTGTGAGTTCAAGCCCCGCATCAGGCTGTGTGCTGACAGCGTAGAGCCTGCTTGGGATTCTCTCTTTCCCTCTCCCTTTGCTCCTCCCCTGCTTGCTCTCTCTCTCGCTCTCAAAATAAATGAATAAACTTAAATATACACATATAATCTTAAGAATATTTAATCCCTGCATTAAAAGAGGAGATAAAACACAGTAAAATGGCGGGAAGAATATTATCACTACGCAAGAGGTTTAAGGCAGAACTGGACTCTAAGAGAAAGAGAGAAGGAACCAAAAAACCTACGGCATCAAAACACATCAGAAAAGGAAGCAAAAAATAAAAGAAAATATGTTATGCAATAGTTCTCACCTTAAACCTTTGGGTATGTATATTTCTTTCCATGTAATCAGGTATCAGTAGAACAGATGCATCAGTGATGTATGTCGAATATCTCCCGTGTTCAAGATACACTAAGAGAAGCTGTAACCTGAAACGAGTATAGTCAGTATTGTTTTCAGAATGGAGTATAATTTATTTTTTTTAATTTTTTAATGTTTATTTATTTGTGGGAGAGACAGAGTGTGAGCAGGGGAGGGGCAGAGAGAGAGAGGGAGACACAGAATGTGAAGCAGGCTCCAGGCTCCGAGCTGTCAGCCCAGAGCCCGATGCGGGGCTCGAACTCACAAACCGTGAGATCGTGACCTGAGCCGCGGTCAGACGCTTAACCGGCTGAGCCACCCGGGGCCCCAAGAATGGAGTGTAATTTAGCAAGGGGAGCAGTTGACTGGAATCAGATGACCACGTTATTTCATCCCCCTGCTGCTGACTGGTCCTGTGATCTAAGTTTTTGTGTGCCCTTTCCTCGCTGGAATTAAAAGAACAATAACACAATCGATCCATCAGGAGATGTGCAGACTGGTTGCCAGGTAGGCCCTCTTGGAAACCTACCCACTACAAGGTCATACACTGGCCACTCTTGCACAGAGAGTCAAACCCAAGGGTAGGATGGCCCGCATGCTCCCTTCAGTGAGCGCTGCCTCCTCCTCCTCTCTCCTTTCTCTCCACACCCCCCTCGCTTCTCCCCATTGGCAATACACAGCCACTGGGTCCCTGAGTGGTGGGTGCCTTTGTCCCTGTTAAATGCCCTTCCTTTCCTCCCTCAATGGCGAAGACGTTGCCATATCCGGGCCTCCTCGCCCGGCCTGCCTCCCTCTGGGCCACCTTTCCTGCAGACCTCAGTGATGCCTCCCTGCCACCTAGGAAAATTTCTCAGACTCCGACGGCCTGGGGGGCTGAGATGTGTCTTCTGCGTCTCGGCTTTCCCGGCCCCTGGCACGTAATAGGTCCCCACCAAGTTGGGTCAGACCCGAGGATGAGTTGGAGTCGGCCAGCAGGCAAAAGGGAGGAGGGGGATTTGTGAGAAAGGTACAAGCCGCGACAGTGCAGAGGCTCAAGGACCCAGCAGCAGCTGGGGTGGAGGAAGCACAGCGTGTGGGCCGGGAAGAGATTCAAAATGATGCCGGTGGGCTGGGCCCAGATAAATTCACATTCTGCCGCAACCAGAAGAATCGGGACTCTCTTTCTCCCTCCTGCCCTCACAAATCCCTGGAGAGAAGGAAGTATCCCCTCGGGCCCTCTTCTGCTTGAACCCCCACTGCCTTGCGGGGCTCCCCAGCCCCCCGGGACTCCCCGGCAGGGTCAGACTGCTTCTGAGAGCCAAGGGCTCGTCCCCCACCGCCATGGCAACCAGCAGCGCGGGGCTGTCTCCATCCCCGGCAAAGGCAGGAGGGTGGGGAGAAAGCTCTCTGCTTCTCCCAAGCCCTGACATAGCAATTATTACATTTCACACTAAGAAATGCGGCTGGCAACTGCGCTTTTAGAAGGAGAAAAAAAAAAAAAAAAACACCATGCTAAGCCCTGGTTTCGTAGATATCCCTGTGCTTTTCACATTTTGTCCTTCTGCCGTATCCACTTGGGAACAGCTGAAAATGTCCCCGTGCTTATTTTATTAGCATCGCCCATTATGCTGCTTTTCAAATAGCCGACTGGCTTAATAGAGGTGTGTAACCTTGGAAGAAGTGCATCCACATCGAAGTTTGCATGCCAGCCCCTAATTTCTCACCCGTTCTTCTGTAAGCTGAACTGCAGGCTTTAACTGGTCAAATCATTAAAGGATGTAATTAGAGGCTGCTGGAAGGAGGCTGGGGAGGAGGAGGAGGGGAGAGGCAAACTATCTATAATCAAGGGCATCACGGAAAACGCGGTGACAGGAACCCTTCTTTTGGCTTCCTGCCTTCCCGCTCGCCTGCCTATGATAAGAGCTGCCGGAGCAATTCTCCCACCGCTAATAAATCATTTTCAGGGACCTGTAACCCCAGTGGTATAAAAATCCCAGTATCACAGCCTCTTCGTTCTTATTAACGTGGATCTTTTTGGACTCTGCGGTCCACAGCAGACCTTGGAGATCCTTCCAGCTGAACAGTAGTACTGTGAGCCTGAGCTTCCTTCAAAGGGGGGGTGTAAATACTGACCCAGGCGGCATACATCCAGTAGGCGCTAGGCGTGTGCAATTACCCACGGGCGGCTCCTGATGAGCTGCTAAAATTAGTTTACAAACCTCAATAAACATAAGAGGTGCCAGAGGGAGAGGGGGACAGAGGATCCGTAGCGGGCTCCACCCTGACAGCAGAAAGCCCGATGCGGGGCTCGAACTCACGAACTGTGAGATCGTGACCTGCGCTGAAGTCGGAAGCTTAACTGACTGAGCCACCCAGGTGCCCCCTGTCTAACATGATTTAAATGAGTAGCATGCACGGGGTGCCGGAACCTATGTAGTCCTGCAGAAATCAGTCCACAAGCTTGAAAGTTTGGGGGGCCAGGTTCTGGCTGGTAAAGCACAGCCAGGATTTGTCCCTGGGTCCTTATTTCCGAAGGCTGCTTAATTAGGAGGTGACTAACTCCAAAATGACTGTTATCACTGACAGGCAGGCAGAAAGATAGCAAGAACTGACCGCCCTTCCAAGATTCTCCCTCAATTATGCTTCCTTTGATCTCCCAAAAAATGAAAAGAAGGAAAGAAAGAAGGAAAAGAAACTTTCTCAGGGCAACTGGCTCTAATTGTAGCCTTTATGATTTTTTTTTTTGTTCATTCTTCAATGAAAGCTCCTTATTTGAACTCAGAAGTCCACACACCAATTAAATGTGCATTTTGTGGCTTGTCCAAGACCACTGCTCTCTTTTAACTGTAGAAGTACTTTGGTGAGAAAATAGGATTGTGGAAAGACCCGGTGACAGCATCTGTTAGCCTGGCATTTGGGCGGATTCTGGAAATGTATGTCTTAGGCTCTCCCATGAGCTCAGCAGAAAGTCCTCAGAGGGGCCAGGGTGAGCGCACCTGCATAACTGATGGTATCGAATGTGCCACAAAACTTAAAGAGCCCCTTTAAGCCAGTGTTGATTTTGAAAAATTATTAAAACATGTGTTTCGTGTTTGCATGGCTTTCACGTTGGACTACAGATCCCTTTGGGATGATAAATGGTCCCAGTCAACTTCGAAGGAGACGCGGGAGCCAGAGAGCTGGCGGGAAGCCGAGATATTGCCTGGTTTCAATCAATGCACCCATTGTACAGATAAGACAGCAGGCTGAAATAAATGAAGTAACGGAGAGGCAGCCTTCTCGTGTCCCTCTGGCTGTAGCAAATCTAGTTTGAGTAGCCAATCTAGTAACATGGCAGGATTCTGATGAGTAAGAGAGGGGAAAATCGAACCATATCACTATTTGATCACATCCTGGAAGCAACCAGCAGATGACATGACTACCCACATTAAGATAACTGAGGTGTGTAAAGGGAAGACTAGAAAATAGAACATACAATGTCTGGAAAAAAACACAGCAAAGTCAGTATCTCCTGGGTTACCTACCCAGCCCCAGCAGCCATGGAGTTGGTAAGTGGGATACCTTAAGTTCCCAGCCAAGACCACAGTAAAATTAGGGTCAGACCTAAGAGGAAATAAAACGTTCAGACAAACCAAGTGGCACGGGTAGTTTGCCCTCTGAGAATTCCTGGGATAAATAAAATAAGATATTCTACTTTTTATCTTCTACGTGTAAAAAGAAAAACGAAATGGAGGTAGTTAGAGCAAAGGAGCATTTAAGACATGAATTTTAAAGTACATGAAAACAAAACAAAACAAAGCTAGAAAGAGTAGTTTTCAACATATTCCCTCAGGAGCTACCTCTTAAAAAGCATCTTGAGTTTTCTCATACTATTTCATTAGTTTCTTCAGCTCTGTTATGGGAGACCTGGCAATAAGAGTAAATAACTAGTTCGATATCTTTGCTTATTCAATAAGTGTACTTAAATTTAGTTTAACAGTGTCGAATTCTCATGTGGAAATCAATCTAATAGAAAATAGATTGTGATCAACAACTTCTTACCCAGGAGAAGGATGTTATAGAATGCAGAATATAAAAGACACAGGAGCTATCCTGTGTTTCCCTTCTGACTGTCACATGTGGATTATGGAATTGTAAGTGTTGTCACTTAATTTGGCTTGAAGCTCAGTATCTACTTCTGTAAAGTGGGAACAGCTCCTCTCTGGTGTGCTTTAGTCCACGGAGGAGAACTGAGGACAGCCAGGGGCAGAGGCTAAAGGGCAGAGAGGTGAAGGAGATTTTCCACCCACCTGCAAGGAGAACTCCAAAGGTTGTGATTATTCTTATGAGCCAGTTGACTCTAGATTAAAGACACCAAGTGAACCCTTCAAAGAGCTTTAGCTAAGCCCGCAGGAGAAATTAGTTTTCAGTGAACAATAAAGTATAACAATTATGAATCAGTGAAAAGAAACAATATAACTTAAAGGTCAAAGATTGAGCTCTGGGGCACCTGGGTGGCTCAGTTGGTTGAGCATCTGACTCTTGATTTTGGCTCAGGTCATGATCCCAGGGTTGTGGGATTGAGCCCCGAGTCGGGCTCCACACTGAGTGTGCAGCCTCCTTACGATACTCCCTCTCTCCCTGTGCCCCTCTCCCTGCTCGCGGGCTCTGTTAAAAAAAAAAAAAAAAGAGGGGCGCTTGGGTGGCTCAGTCGGTTAAGCATCCGACTTCGGCTCAGGTCATGATCTCGCGGTCTGTGAGTTGGAGCCCCACGTGGCGCTCTGTGCTGACAGCTCAGAGCCTGGAGCCTGTTTCAGATTCTGTGTCTCCCTCTCTCTCTCTGACCCTCCCCTGTTCGTGCTGTCTCTCCCTGTCTCAAAAATAAATCAACGTTAAAAATATATACATAAAAAAAAGAAAAAAATTTTAATGGGCCCCCGATTCAGGCAAACAGGGTTTTATCCCACCTTTGCCGTTAATGGTCTACAACTGCCTGAACTTCTTGAATACTGGTCTGTAAAATGGCAATAAAACTGATACCTGAGGATTAAATGAGGTAATACGCATAAGCATTTATAATGGTGTTTGAAGTATACTAAGTATTCAATATCTGCTAGCCATGAGAAGTCTTACCTATTGCTTTTTTTAAACTTTAAGATAATTACCAGAAAACAGCAATTAGGAATACTGCTGAACATGTTTGTGTTCAATTTAGCAACTAGTTTCCATTTCATCTTGAGCATATTGGAAGAGATGGTTACTAGACAAACTTTCTAGCTTCGTGGATGCTGAGACTAAACAAGGCAGCTCCTTCACAGACACACCACATATAGTGACAAATGGAACACAAGGAAGAAACACAATGCCTTTTGGGTGCCACTCTCACAAAACCCATAAGGAGAGAGTCAACATCATTGACTCAGAAATACGATCATGTGCTTTGCCTTCTTAGATGAACTTCAGCCAAAAGCGTGTTCAAATTGAGTTCTGACGTGAAGGCTGCAGGAAAATGTTCACAAAACAGGTATTAGCACTACCCCATCCGCATCGGCAGACAACCTCCTGACCCTTTCTCTCTTTCTAGCTCATTATCACTCCGCAAATCCTTATTAAGTACATACTGGTAGTAAGCAACGTGCCCAGTGTTGATGTTTCGAGATGAATAAGCCTTGAGGCGTCAGGTCCGTGGGGCAACATAGATGTAAATAAATATTCATAACAATAATTCCTGGGAAGTGTTATAGTCAAGGTATCATTGGTGCCTGTGGACCTGACGAGCAATTTCATAGAAAACAACTTTTGGGTTGGGTCTTAAAGCATGAATACAACTTTGCAGCCCAGAGAAGGGAATGGCTCTGATCGAAGAAATTCAGGGGGCAGGGAGAAAAGCTAAATATCTGTTGGTATTTCTAAATAAATCTGCTGCTACAACCACAGAGACCAACATGCTACCAATATTCTCTGAAGTTTCTGCTGTTCCTTTCTCCTTCACTCCCCCACACCTCAACCCACCATGGGTAGTCACGAAAGATTCCAGAATTTGCATACAATGTGTGGAGACTATATAATATATTAGCTAATTCTACTTTGCATGGTGGACGGGGGTTCGGGGGTGGGGGGGGCAAGGTAGCAACTGGGAAGCTATCTACACCCTGGGTGATGAATTCTCATTTCACACTTGAGTCTGATCCCAGTGGCTGGTATCAGCAGGTCACCCAGTAGGGCTTCCATTTGTAGGGAAAGCATCAGGAGATCCTCGTCTGGATGTTGTGACTGCTAGCTTCCCCCCAGATTTCACAAGACAGGGAAGAGCGGCATTGAGCACAGTCTCCTCGGGCTAAATGATGCTGTGTTCCCAAGCTTGTTCTCTTCATTTAAAATTTAAACATCACAAATTCTCAGAATTAGAAAACCGAGTTTTCTTCTGAAGAGTACACAGAGAGGATTAGTTCTATAAATACCAGTTTATTTTGATCCTCTAGGAATAACACATGCAAATATATTGTGTATATGCGTATGCGTAGGAGTACATATACATATATGCTAAAATGTATAAAGGAAGAATAGAAAATATAATGTCTGAAAGCGAACAAAAACTCTTCCCTGGAATCTATCATAGATGTCATATGCACACATGTCCATGTATATGATATACAGTATTCTAGGATAATGCTCTGTGATTTCTTGGAAACTATATTACATAAGATATAAAATATGGAATACATATGTGTGTATATATATATCTCTCACAGGATATGTTCTATACAAAATACGGAATTATATATACAATGGAACATATAGGTAATTATGTTGTGGTATCCTAACACCTATTCCACTTGCAGAATGAGCACATGTTTATAATTAAATTATGGTGACTTAAGATTGACTTCATTTCTTCCTATCATTAAAATGGATGTGGTGAATCGTACCATATCTTTAGAAGTAGCCAATCCACTCCATTCAAGACATGGTGAAAGATGCACAAATAAGTCACTCTTTGGAGATTACAAACACCAGAACAGAGAAACTTGACCGTAGAGACATTGCGTCGTTGAGTAACCACAAAGGAAGAAATCCAGATGGCGCATGTCTGACGTCCTCTCCTCAACCGTAGCTATCCACATCGTGGCACATTTGTGCAACCTGGAGCACTATCGCTGGAGCCAGTCCACAGAAGCAGAGGGACTTCTGGCCGCACTTGCCAAGCTTGGCAAAACCCCAAATGAGAGCTACCTCAACCCCATCCGGACCTTCCACACAGTGAGTCCTTGCAGGCTCCCGGGTTTCTCATCTGAAACACCCTTCCTTTCCCGATCCCTTGATCGGAAGCACTGTGTTTCAAAAGCTTTAATCAAAGATCTGGAGAGAAGTTTCTGCCAAAGCTATTTTGAGGGGCACGTCGGTGGCTCAGTTGTTTGAGCGACTGACTCTTGATTTCAGTTCAGGTCATGATCCCAAGGCGGTGGGATGGAGCCCTGCATGGGGCTCCATGCTGAACGTGGAGCCTGCTTAAGATTGTCTCTCTCTGTCCCTCTGCCCCTTCCCCCACTTGCATGTGCTTTCTCTCTCTCTCTCTCTCAAATTAAAAAAAAAAAAAAAAAAAAAAAGATTCTTGAGACGCCAGGGTGGCTCAGTCGGTTGAGCGTCCGACTGCAGCTCAGGTCATAATCTCCCAGTTCATGAGTTCCAGCCCCACGTCAGGCTCTGTGCTGACAGCTCAGAGCCTGGAGTCTGCTTGGGATTCTGTGTCTCCCTCTCTCTCTGCACCTCCCCTGCTCACGCTCCGTCTCTGTCTCTTGAAAATAAATAATTTTTAAAGGTATTTTTTTCGTAAATGTTGCTAAGAGTTTATAAGCAGGAAGAAAAACTGATGCCCCTTAATTAATGTATATCAAAACATAATAAATAAACCCAACTAGGAAATGCAGCAACTTATTAGAACCCTGATATTTTACATTTTAAAGCAGCTCACGATTAGGTATTTTGCTGTTGTTGACGGTAGCATCATAAAGAATGTGAAGTGCCATCTAAATCCAGGGATTATAAATTGGATGTCTTCATTTTCGACTTGCAAATTGCTTTTGGATCTCTTCTCCTGTGTCATATTTTGGCACACATGTGCCTGGCTGGTCTGCCAAATCAGATACTGGGCAAAGCAGCTAATTTCATAATCAGACCTGCACGGCTAGTAACATCATTAATGCTAATTACCTGTGTGACCAGAGTGGCAGCACATGTGAGAAACAAAAAGAAAAATGAAAAACGTAACTGCAGAGACCCGCCTATCGAGATTAAGACAATCCTCTCCCTTCCATCCGCCACCTACCCCTTTCTTCCCGGTTGACCAAAATAGTTGAGCACATACTGCCCTGTTGGAATATGTATCCAACGTGGTGACCAGGCTAACGAATCAGTATTGCCCAAGAAGACCCCTAATACAGTGTACTCCCACAACGGAAAACCCTCTGTTGCCATCTGAGCCATCTCTTTCATGACCATTTTGCCCAGGCAGCCTTATTTGAAGAAGCGAAATTCAAATTTTGGGGGGAATTCTTCCATGGCACGTCCCTAATTATCCTGAGATGATTTCCAATATCAGGCCATTGATTAAGTAGAGCTACATTTTCCTGGCTGACAATTAGAAGCACAAGCTTCAAAGTTATGAGTTAAAACCAACGATGGCCATAGCCCGTGGGAAGGCTTTCGGGGTCACTCATTGGAGCCCCACTATTTATCTTAGCACTTACTGGGATTAACTATTTTCCCCCACCAAGGCTCTGAAAAGCTCATTGTTACAGACAACCAAGAATAAGCCTTAATATTTTGAAAAGGCTATACAGTGAATAGTACTTATTATGAATGCTTTTAAAGCAATTTAACAAGATAATCAAGTTACTCCAATACAGTCATCTCAAAATTTTAGAAGCAGTATACTGTGTAAGTGCTCCTTAAGTTCAAGTAATACCTTAAGGTGAATAATACCTACCTTGGGAAAAAGATCTCCTACCTTTGGAGAAAGATCAATAATACAAATTGGTACGTTTGGAGAAAGTATCAATGACACAAAGTGTACGTTATAGAGTATTTCTAAACAGATGCAACGGGGCTATTTGAAGAGATACACGGCAAACCAAACCAGTCTATAAAAATATGTTGCAAGAAAAAGGGAAGTGGGGATTTGCTTTAAAAAGCAAAGAAGAGTGATTTGAAATTAGCACGTCCTATGATATAAATGGATTTCTAAAATGCCTGAGTACTGGGTGGCTCAGTCGGTTAGGCGTCTGACTTCGGCTCAGGTCAGGATCTCACGGTTTGTGGGCTCGAGCCCCGCGTCAGGCTCTGTGCTGACAGCTCTGAGCCTGGAGCCTGCTTCGGATTCTGTGTGTGTGTGTGTGTGTGTGTGTGTGTGTCTGCCCCCTCCCCCACTCACACGCTGTCTATCTCTCCTTCAAAAATAATAAACATTATTTTTATATATAAATAATTATATATGTAAATATATAAATAATAAATACATAAATATATAAATAAACATTAAAATTTTTTTAAAAATTAAATGCCTGAGTACACTTGAAATAATAACATATCTTTTCAATGTTTTAGACATACCCTTTCAATTTTATTTCAACTAGTTGCTCCATGAAGTAAAAAGAAACAAGGAGAAGTCCCTATCCAAATTACCTTGAGATCTCACAGCAGCCCAAATTAATGAGATTTTACTGACAAAAGATACAGTGTGAGTTTATTGAGCTCATGGTCGGCTCAACGATGGTAACACAACATCTGAATCCCAATGACTTGGCAAGAATATGGAAAAGTCACAGCAAATACGAAGTGCTCTGTGATTCATATTCTAAAAGGCTAGGTAACCATCCTCTGCACTCACAGGTCAGAACTCTGGCCTTTTGACCGTGTCTCCCAGAGTAGAATAGCTGTATATTTATTGATCACCTAGGATTTACAAAGCCTTATTCCAAGCCTCCCTGAGGTGGCATGAAAGAAATGCAAGTCATGGCCCTTCCAATTAAAAAGCAAGAGCAAGGAATAACTACCAGGGGAACAGAATGTGCAGCTGCTTTATTAGGAGCGCCCCTGAGGGATCTCTCAAAAAAAAAAAAGTGTTTATTAATGTTAACATGCAATTAAGCATGGCAATCCACACTTTTATTTTAAAAATCAAAAACTTGACACTTGGATTTATTTGCCAATATTTTATCTTAAAATGCAGTGTTACATATTGTCTTCATTTCAATTCACCATAATAACTTTGACCTGAAAGTTGATTTATACAGATGGAAAAAATGTAAATGATTAAATGGCATTTGATGAAATTTGAGCAAAGCAAATGTGTGCCATCAAATGGAACAAAAGAAAAGAACGGGGAAGCTCCCTTCTTGAGTCATAGGGGGACCCTTTTTGAGGCTAATATGCCCCTGATTCGAATGTTTTGATTTACTCCCTGCTTAGACTCTCGAGTATTGACCCTAACATGGAAAATAGAACCAAGATATCAATGTCCTGGTGCTTGTCTCTCTTAGAACACCATCACCGTGTTGCTGACGACAATTGCTGGTGTCACTGGCCTGATCATCTCTCTGGCTTTCATCTTGATCATGACCTCTTCCACCGAGTTCATCAGACAGGTCTCCTATGAGTTATTCTGGTACACACACCATGTGTTCATCATCTTCTTTATCAGTCTGGCTATCCATGGGGCAGGGTAAGTCCATACTGTGCTCAGAGTGTAAGATTTTATCTCTGTGAACCTCAAAAACCATGTTAGAAAGCCCTTTGGATAGGGAATCATAAATGGCACCGACTAAAGGAACATTCACCAAGGAACATTCCAGATGGTAACTGGAAAGAAGCAACATAGATGGTGAAGGATGTTTATTTTTCTTGCTAACTCTGCTGCGGAGACTTGACATGTTTATAAGATGCAGAAATTTTAATGAATGCTGGAAAACAGTAGACCTGTTTCGCTCAGAACAAATTTCTGTGATCCAAATTGCATGCGATTAGTCAAGATATCTATTTTGGACACCCAGATTCCACCTCTGCTTAACCAGAACCACCTACTAGGAAGCCCTGTGTTGGGGAGGGAACGGTGTGTGAGATGACGGTCAGACCCAGGCTCTGCCCCTAGTCATCAGGGTGGCCACGTGCAAGTCCCTTGTATTCTCTGGACCGCAGGGGACCTGAGTGGCTCAGTCGGTTAAGTGTCCAACTCTTGATCTCCACTCAAGTCATGATCTCATGGTTCGTGGGATGGAGCCCCTCATCAGGCTGTCCACTGTCAGTACAGAGCCTGCTTGGGACTCTCTGTTCCCCTCTCTTTCTGCCCCTTCCCCGCTAGTTCTCTCTCTTTCTCTCTCTCAAAAGTAAATAAACGTTTTTTAAAACTTCATTGGACCTCAGTTTTGCCATCTGACTTCTAGGATTCCTTCTCGCCCAAACATCCCATACAATGGGATTCAACACCTGTCTGAAACTATTACTCTCCTCCTCAGGAAGCTAGAGCAGACCGTGAAGCACGACACCCTCAAATACAATGTTTTCAGTTCCTTGAATAGTCTTAAAATGGCTCTGGACAAACCCACCAATGAATGTCTATTAGCTAGCTTCTTCCAACATTGATTATTCCATACACTGAGGCCTTTTTTTTTTTCCATTTCACAATTTTCAAAACACATCCGTGGGCACGATCCATTTGACCCCAACAACAGTCCTATCCAATAAAGACGGTGATGTTACCCCCCACTTCATAAGGACGAAGCAGGTTCAGAGGGTTAAGTGATTCCCTCAAGGTCCCAGGACAAACAAATGCCAGGGTCAGACGTAGGGCACCAGGTTTCAGACAACCAAACCTTTTCTGGTCACAAGCCCCGCAGAAGAGCCCTTCACTTCCTCACGTTAAACAGCCCTCCACACCTGCAGGAAGGTGGCCGAGGAGGTCGCAAACGCCCTGCGTGGCTTTCCATGAGCTCTTCCTCTGCTTCCCACACCAGCAGACGCCCTCCCCTATACAACTTTTCCTCCCGTCACTGCAGCTGCTGAAGCACGCCCCCCAGGGATGTCTTTTACCTGGAAAACCCGTCCATCTCTCTGCTTATCCTTGGAATCCTAGTCGTCAATGTTCACATTTACGTGCTGTCTGGCTAATGGCTTTCTAGTCTTTAAAATTTCAGCAGTTGCCTCTTCTGCACATGTGATCCCTCACCCTGACTTTCTGTGTTTTGGGGAGCAGGATGGATGGTCCCAAAGGGCTCCCCCCTCAACGACCGTGCGTCCCTCTCTTTCTCTATGGATTCTCCTCCTGAGGCTGGGGCAGTTACCCCGAAGCACATTTGAGAGGCTCTTCATAATCCACATGTGTCTAGAATTCCTCGTCCCCCAAATTACACACACAGCCCCCTGATCCTGCCTCCCTGCCTTCACGCAAGAGGATTTCAATGGGTGGTGTTGCGTTGGAGATATTTTTTAATATCCAAATAACATTTCATAAGATGAAATATTTTAGTCATTTTAACTTAGTTGAAAGGCTTATTTTGGGATAAGGGTCTCATTTAATCCTCTCAGCTTGAAGTATTCTACAGCTACTGTTTACAGCGAAAAGTAATTTGCAAATTCTATACAAAATGCCAAGTAAAGGAGGATTATTGGAATGTGTTAAAGCCCACTAATCTTTCTATTATGGGATAGCGTAGATGAAGACATAAAAAAATTTTTAATTTTTAAAAAGATACTGCATCTGTGAAATGTTCTGAGGTTTCTTTAGGTAATCTAGGCAATGTTACCTAGAGCTTGAGAATGATGGTGTTAAAATTTACAGAATCTTTTCCTCGGGTCCCATTTATTATTCACCCTTCCTGTGTCTGGGCGTCATGTGATCACGGGAGATTCACAGATGTTGTGGTCTCCTAGCTCAAAGGGAGGTTATCAAGTTTGGATGACTTTCATGAAACAGACCGGGCCAAAGGCCAAAACATCAGTTCCCTAGGCTGACGTGTAAGGTCCCTAAGGCCATTGCCTCTCTCTCCTCCTGTACCCAACGGTGCAAAAGGGGACATGTAACTTCACATGTTACTGCCCATGACGTGAGCCTGTATGATGCTAGAGTTTCTCAGCACCCTGTTCCTCAAAAATAAGTCAATGTATTTTCTTCATAAACACCTAGGAATTGAACAACCTCCAGATTACATAGCCTCAAATCTTAGACTTTGCGGCCCGGTGCACCAACGGGGGTACCGAAGCGGCTTGTCAAAGGTCAGTCAGTACTACGTTTGGGGCGAACGTAGCATAGTAGGATTACAGGACTCTTGATCCAGTGCTCCATTCACGAAGGCAGGCTTCCTTTTCTCTCTCAAATTCATCAAGGTAGTTCTGAAGACATACTTCACACTGACCTATTTTGACCCTGTCACACACTGCGCCTGCTCGTGGTCACTGGGGAAAAGACATCATCATTCAGGACACTTCCTGCGACTTCACTTGAAAACTTCTAGGTGCGCAGACACAAACCAAAAAGGGTAGAAGTTAGATAAATCTGCAAAAGACCCAAATAGTACAAAGTTAGCCAATTAGGCCGAATCAGCAATCAGGACGCGATGTAACCTAATTAAATTCAACAGTCTACAAAAGGGTGTGTTCAAACAATTTCCCTTCATTATGAATTCTCTAATATAGACACTTTCAATTTAACACAGGATACCGCAGAGGGGCACTTCTTTTCTGGGATCTTCAAAGTTACTTGAAGCTTCTTAAATTCCTATTTTTAAAGATGCTGAGAGAAATGAATGACAGCCCAAGTTTCAAGACAGTTGAAGTGTTATTTCAGAGCCCGCTGCAGAGCATATATCTGTGGTATCACAAGACTGCACAAAATCAATTTGAAATATTCAGGTTTTGTTTTGTTTTGTTTTGTTTTAATGGCAAGTCGGATTGTTCGAGGCCAAACTCCCGAGAGTCAACTGCTCCACAATGTCACCTTCTGCAAAGACCACTACGCTCAGTGGCAGACCGCTGCCCAGTGCCCCACGCCTCAATTTTCTGGCAAGGAGCCTTCGGTAAGAATGAACCCAAGAGCTTTTAAAAATAGCTGTCGCCACAGTTAAAATAACTAGAGCTTTGTGTGCTTGAGAAAAGAACAGCCCATGTCACCACTAGACAAAGCCAGCTCTTTATTAAGTGTGCTAATGGAGAAATCTAGTTATGGATCGTTTTAAAAAGAGGTTTACTGCCAAAAGGGTTCTGTCTGTTTCGAAATGTGCTCTTGTGCTCCCACGTCCACGGGGGTGTCTGATATGGCAGAATGAGCAGCACTGCGGATATGAACGACCCTGTCTCCGGCTTGCCATCCTCTCTGCTCCGCAAACTCAGCCCCCTGCCCCCCTGCGGAACTGCCCTGTCCATTCTGGGAATTACTAGCCGCACTCCTCCAATGAACATCAAGCAACAACCACATGAGAAGGATGCCCTCCTTATTAAAGCTTACCTTCTTGCTTCCTGCAGCTTTGGGGACCAAAAAAAAATTGGGGTACTAAATGCATTTACTTCCTATTCTAATTAAGCTCCCATAACTGAAATAATGATGTTAGGCAAAAAAGAGAAGGATGCCCTCTTTATTAAGCTAACCTTCTTGCTTCCTACAGCTTTGGGGATCAAAAAAACTTGGGGTACTAAATGCATTGACCGCCTATTCTAATTAAGCTACATAACTGAAATAATGATGTTAGGCAAAAAGAGACCTAATTCATTGGAGTCGATCATCATGTCCCCAAGATCTCAAAAGGAAGATTTCCTAGGCATGCTGCAATGCCTTTGTGGCATAGGTACGTAGAAATAATGATTCTATTTGGTCTCCTCGGGTTTCTTAGAACAATGCAAACCTTGGGGCACCTGGGTGATGCATGAGAGCAAATAAATGAGGCCAGCAGATTAAAACAAGAAGGGAACAGGGTCCCCAAATAGGGATAATAGTATATAAATGGTGGAGATTCAGGAAATTAAGTCATCAGCTTATGACGACTCTAATGATTGACTTTTTCTAAACTCTTCAAATGCATTAAATGAAGCCCTGGGTTTTAAAAGTGAAAACTGCTGGGAGGAATGTTTAAAACCGAGAGAAACGACATAGATGTGCCCGTTAGACTGTGGTTCTTTTAATGGTCAGTATAGATTGTCTCTGTCTTAAACTCAACTATCAGTAGCCACTACCCAGCCTGCATAGTAATGAGGAACAGGAATGCCTCTCTAAAATCTTCCAGCTACAACGTCTCCATAAAAAAAAAAAAAAAAAAAAAAAATCAATACTCTCCCACACCTCATGAATACAGACCAGAGCCTGCTCCAGCAGTGTGCGCTGACATTAATTACTATTAAAAGGGGGGAATCTTACCCATCTGTCTGTTAACTCTCCCCTGCTACACCGCCTTGCACACCCAAACTCATGTTGTCACTCTTTCTCATTATTTTTAATGGATCCTGGTTCAAAGCATGTGTGGGCTGTGCAATTACCGCTTGGCTGAAGGTGCAGTATTCTCTCTGATGTCTCATAGACACTGAGTCCGGGAGGCATCCCAAGGACGAGGAAGGGTTCCGGCGTTTCACTGCACCGCATCTACCCATCGCTTCCTCTTGGCCCCTCCTAACTGCATTTTCACGGTACTTTTATCAATGGAACATTTATCAATTCACCTTTGACGGGGCACCGCTGTCCGGGTTAGGACGCAGAATGCTTTGCACAGCGCCCCGTGGGCACCAAACTGATCAAGGGAACCAATTACCCCTGTGGTCCCCTTCTGTCTCGGACTCACAGACGCATCCAAGGCTCCAGACTCTAGAACTGCTCGTGCAATCTATTCTCCAAAGAAGCCTGGTCGTTCTCAGTCGGAGAAGCACCTTATTTTATTTACCTACGACATCGACAAGTGACAGCAACAACAGCAATAATAATAAGGCTAACGCTGGTTTAAATTATTAGGGAATGATGTCAACCGTACAGGAGGAAGCTTTACCTGAGGTAGAGTCAATTCAGCAAAACGTTTTCTAAAAGGCTGTTACATTCGTGCCGCTGCACGGTATGGAAGCTTCCGAGACGTGGTTCCTGCCCCTGGAAATCTTATTGTCTAGACAAAGAGGCCATTTTTAAACACACACATAAAATAAAATCAGAGCCAGCATGTTCTTATTTTCTTGGAGGAATGAAAAACCAGGAGGGAAAGTGGAAGAAACAAGTTTCATTACTGCAGCTTTTAAATCAATGTAGCTTTATTTCTATCATAAAATATTCACTGTAGCATGACTTTCAGAGTATTTTTGGAAAAGAAAAAGTAAAGCAAAGAAGCCACGGAGTATGTTAGCATTAAAGAAACTTAGATACCTAATAGCCCCGCCCCTTAATTTAGCAGACGGAGGGCTAGCGGCCCAAGATTTAGCTTCTGACCTATGGTCACAAAGGCCATCCCCAGGAAAGCCACATCAAGAAGCCAGAGCTTCAACTCTGTGGCCGTGAACTTGCATCCCTACACACTTCAACATTCATTCTGAAACTCCAGCCTTCTCCCACCCCTCATTTTGTCTGCTGTCTGCTGCTATCTATGTGCACATACCCCTGACGCTGTATTTATCTCTGTGAATAAAGCTAAAACATTTAAGAGCCTAGAGGAAACCCAGCCAATAATTTTCTCCACCTGTCTCATTTTACAAAACAAAAGATTTGAACACAAAAGGCCCAAGGCTCGGGGCGCCTGGGTGGCTCAGTCGGTTAAGCGTCCATCTTTGGCTCAGGTCACGATCTCACAGTTCGTGAGTTCGAGCCCCACGTCAGTCTCTGCACTGACAGCTCAGAGCCTGGAGTCTGCCTCAGATTCTGCGTCTCCCTCTCTCTCTGCCCCTTCCCTGCTCACGCTCGGTCTCTCTCTCTCTCAAAAAATAAATCAACATTTTTGTAAAAGGCCCAGGATTTGCCGCAAGGCATAGGGGAAGAACGGTCACCCAAGACCCAAAGCCAAGGCTTCTATGACCTAGTCCAAGTTCTACCTCACACGCGCCCCTCCTGCTCTGGGGCATGGCCTCCTTCTGTCTTTACTAATTCTTGTCTATCCAGGTTACTGCTGTAGGTAACCTACTGTTCACCTCTGGCCACCCCCATCCCTCACTCCTTAACTTCTAGGGGCTCCAGGAGCACCATCACCGTGTAACCAAACTGGGCTTTTTCCTCCCGGAGCATTTTATATACTAGAGTAGAGATAGAGCCAAGGATTAATAGCTTACATTCTCCTTCCTGACTAACTGTACGAGGAAGAACAATCCACTCCGTTTTATCAACATGGAAAAATCAGAGCCCGAGACTGATGTGACAGCACCAAAACGAAGTGTGTGATGCTTAAAACGTCCCAAAGTGGGCATGCAAGATTATTTGTGAAAATACATAGAGACTATGTGAGTGGTTTTGCAAATCTCTCTCTAAGCTTACACAGAAAGAATTGCATTCTTGCTATTATTTCTGTAAGCATCCACACCAATTCTCAAAACGCTTTCTGGTTCTTTCAAGCAGGAGAGACCTAAGGACTCCTTTGGTCCAACCCCATCCTTCTTGTCTACCCCCTTGCTATCTTCTCCCTTACTCTGTGCATCATATTGCCTCACCCACAGCATAGGTGGACAAAAGGTTTTGTTCCCTCTGCTATTCTGAACACGTTGCTGAACCCCACTGAGGCAGAAAAGGATAAGTGGGTCAAATTGCTTTGTGTGGCCTGCATAAATTGAGCCTTTATCAGGCAAACAAGAGGCTCCCGGGGAAAAAGCAAGGAGGGTTGATGTAGGTGAGAAGAGCTGCCATGCAAACAGACCCAGCAGTAAACAAAAGAGAAATAGAAACACAAGAAAGATAACGGAAGCAAAAATAACACTGAAGGGCTTGTGACCTGTCAACGCCACAGAGCAGGATAACGGGTAAGAGAGTAATGATCAACAAAGACGGCGAGTCAGCCAGAGAGGGTCTAGCGAACCTGAGTTCAAAAGAGTGAGACCTCCTTCCCACTCCCAAGGCCGTGTGCTAGGAGGAAGGTGGCGGTGCATTTAGAATCCCAAGCAGGGAACTTAGGGGAATTAGGAAAGACTTGAGTTCCAGTCCTGGCTCCCCAGGATCCAGTTCTATCTCCTCAGTTCTACCCATTCCCACAACCTCGGGGTTTTTTCTTCTTTAGATGAAGAATTGGACTAGACTTCAAAGAACTCTTGACACCCTCAAATTCAATGAAGACTGAGCCTCTAGCGTTTGGTAAAACAAGGGTCAGTACCAAGGCCGGCAGTAGACAGAAAGAAGCATGATTACACGGCAAGTACACAGGCCAGGCGGTCAGAGCCCTCTGGGGTCAGGTTTTTCTGGTGCACCTAACTGCCTTTGCGACCCCGGAAAATCTGTTTGATCTTGCCGGACCTCCGTTTGCTCTTGTGTCAAACACAGAGAATAACCATTTGCCTCGTGGGGTGGTTTGGTCCCCGACCTAGTATAAGTCTTCCGCCATTTTAAGTTACATCCCTTCCAAGGGAGGAGGACGCCACACCCACTGGTACAAGACTAGCCTGCTGGCAAACCGATCGTTAATAATGCACGTGATTCTCATAAGAGGTTGACATAGGATGGGATTTATTAAGAATTAAAATGTTCACTGTCTCAACTGCCAAGAAGATGGTGGTGGATTGTGTTCTGATTCTGTAAATCTCGATTTAAAGTTCTGAGACACTCCTTTTAAGTTTTATTCCTGATAACACTGGATATGCATGCCTGTGTGGGTGTGTGTGGATACGCTTGTGGATTTGGGGGCTCCTTGAGGCAGACCCCCACGTTGTGACGCACTGCTGGCCCCCAAAAATGACTGTTCAAAATGCTTTTATTTAATTTCCCATGTCCTTTGTTGGCTCACGAATATCGCTTTGTAAGCCTTTGACTTTGGCTGAGTTGGGAGCATTTATGACCCTATCATATGTAACGTAAACATCAATCTGCTTTCCTATTTCTTTGCAAATTCAATTATTTCTAATTACATAAAGGCATCATTGATCAAGTAAGCATAAAAACCAATACAGAAGAGTTTAATCTCTTAAATAAGCTTGTACACTTCAAGGAATAATTGAATGTTATAGTATTTAATACAAGGAGATATCTTTATTGTTGATAACTGGCCCAAAGTTAAAGGAAAATGTCTGAATCCCATCATGTTATGTATTGATTTCGTTCAAATTGAAAATATCTGGATTCTATTTTCATTTCCTTTTCTTCTCTCTCTCTCTCTCTCTGCTACTCTCTGCAGGCTTGGAAATGGGTGTTAGGCCCTGTGGTCTTATATACGTGTGAAAGAATAATTAGGTTCTGGCGGTTTCGACAAGAAGTTGTCATTACCAAGGTATGCATGTAGCTTTATGTCTGAATAAAAGCCTGAGTGTAGATGGAAATTTTTTATTAGCCCAAGTTTTTAATTTGCCATTTTTATTGCAGAACTGTCTGTAATTTAGAGGCCCATCTTCTGTTCTAATAATTGCTTGCATCCTGCGCATCTTTTGGTGTGACTAATTTTACTGAGGACAGGGATCAGGGCTCCAGACTGGTACACAGAATTCTGATAAAGGTTTACGGTGCAGCGTAGAAATCATCTCTTTTTCTCTTTCTTTCCGTTTCTCACTAGGGGACTTGTTTCGGGGGGTGGGGGGGTGGGGACGGGCAGGAGGACTAAGCTTTACGTTGGTCATGGTAACTTCCAGTACAATGGCTTCCTTCAGCACACGAAGTCGGGGATTTTGCAGGCACACAAATAATAGACCTACATTTTCAAGGGCACACACTCCCACTTGGGGCTACTGGCGGAAGATCGGGGAACAATCACCCTCAGGTTCAGAGTGGAAGTATAACACGGAGCCCCACCTAGTGAGTGAGGGCTCTGGGATTTTTTGCAAATTTGCACCCCTCCGCACAGCTCTCCAAGTTTTACCATGTGCTGGAGGAAGATGTGAGTACCTAGACTAGGTACCTGTCTAGGAGACTGAAAAGTACCAGGTACCCTGCCCCCGGTGTTTTAAACCTCCAAGAAGAAATGCTGTGCTCACCAAACCTATATTGCTAATACAATATTAACAGAGTACTCTATCTCCTTAACTGTCTTCATGAAAACAGATGCATAGAAATTGCTTCATATTTCTGTTTTAAGCTCTTTCCATGTTGTTGCTTTTAAGTTAAGCACCAAAGGATATCAGGCTACGTCAAAAGCCAGACAGTAAAACTTCTGGAAATCCACTAGAGCCGTTACTAGGGAGACAATTTAACAGCAGAATCAGAACAAATATCAGTAGGGAGATGGGAAACAGAACTAATGATTAAAATGCTGTGAGATTCTCTTCCGAATGGAAAAATACTGTCACAGGATCTAGACGTTTGATTTTGTTCCCACCACCTCCTGCCACAAAAAAGGCCATGGGGGCCTAGAGAGATTGTTTTTTTGTTTTTTGTTTTTTGTTTTTTGTTTTTTTTTTTCAGAAAACGATGGAAATCGAGGAAGGGAAATTAGTTCTTTCCTTCCGGTAAGCACCAAGTTGCAAAGCTCTTTTTTTGTTGTTGTTTAAGTTTATTTATTCTGGGAGAGAAAGAGAGAGAGAGGTAGAGAGAGAGAGAATCCCAAACAGGCTCCAATCTGTCAGCACAGAACCCAATGTGGGGCTCAATCTCACAAACCATGAGATCATGACCTGAGCCAAAACCAAGAGTCAGACGCTTCACCAACTGAGCCACCCAGGTGCCCTGCAAGGCTCTTAAAAAAGTGATTAAGAGGGGTGCCTGGGTGGCTCAGTAGGTTAAGCATTGGACTCTTGGTTTTGGATGGGGTCATGATTTCATGGTTTGTGAGTTCAAGCCCCACGTCGGAATTATCACTGACAGTGAGGAGCCTGCTTGGGATTCTCTCTCTGCCTCTCTCTCACAGAATAAATAAATAAACTTAAAAAAAAAAAAAAGCAGTAAGAGGAGTCCACCTAAAACTCAGAGCCTAAGCAGGACATTGGAAAAGACCCAACTAAAACAAAACAAAACATTTCACAGTGAATTTGAAGATTGGTTTCCACCTAGAATGAAAAAACTCACAGGGTTGGGGCGCCTGGGTGGCTCAGTCAATTAAGAGTCCGACTTCGGCTCAGCTCATGATCTCGTGGTTGACCAGTTTGAGCCCTGTGTCAGGTTCTATGCGGACAGCTCGGAGCCTGGAGCCTGCTTCGGATTCTGCGTCTCCCGCTCTCTCTGCCCGCCCCCCCAATCATGCCCTGTCTCCCTACATCTCAAAAATAAACATCAAAAACATTTATTTGAAAAGAAAGAAAAAAAAATCACAGGGTTAATCAACCAGAGATTGAGAAAATGTACAAATTGTTGAAAACAGTAACAAACTCAGACCTACATTTTAAAAACATGGAGATAATTCTGTATTTTAAGAATTCTGTAAGTATTTTAAGAATGCATAATTAAGTGCAATGGCTGATAGGCTAGCTTCTACTCTCTTGGTCCTGCTCAGCTGTGCTACCCAGAGTTTGGCCATTTGAGACCTAAAGTCACAGGCCAGACACCACATGGCACCAGGGTACAGCTACCCACATCTCCCACAGTACCCGGAAGGAGACGATCGTCAACGCTTGTTAGAGTTGGGCAGCCAGATATGAAAGGGATGGCCAAGATCCTTGGAAGTTGACGGCAAATGGTATATGTACATTATACCTCAAAAGAGCTGATTTCAAAATTTAAAAACGTCTGATGGAGCAAAAGCCAGTCTCTTCTTCTTTAACCTGAGGGGGTAAGAAAAAACAAATGATTCTCTTGCTCTGATTTAGGTGGTGAGCCACCCATCTGGAGTTCTAGAACTTCACATGAAAAAGCGAAACTTTAAAATGGCGCCGGGGCAATACGTCTTGATACAGTGCCCGTCCATATCGTGGCTGGAATGGCACCCCTTCACCCTCACGTCGGCCCCTCAGGAGAACTTCTTCAGTGTGCACATCCGGGTAGCAGGAGACTGGACGGAAGCTCTGTGTAAGGCCTTTGGGGCAGGAGGACAGGCCCGGAAGGAGTCCTGGAGCTTGCCAAGGTCAGAGCCCGTTTCTCTTTTACACACAAGTTAGAATTGTAGAACAAATAAGGCATTTTAGTGCATCGACGTGCTTACCAAACCCAGCAATATCTTTATTCTAGAAGGGCAAGTTTTAACCCATTTTTTAACTTTGGGAACCTATATAAAAAGTATAATTTAGTAGATTTCCAGTAGAGGCAAGTACATGTCTTTAAAAAAAAAAAAAAAAAAAAAAACGTTCAACAAAGGCAGGCAGCGATCCAGGAAGAAGGAGCATTTTGCTTCCTCAGCTCCAAAACCACCCTTGGCTAATTATATGCAGCCTGTGATGAGTAAGAAAGCCCTGTGAACTTTTCTGCTCTTACAGTCGGAGGTCTTTAAATTATATTTGCCATTTTGGTCTTCATAAGGAGGACACTTCACGGTCAGAATGAATCCGGTGGGCCCCATCCACTGGAGAAGGTGCTAAACAATTACAGATGGAAGTTCACAGAAGGACAAAGTGATCTGAGAGTCAAGAAAGGTAGTTGTGCCCCTTCATTCAGTCAGTCCTGCGTGTGTGTATACAACAAGTGTCAATTAACCTCCACCGTGTGTCAGAAATACGGAGATGCCAAGGCGCTGCCTCCATTTTCTAGGACCCCGGGGGGGCCGATGGAATCAATATCAATCTGCACGCAGAGGAGTTGGTTGTGCTGCAAGGGAGATGCACGGGGGGCGGGGTCTGAGAAGGGTAAAGAACACCAGTAGCACGTGGACTCATTTCCTAGGGTTGTGGTAACAAAGGAACACAAACCGGGTGGCCTAAAACAACAGAAACGTATTCTCTCCCAGTTCTCGGGGCTCCGGGGCTGAATCTAAGTGACAGCAGGGCCAAGCTCCTTCTGAAACCCTTCGGGAAGAATCTTCCCTTGCCTCCTCCCGGCCTCTGGGGGTTTGCCAGCAATGCGCGGTATTCCTTGGCTCGCAGCCTCCGGCAGTTCAGCCTCTGCCTTTGTCGTCACACGGTGTTCTTCCCTCCGTGACTGTGTCTCCGTGGCCTCTTCTTATAAATCCTGGTCATATCGGATGAAGGGCCCACCCTCCTCCTGTATGACCTCATCTTAACTTGATTAATTACATCTGCAACAACCCTGTTTCCAAATAAGGTCACGTTCTAAGGCACCGAGGTTAGAACTTCAACATATCAGCTGGGAGACACAATTCAACCCACAATGACAGCCTATTCAGACAGGTCTGGGCACCAGACCGAAGTCCCACCGTAAATTACCAGGCCTTGGCCTCCGTTAGCAAACAATGGCTTAAAGTCGATTCCCACTCTTACAGCTGGATTACCCAATAAGCAGGCAAAACCCACGTTCAAGGCCCCCGAAAAACACGGACACACACAAAAAATGTGGAGAAAAACGGTTGGAAGAATTTGACATTTCAAAAGACGCATCAAAAGTTTCCCTCTTCTCAGGGCGCCTGGGTAGTTCAGTAGGTCAAGTGTCTGACTTCAGCTCGGGCCATCATCTCATGGCTTGTGAGTTCGAGCCCGGCGTCGGGCTCTGTGCCGACAGCTCGGAGCCTGGAGCGCGCTTCAGATTCTGTGTCTCCCCCTCTCTCTGCCCCTCCCCTGCTCTCTCTCTCTCTCTGTCTCAAAAGTAAATAAACATTAAAGAAATTTTTAAAATTAAAAAAAAGAAAAAAAAAGAGAAAGAGATTCCTGCCTCTGCCATCCTTGAATGGTGTCAGGAACTACCAAGCAGTAGCCACCGACGTAAGAAACTAGGTGGCGAATGCTGTCAGGACGCACTTAGGATTGGACTTTCGGAGGGCAGGGCATTGTCTGTCCCTGCCTATATGTCCGGTGCCTGGCACAGTGTCTGATATGTATTGGGTACATAGTAAATATGTAATGAAGAGATTAACGAATACCCAGACCCAATAGGGATGCTTCAGCTCATTTATTTTAACAAATATTTACAGGTGGCAAACTAGGCACTCGAATAAACGCAAGGCTCAGGACCTATTTAGCCAATCGTCCCTCTTCCCCCCTCCCCATGAGACACTGAACTGTAACCGTGTAGCACTGGGCTTGGTCACGTTCACTAGGTAGGAAGAGTCACATGCCTTCATTTCAAAGCCTGGAACTGAAGAATGGTGTGATAACAAACCAAGTACGGTAAAACCTCGGTCTGCGAGCACAATTCGTTCCGAGACATGCTTATAATCCAAAGCACGGGTATATCAAAGCGAATTTCCCCATAAGAAATGATGGAAACCCAACCCAATTATTTGGGTTCCACAACCCAAAAATATTCATGTAAAAATGATTCCGATACTGTAATATAATACGAAATAACAAAGAAAACACACAATATTAAAAAAAATAATAAACAGATTAACCTGTACGTACCTTTGAAAACCTCCGTGGCTGGTGTGAGGGAGACAAGAGAGAGGAGGGCGGTTGTGTAGGACGACTTTCACTATCACCAACAGAATCACTGCTATCTGTTGGCTCAGTGGGATCTTTTTCTTTTCACGCAACTTTAACAAAGCACCTATCCAATGACCTACAATGAAGCAAAGCGTTCCTAAGCTTACTCAGGCATGGAAAAGCAAAGGACTGTCCATAGGGACTCTGAAGTGACAAAAAATACCCTAGTGCCGGTTATGGGCACTGTCCAATGTTCTGAAACATCAAGGATTTCTGCCAAACACCACAGCCTGAGACCGAGCACCCGAGCATGGGAGACGATCACCCAAAATCGTTGTGAAGAGAGAGAGAGACACACACAAGACCTAATAGCTCAGTTGTGATCATGTGACCTGCAGCGTCACATACTGCTCATACTGCAAGACATCACTAGTTTATCAAACTAGAAATGTTTGCGTGTCTTGTGGAACACTCCCCCAACGAGTTACTCGCCATCCAAGGTTTGACTGTATAAGCATCATCTCTGGAGACAAATCAGCTGACAATACCTAACTACTACTCCATTTAAGACCTTCTCTTTTTTAATCATGGAAAGGAAGCAATGTAGCAGAATTCTAAGATTCAGAATGCAGTGCAAAGGCCTAAAATCGGGAGTAAAACTGGACACACGGAACGTCCCTGCCCTCCTTTTGGCGTTGCCCAGATCAGTGCTCTCATCCTGTCTCTAGCCTGGTCTCTGCTGTCAGTGTATACAGTTGCCTGGTCTATCAACCAACCTTCCCTTTCGCCCACCAGCTGGCATTTCAGCCAATACCCCAACAAGAACTCAGTCATGTTTCTCGGTAGTCAATATGCCTTCTATCTGTGGAGTGCATCATCAGCTCAAGGCCCAACATGATATGTCCTCACCCCTGCCCCCCCCCAGGTCTTCCTGGGCTTCTCTGCCCCACCTCCTGCCTCCCCGCCCACCCCCCACCACCACCACCTTGCACTCAGCCGTTCTTCCAGGCTTCCTTCTTGTTTTTTCTCTTCTAATCACCTTTACCACTTCTATCCCCTCCATCTGGAGCACTCTTCCCCAGATCTCTGTTTGGTTGCTCCCTTACTTCCCCCAGGCATTTGTTCAAATGTCTCCTAGTGAGGTGTTTCCTTCCTGCCCCGTCTGAGACGATGACCCCCAACTGAAGCTCAACAACCACTTTGTCCCGTGCCCTGCTTCATTCTTCCACATGGTACTTATCAACCACCTGACACACGAAATATCTGCTCATTTATCTGTTTACCAGGTATCTTCCCACGCTAGAATGGAAGTTCCATAAGAAAAGGGACATTATCCATTTGGCTCACTTTGTTGCGTTCAGTGCCTAGAATAGGCCCTAACTCTTAGTTGGTACTCAGTGAATATTTATTGAAAGACTGAAAACGAGTTGTTGGAAACAGTGCAGTTTCCCTTCATTTGTTAAACTCACTGATCTCTGCCTCTATACACGTGTAGGCATAATTGTCTAACTCTTCAATATATGAAGAATCAGAATTTTACTGGATTTCCTTGTTCGATTTTATCTATTAACATTATTTTGTCTTTGAATTGAATCAAACACATGGGAGGGAGAAGTATAATTTTTCACTGCTTTGGACCCAGAAAGGATTTTTTTAAGTTTGTTTATGTATTTATTTTGAGAGAGAGGGAGAGAGAGAGAGAGAGAGAGAGAGAGACTGAGAATGAAAGTGGGGAACTGATAGAGAGAGAGAGGTAAAGAGAGAGGATCCCAAGCAGGCTCTGCACTGTCAGCGTGGAGCCCCACTTGGGGCTGGAACCCATGAACTGTGAGATCATGACCTGATCATTACATTTTTAAAATTTTTTTTAATGTTCATTCATTCTTGAGACAGAGAGAGACAGAGCAGAGTGGGGGACGGGCAGAGAGAGGGAGAGGGAGACACAGAATCCGAAGCAGGCTCCAGGCTCCGAGCTGTCAGCACAGAGCCCGACGTGGGGCTCGAACCCACAAACCGTGAGATCATGACCTGAGCCAAAGTCAGACGCTTAACCGACTGAGCCACCCAGGCATCCCCAGAAAGGATTTAAACCAGCCCGAGGAATCTGTGAGGCCCAGGCAAGAAGCAAACCTAGACAGAGAGCTGGGAAACTTCTTTATTCTGTGCCCAGGAAAAGGGAAGAGAATGGGAGCTATTTTAAAGCACTTTGCCTTCTGAGGTAAAACGGAGGAATTTCTCAGAGTTGATGCTAGAGATTTCAGTGACTAACCTGCTTCCTAGAGCCAAGGATTTCAGTTCTGACAGCCTGGGTTCAAAGCCCAGTTTTGCATGTGCTCTTAGAGAGTACATGTCACTGTGTGCCTCAGTTTCCCCATCTGTAAAATAAAGATGATAACCGTAGTACCTAAGAGTTTGCTTAGGTTTAAAGGTGACAGTCCTTTAAAAGCCCTTAACATGACGCATAGTTAAAAAAAAAAAAAAAAAAAAGGCTGGCTATTATTATTAGCAAACCATGAAAGGTCACCGACCGCAGATATGTCCGTGACAGCAATGACCACAGGGAGAACGTGTCTATGAGCAAAGGCCATGGGTTCAGAGAGTCGAGGGTGGAGGTCGATGAGGCAGGTGGGTGTGCCGCGGACCAGAGCAACAAGGCACCGCACGGTGTGGATGCCAGAAAGGCTCATCGTTTTCCAAGCGGCATCCTTAAACTCTGGATCCAGATCGAAGAGGAAGTAGCTGGGTGAACTCGATGAACAAGAATTTGGGCAAAGAGAGTCGATTCAGGATTGCGAGAGGTCTCCGGAAATGGAGACGTTTGGGTCCAGAAAAGAACAATCAGGGCGTCACGACAGCTACCATCAACCATTGAAAGACCTGAGACAAGAAAGGGAAGAGAGCTGGTGCGCGTTTCTCGGGAGTGTGGTCAGAAGACAGAGGTCGGTGAGACGTGCGAAAAACTGTCTATTGCTTTGAACTGCCCCCCTCCGCCCCCGGCAAGTTAACAGCAGAATGCGATCAGCTGTCGGGGTGGTGGAAGGAAGGATGACTATATTATCTATATTATCAGGGCAGTTGGACTCAATATTTTCTCCTGCCTCTCCCAGCTTAGGTGCACAATTGTGATGATGAGGAAATTTAGCTATTGTGTGTTTCTGTGGATTGTGTGACACAATTCTTCTTTGCGTTTAATTGTTATCTTTTCAAATCAGTGTCAGAGAAGTCCCAAATACAACTAATTATAAAAACAATTAACGGTAAGACATTTTAATCCTTGGACAGTTTCATTTTTTCTCTCTCAATTCCCCTTATCTAATTATTTATAAAATAATCTACAGTGGGCTGAGATACTAACCCTTTCTGGTTAATGACCTTTTATTTTTATTCTTCCATTTCCATAAATCAATATGTAATAAAGCCTTATTAATTAAGATTAACTTGGAGAGAGTTAATTTGAATTATTAGGAGGTCTGGCATATGGAATATTTAAAAATAAAACCCAATTGAACTTTCATGAACACAAAGTAAGCCCAAATGGGCCAACCTCGGGTGCCTTCTACAGACACCCCTTAGGGAATGGTTATGAATAACTTAGAAGCCTTTTAATTAGCATATCTCTGTTCATATGTAAATGTGTGCTTTTGGAATAGTTGAGGTTATTTAATACATTCTGCTGACTGAAATATTTTAAACGTTCCCTTTACAATGTATTCAACAAATTGTTACCGAACAGCTCCGTGCCGCAGAGCATGCCAGGCGTTGGGACGCAGTGGTGAGCAAGGACAGACCCGGCCCCTCCCTCTGGAGAACTTGTTGCCTCGTGATCAAGAGAGACACAAATCAAATCACGCGCACACACCCCCAAAACTGTAAAACTACAACAGTGATGCGGACTACAGAGGAGGGGTGCATGGGGCTATAAAGTATATAAAAGGGGATTTAGCCTTAGTGCAAAGGATCCACGAAGCTCCCCCAGGGATATGATGATTGACAGAAGACCTAATGAAAGGGTAACTATGAACCAAGACAGGGAGAGGGGAGGAATCGGGACCGAGGATTCCTAGTGATTACTTGGATCATCACAGGCAAAGGCCCTGTGGCAGAAGGGGGGTACTGTGTATTTTGGGGAAGGAAAGAAAAGCCAGTGTGGAGAACTGGTGTTGAGAAATGGAGTCGAATCCGGGGGCCAGTCTCTTCCGGACCATGTTAAAGACAATCGTATTTATTCAGTAAATATGCTTCATCCTTACCAAGAAGAACTTGCTAAGCAAAGACAAAACGTCAGTGCCGTTCCCGGCCTGATCATCACAGATTTTGAGCTCACGTAATCTGAAACAACAAGTTTTAGAAGTTCCACATACCTGACAAATGATCTCAAAATTATACTTACTCCAAATGAATGGCTTCTATTAGATGAAAATGATATGAACGCACTAAGATGTGGGACTGAATACGTAAAAACAGAGAAGAAGCATGTTAGCAAAAGGACACATAAGCCTTCTAAACCACCTTCTGCTTTATTCCTTTGATGGTGGAAGAAAGGAGAGGAGGGAAGGGGCGGGAAGGGGAGGGGAGAGGAGAGGCGAGGCGAGGCGAGGAGAAGAGACGGCCTCTTCTACCAGGGCCAAAACAAGCTTCTGAAAATTGTAAGAAGAGCTGGCCACGTGGAAGAGGAGTGAGCTCAAGCCAGAAAAGTCAGGCTTTGTCCTACCATGAATGCACCTGGGCCGGCCTGTCTGGTCGTCCCCCCGTGAGTCCAGGCCCCCAGTTCCTCATGTTAAGTCTAGGCTCTCCAGACAGGGCATTCTCAAGCTCAGAGCCAACCCCCCTGCACCCAGTTACAAACATCCTGCAAAGAGCCGTGCTTGAGGGTGGCTTTGTTTTCGAGAGCGTCGCGTCTGAACGTCACCAAGGCCACATTCTGTGATTGCAGGCTGGCGGTGGACGGGCCGTTTGGAACCGCACTGACGGACGTGTTTCACTACCCAGTGAGCGTGTGCGTTGCTGCAGGAATAGGGGTGACTCCCTTCGCCTCTCTCCTGAAATCCATATGGTACAGATGTGAGTCGCACACCCAGCTGAAGCTGAGCAAGGTATGGAAAAAATCATTAGTTCACACTTAACGTGGATTAAGAGGTTCCACATCCTTCTATCTATCATCTGCCAATTCCTGGGGAGGATTTTAATTAACTATGAGGGATAAATTCAAGGATCCTTAACTATACTTACGTTCTTAAAAATCTCCATTCGGTATTACATTTATGAGAAGGGTTATGTCTAATCTTGTTAAAGATGACAAGACATAAATTTTATTGCTTCGTTGCCATTACAGGACACGTAATTGCTCATGTCAGTAAAATATGGACAGGCTGCAAATGGCTTTGTGACTGGGCGACAGTTAGTGATATTAACAGGAGGCCTTTCCCTTAGTCTCTTTGGCCTGATACTACGGTTGCAGGATGCAATTCAACATCTTCCCTCCGTGCACTCGTAGCCTTAACAAGAATGCCACGGTTGGAACTCACTGGCCTGCTTACTTCTCTTTTGTCATGTCTGATGTGTTCTCTGACTAGACACCTCCACGGTTACCTTCCTTCCTTTGTCCTGCCCAGAGACTGCCCATACTTTAACCCTCCGAGGCCCAGCCGTAGACACCAGAACAGCAGGAGAAAGGGAGCCATGTTGACGCCGAGGGGTGTCAATTCAGGAGGACTCGGGATATTAGGCGAGCCCGGTTCCGGTCCTGATTCTGTCACTTCTCGGGTTCACACTTTGGCTACACTTTCCCACCTGTCAAAGGAACTCACTTAATTCGATTAGCATGTCTGTCTAACATAGTTGGATATGAACATTAGTCTTATGATATGGCCCACAAAAGAGAACTCTGTGGTCATAAGAACTTAAAGTACTACAAATCTCATTCTAGGAGGTTCACATCATTTCTTGCCCTATTAAATAAGTTCTATAGAAAAGAACCTCATTCGGTTTTGTTTCACCCACTTTTGTCAAGCTTAGTTAGCCATGGAAACCTTCTCCACCTAGCATTTATTGAGCAAGAGCATTCTTCAAAGCACTGGGGCAGTATGAGACTAGAAGAGCTCTAAAGTTGGGGCTTTCCCAACTAAGAAATAAGAATAAAACTAGCTATCATTTCGTGAGTTTCCAATGACAGGTGCTTGACATACACTTTCTCATTTGATGGTTATAACCTTCCCAACAACTTTATAAAGTAGATAATACCAAGCTTGTTTTCCAGATAAGGAAGCTGAAGGTTAGAGAAACCAAAGTGTGTTCCCTAAAAATACATGGGTAGCAAAAGGCAGAATCAGGATTCAGATTAGATCCATCTGGCTCTTTCCATGACATAACCAACATATGGTAGATATGACTGCCACCATTGTGTTTGACTGCCACCATTGTTATATAGGCAGACTGTGGGACTCCTGGCCAGAGAATCCGCCCCAGCCTCACTCCACCCTCACTAAATGCATCACCTTGAGTGACTCAAGTCACCTCTCTGACTGGGTTTCCCGATCTGCGAAATGGAGAAATAAGGGCCCATATCCAACGGGGAGTTTTAATACCAAAGAAGACAAAGAAATAATGTAATGTGCGAATAATGTGACGTAAATGTGTACAGAATGATATAAAAGTTCATTATCACTGCCAAGGATGTGGCTCGATTACCACTTCTACTACGAATAGCTTAGACCCATCAAGCCTTGACTACCTGGCAGATGGGAAGTTAGGCGTTTTACACATACTATCTCACATCATCTTTTGAAGGAACTTATCATTTTTATTCCCATTTACAGATGAGAAAAATCGAAGCTGATCACAAAGCTAATAGGAACGATAGCTTGTATTATCAAATTGTCATCATTGCCCTTTCAGATAAGTGACATCCTCAGTTTAGTCCTGAGGAACCCAAATGGTATATGGCAGAAGAAAGCTAAAAGCATAGAATCACAAAATAACTTGAGAGGTCTTAACTTCCCAGCTTTGCATATGACCATGAAAGGTCAGAGTCTGTACTTAGACTGGGAAATGAGGAAATGATTTGTCTGAAGTCCCCCAGCTGGTTAACCGCTGAATCAGGGTCGGACCGTGTGTTTCCAATTTCCACATCAAGGCTCTTTTATGCAAGAGGTGAGATTTCATGCTATTGAAAGTTTAGGCTGCAAATTATGCTTAAGATTCACCTTGTTAGAGTCTACATGTAGCAGAAGAAGTTTAAAGAAGTTTTTCTGTTTTAAAGCCACTCTGTGCTTGTTTGAGTACAACTATCATTAGGCTTATGTAACTAATATTTGTCAGGACCGCCTACATGTTTTTGAAATATAAATACCCTTTCCATGAAACTGTCAGCATCTATATAATTTTTAAGTGCAGGGGAGCACAGCAGTACATATTTATCTAACAAGCGTCCTCACAATTATAGATCTGGACTAGAGTTTTCAGATTGTTCTCTTCTGTAGTAAGGAAAGGGGGAAATGCAGCCTAGGGGTTCTGAGCTGGAATTTTAAGCCTAGATGGTTAACTTCAATGAGATGCGATTTCCTCCTCCCTGTATAAAAGACCGGTTGGCATAAAGGCATACATTTTTACATACAAGCCTGACGTTGCAAGCCTACAATACTAACAAAACCAAAAGCTTTGTTGGTTGTTAACCATTGCGAACTGTTATCTCTTCACCCTTCTCCTCTGCCACGTTATTCTAGAACACTTCTAAGTTAAATGCAGGAGAATAGCCAATAGGACGCCTGCTGCTTCTTTAGGATCGTGTGTAGCGTTTTCTATTTGAAGCCGGGGTTTTAAATTTTCTTTCTAACTATCTTTTATTTTTAAAGATGGTGGGGAGGAGGGGGAGAAGTGGTTGGGAGGAAATTTCCCAAGAAGGCGAAGTAACAGCAAGTTAGAATGATGGCTTGCCAGGGGGGAAGGAAATGGGGAAAGGCTGTAAGATGTGAAAAGAGGTGTTTTCAACACAGGAGTAGGAGTCAAACTTCACTTGGTGGAAGGCAGATGCGCACAGGACACATCTTCGGGATGAGGGGAGGAGGTGTGGGTGGTTGAGGAGTCCCTGATACAACTTGAAGGAAGCTGAGTGCTGGGCGTGTAAATACCCCCTGGCAATGAATGTCCTCCAACGCCTGCCTAACGGGATGATTAATTCCACATCGCACTCCATTTGTGAAGAGAGCTTTTGAAAAAAATTAGGACAGTTTGCTTGTGCAAACTGTCAAAATGATGAATGAAATAGGTGTGTACAAATGGGGAAGGGGGGATTGCGGGCATCAATATATTGGCTTATACATTTTAGTTCCCCTAATGTCACGGCCGTGTAGACAGGGCTGAGAGAACGGCCAACTGGAAGATTTGGTTCATTGTCTTAACTGCATATGTAATCTTCAGACTATAATAAGATAGATTACCAAAAAACTGAGATAATCTCATTTCTTCATAAATTGTCTTCCTTCATCGCCTCAATAATACATAACCATGATAATGGGTATTTATAGTGTGTCCCATGCAAGATGGCCTTGGGTTCTTAACCTAATATAATAAACAGATAATTCAAATAAAAAGACAGCATGGGCCAGTGGGAACAAGGCAAGGCGGCCAAGAAAGGCAAAAATCCATACTCTACTTAAATATATTAATAAAACAAAGGAGGGCCTGCTCTCTTTTCTAATGAATGAAAAATGCACTTAATTTAATCTGTTTAGTTTGAGAAATTATTTGCTTTCCCTTTTCCTCACACTGGAGCTCTGGCCACTCCTGGAATTGATCACCTCTGCTAACCACTCACAGTGCTGTAATAAATTGAACTGGGACACACGAGGCCACGTTTACCTCTCCAGAAAACACCCGTGCCCCCCCCCCCCCCATCGTTCCCTAGACAGCCTCAAAAGACTTCAGTCCCCTATCAGGACTCACCCTTGCCCTGTGGGATGGTGACTAGTATTAATAGTTTTGATATTGTGGTTTATTAACCACACAAGCCATACGAGAGTATAATGTCCTTGTAAAATATTCAAGTAAAATAGTCAAAAATCTCCCTCCATTGGCCTTCCTCCCCAAAGTAACCACCACCACCACTTTGTTCTCTAAGGGGTTCACCATTAAACATGGGGGTGTGTCTCATTCCCTTGCTTCTCCATGCATCTGCGCACGCACACCCACCCATGTGCATATCACGGTGTTATTTTATTCGTACGTAGAGATGTGGGGAGAGAGAGACAGAGAGATGTGCACTTTGTTTTATTGTTTTTTCCCTTTATATAACATGGCTCAGCTTGCCTTCAGCATCAATACCTAGTGATTGACTATCATTTTTTTTTCAATATCTGAAGTTTATTGTCAAATTGGTTTCCATACAACACCCAGTGCTCATCCCAAAAGGTGCCCTCCTCAATACCCATCACCCACCCTCCCCGCCCTCCCACCCTTCATCAACCCTCAGTTTGTTCTCAGTTTTTAAGAGTCTCTTACGCTTTGGCTCTCTTCCACTCTAACCTCTTTTTTTTTTTCCTTCCCTCCCCCATGGGTTTCTGTTAAGTTTCTCAGGATCCACATAAGAGTGAAACCATATGGTATCTGTCTTTCTCTGTATGGCTTATTTCACTTAGCATCACACCCTCCAGTTCCATCCACGTTGCTACAAAGGGCCATATTTCATTCTTTCTCATTGCCATGTAGGACTCCATTGTGTATATAAACCACAATTTCTTTATCCATTCGTCAGTTGATGGACATTTAGGCTCTTTCCATAATTTGGCTATTGTTGAGAGTGCTGCTATAAACATTGGGGTACAAGTGCCCCTATGCATCAGTACTCCTGTATCCCTTGGGTAAATTCCTAGCAGTGCTATTGCTGGGTCATAGGGTAGGTCTATTTTTAATTTTCTGAGGAACCTCCACACTGTTTTCCAAAGTGGCTGCACCAGTTTGCATTCCCACCAACAGTGCAAGAGGGTTCCCGTTTCTGCACATCCTCTCCAGCATCTATAGTCTCCTGATTTGTTCATTTTGGCCACTCTGACTGGCGTGAGGTGATACCTGAGTGTGGTTTTGATTTGTATTTCCCTGATAAGGAGCGACGCTGAACATCTTTTCATGTGCCTGTTGGCCATCCGGATGTCTTCTTTAGAGAAGTGTCTATTCATGTTTTCTGCCCATTTCTTCACTGGGTTATTTGTTTTTCGGGTGTGGAGTTTGGTGAGCTCTTTATAGATTTTGGAGACTAGCCCTTTGTCCGATATTTGACTGTCATTTTATTTAGTGCCTTCGGAGCATCCCAAAGTATGGGTAGCTCACAATTTATATAATGATCTTATTATTAATGAACATTTTGGCTGTCCAACAAGTCATATGAACTATGACGGGAACAAATGGAGGCACAAACAAGGAGAGTCCTCACTCACGGGGCAAAGCAGTAGCATAGCCATGAGATATAACATTAAAGATCTTTTAAAGAAAAAGTCTTGGAGACTAAAAATGGTTGACAAAGACTGGCCTCCGTCTTATAATGGTTAATCAGAAAAATTATTCTGTAATTATATTTCCTTAAAACGGAACATGGAAGCCACATTAAGGAAGTTTCTCAATAAGAACAAATATTGCTTCAAAATTTGTTTGCGATTATATTCATCCAGAGGACCTTCACGACAACAACAACAACAACAAAATAAAAGCTGGGACAATAATAGCTACCACTTTTTGAGGATAACTAACATTTATTTATGTTTTCTAATCAGCCACAGTCTTTATCTTTTTGGAGAGAAAAACTCTCTTTTTGGAAAATGGTACTGATTCCCTCAGTGGCAAATCTCTGTCACCCTAGTTGTTTAGAGTTTCTGACGGTCCTGTATTTTGTTTTTGTTTTTTTTTTATTTTTTTTAATGTTTATTTATTGTTGATTCAGAGAGAGACAGAGCATGAATGGGGAAGGAGCAGAGAGAGAGGGAGACACAGAATGTGAAGCAGGCTCCAGGCTCTGAGCTGTCAGCACAGAGCCCGACACAGGGCTCGAACTCACGGACCGTGAGATCATGACCTGAGCTGAAGTCCAACGCTCAACCGACGGAGCCACCCAGGCGCCCCGACGGTCCTGTATTTTGTACTGCATGGGTATCTGAGCATATAGTTCAGGCTGCTATAACAGAAATACCATAGACTGGGTGGCTTAAACAGCAGATGTTTATTTTTTTCACAGTTCTTGAGGCTGGAAGTCCGAGATCAGGAAGCCCACATGATTGGGGTCTGAGGAGGCCTCTTGGCTTACAGATGGCCACCTTCTGGCTGTGTCCTCACATGACAGAGACAGAGAGAGCTCTGGTCTCTTCCTCTTCTCAGAAGGACATCAATCCCATCATTGGAGGTCCCATTCTCATGACCTCACCGAAATCTAACCTCCTCTCAAAGGCCCCACCTCCAAATACCATCACATTGGGTTTCAACCTATACTTTTGGAGACAACACAAACATCCAGTTCATAACAGTGGGGAACAGAGGGCGCTGTCCAGAAGGAGGCGAGGTCACAGTGTAACCCACTGGCTTTCTCCTGGGTGGAGGCCTTGGTCAAGGTCAAGGTCAACGCTGGCACTCCGTAAAATGCCTCCTGTGGGCTTTGCACACGCAGAGCCTGGAATGCACTTGGCCAGTGAAGGGGTTCCTCTTTTTGGACCACATCCTACAATCAATGCTGATATTCACAAACTGGCACTGGAGATAAAGCATGGTTTCACCTCTTCTCAGTGATCACTGCCTCTATAATTCACAAGTGACCCATGGGAACACAGACCCCCCCCAAGTAAAGCCGATGATTCCCTTTGCTCTGTCTAATATAGACATGTGGTATGCATTCTGGAAGCTCCTCCAAACAACAGAGAAGAGAACAGGGGTCGCAACTGACAGGTCTGAGCACTTAATGCACGTGTTAGACACTGTGCTTCCATGACCACAGGCACTCTCACCCTCACCATAATCCCGTAGGTTGTTGTTCTAGAGGGTGGTGGGCTTTCTGCCATTTTATGTACTCGGTCATCCAGGCTCACAGTAAATAACCTGCCCCCAGTTACGACCATGGGGATGGTGAAGCCAGGAGTCTAGAACAGGTTAGAGGACTCACGGGCTCACAGTGTCCAACTACTCTGCCTCACCACATCATCAAACTCTGTCCTCAGGTACAATCTCCTTCCTTGAAGAGGAAATAAATAAAAAATTGTTGGCCCCATTCCATCCTCGGGGAATCGATGTGGGGTCTGAAGAAATAGAGGTTGTACCTGTGGAGGTATCCTCTGCCTGTGTTCAGAGACGACTCTCCAGGCCGTGAGATAGGAGCCTCTCACGGGGGGGGGGGGGGGGGGGGGGGGGGGGGGGGGGGGGGGGGGGGGGCACCAGTGGATCCCCCTGGGAAAGTCGATGGGTAGCTTTTCTTATTTCTTTTTCTGAGATTGCTTCTCCAAAAGCGGCGCAGATCCATTTCCTTCTGACCCCAGAGTACCTTGACCTGGTCCAATGCAATTCTGCAGAATTCGAAGAGGAGCCCAGTTTCAGAGAGCGTGGGTGGCGCTCGAAACAGAATACGGCTCTGTGTGTCGCTCAGACCCAGGCCCTCCGAGGTGGGGGTGGCTGAGTCCAGTACGGTGGTTCGTGCCAGGAATGATGTGACATGAAGGCTTGTGACAGGCCACGTGCACACAGAGCGCTCTAAACCCATTGTGGGCTGCTGGAGTGGCCTCGCGAAACGTCTGCGGATCCATTATACCTCTAGAAATGTGTGCGACGAGTCCTGTAAAAGCAATAACTTTGTTACTGTGAAAGTCCTGAACTTTCATCTCTCTCCTGAGGATGACTTTCTACTTAACAAAACTTTTTAAAGTCGCCTTAAGTATTTGGGGCCCCGATACCAGCTACAGAATTCTGGAAACCGCGCTTTAGACAGGTAACTGATTTGGGGTGTTTTTTTTTTTTTTTTTTTGGAGCCTGAGGAGGGGTGAGTGTGGGAAAGATCACAGAGGTGTAGCCTGTAGTTTGGGATATTTGTTCTACCAGCGACCGGGTCCTTCCTACTGGACGAAATGCAGAAGTCGAACTATCCTGTCCCTTCACAGTGAGTATCCCTCACCGTTAGAAGGATGAAAGAGAGTCAAAGTAAATAGCCTCTTTCTCCGTTCAAAGTCTCTTTTCTTCTTTTCTGCCTGAAGCACTTCTGAGCCTATTCAGCTTTCCTTCATTGCCTCTTGCACCAAAGCTGCCCTGTGTCACCTGTAAGTCAATTACAGAGGGAAAAACACACAAAGCCATTAGAAGGAAGTAAAAAGTATAAAAGGCCCGGCAAGCCCTAAGAACGCTGACACACTGCAAAGCCACAAGAAAGCAAGAACAGGCATGATTTCTATTTGAAAGGGTGAGGGTCAGAGTGTGCAGGAAGCTAAGATGTGGGCATTTTTCAAGTAAGGATGATTGAGACTGGATTTGAAATTGACAGGTTTTCAAAAAAGTAAACAGGGTATTTTTCCTACATGAATGCATGCTAAGCACATTCCTTAAGGAGTGGAAATAATAGAAAGTAAATCAATGATGTTTGTTTTAACCTGAATGCCACCATGAATGGTCCTGGGCAAAACAACCTACTGAGAGCAGGAAGCAAGGGGAGGTGCGTAAGCCAGAACGGCATTAAATTCAATCAATAGGTTTTCTGTTCCGCCACGACCAAAGCAAGGAAAGAGGAAGGCTAAGGTTTTCAAAGAATAATTTACTTTTTCTAGGCTTATTTATTTATTTTGAGAGTGAGCGCTCCTACGTGTGGGAGGGGCGGGGACAGAGGGAGAGAGAGAGAGAGAGAGAGAGAAGCCCAAGGAGACTTCACACTGTCAGCCCAGAGCCCAACGCAGGGCTCAATCTCAGGTTCGTGAGACTATGACCTGAGCCAAAATCAAAAGGCGGACCCTTAACCGACTGAGCCCCCCGACTGCCCCTCAAAGAATAATTCAGATTAGGCACTACACAAAGTGAAAGGAAAGAGGATAGCAGTATTCATCACCAACCCAGGATGTCAAATCAGCCTCCCTTGCTTCATGATCCGTCCTCAGACCTGCTAGACACTCCCCCGTGCTTTCCCCTCTCGTGCAAAGTCAAGGTGGCCCCAAGCCCCATATCTGTGCTTCCCGGCCTCCCCCTCAGACCTCGTCTCTTGCTGCCTCCCCTCCTTCACAACTCCAGCCACACCAGCCCCCTGGCTCCTCCCCAGAGGTCCCACTCCTGGCTCCCTCCATCACTACCGTGATTCCCCTGCCTCCTTTATGTCTTTGCTCAAATGTCCCCTTCCCTTGACCATCTGACGTAGTATCGCAGCCCTTTCCAGCCCACCTTGTGTTGCTCCATAGTGCTGACCACCCTCTGATGTATTCCGTGTTGAGCTTTATCGTCTTCTTCTGCATCTAAACGCAAACTCTAGGAGAATGGCAAATTTTTGCTCTTTTGTGTGCTCTTAAAGTGCCAGAGCCGAGAAGAGTCTCGACATAGAGATGTAGGACACATTTGTTGAGTCAACAAGTGAGTGAATGAACACAATCGCTGTACTCGTGTGTTGGGGGCGCTGGGGGGGCGGGGTTCATGGGGCACTCACCAGAAGGAACCATGGCTCAGATTTACGACTGCAAAGAAACAGGCACTCCGTCGGGGGGTTACCGCACTTAGAGATTATTATTGGAGCTGTAGTGGTACCGTCTGACAAATATTGGGCTCTAATTTTTTTTTTAATTTTTTTTAACGTTTATTTATTTTTGAGACAGAGAGAGACAGAGCATGAACGGGGGAGGGTCAGAGAGAGGGAGACACAGAATCTGAAACAGGCTCCAGGCTCTGAGCTGTCAGCACAGAGCCCAACACGGGGCTCAAACTCACGGACCACGAGATCATGACCTGAGCTGAAGTCGGCCGCTTAACCAACTGAGCCACCCAGGCGCCCCTGGGCTCTAATTCTTCAGAGAAAAGGTCTTATCCTCTAGCTTTTTTGCTTTTACTGACTTCATATTAGAAATTCCTGAACAAACCTGGGGAACATGGGCAAGATCTTTAGCCTTGAAATACATTCTGTGATCTTTTTTGTTTCCTCGTGAACTTGATCTGTTCATTAAATCTCATCTATAAGTTTCATCATGTTTGTGAGCTTGCAGGCTGGCTGGTGGAGAGAGGAGGCAGGGAACACCACCTATCAGAGGAGATGTTTGCTGATGGAGGTCAAGGCCAGCCCCCTGGTAGATCTCGTTAAGTAACAGAGATGTCTCTTTGGTGGGGGGGTGCAGGAAAACAGTAATGAGTAGCAAGGAACAGGGCTGTGAGAAAAATCAGAAGAATTACCAGATCTTTCTCCTGTGGTTTCTTCCAGGCACAATTATCTAAAACTCAAAGCACAAAAACTAAGCCTTTATTTCAGCAAACCCATAATACTCCTTGCCACATGCCGTTTGCTAAACACAGAGAGTTTAAAAAAAAATGTTCCTAGACATAATTTCATTATAGTAGTTGACACACAAGCTATTACCACCACCCACTAGCTTTCTTGGACACTGATATGTCTGGCTGAGGGGAAACTTCTGGCCCGTGTGGCTTCCTTCTGCAATTACCATAATCTCCACCCTCCGGAGGTCACGATGCGGAAGTGGATTAGCGCACAAGCCTTTGGGGTCTCTGGAGAAGAGAGTTCAAATCCCGAGCTTAGGTCATGAGTAAAGATGAAGGGGGTTGGTCTAACGGTTTATTCCCCTTGGGGAGCCGTGAAAGGCACAGCTAGTTATGATTATTAACCTCGCTGAAAAGAAGCACAGCCAGGAATGTGGTGAATTGGTCCTCATCCAGTGAAACTGGCAACGGCCCACAGACTCCTGACTCTGAATTCACTCTGGACTTTTTCAAACACAATGTGAATTTTTTCAAAAGAAATCACAGTGTGACTGTTCCCTGGCAGAGAGAAGCATGTCATTTTGCAGAAGTGCCCATTTGAGCTCAAATAATTTAATGGAGATAAAGCAGTCTGTGATTATCAGCACATTATGAAAAGCGGGACAGATCCACTCTCTTGTCTTCTCTCTTGACAGGTGTATTTCTACTGGATTTGCCGGGATCCAAGGGCTTTCGAATGGTTTGCTGATCTCTTACTCTCGCTGGAAACACTCATGAGTGAGCGAGGGAAAGCTCACTTTCTGAGTTATCATATATTTCTTACCAACTGGGATGAAAATCAGGTATTGATAAGACTCTTAAAATGATCAATATTACATACGTCATTTAAAAATAGAGCAAAGGGAAGAGAAACCATGTCAATAATGAGCTGTATGGTTATCTGGTGGCATGAAAGACTTATTTGTCTGTTCTTAAAAAGGAAAGAAGGATAAAATAAAACCAGATTAGAAGAGTTATTCAAATCATAGCAATGGAAAAATCTACAGTTAACTTGCTGAAGAATAGACAAGCAGATTAGAAAAGACGTTAGTTAATGGAAGATAATCCCAAGCGTGGAAATCCAAGAAAAATTATGTCACCAAAAGTTGCATTTGTCATTTCAGGGACATCAAAGCGCATATTACTGGTTAACTGTATTGTCTTGTTCAGCTCCTGATTGGGTCTAATTCTATGCTTTCAGCTATTCAGAGTTAAATAGAAAAAACTCGCAAGTGTTTACATTCAACCTTTTGTATTGTAAAGTATGTGAATGTCTACAGAAAATCATCATTATGAATACATGATTTATCTAGAGACTTCTTTTTCTTAAGGCATTCTTAGAAATCGTGTGCACATATGTTTATTCACCTAAGATCAAGGTGGTCTTCTGTTGTGGCAGGTGTTTGGAAATGAAATATTAAGGTGGAGCTTCCCCAAAATAGTGTATATCAAAATACCACACTAGGGTAGTATTTCAGTGTTGGTAATATTGAATGATAACTACTAAGTTCTAAATTTTTTTTAACTCCTCAAATATGGAAGCTAACAATGAAGTGATCCCCAGGTTTATGAAACTTTATGTTCTAATCAGCACTTCCATAGCTGCTTGGATTGATATTTACTTTAAGGAAAGTATGTTTGAGCCAAGATTTGCATTAATCACTAAATTTACAAATGAATGTGCTCCTGAGGGTGGGTGTTGGGCGCTCCTGCCCTCTGCCTCCCAGTCCTTCTTCTCTCTCCCTCCTTCTCTCTCTCTCTCTCTCTCTCTCTCTGTCTCTGTCACACACACACACACACACACACACACACACACTCACACACACACATGCAGACCCCACAAGAGATCAGTGAAATTTGACTCTGAAATTCCAGTAAGACCGAGCTTGAAATTCAGTAGCTAAATGAGTTTTTATGGTCTTATTTGCAGGAGGCCTTAAATATTTATTCCTCTGGGATAGTTTGAAAGACAGGTTCCTTGGGAACTAGGCCGAAAACATCTTAATGAATTAAATAATGTTAATTATGTTTTCCAAACAAACATTTTCCTTATTCAAATGGTATTTTTGACTAATGATCCATTTGATGAAGTACAGACACAGCCTTTGTTTTTTACTTTCAAGTACCGTGCTTGCTTTCAGCTTCTAAAGTGAATTGATTTCAAGTGTCCATCCAGGAATTTCCAGTCATTTGGGAGTCTTGAGACTGAGGTTCTGTTTGATTTTTGTGACAATACAACTCTGCCCCGTCCTATCTCTGCCTCCTCTAAAAGTGTGCTGTAAGATACACTTTTTTTCTGAATACAAGTAAATTAAAATAGACGTGTTCCGAAATTTTTGTCGTGACATGTTGAAACTCTTTAGATGCTCAAATTCCAGGAAAAAAAATAATTGGTGCATTCTGTCAGCGAGGAATCAAAAGGCTGTTTTAGAAGTAGCCAATTGTTAAGCTGAATTCAACAACCTCAAAGTGGCAGAATGACAAGAACAGAAGGGACAGATGGAAAAGGTATTATGAAGGGCAAATCAACAGGGTTTGGGAGATTAATTGAATGTCGGGCTGAGAAATATGGAACAAATATAATTCCAAATGTTTGAACATCACTGATTGGTAGTTCCACAGTACCACTAACCTAAGTAGAAAAGGGCCCTTTTTTCTATTAAATAATGCCCAAGCTTCTTAGCAGCTGCTTGAAGGCCCTTCCTGACCTGATGGCAAAGGACTTGTTCCATTCCATTCCCATCATGCCCCTCTGGGCTCCTCTGGCATGGGAGCCACTGAACAATGGCTCGTATTTCCATGCCTACAGGTTTTCCCTCTCTGTTCCCTCTCCCTGGCAATCACTTCATGTCTTCTGTCCTCCCCGCTGCCTACTGAGTGGCATGGTTCTTTAAAGCCCCACTCCCTGTATGGCCATCCCCAGTCGTCTTGGTCAAAGTGACTCGGGGCTTCAGCAGGGTAATTTGTTTACTTCTCCAGAGCACTTTGTTTCTGTCTCTAGTTAAACAGGATTGTGGTCTGACTTATGTCGTTGTAGTTGTGCACTTGGGCTTGCCCTTCCTTTGATGACTAGTTCCTCACAGAGCATAGACCTTCTCTATTTCTTTTTGTACCGCCCACTCATTCCTGCTTATAGCAATCGCGCAACAATTGTATGTGGAAGTAAATTGAAGTCACAAAATATCTGAAGATTCATTTTTGGCTACGATGATCAGTTTGAAGGGACACAAAAAATTCTACATAAAAATATGCTTGGGGAGTTCAAGTCCCAGGACACTACCCAGGCAGGAAGATGAGGGCGTGGGGGAGAAAGTTTGGAGTGATCTTTTTTTTTTTTTTTTTAATTTTTTTTTTCAACGTTTATTTATTTTTGGGACAGAGAGAGACAGAGCATGAATGGGGGAGGGGCAGAGAGGGAGGGAGACACAGAATCGGAAGCAGGCTCCAGGCTCTGAGCCATCAGCCCAGAGCCCGACGCGGGGCTCGAACTCACAGACCGCGAGATCGTGACCTGGCTGAAGTCGGACGCTTAACCGACTGCGCCACCCAGGCGCCCCTGGAGTGATCTTTATAGACTATGCTAATTGGTACCATGAAAATGAAAGTTCTTTGAAGAGAAGTGCCCCAGAAGTGACTACAGACTGGGAAGGCAGCTGTACTGTGAGGCAGGAGAATGTCATAGGAAAACAAATGTAACATTTCATCTTTGAATAAAAAGAAGAGTCGGAGAAAAGTAGAAGAAACAGGATTATACAATGCATATAAGATCAAGGAAGTGTTCAGCCATGTGGTTGGTGGAGAAGCCAAGGAGCGCAGCCCTGGGTTGGTGTTTAGATGTGGCACCTGGTCAAAGGTAAATTGGTTGCCTCTGCCTTCTTATTTGCTCACAACCGAAACCAACTCACTATCTGGCTCCAGTCAATCCTACTGTTAAGCAAGAGGGCTGTGGGGGGTTCAATACTGCCACTCTAATCCGGAGGCTGACACCACTCCCTGTGACCTGGAGTTCCAGTTCTGATAACAGGGCTTCTGCGAGTTTTTGAGACTCAATCCCCAACTACCACCTCAGTTCTCACTCCTGAGCTCTTCCCTAAGACTTCATGCTTCACTCCTCCTCTTAATAAACCTGCCCCAGAAAAGGATCCCACCATCCTCTCATTATTGCTCCCTCTCCTGGAGTGGCTATTCCCAAACTCGACTCCAATGGGATCCCGGCCATCTGGAGTCAGACTTGCCTGATGGCAACCTCTTGCAGCCCGGGTTTCTGCGATTCTACCATTGTGGGCCATCCACCTACTGGCCCATTGGGGTGCCTCCATTGTTTTCTGCTCACCCACCCTATCTCGGGCTGCTTTCCTAGCCTGATGAGGCCAGCCTGGGAGGCCAGGTGTGCAGCAGGAACCTGGGGTAAGAGTTGAGCCTAGCACTTGTTAGCCAAACTGGTGGGGAGAAATCCTCAGTAGACCGTCCTGTGCCCCAGCCTCTTATTTATCGACCACTACTCACCCGATGCCTGGGTGCATCTGTCTAATTTGAAGATAAACGGTTGGGCACAGAGCTCCAACCAATGCACTTGCTGTGCTTGGCCATCGTGGTCCGTCTGCCAGACTCAGCACCCTCCCAGCATTGAGCCTGGATGGTACACTTCAAACTGTCTCAACCCGGTAGGCGAATCTGATTGTCAGATCCAGCTTCTTCCTGGATATTTCCCATCATTTTAATCTGGAAGGGCCATTCTCAAATCCTGAGGTTTAATAAGTAAGTGAATGGGGACAGGGGTAGAGATTAATTTTTGAGAAGTTCGGCAGAAAAAAGGAAGTAGCTTAACGCTTGCTTTCCTTTACCCATATTTACTGTATCGCTGTCAGCCTTGCAAAGAAAAATCTTTCCAGGCTCACATTATTGCACATTGACCATGGTGAAGGCCCTGTGTTTCAGTAGCGCCCCAGGCAGAATATAAAGATAAATGAGATGTGATGCCTATCCCAAAATGCAAAAGCAGTGATTTCTGATAATAATGATAAGCATTTCCAGCCCCATGAAGAAATTTTTTGAGTATTACATCTGCAAAGGAACATAATTACCTGATCTTTAGTAGCACGTTTCCATGGGTTTTTTTTTGTTTTGTTTTTTTGGTTTTGTTTGCTTGTTTGTTTGTTTCGGTAAATGTCACCTGATAGCATAACTTTTCTTTTAGGCTGTTCACATAGCTTTACATTGGGATACAAATACTGATGTGATCACGGGGTTAAAGCAGAAAACGTTCTATGGAAGACCTGACTGGAACCACGAGTTCCGGCAGATGGCCTACACCCATCCCAGGTAAGGCATTCTCTTTCCTCTGCCTGTGGGAGCCTTGCAGGAGGTTGCTGGTCAAGTGGAAAAGTCTAGGGCACAGGCTGCTTCAGGCGCAGTAGTGGGCACCTTGGGCACCTTGTTTAGAGATAAACATCAACCTGAGAAATGGTGGTCATAGGGTTTTCCAGGAACCACGGACCTCTGCTTGACTGGCTTACAACATTTAAATATTAGCAATTGCGCTGAAATTTTTCCCACGTAAACTCGATTAAAGATGGTATTTCTTAAACTACCTACGTCTCGAAGAAATGTCCAGTGAACACGGCTGATCTCAACTTGCCCAACTGGAGAATTCACGTATGTCCAACTGTAAAATGTATCTCATGTGTTTAGCAAAGCAGACAAAAAATGTTATGAGACCAAGCAGAGATTTCCTATGGCGGTGAAAGACTCGGGATCCGGAGCCTGAGATCTTGGGTGTAAATCCTGGCTCTGCCATTATCACCTACTTAGTTGGACGGGTTATTTATCCTACCACGGACTCCTGCGTAAATTGCAACTACTAACAGTGCTTACCTCCCAGGCTTCCGTGAGGGTTAAGTGTGTGAAGACATATAAAGCATCTAAAGGAGTGAATTCAGCAGTGTTAGTGGCTATCATAATCATCGTCATTATTATATTATATACATATATATTATATATATTACAATATATATTATATATATAATATATATTAATATATATAATATATTATATATAATAATATAATATAATATAATATATTATATATAATAATATATTATATTATATTATATATTTAACATATATTATATATAATATGTAATATATATTAATTAATATTAATATTAATTAATATTAATATTATAATATTTATGATTATAAATATAATTAATATTAATTATTAATATATTATATTAATATATATTATATATTAATTGTAATATATAATATAATATATTATATAATATATAATATATAATATATATAATAATATAATATATTATTATATTATATTATATTATATTATATTATTATCATTACGTAATAAAGTTCAATGTAGAGAAGGACAAGCATTTGCTCTGGGGCCACAAGATGGTAGTGAAGTCTCTGTTTTCTGATTCTAGAAGTTACTGGCTCTATGACCTTACTAAACCATGGACAATACCATGTAGTCACAGTGTTTTTTTCAGAATTTAAAAAATATATAGCTTGGTAAAATGCAAAGCACTAATGCAAATAGTTATCATTGTTATTCTATGTCCCGTAAGTTGGTTTTTGTTTTGAATCCCCATCATCTATGGCGCTTGAAAGTCAGTATGTCTTCTAACTGTCTTTGTTTAAAGAGTAGTTTCCACATTTGAGGAAAGACCAAGGAGGTGAGAGAGTATGCCATGTAGCTAACTGGGAAAGAGCAGAAGGACAGCATGTGCCAAGACCCTGAGGCAGCAGACACTGTTCCTGGCATGATCCATGAGGCTAGTAAGGGTGGAATAGAGTAGGTAAGAAGAGTAGCAGAAGGCATATAGGAGAGGTAACTGGGGGACTCTTACAGACCATTGTGAGGCTTTGGATTTTATTCTGAGAAGAGAAGTCACTTAAAGGTTTCAACAGAAGAGTGACATGATCTGTCTTATGTTTAATGAGATCACTTCTGGCTATTGTGAGAGAATAGATTATAAGTGCCCTCGGGCAGAAGAGGAGAGTCCCGGGAGGAGGTAAACAGAGGTAGTGGCTTGGATTAGGACAGAGCAGGTGCTGAGAGGCAGTTGGATGCTGGTATTTTGTGAAGGTAGAGCTGACATGGCTTGTTGATGGATTCGATGGGAGACTGGCATGACCCGAGCTAGAATGGAGTTTCCCTTACTCATTCGGGGATGACTAACAAAAGAAACTCTGAAAGCAAAGGGTATCAAGAGTTCCTTTTTGTGACATGTTAATTTGAGATCCCTATTGTACATCCAAGAGGAGATTTCAAGTAAGCAGGTGAATAGGAGTCAGGAGTCAGAGGAATTCAGGCTGGAGATACGCACGTGGAGATGTCAGATGTGAACTGTTAGAGCCATGAAACTGGACGAGATGGACAAAGAAGCAAATTCAGAAGGACCAGAGTTCAAGGAACCGCCATATTTGGAGGAGAGGACAATATTTTCTCTGTGTACACGTCAGAGAGTTTAATATAAATTACTCTTAGCCATCAGATTAATCATGTCATTTACATCTTCTACACCCTGACCTTTCTTCTGTCCACTTTATCAGTATTGAACCATGAAGAGTAAATTAAAATCTAGTGGCGTCTCTCTGACTAACTCCTTGTTTCCATCTCTCCTTGTAGTTGTGGTCTTCTGTCATCAGGGTCATTGCCTCATGAAACCTTCTCTAATTCCCTAGAAGGTTTTCTGCCCTTTGGAATACTCTTCTGGTGAATATTATTCATCTTTTGGTCAGTTTGGTTGCTCTTTCTTATACTCTCTTTGTGCCAGAGCTGTTCCATTTTCTTTTTTTATTAATTGTCACTGAATTTGTGAGACTTCCCCCAGACCAGCTGTTTGAAGAAGGTATGATAAGGAGGGGTGTGTGGAAGGGGTGACCATGTCCAAGGTTCATAACCCATCCAGTTCAAACTCTGAGACCCCCAGCCAACCCTCTATACCCTGTGCCATGGCAGCCTGCCCTATAACCCCAGGCCCAAACCAAGAGCAGTCACTGCAGAGGCTCTGGACTCCTACCACACCACGCCTGCATCAGCCCAAGAAGGAGGCAGTGGGAACCTTCTCCTGACCTTGAATAGTGCTGAGAGTAAAAGATTTCCAACAAGAAAGGCAAGGAAAAGCTTAACCTTTAACTTCAGGGCTAAGGGAGAGAGGGAGGTGACCAACTGTGCAATCACTTCTACCCTCAGGCTTGGTCTCAGCTGACCGGTAAGAACTGGACAAGGCCACAGAAAGTGGTCTTGGGACTCTCCAGGCATCACTCCTGAAACCCACCAGCTCCATTTTATTACCTGCCTTGACTTTTGGCCTGACACTTGGCCTACAATCCAGTTCCAGTGCCCCATCCTCGCTAAATGTGGTGCTTTGAACCCATCCCAGCTTCTGGAGCCTCAGAATCTGATTCCTTTGAGCTGCCTACTCAACATCCAGTCCCCCCTTTTAGACCCCCAGCCTCCTCTGAGACCTGAAAATCACCACTTTTCATCTCATACCCACTGGGTTCTTGTCCAGAGGCAAAGATTGGATCATTTTATCTGTGGGTTTTTAAAAAGATTATAAGTAGAAAACTAACAAAATGTTACAAGAGCATATGTTACAATCATGACCAGATTTTTTTGGTTGGTATTTTCTCCTTTTGGAGAAAAACATCTATTCATTTGATAAATGTCCTATACTTTGTTTTCAATTATAGGATGAATGTTCCTACTTGCAGGCTTTTGACACAGACACATATATCTTTGCTTTGAGTTCTTATAGATAAGACCACTCCTTGTTAGGATTGGCCCTTATTGACTTGTTACGTTGTATTTCTTTATTTTTGTTATACCTGAAGTTTGCGGCCCAGTGGGGAAGACCTTTCAAACCAAACCATTTAACTATCTCCCTTCCCTCAGAAAGGTGTGAGCCAGAAACAGCACCAGGAGACCAAGAGCAGAACTGAGTTTGCACAAACTCTGCCCAAACAATTATGGCGGGCCATGCTAGGAAGTGAGTCTGTCCAAGTGTCAGAGCGTGAGGAGTAGAAAACAATATGGAGGCAGGAGAACCACGTACTTGGCACTTCTCTCGTGGCCCTTGGGAGGAGAGTGCTCGTTCCTTTTCAGAAGCTGTAATCAAAGTTTAGCGTGTAAATGTACTTAAAACTCAGTGGAACTTTTCAGCACATGAGCTATGTAAACGCTTCCTGATGGTTGACTTCATCTCCCCCAGAGTAAAAGAGGCCACCCAAGGCCTTGTCACTGAATCAAGCCTCTACAGCATACTTCCCAGCCCCCAATTTTAAAAAATAGTGTATTTGTAAGAGCCTTAGACCCTAGAACACAACTTGTTATATCGCTTCAACTGTCAATGTAATTAACATCAGACACACGTAGGCAAAGATCAATGATCATTTTTTCCCTGGAATGCCAGCTCCTCGGTCCAAGTCACCGGTAAAGAGCTTAGCACCCTCCTTCCAAAAGGCTTTTAAAATGACCTCCTTAAAATAATTTTGCTTTCTGCTGTGTAAAAGAAGATTTATGTTTAATGAAGCTTTTAATGAAGAAATCTCAGAAAGAGAATGCCAATAAAATCTAATTTTTAAACAAGAAAATCTAATTTTGAGAAGTATTTCAATATCCTGGCCTTTGTCCAGATATAAATGAAACACACAATCCAATTATTGTTCCGCACAAAGGACAAAGTAACATTAATTTTCTTCAGGATGGTTATTAAAGAGATAAACAGTATGTTTTTCCTCGATTATGTCAAGGATATGTTTGTTCCCAAGCCTCGTTGGCTACTCTTACAAGACAGGCTTTTCCTGTCATTAGCTCATATCTTTTGGCAAAGATGGGTCAGGAAGAATTGGTGGATTTGTTAGTGGCCTCAGAAAAGGTTCTTTGTTCTTGAGGGCCTTTGAAGTAGGCTCTCAACCATTTCTATTCATCAGCACGAAGCCAAGGATTCTTAGGGCTTACTCTTTTAAAAACATTTACCTGTTCACTCAAAGCTGGAGTTCATTCTGGTTCTAAGAAGAAGGAGTTAAATCAAAAGAAGAAAGGGAAGAGGGGCAAAAATATTTTTTTACAGAACGTGAAAAACAGCACCAAAAATAAAGCTTGGAGGGAAGCAGATCAAAGAGAATAGTGCAAGCTCCAAAGGAACCAGAAAATTGCAAAAATAACAGTAATAGAGAAACAAATTGATGGGCACCAAAATGAATACAAATAAGGAAGAGGGAGGAAAAAATTAAAAAGACATCAAAGACCGAAAGTAGAAAATGCGAAAGTGCATTCTATTGTTTTTTACCTGCAATGAATTTTTGTAATTGTGTCAGCTGAATTACAGAACACAAGCATAGTTTCAGAAGAAGAGCAACAACTAATACCTGGATGTATAGAAAGGAGACCTCTGACTGATGTGCCCGAACTCATAGGCATGTGACACTTGTGTCCACTGCTTAAGCTGGACAGGCACAGAAAAGCACTTCAACCACAAACCAGTGAAAACCATTCTCCCAACTAAAATAGGGTTTGTTAATTAAACATGTGCATTGAGGGGCGCCTGGGTGGCTCAGTCAGTTAAGAGACCAACTTCAGCTCAGGTCACGATCTCACAGTCCGTGAGTTCGAGCCCCGCGTCGGGCTCTGTGCTGACAGCTCAGAACCTGAAGCCTGCTTCGGATTCTGTGTCTCCCTCTCTCTCTCTGCCTTTCCCCTGCTCATGCTCTGTCTCTCTCTGTCTCAAAAATAAGTAAAATGCATTAAAAATTTTCTTTAAAAACACACGCATTGATAGTCATGTCTTAGTAATCTATAGAACTGTGTCTCTTTCACAAAAATGGAAGCTGTATGTCAATTTTGGTAAACATTCTCAATATGTTCCCAAGCTTTAACAAATATTCAGAAAATCAGGGAATCGTTTCCAAGAAGGTACAGAGAATGAAAATAAATATATCTTTGCCGCATCTAGCTACTTTTTTGATAAACACACATTGTGCGCATACTAAACCGTCTGGGTTTCTGGACCACTCGTGTTTTAATTAATTGGGTAAAATGATTTTCCACAAGACTTCACTCTTTGCTCTTCCATTTCACATCGTATTTATCGTTTGCCACTTTTGGCTTATCCGCGGATAACTCCCCGTGCCGTGGAGATGTGGAACTTTATGTAATGAATCATCATAAAAACTTTGGAGATTCGGCCATTTCTTCGTAACTTGAGTAGAAGTGTTTCTCTTATCTGGAAGGAATAAATAAAGAGTAAAAGAGCACTACCATTTGTTAGAACTGTTCAATCCAACCCAACGATAAATAAAGAAAGGTGCCGACTTACCATATGATTGGGAGATTCTAATCCATATTGCACAAATGTATTTTAGACCACCCATTGTTTTCAGAACTGTAAAAATACCTTTAGACTAAATTGAGTAAATGTGTCCATCTGGAACCACATTTGCTTGTGTGCACACTCTCCAATTCTCATTTGTACATGCATATGTGCAAAATGTTTTTAAATGATATTTTTAAGAAATTAACATTCTGATTATAGCATACAGGGCCCTCTATCTAATAGGATATTCTAAACATTCATTGTATGACTAAAATGTTCAGAATACCCAAAGGAAGAGGCTTCAGTGGAAATCCCACTCACGATAAATTACAGCTTGATGAGAAGAGTAAAGCCACCATTAACTTATGACTGGGATGTTGTTAGCATATTTCAGTCGTACCTTCCCACCAGAGGACATCCAGCCATATAGTCAAGTGAAGATTCAGTGGAAATCACTGGCTTTACTCTATTCACGGTAGTAAAGATTAGGGAGGGGGGTGAGCCAAGTGGATCTGTCATTCTGCAAAGTGTCTTTGATGACGTTGCCTCAAAAATCATTAGACATGACGAATATATTAGGATATTTCTGGATGAAGGTATATATACTGTAGTGTTTTATCTGGAAGGGTTGGCAGAAAAATGGCTCCACCCTTCCCTGGAATCCAATGCTACGAGACGACTACTTTTATCTTTTATTTCACTTTCTACTTGACCATGGCCATCCTCAAGGGCAGCAACTTGATCTGTGCTCCGCAGAGCTGAGCACAGGAGCCAGCATCAGCAAGAGAAGGGACGAAGAGAAGGTTGTGGAAGCTGGGACCGAATTCCTAGCTCTTTCCAAAGAAAACGGAGTTGGTGGGAACAGCAAGTCAGTTCTCAGCAGTGAGCAAGCACCGCTAGGGACCTTCGTAGCTCCTGATGAACCACCGAGTAATTAGGATGCGGAGAAAAGTAACAGAGCAGGCTGCTACAAATCAACCGGGAGATGGGTTTTCAAAAAAGCTGGCCAACACAATTATCATCTGTGGTTGTGAAAAGAAGGTGTTGTAGAAAATATAATTATACAATGAATCATTTGGAGGAATTTCTAGTGAAAAACACTCACGAGGAAAGATTAACCAGAAGTCATGTCCATTGTCTGATACCAAGTGTGTAGCCTTCCTTGTCTTCTTCCTAAGCCTCCATAAATCCACGGGAAGCTTCTGTTTATCGATTTTATTTGCAGAATGCACTCAGGGTATAAAGTAGTTTGATTTTTTTTAAATGGGGTTTAGGGTCTGCCCCTACAGGGTTATAACTTACCAAGCATAAAAGCCAACACATAAAAACAAACATACAATTTAAAGAGAGGAGGGCTCAAGGCAGCCTGGGAACCTGGGAAGCCAGCAAGACGGTGGGATTACTCCCAGGCACACCCACTCTCCCATTTATCTGCTGAGCAGAAATCTCCTGGTGGGTGACATTTTGGATGCCTTTCATGCATGGCGTCGCTGAACTGTTTTTGAAAAATGCATCAACCCCACAGAAAAGAGCACAATGGTTATTTAGCAAATAAGAGGGGGACAGAAGGATTTTCTTTACTGTTTATCAGAGCTAAAAATAATACTGCTAATGTTAACCATCCTTGCAGCTCGTGTAAAATTTGTCCTTTTCGCATCAAAGTCAGCAGCCCAGACTGATCGATGCCGCTAATGTTGTCCTGGATCCAACCCCTCATTCATGTGCAAGTTCCACAGCTTGCGGGCTGTAAACTGGAGAATAATGCCTTGTGTTTTTATACTTCTTTTACGGAGAATCTCTCTCCCTTTTTTTTTTTAATTCTAAGCAATAGGGGGTAATTAAACTTTATAGAAGAATTTTTTCTTTACCAACCCCATTAGGGTTCTGTTGCACTTGTCCATTGCCTCATAAAAGAAAAAACAAAACAAAAAAAAAATACTGCCACATCTGTGCCTGAACCACTTTGTGCGGCTTCTCGGCTCTGATTCACACAGTGTGCATTCGTGACCAGAAATCTCCATACTTGAAACCACAAAATGCCGAGGAGGGTAAGCACGGCAAGCGCAAGACTGTCATGTGTGGGGACAGTGACGCACAGAGTGTTAGTGAAGGGCTGGCCGTTCTGCCTCAGCAGAAGGCAGATAATGAGTGGCCTTTGTGAGACTTTTTGGCGACTGCATAACCATGACGGCTCCATGAATACAGAAGAGTGTGTACTTAGCTGTGCAGAGTAATAGCTATAACTTCAAAAGAGGCAGCATTGCTGTGAACTGCTGGGGACACCAGTGGTACACCCGGCCACTGGCAATCAGAATCCTTTGAAATGGAGTCTTAAAGGCAGGGCATCAAAGGGTGTCCTCGGGACCTGCAAACAGTCACTGTGGCTGCAAACGAAAGGGCAATGTTAGCCTGTTGGGAATGGGCCAGTGGGCAATCTCTTTGGTGACGCCTCCATGGACAGAAAAATATCACCACCCATAACAGAGCCTTTGAACCTAGATGCAAGGATACCTCTGGGCATCAGACACAAAGCCAAGCTGTGACTCCTCGCCAGAAAGAGTTTTGCCTGACCCATCTATCGTTCAAAATGTGTCACTCCAGAATTCAAACAACCCAGGGCTGGAGTGCCGATCCAGGAAGACTGTCATCATCGTTGGGATAACAGTCCACATCACCTCTTCTGTTCAGCTCTGCAGAGCCAACCCAGACACCCGTAACGACGACAGTCACAGCGTAAGCTGTTACTGAAGTTCACCTTGTGCCAAGCACGGGGTGGAAGGCTGGATCTGCCATGTCTTGTCTGATCCCCTCTGAGGTTCTAGGAGCTACGTATCATAATGCACCCCATTTCATAGATCAGGAAACGGGCTTTGAGGAGATAGTTAATGTGCCCAAGTCCCCTCAGCAGCAAAGTGGTGGAACCAAGAGCGTTCTTAACCAGTGCCTTCAATTCCCACAAATACTGTAAAGTTGCTTCATTAAGTCATAAACTCGTATTTCTCAGTGGAAAATATTTTCTAAAAAGGCACTTTCTTAAATGTAGCCATGGGAATAATGCCTTCAAAAATACTACTTAGATATTTTAAACATATTGTCATTTACAAATGAGTCCACTTGATAAGTTCCTTTGAAGCTAGAGTTTGAAATGTAATTGAACCATCAATTTCTACCATGGTTATTACGGTCCTGGAATGCATAATTAAAATGTGGATTGGTCACATGGCAGAGAAGCATGTTAACATGCAAGCTAAGGAGAACAAGGCTATAGGCAAGCTCCCCAACAAAAGGCAGCTATGAAGAAGGAGAGGTATTCACTGAGCTGGACCTAGAGCCCCAGGAATTTCTCCAAGCCAGTGTTTCTCAAAGTGTGGCTCATGGGAACATGTGCTTCGGGATTATCTGGGGGCTTTGCTCAAAATGCATTCCTTGGATTCAGACCTGGGAATCTGTGTTTTAACAATCTGCCTAGGTGATTTTATGCAAAGTACGAGAACTTTTGCTTTAGACTCAAGTAACTAATTCAACTTGTGCCAGAGACTGGAAAAATGCTACAAGGTGTAGAACATTGGAAGACAAAGGAAAACATAGTCCATAAGTCCCTAGAGAGACTGTCTGCACCTGACTTTCAGAGACAACCTGAATCCTTGCACCAGTGGGTTGTTTGTCTACAAGCAAAGCTGGCAGTCATGGTTCCAAGGGATCTGAACAACCCCGGGACGGCCACTATATGCAAAATACCTCTTCAACACAGTTTTCTGAAATGCCGTGACTAGAGATGACGACTTTTGGGTGACTCCACTTTCAACAATGTCTCTTCTTCCTTTCCGATTCTTCTCTTTGGCCTTCTTTGAAAACCAAAGGCATCCCAACAGCAGAAATAAACTAAGTTGCTATCACTTTAGCAAAAATCTTATTATCTATAAAAAGGCAGGGCTGAACAAGATATTCATAATAACTAACACTTCTAAAACCTTTTTGAATGCACTATCCCATTTTGTTCTTAAGAAAACATGTGATGTAGCCATCAGCCTCTTTGTTTTACGCATGCAGAGACTGGAATCCAGGGTCTTACCCAAGACCGTGCAGGTGATAATCAACAGAGCTCAATACTCAACAAATGTGTATTTCCTACTATATGCCAAGCAGTATTCCAGGCTCTGGGATGACAGTGATGAGTGAAGCAGAGCAGGCCCCTCACATTCCAGCCACCGATCCAGGAGGAGGTCAATCAGGGTCACCTGACCAGAAATCCAAGAGACAGCACCTCTGTTATTGACACCCTCTCCCCAGTCAGCAGGGCCCTGCTCGTCAAAGCCTCTTGGTTCCAGCCTGTGTGACTTAGGGTCTAACAAGATTCTGGAAACTGTGGGGAAGCATGGTACCGAGAGTAGGAAAGAGATCTAAGGAAAAGGAAGTGAGTGGAGAAAAGGAAAGTCACAACCCCAACCACTTCCCTAATTGTGTCAGTCCATCGTAGTTTCTGGCCAGCCTTGCCTCCGCATAACACACTCTTTCCTTGTTTTACCCTACTACAGCAGCAACATCGGCGTGTTCTTCTGTGGACCCAAGGCTCTCTCCAAGACGCTTCAAAGGATGTGCCGCTTGTATTCCTCAGCCGACCCCAGGGGCGTCCATTTTTATTACCACAAAGAAAGCTTCTAGACTTCGGAGAAAAAAATTCCGTGTATTACATACGTGGCTACAATCACATAGGTCAGCGCTCAGGAAATGTTTCCTGTAAAGGGCTGTATAGTAATTATTTTAGATTCTACAGACCATATGATCTCAGTAACAACTACTCTACTCTGCCATTCGAATGCATCAAAATAGCCACAAACAGTACGTCAAGGTATGGGCATGGCTGTGTTCCAATAAAACTTTATTTATGGGCATTGAAGTAGAATTTTATGTAAGTCCCTTTTGTCATGGAACCTTCTTTTGATTTGTTTCTAATGATTTAAAAATGTAAAAGTCATTCTTAGCTCATGGGCTGTCCCCAAATCAGATGATGTTCCAGGTTTGGCCTGCAGGTGGTAAGTTTGCTGACCCCTGTAGACATCATTGTTCTCAAACTTGTTTTCATGTTCAGCAGTGCATCCAATATGGAGACTGATATGGCTGCCTGGCTCAGAGTCTCCTTTAGAAGTTGTTTCATATTTCTGTCACCCTGATGGCAGAGACATCTGCCTTGTATCCAAACGTGATCTTTTCTGCTTAATCTTAAGCTTCTTTGTGCTTTCTTTTCATCCTCTATAGACCTGAGAAATCACCAATGGGGGTTACCTTTCACGAAAACCCTTTATATCTTGAAAGTGATAAAATCATCTCTTACCTATCCCTTTTCTAGTCCAAACAATACTAAATTCTTAACCTTTCAGCCTAAGATATATATTCTAGTCCTTCAATCATTCTTGGTGCTCTTCTTCAAATCTGTTTCCATTCCTTCACATCCTTTTAAAATGTGTTGCCTAAAATGAGACATAATATTCTAATAGATACATGACTAGTATTGGGGGGGAAAGTGATTTTTTTAGATCTCATGTGCCATGCTTTTCAATACAACTAAATTCTATATTTGCCTCTCTTTCCTTCCTTCCATATTTCTTTCTGATTCTCTTTTAATCCAGACTTTTCATGCGGATTCTCTCTTTAGTGCGGACTTTTTTTTTCTTTCTCTTTTTTCTTTTTTCTTTGTAAGTAAGCTCTACACCCAACCTGGGGCTTGAACTCACAGCCCTGAGATCAAGAGTCACATGCTCTACCAATTGAGCCAGTCAGGGGCCCCTACAGTCACATTTTGATCTATGATCATCTTGACACTTAAGCCCCAACTCAACTTCTGCCCCACAAATATACTGGGAATTTCTTCTTAATTGTATACTCCCACTGAGGCAATCTATTTTTATCATGCAGCTATTTCCCCCCAAAATGTTCCCAAAGTATTCCCCACATCTTACAGTTTTCTCTAGTAGTATTGATTAATCTTTTAGAATTTTTCTAATATTTCAAGATTGTTTTGAAGTTCAGCCCCAGATACTAATACTAGTATTTAGCTTCATGATATCCACAAATTTAATTAGCAAAATCTCAAATCTTTTGTTTAGGTTTTCAACCAAATTATTGAATCCAAAGAACTCCACCATGAATTCTTGCAACTACCTGATAATATGAGTTCCCAGTTGGGAAGAGGTTAATGATAACTAGCCATTGAGAATTGTACACAACATCATACTCTCTTAGTTTATAATTAACATGTCATACACAACAGAACAAAAACATTTCTTGAAGTTAAAATTACATTTTACAAATGCTTCTTATCTTTGTAGACCGTCATTCTGCCAAAAAAGAGGATTAAATTGGTCTGACATGATTTGTTTTTACAAAGTTAAGCAACCAGTTAAGCTCTTTCAGAGATTTCTAAATTATAAATTGATCATTTCTTTAACTTTATCCTCAGATACTGACTCTGATTCTATGATTTCTAGGGCCTATTTTAATATACACTCCAGGAAAAAAGGTGGATCTATTTCCTGATGTCTCAAAAATTATTTCTACTGCCTCTGAATTGGAATTTCTTAGTATCTTTAAGTATCAGTTGATAGATATCACTCAAACCCTACTAATTTTAATATGTGCAGTATTTCCGTGTGTTTATTTCTCCATTAAGTTTGATTCAGTCTTTACAACAAGAACTTTCTGCAATGTATACATCTAATCTTTAGCAGGAAAATTAAATGTATTAAAAGATTTTTCTTGGTTGTATTCAATTATTAGTTTTCTTTCCCTGTCTATTTGAAAATTAAATGCACTCTTTAGTCTTTGAATTTTGTCTAATAAATTAAAATGTACTTGTTCTTAAAAACAGACCTCTTAAAAAAAACAGATTTCAATCTCTCTACATTTCTCTCAATTATGTTGTAAACCTAAAATTGTTCTTAAAAAAAAATAAAGTCTTGGTTTAAAAAAACTGATTTTCCTGCATCTTAAAAAAAAAAAAATCTCTGTTCTTTGCATCCTCCTTTTAGTTTTGACCCTTATGCTATTTCCCTACATACTGTGTAGAATCTGACATATCCTCATAGAAAAAAAAATCTATAAAAAATCAGATTTCTTTAATGTAGCAATAACCAATAGAAATTTTAGGTTTTGTTTTAAAGTGAAAATAATCTATTCAAAATAGAAACAAAAATGTAGCAAACTTATAAACTTATTTAATATATATGGTGCAAGATGATTTGATAAATGACCAAACATTTATAGAGAGACATTTTCAAATAGATAGAAACAGCACATTTCTAAATGGGAATATCGATATTTTGATGCTAAAAATATCAATTGGTTCCAAATTAATAGGTTACACAAAAATGCAAATCAAAATTTAACTCCTCTTTACAATTTTTTGATATGCTAGATATTCTAAGGTCCATTTGGAAGAATATATGAGAAAGACAGAAGCAAAAATATGTGAAAAGGAGAAAGAAAGGAAGAGAAGGAGAGGCGAGAGAAAGGAAGGGAAGAGAAAGGAAAAGAAAAGGGGTATCATCGTGAAAGAGAAGACCCTAATATAACCAAAAGGAAAATGCTAAATTACCTACAAATGAACAATTAATCTGACAGCTGCCTTCTCCAAAGCATCAATAGAGACCAAGATAGCAAAGTAATACCTTCCAAGTGCTGAAGGAACATGACCATCATTTGAGAATTTTGTACTGAGTGAAATGATTACTCAAAAGTGAAGGCAAAATACAGATATTTTCAAACAAAAGAAAACTGAAAATTGATCTCCCTCACTGAAATGACCACAGAAAGATATATTTAAGGAAGGAGAAAATTCAATTAATGGGATACAAGAAGCAGTGATGAGCAAAGAAATTGAAAAACATGTTATCAAAAGCTCTAAGCATCGACTGTAAAAGAAAATTATTATTTCAGGAGGAATGTCTTTAAAAGTAAAATGGAAATGCTAGACAACAATAGTATGGACGATGGGACCATAACACTGGAATCAAGGTATTCCAAGATCCGAATACGTTCAGGAGGATAAAAGAAATATTGATTCAATGTAGCCTTTGTAATTTTCTATAAATAACTTAAAAGGGATAACTTGAAACGGATTCCCTACTCACCACTATTCCTTTTAACCTAACTTTCTCCATTCTTGAGTTTTTGTTGAGCCTCAAGTACTAATTTTTTGGATTGTCAAGCGATTTGTTTTAAGAAGGACTCATGAGTGTTATATTCCCTGATTTAATTCATATTTGAGAATGCAGTCTGTTGCTTTTTCACTCAACTGATAGTTGGCTAGATGTAGTGTTCTTGGACCATATTGCCTCCCCCCCAGAATTTTCTAGATATTACTCTAATATTTGCTGTCATTGAATATTGTGGTAGTGATGTACGAGGTCAAATTTATTCTTTCCCCTTTATAAATAAGTCACCTTCTTAATGTTTTTTTTTCAATGAAAAGGATAAATATGAATATTCAAATGAAGTGGGATAAGCAATGATTATAAATAACCTCACATCTGTTCAGGACAGATTAGGCTACCACATTGGTTACCAAAAAAATAACCCTGTAAATGTTCTTAGTTTTTGGATTTTGGCATTTCAGATTAGGGAGAGCTTATGGACTTGGAATTCAGCTTCCTGTAATGTCTCTTTTATTCCTCACTGCTTACAATTTTTTAATTAGTTCTATAAGGATGTTGCTTGTAATCCCAACTTATTACCTTAGATCTGCAATCTTCCTTTTGATCTCATTCTGTTGTTTCATAATTTTTTCTTTCTTCTCTGCCTTATTAACTTAATATTCTCATTAATTTCAGCACTACGTGAAGCATTATTGAGGAATTACCTGAGTTATAATTTCTACTGGATTGGGTTTGTTTTTGCTAATTCTACATGGTTATTTCCCCTTATTTCCTATAGTATTTCTGCACAGTTTCTATGCATCCAATGTATATGTTTTATTACCTTGCTCATGTTAGTTAACTCTGCCCAGACATTGTAATGATTCTTCCATATCATGAATACTTTTGGAGGGTTTTTCTCAGTGCCTTCTCTCAGACCATGTTCTCTCTCTCTCTCTCTCTTTCTTTCTCTCTCTGTCTCTTTCTTTTTTACTCTAAAAGCTTTATTGAGATATAATTCACATACCATAAAATTAATCCATTTAAAGTACACTATTCAAAGTTTTTTGTATAATTATAACTTGTGAAATACGACCACAATTAATTTTAGGGCATTTTTACATTTCAAAAAAGGGAACCCATATCAACCAACAGTCATTCCCTATTTTCCTCCAACCTGCTCCCAGCCCTAGGCAACCACTAAGGTGCTTTCTGTGTCTACAGATTCGTCTATCCTGAACATCTAAATGGATTCCATTTCATATAAAAGGAACCGTGTAATATGTGGTCTTTTGTGGCTAGCTTCTTTCACTTAGCATGTTTTCAAGATTCAACCACATTGTGGCGTATATCAGGATTTTGTTTCTTTATTTTTGCCAAATACTATTCCATTATGTACAACACTGGGTTGTTTCCACGTTGGGGGGGTTGGGCGCATTGTAAATAATGCTGCTATGAACGTTCAAGTACAAGTTTTTGTGTGGATCATGTTTTCTCTTTTAAACTTTGGCTTTAGCCTGGATGTTTCATGTTTTATCCACTTTTTGTGGTCTGAGAAAGCAGCAGCTGGGAAAGCAGCAGTATGCCAGAGAGGAGGGAGTCTCGGCTTGGGGTGGTGGTATACAGACTAAGTTGGATTTCCTGGGCTCCGTTTTAGCTTGTGAGATTATTGACTGTCCTGTATCTTGCTTCGCTCTAGCTAACGGGGGCAAGGGAAGGAGGATAGAATACATTTCTGTAAGGAGATACTCCCAGGCTTCAGACTCTATCTCCCAATTAAGTGTGAAGCTTGGTTCCTTCTCTTCCAACAAGAAATGTCAGCTCTGCTGATTTCTTTCCCGATTCATTCATAACTTCCCATCAGAAGAAGGAAAAAAGTGAACACTCTCTCTCTTCGCTTCTTTCCAAAACCGAGGGTATTTAGTGAAATGTTTCAGGAATTTTTTGACTCGTGATGGGACTCCAGATTAGTAGGCTGAGACAGAAGCCCAGTCATACTGCTGGTCTCCATTCTGCTCCAGAATCTTCCATTCTTTTCCTCTTGCAGACACGTTTTGAAAATGTATTAGATTAGGTTTGTCCTTTATCTGGTCTGTTCCCCAATGTGTGTGTGTTTGTTGCATATCAATCAACTCTCCACAGTCGAGTGTCCACAACTTTCTCTCTTTAACACAATCCGATAAGAACATTATCTCCACAACCGTAACTATCTTCAACGTCCACCATAACCTCCAGGATGTGAAATCCAACTGTGTTTTGTTTTGTTTTGTTTTGTTTTGTTTTGTTTTCGGCTGCAACCAGAGAAGTTGACCACTTCTCCCTTCTTGCAACATTTTCTTCTTTTGACTTGGGTGACACAACAGTCTCTGTTTTCTCCCCAGCTTCTTCTGTCCAACTTTAAAATGTTGGAGTGTCCCAGGAGTTGGCCAGAGTCCTTCTTCTCTTTTTCCGTCTACCTTATTCCCTTGAGTAATATCACACATTCCTATGGCTTCAAACACCATCTGCTTGCTGATGAGTCCCAAAGCTAAAACTCCATTGTAGACTTGTCTAAATTCCAGTCTGATATATCCAACTGCCTACACCACCACTGGAAGTATAACAGGCATTAAATTTTCCATATCCAAAACCAGGCACTTTATTTTTCTCCTCATAACCCTGCTCTTTCTGCATCTGACTTCAACTTAGGTCATGATCTCAGTTTGTGGGTTCAAGCCCCGCATCGGGCTCTGTGCTGACCCCTCAGAGCCTGGAGCCTCCTTCAGATTCTGTGTCTCCCTCTCTCTGCCCCTCCCCTGCTTGCTCTCTCTCTCTCTCTCTCTCTCTCTCTCAAAAATAAATAAACATTTAAAAAAATTTAAAGAAATTACAAGTTAATGCCACCACTTAGGTATGTTCCAACATAGGCAATCTGTCCACATTTATAGGCAAAGCTGGTCCATGCTACTAGCACAAATAAAGCCTTGCTTATCCAGTTAGCTAGTGTTTCCCTTCTCTAAGAGGTGGCTGGCATCCTAGTTTTTATCTACGTAAGTTGACTTGTTACCAGATAATCTAAAGTGTGTTCTTAGACCTCGACCAGACTTATCATGCTAGACTTTGTTCTCTTCTTTTTTTTTTTTCAGTTCTTACATTGTTCTGCCTATCAATTTCCATAAGAATTTCTGCAGCCTTCTAAGTTACTTTCTCCCAGTTCTTCCTGTCAGACTGAACAGAAGAAAAGCTGCCTTAACAATTCTTTGCCAATTCCAAGTGCCTTCAAATTATTATAAAAAATTCTGATTGATCTTAAAGGAAACAGCTCAATAATGATCCAGTCTCAATATATTGACTCAGTTAAGTAATCCCCTAAGAAAAGACCATCACTCTTACCTTATTTATATGGTAATTTTGTGCCACACCATCCAAATTTCCAGCCAACTTACCACAAAATCCAAATGTACTTTTTAAAAAAGTGTTTATTTATTTTTGAGAGAGATCGAGAGACCAAGTATGAGTGGGGGAGGGGCAGAGAGGAGAGGGAGACACAGAATCCAAAGGAGGCTCCAGGCTCTGAGCTGTCAGCACAGAGCCCCACGTGGGGCTCAAACCCACCAGCTGTGAGATCATGAACTTAGCCGAAGTCGGACGCTTAACCGACTGAGCCACCCAGGCACCCCAAAATCCAAATGTACTTTTGAAAAATGTTTAGAAGTGAAAGAACAGCACCAAACAATATAAGGTGCCAGTAAACAATTCTAACAAAATGCATGAAAACTTCACAAAGAAAATATAAAACTCAATCAACCATATCTACCCTGAGCTAACATGAACACTAATTGTTACTCCTTCACTCCCCGCTACCCCACCCACCCCCGGGGGGCTGTGGGATGGAGACCTGTCAACCATTTGTGCCCTGCACTAAACAAACATCTAGCAGAGGCTTGGGGGGAAGGGGGGAGAGGGGGTGCGCGTTACAGAAAGTAAGGAAATCTAAATATGAAGTCCTGGGCCAATTCTCCAGAGGCCAATGTGTTAAACCAACCCAAATCAACACGGCAAAGGATCGGAGATTTGAACTCTGGTGAGGACTACCACCCAGGTTGCAGATTGGCCTCCGGGGAGCACACAAGTGGAGCATACCAGAATAGCAACGCAAGGCTTTGAAAACTAAATGGATACTGGAACCACAAGCCACAAAAGTGGGCCAGGATGTATGTTCTGAACCTAAACCTGCTAACTGCCAGCTAAAATTAAAGCTCTAAATAAGAACCAGAGTGTCATAACATTATATTTAAAATGTACAGGATACAATCCAAAAATTTTGTCATACAAAGAACTAGGAAAATCTCAACTCAAATGAGAAAAGAAAATCAACAGACGCCAACACCAAGATGACACGAATGTCGGAATTATCCAACAAGACTTTTAAAGCAGCTATCGTAAAAACGTTCCAACAGGCGACTGCAATCACTCGTGAAGCAAATGGAAAAATAGATAGTCTCAAGCAAAGAAGATATACAAAGAACCAAATGCAAGTTTTGAACTTAGAAACGTAATCACTGAAAGAAAAAACTCACCAGATGGGCCCATGGGAGGTAGACTGATGCCCCAAAGATGTCTACATCCTAATCCCTGGTACTTGTGTATATGTGAAGTTGTCTGGCAATGGGGAATTAAGGTTCCAGAGGAAATTATGGTTGCTTTGAGATGGTTCCCCCAAGATGGGAAGATTATCCTAGATGATCTGGGTGGACCCAACGTTATCTCAAGGGTCTTTAAAGGTGGAAGAGGGAGGCCGCGGAGTCAGTCAGAGTCAAAGAAGATGTGACGCCCAAAGTGGAAGCTGGAATGATGCGATTGATGGTTTTGAAGATGGAAAGGGCTAGAAGCCGAGGAATGCAAGCAGCTTCTGGGAGCTGGGGGAGGCAAGGAAACCACGTCCGCTGGAGCCTTCAGAAAACAACACAGCCCCCAAACACCTTGAGTTTAGCCCAGTGAGATGTATAGTGGAGTTTGACCCCCCCAAAAATAATAATAATAAGATGATAAATTTGTGCTGTCTCAGACTTTGGGATGATTTACTATAGTAGCAATAGATCATACAGATGGAAAGGAACAATACCATCAACGCGTCGGTGCCTTTCAAAACAATCTATAAATTCAAAGTAATTTCAGTCAGAATCCCGAAAAGGTTTTTCGTGAGATCTGGCAGGCTAATTTTTTAAATGTGTTCTAGAAGAATATAGGGATAAGAATAACCCAGACACAACTAAAGAACAAAAATGGTCAAACTTTTTCTGTAAAGGTCCAGATAATACGTATTTTGGGCTTTGTTGGCCACAGATGGCCTCTGTCATGTCTCCCACTTTGATTTTGTTTATTATTCAGTCCTTTACCAACGTGAAAACCGTTCTTAGCTCAAGGAGTCTATAAAAATGGAGCACCAGCTGGGTTTGGCCCATGGGCCATAGTTTGCAGATCCCAGAATTAGAACAGCATGAATAAGCCTCATAATCATATTGAGAAAAAAAGTTGTAGCAAAATATACACAGAGTAGAACCACTCAAGATTGAAAATGCAAAATAATGCTATTCATACAAACACACACATAATCACATACATGGAAGTAAACACAAATGCACAAAAATTAAAGTACAAGTTCCAAATTCAGAACCATTGCTAGTTCTCTTTTTTAATGTTTGTTTATTTATCTTGAAAGAGAGATTGAGAGAGAGGTAGCACATGTGAGTGAGGGGAGGGACAGAGAAGGAGAGAGAGAGAGAGAGAGAGAGAGAATCCCAAGCAGGCTCTGCACCGTCAGCTCAGAGACTGACACAGGGCTCCAACTCACCAACCATGAGATCACGAACTGAGCTGAAATCAAGAGTCGGGTGCTTAGCCCCCTGAGCCACTCAGGCGCTCCACAATGGCTATTTCTGATGAGAAAAGAGAATGGGAACACGCACAGGGCTCTCATAGTCTCAATAATATTTATTTCTTAAACTGCACTTTTTAATTTGCATTACTTAAGGTGTAATTTTGTATGCACATGATACATTTCATAATATGCAAGCATCTGGGTAGATTTTTGCTCTGCTAGACTACGAATGATTCCTCAAGTCACTGTGGCTCAAATGGAGTTTCCTCCCGGAATGGACTGTCCCAAGTTCGTCCTCGCCGAGGGCATCTTATAAATTGCAGGTGAGATTTTGGACACTTGGCTTTCTGGGACTGAGGAAGATGTGTCCAGCTCTTCATTGTGTCTGTGGCAAGGAAACCTGACTTATCTGTCAGTGACAGAGGTCTAGAAATTTCCCAGAAGTCTGTAGTTAAAGAGCCCCAGGATCTCCACCACTGCCATCGCTCAACACACACGTCCATTTGTCTCAACCACTGAGGGATTGGGGGTTTTAGGATTATACCAAGATACACCAGTCCACGAAGATGGTCTTTTCTAGTGCTCAGTATCTTCGGCCCCAGATGCACTATCTGGACTTCTAGGAACCTCTGCTCCACTTCTATTCATTTATTTTCTTTGAACTTTGGAGTGAGGGTCAAAGTGTGGTGGAAACACAGGACAGACAAAATACGAGAAGAGGTCTGGCGCGAACATTCCAAACTACGGCAGAGTGAGGGCTGGAAGGCAGACCCAGCCCAGGTGCAAAAGCAACTGGGCAGGGATGACACAGCGTGATGCCCGAAGAAGAGCTGTGGGTCAGGCAACAGTGGGCATTAAGATGTGCAAGAAGAGATAGGCACATCCCGCGAAGGAAGTCGACCAGACTAGCAAAAACCCCAAGTGGGGGTGGCGAGCACCTGCGTGGCTCAGTCAGTTAAGCATCTGACTTAGGCTTGGGTTGTGATCTCACGTGGTTCGTGAGTTCGAGCCCCCCGTTGGGCTCCACACTGACAGCACAGAGCCTGCTTTGGATTCTCTGTCTCCCTCTCTCTGTGTCCTTCCCCCACTCAAAATAAATAAATAAACATTTAAGAACAAAAACAGGGGCACCTGGGTGGCTCAATCGGTTAAGCGTCTGGCTTCCGCTCAGGTCTTGATCTCACAGCTTGGGGTTTCGAGCCCCGTGTTGATCTCTGTGCGGACAGCTCAGAGCCTGGGGCTGCTTCAGATTCTGTCTCCCCCCTCTCTCTGACCCTCCCCTGCTGGCGCTCTGTCTCTCTCTCCCTCTCTTAAAAATAAATAAATGTTAAAAAAAAAATTAAAAACAAAACAGCAACAACAAAATCCCAACAACAACAAAATCCCAAGTGGGTAGCATATTGGATTGAAGAGAGAAAGTCTCAGCACCAGGAAGCGAAGGGTGCTGGTTACACAGCTGGATGTCAGAAGCAGCCATCCATGGACTCACTTGAGGTCTGCAGGGTGGCGAGACCCAAACCGGGTCTCAGTTCTTAGAAGCAGAGCACGCAGGAGGCATCACAGGGCTCTGGGGTCTGGGAAGCTGGCATATTAAATTCCGTGGGATGAGACAATGGAGCTGTTTAAATCCTGCCCATCTGTTGTTTGAATCGGTCCAGGAACCAGGGCAGAGCTAACCCTTGTGGTGAATGGGAAGACTGGCCCAGCTCCTGTGATCTGGGGAAGGTCATGGAAAGAGAAAGGAGAGGGCTATGGCTCTTCTGCTTCCGCCTGTCTGTTTTGCTTCCTGCCCCTCTCCCTCCTGTCCCCACCCAGGCATTAATTAATTATTTGTACTAACATCTGCAGCACAGTTTTCAGATTCACTGCTGGTACAAAGAAAGCAACGCAAAATAAAGTTATGTTGCTGTATTTTTTAAATGGTGCATCTTTGTTTGAAAATTGCTTAAGTTTTGAAACGTCTCCCCATCCGGCATGATTAATGTGATACATAGAGCAAAGCAGCAGAGTGAGTGGAGAATTAGCCAGCGCGGGTTCACCCTAGAGGCATTTATCTTTGCTTTTTTTTTTTTTTTTTTCCCACCCCCCTGGTGCCTGCGCTGAGCCTGAGGGTAAGCTGACACTTTTTTTTTTTCTTTTTTAACAAATTAAGCTTCATTTTCTTTTTTGCGTGTGTGTTAAGAACCTTGAAGGGAATGAGCAATGTCTCCGGCCTTAATACCAGCTGCCATGGCAGGAAAGAAAGAGGTGACAATTTCCTGCAGATTCAGAATGATTGTTTTAATGGGGCTGTGGCCGAGGTAACAGGCGCAAAGAGCGTGCGGCCAGGAACAAGCAGGCTCTCTCCTTCCCGAGCCTCGCGCTACATGATGTAACATTTAGCTTCTGGCTTAAGGTGCATCTCTCCTCTGCTTTGATTTATCCTCACTCTGGCAAATCACAGAGATATGTTACAGGAGATGCATTTAGAGCTGTTGTTATAGCTCATTGAGGAGCAAGGCTGTTATTCCCATCAGAGAAAAATCTCACGTGTAGCAGGGTGAGTGACCTAGAATAAAAGGAAAGAAAGAAAAAGAGAGAGAGAGAGAGAGAACAGCAATGTAGATGTTATGCTGGGATGAAATTGTATTCACCTTGATTGAAAACTCTTTTATTATGAACATAATTTAGATCAGAATGGTAAATAGAACTCGTGGGCACCTTGCCTGGCCGGTTGCTGCTGAGTAGTACACAGCCGTTCCCATAATGTAAGTGCATATGTGATGACTGTGTTATTGTGTTTATATATGAAAGCATTATGCTCCATCAAAGGAAATGAAAAATATCTTCAAGGGTTTGCTCAGTCAGCTTCTTTAGCAGAAAATGCTTGGAGGTGTGGAATAGCAACAGTGGCCAAAATACAGAGTATCAAAGAACTGTGCAGGCTTATGTGGAAGTTACGTATCTATCCAAGAGTGAAATGCTGACCGGACCCTGGCATCCTCAGAATAGCTCCTGGAGGGGCCCTGATTGTGATTCGCCTTGAGCACAAAGTATGCCCAGAGCCACTGGGTTGGGTGCGACGTTGCCTAAGACGGTGGTGCTCTTTGCAAGGAGCTCACAGTCCACCTGAACAGGCAAAACAGATACACATAGAGACACCATTAGAAATGCAAGGGTGGGGGGCACCTGAGTGGCTCAGTCGGTTAAGCGGCCGACTTCAGCTCAGGTCGTGGTCTCGCCGTTTGTGAGTTCAAGCCCTGTGTCGGGCTCTGTACTGACAGCTCAGAGTCTGGAGCCTGCTTCGGATTCAGAGTGTCCCTCTCTCTCTGTTCCTCCCCCTCTCGCACTCTGTCTCTCTCTATCTCTCTCAAAAATAAACAAATATTTTTTTAAAAATTAAAAAAAATGCAAGTGGGGGGATTTCAAATGAGGTGCTAAAATGATCCAAATTCAGGGGCACCTGGCTGGCTCAGTCAGTTCAGCATCTGATTCTTGATTTGTGGCTCAGGTCACGATCTCATGGCTTGTGGGTTCGAGCCCCTCATCAGGTTGTCTGCTGACCATGCAGAGTCTGCTTAGGATTCTCTCTCTCCCTCTCTCTCTCTCTGCCCCTCCTCTGCTCTCTCTCTCTCTCTCTCTCTCTCTCTCTCAAAATAAATAAATAAACGTTAAAAAATATGATCCAAATTCAAAGGCAAATATCCCAGGAATCCAGCCTCTGTCTCATCACAATGTGTGTGATCATATACATATATTTATAGATATACGTATTTATTTACATTTCTGTGTGTCAAAGCCACACTATGGACCACAGATCTGAAAGACAGTGGAGGCATTTGTCTTCCCATCACACCCACAGCAGTGTAGATGAGCATCTGGACATTTTTACCGTGTCGAGTTGTACTTGACTACCTACCACACAGGGCAGCCTGATGCCGGACGCCGAGGACGGTGCAGAGGAAATCAAAGGAGATAACCAGCTCTGAGCTCCACGCTGTGCTGGAACGATGGGAAATGTTTCGCCTGGTGTGCATCTGATTCGTTGCAGTTCAACAAGAGCAGGGACCTTTGTCTTATAATCAACATTGTATTCCTCTCACCTAGGGGTGAGCTGGGCAAATAGGCATGCTCGGTAAATATTTGTTGAATGAACAAATGAATCAATGAAGCCATGTGGCAAATTGGTGATGTATCATTACCCCACCTTACTAATGAGGAAGCTCAGATTCAGAAATCAAACCATTTCTACCTGATCAAGTAAGAAATATACATTGTAACTCATATTCAAGACTAATTAGGTCTGACTCCAAAAGACCAGCTTCTTTCCACATAAACATTGTTTCTAAAAGGCAAAATGCCCAAGCACGCCCTCAAGGGGCTTACCATCAAATAGAAAAGCAACACTCAGCATGTAAATGATCAGGACAAACAGCCTGAGGAAGGACATGATTCAGAGAAAAGAGAAGGGGCATGGTCAGGGCTTGGGCATAGGATTTTCCTGAGCCCTCCTCACACACACTAAGCCCCAGCATCCTGGTCTCTGGCAGCAACTACCGACCCATGCACATCCACATCTACGTCGTGAAGGGGAGGGTACCGTATTTTCCGCACCAAAATAACTTAAGAGTCAGAATGGTCAACAAATACAAAATTTAAATTCATGACACCAGTTTACCAAAAAAAAAAAAAATTGTTTCCTGAATTCTGCCCTTGTAAATTTCTATCAGATGAACTGGGAATACCCAGAATAGTTCTCTGTCATTTTCTGTTTTTCTCACACCAGCTCGCTATGGGAATCTGTATCACTTGTAAAAGGCCAGCCTGACATGGGTTAAAGGTACCCCTGACAGGTGGCAGGATGAGGGCGTGCTCAAGCACATAGAATCTGAGGTCAGATGCTACAGCCAGATGCCAGGAAAAATATGCAAATTAACCACGTTTGAGAGGCTTAGATGATCTAATGCAACAAAGGGGAGATCAGGCTATTACGCTCCCTTAACCAGTCATCAATTTTAGTATCATTAAGTGAGATAACCTGAAATTAGTGGCTGCCAATGCAACGCAGGATGAAATAGGCAGCAAGGCGGGTGAAGGATTCTTGACAAATGTCTAACCTCAATCCAATCAGGACTTTAGGGACTGGAGATAAAGGAACAGGCTAAATGACACCACAAGGAACAACTAGATAAATACAGAAGAGGGACATTATAAAGGACAACAGTCCTGGTCCCTTCAGCAAGCCAATGTCAAGGTTTAGGAAAAACAAAACACATAAAAAACAATGCTGGACTATAAAAAAATGGAAGGGAAGACTTTTCTAGATCAACAGATGTTTAAGACACATAATGCGTGTGACAACTGATGGGCATTGAGGAGGGCACCTGCTGGGATGAGAACTGGGTGTTGTGCGTAAGCGATGAACCACGGGAATCTACCCGAAAAAAACCAAAAGCACACTTTACACACTGTATGTTAGCTAACTGGACAATAAATTATATTAAATAAATAATAAATGTGACAATTGAATTCTGGTTTAAATAAATGAACTATAAAAGACAATTATAGGGAAAAACTGGGGAAATCTGAGTATAGAGTTTTAGGTGATTTGGGGGAATTATTGTTCATTTCATCAAGGATGATGTTCTCGTTATGTAAAAAATGTCCTTATTTTTCGAAGTGCATATTGAAACAGTTAGGAGTATAATGTCATGATATTTGTAACTTAGTTTAAGTACTTACAACCGCCCCGATAAAGACACAGATACAGAAAAATATGAATAATTACTAAATGTGGAAGAGAGGGTTATGGATAGCTCTTATTCACGCTCTGGTTTTCAGTATGTAAATTTTCGTCATAAGACAATTTTAAATGATGATATAATGCCTGTAAATTATTTAACCAAATTCCCGGCACACAACACGTGCCTATTAACATTGGCTTATTTCATGATTATTGTTTTTATTATTTCTGGGCCATCACTGCTGCTACTGACGCCTGTCAACCTCCCTGCAGAGGCCACCACCGTCCAGGGGCCAGAGCATTACCACAATGTGAGTGCTGTCTCCAGTCCCTGCCTAAGCTGCTAAAGCCAGTGTAACTGGGGCATTGAGGAGGGCACCTGTTGGGATGAGCCCTGGGTGTTGTATGGAAACCAATTTGACAAGAAATTTCATATTAAAAAACATAAAGCTTTTGGCCACTCATTTTTTAAAATATTTATTTATTTATTTAATTTGCTAATTGCATGTTGACTTTTGGTCAATTAACTATTTTCACTGAAATGTTTCCATCAGTGACATTTTATGTATTTAATTATTTTAATTATTACTTTAATTTCATTATTTAAATATTTATTTAATTATTTAATTTTTTAGATGTTTTTTATTTACTTTTGAGGGGGGGTGTGGTAGGGGCAGAGAGAGAGGGAGGCACAGAATCCCAAGCAGGCTCAGGCTCCGAGCTGTCAGCACAGAGTCCGACGCGGGTCTGGAACTCACGAACTACGAGACCATGACCTGAGCTGAAGTCGGACGCTTCACCGACTGAGCCACCCAGGCCCCCCTTTCGGTCACGCTTAATGCAGCCTCTTTCCTGGGAGCTAGACCAGAGGAGAGCCTATGTGGCCGGCATTGTGCCTGACTCAGAAACACAGCTCTGAATACAGTGATGACTGAGCTGTGCTATAGTGGGGAGAGGGATGGGGGAGGGAAGGCTCCTGACCTTGGCTTCATCTCCCCCATGAAGGGAAAACAGAGAGAGGACACTCTAATCCTCACTCACTCTTCTCTGAGGCGGGGGATTGCTTTACCTTATTGGCAAATTTGGGAGCGAGCACTAGACATGGACAGAACAGCCCCTGCCTGTGCAGAGCATGTTATCCGCTGTGCCTTCCACTTGCCTAAGCCATGCTCTCCAGTATCATAAAAAATTGGCCTTTTTTTCCTTAATCTCTTTATTCCATTATCTCATTTGGCTGAGAACTTAGATGGAAGAAAAAGATAGTTTGTGTCCACCTCCTTGAACCCCAACGACCTGGACTAAAGTTGTGAGCCTCTGATTTTTCTATTGAGATAAATTCTTTCCTGGGTCCTACATATAACTAGGTCTATGTTCAGCCCTGGGGTCATGCAGAAAGGCCCAGAAATTCCTGAATGTTAGGAAAACACAGCCAATTTGGGGTATCTGTTCTATGCTTTTAATTTAGCTCAATATACTAGATATTACTAGATAACAGAATTAATTTGGCAAAAGGTTTTCTATGAGTCTTATATTTCAGAAATGTTCAAGTTGGAAAACGTTCTGAATGAGGCTAAGTGAAATATGAACTCACCACTAGCTCTCCTAGATATTCTAATTTTTCAAATTAAAAAAAAAAAAAGCGAACAAAGCTCCAGACGTTACGGGCATGGAATTAGTAGGTCCTTTAGGAAGTAATTTTCTCTAAGGTTTGAGGAAATGCTAAAGTCAGTCTTGGAGTTGAAATGTCCATGGCATGTTCAAGCCCTCCCAGTGACCATCTTGGCCTCGTCTTGCCCAGTAATTTCAACCATCGGGAGATGAATTCCCAGGAGGATACGTCAGCAAATTCACAAGGCAAAACAACGGATACCGTGGACTTTTATGGCAGCACAAAACAGCTGCACGTAAGGCAAATAAAAGCAATTATTTGTAAATGTTTTTCAATTGGGGTAAAATGTGTATAACCACATTTACCTTCTCAACTGTGTTTAAGGGCACAGTTCAGGGGTGTTAAGCACAGTGACATTATTATGTGACCATCACCACATCCACGTCCAGAACTTTCTCTTGCAAACATGAAACTCTGTACCCATTAAACAATAACCACCCCCCTTTCTCCTCACCCCGACCACCTGGCGGTACAGTATTTATCTTTTTGTGATTAAGTGATTTCTTTCATATCCTTTGCCGGTTGCCGAAAGTGCGCCCTGTGGCGCCTGGGTGGTTCAGTCGGTTGAGCGTCCGACTTCGGCTCGGGTCATGATCTCTCGGTTCGTGAGTTCAAGCCCCGCGTCGGGCTCTGTGCTGACCGCTCGGAGCCTGGAGCCTGCTTTGGATTCTGTGTCTCCCTCTCTGTCTCTGCCCCTCCCCAGCTTGTACTCTGTCTCTCCCTCTCTCAAAAATGAATAAACATTAAAAAAATTTTTTTAAAAGAAAAAAGAAAGTGTGCCTTACCGTGAGCCTTTTTGCCTGATTAACCTGGCAACTGCGTCAGCAAATAAGCCAGGCTGTTTATCATTCGGAAGACTACATCTTTCCGCTGGACTTCTGAATCTAGCCGTCACCATGTCAAATAAACCCCCTGTGCCTAGCCTGTTTGCTTTGTCTGAAGTTCCATTCATAAGGTCAGAACACTCTCAGGTTGGTCTGGTGCAAAAAGTTCCCTCTGTACCAACCTCCGGAGGTCTCCTACACGCGGGGTCAGCCTGGGCCATGGGCCACAGATGCCAAAAAGAGGGCCTGAAGCCAGACTCAGCCAAAACTAGCAGTCAGAAAACTAAAGGCAAGGCCGTCAAAAAAAGATAAATGTCATCACAGACGAAGAAGTCAAAACTAAAGTAAGTCACACTGTGCATTTTCTTTAAAAAAAATTTTTTTTTAATGTTTATTCATATTAGAGAGAGAGAGAGAACACGAGCAGGGGAGGGGCCAAAAGAGAGGGAGACACAGAAACCGAAGCAGCCTCCAGGCTCTGAGCCGTCAGCATAGAGCCCGACGCGGGGCCCGAACTCACAGACCGCAAGTTCATGACCTGAGCCAAAGTCGGAAGTTAACCGACTGAGCCACCCAGGCTCCCCTCCACTGTGTGTTTTCAACAGTGCCACTGGAGGACAGCAACTCGCTACACGGGGCAGATCCTGACCTCTACCAGCAAGATGTGTCCAGTGTATGAGTCATACCAGGAAAATACTTCATATTCTCCATTTTTATTGTTTAATATTAATAAACTATTTAAATATTTCTTAACTCAATCATCTCATTCCTACCTACAGAGATACCAAATCCAAAATCTGAATGGAGTCTTGCTTAAGTGTTATATTATTTCTTCTACATAAACACCTTACTTTATCATTAAAAAAAAAACCAAAAAAAACACTTTGGTCTGAAGACCCAGATGAAAGTGATAACTTTTGTCTTGAATAGTCGTTAACTCTTTTGGAAAGTGACTTGGGGAAAAAGAAGTCAAAACTAGTTTTTAGTCCTAAAACAGCATCCACTGAATATCGTGCAGCCATCATTAGAAACGATATGCAGGAGCAGTGATGTATTTCTCAAACTGAAACTTGTGTATGTAAAACTCTACAATTAATTCCGGAACCTGGCACTTATTTTCTCATTTAGGAAGAGTTTGCCCTTCTAAGCCTCAGATCCTTCAGGTACATAGTCAAGCCAGTATTTTTCAAAGTTCTTTGAGGTCCTGACATGGTCATTTCTATCATCAACGAAAAAGAAAACAAAACTTACATTAAAGAGTTAAGCAATTAAAACATAAGAGTTCATTTCACATGAAAGTGTCATAGCTCTGGAAATCACATCTCCCTGCGCCAGTCATCAAGCCACTTGGGTACATCATTGTTCCTAATGTGCGGTCCGCTACAGAGCCTCAGAATGTTGAAGATAGAGTCTTAGAGACCAACTGCGTCAAAGTCTTTGTGTTTTGGTTGAGGCAAATTAGGTCCAGACCGGTTCAACTCACTTAATTAAGGTTTGTATCACTGGAAGCAATATTCAAATCTCTTGAACTTATTTCTATGCTTTTTTTCATCACACCAAATAAAAATATCTAAATAGTGAGAAAAGAAATTGATCTTTATCTGGAAGCCAACCCTTACGAGATTTCCAGAGTCATCTTGCTGTGACTAAACTTCTCCAAGATGAGGGATGGTGCTGAACAGAGAGGGGCTAGGTTCGTGACTAATAGATAGTGTTGGCCACGATCCATGTACTGAACTGCCTGTCATAACACCTTTGTAAAACAGGCCTGCTAACGTGGGGGAGGATAAATGTTTAACAATCACAGGGAGTGAGTTGGAATCATGCCTGGGTTTAATTTAAGTCCTAAGGCAAGAAGCTTCAGTTCAAGTTCCTGAAGGAATGTGCATTCTTTGAAGAAATGTGAAGACAAGCAGATTTCCAGACTCTGAAAATATAGACAAGTGAATGGTATAGGAAGAGATGCATAGATTCACCAAGAACCGGGATATCTTCTAGGTAAATAGCGTCTATACAGAAAAAAAGGAGTCAACTGTGTGAGGTAAAATAGTTGAGGATATTTTTCAAGTTTCAGAAAGTTTAAAATTAAGAAATCTTGAGGGAAATGGATGAAAATGCAATATCTGAGTTATCCAAGATTCAAGTCGAGCAATCAGGGAGGAAGAGGAGAAAGTCTCTGAGAAAAATGAAAAGAATAAAATACGGATGCCCTAACTAAGAACTAATGAATCCGAGAAGTGGCGAAAGACCAATCCAGTATGCAAAGCTGCTTCAAACAAACACTAAAGACTTACCAGACCAAATGGCCAGATGGGAGTACTTGGCAACAAATGAGGGCTATGATATAATTAGCACGTAAGGGGCCAGATAGCCTCTTGCTGCCAAACAAAAACTCTGTACGGGAAGGATACGGTGTAGGCACACAGGAGGGGACGTAGCTTCGTATTTTAGGACATCTTAAAGCAAGTTGCAGAACTTTATGGGAAGAGGAAATAAAATAGAATCACTGTGGGTAGGAATGCCATACTTAAGTATCTAGATCAGAGGTTTGGCAGATTACAGCCTACAGGCCAAATCCAGCCCACAGCCTGCAAGCCAAATGAGGTCTAAGAAGAAAAGATAATATTTCAAAAGACATCATATTAAAAATAAATGTGCCCAAGTAGAAAAATACAAGAAGTGTCATACATAGCAGAAGAGATGCAAATAAAAAAAATTTTTTTTTAAGCGAAAGGAGAATTGGGGATATTTCTGACGAACCGACCCCAGTATTGAAATCTTTGTTGGAAACATGGGAGGCAGAAAGACAGCAAGAGAATCAATGAGACCAATTGATTGATGATCACAATATAAAAAGACCATGCCAGTCTGAAAAGGAGATAACAGAATGAATCAGTTTATAAAGGAAGGCATTAGTGACATTCCCGCTCCTAAATTAACTTTTGAAGCATATCGGTCACAGATACAAAATCAAATAGCAATAAATAAACTAGATGTTCTTGGCCGAATCAATAATGCATTTTGTCACAATTTTCTATCCCAAACTGGAGTAATCACTGGAAGTAAATGTGCTCTACCCAAGAGTTTAGAAGAAACTCAAGGGTGAAATTTTGGATCCATTGAAACTGTGTAGACAGATCAATTTAATAGAGGGCCGCCATAGTGTCAATGTGACAGGCATTCATGAATAAGGAAAAAAGGATATGATTCCTTGTGCATTTAAGAACAAGATAATCTATAGTAAGAAAGGCAAGGTAGCTTCTGAAAGGGAGATTATGCTCCTCCGATATTTTTAAGGAAGTATATGGGAAAGACAATCCAATGCATGTCCTCTATATAAATACTTACTAAGACTGGGATAAGATTCCATGAAAAGCTATGCATATTTAATAACATTTCTTATTACAAAAGCCATATATATTCTTTGTAGAAAATGTGGAAAATACAGAGAACCAAAATGAATAAAATTAAAATCATCTATAACCCAGCTAAACAGAGATGTCCACTGTTAATATTTTGCCATATATTATTTGGGACCTAATGTGGAATTTAATTAACTATTTTATCTTCGGAGAGAACGAATACCAGCTCCAAAAAAAAAAAAAAAAAAAAAAAAAAGGAGAGAGGCGCAAGGATAAATATTTTTTAAATTGTTCCAACTCACAAATGGAGGCTAAGATGTAACAAGAGACTGTTTACAATAAAATCTTCAGGTTTGCCCATGACGCTAACTTCTTTTTAATAATGAAATATTATGCCATTTATGCAGAGGAAACTGTGAAAATTTCACAAGACTACATATGGGAGCAGAAAACTGGCAGATGAAATTCCTTATGGGCAAGTGTGAGAGACTTTGGGAGACTGTAAGACCAATTATCATGGAAAACGATGGATTCCAAAGTTTCAGTCACTGTCTAGAACATAAAGTATGCTGTCATTGCACAGTCTACCTTAAAGACAATGTACTCATCTGACAAAAGGATTAAAATTGAGGCAGAAACCTATATTCTACTCTCTAAAATAATTGTACATCCACAGCTAGAATGTGCTGTGCGTGAACACGGGCCAAAATAATTCAAAGAAATGATCAAAGAGGTCAAAGAAGTGAAGACACTAGCCAATGCGAATCAATGTTAGTACTTGCCATTCTCAATTCTGCAAAATCTAACTCACAGCTGAAATCTAAATGAGATAAAGTCTATAAAATAGTGATAATTCTAGATTAGGTGATCGTCTTTCACCTAGGGTGCATGGACTTTAGATGATCTATAAACTCCTTAAAATGGCATGCACATTTGCATGTATATATGCATGTACATATGTATGTACCTATTTACATATATTTGTATATAAATATGTATAAATTTTTATATATACATGTATATATATATGTATATATGTAAAAATGTCCTCCGTTGAGTGGGTACATAGTTATCAACAGATTCTTACCAGGGTTCATAACTCAAAATCTCGAGATCTAGTGGTCTAGATGGTAAGCATATAGATCTGGTCACTAACTCCTGGGAGCAGATCTTGAGGCTTAAAAGAGAAAGGTTAAGAACAAATTAAGTTGTATTTACCCCACGAAAAACAAACATGTACAAGTTATTTCCCTGAGAAATGCCATAGAATAAGAAGACATTGGATTCATGAGAATGTCTGAGGGAGATGATTGAAATAGATCTCTAAGCTTCTGATATTGGGGCTCCATGAGGGCAACGACTGAGGTCTGTTTTGTTCACCGCTCCATCTCTAGAGTTTAGAACAGCACCTGGCGTATCGTAGGCCCTCGATGATACTTGTGGCTCACCCAAGAGCTAGACTGATCTTGGCGGTACTATCAGAGGCAATGGCCGTATGAATCTGTCCCTGGTGGCACTTCTGTTATTTCCAGGGTGAGGCTGTTCCCCTCATTCTCTTCCTCCCCCAGCCACATCTCATTTTCTTGCTTGAGGATCTACCACTATGAGAGCCCCTGGATCGTGGGGGAGAACATGGCACCATATCAGCAAAGAACTATGCTAATTTGGCCTTGAAAGAAAACAGGGGGAAAAAAAAAAACAAAAACTAGACATGAGATATCAAAGCAATAAAAGTTTATAAGAGTTTATGAACATAAAATGTGTGTAAATGGAACACTGTCAAGCAGATTAATTAGTTAACATTTGGAAAGTGCATTGAAGATGAAAATTGCCAAATAAGGGTTTTGTACATTGAATCAATTTCTCACTGTTACAACCGGATGACATAAGAAACCAGTCTACTAACATCTGAGAAAAATATTCTGCCCAATTTAGGCTATGGAGGGTCTTTGGCCTTTGGGAAGCTGAGCCCAGCATAACCTTTCTCTCGGATTTTGAATAACACGTGTTTCCCAACTACGATGGGGTTAGAGCTCTGGAGCCCCAGTGCCCTGTAGCTCTCTGCTTTTGTCTGCCAATTCCTCTGTCTCTCTATGGGCCCCCTGCTGGAGGCCTCGTAAGGCCAACTGAAGACTTTGTAAATAGCCATGTCAGATGCTTTGCTTCCAACTTGAATTTAGATTTTGTGAAAATAGGAGTTTAGTCAATATTCCCTGGACGGATGGCATGCTATTCTCGAACAATATGGAAAGAAACCCAGCATGACAAGAGCCGGAGCTCAGTACCAAGAGCTGCCTCTGGCTTGTGCAGTCGGAACAGATACTCTCCCTGAAAGCGGGAGTCAATGAAGGGAGAATCTTGATTCAGAAATCATCTGGGCTAGGAAGCCAATGGCACGTGAAGCCAAAGTCTTTCAGTATGAATTGTCTCTGGAAAAAGAAAAACAAAAACAATAACAAGAAACTACCTGTTTGATATAGTTTTACCTGTCCATCTATATAACATTTTTATTGTGATCAACCTTTGTTTCGATTTATTTAAGTTTTAAGATCCCTCCTACGTCCAAAACAAATTGAGACAGCTTAGAGATTAAAATGAAGTGCAAAACACGAAAGCGTTTAGGGATAAAATAGGATAGATGATGTATTCCTATGCTGGAATTCATAAGACACAGCAAACCCTAGTAGAAAAAGTATTGGAACTGATGTTTAAAAAGTCTGGGCTCCAGCCATAACTCAGTCTCTACTGAACTGTGTGGTCTTATGTAATCTTTATCCCACTGGCAAAACAAAGTCTCTGGAAATTTTTCAACACGATTTTTTTTAATGTTTAAAAAATAGAATGGTGGCATTAGTCTGTCAGGCCAAATGGTGCAGGTGAGCTTGTAGAGAGAACCGTTAAGAGGCTAAAGCATAACCCAGGCACAGGGGGTTAACAGTACAAATGGAAAGAAAAGGAAGAAAAAAACGCTTTTTAAGGAAAGCCTGACAGAACTTGGAAACTGACCAGATACCAGAATGAGCAACATGGAAGCATGACGTCACCGTGAATAGAAACGGAAACGGGAAAAAAATGTCTCCGGAAGAGGAAGTGAGGTCAGGACCGAGGAGGGCAGGCTCGGCGAGTGGAGTCTACAATGACTGAAAACCATCCGAGTGAAATGTCACATAGTCTTGTCTGGAGATCCAAGCTCTGAAGTCATTAGCGTTTCAGTGAAGGAGCAGCTAAGAACATGCATGAAGCGGAAGGGGAAGGGGAGGCCTGAGGGCTGAGTTAGCCAGGCCCAGAGAGCCAAAAATAGGCCCTGAGACCAGGTGACTCAGGACCAAGCATTTGCCTCTGTCGTCAATGAGTTCTAATATTTGCTCTTCTCAGTTGTGCCTAATCCCATTCAAGAGTTCGCAAAAAGGAAGCTTGCGAGGGAGGATGAGCAGAGAGAGAAGAAGCTAGAAGCGGAGTTGCTGGCAGGTGTACTGTTGGCTGTGATGCATTTTTTTCAGCATTCATTCTTTTTTTTTTTTTATTGAACAGACCCACTTGGTTGTTTGTCCTTTTCTGAATGCATATTGACTCCAGACATCCTGGGATTTCCGGAACTACTTAGGTAAGATCAGCGTGTCTTCAATCTGTGTTTTACTTAGATTGCCCCAAACCTGCCCCTGTCCATTCCAAGCTTCCGTGCTTCAAAGGATCCTTTTCTATGCTGGGCTCACTGTCAACCTTCTCCAGAAAACTTGGGCAAGTTAGTCACGAGTTTGTTAAGATCTCTTTCCTACCATTAATCAAGGGCAATTGCACAGATCCCGTATCCAACTGCATGAGTCCCCCATGATTCCTTCTCATATATAATAACACTCAGCTTTGTTAATCCTCAGAGGCGGGCAAATAGTTCCAGACTTTTCCTTTGTATGATATTTACTACTGGCCACATAATAAATTACAGACCAATGTATTAAATTACCAAAATACTCATCAAAAAATTTTTCTATTTCCCTCTTTGTCCTTCCCCTCCTAATCTCATCATCAAAGACACCGTAGTTAGTAAAATAGAGGGAAATATAATTTGTTAGAATAATTAGCTTCTATGAAATGTAAATTAGATATCTCCTCAGTACAACACACATATATAGTATAATATTTATTACAGTTATATGATAATATATATTACATATAATTACTATTATACTTACATTATTATGAATATATTGTGATGGAGTATTTACCATCATAATATGTGTTGTAATAGATATACGTCTTAGTAATTGGAAAACTTGATGTCACTCAGATTTTTTAAATAAGTTCTAGATGAGATTATCGATGTAGTTTATGCTAACATTTGCTAAGCCAGCTTTCCTAATGATACTCGTGTAAGACACAAGTACAGCAATAATAAGGCCTGACAAAGGAAGAAATGGTGTGTATGATATAAGAGGAAGAGGAACAAACTGCCTACCATTACTATCAAGGATAGAAATTGGACGTGACTTTGCCTTTCTTGGAGAGCTGCCCCTATCCCTGATGGTCTATGAGTAAGATTCTTCCAGTTCCTCCCTTCCCTGGCTCTCAGCTGTTCCTGAAATAATGTCAGTCTCAAACGGAAGCAAGTTAAGCTCTTAGGGACGGCTGGGGTACAGAGTAGCCACAGCAAAATAGTTTTCATTGCACTGACTCAGCCCTTCTCTTACCTTTTCTATCATTCCTGTCTCTTTCCCTTTAAATGGTCACGGTAGCGGGGGCACCTGGGTGGCTCGGTGGGTTAAGCTTCCGACTCTTGATCTCGGCTTACTTAGGTCATGATATCATGGTTCCTGAATTCGACAGCACAGAGCCTGCTTGGAATTCTGTCTCTTCTCTCTGCCCTTACCCAGCTCGTTCTCTCTCTCTCTCTCTCTCTCAAAATAAATAAACTTAAAAATGTTTTAAATGGTCATGGTAGTAAGCCAAAACAATATAACTTTTGTGTTAAAGAAGTTGCTAGATTCTCTGCTCTTGAAGCACAGAAAATACAACAATTTACAAATTTTTCTCTGTCAACAAAACAAAAATGAAATTCTGTTGGTTTAGTTAATGTAGCGGTAACGTTTACTCTTGTTTTTTTCCCAGTAAGAACATTGATTCCATAAAAAGACAGCTCTATCTTATCATGAATATGACTAAAACTAATATATTATCTGCAATAAATATTAAACTTGAATTAACAATAGCACTATTTGCTATCCTCGATTTTAGAAAAACTTTCTAGAGAGGATTTGGATGAGTTGAGCCTCCTTCAAAGCCAGCTGGTGAGCAGGGACCATGGCAGCAAACGAGGGTCAGCCCCCTGTGGAGTTCTCCTGTACACTTTTATTATCACTTAGATAAGTGAACTGAGAACATGCTAATTAAATTTGGAGGGAATGCTCCACAACTTTAAGATCTCGTCTAAAATTAATAAGGATCACAAGCTGGAGACGTGAAGACAGACATACACAGAATGAAATTGGACGGGGATTCATGAGAGATTGTCATCATCTAAGAGGAAGAGGAACAAACTGCCTACCATTACTATCAAGAAAGCATTTCCTGACTATTCGCCAAGCCAGGGGAGATAGAACTACGGTGGAAGAGGTTTAAAAGTAGGAAAAGAGCTGACTGTCAGAGAGGAACTTAACACCCTACGTTAAAAGCAGAACAAGAGAGACACAAACAGTTATGAAATAGGCACATTTTCTAAGTATAACAGACCTGAAATAGTCAATAAAAGCAGAAATTGTGGGGGTTGGGGGTTCCTCGGCCCTTCTGTCTACTCGAGCATTGCACATAACACCTGCGATGTCGCCTGTTAGTCACTATCTACAGAGTGGCACGGCTATCTTCCTCCTTGGCCCTGTATCTGTTCTGTCTTTCCAAGTGTACCTATCTGACTCAACACAGGCACTCAGTAAACGTTTGTCGAATGGAAAAGCAAATCAGCGTTCTGTTTTGCCTTGAGAAGCACTTGGGTAAAAGTCAGGACTCCTGACTCTTAACCTTGCCTCAACTGCTCTGGGCATTTGGATGTGGAGTAAGTTGTGATGAGGAGTCTCTTACCTTTTGAACACAAAAGAGTACATCTATTACTTCTCCCCTACGTCGGGCTCATGCTGGGAAAATTTTGGACTGCCAAATCCCCTTCATTAGGTGACAGGTTTTTCTTTTTCCCTTGAGACAACCAGTGTTAACGCACTAAGTTGATATGATTATTGCCGAGAGCTGAAAATTACATTTTTATAGTCTGTACAACTTATGACTGGTAAATATTCCCCTTTTTAAAACTGAAAATAGATCATTGCTACCCTTGCATTACCACTGTCAGAGACCAAGCCCCAAGTCGAAAGCAAGTCTTGATCCTACCTATGGGTCCTTCTTGCTCCAACAATCTGGAACTCTGTATAATTTGGGGTTACACCCTAGAAAAGAAAAGGCTGGTCCTTGATAGCAGTCTACATTCGAACATACATGATTATGGATAATTATTTGTGAAACGCAGGGAAAGTGAAAACAGGGAAAGAAAATATGAAAGGAATCATCATTTTAAATAGAAGCCAGAAGAACGTACATTGGCTTTAAAAAAAAAAAAAAAAAAAATTCCTCACAACAGGCTTTTCCATGCACAACACAGAATTACCAGAGATGCTGGTGAATCCCATGGTCCTCCCTCACCAGCCAAAGAGAGTCAGGAATCCATTTCACAGTATGTGAGCCCCAGTGCAACACCCCCGCCAACAAACGTATGAAGTACAGATGGAGAACTATGTTATTTATTAACCATGGTCTCAGAGAATGGGGGGCGGGGTGGGGTAAGGGAGAGGAGAAAAGCAGAGCAAGAAACACTGCCTTCCCAGGAGACAGAACGGAAGGAATAGAGAGATTCCCATCTAGAATCTAGGGTGGGAAGCCTGGACCCCCTCTATGCCATCGGCAGGCCCCATATAGCCACTATCGGACTCAGGAGACACCCTCCTCCTGGCTCTCCTTCAGCTACCCCATGCCTCCAATGGAGATGGTCACCTTGTCTCATTCAGGTTACTGGGCGTAATATCAGGTTTAGGTACTTTGACAAGTTGAGAAAGTTATGAAACTGTAGAGTCATTTTGATCATTTTTAAGAAACAGGTAAGCAGGGAGGTGGGGGGGATGGGGGAAACGGGGGATGGGGATTAAGGAGTGCACTTGTCATGATGGGCACCAGGTGACATACGGAATTGTGGGATCACTGTATCGTCCCCCTGGCACTAATATACTATGTTGCCTAACTGGAATTAAAATACAAGCTTAGAAGAAAAGAGATCAAAGCCTGAAGCCCAAGAACAGCAAAGAAAAGATGCCACATTAAACAAACAAGCAAACAAACTGAAAAAGGACATGTGTCCTCTCCTGGTAGACCACATAAAAATCAAGTCGTCAAATAAAGATAAAAACAGCATGGAAAAAACACAAGTCTTCTGCTTCACATAAAGCACGCATACCTTTTCTTGTACTTTGTACATTTCCAGTTGTGTCTTACAAACAATAAAGATGTCACTTTTTCTGTCACAAAGAAAAGGACAAGCAGCTGTGTGCACCTGGGCTGAGAGAGCACTATTGCCTAGAGGTTGGGGCGTGGGCTCCTGGCTACCTTTTCAGCCTCCGATGCTCTGATCACAGGGCTAGGGAGGGCAGGTTCTCAAACCCAGTGCCTCCTGGGTTGTGCTTAGGAGGTCGACCCAGAAGGTGTGCCCTTTGCTGACAATAGCTTAAAAAAATTTCCAAATCTTTCTCCCCTTAAGTAAGAATAAAAGAACTAGAAAAAGGAAGAAGGAAATCACAAAAGGAAAAACAATAAGGGTATATTGGGGAATGTGAAACATGAGGGAAGGAAATAAGAAGAGGAGAGAGGAAAAGATCAGAGAGAGAAGAAGGACTTCTTGAGAAGAAGAATAAAGAGAGAAGCTGAGACCGGATACAGGCCAACTTGAAAAGGAAAGGTAGAATGTGTAAAAACACCGCCTTCGCTGAGCACAGGAATAAAAGCAGTGCCAAATAAAAGGCAAAAGGAAAAAAGCACTAAAATGAAAGAGCTATCAGAAAAAGAAAAATGTCATGTAGAGATAAAAGAGACCAAAAATTGGGGTAAAAAACTCCTCCGAGCATTTTTATTTAGTTATCTAAGGAAGAATATAAATTCGAGAGGATAGGGGAACTAAGAACGGCAAACAGTTGTGTAAGAACTTAAATGATACCAAAGAACAAGGAAGAAAGGAGACAATGATTGGGGCAAAGGAAAAACTCTTATATAAGAAATCTTCAGCTGCTAAATTAGGTTAAAAGCCTTGTTGTCAGCATCGTCATCAATAAAAAGAGTTTATTGAACTCGCTTTGAACCTGGCAGACACAGGTAGTGAGAACAGAGAGCCCCCTTGGAGAGGAACCAGGACAAATCAGAAAACAAAGTAGTTACCCCGGAGTAAAAGCTCCAGGGCACACAAATCAGTCTTTTATCTGCCACCTGACACAGACAAAGCCTTCTAAAAATATTTGTGAAATGAATGAATGAATGAATGGATGGATGGATGAATGAATGAACGAACGAACCTATGAATAAATCTATGAGGCTTCAGAAGCCTCCTGTATACCTGTGGCTCCCCACCGCTTGTGGATACTCCTTTACCTCCTCTTGTTCTGCCAGCAAAAATGACAAAAGCCCTCTGATCCAAGGTCACCCCAGCCCCATTTTCCACGAGCAGGGGAGAAGGAAATGGTGAGAATTTTCAACTTTTCACAGCATTTATGAAATGCCTCCTTTTATCCCTGGCAAGCTGAGCAAGCCAACATAATTATCGTTAATTCAAGGCAACACTGAGATGTCTAGTAGTCATTTTATCGACTCCAGAAAAGGAGAGCAATACAGGTGAGAATGGCCAAGTAGAAAGGCCCCCTGACACCTGATTGAGGGAGATTTTGTAACTGCTATGGATGGAGTCAAGGCAGCTTCATTCAGAATATCTTTGAGAAAGTGATATGTTGGTTGGGTTTTAAAATTGGAAAATATAGGGCTTGAGGATCTTAAACTAGGGAATGGGATACACTCAAGCACACACACACAGAAACACACACACACACACAATGATACTACACTTCACGCAGTCAAAATCAACAGTGAGAATTCTAGTGTTATTTAAATGGCCCTGAACAAAGACTGGAACACTCTCTCCAGCTACTTTGATTGTTTTTATAATAGACTCTCCATCCTCCCTGCCTAAGCCTATTACTAAATTTAAGGCTTTTTTTTTTTCCTTTAAGGAGTATCCCTTTCTAAGGCAAATCCTGTGACAAAACTAAGGAGACACTAGGCAATAATTTAAAATAATTAAATGTATGTCAATCTCAGGCTTGAAAGTATACAACTACAAAGGACAGTTTCAGGATAGAGTTTATATTACAGAAAGTGATCTTAAGACCTGGGGAATTTCTCATCAGTTCCCTGAGAGCCAGAGAAGCAAGACTAAGAAATATAGCCAGGCTTCAGAAGAGCAAATCAGAGTTAGACAAATACGTGTTCAGGTTAGCCCAGAGATTTTCAAGTTGCATATTAAGGATGGCACATTTAAATAAATGCATTTAAAATCATAGCATAGAGTAAGCCATGTTTCATTTTAAATTGTCAAGAAACCCATTAGAAACTGCATGGACTTGTCCTTTTAAAACATATAATATTTAACTGGGAGGCTTATTTTAAATAGTATTTTGAAGAGTCACACACATTAATGGAATTATCGAAGGTCGCTGGGTGCATGAAGTTTATTCTGTATTTGAGGTTAACTGGACTTTCTTTCATGTCTGCTTTCTTCAGATCTGAAGTAACCCAGGTGTTCAGAGAGCTACTGGGATATTATTACTGCCTTCAACTCTAAAACATCAAAATATTAACATCCGTTTCTAAAGTGAATGCAATTATTTAATTTATATAATATGACTCATTATTTTCTTAGCTTGTGACACTAGAAATGGGTGTTATTTTTCTCTTCAATCGAACAGAGTTTAAACTCAGACTCATGTATAAATCAGGGTCACAGAATCAGAAATTAAGATGGTTTACACAAGAAGAGAATAATAGAATTTTCTTGGAATTAGAAGGAAACTTGGCACTCATCGTCATCACTTAATAAATGCATGTCGACCTGAAAATTTTACCAATAATGAAGAAACTGAATCTCAAAAGAAAGTGCCAATTATATGTGAATCCATCCTATTCACTGATTATTTTTAGTAATTTCTATTAAAATGGTCGAACTTTTTTTTTTTGTAGTACAAGACAAAGTGGAACTGCGCAATGACATAGCCATGTGTCAGAATAAATTTTTGCTGTTGAATTCATTGCCAGAAGTCACTTTTTAGTGGTCATGGGGAGCCTTTAATGAGACCTAGGAGGGAAAAAAAGATCAGATGACCATAATAAATGATAGTGCAAATGGAATGCAGTTAGGCTGAAATGGACCAGAAACATTGATCCACTGACCTACCTGAAAGGTAAACGTCCCCTGGAACAAAGAGGATCTCTTCTTATCAACTTTCATTTATTTTTTAAATGTTTACTTATTTCTGAGAGAGAGAAGCAGACAGAGCGCAAGCGGGAGAGGGGGTGAGAGAGGGAGGCAGACAGACTCCGAAGCAGGCTCCAGGCTCTGAGCTGTGAGTGCAGAGTCCAGCGTGGGGCCGGAACCCACAAACTGTGAGATCATGACCTGAGCCAAAGTCGGGCGCTTAACCGACTGAGCCACCCAGGCGCCCCTCTCGTCAACTTTTAAAAGCTCCTGATGGCACCATTTAAGGCCACATAAAAAGTATTTGCCAAAGGAACCCTCGTGTACTAGAAGACCATAAGTGAAGAGCTAATTCTCAGAAGAGATATTGGTCATACTGGATCACCGCGGGAGCAAGTGAAGAACGCAACACAATCTCAGAGCACTTTCCTTGCTGAAATTTACGCATTCGTTCGTTCATTCAGCTGATGTTACACATATTCACAGCCACTCCAGTGAATTTGTTAGGCAATACTCATGCCTCCGTGAGCATTCTTCTTTTTTTTTTTTTATTGAAACAGAAATAAGTAAGGTGGAACATTCACCCCACACTATTTTTATTTATTTGATTTTTTTTTTTTTTTTTTTTTTTTTTTTTTGGCCTGGGTGGCCACGTCTGATTCCTGCTTGGGTAGTGATTGGAACAGAATGACAGATGTGGGAGCATGATTCAAAACTCAACCAGGGCAACTCTTCCAAAAAATAATTGAAGACTGTGTTCAAGCCTTGCATATACATAGACACCTGCTATATTTGCATAGCCCAAGCTTGCAGGAAGCTTTAATCAATCATTTTCTGTGTGGAATTATCCAACCAGAAAACCATTACTTATTTCACCAGAAAAAAAAAATGTGTTTTTCCTTGCTGCTAGATTAGTTAGCGTCTCGTCTCCCACTCACCTCCCTCCACCAGCTAACAAAGTTTATACCAAAATATATGGATGGATCAATGTCCCAGTTTATAAACAGTCTTGGCTTTATGTTTAAATCCCCAAAAAGGCATATTCTGTCACTTCCTTTGCCAATATGCATAAAACTTCTATCTTCCCTCACAGACCTCCTCATTTGTATTTATTGAGTGTTCCTTAACATGCCAGGTGCTAGGAAACTAATAAACAAAAGAAGGAGACAAATATTCATTAAATAATCATAAAAAGTATGTAATTACAGATCATGATGACTGTAGAGCATGCTCCAAGAAAGGAAAAAACAGAGGAATCTGATAGAGTTGTAGGACCAGAGAGGTCATGGGTTAAGAAAGAAGCAGTAGTTGAGCTGAGATTTGAGTAACTAGACATGAACCCAGCAGAAGTTGGGAGGGAGGGATCAAGCAGCAGGCCGGGGGGGGGGGAGGGGGGGGGTTGGGAGAAAGATGCGGGCAAGGAAAAACATCATCTGCAAAGGCCCTGGGGCAGGAAGGAGGCTGCTCACTGAAGACCTGAAAGGCTTAATAGAATGCAACATAGAAAAAAGTTGTGGAAAAGTAGAAAAGTTGAATGAGATAAAGCTGGAGAGAACTGGGCCCAGAGCATGTGAAGCTTTGCAGACCTCACAAGGAGTTTGATCTTCAAGAGCAGTTAGAAGTCATCCAAAGGTTGTCAGAATCATATTTTTAAAAGCTTCTCCTGAGTGCAGGGTAGGAAACATACTTCAGTGAAGAGGCCTTCCAGTCGACCTGAGTTAGATGGCCACGGTGCCTGCTGTAGAGATACATGTGAGTTAGAAAGGAGCATACTCATTCTAGGGCCACACAGGACTTGGCTTGGTTAAATAAACATATGAATGTTAATAGTGAATCAGCCCTCAAAACAATTTGCACTCATTCTTCCCACTTACCATTTTAGAAAAATTCTCTATACAGATGGTAACGTTAAAAAAGAGAAAGGAGGGGCGCCTGGGTGGCGCAGTCGGTTAAGCGTCCGACTTCAGCCAGGTCACGATCTCGCGGTCCGTGAGTTCGAGCCCCGCATCAGGCTCTGGGCTGATGGCTCAGAGCCTGGAGCCTGTTTCCGATTCTGTGTCTCCCTCTCTCTCTGCCCCTCCCCTGCTCATGCTCTGTCTCGCTCTGTCCCAAAAATAAATAAAAAACGTTGAAAAAAAAATTAAAAAAAAAAAGAGAAAGGATAAAGCTCCATCCAATAGTAGTGTTTTACAAAACAAGGCACGTGAACCCTTACATGGGACTTAGTTCACGTTATAGATGAGCAATCTTTAAGTCAGTTATTTTTTTCCCTTTTGAATATTTTTGCAAGGGACTCTTCCAGTTTTCTGATTTATTCTCTATATTTGTTAATATGTAAACATTCATAGCTTCCCATTTGGAGCCAGATCACTATTTTTTAAAGTGTGCTCCCAGAAACTAGCTCTTATGGATTTGGTAGATGCTACTTACAACACTACTTTTTAGTAAAGAAACAATGATAAGCAATATTTAACAAGCTTCCTCACTGAAGGGCTTTTCAGAGCCCTTACTATGCTAATATGCATTATGAACTTCCAAGAGAGTATGTAGAACATCCCAACTCATGTGTCCAAGGAATGCTTTCCCCTAAATCATCTCAGGAGACTGACATCCTATAAGATCCTTTGGATCACAGAGCCATATACATATTGGCTTAGCTCCTTGAACAGGATTTTACATACAACAGGTCTTTATAATTTGTTGAATGAATGAATGAATGAATGAATGCATGAACACACGGATTAAGAGTTGCAAATTCTAAGACTAAGTCTCTTAGATGACAGAGGGCCATCATTGGAAAGACAGCCACTCACTACTCAGCTCCAACCAGCTCATTGACACGAAATATTCCAATTTTTTTTGAGAAGCCAGAAATCTACATTTTTACATGAAATTTCATTACTTTTTAAATATTTTAAATAACTGCAGGTCAAACGGGACATCGAGGCTGCCAGTTTTCAACTTCAGGGGTGTTCTGAAACAGATTATTCTCACCACGTAAAACAAAATTACAGCGAACAGCCGGAAGAGTTTGCTCCAGCGGAATAGCTAAGAACCCTCCTGTGCAATCCATAAAAGCTGTCCTCCCTTTTAAGGAACTCACACTGTCCATTTGAGGAAAATTAACTCCTTTGTGGCCTGGAGGCATCTTCAGAGCCTGACAATAGGTATCTTCGCAAATAATACTGTCAGACTTTGAAAGAAATAATTATTTCATTAAGATAAGCACATGTTCTCCCTATTTAGAAAAGATCAGGTCATTCAGGAATAAAGAGCAATAGAAAAGCAACCCCACTTGGGAAAGTGCATTATTACACCAGAGGCAACACTTAGATACAGAACACAATCAGACCAGAGTTTCATTACAGATGGGATTCTTTGTTTGCTAAAGAGAAGAAATGCCATTGCTTAAAAGAAAGTCCACTCTCAGTTATTTACGTTGTGATTCATCATCTTATTGGTTACCCGGCTCCCCGTTTTTCCTCTCTTGTTTAGAGTAATTGTCCTTTTCAATATAAAAGGGTACAGGAAAAAGTGCACCTATAGGTTTATATTTCTTAAATTGAATGAAAACTGCTACACACACACACACACACACACACACACAAGCTCCATACACACAAGCTCCATACACACAGGGTTAGGTATTCTCTGTTCTGGTTTTTTGTCTCATTTGTGCTATTGCAATAATGACTGGTTTATTGCTTCTCCTTTGCTTAAAATTCTGCTTGTATACCTTTTCCTTTGTTTTATCATTTAGAAGTCTAGCACAAATAGTGGGAAAAAATGAGAGTGGTAGCATGTTTCTACTTTGTAAAAATCAATTGTATTTTTAAATGAAGTGTTAACCTGAAAAAAAATGAGATTTTTTTTTTACTGCTAAGGGAACCGTATATAGATATAATAACACCTCTCTAATCTGGAGATAACTTGTTTCATGACCTCAACAATCTGAAACATATCTAAGAAAATGGAATTGAACTAATAGGTCTGTGAAGCCAAAACAGATCATAACAACTTCATGTCGTCAAGGAAGTTCTTCTTTAAATCATTTTAAAACACTTTCATAAGCATAATCTCATTTGGTCCTCTTAACAGCATTGTAAGAAAGAAAGGGTTGGCAATATTATCCCCACTTTCCAGATGAGAAATGTAGGGTTACCATATAAGATTTCATCCAAATCAGGACAATAGTTGGGGCCCTATTAACTATAACGCCAGGACAACAAATGTTAAATGGGTTGATCCCAAGCAAACGAGAACGTATCATCACTTTAGAAATATGATGGCTCAAAGCCATGCCCTTACATAAGGAAGCCCTTCAGGCCTTCTGTCAGAGCTTATCTGCTCCTTGTAATAAAGAGCTGATGTGTTCCAGTATGAGGCAAGATGCTACCGGTAGGTGACAGGAGAGGGGCACAGAGTCAGCCTAAAAGGGCAGGGTTGAACCTGGGAGTCTCACACAGACGAATTAGGCCAATGGTCCGAATCACAATGATTAGGGCATTTAATGAATTTGTGGCTAATGTCTGATTCAAATATCAAATCAGTGCTAAGCACTCATGCAGCGCCTAGACTTTGGATTCAGGCGATGGAAGAGTCTTGGTCTCAGGGCTTTGTCCCCAGTATTTCCAGGGAGTAGCTGGGCTACTCGGGGAGTAGTTGGGATTGGTCGGGAGGGGAGCTACCCAGGGAGGAGTTGGGATTGGTCGGGAGGGGTAAGAAATGATGAAGGAGAAAAGGACAGCAAAAGCTAAGAAGGTAAGTCTGGGAGAAGAGAGCTGAATTTAAAGCAGTCCCCAGTTCGAACAGAGGACAGAGCTAAAAGGAGTAGCCGGAAAAAGTTGGGGATCTTAGACCAGGCACGCGTGTCAGGCTTCTAGGGCAATAGCGACTCCTGGGGAGTTCACATGGCGAGGGACGTGAGGAGCACATATCAGATTTAAGGCAACCATACCAAACCCAGGAATGAGGCTTCTAATTTCTGCTAGGCTAGCGGCTAGCAGAAATTAGATGCAGCCAGGCAGGAAGAAGGGAAGAACAGAGAGTCTCGAGCAAACCCCAATTCCGACAAGCTTCATCATCTCACCATCTTGGTCACCCACTGTGGGTGGGGAAAGGGACGCTGCTGGGCGCAGGCAATGTCACCGTCAGAGAATCGCTGACCAACTGACGCCTGGAAAGACACAGATGCCCTTGAACTAGTGAACAGGGCCCTGCACGGGCTGAGCAGGATTCTGAGATCCAGGAGTTCCCGAGGGCCCTCGGTTAGATGGTATCTAATGGGCTTCTGAGCTCTAAATCAATTTTTATTTTTTAATGACAAACATGATTCTTCTTTTTCACAAAGGCCAAATTATACGCTGTTTAAAACGGTGTGGCCAAAAATCACAGACCTTAGAAAGATCATTTGTCCAATTAATCATGTTAACTAACATGGAAAGACCTGGGTGCTTTAAGAGGAAGCCCCCTGACCTTCTCAGAAGCCTCAATTATCCAGAAGGAAGCATTCAAAAAGTGTCTGAGAGTGCAAATTTCATTGCAACTAAGTTTTATTTTGCTTTAAAAGATTAAGAGCCTTCCAAATTTTTTTTTCCTAAAAAAAAGGGGGGCGCCTGGGTGGCTCAGTGGGTTAAGCGTCCCACTTTGGCTCAGGTCATGATCTCACAATCTGTGGGTTCGAGCCCCAAGTCAGGCTCTGTGCGAACAGCTCGGAGCCTGCAGCCTGCTTCGGATTCTGTGTCTCCCTCGCTCTCTGCCCCTCCCTCACTCCTGCTCTCTGCCCCTCCCCCACTCCTGCTCTCCCTCTCTCTCTCTCAAAAACGAATAAACATTAAAAAAAAAAAAAAAAGATCAAGAGCCCTCCAAAATTAGCACATATATCCCTAAACACTTCTTAGTCCCCACCTCCCACTCTTCACCAGTGAGTTGTGATGTTCAGGGAGCTTACTGGCATGCTCTAGATCTCCTATTTTCCTCTGGAAATGAGGGGATTCGATATCTAAGATCAGGGGTCATTACACTAGAACCCACGAGACAAACCCGGCCTGACATCTGTTTTTGTAAATACACGTTTATTGGAACAGGCACCCTGCCCATGACTGCTCTCCATCTGCGATGGCAGAGGTAGGAGCCGCGGCAGCGACTGTAGGGCCCCCAAAGACTGCAACATTTATCATGCGGCAGACTATTTACTACTCTGCAGAAAAAGTTTGCCCTTACGTGACTTCATTATTCTTTTTTAAAATATTTATTTCTTTGAGAGAGAGAGAGAGAGAGAGAGGGCACACAGGAGCGGGGGCGGGGCAGAGGGAGGGGGACAGAGGCTCCGAAGCCGGCCCTGTGCTAACACACCATGATTTAATTATTCTTGATTTTATAAGTGTGAACAGGTATACAAGTACCGAAGTCTGTATATATGCAGTAGAAAACCTGCTCCCATTATGATTTCCCTTCCTCAGAGCTTAGACCTCAACCCTTTCTTCTCTCTCTCTCTGCCTCTCTCTAGTAGTTATCTCACTGATCACAGCACTCACCCTTTACCTCCCTTGACAGCCTTTTTCTGGTGCTTACTGTCTCCTCTCTCTCTCTCTCTCTCTCTCTCTCTCTCCTTCGTGTCCATCTTCCAGAAACATTTGTCCATGATTAGCCCCATATAACTAATGATGCTTTGAACTGATACAGTATTTTTCTTTAAAAAACAAAACAAAACAAAACCGAGGCCTCGGGTGCCAGTCAGTTAAGGGACCGACTTCAGCTCAGGTCATGATCTTGCGGTTGGTGGGTTTGAGTCCCGCGTCGGGCTCTGGGCTGACAGCTCAGAGCCTGGAGCCTGCTTCGGATTCTGTGTCCCCCTCTCTCTGCCCCTCCCCCCTTCATACTCTGTCTCTCTGTCTCTTTCAAAAATAAACAAGCATTTAAAACAAACAAACAAACAAAGGCTACATGGCACCTGGGTGGCTCAAGTCCATCCAGCCTGGGACTTGGACTCAGATCATGACCAGGGTTCATGGGTTTGAGCCCCACACCCCGCCCTGCACTGGCAGCGGGGAGCCTGCTTGGGATGCTCGGTCTCCCTCTCTCTCTCCTCCCCCCCCCCCAACTCACTTTCTCTCTCAAAATATGTCAATAAACTTAAAAAAAACAAAGGCCTTCAAACGTGGTGTGACATGGCAGCCAAGACAAAGTAACTTTTTAAAAAATAAAACAAAGACAGCATCGAGGTTGTCTCCCTTCCTGCAGAAATGACCACTGAGCCCCCGAAGCCTCAGCCGCACGGGCATGAACCCCGAGCTTGGCTTCAACTGGGCTGTGTCCCCGCTGTGCTCTGCTCCTCACGCTCTCAACCTTCCATTTCAAGGGGAGGTTTCGCCTTCATCTGAGCCCTGCTTTCCCAGACCGTGACCCTGCCCTTCCCGTCACTGCTTCCTCCGTTTCGTGTGCACATCTTCATGGTCTTTGGGTCGTAACAGAAACATTTGGGCTCAATATCATCTTCGCTCCACGAAAATCTCTCCCACGTTCTTCTCTGTTCTCCTACATCATCTTAAATCACATCGGAAGCTTCCCTTATCCACCTCTACCGTAAATATGCTTACCATGGAGCATTCGATGGCTACCACTTGTCTCCCTTGACTATCCCAATATGGAATACTTAATCGGGCAGCCAGTCATTTGTATTTTGGAAATCGGCATGGGGCTTCCTTTCCCAGTGTGCTGCTATTAAGAGGACTAAAGCAAACCACTAACACAAACCATGATGCGGCTTTTTCTCTGCAGTGAATCTGAGAACAAGCAATCCAGTTCAACTGATCACAAAGCACCGGACACCCCGTAATTATAGTTACACCTGCGGTGGTGTGGTCCTGGTTGAAGAGGGCAGTTCACCGAGAAAGCACATGTATAATGTACTTTGAGCATCACTCTGCAAACTGCATTATCCACACTGCCAATGAACATCCCGTACTAACTGAAAAGCAACTAGGACAGAGGCAAGAGTATTTTTATCCTACAGTGCCTCTGGTACGTGTAGGTTTAATAACTAAAAATAAAAAGCTAACATTTGTGACCACTCGATGTAGGACAGTCCCCCTGCATGTTAAGTACTTTAGAGAATTATCTCTTGTAACCCTGCCCAGGACCACTGCCAACAGTGGTTTAGGTCATAGACTGCACAAAAGTAGCATATCTACGGAGAATGTCATATCACAGCCATGTTACGGTTTTGAGATTTTTTAGAAATTTTTATTGCAAGTTCAAATTTAGCTTCAAAGATGAGCAAGTTACATATTTATTAATACAGTTTTGTGGCAGGTGACTGTGAAATGTCTTTTTCAACAGGATTGATATATATCCTTTTCTACTTGGACTTACAAAGGAAGAATATGTTTGATCATTAATAATTTGATGATCTAACAACATTAGGATAACTTCTGTTTCTAAATAAGAAGTTGCTTTCTTACTGAAATACTGATTGGTTTCTTAAAATTAAAAAAAAAAATCTCTATCAGTGCCAATATACTACAATTCATATACTCTGCCAATTTGTTTTCTGTACTGAGTGGGATCACAGAGTTCCCATTTTAAATATACAGGCACTTTCTTTATGAAACAAATAACTAGGTAATAACTAATATTAATTTAGCATTAATAATATACAAAGTGAGTATTAAATTGACAAATTAGAGGTTACTATGTAACAAGCTGCTAATTACATTAGAGCACTTGTTTATTTGTTGCTATGGAAATTTCATAATTAACTGCTATTAAAATTTTTGGCTTGTTATGTATCTATTATTTTTAAATTTGATTTTCTAATTATTGTGATTAAAAATTCAAATTGGCTATTATGTTTAATAATTTGATTTGAATTATTTATTCAAAACGATTTTGTTTGTATAACTGTAATTAATTAAAAATATATCATATGTTAACTTCAAAAAAAGATTTTCCACTTGAGAATGGGAGTGTTTCTCTAACTCATTCAGAGGTGTTTTATGAGCTCGCAACAGCCCTGATTCTTCCACCAACCGTGACGGAGGAGATACTATTATAAGTCTTCCTTCACAGGTGAGGAAAAAACAGCTCTAAAATGTTAAATAATTTGCCTGACGCCACAGAGATGACAAGTCATGGGGATAAGAGTCAAGCCCTAACAGTTTGAGCCCGAGTCTTCCTGCCTCACTGCTGAACAGCACGGTGGGCAGCTTTGCAGGTCTCCCTCCCAAAAGGGACGTCCCTTGTGTTCCTGCCTGGCTGGACATTTCTGCTACTCATGTCACTACAGAGCCGACCACAAAGGTGAAGTGCATTTCTTCCAGGAGATCACAGTAAGGACAGTGGAAGCTGCTCACAATTAGCAAGCTGGAAGGGCAGTTCAATACTAGATTTCCAAAAACGTGTGTGTGTTACGGCAATAGAGTATATTTTGATGAGAAACAGAGCTAGATTCAAATTCTGCGTCCACCTAAGAACTTGCCCCCAATGCTTGGTCCCCTCGCAAGTCTCCAGCCATTCATTTGTCCAAGCCAGAAACGTGGGAATCACCTGGACACCGGCCTTTTCCTCACCACCCCATCTGTTCACACTCATCACCAAAACCGGTGCCCTTGGCTTTCCAAATGTTCTCACAACCCGGTGTGTTTCCTGTCATCTCTGCCATGGCCGCCCTGGTCTGACTGTCATCTCCACCGAAACTATTGCTACACCCCCTGTGTCAGTGACCCTTTGCACACTGACTCCTCTCCAAGTTATTCTCCCTGCTGTATGCAGAGTGACTCTTCATCTGATGGAGGCACGCATTTACTTAAAACCCTTGAGTATCTATTGCTCCTAAACATCAGCTTCTACCCTAGCCTCCAGGGTCCTAAGAGATCAGGCCCTACCTCCCTCTCCAGGTGTCTTCCCGCCTTGACTCCTCTCTCCCCTCTTCTGCACAGCGAGAACTGCATTCAGATTCTCAGACCCTCTCACCCACCCTTTTACATTAAGGCCTTTGCATTCACTGTTCACTCGGGCCCATTATGTTTCAAGACTCGGCCTAAACATCAGGGCCTTCGGGTACACCTTCCTTGACCTTGGCCTTTCCTCCATATCTGTCCCCACCTCACTGGCCTGTGGACAGATCAGGTCACCCTGTGCGAGCTTCTCCTATACTGCACCTTTCATTTTTCCTTCATGGGCTTTCTCACAGGTTGCAATTCCATTTGATACATAGTTATTATTTGATGAATGTCTGTCTGCCCCCATGGATACCAAGCTCAAAATAGGAAGTGACCACATCTGTTTTGCTCACCATTTGGGATGTCTGTGCTTAGCCCAAAGCATAGGTCACCAAATTCCTTTTAAGTGGCTGAAAGAACTATGTGGCTTTGAGCAAATTACTTAAACATTCTAAGTCCTTCTTTCCTCAACTGTAAAAAAGGGTAATAACAAGGGCTGCCTCAAAGGTCATTGGGAGGCTCGGCCAAGACCAGCATTGTAAAGCACTAAGCAGAGCCTTAATCAACACAAGGTGGCTATTCATGCTATTATTTCCTTCAATAGCTGCGTGCTGTAAGAATTAGCACCTATTTTCCAATTGTTTATATTCCCATAAAACAGGAAGACATCCCACAAAATAATAAAAACACTACAGAATATGAGCTTCTAATACTAGCCAATAGAAGGCTAGCCTCGGGCAAAAATGTGAGGTAGCCAACATTCGGGACACCTTACTTCTATCTCCTCTCCCCCGGGGTCTCCAGGAGCCCTACTGCTGGACAGCCAACACCTCCTCAGCATGGTCCTTCACAGGGCCCTCAGCATCATCCAGGAGGGGGTTGTGCTGGTGTCGCTGCTAGAAAATAAAAGTTTCTGAACACAGCAGTCATTTGAGAATCAGGGTTTTTTTTTTCTTTATGCATTCCTGCCCACATCAACAACAATAAGTACTCAATTAAGGTAGAAAGAAAGAAACAAAGAAAGAAAGACAAGAAGGAAGGAAGGAAGGAAGGAAGGAAGGAAGGAAGGAAGGAAGGAAGAGAAAGAAAGAAAAGAAAGGAAGAAAGGAAGAAAGAAAGAAAACAAAAAGAAGAAAAGGGAATGAAGTTTCAAAGAAAACCATGGATAGGTAGAAAAGACAATAGCAAGGGGAACCAGGCTTTGGGGCTAGGTGGGGGGTGGGGTGGGGTGGGCAGTGTACAGGTCCAGAACAAGGTTCTGTTCAGAGGATTTTCAAAAGCCAGATCAAAGGAAATGGAGCCTCAGAAGGGGCAGCTTTGGTCTGTTTACCCTTTAGCTACTTCATAATTTCCCACAATCCCCACCCCTGGGTCTGCTTTGACCCGAGATCTTTAAATGATGGGGGTGCAGGGAATCACCCAACTGCTATCTGATTCTTCATCCACCAAATACAGCTAATGACACTGACCTTCCTCAAAGAGCTATTGTGTGGGATAATTAATAATTGCAGGATCCTTTGAGAGTATAAAGTGCGCCATAAATGCTAAGCATTATTTCCATACCGTCTCTGCTGGCTCTTCTAAAGTACATTCTGGTCTCGGTGCCTTTGATCCACTGTTATCACCTGAAATAGAGCAAACAATGCCTTTGTCTCATGAAGCAAATGCATAATGAATGCTATTCATTGTTAAAGGTTACTTAGCAATATAAGTTTTTTTTTTCTTTTGAATGGGGACATCCTCCTGCGGGAGGATTATGTAAGCTAATAGCTAATGTATCAAAGGAATGGGGAGAAAAGCAGCAGCCATGGCAACCGGAACCATGAGGCCCACACTTTGGCCTTCAGGAGAAACCTGCACCCACCTTCCGAGGGAGGATAAGGAGTAACTGGGAGAAAACTAGCAGGGCGGGCGAGCAGAGCAATCGGCAGGGGAAAATGGCAGGCTGCGGCCAACCCCTCTTCCTGCCACGGGCTCTCTGCTCGCTGTACCAGACGTGATTTGCAATGTGCGCGAGGGCAAAGGTTACACGCCAGAGTCCGGTTCTCCAGCATTACCCTCTCCCCAAGCCCTTGGGCTTTCCTCTTCATGTCCACTGGTGCTTCATCGGGGGAGATTAGGTTTTTCTTTTGAGTATAACCTTTCCTAGACATAGAGGTGGGCAGCACTGTGATCAGAAAGCCTCTATCCTCCCTGCGTTCCTCCTGATGCTCGTTCATCTCCACAGAAACGGACCTCGACTCAAAGCCCCGCGGACACCAATCTAGATCATTAACTCTGGGAGCGATCATTCCCAAATCCTAAAGGTAAGCTAGATAGCCTGGCAGAGACCGTGGTCTCCGATAAAATGCGAAGAAGCTCAGAACTTGTGGCTTGGCTCATTTTCTTTAATACTAAACTATTGGAACAGGATTAGAATTCCCTTATGTGTTTCCTTTAGATTTAGGCGAAAGCAATCACAAATGTCTGTTGACTTGGTTTACTTTTTGTAGGGGCAGGCTTTTTACACTCCAGCGGTTTTAAGGTATTTGGTTACTCTGCAAGTTAAATCTTTAAATGGTAGAGTTAACTTTTAAATCATGTTTCTCAAAAACCATATAAATTTACAATGTACTCCTCTCCCTATATTCCTTTAAATAATACCCAAAACACAACTCTCATATACCCCTCTATGTTTTACTGCCTCGACTATAGGGATTTTATGTCTCCTATTTGGCATTGCTATTTATTGTCATTCCACCATAATTCTGGGTTTTTGCTGACCTGATTTTATTTCAGTATCCTTTTGAAAATCTTTCTTCACTACACTTGGTTAATTCAAACTTTGGCCCTACTGGTAAAAGCTTGAAAATCCTTTCTTAACATGGAACGAGATCGCCACCCAGTGGCCAGGCTGGGCTTCCTTCTGTGCCTGCTTCCAGATCATCTCCGCCAACATTTTTATTTCGTTGGATTATGTACAGCAGAGGTGTCCTTAAAGAATAGCTAATCCAGGCCCTTCATCTTTCACTTGACAAAACCTCAGGTCAAAAGGCTAACCTATTTGGCCAAGGCCACAGCGTCACGGTAAGACCCATGCCTCACGACACACAGCCCTTAATTTTTCCAGTGACAGTACCGCAGAGACAGAAGTGGACTTTAGGGCCAACCGATCCAAGCCTTCTATCATATAGATGAGGAATCTGAGGCACAGAGAAAGGAAATGGCTTCTCAAGGTTCATAAAGTTGACTGGGTTTTGGATAAGAACCAAATGTTTTCTTTTTCTCCCTTGAGCCATTGTAATTCCAGTCTTAAATAGGTGACCACAGTACCTGAGAATAAAGTGGTCAAGGTTTTCCTTCCTCACAATGAAAAGAGTATACACCACAGGAGCCCTTAGAAAGGCAATATTCATGGGGTGCCTGGGTGGCTCAGTTGGTTGAGCGTCCGACTTCAGCTCAGTCATGATCTCGCAGTTTGTGAGTTCAAGCCCCACATCGGGCTCTGTGCTGACAGGCTGTTTTGGATCCTCTGTCCCCTTCTCTCTGCCCCTCCCCCACTTGCACTCTCCCAAAAACAAATATTAAAAAATAAATAAGTAAAATTTAAAAAATAAAAAAAATTACAAAAAGGTAATGTTCATTCTCACGAATGAATGGTTTCTTTTTGGTATATACAAAAATGTTTCACTACTTTTCTTGACACCTAGAAGGGGGTGAAGGGAATTGGAAATTCGAACTGTGTTCCCTTGGAGTTTAAAGAAAATACTTAACTCTAGCTCAAAATGTCTCGATTCTGTAATTTAATCGCAGGGATTAGAGAACTTTTGTTGGCAAGTCGGGATGATGCCACACTGTCTTTCAACCTCTTCTCTAACTTCACTCATCATGATGAAATAAGAATGGTTCATAGCACTGAAGATTCCTTATCACTCTAAATAACTGTGAGTCCCCAAATTCTCAGGTGGGCTAGGATTCACACTGTGAAGCAGGTGCCGCACATTCTTGCCTTATCTCCCCAGGTCCTCCGGACTTCACCTGCAGCTGCGCAGGTGGGCAGACTGCGAGCTCCCCACCTTCTCCCCCGCCACACACACACCGCTGTCTTCCGTTCTGAGGGCTTCTGGAGCCTCCCCAGCTTCCGGTGGGGAATCTCGGGTGTTGGGCTTTACAAACTTTTTCAAAGAATCTCTGGTGGGATTGAGCCTTAGTTGTTGTAGAGCCCTACCATTCATTAAACCAATTTTTAACCACATTCGTTGGTTTTTCTCCCTTTCCTATCACGTTTCCAATTTCCTCACTTGTGATTCCTGGACTCACCTGTCAGATAAATGACCTGCCTGCATCCCAAGTCCTTGCCTTAGAATCTGACTTTGGGGAGATAGGAACTGTGATGCCCATATTGTAAAGGAGCTCTTGTACTGCCTTCGTGGCATGACGAGTCCTCTGATGACGGTGTCCCTGGAGGTCATTTAATCTGGCCTTACCCCTACACACTGCAGGTGGACCCTTCGGGAAGCTGTCAGGCTTTTCACCTGAACAAGACTCCTTCAAGGCCCCGGAAGCACCCTGGAAATGTATTCACGTGGTTGTATGTCTTTGTAAAATTTGCAAAAGTGAGACATTTTCACTGCAGTTAAGACCGTTGTCCCTTTCTAGGTGGTATTCTGGTGGCGGAGGGTCCCTTGAAATATCTGGCAAAAGGGAAAACTGAGTTAGGAATACCCATTTTAACCGAAACGTGGAATAATATCTTAGAACGTTTCAGTAAAACAAACGCAGTATTCTAGACAGCTGATTTGTGTGAATTTGGAACGTGTTTTCTATATCTTTAAATCTAAGGAATTAAAGAATTGAGAGATAACTTAGGTTAGAAAAAGTAATGGGTAAAACACAAAATAGTGATGAATAGAGCAATAAAATCAGTAGAAAGTATTCCTATATCAAAAGTGAACTGCAACAAAAAACTCCATCATATCAAGTGCAGTAAGTTATTAAGAGGAATAAATAAATTGAGTAGAAATAATGAATAGGCTCCTGGATTGTTTGATAATCCAACTAATAAAGAGGAGAGAATCATATAAATACACTGGAAAAAATTAAATATCTTGATTATTTAACACCAAATGCTGACATCAATGAATATAATATAAACTTACTTCACTACAATGAGGGCATCTATGACAAGTTGGTTAATGAGTGTCATTAATTCAAACTGTTTAAAATTAGACACTGCACAAAAAAACTTGATATTTGCAAAAAATAGGTTTTCCAACTTTGACAACAATCCCGACAATTTATATGACATTGCCAATAATAAGTTATAAAGCTGCAAGAAATGTTTCCAAACTGTCAAAAACAAAAACAAAAATGAAATTTTAATCAATCATGGTAGAGGAAAAACTCAATTATCTTTCTATTCTTTCTATGGAACATATTCCCCAAGCCTTATCATATGAAGAGGCAACCAAAGAGTTTGCTTCCAGAAATGTAGGGGAAAAATTATTAAAGAAGTATGAAAGTAGTGGGGCACCTGAGTGGCTCAGTCAGTTGAGCGTCCGACTTCGGCTCAGGTCATGGTCTCACGATTCGTGGGTTCGAGCCCCGCATCAGGCTCTGTGCTGACATCTTGCTCAGACCCTGGAGCCTGCTTCAGATTCTGTGTCTCCTTCTCTCTCTGCCCCTCCCCTGCTCACGCTTTGTCTCACTCTGTTTCTCAAAAATAAATAAATGTAAGAAGTATGAAAGTAGTTAATTATAAAAATTATTTGGTCACTTTGGTGGATGTTGTGATGTTTGTGCTCTTTGTCATTAAACATTTGTCACGTCTTGGGGTTTCTTTCCTTATTCCAGATAACTATTGCTTTCATATCTAATTGTGGATTTATAAGTCTGTATTCTTTCTCTTAAAGAGAGCCTTCCAAATTGTAGAAGCTTCCGAGCCCATCTCTTCCCAAGTCTTCCCCGAACAGTGAAGGTATCCAACAGATACATCCAACAGAAAAGAAGCAAAATGCTCTGTTCTGCTTATATTCCAGAAATGGGTACTTACCATAAGACCCCCCCCCCTCCAAGAGGCAATTCACATGAGAGAGTGAGAAAACAGCCTTTGATCTTCTGATATGGCATAAATCAGTATATTTTATAATAACCGGACGGTATGTGCGTTTATTCAAGAAAAAAAGAAAGTACCCATCTATTGCATTTGCTGGTGATCTGTCCTGCTAGCACTTCAAAATTTAAAAAAGCAAACAAAATAAATGTGTCATATGAATCACAGAGTAGTCATCGCAGGAAGAATGGCAGAGATCTTGGCAGATCATAATCCATCGCTGAGTGTTAAAAATTAGTATAATATATTGTAACAATCGGTTTTTAGAAAAGAGAGTGCATCACACATAGTTAGGTTAAGTGTTTTATGAAAATTGTGCATGTGGATGTGTGTACAGGGTCACAATATAAGTGGCATTTTTACTGTGAGTCACAGCCTGAAAAGTTTGAAAAATACATATGAAGAGTATGAAGCAGCTGCAGACTGAAGTTCAAGAGAAAAAGAATAAGAGGGCTAGTTTCCAGAATGCAGTTTGGCAATTTGTAGCAGATTATTTATAAATTCATTGGAATTTGGGAGGCATTTTTCCTAAGGAAATAATAGTTTGTCACTATTGGATGTCTAGCTAAAACCACAAACTCTATTTATTTAACTCACAATATAGGTAATGTATAAATTATAACATGATATATGGTACAATGGGATATGATATGATTAATACAATGATGTGATGTAACATAATGAACATAATATAATGTAAATTAGCTATGCTAGTTATGATAGCCCTAAGCCAGCTCTTCCATTTTTCTCCCCATAGTCTCGCCCATTCACATGACTCCTGAGCAAACTGTTTTTTGTGTTTGTTTGTTTGTTTATTTAAAGTAGGTTTCACACCCAGCATAAAGCCCAATGCAGGGCTTGAACTCACAACCTTGAGATCAAGACCTGAGCTGAGATCAAGAGTTGGGCACTTAACCAACTGAGCCACCCAGGTGCCCCCTGAGCAAACTGTTTCAAAGTCTAAAGTTACAGGATTTCAGTCATGACATCATGCATATGCATTTCACAACACAAGTTAACATTTTATAATGATAATTTAATATTTTATGTTTTGTATTGCCACCTGATTTGGTATAACTGTTACCTGAACCTCTCTGCCAGTTACAACCCCTTACCCTTCCTTGCCTTCCCCTCCCCAAAAGGAAAAAGAGAAGTACTGAATGGGCTAAAATTATGACAGTTTTTAAACTGGGTGGTAGTAAGATCAAATAACACATTTTTTTCTAAAGTATAACATTTGTAATCCTATCCTTAAGATAATTCTCTATCGTTAAAATTGTCAGCGTCTCTGAATGATGAAAAAAAGAATAAAGAGTTAATATTCAACCGCCAAGCTCAATAAAAATCTGCAGAAGGGAAAGTCATCTTTCATGAGAGCCACAGAATAATAAATGGGCAGGTAATCCTCTGAGCTCACTTTGTCATATGTTACAACAATAAAGGAACAATATTCTAATGGTTATTTGATTTCAATACCATAAGAGTATTAACAATTCAATGTTGATTGTATATAGCTAGATTTATATCTATCCGCTAGATAAGTGTGTTCAGACAGGAAGAGAAAGGGGAAAAGCATGCACATTTATGAAATATTTTCAATGTGTTGGCACTATATTTGGTCTCTCATATGCATTATCTTATGGGATATAGTGATATAGTATTTTGTGATATTTTAATATTGCAAAATTTTTGTAATACGTTACCTATTACTATTCTCACACTATGGTTAAAGAAACTATGTTAGTTTCCTCGGCTGCTGTAACAAATTACCACAAACTTGTTGGCTCGAAACAACGTAAATTTATCTCACAATTCCATACTTCAGAGGGTGAAGCGTGTCTCACTGGGCTACCACCAAGAGGTCGGCAGATCTGTGTTGTTCTCTGTGGTTCCTATGGAAGGATTCATTTCCTTATCATTCCATTTTCCAGAGACGACACCTTGAAGGTTGTATCCTCTGAGCTCTTAACCCCCTTCCTTCATCTTCAAAGTCAGCCACTTTGGGCCATTTTCTTTTCATGCTGCAGTTTCTTTGGGTCTCTCTTGCAATTCCGTCTTCCAATTTTAGGGACCCTGGTGATTATATCGCGCTCACCCAGATAATCCAGGATAATCTATCTTAAAATCAGCCAGTTGGCAAGCTAAATTTCATCTGCAACCTTAATTCCCCTTGGCTGTGTAACCTAACATATTCACAGATTCCAGAAAATTGGATGTGGAAATCGGGAGTTGTTATTTTGCCCACCACAGAAACTGAGTTTCGAAAAGCTGAAATACTTTGCCCAAGGTCACAGAGGCAGAAGGAGAGTGGAGCTTGGATTCTGACTCAAATTCGCCTGACTTCAGCGCCCCTGCTGCTCTATTCAGCACCTTGCTGAACAGTTTATATGTCCAAAATGAAAAAAAAAAAAAAATCTCCACCGTTTGGGTCTGTTCAAGAAATGTACCTCGAGCACCTGTTGTGTGCCAGGCACTGTGCTAATGCAAAATACATAAAGATGAATGAAGTACACTGTTCCTTTTGTAGAACTGAGAGTCTGACAAAGGAGATCCTACACTGTATTATTATAATGCAGTATATTATGCTGCATGCTATACTGAGATATGATACGTAGGACAAGAAGTTTGAATTTTTTACTCTAAGTGGGGAATAGGAACTAGGAAAAAAATTTAGGCTAAAGACAGGACATGAGAAGATTTGGAAATCCTGGAGAAAGAGAGACTGTTTGGAGAGGATGTTGTGATCATTTACAGTATAAGTGCTCTCAGGAAGGAATGCCAGGCATTCTACGAAAAGTCTACCCAAACTTTTTAAGGTTTGAGAACAGTTTGAATTTTTGGAGTCTCACATTCCTATAGAGAAAAATATAGTGTTCTCTAATCAGAAGGGAGTCCTTTTCATTCATTTATTTAGCAAATATTTATTTATTAATTTAGAGAGAAAGAAAGAGATCATGAGCGGTAGAGGGAGGTAGAAGCTTAAGCAGGCTGCACGCCAACCGCAGAGCCCAACATGAGGCCCTATCCCATGACCCTGACATCATGACCTGAGCCAAAATCAAGAGTTGAACGCTCAGCCGAGTCACCCAGGTGCCCCAATTTAGCAAATATTTATTAAATAGTTAACTGTGTTTCAGGCTTTATGCTAGGTGAATAATCAGTTGACGTTAGTGAACAAATAGATACTGACCTGTCGTCCTGGTTCCCACATTCTAGTAAGGCAGACAGGCAAAAAGAAAAAAGAAAAAGAAAAAGAAAGAAAGAAAACCAACAACAAAAAGTGTAGCTGTACGGAAGGAGATAAGGACTCCACAGGAAACAAGGACTGAGGCACAGAGTCATACAGGAGGCAGTCCCTAGGGTAAAACCAGGACTGATTGGGATTTACCCTGAGTGCCCCATTTTTGTTAAAATGTCACAATAGGGTATAGCCACACCTGTTGTACCCTATTTTAGTAGATGTTTCTAGGTTCCCTAAGTACCTCCCCTTGGTACTAGAGCCACGCCGGATTCTCCCATGGAACTCCCTGGCAGTCTTCACCAACCGGCCACCAAAGAATTGTGCTTGGACTGAGAGGAGCCTCCAGGATCCTGCTCCAGGTTCAAGACCTCGCCCATCCTTTCTGATTGTTAGGCGCTGTCTGCCACCTCTTGGTAGGTGTATTAACTGACACATAGACAGGAGAGGGAACTGTTGCTTGCTCTGGGTTTGTTCTACCAAAATGGACGCCTTTGAGGAAATGTGTTGATACGACAGTTATTTAGACTATCCTAGGGGTGCCTGGGTGGCTCAGTTCATTAAGGGTCTGCCTCTTGATTTCAGCTCAGGTCATGATCTCAGGGTAGGGAGATCGAGCTCCAAGTTGGGCTCTGCGCTGAGCGTGGAGCCTGGTTAAGATTCTCTTTGTCCTTTCCCTATGCATGTGCATATGTGCATGCACGTGTGCTCACGCTCGCTCTCAAAAAAAAAAAAAAAAAAAGAAAAAAAAAAAAAGAATCTCCCAGAAATAAAATGTTAGAGGAAACAATGTAAAAGCAAACTTTATGGAAAAGTAATCAAAGGTCAAATTAGCTTTCTTTCCTGTTAGTATTTGAGAAGAAGAGTTCTAGCTGAGGAGGCACCCTTAATGACGACACACGGAAAAAGAGAAGGCAACCAAAAATTAGAAGGTAGAGAAAACTACACAAGCAGAAGAGAGCAGGCAGAGAAAAGCAAGCACTGAATTTGAGCACATCCTGACTGAGGTATCAGAGAGATCTCCCGGCGGCACATAAAGCGGCCAGTTGTAAATGCGGGTTTGGAGCTGGAAATACGTTTGAGAGGCATCAGTACAAAAGTGGCACGCAATCCATGAAAATTAATGAGATTGTCTAGGAAGAAGCCGGAGAGAGAGGAAAAAAAGATCTCGCGCTGAGCCCTGAGAAATGATATACTTGAGAGTGTGGGTAGAAGAGAAGGCGGCTCCTGAGGCTTTAGTAGAAGTTGAGAGAACAGAGTGCTCCAAAGAGGGGTCAACTGCCAGCCATTTCGGGAGTCAACACAGCCGAGAGTGGAGGTGTGTGGATGTGACAGTCACATGGTCTGAGCTCGAGCTTCTTCTCAGGGAGGAGCTACATGAACTTGGACACTCAACTTCTCTGTGCTCCGGTTTCCTCATTAGTAAAAGGGGACAATATGTTTAGAAAGTTAATATGGGCACGGCACCTAGAATTTGGCAGGCTACGTAGTAAGTGTTGCTAAATCGAACTACCGTTGTTCCACATTAAGTAAGGTGAGAATAGGTAAGTGTCCTTTGGATTTGGAAACACGGGGATCCTTGGGACTCTTGACGTTAGTCACATTAGAGGCAAGGATGGAGTGGGCTCAAGTGTGGACGGGAAATGAGGAACAATGGGGCTTCCTTCTTCAAGATGAGGCTAAAGTGGGAGGGGCTAACAGTGATTTTCCCTCCTCCTTTCTCCTGAGCATCCACTGTGATATCTGAAGCGGGAGTGACCCATCTAGACCCTCATCTCAGGTGAGGGGGGTGGGGAAGTTGCCCACCTAGACTTCTGACCAGGATGTCTGCCTGGTCCCAATTCCCAAACTGGAGAACATCATCATCAACTGGAATGATGAATACAAAAGCTTGTTCTAGGTCACTTCACCCAATAGCTGAAATTCTCTAGGGGAAAGACAGTTCAAATTGGAAATGCAGAGAATAGCGAGGAAAGTATTAATTTGGGGTGATCTGGGGGAGGGGAAGTCTAGTAGGGTAGAGGAATGTGGTTAAGTCCAACAGCACTCTGAAGACACCAGGCTCCATGTGGCCCGAAAGGGAAATGAAAAGATGCCAAGAGCCCGCTCTGGCTCTCCCGATCAAGGTTGAGCAAGACCCCCCAGCCTTCTTCCTCTTGTCTTCACCTGCTCCTTCTCAGTTGGAAGAATAGGCAGCCAGTGGCTGTGAATGAATTCCAACTTACTAACTGGTACAGAAAAAGGCAGATCACAGGCCAAAGTGCACCCGGGGCCACTGCCTTTCTCCCGGGGCCTCTGCCTACATCATTTGGTTTCCAGGGCTTGAGGTGGTGATGGTCAAGGAGGGAGGACCTAGAACAGAGAAAGAAGGAACAGGTGTGGCCTTATTTACTAGTCCACTCATCGTCTTTTTGCTGCAGAGGGACAGAGCTGTCACCAAGATGTCCAAGGAGGCCCATAACTGGTTGAACCCAGAGCAACTCCCTTCCCAGAGCAGTTGGGTCCTGCATCAGTTTTTAAATGCACAGAAAAGCCTTACAGGCAAATGTATTCGTGTTCACAGTGTTACTTATTCTTAACCTTTTTTTTTTTTTTTGCAATTAAATGTTGAGGTTTAGGCTAAAAACTATTAATATAATGAAGGCTAATTCTTTTTACAATGCCTTTAGCATGTGATTTTTTTTCTTCACTCACAAAAAGGTTTTGCTTTATTGTGCAGGGGAAAAAAAAAAAAAACAAAACAAAACAAAACCTACCCACAGCTGAGTCACCCTGAGTCAAAAGTGTTGTCTATCCTCATCACCTTATTAGGATACTTGACAATAATTCACAGATCTTTGGGGATGATCAGCAGGCTTTCCAATACTGCCCGGAATAGTGGTAAACACTGTATTTTTAAAAATAGCGTAACTGTTACATGGTTCCCTCAGGCAATTAGCCGGTGTTGCTTGCCCTACAATGCCCTGCTTCTATCCCCTGAGAATAAGCATTTGGTCTGTTCAGAATTATCATGTATTTCCTTCTTTCCTCTACGTAGGTCACTAGATTCGTTTGTGAACAGTGGGCATCAAACAACCATTAAAAAAAAAAAACCTATGTACAAAATGCAACCGTTAATATTTCTCAAGAGCACTGAGTTGTATTGAGTCATATTATGTGAAATTATAAAATACAATCAGAAAAGGGCACTTCACATGCCATCATAGTCATTTTGTAAAGTTCAGTTTGGTAATTCTGAGCCGCATTTAATTTTCTCTGAAAATTCCCACACGGCAGAAAGATATTGCTCTTTGTGGCTTTCAAGTCTATTTCAGAGAACTGTAAAACCACCACCTTTTGGAATTAGCACTTTTCCTATAAATAGACACTACATCACTTATACCAAATAAAGTCACATAGGCGTTTTCATTAATATGAATGCTAAAATAATAAGTGGTTTTCCTATATAACCATTCTGGGATTTATGAAAATTAGAATTCTGCATTATAGTTTGGTCTGAATCATTTGTAGTTCTTCATCTTCACTGATAGGGGGGGCTAGTAATTTCTGTATTAATTATAATATTTTAGCATGTTAAAATCTATATCTAGATGAAACAGATACTTCAAAGCTTCAAAACTGATGAAACTGCATACTTCTCTTTTAAGGGATAAAACCGTTTGCATTAATATGTGAAATATACTACTAAAACACCCCCTGCTGATTTCATAGGCTTTGCAGGGAGTTATGCATAATTTTCTGAAAATTAAAGGACTGAGGATCAGTATTTATGAGATCTCAAGAACTATTAAAAACTTGGAAGATTCTCCTAAAATGGAATTTTAAACATTCAGCTCAACAATTATTTAACACACGCCAGAGGTAAAACAGCAGAGTAAACTCAGAAGATCAGAGTTTGAGATTCAGCCTCATGCTTACCCACACCATAATGGTGCTCATCTAATATCTTTGCAAACCTACAACGCAGAATTGAAATGAGAATTAAGTGAAATAACTTGGGAAACTGCCTTGTAAAATAATAGGATGTAACCTCAGAAATGCTGACTGCTGAAGGTAGCATGCTTAGGACAAGAATTCTCCTATTTAGATGTGAGGATAAATTCTCAGGAATCCACAAATTCTCCATGTAAATGTGTTTTCACTCCTTTTAATTTTGTTTGTGTTTTTATGTTGGTGTTAATCTTTTTTTTTAAAGTTCATGGAGCACATTCTAGATCATGGGAATATCCTCCTTGCAACTGCCATGCAATATACATATTCAAGATAGTATTAGTGCCAAGTAATTCAGCTTCATTTGTTTCCAAGCTAATGAAAACAGATACAAGTGGACTTTAATTTCTAGCTTCCGTTTTCCTTTTCCTCCAAGAGCAAGGCAAGGCACGTGGGCAACAATTCTGAGCAAAGATTTGGTGGTAATGTAGATCCAGAAAACCGATGAGAAAATCATTACATGGCACACCATAACCTTAGTAAGCTGAACTTTTAAGAGGATAAAATCTTGCCAGTCTGCATTAAGAGCAGTGATTTAACACCCTGATTTAACATCATTTGTACTGATGTTGTAGCTTTGCATATATTTATTGTAATTGTTTTAAATAACCATATGAAAACTGTAAACCTAAGCTTATACTCAGATTCATATTCCATTTATTTAAATAACATTATAGGGGCGCCTGGGTGGCTTAGGCGGTTAAGCGTCTGACTTCAGCTCAGGTCATGATCTCACAGTCCGTGAGTTCGAGCCCCACGCTGGGCTCTACTGACAGCTTGGCTATGCTGACACCCAGAGCCTGCTTTGGATTCTGTGTCTCCCTCTCTCTCTGCCCCTCCTCAGCTCATGCTCTGTCTCTCTCTGTCTCAAAAGTAAATAAACATTAAAAAAAATTTTTTTAATAACATTATAAAATTAACATACATTAGTTAACTTAAAAATAATGTAATATTTGAGGGGTGTGGCCCATGAAATCAGAACTCAGAAAAGAAAACACTCTAGTTAAATCTTCTTTCTACACTTGGCTGTGTGATCCTGGGTAAGTCAAATGACTCCTTAACAATAAAATAAGGATAATAATTTCATTCACATAGGAACACTCTGAGGAGTAAATGAAACAATTAATGTAACCGTGAACGAATGTCTTCCCAGGTATGGTATGTTGTGGAAAATAAACACACTGAATCAAGAGTTTAGGCTTTCAAACTACATTTCTATGCTGCCTTGGGCAAACTGCCTTACCTCTTTGAGAGTCACCTCCAATTTTCTAAAGCTAGGAGGTATGTCAGATTATCTCACAGTTCTTTTTAATATTGCTGTAACAGAAGGTAGTTGTTTGGGTTTTCTATTGAGATTTCAATGGAAATTCCATTCATTTGATTTCACTCATATCATCTCCCCAGTTATTCGGTTTTCCATTAGCTTGATTTTCAGCTTACTTCTCTGAAAACTTAAAAAAAAAAAAAAAGTTATGATTTAGTGTGGTCAATGCAGCAGTTTGCAAAACCAGGGTCAGAAAAGCTAAATTGTCTGATCTAGCAGAGAGATTTCAGTCTTTCTTTGCTTTGTTGTTTTTTCTGTTATAATAGAAAGACAAAACTCAGATTTGAGTCTGTACTTAGATGTAACCATTCAAGGCAAGTCAAATGATCTCTCTACCTTGACTACACTGCTTAAAAAGCAGGCTCTGGACACAGACTTGTGGATTCAAATCCTGATTCCACTACTTATTAGCTATGCAGCCTAGGAAAAAAAATTGCTGAACCTCTCTAAGCCTTTATCTTTTGTAACAATTAATGGGATAATAGTTGTAAAGCACCCAGCTGTGAAGCGTGGTATTTTTGGAAAACCTCAGGGAATGTTAGCTATTATTAGTATTGTCACGTTTATTTCCCTTCCTTTTCATCCTTACCTTTCCGGTTATGCAAGAGACTGCAAAACTTGGAGCATGGAGGGGTAATAAGAAAGCTCTGGGAAAGTAAACAAGGAGTGGCAACTGGTAGTCAATGCAAAGGCAGAGGACTAGAAAGAACCGCCACCACACATGTCCAGAAACTTAGACTGGATCTGGGTTCCACAATTTTCTAGCTTTGTGAATATCAATTAATTCATATCACCTAAGTTTTTGTTTCCTCCTCTCTGACCTGAGACTAGTAATGTAAGACTGTTAGCGAAAGGCTCAAAAACCGATATTCAATATACATGACTTCCTAAACTCTCAACAAGGCGGCTTTTCTCCTTGACAGAATATGTTTAGAAGGGTCAGAAGAATTGGATTCTACTTCTAGCCTTCTCACTTTTGTACAGTGTTCAAAACCTTTAACCTTCTGGGTCGCCTTCATCTGCTACATCATTACAGTAGTAACGACCACCATGGATTGCGGGCTTACCGTATGCCATGCATTGCACTATGTTCCGAATCTGCACACAGGGCAACTTTCTCATTTAGTGCTTGCAATTTTAAGGCAGATATATCCATTTCACAGATGAAAAAAACTAAGGCTGAGAGATGTTAGAAACCTGCCATCCGGCACCTGCAGTGCTAAGGTTCTAAAATCACCCACCATAAAAGAGATTTGTTAGCCACCAATAGCTTTGCCTCTAATCACTGGCTTTCCCACAATTACCCACAGAGGGGAAAGTAGGCACGTCTACCCTCCGGAATTCACCACGGCGTGTGCGGCGCTCCACCCATCCTCAGATCCGCGCCTGCGCTTTCCAGTCCAGGCCCCGCCTCGCCCCGCCTCCGCGGGCCGCTCTGGCCACCTCCCACCCGGGAGAGGCCCCGCCCGCCGAGGGAAAACAGCGCACACCCAGCCTGCACCGCGCTTAGCTAGACGCGGAGCAGGAGCTCTGGGTGCACCCGGATTTCCTGTCTGCCCTCTTCGCTTCCGGCGAGGCACATCCAACCAATGAGGTGGGCCGGGAGGCGGGCTCGGAGGCGGGCCTTGACGCTCCCAGACTCCCGCCACCTCCCTCTCCCCTCCCCGACGATTTAAGAACAGCGTGAAAAAACTAGCCCAGTGGCTTGGGTGGTTTCGCGGGGCCTTATGGCTGCTTCTGGGACGCTGAGCACTTTCCGCCTTCCGCCGTTGCCCACGATTCGAGAAATCATTAAGTTGTTCAGGCTGCAAGCGGTGAAGCAGCTATCCCAGAATTTTCTCCTGGACTTGAGGCTGACAGGTGGCTGTCTTCTCAATGCTCCCCGGCTGCCTTCCCCGCATCCCTGGGGACACGGGCCGGGGGTCTGCGGGGGGGGTATCTGGGGTCAGGCAGTGTGCAGCGGACCTTAGGTCAGGTCCTTCTACCGCTCTGTGCTAAAGAACTCCGGAGCCCCGCCCAGGAGACGCGTGGAATGCGTTGTTTGCTCGCGGAATGGCGTGTTCGGGGGTTTGCCGTGGGCCAGGGGAAGCAGGTGGTACAGACGCCGAGCAAACCCTGGGGGAGGCAGGGGTCGCGTATCGTGTTAGGCGGTTGTGGAAATGCGAGTCTTGCTGCATTAACACTAGGTTTGATTTTCATGCAGTCCGAAGTTAGAATTTCAATTAGTGCGGGGAGTTCTTCGAGAACACGTCGGAAAGTGGGTCGCTCATGGGATTACTTACTTAAACGCTTACTTGTTGAATGCAAAACCCGCGGGGCGCAAATATTCAGTAAAATACACGTCAAACAGACGACTTTGTGCTAGTGCTGGAGGTGCAGTTTGGGAGTGAACAAGGCAACGTCTTTCCGCAAGGGGCTTACGTTTTTTAGTAGGTTTACATTGTTCCCGTCCCTGATTTTAAGTCGCTTTCTGTGAGGTAAAATTCACGTGCCATCGAATGAACTAGTTTGAAGTGCAGAGTCTGGTGACAAACGTATGCATGCGTTTAACCACCGCTCCTGTGTCTTAGTGATACTTCTAGAAGGTGAGGTTGCAAGACTAACCTGTCTTACAAATGTGTCCACTAATTCACTGTTGCAGTAGAGTATTTGAGATACTGATACTCCATTTGGCCCCCTTTAGGAGCTAAAAAGATCAACGAATCATACCCAAGAAGTTCATTTTCAATTAAAGGAAGTGGAGTTTACAAAGCACAATAATGGGATGTGGAGTCTGTATTCTGCCAGTAGAAACTAAGCTTCAGGTTCTCCTCTGTTAATTGGAGGAGGGCCCCTCCTTCCAGAGCGTTAAAGGGTTATCTGCTTCTAAAATTCTTTAGTCCTAGAAATGACCAGAGCCAGCATTGCCAGTTGTTAGTCACATATGATAGACATAAAGCACCATTCTCAAGGCTGAAAATAGAGATCTTTGTATGTATGTTTTTAAATGTTTGAGAGAGCATGAGCAGGGAAGAGGGAGAGAGAGAATCCCAAGCAGGCTCCGTGCTCAGCCCTGAGCCAGACTCAGGGCTCCCCATCCCACGACTATGAGATCATGACCTGAGCCAAAATCAAGAGTACGAAACTTAACCAACCAAGCCACCCAGGTGCCCTGATCTTATATTTTTAATATAAAAAAAATTTATTCATTTATAATATCTCATGTGAGGCTTTGTTCTCCCCGGGGATAAATTCTGGAATCTAGGTACTATTTCCTCTTCTCTGGGAACCAGAGTAAGAGATTAAAGTACCTGTCTGCGGTGGGAAGCTCTGGTGGGAGCGCATGCTTGGTGAACTGACAGTGCCTCTTTGATATTCATTTGTATTTGAATGTGCCTGAAAAGTTTGAGGGCAGAGCCCCTGACCTGCCTACCATCCTACTTCTCCATTTAAAAAAAAATGAGAATAGGGGCGCCTGGGTGGCTCAGTCGGTTAAGCGTCCGACTTCAGCTCAGGTCACGATCTCGTGGTCCGTGAGTTCGAGCCGCGCGTCGGGCTCTGGGCTGATGGCTCAGAGCCTGGAGCCTGCTTCAGACTCTGTGTCTCCCTCTCTCTCTGCCCCTCCCCCGTTCATGCTCTGTCTCTCTCTGTCTCAAAAATAAATAAAAAACATTAAAAAAAATTTTAAAAAAATGAGAATATTGAATTCATTACGCCTTTTCCTTCTGAAAGGGATAATAATCATCCCTGTACCCTCTGAAGGGCATTGGTCTGTAATGGAGGAAGGATTGCTTTAGAATTTACACCTGAGCTGGAGTCCCTTCTCTCCCATTTGCTTTCTAAATGACCTTGCCCAAATGAAACAAATGAAAAGTTAAATTGGGATAGTAGTTCTTAATGTGTTGGAAGGATTGTTGAGATGCGTGGGAGAAAGCTTGTAAACCACCTAAAACAAATGGTTGGGGACGTGTACTAATTCCCTCCCAGCCAGTCAGAAGGCAAACAATTTTTGGATGGTTGAAAGACTATTACTGCGTTTAAGCCTACAAAAATGGTACTATACAATCCCAGCGAACACTGCAGAGAAGTGCTGGTGTGTTTTCAGTGGCTAAGTTCCCACTATCCCAGGAGCCCCAGTTACTTGAATTTTATTATCTCTGTCAGTAAGACCAGCCCATTGTATGTTATTCCAGAAGTGATGATGGATTGCCACAATCCTTTTCATGATTTCTTAATGTCTGCTTACTTAAAGAGGCTGATTAATTCAAAACATTAACTCTTCCATATCAATTTGCATATTTGCAAAGTTTAAAAAACTTCCAGGTATAAGTTTAGCTTTTTCCAGAAAAGTGACCAAGAATCTGTAAATTTCTGCTAATCTTATGATCTAGGAACTTGTTGCTGTGGCCATGTTGACCAGCTATATGTCTGTAGGTAAAAAGGAGACTGCCATTACTTTTTGCTTTTGAATTTATAACTGGGAGCAGTAGAAATTCTGAATGTGAAACTGGTCTTATTCGAATATTCAGTACCTGGCAAGTGTAGAGAGATGGTTTAGCTGGTCAGTTGTTAGGAATTGATTGGTTTGGCAGAGGAATGGATAGAAAATACAGTGTTAACTACATTTAAGTTAGGAAGTTTTGTCATGATAATCCTGCTTTTCCTAAGGGACTGATACAATTCAGCTATAATGTGGTAGAATATTGGATGGCCACTACACGTTTATTGGTTTAGGCTAAGAGTTAAATAACTAGATAAATATGGTGTAAAGGATTAGTTAAGTCATGGTTGATAAGAATTTGTGGAGATTATTTTTTTGTTAACTTCTATACATTGAAATTTGTCCAGATAATTAAAACTTTTTTTTTTTTTCTCTCCTAGATAAAATTGTAAGGAAAGCTGGCGATCTGACAAATGCTTATGTTTATGAAGTGGGCCCTGGGCCAGGGGGAATCACAAGATCCATTCTCAATGCCAATGTTACTGAACTTCTGGTGGTTGAAAAGGATAGTCGATTTATTCCTGGATTACAGGTGAGAGACTTAAAATGCCTTTTCTAGGAGGTAAAAACCCAATTTAAATCTTCAGTCCATGATTCTTTAACCTCAGGGTATCCAAAGATTGTGTAGGTTGCTCCTCAAACTGCAGATCTCCAGATCCTTTTCCAGAGATTCTGATTCTGTGGTCTGGAGAAGTCTAGGAATTGCATTTCTAACAAGCATCCCCACATGGTCTGTTGACCACTATTTGAATAAACCTGCTTTATGTATTAATGTTAACCTAGTTTTGTGTGATGTGTTTTTTTAATCTAATAGCCATGTATGTTCTGGCCCATTCCTTCAAAACTAAGGAAAATAATTAATGCTAATAATGACCCCGCTATTGGCATGACTTCTGAGAACTTCATTTAGATTCAGAAAATCCTTTCTGTAAGCAAAGATGGAGAAAACCGAGGTTTCTTTTAAGAGAGACTAATTGTCAAGCTTAGGCATTTGTTAAGAATTTCTTAGGCGAAGAAGTGAAGTTGTACCACTGTACATGTAGATTTAAGATGAGGTTTGAATGAAATGAGACAATAAGTGCTGTTATATGAGAAATATTTGAAGGAGCTGGGCGTGTTTCCAAGGAGAGGATCTTTGAGTGAGGGGATTCAGAGCTGCCTGTGAAAGGTGGCAGTGAAGAAGATCGCTTATTTTGATTTCTAGAAAAAAACAATCCTACAAATAGGTAAGAATTGAGGGAGGCAGATGTGGATTTAAAATAAGGTGGGACTTACATTTTTTTAAGTGGTAGCAAACAGCGGAACCCATTGTATCAGGGATATTGTAAAGGGAATTCTTCACAGGGGGCACTTAATGGCTTAAGGAACTTTGATTCCTCTGTAATTCTAAAAGTTTAGAAGAGCCCTTAGCCTTTGGCTTAGATAAGCAGCAATGTATTGAGTGTAACCGAAAAATAAAGTTATCTGCGTTATTACTATCATACAAGAGACAAATTGGTTTACAATTGGTACGTCCTAATGCTTGTGTACGCAACAATTGAAAAATGTTTAATTTCTGCCAGAATAGTTTGAGGAAATTTGTTTGAAAATCTAGGGCTTTGTGTGCGTGCAATGGGTTTGTTTTGTTTTTTTTAAAGGAGTTTTTATTTATCAGATTTTATTTGGCTACATCTAGTTTTTGCTTTAAAAAGTTATATAAAATTTAGTTTTATCTAATTTTTACACTATTGACAGAATTGGTTTTAGATTTATAACTTTATTTTGGGATTGCCATATGGTGCATATTCCTTGATCAAATATGGAATTTAATACTGATTTTTTGCTTTGAATTACTTTCTTTCAAGAACTGTCTGCATCTCAGAAGGGAAAGTGGGAATATTTTATTTTCAGTGAGATCATGAGATAATAATAAGAAGCTGAAGCACACTATGTCATTCCCTTCAGGTTTTTTCTTTTTTCTTTTTAAGTTTTATTTATTTATTTTGACAGAGAGAGAGAGAGGAGAGAGAAAGCGTGAGCAGGAGAGGGGCAGAGAGAGGGAGAGAGAGAATCCCAAGCAGGGTCTCGGCTGTCAGTGTGGAGCCTGACGTGAGGCTTGAACTCACAAACTGAGCTCATGACCTGAGCTGAAATGAAGAGTCGGTAGCCACCCAGGTGCCCCTCAATTTTTTTCATCTAGCCCTTTCTGGACATGAGAATACTCTTCTGACTTTATTGCCCTTGAAGAGACTTCCTAACCCTCAGTCTTCCCAACTGTTATGTGCAATTCTTTCTCATAAGGCAAGGGGGTGAATCAAATTTCTGTTCATCCCCACCTTAATTTACATGCTGTCCTCTCTGATCCCAACAAAAGATGTGTGAAGAGGGGCTGTTTAAAAGACAACTACAGGGGCGCCTGGGTGGCGCAGTCGGTTAAGCGTCCGACTTCAGCCAGGTCACAATCTCGCGGTCCGGGAGTTCGAGCCCCGCGTCGGGCTCTGGGCTGATGGCTCAGAGCCTGGAGCCTGTTTCCGATTCTGTGTCTCCCTCTCTCTCTGCCCCTCCCCCGTTCATGCTCTGTCTCTCTCTGTCCCAAAAATAAGTAAATGTTGAAAAAAAAAAATTTTAAAAGACAACTACACCCTTCTCTTTTCAAATGCCTGCCCCAGCCCCTGCACTCCTAACCCCTGCCTTGTTTTATTTATCTTGTTGGATTGATCATCATCCTCTTTTCAAATGCCTGCCCCAGCCCCTGCACTCCTAACCCCTGCCTTGTTTTATTTATCTTGTTGGATTGATCATCATCGGATACATTTTCTGTATGTTCTTCTTTATTGTCTACCTCCCCCCCCCCCGCCTGGAATGTACCGCAAAGAGCATAGAGATTTTTGTGTGTTCTCTTCCGTGCTGTATCTCTACCACGTGCAACAGTGCCTGGAGTACAGCAGGTGTTCAATAATATCTTAAATGGGAAAATAAAAGGTTGACTTTATGTGTCTAATCAGCCAACTAAATGTGTCATTTTTAAATTTTTTTATTTATTTTGAGAGAGAGGGCGCGCGTGCGTGTGCCCATGAACGGGGGAGGGGCAGAGAGAATCTGAAGCAGGCGCTGCATTGTCCGCGCAGAGCCGGACCCAGGGCTCATCTCACGACGGTGAGATCGTTGAATCGCGAGAATGAATAATTGTGTGGCATTGGTCATTTAAGAAGTTTTGTGACCTTTTTTTCTGAATACAAAGATTTGTTTTAAGGTAAATTACTCTGCAAGAAATGTGTATTTGTCTTCTTACATGTTTCTGTAGCAGAAGCAAAATTAATTCTTAGTGTCTTATATGCAGGAAAAGAATTTGCCTTAAAAAGAAATGTTGGGTGCTAAAATATCACATAGATTTCTTTTTCCTGTAAAGAAGGTTTCAATATGTAAAACCACTTTCATTTAGAGGTACTAAATTAATCATGAGAATGAATAAAGGCAGAAGGTGTGATCTATTTAAAGGATTCCATTTTAGTGGTTTCTGAGCTAATAGAATTACTTTTTAAAGAAATTGTAATAATTTATAAAATGTCTTCTAGCTGAAAGTATGTCATCTGTGTCTTGATCCAATTCTTATAATATCATCTTAGGATCTTATAAGGCATCTTATATTTCACTATATAAGGCATCTTACGTATAAGGCAACTTATATCTTAATATATGAGGCATCTTATGATCTTACTAAATACAGTAGTATGTTACTAACACAGTACTAACATACAGGTTTCACCGTCAGCATGTTGTAAGGTAAAAAACATGTCTGATATGTGGAAGTACTATAATATAGCTTTGTGTTTAAAGAACACAGACTGCAGCATCAGATTGTCTGGGTTTGACTTCAGGCTCTACCATTTACTGGGTGTGTGACTTTGGGCAGGTAACTATGTCTCAAGGCCTCAGTTTGCTTGTAGGATAGTAATGAGGATTAAATGAATGCCTCATACTTAGTTAACCATGCAATGTATTTTCGATATAAGTAATCAATTAAATTATTATCCCTGTGCCTTGGGCATTTCTATTAATTAAAGATTGATCATGAGACTGCTAATCTGGAAAGAGGTAGAGGAGAAAGGTTATTCCTTTGGATCACTGGAAAGTAAATCCCTAGTGCTGTGGGAATGTTGGAGCTTTGTCCCACCTCCTTGAACCAGCATTGGACATTCAGGGTTTCTTTCTCTTAATATTGTAGCATTCTCTTGTGATTGTGCATTTGGGGGGGGGGGAGGGTGAGGTCTTTATTATTTTTTAGTTATTTATTGTTACATTTCTGTGGCTCAGCCGATTGTCTCTGCTTTGGAGGGGAGTGAGATTTTTTTTTAATACCTCAAAGAACTTGAAATCTTCCCCCATTTCTGAATTGGAGATAACGTCACAAATAACATGTTCTCCTTGAAGTAAATAATCTGGGTTCTTCATTTTTTGTTTTAAGGATTTTGTATAATAATAACAATATGGAGGGTTTACTGCACTAAATACTTTGTTTTACAGCTTTATTGAGTTATTAATGTTCAGTAAACTGCACATGTTGTTAAAAGTGTACAGATTACTGAGTTTTGACAAATACATAATCTCATGAAACCATTACCACAATCAAGAAACTGAACACTCATCACCTTCAAGATTCCTCATTTTCCTTTATAATCCAGCCCTCCCTCTTCCCTTTCCCTGTCTTAGGGCAACCACTGATCTGCTTTGTCAATATAGGGAATTTCCATTTTTCAGAATGTTATATAAATGAAATCATACAGTATGTGGGTTTTTTTTTTTTTTTTTTTTGGTCTGATGTCTTTTACTGAGCATGAGTATTTTGAGATTAATCCATGTTGCAGTATTTATCAATAGTTTTTTTTTTATTGCTGACTAGTTAGTACTCTACTGTATGGATATACCAAATTTATAAATCCATTCACTAGTTGGTGGACTTGGAGTTGTTTTTATTTTTTGGCAATTACATATAAAGCAATCATCAGCATTCACGTGCAAGTCTTTGTGTGAGTACATACTTTGATTTCTCTTGAGTAAAGAGCTAGAGGTGGGATGTCTGAGCCTTATGGCAGGTGTATGTTGAACTTCTTGTGAAACTACCAAACTGTTTTACAAAGTGGCTGTACCATTTATCATTCCCACCAGCTGTGCGTGAGAGTTCCCTTGGCTTCACATGCTTCTCACACTTGGTGTGGTCAGTCTTTTTAATTGTAACCATCCAAGCGAGTGTATAACAGTATCTTAGTGTCTTAACGTAGCTTTTATTTGCATTTTCCTAATCAGTAATTTTGGGCATATTTTCGTGTGTTTATTTGCCATCTGTATATCTTTTTGGGGAATCGTGCAAATATTTTGAGCATTTTTTGTTTTGTCTTCATATTATTGCATTGTAAGAGGTCTTTATATAGTTTAGATACAAGTTCTTTGTCAGCTACGTGTTTTGTAATGCTTTCTCCTCAGCTGTGACTTACCTTTTCATTTTCTTAGACATTTAACAGTGTCTTTCAAAGAGTAAAATTTAGTTTTAATAAAGTAAAGTTTATCAGTCGTTTTTCCTTTTGAATTTGATGCTTTTTGCATCTTATGTTAAAGATAATGGCCAAAACAAGAACTAAGAATTTCCATGTTTTCTTTTAGATGTCTTAAAGTTTTAGATTTTGCACATAGGCTTATGATACATTTTGGGTTACCTTTTGTATGTAGTGTGAGGTGGGAGTAGAAGTTCATTTTTTTTGCATCGTTTGTTGAAAATTGTATCTTTTTCTTACTGAATTGGCTTGTTAATATTGTCGAAACTCAGCTGGTCTTATGTACACTGGTCTGTTCCTGGACTTCCAGCTCTTTTCTCTTGTTCTAGATCTCTCTTTTCATGGATACCAACCTGTATTGATTACTGTAGTTCTATTGTAAGACTCGAGAGCAGGTAATTTGAGTCTTCCAACCTTGCCTTTTCCAAAATTGTTCTTGCTATTCTACGTTCTTTGCATTTCCATATAGTTTTAACATTAAATCATCAATTTCCTTTTTTTTTTTTTTTTAAGCCTGATTAAAACTCTAGATCACTTTTAGGAGAACTGGCATCTTAATGATCAGGCTTCTAATCTTTAAACATGGTATATTTCCCCATTTATTTAGATCTTCTTTAATTTCTGCCAGCAGTGTTTTACAGTTCTGCGTATTCAAGTCTTACACATCTTTTGTCAAATTTATCCCTAACTGTGTCCTGTTTTTTGATGCTATTATACTTGGTATTGGTTTTTAATTTCAATTTCCATTTGTTTGTTGCTACTATGTAGAAATATCATTTGTTTTGGGAGTGGACTTTGTATCCTCCAGCCTTGCTGTGCTCACTTATTAGTGGCTATTTTGTAGATTTCTTAGGATTTTCTGCATGTATTATCATTTCACCTATAATAAAAACCATTTTACCTCCTCCACTTCAGTCTGTTTGCTTCTGTTTCTTTTTGTCTTGGCTAGAATCTCCAGTACAGTTAAACATCCTTGCCCATTCCTGATCTGAGGGAAAGCATTCAGACTTCCACCAGCAAGTATGATGTCAGTTGTAGGGTTTTCCTAGATCTCCTTTTTCAGCCTGAGGAAGGTCCTTTCTGTTCTAGCTACCTGAGAGGTTGTGGTGTTTGTTTGTTTTTTTAATATATATATTTTTTAAATAATGTATTTGCAAAAATACTTTTTCTGAGTTTATTGAGATAATCATATGGCTTTTTTTGTTTTTTGTTTGTTAATATATATGTGAATTATATTGATCTTTTTTTTTTTTTTTTTTTCTAATGGTAAGCCAACCATCCATTGAATCTGTGGTGATAAAGTCTCTCTCATCCCGGATATTGGTATTTTGTCTCCCTACATATTGGTCAACTTTATTGATCTTCTGAAAAAACAACAACAACAAAAAAGCTTTTGATATTGATTTTTCTGTCTTGTGTTCTGTTTTCTATTTCACTGATTTCTGCTCTGAAATCTTTATGTTCTTCCTTCTGTTTCCTTGAGGTTTAATTTGTTCTTTCTATATTTTTTTAAGGTGGAAGCTGAGGTTTTCTCTTTGAAGCCTTTCTTATTTTCTTATAGATGTTAAGTGCTATAATTTTCCTCTCAATACAACCTGAGTAGAATCCTACAAATTTTGAGGTGTTGTGTTTTCATTTTCATTTATTCAAAATACTGATTTACTTAAAAAAATTTTTTTTAGAGATTTTATACCTAAAGAAGGATTTCTAAAAGAAGTTGAGAATTTCCAGATAAACCTTCAATTCCAGTTTCCCTTTTAATTTCTTAATTTGACTTCTTAGAGTATTTAGAAGTGTATCATTTAGCTTGTTTTTCAGATCTCTTTCTGTTACTGATTTTTAACTTAATTCCATTGTGATAAGAAAACTTACTTTGCATGACTTAAAATCATTTTAAATTAATTTATACTTGTTTAATGGTGTAACACATGATCTATCTTGGTAAATGTTCCTTCTGCTGTAAAGGACATACATTCTTCTATTGGATGCTATGGAAATTTCAGTAAGGTCAAGTTGGAGTTATTCAAGCCTTTTGTATTCTTAGCGATTTCCTACTTGTTCTGTTGTTGAGAGAGGGGTATTGAAATCTCTTAAGTGCAGATTTGTTGGTCTGTCCTTGCAGTTCTCTCCGTTTTGCTCTCATCTATTTTGAAACACTGTTATTAGGTGCCTAAACATTTAGGATTGTTAGGTCTTCATGACACATTGGCTCCTTTATCATTATGAAATGATCATCATGCTCCTTGGTGATATTCTTTCCTCTAAAATCTACTTTGATAATAACATAACCATGCCAGCTTTCTTTTGATTAATGTCAGTTTCGTCCTTTCCTGTATGTCTTCATATTTAAAGTCGATTTCTTATCGACAGCATATAATTGGGTCTTGCTTTTTTTCTCACCAATCTGACCACATCTGTTTGTGTACTAGTTTTCTATTGTTGCTGTAACAAATTCCCACAAACACAACAGCTTAAAATGACACACACTTACCCTGTTACAGTTCTGGGGATAAGAAGTCTGAAATGAAGGTCAGTAGGGCCGTGTTCCTTTTCTGGAGGCTTCAGGGAAGAATTGTTTTTTTGCCTTTTCCAGCTTCTGGAGGCCACCTGCATTCATTAGCTCATGGACCTCTCACTTCCACATCTATCATTGACTTTGATCCTTCTGACTCACTCTTTTAAAGGCTTTTGTGATTGATTATTTTGGGTCCACCCAGATGATCTAGGATAATATCCCCATTCTGAGATCTGTAATCACATCTGCAAAGTCGTTTTACCATATAAAGTAACATAGTCACAGGGATTAGGATGTGGGCATTTTGTGGGGCCAGTATTGGGCCTACTGCAATTTTTATCTATAACTCTTTGTTTTGTTATTTTTAGTAGCTTATTGAAGGTATATAGTATACATCTTTAACATATCCCAGTTCACCTTCAAGTAATAAAATACCACTTCATGTGTAGCATACAAATCTTAGAATAATGTGTTTCTCCCTGTCAGGCCTTTGTACTGTTGGCGTCCTGTGTTTTGCTTCTCCATGCTGTAAACGTCACAGTACAATGTTATTTTTGTTCTAACAGTCAATGCTATATTAAAGAGGTTTCAATACAGTAGACTTCTGTACAATGTGGGGGTTAGGGGCACTGACCTCTGCACAGTTGAAAATCCACGTATTACTTTGTACTCTCCAGAAATTTAACTAAAGCCTACTATTAACCAGAAGCCTTACCAATAACATAAACGATCACTTAACACATTCTTTGTATGTTACATGTGTTATGTGCTGTTTATTACAGTAAAATAATCTAGAGAGAAGAAAATCATATTCCTATTATCCTAATCATATTAAGAAAATCATAAGAGAAAATACATTTGTAGTACTGTAAGAAACCTGCATATACATGGACCAGTGCAGTTCAGACCCTGTTGTTAAAGGGTCAACTATAATAAGAAGAATTGTTACATATTTACCCATATGGTTACTGTTCTGAGTGCTCCTCATCAGTATGTCCACTTAGTATTATTATCTGTCTACCTGAAAGACTTTCTTCAGCATTTTTTGTAAGTTTTGTGGAACTTTCAGTGTTTGTATGTCTGAAGAAGTATTTTATTTTGCCTTTGTTGTTGAAAAACATACTGGCAATTGTTTTCTTTTAGTACTCTAAAAACGTGGCTCCACGGTCTTCTCACTTGCATTGTTTCTGACCAGAAATCTGTTGTCATTCTTATCTTTGCTCCTCTGCCTTTTTTCCGTGGTTGCTTTTAAGATTTCTCACTGGTTTTGAACAGTTTCATCACGGTGCACCTTAGTGTCCTTTTCTTCGTGTTTCTTTTGTGTGAGAGTCCTTGAGATTCTTGGATCTGCAGAATTTCCTGCTTTCCTGCTGTCCAGTGTCTCAAAACTGTAGTTTCGTCTATTTTTTATCTGTTTAAGCCAGAAGAGACTATCTGGTCTTCTGTTCTCCATCTTAGCCAGAGTAAGAAGCTCTAGGATTCTTCTTAATCATTGTGTGTTTATTTTGTGGAACTTTGGAGATAGGAAGTCATGATTATTGTTAATATTGCCTCTGGGTTTTATAATAGGTAAACAGTGATTGTTTCTACCTGATAGGTAGGATGGAAAGTTCACAGAATTGAGAAACAAATTGGCTGATGTCAGATCTCAGATAAGGCACTTAGTAGCTTTTGATCTTGAGCTTGCTGTTGTGAACCTGTTTTAGCTTCAGCTTTCTCATCTGCAGCATGAGGATAATAGTTATTGTTTGTGATCATTACAAGGATGGTAAGAAATTTATGTAAAGAGATGGGCATATAGAGCCTAGCATATTGCCAGTAGCCAGTAAGTGGTTGCTATTATAATTATTCCCCTTCTCTGCCATCTTATAAAGGGATCTGTAGTTTAGTCATCCTGGCAAAAAGAGCTGTTTTTCATCAGAGACCGTAAAATTTTAAATTCTTTCATCTCTAGCAAATTTTACAAAAGGGAAGATGGCCTGACTTTCTGTCGTGGCATGATTACATACTTCACACATGTAATTTATCTTTAAGATATGGCTACAGCCATAGTTAATCAAAACTCAACAAATAAGTAAAAGGTGGCTTACAACCAAAGTGACTTCCTAGTCCACTACACACTGGAAGTAGATCAATGCTAGAAGCAGACCCACTGACAATAGCAAGAAGTGACAGTTATTACTGTGGCAGAAAAGCTATAAAAAGCAAACATAAAACTGAAAAAAAGCGCAGTAGTAAGGGATCATAACCACTGACGCCATTACTCTACAGGCAACAATGACCCCTAGTCAAGAAAAGGGTGAAATTGGGTTCATTGTTCTTGGCTTAAGGAAGAGAATTTTGTGATATTGTATAGCAAGATTTCCCTCTGTAACTTTTTCTGTTTATTTTTCACAAATTTTTTTTTATTGAAGTATAATTAACACAGTGTTGTGCTAGTTTCAAGTGTACAGTGCAATGATCAACAGTTCGTTATGTTACCACGCTCCTCAAGATAAGTTTACTCTTAATCCTCCTTGTCTGTTTCACCCATTCCCCCACCCAACTCCCCTCTGGAACCGCTAGTTATTTCTCTGTATTCAAGAATTTTTCTATTTGCCTCTTTTCTATTTGTTTTGTTTCTTAAATTCCAGAAATGAGGGAAATCATATGGTATTTGTTTTTCTTTGACTTATTTTACTTAACATTCTATCGTCTGGGTCCATCTGTGTTGCTGCGGATGGCAAGATTTCATTCTTTTTGATGCCTCAATAATACTCAGTCGTATATATATACACCACATCTTCTTTATCCATTCATCTGTCCATGGACACGGGTTGCTTTCATATCTTGGCTATCGTAAATAATGCTGCAGAAAACATAGGGGTGCATATGTCTTTTCAAAATACTGTTTTAGTTTTTGGGGGGTGAATACCCAGTAGTGGAATTACTGGGTCATATAGAAATTGTATTTTTAAGTTTTTGAGAAACCTCCATACTGTTTTCCACAGTGGCCGTGCCAATTTGCATTCCCACCAACAGTGCACAAGGATTTCCTTTTTCTCCACCATGCCATCATTTGTTATTTCTTGTGGTTTTTATTTTAGCCATTCTGATGGGTATAAAGTGATATCTCATTGTGGTTTTGATTTGCATTTCTCTGATTAGTGATGTTGAGCATCTTTTTATGTGTCTGTTGGCCATCTGTATCTTGTCTGTGGAAAAAGACATTTTTCCATTTTTCAGTAGAATTGTTTTTTGTGTGTTGAGTTGTAGAAGTTCTTTATATATTTTGGATATTAACCCCATATCAGATCTATCATTTGCAAATATCTTCTCCCATTCAGTAGGTTGCCTTTGTGTTTTGTTGATGGTTTCTTTCACTGTGAGAAAACTTTTTATTTTGGTTAGTCCCAGTAGTTTAATTTTGCTTTGGCTTCCCTTGCCTGAGGAGATGTATCTGGAATTTTTTTTTTTTTTTTTTAAATGGCCAATGTCAAAAGAATTACTGCCTGTGTTTTCTTCTAGTAGTTTTGTGATTTCAGGTCTCACATTTAGGTCTTTAATCCATTTTATTTTTGTGTATGGTGTAAAAAAGTGGTCAAGTTTTATTCTTTTGCATGTAGCTGTCCAGTTTTCCCAGCACATTTGTTGAGGAGACCATGTTTTTTTCCCACTGTATCCCTGCCCCTTTGTCAAAGGTTAATTGACCTTTCAAACTTGGTTTCATTTCTGGGCTCTCAGTTCTGCCCCATTGATCCATGTGTCTTGTTTTTTGTTTTTTGTTTTTTTTTTGCCAGTACTGTACTGTTTTGGTTACTGTAGCTTTTTAGTATATCTTGATATCTGTGGTTGTGATACCTCCAGGTTTGTTCTTTTTCAAGATTGCTTTGGCTATTTGGGGTCTTTTTGGTTCCATACAAATTTTAGGGTAATATGTACTAGTTCTGTGAAAATGTTCATATTTTGATAGGGGTGCGTTGAATCTGTAGGTTGCTTTAAGTAGTGTGAACATTTTAACCATGTTGTCTCTTCCAATGCAGGAGTATGGAATATCTTTCCATTTGTGTCATCTTTAATGTTTTTCATCGGGGTTACATAGTTTTTGGAGTATGGGTCTTTTGTTTCTTTGGTTAAGTTTATTCCTAGGAATTTTGTTATTTTTGGTACAGTTGTAAATGGGATTGTTTCCTTAACTTTTCTTTCTGCTACTTCATTATTCATCAGAAAATCATTCACCATGATCAAGTGGGATTTATTCTAGGAATGCAAGAGTAGTCCAATATTTATAAATCAATCAATGTGATACATCACATTAATAGAAAGAATAAAAACCATATGATCATTTCAATAGATGCAGAAAAAGCATTTGACAAAGTACAATGTCCATTCATGATAAAAACTCAACACAGTAGATTTAGAGGGAACATATCTCAACATCATAAAGGCCATATTATGAAAAATCCATAGCCAATGATGTACTAAATTGTGAAAAACTCACAGCTTTTCCTCTGAGATCTGGAACAAGACAAGGATGTCCATTGTCTCCATTTTTATTCAACATAATGCTGGAAATCTTAGCCATAGCAATCAGACAAGAAAAAGATAGGCTACTGGAGAAGTTTCTCTTTAAGAAATGTTAACGCTGAAAGGAGTAAGCACTGTTTGAATATAAAGTTTATTAAATCTCTAAATCTTGATGAGACTGAGTACATGAGTTTCTGCCATGCATGTTTTGGTCCTGTTTAAAAAATAAAACGAGACTTTTTGAAGTCATGCTGTCATCTTCTTCCTTAAAAAAAAAAAATGTCTATTATAACATTATCTTAAATTCCTTTTGAATAATAGCATTAGTCTTTTCTGTGTGTTCTACAGAGGAATAAAAATTGTTTTTCACCTATCATTCTGTATTATAGATTCCTTCATTCTCATATAGTTTTCCTAACAGTTTGCCTAGCACTTATTTCAACAGTGTTTGGGTTCCTACTATGTAACAGGTCAGGAAGAAGGTAATATCACCAGGCTGTGTAATTAATGCTTTAACTCACTCTACAATGCTGGCTGCCAGGAGTCCCTCACCCACCATGAGAGGTGGCATAAAACATACCAAATGGCCATTCATTCAATATAGTTCTTTGTTCTCAAGGAATCTCTAGTTGTGCATAAGTTCCAAAAGTCACATAAATTATTTCCTCATCAGGGGCACCTAGGTGGCTCAGTTGGTTAAGCATCCGACTTCAGCTCAGGTCATAATCTTCTGGTTCTTGAGTTCGAGCCCCGCATCGGTGTCTCTTCTGTCGGGACCGAGCCCACTTTGGATCCTCTGTCCCACTCTTTCTGCCCCTCCCCTGAATGTGTGCTCTCTCTCTGTCTCTCTCAAAGTAAATATAAATAAACTTAAAAAAAAATTTCCTCATCAAATAAGATCACCAACAAATTACCTAGGTGGACCTTAGGTGCTTGCCCCCTGCAGAAAAGCTATCTCTAAAACCTTGACTTCGAGAGATTTTTTAAGTGACCATATGAAGAATACTCCTGCATTTGTTTCCTCATTTTTGTTAAAGGCATTCTCTATTATTTTGTTCCATATACCCCTCACAAAACTTAATGCTAGGAAGAAAAAAAACAAACATTTTCTCTCCTGGAGACTTAGTATAATTATTTCCAGTAGAGAGTAAAAATTCTATAATTCAGTGTATAAATTGTCAGAGCTAACACCTGTAGGATTTACATACCTGCTTCTTTCATTGTTTGGTTTTCTGTTTCTTCTTTTACAGCCTTATCTAATGAATGCCTTTTACTCTAAACTGACTTAAATCTCATTTTGGAAGGATATGGCATTAAAAACTAAAATAAAAATGATGGAACAACTTACGAGTGTCTGTAAAAATACTCATTTGACTATAATCGGGTGCCTGCATTTGTAGTCAGCTGTGCTTTGAGCACATTACGAGCTAACACCGTCAGGTTTTAAAGTGTAAAACAGGGGTGCTCTTCTGGCTGTACTGGTGATCTTTCCCACCTCTCCGCCATCCCCCAAATACTGTCATGGTCATGAAAACATCATTCGCTATTAGTGGTTGGTAAGAAAATGTGTGTCATTGCTGAATATCATTAGGTGTTTAAGTGGCTACTGTCTGTAATCATTCATACTATCGTTTCAGTTTGTATGGCGTTTTTCCCCCCCATAATTGCTTCAAGGCTTTCACAGAAAGCTATGGTCACCAGTATTCATTTCTTCCTCAGTGGGGAGTCTGAAAGGGGAAGATCGAGCTACAGAGTAGTCTTGGGAGGATTTGCTTTGTCATTGGCTGAGACTTAAGTCTGAAGGGCAATCCTAAAGAAATAGGCTAGCAAAACAACTTTAAACCTAGGAAAGGAAGGTTAACGTGTGTTACACCAGTTTTCTGGTATGCAGCTGAGTGTGTATCAGTTAAATGTTAAAAAATTAACATTTCAAATGTGGTTATCAGAGCATAAGATCTAAGTTCACATGGTTTTGTTTTGTTTTAGTCTTAATTACTAATTTATTACTTTCTATATATACGATCATGAAGCATAAGCTTTTAGTTCTTCTTTGTTTTTGGTATGCAAATTTGTTTTGTCTTAATTATGTGAAGCAGAATTCTAGAAAACAACTAATATTCTTCACTAATGGTAAATGCGGTCATTAAATGCATAGTTTTTATGCAATAAGAGCCTGTCCCAAAGAGAGTTACCTCCTTTTTTATTCATAGTATGTTGGAGTTCCTATGTTTTCCATGATTTATTGTCTGGAACTCATCAGATTAAGTTTTAGCAAATTTGGTAATTTAAAATAATCTATAAGTACAATAGTATTGGAGATACACAATTTTTTTTTGCTAAACTACCATGACTAAATATACCAGACTAGATGATTCCCAAACTGAAATGTTTAGCTTCTTACCAGTTTAAGCATTTCAGCGCTGTATTTTTGAAGTGTTACTTGTATAATTCTACCTGATTTATCAGTGAAATAATTTTTCGCAAGTTTCTTGACTTTACAAATTTTGGGAATCTCAAATCTCAGGCTGGGAGGAGAAGTTTTCCCGTTTTATAGTTGATCGTTCGCTTATTCACTTATCAAAAAATGTGAAGCACCTACTATGCACTTTGTGGCTGCAGGGGACATTAAGATAGATGGGAAACGGGTGCTACCCTTAAGGAGCATATGTTATCACAGGGAGAAGAAACCTCTCTATGCACACTTACGAGATAGTAGGTCATAATGCCGTAAAGAAGCATGTGCAAGGCACGGCATTTACCCAAAGGCAGGAGTAATCTACGAAGTAGGTGCCTTGGTCCGGGGTCTCTTCTCTGGCTTCTATGGTGTTTCTTTCATCCTTCCTACCAGTGGCCAGAATTAGGCAAGAAGAAGGTTAGGAGAGAGAATCAGCAGCACCAAGGGGTGCTCAGGGCAAAAGTTCCTAACTTGGAGCCAAGGGTGTCTGAGCCTCTTGAGGTGATACCTGATGTGGAAAGAAGGTCACCTCTTCCTTATAAATCTCCTTTAGAAGGGATGTTAGTGATACATGTACTCGCTCCTGCTCTTAAACTTCCTAAGCTTCAGGGGACTGCATCTGGGTGGTGGTGGTTGTTTTTTAAACCATGAAGAATCAAGTTTTATGTTGGGTGCAGGGGATATATGTGTGTGTGTGTGTGTGTGTGTGTAGAGAGAGAAAGAGAGAGAGAATGAGAGAGAGAGTGTGTGTTTCACTCTTCTCCAAAGTATGAACTCATTTTATTGATCTTTTTGTAAACTAGATGCTTTCCGATGCAGCACCTGGAAAACTGAGAATTGTCCATGGTGATGTGTTGACATATAAGATAGAAAGGGCTTTTCCAGAAAGTCTTAAAAGACGGTGGGAAGATGGTAAGTGATTTGGGGTTGGTTTTCTTATTTTCTTTTATAATTATTTATAGTACAAATATTTAATGCTATTATACATTACAAACATTACGCATTTATATTAAATATTATAAAAACAGAATTGAATACGTAGTGTGCATTATAATTTTTTCTGCTTTTCTACTCTTTTCCAAAATGATAACTCTAATTACTTTGTCTTCAATTTTATTTGTCTTCTATTTTTCAAATGTTTAGGGTTCTCCTCAAATAAGCTTGCTATTTTTATGACACCATGTAATGATGGGATAAACTAGGAAGTGTTCCTTTTTCCAAAAGGTGAAAAAAAGAAGTGTTTCAGTAAACGAAGCCACACCCAGTTACCAGCGTCTCGCATTCCATGGCCAGCCAAGGGTCCTCATTTTTTAGACAGTCGGGTGGGTCCCCGCTGTGTGCCAACTCTTTGGAATCCGGAGATAGATGGGGTGTGTTACCTGCCTAGAAAGCCCTTGAGAACACGTACTACTGGCGTGACCGCTTCCGCGTGTGTGGCCGCAGCACCGCAGGGCTCCTTCTGAGAGGTGGCCACTGCCTGCCTCCGCCTTCCGGCTCTCCTCTGAACACACTGCCTTCAGGTCTCCGGTCCGGCCCCTGTCACACCGGAGTCGAGTGACCTCCTGATTTCCTCTCTCAAACCTTATCTGACGGAGTTCTCAGGCATTCATTTGAGTGTTACCTGCTCTTCCTGATGTTTTCTCTGCTCGTGTCTTCCCTGACACCAGGTCCTCCCGTTTTCCCTTTTACATTGTATGACTTTCTCTAGCTGTTCCTTGCAGGTGGTTCTTTTTCCAGCTACCTCTTAGATGTTGTTCCTGAGATCTTTCTTCTTGAGCACCTGCTCTTGTGCTCCAGATTGGCCGGAATTGCTCTGCTCCTGTGGTTACACTTACCACGTGTGTGCTGCAGACACTTCCATCTGTCTGTGCAGCCTGTACCCCCTTCCTGGGCATCTGATCCTCTGACAGCTTCACCTGGGTGCCCCATAGGCACTTTGACCTCCTCACGTCCGGATCAGATTACCTTTTCCCTCAAATCCGGTCTCTTTCATAGTTTTCCTAAGCCGGGAAACCTGAGGACTTTGAACACTAATTAAGGTAGAATGTTTTTCTTAATAATTCAAAGCTGACGATGAGGAACCATTGCTTTTGAAGAATAAATGGACTGAAAAATATTTAGCTGTGTCGGTTCATGTATTTTTGTTTGACGCTGTTCGTACCCAGTTTGACTTTTATTCTTAACCAAAATAGCATTCAGAATACTTTGATGAAATCGTTACAAGTTGTTTTTTCCTCCTGCTAACCAGATCCTCCAAATGTACATATTATTGGAAATCTGCCTTTTAGCGTATCAACTCCACTGATTATCAAGTGGCTTGAAAATGTTTCTTGTAAAGATGGACCTTTTGTTTATGGCAGAACCCAGATGACATTGACTTTTCAAAAGGAAGTGGCAGAGGTAAGTTCTGACCGTGGTTTTTTTGTTTTGTTTTGTTTTGTTTTGTTTTGTTTTGTTTTGTTTTTGGCTCTTCGAATTCCAAAACAAAGTAATACTGCATTTTTGTGACAGACTGTGTTTTCTAAGTTAATGCTCCATTACACATACACACCAACACCAGCTCAACCAAAAGTTAAGCATCTCATGATGATGACGGGTGTGACTGCTCTGAGCTCTCCGTGGAGAACACGAGTGCTGTGCTGCCAGCCAGGAAGGCCGTGTCGTACCTACAGGGACACAGTAGGGCCATAGAACAGTGAGAGACGTGATCTGTGGGCTGCTGCTGATACAATAATACATAGGGATTGGCCTGTGATCGGTTAAAGTTGATACATTGAACTTCATGAGATGGTGAAGAATGCGGTAATCAGTCGGTTTGGAGAAAGGGAAGGGGGTTGGTGTCTGATTATGCAGTACATAGACTTTCACTTAATCCCCTACTTCCGCTGGGCCTGCTATGCCTGCATTCCCATGGCGGGAGTGTTCCCAGGTCACTCCCTAGAAAATAATCCTACGTGGTAATAAGCAAGGGAAGGTTTTGTGCTGCAGAGGTTTAATGAGGGGATCTGCAGACTACAAGTGTTTTGTTTTTTTTTTTTAATTTTTTATTATGACTTACAAATACAGAAGAGTATGTGATGGATTTGTATGGCCTAATAAAAAGAACACCTGAATCCCTCCCACTCAACTCAATAGTTAAACTCCCAACATCGTTGACACCCTCTTGTATGCCTCATTCTGATTGTGTCTCTGGTTTTCCACCTGCCACCAAAGTAATCAGTACCATGAATTTGGAACTTACTATTCCCTGTTTAGTGTGTCACATAGATTCTTATCTGTATAATTAATATACTTTAGTTTTCTCCATTTTTGAACTTACGCAAATGGATTCATGCACTATGTACTTCTTTTTTCCTCATTCACTTATGCTGCTCATAGCTGTAGTTTATTTGCGTAGTTATACACTACCCACTCTTTGACTAAGTCATAATTTATCTGCCCATTCTCCTCTTTTGGAATCCTGTTCCAGTGTTTTTACGAACAAAGCTGTCATGGAGATTCTTCTATTTATGTCAGCCGGAGCACGTAAGCAGGCTTTCCCTAGAGAATATATCCAGAAGTGGCCATGCTGGATCTTAAGTTCCCCCAATCTTCACTTTGGCTGAATAATGCTAATTTGCTTTCTGAAGTCATCGTGCCTGTTTATATTCCCACCAGCAGTGTGTGTGAGTTCATTTTGCTTCATATCCTTGCCAGTACTTGATATTGCCAGACTTGTACTTTCTGTTAATCAGAGCTGAATGGTGTGTTTTGTGGTTTTATTTTGTCTTTTGCTAAGTTTTTAATCAAATTGAGCGCCGGGGTCACCTGAGTGTCACAGTCGGTTAAGCGTCCAACTCTTGATACTGGCTCAGGTCATGATCTCATGGTCAAGATCAAGCCAAGCCGTGTGCTCAGTGCAGAGCCTGCTTGGGTTTCTCTCTCTCTCCCTCTCCTGCTGTCCCTCCCTCACTTTTGCACATGCGTTGTCTCTCTCTCTCTCTCTCTTTCTCTTCCTCTCTCTCTCTCTCTCCCTCTCTTTCTCTCTCCCTCTCTCTCTCTCTCTCTCCCTCTCTCCCTGCCTCTCTCTCTCTCTCTCTCTGTCTCTCTCTGTCTCTCTCTCTCTCTCTCTCTCAGAATGAACTTTTTTTTAAAAAACTAAGCACCATTTTGCATGTTTATGGACCTTTGAGATAGCGTCTTTTTTGTGAAGTACTTGCCCTTTGCTTATTTTTCTGTTGGATTGCTTGGTCTTATTCTCCTATATTTGGAGGAGTTCAAAAATGGTCTTCGTACTAGTCTTTTATTAAGTGTGTCACGAATTTCTTCTTCTCCTCTTAGGCATGTTATGGTCTTTACGGTATCCTTTAAAGACCAGATGCTTTTAATTGTAAATTTATGGTTAGTGCTTTTGTGTCTTATTGAAGAACTCTTTATATCTTGATATCATGAGGATATTCTTCTGTGTTATCTTCTAGAATCTTTTATTGTTTTACTTTTCACATTTATATCTGTAATCCACTTGGGATTGATTTTTGTGTGGGGTGAAAATAGAAGCCACTTTTCCTGTTTTTCATACATGACCCCAGTGAACTTAGCACTTCTTCACTGACCTCTACCAACACCTCTGACATAATGACAAAGCCTCTATCACACTGGTCTGATGAGAGACCCCAAGAAGAACGACTGTATGAATTTAGGACACAGAAGGCCCAGTGTTATAGAAGACAGAGCGTGGAATCCTCAGAAGAACATTCAGTTCACCTCAGAGTAGCACAAAGAATTTGATAAGACACCTATCATGTTTGCATATACTGAAAGAATAGGTAAGTTGGGGAGAGTGTGGGGTTGAATTAGTGATAAATAGAAAATCAAATACAGGAAGGATTGAAGCAAACAAAATATATCACTGTTAGAAAGACAAGTAAAAATGTTATTGGAAATATATAATTATTTATTCTGGAAACCGAAGGAAAAAAGAGGGGCCTGTATAAAAAAAATCACAGAACTTTACTGAGAGTCTCAGAAGATCACTGAGCTACATCAGGAGAAATAGAACCCTGGAAGAAAAAAAAAATGAGTATTATAAAGCTGCTTCATTTTTCCAAATTATGTTTTTTCAGTAACATCTTGAAATGTAGTGAGTGAAGTCCCCGGGATCATCTTGGGTGGACCTGCGAGAACGGAAAGGAAATTTCGAAAGAAAGAGGAGTGATGAGAGAAGCCTGGCCTATCACATGTTAAAATGTGTTGTAAACTCCAAGAACTGAGGCACTGCGACTCATTATGAGACGGAGTGATGGCTACATTAGAAGGCGCAGAATCAGGGGCGCCTGGCTGGCTCCGTCGGTTGAATGTCTGACTTTGGCTCAGGTCACGATCTCGCGGTCCGTGGGTTCAAGCCCCGCGTTGGGCTCTGTGCTGATAGCTCAGAGCCTGGAGCCTGCTTCGAGTTCTGTGTCTGTCTCTCTCTCAAAGGTAAACGAACATTAAGAAAATTAAAAAAAAAAAAAAAAAAAAAAAAAAAAAAAAAGCCAGAATCAGACAACTTCATATTTGATAACGATTGTATCCTGTGTCAGCAAAGGAAAAAAGAAAAAAAGATTATTTAGTGAATGCTTGGATATTGAAGCAATTTAATAATTCACTGTACGTAATAAAAAAAAATAATTCACACATAAAAATTCCAGTTCCTAGAGCCCACCGGCCACCCTGCTGTCACTGTCCCTGTGGCGCCTTAACAAAGGCACCGTCTCAAAGCACGAGCAGTCCTAAAGGTGCCTGGAGAAGTCGGGGGTGTGGACACACTGACCGGGGTATTGGCAGCCTTCTATGAAGAACCGGAGAAACCTAATAGTGCTGTGCGTTTTTAATACATTTTTTTTTAACGTTTATTTATTTTTGAGACAGAGACAGAGCATGAACAGGGGAGGGGCAGAGAGCGAGGGAGACACAGAATCTGAAACAGGCTCCAGGCTCAGAGCTGTCAGCACAGAGCCCGACGCGGGGCTCGAACTCACGGACCGTGAGATCATGACCTGAGCCGAAGTCGGATGCTTAACCGACCGAGCCACCCAGGCGCCCCGTGCTGTGCGTTTTTAAAGCATCACTTAGGAGCTGCTGCCCCTAGAAAATCCAGAAATAGAACTGCCTCACCTAGAATCGACAGAAATGAAAGAGAAATAGGAAGCTATTGTAGAAGAAAATAAAGAACAAAAACAAAGCTTGCTCTGTATGCACCACCTCAGAAGTGTGCTGAATAGGATTCTTCTCAGTGGAAAAGACACTGAAAAAATGGTGCTGTCTGACTTGAATAGTTTGTATAGTATGTAATATTTTGCAGAACAGCTTCCGTAGAACTCTTGATACGTTGTAACTGTCACAAACACATATACTTCGAAACACCAACAATATAAAAAAAAAAAAGTTTCCAGTTACTGTATCTTCAGATTCCCTACTCTGTTGTGCAGTGGCTACTCTGTTGTTAATTTTAGTCAGTTTTCATTTTGGATATTGTAGTTTTACTTCTAGAAGTTCCATTTGGGTCTTGTATTTTCCCTTACTTCATTATGTTCATGCTTTCCTTGGCATCTTTACATATGTATAATATTTATAATAGCTGTTGTAAGACCTTTGCTTATTAATTTCACTACCTCTGTCATTTCTGTATCATTTTACCATTTGCTTTTTCCCCCCTCCCTCTTTCTGTGGGTCCTACTTTTCTGCTTCTTTGCAAGCCTGGTAATTTTTATTATTTTTAATATTTATTTAATTTTGAGAGAGCACACAAGCAGAAGAGGAGCAGAGAGAGAGAGAGGGACATGCAGATTTCAAAGCAGGCTTTAGGCTCTGAGCTGTCAGCACTGAGCCTGATGTAGAGCTCAAACTCTCGAACCCATGAGATCATGACGTGAGCTGAAGTCGGATGCTTAACTGACTGAGCCACCCGGTCGCCCCACAAGCCTGGTAATTTTTGGCCAGATGCTAGATATTGTGAGGTTTTGTTTTGTTTAATCTTGTGGAGGGCTGGATTTTGTTGTATTGGCCTGAGTGGTGGGTTTTGTTCTGGCACAAAGATGAGTCACGTGCATATTGGTTTAGAGCTTGCTTTTAAGCTTGCTTATGACAAGTCTATAGCAGCCTTTAATCTGAGGCTAATTAAAGTCACACTATTAAGTCCCAACCTTTCTGAGGAATCCACCCAGTACCCCGTGTATTTCAAGAGCTCTTTACTTGGCTGTTGGGTGTACAGACTATCTCTAGCCCTGTGTGACCTCCATTTGTCCCACTTTCTGATGCTACTTTCTCCAGCCTCCCAACCTCATGCACTTCTAGATCGATGCTCTGTCAGAGACTTGAAGGGATCCCTTTGCATATCTCAGGAGCACCCTCCCCTTTCCTGTCTCCCATGCCCCCTGTCTGTCTCTGTCTGTGTGTGTGTGTGTGTGTGTGTGTGTGTGTGTGTGCATGTTTACGTATCCAGTAGTGTGCCTCACAAGTTCTGGCTGCCTTGGCCTCCCAGAGCCTGGCGTCTGTCTCCTCTCGTCAGGCAGACCACAGGGCTCTGTTTCTACTCCTGCTTGTGCTGCTGCCTGAGTATGGCTTCCAGGCTGTTAGCTGCTCAGTTGTAAGGCTCACCTCTCACCTTCTTTCTCCCGTGTCTGTGCTCATAGTCCCGTAATGCTGTTGTTTAGTTTATGCAAAGTGTCGTTTCATACATTTTATTCAGCTTCATACTTGTTTTTTTGTAGACAACTTTTTAATATCAGAATTCCCCTGAGAGAATTAGATACATATGTGAGAATTACACACACACACACACACACACACAAAACACATATATATATAAAATGTAGTCACATTAGTTCTGTTCTTTAGATGCCTTTCTCTGCATTTACACATGTGTAAGAATTCTATTCCTTAGATCTCTCCCTCTCTCTTTACCCATGTTCCACTTGAGAATAGTGGTTCTCTGTGGAGACGATTTTGCCCCCAGCCCCCCATTCAGGGACATTTGGCAGTATCTGGAGACATTTTTTTTTTGTAGTGCGTGACTTACTCAAATGTGGTCCGTTTACACTGTTGGGCAACCACTGCCTCTGTCTAGTTCCATAAAATATTTAATGCATACCTTTTGAAAGCTATATGAAAGCAAAGATTACTTGAGTGATTCAGAAGAAATTTCTGTCATTTAACTCACTAGGCAATTTATTGAGTTTTACAGTTGTAAATTTTTAATTATATGGATATTTTTCACTTTGCTTTTAATTTGCCTGTATGGTACTGATAATAATAATATCGGCTCTTACTTATGGAATGTCTGCTATGGAATGGATGCCACTTTAGGTACGTTTTCTTATTTAAGCCTCAAAGCAAGCTAATGAAATAGTATTTTTTAATTGACATTGACACGCAAAGTTAGTTTCGGGTGTACAACGTAGGGATTCAGCAACTGTGCACGTTGTGCTGTGTTTGCCCCAAGAGTAGCTGCCATCTGTCAGCACACAAGGTATTACACCACCGACTGTATTCCCTGTGCTGAACCTTTCATCCTTGCGACTTACTAACTTTTGATAGGAAAGGATACTGAAGCTCAGAGATTTTAATTAGCTTCTTCAAGACCACACAGCTACCAAGTAGCAGAGCTGGGACTTAGGCCAAGCAAGTCCGGCTCCCAAAACTTGATCTTCTAATCACAACAGAATAATATTCACATGGACACAGATTCAGTATCTATGACATGTATAAATTATGAGGAAAGTTAAACTGAGCAAGCAGAATTCTGGGTACATGTAAACTCAAAATTAAATGCTTAAAAACAAGTGATGAGAAGCAGCTAACAAAACACCAGAAATCTTCACAGAACTATTCAAAATTAAGGAATTTAAAACCGAATTAAGGAGCTTTTGCTGGAAGTTTTTCATACAATTTCAGAGACTTTTATTTAATTATTGACCTGTCAGAATCTTAAAATCATGATTTATAACTATTACCTTCTTTCTCTTCCATCACTGATTACTCCCTCTTTACTGTATTACTACGATCAAAAAGGAAACCTACTCTAATGTCATCCATTTTACAAAACAAAACAACTCTGTCTCTCTCTGTCTCAGAAATAAGTAAACATTAAAAAAAATTTAAAAAAAAAAAAAAGGCGCCTGGATGGCTCAGTCAGTTGAGCGACTGACTTCGGCTCAGGTCATGGTTTGTGAGTTCACCCCCGGGTCAGGCTGTGTGCTGACAGCTCAGAGCCTGGAGCCTGCTTCAGATTCTGTGTCTCCCTCTCTCTCTTTGCCTTCCCCTGCTCGCACTCTGACTCTCTCTGTCTCAGAAATAAATAAACATGAAAAAAACATTTTTTTTTTAAACAAAACAAAATGGGAGCCTGGGTGGCTCAGTTCGTTCAGCATCCAACTCTTGAGTTCAGCTCAGATCATGATCTCCTGTTTTGTGGGATCGAGCCCCATGTCAGGCTCTGCAGGGCCTGCATCGGATTCTCTCCCTCCCTCTCTCTCACTGCCCTTCCCCCCGCGTGTGCCTTCCAGAGCTGGCTCTTGCACGCTAGCGCGCTCGCTCTCTCGCTCTCTCTCTCTCTCTCTCTCTCTCTCTCTCTCTCTCATAAATAAATAAACTTTAAAAGACAAAACAATCTCCCTTGACCCCACCTCATGCCTTCTGGCTATCTATAACAACCTATGAACATTGTAGTCTATTTAACTTGATGGTTGCTTAAGTTCGAACCCATTCTAGAAGCATTACAATTTTATCCTTCCTGCCCATGTTTTATGTACTTGATGTCCTATTTTACGTCTTTTTATGTTGTGTATTCCTAATTATCATAGGTATGGTTGATTTGACTACTTTTGTCTGAACCTTCATACTAGCTTTTATGAGGGGTTCATTTACTACCTTTAATGTATAACACTGTTACCAGTGAAATTTTTTCTTTTGTGATTTTCATCCAGTTATGGCATTTTCTGTTTTGCTTAAAGAAATCCCTTAAATGTTTCTTGCAAGGGCTGGTTTAGTGGTGATGAACTTCTTTAACTTTTGTTTGTCTGGGAAACTATCTCACCTTTAATTCTGAATGATAATATTTCTTGCTGGGTAGAGTGTTCTTGGTTGTAGGTTTTTTTCTTTCAGCACTTTGAATATATCATGTGTTCTGGCCTTCAGATTTTCTGCTGAAAAATCAGCTCTTATAGATATTTCCTTTTATATAACCAGTTGCTTTTCTCTTGCTGCTTTTAAGACTCCTTCTTTGTCTTTAATTTTTGAGATTTTAATGGTTATCTGTCTCCATATGGACCTCTTTGGGTTCATCTTGTTTAGGGTGTCTCTGCTTCCTGGACGTAGATCTGTGTTTTCTTTTCCTTGTTAGGTAGCTTTTCCGTTATTTCCTAAAATTAAGTTTTCTGGTCCTTTCTCTCTTCTTTCTGTGTGACTCCTTATAAGATGGGTGTTGTGTGCCCAATGTTGTCCCAGAGGTCCCTTAACCCATCCTGATTTTTTTCATTCTTTTTTTCTTTTTGCCATTCAACCTGAATGATTTCTGCTGCCCTATCCTCCAGATCACTGATCTGTTCTTTTGCATCCCCTGATTTGCTCTTGACTCCCTCTGTTGTGTTTTCCCTTGCAGTTATTGTATTCTCCAGCTGTAACTGGCTCTTTTTTATATTTTCTATCCCTTTATTTAAGTCCTTGCTGAGTTGATCCACTCCCCCCGAGTTTGGTGAACATCTTTATAACCATCACTTTGAACTCTTTATTAGGTAGATTGCTTATCTCTTTTTGTTTAGTTCTTTTTCGGGCTTTGTCCTGTTTTGTTTGGAACCTTTTCTACTGTCTGCTCATGTTGTCTAACTCTGTATTTGTTTCTATATACTAGGTAGGTCAGCTGGGATTCCTGTTCTTGAAGGAGGTGGCCTTATGTGGAAGGTGTGCCGTGGGTCACCAGAACCAGGTGCTTCAGGGGTGTCCCCTGTTGGCTGTATGCACCCCTCTGTTGGCACTGGGCTGTGATTGCAACAGGTACACTGGGGGGCAGAGATGCCCCACCCACTTCCCCGGCAAGAGTTGATTTTGGGGGCAACAGTCTCCCTGAGGCTCTCTGCCAGGTGTACAGGGTAGGAGTCCAGGAGCACCTGGAAGGAAGGTGGGTTCGGCAATGCAGGTCTTCAGGGGAACACCGGGGCAGGGCAAGCGGTGCCAGAAAGGTATATGGAGAGTGTCAGACTGGTGCCCGCCAGCATCGGACGCGTAGGCTGAGAGGGTAAGAAGAATAGTGCCTGCCAGCATGTCCACTCTTGGATAAAGTTCTTACACAACCCTGCCCCTTTGGCCTGCTCCCTAAAACCAGGCAATATATTTTCTGCACATATGGCCACTTTTCAAGCAGCTGCCTCTTTGCGGAGTCTCGGAGCAAGTGAGGTTATGTGTAGTCCCGTTAAGCGCGGAATCTCCATTTCCGCTAGCCTTCCAATTCTCCCAAAGCAAAGCCCAGCTGATTTTCAGAAACAGAAGTTATGGGAACTTAACTTCCTGGTGCAGATCCCCAGGGTGGGGGGTGCCTGGTGTGGGGCTGTAACCCCTCACTTCCCAGGGAGGATGTTTGCACCTGGGATATATCTTCTCTCACTCTTGGTTTTGGTTCCTGACCTGACCATGTCTTTGTCCCTCTTTCCCTGTTTGAGGCTTTGTCTTTATATTTACAGCTACCTCCGCTGTTCTCCCAGTCGTCAGGTCGTTCTCAGGGAGAGTTGCTCTGTACGCAGCTGAAGCTGTGCTATGTTCACGGGAGTGAGCTCAGGATCCTCCTGCTTTGCTGTATTCCTCACTTCTGCCCGTCTGGAGATATTTTTGGTTGTCGCAACTGGGGGGTGCTTTTGGTGTCTAGTGGGTAGAGGTTAGGGAAGCCGGTAGACATCCTTCAGTGCGCAAGATAGCCCCAACAACAGAGAATCGCTCCACATTTACCAGCTGAAAACGTCAGCAATGCAGAGGATAGGAACCTTTGCTTTAGGGTATATAGCCATAAAATCTTTCTCTCAGCCATCTTAGAATTTTCCATCCCAAAAACGTAGGGCCCTTTTGTGTTTGTTAGGAACTGTAAGGCATCACTACTTTCCTAAGGCCCATGTCATTTCCGGCTTATGATTCTAACTCTCTTCTGTGTGTTTGAGTTGAGCATATATTAATAGTTTTCTTGTTTTTTCAGCCTTTTGATTTGTTCTTGGACTTTTATTTTCTCAGATGACATGATTATTATGGTATTTCTGTTCTTGAATAACACAATAGAGATGCAAAACACTATGTACTCTAATTCTTTTGGGGGAAAATGCAAAGGAACAGAGGCTTAAGAGGTGGAGGAATATTTTCAGTGACTCAGAATGTCAGTTGTGATTATTAATAACAGTGTTGCTTTAACTTCAGCATATGCAATTATTTTTCTTTAACCAGAAAAAAAATGTTGATTTTAGTTAAATTTTAGTACGGGTATCAAGAAGAGTTTACATTGAGTCTATAATTTATGGAATGCTCCAGAAGCATGGTTAACACTGGTCCTCTGAGCAGTTTTCACATTTTGCGAGTGAAAGTCTAAACAGGACAATATATGGCGAGCAGTATTTTCCATATACCCTCTGTTTGCTCTTGACAGTGTCATATTTGTGATTTTATATTCCGCAGATAGCGCTCGTTAGGCATTCACTTTGCTTGGCTTTGTTGAGTTGTAGAGCAGAAGCAACTGAGCAGAGTCCTCTTCTCTCCAGGTCTGCAGGGTCTAAAGCTAAGAATTCAGCTCGCACACATTAAAGAGCATATAGACAGTATAAAGTTCCAGCTCATAAAATAGAATCAGACTGTGTAGCAGTAAATGAGACCTTAACAATCTCATCTAACCTCATTTCATAGATGATGAAACTGAGGCTCAACATAAGTTAAGGTCTGGCAGAAGGTCACAGAGCTAGTTACAGGGAAAGCCGAACTTGAACCCAGGTCGTGTGTTTTCTGCTGCAGTCATGATGTTTAAGTTCTCCGTGTGACCGGACCTGTGGTCTTTCCTTTCTGGGTCCAGGATCAGCTTGTTGCTCTCCTCCCATCTTCAGGGGCCCCTGCTGCTTAATGGTCCACCCCTAGCAGGGAGGGAGGGAGTTACCTTGCCAGGAAATATGTCGTTTTCAGTGTCCCTGATATTTGGCTGTGTAGCTTCCCAAGAATAAGCCTAATTTTTCTACTTAAAATGATTTTAGATGAATGAGGAAGAAAATAACACTGTCTTTGTGAAATCTTTGACCCCTGGTTTTTCTTAAACTGCCTCAGAAGGCTTTTAAAATCTCCAGGGTTAGAGGTTTCCTTTTACTGAAAAATTAACTGGTTTGGTTTCCCGGCCTTTTGTTGTTAAAATGTCTACCTTGTAACGGAGTTTGAACTCTAATAGCTTTACATATAACGTATCATAGAAATATTAAGTCCTGTTTGGATGACTGATTTTGACCATGTAACTCTTGTGTTAGTTTGTTGTTATTGTTGTTGTTTTCTGGGGGGGGGGGGGGGTTAAAAATGTTTTTTTAATGTTTATTTAATTTTTAGAGACCGAGCAGGAGTGGGGGAGGGGCAGAGAGAGAGGGAGATAGAGAATCCGAAGCAGGCTCCAGGCTCTGAACTGTCAGCACAGAGCCCGATGCGGGGCTCAAACCCACAAACTGCGAGATCATGACCTGAACAGAAGTCAGCTGCTTAAACAGCTGAGCCACACAGGTGCCCCTCTTGTGCTAGTTTTTAACGAAATTTTTGCAGAGCTTTCTGTTCTGTGGCTTGAATTTTTCCGTAATGAATGTGCTGCTTTCTTCTGAATTCAGGTGTATTATCCACAATTTCCATCTCCACAGCCTAGGTGTATTTGCTGCAAAGTTTGGATGGGTCAAGTTGAGGGGTCAGGCTTTACTGGCAGGAGTGGAGGCCTGCCTAGCACCCTGAGTGAAATATACTTAAGCATGCCTTCACATCCAATTCCGTTTACCCTCTGTGCCTCACTGGTTTGCTCGTTGGTTAAAGTGATTTTTTATTTTTTCTTTTTTTCAAATTTTTTTTTAATTTTTTTAACGTTTTTACTTATTTTTGAGACAGAGAGAGACAGAGCATGAACGGGGGAGGGGCAGAGAGAGAGGGAGACACAGAATGGGAAACAGGCTCCAGGCTCTGAGCCATCAGCCCAGAGCCCGACGCGGGGCTCGAACTCACAGACCGCGATATCGTGACCTGAGCCGAAGTCGGACACTCAACCGACTGAGCCACCCAGGCGCCCCTAAAGTGATTTTTAAAATTTTGTTGAATTCATCAGTGAGAACACCTTTGAGATATAAGGTAAAATATTGGAAAACAATCCAGCATAAATACTAATTTTCATATGCAGACTTTCTTTTTTTTTAATGTTCATTCATTTTTGAGAGAGAGAGAGAGTTGGGGGGAGGGGTTGAGAGGGGTACAAAAGGATCTGAAGCGGGCTCTGCACTGACGGCAGAGAGCCCTATGTGGGGCTCGATCTCATACCCTGTGAGGTCATGACCTGAGGTGAAGTCAGATGTTCAACTGACTGAGCCAACCAGGCACCCCTGGTTTATTTATTTATTTATTTATTTATTTTTTAACGTGTTTTTGTTTTGTTTTTGTTTTTGTTTTGAGACAGGGAGAGACAGAGCATGAACAGGGAAGGGTCAGAGAGAGGGAGACACAGAATCTGAAACAGGCTCCAGGCTCTGAGCTGTCAGCACAGAGCCCGACGTGGGGCTCGAACTCACGGACCCTGAGATCATGACCTGAGCCGAAGTCGGCCGCTTAACCGACTGAGCCACCCAGGCGCCCCTATTTTTTTTTTTTATTTTGGGATTAAGTTCACGCTAGATTTTAGTTTTACACAACTGCTTTGAATTGTGCCGGTTGCACAGTGCACTTTGAAGTTTTTACTTTCATGGCAATGGTACATTTAAGCTCCGAAAGAAATTCGTGAGGAACTAGAAATATTTTTGACCCTATGATCCATAAGTTTATTCTTTAAATACGTGCTTCTGGTGTTTGTCTTTTTTTTTTTTTTTTTTTTTTTTTTGCTTGAATATCTGCATTTCTTGGTTTTACAGTTTACTAAGGAACAATTTGCTTTGTCATTTATATTGTAGCAGCCTATCACTTATCCTGAACTGGGCCTCCCAGTCACTTCAACTGTCTAAATATAGACCAGAGCCAGGTAATTTAAAAAGAGGGATGAGGTGGAGGGATGGCTTCTGAGTAACAAAACAGATGCTACAAAATCTATTACTTTCCCCACAGGAAATTTTCTGAGCATCTCAGATAATTTTTTTTTTAACGTTCGTTTATTTTCCTGAGTGAGACAGAGCACAAGCAGGGGAGGGGCAGAGAGAGGAAGACACAGCATCTGAAGCAGGTTCCCGGGTGACAGCACAGAGCTTGAGATGGGCCTCGAACCCACGAACTGTGAGATCATGACTTGAACCAAAGTTGGATGCTTAACCGACTGAGCCACCCAGGTGCCCTGAGCATCTCAGTTTTAAAACCTCCGTAAGGCAAAGCTCTTGCGAGCCAAATTATGTGGTTTTCGTGTCCAGACAGGTCAGAAGTAGCAAATAATAGGGAATTTTAGGGATCTGCACATGACGGTGAAGCAGGAAGACAAAACGCAGTGCGGTAAACACTCATTCATTTAGTAGTGTGGCACACGGCCGACGTACTCAACTCCATGATTAATCCAGCAGCCATTGGCATTTGTAAGGCTGACCCTGTATCACTTAGAAGAGGCTCAGAGTATCCAGTAAACTCTAAGAACATAGAGAAGCAGGATACATTTTTTAAAAGTCAGTGTGCCTCATTTTTTTTCATCCTTCACTCAGTTATGTCTAATCTTAACATATTGCCATATTTTTATGTCTTTTTTTTTTTTAAGAAATAAAATGTTATAGATATGCTTAAAACCCTCTTCAGCCCCCTTTCTTTCTCTCCTGTGAGTTGTACTCAAAATTGATGCTCATCATTCCCATGCATGTGTTTTGCAGATACATATATGTTCACACACAGGGAACAATGAAGGGTAATGTTTTGAAGTTTTTATATACATGGAGTCATACTCCACATGTTTTCTGCCACTTCATTATTTTCTGCTCTATTTTGGGATCTGTGCTGGTAACACCTTCTTACTCATTTTAACTGTTACTTAGTGTTCCATTGTCAAAATTACCACAGTTTGCTTATTCATTCCTGTTGACGGACCTTTATGTTTTTCTTGCCATTTTTGACGCTATGCATGTATGATGTGGTAGGGAACATTCTTCCACGGTATTTCCTTGTGGAAGTATATGTACTGTTCTCTAGGACACGTCCTGAAGGTAGACCTAAAGGGTCATGAGGGTGTACTCAGCTTCGGCTCTCCTGTATATTTTGCCAAATTGTAATGCAGAGTGCTTGTACCTGTTCTCCCTAGCGGTAGGTGGGGGTTCCTCTGGCTCCATATATTCACCAGTTCTAGGTTCTGCCAGGCTCTTTTTGTTGTTGTTGTTGAAATTTTGTTCGTTTCGTGGATAGGAAAGCTTATCTCATTATAGCTGAAATGTGTATGTCCTTAATTTGTAATGTGGTTGAGCATAGTTCATGGTTATGGTTCATTTGGGTGCTCTTAGTGTATTTCTTAGCATATTTTCTATTGTTTATCTTTCGGTTACTGATGTGTAGGAGTTCTCCTATGTTTTGAACCCTAATCCTTTGTCAAAGGAGTTTCAAATACCTTCTCTCTGTGACTTATGTTTATAGTGTTTTTTTATTATGGAAGTTTTAAATTTTAATAGAGTAAAGGATCAGTCTCTTACAGCTTTTGCTTTTGCATCTTCAAGAAATTTTTGCCTAGCATGGAGTAATAAATACTTACAAACATTTTAAAGTTTTGCTCTTTATTTTGTGTTAATGCACTTGGAATTTATTTTTGGTTATGGTACGAGATGGGGAGTTACTCTTTTCTCTTGTAGATATACCTACTCCTACCAATATCACAGATCGAATGGTCCATTCTTCTTCTATTAGTGGCTGCTGCCTTACATCTGTCACACAGCAAACATCCACATGTGCTTGGGTCTGTTTCCAAGGTCGTTGTTCTGTTGGTCTGTGCCTAGAGTAATGCCATACTTGGCCTTAATTTTGATGTCTGGTGGGGTGAGTCTGCCCCAGCCTGCCCCATGTTGATGTTCTTCAGGAGCTTTCTGGCTACCCTGGGCCCTTTGTCTTTCCATATAAAATTTTAGGGAATTTAATGTAAATTTCCTTTCAAACATCCTTTGAGATTTTGGTTGAAATTGCATTGCAATTATGAGTTAATTTAGATATATCTGGTTTTGGGGCGCCTGGGTGGCTCAGTCGGTTAAGCGTCCGACTTCGGCTCAGGTCATGATCTCGCGGTTACTGAGTTCAAGCCCCGCGTTGGGCTCTGTGCTGACAGCTCAGAGCCTGGAGCCTGCTTCGGATTCTGTGTCTCCCTCTCTCTCTGCCCTTCCCCTGCTCATTCTCTGTCTCAAAAATAAATAAAACATTAAAAAAAAAATTTAGATACACCTGGTTTTAAAATTGTTTAGGTTCTTAAAAGATGAAATTCCTGGTTTTTGCAAAAACAAAAGAACACTCCAAGAGTTCTGAATATTCAACGTTTTATTAGATTAAAAGATTTTTTTAATGTTTATGTTTGAGAGCCAAAGAGACAGAGTGTAAATGGGGGAGGGGCAGAGAGCCCTGGAGACACAGAATCTGAAGCAGACTCCGGGCTCTGAGCTGTCAGCACTGAGCCTGACGCAGGGCTTGCACTCCTAGACCGTGGGATCATGACCTGAGCCGAAGTCGGCAGCTTAACCGACTGGGCCACTCAGGCGACCCTAAGTTTTATTAGATTTAAATAAAGAAAAGCACACTATTGAAAATGTTCCTTCATATATTTTGGTAATCCATAAGATTAAATAAGTCTTTTTAGTTCTTAATTATGCTTACTAATTTCTTCATTCATCAAATATAGACTGATATTTGTTTCATATAGGACCTTCTTCTACATAATATAACAGTGGTTTGAAAATCCCCAGCATCCAGTGATAGGGAAGTTTTCTTACTGGATTTTTGAGTGCATTATATAGGATATAATTCACATTTCCTAGGTTCGCGTCTGCTGATATTGGAGGAAAATGTTCCCCATGCTGCCTGTGTATCATGTGTCAGATAGATAGCCTATAGTTTTAAAATTTATCTCAACACTCCATCTAGTGTCCATAGATAATAGGATGTTGGCTGCATTCTGTCTAATCAGACTGGATTAATTATTTGCTAAAAATTCCTTTTTGTCCCATAGAGACTTACAGCCAGTACAGGAAGCAAACAGCGCAGTCGCCTTTCTGTTATGGCCCAGTACCTCTGCAACGTTCAGCACATCTTGACCATTCCGGGTCGGGCTTTTGTCCCTAAACCAGAGGTGAGTTTCTGTTTATTTGTAAATCTGTGTTCATCTGAGAATGTGTCATAGGAAATTATTTCTAGGATCTGATCTTCACTTCCATGCAAACTGTACTGTTTATCTCTCCTGAATAAGAAAAATCACAATGTGTGAATAGTTCTTGTCCTAATTTTTCTCCCTTTTACAGTGACCAAATGTCTAGGTTTACCCATGCTGCCCTGGTGGTGGTGGTATTATCACCTTGTACTCTTAAAAGTATTCTAGGATGGAAGATAAGTTGTTTGGTCACCTCATCTTCAGAAAAAGAAATCAGTATTCGTTTTGTGATTTCTGCATAGATTTCTAAATTCAAGTTACCTCAAACATTTTTTATCATGAATTTTTTTCCACCTTTTTTTTTTTTTTGAAGTGCAATTAACATACAGTGTTATGTCAGTTTCAGTTGTACAACATATTGGTCCAAAATTTTCTACATTCCTCAGTGCTCACACAGTAAATAAAAATTTATTTATTTTGAGAGAGAGAGCGTGTGTGTGTGTGTGTGTGTGTGTGTGAGAGAGAGAGAGAGAGAGAGACAGACATACAGAGAGACAGAGAGCGTGCACATGCAAGCGGGAGAGGGACAGAGAGAGAGGGAGAAGGAGAATCCCAAGCAGGTTCCACACTGTCAGCACAGAGCCCGACACGGGGCTCGACCCCACGAACTGTGAGATCACAGCCTGTGCTGAAATCAAGAATTGGATGCTCAATCGACTGAGACACCCAGGTGCTCAATGACTTATTTATTTTATAACTGGAAGTTGTATTTATTTTACCTATCTTCTCACCCCTCTTCCCTCTGGCAACCACCAGTTTGTTCTCTGTGGTTAAGTCTGGTTTTAGGTTTGTTTGTTTCTTTGTGTCTTATTTGTTCGTTTGTTTTGTTTTTTAGATTCCATATGTAATTGAAATCATGGTATTTGTCTTTCCCTGACATATTTCACTTAGCATGTACACTCTAGGTCCATCCACGTTATTACAAAAGGCAAGATCTCATTCTTATTTTATGGCTGAGTAATATTCCTTGTGTGTGTGTGTGTGTGTGTGTGTGTGTGTGTGTGTGTGTGTGTATACGTGTATACATGCATGCATATGTACACATCTTCTTTATCCATTCATCTATAAATGGACACTTGGATTACTGCCATATCTTGGTTGTTGTAAATAATAACTGCTATAAATAGGGGTGTATATATCTTTTCAAATTAGTGTTCTTGTGTTTTTTTGGGTAAATACTAGTAGTCATATTACTGGATCATATGGTATTTCTATTTTTAAGTCTTTGAAAAGTGTCCAAATTGTTCTCCACGGTAGTTGTACCAATTTACATTTCTCCCAACAGGGCACAAGGGTTCCTTATTCTCCACAATCTCACCCACATTTGTTATTTCATGTCTTTTTGATTCTAGCCATTCTGACAGATACAAGGTGATGTCTCATTGTGGTTTTGATTTGCATTTTCTTGATGATTAGGGATGTTGAGCCTCTTTTCATGTGTCTGTTGGCCATCTGGATGTCGTCTTTGGAAAAAATGTTTACTCAAGTCCTCTGTGCATTTTTTTTAATTGAATTCTTTGGTGTTGAGTTGTGTAAGTTCTTTGTATAACTTGGATACTAACCCTTTATCAGATCTGTCATTTGCGAATATCTTCTCCCATTTAATAGGTTGCTTTTTGTTTTGTTGATGGTTTCCTTTGCTGTGCAAAAGCTTTTCATTTTGGTGTAGTCCCGATAGTTTATTTTTGCTTTTGTTTCCCTTGCCTCTGGAGTCATATGTAGAAAAATATGGCTATGTCAGAGAGATTATTGCCTATGTTATCTTCTAGGGGTTTTATGGTTTTGGTCTCACATTTAGGTTTTTAGTTTATTTTAAGTTTATTTTTGTGTATGGTGTAATGCACATACACAGTATGTTTTTATAGTTCTCTATTCCTTTCTTCTTCTCTTGCTCTCTTCCCTTGTGGTTTGATGGCTTTCTTTAGTGTTATGCTTGAATTTATTTATCTTTATTTGTTGTATATAAACAGGTTTTTGATTTGTGGTTACCATTAGGTTCATGTATGTCTTAATGTGTATAGAAGTCTGTATGAAGTTATGGTTGCTTAAGTTTGAACATATTCTAAAAGCACTAAATTTTTACTTACCCTGTCCATGTCTTATGTATGTGATATCATATTTTACATCTTTTTACGTTGTAAAATGTGAAATCCCTTGGCTGAGTTTGGTACGTATAATTGATTTTACTACTTTTGTATTTAAACCTCCATACTTTCTTAAATGATCTACATTTATTAGAAGTTTGCTTTTATCTGTGAAGTTTTTTTTCCTTTCATAACTTTCTTCTAGTTATGGCCTTTCCTTTCCCCTCAAGTCCCTTTAACACTTCCTATAAGGATGTGTTAGTGGCGATGATCTCTTTTAATGTTTGTTTGGGGAAACTCCTCATCTCATCTTCAATTCTGAATAAAAATGGTGCTGGGTAGTATTCCTGCTTGCAGGTTTTTTCCTTTCAGCACTTTGAATGTATCTGCCAAAGCCTTATGGGATTTCCCTTGTATGTAACTGTGTTTTCTCATGCTACTTTTAAAATTCTCTCTTTATTGTTACTTTTTTTACATTTTAATTGTTTTGTGCCTTGGTGTGGACATCCTTGGGTTAATCTTGTTAGGGGTTTTCTGTGCTTTCTGGATCCAGATGTCTCTTTCCTTTTCTGGGTTAGGGAAGGTGTTTCAGCTGTTATTTCTTCAAATAAGAGTTCTGCCTTTTTATATTTTCTCCTCCTAGGATCCCTACGATGCAGTTGTTAATACAGTTGATGATGTCTCTGAGTTCCTTAACATACTCTCATTTTTTATTCTTTTTTTGTTTTGCTGTTCAGCTTAATTGCTTTCCATTGCGCCGTCTTCTGGATCACTGACCCATTCTTCTGCCTCCCCTGATCTGCTGTTGGTTCCCTCTAGTGTGTTTTTTTAATTCTACTTATTGAGTTCCCCATCTCTGGTTCTGTTTTACATTTTCTCTTTGTTGAAGTTCTTAGTTTACCCATTCTTTTTTCAAGTCCAGTATCTTTATGACCATTCCTTTTATTTTTTTATCAGGCATTTTGCTTATCTTTGCTCATTTAGCTCTTTTGCTGTGATTTTTGTCCTGTTCTTTCATTTGGGACACACTCCTGACTCTTTGTTTCTGTCTAACTTTGTTTCTGTGTATTAGGGAAGTCAGCTACGTCTCCCGGCCTTGAAAGTAGTAGCCTTGCATAGAAGAGGTCATGTGGTGCCCTGTAGCACAGTGCACCCTGGGCACCAGAAGCAGGTGCTCCAGGGGCGTCTCCTATGTGGACGGCATGCACCGTGCTGTCGTGGCTGAGCCACGTTTGTCTTCAGCCCAGTCAGCTGCAGTGACCCACTTTCGTGTGCTGTGGGTGTGCTGGACGGGGTTTGGTCCTTGTGCTGTTGAGGTGCCCGTCTGAGGACTACTTGGGCTTGTAGGTGGGTAAAGTCAGTGATCAGACTAGGTGTTTGCAGTCAGCCTCTGCCGCAGCTGCGGGCCCACTGAATGGCAAGGCTCTGTCCCTGCGTAGCCAGCGAAAAGGCTCAGCTACTGCAGCTGGACGCCGTGCTGCGTGGGCTTTCCTCTCCCTCTCCCCGGGGCAGGTGGCACTTTTGGAGTGGCCCCGAGCCCTGCCAGGGCTGCTTGCAGTGTGTGGCAGGGCAGGAGCCGCTTTGGAGGGATACCTGCCACGGAGGGCAGGTTAGATGGGGCCAGTCCACAGGAGCACACGAGGGGACGGGATACGGCACTAGCTAGACAGGTGGGGAGTGTTAGTGCTGGTTCCCGCAAAAGTCCGGCTAGCTAGGCCAAGAGCAGGGATGAGAAATGGTGTTTGCCAGCGCTTTGTTCTTGGGGAGGTCTTCTGAAGACCCCTGCCCCTCTAGTGCACGTTTGAGATTCGTAAGTAAATCTCCTGCACATATTCCGTGGGCACTTCTCAAGCTCCTGGTGTTGTGCTGTGCTTGGGTGGAGCTGTTTAATATGTTGGCTCTTTAAGGGTGGGGACTCAGTTTCCTATGTCCTCTTGCTCTCCTGGAGTTAATCCCACTGATTTTTAAGGTACCCAGAGTTAAGCCCCGCTGATTTTAAAAGCTCCCTAAGTTAAGCGTCGCTAGTTTTCAAGGCCAGATGCAGTGGGTGCTTGTGTTCCCGGTGCTGGGGTATCTGGTGTCCGGTGTGATCTCCCTTCTCCCTGCTCTCTCCTGTGGTCAGTGTCACTCGGGGTTTGGTTCCCAACCACAGCTCTGTTCCTCCTCCCCTTTCCAGTGTTGCCTCTGCTGTGATTAGCTGCAAGATCCGTTCTGCTGTCGTCAGGTCCTATTTAGGGTTAGTCACACAGATGTACCTGTTATCTGTTGTGTCCATGGAGGAGGTGAGCCAGGGGTGGTCTTCCTCCACCGCCCTCTTCGGTCCTCCTCTTTGCACATTTTTAAGAGATCCTATTTTGGCAGTGTTACTTGTGATTATTCATCTGTGGAAAATAGTTGGATATTAAACAAGACTGTTACTATTACATGCAAATTACAGAAACAGAGTTTCTCTGCCAAAAATAAAAATCAATAAAGTGGTGTCTGTTTTAGCAGAACTACTACTGGATGAGTTACTATAGGATATGTATTATAAAAACTAGTCTGTTTCTTTGTCGGATGTGTATTGAGTGGAAAGGCCAGGCGAGGCTGGGGCGGGGGCGGAGGGGGGCGGTTGGTGATGCCTGAAAGATGAAAGGGATAGGAGCACCATCAGACACGGAGTCTGCATCAGGGAGTTCACAGCTGGTGAGGAACAGATTTCTTCTTGCTTGCCCAAACTCTCAAGAATAAAGTCGTATAAAGTTTCATTTGAGATTCATTAAGGAAAGTAGACAGCATGAAAAAAATTGTATCATATGGTTTTTGGGATCGAGATGATCTATTTAGAATGGGGCCCCAACCAGTAGTGTTAGCCCTCCTTGTCCATCTTGAAGCGTGGTCTGAGAAGTCTCCATAGTCTCTGCTCCCACCGTTCACTTCCTCTGCCATGTTGTCCACCACAGTTGACTGAGCTTTGGCATGACTGTAGGAATTCAGTCCTTCTTCCCTCCTATAACAGTTTTCAGCTTTTTCTAAGCCAGGCTCAGAAAACTCATTTTCAGTACCACCTCCCTTTAGCATCTCAAGTTTTCAGACATTGTAAATGGTTTCTTCCAAAATAATAGATCCTGTTAGATCCCAGACAGGACCCAATGACTGGAGATGTCTTACAGGTCATCATCAGGTTTAATTTATTTGTGCTTTCAGGTATTTTCTATCCTAGAACAGATAGCCATTGTAATGAAGAAAACCAGTTGACCATATAGCTTTCTTTCTTCTCGTAATGCACATATGAGCATATATAACATTTTGAATAGTGTAGGACCCCAATGTATCAGAAACAAAGATCTTTACTTTAGGCTTTTATACTTAGGGTTCTGACCACAGTCCAGAGTCTTGAAGCTATTTAAATTTTACCAAGTGTTTCTTAAGGTAGATTTTAGAATATTTTTAATGGAAAGTTTTTCTTTGTTTTAGTTACTTAGTTCAGGGCATTTTTAGAGGTTGTTATCAACCTTATCCTTGATTTTGCAGTAAGATACACATGCAGTTAGTTAATGTTCTTTCCTCAAGGATTAAGGCCTCATGAAAATGTTTATTATTTGAAAAAAAACTAGCTATGTTTTTGGTTCACTTTATTGAAGAATGTTTGCTTTTTGACAGATTAAACTTATTCATAGCAGTTTTCTTGAGATGCTTTTCATCATGTTATAAATATTACATGCAAGGAATTTATTTGTAATCTAGGAAAACAGTTATCAAAGAGGAGAGAGGCTGTATTATGATAAAGGAAAATAGTAAATCAAATGATTAAATTTTGGTTCTAAGAGAATTCTCTGCTGCTCTGAAGTAGTTGTACTATTTAGCAGATTGGGAATATTCTGAGGAAAGCCAGAAAATATTTGACTCATGGATGGTTGCATTGAACAAATTTAAAACAATTTTCATTTTCTTAAGAAAGGAGAAGAATCTTCTAGAGAAGATAAAATAATGGCACAAGCCTATCCTTATGGCTAAACCTTTCTGAATACAAGAGGAGAAAGTCAGAAACACAAATAACTCATAACACAAGTGAAAAAAAGTGCTAAAATAGAGGTACAGGCAGGTTCACTGGGGAGTCCAGAGAGGGGGTTAATTCTCTATAGATGCTCAAAGAAGTTTCCTAAAAGTCAGTACTTCTTCTCAACCAACCCTGAGAATTAGATATGAGAATTTCTTTTGTGATATTTCAAGAACGTATTTATACCACCTTAGAATTTTTCTGGAGAATCTGTAATCCCTCCTGGTTATTGGTCTTTAGACAAACCAACTTAATCAAGGCAAGGCTTTTACTTCCGTGAACTAGAATAATCCTGTTCAGAATAGTTGACCTAAATTCTTGTCAAACTCATTATTTTTATTAACCTCTCTAGGCCCCAAAATTTGAACCCAAAATTCTTTTCTATCTACAGAAAATGCAACTTCCTAGGTTAGATTCATAAAATTTGTCAAATTGACTTACTCTAGTGTTTCTTAAACTTCTGGAGTTTTTAGTGAATAGAGTTAAGTCAGAATTTTTAAAATTTTGTATTTTCATTTCACTATTGAGTTCATAAAATTATTTTACCAATTACAAGACAAAATGTTTTACAGTGCAGATTCACAATTGAAAAATGCTTCCATGAGCAAATAAAGCTTATTTAAGTTTTTCAAGCTGACATTTTTAAACCCTGAAGAATCCACGTATTTCTGGAGTTCTACAGTAATTTTTTTGAGCTGATCTGCACATTAATCAAATTTGAGAAATACTAAGCTATTAGCTAGACCCTCAAAATTCTGTGTCATTTTTTTTTTCTTTTTAAAAAATGGGGCTTCTAATCTAACATACTCCCAACAGAATGGATAGGCTTTGGGTCTTAACCACTATGCTATCCTCAAACCTAGTAGGTAGGTCGCTTAGATATAAAATGAGAATTGCAATGGGCTCGTTTGATTAATATGATAGAGGCAGCATACTCTTGCGGAATAAATAGAAGTATTTTTTTATATGCTTTTTTTAATTTTTATTTTTGAAAGAGAGCAAGTGCAAGCAGGGCGGGGGCGGAGAGAGAGAGAGGGAGACAGAGGGTCTGAAGCAGGCTCTGCGCAAAAGCCAGATGCTGGGCTCAAACTCATGCACTGCAGGATCACGACCTGAGTTGAAGTCAGACGATGCTTAACCGACTGAGCCACCCAGGTGCCCCTAGAGGTATTTTAAAGGAAACTGGATGTACTGGAATTCCAGTGTCCCTAATTACAAGAACTCGGTCAGGTTAATAGGCTGAATTTTAATATATCCCAAATTGGGGCAGTAATGTCACCCTTGAAGGATTGTTTTGAGAAGTAATGTGAAGTAATGCATTTGGAGGCAGTCAGTGGAAGGTCACTGTTATTCTGATTATAAACAAGTATTTATGGTATATCCTGATACAGATTTTAATTTTTAAGACTTTCATATAGTTTATATCTAATTTTGCCCTATTAGGAGTACTGCATGTGGAGCAAGTTACCCCTGTCTGGGACAGATTTAAAGCATATTGTCAATACAATTTTAGAAGAATTAACGATGATATACTCATGACATTATAAAGAAAAGGTCACGACTTGAGGCATCCATGCCTGACCTTTGAGGACCACATTTGAGAAGCTTTCAGCCATCCTTGCTGACAGCTACTGAGGCCTTGACTTCTTTGTGAAGTAATCCTGATCTTCGTAAAATGGGTGGATTCACATAAGAAAGCCATTTTTTCAAGCTTTTGTGTGTTTTGAAATCAGATAGTGAGGATGTTATTTCTGTTGAATATTGCCCTATATTTGAGAACCCTGTGGACATATTTTTCTACTTAACTAATATTCTTCTGTGTTAGGTCTGATTGCCTGGAATTAGGGACTGAGATGAGACTTTTTATGAAAGTGCCATATTGAGTGTTCTCAGAAGAAGGGTGAGGGAAGCAGGATAAAGCAAGGGGGGCAGAAAAGCTAAGCAGGAATATTGTGCCTGGAGACCAGCGTCAGCCTGGTCCCACTGGGTCAGAGGGTAGCGGGGAGAGGGGGAGCAATGGGGCACAAACTGTCCCACAGACTCAGTCGAGGGAGTGGCATGTTCTACACGTGTGTGGTCAGTCTTTGGCTCACGGCCACCTCCTAGGAGCAGTGGTGCCCTAGTCTACCACGGGAGGCCATTCCGCACGTGTGAGCTGGTAGCGCCCTGCCCTCGCAGCAGCTGGGGACGGACGCACGGCCCAGTGGGGGCTTAGGCAGCACCCCCGGCAGCCTCTCTAGCCTCTGTAGGCAGCTGCCCGAGACCGCCATCAGACGCCTCATGTGGCCTTCTGTGCCTTGGTTGCTCCAAGTTCTAAACTAAGTTTCATACGTAATTCCTTTAGTAGCCTTCAAACAGCATTATTTAATAGCATCCTCTCTCTCTTCTTTGTAACTTTATTTTATCATTGTTTTTGTTCTTATTATGCCGGCAATTTTATCGTAAGTAGCCTCAAATTCTTTTTGAGAGTGAGTCTAAAGTAAAAATAAACGTGTAAACTAAAATCCAGTTTTATAATTAAAGTACAAGAGTCCTTCTTAAAAATCAAGTTAGTGTTGGATAGAAACAAGATATTTATTATTACAATTTACCTTCATACAAGTTATGTTTTTATAACTACTCAAGAATAAAATAAACAAGAAGTACTATAAGCCCAACGAAGGAAGAAACAAAATTGCATTTTTGCAGGTGACCCATTCACGTATGTATAAAGTGCAGTGAAGTGAATTAACAAATTATCGGAGGTAATGAAGAGATTGCAACAGGTTCATGGGATTATAGCCTATGATACAAATCTCAAAAGTCAGTACAGTGAATTTATGCTAAAGCCTTGTAGCTAAAAATATAGTCGTAAAAGATGTAATGAGAAAACATTGAATCCAGAATTGGATCTGTCTATACCCCAGCCTGCTCCTGCCCATGTGTAGGTAGTGTGCTGATGACCCTTTCACCTGCCCATGTCGTTGCCCAGATTACTCGCTGATTTCTTCAGTCATAACACATACACACACAAACACACACACACACACACACACACACACATACATATACACATATATCTGCTCTGTAGGTAAAATAAGCCGGACATTCTGGGGCTTTCTGGTGTTTTCTTTTGGTTTGGTAACTTTATTATTTTCTTTAAAATGAATGTTTAAATAGAATTCAAATACACTAGATCAGGGTTTTTCAGCCTCCTCACAATTGACATTTTTGGCTAGAAAATTCTTTGTTGCCCAGGAATTGTAGGGTATTTCATAGCATTTCTGGCCTCCGCCCACTGGGTCCCAGTACCGCTACCCCAGCTGTGATGACCAAAGCCGGCCCCCGGTGCTGCCCTGTGTCCTCTGCAGGCTCCACCCACCCCCCTTTGGAAAATGCTGGTGTAGACCAAGAAAGTCCCGAGCGTGCTTACCGCCCCCGCCCCTTCAAATGCTGTGTGCACATCCTGTCATTGAATCCTTACAGCCCCTGTGTGCGTAGGTGCCGTTCTATCCTCATTTTCACAGGAGGGGACCGAGACCTAGATTCAGTAACACGCGCCGCGCAGCCTTGTGCCCTGCGTAAGCCGGCAGGCACCTGGTCTGACTCCAGGGCCAGTTCCCTCCGGTTGAATCCCATCTCTCCGCTTACCAGCTGCCTGCTGTTGGGCTGGTGAGGTAGCGTACTTTCCCCTGGTTCAGTTCCCCTCTGTGCTAGGAATAGTGCCTGCCTTCTAGAGTCCTCCTGAGGTTTAAACCAGTCCGTGTACGTCCTGGAAGGACTGACACGTCCTCTCAAGCGCTGTCGGCAAGTTACGGAGGCTACAAAGGTAAAAACGGTACCTTGTCTCAGAGTCTAGTCGGAGATGCAATAACTTGTTTGAATAGACCGTATTCCCAGAGAGTACAGGGCTGGAAGCAGCGACCCTCAGGGAGTCAGGAGTGGGGTCACAAAGGAGGTCTCACGTGAACCCCGAAGGAGGAGTCGGAGCATGGGCGGGCAAGGAAGGGCTGAGTGTGGGAGGATTCCGGGTGGAGGAATGCAGCAGGGGTGCGGCCTGGGGGGACGGAGGGACTCCGCGCCATTTCATCATTGCTGTGTCCAGTCTGGATAGAATTCGGCCATTATTTGTAGGAAATGGCTGCTTTTGTGGAGTTCAGAACATCCCTATGCCTATTTAAGAAGAAAATATTCTAGAGCAAAATAAAAATTATTTTTTGAAGTATGTATAGACTTTTATAGAACACATACGGTGAACTTTTAGCATAGGACTATCAGGTACAGAAACTGCATATAAAGCCAGTCCCAGTAAGCAAAAGGAGAGAGATACAGGTGCCAAACCAATCTGGTCACATTAATTTGCATAAAAATACTTTTTACCAGTTATTTTTAGTATACATGTGTTTAGAAAATATTTTGATCCTCCAAAGGAAATCCATACTTTAAGCTTCTGTTTAAATATGTCTTTTCCTAATTCCCAGATAAAATGATACCTTTCCATTTTAGCCATCCTGTTAATGGCCAATGACACTGTTGCAGAAGAGAGTGAGTAAACTAGGTATAAAACATTTAGTCTCTACTTCTGTAGGCACAAATGAAAAATATGTAGTCACATAAAAGATATTCTTCACACTTCCCGAGTTACTGATGTGCAAAGAAATGATCCTTTTTCCCCCTTTACCATCTTAGGGTGAGCAATGACTAAGCCCAAATTACATGAATTATTAGAAACCATAGTGGGCCTTGTCCCCTTTGTGCATTAGAAAATCCAGTTTTTATTTTCTTGTTAAGATATTTGGATTACATATCACAAATTAACTTACATCTTTAAAGTATTCTTTATACTTTAATTTTTGTTCTGTTTACTACTGGAAGCAGCTCATTTATAAGAGAACAGCAATGTTTTTGTTAACGTGAATCAAACTTGAGAAAAAAAACGACAACTTAAAGTAACTTCTGTCATCCAGATACTCATCAGTGAGAGGGAAGGGGAAGACTGGGTTGTAGGATAAATGCACGGAATCTGGCGCATCCTCTTGCTAGCAGCAGAAGACGGCACTTCTTAAGCATTCTAAATAAAGCAAACTGTTATCATTGTCACTTACTTTGTACTTAATGCCTTCCAATCCTGGAGATTTCAGTTCGCGCTTGATTTGGTTTTGCTTTGCTGTGGTAGCATTTACCAGTTTCTTTTCCTTAGTCCTGCCTGCCTAATCTTTGAATGGCCTATCGTTGGCTCTTGGACACGTACGTAGATATTTTCTAAAATGAAAAAGGAAGCAGGGAGGTCACGGTAGGTGGGAAGCTGGGGAGGCTGGTTTGGGCAACACTTAAGAGAGATGGACATCTCTTCTTTCCCTCATGGTCAAAGAGCAGGCTTGAAAACAGAAGCAAGTCCCTGTGGTTACCAACAGCCAGCAAAAGCAGATGATACCCTGGATTAACACAGAGAAAGGCGCTTTTTTATACTTGGCAATTTAGTTCTTCTATAAAATCCAACTAAATAACAATTCAGAAGATGTGTCAACAGTTTATCTTAAAAGGAAAAAAAAACACATCAATTGTCTCATAAAACAGAACCTCTTTCAGTTATAAACCACTGGATAAAACACGAAAAAAGGAATGGAAGAATAATCTTAAAACGTATCTAATTGCACACAATAGTTTGTTGGCATTTTAAATGACCTCATTTATAGTTTTCCTCTAAAACGAAAAGACGAAAGCCACAGCAGGCACCTAAACATTCCATACGCGTGACACGGTCATTTACACGTAATCTTTGAGGTTGTACGCGGAGCTGCCCTCTGGCTGCATGGCGGAGGTATGCCGCTGCTTGGCTGCAAAGAGCCAAGCTTCCGGAGCCTTTTTCATACAGGAAGTGCAGAAAATCATGCCGGAGACGAACAACAGCGCGGCCGAAATGAATCCGAGGTAGACGGCTCCTCCGGGCTCATGTTTGTTGCTTTCTGGAACCGTCAGGTCCAGGAAGTTTGCTATGATCTCCTTTGTGTACCACACGGTTGGGATTAAACCAGAGACCCCTGCAGCCATGAAGCAGACTCCTCCGGCAAAAGAAGCGTGGCTCTTTGTGTCTCCGTCCCCTCCTAAGCGAGTGCATTTCATCCCCACTGTGGAAGTGCAGATCCCCAACGCGGACAGGACACAGGCCAGGACCATGGTGGCCCGTGCGGCCTGCACGTGGATGGGGAGGGACAGAATGGAGTACTTGAGGGTGCAGCTGAACATCCCGGTGCTGTACCACGTGCAGTCCATCCACAGCCCTTGCAGCTGCACGACAGCCGTGATGATGTTGGAGCCCGAATCCACGTTCACCTTCCAGTTGGGCAGCAGAGTGGCCGTGAGCACTCCAGACACCCCAGATAGAGCCAGGACGAAAGCCAGGAGCTGGAGACCCGCGGACGCCATGACGTTACCTTGTCTTGGTCCCCCGTTACCTGCTGCTTGATTATGATGGCCCCTGGTCAAAACCGTAATGCTGTCTGTGCGGCAGAGAACCAAGTAACAAAGGCTAGGGAAGGAAGACAAACCGGGATTAAAAGAAAGGATAACAAAAAGGGTTACGTTTCCACGTACGGTGGGAGCAGGAACACATTTGAGTGGGCCTCGCAGTAGATGAGAACACTCCAGCCCAAGAGAAAAGCTCACGCCAGGCGCTCAGAGACTACCGGTCATTCTCCTGAGTGCGGATGGGTGGTTCTCGAAAAGTGGCCACTTTGTTCTTTTTAGAATTTAAACTGTGCTGAAGTCTATGATGATGCCTTGTTGGGAGATTTTGACATACCGAATTCCAGTTGTAGGATCTGATAAAGAATTTTTTTTTTAATTTTTTTTTTCAATGTTTATTTAATTTTGGGACAGAGAGAGACAGAGCATGAACGGGGGAGGGGCAGAGAGAGAGGGAGACACAGAATCGGAAACAGGCTCCAGGCTCTGAGCCATCAGCCCAGAGCCCGACGTGGGGCTCGAACTCCCGGACCGCGAGATCGTGACCTGGCTGAAGTTGGACGCTTAACCGACTGCGCCACCCAGGCGCCCCTGATAAAGAATTTTAATAGCTTACAGGTTTTTTTAAACCCTATGATTTCTAATTAAAATACTTAATAAGTAATAAGGGAGAAATGAATAGTTTAAGCCCACCTCTTAAAAATGATTTCTAGGGGCACCTGGGTGGTTCCGTCAGTTAAGCATCTACCTTTGGCTCAGGTCATGATCTCACCATTTGTGGGTTCAAGCCCCATCTCGGGCTGTGTGCTAACAGCTCAGAGCCTGGAGCCTGCTTCAGATTCTGTGTCTCCCTCCCTCTTTGCCCCTCCCCTGCTCACACTCTGTCTCTCTGTTTCTCTCTCAAAAATAAAAACATTTTTAAAAATTAAAAAATGACTTATAAATCTTAGAAGAGTTTTAAGTATTCAAAAAATGATTTTATGCAAAAAATATTCATTAAGCCCTTACCATGTGCCAGACACATAACCCAAGTAAACCGTTTAAGGAGGAAAGGAAATTCGTGGAAAGAAGTTAAAGCCACAGGCATGATTATCCCTAATTTCCTGTTAATAAAGTTTTACAAAATCCTTATCTAGGTTAGCACTCGTTTACTGCAGGTGCAAGACGCTCAGTGCAGGAACAATTAGGCCACTGTCTTTTGCCTGTGAGAATGCGAGATCCTTTCTAGCTGGGACCAGAATCCTTCCCTGACCCAGATGAAGTAAGTAGTCCGCCGTAAAACCGGTTGTTCTGACGGATTTGGTAGTGACCTTGCATCTTGAAAGTACATGCCAGAAATAACCACATCCTTTGTTGTATGTGAAAGAATACCAAAAATAATTTAACATTTTCCTAAGAAGGGAGTAAAGACAGCACCGAATTTGTGGCTTGGCTGTGGTTTACCCTGGCAATAATTACTGCCTTCTTTGAGGGAAGTCTAATGGTTTCTGAAATACAGTAATAACTTTTTTTGTGTTTCTGAATCAGTTTTTGAATGACATGTTAGAGTGGCTCTGTCATGATTCATATATTTTACAAAAGGCAGTGTGGGGCTCTGAATCCAAAATACTGGGCTCAAATCTTCGCTTTCCAGAACCTCTCTGCGCTTTAGTATTTTCTTCTGGAAAATAGGATTATAGTATGTATATCGAAGAGTTAAATGCATTTAAGGGCTTAGAGAACAATATCCAACACCTAGAAAGTACTCCATACATTATAATCAATACTGTGATTCGCTTGCTGTTTTCTGTCACGTGACAGTTGCTGTTTAATAACATTTGAAATATTTTTTCTTTTCTCTCTTCCTTCATCGACCTGATTTATCTTTGTAGAATCTTAGAGCTGAACCAAACCATAGATATAACTCTGTGCGTCATCATTTTTCCCCATCGGGAAGGACACTGAGGTGGTAAACCCCCCGAGGCCACGCAGGTCTCAGCAACAGTGTCCGGGTGTTCCCGCCTCCCCCACCATCACCCCAGTACTCAAGTGTGAGATGCTCTCCGTGTGCTTCTGGGGAAGCACAGAAAACGCTACCTCTGCAGGCAGAGAACGCCATTAACTGTCAATTTTATCCACTCCCTGTCCCACCAAGGGAAAAAAAAAAAAAAAAAACCACTTCACAAGACATTAATGGGGCAAATAGCTTAGCCTCAGAGACTCACCCAAGGAGGTTGACGCCTGGCTTTTGTAAAATAGCTGAAGTAATACTAATCCGTGCCTATATCAGAAGTACAAACTTAACATAGTTATAGCATCGGTTCTCTAAGAAGCTAAATCCTGGGCTGTCTAAATTTGCTGCTTATATTTTTGCTCATAGCTTTAAAATATGACAAACTTAGGAAAGGGTTTCCCTGAAACTTTAAATCCTTAAGCATCAGACTTACAGACACATCAGAGTACTTCGGCTTTTGGCATAGCCGTATGGTTCACTTCTGTTTTCCAAACCTCTTTTCATACCTGACACTAAAATAGCACAGAATAAAGTTTCTAGGAAAAAAAAAAAAATGAAGCACATGTTTATAGTTTCATAATAGCTGTTTTCAGGTTTGGGTTTTAACATTTCAGATTCCAGGCAGTTCCCTAAATTACTGCCTTCCCAGACCTTTGTCAGCTTATGGTTTCTTCGGCATCGAGATTGCTGTTAACATTCTCTAAGAGCATCTTATTTCCCTCTTTATTTTTACTTTGGTTGAGTAACCTTCATGTGTTGATCAATCTATGCTCAGCTTCCCAATTATAACCTTTTTCTTCCCATTAACCAATACATTTTATAAATTTCAGTGTAATTCAGGCTTGCAGACAGCTTGTTCATCTTAATTAACACGTACTGGCAGTGATAAATTACAGACAGCCAGAATCAGCGTAAACAATATGACATTGCATTCAGCTAGCATAGTGCCTGCTCAGTGTTGAATATCGGATCTTAAATGCTTTCTTCTGCACGGAGAACTTCTGCAGAAAAAATTTGTTCTCCACAACGAAGGTCACTATTTCTGTTCCTTTTGTAAAAACATACTGGCATCTTAGCTATATTGCTATGAATTTTCTTTTCCTCTCCAGCCACAAGTATGATACAGTTTGTGGCCTGTTCTCTCACATTGCTATCTCGTAAGTAAGTAAGTACGGAATAAAAGCATACTTTTTTTCCGTGGTGGTGGTGGTGGTGGAATACAGGGAAATCCAGCAGAAGCAGCAGAGGGGTTGCATGTAAAAACTTAGTTCTGAATACACAGGTCTCTCAGGGCTCCAGAATACACTGCTTGCAGAACAGAGCCTGTGAGTGTTAACTTTATGGACTTACTTGCCAACAGAAAGTCTGGAGTGGATTTCCTTAAAACGTAAAGTCAGTTTTCCAGACAAGATCTGTTTATAACAAAACTATTACTTTAAAAACAGACGGACAACTTACAGTTCGAACTAAATACTTAAAGGTCTCTACTTCTATTTCTGAGCGTTGTAGAAGCCTCTCATTTTCCATACCTTTTGTCAGGAGCCTTCAGTGTCTTAACCCCCTTCTGTCAGTTGTCTTCAAACGAAGCCGCTCGAGGCGGAGAAGCCACACTTGAGGCTCCCGTCCAGCCTGTGAGTATTAGGGACGGAGCTCCGCCAAGTTAACTCGCACATAAAGACCAACATGGGAATCTGAGGTAGAGACTGCTGATGGTGCTAGAAGATAAATACCAGGTTCTCCATCTCATTTTTTGAGCTGTGGGAGAATTAAGAAAGGAGAGGCGGGGAAGGGAGGGAGTTGTTGTTACAACAGGATTTGTCGAAACCTGAAAGCTGAAAATGCTTTTGTGTCACTGTACAGAGGAGGAATTCTTCGCGTGCTCACAAAAAGGCTTTCTTTTCCTTTAATATTATGTTGCAGTCCACAGTTATAATTTATTTTGAATTTTTATCTGTGTTGGAAGATAGTTTGTTATGTCCCCAATTAAAGGATATGATCTGAAATATTTTTAACTAGACTGTGCTTTGCAAATGATAGTCAAGACGATCTTTTTATGCTGGTGCTTGTGACTCCTCTGAAATCAAGAGTCACAAAATTGGTAGCTTTCAAAAAGATGTCCAAAAGACTCTTTTCAAAATATGTATCTTTTCAATAAAAGATAAAGGAACCCTATTGACTAGACTCTGACCGGTAAATCTACAAGTATTTTGTGGGTCAGGGAGGGGGCGTGTCCTGAATTTTCTTTTGTTATTCCTTCCACTGAGAAAGATTTCTGGAGTATAACTTAATAAATTAGAGCTTTTAGAAAATGTGAAGAAATTACACCAAAATGATGTGGAGCATATTAAATGAAATAGTGAAATCAAATATTGAGGTCCTGATACCTTGAATACAGACACATTTCATGTCTATCGACTCTGAGTTCACATTTTACTTTACTTCACTGATTCTAATTCTACAAGCTATAAATTCAGAATCATTTTATAAAGAAGGTATTTTGATAATAGACTTTTTTATTTCCCAGATATTGTAGCTATGTCAGATGATAGCCATTTCTTTAAAAACCGTAAATAATAAAATGCACATTTTGATTATCTGGATTTTTCTTGATTTTTTGTTTTTTATTTCGTTTTCATCTTTTCTGAGTCTGGCATTTAGCAAGGTATTTTTCTTCTTTTAGAAACCTGATGCCTGTGGATTTTTTAGCCATAGTATTGTAATTTTAATATGTAAACTTATTTTCTTCTGTTTCATGGAAATACTTAAACAGTTCTTCGCATAAATACTGGGTGAGGAAGGGTTGAATTTCAGGCACTAACAGAACGAGCATTGTTATTTCTGCTGTATCGGAAGAAACCCACCAGATCCCTTTAGCACCTCGCCTTGTTTGCTTTTTGCCACGGTCAACAGTATGGACTGACCTGTGCTGAGGCTGACCGATGGCAGGTGGAGGGGCCAGCCAGCTCCCAGCTCCGGCCTCCAGGATAAGGACGCCTTCTTTCCATTTTCAGAACATCTCTGATTACTCTTCTGCCTTGGTGGGAGCCCTTCTCCTATAAAATCTTAACTCCCTCTTTTAGAAAAACAAACTTCTGAAGTGCAAATGACTTTCACAAATTACAGACCTTTAATCAAGGTGTAGGATTCCTTGTACAAAAAGAGATGGAAACATAGAAGTTTATAGAGAAATATAACGCGTTGACCTCCTCTGCTTCCACTGTGGACACGTAAAAGTAACCTTTTAAGCCCAGAAGGTTTTGAAGATAAATCTTATCTTTACCTTAGTTCATGCCTCTTCGCTGGCCCTCTCCCCTGAACACCCGGCTATATAGCCAATGTGACATCACTTACACACATTTCAGACCTACCGGGGACAAGGACCGGTCTTCCCCACCCCTGTTCTCCTCAGTTTCCCGACGTCCGTTGATGCCAAATTCACCCTGGCAACTGGCACGTCCCAGGTCTTACAGGCGTCCTGGATTCCATGCCCAACATCCACTAACACATCATCTTGTCTCTAAACTTCACAATAGGTCAAGAATCCCCCCACCTCTGAGCCCCTCTACTTCTAACTCCCTGGCGTAAGAACCTCACACAGCAAGGATTTCTGTGTGTCCCCCGTCACTGCTGAGTCTCCTGTGCCAGGAGTAGTAAGGGCACAGGTAAGTATTTGTTGAATGAGTTCAGAAGCTAGTTTTGAGTAGATAAACAAACTATACCTTTGTATGGTTAAAAGTCTAATTGTATCCTTTCTAAATGAGACTGCAGTTTTAAGTCGTTTTGTCCCTCTTCGGCTTTGTCATTGTCCTGATACTAAGACCTACTGTTCATAAAACTGTTTCCTGTAATGCCAGGCACTGCCTGAGGCACCGTGCTGCTTGCTTCTCAAGACAACCCCGTGGGGTCGTGGGAGTCCTCATTTTGCAGATGAGAAAACTGAGCCCCAGAGAAGTGAAGTGACTCGACCCAGGTTGTGCAGGAAGGAGACGCGGGCCCAGGGTACTGCGACTCTTAAAGCCTTTCGCGCACCCCTAGCACTTCCCTGCCTCCACTTAGAGAAGAAAGTATTTGTAGATCTCATTAGAACGAGTCTTTTCTTTCTGTGGTAATCTGGATAACGGCGCAAAAAAACAAAAACAAAGAACCGGCATCTCCATGGCTTTACAGAAAAACACTTCTCATTCATGCAGAGTCCGCGACTGAGTAACTGTCCAGTGACTCAGCAGTCCATCTGTTTTCTTTAAAATGTTTTCATGTAGTTATTTTTAAGAAAAAATTGCATATGATTTCCTTAGTGTGTTTTTCTTCGTAATGATCATTTGAAACTCAGACAAGCTTTTCTCTTTTCTCTGAAAGACCAAATAATTGAATATTTTAGAAGTAACAACAATGCATACTTTTGTGTGAGGTTCAGCAGACCTGTGTTTCTCACCCCTGCCCACACAGGGCCATCACGTAGCTTTAAAAAAAGCCCGAGGCCCAGGCCCCACGGCTCTTATTTCATTGGTCTGGGATGGTGCCCACTCACGGCATGTATAAAATGCTGCCCACTTAATTCCAGTGAAAAGTCGAGGTTCTGATTTTAAAAACAGTGTCTTCTCTTATTTGCTTTCTGTTCAGCTTTGAAAATAATGAAAGTGCAGCATAAGAAAAAGTAGTTACCTATTCCCGTCCCACAGATTTAAAGTGATTGACTTAATCTTAAAATAATGTTTTCTTCGGACCCAGTCTTAGGAAATTAATAGTATCAGCTGTGAGCAGGATTAAGTCATCATTTTCCTCCATCTTTATGGTCATTTTAGTTTTAAAATAATGCTTCAGGCTAGCCTGAAGACTTTAACTTTGAAGATTGGTAGCTTACAGATTAGTGGGTTGTAGTAAGGACTTTGTTTAAAATGAAGATTCATTTTCACGGTTTCTGTGTGTTCTCAAATGTCCATTGAAGCCAGCCTAATTCTTTTGATTTTTATAGCAAATCAGGTGTATGTTTCTGCATAGAGTACCACCCTCCCCCCCACGTTTAGCCACATGTGATATGTTCGAAGACCCCCAGTGGATGCCTAAAACTGCAGAGAGTACCAGACCCAATATATACCATGTGTTTTTCCTGTGTATACATACCTAAAGGTTAATTTGTTAGGGGCAGTAAGAGATTAACAACAGCAACTAATGACAAAGTAGAACACTTGTAACGATATACTGTAAGAGAAGGTGTTTGTGGTCTCAATATCTTACTGTACCGTAAGAGGTCATCGTCATGACGACGATGTGAGCTGAAGAAATGCCTGCGTGGTGACACGAAGGGAGGTGAGTGACGTAGGCACTGTGACATAGTGGTGGGTTACTGCGGACCCTCTGGCACTGTAGCAGGAGGAGGGTCCTCTGCCTCCGGACTGAGGTTGGCTGGGGGCGGCCAAAAGCACAGAGAGCAAACCATGGGGGGGGGGGGGCTGTGTAAGTTACACTTACTTTTGTTTATTAGCTGTTAGCTAATTTTTACGCTTTGTTTCTCCCTTTCATGTCTTCAGAGGAGGGATCCTGAGGACTCGTTTTCTGTTTTCCTCACATGATTTTAGAATATTAAGACTATCTTTGGATTTTGTGGTGACATTTGCAGATGGATGTAATTTTTTCTGTCTAATAAGGAGTGTAAACATGTATTTGTTACATCCTCTTTGCACATTATTTTGAAGAGCAGGACGGGTTTCTTTAAAACCTCCTCATTTACCGGCCGTATCCGAGATTGTGGGCTGAATGGCCTTCTGTAGGCCTGACCCTTGGCACCGACTGCTTCTCTTGCCTTGTTCCTCTTTGCCTTTCTTCCCTGTGTCTGTCTGTCTGTCTGTCTGTCTCTCTCTCTCTCTCTCTCTCTCTCTCTGTCTCCCCCTCCCCCCCCCCCCGTTCCTGCCCAGCAAGGCGTCCTGCATCCCAGCCCACACTCTGGCGCCCTGAGTCCACGAGGACTTTGTGATCTTGCCAGATTATAAAGCTTGCATCAGTTTGACTCATTTATTTATTTATATCTCTGGTGGTAGGTATATAGGGAAGACTCTGAGACCCCAAAGCTCCGTGAGTTAAACTAGCAAGATAAGCAGGTAAAGGGTGAGATCTAGCAGCTGTAGAATCTGCCTCTCAAAAGACAGAATATCTCTGGGGCACCTGGGTGGCTCAGTCGGTCAGGTGTCCCGACTTCGGCTCAAGTCATGATCTCGCGGTTACGAGATCAGGCTCCGTGCGGACAGCTCAGGGCCTGGAGCCTGCTTGGGATTCTGTGTCTCCCTCTCTCTGCCCCTCCCCTGCTTGTGCTCTCTCTCTCTCTCTCTCTCTCTCTCAAAGATAAACATTAAAAAAAAAATTTTTTTTTTAAAGACAGAATGTCTTTCAAGTCAGAAACCAGAAAAGCCAGACAACATGAGGATATTTAAAGGCACAACACGTCAGCACAAGGAACGTGGCGGTCTGGGTGCTCGTAGCACATGGACCGGGGGAGTCCGGCGCCACCTGTGCCAGTGAGAGGTCAGGCCCTCAGGGCAGACACCAGTGACCATGGCGGCCGCCAGTCCATATATGCTTGCTCCCATCCGTGTCGCTCCGCAGTCTTCTGATAGTAACGGGGCCTGCATTTAGGGGTAGTTTTTGTCATTTTATACACACATAGGGGAAGGTAGTGGCAAGGTAACTGGAAGATAGCCCCTAATCTCTTCGGCAGCATGGCTCCTCGTGAGTTAATATATTTGCATCTGTGTTCATTTATGAGTCTTTTAATATTAATATTTTCGAGAGCAGCAGCCCTCATTGAGTGTCTCGTGAGTCCGCCTGGATTGACGTCGTCCCTGAAGAACAGATGGCGCTGGGGCGCTGCGAAAGCAGAGGCTGGGCCCTCGTGATGGCCCCGTGTGCTACCAGCCTGCGGCCCCAGAGAGCAGGGCCCCTCCAGATGCTGTTTCACAAACCCCAAAGTCATGGTTGGTGGGAAAGCTCATGGTTTTAGGGGTTTTCCCCATGATCGTCCAGGAACTCCAAGTTAAATGTAACAGAAAATCTCAATCCAGTGTTTGTTCTTGTCCCTCTTGTGCTTTGTTTAGAATTAAGCATTCGCCTCCCTGAAACGGGTCCCCTATTTTGGGACCAAGAGACCGTGACCCATCTTGCTCTTGTTCCGACTAGGCACAATCTACGTACATACAGTCACTGACATGCATACATTTACATGCATAATTTACACTGTAAAGCACTCTCTCCATTTGCTCCCCCCACGTGGGGGTGTCTTTCTTACCCTTAATTCCTCACCACACTCCCAGCTCACTGTCCTTCGAGCTCATACTCTTGAGAGAAAGTACTGTGACTGTTTTGTGATTCCAAGGAGGAAGAGAAAAAACAACATTCAAAAATATAAAGGAGGAGAAAAAGGTGGGGTGGAACTTCTAGAGAAATTAATACTGTTGCAGAAAATACAAATCATAAACTCAAAAAATGTGTGTGTTTATTTTTTGAGAGAGAGCACAAGCGGGGAAGGAGCAGAGAGGGAGGGAGACCCAGAATCCGAAGCAGGCGCCAGGCTCCGAGCTGTCAGCACAGAGCCCGACGCGGGGCTGGAACTCACTGTGACATCATGACCTGAGCCACTTAACCGACTGAGCCACCCAGGTGCCCCACAAATTATAAACTTTAAAGAAAGATTTGTAGGTATAACAGTGTGTCAGCCTATGTCAAGTACGTTGGGTTTCAGAATACCTGGAATGCTGTTAAAGTGTTTGTATTTTAAGGTTTTAAAACTGAAATTCTGTCCTTAAGTTGGCCTTGGGACCAAGATTACAGGCAGAATAAACCAATTATAGGAAATTTGATAGACATTTGTATCTGTAAGTGTTTTTCTACAAAACGTGTAATTCTAGTATCCTAGGCATTAACGACTTGCCGCTCTGTCACCCTTGTCTGAGGAAGTTGTGACTGGAGGCTGTCGTTAGCTCAGTGCAGGGACCTGAAGAGTCAGACACTGGTGGGTGTAGGATCCAGCCAGACCCTTCCCACTCCCAGCTGCGCTGATCTGAGACAGTACCACCTTGACCTTTGAACCCTTCTCTTACTGCTCTTGAAGGCTTCTCGGTGATTCCCTGTAGCCCTTTTTCTCTCGCCCTTCTGTTCTCTCCCAGGTATGGTTACACTTCAGCCAATTATAAATTGTTACTTCCTAAACATTTTCCCTTTCCACTGGGTTGCCCCTGAATGGTCTCGAATGCCATCCGAGGTGTGGAGGACCCTTTCTTAGGGAATGGCTCCTCTTGTTTTCTGTGCCTTTTCCCGGGGTAGTTAGGTAGCTCTCCGCCCTGTTAGGATTCCCCGGCAAGAGCTGGGCGGCCCATTCTTTGGCATTCCCTGTTCTCCTGTTGATTCGGGATCTGAGTTGGCAACGTCTGAGATTGGAGATTTACTGGCTTCTTATCCCAGGTCTCCCGCAGTGTCATAACCAGTCACACCCTAGACACGCTGGTCTGGAAAATGGAACTTCAGCCTGCAGCCTCGTGCAGCCCCGGCTGCTGATGTTGAGAAGCATCGTCTCAGCTTGGTACAGCATTGATGTTCGAGTGGATTTGAGAGGCAGATATTTTAGATTCATTACAAATCCTTTCATTTGAAATTTTCTTAGGTCATTTTGGTATCCTGATAGACTGAGTCTGGAAAGCTGCTGGCAACAATAAAATAGAATTGTTAAGTGCATCTAGTGCCTACGTACTGGTTGCTTTTTTGCAATGAAGCCCTTTAATAGAGTTAAAATTCAAGGAAGGGAAAATAATGGTTGCAATTTTTAAATAAGCATTCAAATATAAGTAAAAAGCATTTTTGTATCTGTTACCCTAGTTACCAAGCAGCTTTCCTGTAGTTCTAGAGACAATGGGCTCCATCATTGACAGTAATTCCGAAAAGTGCTTTTGGGGGTGGGGGTGGAAAAGAGGGCGATACAGGAGGTCTTGCAGGGAAGCAGGACACATTACTGGAAGGGCCATTTTCTCAGGGTCCTCCACTGGATAGGAACTGTATTTGATTGTGAGTAGGTATTTTCTTTTAGCTGGGATATACCGTTAGCCATCTCAACTATCAGAACTACATTCGATCTTTAGAAGTCCGCTACAGTTAGGGTGCTGCTGTATTTGTACAGGGCTTAAGACTTCATGGAAAACCAACGTAAGACATTTTCTGTATTTGCAAACACCAACTGTATCTCAAAGAAATTGGGCAAAAAGAAAAACAAATTTTTTTTTTTAACATTTATTTAGAGACAGAGTGTGAGCGGAGAAGGAGCCAGAGAGAGAGACACAGAATCTGAAGCAGGATCCAGGTCCTGCGCTGTCAGCACAGAGCCCGATGCAGGGCCCAAACCCACAAACTGTGAGATCGTGACCTGGGCCCAAGTCAGATGCTTAACCGACTGAGCCACCCAGGTGCCCCCAAAAGGCGGCACCAAATTTTAAAATCCAAAGAAGCTGGAGGTGGCAGTTTCTGTACTGGAAGGGGAATGCATCTATCCCTGTATCGCTGCCTTTATTCTTTATTATATTTGAACATGAGGGTTTTGATAACGGCCTGGGCTTAGCTAGGGCTTAGATTGTACCCCATTTGCTAAAAGCTGAGCTTCCCTGGAGACAGGCAGGCTGCTGGCTCATAGTGGGGGGCTGTGAAGAGCTCCGTCAGGACAGACTGTCACATGGACAAACTGGCCTAAAAGGGCTGGAAGAGTGGAGTCCTGGAGGCCGGCAGAGAGAGAGGGGCGGATGCCAGTGGGCTCAGTGCGGGGGAGGTGGTATGGAGAAGTATAGAGTGATGGGGCGAGGCCTAGAACCTTCTGGACAGCTGGGTTCACTTCTCCGTTCCAGATAAATAGGAGGAAAGGTGGGGATGGACCTTTCAGGGTTTGTGAGCAGAGGCTTTGACCTTTAAAGTCATTATAGTGTTTCGGCTTCTTCCGCTGTCCTCCGCTCAGATTCTTTTTCCTGCCGCAGACACACTTTGAGATGAAGCGATCTTTCCCTCCCTGATGACTGACGTGCTCCTGTCCACCCTGAAGCCACCCCCCCCCCCCAGTCTTCATCCTCTCCAGTGCCCTCTCCAACACCCCTGGGCCCTGTTCGTTGGTGTTTTTCTGCAGGTCTATAGAAGTCCCGGCCTTTTAACCAAGCCTTTGTTTTCTACAGTACTTGTTGCTGAACTTGGAGAAACTGATGAAGCGACGCATAGAACACAATATGAAAAACTTAAAATTTAATGAGAACACTTAACATTACAGATAGTCCCTCCCTGAAGCGGAATAACTGTCGGTCCACGCACGCCTTCTCTGTTCCCGTCCACGCGGTCTCACGTCGTATGCGAGTACTTCCCCTCCGCCCTGAAAACGCTCCATCCTCACAGACTGCAGGCCAATTTTGCGGAGTTTTGTAGCCACAAGGATGTTTAGAAGCAAGGCCTCCCGGGAGAACACGATAACCCCTGTGGAATTTTAAAAAATATAGAATGAATTCCTTTTGAAAAGCAGTGGTACCACCCCCCCTCCATAAATTGCTAGACTTTAAGCCTCTGAGAGTCTCTGTGATGTTCTAAGTAGCAAATTGAACAACTCCTCAGAGACGAAGGCTTTTGTAAATTATGAACACACTTCCCATTTGTCAGGCCATGGTCTCTGTCGGGCATTTTTGTGTGTGGCAACTGCTCTGACTCCATTTCCGTCTTCGTCTTTACTTTCAATACTATTGTTCCTTTGTTATTCTGAATATATACTTGTGAATGGCCATGAGCCCAGTTTTAGACTAAGACAGGGTATATTATAGACCAACACAGTGACATTTTGGTGGTTTCCTTTTCCTATTTAATCCTGCCTGGACCTCCCAGGGCATTGAAAGTTGCTCCCGAAAGTGATGTGCGCATGACGATCGTGAATTCAGTACAGCTGATTAATCAGTGTCTGTACCCAAAATAAGTGGTGTCCTAACTGATTCCCTTTCTGGGGAGTTTAGCACTAAGTGGTCCCTGGGGGGCCATCTGCCTTCTCTTCTCTGTTTCGAAGCCCAGCCTCATAGAACTGCTGCTGCAGCTTGTTTTTTCTCATTCCAGAGCTAAATAAAACCCTCTAAAGCTGTTATCTGCCTACTGGCTTTAATGATTATTTGGATTGATCTGAAAAGGCCATTGTAAAACTCCATTTTGAGATCAAGTGATCCTCAAGCACAGGTCTACAGGATGTGCTTACAGAGCAGACGCAACCGTGATCGCTCTGAGCTCAATGCCAAGCGCAGCAACTCACCTGCCTACAGTGGACGAAGGCGAAGCCCTTGTAAAGGTTTACGAAGACTACGCCGTCAACCACCCATCCGCCTGTGTTTTACTAAGATGAGTTGTTTTAGTCACGTGATTCCCGTACCACGGAGTGACGTACCTTTGCTCACGACACAGGTGGACGTGGGCGTGGTGCACTTCACGCCCCTGATGCGGCCCAGGATAGAGCAGCCATTCAAGCTGGTGGAGAGAGTCGTGCAGAACGCATTTCAGTTCCGAAGGAAATACTGCTATCGAGGCCTGGGGTAAGAATGCCTTCTTCCTTTCAGCCGCGTGCTTTCTAAAATCCTAATACTTTCAAAGATTAAGAACTTCGTTTTTAGGATTCTTTAAGGTGTCTGTGAATGGTCCTCTTAAGGTGAGCAAAGCTTGACTGCCACGAGGAAACAGCAAAACTGTGACTGAACCCTGGGGCCACGGACACATTGCTCCAGCATCAGTACAGCCTGAAACAGCCACAGGTCGGTAATGACCTGCCCTGCGGGGGCCAGGAGTCCTCCGTCAGGGTCGACCGTGCCAGCTGGCTTTTACGCTCAACACTTCTGACCTGTATGCGTGACGTCGACCAGCCAGCGTCCTACAGGTCAGGTCTGACACTGACGTGGAGCCGCATACACCCCCCAGGTTAAGGGTTCAGGGCCACAAGACCACCCCCGCTTCAGATGCTTGTCGTAAGTCCCAGGTTGCCATTTGTATTTTTTTTTTAACGTTTATTTTTGAGAGATCGAGTATGAGCAGTGGAGGAACGGAGAGAAAGGGAAACACAGAATCCAAAGCAGGCTCCAGGCTCCGAGCTGTCAGCACGGAGCCCGACGCGGGGCTTGAACTGACAAGCCTCGAGATCATGACCTGAGCCGAAGTCGGACGCTCAACCGACTGAGCCACCCAGGTGCCCCCGCCCCTTTGTATTTCTGACCCACAGGCTATGAATTGGGGATTTCTGGGATTTGTGTGGCCACCCCCTACCCCTGCCGTTTCAGGTTCAGTAATTTGCTGGAATGGCTCACAGAACTCAGGAAAACCCTTTCACTTATCAACTTACCATAAAGGACAGAACTCAAGGATGGCAAAGGGAAGAGATGTGGGGCGAAGTTTGTGTGGGAGCCAAGGGCTCCTCTCTGGGCTCATCACCCTCCCAGCACCTCACTGTTTTCACCAACCCGGAAGCTCTGTGAACCCCATCATTTAAGGGCTCTCCGGATGTTCCCTTAGGCACAGCTGGTACAGTCACTGGCCATTAGTGATGGAGCTTGGTCTCCAGCCCCTCTCCTCTCCCTGGAGGGCCGGGGGGCCCGGAGGGCGTGGGGGAGGTGAGACTGAAAGTTCCAACCTTCTGATCAGGCTTGTTTCCTTTGGCACCTGTCCCCATCCTGAAGCTATCGGGGGACCCGCCAGGAGCCCCCCAGTAGCATAAACTCAGGTATGGTTGAAAAGGAGTTTTATTAGTAATCACAAATATGCTCTCACCCCATCCGGAAATTTAAAGGTTTTAAAAGCTCTGTGTCAGAAACGTGGAATGAAGACCGAATGTATTCTCGCACTACTTGGGTTTTCTAAGTGCTTTCTTTCCATCAAGTTGCTACATGACACAATGAGAACCAGAAGGTAAGTTAACACTGGAGCAGCCAGAATGGCGTCACCAAGTATTTAATGGGGAGCCCCTCTGTTCCGCCGTGCTCACTGCTCTGCACCTGCACGTGGCCACTGTCCGCAAACGCAGCCTGAACGTGGCGGCTTACAGTCCACGTGCCCCCAAAGGCCCTGACGTGAGCACAGTGGTATTCTGTGTCTGGTGGCAGCCAAGAAAATGTTTAATTCAGCCCAAGTAAGGCAGGAAGGGGTGTGTGTGTTTAAAAACTGGGCCTTGGGGTGCCTGGGTGGCGCAGTCGGTTAAGCGTCCAACTTTAGCCAGGTCACGATCTCGCGGTCCGTGGGTTCGAGCCCCGCGTCGGGCTCTGGGCTGATGGCTCAGAGCCTGGAGCCTGTTTCCGATTCTGTGTCTCCCTCTCTCTCTGCCCCTCCCCCGTTCATGCTCTGTCTCCCTCTGTCCCAAAGATGGATGAATGTTGAAAAAAAAAAAAATTAAAAAAAAACTGGGCCTGGCCTTGTAGGCATGCATTTCCCATTTTCTAAAATCCCCCTCATTTGAAAAGCTCCACTTCTTTTTCTGGTTTTGTGAAGTGTCCCCTTAGCACATATTTCAGGTACGGCTGGCCAGCTGCATCCTGAAACCGTCCCCGAAAACTCACTCCTGAGGATTTGAGCGGACTGATGTTCAATCCTGGGCTTGCGGTTTGTGAACTCCAATTAGGCCAGGATTTTTACATCACCGTACAGGTCCTGCTTCTCGAGCGGAGACCGAAGGAACGGCGCTGGCCCAGTGTTGGCTGCGATGAAGGCCGCGCGCCCCTGCTGGGATGCTTCCCCTTCACACAGGCTGTGACTGGGACAGTTTTATGTGATGGCCCTGATTCATGGAGGGGAAAAAAAAAAATCACAAAAAGCACATTTTACTTTTGGAAATCCCGAAATTGGCCTGAGCCCAGAGCTGGCCCTTGTGTTTCCAAGCTAAGTGATGGGCCCCTTCATTTCATATACACAGTCCCCTATGCGGATAGGAACCCCAAATAGCGTGACCCACTTGGACCTCTTGGTGTCCTTTAGTCCTATACACCCACAAATTGGTCCCGAGTGATCAAACGCCTCCTTGATATGAAACTGAAACCCCGAGATCACAGCTTGCCCGGACACTGTAGGGAACATGGAGTTCTTCACTCCAGGACTATGAGCCTGTAAGGAAAACTCCCATCTCAGCCGGCCATGACCTCTGAGCTCCGTAGAGCCTCCAACTGTTGAGAAAAAAAAAAAAAAAGAAAATCCAGGGGTAGCTTTCCAACATTTCAGTCAGTTTTGTCATTCATTTTAAAACAGTGGTCTGGCTTGGTTAGATGAAGTTTAAAATACTTCAATTTTAAAGATGCCTCAAGGTAAATCTAAAAGAATGATCTGTTTGCATTTTCACGTCACCGGTTTTCTGACTTTGCATAGTAAGGTCAAGGTCATTTTCTGGGGGGTGTAGAGTTCCCAAGACTAAGTTCAAATTATAGAGGAGAAATTAGACAAGTTTCATATTAAGATATGTGGCAAATTTTTTAAAAATGAGGCAAATCAAACATTAAGAATGGAACTGAGCAGATGTCACCTTAAACGATACTTGTACTGATGGAGCTGTGGAAAATACCTGCCCACAGGGACGTATGGCACAGGTCACATTAGCTCTGCCTTCAGTGTCCCTCGTACCTGTTGCCTGGTGGCGAGACCGAGACCCCTCCCCACCGGCTCGGAGCCCTGCAGCCAAGCCAGCCGGCTGTCTCTTCCAGCCCCTCCGGTGGTCAGTTGTCAAAACGATGTCATTTTCAAATGAGAGTAGGAGGCATCATGACTTACAGAGTTCCCCAAGTCAGTCTGATTATTTTCTCTTCTCAGGATGTTATTCCCTGAAGTTCAGCGCGTGGAAAGCACTGAGAAACTGTTAGAGTTGGCGGACGTGGACCCTACCCTTCGACCCAGCCAGCTCTCTGTCTCCCATTTTAAGAGCCTCTGTGATGTATACCGGAAAATGTGTGATGAAGACCCACACCTCTTTACTTATAATTTCAGAGAAGAACTCAAGCAAAATAAAAGCAAAAATCAGGAAAGAGAGAACAAGGAGAGATCCCGACGATAGCTGCCGCTTCGGTGGCAAGCAGCTTTGCGGATGTTGGTTTTCCCAAAGTTGAGCTGCTCAGAGGTACACTCTTTGGCCCACTTTGGAAGGACAATAAAAATACGATGACCAGGTGTGACTTACTTCCCTTTTACTGTACAACTCGGTAGAGAAAATAATCAACATACAGTACAAGCTTTCTTTTAATATATATACTGCATAGATAGGACATGTTCAGTATAAACAGCATCTATTACAACCTTACAAAAATGAAGTATCTGCACATTGTGCCCCTTACCCACATTAAAATAAATATGCTTTAAATAAAGCAAAAACTAACAGCTCAAAGAAAATGCCCAGAGGATTGGGGAGGGGGGGGGAATGACCTTTTAAAAATTATTAATCACAACTCCATCTTTTTCCACATAAATTAAAATAGACTGCAATTTTAAGGATCCTAAGTCATTTTTGATACCTGCTCAAAAGGGATATAAACTAAGTAATTTACAGATTCTGATCAGTTTAATCTAGTTTTCTGATCTACAATAAATTAAAATAACTTAAATCTTTACAACTATTTCGTGGGAAAACGTATGCTGCACAAAACCCAATAACGAATAGTTTTTCTGCAATTTCCACTTTACCACCAGTTTAAAGGTAAAAGGAAATCCTACTATGACTTTCCGTGGCTCCCTGTTTCGTAAAAACACTCCTCGTTGACCACCGATGTTAAACTCTGGACGCTGAATTCTCGCTGCAGAACAGAACTGAGATCGAGGTTGGCATTTTCAGAGTGACTGTCGAGGGACTGGTGACGGATCTGTGCCTTGAGCAAAGTTCCCCTGTCCCGTTTGGTGCTGTTGGCTTTTCGTTTAATGGCGCAGAAGTGCCCGCGGACCAGCTTGGGCTGCTCGCCTCTGGGCCGCCGGTCGGCCGGGTTCGCGTCCGCGTCGTCCGAGATTCTCAGTCTCTGGAACTGAATTTCAATGTCTTTGGTAGGGCTGCCCTGCTTCAGGGTCTGATGGTAGTCATCCTCCTCATCGCTCAGAATGTCGCTCTCTTTGATGAGGCCGGGGGACAAGTCAGCTGGGCCTGCAGGTGGGCGTTGTGGGGAGTCCTGCGAGCTCCCAGCCGGGGGACAGCCGCTGCTCTGCGTGCTGCTGCTCAGGCTCCCCTCATCCGAGTCCAGGGAGCTGCCCTTGCTGGGCTCGCCGGGCCACTCGCAGCTCGAGGAGTTCTTGAGGACTTTTAAGGACCTGGAGGAAGCTGCAATGAGAAAATCACGCTTCCCTTCAACGATCGAGAAACAGACTCCACAATGCGTAATTTCGGCATTGCGCGTTTAAGCACTAACATCTTAATCCCTTTAGATTTTACCATCTCACTTCTATTAGCAACTATCCTGGGACTTGGGTAAAAAAAAAAAAATAGATACTGCCAATTTTTCACATAGGTTTTTTGAAATTTTATGCTGGAGGGTTTGCCATTTTTATTCTTAATGACCATTTTTTAAAATAACTTTTTTAAATGATTTTTTTTTTCAACGTTTTTTATTTTTGGGACAGAGAGAGACAGAGCATGAACGGGGGAGGGGCATAGAGAGAGGGAGACGCAGAATCGGAAACAGGCTCCAGGCTCTGAGCCATCAGCCCAGAGCCCGATGCGGGGCTCGAACTCACGGACTGCGAGATCGTGACCTGGCTGAAGTCGGACGCTTAACGGACTGCGCCACCCAGGCGCCCCTAAATGATTATTATTTTTGAGAGAACAGGAGAGAGGGAGGGGCAGAGACAGAGAGAGAGGGAGACACGGAATCCGAAGCAGGCTCCAGGCTCCGAGCTGTCAGTGCACAGCCCGATGCAGGGCCCGAACCCACGAACCGTGAGCTCATGGCCTGAGCCAAAGTCGGACGGTTAACCGACTGAGCCACCCAGGTGCCGTGAGGGTTTGGCATTTTTAGATGACCAGTTACCGGAGCTCAGTTGTTTCGCCAGAACAACAAGCTATAAACTGTGACAAGGGCTAGGATTCTCAGTCTGCCAATGGATACATGAAAAAGTTATTAATAAAACCTATGTTCCTTTCTTCCACTAAACTGCTTTGTAATTTGATAACCAAGATTCTACCACATTTCTGTGCCTATTGTCTCCCCTTATTTCCCTTGCTGCTCAATTAAAAGTAGAAAAACGCCCTTTATCACTCATGACAACGGTCTCTGTTGGCATTTCTAGCCAACTTTCAGAGATTTAATATGAAAAATCATTTGTGTGTGTTTGATTCCTCACTCTTGGGTTGCAGGGAAAAGGGGAGCTCCCAGCTGTGAGGTTTCTATAGACAGTAAGTGCGTTTTTGATGGATCTAGCTTATTTTGACAATGGAGGGAAACAAAAAGAAAGTATGCAGTAAATTTGAAGAGGTCAAACTGTGACCAAAATAAAGACAAGTATTTTAAAAGACTACGCACAACATCAAAGATGCTAACAAAATAGTTAGTGAAGAAAGGTGAAAACACTGAAATCTTACAGAGCAAGCAGAAAGCTGAAGAAGAGCATGACTTGGAATGTTTCCTTGCTGACTCACTGAGTGGATAAGAATGAGCAGAAGATCTCGGTTCATCAAGCAATGACTTTCTAGATGCCCTGAGCCGTTCTGAGCACCGGGATGATGGTGGTGACGAAAGCACGCCTCCCCCCCCCCCCCCCCCCCCCCCGCCCCCATCTCGGTGGAAGAAACAGGTGAGATGGTGATTCTGAGCTGTGTCAGCTGGAGGGAAGATGAGGCCTTGGGCTTGGCAGTGGTTACAGTTTACTACAAGGTCTGGGAGCAGGAGGCAGTTCAGGTGTCTTAAAAGGAAAACAACTGCCACCACCTTCTCGCACGGCTCTGTGGACTCGGGTGTCTGCTTCAGAGCTTACAGAGCTCGCCCGGGGACTGTACGACGCGAGGAGGACTTAACCGCCACGTCGCAAGAACATACACCCTTGCAGAGAAGCTCAGAATGTTTTCTGAATAAACACAAGGCCGGCAAAGTTCTCACCTAACTTGGCTGAAACAGGAACTCGGTTCTTAAGAGGTACCAGGCGATCCTTGCACGTTTTCTCCAGGGGTAAGTCACACTTGATGTGACGCCTGAAGTTTTCCCTCAGAATAGATCGAATGACCTTGACGATGCTGGTTTTGCTCTCACTGTCACTGGTGAAGAGAGAAGAGAAAACAGCAGTGACGTCCAGTGTCATGCTCCGACCCCACGTGCCCTGGTCCTTCGGTGTCATCTGATCTCAGGACAGACCGGCAGCGAGTTACCCGGCCTGTGGACTCTGTGGTCTCACTTACACTCTTTTTAGAGTGAAAAGTGATGGTTCTTGAAGTGCCTTGGAGCACTAAGATTTGGATGTATATTTAATCAACGTGTTCTATTACAGGCACAGTTGCCGTGTCGGGGGAGGCTGGGTGTGAACCTGAAGTCCTCAAAATTCAGGAGGCACTAAAATTAAACTCCCTTTTTTGAGAGAGCGTAATTCGGCCTTATTCCCATCGGCTGTATTTTTTGGAAGTCAGTAGTACCTGCAGCACAGCTGAAAGATGGTTTCTGGCCGTCCTTCTATTTCTGACTTCGTATGGATCAGTTCCCATATGGAATTATTTTCTGTCCCTGTGGAAGAGGAGACAAGGGTCTGCAACTCTGCCAAAGATGTCAGGTTGACAAAGACTCAAGTCAAATATTCCCTGTCCCGAGTCTCCTCATTTTCTTCAGTGGCTCATTCTATGTTGGACTTTCACAAATGGTTTTCAAAAGTTAAGTACTTTTTAGTTACTTTTTATGTTTCCTGGTAAAGTTTTCCATCCATCTGAACGTGCTTTCTCCCTAGCCCCGGATTTCACCTCTCTGGGCAACAGATTAAACGGATCCTGTTTTTCAACCCCCTTCCATTCACTGTATTCCTTGGAAGGAACCGCGTGCGGGCTGTGCTCAGGTACTTGGGGTAAAAGAGGCCAGCCCAAAGTCAGTTGTTCTAGGAAAGGTAAGCAGTTCACACAAAAAGTAAACAGGGACCCAGGACATCACCACGTGCCTCAGCCTCTCGGTCCTGTCACCAGAGGCATTGTCACCGGAACGTGGTTAGTCTCACAGGATCTCTGAACATTCTCTAAGGTTGGAGATTTTTTTTTCTAATATCACATATAATACTGCTTAATCTTAAGGAATTTTCTGGGATCTCAAAATATTTTTAATTTAAATTTGTAGACCTTTCTTTCTTTAACAAATTTCAGGGTATCAAGGATATTAGGCAGAAAAGCGGAAACCCGCTGAGTGAAGATAAGGAAGCGATGAAGAGACATATTTGGCAAAGAAAAGCCACCCGTTGGCATTTACTTTCCGCAAAAGTGTGTTAAAAACAAAAATTTCAGAACAACCTCTCTTGTCCTCGTTTCCCTTGCCTATAAAATAAAACCCAAAAATTATCCCCGAAGTTCTCTCCTAGTTTTTCATTCCACGATGCAAACAAGTCTCTTTAAAATGCCTTTTCCTGGCATCCTACTGCACAAACCAATTACCTGCTGTGTTCCCCAGTCTGACTTGAAGCACGGATATGGGGATCAACCAGCGAAATTTAAATGGATCCAAGTCGGCAGAGCCATGTGCAGGCCGGGAATTCGAGGGCTGGAATATGAAAGCCCCCCCCACCCCAAGAAATGTGTTAGAACATGCTCTCACCCAGAGAGGAGGTGTGCAGGGAGTGGACTTTAAGGTCTCCCCGTGGGCAGGGCTGCCACGGCTGTGTGAGTGTTCAGGGTGCAGAACCAGATCGGGTCGGCTGTGCTCCCAGTTCTCAAAGAGCTCACGGAGTGCTCGGGGAGAGGGCAGAGCCATAGTTAGGGGGACAGAGACTTCTAGACAAGCAAGAATGACAACCAAGCCTTCTGTGTTCTCACTGCCTCTGAACGGTCATGACTCTGATGGCTTATTAGCTGATTCAGCTAAGCTGTTGGGTTTGTTTTGAGTCAAGGTAAAAGTGATCTGAAAACAACCAAAGTTACGCGGTCTGTCATGTGTACGGAACAAACATGGGCCGTTTTCAGGGATGTGAAAGCTGATTTTCTACGTAAGCCCAGCACAGGTTATTTGGCTCTATCTTCTTTTAAAACAGATGTCATTTGTGGGGAGAACAAGAAGTCACCCTGAGTATCTAAGCGGGTTAGTCACCCCAGGAATAAGTCACATTAGTCAAGCGAGGCCGTGGCACTGAGCAGGCTTCTCAGCTCAACGCTGCTAGGAACAGGGAGCCCTGGAAAGGCGGCTGTGATCACAATTACTTCTCGTCTTACCAGTTTCTTCTTCAGTTTGCAGTGTTCTTTATAAACCAGTATGACAGCTCTCTTAAAGACTACGGAAAGAAAAAGAAAAAGAAAAGTCTTTCATTGTTTTATACAGATTTTGTCCCAAGGCTGAACTAAGTAAGGCTGAATGGTTTTTTGTTTTTTTTTTTTTTTAATCTGGACATTTATGGGAAATAAACAAATTAAAAAAAAATTTTTAATGTTTATTATTGAGAGACAGAGACAGGGCACTTGTGCGGTAGGGGCAGAGAGAGAGGGAGACACAGAATCCCAAGCAGGCTCCAGACTCCAAGCTGTCCGCACAGAGCCCGAAGTGGAGCTCAAACTCATGAACCGTGAGATCATGATGTGAGCCAAGGTTGAACACTTAACTGACTGAGCCACCCAGGCGCCCCGAAGCTGAACGTTTTAAAAGAACAAAGCTCTTCAAACTTAAGAAGCTCTAAGACCCCATTATGCCGGCATAGGAGTGAATAAATGAGACTTCCCTCTGGTCGTATTTGAATTACGCAGGTATACATGCTCACCTAAAAGCAATTATCTGGGGGTGCCTGGGTGGCTAAGTAGGTTGAGTGTCCAACTCTTGATTTCGTGCTGTCAGCACAGAGCCTGCTTGGGATTCTCTCTCTTCTCCCCCGCCCCACCCTCTGCCGCTTACATGGGTGCTCTCTCAAAATAAACATTTAAAAAATAAGAATGGTTATCTGAAATAGATCTTGGCAATTTTTAAAAAATTCTTGTTTTATTTCACTGAACTCTGAGGACATGGTGTTCATGTCGGTGAGAACACAGGGTCTATACTGGGTCTCAGTGAGAATTAAGACATTTTGAAAAGCGGCAAACAATTAAGATAACAGGTTTCAAAATAGCCTCAAGAGATCTGTTCCTGTAACACTTGGCCAGAACCACTAAGCCAAGCAGAAGGGAGAACAAGATAATGAGTATGCACAGTGACAGCATTTTACATAGTTGGAGGCTGGCTCTGTGAAGTCAAAAGCCCTTATGACAGTGATTCTAACTCTCGGAAACCCGGAGTTAGCCGGCCTGGTGGCTTTAGGAAGTTCTTCATCACCACCAGCCTTTTGTAAGTTTATGCGCTTTCGAATGGCATACTAACCAAACACTGTGAGCTCGAGGTCCTTTCTGGTTTTTCCTAGAGACAGAAATGGATTCAACCAGGAGACTGCAGAGTGCATCAGAAGTTCCCCCATGGAAAGTTCTGTCACCTGTTTCGTAAAAACGAGAGAGAAAGACATGGAGACCACGGGGGGTAGACCGTCTCCCATTGGGAGCGTGAATCACATACATGTGTCACCGTATACCGGTGACTGCCAAAATGCAAGCACCCTCGATCTATTATGGCCCCTGTAAACATGGGGCCTTTAAACAGCGTAAGTTTTGAAAATACGAGCGACGCATCAAACTGTCTGAAAAAGAAGCTAACTGGGAAGGCATTTTGTTCAGTGCACGTGTCGTATGTGGGTGAGACACGCCTCGTGACCTACTCCACGGTGCCAATTCCCTGACGGTTCAAGACTCTCCTACGTTGTCCTCACTAATATTTACCCGGGGCTCTAGTGCACTCACCAGCCCCGAGCCACAAACTGCTCTGGGCCTATCAAGAGGCACCAGCGCTGAAACTAATAAAAAAACTCAACTCCAGTTGTTTTCTGTCCTTGCCTTTTTCTAGTCAAACTATGTTCCCTCTGACATGTAGCCTTTAAAAGCTCAAGATCCTGATTTAGTAATCAGCCAGAAAAGAGAGCGAGAGAGAGATGGTGTCACTCTAGGGACAACTAGTTCCGTAAGTAAGGAGGTGGCCACCGATGTCAGATGCGAAGGAAGAAAAGCAGAAAAAAGCCCTAGGTTCTCCCCACAGGCTGGCCCCCACCCGTGTACTCATCCGGTCTCTGCCAGCTCGCGCCCTCCATAGATGCGCCGGCCTCTGTGCATTAGTCTTGCCTCCTGCCCCACGGAAAGGGAGGAGGAGGGAGGGACGAGCTAAATGAGATTTCTTATTTTCTTCTGTACAGTGTTAAGGTGACATAAAGTTACATTCTCAAACCGGTGTCATGAATTTTATGTCACATTTACACTTAAATGGTGTGGCTTATTGTAAGCACTGAGATCAAAGAAACTTTAGGCCCACCCTCCTCCAGGAGAGCCCGAACAGGGCGGCCTGCTCTGGAGGGTGCCAACGGATTCAGTGAACAAACGCATCACGCTTCTCGGGATCCGGAAGTCCCACTGACCTCCTTCTCTGTTCCACTCTGCTCCGCCACGAGCTGGTCAAACACGGTCCCGTAATCCTCATAGACCTTCTGCATCTCATTGATGTGGCTGGCTACTTTTTCCATTGCTTTTAGTGCCTCTGAAAAGTAGGAAATCATCATTTTATTAATTTTAAGGCCTACCAACAGTGGTGAGTTCAAGATTCCGGCCCGGACTCGAGGCTTTCCTTACTAACAGAAGCATTCCTCAGGTAGGGCTCAAACAGCCCACTGCCATCGAGTCATTACAACGAAGAACCACAGACTGGCCTTCCACTCGGGTTTTCTTCGGAATGAGGCAGCACAAAGTATCGCTCATGACAAACGCGAAAGCTGACTGGGCACTTTCCACTTAGCAGGTGCTCTGATGGGTGCTTTATGTGAATCATCTCCTTTAATCCCCACTCGGTCACTGTAGGAACTGCAGTCGCCATGTGTGAAACGAGGCCGGGAAGAGGGGCCCCGCGGGCTGGCGGCTGGCAGCCGTGGCGTTCACGAGCGCTGCCTCTGTCTCCTCACCTGTCAGGTGGTAGTGCTCCTCGCTCTCGTGGTCCGTCAGCGACACGAGCTCCCTGAGCAGCAGAGGGTACTTGAGCACCCTCTGAACTGGCTTGATGAGGTAGGACTCGAGGGTGGAGGAATGCTGTTTGGTGGGATTCCGGGCGTCCAGAAAAGCCTTGAAGGCTTGATCAGTTTTAGCTACAAGCAGGTGGGGAAAAGACCCTTAGAAGAGCACAGCAGCATGAACGAAACCCGACTTCATTTCGTTTCTAATGCGGTCCCAGATCGTCTATTCAACAGCCCTCCCAATGGCGTTCTTTACAAAAACCCAAATGCTTCAGCGGGCCCGGCACCCAGCCGTCAACACGGATTCGGCATCACAGCTCTGGGGCCAATCCCACCGGCAAAGGGAGCTTACATAGGCCAGAGAGGAACACCAAGTCGAAATGCAGGAATGTCTGACTTTTGAGGCATATTCCCATGCAAACCCGTGAGAGACATTGTTCTAGGTGCCTAAAAAGTGAGTTTCAACCAATTCACAAAGCCACTAAAATGTATCATCCTATATCCTGTTCTACAGAAGAATCCCATAGCAAAATAAACCAGTATTCCACCCCCCCCACCACCATTCTAGCACAGATTGCTACTTATTCTGTATACTTAGGGGTTATCTTTTTTTTTAAGTTTATTTATTTTGAGCGAGAGAGCACAAGTGGGGGGCTTGGTGGGGGGGGGGTGGGAGAAGAGAGAGAGGGAGAGAGAGAATCCCAGGCAGGCTCCACACTGTCAACGCAGAAGCCTGACGTGGGGCTTGAACTCACAAACCGTGAGATCATGACCTGAGCCGAATCAAGAGTCGTACGCTTAGCTGACTGAGCCACCAGGTACCCCTTTCTTTTAAAATAAATTGATAAGCACTGCTTGCTGCCTTCACCTCCACAGCTCTGAGCAGTCTAATCCTTCCACCACACGGCACCTCTGTGGGCAGTGAACACTCCCTGTGTTCAGAGTCTGACGTCACAAAGAGCACGCACGGAACCCAACTCCATTTAGTTTCGAGAGAGCCAACGGATGCACAAGTGGCTGCTTTGGATTCCACCTGCTGACCCTGGGTGACCAGCTGTTTGGAATTCAGCCGATTTGAATGAAATTACACCCTCACCTGGGGTTCTGTTCCAAAGGCAAAACCTACAACTTCTAGCAGGCGCGGTACCATTTTGAATGTGACTACCCAAGTGGATGGCGAGACGATCCTTCAGAACCGAGCAAAGCATTGGTGATGCGCTAACGTTACTGCGTATTGACCTTCAAGAAGAAGGCGTTTCTGGGAGGAAACGCCGATGGAGTCAGGTCTCTGTTTAAACAAGTACAAGAGGCATATTTGGGCTGGAGCTCATTCACTCCCGGCACTTCGAGACTCCGTTTCTTAAACCTGAGCCTGGTCTTCCACGAAACTGGAAAGATCCAGATGTAAACCAAATGGCCAGGGTGCATCCGTGGAGCCGGCTAGTGCTCAGAGTGTTGGAATAAACCTCCACATGCCTTCCACGATACCGCAGAGTCTGTTCCCTGCTCTGGAGAAAGAAACACTGAACAACCACCGTGAGATCCTTTCTGACAATGCCGTTTAGAAGCATATGACAGATAGGAGGGGGCTTAGAAGTGACCTTGGCGGCTACTGCCGTGTTGATGCAACTAAGAAACGTTCAAATACAGAAGAGTTCTGTCCCAGAAGAGAGCCCTGACTCACTGGCTTCTAGAGTGGTAGCGAATTATAACGGGAGTGAACCGCATGAGGCCACTTGGATTTCTAAAGAAGGCATTCAAGTCCTGGGGGGTGGGGGTAGGGGGGAGTCATTTTGATCCTAGGAATTGAAGACATGATAACAGTTGAGGTTTCAGCAGGTTCGGGTCTTATCCCCCAGTTCACACCGGAGAAGTCAGGCAGCCTGGTAACCTGGTCTGGAGACGGTTCTGATGAACGTGAACAGGACCGCACACATTTTCAAAAGATGCCTGCACTGTCCGAGCCTCAGACACTCCCGTGTTTGTTTGATGTTCTCCGTACAAACCGAATCGTCGCTGCTCACGACCTCAAGTCCTGCGCCCGCATCACTGATTTTTCCTCCTCTGATCTTCGCCACCAGAAATGTATGAGAGTTCCAAAGACTGGGACAGAGAAGCATCTTCAGAGAGAGACCGATTTGAGAACTGTGATCTCGTACGCGAAGATGCGCGTGTAACTGAGAGAAGCCTCAGCAACGGAGCCACCTCAGGGAAAGCAGCGTTCCTGGTCTGGGTATTACCGGACCGGACCGAACAGCAGGCTAACGGGACGGTGATGGTAACTGTGCCACAACATTCCCCACAATATGCGTGCACCTAAAGGAGGTCACGGCTGTCACCAGATCTCTGAATACACTTCCCAGGCTGGGCTGACGGGCTGGCCCGTCACCGAAAGCCCAGGTGGCTCAGGGCGCGGGCCGTGGGCCTAAACCTGACCCGCTGCCGGGCAGGAACCCGCACTCAGGCATCTCTCTCAGTTCTACAGAGTGATGTCTGATGGCAGCACGAAAGGGAAGGGTGAGGGGGTCGACCACGCAGGGCTACGCAGACAAAAGAAAATGGGAGTCTTCAGTTAAAGCCACTAGAATAAAGTGAGGTGATAAAAATGTGGAGAGAGGCACCTGGATGGCTCAGCTGCTTAAGCGTCCGACTCTTCATTTCAGCTCAGGTCGTGATCTCATGGGTTGTGGGATGGAGCCCCACAAATCAAGCTCTGTGCTGACAGCACGGAGCCTGCTTGGGATTCATTCTCTCCCTCCCTCCCTCCCTCCCTTGCTTGCTCTCTTTCTCTCTCTCAAAATAAATTAACATTAAAAAAAAATTTTTTAAGTGGAAAGATGAAAGGTATTTCAGTGAGAGGGTGCGGGCTGTTAAATGTTAGTTTTTTCCTGGTTCCACAAAAAAGGCTTTAAGTTCAGTTAACACTTCTTATGAGTGCAGTGATTCCTTGGGCGTGAGAAGGTTAACAAGGAAGAAACAAAACAGCAGAGTGTTTTCTGTCCCCATCCAGGGGCTCATGGTTCTGAGTTTTTAGATCAAGGCATTTGGTAAAAAAGAATCCAGAGGTAACTGAACAGCAAAGTGACACATGGGAAAGAAAGTTCTCTGCTCTTAGGACATATGTTCACTGTTGCCAATAAACTGAAATAAACCGAAAAGTTTCCCTTTAATCTCTCTCAATTTCAAGGTCAAGAACGGAGCAGGATCCATCAAAACTGCATTTATCCCTACTTGTTACATGCAAATTTACTCTGTTAACAATTTAAAAAAAAAAGCACAGCACCTTACCTCGCTCTAGAACCTTCTGTACTTTGATATGATTAGCACAGAACCCGCTGTACAGTTTAAAATGGTCCGCGTAATAAAGGAAAGAGCCTCCAAGGGAAAACAGTAGTTTCTAGAAGGGGAAGAAAAGTCACATTGGTCATGGTTTACTCAACGTCTGCTGGCCCTGGCGTGGCCTCTGACTACTTCAGTGCATCCGTGGCATCTTTCAGACACCAGAGCACTAATGCCTCAGAAAATCACCAAATGAAATAAGCCCAAGACTGTGCCATTTTCACGGTAGACGGAGAACAGTCTGGTATTTCCCTCACAGATCTTTAGTTTGATTGAAAGCTTTCTGGCAGCCGAGCCTACTGACACTACAGGCAAAGGGCAAGAAAGAAAGTTCTACAAAAATACACCTGACAAAACGGGATACGAATGACCTGAGAGGATAACTCATCAAGCCAACTGTGCCTTACTCGGAACAAATGCTCTCGTCCGGGTACCGCCCTGCCCCCTTTCTACCGTCGGCCTCCTTTCCTTCCCCAGAGGGGCTCCTTCCGGGTCCCGGATGCTCACACTGGAGACGGGCTCCACAGAAGAGAGGGCTCCCTCAGTACCACCGACCCGTGTCACAGGACCCATGTCCCCGGGTCACAGGACCTTGTGAAAATGAAGGATGAGACTCAGGGCCAGCGCTCCCGCTTCGCAAGCAAACCCCCTACGCATCCTTCAGCGGACTTGAGTGAAGAGCGTGGGCACGGTCAGCCACCAGGCAGACTCCACAAAACCTGGGCCACCCAGACTTCTGCTTACAGGGGCCACTCAAGTAAAAATGTAGCCTCTCACCAGCTGCCACAGGAAAACAGTGCAACGAAAGCACTGAACTTACCTTGTCAGCAGTCAAGGGACACTTTCTTTTCCAAGGGCGGACGCCGCACTCTACCCACCCAGTTCTGCTTTAAACCTAAGTCAAAACTACTTACTCTAAACTGTGAGGGAGTTTCAAGGGTGTTAAAGTCAGAGGCGGCTGAAATCCCATCCTCCAGAGTCTCCAGAAACACCTTCTGAAAGTCCAGCATCTCTGGCAAGCTGCCGAACAGTGACTCCATCTACATGAAGGCCGGGATTGAACAGAGGGCATCAGCGGTGGGGGTGGAGAGGGGCCGCCCCAACAAATCCCCAGTCCTTCGGGGAGCAGCAGACAGAAGTGAATCCTTGAACGAAGGCAGCATATTCCCTCTGGGACACCGTCTGTACACAGGGGTTTACAGCTCCAGCTCCGGCAGTTCCAAACTAACTTTTTAAACGGATGGAACCTTTTCAGGATTCAAACTGGTAAACGACGGAAGTCAGTAGCGAAGAACCCATTACGGAGATTGAACACGAACAAGTCATGGATTAAGGAGTGACTTTGGGCCACACTTCCTACAAAAAGGGCGTGACTGTCCTGCATTTACAAACTCTTGCCGCTGGGCCTCACGTGGTAGAGGCCACATAAACGGCTTTGGAGGAGGCCACGCTTGGTCCCTCTGACGATGCTTAAGTCCCGTGTGTTCTCTGGGGAATCAGGAGACACAACCTCCAGGGAGGTCCACTAAAGGGCAAACAGAGACTAACCTGTGCGTTAGTGGACGGCAGGGGGGTGGGGGTGGCGGGGGACCAATTACCTCGTCTTGGGTGAGAAAGGTCTCATTCTGAAGTGGCTCCAAATATAATTCAAAGAGGCAGCTCAGATCCTGAAACGTGGAAGAAAAGAGTCTTTATCACTCATGTCTCCAAAATACCCAAGAGTTTCCAGCAACCCTGACCACAGCTCCAGACTCCCACTGGGAATGATGGAATCGTGTCTTGTTGCAATTCGTGACCCTAAAAGTGGTTACTATCAGGGGCGCCCGGGCGGCTCCATCGGTTAAGTGTCTGACTGCGGCTCAGGTCATGATCTCATGATCTCTGACAGCTCAGAGCCTGGAGCCTGCTTCGGATTCTGTGTGTGTGTGTGACCCTTTGCCCCTCCCCCACTCATGTTCTCTCAAAAATAAACATTAAAAAAATTAAGTAAGTAACTAAATAAATACAACTGCTTACTCTCATTTCTGCCCTAATTCACACGGGCTAATCCCGCAGTACACGCAGCAGCTGGGTCACCTACTCTGCTTAGACAGCTTGGTGACAGAGCCACTCCTTCTGTGGACCGGTGCAAGGGGGCATCCGCTTCCCCTCGGAGAAGGGGAGCTCTGGCGAGGCACTTCTGTCGGGCATGAGCACCCCTGCCGGCTCCCCTGGCTTCCTCCTCTCCACCGGGGAGCATGGTGACAGCCCCACCACGGAGCTGAGAAGGACAGGGCAAGACCTGGGAAGCTCTTCAACTCTGGGGTTGACGCATTAGCAGAATTTCGAACTCCCGTATTCAAATGCAAGAAAAAATGTCCAAGGATCAGCGGCCTATAATCTAGGCCATATTTGAGCCCCCAGTACACCGGGCCCCAGTGGTAAGGACCAGTGGGAGTTGACGGCATTTATACAACTCCTTCCATAAACGGTTTATTTGCAATAATTTGAAGCCAAGACCAGGATACAATTTTGTAATAGGAAAGATTTTTTTCTTGTTTTGCTTATTCTGAAGAATTTTGAGTACGAAAACATAAGTGACCGACTACAAAGTCCGTTACTTTGCTCTCTCATTTTACAATGGAGAAATCGAGACCCAGAGAGCTTTCTGTAACAGCCCGAAGCCTCCAGAACCTTATGGCATAGATTCTGGGAGCAAGTAGACAGGCCTGGGAGGCCTTTCACTATTTCGCGACGAACAGCTCCCTGGCCTTTCCGCCCTCACCATCCTCCCCGGCGACTGCTTCCGAGCAGGGAGGTGTGCTGAGTTACTGAACCGTATCTCGAGGGAACACACAAAGGCTGAAAATTCCAAGTTGCACGCATGCAGGGATCAAGGTTAGACGAACAAGTAAAATCCCGTGTTAAATGTCAGCCACGAAAAGAAACCACAAAATAAAAACGGTGTGTGTGCGAATCACAAGAGGCACTGGGTGCTGGTTATTTTGTGAGAGACAGTGACAGGCTGCCCTCTTCCCTCGTGCGGCCGGTGCTGCTCGGCGGGACTTACACGCCTCGAGCAGGCAGGCGCGGAGCCGCGGGGCCGGACAGCTGCAGCCCTAAGGGAACAAAGTGCAGGTTTCTTGCAGAGAGAAGGGTCCTTCCTGTCTAGCTCACCCACAACGTCCACCTTTATACCCTACAGCATCTCAGGGAAACCAGCCTCCCGTGCGGCCTCACGGTAAAACGGAACATCAGCGACAACAGGAAGGGGACTTCAAGGAATTCTGCCCTTGAATCTCGGTGGAAAGCTCATGGCCACCCTCAAGAGGCCAGAGGGTCTCTTGAAGCCTCAAACCACAGCGCACAAAGCTGCTTGGGAGAGGCCATCACGGTCACAGGAAGATCCAGAAATCTAGTCTGAGCTCCCCAACGTTCACATCATCCGCAGGACAACACGTAACAGGACGTGAAATTAAACTGTCAACTCCATAGCTTTCTTTTCTTCTCTACAAGACCAAAAAGAAGGGGCTCTGGGTAGTTTTCCTGGGCTACCTGTGTATGAGGCCTTCAGTAAAGCCCAGATAAAGTGACAGGGACACTAATGAAAGGGGAAGCTCAGGCCCGTCTCGCGGAGAAATAAGGTGACAGCTGTGTCTGTGTGACGCACCTGTGCAGGAACAAGGGCATGCCCGTCTGAGACCCGGGAGGACGGAGGTGGAGGAGACGGCCCCAGGCCAGGCCGCTGCACCGAGGCAAAGCCAGGCGGGATCCTCTGCCCACTGCCCTGTGCCCTGCAGCTTCCAGAATTGGCCAACAAAGTGAGCTTACGGTACTACCCGAGCCTCAGCAAATACTTAAAGCAAAAGAACTCTGTCTTCCCTTCCCAGGCTCCAGTGCTCTTCGTAAAATATGTCTCTCAAACTATAGGGGCGCCCGGGGGGCTCGGCCAGTTAAGCATCTGACTCGGGATTTTGGCTCAGGTGGTGATCTCACAGTTTGTAAGTTCAAGTCCCGCACGGGGCCCCATACCCACAGTGTGGAGCCTGCTTGGGATTCTCATTCTCTTCCTCCCTCCCTCCCTCTCTCTCAAAATAAATAAATAAAACTTTTTAAAAATGTGTCTTGAACTATTTACTGGGGGCTTCAGAGATAAATAAGTGAATGCTTCGGGTGCCGAAGATTCTCAGCAACCATCCGTCCGCACGGGCGTGGGAGCGGCCACGTGTAGGCCAGCTGCTCCAGCGTGGGACTCTGTTCCGCACAGTGACCTCTACCAGGCAGGTCTGGGGGCCGCAGCAACAGTCTCCTGGGAGCAAGCTGTTCCCCAGTCCCTCCTCCCCTAAGTGCTCTCCGGCCCCCTCCGACTCCACCAGGAGACTCCCTTCCCACAGACTGCAGACGATGAGCTAGAACATGTTTCCATAGTGAAAGCTACCGTGGTAACCAAGGGAGCTGAGGAGCCGATCCTTCCGGGCCCTCCCAGCTCCTGCACCCTCGCCCCCTCCCCAGCGGCAATTCACCACTTTGAGGGGCAGGGGGCTCCGTCAGGAGTGCTGGGCTTCGGGGCGCATGCGACCCGGGGGCCCCCGCCCACATACCGCTGGCCGCCGCGGGGCCACAGAGCCAGCAAGAACGTGCAGAGTCGCCCGTTACCTTCACGTAGGACTTCTCCGTGTCCATCAGCTCCTGGATGACTTTCCGGAGGCGATCCGCTTCGGAGAGGTGGCGAGCCAGCGGCCTCGGAGGTGGCTCCCGGGTCCCCCTCGGCCCTTCCATGCCGGTGGTGTGCGAGTCGTTGAAACTCCTACACAGCGCAGCGATCTGTTCGGCGCTCTGGGAGGCGGAAAGACGGGGAAGGTGACGTTCGGGGCGCGCTCCGTTTTGGCAGCTTCCCGGCCAGGACGCAGGCGGTGCTCGTCCCTGCCCAGCGCCCTCTCGGGGACCTCGGGGTGGGGGGGCGACAACCTAGCACAGCCGGGTTCATTCATCTCGGACCGCTCTGGCTACCGTTTAAGGTAACGGGAGTGAAGACAGGGTATCTACGCGGGATGCGTTTCTGTTGTCAGAAGAGAACAGATGGCTCTTTCGTACCAAAACTAGAAAACACGGCACAGGTTGACCCTCGGTAACGGAGTTGAGGTGGCTCTCAAACCAAGACCGCGGCTTTCTCGGAGCCTGCTGGGGAGCCCCCCGGAAGCGGCGGCCCAACGGCCTCGGGAACGGCGTGACTGCGCGAATTTCGGGGCGACCTGGCCACAGGGACTCGCGGCCCTGCCCCCGTCCAGTCCCCAGCCCCGCGGGCTCGCGCCAACAGAACACGAGTGAGCGGCTAGAGCGGCTGCACCTGCCAGGCCGGGCCGGGTGGGGAGGCAGGGCCGTCCCCTACCCTGCAGGGGGCGGGGGCAGAGCCCCACGGAGGGTGCAGACAGGAGCAGGTGACCGGGCCACCCCGGCAAGTGCCGGACAAGAGGGCTGAGCAGGCTTCCTGGGAGGCTTTGGGATAGTGGGGGCAGTCACACACCGAGGGGACGAGAGGAGTGGGAACGTCTGGGGACCGAGAGCCTGCAGCGCGAGCTGCTACTCGGATTCCAGCACAGCGATGACAAAGGTTCTCGAGGAGGGCCCCCTCGCCCTGCCTGACGTCGTGGCTTCAAGGCTCAAACGGGTCTCCTCCTGTATGTCTCCACGGTGCCTGGAGCACCACCAGCCTACACTCGGCGTCCTCTAACTTGCCTCTCCCTCCACCCCACCCCCGCACAGGCTCCAGCCCACTTAGCACCTGCCAGAGAGTAAGCTGGCCAAGGGCAGGGCCCGTGCCCATCGCTGCCCCGAGTGCCCAGCAAGCCCTCAGCTCCCCCCCACCGCACGGCAGTGTTACCGAGTGACAAAGCAGTGGTCCCGGTACGCGTGACAAGCGTCCACCCGTCGTTGGCAACTTGCCGTCCCTCCCACAAACTCCCCCTCCTTCGGAGGTAAACGCCTTCATCCCCGATCCGCCCCTCCGGCCGTGGTCAAAAGCCGAGCTTGTCAGGACCATCTCTTAATGTGGAATTCATCCTCTCGGGGATGCTCAGAACATGAACAACTCACACAAGCGTGTGTCACTCAACCGCAGTGGCCCGATGCACACCTGTTAAAAAAGCTGGCGCCTGACGACCTGAAGTGCCTCGGAGGAAAAACAGGGCACTGCCGCCCTCCCTGGTCCCCCTCCTGGCTCTCCCCGCAACACTGACCTTCCGGTTCATCTTCCAAGCTCAGTGAGTGTCACCCGAGGGCCTGCTCTGCCTCCAAAAGGAAGACAGGTCCTGCCCGAGGTGATCACGTAAGAAACCCCAAAGCGCAGCCAAGGGCAGAGTGAAAACCAGCCCAAGCTTGTGCGGAGCAAACGAAAGGGGGAAGACGCGGCAAAGCAACGGGAATCCCTCCGCTGTGTGCGAGGCTTCAGGGAAGAAATGGGTCGTCCCACGGTCCTGGCAGGAACACACGCGCTCCAAGGAAGAGCCAAGAATGAGCCGGAAGTGCAGTGAGGAATGAGCAGGTAACGTAAAGACCCCAGCTCAGGGGAGTGACCCCGAGCCTCCTCTCCACCCAGATGTCTGCGAGGAGGGCCCCCCAGTCTGCTGGGCCCTTTAAACAGAATCATTTCTCTTTTATTTTCACGTAAATCTTGGTGCCAAAGTTCAATCAACCACACAGCCGGTACTGGCCTTCCAAAGAGCCCATGGTGAGTTCGAGCCCCGCGTCGGGCTCTGTGCTGACAGCTCAGAGCCTGGAGCCTGCTTCAGATTCTGTCTCCCTCTCTCTCTGCCTCCTCCCCGGCTCACGCTCACGCGCTCTCTCTGTCTCTCCCTCTCAAATATAAACATTTAAAAAATTGCATCTTGAGGGGCGCCTGGTGGCTCAGTCAGTTAAACAGCCAACTTCGGCTCAGGTCACGATCTCACAGTTCATGAGTTCGAGCCCCGCGTCACGCTCTGTGCTCAGAGCTCAGCCTGGAGCCTGCTTCTGACTCTGTGTCTCCCTCTCTCTCTGCCCCTACCCTGCTCATGCTCTGTCTCAAAAATAAACATTAAAAGAAATGCATCTTGATTTATCAAAACGCCTCATTTCATGTTTAAAACAACCAAATCTTATGATTCATTGCTGAAGAGATTCCAGCACTGTTCAGCCATGCCCTAAAAGCCAAATGACAGATAGTAAAAGCCAAATAGAACACTGTAGCCAAAAGGCGGCTTTTCTCTCTTCCGGGATGTGAGCATCATTAAGGAGCCCTAGGAAGTACAAGGAAACCACTCCAAGTTGTGTGCACCCCCTTTCCAGGGCACCTCAACCCTGGCCACGCATGAGCTTCGTTTCGGGAGCTTTAAGGAACACCCATGGCTAGATCAACTGGTTCACAATCCACACATGAAGCCCCTTGTAGGAGTATTGTCTTGATTTTTTTTTTTTAATGTTAATGTTTGTTTATTTTTGAGAAAGAGACAGAGCACGAGTGAGGGAGAGGCAGAGAGAGAGAGGGAGACACAGAATCTGAAAAGCTCCAGGCTCTGAGCCGTCGGCAGAGAGCCTGACGCGGGGCTCGAACCCATGAACCGGGAGACCATGGCCTGAGCTGAAGTCGGCCACTTAACCGACTGAGCCACCCAGGAGCCAGAGTATTTTCTAAAAGCTTCCCAAGTGTGGCTAACATGTGAGCCGCGTGAGAACTACTGGTCTGCCTATCAGAATCGCGAGCAATCTCCAACTGGGCTTCCTGGGGGCAGTGCTGCCTTCAGCCTCACACGCTGTCCCCAGGGTCTGGAGTGAAGGACAGCCATATAAAAAATTTATACACTGAGCTCCTGAGACCGAGGAAGTAGCCAGAATCACACCCATGACCCTGGTATTCCGTCCGGGTCAGGCCCTCGACGAACTGAGCTAAATAACCCCAGATGATAATGATACGGAGACTCCCAAAACTCACTCATTTGAAATCTCTGCTACTGCTATTTGCGCCGCAAGCCCAGACAATGTCATTTTGCAATTCTGACAAGTCACAGCTTCCAGGGCTATGGAGTCTATATTAAGTTCACATACACCGCATAAAATCTGACAAAACGCACCATAAGTTAATGGCAGCTGGTGAGCTTACAGCTTCACGTTGCCGGGATGTCAGAATCACACCTAACGATGCAGTGTTAAAATAACGAGGTTTTAAAAATAAAGTATCCTTGCCATTTCAGAAAATCAGAATCCGCTTTAAGAACGCTTCTGGGAAGATGAACTTGCAAAAGCGAGTGTTAGTGGAGATCCTGAGAGAAATGAACATCTTAAGGTACCATCAACGAAATGCTGGAGCGCTTACAAAGTCCCCTTCCTCATGCACAGCACTTTCACCACCGTCTCAGGCTGGGGGGTGGGGGTGGGGGTGGGGGTGTGGGGACGGGGCGGGGGGATCACTTGGGCTCAGGAGGCAGGAACTGGAACAGAAAGAAGATGGACACCAACGGTGTTTTTACGTTGTATCTGGTTACGTTTCCGTGCCTCTATTCGTAGGGATGGGCATCAGCATTGAACAGTTAACGGTAGAATTTGGAGTGTATCTGGTGAGCAAGTTCTAGGAACGGGGACTACTTTGGATGGGCTGTTTTCACACCCAAAACGGTGACAGTGGCGAAAAGCACAGGCAACATTCAGAGGCCCAGGGTTCTTTCCTGGCTCCGCCCCCAGTCCTCGGCACAGTCCCGGCAACGCTCATTTCTGAGCAACTTCCCTAGATCCCTAACCCATCTGGTAACCCCTCAGATTGCCATCTGGGTCACGGAGTAAAGGGCACTCACATTTGCTGAGCACCTGCTATTCGCCAGGTAGACCCGGGCGGCAGGTGTTCTCCAGAATCTGCTGGCATTTAATCCTCTCCGTGAGGAGCCCGGAGGTGTGGGCGAGACCCTGACAGCGCAGGGCCACCCCATCTAGCTCTGCAGGGTGCCCACCCCTCCCGGGGATCTGGCATAGCAGGCGGCAAAGCAGATGTGCCCCTCTGCCCCTGCCCATGTGGTCACGGCGTCCTGGCCCCGACAGCATCCAAACACACTCCTGGTGTGCTTGGGATGCGGCCACCGGCCCCTGGGGGCCACCTCTGCTCGGAGAAGCAGCGTCGTTTCCACACACACGACAGCCACATCTTTTAGAAGGCTTCTCTGGACCACCGTCCCAACTCCACCCTGGGAACGCTGCTTTAAAAACGACAGGCGTTCACCAGGCAGGGCTGTGGGTGCGTGAAGATCCCGTAGCCCGACAGTGCGTGCCCGTGCAGGGTCACGAACACCCCGCCTTCGGAGGCACAGCTGAGTTTTCCCTGAAACTATGCTGTATGGAAAAGCAGGGATGCTGACCAGAACGAAATTTTTTTCGGGACCTGAGCTTACACTAAGGCTGATCCCTGCTTGAAAACGATTTGATCTTATTTATAGATGAAGACCATCTCACGGAGGACTCTGGCATGAAGCGCCTAAGCGTTCTGGGGAGACCCACACACACATCCCAAACAAACAGAAAACGAACTTGACTGTGGTAATTATTTCACAATGTTTACGTATAGCAAATCATCAAGCTGTATGCTTTGAAGATACAGTTTTCTCAATTATATCTCAATAAAATTGGGGGAAAAAGAGATCTGAACAGTTTTGGGGTTTCGTTTTGTTAGGTTTGGGTCTGCTGTCTTAAATGTATGGATAAGGACCCTTTGCTTCCCTACACTAGGGCTGCAATGGGTCGTTCTTCCGGGAGCCCCATTCTCTCAGGAGCGGCCGCAGAACAAGGGGGGATCACGCCCCACGCCCCAGATGCTCCCCGGAGCGCCTCCTTCTCAAAGCGGTTCTGCGATGACCCTTCCAACCCGGACACGGTGCAGTACTTTTTCGGCAGAAAGGTGTCGGGCCGGCTTCCTCCCGGCTTTGGATGAATCAAATCTGATCCCCTGGGCCTGACACTTTGATGTTTACTTTGCTCTTATCTGGAGACCTGGCTCCCTGAGGCTTTTCAATTTCACCCTAGGATTTGGATCTTAAAAGGAAAAAAATCACAGTGGGATAAGCACATCGCAGCATCCAGAACTGTTTGGGAACGATGAGGGCGACTTCGCAGCTACTCCATGAGCAATCAGGAGGCCTGCACGCGGCAGGGGCCAAGCTTGGCCTGCTGGGCTCTCCTGGCTCCATCCACGGCCAAGACCCCTCACGCAGGGACTGCCAGGACTGCAGACTGCTCATCACAGGCACCTAGTTGTACTACTCGGGCCCCCAAATACTTTCAGCCTAAGAAAAAGGGCTGAAAAGTGCTGTATAATTTGGAGTAATATTTCACAGGGAAATATTAAAGGCAAGTGACCACATTTGCAGCGTGCACTTTCCATCCCCGGTTAAGGAACATAAGGACATTACCTTGGGGGGAAGATCTGTAACGGACTTAGCGGCACGCAGACCTCAAAGGAAAGATCCCTCGTACTGTCTAACTGGTCCTGTGACGACACATGGTGGGTCTGGCAGATCCCTAGCTGCCACCGCGTCCTCTCCCTGCACTGCACAGAACAGCTGAGACCCAGCCATCGCCGTGGACCGGATCTGGTCTGGATGACGGGCACAGGGTTTCTCTATGCCAGCATACTAAGCAGAAGAATTAGGTTCCTACTACTTCTATTGCCCTTCAAAAAGAATGTTGGAAAAAATAAAAAGACAAGCTTCAGACTCTGGGCAAATGGCCAGTTATCAAGGGTAGCCTCTCCCTGGGAAAGTGTGGTCAGCATGGTGTGTGTTCTCATGCTGTGCACGGAAAACCTCCCGCTCGTCCTTCTGGAAGCTTCAGCGGGTCTGCACGACTCAGTGATCCGAGTGCAACTATGGTGTCGGCTGTCACATCCTAGCTAATTCGTTGTCAGAAAAGTTCCCCTTAGTTTAAAAAAAAAAAAAAAAAGGAATAGCTAAAAATTGTACAAAGGACTTCTCAATTTACTCTGCACTTCGTTAAGGTCCCTAACTTACAGAAAGATCTAATAACTCCCCCAAATGGTCTCGGCAGCGGGAATCCAGAAGCAAAGGGATAAATGGCTTCCCCGGAAGGCGAACTGGCTGAGACCGGCTTCACCCCACAGGGAGCAAGGGTGAGCCCAAGGCCGGCAGGAGCAGCCGCAGACACCCTCCAGCGCCCCCTCACGGCCAGGTCAGACTACGGGGTGGGAGCTAAGATGCATTCAAGGTGATCAAATTTCCATATGGGGGGGGGCCTCTCTTCTTAGTGATACAATCCTTAAACAGAAAACTCTAGGGGCACCTGGGTGGCTCAGTCCGTTAAGCATCCGACTTCTGACTTCGGCTCAGGTCATGACCTCACGGGTCGTGAGTTCGAGTCCCGTGACAGGCTCTGTGCAGACAGCTCAGAGCCTGGGGCCTGCTTCAGGTTCTGTGTCTCCCTCTCTCTCTCTGCCCCTCCGTCGCTCATGCGCATGTGCTCTCACTCACACTTTCTCTCAGATGTTAAAAAAAAAAAAAAAAAACCTCTAGAAAAAAACAGCCTGAGATTTTTAGATTTATCAAAATGGTACAAAAAGGATGAGGGGGGCGCCTGGGTGGCGCAGTCAGTTAAGCGTCCGACTTCAGCCAGGTCGCGATCTCGCGGTCCGTGAGTTCGAGCCCCGCGTCGGGCTCTGGGCTGATGGCTCGGAGGCTGGAGCCTGTTTCAGATTCTGTGTCTCCCTCTCTCTCTGCCCCTCCCCCGTTCATGCTCTGTCTCTCTCTGTCCCCCCCCCCAAAAAAAAAAAAAACAAAAAAACAAAACAAAAAAAAACCCAAAAAGGATGAGGAATCACTCACACTCTGTTTTCTAGACCACAGGGTTCTCTTTCCAAAGGCAGAAGGAACGTAAACTATAAAATTCAACGTGAGCTTATGTCACAGGAGAGCCCTTACCTTACACGGAAAGGTAAAGATGAACCTAATAAACGAGGGCACAGAAATGCACCGAGGCAGCACACGACGATCACCAGTGACGGGACAGACGAGTGACTGCAGGTGGCCACGATTTAGTGCAAAGGGCAGAAAGCAGGCCTGCATTTTGGAAAGTAGCTCCTCATGGAGATTACTACGAACATACGTGCACCGATTTTCTAAAAATGGAATGATATATATCACAAATGCAGTGTTAACCAAGATATTTTTATCCTTTGGCTCATTTCAATTTTCCCTTTTACAGTGGTTTAATTTTTTAAGTATTTTTAATGAATGGACTCCTTTCCTGTCACTTTAAAAAACTGATCTGCGGTTGCAAAGGCTCGAAGGGTTCTGTTTCTATGGACACGGTGATGAACAGAAGACACAATCACTCCGCTTGCAGTGCCCCAAGGCTGGCTGGGCGCGCTCTGAGCGAGCAATGCGCGATGACTGGTGCCCAAAGAGTAGGTCCTGCGGAGACAGAACAGAGACCTGCCCGGGTCAGAGAGAACCCTGACCCCACGCGCTCACGGACAAACAAGTTCTCTGAACTACACCAAGTTTGGGGCCAGAGGGAGCGCGGAGCGTGCCAGCAACTGCAGGCCAGTACAGCGTGGCCAGACGGTCACGGCCAGGCAGGGGGCTGGACCTCAGGGGCGGGCAGGGTGACCTGCCGTGATACAGTGGCAATCCCTGCCACCTTATGGGGGATGGCAAGGTAGCGGTTGTGGTGGCACTGAAGACTGGGGAGCGTGCGCCCCCGCGGGGCAGCCCATCACCCCCGTGCCCCTTTGCATCACCGTGCTGTACGGGCAAAGCTCAGGCCAAGGGCCTCAGAGCACGTGCTGGACCAAGATTTCCAGAACAGTTACTCTGCTCAAGACTGGAGGCTTAAGCACACAGGCTCTGGAGATGCAACCCCGGCCAGGGCAGCTCCCAGCTGTGTGGCCGTGACTGATCCCCCCAGACTCAGGGTACTCACCTGGAAAGCAGGGACCATGTGTCATAGGGTCCTGGTGACCAGTCAATGAGGTAAAGCGTAAGAATACTTAGCACAGTACGAGGGATCGATAAAGGCCAGGGCTCAATAAAAGTGAACATCTGCACAGGGAGTTGAACTGGCCAAGTTTTGCTATTGTCAGGAGTACAGAAGAATACACGTCCTCTGAACCCCCTGAAGGAAGGGCCACAAAAACCAGACTTCATGACGGCAGCACCGTCTTGTGGAGCCTCCGCCAGACACGCTCTGCTCTAGGTGCTGAGGGTGCAGCCCTGAGCCCCCAACGTGAAAACCTGGACCTTCCTAGGGAGGAGGAGGAGGAGAAGGAGGAGGAGAAGGAGAAGGAGGAGGAGAAGGAGGAGGAGAAGGAGGAGGAGGAGGAGGAGGAGGAGGAGGAGGAGTCGGAGGAGGAGTCGGGGGAAGGGCAGAGAGAGGAGTGAGGATCACGGAGGAGGAAAGAGGGAGGCAGGGGACACACAGCATTTCCCACCTACGGAACGGCTCCAGGAAACCAAACAGGGCCACACAGACGGCCCGGCAGGGCTTGCAGCTTCCACAGCTGGTGGAGGAGAAGCCAAGTTTGTGCAAACATCCCAGGATGGGTGGCGGCACATCTGTGTGACACGTGCGTGCACCAAGAGTAGAAACCCAGTGCGGGCGGCACTCATGAGGGCAGAGCCCGCGGAGAGACTGGGGCTCCCAGGCAGTGGCTTCCAGGGGACAGAAGCCTGACCCAGGGACACTGCTGCCTGCTGCTCTGTTTCCTCATAACCAGAACGAGTACGATGTGCGGTCTCTGCCAAGGATGTCTCAAAGGCTAGGGCAGCACCCCTACACCACCGGGCACCCACTTCACATAAACTCCGGGGAGTGTCAATATCACCCATAAGCAGTTTACACACAATGGCTCATCCGATCTAATATATCCTGTGCCGGGCACTGCATTTTCGCTTTCCCGTTTTTCACCCAGAAAGCAAGCTGTGGCTTACAGCCGATGTACAGTTAAAACTGCTCATCAAGACAGATGCATGTGGGCCAGGACTTCTTGACTTCTGAATGCAAAAATACGGAGCCGGTGGGGGCGCCTGGGTGGCTCAGGCAGTTGGATGTCTGACTTCGGCTCACGTCATGATCTCGCGGTTCGTTGAGTTCGAGCCCCACATCTGGCTCTGTGCTGACAGCTCAGAGCCTGGAGCCTGCTTCAGATTCTGTCTGTCTGTCTGTCTGTCTCTCTCTCTACCCCATGCCTCCTCACATTCTGTCTCTGTCTCTCTCTCAAAAATAAACATTAAAAAAATTTTTTTAATTAAAAAGTTTTAATTAAATTTAATTAAAATTTAATTTTTTTAATTTTATTTAAAAAATAAAAGAGACTTCAATGACCCCATTCCAAACAGGTGAAGGAAGGGTGGATGGATCATCAGAACAAAGGTCAGCAAACTAAGGCCACTGGGCCAACCTAGCCCTCCAACCACTGCTGTAGATCAAGTTTTATTAGCACTCAGCCACGTTCATTCACCTGTACATCATCTATGGCTGCTTCTACCCTGAAATGCCTCAAATATTTACTATCTGACCCTTCACCGGGACAGTTTGCCAACTCCTGATATAGAGAGATGCACCCAGATCAAAAGATTCTTCTGAAATCAGCCTTAATTGAAACTCAACATACCCTATAAAACTTTATTCTGAAAATTTTTAGTGAGTAAAGTATAAATTTAAAAAATGACTTCGATGTTATTTTTGAACAGACTACGTGGCATCTTAATTCACATGCAACATAAACCCGCTTACATCCTATGCTTTCAACTGTGTTCCAAAACACAACAAAACACCTGCATGGTCGCCTGGCTCAGGTGCAGGGCTCTGAAAAAGGACTCAAATTCTCTTACTGGTTTTTGCTTTATTTTGTGTTGCTTTTAGATGGCTGAGAGGTTTTCCTGTTTGCCTTTCCTGTGACTTGGGGCATTTAGACCTGAATTTAAATTCTTTCTGTGACTGTATCATTTAACATTATTTCGGGGCGCCTGGGTGGCGCAGTCGGTTAAGCATCCGACTTCAGCCAGGTCACGATCTCGCAGTCCGTGAGTTCGAGCCCCGCGTCGGGCTCTGTGCTGACAGCTCAGAGCCTGGAGCCTGCTTCCGGTTCTGTGTCTCCCTCTCTCTCTGCCCCTCCCCCGTTCATGCTCTGTCTCTCTCTGTCCCAAAAATAAATAAACGTTGGAAAAAAAAAATTTTAACATTAGTTCTAAATATGTTTATCTGGTTAAAGAAGTCTCTAAACCAATGCCTTTCAGCAATTTTTTTTTTTTTGGAAAATACATACTTAACGAGGACTTGTTTCCTACCAATACTGCCCTCACCCACATTCCCACCCAGAAGTACTGATTTCTGGCTCAGTTCCACTTCTAGTCTCTTCCTTCAGTATTCTGTCACAGCCTACTTTCATTCTGGCAATCACATAAATTAGTTTAAACTTGTGTATTTACCCTAATTCTTCCTTCAGTGGTTAAGGTCTTCACCGAACATTCTAGTCGGTTTCTGTGTTTCCTGCCTGTTTTCCCAAACACAACATTTCCATTCGAGAGCTAGGTCTCTGACTTTATTCTTGGCAACTGATAATATATTATTGAAGCAGTTTTTGCAGGAAAGGTCTTTAAGTGTTACATATTCTGAGGCTTTCCTGAGTAGAGATTTTTTTTCTCTATCACTGGATTTGAAGGAAAAAAAAAATGCATCAGTATAAACGCCAATTGTAATCACAGTCTTGACTAACTAAAGCTTTGATAAATTCATCAGCTGCCAATTTTCCAGGCAAGTCAAGTCTACATGATAAATGAAAGAGGACAATGCAGCTGAATCCTGAGAGAGGGACATCGCACACATTCGGGGTTGACAGTTTAGGCTGGTGTCTGGCTTTGCCGGGGACAGTTCTTGCCCAGCAACCTAAGACCAGACTGCCCCCCAGCTGAGGCCTCTCCCCTCTTCTGGGGTTCCCTAAAAAAGTTATTTTCTTTCCGGTTGCCATCTACATGGGTTCCTGGTTGCCTAACCTAGAAGAAGAAGTAGGGTGGCACCTGGTTCCTAGCTGCCGACCAGGCCCTCAGCTGTGCGAGCGGTTCTAAGGGGCTCAGAAAACTGTAACGTGGTTGCACCCACTCCGGCACATTCCTTGAGCACCTTAGCTTCCGGACCGCCTTCGGGTTGCATCCCCAAGTTGTATCATCTGGTTGGCTTGCTCTATCTTCTTTTGGACCATTAGCCTCGGGTCTGCCTACTTGCAGAGTCCCGTGTCCACAAGGGTGTGGGGGAGTGGGGGGAGGGGTTGCAGGGGGCTTCACGGCAACACAGACCAACAGAGACGACGGTAAGTAGTCCCCCTAACGCTCTTTTACTTAGCACCCCTTGCAATTTACAAAACTCTCGCTCACGCATGGCTCCTCGTTAATTTCACCTCCTCGAAACTATCACTGAAGATACAGTCTTGTTCTTTTTAACAAATGAAGATATAGGGATTCGGGGGGGGGGGAGGCAATTTCCCGAAAGCCCACCCACCAGCAAGTGAGGGAGGCCGCAGCACGCGGGTCCCATGGCCGCTCCACTTCCCGCCTGGCCCAGCAATAGCAAATGAGGACACGAACATCGACTTTCTATCCCACCTTGGCACAGCAACAGATGAAATCCTTCTCGTGAATCTCATCTCTGAGATACCCCGCTCTCCAAATGTAAACTGCAAATATGCTATCTGGGATAGCCTTGGCCGTGGGGACAGAGTCCACGACAGGCGACAGCAATAACACTCAGCCACTGAGTGAAGGGCGCACCAAACAGCCAGCGTGCTTGCTGCTGCCCTGGAACATTCTCTCTTTCTGGGACAGGCAGAAGGGAGTACGTGCGCTGGCTTGGCAGAACGAAGGGGGCTACTGCCTACGAGAATTTGATACAGACAAATTGTGAATTCTTTTTTTTTTTTTTAATTTTTTTTTCAACGTTTTTATTTATTTTTGGGACAGAGAGAGACAGAGCATGAACGGGGGAGGGGCAGAGAGAGAGGGAGACACAGAATCGGAAACAGGCTCCAGGCTCTGAGCCATCAGCCCAGAGCCCGACGCGGGGCTCGAACTCACGGACCGCGAGATCGTGACCTGGCTGAAGTCGGACGCTTAACCGACTGCGCCACCCAGGCGCCCCGACAAATTGTGAATTCTTAAAAAGCTTTCTGGTGCACTAAAACTTCACCAACTACGATCTCTTACTGCACAGCAAACCAGGCAGCTGCCTGGACTGAGTGGCATCGCACGACCCCCACCATAGCTTCAGGAGGGAAGCAGCCAGCTCTTGTCACGCGCTCCAGCGGCTGGTGCCTTTGTGACCCTTTAACAGCGACACTGACCTCTACTGACTGCTATTTCAGCAGGTTGCATGGGTCAAGGATGACCCTTAGTCACTTATGAAGAATGGTGTGGGGGGTAGGGAGGGAGGGTCCAGGCATCATGACTTACCTGAAACCCACCACATAAATCCCTTTTGTGCTTACGAAGGCCTGGATTTTCAGTTCTAATACTTGGCTGAAAATAATACTTGGAATCTGGTTTCTAAAACAAGTGTAGCTTTTGGAAGAAAAATCGTAAAAACATAAAAGGTAAATTACCTGTTAATACGCTGATCACCTTTCTCAGGCATGGATATTGCCAAATGCTACGTGCCCTGAGCACAGACACAACCCACTTGCCACCCCCCCCCTTTTTTTTTTGCTAGACGTAATAAGCAGTCTTATAATCAAGTCTGTCACATTACTCTGGATTGTATCTTATTGACAGGGCCTCAAATGAATCATCTCATATGGAACACTGTCTGCCTCACGCATTTATCTGAGACCTTACCATCAACCAATCTCTAAAATCGAACACCGAATAAATAATAGAAATGAGGTAATAAAATTCAAACTAGAACAATTATTTTTGATAAACAGTTTGGCAAATTTTAATTTTTTTTTAATGTTTATTTATCTCTGAGAGAGAGAGAGAGAGAGAGAGAGGGAGAGAGAGGGAGGGAGAGAGAGAGGGAGGGAGGAAGGGAATGTGTGCAAGCCAGAGTGTGAGCAGGGGAGGGACAGAGAGAGGGAGACACAGAATCCAAAGCAGGCTCCAGGCTCCGAGCTGTCAGCACAGAGCCAGACACGGGGCTTGAACCCACAAACTGCAAGATCGTGACCTGAGCCCAACCAACTGAGCCACCAGGTGCCCTGACAGTTCTGCAATTTGATCAAACTTCTAGAAAATGCAAGTCAATCAATCCTAAGTAACCAGAGCCCTGTCCCCCTGGGCGAGACGCCAAGCTGATGGCCTAAGGAAACGTACACGGACAGGCAGGAGCCCAAGCAAAACCAGAAGATGCCAGAGATAACGTGACCGTGACAGAATATAAATTGAAACCTTTTTTTTTTTAAAGCCTCAGACATAGAAAATTGATTTTAAATCTCACCTGAGATTACTGGTTTGATAATCATCTCTCCATTTTGGAAACTAATCCATAAAATCATGTGTTCAAGATCTCGCCAGGCAACTCAGAGGTGAGCGCGGACAGCCTGTCCCACCCTGGGGCCTGGAACAGCAGGCTGATGCCAGTCTTCTCATCTGACCATCCCTTGTGTCAGAGCAGAATGAACCGTGAAGGTACTGGATTCTAGAAAATCCCAAACCCAACTCGAGGTAGCAAGGCGGCAGGAATCGAGTGACACCACGCTTGTGGTTTCCGAGCGGTTGGCGCTGGAACCCCCAGCCGCTGCAAATGCCAGGCCAGGACCTTCTAAGCTACTGCACATCTAAGAGCTTCCTCATCTGACATCTGTGTTCTGAAAACACAAGAGAACTTAGATGGCAGCAAAAAAAAAAAAAAAAAAAAAAAATCAGCATGAAGGAAGGTGAGTCATGGAGGAGGAGGGATGCATTCATTGGAGGCTGAATAAACAAAAAAGGGAGAAGGAGGCGTGACAACAAACAGAAGAAAGGAGAGGACAAAAGACAGGTCGGGGGCGCCTTGAAAACCACGCCTTCGGTTTTCTCCTGTCTCCCACATTAGTGACGAATATATTTTTTGTTGCCTGGTCCTTCGTGTTATTATCAAGAATAGCAGGAGACTGATCTGCGAAATGAATAATCCAAGCTTTCCTCTGGGCAGTTAGAGGCCGGTATTTGAGGGGGTGAAGTGTTCCCAGCAGGGTCCCCCAAAACCTCTCCCCCCTCAGTGCCTCGCCCCTACCACAGTGGGACTAAATCATCTCTGAGCTGACACTACAGAGGAAATTGCAAAATGACTCACAACTTCTCAGAACTTTTCCAACAAGCAAAAGCAGCTACCGTGTGGGGCTGGGACATTATCAAAAGGTGAGAATCTGCTGTGAGTAACAAAGGCGCGAAAAGAAAGCACAGAGACTCAGACACATTTGCGTTCGTGCAGCACAAGCGACGTCCTCACCGGACTACAGCGTCTCACACACAAGAAACGTAACGAAGGCCTAACAGGACGTCTCAGGCCTCTCACCAATGACTGACATGTGGGAATACCTTTCTGGAGGAGATCCCAACAAACGATTAAACAAGTAGGTGACGTTATGCCACCCCCCATTCTTGGTAAATACTGAAGGTAAGACAGGTGAGCCTCGTGGTGCCCCAAGAATGGGCAGCCAAAATTAGATAACTGTGGCTCTTATTCCTTCCAAAGACAAGGAAAGCGGTGAGCAGCATGCCTTCGCAGGCTGGCTGACGTGATGGGGTCAAGGTGAAGTTCCTTCGGTGCCCTTGGGGAAACCACGGGATCCTCTGCTGTCTGATCATGCCCTGAACTAGGCATGTAACCACCCCTCTGTTCTCACAAACAGCTGTTGATTTTTTACTAAAACGAGTTCCACAAAATGTTGGGGTGGGGGTCAAGATCTAAATTTATGCCTCCCCCCACACACAAAAAAAATCACATTTTTTCACTAATTACAAAAAAACGAACTCCTGAAATGTTAGAACACCAGCACATAATGTTGCGATTGGTATTCACCACTGTAGGGATGTCTAACCAGCACATTCAATACCCTCCTTGGTCTCAGCCTCACAGTTTTTGCACCTGGGGTGGGGTTGTTATTATGTAATGTTCCTCAAGGTCTCTCAGCACAGAGATAACAGGCATTAATATTGCCAAGCCTACCTCACCAACCAGACCTGAAGATAAAGACAGAGTTCAAAATGCCACTTGACTAAAGAAACACAGTGCTTTTCATTCTGTAACTACCTGATAATTAAGTCTGTAATGTTAATGATGTTGGGTCAAGACAGAAGCTAGATTACTCAGAGGCTCACCAAAGTCAGAATCATGAACCTAGAGCCCACAGAGTCCTAAGGGGGGAAATCTGTGGACGAGAGTCGTAAGATGAGCCAACTCCCCAGAAGTGCACACGGGTGGCTTCTCAAGGACATGAGCGATTTCCTGAGGGTCCATCACTTCTGTCAGCTGCTCAATGATCCGCCCCAAGTAATTTTTCTCAACCAGGTTAAGAGAGGAAAAACGTAGAGTGGACGTGGGAATAAAGCCCCTAACCATCCTCAACGTTACTTTCTGTTACTTTAAACCTCCAGACATCTTACAGGTTTTAACTTGAGTAACTGCGAAAAGGACAATATGATTAACCAGTGTTAATTCTAACTGGGTTCTTCCAGAATCTAATTTTCTTTTAAGCATCTCTCTGTGTTGATGAGGAGAAAAGGCTGTATCAAGCAAAAGACTGCTTCAGATCAGGCGCTGAGGCAGAAAGACAGACAGAGCCAGGATGGGCCTCCACAGCTGGTAGACCTACCCGCCAGTACACAGATGTAAGAAGTCTGATGACCCCTCCAAGGAAAAAGGATTGCCACGTGAGACTTGGGGCCAATCCCACGTGCTCTTCTTCTGAGACCAGCCAAGTCCAGAGGGCCTCCCCTGAGAACATGCAGGAGTCTGCAAATGGTATTGACTGAAAGTAGGGTTTGGCCTGAGACTCTCTGCTCAGACTCCCTGCTTTCTTCTCCTCCAAAATGGGGGATAAAGGGCGCCTGGGTGGCTCAGCAGTCAAGCGTCTGATTCTTGATTTTGGCTCAGGTCATGATCTCACAGTTCGTGAGTTTGAGCCCCGCATCAGGGTCTGTGCTGACAATGTGGAGCCTGCTGGGGATTCTCTCTCTCCCTCTCTCTCTCTGCCCCTACCCTGCGTGCTTGCTCACTCTCTCAAAACAAATAAAGAAACTTAAAAAGGGGGGAGATTATTCTGAAATTATTCTGTCTCCAATCCAGGAAGCCTAGAAAGAAAAGAAAGATGGAGAAACGGACGGCTGAACACCATGGAGGCAGAGGATGAAGGCAAAGGAACGGGACAGACTGTCCTCCGTGACCATATCCAAGAGCGTATGACCCGCTCTGCAACCACCATGGGCCACAGGGAACCTGCCACCCACCGCAGTCCTGGCAGGCCAGGCCCAAGGGGAGGTTCCCAGGAGCACGGCTGCGGGTCCCTTTCCGCCACCCAAGATACAGGGAGCAGGCTGGCTGCTCTTTGGACACGGGCCTTTGCTTGCCTCGGAAAAGTCGAACACAGCCTCTTACGGTCTCCTCTCGGAGAGGATGGGGGCAAACTCCCAGCCCCCGCCGTTTAAGGAGAGGAAGGGCAGGGAGAGGTCTGCACCAGAAACCAACGTGGCGAGCCAGGGTCATGTCTGGAGCACGCAAGCCCACGAGGGGGCCTGCGGCTCTGGGGAGTCTCGAGGCACCTTCCTGTGAGTCACGGACCCGGCAGCGTGAGGAAGGGGTGTAATTATCGCTTCAGCACTGGGGCTGCTTCCGCCGCCAGTTCATTCCAGAGCCACTTCTACCCGACCAGCCCACCCGTCCGCGGGCTGATTCGCACTGCGGCGTGGGCATGGCCTCCTAGCAACTTCCTCCTTCTTCCTCCCTCCCTGTGCGACTCCCAGGGTGACTCCCCGGGACCACGCTTTCTTGCTCCCGTAAGACCGGGACGAAAGGTGAAGTCTGGAGGAGAATGAGGAAGCAGGGGCCAGAGAGAGGCAGGAAGGAAAGGGCTGGGGGTGGGAGGTGGTAAACAGGAAGAGGAAGGAAGGAAGGGTCTGGAAGTGAAACCAGTCACATTAATGAGAAGGGAAGGGGAAGACAGGGACTAAACAGCCTCACTGGAGTCAGGTGCCGTTGTGCCCACAGCACAGATGCCGGGACAGAAGAGCAAGAGGGGCGTGGCCAGCCCCAGGCCAACCTCCAGAGAGAGCTAACATCCTACAGCCTGGCTTCCAGACCAGCTTCCTGGGTTCCACACGGCCTGCTGCCTGCACGAACGTACTCTAGGCCAACACGGGGCACGCAAGTATGGCTCCCTGTGGCCCCCACACCCCGGCCAAGCCTCACCCGACAGGCAGCCTCGGCCCCTGAGCTTCCAGAGTCTCCCCGGCAAAGGCCCAGACAGCCGAGGGCTCATTGGACGCCACCATGTTGTTGGCTCCAGTGAGCCCACCGCTCTGCCAATGGCAACGGCCGCCTTCCCACTTCCCAGTTTGCTGGCTGGTGCCCAGCGACACACTGGCCCAGCACAAACCCCTTTAGGACCCACCCACCGCCTCCCCCGGCCGTGATGGCAGCGTGGCAGCTTGTGGCAGAGAGTGGAGAGAAGTCAACACCAGCAAGATTTCTCCCCACTGCCTACTTGTTGACCCCACTGTTTGTCCTGTGACCCCCTGGACGAGCTCTCCCGGCCCCAACTGCCTGCCATGAAGCCACTGGGTCAGAGGGTTCACTTCTGGTTCTCGATGCCACCCCACTTCCGGCTGCCGGCCTCCCACTGTCAGCCTCCCTGCACCCTGAGTTGGGACTGGATTTTCTTTCTCTCTTCCTCTCCCTCTCTCCCTCTCGCCCCTCTCTCTCTCTCTCGCATCCAACACCGAGGGTGACATCTCTAACGGCTGAATAGGGCACATAAGTGATCCCTGGCAACAAAGACGACAGGGCTCTTGTGTGTTTCATGCGGCAGGGATGTCCCTTCCCGCCACACCCAGGGAAAGAGTTGGCATCTTCATGACGTATCAGCCCTAATGATCAGAACAGACCAAGAGCAGGGTGCTAATACCCTGGAGCTAGAAAGATAGTCAACAAAAAAAAGCCAATGGGCGCTAGAGAGATCAAATGGCCTTTTAGTCTCCCAAGAAAACTAAGCGTAGTTGCTTCCGACAAATCCACCAAGTTGCCACCAAGTCCCCACCAAACGGATGTATGGTGTCAGAAACGCAGAACAGTGTGTTTGAGAGCTGGGCAGAAAACTCAGCTCAACTTGACCCTTTTTAGCCTGTACCCTTGGCACCTCTCTATGCCCTGAAGAGACACCTCTCCTCCAAAAGGCCCAAGTGTGTAAGACCTCCTGGACGGGCCGTGCCTCGGGCTTCACTTAGCCTCGCGGTATTCACGGCCCACTCCCGCTGAAGAGAAAGGCAGACCTAACATATACTATTTTGTTTAATCATTTGAAGCCTAGCACTCTGAGTAAGAAACACCAGCTCAAAGGTGGGCGGGCTTCATCTTTGTGCAAGTGACAGACAGCTAAGAGGACCCAGCTGCCAAGCCCTTGGTTTCCAATTCTTTTCTATCTCCTAGCACAGCTCAACGGGATGTGACCACCCGACACTCGCTTCGGGAAGTCCGGGTAGCAGCTGAGATGGGCAAGTGGCGTGTTAGGTGCACAGAATGAGAGAGCATTCCGAACCCCGTACGTGCCTGAGATGCGGCAGGAAGGACCCCTTAGCCTAACAATCTCTCACCCGTGTGCCCGTGATGGTGCAGAATCCACTCAACAACACAGGGCTGGTGGCATTGTTATTTTTGCCCACAAGTGAGGACACAGAGGCAGAGAACGGTTGGGTCCCTTGCCCCGGGTCATGCAGCGGTACAGCCTGGTGGACCGGAATGTAGAGTCAGGTTTCCAACCATCGGGTCTGGCACCACTGCCTGCCTGGATTTATTCTCTGTGCAAGATGATCGCCTCCCCACTGGAGACCGTCAGACCCCAAGTCATTTTCGGGCACGATGGGCTTGCTTGGCAGATGCTATCGTTCTGTTCATTCACACGGGGATTATGTCAGGTAACGTGCATTTAGAAAGAGGTACGTTTAGTTCTTTAAAAAAGGTGATGATCATCCTAATCCACTGAATAGCCACCATGTAGAAAGACCACAACTTATAAATAAATTATACTTTAATCTCACTTTTTAACTAAAACATCTCTTGAAATAATGCAAGAGACTCAAAGGAAAGTAAGAAAGATGTACAACTTGAGAGTGCTAGAAAACAAATCATGTGTTGTCCAATAACGTTTTCCGTTAGCCTCTCAGATAGGCAAGCTCCGAAAAGGAATTCATGCAAAAAACTCAAAAGGTTAAGCTAAGTGGGTGAGCAGGCCTTAAATATTAAATGCAAATTATGTTCCTGCTGCGTTGTGAAACCTAACCATTAGTGCATGTCCCTTTTTTCCCACCTTGCACAGATAAAAGGACACAATAGACCTTGAGCATTATTAAATTGCAAAGAGGACAACACAGTCGTCACGCTGTGTATCTGCAGATTCCCAAATGCTCTCTGTTCTATCAACACAACGCCTACAAACTGCAAAAATAATCACTTCCAAAGCTGCACTAGGTGATTACATAAAATTCTTCTAAAAGGACGGGGGGAAAAATATATTTAATCAGGAATAACTAAAGTCAAAACTCCGCTTACCTCACAGAAAATGGTTTCAGTTTTGTGGATTTTCTTTTACAGCGTGAAGTCCAATACGAGCAGTGTGCTTTGCTCCAAGGAAATCTCACAAAGCATAAAATTATTTACCATCCTTAAATTATTCCTGTCTCTTGTCAGGCGGATTTTACAGAGCAAATATGTGGAATTTCCTGGCTTTCTGACATGTTTCAAAAGGACAAAACTACTTCGGATATCCACTGAAAAACCCTTGCCACATAGGAACGAGAAGGGAAAAGTCGACGATGCCACGGAAACCCTAGAACCCTAAAGAAATTTCCGCATCCTTAGCTGTAAAGAGTGTTACAAGATTACAGTCAGGATCCCTTCTGGAAAGAAAGGCATGTCTGCTCATCCGCCTACCAATCTATAGACATGTTAGAGTAAAATCAACTTTCAAGACAGAGAAAAAGGAAAGCATGCAAGCGAGCCCACGCTTGGATCAGAATCCACCCCCTGAGATCAAAGCCCTCGCTTACTTACACGCTGTGCATCGGAAGGTAAAGTTCAAAGAAACCTGCTCCCTCTGGGAGAAGCGATTGCATCTAAGGTCTGCCTGCCGCTGGGAAATGAGGAAGAGGCACGTTCTCTCCCTCTGCTCTCTCCCTCCCAAACTGTTGTTCCAAGTCACATTCGCAAGGACGTCCTAGCGCCACCAAGCTCTTCCTCCGAGGCAGCGCTGCTGGCTGGGGAAGCTCACCCCCCTCCTTCTAGATTCCCACCCCGTGCCCAGCCGGCCGGCTCTGGGCCGACGCCGGGTTAGGGCACACTCAGAGCCCCCCGAGCCGCAAAGTACCACAGTTTCAGAGTCAGCTCAGAGAGAGGGAAACGGAACACAGGCAGTATTTCCGCAGGGACTGCTTAACACACCTCAAGCTCCCAGAACCACCCAGAAACTCTCTCAACCCCCTCACCCAAAGAGAAACTGTTTATTCCTTTCAAAATCCAAACTATTACAATAGTGCAGGCTAATTGCTAACAATGCTAGGGGGGAAAAAAGGAGCCCCCACACGGGAGAGGTTGACAAGGGCACACAAAGAGCTGTGACAGTAATAGGCACCCTTGAAGAGAAAGAAGGCAATCAATTATGAACCATTTGTAGAAATTGTGGGGCTGTCAAAAGCCCCACTTACAGCTGTGCTTCATCAAGCCAGGCTGCACTTGCTTTTCAAGGGAAATTATTCCTTATTTCAAGGTCTAGAATAGTATTAGTAAAATATCCCAAACAACTCGGGTTCAACCAGGGTCTAATCTGAAAAGAAGTTAATGACCCATGAGAAGACACGAAGGGCCAGAGCGGGAAGCCAGGGAGACAGAGGCTGGTCTCCTCTCTGGAGAGCGACCACCTCCCGTGGGCACTCGTGGGACAGGCCTGGGCCATGCCCGAAAGATCCATACCCAATATGTGGACACACATCGCAGAACTCTAAAACCACCACTGGAAAACAGAAAAAGACTGCTTTCAGACATAACCTGATGTTCCCAGGGGGCTGAAAATACGAATACAGAAGACGGTGTCTTTTAGTTCTCAAATTCGAAACTTTCTTTTCACTAATACACATCACAATGGTTACTTTTGATGGTCACCTGAGGGACAAAGAACGTGTGAACTAAGGAACTGCCAGGCATTTCACTAGGACTGTTGAGAAATGTACTGAAATCCATCGTTACAGACCGGTAGAGGGGCTTCAGGTCTGACAAAGGAAAGATGATGGTTACTCCAGGCTTGAAAGCCATTGACAGCAAGGCTCCCCACGATCATGTTCTTTCGATACTGTTTTCTTCTGCGTTCTTCGCTTTCTCCTTTAACCACGTTAGCAATGACAACCAAGCTCAGATAGCTCCAGTTTCAAGCTGAACCACAGCTTTCCTCCTTTTCCTAAAATTTCTACCTAACGTGCCGATGTTCGTTTGGTAAACGCTCTGTTTAGCTGTGACCGGCGTTGTTAACTGACAGAGTTGGGAATAGCCTCCACGCGGGTAACTTTTGCGTATTTATGTTATGGAATCTTGAAATAAAATTCGAAAAAAGAACTTAATTTCCTTCTTAAGAACTTGAATATGGAACTCAAGTAGACTGCAACAGAGAGGAAATCATTATCCCTCGTGGTGTTAAGTGATTTCCCCCAAGCTGCCACACTGTGCCAGCACCCCTCAGGCACACTTACCCTAAATAGACAGCCTAGCTTCTAAAGTGTTTCAGAAATATTTGGGTTGTGTGTGTGTGTGTGTGTGTGTGTGTGTGTGTGTGTGTCTGTTTATTTACAAATTTTAGCCAAAGCGATCGAACCACTTCCAATTGGTGCTCTGGGGGGCATTACTTAAAAAAAATAACTTAGCTATAATTTCGGGTTCCCAAAAGTAAATAACTCACTAGAGACAGAACAGAGACCTAAGACTAAAAATGTGGACAATTTCAGGCTAGTAGAAGAAACTGCATCCTGGGGGCACAGCCAGACCAGAACAGGCACCTGAGTGTTTTTTGGGAGGAATCAGAAAGAAGAGAGACTTCAAAGGAGGTGAATCAGGAATGGGGGCCCAGTGCAAGGAGGGTGAGAGGAAGAAGAGGTGGGAGGTGAGAGCCCATCACCTGAAGCGGGCAGGCTCCAACCTGACTCCCTTTTCCACAGTGACCATCACCAAAGGGTGTGCCACATGGCCGCTCCCCAAAGGGATTGGCCCTAGTAGTATTAGTCTAACTGAGCAGATCGTACAGAAGTTTTAATACTTGTCATAGCTTATATAGCTCCGTTCTTATTTCACATGTAAGACAAAAGCAAGAATTTGAAAAGAGGGTTATGTCAAAATCAACTAAAACTGGACTACGTATTAAAACAGATCATGTCAATTAGACCATTTCTGAAAGGAGGTCTATGAACAATTGAAAACATAGGAGGGGCGCCTGGGTGGCTCGGCCGGTTAAGCATCCGACTCTTGATTTCTACTCAGGTCATGATCCCAGGGTTGTGAGACTGAGCCTCAGCATACAGCCTACTTAAGGTTCTGTCTCTCCCTCTTCCTCTGCTCCTCCCCTGTGCACACATGCGCACGCATGCGTGCTCTCTCTCTCTCTCTCACACACACACACACACACACACACAAATGTAGGAAAGGCATGGAATATAACAAGTGTCAGCGAGGATATAGAGAAATTAGAACCCTCATACATGGTGCCCATCAGTGTCACGGAAAATGGTGCAGCCCTGAAGAACACAGGCGGGCTGTTCCTCAAAAGGCTAAACAGAATGACCAGGTGACCTAGCAATTCCACTCCTAGATGTATATCCAAAAGAACTGAAAACAAAAGAACAGACAGATATTTGTATACCAATCTTCACTGCAGCATTATTCATAAGAGTCAAACAGTGGAAACAAGCCACATGCTTACCAACAGATGAACAAATACGCAAAATGCAGCATTTATGACAATGGAATATAATTCAGCCTTCAAAAGAAGTGAAATTCTGACACCTGTTACAACATGATGAACTTGAAAACATGCTAAGTGAAATAAACCAGACACAAAAGGACAAATAATGTATGGTCACACTTAAACGAGGGACTTAGAACAGGCAAATGATGCAGGAAATGAAATAGAGGCAACGTGGGGTCAGGGTTGGCGGTGGGGGGTGTGGAAGCTGTGCATGGGAGTTATGGTCTAATGGGTGCAGAGTTTGTTTGGCCTGATGCGAAAGTTCTGAAATGGGTAATGGTAATGGCTGCCCCATATTGTGACCTTATGTAAGTAACACCACTGCAGTGTGCACTTAAAAATGGTTAAAATAAGGGTATCTGGGTGGCCCAGTTGGTTAAGCATCCATCCAACTTCAGCTCAGGTCATGATCTCATAGTTGATCAGTTCAAGCCCCACATCGGGCTCCATGCTGACAGCTCAGAGCCTGGAGCCTGCTTGAGATTCTGTGTCTCCCTCTCTCTCTGCCCCTCTCCCATTTTCTCTCTCTCTCTCTCAGTCTCTCTCTCTCTCAAAAATAAACACTAAAAATGGTTAAAATACAAAAGTTTATGCTTATATATTTTATCACAACAAAGTGACGACATTATAAACATAATTTATCTTTGGCCAAAAAAAAAAAAAAAGTAGGAAAGAAATGAGACTCATTAAACATGACTTTCAGAAAGCCTGAGCTTAGGTTTCCTTTGTCAGTCTGTCCTAACGTACTTCACTTCGACTAAATAAGGAAACTATTTCCCTTAAGGCAAAAACAGATGTTTGTTTCAGGTGGTGGACCTAGGGATCGGATAACCCTATGTTGTTTCCCCACCTCAGGTGGAGATGGGAATTCACCCTTGTCGGCCGGGTCCCTCTTTTAAGATTTGGGACAGCATCTTACCCCGAACGTCTGCCCCGTTTTCTCCCCGTGGGGAACCTGGGCCAGGGCACCATCAGTCTGACTCCTTTTCAGGCCAGTTGTGATGTCAGGGACGTTGCTGAAATCTGCATAGAAAGTGACAAAACACACATAAAAGTGAGTTGGCCCTTTGCAGAGAATAATAACGGCTGGTGTAAGGGTTCAGATAAACAAAGAGATGAAAGGAAAAAGCAACCAACAGCCTAGCGGGCAGCGCAGAGCCGTGAGCCTTAACGACACAAGCTGGTCTTCTGAAACAGACCTGGGCTGTCACTAACGAAGCAGCAACATCTCCTGCCACTTTCAGTCAAAGGTGACCAATGACCAATCAAAACAGTGACTTAGGGGCACCTGGGTGACCTTGTCAGTTGAGCGTCCAACTTCGGTTCAGGTCGTGATCCTGCCGTGAGTTTGTGAGTTCGAGCCGTGCATCGGGCTCAATGCTGTCAGCACAGAGCCTGCTTCGGATCCTGTGCTGCTCTCTCTGCCCCTCCCCAATATGCTCTCTCAAAAATAAAGAAACATAAAAAAAAAAAAAAACAGTGACTTAAATGCCTTGTCACTCTGCCTATTTCTGTGTAAACAGTACTTCACTAAGCTCTGACCTTGAGTAATTTATTTGGACCAAAAATCAAACACCAGTGATCATTGTTGGTACTTCCCTATTTTTGGCAAAGTGAGGGCAAAATCACCAGGATTATCTTGGAAAACCAATGATACAGTATCACAGACTCTTATTACACCCCAAAACTTGCTCATTTGAAAGCTTAATTCTTCTTTTTCTGACATCAATTTTATCCTGAATTGAAAGTCCCATAAGGATAGTAAAACTTTGTCAACTTGCAGAGTAATGATTAGGAAGTAATATCAAAGGTAAGGAGAGCTTGCACTTTTCCAACCTACAGCCATACACGCCTGCCAAGCCCAATTCTTTCCAATGGCTCTCAAATTAACAAATTTAAGAAGGACAGAGAGACTAGTCTTTGTCAAAATAGAACACAGGTTTCTATTCTAACTCTTGTATTTGGTAGATTGTCCCCTCAAACAGGTGAAGCCAGATGGTTTCTGATCCCAGCTACAACAAGATGTCACTGATCTTAAACCTGTCTGAGGTGATCTAGCCTGACCAGGCATAGATAGATGTTGACAAACCATCCGGCATGATGGGAGCCAGGACACTCGTCTCTAGGAGATCTTTAGAAGCTATGGGAGCCCTAGAAAATTGGTGAAACTCATGCATAGGAATGCTGGTCCATGATCCATGCTGATATAACCAGCCAGTACACAGGCACTTGCTTCTAAGACAAGAGGAGACCTAAAGAAAACATCTGAACGGTCTACAGAATTCTGGAGCTCTAATTTCTTCTTCCTTTTACCTCTTCCAAAATTCCAACCCTACCCAGAAAAGAAGCAGATAGTTCAAGTCACACTTATTTTTGGAGTCAGTTAGCCTGGAGAAGGCAGTGCTGATCACAGATGCAGGAGACATCCCTGGGAAAATTTCAGGCAGCAGTGACAGGTGGGGATGCTCGGGTTTGCTTCTTCCAGGCCCCTAACACCAAATCGCAGAGGCAGTCCAGGCACCAGCAGGCGGACTGCATGGGAAGATTGGTCCCTGAGCCAAAAGGAGCCCAAAGTTCCTCCCTCACTGCCTCGTTATGCTGCTGTGTGCACCTGTGTTTTAAGGGAGACCAACCGACAAGAACCACAAAAAACAGCCAGTGTTCCTGGTGTATTTAGCACAAACGCACCTTTTCATCCATCCGTTCAACATTCCCTTTTTGAGCACTTCCTGTTTCCCAGGCACTGTGCTAGGTGCTAGGGATACAAAAATGAAGGAGATGCGATCACTATGCTTAAGGTGAGCTTCCAGCCCTGGAGGAGGTGATGCGTTACACGTGATATGAGAAAAGTCCACACGGTGGGGACAGTCAGAAAGTTAATTCTGCAAAAGACCCTGAAAGATTTAATAGCAAAGGAAACTCTGCGTAAGCAGAGTCTTTAAATCTTGGAGGTATCTATTTGTCCTTAAGGCTGATCATGACCAGTGAGCAGTGGGGAGAGAGGATTCCAGGAGCAGGAGGCAGCTGAGTAAAGGCAAATCACAGGAAGAGCCCAGCACCGTGTGGAAATGTGTTGAGCGTGACTGCAGTGGAGAAGGGGGGAGGGTGCCCTGTGACAGAGGGGTTGACAGAGGGCAAGCCTTTGGGAGAAAAACAGTCAGAAAGTCACAGCCACGCTACAGGTACGAGGTAGAAAGACCCAAATGAACTCAGTATTCGATAGAGGAAGAGCAAAGAAAAGCAGCAGACACAGAAATCTGAGCAGGTAGACCCCACGGGTGTCCTCTTTGCTGCCTGTTTCATATAAGGAGATCTGGAAAGGAGATAGCACAGGACCTGGTTTTATGCCTCAGGTGACAGGATGGATGGGCAACAGGACGGGTCGGAGTAGAACTCATGAGCTTAGCTGTGGCAGTTCTGAGTCTGAGATGCATGTGGGCCGTCCAGTGGGAGACGGTCAGGAGTCCGGCCGTCCAGGAAAGTCCACATGGGAATGTGGGTCTGGAGTCGTCAGGTTGTAGCCGGCAGTGAAGCTACGGGCAGAGCGAGGCATGAAGGAGACCAAGGAGAGAACCCCAGTAAGGCCAATCAGAGCGTGTGGGGGGAAAGAGGCCCTCAGGGGACACACCTCTCTTCATTCAGAAATAGCAGAGGAGCGTAAGGAGACTAAGAAGGAGCAACGTGACAGAAGCCATACGGTGTAATAGCACCTTAGCGAGGCAAGAGGATCGGGTCGCCATTACTGCTGCCTTTACCTCGTAAATAAGGAGTGTCAGCATCTCCAAAGAGTTGTATCAAGGACAAGAATGAGGACAAAATCAAGACGTTTATTCATGACGAAGAGGTCTACAGCACCTGCTATGTAGCAGGTATGTCCTGAGTGCTGGGGGTACAAAGATGAAGGAGACCTCGAGTCCCCCGAAGATCTCAGACATGGCACGGGCATAAGGAGCCTGGAGGAGCCAGACGGATGCTGGGGAAAATGACACGGCTGGTGTCAAAAGTGGGTGTCAAGTGAATTCTGAGTCATCTGTTCAACATATTCACAAAACTTCAGAACTGAAACGCTGAACGCTCCTGAAGCTTTGCCCCTCTCACAAAGGCAAAACGGTTACCTGGGAACAGAACACCGGCTACCCTTTCTGAGGTCAAAACTCCGCCCACCTCAGGAAACAAGGCTTTGCTGTGCATCGGTGAGGCTCCCCTATCACCCTTGGTCCCCTTTAACCTCAGAGAGCCATTGGGTACATCTTAGATCCTCCGTGAGGCATGAGCGCAGCCAGACTGGATCTCGGGAACCAACTCCCACTGAGGCTGGCCCCAGGGATCTGAGCCGTGGAAGCAGTTCCGGACGGCTCCTGAGTAAGACGGGAAGCCTCAGAGCTGTTACACCACCCAAATTTCACAGAGGCGGGATGGTATCTGGGCAGAAATCGAGTCTCTGCGGTGACCGACTCCTGTCCCTACCCACCGGCAACGCACCGATGCTGTCCTGGACACAAGGCACAGGGGAAACCAAGCTGGGGGGCCCACGGGTTCGGACCCCAGCTCGGGGAGCCTCAAGTTTCGCCAAGACCTGTATCCCCATAAAAACTAGTGTGCCCTTGGTGTTCGAGAGGAGAAATGAGAACAAAGTAAGCCTTGGGAGAAGAGCAGGCCAGGCTCTTCAAAAAAGAAAAAACAAAAAAAGTGCAGGCCAGTAAAATGCGAATGCTTACTTACAAAGCTGTTTTAAACAGGCGCCGCACTGACATCCTGTCCTAGGTGCCAAGTGCCTACGTGTAGCCCACTTATAGTCCGCCCGCGTCCTGAGCACCAGCTGCCAAAGTGAGTAAATATATCCTTCCCGTCCCAAGCGGAAAACTGGCCTCTCACCTTGGGACAGCCTCCTGGTGTGGCTGTACTCGCCAGGACACGTGTTAAGGCACTTTTCCCCTAAAACAGTAGGCACATGCCTCCCGCCCCGCTCATGCTCAGCACACTCCAATTCGGAAGTTCAGACCTGCTCCGGAAATCTCGGGCGGCCAAGATGATTATAAATGATCAAAAATAGCAAAATCATAAATTCAACTCAAGATCTCTATCTGTATCTGGTAAATACACCCTATCTCATCTTATTCGTCGTGGAAATTAACGATTTGGGGTGAGGGCAGGCCACGTGACACATCTAACATGCAACACGACGGACAGGGCCTTCAACACGGCGGATGTGTGACAGAGCTGCAACCAGCCGGGCCATACGTTTGGACCTGCTCGTTCCATTTAGGTCCTCCCTCATCGGATGGCTGCTGAGCTCTGCACACCCCCTGGGTACCAGGTACTACGTCAAGTGCCATGCGTGAGACCAGCCTCAGACATCTCCCTCCTCCAAAAACAAGCATATCTCAAGAGTGACGACACACGAGGCAGGCTCTCCTGGAAGGTGACCGACCGTCCCCGCCCTCCCGTTCCCTATGGCCAACCAAGGAAACGTAAGGGTCCAGGTGGGAGACATCTAATAACCCAGTGTCTTCCTGTCCTGTGTGGCAGCAGAGACCCTGCTGGTACCACTGTCAGCCAAGCAGCTGGGAATCCCAAGCCCTTTACAACTACAGAGCCAAAACTGTGTTCAAGTATCATCCTGGGGATCAACTTAAAAACAGAAACATCAGGACACGCTAATGTTAAGGTTGCCTTGCCCACAGAGCTGGTAGTGTGAATTCAAATCCAACGTAGCCCAGCTACTAGGCAGGAGGGCGGGCTTTGCCGTTTATTTCCCCCAAGGCCACAGGAAGCGCCAGGCCATACGGGTGCTGATGCGGCAGGCATGTGGAGTGGGAAGTCTGTGGGACTGGATGCCACTGGGAAGCCTGGGAAGGGCTCGGGCTCATGGCGGTGTCCCCGCCGGTCTCCCGTCTGCCGCTACCGCTCAGGAACTCTCGCTGTGCTTGCTCAGCAGGCAGCCTGGACGTCTGGTTCACCGAGCCGGGCCGTCTCATAAACCTGGTCTTGCTGGCTGCCTGCTCCTCCTTACTCAACCAGGCGGAGCAAGGGAAGAGACAGGAAGTTGTTCCCAGTCCCAGGACAGCCACCCAGGTGGCAGAGCCACCAGGCAGCTTCTGGCTGCGAGGAGGACAGGCGAGGCACACTGCCCGCAGTAGCCAGGAGTGGCCTCCAGAGGACGGACAACTGGCCCCTGGGATAGAATGATCCAGAACCCCCCATGGCAAAGGCTGGGAATGCCACTTGCGTTCTTAGAAAGAGCCACTATTTGAGACACTGAGCTAAAACCGCAAGATTATAGCAAACCCCGAGGCTCCAAACAAGAAACCAGAATGTTTTCACCTGTGAGCTACAATCAGACCTTTTGGATAAACTGATGGTGGTAGTCCTACCATCAGGGAACATGCTTCTGGTTTGTGGGCTAAGAATTTGTTAGAAGTACACTAAAAGAGGAGGCAACGAGAATGGAAATCATTTTTAAACGATGCTTTCTTGTGCTTTGAAGCACGCACTGTGGTGCAGCTTCTCAGTTATCACCACGTCCAAAGCCCCTCTTTCAATACTATCCTGAAATAACAACATTCATACATAATATAAACTACTTCAACAGGCAGTTTCACAAAAAGCAATAGCATGCCCTAATGGTAACACAAGGAGGAAAAAAAAAATGGAAAGGAATTTGCCATTTTTAAAAATGTGTTGTTTCCGTATGAAAATGCTTGGTTGCAACCACTCTGGAAGCCTGTCCAGCATCCGCACTGCAAAGAATCACAGCGAGTATCTCCACTTCATCACAGCCCCAAGCCAGTGCAGTGCGCCTTGGTGGACTGGAATGCATAAGAGGTGCTGCCACCAGTGATCGGATTTTCCAAATCGATCAAAGCTTTTGGCCAAGCTCTGACCAAATAAAGGACAAACTTCCCTTGGTTTACTGGTCTGCTGCATTTCTAGAAATTTCCAAGTAGCCTACAGATGTGGGGTAATAAATACTCTGCGTTCATTTGTAAAATGAAGCCAGTTCTTGGCTCAGCTAATTACAGAAGTATTTCACCTACACGAATATCCTGGGGAAAAATTCTGCAGTGTGAGAAATTCACTTGAACATGCAGGACATCCAGCAACCACGTCCCCCGACCACTAAATGCTATGTTCCTTCCATTCATTAGGAAAACCCAAACGAATCCCTAAACTTCCAAAATGTCACTGATGGGCAGTGCGCCCGCCCCTGCCGAGAACCATCTCTGCTTCTCCCTGTTGCCAGGTCTATAACCTCATCTCTGTGAAGGTCCGTGACATCAGAGGAGGCAAAATGCACCACAGGCACGCAGCTGAGAGCAGGTGCAATGGTAATATTAGCTCCCCTGCTTCCTGAAGAAAAATGAAATATGCTTAATAAGGCAATTAAAAAGACAGTACCGTGTTCAGATAAATAATGTGGCATATTTAACTGGGACTCTCATCTTAGGCTCAAAAATGTTTCAGTTGATGAATCATTAACCCGTAGGCCCCCCCCTCTGAGGTGGAAACAATAGAAAGATAATATTCTATGAAGATGACTGAAAAAAATCTAGAAAATAATATCAAAGAATTTACAAGTAAATAATAAATGGTTTTATTACGTTTGTAACTACATTATCCCCAGTGGCATTACAGTTGTACATCTTTGACTTTTAATAATTTTACACCCACTTACACTCAGAGAACATAGTTTGTGGGATTTATGTTCTTAATCTACTCAATCTATTCAATTTCTGTTTAATTTCTCAGAATTTCTACCACGTAAGTCCACAAATGAACAGCTTGTAGAAAATCTATAAATTTTAGACCTGAAGAGAATCTTAGAAATTATCCAACTGAATTCCTTCACCTTATGGATCTTGTGTTTTCTCCAAGCTTCACCCACTGTTGTAAAATTCTGCGTTAGTGCCCACAACACACAGTTTCTCACAGAGCCAGGAGCACACTGGACACTGAGTTTCTTTGCACAGAAAAGCTTAAAATCTCTCAACTTTTAAGGCTGAATGTGCAGACCTTGTATGGCATTATTTTTAATTAACTTAGACTTCCCTAAATTTTACGCATGCTTTTACTTAAAATGCAGTGATTCGTGACACTTTTCATTAATGGCGTGTGCTGTACTCCGTCATCTAGGCAAATACGACTCATCATTGGTCAGTGAAACAGAATGAAAATAAAACCATTTAATTGAAAGAGACGGACTCTTTATTCAATGAGAGAAAACAACTCTGAGTTGACTGCATTCCAAGGCCAGTCAAGGCCTCCTGCACCATTAACAAAGACATCACCAGTGACACTATGGACTTCTGATACAGACAAAAATTGATCAACTTTTCTCAAGATATCTGGGACTCTACATTTCATTATTGTTACTATTCCTGTGTCAAGAAAAAAATCAAAGCATCTGTCTGAATGTCACTGTTAAGCTGGCAAAGAAGTAAATTCTATCACAGCACAAATACCATGCCAAAAAATGTAAATTTCATAAATCTTCCAAATCCATTTCACTTGAGGTCACATTCCAATTGGTGATGTTCCTAACAATGCAAGGTCTCTGGTGATCAACAGAGAGAAGTAAATACTGATAGGAAATGTTTCTTAATAGGAAGCTGCCCTGATTTGAGTCAATTATCTTATTATAACTACCCCCAACACCTGAAAGAACCTTTAAAGGAACAGGAAAACGGCAGCTGTTTTCAGGGCAGAAATGGGTTGCAGGCCACCACCAGGCCAAATAATGGAGAAGAGCCTTCTGAGAAGGGGCAAGAAGGGAAGCAGGTATACCCACATTCTCATTTTCTAGACAGGCTATGGTTGTGACAGAGGCATGCACGCAACCCAAGGAAAGAAGGCAAAGGGCCTCGCATCGTACCTTATCAGGGTCCCTAACGAAAACCACTCAATGGTAAGAGGGATCTCCAGCTAAGGTTTCGGTTCTACAAGAAACTGGTATCCACCAGAGCTAGGAAGACCCCCAGATGCTGCACTTAATCACACCACAAATACACACCACCGTATTTCAGACACTTAAGAATTTGAATAAAGTAGAATTTAAGTTCAAAACCCTTCCAAACTACTTAGGTGTACTTAAGGCCCCTGAAAGGAAACTTCTAACAAGAGTATGCTCACGATTCTATTAGGGGATGTGCTACAGGAGAAAGGAAACCTGAGGAACACCTTCCAGGAAGGGCTACTGCCCGGTGGGACTGCGAGAGGGTAAAACAGAGTACCATTCAGCCATAAAGGGGAATCCGTGACTGCCTCATGCTACAACATGGACGAACCTAGAAAACGTCATGCCAAATGAAAGCAGTCAGGTACAACAGGCCACATGGCATACGACTCCACTTACGTAAAGTAGCCGAAACAGGCACATCCACAGAAAGAGAATGGATTAGTGGCTGTCAGGGGCTGGGGGGAGGGGCAGTGGGGGTGACTGCTGATGGGCCCACGGTTTCTTCTGGAGATGACAAAAATATTCTGGAATTAGTGGTGATGGCTGCACAACTCCATGAATATACTGAAAACTACTGATGTGTACACTTTAAACGTGAATTTTTTGTACGTACTTTTTTTTTTTTTTTTAAAGAAGGTAAGGGGCGCCTGGGTGGCGCAGTCGGTTAAGCGTCCGACTTCATTCAGGTCACGATCTCGAGGTCCGTGAGTTCGAGCCCCGCATCAGGCTCTGGGCTGATGGCTCAGAGTCTGGAGCCTGTTTCCGATTCTGTGTCTCCCTCTCTCTCTGCCCCTCCCCCGTTCATGCTCTGTCTCTCTCTGTTCCAAAAATAAATAAACGTTGAAAAAAAAAATTTTTTTAAGAAAAAAGAAGGTAAGACTGGAAGGAACTACACAAAATATACAGTCACTTTACTGAAAGGGTCACGAAAATCAGTGTGAATTATTAAAAAAGACATTAAGAATGATGACAGTGAAACTATTACTGAACAAGTGACCTTCCCCTAAAGTGAGAAAGCACCAAACACAAGGCAGTCTGCTCCAAATCGCCATCCCAGCCTTCAGATAAGAATACAGATAATACGGAGGGTCATTACCAATTCGGTTAACACCTGGATTTGTTTTACTGCAGCACATGTTATCACTAGGTTTCAGTCTCCGTAGGTAGGTTAATAGACAAATATTTAAAAGGAGGGGTGCCCGGGTGGCTCAGGTCATGATCTCACAGTTTGTGAGTTCAAGTCCTGTGTCGGGCTCTGTGCTGACAGCTCGGAGCCTGGAGCCTGCTTCAGATTCTGTGTCTCCCTCTCTCTCAGCCCCTCCCCCACTCATACTGTTTCTCAAAAATGAACAAACATTAAAAAAACTTAAGGAAAAAAAGGAGTTAAAAGCCTTTCCCCTACCTAGACGGAGAAACACGAAGATACACTTCTCTCCCTACCACTGATCATGACCTTGTCCAAGTTCCCAGCAGTTTAATGTGTCTCTGTGCCTTGATTTACCCAGCTGTGAAAGTAAAATGGTAATAACACATCTCTGCTCCATCAGGGTGATATAAGGGGTAATTAATGCTTTTAAACTTCTTTGGGATCTTTAGATTCATGTCAGCCTATCATTACGAACCCTTAACAAACACCTTCTCTGTGGCAGTCAAAACCTGATGCTATTTAAAGAGGTGATGAGGTTTGTTGCGAAACCAAAATGGAATGCTTGATCAATTACTTTGCTTTTTTCACTTCGCAAGCTTTTGTCAGAAATGCACATGGGGCGCCTGGGTGGCGCAGTCGGTTAAGCGTCCGACTTCAGCCAGGTCAGAAATGCACATTCCCGTGTCATTTCAATTGGTGCTTTATGCCTATTAAATAACTGAGTTTCTGAGAAAAACAAAACAAAATAAAACACTAAATCGTTTTGTCCGATCCTTCATTTTAAGAGTTGAGGAAACTGGAGTTAGAGTAACCCACCCAAGGTCAAGCCCAAGGTTGGAGTTACAATCCAGATCCCCTCACTGCGGATCCAATCTTGCAGACATGTTACTATCCCCATATTCATCTTGAAACACATCTCACTATCCACATGGACCTACAGTGGTGACACAGACTGTTCCCTCTTATTGTGGTTTGGGTTTATCTGCCAAAAGAATCGTATGTCAAGGGTACCAATCAGCCCCTGGAAGTTACAGAGCAGCACAGACCAGGGTGGAAGCCATTCTTCTGAGATAAGCAGTCAAACTCGTTGCAGCTGGGGCATATGGTTCAGCGAACAGCATCATGGGCCATCCCAGAGCCCCTCAGACATGTGTGCAGATGAGCAGAGACTTGAACTCTGAGAAAGTCCCAGCACGCCTCCCTTGCAGTCAAATTTGTAAGGAGGAAAACTGGGAGGCTTCGAGGAATGCTCCAGGATTCTTTTTATCCCCCAGAACCCACTCTCAGGAACACTTCCTTTACTTCATGTTAAGAGACTCCTATGAACCTTACTTTCACTTAATAGATATTTGAGGGACACACCTGCTGTTCCCAAGAATCGTGCTGGCTTCCATGTCTTAAGAATCTTGGTATTCGTCAAGGTCTCTGTTTCTCAAGGGATTTTCAAGCTAGTAGATAAATTACATTAAGTACACAGTGATGCTGCAAGGCAGTAAGTCATAACTGCCATATCAGAAATACCAAGTTCAAAAGAGGAAGAGTCCGCAATCCCCCAAGGTGACGTGTGGGCAGCCCCCTACTTCTCACAGAATACAATCCCAAAAGCGTGAAGACTGAGTTTGTGGGTTCTGTGAAGACTTGTATTCCCAGAGATCTTAACAAATTATAACATGTCTGTTCATAGTCACCGGCCACATACCTTAATCTTCTGCTTCCCCAGTGAACACATACTGGCCTACTGGAGATTCAAGGACATCCGTGTGGCACTACGGGCTCCCTGGCTGGGGCACACCTGATGACTGGCATTTCTGGGGCACAGGTATTAAGCTTATGAAACCTAGGCTTCTTATCAGCATTTTTCAGCCTTTTCCCCCTCGTTTCTATAACATCTGAATGACACAATTCAACAGACATTCAAATAACGTTGCTAACACTACTATGCAAAAGTGCTTCCACTTCACAGAAGTGTGACAGGGTCATTTACCAACTGAAACACTAAAGTCAGAATTAAATTCCCCGATGACAATCTAGGAGTAATTAGCGTTGGGAAGGTAAATGTAAAAAAGCTGAGAACAGCCATGTTTAGAAGCTTCTCAGTGCTTCCCTGGAAATTCCAGATTCTATAGGAAGCCCGTTGAGAGATTTGGGAGGAAGGAACATTCTGCACACTGTTCTACGCGGTCCCGCGTCTGCCCGCTCTCCAGGGGTGGCTGGTCAGGCCTCCGCACAAAGGACATAAAATAATTCTTCTAACAATTTCTCGTGTTTCTTTCCAAGTAACTTTTCCCAGAGCTACGCACAAGTCATAAAATTGGATAATGTGAACTTGGTCATTTTCTCTTAACGTGTTAAAAGATGTCATGGGAACGAACAATTTATAAACAGATAATCAGAGCTGAGAACCGTAGGATCAGAAATAAATTTATAAGATGTAACCAATCACAACCCAACTGGGTCAGAGGAAAAGAATTTGCTGCACTATTTCAAACTTCATCGTTTTCTCTTATAAAGGAACATGTTTTTGCCCCTATACTATGCCTGAAAACCTTTAAAGTAGGCAAGATGTCATTCAAATCTCCTCCCCCCCTTCCCCTTATGTTGCTAGTTTTGATGAATTTTGTGGAATTTTATATATGACCTTTCAGTATAAGTCATTTTAAAGCCATTTTGGAAGGAGGTGGAATATTCACTATAAACATAGAGGCTTAACACAAGGTGTTCCAAAGTAAAGTCCTGGTCTTCCCCCAAAACCACTCTATCGACAGCTTCCCCATCTTGGGTGATGGCAACTCCTCGCTAACAGTCGCTCAAGGTCAAACCTGGGAGTCACCCTTGCTTCCTCTCCTTCCTGGACACCCACACCCAATCTCTGAGCAAGTTCTGTTGTCTGTACCTCCACTGCCGCCACTGTGAGCAAAGGCTCCATCATGTCCCACCTGGATCGCTACAAAAGCCTCAACCCACCCTTGGCCTCGGACAGCCTGTTCTCAATAGTCAGTGATCCTTTTAAAATCCTGGTCAGATGATGTCACGTGTCTGCTCAAAACATGGACAGCCCCTCCTATTCTTCAGACTCAGAACTGGGCAAGTCCTCCCTGATCCTGCCTCACATGTCCTCTTGGGCCTCACCTCCCCAGTCCCCTTTCTCTTACCCAGGGACGCTGGGCTATTTGCCTTCAACATGCCACTTACATCCCCATCCTGGGGCACCTGTGGCTGTTCCTCCACCTGGAAAGCTTTGCTTCCAGATGCCCCCAAGGCTCCATCCTCACCTCCAAGCCTGTTCCAATGCCTCCGTCTCACCGACAACGACTGGTGCCCTATTTACAACTGCAACCTGCCCCCATCTCTACTCCTGGTCCCGCCTCCCCTGATCTATTTGTTTTCCATCACACTTATCACCTGTTCGTACACGATATAATCTACTTACGTTTACTGCTTATATCCATTTCCACACACTGAAATATAAGCTCCGTATGCTCAAGGAGTTTTTACCTGTTGTGTTCACTGCTGTATCTCCAGCACTTCTAAAACAGCGCCTGACACAGAACAGGCAGCCACCAAATTTATTTGTTCAATGAATAAATTAAAGCAAAGTTAAAAAAAGAGACCCCAGGTTTCTCCACTTGGCCTCGGACACTCTCATGAGTAAGGAGTACTCACCACGGTGGGGGTGTAGAAAACGGCAAGTCTCATATCATAGACAACTTTTGTGTTTGAATTCAGGATCAAAATTAAAATCAAGCATCATGGTTCATTTGCCAACTTCATGGAAAAATGTTTTTTCAAAGTCAAATTCTTTCCGCCACAAACTCGGCCTCCTGAACAAAGCCATGATTCCCTTCTTAGCTACGAGGTGTATTTTCTGCACTTTAAGCCACATTTTTTTTTTAATTTTTTTTTTTAATTTTTTTTTCAACGTTTATTTATTTTTGGGACAGAGAGAGACAGAGCATGAACGGGGGAGGGGCAGAGAGAGAGGGAGACACAGAATCGGAAACAGGCTCCAGGCTCCGAGCCATCAGCCCAGAGCCTGACGCGGGGCTCGAACTCACGGACCGCGAGATCGTGACCTGGCTGAAGTCGGACGCTTAACCGACTGCGCCACCCAGGCGCCGCTAAGCCACATTTTAAGATATAATGTTAAGTATTAGCATCTTGTTGAAAAATCAGTATTGGAAATGCAAGACCTTCGAGGGTTTTGTTTTGTTTTATTTTGTTTGTTTTATTTTTGAGAGAGAGAAAGACAGAACACGAGCAGGGGAGGAGCAGAAAAAGAGGGAGACACAGAATCCCAAGCAGGCTCCAGGCTCTGAGCTGTCAGCACAGAGCCTGATGCGGGGCTCGAACTCTGAACCGTGAGATCATGACCTGAGCCGAAGTTGGACACTTAACCGACCGAGCCACCCAGGCGCCCCATTTTTTAAAAATTTTTTAAAGCTTAAAGTCCTGTCATTCCTATATCCTTGATTCATTCATTCCTATGATGAGCAAAATATTTATTGAGTGGCTCCTCTTACATGTCTGGTGACTTACTAGTGATAAAATACAAAAGACCCTGTGCTGAGGAAGGACAATGACCCCTGCCAACCTAAGTGGAGGGAAGCCCGGGGACTGTCTCGCCACCACAGTGTCCCCCACTCCTCAACCCCATCCCAGCCTGGCCCACACCTGTATCATTTCTCAGCTGGACCATCAGCAGCTTCAGTGCACCTGCGCTCCCCTCCCCCTGGCTCCTCGTCACCAGGCCTTCCCTGCCTGACACACAAGACCCTTTGGGACCTGGCCTTCACCAGTCTTATCTTCTCCACCTCCCCCGTTCATACGTTACTGTCCAAAAACCGTGAATGACTCCCGCATCTGCCACAGCCAGACCCTGACCCCCACCCTCTGCCACTTCTCTGTACCCAGAATGCACTGCTTTCTTCAGGTTTAACACAAGTGAGACCCTCCCTCAGAAGTGGCCCTGAGAACCTAGAACATGAGTTATCGCTGCCCCTTATGTACACTAACAGCCCTTCTCAGAGTGTAGTCTGTAGACTCCTGGGGGTCACTGAGACCCTTGCAAATGGTCTGCAAGTTCAAGATGATTTTCATAAGAATGCCGTCCTTTGCCTTCTTCTGAGGACATCTGCAATGGGGGCACAGGACAGTCGTGGGTGGACCTTCTAGTGGCACAGCACGTGTCAGAGCAGCGGCAACAACCGTACTGGTCACCACCGACGCCGTTACCCCATGCTTACATCAG